>NW_025334006.1:10000000-12400000 GCF_019186645.2 Phyllostomus hastatus | reverse complement strand
TTGAGTTCCTCATAAGAGTGAAATCATGTGGTATTGTCTTTCTCTGACAGGTGTATTTCACTTAGCATTACACTCTTCAGATCTGTCCATGTTGTCGCAATGTAAAATTTTCTTCTTTTTTATGGTCAATTAGTTCCATTGCATAAATGTCCCCTAATTGTTTTTAAGTGTATTTTATTGATTATGCTATTACAGTTGTCCCAATTTTTTCTCTCCTCTATACCCCCTCCTCCCTGCATCCCCCTACCCTCCAGCATCAGCACCCCCCCCCCCCCCACTTAGCTCATGTCCATGAATTATACATATAAGTTCTTTGGCTTCTCTATTTCCTATACTATTCTTAACCTTCCCCTGTTTTTTATGCCTACCAATTATGCTTCTTTTTCAGTGTACCTTTTCTCCCCCATCTTCCCCTCCCCCTTCCCACTGATATGATAACCCTCCATGCGATCTCCTTTTCTGTGATTCTGTTCCTGTTCCAGTTGTTTGCTTAGTTTGGTCTTTTGTTTTCTAGGTTCTTTTGTTGATAGTCCTGAGTTTGTTTTTACTTCATTGTTCATAGTTTTTGATCTTATATTTCTTAGATAAGTCCCTTTAGCATTTCATATAATACAGGCTTGGCGATGGTGAACTCCTTTAACTTTACCTTATCTAGGAAGCACTTTATCTTCCCTTCCATTCTAAATGATAGCTTTGCTGGATAGAGTAATCTTGGATGTAGATCTTTGCCTCTCATGACTTCAAATATCTCTTTCTAGTCCCTTCTTGCCTGCAAGGTTTCTTTTGAGAAATCAGCGGACAGTCTTATGGGCACTCCTTTGTAGGTAACTCTCTCCTTTCCTCTTGCTGTTTTTAAGATTCTTAATCTTATCTTTAATCTTGGGTAACTTAATTTTGATGTGCCTTGTTGTGTTCCTCCATGGGTCCTACTTCTTTGGGACTCTCTGGGTTTCCTGGACTTCCTGGAAGTCTATTTCCTTTGCCAAATTAGGGAAGTTTTCCTTCATTATTTTTTCAAATAAGTTTTCAGTTTCTTGCTCCTCCTCTTCTCCTTCTGGCAACCCTATAATTTGGATGTTGGAGCACTTAAAATTGTCACAGAAATTCCTAAGCCTTTCCTCATTTTTTTGAATTCTTGTTTCTTCATTCTGTTCCAGATGGATGTGAATTTCTTCATTTTGTTCCAAACATTGATTTGAGTCCCAGTTCCCTTCCCATCACTGTTGGTTCCCTGTATATTTTGCTTTATTTCACTTTGGGTAGCCTTCATTTCTTCCTTCATTTTGTGGTCAAGTTCAACAAATTCTGTGAGCATCCCAATTACCAGTGTTTTGAACTCTGTATCAGATGGGTTGTCTATTTCCTTGTCGCTTAGCTCTTTTTCTGGAGTTTTGGTCTCTTCTATCATTTGGGATATATTTCTTTGTCCCAGTGCACCTGTTAAGTTTTAAGAGGGCAGAGCCTTTGCTATTTGCAGGGTAGCGCAACCTTCTTTGTTATATTGCGGTGCTGTCTGTTGCGGAGAGATCAGAGAGGGACCATGCTACTTGCTTCCTCCACTCTAGCCCCACTTTCCAATAAACTGTCCTGTGAGACTGGGAGTTTCTCCCACTTTCACAACCTCCCCAATATTTTGCATCTAGGGGTTTTGAGACTTTAGTTTCCTGGTCTGCCAGCCCCTCCTTGCCCACATGGTCCACTACCTTGCCCACATGGTCCACTACCTTGCCATGGGTCCTATCCACCTGCCCAGCTGTCATCTCCACTCCTCCTACCAATTTGGATGACTATTTCTTTAACTCCTTTATTGTCAGAGTTCCATGCAGTTTGTTCTTCTGGTAGTTTTAGTTGCATATTGTTTTTAAATTGGTTGTTATCCTTCTTTTGGATGTGACAGGAAGGGAAGTATTTCTTCCTACACATCCATCTTGCCCAGAACTCTCCTGTACCATAATCCACTTATCTACTGATGGACACTTGGACTGCTTCTATATCATGATGACTGTAAATAATGCTTCAATGAGCATAGGGGTACTTATGTTCTTTTGAATTAGTGGTTTGGGTTCCTTTGGATATATTCCCTGAAGTAGAACCACTAGATCAAAAGGAAGATCATTTTTAAGTGTTTGAGGTATCTCCACAATGCCTTCTATAGTGACTGCACTAGTCTGCTTTCACACTAGCAGTGCAAAAGGGTTTCCCTTTCTCCACATCCTGGCCAGCACTTGTTTGTTAATTTAACAATGATAGCCATTTGGACAGGTATGAAATTATGTCTCATTGTGTTTTTAATTTGCATTTCTCTGATAATTAGTGATGTTGAGCATCTTTTCATATGTCAATTGGCCATCTGTAGGTCCTCTTTGGAGAAGTATCTATTCAGATCTTTTGCCCATTTTTTAATCTGGTTGTTTGTGGGTTGTTGGTTTTTTTGTTTTGTTTTGGGTTTTTTTTGCTGTTGAGTTTTGTAAGTACTTTCTAAATTTTGGATATTAACCCCTTATCAGATTTATCTGCAAATATATTACCCCATTCTTTTTATTTTGGGTTTTCTTTTTATTTTGTTGATGATTTCCTTCACTGTACAAAAACTTTTTAGTTTGATATAGTCCCATTTATTTTTTTTTATTTTGTTTCCCTTGCCTGGGGAGATACATTTGATAAAAAATTGCTACTTGCAATGTCTGAGATTTTGCTGCCTGTGTTTTCTTTTAGGATTTTTATGGCTTTAGGTCTAACACTTAAGTCTTTGATCCATTTTTAATTTATTCTTGTTTGTGGTGTAAGAAGGTAGTCATTTTCCTGCATGTATCTGTCCAATTTTATCAACACCATTTATTGAATAAACTATTTTTAGCCTATTGTATGTGCTTACTTCCTCTTGTCAAATATTAACTGACTATAAAGTAGTTGCTTTATTTCTAGGCTCTTTATTCTGTCCCCTTGTTGTACGTGCCTGTTTTTATGCTAATACTAAGCTATTTTGATTACTATGGCCTTGTAGAATAGTTTAATATTAGGTAGCAATTCCTCCAACTTTGTTCTTCTTTCTCAGGATTACTGTTGCTATGTGGGGCCTCTTGTGGTTCCATACAAATTTTTGAAATATTTGTTCTAGTTTTGTGAAATATGTCATTGGAATCTTAATAGGAATTGCATTGATCCTATAGAATGCTTTGGGTATTATGGACATGTTAATGATGTTAATTCTTCTTATCCATGAACACAGTATGTGCTTCCACTTATTTGCATCTTGTTCAATTTCTTTTTTCAGTGTCTTATAATTTTCTAAGTACAAGTCTTTTACACCCTTGGTTAGGTTTATTCCTAGGTATTTTATTCTTTTTGAAGCAATTGTGAATGGGTTGTTTTCCTAATTCCCCTTTCTGCTAGTTCGTTATTGGCATATAAAAATGCAATGGATTTCTAGATATTAATTTTGTATCCTGATATTTTCCTGAATACATTTATCAGTTCTAGTAATTTCTTGGTGGAATCTTTGGGGTTCTCTATTCACAGTATCATGTCATCTGCAGATAAGACAGTTTGCTTCTTCCTTTCCAATTTGGATGCCTTTTATTTCTTCTTGCTGTCTGATTATTGTGGCTGGGACTTTCAGTTGAATACAAGAGGTGAAAGTGGACATCCCTGCCTTGTTCCCAAAGTTAAGAGAAATGCTTGTAATTTTTTCCTATTGAGTATGATGCTGGAAGTGGGTTTTTCATATTTGGCTTTTATTATGTTTAGGTATTTTCCCTCTATTCCCACTTTGCTGAGAGTTTTGGTCATAAATGGATGTTGGATTTTATCAAAAGCTTTTTCTGCATTTATTGAAGAGATCATGTGGTTTTATCCTTATTGTTGTTTATATGATGGATCACATTTATTGATTTGTGACTGTGGTACCAAACTTGTGTTCCCAGAATTAATCCTACTTGATGATGGTGTACGATCTTTTTGATGCATTGCTGTATCAGTTTGCTAATATTTTGTTGAGGATCTTAGCATCTATGTTCATCAGGGGTATTGGCTTATAATTTCCTTTCTTTGTAGTATCTTTATCTGGTTTGGGAATTAGGATGATGCTGACCTTGTAAAATGACTTTGGGAGCCTCATCTTGAATTTTACGAAATAGTTTGAGAAGGAGAGGTGTTAGTTCCTCTCAAGTGTTTGGTAAAATTTCCTTGTGAAGCCATCTGCTCCAGGGTTTCTGTTTGTTGGGAGTTTTTATTTATTACTGCTTCAATTTCAAGAGATGTAATTTGTCTATTCAGACTCTCTATTTTTTCCTGATTTAGTTTTGGAAGATTATACATTTCTAGGAATTTACCAATTACATCCAGGTTGTCCAGTTTGTTGGCATATAGTTGTTCATAATATTTTCTTACAATCTTTTGTACTTCTTTGGTGTCCATTGTTATTTCTCCTTTTTCATTTCTGATTTTATTTATTTAGGCCCTTTTTCTTTTGTTCTTTCTTTCTTTCTTTCTTTCTTTCTTTCTTTCTTTTCTTTTCTTTTCTTTTTGATGAGGCTGGCTAAATGTTTGTCAATCTTGTTTACCTTTTCAAAGAACCAGGCTTTGGATTCATTGATCTTTTGTATCATTTTTTTTAGATTCTATTTTGTTTATTCCTGCTCTGATCTTTATTATTTTCTTCTTGCTATTTACTTTGAGCTTTGTTTGTTGTTCTTTTTTCAAGATCCTTTAAGTATAAAGTTAGATTGTTTATTTGAACATTTTTATTTTTTAGATAGGCCTGTAATGGTATGAATTTCCCTCTTAGGATCACTTGCCCTGTGTCCTTCAGATCTTGGATTATTGTGTCCTCATTTTTATTTGTTTTGAGGTATCTTTTGATTTCTTCCTTTATCTTGTTGTTGACCCATTTATTGTTTAATAACATGTATTTAGCTGCATGTTTGTCAGTGTTCCTTTTGTGATAGATTTCTAGTTTCACAGCATTGTGGTCAGAGAAGATGCTTGATTTGATTTCAGTCTTCTTAAATTTAAGAGACCTCTTTTGTGTCCTACCATGTGATCTAGCCTAGAAAGCATTCCATGTGCCTTTGAAAGGTATGGATATTCTGCTGCCTTATGATGCATGTTCTGAAGATACCAATTAAATCCTTTTGATCCAGCATGTCATTTAAGGCCACTGTCTCCTTGTTGAATTTCTGCCTGGAAGATCTATCTATTGACGTGGTGTTAAAATCCTTGACTATGACTGTATTTCTGTCAATCTTTCCTTTTATGGCCATCAAAAGATGCTTTAAACATTTGGTGCTCTTATGTTTGGTGCATAAAAGTTTACTAGGGTTATATCCTCATGTTGGTTTGTTCCCTGATCACTTTGTGGTGTCCTTCTTTGACTCTTACTATAGCTTTGGTTTTAAAGTCTAGTTGGTAGGATATAATAAGTACTATTACCCCAACTTTTTTTTTCTTTTCCATTTGCATGAAATATATTTTTCCCTTCCTTTACTTTCAGTCTGTGTGTATCTTTCAATCTGAGATGGGTCTCTTGGAGGCAGCATATATATGGGTCTTCTTTTCTTATCCATTCAGCTACCCTACATCTTTTCACCTGGGTATTTAAGCTATCTATATTTAATGTGATTATTGATAGATACATATGCAGTACCATTTTATTGTTAGACTGTTTTCCTCTGTTTTTTTTCTTTCTCTTGCCTTCTACTTCTTAAAAGAAGTCCTTTAACATTTGTTGCAGTACTGGTTTGGTGTTTACAAACTCATTTAGCTTTTTCTTGTCTAAGAAGCTCCTTACTTTCTCCTTCAATTTTAAATGATAGCCTTGCTGGGTAAAGTAGCCTTGGTTGTAGGTCCTTTCTTTTCCTCACCTTGAATATTTCATGCCACTCCCTTCTGGTCTGAAATGTTTCTGTTGAGTAATCAGATGACAGGCTAATTGGTGCTTTCTTTTAGGTGACTACCCACTTTTCTCTTGTGTCTTTTAGGATTCTCTTCTTGTCTTTAAGCCTTGTCATTTTAATTATAATGTATCTTGGTGTAGGCCTTTTTAGGTCCAAATTGTTTGGGATTCTCTGAGCTTCCAGGACTTATGTGTCATTTTCCTTCACCAGATTAAGGAAATTTTAGGTCATTATTTCTTCAGATAGGTTCTCAATCCCTTGCTTGCTCTCTCATCCTTCTGGTATTTCCGTGATGTAGATATTATGCTTCACATTGTCCAAAATGTTTCTTAATCTCTCCTCATTTTTTAAATTATTTTTTCTTTTTGCTGCTCTGCCCGGGTGTGTTTTTCTATTTTGTCTTCCAAATCACTGATTTGATCCTCAGTTTCAACTAACCTACTGTGTGTTATTTATTTCAGATATTACATTCTTTATTTTTGACTGGTCCTTTTTAATGGTTTCTACATCTTTTTTCATGCTTTTGGGTATCCTTATAATCATTACTCTAAACTCTCTATCTGATAAATTGCTTGCCTCCATTTCATCTAGTTCCTCTTGTGGAGAATCATCTTGTTCTTTTATTTTGGGTCTGTTTCTTTGTCTTCCCATTTTGGCTACCTCTTTGTATTTTCTGCCTTAGTTGTTAAACTTATCAATTGTTAAAACCTAACTTCTAACATATCTTCTGTTTCTTCTGTATTAATTTTCTACTGTTTCTGTAATGACTTACTATATATGTAATGGCTTAAAAACAACACAAATTTTCTATATTAAAATTCTGTAAGTCAGAAGTATGACAATGGTCTCATCAGGCTAAAATAAAAGTGTATATGTAATGCTGTTCCAGAGGGTAACAGGACTGGAGACTCTCCAGCATGACAAACAACCTTTGCTGCACCTCAGTTCTCTGGACTCTTCCTAAATCTGTATTATATCCAACAAGTTTTCTGCTTATCATATTCCAAACCTAATCCATGAAGTTCAAACCTGCATTCTTACCACCTCCGTCATGTTTATTGTGATATGCCCCAGTTCTTTTTTCACTGTAGGCCTGTAACCCACCTTCTTGGAGTGTGGTCAGCCACTACCATCTAGATGCCAGTCCCTAATTCACCTATCTTTTATAAAGGGATAGACCCCTCTTATAGTCATTTGACACTCAGGCAAATGACTGATTGACATGAGGGATATAAAGGCTTGGTCATCTCACCCTAACTCAGAGCAATTTTGAAAGTCCATGTTAGTTCCAGAGCTCCCCATGAAATAGGCCAAAGCTATATTTGCACCTCCATTTGGATTTCACCCTGTACTCTATTCTGCCACCTTGTTTTGCTTTCACAGGGTTTGATCCCAAGAGCACCTCTTTAATAAACATTCTAGAAGCTACTCTGTTCTAGAGCTGGCTTTACAGAGAAGTCAAATAGCAAAGCCCTCTCAGAAAATGAGTTGCCTTTCACATTAACTAATATATATTTCTCATTGTCTTCTTGAGTTTCACCCCAAATATTTCTTTCTCTTAAGATATTTTATAACCCCTCCAGGCAAACTGAGTTCATCTTCCCAAGCTCCTTCATATCCTAGAACATAAGACTTTATCATAAGAGGTTAACTACTAAATTGACAAATATTATTATTCCTCTTTACCTACTACAATGTGCATTCTCTGCTTCCACTGAAATCCCAATTTAATTAGGGTTCATCATATTACTATTTACACAGAGTGGCACAGTATATCAAATCTTCTTAGCACTAATACATACTCCACCCATGGCCTACCCTATCCAATAACGCTTTCAAAGTGGTATAACTCCCAGAAGTAGAGCTGTGGTATCTTCAGGTATCCCCATCTTTACAAATTCTCTGTGGAAGAAATTAAAAAGAAACACACGTCTAACAGAGACTGGTTGTCCCAATACTCACAGGAGGAGATTATTCCTTTTCAGTCATTTCTTTTCTTCTACACAATTTGTAACAAAATAAGGCAAAGGAAGTGGCTGATCTCTGGCACTCAGTTTGCCCTTGTGGGGGCTCTTTCTTGTCTCATTTTTTTTCAGATCTGTTGCTCTGAGTCAATCCTCTTCCCCCTCCACTGTTTCCTTGGTCTTCACTGAGCAGTGATCAAATAATACGAAAAGATGATTTATTTATTCACTTAATCACTACTTTTGTAAGTCATATAATTAGATGAAGACAAACAAAAGCCTGAACAAGCTACTCAGACTAGAGCTCTGAATGTAATTATGATTTCTTGATTATGGCTATTCTTTTCCCATATGTATCTCTCCTTTTCTATTGGCCTGACACACAAAGAAATTAAATTACATTTCAGATAATTGATACCTCTACTTATGTTGGCAAAAGAAAAAGGACATTTTATGTATCTCATTACAATGTGAAAATAATGTAATATGATTGAGGATGTGGAAACTATCTCAGCTTGGCTTTCTGTAACTATTTTGATGGTCTGAAAGCCTGCTATTAAGAGCATTCACTCATCCAAAATACACATATACACACAGTACATTGTTGTTATTACTTATCAGAATAATTCAATTTCTAATGGAAAAACTAAGCCATCAATGCTAAGTAGTACTTATGGGACAGATTTTGAGGTCTTATGAAATATAAATCCTAGCATAAGATATTTATGCTATAGAGGAGAGGGTAACTGCATACTTTGTTAACTTTATGTGTTTCCCCCAACCTAATAGTATCACATCAGGAATTTGTTCTTTTATCAACATCAGATGTCTTCTGGTTATATCCAAGTTTATGTGCAGGAAGCATTGAATGCATGTTTTTGATAAATTCTGGTTTTTAAATGGAGATTTAAAAGAATAAAAAAAATAAGTCTTCCTACAGTTCCTAGAATTTCTATCATATCAGATTCTTGACTTAGGATTAGAGCTTTCTATAAATACAGAGCTAAAAACATGGATAAAATAATGGATTGGGGCAAAGGAGAAGTGCTTTCAAATTTCACCTTTTCTAGGGCAGCTCACCTTAAGTTTTAATGCTTTAGGCAAGCCACTTAAACAGTCACCCACATCAATAGCAAGTATCTTTTGAACACACTTCAGATATTTTGTTGATTTTCCTCTCTGTAAGTCCCACCACACCAAGGTAGAAAACAGAATTTGCCTCTCCAGCTTTGTTTTAAGATACAATATGGGCTTGTGACTTACATTCTTGAAAGAATCCCCCCAAAAAAAAAAGAAAGAAAGAAAGAAAGAAAGAAAGAAAGAAAGAAAGAAAGAAAGAAAGAAAGAAAGAAAGAAAGAAAGAAAGAAAGAAAGAAAGAAAGAAAGAAAGAAAGAAAGAAAGAGAGAAAGAAAGAAAGAAAGAAAGAAAGAAAGACAGTGGCATTTAGCAGATTCAGTATTGCTGCAGAAGGTAGTGGTGTGTTGTAAAAAACGAGACCTCCACGTGGTGCTAGAAGCCAGTGGACACTATTGGGTCTCCTGACACAGCAGTGCTGTGGAGCCTGTACGGGCAGCTCCGGGGGTCAGCACACAGACAGCCGTGTTATCTGCCTGGTTATCTCTGTGGCACAGCTTTAGAGCCAGGTGTTCTGCTCCTCCTCCAGTTTCTGTAAACTGTGCCCTACCTTTATCAAATCACTATTGCCAAATTTGTTAGACCGGGTTCTGATGTTTATAAATAAGAACCCTAACTGAAATACATATTAAGGAACTTGCAGTTTCTCATGCCTGTAGGCTAACATTCAAATCTCAAATGCCAAAGAGTAAAATCTTTTAAGCAAAATGAACCTGGTATAATCCGTTAGTGAGTGGCAGGGAATTTAAACACGGGGACTTACTCTACCCCCTCTAGCTAAACGCGGCTCAAGTTATTGGGTCACACTAATACGCTTGCTCCAGGGCACTCAGTCTTTTAATTTATGAAAGAAATGAAAATATATTTTATTACTAAATATCTCCCAACTCTAAATATTGTCAACTAATAAAAATGCTTTAAATCATGATGGGGCAGAGAAAATATCTATATTCTGGCCTTCCAATTTATGAACCAAAAATGATTTCTCGTGCTGCTTGCTCTCTCTGTGATGTTAAGCCGAAATGACTCCTTCCCTAAGAACTATTTCCCATCCGCCGCCCCATCCATTGACAGCATACAGTAGGCAGGGAGATGTGACCAGAAGCCAAAGAATCAGACACGGGCAAGGGGAAGGTGTGGCAGGATTAACATTATGTTGGAAGAGAAACTGTAATTCTTATTCGGATAACACTAGGCTTTTCAAACATGAAAATGAAAAGTCTGGGTCATACTAAACTTTTTTATAAACATGAAAACATAGGGTATCATGAAAAAAAACCCCTGCAATTTTACATGTATATACATACACTCATGCTAGGGGTAGGAAAGAGAATTTATTTTTCTAGGGTTAAACATAGACATTAAAATAAAAGCAAATTGACTACCTATTACCCCTCAGAGGGTACATTAATAAGGAAATAGAGTCCATATTTCTTGTTGACCACTGCTTCCCTAATGCTTCCACTGAGTAGAAATTCAATAGTTGTTAAATCAATTATCACTTATTTATGAGTACACTTCAGAATAAAATGTGCACACTCCAGTGGAAGAACTATTTGTTTAGGTAGAATTATTGAACAATAGCCATTCAGAACCAGAGAAATATTTAGACATGATCCAGTAGAGTTATATCCATTTACCTGTAAGAAACAGAGACATGATGAAATAAATTAACTGCCAAAGTCACAAATATTTCTACAGCAAAATAGATCACAGCCTTCACATGGCTACAGAGCTGGAGTTTGTATTAGATCTAATAAAAATAAGTTATTTTTAAAAAGCATGTATTTGTATTATGAACTTAATGGCTTTTAATGGATAATATAAAATTCAGGCACTTTACATATATGTAATACATTGAAATATACACCTGCATTGTGACTCATATTTGGGCTAGCTCCATTTAACTTTTCAAAATTCTTGGAATTTAAATTTATTTATTTATTTATTTAAAGATTTTTATATATCTATTTTTTTTAGAAGTAGGAAGGGAGGGAGAAAGAGAGGGAGAGAAACATCAATGTGTGGTTGCCTCTCTTGTGCCCCCCACTGGGAACCTGATCTGCAACCCAGGCACTGTGCCCTGACTGGGAATCGAACCGGCAACACTTTGGTTTGCAGGCCAGCACTCAATGCACTGAGCCACACCAACCCAGGCTGTTTATTCATTTTTATTGTACTTTTTCTATTGCCATTTAGTTCTCCTATGCTCCTCTCCACCCCCACTCCCCGCAACACCACACTGTTGTCCATGTCCATGAGTCCTTTTTCCTTTTTGCTCAACCCCTCCAGCCCCTCTCTTCCCCTCTAACTGCCAGCCTGCTCTCCATCTATGAGTCTGTCTCTGTTTTACTTCTTAGCTCAGTTTGTTCATTAGATTTCACATGAGTGAAATCATGTGGCATTTCTCGTTCTCTGATTTTACAGTTATTCTATATATGATATTAAAAATATTAGTTTGTCTACATCAATTTCATAAATATATTTTTGACAGAAAAATATCTTTTTGGTAAGAATGCTTCAGAGATTTTCTAGAATGTTCATTAATCATGTCTTCATGTCTCTATCTTCGTGTCTGCACTCTCCTGTTGACCACTCCTCTTCCAGAAGAGGGAAACAATTTCCAGCCACTCTCACGCTACTTGCTTGTACAGGAGATGCCATTGCACACAGCCAAGGGCCTGTGGCTACAACACGGCTGATTTTATTATAGAAAGTCCCCATATTCATATTCCCTCTTCTCTCCAGGGACTGTAACACCATCTCTACTATTTATTATTTTCACAAAAATTTTACAATTTTATCTTAAATTGTATATTTTATATTTCTTCCCACATTGTTAAAATCAGGTGTCCAAACCACAGCTCAACCACAGCACCTGCATGCGGCCCAGGATGGTTATGAATGTGGCCAACACAAAACTGTAAATTTATTTAAAACCTTTTTTGCTCATTAGTTTTTGTTAGTGTTTGTGAATTTAATGTGTGGCCCAAGACAACTCTTTTTCTTCCAGTGTGGCCCAGAGATGCAAAAAGGTTGGACACCCCTGAATGCTTTAATATAAAAATAAAACACAGATTACTTATCTAAGAAGTTTGTTAAGAAGAAATCATCCTATGACTACTTGTTGCTAAAAGTGATGAAGTAACATGATCCACAGAATAAGTATAGGATTTACAGTTTAAAGGTGTTTTAAAATGCCAATGCCTCTAACCTTCAGCAAATTAATTAATTCTATTCAATAAGCTTCAGTATTCCCATTTGTAAAATATTGATAAAGGTACCAGTATTGCTAGGTTGCTGATTAGATAAAAAAGGAATTCATTTTAAAGGTTTAATAAATGCTATTGAATTTGTATTCCTTTTTCCTTTCTTTACTATCAGCTGCATGACAATTACACTCCTGTAGCACACCAGTCACCTTCAACCTACAGTGGCTTGTATCCCCAACATCTGCGACACTCTGTCCCCATCACACAACAGCTTTACGGTGAATGTAGAAGTACTGATCTGTCCTCAGCTCCTGGGATTCTGATCACATCCTTCCCTGACTCAAAAGACTAGCTGAGAAAGACACAGGTTGAATTGTCCTAATTAAACCCCTAAACTTGCATTAACAGTAAAAGGAAGACTTTCCAAGGATGAAGTCAGAGAAAGACAAATTTTGTATTGTATGATTTCACTCATATGTGGAATCTAATGAACAAACTGCACTAACAAGCGAGATCGAGACAGACTCAGAGATAGAGAGCGGACTGGCAGCTGTGCGTGTGTGGGTGGCGAGTTAGAGGGTGGAGAAATCAAGCAAAAAAGAAAAAGGACTCATGGACATAAACAACAGTGTAGTGATTGCTGGGGAAAGGGGGTGTAAGGGCATAAATGGGAATGGAAAACATCAAATAAAAGATAAATTTTAAAAATTGTTAGCACCCCCCAAAAAACATGGAAAAGAACCTATGCCAGAAAAGCATAGAGCAATGATTCAAAAAAAAAAAAATACTGTTGGTAAACATTTTAAATCAATGCATACCATTGAACTGAGGCAACAAACCACAAATTGTTTAGCATATTTATGTTATTCATCACTTACACTATTTTCTAATTTTTATGCTTCAAAAGCATTTTGAAATGCATGGTTTTTGCCTCTATTCTTTTTTT
The DNA here is from genome assembly GCF_019186645.2 of Phyllostomus hastatus. Taxonomy (NCBI): domain Eukaryota; kingdom Metazoa; phylum Chordata; class Mammalia; order Chiroptera; family Phyllostomidae; genus Phyllostomus; species Phyllostomus hastatus. The sequence continues at coordinate 12,386,849 of NW_025334006.1, read as the reverse complement.
TTCCTATTGTTTCCTTGAGATTATTTCCCGGGAGTAAAATTATTGGGCCAAACAATATGAATGTGTTTATAGTCTTGTAACGTATTTCCATGCTGCTTTCCCAAACTGTTGTAACCATTTATGTTCCTTCTCTTTTTTAATGTGTGAGAAAGCTTTTTTCTCTGGATTTTGTTCAGTTAGGAATTATCATTACAAATTGTTTTTAAAAATTGATAGACAAGAAATATTCTAAATCATATATTAGTTCACAATTCCTTAAGTGTTGATTAGTCAAGATTTTTTAAAATATGCTTAACAGCCCTGGCTGGCGTGGCTCAGTGGGTTGAGCACAGGCTGCAAACCAAAGCATTGCAGGTTCGATTCCCAGTCAGGGCACATGCCTGGGTTGCAGGCCATGGCCCCCAGCAACCACACACTGATGTTTCTCTCTCTCTCTCTCTCTCTCTCTCTTTCTCCCTCCCTTCTCTCCCTCTCTAAAAATAAATAAATAAAATCTTAAAAAAATATATGCTTAACAACCATGGCTCTCCTCTTGTCTTATAAAAAGTCTTTTCCAGATTTGAGACTAGGATTTTTATACAATGATAAATTAAAAGGCAAAATAAAAATATGTACCTCATATAACTGCAACTATGTAAATAAAGAACAGCTGGTTATAAGAAAAAAGTTTAGAAGCAACCAGAATTGAATTCTGGTTTTTATTTTGTTTCTTACATTGATGTTTGTTGTAGCTTCCTTAAACTAACTATATTTCATTCATATAAGGTTTTCATTTAAATAAAATTAAGTGAAGCTTTAAAAAATAAATGTTAATAAATATTGAATTTTATAGTTTTTACAGGGCAATTGTGAAATTTTTTTAAACCACAACTGCTCTAGCAATGCCAGCTTTTATATCATTATTACTACTAATATTAATAGTGTTCTGATGATAGAACAGTTGCTAAATGTTAGGATAAATTTTTTTAAAAAGTGAGATTGAAAACTACCAAATACCTCACACAATTTCACTAATTCCCATTACCAAACTCTGCACAGCTGGGAGATGGGGAGATTTCCAGCAGGAGGCATAGTAGAGATTTTGAGAAGGTAGAGTAATTAGTAGAATTTTGTTAATGATTGTGAATGGATTGTTGATCTCAGAGCTAAAGATACAGCAATTGTTTCAAGCAAACCTGTACGGAGCTAGTTAGGACTATAATTTCAACAGTTACTTTAGAAAGATCACCTAACTCTGCATACTTACCTGCTACCATGGCTCCCCCACTACACCACAGGTTAGAGCACTAAGTGCCCTATTGCCGATTGGGTAGGACAACGGCCCCCAACATTTTTGGCACCAGGGACTGGTTTTATAGAAGACTTTTTTTTTATGGACAGGGTGGGGGTTTGGGGGATGGTTTCAGGATGATTCAAGTACATTACATTCACGCTCACTTCCTGCTGTGTGGCCTGGTTCCTAATAGGCTTGGACTGGTACCAGTCAGCAGTCAGAGGCTGGGGGCCCCTGGGTTAGAGTATGTCCTGATAGGCCAAGGTTGTCGATTGGATGTCTGGTCGGGGTACATACAGGAAGCAACCAATGAATGCATAAATAGTGGAACAACAAATCCATGTTTCTCTCTCTTTAAAATCAGTAACTTTTTTTAAAAAAAGAACAAGAGATAGCTGCTGGTAGAACATGTTGTCACATACCCACTGGGAGACCTTAGTTTTTTAGTTATCCCACTAAGCTCAAGAAGGCTATGTGTTCTGAACAAGAACATAATGGAAATTCAAACAAAATTAAAATATTCCACAATTCGCACCCTTGTTCTAAACATAACATATCCCTTGAGCAAGTTTACACTTTTTAAATAATTGTAATGGAGCCAGTCCAGTTCTAATTAGTAACATAAAGCTCTGCTAAGGTTTTATTTAATGGATTGTTTCTAATCTTTTATACGATGCATTTCCTAGGTAACATTAAGGAGAAACCTTTAAGGAATGCACTATTTTTTATTCTGGTGAATTAAATGATTAAATAACTTATAGACACAGGTCCAAAATTCACAGACATCTTTTTAATAAAAATAAAATAAATTTTGCATAGGACTAGCTTAATCAGAACCAAATAATAAGCATAAACTACACACATTTGCTTTTTCTTTATCTATGCAGTACAAGAATAAGGTATACGTATTATGACTTCAAAATAAATGTGTGTCATCATGCGAGGAGAAAAGAAATTAGTCTGAAAGATAAAACAAACAAGAAACACCAAAGAAAATAAATCTAGTTCAATTTGCTAAGTCTATAGCAAATTACCAGTGGTGAATAGATATAGAAGAAGATAGAAAAAGGAAAGAAACATCAAGGAAATTGCTCAACTTGCAATCTGAAAAATGAAACAGGCATATTCTGTTTCATGTTTAGTAACTTCACTCAAATTGGATGAAAAACTTCATATACATAATCCTGTATATATGTGGTTAAGTTTGTTTTATTTTCTCCCTACATGTCTCTTACATTTGACATGAACATTTTGAAGTATACTTTATTAGTGTAGAATACTACTAATTCTGTGATAACATCTTCTGTCTACTTTGTCAAGAATTATATAGCCTACCAAATAAAAACAGACACAAAGACAATTGGTATAAGGTTAAAATTTCTCAGCCTAAAATCCTCCCTTTAAGAATTTTCATTCAACTTTTATTTTCTCTTAGAGCTTGTCACCTTCCACAGCACTGACAACTCTGGTAATTACAATCAATTACCATAGAAAGACATTCTTTAGAGGCCCTGGAGTTTTAAGACTATTATTTTCAATAAATCTCCAGCTGAGCTGATCATTAAAATTAAAAATTCACCTAGGTCTTGTATTATATGTGATCCTACTTCTTCACCAGAGTAACAGCAGAAGAGACTTATTTTTTATATATCATTAAACACAAACACTAACCCACTTAGAACACATAGTGTTATGGTATCTTTAATATTTTGATCAAAATCTAAAAACATAGTGAATTATTTTTTAGTCTTAGGAAATCTCTAAATGACTGCTTCATCTCAGTTGACTGTGAAAGTACTGGATTTACCAGTTCTAATAATTTAATAAATATCATTGTATTTTAGCTAGATCAGCTTTTCATTTTAAATCCATTTACTTAAAAAACTCAAAAACTAAATGGCTACTTTAATTACACAGAAGAATCCTTGTGACTTGTTTTTGTTGAGGTTAAGAGGGGATTATTAAAACACCTCTTTTATAACTGGATTCAACAGATGGGTGCAATCAAATTACGAGTCCTTAGAAGCAGAGAACTTTCCTGTGGAAAGAGATGCAGTGATAGAAGGGTCTGATTAATACAACATGAAGAGGACTTGACTCACTGCTGTTGGCTGTGAAGATGGAAGAAAGGGGCCTTGAATATGACCATGTTCTAGAACAGGGGTGTCAAATTCATTTTCACTGGGGGTCTCCTTGCCCCTAGTTAAAGAGTAGTTACATTAATACAGTCCTAAAAGTACATTTGGCCCTTTGAAGGCAACCTCAAGGCTGATGTGGCCCCCGGTGAAAATGAGTTTGACACCCCTGCTCTAGAAGCTGGAAAAGGCAAAGAAACAGATTATTCCCTAAAGAACCCAGGAATGAACATAGCCTTGAAGATACTGTCATGTTAGCCCAATAAGACCTATGGTAGACTTCTGATTTACAGAACTGTAAGATAATAAATGTGTGTTAATAATTCACTAAGATGTGGTAATTTCCTATAGCAGCAAAATGAAATTAATGCACTGAAGATACTGTAGCTTCATAAATCCATATGGCAAAAGTGATAATAAAAGGCATGCAGACAAAACAGGTTAAATTATTTAACAAGAGGCCAAATTATAGACTTTCACATCATACCTTACAATGACAAAGTCCATGTCAATCATGAAATTAAATAAAAACAAGAAACCATACTAATTAGAAGATGATGTAAAGACCAATTCCTTTTCTCTTGGGTTGGGTAGGTCCTTTTAAAGCACAGCAATGATTTAAAAAAATGATAAAAGAATAAAGCAGTAGTCCATGAAAGTTATAATGACTGGGCACCAAGAAATGCTGTGAGAAGTATTAAGCCAATAAAACATTAGGGAGGAAATAAATTTAAAAATATACGTAACAAAAGGTTAGCTTTCTTAACAGGCAATAAGTATATATTGAGGGCTCTATGCACCTGGATATATATATTAAAGATGTAACATCCTAATTTAACATGATCAGATCCATAAATAAGTAATTTGAAAAATAAGAAAAATATTGTGAGAAAGAGATAAACCTCATTGCTTATCAATTCCATATTTGTGAGCTCACCTACTTCTTAAAATTTGTTTGTAACCCCAAATCAAACTTTGTGGCACTTTTGCAGTAACTCGTGAACAAAGAGCAGCAGAAATTTTAAGTCACCCTATGCACGTTTACTGCTGTGGTTAAACCAAGTGAAGCTCTACCCTCTTGTGGGTAGCTGTCACGCTGTAGACAAGTGCCTTTTTTGTTCTCAGTTTAGTGCCACATTTTTCACATTCAGGTTTGATCCCAATGGGGGCACGTTTGAGAAGGAAACCGATCAATGTTTCTCTCTTGCATCACTCTCTCTCTGTCAGTCTCTCTCAATCTCTCTCTCTCTTTTACTCTCTCCCCCTTGTCCCCTCCCTCTCACTGTCAAAGAAAATGGGAAAAAAAAAGTCCTCAGGTGAGGATTAAAAAAATAGAAAATGGCCCCTAAACATGATATAGCCCCCAAAGGCTGAACTACTGTCTAGTATTCCTACATGCAAGAAGACTTACATGTCTCACAGAGAAAATATGTATGATAAATAAGCTTCATTCAGGAAATAATCAGTTATAGTGCTGTTGGCCATTTGACTTCAATATCAATGAATCCTCAAAGTATATTTTAAAAGATGTCTTTAAACAAAAACTTCTATTAAAAAGATTATGCAATTATCAGATGATGAAAATGATTTGACCACAGGCTTGCAGGAACTTAATTCCATATTTCCCTGGGGCCAATGGTTCAGTGTCCACTAGTTCAGTGTTTGCAAGAACCTTATAGAATTAACTATGATAACTAGAATTGAGTATAATAAACACTAAAGAAAATATTCACTCTCAATAGTAAAAAAACATAAGTAAAATATATTTTAAATTTTCAAAATGGATGGTTATCTTTTCTTTTTTTAAAGATTTTATTTATTTATTTTTAGAGAGAGGAGATGGGAGGGAGAAAGAGAGAAATGCCAATGTGGGGTTGCCTCTTATGTGCCCCCGATTGAGGACCTGGTCCACAAGCCAGGCATGTGCCCTAATTAAGAATCGAACCAGCAGTCCTTTGGTTCACAGTCCAGCACTCAATCCACTGAGCCACACCACCAAGGGCTAAATTATCTTCTCTTAAGTGCTTACACTTAATGTAAAAATGGGCAGATAAGCTATGTAGATATATATATTGGAAATTGGAAAAATCATTTCATTAAAAGTGATGACTTTTCTGTGCACTTTTTTTTTCAGAGAAAAATGAAGAGATCAAAAGAGAGAGAAATATCAATTTGTTGTTCCACTTATTCATACATTCCCTGGTTGCTTCTTGTGTGTGCCCTGACCAGGGACCAAACCCACAACCTTGGTGTACCAGGAAGACACTCTAACCAACTGAGCTATCTGGCCAGGGCTCTATGCACCTGGATATATATTAAAGATGTAATCAAAAGATGCAGATTAATATAGGGTTCTTTTTATCCCAGCAATATTTATAAAAGTAAGAACTGCAACTTAGCTAAATGTATCACAGTAGGGTGGTATGGTACACCTATACATGATTAATTTTAGATATCAATTGAAAGTGTCCATTTTACCATTGTATTAGAAAAGCAAAATACAGAACTGTATATATAACATTATCTAATTTTCTAAAAAAACACATGCAATGTGTATGTTTTATACATGTTATATACATATTGAATAATAACCTAAAAAAAGGAAAATACCACAAATAGTGATTCTTTAAAAATTAACCGTATTGCCCTGGCTGATGTGGCGCAGTGGACTGAGCACAGGCCAGCAAGCTGAGGAGTCGCTGGTTGGATACCCAGTCAGGGCATGTGCCTCAGTTGCAGGCCAGGTACCCGCTTGGCGGGGTGCGGGAGGCAACCACGCATTGGTGTTTCTTTCCTTCTCTTTCTCCCTCCTTCCCCTCTCCCTAAAAATAAATTAATAAAAACCTTTAAAAATAAAAAATAATTAATAGTATTTATGACTAGCTAAAGTGGTTGTGAGTGATTTTATATTATTTTTAAATGCCTCTATTTTCTAATTTCCTTCAATATGAATATACTTTGGAAGACATTCCAAGGACCTATCCAGTCCTTAATGAGCTGAAGAGTCTGCTGTCATAATGTTAGAGTAGGCAGGTAAGAATTAACAAAAGGAAGGAAAGCTAGACTGGCTGGGACTGATTAAGTCTGGAAATTACAGCTCAGACACCTCAGGTGGTAGCCCAATCCCCACCAAGGGGATTAACATCCCTCTGTCCCCAAGAGGGATGAAGGAGTGGCTTTCCATTTTCCTCTGGGGATCTACCAGTTTACTCATCCAGTCTGGAGAAGGGGAGGGGTGGGAGAGAAATAAACAATACAGGGGACATTTCTTTGTTAAATTCATGCACAATAGAAGTCAAGGTGGTACAAGGAGAAGTAAGCCCATGCGCAACAGAAACCAGAGGATGAGGTAAAACTGAGCCAAAATGACAACATGAAGTGGCTGCATCTGGCCTGGAAAACCTGAGGAAAAGACCGGATTGGACAGGGGGAGGACCCAGCACAAGTCAGGGTAGGATTAGGAATGTGACTGTTTAATTTCAAGAAAGTCTGCTCTCCCCCAAGCCCAAGGTAATATAATCAAAGCTTAACAAAAGCTCGTCTGGGTCACAAGCATTCCTTCTTTCCTTAGCCCACTTAATGGTATGTTACTCTCCATAGCAGCTGTGTGGGTCCAAGCACCCGTCCTAGTACAGGCGTGGGTGTGGCAGCCCAGTGTTGGACGAGGACAGCTGGGAACTCAAGTGCAGCACCAGTCTGGGGAGCGGTCAGACCTTGGCAGTAGACATGCAGATGGGAAAGTAAGACACAAAGATGTTCTGGATCTCTGGGTCCTATTCCTCCTGGGCTCGGTGAGGACAAGTGCAGGCTCGCAACCCCAAAAACTGGACTTACTCCTTAACAAACTGGAGCTAAGCCATCTGTTCGTGGATGAGACACAAGGCACCTGGGAGCAGTGTTTAGTTTTAGTTCCAGTAAATCTTACTGTTACCCTAGATAGTCAAGGAGCTCCAGAGAGTTTCCCCATTGGCCACAATGTTGCAGGGGGAGGTTCTTACACTGAGTAGTGCACCAAAAGCTAGAAAGATGAATAGATAGGACCCAGTGCCCTGTCTTAATTTTCTTAATTTATGTTATGTTTTCTTCAAGTTTTGTTTTGCACAAATTTTCATGTTTACAAGAAACTGTGTATTTTAGTGGCTGCTCTGATTAGAGTCCTTTGCTATTAAACAGTATCTATTCCTTGCCTATTGTACAAATAATAATTGAATTAATTTGCCTTTTCCTTCCCTTCTCCCTTCTACACATCCTATTTAATCATAGTATTTTTATATTTACCTTTGTATTGTTAATGTGCTTATATCTCTACAACTAGATTTATGAGCTTTCACATGTGAGGCAATCAGCAAGATTATTCTTCTGACCTCCTTCTTCCCCCAGCTCCACACACCAGCCTCACTGTTATCAGTTACACTATTTTTATACTTACTGGATTTATAGCACCTGCATTATATTCAGTTACCCTTATGTGCCCCTTTGTTTTGTGTTATATTTGCAGTAAAATATGTTTGGACCTTTTGCTGAGATTTCTTTCAGTGACTTTTTGTTTGGTGAAGTTTATCATGTAAGTGTTCTATAAAGAGGAACTCATGCAATCAACATCCCATGAGGTCTTACATATTCAGGACTTCGGTTGTAGCTTTCAAAATGTAAACATTAATTGACTTGATACAAAATGCACGGCTCACACATCCTTTCCTTGAGTATGTCATAACTGTTCTCTTCTGTTTTGATTACTTATTCTTAAGCACAAGGGAGAGATTAATCTCTATTTCCTATAGGTTCATTACAAGCTCTGTATAGAAAGTTTTAATTTTAATAAACTTTATTCTCAAAATAAGAAAGTATCTCTGATAGGAGAAAAGTCACAAAGAAATGCCTCTGACAAGATAATTTCCCTTAAGCTTATTCTCTGAGGAATGGTTTCACACCATGCTAACAAAAATGGTGTATTAGAAGCATTAGAGAATGGTAGCTAAAATCATGCCTGACTTTCCTCTATTCAGATATTTGCATGAAATAGCATTGTCAAAACAATCATGGTTGTAAAATATGACCATAACATGAAAGATTCTGGCTGTATTGTCCCTTGAAATATGTCTTTAAATAAAATACACCTGCAACAAATATTTCCTCTCAACAAGTTAAGTTACATTTTGTGGCATCGTATATTCCAGTAAAAAAAATTAAAGGTTTTTGTTAAGAACATCTGTTTATGTTGGTAAATTGACAGGCCAATTGACACCTAAAAAATTTTTTTAGAGAACTTGAAGGGTAAAATTAGGAAACCACTGGACCAAATGCATAAATTACAATTATAAACAACTATATTGTTGGGGAGCTGGAACATTTTTAATATGATTTTTCATACATAGCAAGGATGAAATAACCACTCAGCATTGCAGTGACTTTCTTCCTTGTCATCCTTCCTCCAGATGACTTTCCTATAATTCAGCCCGTACTCCACCACCAGAATTATATTCCTCAAATGTTACTGTGCATGTCAACGCCTGACTCAGCAGCCACTTATTAAATAAAAGTAAGGCTCCTCAGTATACAGCACCCTACTCAGTGTGATACAATCTATTCCTCCTATTGTATCTCTCATTCTTTTTCTTTTAGATTAGACAGACCTCTTCTAAAGGTCTCATGATTTCTAATGGAACATATAGTACACAGTTCTGTGTTTGCTTTTATTCTTTCTTATTTTCTATCTCTAAATTATTCTCTAGGGTTTTCTGTCATCTCCTCCCCTTTCTCTCTGTGAATATCCATCACATAACTGAACAGCCAGTACTAATCTCATACCTTCTGTGAAATTTTGTCTGTTTTGCCGTACTTTCTTGAAATTCTCTAAATCCTGTTGAAATGATAAATAGACACTAGGTTCGGGAGACAATTAGTAAAAGTATAGAATACTTAATACTCATATATCACATTTTTTAATTTTAGAAGAAAATAAAGTATGGGCATTTTATAAATAGTAAAACTTGCAAGATTCTACACTTTTATTTAGCACCATTTTAATCAAATAATGACCAAATATGGTTTATTTAAGGAACCAAAAGATGTTTAAATTAAGAAATCTGTTATTATCCTTTACCACACCAGTAGGTCAAAAGATAAATTAGTTGTGTTTAGAGACACTAAAACAGTTTATAAACATATAATTCTTTTAAAAACTTTTAATTAAATTTATTGGGGTGGCATTGATTAATAGAAGCATATATGTTTCATGCATACATTTCTATGACACATCATTTGTATACTGCACATGTGTGCCCGCCACCCAAAGTCAAACCGTCTTCTGTCACCATATGTCAGGTAATTATATAAACATACAGTTGTTACAATAACTCTTACTAATCTAGAAATAGAGAGATGCTTTCTTGGCATTCATCTCAAAGCAACTGTAGATAACTCACCAAAGATACTGATATTTTTCTAAAGGTGTTTCTGTTAATTAGGGACAAGATGAGAATGCTGCTAAGACAACATTTAAAAATATTTTTTCTGGAAACCTAGACAATAATTTTAAGGAGATGATAAATATAACTATTTGCAAGTGAGAAAATTTTCTGCCCAGAATCCCAAAAATATTACTAAAAATATAATACATATTAAAGATGGATAAGCAAAATATAATAGCTCTCCTTTGCATCAGTGAAAAAATAGTTGCCAAATATAGGTGAAAATGATAATATAATAGCAATTTAGTACAATAGAAGTATAAATCAATAAGAAAAGTGTATAATAGAAAAGAATATAATGTCATGAGAAAATACTCATTCACTCTCAAAGAAAAAAAGTCAGCTTAATCAAAGAAATATCATTATTTTTTGTTTAAAGGGTAAAAGTGAAAGTAATTATACCCAGTGTGGAAGTAAACAAAGATCGCCCACATGACAACAGCAAAGGCTGTATACAGTATTCTGAGCTTGCTTTAAGCAGAAAGTCAGCTACTGTCACTTGATGTGTACAAGTTAATGATGTTGGGTCATGTCCATAAAACAGACTTGTAATGGACCATTCATAAAGACGATGGTTTTGATGTACAAAGATGATCAAGTGAAAATACTGTTATTACAGTGTGATTTAATTTTTTGTAATATTCATATATCTGTAAGTGCGCATAGAAATAGACAGAAAGGCTATATTCCAAAATATCACTGGTTGTGATCTCTGAATGATAGAATCACAAGTGGTTTATTGTATGTTTTCTAGTACTATGGGCAACTTACAAAGAAAATATATCACTTTCATAATCACAGAAATACCTGTGAAACTGGTTAATAAAAAGTTAATTTAGAGAAACCCCTAAGTCTACAGAAAAACATCATGAGGTAGAACTGTTAGACAATAGAAAGACACTAAAAAATATGGCTTTATATGTACTACAGCTTTTTTATTTCCCTAGCCAAATGGTCTTTGTTATGGACAGAACAACCTGACAGAATTTCAATCAAGTAGGCTCTTTGGTCTATACCTGGAATAGAATTGTGGAGTTTTTTGTTTTGTCTTCTGTCTACTACCTATACACTCAGGGAAGTTTATTTCAGTTAATGCTTCTTCAATCTGGCTGCTAGATATAATTTGGAATTCAATGAAATAAAAGAAAGGAAAGGGGAGGGGAGGGGAGGGGAGGGGAGTCATCTACTATCACTTGAATTTGGCAGAGTCTCAAAGGCAGTCAGAGAAATGGGAAAGCTTCATAGTGGACAAAAAGGGGAGGCATCACATATTCCCTGTCAGAAGCTGTTGTCTTGGAAAAGTTGTAGGCAGGCTAACTACAAGTGGAGCTTCCTATCTCGTTGGTTAGGGTGAGTATTTCGCTATCTCTAGTTGATTCTAAGTTTGCAAGCAGGGGCAAAAATTAGGGAAGCTCTCAGCTATATCAATCAAGTCCTAGTTATTAGGGGCCAAGGTTGTTGTTTGGCTTCTTAGACTGTTTTTCAGACATAGAGATCTGAATTCCTTCATGTCTGACTTACAGATAGTAGGTTGGCTTCCTGGGATAGTTCCTAAGGACTGTGGGTCAGAATTCTATTTTAATATATTTCCTGGCCATTGTCTGATTGTATATGCAGTGTCTCACCAATGCCACAATATTTGACTGTGAATAATACACTTGTATCAGCAGGTATGCAAATCAATAAGGAAGACAATTTGATATGTTACACTGAAAACCTCAAAACCATGTGCGGCTTTTGAAATGGTAATTCCATATCAGAATTATGCTACAGAAGTGATTGATGATGCACATACAGGCACGCTTTTTACAGCATTATTGAAAGTAACTAAAAATTAAGAGGAAAAAGCTTACATCAACAATAAAGAGGAGAAGGATGAGTTGAATAAATTAAGTTAATCTGTAACAAATATAGTATTCATTTACTGAAAAATATTTTAAATTATTTATTGGCAAGAAGTTTTTTTAATGTAAAGTTTATAAGAAGTTTAAAAAACAAACTGTAAAATGTCATTACGGGTAACAGAAGAAAAGAGAAAGATTGAGAGGGAGAAAGTGAAGGAAGGAAAGGAGGGAGGATGAGAAGGAGAAAGGACCAAGATTAAGATAAATTATAGGAAGAAAGTAATAATCTTTGGATTTTAATAGCTAAAATAGCTTTACTATTGACTAGGTACTCTTCTAAGCATTTTACTTATATTAACTCATTTCAATTTCATCTCAGCCTTATAAAGAAAATTCTTATGTTACAGATGAGGAATCTTGGGCCCAGAAAATGTTTAAAACTTATCAAAATCACAGAACAAATAAATAATACAGTTGGAGTTTGAGTTGTTATTATCTGACTCTAGAGCCCAACATGTAATTTTTTCCTTTATGCATTTGGGTGTCAACCAAGTGTTTTGCAGCTGTCTTTTGATCTCACCCTTCTTTAGAGGATGTTTTTTAACTGAACATAAAGATTTTTGCATTTCAAATATACGGTGCTCATACACCTCCCCTATTTATTTCCAATGAATAAGGATCACTCTAGAAATATGATTTTTTGTATTTCTATAGTGCCTTTAGTATAAAAAATAGTAGCAGAAATGAGACAATTTATAAAAATTACACTTATAATCATACATATGGTTAAAATTAAAAGGGCATTGTACCCAGCACATATAAGTAATAAAATTGTAATAAATGACAGATAATGAATAAATGATAAATAAGTTGAAGTATCTATTAATCAATGAGTTAACTAATAAACTGCCATTTATGGGAGGCCTGTCACATTAACATAGCATGACATTGATATTTATAGTTTCTGGTGATATTTTAAAATATAAATTATTATTAATATAATTATTATTATTATAATTATTATTATTATAATTATTATTATTATACAATTGTCTATACTTATTAAAATTTTTTAAAATAAAAGCATATTAGCCACTTTTCCTTGACTTTTACATTTTTTGCCAGTATATAAGGCAAATGGGAGATGACAAGCAATGATTTTTTCTTTATTGTAATTTTATTTAAACATAGATATTTTGTGGTATTTTCTAAAGATATAAAATTATCTTTTTTCTCAGCTTTGTGATTAATATCAATGCTAACATTCTAGAGAAATATTGCTACATGCTCTGGGGATCATATAAAGGTTAGGAAAATATAGCACATGAAAAAATAATTATTCTCCAAAATGATAGCATTTTGGGAAGAGGAAAAACATGCATTCTCAAATACACTTATAACCATATTTTTAAGTTTTGTGATTTGAATAATTTAGGTTAGTTTACTAATTTTAATATGATACAAACATTTTATGAACTGACAAAATTTCTGTAATCAAAATAGTTTTACTTTCTCTTACATTACCTAAAGAATGTTGAGGGGATGAAATATTTAATTATAAGTGTTTATTCTAGATAACTTATTCTAGATAATATGAAAGTAGAACTTAATAATATAACACTAAATGAAAGAGTTCTAAAAGATAATAGAAAGAAATATCTAATAAAAGTGAACCATTGTATTACAAATCAAAGTGAAATAACATTTTATTTGAAATATTTATCCTACTAGAGTCATTTGACTCTTAATTTATTTAATTTATTTTTCTAAAGAGTTTATTGTGAAGGGAAGGGAACACACCACATCCTATGGTGGTGTGTTCCCTTCACTTCTATTAGGTAAAGGGATATTTGTTGAGGTTTAAGCACCCGAGATAAATTGTATAACTAATGTACCTGACTTCCAAATGCCTAATTTCTCAGACACTTTTTTTTTTCATTTTCCTCAGCAGGCCAGGGGAAGTTCCTTTCCCTCTCCTATTTCTCACAAAATCACCCTCTGCCAGTTTTTACAGAACTCTATAACAGACTCTCATCCTGGGGGTCGGTTTTTATATAACATGTGAAACATGCAAAAGTCCTAAGGTAAGTCATTATAAAATAGCTTACATTCTGGAACAGGGTGACAGGGAAATATGTGAGTGATTAAATTGGAGATATAAATCATAATATGAGCAATTCAGTCATTTAAATTTTCTTAGATTTAGTCTACAGTTTTATTAATGAGATTCTCAAATTGTTTAATAATCCAATTTTATATAATTCCTTTATTCTAAGTAACTCAAGACCACATATATAGATGTATATAAGAATATATGAATAATTGTTGGAAACTGCCCTGCCTGGTTTCAGAAGCTGTAACCCCCCATGGCTAAGGCAGAGTAAAAAGACCTTGAGACCCTAAGCCACTAAGGAGACAAAACTTATCTCCCAGGCAGGAGCACTGTCTCTGTCCACTTTACTTCACCCTGCCTGGCCCCCAGTGTATGACCAGTTAGTCAATGACAGGTAAGATTCCTCAAGGAAGGGACAACCCAAGACAGGCATGATCATGAGGGGTCGCTCAGGGAAGGACTTGGGGGGCTATGGAGAAAGAGGGTGATGGACCCTTGCCCCTCTGCTTTGACATAGCCTGACTCCTCATTCTGTCTGCAAGAAGTCTCCTAACCTCTTGGATGCCTTATTTCCCCTTCCTGACTTAAGCCTGAAACAATGCCTTAAGCCTGAAACAATGCCAGAGGTGGGTTAAAGGGCGGGTTCCCTAGGGTGAGCAGGCCTAAGAAAGAATGCATAAAATCCTATGAAACCTACTTTGGTAATACCCTCAATTTAAATGATAAGGGTCTAAGCAAGAAGTGAGTTTGTTCCCCAAAGTTTTATGGCCCTTTAGCTATCTGACCCTGACTCAGAATAAGCCCTGGAGTTCTTTGAATGTAATCTATTGTTTAATCATTACTCCCTGACAAAGACTGATGAGCTTTTCATATATATACTGTATTCGTATGCAAATAAACCCCATAAAAGCCCACTAAGGAACAGACTCCTGGCCCTTCTCCTTTGAGAGATCGGCCACCTTTCTTCCCCAAGCAGATCAAGTCTTGGTAGACTTATTCTCATACATGGTGGCCAGGGGGGCCCTGTGGGTGGAGCCCCCCCACAAATAATGACTAAATAGCAGCTAAAAATACAAATTGTAGAATTAGCCATAAAACATACATGAAATCTTATCACTGTCTATGTAACTTTGAGCAGTTAATTAGCATATTGGTGCTTGGTATTTGTATATGTAAGTTGGGAAAATATACTTATGCTAAGTAGGTAGTAATTTGGAAGACTAAAAATATATTATATAAAATTCCAACTTTAGTATTTGTGAACTACATGAATGATAGCTTCCACCTCCTGCTCATCATGCTAGTTATCATTATTCTCATCATAAACATAAACATTACTGTTTATTAACATACATTTATTTTTTTCATAATACATCAGGAGTGGTACTGAATTTATATTATTGGTTAAGATGTGAATAGAATTATATACAAAAGTCAAATCTACAATCACAAGACAAAATATCAGTCTATCCAAGAAAGATTAGACTAGACTTCAGAATGCCTAAATAAAACACTAATGCTTAAATTAATTATTGAAATAATTTTAGAAAAAAAGTGGAACAACTGTAATAGCATAATCAATAAAATATATTTAAAAAAATTATTCACTTTTAGGATCTAACTTCTCTTTGAAGATCTATCCAGTAGACTGAATCTCCATTTTCTGAATTGTGTTTGAAAGAACTCTGGTCACATAAGATGTTCCTGATAATGTCTTGATTAATTGTATTAAGTACTGTTTAATATCCCCATAGTATTAAAAACTGTTTGACATGGGAAATCTTTTTAAATTATGACTTTTTACATCCTTTAGAGCTAGTGGCATGTCAAGGTACTTCATAAATTACTGGTAAATTAAACCATCCAAAAAAGAAATACATAAATATCAAAAACTCAAGTTACTAGAGAAAGTTTACAAATATAGGTAATACCTGTGTGCATTTTTATGTGCACATTCATTTTTAAATTTGGATATCAGTTATATCAGTGAATCACTGGTGATTTTATTTTTTAAAATATTTCAGTAATTCAAATTTCTATGTGAATAAACACTTTTCAGATAAATAATCAGGAAAGTTAACAGATAAATATGGAATTATAATTTATCTGACTTACAAATTAAAATCTAATCTTAGCATTATTCATGTGCTAACATGAAGGTTATTAGATAACAAAGTGAATTTTATGAGGGAGTAATAATTGTCTAAATATTTACTATTTGTATAAAGAGATTAGTAATTTTTTAATGATCCCCACATTCTGAACAATAGAAAATTTGAAGCCAATTTAAAGTATTAACCCATGGGTTTCTGATAGTTACTATTTAACTATGACATAACCATGATGTATACATATGACAATAATAAAACACATAGATTCTAATGATTGCTGAAATTTAAGCATATATAAGTTTTTGTGTGCAAAAAACAAACAGAAATCATTCATTCTCATATTATCTAAGATTTAACTCATTAAAAATCCATTTGACCCAATTTTATTTTAATTGGCTTTACAGTATTACTTATCTTTAGTAGAAATTAAATAGAGCTGGGTATTTTTCCCTGGAAAAGAAAATTTACAGCAAATCTGTAGGGCTTGAAGAGAGAAATAACAAATTGAAGAGAGAAATAAGCTATAATAAGAAAAGATTTAAATATAATCTCTCTACTTATATAGCTCAGTAAATCAAATGAGATGGACTGTGTTGTCAATCATTGATAGAAATCCAGTGTCTATTCCTAGTTGATGATATTTATGGAATGCCCTAAATTCTGCAGTTCCCAGCAGTATATAGGACAATAGCAATGTTTATATTTATTTTCCTGCAATTCTTTTACATCTTGTTTTTTTAAGGCATGTATATAATCACTCTAGGAAGAATATGAGATTTTTAAAAATATTCAATTCACACTCACACACACAATATCTAGAAACAAAATTCAATTCATCCAAACAGACATAAAAATACCTCTTACATATTTTAGGTCATCAAGACCTTGTACTGAAATTCTTAATCAGTGAGTACCTCTTACCTCAGCAGTCTGCCAGCTCTTTTCATCACTGCCTTGGAACTGAGGGAAAAATCAAAGGGAAAAATGGCACTGTGCTCCTCTGATAATTTTTAGAATTGCCATTAATGCAGAAGATGTTTGAGAAAGGTGTCCTCCACCACTCTTCTTTTCTCAGTATTAAGGTTAAGTGAGCCTGAGTGTGTGTGTATCACCATCAGAAAAAAAAGTCAAGATGCATAATTTCTACAACACAAGAATTAATATCACTCTTCTCTGTAAAGGACTTGAACTTTGGAGTTAAGTGTAAATCAACATCGGTCAAAAATAATTAAAATCCAAGGAGTAGAAGAATTTTGCAAGACCACTTCCCTGCTCAAGACCACTGCTGAAAGCAATGTTCTCCAGGGCATTGTGGTAATACACACATGAAGAGATGTCAGTTACTCTGAAGAAATTGCAAACTTTCACAAGAATAGAGCCAGAGAAAATTTTAATTACAAGCAAAATAAAAAGATGTGTTTTAAAAACAACAAAACAATGAGAGTTAGTGCTGGTTTTTATAAGATTTTTTAAAAAAATTTTATTGAGGTAGAAACACTGAACATGAGTTCTACCTCTTAACAAACTTTGGCATGCACGGTACAGTCAAGTTAATGGTACACAGGATTGGACAGCAGATCTCTAGAACACATTCATCCTGCATAGTTGAAACTAAGATATTAAAACGGATTAGTAAAACAATAGCTGTGAGCACTTGGGAAGCAGTAGAATTCATGAAGACCAAAATCATATTCATTAAGAGCAAAGTAAGTTCTGAAGAGGCTTCTTCCCCACCCCCCGCAAGGTTTCTAGATTAATGGATCAAAAAACTGTGGTAAAAACAATTTATCTAAATTTTAGCAAAGAATTTCTTATGATTCTTTAAATAAGGGGGAAAATTTAGTTGAATAACTCCCTTTAGAGAGGTGGATGACAGATTGATTTACTTAGAAAAGAGGCATCTTTTGGCATTATGTAAGTGCCCAGCTTAAGCCCTTGCTTGAGTCATTAACAAACATTTATCACGTGACTGCTCTATGTCAAGCAATATGCTGAACACCTGGAAAAAGGAGACTTAACATGAACTGAGGGGGACTCACACATAATCCAGAAATGACAATGTTGGGGGTGACTACAAATGAAAGTGCAGGGGACTCAAGGAAAGAGCCACAGAAAGTCAGCTTCTGAGTTGTTGAATGGGAGCAAAGACAGACTACCTGGAAACTAAGGAGAGCGTCATAGAGCAGGAAATTAGCAAGGACAAGTGAAACAGGATGAGAGGACACACAGTTCACTCAGGAAATTGCCAGCAAGGCATAAAGCAAGGGAGAAAGTGGTAAAGAAAATGAGCCTAGTACTATAATAAGAATCCAGAAGGGAAAAAAATGTGCAACATAAATCATGCTAAGAAGTTTACACTTGATCTTGAAAGCTCTAGGGAAAGATGGTATCTGTCAATTTGAAAGATTAATTGGATAGATGGAGACTAAAGATGGGAAGCTGGAAACACAGTAGTTACTGCAATCATTCAAATCGGAGAAAGACTTTGAGGATGAAAAGAAAGAGATATATTTTTAAAAGACAGGTTAATGATTCATTCAACAAATATGTATCGAACATTTGCTACCTGTCCTGGGCTACGTGTTGGGACTCTGATGCTGACTCTCACTGCTTCAGTGTTTCAATCTTTGCTCCGTGGGGCACCATCTGGCAGGTAGTGCATTCTTGCCAGGTGCCAGACCTGTGCTAAAGGCATACCACATATTATCTATTTTCATTGAATGCTCATACTGACCTGGGAGGTAGATATTATCATTCCTGAACACTAAGATGAGTTTAAAACAGATCAGCAAATTGTAACAGATTTGTTCAAGATCCCTAATAATTAGAGGCAAGACATATGTGGCTCCAAGGCTCTATGTTCCCTAAGGTCAATTTCAAAGATGCCAGCATAAAGATTTTATCAAGCAGGTTTCGGTCAGTGACAGAGAATTCATTCCAGTTAGTTAAATGGAGAGATAACAAATTGGGTAAAAAGGTGACTGAGGAGCCGAGAGGATAGAAAATGAATGGGAGGTAGTTCAGAGACTAGTCACTGCAAGAAATCATCATCACTCCTAGGGCTGGAGGTATTACAAAGACAGGAGGGACCCTTGCCATAGCTGACTCAGGGCTATCCCACTGGTAGCTGGAATCATAAAGGAGTTGCAGCCATTTTTTAAAAAACAAAGGAGGAGGGGAAAAAAAGCCTCCTGCTGACTTTTCACCGTCAAGTGAGTTCTGCTGGTCTTCTTGGATGCTGTAGGCAGAGGGGGATGGGGCTTCGCTTTTCTCACTTCCTATGGTTTTGGGAGCCAGGTCTGGGCCACACTCTGCACAGTTGCCCAGCCTCCCAGCCCAGCTGCTGCTGCCCAGACATCAGAGGGATGCAAATTAAAACCGCAATGAGATACCACTTCACACTGGTCAGAATGGCCATCATAAACAAATCCACAAGCAACACGTGTTGGAGAGGATGTGGAGAAAAGGGAACTCTGGTGCACTGTTGGTAGGAATGCAGACTGGTGCAGCCACTGTGGAAAACAGTATGGAATTTCCTCAGAAAACTAAAAATGGAACTGCCTTTCAACCTGACAATTCCACTGCTGGGATTTTACCCTAAGAATCCTGAAACACCAATTCAAAAGAACTTATGCACCCGAATGTTCATAACAGCACAATTTACGATAGCCAAGTGCTGGAAGCAACCTAAGTGCCCATCAGTAAATGAATGGATCAAAAAACTGTGGTACATTTACACAATGGAATTCTATGCAGCAGAAAGAAAGAAGGAACTCCTACCCTTTGTGACAGCATGGATGGAACTGGAGAGCATTATGCTAAGTGAAATAAGCCAAGCGGTAAAAGACAAATACCATGTGATCTCACCTATAAGTGGAACCTAGTCAACAAAACAAACAAGCAAGCAAAATATAACCAGAAACATTGAAATAAAGAACAAACTAAGAGTAACCAGAGGCAAGGTGGGAGAGGACAAAGGGGGAAAAGGGAGAGAGGTTTTCAGGAACATCTATAAAGGATACATGGGTAACACCAAAGAGGGGTACCATTGAGGGTGCGAGGTGGAGATGGCCGGGATGTGGGGGAGTGATGGAGTGGAAGTGGAGACAACTGTGCTTGAACAACAATAAAAAAATTAAGAGAAAAATAATAAAAATAAAGACAAAGGAGGAGGTATTTCTCTCTTGGCTTTCCTTCTTCTCATTTTCCTCCATCTTTGCCCCATCCAACCAATGTCTCTCTCAACAGCTGACCCTAGCCAGAAGCAGAAATATGTGGCTTGGCCTTTATCTATAGATGTTTGAGAATACATTAATAATTTTTTTATAATAATGAACAGTAGGTTAAGATTAGTGTTTCAGATAGAGCACATTCCAATGAACAAAGCAAGACTGGAACCAGGGAAGCCAGCGGGAAAACTTCCGCAATAGTTCCCAACAAATAGACGACTCAAGTGCCATGGGATACCACGAACCCAGGAAGGAACAGAGGCACAGGAGCAGATTTAGTTGAAAAGAGGAAAACATGGGTTGGGAAAATAACTGAATTTAAGGTGATTTATGGTATTCTAAAGGAGGACTGCAGAGCAGTAGTTTGAGTTGTCCAATGAGAACGTTTATATTTGAAAGCTTTTGGTTAAGATAAATAGTAGTTAAAGTCGTGAATATGGTTGAGACAATTTAGAGAAAAGAAATATCATGTCAAGATGTACCCAGAATTATGTCATCAATTCTAACTAGTGTAAGGAAAATCAAGTAATAAACCTCTCCATGACATTTTGTAAAAATACAGCTTCCGTGGATCAATGGGCACAGAGCAATGGAGGTGAGCTAAGTAGTCTGTGTAGAGCCCTCTTTTGTCCAGTTAGTGCCACTAATGTGCAGTGAACTAAGAAAATCAGGAAGCTCAAAGAAAGTTCATAAAATCTCAACCTTAAACAGAGACAGGACAGCTATCAAATATGAAAAGTATGTGACATATCTATCTAAAAAATAAGAGACACCTTTCCAAAATTTCATATTTGAATAGGGTTCAACAGATTTATATTTCTGTAGATAGCTAGATAATGCCTGTATTTTGTCATATAGATAATGAATATATTCTATAGATATAGAATATTTTTTATTCATATCTTGATAGGGTCAGTTAATGCAAATCAAGAATTTTATCTATCAAAGGGATTATTATATATAAAACAGGTGTTAATATATGTGCATATGGATATATACCATTAAAGAAATTTGCTTAGAATAATAACAGGTACTGATTTGAAATGCTGTACAATAATCTGAGGCAGATATATATGCAAAAAGTTATAAAGGGAACATTTCTCAATTCAAAACATTTTACACATCCCATACAAGTAACACCTGAAAATTACTGGAAAAAATGTAGAAAGCTATACATTTGTAATCATAATAGTGAAAACCCAGATTTTGTCTATCTGATTACTTGATGAATCACAGAACATTTTAAAAATAACTGGGAAATCATTGGCCAAAGAAAATATCCTTCCCAGCAAAGCAGTTTTAAAATGCACTAATATGCAAGTTATTTATACACACTCAGCCATACATATATTTTAAGAACTGCTCAATATCTTAAAAGCAATCACAAAATCAGTCTTCAGCTTAATCCTCATCTGCATTTTAATGATTTCAAAATACAGCCACATTATAGGGCTTGAGGTTGCATATTGCTACATTACTAGTTTCATAGGATTGTGCCTTTCCACCTTGGTAGCAATAAATTCTAGTGAACAAAGCCATAAACAGCATGTTTATGGGGTCAAATGGAGCTGTGGCACTAGAAGTATGGTGCTAAGTAAAATTTGAAGGCTACTGTATTGCATTCAAGTATTTATTAAGGCATTAAAAATCGGGTCTTCCCAGGGATGCTGGAATGTTCTTCATGATCTTTTCTCCCCTTGACAGTTCCAGTCTTTATGGGGCAATTTGGAAAAAAATGGTTACCTAAGGTTTCACAAAGTTTCAAGTTATTAAAATATGAGCTTTATAAAAGAATACAGTAGTCTAAATAAAAGTAATTAAAACTACATGGTAACTAAAATATTCCTTATCAAATTTACAAATTATCTGTACTATGCTAATAATTTGAATAAAGATAATTATGATTTTGAACATTCATAATATAAACTAGTATATTCTCTACTTTCCCAAGAATGTGTCAAAGATGAGCTTTGTCTTAATAAAATGCAATACCAATAAATATTATACTATAAAACCATTCTTTATCTCAGAAAATTGGTTTTGATTCACCTAGACATTTTTTAAGTTATAAAAAATATAGTACAATAAGTTGCATTACATATATGGAATTTTCATCTATGAGCATAAAAAATGAAAAACCTATACTAACTTAAATACTCTATTTTGATTCTTACTTTGAGCATATAAAAAGGACATACTCTTTGAAATAATAAAGTACATAATTATATCCTAAATATCTTATAATTTCAATTAGTTTTTAACCTAATTTGGAAAAATACTATGGGAGATTATTTTATAGTTTACTCAAAAGCAAACTTGTTTTAAAAAACAAAATGTGTTTAATACAAATTAGATATAAGTCAAATATAAGACAAATATTATGCACATGAATTCATAGCCACTATTATAAGGGATAAGAATAAAGTTAAAGTGTAAGTTTTAGAAACTAAGTTGATAAAATAATATTCACTAAGTAATAGCAAAAGTGGAACGTGAATATGATAAAAATCTTGAAGGTAATATGTTAATAACTGATATAGGAAAACAACTATAGTCCACTCTCTCTGCATTATTACGAAAGACACTGAGGTCCAGAGAGATTAAATGTTTCACACAATATGACAAAACTCTTAAGTACAAAAGCAAACCAGAATACCTGTCTCCTAGTCTAAGTGCCTCAGTCTGTGGGAGGATAAACCACCTTCCTCTACTATCTCCTTCACAATTACACTAATTGGGAGAGAACTGAATGTATAAATTATGACAGTACAGTCATATAATTTAATTTTTAAAGAAAATTTGAGATGCTGTTTAAAGCATTCAACTCAAAACAAACAAAATTACTCATAGATACATAGATGCATGCCCTTGCACTTTCTAGAAACAAAAGTGGTGCATTGTCTTAAATAACCTATGCAGGTGGGGGGTATAAGGGGACTAAATGCTCATAGAAAAAATACAACAAAAAAATAAAAAATAAACCTGTGTAGTTTTTAGCAATGAAACTGAGTGCTAATTTTTTACTAAATTTTGTAAATTTGTTTTTGTATTAATTTTCTTACTAAATCAAACTTTTAAATAAACATTTGTTTAAAGTCTGACTTTCCATCTTCTTACCTGTTTTATTCAATATCTTTATTTACCACTCAAAACATAAGCATTTCTAATAATGGTCAACCTGAATATAATTTACATACATTATTCTTTAAATGCATTACTTAAACATAATGATTTTGGTTGTGCTTACATTATTGATATGTATTCTCTCTGAAGCAAATGCAAGACTAAAAATTCAATATGTGGCTGGTAGTATTTGTCCTGCATTTTCTATAAAAAATTTCCTCCATGGATCCCAGAGATATTCTTTATAAAATTATTTAAAAGGATTTTGTTATTTGCATTCTCTTCTGCGAGATTTGTAATAAGTAATGCTTTCATTAACGTGTCTCTCAGGATATAGTAGCTTTCTACATAATCATAAATTTTGATAATTCATTCCCATATAGTTAAATTTAGTAGATTTTTAATGTAAATAAAATGTTTTCCTTTTTAAAGTGCATAAAAATCAAAACATTTTATGAATGCTCTGATATGTGTTTATCCATGAAATCCATTCTAAAATCTGTTCCCCTACATACGTCTGTTCCCTCATTGTCAGGGGAAATATTTCTATTTGAACAAGTTATATTTATATGTGTCACGTATACAAAGAAAATATTTAACTTACTTGCCAATTTCCCAAATA
The DNA here is from genome assembly GCF_019186645.2 of Phyllostomus hastatus. Classification (NCBI taxonomy): domain Eukaryota; kingdom Metazoa; phylum Chordata; class Mammalia; order Chiroptera; family Phyllostomidae; genus Phyllostomus; species Phyllostomus hastatus. The sequence goes on along the minus strand of NW_025334006.1, from coordinate 12,362,929 downwards.
TTCCAAATCACTTTATAAAAGCTGTTTGTTATGAAAGCCCTACTATTTTTCCCACCTCCTTCAGTACTGTAATCATTTTGTGTACGACACGCCCACCGCAACGGGAGAGGAGGAGAGATGGGCATGTACAGGAGGCAACCAATCGGTTTCCCTCTGTCCCTTACTCCCTCTAAAATCAATATGCATAGCCTCAGGTGAGAATTTTTTTAAAATCATAGATATTTAATCACTGATTAACATAGCATTTATCTAAACTTTCCAAAATTAAGATGAAGTATTCAATATAAGATTGTCCTATTATCCACGGCCTCTTTCAGGAGGACAATTAAAATTTTAACTAATTAAAATCACAAGATACTACCACACACCTTTTAGAATGGTTCTAAAAATAGAGCGCCCGCACCAAGTGCTGATGCAGAGTAGAGGACTCGTGGACATCGCTGATGGGAACATGAAGGGGACGGCCACTTCGAACAACAGTTTTTCAGTCTGTTGTGAAGTTAAACGTGCACTTACCATATGACTCAGAAATTCCTGTCCTGCATGTTTACTCAAGCAGGAAGAAACATCTATTGCTTCACACAAAAACATTATGTGAATATTTATAGCACAGCAGCTCAACTTAAGAATGGCAAACCATATGGATAAGTGCTCAGTGATGGAATACGACTCAGCAATGACAAGGATGACACTAATATTATAGCAACAAAGTGGTTGAGTATCATGTGTACCATGTTAATGAAAGAGCCATCCTCAAGAGGCTATATACTATATGCTTATTGTGTATGACATTATAGAAAAGGTAAAACCGTAAGGACTGAAATAGACCAGTGATTGCCACGGACTGGAAATGGAGGACCAGACTGTGTAAAAAGGGCAGAGGGAAATCTGGGGCCATGAAACTGGTCTGTATATTGATTATGATCCTGGGTACTTGAATGAATGTGTCAGTCAAAACTTAAAGAACTGTATATACTAAAATAAAGGTGAATTTTTCCGTATGTAAATTACACTTTACTAAAAACTGGAAAATTTCTCAGTGGAAGTCTTAGAAGTAGTAATAGTGGAAGAAGCATACTTAAAATAAGAAGCTCTGGCTTTGATACTATCATTTGACTCACAGTCTCAGCAGGTAACTTCAACTTTTTGAGTCTCAGTTTTCTCGTTTATATAAGGGTAAGTTTTAATATATTTCATAATTTCAACACACCACTTACTATGAGGACAAAAATGACCTTACAGATGTGAAAGTGTGAACAATGAAGCAGGCACTAGATCCATCAGATTTACTAAAATAATTTTAGGGTGAAGAATGTCTTCATCATCTAGATCCATTAAACACAAAGAACTATAATGTTTAAATAAAAATCATGGTCTCATAATACATGACAACTAATAAAAATGTTTTGGTGAAGTCACTTACATTTTATTCAATGGCACCAACTGTGTGGCCACTGAGTAGAACTGGAAAAGAGAATGAGGACTGGTGATATTCCTTAGGCTTAGACTAAAACTAACTTACAAGCTTTTAATTTTTATTGCAGAAAATGGGCATGCTTTGTGTCCCCACAGAATCTGACACATAAGTGAGTTGTCATTAAGTAAATGAGCTGGACATTAATCTAAATTTTTAACTGTGCTGTGTGGTGACCTTTAAGTCTCCCTTGTTACATCAGTGTTTATATTTGGGAAGTCATTGAGTTCATCCTGCCAAGCTTAAAGGAATACAAAGCAACCTTGGAGTTCATTACTTTGAACTTGATACAAAGCATTGTTTGTGTTTTCTTGTACAAACTGTAGCTATCCTGAAGCAGGACAGTGCATTTCACAGCACACCCTGTAGTCTTCCACTGGTTTGTAAATACCATGTGATCCTTACATTGAATTTAATCAAGTGAGTGAAACATTTCATAGCTGAAATATCAAGTGAGATAGTATAGCCAAGGCAATATCCAGGTTTTCTGAATTCTTAAAAGTTAGCTTAAATCCCACAGTGAGATTGTTTTGCAACTGGAAGTTTTTTCATCATTGTTCCAAACCAGTATGGCCATGCACCTAAAAATGTATGTTGCAATTTCATAAGATACAAGTTCAGTGTATAAAATTTTTTGTATTTTTATATTCTAGCAACAACAATTCACAAAGTGAAGTTTAAAATACATGTGGTACCATGTAAATAGAATTAAAATAAAAAATTTTAAAGTTACAACTTTAACAAAATATGTGTAAGACTTGCTCAATAAAATATACAAAATATATTTCTGAGAGGAATTTTTAAAAGCATAAATAAAGGGAGAGATGTTACAAAAACAGGGATTAAAGATTCAATATTGTTAAGATGATAATCTTTGCCAAAATTAACTATAGATTTAACAATTCCAGTTAAAATCTCTTTTTGTATAAAAAGACTTTATATGTAAGTGCTTTAAATCTAAAATAGACCAAATAATTCTGAAAATCAGCAACAAAGTTGCAATATTTACACTATATGATTTTAAGACTTACTATAAAGTTATAATAATAAGATAATATGTTTGATAAAGAGATGCACACATATATGTACACACACATATATATGTATATATATATTGTTCATATATATGTATACATACATACACACACACACACACACACACACACACATATATATGAACAATTGATTTTTCAACAAAGGTGTTAAGGCAATTAATTGATTAGAAAAAGAATTGTCTTTTCAAAAACCAGCAGTGAAACAACTGGTTATTGGTGTGCAAAAATATGAGCCCTGACCCTTACCACATAGTATTAAAAACTTAATTTCAAATAGATTAAACACCTAAAAGTAACATGGAAAACCATACAACTTCCGGAAGACAACATTGAAGTAAATGTAAGTAGCTTTGAGTGAGTAAAGATCTTTCTTAATGTTAGATGATAGACAAATAAATGATAGATAGATGATAGAGATATTTCCTCTTTATTGAATTTACTGCAGTGACCCTGGTTAACAAAATTACACAGATTTCAGAGGCACAATTCTGTAACACATCAGCTGTACACTGTACTGTACGTTCACCACCTCAAGTTAACTCTCTGTCCATCACCACTTATCGGCCCACACCCTCCTCTCCCTTCCCCTACTGCAATCCCCACACTGTTGTTTCTGTCTGTGAGGTTTTTTTTTTCTTTTTTCCCTTTTTTACTCAACTCATTCACCCCTAGCTGTTAGCCTGCTCTCTGTCTACATGAATTTGTAATTATTTCACTTGTTAGTTCATTCTGTTCATTAGATTCCACATATAAATGGAATCATATGGCACTTGTCTTTCTCTGACTGGCATATTTCACTTAAGTAGGATGCAAAAAGTAAACTAGAATTCATCAAAATTTAGAAACTGTATTCTTCTAAGACACCATTAAGAAAGAAACAGCAAGCCACAGACTGAAAGTAATGCAAATTGTATAAGTAGTAGAGAACTTACACCCAAAATATATAGTAACCCTCACAACTCAATAATAGGAATTTAATACAAATATTTTATTTACAAAGATATTTCATTAAAGAATATACAGAAGTTGCAAATAAACACATAAAAAGATACTCAGCATCCTTAGTTATCAAGGAGATGCAAATTTAAAATAAAAAATTCATAATGCTCACACTAAAGTGGCTGAAATTAAAAAGAATGAAAAAGTCAAGTCTGGAGAAGGATGTGTTGCAATTAAAATTCTCATTCATTGCTGGTGATGAAGTAAATGGCACAGCCATTTGAAAACATTTTGGGAGTTTCTTATTATGGGCTAGACTCAGAGGAAGGAGGGGTGAAAATTGGTGGAAGAAATTTCAATGACATAATATATGCAAACAAGACCATCTATTGGCAAAAAATAGTAACACTTTGAAATGACTTCTGAAGACAGTGAAAGAAGAAAGTGCCAAAGCTGGACTGCATTTGAATATAAAGAAGATAAAAATTATGACAAAAGAGGAAATAAATAAACAACTTTAATAGAGACAACGAGGACATTGAAATTGATAAATATTTTGCTTACCTTGGTTCAGTCATCAATTCCAACAGACACATGAGCCAAGAAATCACAAGAAGGCTGAGACTTGGAAAGGCAATAATGGAAGAATTAGAAAAGGTCATCGGGTGCAAAGACGTGTCATTACAGACCAAGGCTAAGATCATCCACATGTTTGTATTTCCAGTAACTATGAATGGATGTGAAAGTTGGATAGTGAAAGAAGCTGATTAGGGAAACATGATTTATTTGAAGTGTGGTGTTGAAGGAGAACTCTAAAGACACTTTGAATTGCCAGAAAGACAAACAAGTGGGTCCTAGAACAAACTAATCCTGAAACATTGCCAGAGGCAAAAAATGACAAAACTGAAGCTGTTCTACTTTTGGCACATTATGAAAAGGTAGGGGTCTTTGGAAAAGACGACCATGCTGAGAAAAATGGAAAGCAGGAAGAAAAAAAGGAAGACCAAATATAAGATGGACTGACTCCATAAAAGAAGCCGTGGGCAGGAGTCTGTGGGAGCCAAGCAGGGCTGTTGAGGACAGGACATTGTAGACGTCACTCATTCATAGGGTCACCAGCAGTCAGAGACAACTCAAGAACACGTAACCCACCAACCCACCGCATGTTCCAGAAATTCCACTGTTACCTTTTTAACCCAAAAGGAAAATACATTTTCATACAAAGAATAAAATCTTTAGAGAAGCATTGGTCTTAATAGCTGAAAACTTAAAAAAAAAAATCAAATGCCCATCATCTGATGTATAATCAAGTTAGGGTATGTCTAAGCAAATAGAACATTACTCAGTAGTAAAAAGGACAAACTACTGATAGATACAACAACATGGATGAATTTCCAAAGCATTCTAAGTAGAAGGAGCCAGATGCTAAAATTGCGAACTATGTGATTTCATTTATAAGAAAATTTACAAAAGGCAAAAGTATAGTGATACAGAGCTAATTAGTGTTGATAAGGTGGGTTTGATAAGATTCGTGTTTGATGGGAGGAGGTGCCAGTGCAGAGTGACTAGGGAACTTCTGGGGTGATGGAAACGTTCTGTCATGATTGTGGTCGTGGTCACATGACGGTACATGTTTGGCAAAATCATTGAATTTTGTGGTTAACATTGATAAATTTTTGTTTTGCAAATTACACCATAGTGAAGCTGACAAAAACAAGGCAAAAAATGATCAAGGACCCAAAATGGCTTTTTTTTTAAAGATTTTATTTATTTACTTTTAGAGAGAGGGGAAGGGACTGGTTGCCTCTCCTAGGCCCCCAACTGGGGACCTGGCCAACAGCCCAGGCATGTGCCCTGACTGGAAATCAAACCTGTGATCTTTTGGTTCACAAACCACTGCTCATTCCACTAAGCCAGACCAGCCAGGGCAGCTTTTGTTTTTATAGATTATATCTATTGATATTCAGTATGGTATCAATTAGTATCTAAAAATTTTAAATATGTATTAATTTATTTAAAAATTTTTCAGTAAACTTAAAATGCTCTAAAATAGTCTGCTATAATATACAAAATATATATATTATAAAAATAGATAAAAACATATTTTGCTATCTTTAAAAATAAGTCCATTACACTTTACCATGTATATATATTTTGTGGCAAAAACTATATTTTTCAAAACAAAATTAATTCCAAGAGAACAGCATTGGTCTTGTATTTTTGCAAATCTCTTTAATGACTGGCTCAGTAAAAAGGGGACAGCTGGAGTCTCATATCTTCTTCTGTGTTTAATTTATTGTGATATGCTTATTAAGAAAATCTAGTTACACAGATATATTTGAATAGGGAGGAATATTTCATAGCTTTTTCAGGTCATAGATTCTTAAAAGTGAATCTCAATGTGCAATATGAAACCCTATAAATCAACATTTTTGTATTGTTGCATTGCTATTTAAATGAATCTCTTACCCATGCATGCAATAACAAACATTGGTTAAGATGGGGAGCAACAAGAGCTAGTAAGCATTGCAGGTGGGAAAAATAAAATTATACACACACCTTGAAAACAATCTCATGTTTTATTTTGAAGCTGAAATGTGTAGGACTTAGGAAAATGTCCACACTTAGGCCCAGCACAGGAATGACGATAATGACAGCAGTATTGTTTGCAATACCAGGAAACTGAAAACCTTTCAAATGCCCATAAAAGGATAACATATAAATTATAGCATAGTCACACAGTGAAAAATAATTATATAGCACTAACCAAGACTGAACGAAAGCTACAATCAACAGGAGGTAATGTTTTATTTCTACAGCTGGTATCCATTTTATTATTATTATGGTTATGATTAATAACTTACACATAAGCAGCATGTCTGCCATGTGTCTTCTCTGTGTCCATGATTATTTTAATAGGATTCTTTAACACTGAGCTGGGCCTAAAATACCACATTGACTGCTGCCATGATTATGGTTTTCCAAAGATTGCTTGAGCAGAGGACTTTAAAATCACTTTTTATATCCTGCAAGGGACTTCATCTATGACACCTATTTAAGTGGCATGGTGAGTGCTTAACATAACGTAGTATTATACAGGGGTTGGCAAATGTAGGTTTACCGATGTGAGTACATGAAACACAACTTATTCTTGTGTTATTATTTATTAATTATTGTACTATTTTCCATATGAACTACTGTAAACTGACTTTTGCCCACCACCATATGATATGATTTTCCTAATAGTATGATCAGGGAAAAATCCATATTGAAACCATGTAGGTGAATTTTTCCAGAATTCACAATATGCACCCATGTAAATATAAACCACACTGTTATCTTAATGATTCTTAATACAGTTAAACCTGAATCATTGAACCCATGTTCTTTTTTTAAAACCTTTTTCCCTTTTTATTGAATTTACTGGGGTGACACTGGTTAACAATATTATACAGGGTTCAGGTGCACAATTCTACAGCACATCCTCTGTACACTGTATTCACCACCCCAAGTCTAGCTCCATCCATCACCATTGATCTCCCCATACCCTCCTCCACCTCATCCACACCCCTCTTTCCCTGGCAAAATCACAGTGTTGTTTGTGCCCATGCATTATTTCTCTTTTTTTCTTTTTTGCTCAATCTTTACACACTCCACACCTACTCCTGCCCCCAATGGCTGTCACCCTACTCTCTGAGTCTGTCTCTATTTTGCTTTTAGTTCAGTTTGTTCATTAGATTCCACATATGAGTGACATTTTATGGTATCTGTTTTTCTTTGAGTGGCTTATTTCACTTAGCATAATGCTCTCCAGGTCCATCCATGCTTTCACAAATTGTAAAATGTCTTTCTTTTTTACAGCTGAGTAATATTCCATTGTATAAATGTCCCATACCTGTTTTATCTACTCATCTACTGATGGACACTGGGGCTGCTTCCAAATCTTGGCTATTGTAAATAATGCTATGATGAACATAAGAGTGCATATATTCTTTCAAATTAATGTTTTGAGTTTCATGGGATAAATCCCCAGAAATGAAATTGCTGGGTTATAACCATATCCATTTTTAATTTTTTCAGGAACCTCCACACTGCTTTTCACAGTGGATGCACCAGTCTACATTCCCACCAACAGTGCGTAAGGGTTCTCTTTTCTCCACATCCTCTCCAGCACTTGTTGTTTGTTGATTTATTGACAATAGCCATTCTTACAGGTGTGAGGTGATATCTCCTTGTGGTTTTAATTTGCATTCTTCAATGACTAGTGACATTGAACATCTTTTCATATTCCCATGGGCCGCCTGTATCTCCTGTTTCAAGAAGTATCTATTCAGGTCTTTGCCCATTTTTAATTGAATTATTTGCTTTTTACTGTTGAATTTTATGTTATTTATAAATTTTGGATATTAACTCCTTATTAGATGTATCACTGGCAAATATGTTCTCCTATTCAGCGGACTGTCTTTTCATTTTATTGATGGTTTCCTGTGCTGTGCAAAAATGTCTTTCTATTGTTCCATTAATTCCTATTCTAAGCAAACACAAGCTGTTCCTTATTTGAAATATGCTCAGAGATTATACCACAAACATCCATTATTGTGAAAACAAATAAAAATCAGAAGCAAACTAATAAAATTATTCATTCTACTCATACTTTTCTCATTTTGGCTTCAAAGTGGTGCTTTTTAGATCCATGCAGATTCATCTAGGTGCAGGTGATGCAACACAGCATTTATTTTCATTACTGCCTTATCAAATTTAACAATCAGGCAGTAACAAGAGACTATATATTTTCATGGCATTCTCTCAGGTAATTGAAATATAATAACTTTGAATTCCAACCTTTTTTCAAGGTCAGATATACAGTTCGTAAAAAATAGCGTATTTATGGTTCTATAATAGACTATTTATTGTTATGCAGAAAAAAAAGCTACCTGTAGGATTTTATAAGGAACTGCAATGGATATGTTTTATTTAATGTGATCCATTGTTGGGTGTGGTATGATGTAAAGACTATTATTATATGATCTGCAGCCTCGGTGAAATGATCACAATTGCTATTCAGGCGACATTAGTGCTGTTATTTTTTTTCCTGATTATCTATTCCTTAATTTTATTTTGTGTTGGCTTTAAGGCTTAAGACAGCTTTGTAAAAGAGTTAATGAACTCAACCTTCATGATAAAGGTGTGTTGAGAAGTCATGCATTTTGATTGTAGTAAGTATGCTATATTATGTCAAGGATATATTAATATTTTTGGAATAAGCCAGGAAAGAAGCAGTAATTTTATATAAAGTGCTCTAAAATCAGTGCTCTAAAAGGAAAAGAATATATGCTTTTTAATGGATAGTACAACTTTTATAAGGTTGTGTTTTTTGTCATCAATAAGATATACTACCTATGATAAACTTACTGTTATTGCTCTTCATTTTTATAATCAAAACAAAGAAGGTGTGTGTAAAGTATCATTTTTTATACCAAAACACTATTATTAAAACACTATATCATTAAGAAGAATATTTCCTAATTATAGGATATCTTCATTTTTTATCTTTGATGAATACAGGTAGTAATAACAAATGATAAATTGTCTATGTTATCCATACTCAAAATAATTACCCAAATATATACAATTTCCAAAACTAATTATTGAAGACTTATTGAACTTGTGACTCTTTTGGACTTGATACTTATTGGCCATAAACTAGCAGAGTGGGGTTCCTAAAGGTCAAGGATGAGAGACCGTATCGTATAATTTAGGTTCAAGGGAAAAGTTATCATAAAAATAATTCATCCACAGATATTGTCATTACCTCAAATATGGAAAGATAAGAAGCAACCACACTTAGATACTAAAAATTCTAAAATTTCAAAGAATAATTCATTTCCTTGTTACTAACACAACCAATAATCTCAGTGCTTTCAAGTTAGGAACACTTATTTCATGTTCCCTGGTTCTTCCACGATGTTTCTGCAGTTCTTCCTGAAAAATGACTTGCCATTCCCGAGCTTGTTGGAATAATGGACTTAACCCACTCACTAGTGTTCACATAGATGACAACTTGGGAATTAGGCTGCAGAAGCTATATCCCAAAGTTCCATCAACTAAAAGGAAATGGAATAAGATTGGAGACAAGATTGTAGGAGACAATGACCTATCACCAGAAGTTTCAAACATGTGTTTGTTAGAGTTACACACTCTATTCTAGGTTAAAGTGAAAAAAATGGTAACTTCCTCACTGGTGTCTCAAAAAATGTTATCCATAAAGTATAGTTTCATCTAGCAACAAATATCACACAATTCAAAATCAACAGTTTAGAGTTGTTTTTCTAATTTGTATTTCTTACATGAATCAAATAAGTACAATGGTTTTACCTGAGCACAATTAAAAAAATAAAATATTTTAGAAAACAAAGAAAAGAAAAACATTTCCCTGGACTTTTGACATCTTAATTATAACTTTTTTATTCCTCGCCTTTCCTCTCCACTCTAACTTTCCACACTTGCCAGGTGATAGAACAGCCAAATATAAACTTCCAGATTTTCTTATGCATGTCCAATGGGGTGTATAAAAGGCACATGAGGCTACAGAAGGAGCCATCATCTCTGGCTTAAAGTGAATCTTAATGGCCAAGAGAACAAGCTCAGCATCAGGCATCAGTCCCAATGCATGCAGAAAATTATTTGCCAAGTAGCTTAGACTTATTCCTCACTAAACTTCACAAACTTGAAACTGGGATAAATACTCTCTGAAAGGCATGATATAAAATGTCTTAAATAAAGAATATGGCAAAGGAAAAAAACTTATGTCTAATTTTTTATTTTTTTATTAAAAAAATAAATACAGTTCAAAAATTATATTTAAAAAAGAAATTAGAATTTTAAATAATGTCAAAGAAGTATCTGTTTTATTAATAATTTTCTAGATTTGTGGACTTGTATGATGTTATTTCATCTACCTACTTTAGTACAACTTTTCTAAAAGTACAAACTAGAAAAAATTAAATGCATCTTGTGAAAAAAGTAAGTAGACTACATTTAGATTTTATAATAAAAATATAATTATGAAGGAAAGAGTAAGATCTAAGGATAAATAACCATATATTTAAGAGGCTTGTTGTTGGAAGAGTAATGACAATTGCTAAAAGTTAGATAACAACAACTTGGATTTTGTTAAATGACAAAAAAAAAAACTTGGATCTGCTTGTCTTTTGCACATGAGTTAATCAAATTCCTAATTTACCACACCGGAGAAAGTTTTTCTGGAAGAGTATATATAAAATTTGGCACATAGGCTTTCTTCATCTTAAGATACATTAAAATAAAGTTTACTACATCGGTAGAACATAATTTCCATTGTACTCACTTTATCTCCCTTAAGATATGGAACATTTTGGGAGCTTAAATCCAAAGGCTGGGATCAGGTCCAAGATAGGAGGACAGAGAGCAACATTCAGGATGAATGTATTTATAGGTTAATATCATGCCAAAATCATACAGAACTGTCTCATGGGGTTTTAGTTCATCAGAGCCAGGTCTCCAGAAGATGTCAGAAGTCTCTGTGTCTCTAATTTTTATATAATTGTAGAGGAATATCACCCTGCTTTCATTTAGCAAATGGAATCTTTTCCAGCAAACTCTATATCAAGGCTCAGTTGAAACAGCTGTGCAGCTCTTGGATGAACCTAACAAAGGCAAACCTTTAAAGCACAGACAAAATTCTGTGCTTTCTAAGGTCCTTTGAAATGGCAAAGAAGCACTTTCATCCAAATATGAATAATGTGATATCCTCACAAGGTCATTCTCAATAGAACCAAAAATTAGGTTATAATCCAATTTTCCACTTTTTTTTATGGTGATCAAAATATGTGTCTAAAACAGAGCAGAAAGCAATGGTCATCTCCAGCATTAAACCGTACTTGTTCTTCCCATAATGGTTCTTGTATTATCCATTTATAAAGTCCTCGGTTACAACACAGACCCTGGTAGACAGGAAGCCCTCAGAACGTACATGTTAAATTATTCCTGGACTTTTTAAAAATCATGTGTTGAACTAACTTTTAGCATAAGTAAAAATTATTTAACCACTTTCTATTTTTTTAATTTTGAGAATATATATTTCCCTATTTATATTTTAACTATATTTTATTGATTATGCTATTACAATTGTCCTGATATTTCCACTTTTACTTCCCTCCACCCAGTACCATCCACTCCCCGAGGTGATCCCCCCATAATTGTTCATGCCTTTGGTTACTACATTTCCTATATGGTACTTCACAACCCCATAGCTAATCTGCAACTACCTATTTGTATTTCTTAATCCCCCTCCTCTTTGAACCCATTGCCCCACAACCCTCTCCCATCTGTCAACCATCAATATGCTCTCTGTATCCATGATTCTGTCTCTCTTCTTCTTGTTCCCTTAGTTTGCTTTTTAGATTCAATTGTTGATAGATATGTATTTTTTGCCATTTTATTGTTCATAGATTTGATCCTCTTCTTTTTCTTAAATCCTTCCCTTTAACATTTTATATAATAATTGTTTCATGATGAACTCCTTTAGTTTTTTCTTGTCTGGGAAGCTCTTTCAATCTGCCCTTCAATTCTATATGAAAGCTTTGATAGGTAGAACAGTCTAGGCTGTAGGCCCTGCTTTTTATGACTGAATATTTCTTGCCAATCTCTTCTAACCTGCAAAGTTTCTTTTGAGAAATCAGTTGACAGTCTTATGGGAACTCACATGAAGGTAACTAACTTCTTTTCTCTTGCTGCTTTTAAGATTCTCTCTTTATCTTTAACCTTTGGCATTTTAATTTTGATGTGACTTGGAGTGGGCCTGTTTGCACCCATCTTGTTTGGAAATGCCTGTGCATCCTGGACTTTCATGTCTATTTCCCTCACCAAATTAGGGAAATTTTCTTTCATTATTTTTTCAGGTAGATTTCTAATTTCCTGTTCTTTCTCTTTTCCTAGCACACCTAAGATATAAATATTTGATTTCTTGAAGTTGCCCTACAGGCTTCTTACACTATCCTCATTTTGGGGGGGATTCTTTTTTCTTCTTGTTCTGCATGGCTGTTTTTTTGCTTCCTTATGTTCCAAATAATTGACTTGATTTTTGGCTTCATCCACTCCACTGTTGTTTCTGTATAAATTGTTCTTTATTTCAATTAGTGAATCCTTCATTTCTGATGAGATATGTTTTTATGTTGCTAAAGTCCTCACTAAGTTCCTTGAGCATCCTTATAACCATTGTTTTGAACTCTGCATCTGATAGATTGCTTAGCTCCATTTAGCTTAGCACTTTTTCTGGAGTTTTGATCAGTTCTTTCATTTGGCCCATATTTCTTTGTCTCCTCATTCTGGCAGCCTTCCTGTGATTGTTTCTATGTATTAGGTAAAGCTGCTTTGACTCTGTGTCTTGGTAGTATGGCCTAATAGAGTAGGTGTCCTGTAGGGTCTAGTGGCACAGCCTCTCCTATCACCCAAGCTGGGAACTCAAGGTGCACCCTTCCTGTGGACTGAGTACACCCTCCTCTTGTAGTTGAGGCTTGGCTGCTGTTGGTGATCAATGGGAGGGATCTACCCAGGCCAATCAACTGAAAGAAGTGGTTTGACCACTTATCTCCAACGTCAGCCCTCCAAGGAGGATTAGCTGTGTAGGGACAGGGTGGTGGTGCTCCAATGTAGCTATCCACTGGGTGTGCTGGCCCTTGAGCTGCACCACCTCAAGGTCAGCTCCCCCTGTGTTCTTCCCAGGGCCACTCTGCCTGACCTATAAAACAATATGAGATGGCTGCTATTTGTGCTGGCCTGGGGATTCCTAGGTGAAGCCAAGCTATGAGTTTAGGCTGATTGCTGCTAGTGCCAGGCCTGGGGCTCACTGAGGCCAGTTGTTGCTTATTTTAGAGGATTTAAGAAGTTATGTAGCATGTACCAAGACCTGCCATTCATATGGGAAAGCAGCTTGGGAGGGCAGTAAGTTGGGGGCTGGAATCTCCAGGGTGGGTCAAACTGTTTTAGCCATTGATAGAGTCTCAGATATGGCACCAACTTGCCAGCTCTGTGAGGGGAGGGTTTAAAAAAGAACAATGGCCTCTGCTTGCCTTGATGCCAGACATTTCAGTTCCTCCTTTTATGCCACTGGTGCCTTTTAAGCTGCTACCCCAATGCTGAAGCTCAGAGAGAGTGAGTCTGAGTTGATGAGTCTCTGTGTGTGTTCTTTAAGAGGAACTGCTTGGGGCTCTGGCATTTCTTCCACTGAGACAATCCCTGCTGGTTTTTCAGCCAGAAGTTGTGGGGACTTATCTTCCTTGCATTGGAGCCCTTGGCTGTGGGGTCTAGGGCTCCTCACTCCTGAGATATCCCTCCTGAATTTTATCCACCACATGTGAGCAAGGGATAGCCTGATCTGTGCCTGCACCTCTCCTACCAGTGTAAATTGATTCTGTTTCTTTAATTCTGTAGTTGTCAGACCACATTCAACTTGATTTCTGATTGTTCTGAGTGATTGTTGTTCTATATTTTAGTTGTAATTTTGATGTAGTTGTGCAAAGAGGTGAGCCAGGTCTACCTATGCTGCCATCTTCATGGGAAGTTTTCTTAAACTTTTGAACATTATTTCATGACTCCTGATATAAAAGATGGAAGCAATTAATACTCATGTGCCCTATCCAGCATCTCCAAGCTTCCTGACTTTTTATTATACTTTTTATTGTGCTATTAAAATTATATTTTCATTAAATAATAACTCAATTAAGCCACAAGTTATATACTTTTCAGGCTTACAAAAAATGGATATAATACAGAACTTAATCTCAAAAAACCTACTGCAGGAGAGAATAAGTAGATCACAAGGTACGATGCCAAGAACTAGATGAGGCAGGGCAGGCATGGTCTGCTTGATGCATGTGTAAGACTTTCTACCCAGAGGTACAGAATGCCATGCCGTATCCATAACCCTAATTATTGCTATGCAATGAGAATATGTCAATACTAATCTAGAGTCCTTTTGAGCTCTTAATGCCTAACTTTAGAATTTTCATCCTCTCTATGAATCTTTTTTAAGAAAAAATGTAAAGACCTTGGAAACTAATACAGTGATGTTCAACTGGAGACTAAATTTCAATCAGTCATGTCTACAAATTTGGAAATTATCTTGAAACTTCTACGTGCATGCAATTCTTTGTATAGTCAGAAGGGCACCTGGTAGGAGGAAGTTTTCTTTATGTAGTTGGGAGACAGGGAGTTATAGTGTACTATATAATGGGCAATTTTTCCACTTACATGTAGAATAGAGAGCTCTGTAGAATTAAAAGCATCAGTGGAAGTACTGGAAGTACAGCAACAGTGAGCCTGGGGAGAAGGAATGCCCACTGTAAAGCCAGAGCTCTCTTTTATTGAACATCAAACATTTCTATAAAGAGTGACCTTGTTCAAAAGAATGGGTGAGAGTACTGAGACATACGTGTGAGTGAGGATGGCAAAACTTTTCTAGTGGCCCAGGACCTAGAGTTGAGCTTTGGGAAGAACAGCCAAGAAAATAGTCTAAAAGTAAATGTAACCTCATGTATACCTGCAAGACAGTGGTGCCTGGGGAAATTCATGTTACTTTAGAAAGATTCAAGTAAAACTTCATATTTTTCATTAATTTATGTAGAGACTTAATTAGACAACTAAAAATGCAGTTGTTAAAATGATATCAAAATACCAAAGGGAGTACAAGTGGTCTCATTTCACTAACTTGAACTGTTAAGGGAATGCTTTTCAGAAATAAACATGTATGGAAGTATCAGCATAAGAAATAATAAAATACCTGGAAAATTAATTTTTACACTTTCTGCCATAAGGTGTACCAAAAAACTTCCATAATTCCTTCAATTGGTGAATTTTAACTTCGCCAGTAAGAGTAATTTTATCTGTTTTATCTCTTTGAGTTTTAGTACAAAAAGTATGAGATTTTCATAGAACAGCTGTCTTTTGAGATTTAGTTAAAAAAAAAGACTTCAGAGTCATAAAGAATATTGTACAAATTAGGACAACCTGAAAGGTTTTTATTTTACTCAAGAGATATACTTTTGTGACTAACAAGATACAAAGTGTACTTATGGAACTCAAATTATTACATATGTATAGAAAGGAGAGTTAAGACAAATTATGATGTAGTATATTTCTGAATAGCATACCGGTCACATTGAGTAATAGGCACAGAAGTATTTGCACAGAACCCATGGCCACAACTCTGAACATCCTGACATTTGAGCATCTCTTTGATAGCTTGTGTGAGCTATCCTTATCCTATGTGAGCAGATCCTTAAAGCAGCTCAGGCAGTAATGTCAGTTCACATACACTCTCCTCTACCTTTCTACTGCCTGCAGCCTGAAAGCACCCTTTGATAACTCCTCCCAACAGGCTGCAAGGACCACCAGAGATAACATGCTGCCAGGAAAACCATTCACAAGAGGACAATTCAACTTTTTTAGCTCCAAGGTATTGCCTTTACAGTTATACCCAAAGGGTGTTTTTTAGAGAAAAATACAAAAAGGTAGAACATGTACGCCATTCTTACTCATTCCCTCATAGTCAAAGAAAAACGGAATATATGGAAGCTTAAGAAAAATAAAGACATAGAAACACATCTTGCAAAGGTGGAAATCCCTTTTTTCTAAACAAGTGATGAGTGTGTTATACATATCACACGTGAGAAGAGATACAACAAGAAAAGCTTCCATATCTGTAAGATTCATTAATATCTTCTCTACTCCCATCTGTTCATGAAAGGAACCTCAAATCTATTTACCTTATAGAGATGGCTACCTCAGAACATCTTTGGAGTAGTAAAAGAAAATCTTTTAGGGTATGAAAAATAATAAGTATTGGCAAACATTTTTGTTGTTTTTTGTTAATGATCACTCCTCCTCAAGGAAGAAAGAGGATCAACATTTATTTATAACAATTGGAAACAACACATAGCAAAATATTAGAATGCTTTCAGTAGCAACGTTATGAAGAGAAAATGTTCTAGTGTAGTAAAAAGCCAATAAAGATCAATGCAATTTGCCTTTAGGAAAAATGATCACACATAAAGCCTCCTTTTTTCTGCTCTTTCCTGAAGATTTTTATGAGTATTTCATTGAATTTAAACAAGAGGATTTGTGCTTATGGGAGATGGCATTGCTTAACAACTGTCTTTGTGTATTTATAAAAGAGAAATTGATGACAGTTTTTAAAATGATTTCAGTATCATGGAGGGAAGACTAAGAAAGAATATTTGCTTACATTGCTTGTATATAATGTAATAATTGGGAGCAGTTTCAAAAGAACAGACTTTCCTTATTAATGGATGACTATGGTCTGATAACATTATTGGAGTCATAATATACATAGCTGCCAAAAATGTGTAAGCAATAAGGTCCTGGAAGAGAATCTCTGAAAGTAACTGAGCACTGGATGGAGATGGTGTCTATCATGGGAGGAGATAATTACTCCCTGGCCTCAGTACCTCTGCCAAAATGTTCCTGCAAATGAACACCTCACCAGAGGCATACCTCTTTCAGGAAACAGAAATGTCATGAGCTGTAATAGAGATCATCATCATCATTACCTTCCTCTTCTTCCTCCTTCTCCTCATCACAAGGACTACATGTATTGATTTTTCAAGTGAGCTAGCACCATACTAAAGAGTTTTCATTTTTGTTTTAGTTCATTTTCACACTATGCCAATACCAACATCATCAAATTCCTTTTCCTTAATTACCTCCAAAGATAATGGTGCCAATCATTGTGGTAACATGACTTCTACGAGAGTGTACTTATTGATGGCCTTAGAATAATAGATGTATATCCTGAGTTCTATAAACAGGCCAAGTCTGACTAACAATAGTAGCTCAATATATTTAAAGTTAGCCAAACAGGACATTGCATTGCCAATTAATATTTAGAGTGTTTATGTATATAGTTAGGTAATAATCCCAAGATCAGAGTGCCTGATGTGTATTGGTGACCTCCATTATTTCGACTTGAAAAAACTTTTATTATTCTCAAGTATAAAAACATATTGTTTATACAGGGAGTGTGGAAAACAAAGACTACTCCAGATTCCAGAGGCAGAACCTGGAAGATCAGAAATCTAGTGTGTTCTCTTGATTATATGGTCAACACTAGCCACAGACAACTATTGAGCTATTGAAATGTGGCCAACCCAAACTGAGATACTGAGGAAGTATGAAATGTACACCATAGTTTAAAAATTTATTATAAAAATAAAGTAAATTATCTCAATAATTTTATATTGATTACATGTTAAATGCTAATATTTTGGATGTACACTAGGTTTAATAAAATATATTAAAATTAATCTCATCTATCTCTTCTTACTTTTTAATGTAGCTAATAAAATATTGAGAATTATATATGCCATTTCGCATTTGTGGCTTGCATCAGTTGTCTTGGCCAGAGCTGTATAAACTGGGACTAAGAAATATCTTAATTGTTCTGGGGAACACATTAGGGTCAGACTGCCTAGTTCAAATGACAATATGAAACTTGATATACAAAGTCAGAACTATTTAAATAAATCTTACTTAAGAGTATGTAAATAGTGAGTCTTTATTTAGTTTGTACATTTTGGGGTGGTATTACCAGCAGCTGTTATGACTAGTCTTCATTCTCTGATCCCCTGCACATTGTAGCCCATCCTCAACCAGCACTTACACAGACATAGGTCTCATGAAAGAACGCAAAAGGGAAAAACTGAAAAGGCAAAATGTGGTGTAGAAATATGTGTGTGTATACACATATAATTTATTAAATATATATGTATTATTTATTCAGTATATAATACAAATGTTAAATGTGGTACATGCTTATTTTTATATTATGTGTTTGTTTACAGTATTTGTTGGCACAAATTATAAGAATTTTCTATACCTTATGAAAGAGCTTTGATTTTTAACTGCTTGACTACCCTGCAGAATTTTAAGCCCAGCTATTGACTCTCTCTTACTACCTCAGATTCAAATCTTGCAAATACCTATGTGTAGAGAAGTGTGTATGTGAGGCACTCCCCTTGTTCTAGAAGAACTTGGTTTCCTAAGAACAACATATCTTTAAGAGATTTAAGTCTGCCTTTTGAGAGCTATGGGCTCTTATATCCCAGTCTCTTATAAATAGCTCCAAACATAAAAAAAAATCCCACAGAAAAAGTGGCATTGTGTTTAAGTCTCTCAAAGTTTCAAACCTGTCATTCCAGTTCTGTGTAACCACCAAAAGCTTTGACGAATTGTTTTTCTTGTGGAGACTCCCCTCCATATATGTCAAACCTGAGGTTTAGGACTAAAAACAAAAGGCCAGTGGTTGTCAGCTCATCTTAAAAGGATTTCCCTCCCTAGAATTTCAACTCCTCTTGTGGTTATTGTTTCCATAACTCTTTTCTGTCTTTAAAAGGATGGTCTTTGCAGTTCATCAAGCGGAAGTTGTAACCATCTTTTATTTGAACACATCCTATCAAAGCATGTTAAGTTGACTTCATCATCCCTAAAATCAGAGACTATGTCTTTTGAGTTTAACATGTAGAAGACATTTACTAAGGTAGATAAATTAATGAATGATTATATGAACAAATAAAGCAATGGGTAACCTATTTGGTCAGAACACAGATTTTACTCCAGAATGGAACTGATTTGAATTCTGTATCCTCCCAAAGCAGGGTTGGACTTTGGACTTTAAACACTAATATATCCTCAAAATTTTCAGCAGTATTATTAATACATTAAAGTAGAACTTGTGTGGAGTGCATGGTAAAGATTTGGCAGAAAGTTTGGCATATCGTAGGTGCTCATTATTTGGTACTCACTCTTATTGTTAAGATATGTGCCATTCACTAAACTTCCTCAAAAAACATTACACTATAGATAGCGTTTTTCAGATGAGAGTCACCCACCTAACCAAATAATTCTGTAAAATAATTTTTTAACCTGGGACTTAACAAAGACAACAAATGAGGTTAATACAAAATGATAAAAGCTATGCTACTAAATACAACATTAATTAAATAGTTAATCTAGCCAATTATTTTAGGTAATGAATCATAAATAATACATGCTGTGATGCTAGTATGATTTACCTCATTTCCTCATTTACCACATCACCAATCCCACATTGTAAGCCAGAGAAAAATGTACCCAAGCATGAGAAAGGAAACTGTTCTCTTCTGCTCTAGTTTTTGTCTACTTCTTCCTTCATTACTCATTACTCTTTTTATTCACACGCTGTGACTTATACACTCTGACAACAGATTATCCCTGTTCCTCAGAGTTTTAGTATCAATTGAGGTGAACTCAATCTCTCTATTGTACTCTATTTTCATATTTCTAGTGCAGACTGCATATCAGTTAGCTATTTGCCCCTATTTGTTCTTATGTGGAAATCTTCCTTTTATCAATATGCCTGTAATGGCTAGTTGCAGAGTATTTGCTTAGAAATTCAAGAACAGGAAGCAGAATGTGGATTTTAAGATTCTTTCTAAACTGTGTGGCTTTTCACAAGTTGCATAACCTCTCTGTTGCTTAGTTTCAACATCTGAAAAATGAGGTTAAAAGTAATAGCAAAAAATGCAAATCAAAACCACAATGAGACACCATCTCATACCCACAAGGATGACTACTATTAAACACACACAGAAAAAATAAAATGTGTTGGTGAGGATGTGGAGAAATTGGAACCCTGTGTTCTCTTGATGGAAATGTAAAATGGTATAGCAGCTATGGAAAACAATATGGTGGCTCCTTAAAACACTCAGAATAAAATTCCATATGGTCTAGCAATTCCATTTATGGGTACATATCCAAAATAATTGAAAGCAAAATCTCAAAGAGATGTTTGACCACTCATATTCCTTACAACACTATTGACAATGGCCAAGAGGTGGAAGCAAACTGGGTGTTCATTTGCTGATGAATGAATAAACAAAATGTGGTATATCCAATATATGCATTTGAATATTGCCTTAAAGGGAAAGAAATTCTGACATATATTACAACATGGATGAATACTGACAACATTACACTAAGTGAAATAAGCCAGTTACAAAAAAAGCCAAATACTGTATGATTCTACTTAAATGAGGTATTTAAAGAAGCTGAATTCCTAGAAACAGAATAGAATGGTGGTTTCTAGGGGCTGGGGGAAGGAGGAAATGAAGAGTTATTGTTTAATAGGCATAGAATTTCTGTTTGGCAAGTTTAAAGAGTTTTGGAGATTGGATGCACAACAATGTGAATATATTTAACACTATTGAAATGCACACACATAAGTGATTAAGATGGTAAATTTTATGTTATTCAGTTTTTAACTACAATAAAAATAATTTTTTAAAAATAGTATCCAATTTATGGAGCAACTATGCATGTTAAATAAGTTAAATGTAAAGTGCTAAGTTAAAGAATAATGCCTGAAACATTGTAAGTCCTCAATAACTGTCAACTGTTGTTACTAGTTTAGAATGGAATTTCAGCTGTGTCTACCATTTCTCTTTTGTCATTGTCATGGCTTATAGCACTGCTGAGAGAATGCATAAATTTTATACAAATCCACTTCTATAGTGCAAAAGCGCTTCCAGGTTAACTTCATCCAAAAAGTAAACCCATGCCAGGCATAATTTATGGCTTAATTCCCACTACCAGGAATTTCTTCTGGCACTCCCACACTTAGATTATTTTGCCTTTGAGAAAATACTTTATTGTCTTAGATATATTTCCACAGGTGTCCAGGGCAACATGGATGGATCTTGTAAGTATTGTGCTAACTAAAATAAGTCAGAAAAATGAGAATCATGTGATTTTACTCACATGTGGCTTATGAAACAAAAAACAGCAAATAAGCAAACAAACAAAAATAAACTCACAGATACAGAGTGGTGGTTACCATAGGGGAATAAAAGTGGGGGAGGACACAGAATGTGAATGGGGTCAAATACAAGGCTACAGAGGAGACTAGCCTTCAAGTAATGAGCACACAGTTAAGTATATAGATGTCATAAAGTTGCACACGCTTAATTTTTTCTAAATAATCATTTCATTTTTATTATATGTTTGTTATAAAAATACATCTAAACTACATACAAATATGAGGTCTTTCCAGAAAAAGTCCAGCCATTGTTAATATAATGAGAACAGTTTGCATGTCATCAATGTAACCTGGTGGCCAAGGAGAGTGGACTGGAATATGCATGTGTGAATGATGATGACTTCACTGTACTAGTCAGTGGGGGCTGGTAGACACCGTTGAGTGAGCATGTGTACTGTGTGGCTGTCACATTCAAAATGACTGAGTGAGCAGAGCAATAAATCTGGATCAAATTTTGCGTTAAGCTTAAATATTCCTCTACAGAAACTATTCAGATGATTCAGAAGGCTTTCAAGGGTGATGCAATGAGTGCAGCACAAATAAAAGTGGCACAAATGCTTCAAAGATGATTGAGAATCTGTTGAAAGTGATCCATGTTCTGGAAGGACTACAACAAAAGCAGAGCACCTGAGAATGTTGAACATGTATGGGCTGCAATCAAAGATCAGTGGCTGACAGCACAAGAACCAGAAGCTGATCTGGGGATTCCAAAAACTACTGTGTCTGAGATTTTGACTCAGGATTTTGGCATGACTCATGTTGAGACAAAACTTGTTCCCTGGCTTTTGCTTCCACAGCAGAAGGAACATCATGCTGCAGTTACTAATGACTCAATTCAAACTGTGCTACTAATGAACCAGATTTCCTCAAGAAAGTCATAACTGGAGGTGAATGGTGGGTCTACAGCTATGATCTGGAAACAAAGGCCCAATTGTCCAAATGAAAGTTACCTGGTTCTCGATGACAAAAGATGGTGCGACAAAATTGCAGCAAGATGAAGACCATATAAACTGTGTTTTTTTTAATTGGGAAGGTGTTGTCAATCATGAGGATGTTCCTTCAAGCCAAACAACTAATAAGGAGTACTACCTCAATATTCCTCGTCAGTTGAGAGATGCAATACAACAAAAATGGCCACAGCTGTGAGCAACTGGTGATTGGCCGCTTCATCCTGACAACACGCCCATGCATACATCAAGTCTTGTTCAGTTTTTTGACAAAACATCAAATCACCCAGGTGTCTCAGCCCCTCTCAGCCCAGATTTGGTGCTCTGTGACTTCTGGCTTTTCCCAAAACTAAAATCACCTTTGAAAGGGAAGAGATTTCAGACCATCAATGAGATTCAGGAAAATATGACAGGGCAGCTGATGGCAATTCTAACAAAGGATTTCACAGAGTGTTTTGAACATTGGAAGAGGTGCTGAGAGAACTGTGTGAGGTCCCAAAGTACCCACTTTGAAGGGTACTGAGGTGTCACTGTCCTATGTATAATGTTTCTTATATCTTGTATCTTCAGTAAATGTCTCTATTTTTCACAGTACATGGCTAGAGACCTCATACAACCCACTTATTTTCTGTATGATATTTTTCAAAATAATACAGTTCAAAGTAGAAATTAAATGGTCAGTTCCAAACATTTATCTGAATATTATTATTATTATTTATGACAGTATGTGGACAAAAAGTGTTTATTTACTTATTATTTTTATTTTTAATCCTAACCCAAAGATATGTTTATTGATTTTAGAGATTGAGGAAAAGAGAGAGAGAGAGAGAGGAAGAGATAGTACATCAATGTGAGAGAGAAATACTGCTCAGTTGCCTCCTGCACGTGCCCTGATCGATGATTGAATCCACATCTTAGGTATGTGCTTTGACCAGGAATTGAACTTACAAACTTTCTGGTTTTGGGATGAAACTTTCTGGTTTCTGGCTCAAACTTTCTGGTTTCTGGCTCCAACCAACTGAGCCATCTAACTAAGGGCAAGATGTGTTTATCTTGATTTTAATATCTACTGAGATATATTATTCTTGACTCCTTTGTCTCTTATAATTTGTGAAAAACATTTATAAAATAAAGGTTAAGGTATTTTTCATGTTTCTCTAGATTTAAGAAAAATGGGAACCATCAAACATGTCTGTGATTTCTCTCATGGCCTGTAATTTTTATCCGTATAGCAGAATTTGTAGTTTTGTCTTGTCTGCAAGCCTACAAGACTACTTTTTACATATGATTGAGAATTGCTTTGCAATCCTTCCCTGTGATATCATTTCCATAAAAGTGTGTACTAGCCTGCTGTTACTCTCTAATCTGTTGCCATAAAATATGTACATTGCTCTGAGATATAAATTTTCATCTTCAGGGGTATAATGGGATATAAATGGGTAATCTAAATTTTAAGATGAAAAAGCCAGTATAAACGTATTCCACAAAATGTCATAACATGCTGTATACCTGAAAAGGAATTCTTATGGAACCCCTTCATCATTGTAGCAGCTGTGATTGTAATCATTTTTAAATGATGTATTCTACCAAAAGGAGTTGATCGCATACTTTATGGAAAGGTAGGGGTCCCAAATATATCTCCTTGTCTTGTTTTGTCACCAGGTGAATGAAAGCTTATCAGATGCTCTTTACAATGTCTAAAAATATTTCCACACACTTCATCAATGTAAAACAGTTTCTACCTTCAAAACCTAGCCCTGAATCACTCAGCTATGATCCATATGGTTAATATGTTTCTTCCAGTAACAAGCTATAAATACATGCAATTGGCATGTAACTTTTAAAAATATATAGTAATTCTAAAACACCCTCGTTGAATATGGAAATATTCTATTGTTAATAAATTTAATTCAATGTGAGAATGTGGTGTTATTTCCTGTTTAAATGTTCCAGGGAACTACTAGATTTTTCTCTATCTCCTTATCCATAAACTGGAAAGAATTTAATTATTCCTACTGGGTTGAGGATACTACTCTTTTTTTTCATTTTGAAAATATAATGAGACAGTGCAGGTGATGTGTCTACTACATGTCTAGTCTACGTAGCTGGAGTGCTTCAGCAGAGAATGTTCCTGCTGTGTCCACAGAATCAAATTTATTCTGAAAGTGTTCGTGCACTTAACTATGAACATAAGATTCACCCCTGTAAGAATGGCCCACACCTTTGCCTAGAGAAAGTTAAGAGTGCTTTTTCCTGTGTGTTAGCACTCCTACACTCAATCTTCTTTTGGCACAAACCACATAGGCTATATAGTGTCTATCTTAACCACATTTCACAGGATGTCTAATTCTCCTAGAAATAACAAAGTACTCCCCTCAACTACCCATGGCTTTCTTCTTTGTCATCTACCATAGAGTATTTGATTGGAACCCAACATCACCGCTAACTTCTTCCATTTCCGTTCTCTATGATTTGGATTTGGATTTAAATTTGCTTTCCATCCACCCCTGACTTTGACTCTCTATTAGCAGAGTAATCTTGGTGGGAAAGCCCATGTAAGACAACTATCACCCACAAACTTTCAACCATTACCGCTAAACCCTGATTACCTGTTTTGCATATCACAGCTCCCTGTGTGCTGAATGGCCTAGTTCCACTCCTCTTTTACTGTGCTTCTGAATTTGGGTCAGCTATTTTAGATCTGTTCCTAGAGGCAGGTTTCCACCCTGGTTTCTGATCTTCCTTCCCTTCTTGGTGGAGTTATAGGGATATGAATTCTCTCCATACTTCATGCATACCCCTGTCTGATGGCGTGGACCATAGGAACAACACACTGGGACTGGACCTGAAATGAGTGGTTTTAATATATATTTTATGCACAGAGACAACTGGATTTTGCTAAACATAAATCACTTGTATTTTTAAAATAAAAATTGCAAAAAAAATAAATGAATGAATAAATTTCCAACTAATAATAGGGGTGTTTACTATTTTCTTTACAACAACATGATAAAATTATTATGGCTAATCTTATGTTACTAATAATGAAATTTTTAAGTCTGTTAGACACTAAATTGGGGCTTTCAGCAAGGCCTAATTTAGCCTAATTTAGATACAGATCCCATGTTGTCCTCTTCAAAAGTATCTGTTTTCTATCATCTCTAACTTCTCTTAATATATTTTATTGTTTTGTATAATGCTACATTGCTTATTATTAGAATCATAATATAGCTATCATTTATTAAATATAAGGTTGGTAATACCATAGTCTTATTTAATTTTCATAGCATTAAGAGATAAGTATTTTAAATGTCATTATGTAACAGGAAGAAGCTATAAAATTAGAGAGTTAAATTCCTTATCCTCTGTCACTAAGTCACTCGACAAGGATAATGCTCTTTCTCTCTCCTACACCTCTTCTAATGAACCCTGCCACTTTGTCCTTTCTTTTAGCCTGTTTTACACCTATCACATTTATTCACAGGGAGACAAGTATTTCAAATCTATGTAAGTGCTAGTTATCTACACGTGAGAAAATGAGGGTGGTGATACACCACAAGTAGATCCAGACAACACACACAGAAAGCTCCACTCCGCGCTCCCCATTCTGTCACTCACTGTTAGTGCTGGAGCCTCTTACAAACAGGAACATGGTGTGGGGCCTTTGTATGTGCCAACACCTCCAAAATTTACATTAAGGAAGCATATGGCTAAAGCCCAATAGATATTTCATTACACCTTTCATGTTTTTACTGCATTAATCTAACTGGGACAGCATACTCTAAAAGCTCATATATAGTAATATTTAAGTTATGTAATAGACACTATTATTATATACATTAGAAATGTATATCACAAATATTATACACACTATACATGTATATATGTAAGTATATATAACATAAATTACATATAATTAGTAGGCAGAAGTATATATTAACATGTATATATATTAAAATAGTATTTTTATTCTGTTGCCAATGGTGAATTTGCATGGTACGGTCCTTTCCTGTCTTCCACAGGCCCACTTCCACACACACACACATGCACACACACACACACACACACACACACACACACAGCAAGGGCAAGACAAAAGTATGTTTTCTCTGAGGATTAACCACTTGGTTATGTTGTAGGTGTATTTTTTTCT
Source organism: Phyllostomus hastatus (assembly GCF_019186645.2). NCBI lineage: Eukaryota > Metazoa > Chordata > Mammalia > Chiroptera > Phyllostomidae > Phyllostomus > Phyllostomus hastatus. The sequence continues at coordinate 12,336,453 of NW_025334006.1, read as the reverse complement.
TTTTATTGTTTTTCAAGAACAGTTTTCTGCCTCCCCCAGACCCCTTCGCACCACCCCAGCCCTCCCCACCTCCCTCTCCTGTTTCCACCCACCCCCTTTGTTATCATCCGTGTGTCTTTTATAATTGTTCCTGCAAACTCTTCACCCTTTTCCCCTGAAATCCAGTCCCCTCTCCCCTCTGGCCACTGTCAGCCTATTCTTTATTTCAGAGTTTTTGGTTATATTTTGCTTGCTTGTTTGTTTTGTTGATAAGGTTCCTGTTAAAGGTGAGTTCATAGGGTATTTGTCTTTCACTGTCTGACTTATTTTGCTTAGCATGTTTTCCAGTTCCATCCAAGCTGTTGCAAAGGGTAGGAGCTCCTTCTTTCTTTCTGCTCCATAGAATTCCATTTTGTAAAAGTACCATGGTTTTTTGATCCATTCATCTACTGATGGGCACCTAGGTTGCTTCCAACACTTGGCTATTGTAAATCGTGCTGCTATGAACATTGGAGAGCATAGGTTCTTTTCATTGGTATTTCAGGGTTCTTAGGATATAATCCTAGCAGTGGAATTGCTGGGTGAAAAGGTAGATCCATTTTTACTTTTCTGAAAAAATTTCATGATGTTTTCCATAATGGTTATACCAGTCTGCAATCCCACCAACAGTGCACTAGGGTTGCCTTTTCTCTACAACCTCTCCAACACTTGTTGTTTGTTGCTTTGTTTGTGATGGCTGTTCTCAATGGTGTGAGATGGTACCTCACTGTGGTTTTAATTTGCATCTCTCTGATAGCTAATGATACTGAACATTTTTTCATGTGTCTCTGGACCCTCTGTGTGTCCTCCTTGGAGAAGTGTCTGTTCAAGTCCTTTGTGTGGGGAACCAAGCCCCCAGGAAGGGGTCAAGAGTTAGGGTCCTGCATTGTGAGAATGATGCTTGGGCCTGTTCCTTGGCCTCGGGGGAGGTGACCTGACACTACCCGGGCCTTGTGTGTTATCCGATTGTTCCCAAGAGAAGGACGGGGAGGTGCCGGAGCCTTGGGGCGATGCGTCGTGTCCTTGGAGTTAATCTAAACCAGGATGTTCTGTACGTGACCTGGAGGGGTGTGTAAACTTTCTTGAACAAAGACTCTCTTCGTCTAGCAAGCATTCTATTTTTAGAACATCTCACTATATAATGACAGGAGTTTTCAATAAACTTGCCTTTTGCCACCAGAGCAACTGGTCGCTCTCTCTTTTCAGTCCGTCACTGCGCGTCTCGAACCCACTGCCTCGCTGGCCGCGGCACTTTGCCCAGTTTTTATTGGGTTGTTTATCTTCTTAGAGTGGAGTCATATGAGTTTTTTATACATTTTCGAGATTGAACCTTTGTCTGAGGTATCATTGGCAAATATGTTTTCCCATATGGTTGTTTCCCTTTTCATTTTAATACTGTTTTCTTTAGCCATGCAGAAGCTTTCTATTTTGATGAGATCCCATTTGTTTATTCTTTCCTTTATGTCCCTTGCTCTGGGGTACGTGTCAGTAAAAATGTTGCTGTGTGAAATATCTGAGCTTTTCCTGCCTATGTTCTCCTCTAGGACTTGAATAGTGTCACAACTTATATTTAAATCTTTTATCCACCTTGAATTTATTTTTGTGTATGGTGTAAGTTGGTGCTTGAGTTTCCTTTTTTTTTTTTTTTTGAGTAGCTGTCGAGCTCTCCCAACACCATTTGTTAAAAAGGCTATTTTTGCTACACTTTATGCTGCTGCCCCCTTTGTCGAATATTAATTGACCATAGAGACTTGGGTTTATTTCTGGGCTCTCTATTCTGTTCCATTGGTTTATGTGTCTGTTTTTATGCCAGTACCAGGCTGTTTTGATTGCAGTGGCCTTGTAGTACAGTTTGATATCAGGTGTTGTGATCCTTCCTACTTTGCTCTTTTTTCTCAAAATTGTAGCAGCTATTTGGGGTCCTTTATCCACCTGCAGGTGTATTTTTTTAATGAGTCACATGTTAGGCTCATTATTTATGCACATGTGCATATGGGTTTTCCAGGGCCAGGCAGGGAAGCCAAATGCAGAAAGACCGGAAGAAACTTGGGTGAGAGGTCTGATCTACATTATGATTATATTGGTTACTGTGTGAGTCTATAAAATTACCAACATAACTTAAAGTAAGTGGATTTTATTATAAATGTATTTAATACTTAAATTTGAAAATAACCAAATGTAAATAAAAATGTAAATAAGGTAAACAGATATGATATAGTTAAAGAACAAAATTCAATTGAATAAATTTAAATAACTAATTGGCTTTTTATTAGGAGATTCATGCATCTGGCATGAAGTAAGAGGAGTGGTGTCTTAGTCTGCTCAGGCTGCCATAACAAAAATCACAGTCTGAGTGGCTTAAACAACAGAAAGTTATTTCTCACAGTTCTGTAGGCTATGCAGAAACTAGAGACCAGCAAGGTAGGTTTTATTGTGAGTCCTCACCTCTGGGCTTACAAGTGACCCCCATTTCCTGGTGTACTCACATGACCTCTTCTTTTGCACAGGTGGTGAGAGAGACATATCAGGTTTTCTGGTGTCTCTTCTCATGAGGACACTAATCCCATTAGAGTGGGGCCCCACCCTATGACATTCTTTAACTGTAATTAGCTCTTTACAGGCTCTAATTCCAAGCACAGTCTCACTGGGCATTAGGATTTTGACATATGGATTTGGGGAGGACACATTTTAATACACAGCACATGTGTGAAAGTAATTTTTCCTGCCATTGTTAAAATTTTCTATCACTATTTTTTCTTTTATCTCTTTTTCTTACAGAATGTTTACATGATAAAACACAAAACTCTTAAGTTTAAAAACTTATATGGCATCATCTAACACAAAATATAGAACAATTCCATACTCTAGAGATTTCACTCATATCTCATTCTGGGAAATGTGTCCTGTCCTGGAGACAACCACTTTTTGACTTCAATTAGTGTACTGTTTCTGAGATACAGCTGTGTTAGTGCATGTGTACTCATGTACTATTCCTTTTCATTCAACATAGTCCTGCTGAGGTTCATCCATGTTGCTATGTACATCAGTAATACATTCCTTTTCACTGTTAAGTATCATTTAATTGTATGAATATAATACAATTGTTTGTTTTCTAACTGATGGATATTTTTGTTATGCCCAATTTTTGGTTACCATAAGTAAAGCTAGTATTACCATATTGGTATAAGACTTTTTGAAAGCATTTATATTATCATTTCTCTTGGTTAAATACACCGAAGTGGATTTGTGTTATATCATACAAATGTGTTTCATTTACAAGAAATTGGCAGTTTTCCAAAATGGTGTATGTTTTGGGAAAGTGGCAGTGTATTGGCATTCCAGCTGTTTCATTTTTTTTGCCGATATTAGCTATTGGCAGTCTTTGAGTTTAGTCATACTTGTGTATTTTCATTTGCTTTCCCTAATTAATAATGATTAATATCCTTTCATGTGCCTTTGGTTTTTGTATATCTTGTTTTCTGAAACACTAAAAAATCTTATGCCTTTTTGGAGGAGTGTTTTTCCTTTTTAATGTTGACCCGTAAGAATTCAAGCCCTGGCTGGCATAGCTAAGTGGATTGGACAGGGGCTGCAAACCAAAGTATTGCAGGTTCAATTCCCAGTCAGGGCACATGCCTGGGTTGCAGGCCATGGCCCCCAGCAACCACACATTGATGTTTCTCTCTCTCTCTCTCTTTCTCCCTCCCTTCCCTCTCTAAAAATAAATTTTAAAATCTTTTTAAAAAAGAGATACTTACCTTTAAAAAAAAAGAATTCATTGTACAGACGACATACAAATCCTTTGTCAGCTAAATATGATGTGAATCTTTCTTCATACTGGGTCTTGTCTATTTTTTTAATGGTGTGTTTTAATTCAATGACTTGCTTTATATTTGAGAGCCTGGTTTAGATTTTTGCTGTAGAGTATTACATAGTGCAAAGGTCTTGACAATTTTTCAGGAAAAGGAAGGGCAGGAGTGAAAAAATGGACTCCTGGTTGATCCAGAGATGTAGCATCACTTCCGTCCAAGCTGCCATGGCCTTGAAGTAAGTGCTGACCTTCTAGGACTGCCCAAGAGACCCCAGCATCACCAACAGACACATATCACATCTTCTTATACTGTGAGTTACTAAAACAAACTTACTAGCTTTAAAGCAGTGATTATAAAATTGCAGGATTTAATATTAATTGATTCTTATAAGCATATACTATAAATAAATAAAATGATCTGGAGGTTTGTTTTCCAGTAAGCTATTCCTTTCTGTCAAGGAACCACAAAAAATAAAAGAATGGGAGTTATTTACTAGGAGTAGGTCATTGGGTTTTCTGGGATTAGCCTTAGCCATAGAATGACTTTTTCTTATGTATAGCTTTGGTCACAGCTGAATTTTCCCTTTGTGTCCTCCAGGTTGGACTACTGTGAGAAATTCTAATTAAGGGGTTCTTTGAGAGCTCCTCCTCAGTCTTCCAAGTTGGAACCGGAGGACTACACAGCAGAGAGCTTGTTAACTGCCTCTGATTGCCAGCAGTGGGTGCCCTGAGGGTGCAGGGAGTGCACCCCTGAACATCGCCTCCAGCTATGCAAACCTACCAAGCTGCTTCATTTGATATTAATGGCTGATTCAAAACTATTATTTACTGAAAATCCTCTTTCAGGCACTGTAAGATAGAGAATTTAGAAACATTTTAAAGAAGCCCTTATGGTTTCTAGGGCTTTTCCATTTCCCATCTTTTATCCATTTCAATTTGAAAGTCATGGTCAGGTAAGCTTGAGAAGATAAGCCTACATTTCTCTCTCTCTCATGACTCTCTGAAACCACATTGATTACTAAGTATTTGTGTTGCTCTTAAGACAAAACATACTATTAGAACAATTAACCTCAAATATCTATCTCTTTGAAATACATACATATAAAGTATATATGTACTTATGTTTATATAATATATAAATGCATATATATTATCCTATGTACATATAAATGATAAATATTTAATAGTTAAAATTATAGCCTAAAGTAGCAGAAATTAATTGTCTTGGTTATAACACAATTTGGCCCAGCTAGCCCTTTGAAACTATTTGAAGTCCAAGTACACAGACCATAAAGTTAAGCATTTATAGTCTATGCCTTGCTAACAAGGGAATTCAATCTCAGCTCACAATCCTTCTTTGCACTCACAGCCTGATGCTAATGAGCACTGCAGTGGCCAAAATGTCAGTAGCAAGAGCCAAGAGAGTAAAGAATTAAGGTCTTGATGATGGAAAAAAAATGAGTTAATGGTTCTTGAACACTAATATTGTTACTTTAGGTTATTGTGTATGAATATACCCATATTCTATTTGTAACCAAGAATGTAGCTTAAGTTATCAAAGTAGTTTATTAATCCAACTTCACAAGGTTATTCATCTTATTCTTGCTTTTGTAGTAAACAAAGAATTTTAGCCCACTTATACAACACTAACTACATAGGACATCTCTGATGCTTTATATTTTAAAACATCTCACATAGAATGTCATTTAATCTGTTTACAATACTTTTTTTGATTGAGAAAAATGAGGCTTAGAAAAATGTTATAGTTCTAAATTTTAAAAAAACTTGTATCAGTTATTAATTCAAATATATTTTTTAATCTGTATGTATAATTATTTATATAAATAAGCTATATTGTATAATAATTGTATTTAAAGTTATGTCTTCAATAGTAAAGACACTGGAAAGGGAAAACATAAAAGATCAGTGGGCTGGGGGTTAAGAGAACTGCTCACATAATTGCACTGACAGACATGACAGGTGGACTTAAATTCCTGGACCTGCTCCTGCAGATAACGCCAGAGCTGGTATTTCTCAGGCATGTTCATTGTTCAAGTATAGTGGACAGCAGCATCCCGGAGCACAGCTAGACCCTTCTATGAGGACTGTGGAGGAGCAGAGAGAATAGCTGAGGGTCTGGGTCCAACAAGGTATTTTTGGGCTCAGGAGAGTTTTCAGCCTAAATCAGTATTAAATTTTTAAAAAAGCCAATTTGTATGAAAGCTGACCATGGACCATGGAGAGTTAGAAAAGAGAAGGTATTCCACATATTTATGTATTAACAGTTGTAAAATGAGAGAGGATAGAGCTTCAGATCTATTAATGTGGTAGAAATACATCATAGAGACATTGTCTTCTTAATTTTTGACTCCTGAAAAGGCCATCAGAAAAGCGTGATCTAAGTTAAGTTTATTAGATTTACTATAGTAAAGGAGAACACAACATTGAGTCTTAATGGTCTGAAAATGGGAATTTGTGGAGTTTTAGGGACTGAACTGGGTGATTTTAAGGGGGTCATGCAAGACTAGAAATTACTCAGAATTTGGTAACATTTAAGGCCTCCTGTCTGTAGGTTGGTGGGCGCATAGAGCCAAGGGTCTTGAAGCAGATCTGCATCAGCAAGCTGCTAGCCTTGATAAGTAGTTTGTTTAGTTGGTTCATACTCTTATCTTCTAGGAGCAGGTATTTCCTGAGCAAGCAGCTAAATTAATTTTGCTTGGTTCCAGCATAATTTAACACAAGGGCAAGGAATTATCTTGAGTTCAGTCCCCATAGCCTAGAAGAATTGAATTCCAGTATGTGTGTGTGTGTGTGTAAGAGAGAGAGAGAGAGAGAGAGAGAGAGAGATGGTTCTCCAAGCCTCCAGAGAGGCTGAAAATCATAATTTAATACATGTGGATAGTCACCATTCCCCTAATTGTTCATGAGAGTTACTGAGATACAAATGTAATTCTGATACTCCTCTAGTTATCTCACTACATATGCTGAGAATATGATTCACATATCTAAAATATTTTTCATAAATTATAATGTATATGCATAAATAAATTATTTGATGCCCAAATGAAGAAATACATGTATTTTTCAATCCTAGAAGGTTTAGGGAATTTTCAAAGATCAATTTGCTATTAGTGATTTTCATCTAGTATGTTGACCATAGAAGCTGTCCTTCCACTAGTACTCACCCACTCCACCAAGGCATGCAACACTGGGCCTCCATGTGCTGCCTGCTGTGGGCAAGGGAAGCCCAGGAAGGAAGCCAAGTGAGCTTGTAGGTCTCTGTTATAGGGACTCCACCTAATTAGAGATGGAGAAGGGGGAGCTGTCACCTTAATATTTATAACCATATAAGTTTTTGCAAAGAGACAGAAAAAAGAATTCTTCATAGACAGGCAAATTTAACTGCATTTAAAACAGAGGTTTCAAGCACATTAAAACAGCAGCATGCTTTAATAGCCTCATACTTTTCTGTAGTTGCCTTTGTTTGTTTTCTAAAAATACATGGAAAATTTTTATTTTTTCTCATGGCTTAGTAGTATTCCATTGTATACAATATGTATTACATGATTATCTAATCATCTGTCATTTATGACAACATGGATGGACCTTGAGAATATTACACTAAGTCAAACAAACCAGCAGAAGCAGCTAAGAACCATATGATTTCACTCACAGGTGGGATACAAAACTAAAACTCATGGACACAGACAGCAGTGTGTTGGTTGCCAGAGGGGCAGAGGAGTGGGGAGGGGGCCAGTGGAGGAGGCCAAGTGTATGGTTGGTGACTTTGAGTGGTGGACACATGATACATTGTTAAGATTATGCATGATAGAAATGTGCACTTGAAACCCAACCTATGCAATCTTATTAACCAATGTCACTCCCCCCCAAAAATTAAAAATTAAAATATGTGAAGGAAATTTATTGGAAAGTTTAACAAACATCAGCAAAGTACTTTCTTTACTGATGACTGTGATGATTTAATATTTCTATCAAGTTATTTTGACACTCTGTGCCACTTATCTGGTTTCATATATTGTCTATCCAAAGCCTGGGGAAAATAATCAAGTATTTTAAACATTATAAGAGTTTTTTATTTTAATCCACAGAAATAGGTTTTCCATATGCTCTAAAATTAAGAAAACTAGTAATTGGTAAAATGTTACTTTCATTCTGAAAATAGAAACCTGGTTTGCTTTACTACATTATTTTTGCATAATTTCCCATGAAATTGTCAGCCTAGAAGGTCCTAGCCAGAAGCCTTTGTATTGTAATTAGAAAGCAATTGTGAAGTTTTTTTTAAACTAAAACTGTGCAAAAGTAGAATAGCTACTTTGTGAGATAATGACTTTTTGTCACTAGAATTGATAAAGAATTGTGTGAATGGATGACTCTTAGTCAACCAAGACGAGATTCCTATACTGAGAGAAAGGTTGGAGGAGATGACATTTAAAATCTTTACTTTCCAAAATAGGGTTTAATATAAGTACTAGCTCTAAAGCCTTTCTATATAACTTGGTATGACATTGAGACAATATAGGAACTTGGGTCCCAAACGGAAAAATACCAGGTGTCCAGGAAGCCAAGATACAACCAGGTGGCCAGAAGGATAAGCTGACAGAAAGAATGTCACCACTCCTAGATTCCCTGCTCAAACAAATGCAGAATTTTATCTCCCTTCTCCCACTTGTTTTTTCTATCCTGACACAGAAAATTTTGCAATCCCGTCATTTTCAAAGCCAGTATTTTCATGCACACCTGCTTTGTCCCCAGCTTAGGAAGGCAGCCAAGCCAAGCCAGCCAGCGCCGAGACCTTCTCTTCCTCTGTGCCGCCTGTGCTCCAGCATAATCTTTATGTTATAATGTCTAGGAATTTCTCTGGGGTTTCCTCTCAATTTCTAAATGGGGGAATCCAAGAACCTCAACACTGGTAATACTTCTAAATACCATTTCACACAGATCAAGGAAGTCTTAACATTTCCTTAACATTGGCTAAACTTTAGACAGGCTTTTTCCTGCTTCTGGGCCCCTACTCTCCCTTTCCTTAGTGCATTTACTTTAGAAAACTTATGCTTCTAAATTCTGCCACTTTGAGATAATTTTTTTAAACTGCTTTTACTTTTACAAGACAGGACTGTGTCAAGCATTTGGGAGCCATCCCTTTGAAAGATAATCATCAAGGAAGAGAATGCCCCTATCACCCTGTCTCTGTGGGAGGATAGGAACCTAACCTCAATAGGAGCCTAACTTCAAGAGGCATCTTTTTCTAAGCTGTGACACTACTTCCTGTCATAAAGATTCAAATCTTTGGGTCTGCAAATACAAATGGTTTAAGATTTCCTCTATCCCATTTCTGAAACCCCTCTAACAGTTTGTTTCTTTTTTCAAAAATAAAAATTAAAAAAAGATAACATTTTCATCACCTATTCACTCATTTATTCATTCAACAAATATTTAATTAAGGTTCCTTTGAAAAAAGCACTAAGGGAATACAAAGATGAATAAAAGTGTTGTCTTTTCTGAATGAGATCACAGATAACCAGGGCATATCAACACATAAATAAGAATAATGCCAGAAAAAAATTATAAAGATAAATCAAAAGAAAGAAAGTACTTTGAAAAATTAAAAGAAGTGAGATGATTTCTACATGTTAAAACACAGGCACAGCACCAGGGAGAAACCACAAATCCCCTCATTGTGTTACTGTTACCATGTTAACTATCCTATACCACCTGTGTCAAAGTATGGGTCTATCATTTTACCTTTTATCCAATCCCAGAGGTTTCCCCCACTTAGTTTTCTCCCTAACCTATCACCAATGGGTTTTATGTAACCCCTTTATGTCTCCTACTCTGATTGTAACACGTAAAAGTACAGTGTTAAACTGCCATTCTCTGGAGCATTTCTCAATCTGTTAAGATTTTGCCTCCCAGCAATCATCATCAGTTTGGGTCCAATAAACTCACCAACATTCTCTACAGTTTCCAATGTCTTTTACACTAACACAGGTATTTCTTGGCAAAGTTTGACCCATCCCATCAATATGGATGCAGCATTTAGAAGACTGCTGAGGGACAACGCAATCAAGAATATGAAGACTGAACACAGAAAGATCAATAGAATATTATATTAGACCAGGCAAAAGTAATTTCGTGTAGAAAATCAGGCATTTGAGGTGGGCATTAGCTGTTGCTGCGTAAAAATTCACTCAAAACTTATTGGATTAAATAATGGCCACTTGTAGTTGCTAATGAATTAGGTGAAGTGGACATTATTGACTGTGGCTTGACTCATTTACACATCTGTGATGTGCTGGCAGGTAGGCTGGGGCCTCCCTGGTCTAGGATGGCCCATTCACATATTTGACTGCTTGGTGGTCAGAGAGATGGGGGTAACTGGACCACGTGTGTTTCCTTATTCATCAGACTAGTCCAGGTTTGATCACAGAGATGTGGCAGAGTTCCAAGAGAGTGCAGGAACAAACAAGGTACCTGGAAGCTAGAAATTGGTGCAGTATCATGCCTACTGCATTCAATAAACACACACATGTCACAGGACCAGCCCAGAACAGAGGGGACATGCGGGAGACTCTAACCTCTTGATGAGATTTGGGATAAAGTGATATGTCAAGAAGCATGAACACAGAGAAAGGAAGAGCTGTGGTCAATTCTGCAATCAGTCACAGTGGTGGTACAGAAGGTCTCTCTGAGATTTTTACAGTAGGAACAATTTACAAAGAATTGTCTAGCAAAAGAAAGTAGATTGTGTCAATGGAAAGAGAGTCTAGAGCGTAGAAAGTATTGACATTTTGTTGGTCTAGTGTGGTAAAATAGACTTAGTAAGGAAAGAGTAGAAAGAAAGAAAGAGTAAAAGAAGAAACAAATATAAAAAATTTAGTAAATTATTTGTTTTTGAAAGAATAAAGTACTTACTAAAATTCATTGTATTTTGTTAAAATTTACTAAATTTTACTTAAAGATGGATTTTTAAAATCCATTTTAATTGAAACTTTTTTGGTCAATTAATTTATATTTAAATTTAGTCAACTTTATCATGGACTTATAGAAACATTGAATATTATTCTTTGAAACAGTCTTCAAGGCCATCTAATCCAGTCCCCTCACTTTAGAGATGAGAAAATTGAATGTATCATTCAATAATACATAGAATTAGTATTATTTAACCCATAAATAAAGAGCAGTTGGCATAACTCAGCTGAATCTAGAACCAGTGATAATAGAGACTAGGTAATTCTTAATTATGTGTTTTCAGAAGTACTGTCATAGTATGACTAATCGATATCTACAGGTAACGTAAAATTCAATTTTTATCATTGACTTCAACTACTTTTCAAGTCTTTAAAAACTGATCTCTGTGTTACCCTACAGTATAATATTTTGAAATGGAAGAAACCATAGAAAAAGTCTGGTGCAGTTGTTTGAAAACTATGTTTTTCAGGCTTCTCGGATGCACCCTATGTGGTGCGGGGTTGGCAGGACTCCAGACTTACTCTGGAGCCCAGAGCACTGCTCCGGTTCTCTAGCACACATCCGGGCTTAGGGCAGGGTTTTTAGCTAAGGTCTTTGAAGGGTAAAACTGCTTTCTAAAAAGTAAATCACACAGTGGTCCAGTCCAACACACTATTATGTGAGGATATTAAACGGAATTATAAGTCACTTGCTGCAGGTAAAAGAGCTAATTGTTGGCAAAACTAGGGCAGTGATCTTTTTGCCCAAATTCCCCAAGTCTTGGCTCTCCCTTCCTCTACTTTGAGACAGGCAGAGAAGCAAGAACAGAGAAAGGAGAAGAGTAATGAATAGTACTCAAAGGCAGAACACAAGTTTCAGATGGGTGCCTGACAAATACAAAGATGACTGCAGAAGAACACACATTTGTAATGTAAATAGAATATAAACAGATAGATGCAGTTATAAGCACTAACCATGTGTGTGTGTGTGAATGTTACTCATCATTATGAGTACTCTCACTTTCTTATTACAAGAGGCAGAGCTTAGGACTCAGATCCATGAAAAGAATCCATCTATGAATCTTGTATCCTATCCATTTTTGCCTTATTCTCTTCATCAGATGTGATCAGAGGGTGACTAATCAGTGTTCTGCTTAATCAAGTATTCTGATTAATTATACCTATACATATTTGCATATAATTAAATTTTCAAACATTAAAATTCAAGCAAATACCTTCAAAATTAAGCCTATATCAAACAAAATATAATTTTTCTCTGTTGAGTCAACAACTCACAAACGTTCAGGGTTATTATGATGAGCATTATCATCTCATTGCTGAATTGTGAAAGGGCCTCTTCCCTGTGTTCCCCAACCTCCAGAATACACACGATGGGCAGATTGTGCCTAAAAGAAAAAGAGAGAGGAAGAAATTTCCCTTTCTGCACATCCTGCTTAGAATTTCCTGTTTCTGTTTGTAAATTTTATACACTTACAAATGCTCATTTTGGACTGTAAATGAAGAGTGAGGCAGAAGCAGCTATACCATCTAAGTGGTTACACAGATGGCATTAACCATGTGAGAAAGCTTACAGTACAGAAAAATAAATTGTTACATAGTGAGGGCTCTCTCTAATATGAAAACTTGGTATAATGAAAGTCAATTAATTCTTGTAGTATTTTAAAACAGTGCCTGTTAAAATTTTTACTTACTGCCCTGGCTGGGTGGCTCAGTGGATTGAGCATGGGCCTGCAAACCAAAGCATTGCCAGTTTGATTCCCAGTCACGGTACATGCCTGAGTTGTAGGCCAGATTCCCAGTAGGGGGGCACAGAGAGGCAACCACACATTGATGTTTCTCTCCCTCTCCTTTTCTCTCCCTTCCCCTCTCTCTAAAATATAAATAAATAAAATCTTAAAAAATAAAAATAAAAAATAAAATTTTTAGTTACTAAGAATTAGAGAATAGAACAAAATTAAATCATAAGCAAATTAAATTATTTCTCCAGATGTAAACAAAATAATAGAGTTTAGTAATTCTCAGTCTTTAAATATTTTTGAAGCTAAATTTGATAAAGCAATGTGGTCTCCAAAGCAGGTAAGTTTTATTAAAACTATGATTTATTCAAAAAAGCAAAATTTCCCTATGATTAGGCTATAAGTGTTAGGAAAACCTCAAGGCAAAAATATTTTGCAAAACCAGTTTCTCCTATGAGGTAGATATGGAAATGATAGGAAGAAGGTTGAAAGGTTGAAAGAAATAGTTATATGTGTTATTTTTCAAAAATTAAACAGAAAATTCTGATGGGGTCTCTACAAATCACAAAATAAGCTTATATCCAACAGTACATCTATATTTCTGTGCTCACGCACAAATTCTTGTGTATGTCTCACAATGGGGAAAAGATTGGAAACGGGGGCTCCTTTTTTCTGTACCTTAAAAATTGTGCAGAATTACTTATTCATTTGAAGAGTGTTATTACATGCCCACATTGTGTCAAACACTGTACTCAGCACTGGTATATAACTGGACTTCACCCATAGGTCAGCGTTGAGAATCAGGTATCAGAGGGCACTGGATTGCCTTGTGATTGTTGAGAACATGTGTCTCCATAGGTCCTGTTTTATCCACCAGTCATTGCTACAGTTAAATATTTAAAAACAGAATAAAAGTATAATGGTTTTAGAAACAGATTACCCAGATTAAACCCTTTGTCTGTCATCCTCCAGGTAAAGTGCCAACAGAAACACCAAATCTTCTTTACATAGAACTTACACAACTTACAAATTCCCTAACTGGAGCCTGAGGCCTTGCTAGTCATTTATGTCTGGACCATTAAGTTTTCAAAACTGTGCTCATATGTCTTCTTCAAAAGATTTTTAAACCTACATATCCCCAAATAAATTTAATTTTAAATCTCAAATTTTCTTTTCTTTATTTCTGGGGGGGGGGGGGGGGTTGAGCTTTTGCTTTTGCACCAAAAACTGTCTCCCAAGCTTTGTGAAGAATCCCAAAATTTTATCACAGGTTTATATAGTTGCAAAAATGCAATTTCTTTGCAGTTGTAAATGCTTGTGCCTAATGACCCTGATCTACTACACCCACTATCTAGCATTTTAAAATATACATGATAAAGTGTCCTCTAAATGGTTGCAAACTTTACATCATTTCTTTTTTCCTGTAACTCATATTTCCATTTCACTTTCTTTACAGACTTAATATAACATTAATGCAATACATTTTTATTCTTGATATTTTTTATCAACTTTATCATGCTGCTGTGTTGCCTATCTCTAGGGGGCATTATTCACATAATATATATTTTTAAAATTCTCTTAAAGTATGTTACTTGAAATTTATTTTCTTCAAATTTCTCAATTTCCCATAACAATAAAGCCCGAATACTTTTCCAAAAATTCTTTGGAAGTTGAGTTATAATTATAGTGATGATTAATAAAACATAATTATATCACATTATATTATTATAAAATAAAAACAAAAAATTGTATTGAAAGTCAATTTATAATAACTGAGCTTATTTTGTAATTAATGTGCCATCAATTAATAGTATTAATTGCTAGAATATAAAAGAGTTCAGTAGTTATTTTATCCCTCCTTAATTTTCACCTTTAGCTGTGAAAAATCTTACTTGCATAAATAAGTTGATGCATCTGAAGAGAGTTTTGCAACTAAATTCTCTGAATTATATGCCCAATTACACCTAGTTATCTTCCATCAGACTTTATTTTAATGATCTATTAGTGCACAGGTGGCAAACACAGGCTCCCCACCGAGTCCAGTCCTCCACCTGTTTTATCTGGCCCGGCACCTCATTTCTACCTGGCGGCAGTGCCGAGCTCCTTGCCCCTAGTTAAGGAGCAGTTACATTTATACAGTCCTAAAATTACATTTGGCCATTTGAAGGCAACTGTGAGGCTGATGTGGCCCCCAGTGAAAATGAGTTTGACACCCCTGTATTAGTGTACAGTTTGATTTATTTCTGTAGGAAAGAATGAAGTAAAAATACCTGATTTGGAACAGGATTGTTACAGATTATTAGACTCATTCACTTTATTAAAACTAACTTACACTTCTATGATTTTTTTATGCCTTCAGAGACACTGCTCCCTTTTGGGCAGTATGAGATGATAACCCCAGTTTGAAGACCAATAGACTTTTCTATCTCACTGTTTTCACTCTTTCTGGATATGCTGAGAATATACTACTGTATAGGCACCATTAACCCCATCCCTTTAAATATGTGAAAAAGCAGTGAGAATACGATTATCATGGAAATGTAGAAGAGACAGTAGGAGAAATAAGTGTTTTCAAAGCATGGTGGACAGTGTATGAGATAAACAGGATAACTCATTCCACAATAAGAACAGTCCAAAAGGCAAAGTACAAACCACTAAAGAAAATGACTGTACTTCATTTTAAAATATCCAAGGACAAAATGTTCAAATGTTTTAGTGATTTGGAACTTATGAACAGTCATTTAGAACCTATGTCAATAGACAGTAGAAAAGCTTCTGTATTACCAAAGAGGCAAGAGGGGAAAATAAAGAACTCTTCATTAATAACTAGTGCCCATTACTTCCAAGGTCAGGCTCTAGTAAACTGAATTGGAACAAACAGCTTAGACAATGGTTAATGGGCTCTTACCATTTCTCAAACTTAAATATTAATGCTAACCAATATCGGTCACTCCCAAGCACCTAGCAACTTGTATGAGAGAATGAAGAAAATAAGCTGCCTCACGCTATGCCCAATGAGATTGATTTGGGCTCAGCTGTCCCCAGCTGCCATGTGAGTGTGGAGAAAGTCTAAAGTCATCATTCTCATCTTTGGCATCATTTGCTGCAGAATAATCCTGCCAACATAAAGTTGGTCGAACAAGTGTTCAGAATATGACTAAATCAGGTGAATATTTCATTCCATTAAATGGAAGTGAGATTCTGTAGGTAGCATCCTCCCTTCCATAATGTCAGACAGTAAGTAGATTGATGTAGTGCAAAGAATGACCAACCCCATCCATTCCAGGAATGAGGTCTGGCTGTACAATGTGGAAACTAGTAGTCACATGCTGCTATTCAAATTTAAATTAATTAAAATTAAGTAGACCTAAATGTTCAATTCTTCATTCACATTATCCTCATTTCAAGTGTGTCATAGCTGCATGAGGCTGGTGGGCATCCCCTTGGACAGTGCAGATATAGACCATGTCCATGAAGGCAAGAGTGTTTCATTAGGCCATCATCAAACACATGGAAAGCCAGTTTCTAATTTTTGTGTAAGAGACACGTGGGTTCTTTGTGACATAAGCATTATATAAGTAATATTATTATATGACTCATCCCTAATAGAAAGGAATAAACAATTTATTTTAATGATATTAACATCATAAAAATCACATGAATGTCTTTGAGGTATGGAAAGATGGGATTTTATAATTCTACCCTAGTGGCCTGCCAGCTAATAAACTTCTTAAATTGAACAATTTACACCTGTACACATAAGAAAAGGTCAGGTCTCTCATGTTTAAACCAATCTCATTATGTAAAAATAATCTGCACAAAGGCATTCCTCTAATATTGAAAAATAAACAATTAAAACAGATCTTAGTATAAATAATAATGTTAATCTTGACTTTAAGGCTTTAAAACAGATACATCATGATTATTATATTATGATATATATAGATTTTTTAGAACTCAAATTGTATGCTTGACATGTGCATATATTTAAAATGAATATTTTGATAAATTTTTGAAATATTTGGCTATGTAACCATAACACAACCAGGTTACAAAATAGTTCTGTCATCCCAAAGGTTCCAACAAATACCTTTGCAGCCAAGTCCCACTCAACATCAGCCCCTGGAGATCATTGCTCTGTTTTACATCACTACAGATTAAATTTGTTTTATCTGAAGTTTCATGTCAATGAAATCATAAAGTATGCACTCTTTCACATCTGGCTTTTTTCACTCAGCATATTTTAAAAAATAATCCATGTTGTCCATGTGTTAATAACCATGGCTGTTGATACTGAGTAGTATTACATTGTATACCATAATTTTGTTTAATTAACGACAAGATGATTGACAGATGATTGTTTCCAGTTCTGACTCTCATGAATAAAGCTGTTATGAACATTTGCACACAAGTTTTTAAGTGGGTATAGGTTTTCATAACTCTTGGGTAAATAAGAGTGGTCTCAAAATTATAGGATGTTTAACTTAAAAAAATTACTTCAAGCTATTTTAAAAATTGGTGCTATTGGTTCATTTTCAACAACAATATATGATGAGATTTCTGTGCAGTGGTATCTCCTCCAGTTTTAGATTGCATTTTCCTCATGCCAAAAGAAGACTCTTTTCAAGTGCTTATTGGTCATTTGTATACCTTCTGTGAAATGTGAACATTTTTATTGGGTTGTTTGTTTTATTCAGTCATAAATGTCTTTTATATATTCTTTAGATATTCTGGATTCAAATAGGGTATATTCAGTGTGAAAATATTCTCTCCCAGTCCGTGGTCTGTTTGTTCATTTGCTCAAGGGTGTCTTTCAAAAAGCAGACTACAGAGTGTCAAGTACTCAGCCTGGCACTGCCTTCTCCTGATGCTGGGTAGAGATGGCTCTCTAGTAATTATTGGAATCAATTCTGAGTAAATTGTATCTACTCTACATAAATATTTTCTATATCTATTAAGATGAAATTATAACAAATGTCTAATTAATTTTCTCTAAAACAAAATAATACTATAAATTATTACATACCAATTTCCTGAAATTTGGTACTTAACTGGAATTCTCTATATACTTTTAAACCATAACATCCTCACAATTATGTCATTTTCATAGTTTTTCATCACAAAAGAATTGTGAGTGACTTATACTCCTAAGTTCACCATGAAGGACAATTATACCTTCATGGAGGATTACAATAGGTTACAACAGACACTAGCTTTTAAACATCCTTTAATTCACATCATATTAAACCACAATAACAACTTACAAAAAATAGCTATTCTTAGAACTTGTTAAAATTCAAGCCTTACTAAAACTACTTGTTTGTAAATATTTGCAGTGTATCAGTTTTTAAAGATGGAAAAAACTCTACAACTATTCAGCTGCATTAAGAAGATATTAAGGTCTCCTTTATAGAAGTAATTAAATTCAGTTCTCAGTTACATACACTTCTTTTGCAAGATTAATTAAGATTTGTTAACAAGATGCTGTTTGGATAGGTTTAATCAAGTCTATACATCACCAAGAGACAAGGCCCTGAGCACCCGTGAACAAAATCAGTAGTGTCCTGTCTGGTGTGATCCGAAATGTGCAGAGAAGCACATACAGACCCCTCCCCCACTGACTCTACCAACAGAGTTCCAGTCCCGATTCTATTCACATGAAGGATGGGGCAAAATCAGCTTTACAGTTGTGAGCACATGAAACAGTGTTTATTACTATAATCTTAATTAGAAATTATTCTTGCACTATTATTTATTAATTATTCAAATAGGACATATTAATGAATAACAATAAGTGTACGTTTGCCCCATCCTGTCTCTACATTCTCTTAAAGAATTTATCCCTTTGTGTGAAATATAAACATTATCTGAGAAGTTATTACTTTAAGTCCTTTTTTATCCACCTATTTTTTAAATCGGTTCATTAAACACTTGTCAGGACCTCTGAGACTTGCTGTTAGCAGTGGTAAGTTTCAAAAGGGTTGGATGTGCAGAGTCCAGTGGAACAAGCATTTGTGGACAATGTAGCCATAAAGGCTTAGCATTTTGGGGCACCTTCAGATTTATCCGACAAAAATGACAGAAAAGAGGATACAGAAAGATGCAAATAGTGACTTAAAAGTCAATTCTGTATGCTTCAAAACTGGGACATATTTTGCCATTGCAGAGATGTTACAGAATTATTTTAGGAGTGTTTATGGATTCGTATCTTCAGTCTACTTATACGTAAGTCAATAACAATTAAGCAGTTTGATGTAGTGTTTACATGCTTACATTTCATTTGATGTAGGCTTTATCCCATGTTTGAAATGATGAAATTGCCAGATCACAGGAGAGATGTCAGTTTGCCATTTCGCACAGCAAACTGGCTGCCCAGACTCTGCTGTAGAGGAGAGCCTCCTGATTCAACTATTTCTATTGTGCAGGTATTCTTTCATGCTTGAAGTCGATTAACACAAATGTTTACCACTGTTTGGAGCTCATCTTTTTTCATGGTATATGTATGTATATATATATGTATGTGTGTGTGTGTGTATCAGTATCTGAATGAAGAAAAATGAGAAATTGAGTCCAAAATTTGTTTTTAGTATTATTTATTTTTTTCAACTAAATAACTTTTTCCCCTTCACGCTCTGCAGAAAGTTAGAAATGTGGCCTTTGACCAAAGGAAAGGCAAAGAAATGCTAGTATGTCTGTCTCATTTTCTTCCTCACAGGGTGGCTAAGAAGTGACTCAAACCATACCAACTACTGTCAGGACTTCCCTGGGCAAAATAATTTCATTTAAAACATTAGCATGCATAAGCCGAATGCTCAACACTCATTTGTGGCCCTGTCCTTCTCTATACATAGTAAAATCAAAGCAATTAAAGTCACTATGCCATAGTCATACTATGTGCTGTCTGGGGTGGATGAGGAAGAGCAACACTGGAAATATATAAAGCCATGAGTTTTTTTTTAGAGGGGAGAATACTTAGTATGATTCAATAATAATGTCGATAATTCTTATAAGTTCATGTAAATTACAAAGCTTTTTACTATTTGGATCACATCATACAGTCAGAAGGTAAAAAAAGAATGTCTACCCTGACCAGTGTGGCTTAGTTGGTTGGAATATTGTCCCATGACTGAGGAGTTGTGGGTTTGATTCCCGGTCAGGACACATGCCGAGGTTGCAGGTTCAATCCCTAGTCCGGGTGCATATGGGAGGCAACCAATCGATGCTTCTCTCTTGCATCAATGTTTCTCTCTTGCATCCTTTCTCTCTAAAAGCAATGAAAAAAAATTCTTGAGTAAGAATAAAAAAAGTTTCCCATCTTCTGTTCCTGAAGACAGACTCTTATTATCTGCAAAGTGGATACTGGAGAATAAAATGCTCTGAATCACTGGAAGAGAACAGATAACTCTGAAGAAACTCGTTGATCCGTAGACACTTTCCAAAGCACCCATGTAACTACTGCTGTTTACAAACTTAAAACAAAAATGCCTAAAATGCACTCTGCTCAGCCTGGGTATGCAATTTCCAGAATCAGTGGGAGTTTTCTTTCAGGGAAGAGAGCCTAGATCAACAGATGAAATGTTATTCATAGAACAATAAGGACAACAAAAGGCTGTCAGCTGTATAAGCAAAACTTCAGGCCAATAAAGGTTGCTGGGCAACCTGACAAGGAATATTTATTTAGAAGGTACCCTCTCAAAACTCTCATTGTGTATAATTCTCAAGATGCTACGACCTTATAAACACTGTCCCTTGTACCCAAACCTGGTCCTATAGGCTCTGCTACTCCATCGAGACATGAAGTTATCAGCCAGCTTTCATGAGTCCATCCAAAGATAAACGTCTTCCATCCACTCATTTCTCTTCTTTGCTATGGCACTCCTGGCTGCTCAGAGAGCTGTGCCAAATTTTATTGTTAACAGTTTTTACTTTGTATTTACTATGTAATGTATTGCTCAAAAGCATTCACACTCATTACTTGATCGTCATAACAACTTTTTAGATTAATATGGTCATATGGTCACTAAGCTCATTTTATAGCAGAGGAAGATGAACGGTGGACTGAATGATTTTGCCAAAGTCACACACGTATGTATATGAATCAGTCTGGGTAAAGAGCCATGGGTTCTCTGATCTAAATTGCCATGCGTTGCTGCCTGTTTAGTACCAGCCCATGATGGGTCAAAGACTAGTGAAAAGTTGAAATATTAGTGTAATATATTCTAAGACACTTAATAAATATGAATGGTATTTATTCATTTGATAGCAGACTCAAAAGATATGTCTAATAGAGACTCTGCCTGAGAAGGAGTAAATATTGTGCTTCTTAGGAATAAAGACATTGCAACATGTTTTCTCAGTAAGGATGAAAATAGAATAGTTCTCAAAAAAATATTTTCAATGAAATATGAAAGAATGTGTTTCCAGTTCAGCATGTAAGAATCTTGGAAGTCAACACTCCATCCTAATAAATAAAAGGCTGAGCAAACTGAAAAATCGGCAATCCTTCTTAGATGTATAAAAGTAAAATCACAGAACAAACTGCTACTCCCAAAATTGGAACAACCCACAGGTGGATACAGAGAATCACAATTTACTGGAGCAGAAACCTATGAGCAGGAACCTGGGAAGCCTGAGCTGTAATTAATGAATTGCTGGAGGCTCAGCACAGACATCTCTGAGATTTAAAACTTCAGAGGACACAGGCATAGGAGCCCTGCCCCCACTTTTGTTAGTTTTATCTCCAGGATCTCTCTTAGGTCCTCACAGGGAATACAGAGAAAAATCCCCTTGTACTTCTGGCAAGAAGAGGAGAGAAAACAACTTTAAATATGCCAGAACATTCTGTTCTTTTTCACAAGGTCTGACCCCCCTGGAGAAACTATTTAATCAGAGCCTAAACTACTGGGGTACTATCAGAGCCTAACTAAGGTGGGAGAAGGTAAATACCCAACTCAGCCAGCTCTAGCTTCCTGTCCCACCTAAGCCCAAGGGGCAGTGCACTGATAAACACCAGTGAAGTTCAAAGTCTTGAGGCACGGGCTCACTAAAAGGTTGAGACCTAATCATAGGACTGTTGAATAATTTTCCTTCCCCACATCATTAAATTATTTACTTACAGTTGTTCCTTTTATTAGGTGCTCATGCCCAGCTTTCAAGAAAAAATTTACAAGACAGGTTTAAAAGCAAGCATAAAGTTTGAAGAGACAGCATAGTTATCAAGACCAAACTCATATATAGCTACAATATTGGAATTTTATGACCAGGATTTTAAATTGACTATGATTAACATGCTAAGGCTGTAATGAAAAAAGTTGACAAAGTGTAAGAAAAGTTGACAAAGTGTAAGAAAGTGTTGACAGGTGATCTAAGCACAAAGGTAGAAATTCTAAGAAAGAACTAAAAGGAAAGGCTAGAGACAAAAAAAAATGTTGTAACTGAAATAATGACTTCAATTAGTTTATTAGACTGTACATACCTGAGGAAAAGAAATATCTGAGTTTGAGGATATCTGAATAGATATCTCCCAAGGAAACAAACAAACAAAAAAGGCTAAAAAAACAGAATATTCGAGAAATGTGGGACAACTGCAAAAGGTATAACTCACATGTGATGAAAATATCAGATGGAGAAGAAACAAGGAAACAAAAAAAACTGGAAAAATTATGACTGTATATTTGTTTCCTCAAATTAATGTCAAACACCAAACCACAGATCCAGAAAGACTAGAAAAAACTAAGCAGGATGAATACCAGAGACAAAAATAATAAAGAATTATGACATGTAGGCCTACCATTTTCAAACAAACCAGAGAGTAAAAACACCTTACTTATAAGGGAGCTAAGAAGATGAAAGTTACACCTGACTTCTCCCCAGAAACCATGCACACAGAGAGAGAGTTGAATGAAATATTTAAAGTGTTGAAACAAACAAAACAAAACAAAACAAAAAACAACCTGGAATTATCTGCCCTATGAAATTATATTTCAAAAGTGAACATTTTTTCCAGACAAGCAAAATTTGAGGGAATTTTTTTGCCAGTAGGCCTGCCTTGCAAGAAGTGTTAACGGATCTTTAAGGAGAAGATAAATCTTAGTAAGAAACTCAGATCTTCATGAAGAAAAGAAGAACATCAAAAAGGGAATAAGGAAGATAAAAAGACAAATATAAAACTTATTTTCCTATGTTTGATTAGTCTAACAGGATACCAGTTAAGGCCATGGAGAAGTACATGGAGGTTAAAAATATTAATTGACAATAATAGAGACACTAAATAATTAATATTCAACTTATGCATAACAGGTGTCCTTACAGAAGAAAACTAAATGAAAGAAAAAGATTTCAAGGGTACAATTAGATAAAACTTTTTTCAACTCATATTTAGAAAATTAAAAGAATGCACCATGTCTGAAGGGGAAAAAACCTGATCCAGTCAAATTAAACCAAGGTAAAAATCAATAAGGCCCTGACAGGTGTGGGTCGGGGGGTTGGGCATTGCCCCACAGACCAAAAGGTTGCCAGTTCAATTTCTGCTCAGGGCACAAGCCTGGGCTGTGAGCCAGGCCCCCATTTGGGGGTGTGCAAAAGGCTACAGATCAATGTTTCCCTCTTGGTCTCTCCCCTTCCCCCCTCTCTAAAAATAAATAAATAAATAAATAATTTTTAAATTTGATAATGATATGGAGTTACAGAGATTTAAATAAACCTTTGGCCATCTAGAAAAAAATATTAAGTCTAACCTAAAGGGAAAATCATCATATTTTAGTAAAAAATGGAAAATAGTAGGATGATTACTATGAATTCCTCAAAGAAAGACAATTGAGCCCCTTAATTACATTATGGCAATAAGGAAAAAGGCTAACCGATGATATTTTTACTAATTTAAGATGCCATGAAATACAGTGATGACACACCCTTCTTGAAAAAACCTACTGGGAACAAACCAGCAAAATTAGAGGTGAATGAAAGAGCTGTGCCAAAGAACTTACAGCGAGCACTAAATGCACTCAAATATAGGGTTAAATAAAAATATCAGTGGGAATTTGTATATATATATATGACAAAATTTTATCGCTTATAAGTTTATAACATTTTATTGTTTATACTCTAAAATTATTAAAAAGGTAAAAGAGATGAAGTGTAAGAAGAACAAAAATGTGACATTTAGAATGAGTAAGATAATCATTATAAATATAAATAATATCATAAATATAAAGGAAACCTGTAGTGGGTTACAAATGTAACAACCCTAGAATATAACAAATTAGCCTCAGAAAAGGGAGAAAAGAGGTGAAAGGTAGTGGAAGTATACTAATTATATCATTATGTAGAGTGAAGAATCAATGCATATTCTTGAAAAGTAAAATATACTCACTATAATATTGCTGCTATAGAGGTAACCACAAAAAGGACAAACCAAAATTTTCTGAAAGAGCACATAAACACATAACAAAGGAAAGCAAACATGATCCTATAGTAAAAGAAAGAAAGAGAAGAAAAGGAAGAGGAGTAAGAGGAGAAAAACAACAAAAGCAGAACCAAGCATTAAAAATAAACAAAAAGAAAGGTAATATCTATCAATGATAAAATAAATTTATCTAAATTTATAATCATAATATATAAATGTCCAGAATTAGCTTAGCTCAGACAGCAAAGCCACATTATGTATTTGTGAAAGACAGAGTCATAAAATGTGGGCATGAACACTGTAATGTCATTCTGTAAATAAAACATGAATTGTCAGGAAATCTCACAGGCGGAGAGGAAACCAAGCGTATTGAAAGTTATGTTCTTGCCATACTGTGTCAAGGTATATGTTTGGCTTGGATGCTCCAGGCAAAGTGTTTCAGAAAAACAAACTTGCTCCATAACACTTTCATGTTTGTAAAGACAGGAGGCGAGGAGCAATAAGGAGCTTCCAGTCTAAGAAATTGGTCTTCTGTCAGGAGACCTGCAGAATTCTATCCTGACACCACCTTGCTTGTCCAATCAGATAAATTATACGTTAGGAAATGTAAGGACGTATTTTAATTCATATTAAACTAATCCAAATCTGTGAGACACATCGTGGCTTAGCTACCTAAACGTGGAAAGGCATGAGCTTCCAGGACATTTTCTTTTGTTTCCACTAAAATATATCTAATGAAAAATTAATCAAAATAGTTAAAAATCAAAGGATAAGCCTAATAAATAGGTAATGGAGGCAAAGTCAAATACTGCAAACTTTGGTACAAACCAAGGTTCAAATTCAGGGCAAAACGCATTTAGGAAATATTTTATAAAACTTATGTAGAAAAGTATAGTCCACAGTAAATTCCTAACACTTATGTTCAAGTGTCTTAAAACATTCACAAAAATCAACTTCCTGTTCAGGCATAAATAAATCACCAATCAGGTTATCAAAGCAGAAATATTATAGGTGACATTATGTCCTCATCATGCGAGGAAACTAGAAACTAATAATTACAGTTCAAAAGAAATGAACAAAGGTTTAAAAACTCTACTGTTTGGAAATAGCAATGAATTGCAGTGATGATAATGATTATAGTGATGATAAGTTATTTAAAAATTACAAAATATTTAGAAACTTTTTGTCTTAGTTGGGTTTTTAAATTTTATGTGAGAAAATAAAGGTAAAGCACTCAAAAATGTCTGTCATTTAGTAATTGCTCTATACATGTTAGATTTTATTATAAATTGATGATGATATTGATGATTTTCAGTAACAGAGAGTTGACTATCTTATCATACTTTTTGACTGGCAGCTCTTTTTTCAACTTTTCATCATTGTTAATGGATCAGAAGTATTTTGATAATTTTTCCAGAATCTTGAATGTGCCCCCAAAAAGAATCCCAGAGGGATCTCTTGTTGAACAATTAGCATATGGGCTGAAACAAAGAGATTGGCAATCATTTAAATTTTCCTTCTTCATTGTACTTTAATTACCTAATCCAAAAGTTTTTCATTTATACATGTATAACTTTTATTTTATTTTCACATCATTTTAGATATGAGTCTGTACCTTGAGTTTCATGAGGGCAAAGACAATTTGTTTCTAATCTTTTGTAACTTGAGAAAAACATTTGCTGTTCATAAAAAAGATACTGACTTACACAGATTTGTCGTGGTGGTGTAGCCTCTGCAACGGAATGCCATGCAGGGAAAAGTGAGGTCATAATCACCATAGAAATCAACCAGGAGGGCACAAAACTCCAGGCTCTTACTCCCACCAGAATGTATAAGATTCAGAAGGCAAGATGCTTTCTTGTCTATTCCTCACTCTGTCCATTTCACCTAGTGCAGTTCTAGCCACCTAGCAAGAGCCTGGCAAATAGTAATATGAACAAATTAAAAAGGAATAAATTCTGACATTGATGCATGCATTTCTATTCTCATTCTCAAAAAGGGTTAATGTGTCAGTGACTCTTCCACATAAGAGGCTAACTTCCTAATTAACTCATATTTGGTAATACATCTAACTAATAAAGTGAAAATTTGCATTAAGTCCCTAGATAAAATTAATTCTTTATCCTCCTTTGTATACTATGATACCAACTTGTTTGGCCGAGTTACCCCCTACCTTGCGCTGCTTGATAGTTCCCTAATGCCTCTGTCCCTGCCTGACCCCAAAGGTCATCTTACGAGAGGATCTCTGCTCAGCTTTCTGTTTCCCAGGCTCATCTTTACTCATTGCAACTGGTGATCACTCTACAGCAATTACTATAAATATTTGCAGAATGAGTGAATGAATGAGTTGGCTAGTAAAAATTTAATTCTGTTTAAAAATGAAATTGATCATTCCGTAGACTTTTTAAATGCCTATGTCTTGAAATTTGCATATTAACCATTTCGCTGTGCATGAGCCAACTTAGAACTTGTTTTCTTTTAAGATTAATATTGCAAACCCCAATTCTACTTCATTATATCACCATGCAATTACCTTTCTTCTTCACAGTCTTACACTGTGCGTGATAATTCAATGCAATTATCAGGAAATGTGAGAGAAAGAGATCACAGTCTGATAGGGCAACAGTGTGGGATGGAAGGAGTCTCTTGGGACTGTGACTGTGATGAACCTTCTCTGGGATGCTGCTTAGCCCACATTGCAAAGGACTTAATTGTGTAACTTGTTTTCAGTGTTTTTAGAGCAGAAACTTGTGAATAAATAGGACACCAAAATACTGCAACGAAATCATTTCAACTTGAACCTCCCATTGAGGAGTAGAAATGAGTTAATTTTGCAAAGCATTGGAATACATTTTGTGGCATTTATTAAGATAACAACCTTTAATTAAAGCTTGAAATACAGAATACTCTTAATTGCCATAAATTAAAGCAAATTGTCTGCATTTTTATTGCGATAAAATATTCAATCTCATGAAGGTGAACTCAGATTGTAGTACAATGATCTAACTTTGGCTTGATTCACTTTAATTGCTCTCCTAATTGTAAGAAACAAATATAGTGTATATGGGTCAGGCCAAAGAATGTATATTCATTAAGACTCAGGTTATAGAACCAAAACCATGTATCACTAAATGAGTGAGCCCTAGAATTAGATATGAATGTGTCTTTCTATATAATTCGTTAAACTTGAACTGAACAAAATGTTTAATAACTCTGAATAGGAAAACCGCACTTAGATTACTACTTTTATCAAACTGTAGATCTTATTCTACCCTGAATTCCATTTACTTGTGTATTGATTAAGACTAATAGGCTACCTAAGCTGACAATCATCAAAGCTACTTTGTTCTGTTTAGAATAAACAGACAAGAAAGTTTAGATGATAAGAGTATTATTAGTTGCAGCAGCAACAGTTCAAGTTTACTGAGTATATACCATGTGCCACTTTTTTCCTTCTGTTATGCTACTCTCACAACAATCCCTTGAAGTATATATTATTATTCTTTTCAAGATAAAGAGACTGTCTCCTGATTTGCCCAAGGTCATGTAGTAAGTATATAGGCTATTAACACAGACAGTTAGATTAAAGAGCCCACTCTTTTAACCACTACACTGTAAATGTATCAGTGCAGATGTATTTGAATTGACCATGAGAAATTCATTTATTATAGGCAAGTCCATAAAAGAGTGGTTTGTAATCTAAGTCCTTATTCATTATTTGATATTTCTGATGGAAAGTTTGACACAAAAGTCCAAATGGTTGAACCTTAATTGCTTTGTAAATATAGAACCTGAACAAGAGAGGTGAAATATTATTGAGTATTTCTATCAAGTTTTAGTAGCATAATCAATAGAACCTTTGCACTTGAAGAATTTTAAAGAAATAGTACTATTTATCTAAGGTTGTTTCTGTTTGATATTCTTTTTCTAGACATTACAACATTTTAACCCTTACAGTGATTCATTTGTCACTTCCAATCTCTTTAAAATAAATGCTTAGGAATTTTTAAATTTCCTTGTTTGAAACTTCCCACTTGTGGCAACAGAGTATATGAATCATTTTTATTACCAACATTTTTAAGTATTCTTATCCTTGGCTAATTTTCACAGAACAAAAAAAATCAAGTTATACTCTTTAATCCCTTAGAAAGCCCACATATCTCTATAGATTTTGGATAAAATTCAATTTTGCAAATGAAAAATAAAATTTAAATTATCCTGAAATATCAAACTAAACATATATTAATCTATGAAACATCTATTAATCACTCAGAGTCTCCAAACTTATCTTAAAAGCTAATTAACAAAAATTACAGGAATGCAAAATTTCTAGAAGAATCAGAAATGTAGGCCATACTATGTAGTAGGATAAATCAAACAATGTAAAGAACTTGTTACAGCTCAAAGTCCCGTGCTAAATTCTGAATCACCTATGACACAGA
The DNA here is from genome assembly GCF_019186645.2 of Phyllostomus hastatus. Lineage (NCBI taxonomy): Eukaryota > Metazoa > Chordata > Mammalia > Chiroptera > Phyllostomidae > Phyllostomus > Phyllostomus hastatus. The sequence goes on along the minus strand of NW_025334006.1, from coordinate 12,308,053 downwards.
GGCAAGAACAGGAGAAACAACCACAGAAGAGCAAAGTAGCATGGATGAGATCGTCATTAATTTGTCTTCCCTTTAAAATTAGATACACTTTTCAGAAGCCTATGTATGGGCTTTCAGGAACACCTATTAATAATTCTAGCTATTACCTACAGCAATCTTCTCAATATTACTTGCAGTCATTAACTTTAACACTTTTTATTTTCATTGCCAGGGCTGCACTTTCTATTTTAACCAATATTTTTTCATGCCATTAAAAATATATCTATTCATTATATAAAACTTGGAGAATTTTTAGAGAATGTTCAAGTAAAAAATTTCAAGTAATCATTTCTTTAACCAATACAAAACAAATTCAAAGTACTGATATATTTCCCCTCTTTTATATTTAACTCAATGCTTGGCTTATACTTCATATATTATAGCTTATATTTTTATTTTAACACTATTTTCTGAATAACTTTTTATACTACAGATCTTCACAAACAACTTGCATCATGGCGGCCTAAGATTCTCATTGAATGCAAAGATCATTCTTTGGGCATAGTTGTTGAGTATTTTTGGTTGAGTAAAATCTTTGTAAGTAATAATACAATGATTGTGTGTTTTACATTCATAGTTGTATGCATCTCAGATTGTTACTTTAGAATGGATTCTTAAAGATACATCTATTAGGATACAGGATTTTTTAAAATCCTGTTTTTATTATTATATGAAATTTGTATCATTCCCACTTTCACTCTTTTCTCAGTGTATGAAAGTGTCCACTTTTCTTTACCTTTATTAGTACTTATATTAGTTGGGGTTGTCCAGAGACACAGAACCATTGACATAGATATAAAAGGTTAGGCAAAATGTTCATTTGGTATTTTTGTAAGATGGATTTGGTAGCACTTAGCTGTCTTCAACTATATTTGAAACAATTTTGTTAGGTTGTATTGTCATAGCTGTCATATCAGCATGCATTAAAAAGAATTTATCAAAGTTGGTAATTTTTATAGACATTTTAATATTGAAGTCAGAAAAATATGGAATATTTTTGGCATACTATGCTTTATTATTTCAGGAAAGGTAAAAATGCAGTTGAAATGCAAAAGAAGATTTGTGTGATGTATGGAGAAGGTGCTGTGATTGATCGAATGTGTCAAAGTGGTTTGCAGAGTTTTGTGCTGGAGGTTTCCCACTGAACAATGCTCCATGGCATTGAAGTTGATAGTGATTAAATTGAGAAATATCTCAACTGAGAAGAATCAACCTTATACCATGCAAGGAGGTATCTAACATACTTGAAATATCCAAATCTATATTTATTGGTGAAAATAAAAATATGTCTTCTATTTTATGCAAAAAATTAAATGAACTTTTAGGGCAACCCTATATATCATATGTATGTGTGTTTATGTGTATGTGTATATATATATGGTATATATATATGGATATATATAAGGATAAGGCAAAAGTAGGTTTATAGTTGTGAATATGCAAAACAGAGTTTATTCTCATAATATTATATATTAATTATTGCATTATTTTCCATACAAACAACTGTAAACCTACTTTTGTCCTACCCTATGTGTATGTGTATATATATAAATATATACATATATATTTAGTATCAAGAATATATATATTTACTTATAAGGAATCAGCTTATATGATCATGAAGACAATTTGTTTCTCTTCTTATTTCAACAGACTTGTTTTTGAGGTGCTAGAGCCCTGCTTATTTTTATTCTTTATACTCTAAATGTAACACACAGTTTATTATATGTGTTTAAATACTACTCTCATTTTGTTTAACATTTCTAATAATTTCATATGTAATTTTAATTGATTACATTTTAAGCATGACTGTCCCCAAGGAAGGTTATCTCGATTTCATCTGAACACTATAGAATAAGTAATGTCTGGCAACTTGTCAACATAGTTAAGTCTATTCATAGAGTGTGGATCTCTGTCAGCTTCAGTGTTATACTGTGGTGCTTGTTGGCATTGTTATATTTTTTGATTCAGTGCTTGCATATTTTAGCCCCCTCTAAATCCATCTCACACAAACTGCTTTCAGTGAGGACATGGTCAACAAAGGCAAAGAAAACTTTCATGAATAAAAGTGTGTAGAGTGAAAAGTATGGTCATGGGTGGATATACGAGTCCTCTACAGAATGTATCCAGCCATGTAATATTAAAAATAGAGACATTTATTGAAGAAAATGCAAGAAACATTGTACATGGGACAATGACACCTCAGTGCCCTTCAAAGTAGGCACCTTGGACCTCACACAGTTCTCCCAGTCACCATCAACTGTCCTGTGGTATTTTCCTGAATCTCATTAATGGTCTAAAATCTCATCCCTTTCAAAGGTGATTTTAATTTGGGGAAAAGTCAGAAGTCACAGGGCACCAAATCTGGCCTATAGGGGGCCTGAGTCACCTGGGTGATTTGATGTTTTGCTAAAAAAACTCTACATGAGATTTGGTGCATGAGCAGGCACATTGTCATGATGAAGCTGCCAATCACTTGTTGCCCATAGCTGCAGCCTTCTGAATTATCTAAATAGTTTCTGAAAAGAAATGTTCAAGCTTAATACAAAATTTGATGCAGGTTTGTTGCTTTACTCAGTCATTTTGAATTCCATGGGGACACAGTACACATGCCCAATAAATAGCATCTGCCACCCCACTTACTAGTATAGTAAAGCCCTCATTGTTCACTCATGTGCATTCCAGTCCACTCTCCTTTGCTGCCAGGTTACATCAATGTTAGGCAAACCATTCTCATTATATTAACAATGACAACTTTTTGTGGAGAAATCACACAATATTAATAAGCTTGACAAGGGACTAACTAATCTGGGGGCAGTTGAGCCTACCTCTAAGAAAAGCAAAGGCAAAATTAAGTGAATAGGATTATATCAAAATTAAAAGCTGCACAGCAAAAGAAACTGCCAACAAACAAGAAGGCAACCAACCGAATGGGAGAAGATATTAGCAAACAACAGCTCTAGAGATATTCAAAATATATAAAGATTTTATACATTTATCCTTTATACATGTTCCCTGATGGCCCTTCCCCTATTTCCCCCCATTATCCCTCTCCCCCTTCCCCTGTGATTAGTCAATTTGTTCTTTAATTCAATGTCTATGGTTCTATTTTGCTTGCTTGTTTGTTTTGTTGATTAGGATCCCCTTACAGGTGAGGTCAAATGGTATCTATCTTTGACGACCTGGCTTATCTCACTTTCGGGTTATGCTAAAGCCAAAGAGGGTAGGTTCTAGCAAAGGAGGTGGGAATGGGTGAGGTGGGGGGGAGGGCGTGTGGTGGGGGAAAATGGAGACAACTGTACTTGACCAACAACAACAACAAAAACATTATTAAAAATTTAGTTACAAAAATTTACTTGCACAATCACCATTGGATAGAGTCATAACTAATTAAACAAGTGTAGTGAAAAAAATTGTAAAGAGTTGTTCTGAGAGGGTGGAGGGATCAGACGAAAGGAAAAAATCACTGACATGGACAACAGCGTGGTGATTGTGGGGGCAGGGGGAGGGTGGAGGCGGGAGAGAGTATACAGGGAAAAATGGTAATGGAAAAACTACAATGAAAAATAAACTATTAAAATATTTTTTAGAAAATATATAATGAACTCACACAGCTCAACACCAAACAAACAAACAATTCAATGAAAAAATAGGCAAAGGACCTGAGCAGACATTTCTCCCAAGAAGACATAGGAATGGCCAACAGACATTGGAAGAGATGTTCAACTTCACTAGCTAGACAAATGCAAATCTAAATCATAATAAGATTCCAACTTACACCTGTTAGAATGGCTATTATCAATAAGACTAGTGATAGTGTTGGAGAGGTTGTGGACAAAAAGGAATTCTTATTCAATGCTGTTGGGAATGCGAGCTGATACAACCACTATGGAAAAGAGTATGGAGTTTCTTCAAAACATTAAGAATAGAGTGACCATATGATCCAGCAACCCCTCTCCTGGGAGTCCACCTCAAAATTTTGAAAACATTTATTCACAAAGATATATGTTCCTCTATGTTCATTGCAAGAATTGCCAAGACTGTAAATAACAGTGGCCAAGACATGGAGACAACCAAAGCATCCTTCCATACAAGGCTGGAAAAAGAAGATGGGGTACATATATGCTAAGGAATTACTACTCAATCATTAGGAAAGATGAAATATTGCCATTTGTGACAACATGTATACACCTTGAGAATATTATGCTTAGCAAAATATTAAGCTAAGTCAGAAAAAACGCTAAGAACCATATTACTTCACTCATATTTGGGATATAAAACTGAAAGTCATAGACACATACAGACAACAGCAGGGTGGCTACAAGAGGAAAGGGGGAAGAGTAGTAAAGGGTAAAGGGGGATAAATACATAGCGACAGAAGATGATTTGACTTTGTGTGGTGGGCACACAATGCAATACATAAATCGTGTTTCTGAGAAAGGTATACTTGAAACCAAGTAACCTTATTAGCCAATGTGCCCCCAATAAATTTAATGAAAAAATTAATAAAAAAAGAAATGTTTCTTGGTAAGAAACATTAAGAGCTCCAAATTACACTCATTATCGTGCTTTCTGTTCACATTCATTCTTCTACTTAAGGAATAGTCAAAAACTACCTCAAAAGAACACATCGTTATCATATTGCAAAGGATTAATGTTTAAAAAACAATTATTATGGCTTTTAAGGAAGAAAAGTTATTGTGTCTGAAAGAACAAATGAGCTCTATAATAATATTCAAACAACTAAAACAGAGATCAGTCCCTCTATTTCACCTAATTATGAGTTCTAAATTTCTCCAAGTGTAAATATGTGTGTGACTTTCTATTCTCCACACTTGTGTTTGGTTGCCTGTACACACAGGTGTCATTTGTTATGGTTGCCATAGCAAAATTCTTGGCACAGATCAGCAGGCTGGGTCTACTGAGTGCTAATGTGCGGTATGTGAGGCATAGCTGGAATTGTTATAAAATGGTCAGTGTACTTGGTATTTATCCTATTCTTTTTCCACAACTTGTACTGCATGCTCTGGAGCCACTAGAAAGGAGACATTTTCACAGCAGTGCATTATTGAAATCTAGGAGAGAATGGGTCGCTGTTGGGTCACAGAGGATACCTGATCTCAGGGTACCAGTAGGCTTAGCTGAGAGTTTACTGGTAGAACTTCCTCTCAGAGGAAGGAAAATAACCTTGATAATGAGTTTTAAGTTTTCTCTTTATTTCATATTTCTATGTTTTTTTTAAATTATATTTTATTAATTATGCTATCACAGTTGTCCTAATTTTTCCCCTTTTCCTCCTCCGTCCAGCAACCCCCACTCCCTCAGGCAATCCCCCCACCATTGTTCATGTCCACAAGTCATGCATGTAATAGTTCTTTGGCTACTCCTTTTTCTATACTGTACTTTACATCCCCATGGCTATTCTGTATCTACATATTGGTATTTCTTAATCCCCTCATCTCCTAACCCATTCCTCCACAACCCCTCCAATCTGGCAATCATCGAAATGCTCTCTGTATCCATCATTCTGTCTGTGTTTTTCTTATTTGCTTAGATTTTTTCAGATTCAATTGTTAATAGATATGTATTTATTGCCATTTTATTGTTCATAGTTTAGATCTTCCTCTTTTTCCTAAATAAGTCCCTTTAACATTTCATATAATAATGGTTTGGTGATGGTGAACTCCTTTAGTTTTTCTTGTCTGGAAAGCTCTTTGCCTACACTTTCATTCTAAATGATAGCTTTGCTGGGTAGAGCAATCTAGGCTGTAAGTCCTTGCTTTTCACGATTTTGGATATTTCTTGCCAATCCCTTCTAGACTGCAAAGTTTCTTTAGAGAAATCATCTGACAGTCTTATGGGAAGTCCCCTGTGGGTAACTAACTTCTTTTCTTTTGCTGCTTTTAAGATTCTCTCTTTATCTTTCACCTTCGGTATTTTAATTAAGATGTGTCTTGGAGTAGGCCTCTTTGCTTCCATGTTTTGGGGGATGGACTTGTCTCTCTGTACTTCCTGGACTTGCATGTCTATTTCCTTGACCAAATTAGGGAGTTTTTTTTCACTATTTTTTCAAATAGCTTTCCTGTTTTTTGCTCTTTCTCTTCTACTTCTGGCACCTCTATGATGTGAATGTTGGACTTCTTGAAGTTTCCCCAGAGGCTGTTTATACTATCCTCATTTCCTTGGATTCTTTTTTCTTCTTGTTGTTCTGATTGGTTGTTTTTTGTTCCTTGTGTTCCAAATCACTGATTTGATTCTCAGCATCATTCACGCTACTGTTGTTTCACTGTAAATTGTTCTTTATTTCAATTAGTGTATCCTTCATTTCTGTATCCTTCATTTCTGAATGGATATTTTATATGCTGCTGAGGTCCTCATTAATTTCCCTGAGCATCCTTATAACCAGTGTTTTGAACTCTCCATCTGGTAGATCACTTATCTCCATTTCATTTAGCTTTTTTTTCTGGAGTTTTGATTTGTTCTCTCATTTGGGCCATGTTTCTTTATCTCCTTGTTTTGACAGCCTCCCTGTGTTTGTTTCTATGTATTAGGTAGAGCTGCATTGACTCCATGTCTTGGTAGTGTGGCCTATGTAGTAGGTGACCTGTACATTGCCATGGCACAGCCTCCCCTCTCAATCAAGCTGCATACTTGAGGTACACCCTTCATGTGGACTGAGTACACCCTCCTCTTGTAGTTGATCCTTGGTTGCTTTTGGCAGATCAATGGGAGGGATTTACCCAGGCCAATCAGCTGTAAGGACTGGCTGTGAGCACTTACCATCAACCTCAGCCCTCCATAGAGGATCAACTGTTCAGGAGCATGGTGGTGGTGCTCCAGTGTGGTCTGTAGCTATCCACTGTGTGTGCTTGCCCTGGAATTTCCTGGGTGGTGCAGGCCAAGGTCAGCCCCAACCTGTATGTTTCCCAGGGACACCCTGCCTGATTTATAAAGCAATCTGAGATGGCTACTGCTCCTGCTGGGTTGGGAATTTTCCAGGTGAAGCTAAGCTGTGAATCTAGGCTCACTGCTGCTAGTGCCAGACCTGGGGCTCAATGAGGCCTGTTGTTGCTTGTTTGAGATGTTTAGGAAGTTGTGCAGCCTGAACCAAGACAAGCCATTCATATAGAAATGCAGGTTGGGTGGGCCCATAATTTGGGTGGGGTGGAGTCTCTGGATCTCCAAGGCAGGTCAAACAGTGTTAGCCAGGTTAATGGAGTCTCAGATATGGCATCAGCTTGAGGGCTCAGTGGTTCTGTGAGGGGAGGGTTTAGAAAGGCGGCAATGGCCTCTGCTCACCTTGATGCCAAACACTTCAGTTTCTCCCTGTATACTACTGGTGTCTTTCAAGCAGCTACACTGGCACTAGAGCTCAGAGGGAGTGAGTCTGAGTAAGTGAGTCCAGGTGTGGGTTCTTTAAGAGGAGCTGCTTGGGGCTCCAGAAGTTTCTCCCACCACCTCAATCCCTACTAGTTTTTGCAACCAGAAGTTTCTGGGACTTATCTTCCAGGCAGTGGAACCCTAGGCTGGGGCCCTGGTGTGGGGCTGAGCATACTTACTCCTGAGATATCCCTCCCTAATTTTTATCCACCACACATGGGTGTGGGACCATCGTGTTCCACATCTGTGTCCCTCCTACATGTCTGGATGGATGTGGTTGCTTTAATTCTGCAGTTGTCAGATTTCCATTCAAATCTATTTTTGATGGTTCTGAGTGATGACTGTTCTATATTTTAGTTGTAATTTTTATGTCATTGTGCACAGAGCGAGCCATGTCTACTTATGCCACCATCCTGACTGGAAGTCTCCATTCTCTTAAAGAACTTTGTATAACACCCCATGGCTTTTTATTTTTATTTTTTAAAATATTTTAACCATGGCTTTTTAATATAGTTGAAATATCATTATTTCCACAATATATCTGAAAGCAATACCCAAGAACTTTTTTATTTAGTAGATATTCCTAGACAAATTTTTGTTAACATTGATATTTAAGTAGTGAAGTCAATATCAAGCTGACAGGCCTTAATGTTTATATTCAGAGATAGATATAGCTATAGGAAAGCCAGTATTTGAAATGAGAGGTTATTTATGTGCCATTAATTGATGTTACCAGCAAGCGATCCTGCAGTAATACCTCCCGCACTTTATTAATGCCTGGCACTTTACCTTTAGACCTCTGATATGGTTTTTCCTCATTTTTTAGTTTAGATGGAATAGAAACTTCCCACTTCCATCAAATAAAGTTCAAATACCTTGCTTTGGCATATAATGTACACATAATTCAATCCCTGCCTGTCTCTTCAAGCTCATAATCCATTTTTCTCACTTTTTTTTTCATGCTCAAAGGGATCATATGATATCCACAACTAGACATTTGCAACCAAAAATGAGTACTGGTTACTAAATTATGCCAGGACAACAGATGTAAAGTAGAATGATCCAAGAAAATCTGGACATATTGTCACCATGTCACTTGCTCTGAATTTCATGTATCACTTACAATTTCCCAAATGTGTCACACTGTTCCCACATCTACATTGCTGATCATGTTACTATTTATGACTGGATTGCATTGTCCCTTCTCCAATTAATACACCCATACAGCAAATTTGCTTCAAGGTCCAGTACAGTGAAACCTTTTCTGTACCATTACTGTGCCTAGTATGTGACCTTTCAATGTACACATGTGTGGTGAATACTTTGTACAGCATCTTTCCCATTAGAGATGCCCAATAAATAAGCAGATGGAAACACACTCTAAGGACTTTCAATTTTGAGTTTTCTATCTCACAGTACTGATAGATTGACCTGCCTCCATGAAAGAAGTCTTTAATAAGAGACAAAAAAAAATAGATTCTGGGTGCCTTTCAGAAAAAAGAAAAAGCATCATTTTAAATAGAAAAAAGTTAAGTAAAACAACATTAAGGAGTGAAAAGACTACCTTCAGTTTCTACAAAGGTCCAGACCCATCTGAAGCTATTAGTTAGGTTCCGGGAGTTGGTTTCTTCTTAGAATGAAGTATTTTGTTTTATTTGAATGAGCATAATACTCATTTTGCATTTAGAATAAATTTTGAAATTAATTTTTTCACTGTCATCTGAAAACATCTAAGGTAACACAATTTCCAACAATTTAAAACAAATGGCTTCAGTTCAACTGGCCTATATTTTATGCCTTTTAAAAAATTAACTGCTCTCACAGCTCAATGTGCTAAGTGTCAACCTTATCAAATTCCTCAGTGCCCAAGAAAATGAATGTAATTGCTCTCTTTCTATGATGTATTGTACATAATTGACTTCCTATCACAAAGCAGCTGAAAAATACTCACAAATTCTGAAAGAAGTCTGCATTTGCATGCAGATCATAAGTTTAAATGTGTATTTTCACTTTAATGTAAGTTGTGACAAAAACAGTATTAAGTTTTGTTTAATACAATCAAAAACAAATGGAAAAATTAACCATACTTTTGAGGAGTGTATGAATATACATATATTACATACATGCACATATATGTACATGTATAATAATCAAAAGTACTGATGTGTATATATATGTATGTATGTACATGTGAGGTTTGTCTGAAAATTCTAGCCATTGTTAATATAACAAGAATGGTTTGCAGCATATCAATGTCACCTGGCAGCCAAGGAGAGTGGACTGGAATGTACATGCATGAACGATGACAGTTTCACTGTACTAGTCAGTGGGGGGGCGGTACATGCTGTTGAGTGAACATGTGTACTGTGTGGCTATTTCATTCAAAATGACTGAGTGAGTAAAGCAACAAATCTGCATCAAATTTTTCACTGCACTTGAACATTCCTCCATGGAAACTATTTGGATGATTCAGAAGGCTGCAGCTATAGGCAACTGGTGATTGACAGTTCCATCACAACAATGCACCTACTCCTGCATCACGTCTCATGCAGAATTTTTTGGCAAAACATCACATCATCCAGGTAACTCAGGCTTCCTACAGCCCAGATTTGGTGCCCTGGGACTTCTGACTTTCCCCCAAATTAAAATCACCTTTGAAAGGGAAGAGATTTCAGACTGTCAATGAGATTCAGGAAAATATAACAGATAACTGATGGTGATTAGGAGAGCTGTGTGAGGGCCAAGGTGCCTACTTTGAAGGGCACTGATGCATCATTACCTTATGTACAATGTTTCTTGTATCTTGTATCTTCAATAAATGTCTCTAGTTTTCATATTACAAGGCTAGATACTTTCTGAACAGACCTCATCTATAAATGTAGTGCTGTTGAGGTCAATTCTATAACATTTATTTGATATTTGGTATTTCTATTACTGCAGTTGCAATTGTATTGTCACTAAAAATGTTTTAATTTGAATTGGAATGTTAAAGTTGATATTTAGATATTTTCTGCAACCACTTAGAAAGCCATGTGGGACATGGGTGCCAATACTGATATTTATTCAACTAAAATTTATGGAGCACTTGTAATTTGTCAAATGTGCTGAGTGAGAACTAATACTCTTTATTTACTTAATTGTTCCCCCTTCATGTTGACTACTAGTGACACAACACAACCAAATGAACTTGCCTATGTGAAATGTACCACTTATCCACTACAACCAGAAAGCTGACTAATGTACCCAACTGCTGTCCTGTGGACCCATTACTCTATTTGTCCAGAGCCACACTTCACACTGCCTATTTCCAATCAATGTAACAGCAAAGCTAGGGTACCAAAGATGGCCCATTATTGACCATCCTGAGACTCTTCCTTTTGAAGGCTTGGCTCAAGAACTCCCTACGGACCTGGATAAATTTTCTTAAAACTCTGCTGTAGTCTTACATTCTTCATATGACCCCCTATTTTTCACCAGTGGCAGATCTGCATCAATGCCTATAAGCTCCTTCACCTTCTGCTCCCTCTCTTCCTCTTCATTGGCACTTCTCCCAACAAATATCTTAAATGCCCATTTCAATTTTCTCATCTCAAAAGCCTCTGAAAACATACTAGATTTATATTCTCAAATACCATCTGTTTTCAGGCCCTGCCAAGCGGGACAGAACCAAGCACATACCTTGAGAAATTTATATGTCATCTTACCTAAATCCCCATCATGTTTGAGCAGATACATGCTGGGTACTCCTGCCTCTGGAGCACCCAGTGCCACTGTTCACTCCCCAGTCCCATCAAATTTTTGGAGGCCAGTAGCCTCATTGAAAATTTGGATATGTGTGTGTGTGTGTGTGTGTGTGTGTGTGTGTGTGTGTGTATACGCGCGTGCAGGCATGCATGTACACACATATATGCTTACCATATGTATATATATGCTTTTGTCAGAGAAAAAACACTTGTACCCAAATATAATATACAGTGTATATTTTTAAAGGTTTTATTTGTTAAGAATGCATAAGTAAATATTACTTTTTAAGGGAAAAAAGCTGTCATAATTATACTTAACTATAATTTTATATTGACAGGACATTATTAAGATAATTGGTAAAATCTGAACAAGTTAATAGATTACATAATAGTCCTGAATCAGTGTTAATTTTCTAATTTTGATAACTACACCAAGGTAATGTGAGTGAATATGACTAGTTTAACAGGAAGACATTGAAATATTTAGAGATTAAAGAGTATTGTGTCTGAAACTGACTCTAAAACAATTCAGAAAATATTAGGTGTATATAATATATATAGAAAGAAAAAATCTTATAAAATAGTAATTTTGAGAAATCTGAGTGAAGGATCCATGGCAATTCTTAGTAATATTGCAACTTTCTGTAAGTTTTATATCTCAAAATAAAAAGTTAAAAAAATGAATCATAAGTGATAGCCCCAAACATACTTTTTTCATGTCATTTTATTTGAGGCTTATGGGACTAATTGCCTTCATTCATTAACTTAGCCAAAAAATACTCACTTTAACAGTGTAACTTACTATTGTATTTTAGGCCTTATTGAGTTAATAGCAACTGCAGATAAATAATGATTAACCCTTAAAATTACCAATAGAGAGCAGGCTAACAGCTTGGTGGTTAGGGGATTGGTGGGGGTGAAGGAATGGAGGGAAAAAAAGAAAAAAAGTTTCATGGACACAAACAACAGTCTGGTGACTGTGGGCAGGAGAGGGTGGGTGGAGGTGGAAGAGGGTATGGGGAGGATAAATGATAATGAAAAAATTATAATAAAATAAAAGTTTAAAAAAGAAATTCAAAATAAAAAAGAAATATAAAGTAAATCCACAGGTAAAAATCTGCTATTGATGATCATGGTCAGATTAATCAAGATTCTAATGGGTTCATCTTTAATCAATAATCATGTAGGGGTGCAAATGACTGTGTGTTTGTGTGTTGCATGTAATAGAGGCAAAGACTTTTTGACTAAACTGTAGCATTTGTATGTCTTCTCTTTCTCAGCTTTTGTTCTTAAATTTTCAGCAATATCTCTCGTTACCTTGGGGATATCACTGAAATTTTCCCATGTCTGGCATCCATAAAACAGATGACTGTCAAAATTACAGAAATTAAAATCAAAATAGACAAAAAGAGAAACCAAAATTCTGTAAGAGACTGCAAAGTTTGCTAAAGAGCATATGACCTGATGTAGGTGAGCATTCCAGGGGAGCCACAACGGACCTGACTGGAGGGGTCTGCCTGTCAATTGGGGAAGACTAAAGAATTCCTTCAGTTCCAACTGAAGCCCCTCTCAAGTAGCCAAAATGTGTCTACTTATCATTTCTGTATAAAAATTATATCACTGACATAATTCTCTATGCTCAAAATATACCATCAGTTCTTAATACATATATGTACACAAACCAATCTCTGACTTTCTTCTTTTGGTTGTTCAAGTACACAAAGATGCCATGAACTCTGGAAAGAAAGCTTGGACATAATTTAGTCCAACCTCCTCCCACATGCTGGTATTGTATATAAACACGAACACTTGTTACCAAAAATCTACTTTACAATAAAGTTGAAAAGTAGTATCTTCACGGAAATACAGGTGTTATAGTGAAACAAAACCAGCCTTTGTCTTTAGAAGTAATGTTCCACTGCCCTGACCAGTGTGGCTCAGTTGGTTGGAGCATCATCCCATACACCAAAAGATCACAGGCTCGATTTCTGGTTGGGGCACATACCTGGGTTGCAGCTTGTATCCCTGGTCGGGGCATGTATGAGAGGCAACCAATCAATGTTTCTCTCTCCCATTGATATTTCTCTCTTGCTCTCTCTCCCTCCCTTTCTCTAAAAGTCAATGGACATATCCTTGGATGTAGATTAAAAAAGAATATTTCTCTGTGATTAGAATATGCTAAGACACCTTTTGTAAAGGCTATAATCTACCCAAACCAGTCTTTTATTAAAATTAAGTTTTACCATTGATATACATACACAAAGAAGATACTTCTGAAGAGATTAAATCAGTTACTCTTCTGGAAAAAAAATAAATGCAGTGTTCCTGTGGTCAATAGCCCTTCTCTTGTACTTTGCTGGCCAGAAAGTAATGTGTCACTCACTATACATTCCTACGTCTTCCCTTTGTGACATCTTTGAACCCTTCAGTAAGATCTTTGTATGAAAGTGGAGGTGACAACTGAAGGGTTGAAGTCCAACCATGGTGCCAAACATACAGGAAAGCTGGAATGTACCACGGTGAGGAAGTCAGGGAGACTCATATCGCTCACCTCCAGCAGCTCACTGGACAGAAATAAAGGCAATCATGAGAATCATCAGCCTGAGACAGAGATTTTTTTAGCCCAATGGCTACAGAAATATTATGAGAATCGCCAGATCTGACTGTGCTTGAAGGGCTTCACAGCCATGTATGTCACTTCACCTCCAACACACACACACACACACACACACACACACACACACCTTTCTCCAGCTTTAGGAAGGTGGATGGGTGCTACACCAGGCAAATAATTAGCTGTCCTCCATTGCCAAAGAACTGATTTATTTGAAACTTCATCTTCTTTTATTTTTTCATACATTTAAATTGCTTGTTTTGAGAAGTATGTCTTATCTACAAAATATATAATTATCTTTAAATGTTAATGAGATGAAGATGCATTTAGCATCTTTTAAAAAAATTCCTCACTTACATTAAAATAATTTGGAAATACTGAGATTAACTTTAATAATTAAGCATGTTTAAACTAGAGATGTAGAGAACTGGAGAGGAGTAGATCACAGAACATTCATTGACATTTGGTGGTCTGGGGACCAACTCGGTTTCAGTATTGTTATCTGAACCCAAGACTGACCTTTCATTTTTCATCTATCTCTTAAATTAACCTTCTCCTACAACTCAATTACAGTTGACAATCAATATTATTTTATATTAGTTTCAGGTGTACAGCACAGCATAACTTATGAAGAGATCCCCCAATTAGCCTGGAACCCAGTTGGCCCCATACATAGTCATCACCTTATTGACGGCATTCCCTGTGCGGTACTCGCATCCCCATCACTATTTTGTAACTACCAGCTTGTACTTCTTGCTCCCTTCACCCAGCCCCCTGACCTCTCCTCCCATCTGGCAGCCATCAGTTTGTTGTCTGTATCCATGAGTCTGTTTCTATTTTGTTTGTTCATTTATATTATTCTTCAGAGTCCACACACAAGTGAAACCATATGGCATTTACCTTTCTTTTTCTGACTTATTTCACTTAGCATAATACCCTCTAAGACCATCCATGTCGTCGCAAATGATTTCACTATTTTTGGAAAAAAATACATATAAAAACTCAAAAACAGAATAGACATTCAGACAGTGTACATCACAAGAATGTTTCAATTAACTGACTCACTATTTTAGATAAAAAATTTCCCCTAGAATTTCATATAATGCTAACTTGAAAGGAATTTGGATATGATGCTTTAATGAACAGTTCTGTCGCCGACTGGATAACACAGATAACATGGGAAAACCAGAGTGCTGGTTGTCTAGTTTTCAACTCCAGGCAAATTGCTAAAATTCTATATGCCTCATTTTCCTTGACTATAAAATTGAGATAATAGTAGTTTATAACTTATAAAGTTATTACAATGTATCAAAGTACTTAGCCCAGTTCCTGGAACATAGTAAGTTTTCAATAAATGTCATTATCTTTTCTTTCTTAGTTTAAAGAATATGAAAATTAAAAATCATGTTCATATGTGTTCAATAAGAAAGAACAAATAATTATTGAAAAGCTCTCCAGTATTTAACCTTTATTTCTTCCCACTTCTATACTCAAGATTCATTAGCTCCTTAATAAACTGATAACTACAAGGCTCAGGCATCTGCCAAGGTATCACAGAAAGCAGGTACAGCAATGAGGGTTCAAGCTCAGGTCTTTTATACAGTGGAATTCTAATGTTTCCACTGTCTCACATTGCTTTTCAAGTTTCATTTGAGATTGGGATAAAAATTATCAGGAACTGAGAATATTTAAATACCATATTTCTTGGATATGAATGTCAAATTCATAAATATGGTTCTTTATATCCTCTCCCTAGAATTTTACTTCAAGGATCAACTAAGATATAATGTAGATCCAGGGCAAAAGTTTTGTAGCTTCTTTATTATGTCATTATTATTTCTTCCCTTGTCACTTTTTTTTGTCTTAAAAGAAAACATTAAAAGAAGAAAGATGGAACAAGGAGGACATAGAAGGAAAGGTAAAGAATCAGCAGCTCACTCTCTGCTGGTGTTGGAGAGAGACAGCCTTCACAAGGGTGGCTGGACAACAGACAATGCCAGCCTGGTGGGAAGAAGATTGGATGGTAAAATCCTCATGATGAAAATAGTTTATAAGACTGCTCCATCTTCTGGAGGTTTGGTAAACCATTAGAGTCACCTTGGTGCAGTCATACCCTCCTTAGTGAAAATCACCAGCTTATCTGATCCTCCAGGCCCTTGGGAACACCCAATCACCTTTTCAGTAATCTGGATGTCCTACATGGACAGGGATTTTTCTTGTTCTCATGTCCATCACCCACTGTATACAGATTAGTTGAATACAGTGGGTGAAATCATTGAGTTTGGTGAATGTGCACACACACATGCATGCACTAAAAGCATAAAATAAGGTACACTTGTGCATGTATTTGAAAAGATCACATTAGTATGTCATTTGAAACTCTTTCTGACCATTAGCACCAGGAATGGTATTTTGAAAAGTCTTTGTACATTTTGGGGGGTTTCAGGTATAATGAAATATGGCCCAAAGGTAAAAACTTCTGTTTTGTTTTGTCTTTTCTATTGTTGAATAAACCTAAAACAACTAGTTGGGAAATTATCAGACTTGCATGGTGTGTTTACATAACAGGACATGTAAGGCACTCACGATCCTGTTTCAGGTTATCCTGGTGGGCACCTCGGAGAAGCAAGCAGTCATTTTCCAGAAGATGACAAACATGCTGCCAATGTGTCTCTTGTGATCTAGAGTGACATGCTTCTAAATCATGACATCATGAACAGAGAAAACTAGCAGAGGTTTCAACTACAAGGTTCAAATTGGAAGTCTTAATGGCTTATCTTCCAAACTTGGTTGCTGATTTGAAATTGAGCCTCCCCTCACATGGGCAAAACTATTATACATTGTCATCTAAAAGTTATGGGAACAACAGATTTATTTAACAATGGTCAATAATATTCTCAAGAAAAAGCAGGGATTCCAGGCATGTGAATAATAGAATTAAAGTTTAAATAAAAGAGATTGTGTTATTTATATATACAAGTTTTTATAACTATATTGTTGGGAACTGCCCTGCCTGGTATCAGAAGCTATAACCCCTGCCTAGGCTAAGGCTGAGGGAACACCCTTGGAACCGTAAGCCAGCAAGGAGACAAGCTTATCTCGCTGACCAGAGTGCCACTTCTGCTCCTTCATACCTCACCCTGCCTGGACCCCAGTGCTTGGTCGGTTAGCCAATGATGGGTAAGATTCCCCAAGGGGGGAACGATCTAAGACAGGCACGATCACATTGGAGGCCCCCAAAAAAAGGACTTTGGGGGCTACGGCAAAAGGGGGTGATGGGCTCTCACCCTTTGGCTTTGACAAAGCCCGAGTCCTCCTGCTCTGCAAGAAAATCTCTCTTAATCTCTTGGCTGCCTTACTTCTCTTGCTCCACCTAAGCCTGAAACAATGACAGGGTGGTGCCACCCTGTGCTGGAAAGGACAGATTCCCCGAGTGATCAGGCCTAAGAAAGAACATGTAAATTCCTGTGAAACCTTCTTTGTTTAGAATGCTCTCAGTTGAATGAGAAGGGTCCAAGGAGGAAGTTAGTTTGTTCCTTAAAGTCTTACAGGTCTTTTGACCCTGACTCAAAATAGACCCTCAGAGTTCCTTGTTACCTATTATTTGATCCTTACTTCCTCGCAATGAGTAATGTGCTTTACTTGAATTCTTATGCAAAATGAGCCCAATAAAAGCTGGTTTGGACGGTAAATTGGCATGCTCCCCACTAGAGGTGGTGCCCGTTCCATCCCTACTTCTCCACAGAAACTGGTCTATCTCTGTGCATGTTTTTTCTCGAGTTTCAACGAGCCATCCACAGTGTTCAGTGATCACTGCTGGCCGGTGACCCACGCATCATTATATCATGATATAAAATATCATTTTTGTCTGATACTTTTCTTAAGTCATTGGCTAACTCCCATCTCACTACTCTTAGGATTAGTGTCTGGCTTAACAATTTAATATGGAATACAGCTGAGAAAATACTCATCAGAAAGGAAAGACAGGAGCTCTGAATATAGGCATGATATGTGACTTTGTGATTGTAAACAAAATAAACATACTATTGAACTCCCCCCAGATTAAAACTTTATAATTTTGCTTCAATGAAATGAGCTATTAACTCCTCAAAAATCTTAGAGAATTTGTAAAGAATAAGGTAAATTTTCAATGTATATTTCTCAAAATGATACTTGCATACTTGACAAGAAAACTTCTGAAAAGTCTTCTTTAAGCATCTCTCCTCTTTCAAAAAATTTCTCACTAATTATAGCTATTTAATGTTATTCATAATATCTCCCTTCTTTTAGCACCACTGTCTCAAATGCAGTTTTGAGGGGCTCTGCCTCCCTCCCTGAGCAGTTCTTATGTTTTGCTCCTTGGGAAGCGCTCTTCCTCTCTCCAGTGATCTGAGGGAACTGTATCTCAAGCTAATCAGTCTCCTGCTGTCAAACCACTTGTCTCCACCCACACACCCCACAGTCTCTACTTCCTTTCACAGGCCTAAGCAACATTTCCCTTGACATCTCTTGAACTAGTGTATGAAGAAAATGCTCTTGAAATACATAGCATTCTTTTTTTTATTTTACTATGGTAAGAACACTTACCATGAGACTATCCTCTTAACAGATTTTTAAGTGTACAAAACAATACCAGTAACCATTGACACAGTGTTATACAGCAGATCTCCAGAACTTCTTCATCTTGCATTACTGAAACAGTATACTTATTAATTAGAAACTTCCCATTTTCTACTTTCCCCAGGCCCCGGCAACCACCATTTTATTTTCTGCTTTTTTTTTAGTTTGACTATTTTAGATGCTTTATACAAATGCAATCATGCAGTGTTTGTCCTTCTGTGACTAGCTTCTGTAACTTAGCATAATATACTAAAGGTTTGTCCATTTTATTACATAGTGCAAGATTTTTTCTTTTTCAAAGCTGAATAATATTCCATTAAAATGAACATTTTTCATTTTCTTTATTCATTCTTTAGAACATTTAGGTGTTTTCACATCCTGTCTTTTATAAATGGTTCAGTGAACATGGGAATGCTAATATCTTTTGGAGATTCTGACTTCATTTCTATTGGATAAATGTGCAGAAGTGGGATCGCTAGATCATACAATAGTTAGTTCTATTTCCAATTTTTAAGGAACCTCCATACTGTTTTTCCATAGAAGCTTATATAGCATCCTTTTTATCTCTCCTAATTTAAAGAAAATTATGCCATATGACAAATTTATCAATAAGCTTCTGACAGCAAAGTGACAATAAGCAAATATGTATTATAAGAATGTAGGAACACCATATATTTCTGTGAATCATTCATTATGTTTTTTTACTCAACATATGTATGGCTGCCAAATATGAGCCTGACACTGTGCAAGGCTCTGGAAATACATGAATAAAAATAACAACAAAAATCCCTGTCCTTGTGGAACTTCTATTCTGTTTGGAATATTTGGGGTGGGGTGGGGGCTGATATTAAAATAATAACATAATAATACTATAAAGGGAAATTTATAGTATGTGGTAATAAGTGCCTTTGGGAAAGAGTAAAACCAGAAAAACGAACTACTTTGCCTTAATGTCTGGTGTGCATAACTCCTTAAAACTTTCTATTTGTACTCTCTGATTCAAAAATTAGCAGTAAGTCTCCTTTAGGCATGCTGATGTTAAGCTTATATATGGAGAGCAGATGACAGCTAGTGGTGGAGAGCAGGTTAGGGGTTGGAGGGACCGAGCAAAAAAGAAAAGGACTCACGGACATGGACAACAGTGTGGTGATGGCTGAGGGAGGGGGATATAAAGGGACTAAAAGGTAATGTAAAAAAAAAAAAACACAAAGATTAAAACAAAATCTCCACAAATATTAAGATGTAATCAGGTATTATCAAAGCACAGTTATACAAAGAATTTTGAGAAGTAAATAAAATGAGTCAATATATTTATCAAAAAAAAAGAAACTCTGAAATGTAACTTTGTTCTTACACTAAGAAATTTACCAAGTTTTATCTTAGTAAGTTAATATTAAGAACAGAGTATATCTAGAACATTCTCTAGAAGACAGAGAAATGTTACAGAAAAAAAAATCCTGCATTCTTAGACAGTGAACTTTACTGTTCTCCATCCTGTCTACCCCACTCATGCAGCACTGATTCTGTGCACCACTGTCAAACACGCTGTCCTCAGCATCCTCCTGCTTTTACCACGTCTCTTGTCTCCTCATGGTGCCTCTTTCCTTTGGCTTTCCTACAACTTTTCTAAGCTGCCCTTGACCATCTGAGTCCTTCCCATGAAGCTACACCTTACCTTTCTCTTCCTGGGGAAAACTGCCATATTCTTTAAAGATAATTTTTAAGATATGTTTATTGATTTTACAGAGAGATAGAGGAAGAGACAGAGAGAGAAAAAAACATTATTTTGAGAGAGAAAAAAACATCAGTGTGAGAGAAACATCAACAAGTTGCCTCCCATATGAGCCCCAACAGCAGATCGAACCCGCAACCTAGATATGTGACCTGATTGGAAATCAAACTGCCTACTATTTCTGTATATATGACATTCCAACCAACTGAGACACACTGTTCAGGGCACCTGCCATATGCTAAATGTCTCCTCCTTTATTTTCTCTCTTCAGAATGTACTGCGTGGCTCCATTGGTTGGATAGTCTTCCTATACACCAGAAAGTTTCAGGTTTGATCCTGGTTTGGGCACATAAGGGAGGCTACTGATGGATACTTCTCTCACATCAATGTTTCTCTTTCTTTCTCCTTTCCTCTCTCTCTAAAATCAATAAACATATCCTTGAGTGAGGATTAAAAAACAAACAAAAATGTATCTGACTGGTCCTAATACTTGTTAATTGATGTAATAAATTGTTAATAGCTCACAATAGATTAATACCTCAATGGGGGTTGCATTTTAATCAAAAACCACTATGTGTAATTGAATCAAAAGGTGTTTTGTTCTAGTGGTGGCATTTCTGCCACCATGGCTGACTCCTTGGGAAGATATTGCTGATTAATAACCTGAATCACTATGCAGCTAAGGTTTCCTTAGCAACCACTGCAGTAGGTTCTTCCTTGAAGTGATTTTACCCCAATCTAAACTTTGACATTTTGGAACAAAATTTGCTTCTATAAGGACTTTGGTGGTATTTTCACCTGAATTTGAAATTATAAATCTCAAAGCATAAGGGCAACTTCAAGGTCACTTAGACTAACCCTTCAATTTTACGGGTATAGAACTTGAGACCCAGACCAGTTAGATGACTTTCCTTAGGGCCCCAAAATTCCCTAATACAATTGCTTCTTCTTAGTCCCTCTGTCATACTTTTTTCAAATGTAAAAATGATATAAGACATGTGGCTTAAATACGGATTTTTAAGCAAATCCTACATAGTTGCTGGTGGAGTATTGAAGGCCAAAAGCCTTCAACAAGTGGTTGCTGAGCAGTTCTGTCTGGACTACAGCTTCAGTAGCAGCTTGGGTTCAATTGTCACCTCAGTGGAGAGCTGCATCTCTCAGCACTGCATTAAGCTAGACTGCAGGGGACCGGTTTGTTTTGGTCTTGCAAATGTGACTCAGCTCTGTATGGAAAACCTACAGAAGCAAAGTGATGGGCAGGAGCCAGACCTTCAAACCAAGTTTTCCCAAAGGGATCAGGCCTAGAAAATGCATACAGACTGTTATGGCTTGCTCTTGCTAAAACTCCATCACCCTGGTCTGAAACAGTAGATGTGTATTGCCTATCTTCAAGGTAATTTCCAAAGCCTGTGTGAACTTTCCCAAGGACGGAGCTAATCAGCTCACCGTCTTTCCCTTCTGCATCTGTGATTTTCATTTCCTTGATTGTACCTAAAATGTAGACAATAATATTCCATGTAATAGATAATAAATAGATAATCCTTCTTTGATGTAAGATCCAAGATAAACAATAAAAGCCTGTCTAGGCAAGGGTCGGGGCACTCTCTTCTTAAGAGACTGGCCATGCTGTCCCCTTTTCCTCCACAGGACTCCTGTAGCCTGTGCATTTATTGTTGTCTTCAGTCACAACAGGTGGACTCTGCTGGCCAGAGTCCACCACACTAGATAATGAAGAAGACATTTCAGCCAGAGTTTGAATTTTCCAACAGTCCTCTCAGTGTCCAAGAAATATAAGAGATGTGTAGATCAAAGTTCAGTTTCTGAATGGTGAGGAAGACACTGAAGGTAGGTTGGTATTGAGATCAAGGGCCTATGACTTCCCTACACACAAAAAATTTCAGTGAACCCCTCTTCCTATGCATAACAGTGAGCAATCAGAGATCAGGGTTATTTATTTCCTGATGTGCAAAAAATAACCAGGGTATTTAGATTATGTAAATACAATTTTGAATTGTTTAGGCTACAATTTGTTAACTCAGAGCATACCACACAGCTAATGAGATCAAAGTCACAAGTTTACTCCTTTGATGACAAATTTAATTTCATTCTGTTTGTTACCCCTGACTGCAATCCACAAGGGCTCTTAGGGAGCAAGAGGAGCTTTCTGTAACTGGAAAGAGCACTCAAGGCTGTGTTCTCTTGTCAGAAAGTACAGGATCACTTACATATTGACATTGCATTCACTTTTATCCTGAATAAAGCATTTGTTTATATCCAAAGTTATCTGAATAGTATGGTTTAGTTTTACTTTATTATAGACAATCAACTCAGTAGTGTAATGTAAACTATATGCAATACTTTTAAAAAAATCTAATTCTAGTTTTTAAGATTAAACAAATATACAGGGATATATAAATGTGTTGCTTCTGACTCCAGGGTCACTTTCACACATTATCTGACTCGTCGACAATGCAGTAGAGGTGGACCCTGCAACTGGATTCAGCAAGTGCTTTAGTTCTTTCTCAATCATCAAAGGAGGAGGAAGAAGATTAAAATCAAAATGAGAAAGAGAAAGAAGAGATGAGACTCCCAAACACATTTGTTTACATTTTCTTCTATTACCTTAGTAGTTTGACCTTAAGTTTGCCTATAGTTTACCTTTAAGTATGTTTTATCTGGTATCTACTGATCTTGCAGTGTTAGGTAGGAAGCCAGTGATATTTAATGACCCAGTTCCCCATCAACATCAAGAAAACTCTCCTGATAAATTTTTACTTAGCTGTTCATGTACATATTTTTTACGTTTTAAAAAATCCTCCCACCAGGTTGTGTTTATTGATTTTAAAGAGTGAGGAAGGGAGAGAGAGAGAAACATCACTGTGAGAGAGAAACATCGGTTGCCTCTCATACATGCCCTCCCCAGTGATAGAAGCTGCAGCCTTCTGGTGCCCAGGATGATGCTCCAACCAACAGAGCCACCTGGCCAGCACTGTTCACGTACCTTTATTCTTCTACATATATTTTACAAGCTTATCAAATTTCACAGAACAATCTCACTAAATTTTTTACAAATTAATTTCATGAAAACAGATATCTTTATAAAACAAAATTGTTTCATTCAAGAGCATGTCTCTTTTTTTATTCAGGTGATCTCCCATGCCCTTTACTATAATTCTAAAGTTCTCCTCACTTGCTATTAAGGTAATTTTAACATGGTTCACTTTATACAAATACATAGGCTTTAATATTTGAATATGGAAATAGATTTTCTGTCATCCTTAAATTGCTTTCCAAATGTCTTCACACTATTGGTATAATTATTAAACAAACTTGGAACATTCTTTGCATACTTATTTGAAAGCCTGACTATGTAGTTGGAGCCCAGATGTAATCTGTACTCTACTTGAGTACAACCCCTCAATCCTAAAGCCTAAAGCCAGTACCAAATCTTGAAGACTTCATAAAGACTACTAGTGTGCACTGCATTTGAGAATTGCAACAGATCCCCGAGATGAGTGAATACTTTATTGACAAATGAAAAGCAAATATAGTTCCTGATAAAATTAGCATACCAGAAATATACATGCATCTGTACACCTGATTTGAAATTTGGCTAATTATTGGTTTGGATAGTGGCAAACATACACATCTAAATATTTTAGAAAATACACAGATAAAAGTAACTAAAGTGTAAATAAAGCCAGAGATTTGAAATCCAGAGATTTGAAATGCTTGACATAAGGCCTATATTTGATATTTTAATACTTTTAAAACAAACTGACAAGAAATGCCTTTTAATTATAATTGGGAGTGAGAACTAAGGATACTTTACAGAAACCAAATGCGAACTGAATCTTTGAGGCAATAAATCTCAACCGAGAGGGCCACATATTCCAGCATCCTATAAAGCACTTGACCTTTTAAGATAAGCAAAATAAGTGATGACTGAATTTCTCAAAATAAAGTAAAACAAATTAAAAATAGTAAAGATAATCTTTATAAGGCAAATAAAGTGATTATAGAGATATTAACTTCAAAATTCCCAGAAAACTCTAGATTTAAAAGGTAAAAAGCAGTGACAGAGAGAAGGCCCATGGTTTTGGAATTAGCATTTCTGACATACTGTAGAATTTTATTCTACATTTTCTTTCTTTCCATTTTTCTTTCTCTCTCAACTGCCTTACCCACACCATGTCAAACAAATGCAGAGTAAGCAATGCTCTGCACCAGGAGATAGCAGGTTTTGCCCATAGCTCCTTGTACAGGAATATCTGTGAATTGGAATCCAGGCAGTTTCAAAAAACAAAAACTCATTACAAGTTAGATTATTATGATGATTCACAAACAGTGCCTAACTAAAAGAAATTGCAAATGATAAAATGTTAGTGTACCTCAAAAACACCCTAAGGAGGTATTAGTCCTATTCTTGAATAGTACATAACTATTTCCTTCATCATGGGTAGAAAAAGAACCACCTTAAAAGAGCTTCAAGAAATAACAAAAGCAGAGAAAATGTGTTAATAATACAACTGCATTTTAGAAGATGATTAGATTTTAAAAGCCAGAAGAGTTTTTAAGCTATGAAACACATTCCTTCACTCTGCAGAACAGGGCTCAAACAATGTTAATTACTTGCTTTCTACTCCAAATACTTCAATTTGTTTTTATGGTATTACTTATTGAACTGAATAAATAATAGAATGTTAATTCCCCATGGCAAATTAGGAAAGAAATCAGTATAATATCCGTCTTTGAGGAGAAGAGATAAGAGCAGTTATATAATTCATTAATGAATCATGTATATTAGCTTCTCAGAAGGAATTTCTATTTAAAAATCAATACTTTCCTTCCAATGTACACAATTACCTAGAAATTAGGTATGTTGTGCATGGAAGGTTTTGTCATAGGAAGTTTTGCCATAATGTAGTAGTTAAGTGAATAACTTTGGGATCTGATTAAATTGTACTCTAATCCTATCATTTACTTGCTATAAAATCATAGATGATTATCTTTTTATACCCACATAAGGAAGACAATAATTCAGTGCTTTAGGGGTTAAATAGGTTACACCAAGTAAGTACATAGAAGCTAAAAGGTAAGTGCTAGAGAAGTGACATCAACATCGTCACCATCATCATCATCACTGACTTTGAGAATTAGATGTCATTACCACTCATTTACACACAGGAAACTGAGGCTCTGAGAAGTATATTAACTGCTCTAATTTCATACAGATGTGAGGAAGAAACACGGCAGTTACCAAATTCTTCTTTATTCTAAAGACCCAGATTACGAGTCTGTAGTTTGAATACCCATCTTAAAACTGTTAGTACTTTTTGAGTAAGATATACAAAATTCAAATACTTACATGTAAGTGAGCACAATAAGTACTGTTTTCTGAGGGGGGAAAAAACAAACATGGCTATGTTAACCCAAATCTTGGCTGAAAATACCATTAGTTTTTATTTTTCAATCTAAATCAAGGTTGAAATATTAAATCTCAAGTCTTAGCTGTCAGCTTTCCCACTTTAAAACTGACATTTAAGTAATTAGATACCAGGAAAAAAAAAGAAAAAGAGAAGAATACCTTTAATGCAATGATGGATGTCTCTCCCAAATTAAACCTGTACAAATGCCTGAACGCACCAATGCACCTTTTGTGATATGTGTCATGATTCATTCATTTTTTTCTATTTAGCAATATATGTTAGATGTCTACTAAGTGCAGGGCATTCAAAGACTCTATTCTTACCAGGAGGGGCTCTTTTTTTTTAAAGTAGGAAGGCCATATAAACCAAAAATCACAATAGACTCAATAGCTCTGAGATTAAGCAGTGTACTAAACTTCTTTCATAAAATAAATGTCTAAAGAAATGCTGTGAACAAAAAGAATATTATGCATGAACACATGGAGATAAGGAAGAAAATAGTGTTTCAGAGAAGGGAAAAAATCAAATGGTTGAGTGGGAAGGAAACACTAGGTATATGAAACAATGATGGAAACCGAAAGCTTTTCTTAATTCTCATATAATGCAGACTTAATATTTAAAGTGATGGAGCAGAGGGAAAAAAAAATGAAGAGTCACTAGACTATAGCCTACAGGATGCTAAGTTGAATACATCTTTCCAGTCATGCATGCAATCATTCATTCATTCATTCATTCATTCATTCATGTGTGCATTATCCAAACACATGTGGTGCTCATCTTCTAAATGTCATGCAATGTAATACATGATAGAAGTACAGTGAAGAGCAAAACAAGCATTCATTCTCTTTCTCTTCCTTCTACTTTTAATCTCCCTCCTTCCCTCCTCTTTCACCAAGCTTATAGAGAAGTGTCAGAGATATAATAAACACAGATGGATGATAGACAAAATAACCTAATAAATGACAACAGTAAACTGCTTAAGAAATGATGAGAGTTTGAAATAAATCTCTAGCAGTAGGGTTGGAAAGGCATAAATAGATGGGAAAAGTATTTCAGAGGTAGGATTTATTGGACATGGAGACAGATTAAAAGTAAGAGGCAGAAGAGAGAAAAGTTTAAAAGGACTCTAGGGTCTCAATTCTGACATTTTGATGAAGCCAAGCCACTGGCTTGTTTTATTCCTTTACTGAATAGATTAAGCCAAATTGTTTGCTACAACCTAAGGAACCTATTTTGAGTTTCAGGTTTTTATCTACAGACAGGCTTTCACTCATCTAGCAGGATTAGAATCATTAACTCATGCTATCTGCTGATGTCCACACAGCGATTTTTAGAGAGGAAATTGATGCATTTGAGTTTCTTGTACTAGCTCTTACTGGCTCACACTCACTTAAGAAATAATGGACCCAGCACACAACATGCAAGTCTGAGACCACTGCCACTGCTGGCCCAAGATAAGATAATCAGACTATTCTGTCATGATCATGTCCACTGCAGGGTGGTGAGTAGGGTGAGGGGCAATTATAAAGCATTTGAGAACATCGAGTAGGACCAGTCAGCAACCTCAGTGGAATCCCAGGACACGGTGTGTGCACACAGCCATATGTACAGTGCAGGTTTATGTGGAAGCGATTTCCAATCAGCTCACGTGCTCATATATGTGAGGGAATATTTCAGTTACAAATGGCAGGATCTTAAATGTGGTGACATTGTGCTGTGTACGTACCCTGCTCAGAACCAGAAGCAACTTCTGACTTTCTAATTTCCTCTATGGTTTGGCTTGTACATTCTTTTCTTAAGAAAAATCTTTCTTACTCAATCAAAAAAATATATCTTGGACCAACTCAAGTTTTAGACAAAACCTTCATCCTTTGAACAACTCTGTGGCTTTTCCATTAGCCATTTACTCCAAAGCCAAAACATTTGACAGGTTGTAATTTGAAGCTTTCCTTTCACTTCCTACTCATTTCTCCTCTCTTCTCCACACTACCTTAAGTGAAGTTTACCCAGCTCACCATTCTGATATCTGTATAGGGGAAAAGGTGAAGTACACTCTAGCTCATGGGGTCCACAGCATTATGAATGAGACATGAGACAAATTCACATGGAGTACCAAGTCCTGTGGAGGGAAAAGGATGGCATGGCCACTCTCTCAAGGGGAGAGCGCGCTGACCCTTGGCTGACCAAGCTTTTATTGCTTTTCTGGGCACATTACATTGAGGATGGTCCTCATTTACTATGCATAGGTTAGCTTTAGGTGGTTACCTTTTACAGAAAAAAAGGAAAGAATGATGCTAATTACTTCAAAGAGAAGGATGTTGCAGACCAAGGGCAAAAGTGGTTGAACCAGTTACACTCCATACTGGGTAGGTTTAGTACAGACTTTAGGAAGTTACACTAAGCACCTGCTGCCTCAATTCAGGGTGAGGGAGTTTCAGCAAAAGGAAGTCTCATAGCAGTTTAGGTATAATGCAGACCTGATTCCCCACAGTAGAACCTATCTGTGGGTGTGGGTCCTGTGCATCAACCTTGCTTTCCACTGGCGTGGGAGCTAGGCACATGCCACTCAGAATGGTCTCCTATAAAGAGCCAAGGGTGGAGGAGTGAAAAGGTCTTTGAGTTTCTGAGTAGAGTCATTAAGCCCACTTTGAAAGGCACATGCTGCTCTAGAACCTACTCTGTATCACAGTCTTCTCCTCTATGCTTCCTCTTCAGTGACTCCTACCTCCCACAAAGCCTTAGGAAGCAGACTGCCACTGGAGAGCCAATGCGGAGACCATGACGTTGGTCTGCCACATATTGTGGGTGTCATTCACTCAACCCTCCTCTCCAAGGAAGATCGTCTTCCTCTCAATTCTTTGGCAAGTTGACATTCAAGAGGACGAGTTGGTATAGCAGTAGCAGGATGACATGTTCAGAGTTTGACCACCATTTCTCAGTGGTCAGAAAGCATCCTTAAAAAGAAAAAAAGAAGTAGTAACAAAATTGTTTAAGAATAAGATAGGCCCAATTTCTGAGCTTGAGAAACAGAGGAATCTTTCTGGAGAAATGAATTGACTTTATAGCCTTAATGAGAGGTAGAAACACAGAAATCATATATATGCAAATAAAAACATGAAATATAATTTTTATAGATGCATTCTAGCTCTGATAATTAATACCTTCAAAGTAAATGGCAATGAATGAGAACTAATTTTCTAAATAGAATTTTAGAAGTAACTGACCTAGAATAAAAATGCTTTCTTTATTCAGGTTCAATGCATCACTGTTATACTTTTTAACCTGTTTAATATGCAGTCAAAGACAGACAAACTCTATAAAGCAAGATGACCAAGTACTAATAAAGTGAGGACACCAGAATCTACAAGAGGTATTCTTTCCATAAGGTATTCCCCACTCTGTTCCAGAGCTATCTAACATTTCAGGCACGCCTGGGTTGCTTTGGGGCACAACAATTAAGTTAATTAAAAAAAAAAAAACTAATGTGGTCTTTTAAATATGTAGAAAGAATATGTCAACTCCAAACATTTTGCTTCACTCTGGAAGCAGACAGGAAGCACATAAATAAAGCTGTCATTGTGTAGCTGGTGGGTGAATGCCTCTTCCTGGACCATCTCCTTAGTACCACTCTTAAAAGTGAAACAAACCCCAAATAAGGCTTGGCTTTTTCTGTTTTTCTTCAAAGAAAATCTAAGAATAACATCTAAAGAGATTTCTGAGTCACTTTAATTCACAGAGCTTATTTTATGAGCTCCTATAATTCCATGTGGGCATCTATCTATTTAATACTCAATAGAGATGGGATGTCTACTTTATTCAAAGCTTTACAGGTCATGGTGACATGGAGTATTTCTTATACATTCAATATTTCTTTCATATGTGCTAATAAATGCTGTCTACCACCAAAGATTATACAAACTAAAAGAGACACTTGTAAAAGTTAAAAATATAAAATAAAAATTAAAGAAACGTAAAGTGCATGTTTAAATGGTGATATAGGAAATAAGTTCAGAGAAGAAGAGAATACAGAAGTTAATCAAAAAAGCCTAAACCAACAAATATATAGTAAACTCTAACCATGATGAGTGTAAGGGATTATACCAGATAACACTGATTGTAGAAAAATATACCAGTAGCTAAATTTTGTGCAGGACATAGTTCATGTCAATGAACAAAAATATAATCAATGTGTGATAAACACCCAGTGAATACAAGGGAAATATTTTTTAATGAAAATTTAGAAGAGGGAAGTCATCTGTTAATGATGATCAAGTTTTTATGTAGGAGTAAAGTTTGGATCAAGCTTTGAATAATAGTTATAACTTGGTAGAAATGGAATATTTTAGTTAGAAGAATTCTTTTCAGCAAAAATCTGTTTCATTTCAATAAAAGGCCGCTAAAGTTGTGGTTTGCCTTTAGATGCCTGAGATGACACCAGAGTCTGGGGTCTAGGATTGGCTCCACGTGCTCAGAAATTCGGTCTGCCAGCATCCCAAGAGTAGGTCAGTTGCCAAGGATGTGACTCATGTTAATCAAGTTCATAGAGCTTGAGGCATAAATGAAAATATCAGTTTATTAATTTAC
This sequence comes from Phyllostomus hastatus, assembly GCF_019186645.2. Taxonomy (NCBI): domain Eukaryota; kingdom Metazoa; phylum Chordata; class Mammalia; order Chiroptera; family Phyllostomidae; genus Phyllostomus; species Phyllostomus hastatus. The sequence continues at coordinate 12,277,912 of NW_025334006.1, read as the reverse complement.
AACACAAACAGAAGCTCTTGGGAAGCCAAGTTATAAAATTTTGCCTGGTGAGCAAAAATACAGAGGAAGAATATAAAAATAATTTGTTACAAATATTTAATATCAAGTTATGTTAATTACCAGGATAAATTCCTGACAAAATTTTCTGAGTTCTGGAATCTGCAGGTCAGTCCAAGGGAAGAGCTGCATATGCAACCATGTGGACAGGTCATGTTAACATTTGTCTTAATTGGTCCAATTGACTTATACCTCTACAATAGGTCCGCGTAAGTGCCTACTGACACACGTTTTTTATTGGGGAAGAAATGTGTCTAATTTTATTAAAATTTGATATTGGTAGGAAATCCAGTTAGAACTGTAGGATATTACAGTACTTAATTCACCACTAAATAGTAAGTAGTCTTTATTAAAAAGTAATATATGGTCATTACAGAATTTTTCAGAAAATATTAAAGTGCTCAAAATAAAAATTGGAATCTTCCGTCACTCACTTCTGCCTTACTTTCTCTACTCAGCTGTAGCTATTGTTAACAGTTTGTGATGTGTTGTTTTTCAGCACTTCTTTGCTTGCATGTGCAAATTTAAAAAGCATGTGCATATGCTACTTTAATGTAATCAAACTAAATATAATTTAACTTTAACTTAAAATATAATTATGTATAATCTTCCTATGGCAAAACCCATAGCTATAATAACTCACTCTTCATTCATGGCTCCACCATACTGCTCTGTAGTATGTGGCCTAGTTTATGCATCAACACAGTATAATTCCTATTGCAATGAAAATCCTTGTGCATTCAATGGGCACTTGTGTTTGTCACTCCCTATTAAACTGAAAATCCTTGTAGATGTAACAAGCCCTTGTTTGAGTAAATTTTATCACAAATTCCAAATAATATATATATTTTTTGTTTCAATATTTGCAAAATTTCCTTATAAAAATTGCCATGAAGCATCTGTACACTTCTCACAAATGGCAATGGTAGTACTGATTTTCCCATGTTTTAACTCCATGAAATTTAATAAATGTTTAGAATATTTGCCAGTCTAGTTGGTGAAAAGCAGCTAAATTTTGTTTTATTTAATGTATTTTAATTAAGTGAGGTGAGGTTTTATGTATATTATTAGTTATTCATAAGGTGTGTATGTGAGAGAGATACAGACACAGAGAGACAGAGAAAGAATTGGATTTCTAGATTCTTTGCTTATTTTAAGCAGTTGTGTATATTTTAAAATACATCATTAATACTTATTTATAGACTTAGAAAATAACACCATATACAGTACACATTTTTCACAGTTTATTTATTTTTACTTATTGACAGAGAATCATTTGGAATTTATTTTCTTAAGAAAGGTAAAAATCCAACTCATTTTCCTCAAAACATAGTTAGTTGCACTAATCCAATTTATTGAGTAATCTGTTTTTCCATCTGGATTTTGAAAACCCATATTTATCATGTACTAAATATCCTATATAAGTGGTTCTATTTTTGGCCTATGTTCTGCTCCATTGATTTGTCAGTCCCCTAAGCTATTATTACATGCTTTTAATTAGTACACCTTAGCATATACTTAACAGGAATAATTTGTCATTTTCTTCTTATTCTTACACATTTACTTATGTACATAAATTTTAGAAAATTTTAGTAGAAGCAGAAATTGAGAGTAACCCTTTACATATTTTTGTAGCCATTTAGCAGGTTTGTTTTTAATATTAATTAAATCTAATACTAATATAAAATTGAACTTATGTTTATGCTTATTCATTTCATTGCCTGTAATTTAATTTTTATTATTAATTCCAAGTATTTCAAGAAGAAAAAAAATAAAAGACTCGTCCTTCCCCACAGGTGGTCTGACAAACACGGGTACAGTTGGCTGTTGCAAGAAGGAGCTGGGGTCTGTTCTGGAACAACTTCAGACAGCTGGCGGTTTGGATGCAGAAGAGAAAATGGCCCAAGGATGGCAGTGAAGTGGTCAACTCATCTCAGTTTTCCTGGGACTTTTCTGTTTTTAGCACTGAAAATCTGTTTTTACTAGGAATCTGCTAAATATACCAGGCAAAACCAGGACTGGGATGAAGAAGAGGACAGCTATTCCATCCCCCCCCCCCCGCAATGGGGCCAGTTCTGAGGGAGAAAGCACAGTTGCATCCCCCCTTCAAACTTCTAATGGTAGTATGGAGGTCAGTAGTGGGGGGAGTCTCATCTGGAGTATCAGGTGGCTCCCTTTTCAGTCCCAGAGCGCAAGGACTTCCCCAGTGCACCACAGGAACACAGGGGAAGCTTCCCCTGCATTTGGAGCACCCACATCCTTCCCACTATCCCCAAGGGGCGGGGCGGACACTGAGGAAACAAACTTTTATCTGAAGCGTGTACAACATATTTTCTCTCCTAAGGATGGCACAGATCAAGTGCATTAGTTAGCAATTCAAAGTCTTACACTATTACTGACCAAAAAAGTAGCTGAATTGGCTAAACAATTAATGTTGGTAGACTATTTTAGGTTATCCCTCCTTTAAAATGTTGAATTTGATCGCAGCTGCTCCTCATCCAAGATCTAGTGTCAGTGTGATAGTGATTAACAGCACCCAAATTTCCCCAAAGAGATTTGCAACAGAAATCCATTTAAATAAATTATAACAAGGACTGTATTTATGCATCATCTGGTAAATGCATCTTCCTACTAGTTGGGAAACTGACTTGAGAAGGTGAATTAAAATAAGTTTGCTTGATGAATTGGAGGTCACGGGTGGCTGAGGGACCATAAGCAGCTTTTCATCCAGCGGTGGAGGTTGGGTGAGACACTGTTCTAATAGGCACAGCTGTCAAAGAGAGCAAGTGTGTCCAGTGACTGGTAATGACATCTTGTCCTCTGCATGGTGTTAAGGAGACAATAACAGATTTCTACTTTCTAACTTAATTTTTCTAGACTCCATGGGGACTACTGACTTTTAGTTTGCATTGGTTGTTATAGCATTGTCCATTCCTCATTTCCACCTACAATTTCCAAGCTGGTAGATTATTCATTGACTGCATTTTAGAATGGCAGCTCCACAATGGCATATAGAGATGCATATTACTCTTGCCTCTATGTTTTCTGAGGAGGGCACTGAGATATCAGCTGTCTCTAAGGAGCTGTTCAATAGACAGACTTGAATTTCATGGATTGGCAGCTAATTCCACACATGCAGTGCACAAGCAGTCTTATAAACTCCTGCTATAGAGAGTAGCCCTGTCTGCCTTGTCCCTAAATTGAATGTCCTATCTTAATACCAATGTAATTACCTTTTTATAAATAATAAATCCCTATATATGCCATTCCTGCCCTCAGTTCATCTTGTGAAATTGAAAGTAAAGCTGTAACATTCTATTTCAGGTAGCACCCTACTGTGCTTTATGGGTGGTATGTTCATAGTGCTTCTCAAACTTTAGTATTGGAATTAGCTAAGGACCTTTTCGCAGATTCATTAGATGAGTTATAATGCAGATTCAGTGGGACTGAGGTGGGCTTTGAGATTCCACATTTATAATAAGCTATGGTGATGTTCGGATGGAGACCACAGGTTGAAGTAGCAAATTTTTCCTAATGCTTTGCAACTAGCACCATCTCCCAGTAATGCTTTTTACGGGTTTCACTGCAGCAATTGCTCCCAGTGGGGAAGTTCTACTGCTGATGGTTCTCGGCTGCTTGCTTTCCCTGCAGCAGACCCTATTCAGGGCCTTTTCAGTCAGGTTCTTGATGTTTCTTCTTGTCTCTCTGAAAAGCTCCTTTGAACAGATGGATAGCTCAGGGCAGCATAGTTGTTAAGAGCCTGGGCACTGCCATTTAATTTTTAATTTATTGGTTACTTTGAAAGCGAGAGAGACGTCAACATGTTGTTTCACACATTTATGCATTCATTGGTTGATTCCTGTATGTGTCCCAACTATGGATTGAACCTGCAACCTTGGAGTATCAGGAGGATGCTCTGACCAACTGAGCTACCTGGCCAGGGCTTTTGAGCACTGCCATTTAAATGCAAAATGACTTTAGACAATTTCCTTTAGTATAAAGCCTTAGTTTCCTCAATTATAAAGTGAATGAAATAACAATGATGATAATACTAATTATAATATATAATTCCAGGAAGTGTTATCAGGATCAATGAGATAATGTATATAAAATTCCAAATATGTAGCACTCAATACATATACATTTGATTGCTATTTATATTATTACTGTCAGATTACTGTCATTATCTCCTGGAATGAATATCATGTCTGCCCTTCAATACTTTTCTGAATTCTGACGTACGCTGTCCAGCTTAGCTTAAGGTGACATTTCATTCTCTCACGAGACTATACAAAAGGCTGATACATATCTGTGGTATCTTTCAGGCCCTCCTAGCAATCTGAATTCAGGCCTCAGTGAAACTTGAGACAAGCTTCAGAATTGCCTTGACATCCTTGTCCCACTCAAAAGCTTAGGATGCCCATACATACTGACTTTGAGAAGTTCCCTGACTTTCCACGGTATAGCTACTGTGCTTTGAGTTACTTAGAAAGAACACAATTCTTTGCTTACAGCAGAAACCCATCACACAAAGGACACGTCTGAGAGCTGCTAGGTGGTAGCTGGTTGTTCAGTGAGAGAGGTGAGTTAGCATGAGATCATTCTATTTCTTAAAGTGTTTGCCTATGATTAGGTTGATTTTTTTTCTGTATTCAGCAACTGAAAAAGAACTCCAGGCATGGCTTAATTACTCCTTGAATCATGTCAATTTTATCCTCCACTGGATAAGCACTAAGAACTTATATTTAACAAAACTGTTTTTCTGTTATATCACCTGCTGATTTCGACAGGAGACCTACCTAACCCAGCAATTTGTATTCTTATTTTAAAATTATGTATAACCAACTTCTAGGTGACTCCTATTAATAGCCATCTCCAGGTGCAGGAACAACGAGCTGTCTTTCTGTTTGGCCCAATGCATACCCTGGGCAGTCTGAAGTGCACAGATTGGCTTATCTGTGTGCTTCCCAAAGAGCCTGCCCTTCATCCTAGGAGAGGAATATCATAGAGGATCCACCATGTTTTAGAGAGTATAGTATTCTGTTTTGTGAAATTCCATCACTGCTGGTCACTGCTGTTCCTGTAGGTACAGTGGTCATTTTCCTAAATAAGCAACATGTTATCAGAAACTCTGAGACATCTCACATCATCTAAAATTCATAAGCTCCATCACAGTTCTTTACTTCCTAAGACGAATGGAAGAAAGGTAGATACAATTATATAAAAGATTTTAGAATGTAGGCTGGCAGAGGTGAAATTGTCTTGATTCATAGGGTCATTAAAGCAATTCTAAAGCAAGTAGCTTCAGTGTCACAAGTTCTCTCTCAGACTTTCTGGGCAACTGATAAAATATGAAGAGAGCTGCCAACTCACTCACAGGTTAGCAGTCCGATAAATCATTCACATGTAAAAGAAAGTTCCTTTAATCCTGGCCTCACTTCCCAGCCAGATTTATACTCAAACTAGTCTAGCAAATGAACCCATGGAGAGGAATTTTACAGAGGTGGATATTATAGCCAAGAGAAGAGGCCTTGCCTACTCTTCCTGTGTTTGGACCTTACCAAGAGTCTAGCATCCCATCTTCTGTCAATGGCTGGTCCAACACTACTGGCATTGTATTTTCTCAGTTCTGCCCCTTTAATGCTAGTTAGAACATTTTAATTACTAAGGAAGTGTGGGCATCTTTTTAGAACAACATGCAACAATAAGCACAGCATTTATCACAATTAGATACTCAAAATGTAAACGAGAATTTTTTTTGGAAACAAAATTGTCTTAACTGAGTTATTCATTGTAGAGTTTCCAACAATTTAACTGGCTGCAAGCGTTTTTTTTTACCCTCCATAGGAATATTACTGTGTTTTGGAATATTTTGACCGGCACTTCTTTTTAAGTCAATTATGAATATTAGCATTCTCTCTCAGAGAACTATGACACTGAATTGCTGAAAAAATGTCAGTCACGCCTGTGACTATGTAGGTACACACAGACTAGCTGACATCTCTGACGGATTTGTCTACTGTAAGAATTCAGAATGATCCAGCTGGTGCAGTTGTCAACATGGCCTATGTATCAAATGTTGTCAGGCTCAGCTGAAAAGGAGCGTACTTCCTTAGCATTACTAACAGCTCTCTTAATACAGCTGCCAGTGTTGCCAAATATAGCCTTCTGGTATTTGAGAAGTTGAAGTCATATACAGACTTATGTTATACAACTAGAAGCAATTAGAGAAATAGCATTTGGTATATTAATTGAATTAGCTTTTATCTTCATTTGATACCTGAATAATAAGTTGTAAGTATTTTGGGTGCTTGTTTTAACCCTAAAAGCCAAAATTATAAGAAAGAAGTCTGTGACATTCCTGTAAGGGGGGTATGTGTGTGCCTTAAACAGACCACCACTACATTTACCCTACGTGAGAATATTTTGTTTGATAGCAGTTTCTCTCAAAGCTGACAGACACTGTTCAGAACTTATTATGTAGTTTTTTACCATTTCAACTTGTGCTGGTTCATATATTGTCTTTTACATTTTCTCTAATAATTTCAAATATTGGTTTTTCTTATTGACTACAAAATTAAAAGTCAATGGTAATGAATATCTTTCACATTCTTTTGTATGCCAAAGCTTTGAAAACCATGTTGAGCACAGAGAAATGATGAGCTCAATAAATGATAAATAAATGTTAAATAAATGTGCCCTGGCTGGTGTGGCTCAGTGCATTGGGTGCCGGCCTGTGAACTCAAAGGTTGCTGGTTCGATTCCAAGTCAGGGCACATGCCTGGGTTGCCGGCCAGGTCCCTCCCCAGCTGTGGGTGTGTGAAAGGCAACCTCTCACACATCACTGTTTCTTTCTCCCTTTCCTTCTCTCTAAAAATAAATAACTAATTCTTTTAAAAAATTTTTAAATGATAAGTAAATGCTTTTATGTGTCATGTATGGGCATATGCTTTATCAAAGGTAACCACTTGTAAACCTCCCCCCACACACACATATCCTTATAAAATATTATCTCACAAAGCCTCAGGCAGTGTGGCTCAGTTGGTTGGGCGTAATTCTACAAACTGAAAGGTTGACAGTTGGATTCTTGGTCTGGGCACAGGTCTGGGTTGCAGGTTTGGTCCTCAGTTGAGGCACCTATAAAATGCAGACAGTTGATATTTCTCTCTCACATTGATGTTGCTCTCCTTCTATTTCTTCCTCCCTGCGTCTCCCCCTAAAAATCAAAAGTAAAATATAAAAATTTTAAAAATTACCTAACAAGACCATTTAATATATACATGTATGTTTCTTAATTTTAATAAACAGATTGTCCTGGCAGGTATAGCTTAGTAGATTGTGTGCTGGTCTGCGAACCAAAGGGTCACCGGTTCACTTCCCAGTCAGGGCACATGCCTGGGTTGCAGGCCAGGTCCCCAGTGGGGGCTATGTGAGAGGCAACCACACATTTATGTTTCTCTCCTTCTCTTTCTCCCTCCCTTCTCCTCTCTGGAAATAAATAAATAAAATCTTAAAAAATAAACAGAATGTTTTTCCATGTCAGTACACACATATTCACTTTATTAAATGGCTGAAGAGCATTACATTATGTCAGTGTATTATAATTTATTTAACCAGCTCCCTGTCAGTGGCCATCACATCCAGGTAATTTTGCTATTATAAACAAAGTTCTAATGAAGATCTTTGAACATATATTATGACATAATTTTGCAAGTGTATTTATGAGATAATTTCATGTAACCATTGTTCAATGTGATGAATATTGACTATTTGCCTTCCATATATTTATATAATATGTACTAATACAGTAAGTGTTCATGGGATATACATACTCCCCACAGTTGCTCAGACTGTTATTAACTGTAGCCCAACCAATAAATTAAATTTTTTATGAAATTTCTTTCAAGATATTTCTAGTTAGTTCAACAGGATTTGGTGAAGAAACATACAACATAGGATTTTGTAGCTGGGTGCAGGACCCCTGAAAACTGTATGTTGGGCATCTTTGTTTTTCCCTAGGGAAAAAGCCCACAGTTTTTATCTGATTTTCAAAGTTTGTGAGCCTTTCCCACCTATATTCACAAATATTCACCTATTTTTGAAATAAAGTTAAGAAATACAATGATTTAGTTTCTTTATGTTTACTAATGTAATATAATTGGAAAGTAATTTTTATTTTTTCTAAGTTATTGATTTATATGATACACCACATAAAAAATGAAAGATAAAAACCACAGGATTATATCAGTTGATGTGGGAAAAGTATTAATTAAAATCCAGTATGAATTTATGATAAAAATTCTCAGCAAAGTGGGAATAATGAAGCCATATATAACAAACCCACAACCAACACTAAACTCAATGGGAAAAAGATCTACAAGTATTTCCCTTAAGATCAGGAACAACACAGAAATGTCCACTTTCACCTCTCTTATTCAACATAGTACTGGAAGTCCTAGCCACAGCAATCAGGGAAGAAAAAGAAATAAAAGGCATCCAAATTGGACAGAAATCATCTCTTTATTTGCAGATAGCATGATACTGTATATAGAGAGCCTTAAGGTTTCACCAAAATCTACTAGAACTGATAAATTAACTTTGTAAACTAAGAGGATACAAAGTAGATATCCAGAAGTCAGTCGCATTTTCATATGCCAATAATGAGCTATCAGAAGGGGAAATTAAGAAAACAATCCCATTCACAATTGCTCCAAAAAGAATAAAATACCTAGGAATAAATCTAACAAAGGATTTTTAAAAACCTGTACTTGGAAAAAAATTTTAAATATTTTATTTATTTATTTTTAGAGAAAGGAGAAGAGAGGAAGAAAGAGAGGGAGAGAAACATTGATGTGTGTGAGAAGCATCACTTGGCTGCCTCTCACATATGCCCCAGCTGGAGACTAGGCCTGCAATCCAGGCATATGCCCTGATCAGGAATCAAACCGGCAACCTTTCCCTTTGTGAGACGATGCCCAACCAACTGAGCCACACTGGCCAGGGCTAACAGTGTTTCTTGATCCATTATTCTTGGTGGCAAAAAAGAGAGGAAAAAAGGGAAAATAAAAGAAAAGGATGCTAATTCCTATGGTGCATATCTGAATAGCCAGCAATCACTAAAACATACTGAAAAATCTCTAGCAAGCAGGCTGACAGCTGTCAGGGTAGGAACAGCTGGGGGTGGAGGGAGTGAATAAAAGAAAAAAGAAAAGAAAAGAAAAGAGAAGAAAGAAAAGAAAAGAAAAATAAAGAAAAGAAAAGAAAAGAAAACAAAAGAAAAAAAAAGAAAAGAAAAAAGAGAAGAGGAAAACTCATGGACATGGGCAACAGGGTTGTGGTTGTCCAGGAGAGGGCATTGGGGGTTGGTGGAAAGAGTATTAAAAAAGAAATGAAATACAGTAATTTGATTTATTTGTTTTTTTTAGCCTTACCGATAGGAAAAAAGCACCTTCCAAATAAAAGAATGTAACACCACTTTGATCTTTATCTAAGGTTTTTTTTTAAATCTTAGAAAATGCCTGTAATACTCTTCCTTCTTTCCTCCATTCCCTACAAGAGCCTTTCTTCACAACATCCCCCACCCCTCATCCCTCCAGCCTTTGTACACAATGCTATTTTGGCTGTTTCCTACTCACTAATTGCCATCAAGGTTATGTAAGTGTATAAAGTGGACAGGCATCTGTGTGGCATAACTTTAGGGTCATCCTGAATTAGGGAAAGTAGGTTTATGTTGCAGTAACAATAACCCTAAAATCTCAATTATTAGAGAACACAAAGCTCATTCAGGCTGCTTGAGTTTTATGGTTCTTCCATGTGCCTTGTGATCTCTGTGGCAGGACTTCAGAGAGCATGGGAGTCAAACACCAGCTCTTTAGTTATAGCACATTGGTTAGAACTCATCATATGTCCCTGCCCAACTATCAGATTCCTGGGGAATTCAAGGAGTAAACACAATGATTGAGAATAATTACTGCCTTGGCCACAAACATCCATCCATCCAGGAATTTCTTACTTATGAATATCTTACAGTTATGATAAGCATGTGTCAGGCGCTGTTCTAAGAGGCTTGCATGTGTTACTAATCCATGTGGAGATCCTTTCATAAGTTTAAAACTTGAGTCACAGAGAGGTACATAACTTGGTCAATATCATCCAGAGAATAAGTGGAAGATAATAGGAGTCAAAACGCAGCTGTGTGCCTTCAGGGCTCCTGACCTTACCCACAATCCACGCTGCCTTTTTCATCTATTCATGTAATCCACAAACACTGATAACTTATGTTATTTATGATGCTGCAATATGTGCTAACGATATCTTGGTCCTGGTCCTGGATGGCTCAAGCTTCATGAGGGCCATAGGTCAATGGCAGTGGGAAAATATTCAAGGTTAAGAGACTGGCATATCCAAAGGCAAAGGGATGTGAGAGTATGTGGTGGCTTGGGGGAGGCTGGTGTGTAGAGTGAGAGGGGTAGGGTGACAAGATATATGACTGGAAGGATAAGCAGGAACCAGAACCATCAGAGCTGTTGATGCCTGAAATTAGCCATAACGTTTTATTGCCATGATAAAGTCAAATTCCCCTAAAGGAGTAACAAGGAAAATCATGTTGATGGCCTCCGGGGTGGGTCCCCTCCCTGTTAGTCTCCAGGCACCCTTCCCTGGGGAAATACTTTCACAGTACTTCTTTCGATTTTGGGAAACTCATACCTCTCTTCCATTCAATTGTCATAACTGAAGGACACATGTGGTCATGTTCATCTTTGGACCCCCCACAGGAAGGTCAAAGTGCCATAAAAGCATTTAACTCTTTATTTTTACTCTCTCTATTTTCTTGAGTCCCAGAATATTTTCCAAGCCTTGACTGCCTTAAAATATTGTTATAAAAATATCTTTTTTCCTGCTATTACAATTAGGTATCTGAGAGAATACCGATGAGTAAAAATATGCAATATATTAGCTATTATTAATCATGAAAACAAAAACAGTAAGAGTAAATAAGGGCCAAGAAAATGCACACTACTTGAAATGCCTATCTCTCTGAATTTAATAAGCTTCATACTGTTTATACATAAAAGAAAGCAGTTTTATCAAGTTATAAGTCAAATTAGTATTTTGTAAGAAAATGAGGATGGAGGTGCTTCTTTTAAAGATTATCTCTTGGTATACCATTAATCAGTTTTCTCTCTTACTACTCATCAATTCCTAAACCAAACACCTTACCCCAAATAATTAGTGCAAGGAGAAAAAGCCCGCCCCCCCCCTCAGATATCAGCATCTACTATGCTGGAAAATAGCTATAAGATTTCAAATAAATTCAAGGTTGCAATTTAAATTTACTTGTCTATTGGCCAGAATGAGTAATTACATTCTCAGGGACTAAGAACAGATGCAATTTTAAGTAATATCCTCCTGCCTTTCAGGTTTAACTTAATTTTCTTCTCCAGTGTATTTATTAAACCACCAAAAACCAAAAATAATTCTAGCTTATTTCTTCTTCTACTTTCCTAACATTATTAAAACATCTTGGGCATCTGACCTTTTTGTGTCTATTCTTATTCTCCACGGCCTTGGGTGCGAATGTCACAAGGATGAGTCCCATGTCTTCTGCAGTCTCTGCCGCTCTTTGCTGAACTTACCAGTTCCGGAGACATCTCTGTGGAGCAGAAACCTGGATTGTGTTTAGCCTGTTACCACCAGTTGCTGTTTGTGTCGACTTGATATTCCCTGCCTTTTTTATTCTATTATTTTCCCTGTTTCTGTTGAACCTTTTGTTGGGAGAGAACTCTTGGTATTTTTTTCTCTCTCTTTTTTTTTTTCAGGAGCATAAACATAACTTCAGCGCTGGCACCTCATCCCTCTGATTCTCAGTTCGTTTGTCCGGTGAATATATCTGACCTTTACCATTTCTCATTTGTATTCTTCCACCTTTATAACATGTAGGGAAGATATTCTGATCTATGTTACCCTCCCCCAAGGACTTTCCAAGAAAGGTCATAAGTAGTAAATGCTGCAAACCTGGGTGTGACTTGGTTCACTGATACATTTCTTTAAGATGCTACCGAGAGAACCTCAGTGCAGGGAAGGGCTAGCAAACACGTGGAGGCAGCAGCCGCATTTGACAGAGAAGTGAACAAGGGCCCGGAGGTACTAATGGTTTATGCAAAGTCACACAGTAATACAAGGTAGAAGTGTGAATGAGAGACTGCAGGGAGCCAGAGTCACTTCCACCTCCACACCACCCTGCTTCCTTCTTCTGGAACTGCCTCTAGTGAATATCTGACTTCCCAGATGAGCAGGATTCATATTCACGGGTGCGGGAACCCAAAGAAAGACAAGATCTAATGCCAGTGCAGAAGCTGAAAGAAAGTGAGCTATTCCTGTCCCCTTGGGTCATGTGTGACCTGAGCATGACCAGTCAGATGACTCCGTCTGATTCTTGAGCGAGTAAAGAAAAAGAAAGGATCCATGAAGCAATTTTATGGCCCCTGCAGTGAAGCAGAAAGTCCACTGTATGTGGAAACAAGAGTTCGGAGTACTCGAGTACAACAACAAAGAGATAACTAGGGGTGACGCCAGCTGCAGACCTGGCAACCAGCCATCGGTGCCGGTGGGCTGTCTCGGCTCTGCCTTAAACTTGGCTCTTTCCATAACCTGCCTCTGGCCTTCCTCTAGGTTCTGTGAGGTACCCCTCATAATTCTGACACACTCGTTTTCTATTTCAGTCGACTGGAGTTCCTTTCATTACCTATGACTAAAAGAGTAGCTGTAATAAATTCATTAGGGATGCTGCCGCTAATTTCTTCGCACAGTAGCAATGGGAAGACCCCCCTAAAAAGGGTAGAAGAGTGCCAGGTCTGCGCATGAGGGTGTCGAGCCAGCAACTGGGAGGACATATGCATGTCTCAGCAGAAAAGCACGAAGGGCGGACACTTGGAGCTAGGGAGGTGACTGTATGGAGGGACATAACCTCCCATCTACTTCCGAGGCGGTAGGGGGAGGTCGGGCAGGGATAATGGGGATGGTTTTTAAAAGCAGAGCATTCTGAAAACACTCACTGTTGCTCTCCCCTCTTCAGGCTCGTTGGTCGGCGACTGGGGGCTCAGGTTTCTGAACCAGCGAACCTTGGGGGAACCATGTCATCTTGGAGCATTCCTCACACCCCTCCCCAAGTGCTCTGGGACCTTCCTGGCCAGGAGCACTGTGGGCGCTAGGCTGGTAAGAGGGGAGTGGAGGAGGCTTGGACTGGGGGCGGGGGAGGGAGTGGTCCCGGAGGCAGCACAGCTAGGTGGCAAGTTATGCACCCCTCCTCCATACAAGAAGCTTCAGGAGGCCATTGCAGCAGCCACTTATCTGCCACCTGGGTGCTCCTCTGATTGGGGACCCCATCAGCAGTACCCACCCGCCCACTACCTGCGTCCTTCTACTGCAGGGGGCTCATCAGCAGTGGTTACCTGTGTGCCTCCAGCACGGGCCTGTCAGAGGCAGGCCCCGTACCCCTCCCCCATGGGTCAGCAGCCCACTGCCCCAAAGCCCCTGCAGCAGCCACCTCACCCCTGCAGCAGCCACCTCACCGGCCTACTGCCCGGGCCCTCCTCCAGCGGGGCAGACGTTGACAGTTCCCACCACCACTGTCACTCTGCCCAATTCAGCCCAGGTAGGGCCTCAGACCCACCACCCTCAAGTGCTGGATTCAGCGGGGCTTAGCAGACCACCAGAGGGCAGCACCAGAGGAAGAGAACTTCAAGCCAGCGTAGGGCTCCTGGACGCACAGACTCCAAGGATAAAAAGGACAGTACTTTGGATGGGAGGAGAGGTTCCTGGTGCAACCTCGAACTGAGCTGGCAGAGGGTGGCAAGATGTTTTCTTTGAAGGGTTTTAAAGCAGATGGACTTTCAGGCAGAAACCTACCATTATGTCATGCCGTATATATTTAAAATAAAGGATTCCTTTTCCTTTTCACCAGACTTTGCCTCTACAGAGTTTTTGCCTTTGGGCGCGAGTGATAGGTCCCCACTGGCTATTCCAGAACAGCACAGGCTGTCCGGTAACACAGTGACAGTTTCCCTTCTTATCTATTGTGAGATCTTGCTTTTTAAAATTCTAATTAAATACTCTATTTCACAACACCTGATACCATAGAAGCACTAAAACAGAAATTGTAGAAGGAGGAATTAAAAGAATAAAAAGTGAGAAAGGGGGGGAAAGGTGAGAGAAGAAAATGCAAGGAAAAAAGGAAGACAGGATCTTTCATTTTCCCATTTCTGAGGCTAATTCTTCAATAAGAATCAGCAGCTTTGATCTAATAGTTCCTGATTATTTTAGGGTCACGTTTTATACTTTATCTTTTTGTTACCTTCAATTTCTTGCTTCCTTGGTTTCTTCCTTATAAACTTCAAATGTATTCAGTTCTTTCCCAGTCTTAAAAACCAAGAAACAGAGTCTTTCTTTGTTTTGTCTCCTTCTTATATTTTTACTTTATTATTTTTTTCTTCAAGTACAAAGTCTTGAAATATTAAACGATATCCGTGACATAACCATTAATCCTCTACAAACTGCGTTTTATTCCTACTATTCATCCATTCTTTCATTTGCTCAACATATATTTATTGGGTATTTACTGTGCTGTAGACATTGTTCTAGACGCGGGGGACACATATCACTGCTTTTTTACAGGTTACCCTGGGTGGAGAGAATAAATAAGCAAAAGGAAAATGGCTAACAATAAAAAAGAAAATACAGCAGCTATACAGAGAAATAGAGCTGGGTGGCCACTCTTGAGTGAGTGGTCAGAAAAGGTCTGTATGAAGTGATAACTCACAAGCTGTGTGTGTACTGTAAGCGATGGGAAGTGCCCATGGAAACCACGAGAACATGTATGGGGCTATGGAAGTCATCCATACAGGGTAGTGTGGGGCTTTTGGACAAGGAGAATGGTACTTGGGATGGTGAGTAGTAGAGGCATTTAAGATATATTTCAGATATAAAAGCCTCAGGACTTAATGTATGATCTATCAGATGGCATAAAGTAGAAAAGAATGCAACGAAATTACTCCTGGACATTTTGGGAGGGAGAAAGAGATTGTGGGTGGCAGATGGAGCAAAGAAATTCAAGCTTTTTTGGATATAATATGTTTGAGATGTCTGTTAGCCATCCAACTAGCTCTATCAAGTTAGTTATTTGGTAGTTTTCTATTAGAAATACATGCTATTAGCAAGTAATGCTAATGTTTACATGCTATTAGCAAATAACTAACATCTTAGACTCAAGATAATAGACAGTGTATCTAAGGATAAAAAGTACAGGTATACTTCATTTTATTGTGTTTCACTTTATTGCACTTCACGGATGTTGCACATTTAACAAATTGAAGACAAGACCCTCCACCAGCCAAAATATTACAACTCACTTTACTGCAATACTTGCTTTATTGTGAGACTCTGGAACGGAACCTGCAATATTTCTGAGGTCTGCCTGTAAACAGAAATGGAACGTGACCAAGACCAAATCCTGGGCACACTTCTACATTTATATGTCAGGTATAGGAGGTAGGTGCTGTAAAGAAGCCAGTGAGGTAGGAGAAACATACAGAAAAATGTGGCCCCACAGAAGCCAGGAAACGAAAAGAAGCATTCAGTTATGTTGAAGGCAATGAAAGTTCAAATGAGAGAAGGCAGAAAATAAGGAAGGGCAAATGACCGGATTACCAGTAGCCTTCATTAGCACAGCCAGTAATGGCCTTCTTTGGTGTCCTCTCAGTGGAGTGGTGCAGAGGACAGCCTGACTGGAGTGGGCCGAGAAGAGGATAATAAATAGAGAAGTGAGAGCAGCAACTACAGGCACTTCTTTCAAGGTGTGTTTGTCCATGGAAAGAAAATAGAGTAAGGCAGTAACCACAGGGAGCTGTGTCATTGTTAATGTGCACCCCTAAATTCAGACCTTTGTTGTTCTCTTAACCCTGTCTAAGCCTTCTGTCACCATTTCATTGTCAGTACTCTCTAATGTTTTAGGTGAAGACTCTTCATGAATGATTTCATTCATTCGGATTACTATGATGAATTCCTACACTTAACTCATACCTTCAATTTCAGCAGCCTCCATTAACCTAAACACAAAAGTCTCACGAGCCTCTCAAATAGAAGAACCTGTCTGAAAGCAGCATCACACTGACTCTCTCTCCCATGTAGTCCACATGCTGCCCACAGGTAACACTCAAATCTTCTATCTTGACAAATCCTAAGAGTGGAATGATGAGTCATTTCTAACAGCAGTTCCTCCTTTATCCTGTTGGTTATAGTTAGCCAGCTTATCTCAACTTTGATATACATTTTATATGAAGTATATTATATATTATATCTATGTATATAAACATACAAGGTATGTCCAGAAGGCATCCAGCCATGTAATATGAAAAATAGAGATACATATTAAAGAAGATATAAAAAACATTGCACAAAGGAAAATGACACCTCTGTCCCCTTCAAAGTAGGCATCTTGGGACCTCACAAAGTTCTCCCATTTGCCATCAGCTGCCCTGTCATATTTTCCTGAATCTCACTGACGGTCTAAAATCTCTTCACTTTCAGAGGTGATTTTAGTTTGGGAAAATCCAGAAGTCAAGGGTGACAAATCTGAGCTGGAGGGGAAGCTAAATCAACTGGGTGATTTGATGTTTCGCCAAAAAACTCTGTATAAGATGTGATGCATGAGCGGGCATGTTGTTGTGATGAAGCTGCCAATCACCAGTTGCCCATAGCTGTGGCCTTCTGAATCATTTGAATAGTTTCCATGGAGGAATGTTCAAGCTTAATGCAAAATTTAATGCAGATTCATAGCTCTACTCAGTCATTTAACATGATTGCCACACAGTACACATGCTTGCTCAAGGCATCTGTGGCCCCCACTGACTAGTACAATGAAGTTATCATTGTTCATGCATGTGCATTCCAGTCCTCTCTCCTTGGCTGCCAGGTTACACTGATGTTGTACAAACCATTCTCCTTATATTAACAATGGATGAACTTTTTCTGGACAGACCTTGTACATACACATATTACAAATGAGACAATAGTCTATTGGTTCTACTGGCTCTACCTTCAGGACTCACCTATTAAATTCTCCAGGTGCTATCAGAGAAGCACCTCCCAACAGTCTGGAAGTGGGGACTGGAACTCTCCACATGGAACATGTTTCCCTCCTTAGTGGCAGTGATAGACTAAGGGGTGGAGGTAGAAGTGATAACACATTTCAGAAATCATTCTAAAAAATTCTCTTTCCCAACAGTCTCTGGAGCTCTTATACCTAAGGTGTGGGGAATGTATTCAAAAACCATGAAACCCCATTTAGCTAAAGTCTGGGAAAATGTGTGACTTTGACACCTCTTTTGGGTGGTTCTCTACTTTATCTTCATATCTCAACAAATAATTTCCTTTAACATTCTTCCATGTCCTGCTTTATAAAGCCAGACTTCTTTGGCATCCTGGGACTTCTCTGATTCTTAGTGTTTGCTGAGTGGCTAGTAGCAGAAGCCAAGAGGTCAGGCTGGACAGCACATAACCCAAAAGAAGAAGCCTGATTCAGTTAGGGCTCTCCCATGTTCTTAGTTCCCATACCCGATTAATTATCAAAGCAGGACATTTTCCTGGAATATATTTCTCAAATCTGTTTTATCCCTTTTTATTCAGACCCCATTGCCTTCTTCAGGCCTTCAGCTGGACCACTGAGAGAGAACCTCTTGACCACTTCCTCCCATCTCTAAGCAATTTTAATTAGCTTTCAAAACCACATATCTTGGCCTATCTCTCTATTGTTTAAAAGTATTTCAATGGCATCCTATTTCTTACTGTATAAGCTCTAAATTCCTTCACAAGTTGGTCTGTAATTCTACAAAAATAGCTCCTACCATGTCTTCCTCACACATACTAATTTACAGTGATATTGAACTGTAGTCTTCATGTAGGAGTAACAACAGGGCACTTCTCAGATAGTTAGAAATAAAAGAAATAAAATTATCTTCTCACAGTTAAACTGTAAAGTCATACCATAATGGAAAATAGCAGAGATACGCAAATTCACTTTAATGAGAGAGCATATCTATTATTGTGGGCTTATCATGCCAGCAGACCAGAAGAGGAAGAACAGAATTACTGACAATAGTAATTGACCCTGATTTCATGAGGAGGTAATGTGTTGCTACATAATAATGGCCGGAATATGGAAACCATGGACTGATTCCCTGGGGAACTTCGTGGTGCTTTTATACGTGATGATAACCATAACTAGCTGGCAGCAGCAATAGCTCACCCAGGGCCATGTTAATCAGGCCATGGACTCCTCTGGGATAAATATTTGAAGTCTAGTGGAAAATAAAGGGAACTTATAATGATTGATTGAGAAGGAAGATGGTAAATAGCAATTCTTCAGGAGAAAGCACAGCTGAAGGTATAATATCTTACCCTATTACTGTTTTTTGTGAGTCTTTCTTCCCCTGCTTCCCCCCAGAATTTGTGAGTGCACCTATTTAGAGCACCACTGCCAGGACAGATTAAATTTAATGCGGGTCAAAATTGAACCTGCAGAGGAGTAAGGGATTTATTTTCTCTGCCTTCAGTGCTTCAGCCATCACCACTCTCCCAGGCCTCACAGAGTGTCTGATTGACATGTGATCTTACCTAAATGTGCCTTGGACCAAAGGACCTACTTGATGTGGAGGTGGGGATGACAATGGACACACGATTAGAGAGTCCACAAGTCCTACAACATGTCCCAGAAGCTTCCAGCCTAATAGGACACTGGAATGTTCTCTTAAAAGTAGAAGTAATGTTCTAGCTTGGCCACTGGATGCAATCAGTCAAGATGCCACATATATTTTGAATCAACCATGATTAGGAGACATTGTGTTCCTTATAACTAGAAGACATGGATTTGGAAACAAAGAGTAGATGCAGGAGGAAATCTCATTATTTCTCCTCATGATTCTCTTTGTGAATTTGTGGTTTCCTCCTCTGCATTGTTAGTTTTCACCGGAACAGAGATCCAGAGATGGAAATGCTTCTACTGGACACTATAGTAAATGATGGTTGGCACGTAGACTTCAGGCTGCAGCCTGTCCTGAACCACACCCCTCCAATGTTCCCATCCCAGGTCTCAGGGCCCTGAATGTAGCAAATATACTAGCAAGATCCATAGCTTCAGACTTATTTGAAAATCCACCAATCTCACGATCTTATCTGACATCTAGGTTTCAGCCCATTCTGCCCTCTGGTTACACAGGTACGATCTCTTTAAATGCGGTCCAAAGACCCTGAGGCTTTCACACTAGGCCTTGAGTTGGTACCTGACTGACCTGAGCTTCTCATTTTGTTTTTCCTTCAGTGTTTAAATAACACAATACTCATCTGAATCCACAAATCTTACAATTGCCATTGTTCTAATATTTCCTCAAATACTAGAGACATTATATAAGCAATGAATCTCCTTCTACTTATATTCCAACACAGTTCAGCATGGGTGAGTGTAATAGGGAATAAAAGCTTTACACTACTCTGATTAAAGGTTAGACCCAGCTTGTTACCTAAACTGATTTTTCTCTCAAAATATCTAGAATTTGCATGTTAAAAGGTTTTTTTTAGTATACTTTACAAGAATCAGCAGTCTCATTTCCTTTGTGAACCTAGAAAGCAGCCTAAACTCAAGACCCCAGAAATTCAGCTGATAAGAAACCACCTGGCCAACTCAAGGATGCTGACTACAAAGATTTATATCAAGGCCTATGAGAAGGCATCCTGCTCATCCATAGCTCCTCCCCCTGATTTCTTTGTTCTGCTTTCCCTCTCCTTACTGATAAAAACCCATGCCTGCACTGAGATGTAAAGATGGGCTTTGGGAAGAGTCCCCTATCTTCTCCAGTGGCTAGCACTTGGATAAACCTCTTTCCTTTCACCAGCACCTGTCTCATGAGTGGGACTCCAGTTGTAGCAGGCAGCCAAACCTGGGTGTGGTTACATGAGCATCTCAATAACTGGGAGAGTACAGCACACCCACATACTATCACCAGTGCTAGCATCCCATCCTGAGGACCTGACTATGGGAAAGTGGAGTTTAAACCAGCTGCAGGAACTCTAGGAACGAGTGTAGAACATGCTCTTCCAGGTTGAACCACTAAATGGTCAGAGGAGCAGGAATATTTACACGGCAGCTCCTGAGGGCATTACTTAAACAATAAACTCAGGAAGCAGTACTTTCTACAAGTAGGTGTAGGAGGCTGCTTCTTCTACACCTTCTACAAGAAGGCACCTACTTGTTCTCACTGGAAAAGCAGGTTTCAAGGACAAAAGAAAATCTCCAACTATAACTGAACTCAGATCTAGTTGCCTGCTTTAATGAAAGCCAAACGTGCTGGTGAAAAACAAAGTATTTTTTTCAAGGGCCAGTCACCTGAGAAGATGGAGAATTCTTGTACCAAAGCCCATCTTAACATCTCAGTGCAGGCAGAGGTTTTTTTAGGAAGGAGAGGGAAAGCAGAACAAAGATCAAGGGGAGGGGGTTAAAAAGTTCTATACTTGCACACCAACACAGTCTGTTCTGATAAGGACTTTGGAATTAGTCAAGTGATGGTCTGATGCACGTCATCTCGGGTGTTGTCATCCTGGTTTTATGGTGGAAGTTCAGCAAATATCCCACAGCTGCGATGACTGAAGGTCAGAGTCTGTACCTTTGGAAGTTAGTTCCTAGGATTCTTATATAAACATCCTGTCTATCTATAAGCTACTTATTAGTCAGAATCAGTATTTATAGAAACAAAGTCAAAAGAATGGTGGAGGGAGTTACAATTCCCCACTGCTACAATTCCTCACTGTTACAACTCCCCACTGTTACACAGCAGAGAAGCACAAGAGCTGGCAGTGGGCAACATTTAGTGACTAGGACAGTGGATGTGAACAAGGCACCAACAGTGCCTGCTACTGGAGTCAAGGCCTGGAAGATTTGAAGTTTCCAGGGTGCTCCCTCTTATCAGTCATAACACTCATAACTTTCGTGAACACTTTGTCTCAAATTCCAAAATAACTATTGAAATTTTCCTGATGCTTCTACCAAATTAACTGCTCCATGCCTATTGTGAACAAAAGGCGGGGGGGTATGCAAATTAACCTTACAGGGTGATCTAATCACAAATTCCTAGCTGAACAGGTCATCAGGTCATGGTGGGTAGCCATGCCCCAGGCATATAACTTTTTGGTAAAAGGTATACATTTGCCTTAAGATGCCCTGTCCATTGTCCCTGTGCATCTAGGTTAATGCACCTTTGAAATAATAACCACCTTCAAGAGAGCACGTGATCTTGTTCACTACCTGGTTATTCAGTTCCTGCCCTGCTTTTTTCTACCTCCACATAATCTTCCTTACCTTCCCTCCTTAATTTCAAATGCATAAAGAGACTGCAAGACTGTTATTCCTGGGAGCATTTGAGACCTTGCATCTCAGCATATGTCTTCAGTTTAGCTCAAATAAACTCATAAAAATTCTCTACAGCTTTGGACCTTTCTTACACTGACACTTTACATATGACATGTATTAGAATGTACTCCTCTGATTCCCACCTGGACTAGTACTCATCAGTCTAGACAGTTTAGATTTCCCCTCTTCGCTGATATATTGTTTCATATTCTTTCCCTGGTTGTATCTTAAAGTCCTTCCTGCCTTTCTCCTTTGATGGAACTTTTCGCTTGTCTCCATCATGGGTCCTATCACACTGCACTGCAACCCATGGTGTCCTTCCAGCTCGGCCAGGAGGCTTTCCACAGCCTTACCCATCAGAGCTCAGCCCAACGTCTGGACAGCTATGTCGTGAACTTAAAAATTTAAAGAAATCCATTAGTCTTAAGAAGTATCTCCTTTGATTTAGGCACCTTAATGAAAATGTACGGAGACAGGTATGATCCAGGAGCTAGCAAAAGTCAATTTCATTAAAAACCAATTACTAAGTCATCATCATATATTACAGACACTTTTACAAAGAAGCTATATGAAATCAAATTACAACAAAATATACAGAACTGTTTTATTAAGAGGAAAACTTGCAAGTAAACTGAGCTCAAAACCCAATATACTTGTGAGCTTGATCTTTTAAATAAAGATTTGAGATTAATCACTAGATAATAACTGTTACTGTGTTCCCCCCCACCCCCCCATGTTCTGCAGCTTTTATCTTCTTCCTTCATTATATTTGTCTCTTTAGATCTTATTACTGTAGCACCTGAGCCCCAAATAGACTCTAAGCTCCATCAAAATAAAAGTTTTTATGTTTTTGTATTGTTTATTGTTTAATTTCTCACTGCCTAGAAAAGATTGTCTGACTCACAGAGGAACTCAAATACTTATTTAAAACTGAATAAATGTAACATTGTAAATAATACCCATGCAATGTATTATTTTGATTTAAATTTAAAAAAAATAAGGGGCAAAAATTAAAGGTTAAAAATGGTATTGCTACAGACAGGATATGCTTTGTGTGTTCAAGGTCACAACTGAGTTATTTTAAAATTAAAATATATATTCATTCAATATTTAAAGTAGAAACAAAAATCATGATTCTTCAAAAAGGAAAAAAGGATTGGAGCAGGCGCCTGCGGAGGAAGAAGAACCTCTCTCTCTCTCCAGGTTGCAGCTCGGGTCTGTGGGTGTCCGCCCTGACAGCCCACCTTTGCTCTCAACCACAGCAGTGGGGTGAGGACGCGCTTTCCCGGCTTGTGAAGTGAAGCGACTTCTAGGTCTGAATCTCCTTGAAGTTATTGCTCCTGTATTTCCTGTGTCACGCCGTGAAATGCAGCCTTCTGTGTTGCAGCCCAAGATTTTGCAATTAATCACCAGCTACGGACTCCATAATCGGCGCTTCATTGCGCAGTTGAAAAACAGTGAGGCGCGTGTTCCTTCCAGTCACAAATCCTTTTTATGAATGAAAGTGTTTGTATCTACTGCTTGGCAACACGGTGGGGTTTAAAGTAAACTCCCCAACCTGAAGCAACTGCGAGTAAGAAACCGGGAAGGGGCTTCTGAATTTATCTTTTGGAAGGACAGGAACTATTAGACTCTGGAGAAAATAATAGCAGCTACGGAATGCATGGAGGACCGCAGGTCGGATTAGAGATGTCAGGAATAACTAAGGTGTTCATTTAAGGGCGACTAAAGGAGAATAAAAGAACTCGAGTTGTTTGTCTTAGGTGAAAGCACTTTAAATGGAGAAAGGCAAAGGCAACTTATTTATAAGGTGAGGTAAAGAATTAAATTGAATTTCATTGGCTTCTCTGAGAGCTCTTTTCATGGACTTAGCCTATATTTTAGTGAATTTCATTCTAAGACCATCTTTTGTCCAAATGAGCTTTTCCAGTATAAAATATTTCAGAATCAGCCCTACTTTTCTCTAACAAATGTTTATTCCTATTCACTGCCATAATGAATAGATACCTATTTCATCTACTCCTTGGGAACAGAGACACACTGCATATCTATGTAATAATAATAATTGTATTTACTGAATGTGCTATGCACTGTAGGTAGATAATATCATGTAGTCTTCCCAAACATTTGGGAAAGAGACAATATTTTCTGAAGTCTATTAATGAGAGTCAGAAAGTTTAAAGGACCTGCCTTTGGAGGCAAAGCTAATGCTTGAAGTCAGACTGTTTGATTAGTGGAAATTAGTACTCAGGAGTAAGACCCAGCCAGGCATACACATCAGAATCACATGAGAGGCTCTCTTGAAATGCGTAATTCAGGCCCCATCACAGAGCTACTTCGGATCAGGACTTTGAAAACACTGCCTATGTAGCTATAAACCTCCGCTGTCTGGCAGGAATCCAAGGCTCATCCCTTAAATGTCCATGCTCACAAATACTGCTGAAGGGAACAGTCCCGGCTAGGTATGCTTCCCTGGGACGCTCGGCAAGACCTGTGGCTAGAGTTCTATTTGTCCTCCGCCTGTTTAGTAAGTACACAATGAGTATAAATTAAACAACTATTTTTCTTACCACTAAGGAGTAGCCAGGCCCAAAGGGTTAGGGCCAATTTTTATTTACTCTACCTAGTAGACAACCAATGGTCTGGGCAAAAGAAGAGTTCCAAGAGAGACTGGAAAAGTCATTTTTTGAGGAGACACTAGGTCACTTTCTTGAATAAAGTTCTGGGAAACCAGAAAATGCTAGCTGGTCCTTTTTTTTTTTTTATCTTCATCGAAAGATGCGTTCATCGATGTTTTTAGAGAGACAGAGAAGGAGGGAGGGATGGAGGGAGAGAGAGAAGAGAGAGAGAGAAAACATCGATCAGTTGCCTCCCATATGCACCCCAGCCAAGGATCAAATCCTCAACTTAGGTATGTGCCTTGACCAGGGATGAACCAGCAACCTGTTGATGTATGGGAGGGCAGTCCAACTAACTGTGGCACCTGGCCAGGGCTAGACTGGACTGATCTTTTTTTTTTCTGGAATCATGGCTCCTAATTAATGTGGCCCAGGACAGCTTGACTAGCATGGTTTAGGATAGTCACTGATACCCTAAGCAGTGGAGAGAGGACACAGTTAGAAGAAGGTTCTGAATCACCACAGGGAAAACCATCTAATTTAAATCTCCCAGGGGTGCACTGCTAACAACAAATGAATGGCAGGAAAAATTACTTAAGGAAAAAGCAGGGAGTCATCTCTGATAGCTTCTCCCAGAGGACACAATTCCAACTAGGGGCCATTTATGCATTCATTGATGTATTGAGTAAACGTTTACTAAATGTCTTCTCTACACTTGTACTAGGTCCCTAGGATGCAAAGTTGACTAACTGGCCAGATTATCAGAGAGGAAAAACAGTCTTCAAACAAATGGGTATGCCCAACTTTTAAACTGCTGATAATCCCTTTGATGTTTTGGTTTTTTGTTACTTTAGAGAAAAGCTCTACTGTCCATTTCTGGAGGTGGGAAATATATATGGAAATAATGAAACAATGCCTATTTCATCGGGGATGGGAGAAAAATCTTTCTGCTTCTCAAAACTGAATGATTCATGTTTTTTGCTCTAGAAGATAAGGTTTCTTTACGATCGTTTATCAAGCTCTTTTGGATGAATCATCAAGCCCAAAGAAGAGAGGGAAAGGGAAGGAACAGAATTATGGAAGAAAGGTCCCTCTCCCTGCCCCTCCCCTTGCTCTAAGAATACACTGAGAAGTGACTGGAAAAAGAAACTTGGGTTCTAGAGTTTAAGTGCTTGGAATTTACTCTTGTGATAGCTCAGTCTGAGAGCAGGCCCAGGAAGAGGTTGCCAGGAGGAGGAATTAGTCTCAGTGACTGGCCTAGGTCAATCATATTTTCTACTCTGTGTCTGGAGATACCATGAGATACCATAATTGCCACGACAGTCAGACAGAAGGGAGTGGCCTCCCAAAAGAAGATCTGCAGGACAGATATGGACACAGGATCAATTGGTGTTAGCTGGCCAGTCACCCCAATTGTGGTCTGCTACATCTCTTGTCAGGATGTATTAAATTATCTGCCTATTCATAAAAATACTGAAATTATATTAGTCCTTTATAAGGGCTTAGTGAACAGTAAAATAATTAATGTAAATTGAAACTAAATACAATTATGCAAATATAATGATGTCCATTCTTAAACATGAAAACTTTGATTTTAAAGGAAATTATTTTTTCAAAAGCAAACTAAAAGCAGATATGAAATATTCAATAAGTGGTATAGTTTTAGAAAACTTGGTGGCCTTCTGGAAAAATTATAAAAGTATTTTTTATAAATTTCAACATGAGAGAATGGATCAAAGATATACATCTTGAAATTATAAAAATGCTAAACAATTCATAAAACTATAAAAATGATATTGGCAAAGTTTTTCTAATATGGAATAAAATCCAAATCTAAAAAAATAAAGTAAAAGTTGATCATTTTTTTAAAAAACTGCTTAACAAAGCTTCTAAAAGGAAAGCCAAAAGAAAAAGAATTTGTTTCAATAGAATTTCTAGACCACTAACATAACAATAAGAAAGAGTCCATCAGCCCAACAAGAGAAAATACGGGCAAACAGTTGGAAGGAAGGAAGAAGGAAGGAAGGAAGGAAGGAAGGAAGGAAGGAAGGAAGGAAGGAAGGAAATATGGAGAGAGAGGGGGAGGGAGAGGAGGGGGGAGGAATAGAAGGAGAGAGAAAGGGAAAACAGGACAGAAAATTACAGGTTAAGAAATACAAACAACATTTAAATACATGAAAAGATTCTCAACTTTACTCACCCCAAGGGATATGTTGAACTCAAGCAAGGATTCCATTTGTCTGTTATCAAGTAGCTAAAAATAATACAATATTTAATAACATACATATTAGCAAAGGTATCTAGAAACAGGACTTTCAGACATAGAATACAAATTGAGACAACTTCTAGGGGGGCTACTTTGGAAATATTAGTCAAAATGTGAATTGAAAATCCTCATTGAATCATTAACTCCATTTCTTAAGATGTGTCCTGAGTGTTTTCTGATGGTTGTGAGAACTAGAACCTTTGCAGGGACCGCAGTTCTGTGTTGAGTAGCAGAATAAAAGAGTTCTCTAGCTTCCATACACAGGATGATGGTTAAAGAGTATAATGGGATGTTACACAGCTGTGAAACCCAATTTTTAAAAACTAAGTATGCTCTTTATATACTGATATGGAATGACTTTATTTTTAAAAAATCAGTAATCCTAGGTGGTGTGGCTCACAATTTAACACCAGCCTGCAAACCAAAAGTCACCAGTTCAACTCCCTGTCAGGGCACATGTATGGGTTATAGGTGGGGTCCCCATCTGGGGACCAACAAAAGGCAACCAATCAATGTTTCTCTTCCTCTTTTTGTCCCTCCCTTTTCGTCTCTCTGAAAATAAATAAATAAATAATAAACAATAAGGTGCATATATTATTGATACAGAGAGATCTGATCAGATCACCAGGGACCAGTAGCGAGGAGCTGTAGGAGTTTGGTGAGGCAATGGTAAACAGACTAGGAAGGGATTGGTTGAGAAGCAGAATGCCTCCAGAGCACATGGAATTATGGGTTAGAAGATTTGAAATAAAAGAAGGGCTCTCTGGCTCTCTGTCTGTCTCGCTGGTTCTCTCTCTTCCTTGAGGATGCCTGGATGACTGTGCTACAGCTGCCATCTTTCCCAACAAATGGTATTTTGCATGGGAAAGAACTCCGGATGCAGCCTAGGATCTGTTGGCCTGGCAGAGGGTGGTAGGTTTATTCTTCTTTGGGTGTTCCAGAGGGGATAAGCTCTGAGTCAGAAGCCTGTCCTTCTCCCAAAATTGTGTAGCTTCTGTATCTTATGTTGTTTTAGTTTGTAAACTAACCCTATAGAAATAAGACAATTAAACTAAGAGGGGGAATACTAGGAGAACTTAGGTATTAAAGAGTTTAGCATCAATTGATAGGCTTAAGTGACTAATGCTTGTGGAAAGCTGTAATTCCAAAACTGTGAAGCTTTTGAATAAAGGCTTGTTTCCTTCATGACCAAATCTTTGCCTCTGGAATTTTGCCTGGAGGGTGGTGGTGGGTAGTAGGACCCCAGTTGCTGTTCAGTAACATTATGTTAGCTTTTTTTTACTGCTGCTATAACAAATGAATACAAATTTAGAGACTTGAAACAAAATGAATTTATCATCATACAGATCTGTAAGTCAGATGATGGGCCTAGTCCTCCCCAGAGTAACTCAAAGTGTTGTCTGGGTTGTAGCCCTCTCAGGAGGCCTAAGAGAAAATGTTTCCTTGGTTCTGCCAGCTTTACAAGCCTCCCACCTTCTGTGGCTCACGGTTCCCTGCTTCATCTTCAAAGCCAGCAGCGTCGCATGGCTCTCTGAACTGTCTCCTGCAGGCATGCCCCCACCTGAGCACTGCTGGGAAAGGTTTTCTGCTTTCAGGCATTCATGTGATCAGACTGGAATCATCTGGATAATCCAAAACAACCTCCCCATCTCAAGGTGCATACCTGTAAGCACATCTGTGAAGTCCCTTTTTTCATGTAAATTAACATACTCTTAGGTTTCAGGAATTATGGATGGACATCTTTGGAGCCCATTATTCTGCCTATCACAATACATCTCCATGTGAGTAGAATGCTAATGTTTCTTTTAAAAAATGAAGATGTATATATATAATAAAAAATAAAAATAGTGCTAGAATTATATATAAAATCATTAATATTGGTTGCCAGGACAAAGATTACAGAGAAGTGAAAGGGAAAATTTTCCATGTGTTATTTTTTGTCTCTTTGGAAGTTTGCATCATGTACATTATTGTCTTACAAAACCTACGTATGTTTACAGAATAAAATCAAGACTCTTTGCAAAATATAAACAAGGATACTTATAGATTGATTTCATTTCAGTCAGGGACTGTGACCTAGGCCTAGTACTTAAGGAATAATAAATGTAGCTTAAAAACACACCAAGGCCCTAGTGGAGGGGAACCCAGAGGTGAACAAGCTAAGGAAACAACACTAGAACGTGGTCACCGATGCAACACAGAGGTAGCAGGGGTACCTCACTGATTAGTCCTGCTTCTAAGATCTCCCTGAAGTTTTATGTCAGCCATTCCATAAGAGCCTGAAGAGAAACTTCCAGACAACTGTACTTAAACAATTAGTTTTTTAAATCAAAATAAAATAAAAAGAAATTTTCCTTACAAATGGCCACAGGGGAGAGTTAAAATAGGGGGAAGGAGATTCTGCTAACTTCATTAGCATTAGCCCTTTCAGACTATGCCCTAGTGGATTCTCTGGCTATAAAAGACTAGCTCCTTTTAGAAAACTAGCACAATTAAAATTGGTTCCTCTCAAAAATTAAGAAAGAAAATGCCATTTAGTATAACAACCAAAAAAAAAAGTAGCTAGGACTAAATTTAACCAAGGAAGTAAAAAACCTGTGCTTGGAAAACTATAAAACACTGAAGAAAAAAAACTGAGAAAGATATAAAGAAATGGAACCACATACCGTGTTTATGGATTGGAATAATTAACATCATTAGAATCTCCATACTGCCCAAAATAATCTATACATTAAACATAATTTCTACTAAAATATCAATGGCATATTTCATAGATCTAGAACAAATAGCCCAAAAATATAGATGGAACTACAAAAGAGCCCAAATAGCATCAGCAATCTTGAGGGAAAAAAAAAGAAAAAAGTTGGGGGGATCACAATACCTAATATCAAACTATACTATAAGGCCACTGCAATCAAAACAGTCTGGTACTAGCATAAGAGCAGACACACAGATCAGTAGAACAGAACAGAGAGCCCAGGAATGAACCCATGTCTCTGTGGTCAATTAATATTTGACAAAGGGGGTGCAAGCACACAATGAAGTAAAAATAGCCTCTTCAATAAATTTTTTTGGGAGAACTGGACTGGTACATGTAAAAAAAAATGAAACTAAACCACCAACTTACACCAAAAAACAGAATAAACTCAAAATGGATAAAAGACTTAAATATAAGTGGTGATACCATAAAAATTTTAGTGTAAAACATAGATAGTAAAATTTCAGGATTTTCACATAGCAATATTTTTGCTGATAGATCTTCTAAGACAAGGGAAATAAATAAAAAAATAAACAAATGGGACTACATTAAATTAAAAAGCTTCTTTCTGCACAGCTAAAGAAACCATCATCAAAATGAAAAGGGAACCAACTGTATGGGAAAATGTATTTGCCAATGGTACATCAGGCGAGGGTTTAATCTCCAACACCAGGAAGACAAACAACCCAATTCAAAAATGGCCAAAGGACCTGAACAGACACTTCTCCAAGGAGGACATACAGAGGGCCCATAGACATATTTAAAAATGCTCAACATCACAAGGCATTGGAGAGATGCAAATTAAAATTACAATGAGAAATCACCTCACACCTGCCAAAATGGCTGTCATTAATAAATCAACAAACAACAAGTGCTGGCAAGGATGTGGAGAAAAGGGAACCCTAGTGCATTGTTGGAGGGAATGCAGATTGGTGCAGCTACTATGGAAAACAGTGTGGAATTTCCTCAAAAAATTAAAAATAGAACTGCCTTCTGACCCAGCGATTCCACTTCTGGGAAGTTACACAATGGAATATCATGTGGCTGTAAAAGAGGAAATCATCTTTTATGACAGCATGGATGGACCTGGAGATTATTATACTAAGTGAAATAAACCAGTTAGAGGAAGACAAATAGCATATGATCTCACTTATGTGCAGAATCTAATGAATAAAATAAATGGATGAACAAAATAGAAATAGAGACAAGGACACATGAAACAGACTGATAGGTGTCAGTGTGGAGGGAGGTTGACAAACTGGATAAAAAAGACAGGAAAGTGATAAACCAAAAATCATTCGTATATATATGATATATATATAAACACATAGTTACAGGCAACAACAGTGTGGCAACAGCCAGAGGAAAAAGGAGGGTAGAGGCTAGGTGGAGGTGGGCAAAGTGGGGAGGGGAGGATTGGGACAGAAAGAGACCCTCTCTGTCCCAGTTGTCTCTCTGAGGCAATGGGCACACAGAGCTGTGCGCAGATGGTGTTTCATTGAGTTGTACACATGAAACAAGTTTGATTTCAGAA
The DNA here is from genome assembly GCF_019186645.2 of Phyllostomus hastatus. Lineage (NCBI taxonomy): Eukaryota > Metazoa > Chordata > Mammalia > Chiroptera > Phyllostomidae > Phyllostomus > Phyllostomus hastatus. The sequence continues at coordinate 12,247,225 of NW_025334006.1, read as the reverse complement.
CCAACATCACCCCAATACATTTTAAAAATTACAACTCCAGCTCAATATAGTCAATTAAAAAGTTATAAATTTTTACAGTGAAAAGAAAATCTTGGAAGGAACTATTTAGGTAAAACATGCTACAAGGGACTGTAAGATTAGTATCTAATGTCCCTTAGAAACATCTTTTCAAGAAAAAATTCTTTTTGAAAAGAATTCTTTACTTGAAGATTAATGCATGAGCTTCAGGCATCCCTTAAATTATAAAAGCCTATGTAAAGTTTTATTATTTTTATGGGTAGATAAATGCTTATTTTTTTTCTTTTTTCATTTTTTGTAGAGGCCCAGATTTTTTATTAAATTCTTACCAATGTTTGAAACCGTAAAAGGTTCAGAACCATGGATCAGTACAAATTCCAAATGAAAAGATTATGAGCAAAGTATTTTATATTCTTGAGGATTCATTTCATGTAGGATAGAAATAGAAGACAATCTTAGACATAAAATGTTCCAAAACTATGTCTTCTGTGACCTTGGAAAAACACCTCAGCTAACTAAAGCATGGACCGAGATTAAAGGCACAGGAATAGGAATACAGTGAGATAGAAGGTAGACAGAGAATATTGAAACTGATATAAAATAAAATTAAAATAATTGTTCTAATTATCATAACAAAATGTAAATATATGATTTAATGTAATTTAATAGCAATTACTTGTATATAAATTATTAGTCTATTACAAGAAAGATTAATTTTGTGTTGGCAGAGAGAGGAAGTGGGGAGATGAAAAATGGATAAAAACAAAAGGATTTTAGATTTATAGTCTTTTAAGAATAGGCAATGACTATTGATTAGTTTGACAAATATACATTGAATAGTGTTTGAAAACCAGGAAATCATTTGAAGAAGTATAAGTGTATGAATCCCAAATCACTGTGAAAATAAGGCATGATTCATACAGCAAAGGGAGAAAAAAAAGAAAATAGCAAGAAATAAAATTAGGTGAGAAATACAACCAATCACATAAGTTAGGGGAATATTTTATATCAATGTAATACAGTTGACTTAAACAAAATGGGTTTGGGCTACATGGGTACTCTTATACACAAATATTTTTAAAGGCTATGAGTACATTTTCTCTTACCCATGATCTTCTAAATAACATGTTCTTTTTTTCTCATTTACTTTATTATAAGAATGTAGTATATAGCCCTGGCTGGTGTGGCTTAGTGGATTGAGTGCCAGACTGTGAACCAAAGGGTTGCTGGTTCGATTCCCAGTCTAGGGCATATGCCTGGGTTGCCAGCCAAGTGCCCCTAGTGAGGGTGTGTGAGAGACAACCACACATTGATATTTCTCTCCCTTTCTTTCTCTCCCTCCCTTCCTCTCTCTAAAATTAAATAAATAAAATCTTTTTAAAAGGAATATACTATATGATACATGTAACATACAAAATATCTATAGCCTTCTAGAAACAGTAAGCTATTTGTAAAGTTTTCAGGGTGTCAAAAGTTATATGTGAATTTTTAATTGCATTAGGGTTTGGTGCCCCTACCCCTTGCATTGTTTAAGAGTCAGCTGTATTTTTAAAACATAGCTAACTACGAACTGCTCGTAAGAAACACATCTAGAAAAATTAGAGGTTGGAAAGTAAAAGTGCACAAAGATTAATCAGAAACCTGGAAACAAAATGCATAAAAAACTGTAATTTACAAAAAAGTTGAATTCAATGAAAAACGCCTAAAAATGACAGACTTGTTTCACATTATTAAAGTAAAAATCCATTTAAATTCTTAGCCTATGACAGATGTAAAAAAAAATTAATAAGATTATAGAAAATGTTAATGCTTTTCTGAAGTTAAAAAAGAGATATCAAACATTTGTTTCAAAAAATACATGTTTCCTGATATATATTGGTATATTTTAATACAAATGTGTTACATATTACATATTTGAAATGTATTATGCATTGTCAATGTATTACAGTGTTACAGTACTTAAATGTCATATGATTCTGGTCCTATAATCTATAAACAGATCAAGAATAACTGGAAATATTCTGTTTTGTAACAATAATAAAATGTTTTATAAAATTCATATCAACAGCAGCAGCTAACATCTGATAACAATGTAATGTACATGACTATGCTAAATAAATTACCTCTCAGCCTCTCTTGCAGTTAGGAACATTCATGTGACATCTCTGGGCAACAGCATTCAAGTAGCAGTAGTGTGTTCAAGTTTCTTACGTGTCTCTTAAAAGACAGGGCATGGCGAGACCTTCTCTTCTTTTCCATCCATTTGCTGAAATGCAGGTGTAGTCGTTACAACTTGATCAGCCAACTTGGCTCAGGAAGTAGAGGCCAAACATGTTGAAAATAGCAGAGAAAAACCCAGAAGGAACTTGTCGTGTAATGACTGACTGTGGGTTATTTTTTCTTTTTCTTTTTAGATAATTTTATAAAGATGTTTCTCACAAATTATGGAAAAGCTTATTTGCCGATAAGAGAAAAATCCTTATTTTGCAACACAAGTGAGAAACAGCAAAAGAAACTTAGCACTGTAACTCTGATAACGTGCAAAGTCCCTGGACCGCAGTTCTTTAAACTGTGCTCTAATGCAGTGCTCTACGCCTTCAGAAAGAGTAACAAATCTAGTCACTCCCGACATGATGCAGAATGGCACTGAGGCCATGCTATTGATTTCTCCTATGTTCACACATACACCCTAACATAGCTCCCCAAACATATATCTTCCTTTTCATATAAAAAGACATTAACATTAAGTAAATATGTTATGCTATCCATTTTTTACAAAAATATTAGTAGCACTGAAGCAGAGTAGCACACAAATTTTACTAGCTAAAAAAATGTATATATGTATATGTATCGTCTATTTTCCTGCAGATGGCTTCATATGCTTGACAATATTTTAAAGGCTAACGTATACCCTATTTTTCTTTGATCAGAGAAGTGTACAAAGAGTATTCTGTTCAAGTATTAACAATTTGAAAGGAACCAATTTTTAAAATTTTTTATTGTTTTTGCTATTTCAGTTGTCCCAATTTTCCCCCTTCCCCCTGCCCATCATCCCTCTTCCTACTTCCATAGTCACTCTCCACACCATTGTTTACACCCATGAGTCCTTCATATATGTTCTTCCATGAATCCCTTCATCTTCTTTCAAACAGTCTCCACCTCTCCCCTCCTCCCACAGCTGTCAGTCTGTTCCATGATTCTATGCCTGTGGTTTTATTTTATTCATCAGTTTATTTTGTTCATTAGATTCCTCTTGTAAGTGAGATCATATGGTATTTGCCTGTCACATACTGGCTTATTCCATTCAACATAATAGTCTTCAGTTCCAGCCATGCTCTAACTAAAGGTAGGAGCTCCTTCTTTCTTCTTCTGCATAGTATTCCATTGTGTAAATGCACCATGTTATTTAATCCACTCATCTACTGATGGGCATTTAGGCTGTTTCCAGCACTTGGCTATTGTTAATAGAGCTACTATTATATGGATGAATAAATTCTTCTTCATGGATTTATTGATGATAGCCATTCTGGCAAGTGTGAGGTGATACCTGGCTTGGAGCCCAGGGGGCTGAGCTAACTTATAGAAACTATATTAATGCCTCACTTGCCCTCTGGTTTTAGACTAGATTCTACCTAAAGTCACAAGAGTGGGAGATCGGAGAGCAGAAGGAAAGGATCCCAGGAATGTATTCCCCAGGCTCTCCTCACCCGTGCTGTGTTGCTGCAGGTTGGCAGCGTCCTGCACTACAGACCACAGCTCTGGACCTCAGCCTCTCACCACAGGTATTCTCTTTGGGTTTTAATCACCACTCCCTCCCTCCTTCAAGTTTAAGATGACTACTCCATTGTCAACAACCAAATTCTCTTCCTTCTTCTTCTATCTTGTTTTGTGATTTCTGCTACTTTATGTATGCTTTCTGCTTCCTGCACTGTTTTCTATTTGTCTCTTAGCTTCTGTGCTCCCCTCCATCTCCTTCTTTCTTTGTGTATTTCACAAGACAGGACTAGAATTCTCTATTGATATCTGCCATGGAGGAACCTCTTGTCCTGTGTCCGCCTACAAATGATGATGTGGGACACAGGCAGCAATCACTGATCCAGTCTCATCTGGGTCAGTTATGTCCTCACCAGCAATCACCTGCCCAGTAAGGACAGGTGAGTGAGTCATATGATAGAGTGAAACATTTAATAAGGGACCTCTCAGAAGTAGCCTAAAAGCATGGTAGAAACACTGCAGGTGAAAAGAATAGAGCATATGAATGTTAAAAATATCCTCACTTTTCTAATATGTCAGCTCAGATTACTCTTTTCATCTCCTATATTAATGTAAAATTCTTGCATTGGAGCTCTGGTGGTGGACTCCCATGTTACTTCTTGCATTGTTCTAAGATTCTGGCCATTCTTCCAATCTCACACACATATGAGTTCTTTCTGGAAAAAGTCCAACCATTGTGAATATAACGAGAATGGTTTTCACAACATTGATGTAACCTGGCAGCCAAGGATAGTGGACTGGAAAGCACATGCCTGAACAATGAGGACTACACTGTACTTATCAGTGGAAGTGGTAGATGCCATTGAGTGGGCATGTGTACTATGTCCCTGTGGCATTCAAAAAGACTGAGTAGAGCAACAAACCTACATCAGATTTTGTGTTAAGCTTGAACATTTCTCTGAAGAAATTTAGATGATTCAGAAGGCTGCAGCTACAGGTAACTTGTGATTGGCAGCTTCATCGTGACAATGTGCCCACTTGCTCAGGCATCGCATCTCGTGCAGAGTTTTTTAGAGAAACATCAAACCACCCAGGTGACTCAGCCCACCTATAGCCCAGATTTGGTGCCCTGTGACTTCTGGCTTCTCCCAAAACCAAAATCACCTTTGAAAGGGAAGTGATTTCAGACTGTCAGTGAGATTCAGGAAAATATGACAGGGCAGGTAATGACAATTGGGAGAATTTATGAGGTCCCAGGGACCTACTTTAAAAGGTACTGTGTCCTCATTGTCCTGTGTGCAATGTTTCTTGTATCTTCTTCAATAAATGTCTCTATTTTTCATATTACATTGCTGGATAGCTTCTGGACAGACCTCATACACGTGAACACACATATTACCCCAAACAGAAAGGCTTTTGCTGTTAATTTATTTCTGTGCCTTAACTTTTACAACTTTTTATTTGATCTTTCTTTTTCCTGTCTTTGGAAACATACCAAATGATTTAGAGCCATGGAGACGCATGATCCCCGCCCTGCCCGCCCCCCCACTGATTTTACATAGAAATCAAACAAAATTTTAAAATCGAGTGATTTGGGGTTTTTTGTTTTTGATTTACATTAGGATTTTTCTCAATTACAACTTGATTATTTCTTCCATTCCAAATCTTTGGGTTTCTTCATCCAGAAAAGTATTATGGTTCATTTTGATCTCCGACATCCAAAGCAAAATTTGTCTTTCTCATTATTTTCTTCTTTCTGTTCTTAATGAATATATTTGTAGAATCAATTTTGTTGCCCATAGCTGCCAATGAATATTTCAATTCATTATCATTCTTTTAATTCCTTTCAGACCTTTTCTCACTTCTCATTTTATTCCCTCTTATTTGTTGGGAACCGCCCTGACTGGTATCAGAAGCTGAAACCCCCGCCTAGGCTAAGGCTAAGGCTAAGGGAACACCCTTGGAACTGTAAGCCAGCAAGGAGACAAAAGCTTATCTTCCTGGCAGGAATGCTGCTTCTGCTGCTTTATTCATGACTGAACCCCAAAAAGCTTGGTCAGTTAGCCAAAGACAGGTAAGATTCCCCAAGGGGGGAATGACCTAAGACAGGCACGATCACTTTGGGAGGCCCCCCAAAAGAAGGACTTGGGGGGCTGCAGCAAAAGGGGGTGATAGACCCTCGCTCCTCGGCTTTGACATAGCCTGAGTTCTCAGCGGCTTTGACATAGCCTGAGTTCTCAGCGTCTGGGAAAAAACCTCCTAGTCTCCCAGTTGCCTTAGTTCCCTTGCTCCACCTAAGCCTGAAACAATGACAGGGTGGTGCAGCTCGGTACTGAGAAGTGCGGATTCCCCAGGGTGATCAGGCCTAAGAAAGAACATGTAAATTACTGTGAAACCTTCTTTGTTTAGAGTGCTCTCAGTTGAATGAGAAGGGTCTTAGGAGGAAGTTAATTTGTTCCTCAGTCTTATAGCTCTTTGACCCCGACTCAATAGACGGGCAGAGTTCTTTGTTTTCTATGGTTCCTTACTTCCCCCTAATGAGTACTATACTTTACCTGAATTATTATGCAGAATGAGCCCAATAAAAGCAGGTATGGACTGTAAATTGGCACGCTCCCCACTGGGGGGGTGGCCATTTTGTCCCTACTTCCCCACAGAAACTAGTCTGTCTCTGTGCATGTGTTTTTTCTCACGTGTTTATCGTCGAGCCATCCACAGCGTTCCGTGGTCACTGCTGGCCAGTGACCCCCGCGCAACACTTATTTCAGTGTTGTTGCCTCTTTTTGTGGATTTTCAGACTATTGTATTTTATCTCAGTCTTTATTTTACTAATAATTTTTAGAATTATGTTATTCTCTTTTACTGTGTAATTTTCTTGCAAAATTTTCACATATTTTTGTCCTTGCTGCTGTTGTTATTATTGTTGTTTTCTCTTTACTTTTCTTAAAAAGAGAAGTCATTTGACCATACTCAGAATTTGCCAACTGGGACAAACTTTGGGTTACCTGTATCCCTACTTCTTTTCCACTGGGATGCTGATTAAATCCTGTTCTTAGAGTCACAGCTAGAGCATAGGTATTACTCCCTTAACCCAGGTCTAGTATCTAGCCAGCTTCTGTATCCTGCAGATCTGCTGGACCACATGGAGTCTTTCTGAGGGCTGCAGTCTCCACTGTCATGCAGGCAACTGGGGAAACAGGCTTGGCAGGCTTAGGCAGCAAATATTGAGATGGGGGTGACATAAATTGGAAAGAAGGAGGGCAACACAGAAATAATTGCCATGTTACAAAAGGAAGACTAAATTGAGTGAGATTTCTATTTAGTAATCTGAAGATATAAGTTTTTATTTTGGTTTTGTCAGCAACTAGCTGTGTAATCTTGGGAATATTGTTTAATCTATAGATTATAAATTTGTCTCCTCTGAAAAATAAAAATACCTCCTAAAATTATTTTCCTGAATTGTGGTCACATAAAACATAAAAACATAAAGTAAAATATGGTTAACAACTAGAAGCTAGAAGTATTGACTCAATAATCATTCATTTTAGATATCTGTAAGTGACATCATGTTCCAATTTTATTTATGTGTTTAATGTTTTTCTCTCTTAACTAAAATCTAAATTCTACAAAAACACTTTTTGTTGTCTTGGTGTCTTCTGTACCTCAAGACCTAAGGATTGTCTCTGCGCCATAGTGGTCACTGAGTAAATATTGAATAAATAAAGGAATGAGCCAGCCTGGCCCTGGTCATACAAACATAAATATAATCCTTCACATGCTGAGTCCCACATGAGCCTTAATTTATGAAATATAAGTTCAGAACATTTTGTGTAAATGTGTGTAAATGAAAAATTGTAAACATAGAGTAAAATGTGCTCATTAAGAACAAATTCAAATTCTGAGAAACAGTAGACCCAAGGTACTTAGGTCAACTTCCTTTCTTTGTTCCCTGGAATAATTTTACATCAGTTTCAGTGTCTAACTTAAAAGTTTGCTCCACGACTCCTTATGTAAAAGAAATGTATTACCTGGTTCTTATAAAATTTACTTTCAATATATAAACGACTGACTTGTTAATGTGTATGATTTTTTTATGCTTTAAATCCAAGAAAGGTTTGAAGATCTGACTTAATCCTATAACATTTCCCTTTGAGTCCATGTCTGAGAGAATGCTTCTGACTGAAACCTAGCCTGCCTTTAGTGTAAATGAGTCCAAGTCATTATTATGTTGGAGTTTACAACCGTTTTTTCTCTTCCTCCAAATCCCACCAATTTTTTAAGGGATCTCAGTGTGTTATATATACAAAGATTTAGCAATCTGATATGAAAAATTATTCTCAAATTTAAAAATCATTTCTAAATTAATTGAATAAGATTAACATATATGAAGCAAATAAACAATGCAAACCAGCATGTCTTTGAGCCAGATAACTGGGTTTCTAAACTGTATCCTTTGCTTCACACAGTCATTTATTCTCTCTGAACCTCAGTCTCCTTGACTGCAATTAGCAATAATGTTAATACTTACCTGATAGAGTTTTGCAAGACTCAAATGAGAAAATGCAGGTAAAGAACTCACAGTAATTGCATTTTTGAGTACTTACTTTCTTCCAGGCACTCTTGTAGGTATATGTCATTCATTTAATCCCTACAACAATCTTAAGTGCTGCTTCTGTAATCCCTGGTTTATCCATGACAAACTTGAAGCACAAAGGGTTGCTGAGTGTGTCCACCACCAAAGAGTAAGGTTAGGATGTGGCCATCTTTAAGGGAACCTTTTTCTGTCTACCACGTCTATTGAAGATAAAATGCAAAGTACTTGGTGACTGATTGGGTGAGGAAGGAGGAGTAAGAAGAATCAAGGATGATTCCCAGGTTCGTATCTGGTGGAAAGAGAAAAGTAGGTTACAAGTGTCTGAAATACAATACACAGAGCTATGAGCAAGGGCTGTGATATCTCAAAGTAAGAAATGATTAACTGCCTGTGAAAATTGAAGTAGTTTTCCCAGAGGAAATAGAAATTGTCCCCAGTCTCAAAGGGTTACCAGAAGCTTACCAGGTAGAGAAATGTGGGAAAAATGCCTTAGAATCCAAGTAGATAACGCCAGGGAACATAATACAAGGTACTGATTCCCTGTGCAATTTTAACTTTCTTTTTAATCTGGTTATTTGTAAACTATATTAAAATAAAGTTTAGCTGGATTTTGAATTCAAACACAAAGTAAATAGTGAATTATTCCAGGAACACAAAGAAAGACCAACATTACACGTTCCATATGCTCCATTTCACTACAAATGAGCAGCTTTACGACCTGGCTCCCTCGAGAGTCTTCAAATAGAGATTTAATTAGAAAGCATTAGAGAAAGTCATCTGAAAAAACAAAGGCAGTGGTAGCTGTAAGAAGACATTACCCTGGTGAGAACTTAGTGCACTGACTGCAGACACTGCTAAGAAAACTGACAAATAGAAGATTATGTCTGAGACTGTAATTCTGCAGTATCACAGGAAATATTGAAATATGTAAACTTACCTTAGAATAAATTATTTTTCTGTCAACAAAAAGGATTTGTTCAGGGAAGGAAAAAAATTACAATCTGGTACATGTAGCCATGACTTTCCACCTGCAAGTTCCTGAGATCAAGAAGAAGTGAAAAATACTTTTTAAATGTGTTTTGTTTATTAAAACTTAGTCTACTAATTTCTCTGTTATCTATGGAAAAACGTCAGAAGGAAGACTGTAGGAAATACAGTAAAACAAAAGAGCTCTCTGCAAATGGTTATTGCTCTCTCTATAATTATGACCACATTATAATTAAAAAGTTGAATTACATTAAATTACCAGTGTTTAAAATAATATTTATAAATATGATGTAAGTTTTGATTGATAGATGACTGACACAACTATTGATTATTTGATCCTTATTTTAGTGCTGTTGATATAATTTTCTAAGTTGATATGATCTTTTCAGAGGTAAGTATTCATCACACAAGCTGTGCTAAAATACATACATGCATGAGGTTGTAATTATTATATATTACAAAACCATAGATAAGCTCTATTTTGAGAATAACTGATTTTTGTCTGAAAGAATAAATGAGGGATAAACAAATTGTTTTAAATTATCCTCATTTACATGTTAAGACTTATCACGGCATTTTGTAATTTTTGTTCTGAATAGGTTTTGCCAAGAATTTTTAATTCCTAAGCATATTTTTCTGAGTGTCTGAGGCTGGCATAGCCCGATTTGAAGTAAAAATTTTTCTCAACAACTGACCTATCAATGAAAAGTAGGATTCAGTAAGAGAGCTAAAAGGGTACATAGTGAGAAATGAAGTACTTTTGTTAAGATGGATAATCATAATGAAAAGTAAAGAAAAAGAAGGAACAGAGGGAGATAAAGAAACAGTAGCACATGTGCACACACATGACCTATAATAATTAGGACCTTTTAGATTAAACAAATGACCTTTTAGATTAAACAAATATCTGAACACCTACTATGCACCAGGAACTGAGGATACAACAGTGAGCATATGTCCCTCCATTTATAGTGCTATTATTTCCACCGTCAAAGAATGGATAAAATTAGTATTAAGAGAAAAATAATGCTAGATAAAATAATAAAATGCGATATTGGGGAATATAGAGCAAAAAAGTAAAACATGAACTTATTAAGAATATTCTAGAAATATATCATATTTAAATAAATATTACAAAAATAAAGATTTAAATTATACTCCAGATTAGAGAACATTGTCATGCTCTACCAACTCCACAAACACAACAATTTTATTGTGCGATAAACCAAGGGTTAAATAAAGAGTTATTTCTAAATTTGCAGTAAATCCCTTCTATTGTGTTGGTGATGTAGGTCAAGGATCATAAATGCAATGATAAGCCTCCTGTAAAATACATATTTCTTGTACACACACAGATTATGTAGTTGACCTTCAGCTTAACCCAAACAATAGGACAGTGAGATTGCTTATATTAGAATGCATCTTTATGATTTTCCTTAGGTAAATGCTAATATCCATCTTCAAGAGAAAATCCTTAAGGTTTTATTTTAACCTTCTTGATCTCCTTTACTTTAGTGATCTTATGAGAAAAATCACTCTGTCAGAACTATTCCCACTGAGTTATATAAACCAGTATAGAACCAGATGTAGGAAGTCAGAGTGACCCTAAGAACACATCTAACTCTCTCAATTTACTAAATTATCTTGAGGGTTAATTGTGGTGGCATATATTTCAGTTCAATCAGGAAGAATGATTAATCAAAAAGAGCACATAGTTTAACTTTCAGTCTTGTTCCATGAAATATTTCTATAATTTTTTTCTATGAAGGAAGAGAACGAGGAGAAAGTAAAAGATGTAATTGGGCCTTTTAATCTTGAATATCTTTATGTCATTTCCATGTAAAATGCTGAATCCCCTTGGAGTTTAAAATGTAAAAGAAGTAGTATTTGCTGTAGTTCTGTCATGATATATGAGGCAAAACAAACAATTCTGCTCAAAGAGTGAATAATCTAAAACTCAATACTCATGAAAGAAACAGTGACTTACTCAAACAAAAGATTCAGCCAGTCTTCCAAAAGGCCAAGGAGATGTTTCCATTTTAAGTCTCAAACATTGAAAATGATCTCTAACTCTACAAGCTCCAAAAATCTAGGGATCCAATTCTATGGCAGAATAATCTTTTTAGTTGCTTGAGAAACTCAGGTCAGATTTCTCACCTAATCCACCATTAACTTTTGCCATCACCATGACAACTTAATGCTGGTTAAAAGGGCTCAAAAGGCCTGTTAGCAGGATATTAAGGTAATGAGTTCTTCATTTTTCATGTTGAAGTAGTTCCTAATCAGTTCTCTCAGGTATGACTACTCAATCATAATATAGTTTTAAATAGATTGGCTGTCTCATGCAATAGCAAATCGGAGTTCACATGAACTCTATCCCTGTTCAGTTCATTCATAACAATAAACCCACTGCAACATCAGACACATTATATAGATCCTTTTTGTAAGGAGGCAGAGTATATTTCCTATTCATTGCAATACAGAGAAAAATGGTTGATCAAAAGTAGCCAACATCATCCACATTGATTGCTCAACATAACTAGGTCATATGTACATTCTTTCCAGCCATGGAGCATATTATTTAAGGCTTGAATTTCCAAACAGATCCAATATATTCTCTATATCAACTTTACTCAACTTTTTCTCACATGAAATATTGTTGAATATTATTTATTAATGCATATAAGTTATTTTAAATTTTATTTTATTGTTGATGTTAGAGAGGAGGGAAAGGAGGGGAGAAAGAGAGGGAGAGAAGCATTAATATGAGGGAGAAACATCAATCTCCCTATGAGTCCCAACCGGGACCAAACCTGTGACCCAGGCATGTGCCCTCATCAGCAATCTTTGGTTTTGCAGGATGACGCCCAACCAGCTGAGCCACACTGTTCAGGTCAATGCATGTAGATTATATTATTATTCTTGCTCTCCCTGCCCCCAACCTGGAGAAATTCTGATACAGTGTATTAAAGGACTACACCTCTTATATAAGAATCAATTATGTATAAAATCCAAAAAGGCCAAACTCATAAAAGTAGAAGTTAAAATGCCTTTTTTCAGGGGCTGGGCTGGGGAAATTTGGGAGATAGTGGCCAAAGGATACACATTTTCTGTTAGAAGATGAATAAATTCCAAGAATATAATGCATAGCATTGTGTTGATAGTTAACAGTGTTATAATGTGCACTTCAAAATGCTAAGACAGTACATCTTAAATGTTCTCAAAATGTTCTCACCACAAAAGAAATGGTAATTATGTGATGTGGTGGAGATAACCATATTGCACTGTATAAGTGTATCAAATCAGTACATTGCACACCTTAAATCTATACAATGTTATACAGTCATGCTCCTTAATAACAAGGATACATTCTGAGAAATGTGTTCTTAGGAGATTTTATTATTGCATGAACATCACAGAGTGTACTTACACAAACCCCGATGGAATAGCCTACTACTGTAAATGTGTGTGCTGTACTTGCATAGTACTGGCAGTGCACATAGGTTGGTTTACACCAGGACCACCACAAACATGTGCATGAAGCCTTGTGTTACAACCTTAGCACAGCTACGATGGCACTGGGCAATAGAATTTTCCAGCTGTATTACAGTCTCTTGGGACCACCTTCATGTATGTGGTCCTTCCTTGACTGAAATATCATTTTACAGTGCACAGCTGTATGTCAATTATATCTCTATAAAGCCAGAAGGAAAATGAATAATTCTTTTCTATCTATTTTCTCCATTTGTTTCCTCTAACTCAATAGCTTTAAGTCTGCCAAAACTATCGATAATCTCCTTAAACTAAATTCTTGCACTCTCATTTCTTTAATTTCCTGATGTGGACCCTGGCCAGCAGGGTCTGTGTGTTATGGCTGCAATGAACACATTCACATGGACTGCAGAAGCCCTGTGGAGAAAAAGGGACAGCATGACCACTCTCTGAGTGACAGAGTGCCCTGGCCTCTGCCTGGACAGGTTTTTATTGCTTTTCTGGTCAATACATCACATCGAGGATGGTCCTCATTTACTATGCACAGGTTTGCTTTAAGTGGTTACCTTTTACAGATAACAAAGAAGAAGAAGTTGCTAATTACTACAAAGAAAAAGGATATTTACAAATGCAAAAGAAAAAATGCAGTTCAACCAGTTCATGTGGTTGAACTGGTTACACTTCTTCCTTGGGAGGTTTAGCACAGATTTTAGGAAGTTACTTTAAAGATATGCAGTGAATATTTGCTGCCTCGATTAAGGGTGAGGGAGTTTTAGCAAAAAGCAAGCCTCATAGCAGCCTAGGTACAATGCAGGCCTGGTTCCCCACAGGGGAACTGATCCGTGCGCTCGACTCCTGTGTGCCGACTCCATCCCCACTGGTCTTTCCAAGTCAGGGGCTAGCCTACATTTGCCAGTGCCACACAGAACGGTTCCCTATAATTTCCCTCGTTAGATTCCATCCCCCCTACATTTAATAAGATTTACCATTTTCTTAAATGTTTTGATTCTGAGCATAACTTTTATTCTGCACTCAATTCCCCCAGTGGGTCCCAGTCTGCACTTCATCAACCTCTGCCTCTACCCCTGCTGAGATCTGACTGCCCTCCCCAGCCCTCTTGTGCTTGGACCAGCACACAAACCTATTTAGGATATTTCAACGATTCTTGGCCATTTTAGCAGTTTTATGCTTGAAGTCAGACAATAGTTTTTTGGAACAGAGTTTTAGGTTCAGATTTCCAAGGAATCATAATTACAGAGATCTAAACTACTTCACTGGTTTACAGATAATTGACAATATGTAACCTACAAATTTTAGGAATATGTCTGTTCACTTTGAAATATCAAATTCCAAATATTTTCTTCTATTCATACAGAAGATATGACTCTAGAAATGTATTCATAAACATAAAATGCCTTTCATACTTATTTATTCTTTGACTTAAACAGGGAGTACATAGGACTAAAAATGTCAAATACGTATATTTAAAAGCAGGCTTCAGCTAAACCAAAAATATTGTATTCGAGGAAGACAATAAATTTGCTTGTTTAAAAATAAATCAATGCATACATCACATACACACATTTGAATAAATATGATTGATTGTTTGGGCACCTTTCTGAGTGTGTAAGCAATTTTACAAAGCTCATCGTCTAGTATCATCTAACATTCTTGCCCTTCTCCTAATTTCCAAATATATACAATTTATTGAGTCGAACCTTGTTACAGATGTGTTTGTTGCAAGGATATGTGTTGAAAAATCAGAGAAAGTGTCCAAAATTCAGGTTTATTTATTATGAAAAATAATGAAAACTATAAGCTTAATTTTTTAAATTTGTTACATAGTTCTGAGACTTATGTGACACAGTTTGGCTATTGAATGAAATTCAGTACTAGTCCTTATCTTTATATAACAGTTAAAGATGTTTATCAACTCGGTACAGAACCTCACAGTTATAATTCAACCTTCCATTATAATTTCGGAAGTGCTGATGCTTATTTTTAAAACTACTGTTCCTGTTTTCTGGCTCTTCACGCTGACAGAGTATTAGCTGCTCCTTCCTTTATTACTTCTACAAATAATCTCAATCCATTCAGAACCCTTGGGATTTTTGCATATTTATTTATTCATAAACTGTAATTTATAAAGCTTTATATATTCTTTTACTTAAGTTACTATGTTACCTTCTGCTATATGCTATTGAATTTAGCAAATGAACAAACACTTCAACTAAAATAATGTAGCTCTAGGAGAGAAGTTCCAGGTTTTAGTAAAGGTATTTGAGGATGGGGTAGGAAATTAAAGTATATCACCATATCCTTAAAATAAGAAACTCTACTATATATGTACCTAAAGCCAATCTCAATCTTACCACCTTGAGAACACAAGACTTTTATGACAATACTTTAGGGAATGATTTCACTCCAAGCACATTTTCATATCTCATGAAAAGATATGGATCATTAAACAATGTCAAGGATCATCAACTTCATATTATATTAATTTTTTCATGTGTAAAATGAGGGCAAATATCATGCATAAAGTATTTATTATGGGTTATGAAAATTTAGTAACTGACTTTAAAGTGTCATACTGTGTAAAAGATAACAAGGCATTATTCATCTGTTTAAACCATTATATTAACAAAGTATATTTGCTTAAGAAAGCATTTGTCTTTTCAAAAGTTTTCTTTTTCATTTTTAACTTCTTTTCCTATAAGCATAAGCATAATCTTACAAAGTAAAAGAATCTTCTCAGTAAAATAAAACAAATTTCCTGTGAAAGAAAATCAGAAATAATGAAATGAAAGGATAAATTAATAAATTCATGCTTATTTACTGATGTAGCACATTCTATTTTACATGTGTCTGGGAAAGTCCTCTTACCTCATTTCAGAGTGCTTTCATGAATATGGAGGAAAAGGCAAGGGTGGCCCTCCTCAGTTTATGACTACATCTCTGCTTTAGTAGTCACGGTGCCTTCTCCTACATCAGGTACATAAATGTTTACAAGAATTATATCCTCTTTTTGGATTGCTCCTTTTATCACTATGTAGCATCTGTCCTTGCTTCTTAATATAGCCTTTGTTTTAAAGTCTATTTTGTAAGATATAAGTATTGCTACCTGAGCTTTTTGCAAATTTCCATTTTCATAAAATATCTTTTTCCATTCTTTTACTTTTAGTCTATGTGAACCTTCTGTTCTGGTGTGGCTCTCTTGGAGACAGAACATATATGGGTCTTAATTTCCAATCCATTCAGTTATCCTATGTCTTTTGATTGCAGCACTTAAACCTTTTACATTTACAGTAATTATTGAAAAGTTCATATTTTTTGCCATTTTATTATTTTAACAATGTTCCGTAGCTTTTGTCTTTGCCTCCTTTGCCTCCTCCTCCTTCTTCCCCCTTCCTCCTTCTTCCCTCTCCTCCTTTACCCTTCTTCTTCTTCCCCTTCTTCTTCTTCCCCTCCTCCTCCTTCTTCTTTTTTTCTTCTTCTCCTTCTCCTCATCCTCCTCCCCCTCCTCCTTTTTCTTCTTCCTCTTCTTCCTCTTCTTCAGAGTAGTAGTAGTATTAAAGCAGGCCCTTTAACATTTCTTGTAATGATGGTTTGGTGGTAACAAACTCCTTTGGCTTTTTCTTGTCTGAGAAACTCTTCATTTCTCCTTTAATTTTACATGATAGTCTAACTGGTTTAAGTACAACAGTATTGGTTGTAGATCCTTGCTTTTCATCACTTTGAATATTTCATGTCAATCCCTCTGGACTGAAATGTTTCCACTGGGAGAAATCAGCAGACAGTCTTATGGGAGCTCCCTTGTAGGTAACATTCTTTCTCTTGTGTTTTTTAAGATTTTTTTCTTTGTCTTTAACCTTTGCCATTTTAGTTATGATGTTTGCCTCACTCATAAGAATCCAGAATTTAGGATATTATAATCTCCTGATCTCAATATTCTTTTTCACTTCAGCAAACATTATTTTATTTTCTGACATATAAGTTTCCAGGGATAAGAATGTGGATATCTTCATATTTTTTTGGAGGGGGGAGGTATTCATTTTTCAGCTTGCCACAGAGATTTATATTGTTTAGATCAGTACTCCAAGTCTATGTGGAACCATAAGCCATATGATTCTGTATGAGTCATACAACTCTACAGTTGTAACCTTAGAGTTTATTTCTCCAGTATTCACCATCTCTCCCCAGCAGAGTTACATACCTGATATACACCCCCACTTCCTTGCTGAAAGAATCTCAGTCTCATTCTGAAGATGAGGCACCTGGTCCCAGACAGAGACTTAAGATCTCTGGAAGCCAACCACAAGGCTCCTGTCCCCCCTCTCCCAGACTTCATGCAGCCACATTTGCACAGTGATGTTAAGTGAGTCTGCACAGTCATCCTTGGAAGAATTGTGCTTTCCTAAGAATGGCATCAAGCTCTGAATATCAATGTGGGGGGAGAAAAAAGGTAGGAATAAAGGGAAGTATCTCACATCAAATATTTTGACCCAGTTGCTGATCTTTACTGGATAGCATTTTTGAAGTTTATGGTTTAGAAGTGTGGGATCAAGTTACTGCCAGTGAATTTATTCTGGTTGTGTTTCTAATTGATATTATTTTATTAGGTATTTGAATTAGGAAATTATATGATCTTAGGTTTACTCTTCCACATTCTGCCTTGATTTCAAATGAATATGTTTGCCACTGCTCATATTCAGGGCAAAATAAAAATAAAAAAGTATATCTGTGATTTTACACCTCACCCAGCTTTGGAAATATGCCTCTGTGAACACACATAACTGTTATTTGTGATAAGGGAGATCAAGAGATTTGGTTTGGAGCTCAAAGAATCTTTAAAATATTATTAAATCTTATAAAAATCTGAAGATGGTACCAAAAATTGAAACACTAAACAGAAGCTGCATTTCTAAACAACAGTGTAGTGTCTGGATATTCATCAAGAAGTGTGATCTGATCTGAATTGTCATTTTCAAACATGAATTCAAACAATAGTAAACTAAAAGGTAAAAACAAAGTACTATAATAGAGTGGTATGCAGACAACCAAAAGCGAGTAAATATACATATTCTCTTTGTGTATTGTTCTCCTGAAACTGGATCAAAATTTGGGTGAAAAATTACTATATCAAAAAATCCAATTACATTGTATTATGTTACAGGAGAGTGAAGTCTCATTAGTGATCTAGAATGCTGCTGTTAAAGAAGGACTCTGATTTGTGTAACACTGAAGAACCATGTCTAATTGAACATGCCGGTTGCAGTTACTGTTTCCTTTAAAACAATAAAAAAATCACTGGGAGCTGTCCCTAATGGCATACACACACACACACACACACACAAATGTTCAAATGATGCTGATAAAGCAACACTGAAATGAATGGGGAAGTCCAGAAAGTGCAAGTGAAATTCCAAAGCATTTGCATTCTCTGCGTAAGTTGGCTGATGTGACAAATCACATTTAATGCTGACAACTGTTCAAAATAATGATAAATGAAGACCAAAAATAACCAAGTAAATGAAGCAAGAAAACTAGAGTCGCTGAGCTTCTAACAGATGACAAAAAAACCTCTGATCCAGGTTGAAATCCTTTGAATGGTAAGAGGTGCAGGAGGGAAGCTGGAGGAAACTGATTTACAAATGTCGTTAGTTTAAATCCTGAGTTTGTATGTCTTTTCCACATTAATATTTTATCCATCTACTCTGCCTCAAGTCATGGATGAAGTGACATTAAAATACAAATCACATACTTTTTAGGTAGTGTTCACAGTTATAAACTTGTAGACAAAGAGTAGTTGAAAGGAAAATTGTCATATTTTTAAAACAAGTTTTATAGCAAAGATTTCAAAATAATTAACAAACTTTAATATCATTTTCCACTCCATTCTAAAACTGACTAACATTGACAAATACTGAAGTTAGAAATCTTATCTCACAAGCCTTTGATTAAAAGAGGCTTCCAAGCTTGATTTATTGTAGAGATGACTGCTACACTGGTCTGAACATTGTCTTTTATATAAATGGCAAAACAGAAGATATTTGGGGGAACAAATGAGTAGTTATACAAATCAATTCAGTATTACAATAGAAATTAGCTATAAGCTTTTCAGTCAGCTCCAAGTAGGCTGTGTTGCCAGGAGAGTGTATCAGATGACAGGATGCACAGGCAGAATAACCAATTTAAGCAGGTCTATTAAAAATAACTTAATTGGGAGCGACAACATATTTCTATGTGCTGGATTACATGTCTATAAAAGCACTTCATAAGTTTCAAGTAGGTCACTCACACTGAAAGAGCAAATAGCACAAATGATTCTAGACTAGTTCCCTCCAGAACCAAGAGGAGCCCGGTCCACTTACCCTAGGTCATTAAACATCTATTATTTTCTGTATATACCATGATGTCACAATTGGGGGGAAAATAATCTAGTAGAGGATTGCAAAATGGATTGGTTTCCTTGACAGAATACTGGGTAGCAAGTCCAAGATTTAGCTGAGAGTGCAAGATTGGTCAGTGGCACTAGTAGGCTTCAATATAATTTATTTTTGTAGTTTGATTTTTTAACCAACCACCTTGCCAGACATGTTAATTCTAATAATGCTTTGTAACTGAGATTTTATTTGCTATATAAAGAATTCCACAATGTGTGATAATGACAGTTTTGACAGTCTTGTTTTCTTCCCAAACCATATACCTTCTTTTGTTTGTGTGTTTTACATATTACTGTGTTTGCTAATGCCTCCAGTCAAATATGGAGTAGATATTGCTGATTGCTGATGTCTTTGCTTGTCCCTGATTAAATGAGAAAGTTTTCAACAGTAAACAGATTTTTGCTACAGAATTATGATAGGTAATTTAATAGATTAAGTAGATTATTTTTCTTCCTAACTTACTAAGCATTTTATCATGAATGGGTACTGAAAATTTTCAAATACTTTCTCTACAACTTTTGAGGTAACAGATTACTTTCCCTTAATCTGTTAATATGATGAATGCCATTTATAAATTAAAAAAAGATTTTGATTGAATTTATTGGGGTGACCTTGGTTAATATAACTATGTTTCAGGGATACAGCTCTGTAATACCTCATCTGTACACTGTATTGTGTGTTCACCACCTCAAGTCAAGTCTCCTTTCACCATCTATCCCCCCTTTACCCTCTTCTATGGCCCCAGACCCTCTTTCCCTCTGATAATCACCATACTGTTGCCTTGTGTTTATGAGGAATTTTTTTTAAAGATTTTTATTTATTTATTTTTTAGAGAGAGGGAGAGGGATAGAGAGAAAGAAAGAGAAACATTGATGTGTGAGCGAAACATAAATCGGTTGCCTTTCATGCCCCCAAATAGGGACCTGGCCCACCACCCAGGAAAGTGCCCTGAATGGGAATCAAACCAGCGACATTTTGGTTTGAGGAACAATGCCCAACCCACTGATTCACACCAGTTAGGACATGTATTTATGAGTTTGGGGCATTTTTTTTTTGCTCAATCCCTTCACCTTTTTCAGCCAGTCGTCCCAACTCTCCTTCCTTTTGACAGCTGTCAGTCTGTTCTCTATATCTATGCCTTTGTTTCTTTTTTGTTTGTTAGTTTATTTTGTTTATTAGATTCCACATATAAGTGAAATCATATGGTACTAACCTTTCTCTGACTGGCTTATTTCACTTAGCATTTAAATAACCACCTTTATACTCTTGCAATATGCCTGGCTCAGTCATGATACTTAATTTTGTTTTCCATAAATTCCTAGGTTTGTTGCTTTTATATTTTGCTAAGGAGTTTACAAATAACTTGATCTGTTTATTGTTTGCTTTCACTCACCACCTTTGCCTATTATTAAAATTCTAGATTTATCCAACTCACCTCTGAGAAGAGCAGTGTTTTCTCTATTTTCTGTGCTCTGCAAGTGTCTGTATAGCACTAATCTCTGTCCTTTCTGGGGGCCTAATTTATAATCACGGGCATGCTTAATTCTGATGCTTGTTTCTTGAATGTTTGAGAAGAATACAGGTTCTTTAATTGTTGCATGCAGGTTTCTGTAGAGATCCATTAGATCTATTGTGCTATTCAGATATGCAATTTCTTCACTAATATGTGTTCTTTTTAAGGGGATTCTTGGCATGACAATGATGTTGAATTTGGCAACTTCTCTTGATAGTTTTATCAATATCTACTTTATATATTTTTATTTTATCAGATGTATTTAAATTCAGAATTCTTAATTCATTCTAGTGAGTTGAGCATTTTTTCACTATGTGATTTATAGAAAGTCCATTGTAGATTAGGCCTCACCACTTGGGTGTATGGTGACTTGGGAGATACAAATTGCTACAATATGGTAGTAACAAGTTCTCAGTATAGGACTTCATTGTCATTTCCTGAATGAACAGTATAAAGGAAAGGAGGAGACTCACTTGTCTCAGCCTGGAAAGGAGTGATGCAATTTCTGCTTGTGTTTCGTGGACCAGAATGAGTCACATGGTTATTGAGGGTCAGCTAGGGAACTCCGCTTCCTGTTATTTTCATGGACTAGAAGGAAAGCTCCTGCTGGGAGCATCTTTAATTGTGAAGGAGTAAAAGGGAAAGATGGAAAATTATATATTGACTTTTAAAGCTTTCTGCTAGAAGTAACACATTGTTTTCACTCCCTTTTTTTGTGTGTGTGGACAAAGGAAGTCACAGGGCTATATCTAACTTTAAATGGACTGGAGAAATACCTTCCTGATATGTCCTAGAAAGCAGACATTTCAAAATACTTAGTGAATGTAACTAATGATGATGATATTAGTTAAGAAGTAATGGTTACAAGGAATGAGGAAGTGGCAGAGATGGGCAAAAATGAATTCATTTTAATATATTTGCATAAATAAGCAACAGAACTTGCTCAGTGGTTAAATAGTGAATTAAGTGACCCTAGTGCATGCCAGCTGTCAGTTAGAGTTATGTGGAAGAAGAATACATAGACACAAGTCTTGTCACTGAGACAGGGGAGAGAATCAACTCCATCTTTAATTATAAAAAGTAAGAATAAAATAATGTAGTATACAAGAGGTATCTGTTTTTGTTTTGTTTTGTTTTGTTTTATTCTCTATTCTCATTGAGGCCAAAGGAGAATCAAATTCATTTTTAATGATAGAAAATAAAACCAGAATAATGGGTGTATAACTCTGTACATGTTTTTAGTTTATTATAAGCATCTACTTTTAGTTGTTTGGTTACATAACACTCTCTAAGAAACTAAAAATAAATAAGAGGAAAAATCCTAATTCCTTATTAGATATATGAGGAAGGAGATGTTTAAAAAGGAATATGGTCATTTCCCTATTGTTCCCAACGCCACACCAGTGTCTATTGGTGATACTTCTAGTTGAAAGTCCACTTTTCCTACAATTCTTTTAAGAGGTTCTTGTCAGTTTAAATTTCTTGCATGTCATGTACAATGGTGATGTGTTTCATTTGACTGTGTCTAGCACATTTTATTGCTGTTCACAATGAAAAGATTTAGGCTGGCAGGGCATGCTTTGGGGAAGACTTCAAACCAACTAAAAGTCAGATTTACCTTCTAAGAAGATTCAAATTAAATCTGACATGAAGTATGGCATCCTGGGCCATTCAGATTTCAATTAACTTTGACAATGTTCAATTGATTACAACTTGTGTCATGATTATATAGAGACTACTGCATGGCATATTAAAACTTTCAGGATGTTATCTATTCAAAATTTAGGACTCCTTTATCTCTAGCTACAGAGGTATATAATTTGACATTTGTCCTAAAAACTATTTGTTTCTCACATGTAAAAAATCATAGATGTCTTCACAATGTTTACAAGAAAACTTTTAGCAAGTTCAAAATTATTCATTCTATCCTTATTTTCTCTCACAACAGCACACGGGCAGGCACACACCAATATAAACACACACTTAATTTTGATTGACCTGGGCTTAAACAAACAAGTTCAGAGTGTTATCGGAACTCCTGTTCTGTTTCTCTATCATTGTTTTAGCAATTCCTTCCTCTAGGGCACTCTAATTAAGCCAACCCTGCTCGTGGGACAGGGCAACACACCACCCAGCAGAGAAGCAGCTCTTCCAGTACCATCCTTCTGTGTTACTGAAGCCATACATGGGTACACTCATCTGTCAGAGCTCTGTAAGTCTCTTTTTAACCTGACCCTGAGTTACAGATGCTCTGCCCTTGCAGCACCACTGAGTATACTGCTGGTTAAGAATGTGGCCTCATCCTGCAATTTTTGGTGTTATTCTTTTATTCTGTCATTAGATGTGCATTTTGAAGCCAGTTTTTTACATTTCTGAGCTTTGGTTTTCTCATCTGTATAATGAATGCAGTTATAATACGAACATCATGGGGTTGTTGTGAGAATTGAGTAAATAATTAATTATATGCAAGAGATTTTTTTTAAGATTTTCTTTACTTATTTTTAGAGAGAGGGGAAGGGAGGGAGAAAGAGAGGGCAACATCAATGTGTGGTTGCCTCTTGGGCACCCCCTACTGGGGACCTGGCCTGCAACCCAAGCATGTGCCCTGACTGGGAATCGAACCAGCAACCCTTTGGTTCACAGACCGGCACTCAATCCATCGAGCCACACAAGCCAGGGCAAGAAGGTGTTTTAAGTTGTGCTCAAATAGCCACTATGATTATTTATCACAACAACCATGGCCAACACTTCTACAACTGATACTACCGCAACTACTGTTACTGTAATCATTATCTAATTATAGATTTGAGAAGTGTTCACATAGCCTTTGTTGAAGTTGATGCCTGTGCTGTCTGTCCCGCTCTGACTCAAAATCCATTTATGAATTATTCTGCCCCTGACTTTTTAAATTCAAATAAAGTTACATTTTAAAAAGTAGTTAGCCGTCCAACTCAATTACCAGAGCAAAATATGTGTCTTGGCTTTTTCCCCTTAACTGTGGTCCATATAAGTCTCTATTGAATATGCATGCAACTCATTCTAGGCTATCTTACCTGTATTTCCTGTATATTTACCATGTAACTCCATTTCTAGAAAAAAAATTCAAGATAGCTTAAAATGAAAAAAGGAGGGCCAGATGTGAACTAATTTGGAAAGGTATGAGAAAACTTTCAATATCCTAACCCAAATAAAGATTAAGAATATGTCCAAAAAAGGTGTAATTCAAATTAATATTTCAATGTTTTCCCAGAAATGGATATTTTAAAATAAAAATAAAAATATTGCTCATAACAGCTTTAATGTAGTTTAAATAGAGGGCAAAGAACCCATTATTTTAGTTATTGATACACAGTATTAATGCCCAAAACAAAAGTTAAATTGACAGTTTTAGATAGTTTTGCATAATTCTAGAAAATAAACCTGAAGTATATATATTTATAAGTAAGCTATTATATGAATGATTTAGTATATTATAAATTATATAAACAATAGAAGTTAAAATAGATAAAATATTTCAAAATTTATCTTACTTATTCAGATTTGAAAAGACATGTTTCCCTCATTGACACTGTGATAGAGAATGCTTGGCTAATTTTGAAAATCTAGTAAAACACTTTGTATCCACAAATTAAAGGTTTGATCCTTAGTTCAATTTATATAAATAATAGATTTTAATGGCTGTTGCAGGTGAAAAAGACATCATCAGGAAAAGGTTCTATCCAAACTGAAGAAATACTGTCAGTTGTGCTCACCACATCACGATACTAATATTTCTATCACGTCCACAAATTCTGTGGATGTTTTTGCTGAAATTGATCCGGTAAAGTCATAGTTTTCCTCATACCAAGTACTCTTGAAAGCTAATCAGAAGATGCTGCCTTTTAATATTTCTACAAGTAAATTGAACAACCACAGAAACATTCATTTAGAAGATTTTTTAATATGTTAAAATTCCACTTATAAGTTTGAAAATATGATTTTTATAGGTGACATTCTTATTTTCAACAAAATAAGACATTTAATGAAAATGTCACCAAGAAGCGATATCAAAAACTCTTACTCCATAACACAAATTTATTTCAAAAACTCAGTACATTCCCATTCACCATTAAAATTCTGCTGCACTTTGAAGGGTCAGGTTTTATCTTTAATATTTGCCTGAAACCATATGATAAAATTACCACATGGAAAACCTTTTGTGGCACACATCTAAGTCCAATGACT
Organism: Phyllostomus hastatus; assembly: GCF_019186645.2. Taxonomy (NCBI): domain Eukaryota; kingdom Metazoa; phylum Chordata; class Mammalia; order Chiroptera; family Phyllostomidae; genus Phyllostomus; species Phyllostomus hastatus. Next base: position 12,222,237 of record NW_025334006.1, on the reverse strand, counting down.
AAGTATTTTCTTAGAAAGCAGCCAGCACATTTCTAACCTTCATGGTCCAATTTTTTCTCACCATAAGGTATTTTAAATATTTTACTCGGAATAAGGATTTTGATTTTTTTAAAGTAATAATACTGACATAGTAAAACATTTTTGTGCACTGCTGTCTTTATTTTTCTTGCTATAATAGGTTGCCTAAAAATAATGCATTTCCTGTATCATGCAACTTCCCAACCTTATCTGTCACTCATTTTAAAAATACACACCAGGCAACTGGCCTAGTGTGGTTGCATTTACATACATTTTTCTTAAAGCTTTTGTTTTTAATCATTTACTGATGAAACTTTATTCAATGGGGACACTTATGAGAGGTTTACCAAAAAAATAATTTGAGTATTTTATCATTTATCAAATTTCCTCACATAAAAGTTGTTAGAAATATGTACTTTAATCCAAGTGAATAACAAACTTCCACACTAAATAATTTGGTCTTGGTTGCTTTTTCAAATCTTCAGAAATATTTTCTGTCTCAAAGCAATATTTTCTAATGACAAACAAATTTTAGTTTAAGATCATATTCTTTTTTCATAGTGTTGGTGAGGAAGTATAGAAAGTGAGAGGTCATGCATTACTGGTGGGAACATAAAATGAGGAGCAACTGTGGGAAACAGTTTGGCAGTTCCACTATGAGTGAAACGCAGTCACCAGAAGACCCAGCAATGGCGCTCCTTTGTTTGTGCTCAATTGAAAGCATATGTTCACACAGAAACCTGTACGGGAATGTTCACTGCGGCATTATCCATAATAAATAGGGTGTAAACAATCTACATTTCCATCAGCTGAGGAATGGATTTTTAAGAATGTGGTATGTCTGCACAATAGAATATTATTTAGCTATAAAAAGGAATAAAGAGCCACAGCTGACAGTTACCAGAGGGAAGGTGGGAAAGGATAATGGAAAGGATAATGGGGGGAAGGGGAAGGGTTGTCAGGAACATCTATAAAGGACACATGGACAAAACCAAAGGGGGGTAGGATCAAGGGTGGGATGTGGGGATGACTAGGGTGGTGGGGAGTGTTGGGGGAAAAATGGAGACTACTGTACTTGAACAAGAATAAAAGAAATTTTAAAAAAGGAATAAAGTACTGATACATGCTACTGCCTGGGATAACCTTGACAACGTTATGATAAGTAAAATGAGCTACACACGAAGGCCATGCTTTGCATAATTGCATCTATATAAAATGTTCTGAATAGACAAGCCCATAGAGGCAGAAAGTAGATTAGTGGTTGCCATAGGTGAGGGGTGAATTGGGAGGTTTAGGTTATTTTGAGGATGTTGGAAAGTATGTGAAATTAAATAGTGGTGAGGGTTTCAAACCATTGTGAATATACTAAAAATTGCTGAATCATATACTTCAGAAGTTTTTGAAAATCTAACTATCTTCATGATTATTATCCCTAATCCCCTGAAATGCAATTTTCACAGTCTTATCTTTGTCCCGAGGGTCCTGTTGCAATGGAAGATGCTGTTATGTATGCTGGCCCATTAAGTCCCCCATTGCAAATACAATTAATCAACTGCCCAAAGGAAGGCAATGCTACAACAGCAGCTGATAGGGAAATGACAATGTGGTAAGCTCCCAGACATAACCAGTTAACCTTTGCACCAAGAAAACTAAATGCAGAAATAGAGGTGAGAAAATGCATAAAGAAGGCTTTTTCATAGAAGCAGTAATTCAAAGGGAATCTTGAAATGAAGTGAAATGAATAATGAAGTAAGGAGAAAAGGACATCACAAGTGGAGGCAACAGCATGAACAACCATGAAAGAATGAACTGTGACTAAAGATAAGATACAAAAGTATATTGACTGAGATGGTGCAGGGCATGGCAATTTTCAGAATGGACTGTGAATTTATAGGAACATAACTCCAACCATAAATTTAGATTAAGTTTCTATTAACTATTATTGTCATTAGTTTTATTGTTTTTACTATCATCATCATTATTATTTTAAGCAAATAATACAAATACTTTTAAAATAGCTTCCTTTTTACTTTTAATTTTTTTCTTTTCTTTTTTTTAAATTAAATTTATTGGAGTGGCACTGGTTCATAGAATCATACAGGTTTTGAGTGTACAACTCAACAAAACATCATCTGCACACTGCATCGTATGCCCATCGTCCAAAACAGAGTCTCTTTCCATCCCCATTTTCCTCCCCTTTGCCTTTATCTACCTCCACCCCTGCCCTTCTTTCCCTCTGGTCATTACCACAATGCTTCTCTGTCTGTGTGTTACATATATAATTTGGAGCAGGGAAGTGAGGTCCAAGAGATGACTCTGTATCAGAAAACTAGGAATTTTTTTTTAGATTTGAGAACCTTAAATTTTTGCTGTATCCCAGTACTTATATCATTTAAATTCTCATCAGTTTTTCCGGAAAAACGTATTTTATGCTTTCAATAGAAAAAAATTTCAGACAGCTGGGCTTTCTTACCTTATGCTCAACTCAATGTTGACAAGATCACATTCTATTTTAGGGAAAACAATTTCAGCGCTGGGCACCCTTGTTTCCTTTCTCCACTGCACAGCTGTCCAACCTTCCAGAAAATTATTTGCCTTCAAAGTAAGGACAAAACCAAATGACTGAGTGCCTTGAAAGTTACCCTAAGGAGTCAAATTATTTACATGATATTCAAGAAGATCAAGGAGGAAGGGAGGAAGGTGAGTCTGCATATACGTTTCAAATGGAGTTCAAAGCCACATGGCATTATAGACTTTGTTTTTGTTTTACTCCTTATAATAATAAAAGTATTATGATTAAGTCCTTTTTCTTTGGGTCTTAAATTCTCAATATCATCAACTGCTTGGATGCTAGGCCACTGGAAATGTAAGTATATCTAAGGCAAATCAATGAGCTAAAAGTCATTTTAATTCTTTTTCCAAGAGAAAAATATTACTGCACTATTTTTATATATGCTGATTAAACAAATCAAATTTTGTTTGATCAGTTACTTCAGATCACATTATTAAAAGATCACGCTTTAGCACTAATTAGTCTTTTCAAGATGGAGGAAGTAAAGTGTGTCATAATTCAGTGCAGGCTGATGGGTTTATATTAAAGATGGGTTCCTGATGGGTTTCAGGCTAGTGGGGAGAAAGCATCTGGAATTAATGTATCTATAATTGTTATATTCATGTTTATTTTTTTAAATGAACATAATAGAATATGACCCCACAGGACAGCTTATAATTAAGTATCTATAAGCATGAGACTTGTGATACTTAATTTGAATTCAGCATGGGTCACTTTCCTGTTACATATAGAAATGTGTCACTTACTTTAAATGAATAAACATGACTTTAGTAATTTAGTTCTTGCATTAGCAATAACGTGCTGATTATTCTTTTAAAAACTACTTGTATTTCAATAAGTTCGGTTGTTTAGATCATGGTGTTCGTGAGAGGCAGGCACCTGGTATAGGTCGGTTAGTTTCACTTCGCTCCATGGTTTCAGGTGACAGGCCTAAGTATGGCTTCTTACTACAGATAATTATGACTTGTTCTGAGGAGGAGCAGGCTAAAGCTTTATGTCCTTCAGGGCAATTGCAGCCCTTTGAAAGGGGAAAGGGAACAAATTTCACTATGGAATACAAATTTATGTCTCTAACCCAGATAAAGTTCTCCTATCGCCGTACTACATTTTGCATGCTTAGTTTGCATGTTACTCTGGAGTGGAACCTAACTCAGAGAACATTGGGAAATGTTGCACGGGGAAAGGAGCCTTTTTCTTCCTTACATGTGCTTTAATTAGACTGAAAAGTTTTAAGCAAGATAAGAAAAAGTCATGTCTCAGTTTGTACTTTGTTCATTTGGGAAATATACTATCAACACCTGGACACCTGAGATGCTGGTGTCCAGACCAATTTTTATCCTCTTTTATAACACCTCCAAATGCCAAAGAGACATGCACAGCATCAATAATCCTCCAAAGTAATGCTTTCTGGGCATCTAGTACACAGTGTTTCAGGCTAGTGGGGAGAAAGCATCTGGAATTAATGTATCTGTAACTGTTATATTCATGTTTATTTTTTTTAAATCAACACAATAGAATATGACCCCACAGGACAGCTTATAATGCTGGATAGAAGAATTAACTTATGAGGCTAAAAATGGCAGTTTTACATGACTTTGGCTCAACATGGAGAAGAGAATGAAGAAGATGGAAAATGAAGACATGAAGGAAGTGAAAGAATCTGGGAAAAGCATGGAGATGGCATTGTGTTGTTTGTGAATCTCCCTAAAATCCTCTGTAAAACAGAGTAACCAACTAGCAAAACCCCAAAACCAATGTACATTTATAATCAGCTAGGTGACATTATATCCTCCATGAGACAAAATACAAGTGGAGGAAATGCATCACCAACAGACTCAAGATGTGCGTGAGTTAGTCTCTGTGTGGGAAGGAACAGAAGGAAGCAGAGGTATGTAAGGGAGGTAAGAACGGGCGAACTCCATCCATAATAGCCAATGCACTTACACTGGAAAGCAATTCAGGCCAAACCCAGAGAGCAGGTTAAACAAGGAGGGGTTCAGACAAGTCCAATAGCTGGTATGTAAGGGGCATACTACAGAGTGTGAATGCTAGAATAGTCTAGATCTCATGAACTCTCAAAACTGACCAGCAGAGCTCCTTTCCTGGACAGGGATGAGCCATGAAAGAAACTTCTGAAAATATGACTTTAAAAACAGAATTAGGACAATAGAGAGGAAGGAAGAGAAGATCCAGACAAAAGTACAAAGGGGAAAATCACAGGGAGCCAGGAAGTTTCAGAAAGCTATTACGAATAATATTTCTCTCTAAAACTGCAAAAAACTACACATTACATATGCTGCATACATAAAACTACACACATATACAACAAAAGTGATTGAAGTCAAATCCCATACAAATGTATAAGAAAAAAGAAAATGAGAAAGATATCCAAAAAATAACATTATTTTTCAAAATTAACCAATGAGCCCTGACTGGCATGATCAGTGGGTTGGGCATCCTCCTGCAAACCAAAAGGTCACTGGCTCTATTCCGGTCAGGACACGCACCTGGGCTGCAGGCCAGGTTCCAGGTTGGGGGCCTGGGAGAGGCAACCGATCAATGTTTCTCTTCCTCTCTTTCTCCCTCCCTTCCTTTCTCAAAAATAAATAAATAAAATCTTTAGAAAAGGAACCAATGACACAAAATATAAAGGAATTCTGTAAGTCAAAATTTTAAAATTTGGAAATAAAATAACAGTACTCAGGAAAGAATTACAAATAAAAGAAAAAACTCAGAAAAGGACAAGTGAATTAGGAAGAATAAAAAGTCAAATGAACACAATAGATGACTTCAGAGAAATAAAACCATGAAAAGCCACAAAATGTTAACAGGTAAAATGAAATAAATAGATGAAAATGAAGAAAATGAGAAAAATAGTGAAGACACATACACACAAAGATTTAGTACGTGGATAATAGGGATTGCTGAAGAAGAAAACTAAAGCAAGAGCAAAAACATACTAAAGCAAAAGCTATATATATATATATATATATGTATATGAGTGTGTGTATATATACATATAAAATGAAAGTTATATATATATATAAAACTTCCCTGAAATTAACATAGAAAAAATGAAACTACATATTCCCTTCATACAAGTAAATATTGACCCAGAATGACTAACAGCGTGACATAAGTAATAAAATTACTGCATTAGAGAAAACACCAAAACACAAGTACTTTAGGAATCTAAGCAAAAATGTTTCTGAACTCAAGAGGTTTGCCACTTGGGGTGCTCTGTTCATGAAGGCAATGTGGTTATTGCAATGTAGGTTTATTTACTTGCAACCAGCAGAGAAGAGGGAATTCATATTCAAAGCTCTGTCCCCCAGAACAAAGGAGTGTCATTGCTTATAAACACAATTTGGCTAATCATATTTTGATTTGTTCCTTGCAGTTGACTATACTTATCAGTTGACTTCCTGTCAAGCTCACCCTCTTTACAGCTGCATCTGCAAAATATTGTGTTAAATTTTAACATTTAGCAAGAATGAATTTAGTAAAAACTGCCTAGACCTTGAGACCTTTATGTTAACTAACAAAAAGAGTAAGTAGAGTATAAGGGAAAGAATTTTAGATACCTAGTAGATTATTTGCAAAACTGGCCCAATAATTCTTGTCCCCATTTCCCACTTGGAAGTAGTCCTCTCTCACTGAGACTAGATTTGACCATATGACTTGCTTTGGCTAATGAGACTGAAACAAATATACTGAGTAGATATGGATAAATCCATACGTTCACATTGTAGCGTGCCACCTGTGACTGCTCTCTGGGTGACAGGGTCCCCATGCAGGTGCCCAGAACTGAGCTCTCATTTCCAGATTGATGATCAGTTTTAGGTTCCCTGTGGTATCTCTTGACTAGAGACTAGCACAGAGTAGTTCCACCATAAATATGCATTGAATGAATTAGTACATAGGTTCAAAATTTTGAATTTCTCTTTAAAATTTTAAATCTAAAAAGGGATGTTCCTTTAATGCTAGCTGAGGAAAACCTGTTCTTTGCAAGATTTAAGAGGAGCTGGCCTTGTAGTTCAAAATCTTCATCATAAGATGTCCGTTAAGATGCTTCCATGTCAGCCCTGGGTGGCGTAGCTCAGTGGATTGAACGCAGGCTGCGAACCAAAGTGTCACAGGTTTGATTCCCAGTCAGGGTACATGCCTGGGTTGCAGGCCACTGCCCCCAGCAACCGCACATTGATGTTTCTCTCTCTCTATATATATATATCTCCCTCCCTTCCCTCTCTAAAAATAAATAAATAAAATCATAAAAAAAGGGTATATAAAAAAAGATGCTTCCATGTATGTGCAGTTCCATTTTCCCCAAAAGCTTCCAGATCATCTTTATTGGATTACCTTTTGCCTACATAGGTTAAAAAAAAAAACTAAATTGTTGCTTTTGTGAAATTTAGGTACATCAAATGAATCATCCTTCAAAATGTCCTTGATTCTAAGCTAAACACATTACAGCTAAAATCCTGGTAAACACATATTACAGGGTCAGAAAGCAACATTGATTGATGGTGTCTAACTACCTAATTCAAAAATGGAAAATGTCTTATTTATTTATTTATTTAATCTTACTGTAGCTTTCCATAACCATTTAGTCCCCTTGTACCCACTCTCCCCAGTGTTATTTTATTTTTAATATTATGATGGGAAAATTCACAGTAAAAAATAATGATAGTTTTGGACATTGATTTCCAATATCATGTCATATATAATACATACATAGATAAGTGTTTTCTTACCCATTTGGCATTAGGATTACAACAACAATTTCCATTCTATTAAAAGTACATAAAAAGGACTATATGCAATAGTAAACATTAACATTTTCCCTTTATATTTCCCTCACTAAAGCATATACCCAGAACAAAAAGTTGAGTTTAAATCAAAGTACTTGCACTTTTTTTTAGCAAAGGAAATTTCTTTCTTTTCTTTTAGATTGTATTTATTTATTTTTAGAGAGGGAAGGTAGGGAGAAAGAGAGAGAGAGGGAAACATCAATGTGCAGTTGCTGGGGGCCGTGGCCTGCAACCCAGGCATGTGCCCTGGCTGGGAATCAAACCTGCGACACTTTGGCTCACAGCCCACGCTCAATCCACTGAGCTACGCCAGCCAGGTGCAGTACTTGCACTTTTAAAAGCCTTAATAATACCTAAGTTTCAATTTTCCACCTCCTAGAAACAATGGAAAAAGTACAGTAATGGATATTAAATGAATAAAATAAAAACAAATGGAATAGGTATCTTTTCATAAAGATTAGAAATATAGACAAACAAACAGAAAGAAACCTACAAGCTGTAGAGTTAACATCACTAGAGCTATTCAAACAGCAGTGACATCTTGGAAGACAAGGGAACTTAAACCCTAAAGGATAAACCTCCACAAGTCACATGATTCTCACCTACTAAGCCTTTTGTTCATTTGTTTGTTTTCCCAAAGTTTCATTTGTACGTAATTAGACATTGGTTAATGTGTGTCAGTCCAAAGATCGAGTAAATAAATTTTTTCTGCAGTAAAAATAAACAGCATGGGGGAATAATTATAGCATATGTGAAAGCCTTAAAATGGCTTTGATTACTTTTAGTTGCTGAAATTCCAGGATGAGATGAAGCCAAGACTTTCACTTCTTTGGGTAGTTGCTAGCCTTTGATTTTTCATTCCAAGTGAACCTTCTCTTGCAATTTGTCTGCACCCTGTGTCATAAAAACGATGGCTTACAGAGTGACAGAAAAATCATTCCAGTCTCCCCTGGATGACTGATCCACTTTAGTCAGTTTTGGCTTCTGGACAAGGTTTGTGGTTTCTGAGGCAGAAGACACCTCTCACTCTCCCCAGATACACAATCCACATTTCAAATCTATTTGAATCTCAATTTTTCTGACGTCTTGTAGGCATAGCTCCAGTAGCAATGTAATCTGTGTTCTAACATACCCTCAGTGAGAATACTGTAACTTCTGACTGACAGTATTCAAAGACTCTACTTAATTTTGTTACAATTTAGTAACTACTAACGATAATACATTAAAGATTGCTCCCTAGTGATTTCTTCCTGGATTATTTATGTACAAAATATATATGATTGGAATCCTATTTTGAAAGTCATCAATGTGCTTTCTTGACTGCATTTCTCTTTGACCTTTCATCTGAAGCATTAATCTTTTTGAGGCTACATTAGGTTTCTCTAGGAACACTTCGAGTAAGAAATGAAGTTATATTTCACTTTTGGCATTCAAAATTGGATTTTGTAGCGAAACAATGGCCCTGGAAACAAGGCCTTAAGAGAAGAGTCTCCAGCTTATTTCATTATATTCAGTGCATTAAGGGTGAAATCTGGAGGACTCTGTTTACAGAGTTCTTCAGTGATCAGTGGTGAGCTGGGCCCAGGAGGTCACCAGGCTGCTGATCACAGGGTAGAAGAAGAGGCTAAGGCACAGGTGAAAGGCAGAGAAGAAAAAGGATACAAGAGCCTATTTTGGGGACGTTAAGGCACGGTACAGAGGGTGATTAAAGAGGCGCGTCGGGGAGGCAGGACAGGCTGATAACCACCAATGGCTTTGGCTTGGACAATTCAAGTAACAAATAACTGAAGGAAAAAAAATTTTGACCCCACTTTTCATTTGAAACCTTGAGAGGGGCCTGTCTTCATCATCCAGAAGTTCAGGTTGAAGTATAACCTACAAATTCTGTCTTTTTCTTCCTTGTACAGATAAGCCTCTCCTCTCGTCCTGCAGCTCTGATCCAACAGCCAGAGCCAGTATTTTCAGATCTCCAAGCTTGTAGGCTGGTAAAAATAAAGTGAGTAGAGTCTTTTTGAATGTCTCTTGCAATCTAAGATCTGATAAAGAGTTTACTTAAATTTTTTCTGTGGCTTTGCTTTTTGTTTTAAAAGCTGTTTCTGCTAAGCCTATATATTCCTTTTCTTCTGTAACCCCCATTAACTTGTACTTTTCTTTTAACTAACAATGAGAGCTAGCTGGATGTATTGAACTATAGTTTAGTTTTTTGGCAAGAAAGAAGAAATTATGAAAGTTATAGAATCACAATTTATAGTGTAAAAGTAAACAACATTTTTAAAAGAATCCTACCGAGTACAAATGTAGAGATAGGTAAAAAAATCACCACACATTGCAGAGAAAGTAAAGTCGAATTTGAGAAAAAATGATATATGTTAAAAAGTTACATATGTCAATGTCTCTAAATTGTCATAAACATTTATGTCTTACCACCAGAAATTGTTTTCCTTTGTAAACCACATAATTTTTTTTTCCATTTGGGGAGAAATTTCTCTTATAAGAGCTTTATGACCATAGCGGGTATTGTTGGGTCCCCACCTTTTCTTGGTATCATTCCCTCCATTTCCATGCAAGTAAGAGAAAGATAAGAATCAAAAGCTGCTAGGTGAGGGGTTATTTTTCCCCTGGTCCAATATATTTTCTCAGCTAGAGGGCAACTCTCTTTTTTCTTAACTTTCTACATGATTGAATTGTAATAAGTCTATGTCATAATCTACTAAAAATAAGTGGTGTATTTCACCAAAATCTAAAGGGTTCCTACATAAATATCTCACTTTTGTTTAATGTTATTTAAACACTTGACTTATTACCATCACAATGACAAATGACTTTCCTAATGACCACTTGAGCGAACTTAAGGAACAACTCTGGACTCTGACATCACCTGGAAGGTGCATCTCTCACTCTAATAACTGCATTTTTCCTTCTCTTAGACTTTGAGAAAAGAGTAAAAGACAGAGTTTTCCTGGGGCTGCAGTTGTCTGACTTGTATTTACTTAAAATAGCACTGTTATCCACATTTGTCCTAGTCACAGCAAACGTTGATAGAGATATACATAATTGAAGAAACTGAAGGCTAATTAAGATAAAAGTGTAGACAAACTAAATGAAAATTTTATGAAGAAGATAAAGTGAGATTTAAGTCAGGAAAATCAAGGTCAAAATTGATGGTTAGGTATCATACAACTTATTTATACTAGTAAGATGAAGAAAGGGCACAAACACTAGACCATTGAAATGATACACAGTTGATGGGGGAAAAAAATCAACTCATGAGAACAATTGTTGGATGACCACCAACACAGAGCATGGTAGAAAAAACCCTAGAAATTAAATATTTAACTTACAGAAAATAAATAAGTCAAGCAAAGTCATTCACACAGGCAAAATAAAATTGCTAATTCAATTATTTGAATGATCCAAACCAATTATAGACAGAAAACTTGCAGTTGAGGAAAATAAAAAGATTTTCCTCACATTATCCAGGTTGAATGGCTGCATTAATCTAATTAATGGATTGATTAATCACTTGGCTGTGTTTTTATCAGCACAACCTCGATGTCCTGAAGCCTTAAGCCCCGTGGGGTACACTTTAGTCTCATTCGCGTCAAACTGAATCTGTGAATCAATTAATCATACAAATGCTCACTTGTACTCCATGTAATAGAGCCTCACAAATAATATTATTTGTAACTAAAATGTATTTTTCATATAAATCAGTGTAGCAAAACCCAACATGATTATTCATTTTTAAAAAAATTTTACTTCAGTAAACAAGGACATATTCATTAAACATCAGTTAACTATATATTAGCTCTTTATTCACTTAAATAATGATTGTTTTCCTTTTTTGGAAACCAGACAGTTCAGTTCAATGTATTTATTTTTTTTTTTTGTTCAGTTAGAGTTTTCCCCATTTTCCCCACATTACTGTTTCCTGCCTGAACGACCCCCGTCTCCCACATTCAATCCTCCCCACCACCCCCGTTATCTGTGTCCATGGGTCCTTTATGCTTGTTCCTTGACCACTTTCCTCTTCTTTCCCCTTTATCCCTCCCACCACACCCCTCTGGCCTCTGTCAGTTTCTTCTTTATTCCCATGTCTCTGGGTCTATTTTGTTTGCTTGTTTTATTGATTAAGTTCCACTTATAGGTGAGATTATATGGTATTTGTCTTTCACTGCCTGGTTTATATTACTTAGCATAATGCTCTCCAGTTACATTCATGCTGTTGCGAAGGGTAGGAGCTCCTTCTGTCTTTCTGTAAATGTACCATAGTTTTTTGATCCACTCATTTACTGATGGGCACTTAGGCTGTTTCCAGCAAGCACTTAGACATTGTAAATAACGCTGTTAATGAACATTGGGCTGCATAGGTTCATTTGAATTGGTGTTTCAGGATTCTTAGGGTATAATTCCAGCAGTGGGTTTGCTGGATCAAAAGACAGTTCCATTTTCAGTTTTCTGAGGAAATTCCATATTGTTTTCCACTGTGGTTATACCAGTCAGCATTCCTACCAATAATATATTAGGGTTGCTTTTTCTCCACAACCTCACCAGCTCTTGTTTGTTAATTTGGTTATAATGGCCATTCTGATGTGATGCAGAGCATCCTTACATGTGTTTCTGGGCACTCTGTATGTCCTCCTTGGAGAAGTCTCTGTTTAGGTCCTTTGCCCATTTTTTTGTCTTGCCGTCTTATGTATGTATGTATTTATTTATTTATTTACAATACAAATTAATTTTTTGTTCAAGTATGGTTTTCTGCCTTCCCCCCCACCACAACCACCCCCCACCTGTCTCCCCTGATTCCACTGCCCACCTTGGTTTTGTCCATGTGTCCTATATAGTTGTTCCTGAAAACCCTTCACCTTTTTCCCCTATTATCCACTCCCACCTCCCCTCTAGTTACTGTCTATTTGTTCTTAATTTCATCATCCCTGGTTATATTTTGCTTTCTTGTTTGTTTTGTTGATTAGGTTCCACTTAAAGGTGAGATCATATGGTATTTATCTTTCACCTCCTGGCAAAACAGTGGGAGACAAAGTCAATATTCAGAAATCAAAGGCATTTTTATTTACCAACAATGAAATACCAGAAACAGAAATCAGGAAAAAAAATCCCATTTGATATAACAACAAGAAAAATAAAGTGCCTAGGAATAAACCTCAACAAGGAGGTAAAAAACCTGTATTCAGAAAACTGCACAACACTGAGGAAATTAAGGAAGACACAACCAGATGAAAGCATGTACCATGTTCATGTACTGGAAGAATCACCATTTTTTAAGTTGGATTGTTTGTCTTCTTGGTGTGGAGTTGTGTGAGTTCTTTATATATTTTGGAGATCAAGCCTTTGTCTGAGGTATCATTGGCAAATATATATTCCCATACAGTTGGTTCCCTTTTCATTTTGCTGATGTTTTCTTTAGTTGTGCAGAAGCTTTTTAATTTGATGAAGTCCCATTTGCTTATTCTTTCCTTTATGTTCTTTGCTCTAAGTGACACGACAGTGAAAATATTGCTGTGTGGAATATCTGAAATTTTCCTGCCTATTCTCCTCTAGAGCTTCTTTGATGTCACAATTTATATTTAAGTCTTTCATCCATTTTGAGTGTATTTTTGTGTCCCGTGTAAGTTGGTGGTCGAGTTTCATTGTTTTGTATGTAGCTGTCCAGATCTCCCAATACCATTTGTTGAAGAGGCTGTTTTTACTCCATTTTATGCACCTGCCCCCTCTGTCAAATATTATTTGACCATAAAGACATCGTTTTTTTTTTTCTGGGCTCTCTATTCTCTTCCTTTGATCTCTGTGTCTGTTCTTATGCCAGTATCAGATTGTTTTGATTAAAGTGGCCTTGTAATATAGTTTGATATCAGGTATTGTGGTCCCTTCTACTTTCTTAAGATTGCTGAGGCTATTCGCGGTCATTTATGGTTCCATATAAATTTTTGTAATGTTTGTTCTATATTTGTGAAATATGTCATTGGTATTTTAATAGGAATTGTATTGAATCTATAGATTGCTTTGGGTAGTATGGATATTTTAATGATGTTAATTCTTCCAATCCATGAACACAGTATATGTTTCCATTTATTTGTGTCTTCCTTAATTTCTCTCTTCAGTGTTGTGTAGTTTTCTGAGTACAGGTCTTTTACTTATTGGGTTAAGTTTATTCCTAGGTACTTTATTTTTTTGTTGTTGCTATAGCAAATGGGATTATTTTCCTGATTTCTGTTTCTGATGTATTGCTGGATGTATTTTAATGTGTTGTTGGATGCAGTTTGCCAATATTTTGTTGAGAATTTTAGCATCTATGTTCACCAGTGATTTTGGCCTGTAGGCTTTCTTTCTTTGTCTTTATCTGCTTTTGGGATTAGAATGAGGATAGTCTCATGAAAAGATTTTGGGAGACTTCCATCTTCTTGGATTTTTTGGAATAGTTTGAGAAGGATAGGGGTTAGCTCTTCTTTAAATGTTCTGTAAAATTCTCCTGTGATACCATCTGGTCCAGGGCTTTTGTGTGCCAGAAGTTTTTTTTTATTATTACTGCTGCAATTTTGCTAGTTATCAATCTATTCAGACTTCCCATTTCATCTTGATTCAGGTTTGGAAGATTATATTTTCTAGAAATTTGTCCATTTCATCCAGGTTTTCAAGTTTCTTGGCATATAGTTGTTTGTAGTAATTTCTTACAATCCTTTGCATTTTAGTTCAATTCAACTAATTTATCTGTTTAATCAGATAGTCTCGTCTTCAATTTTTCCCGCCTTTAGAGATTATCCCTTCTGCATACCCAAAATGCCTTTATCATATTTAATCAGAGAAAGCCAAGTCTTTTGCCCTGTTTTTGAAAAACTTCAACAAAACATTTGTATTTTGTGCAACCTGATGATCACTTTTCCCCCTCCACCCTGATAGTCCTGTATTCTTCTGTCATACTGTCTCTCTCCCGTACTGTCATCCTAAAGGACACCTGGCTATCTATCACTTTAACCAAAAATTCACCAAAGTATTGTGATAATAGAAAAGTAAAGAAATGTAAAAAGCAGATTAAGAATTTAAAAACTGGATATCCCTAGCACCTCCATAATGTCTTCTACTACATAATGTGCCTCTCAAACCTAAGCCTACTCTCATTCCAAGAGATCAGGTCACCAACCACATAGGAGTGACCCCCACTCCCCAGCCACCTGAGTAAAGTCTCTAGACCTTCATTCTTCTGAAGTTTGTAATAAGGAAATAAGAGCATTTTTTTGTTTTATGTTAATTCATTGTTTTTATTTTTCTGAATGTAAACCACCTTCAGGCAAGAGATAGGAAATCCCAAGATACTGCAGCTGTGGTCAGTCAGCATCCTGTAATCTGAGCATTGCCTTGAGACATTTGATAATAGTAAACATTGCAGTTTTCTCTCCAAGTGAACAAACAAGGATTATGGGAAATCTCATATGTAGAAGCTTAAGTAAAAAACATATAAAGCCTGTAACCATTCAATAGAAGAGAACTGTTCTCTCATCAGAAATATTCTCCCCTCTTATCTTGGGATGATGCTGCTGAGAGAATCAAGGCTAAAGCTACTATCCTTTTGAAATGAGGATAGTAGGAAGAAATGAGGATTTGGGGAGTTGGGATGATGTTGACTTTGGAATTTGTAAGATAGGTGTTTACTCTGGAATTAAATATTTTAGTGTAACCTTCATTAGGACTGCATTTCTGCACACAATTCTTAATTGGTAAAATGCAATTCCTAACAATTTCTTTGTGATTAGAGCCCCTATCTTTCTTTTTTTCTTTTTCTCTTATCTGCTGATGATTAGGCAAAGACTGGGAGTAGGGAACAGGTAAGTTACTAGGAGCAAAGAATTAACTTGGAACTTTTGAGATGACCCCTCACATACAGTAATGATGTGCTTTCTCCTCTTCTAACTAGTTTGGGTTTTCCTGTTTTTTTTGCATGACCACTTCAGCAACAGGAAGAAGGTATAGGGCCATTTTAGGATTTGATCTTTCTCTAATTAAGTGGATCCTGATTGTGAGGTTTTCCACTAATTTCCCTGGATATACTGATTGTCATTATTGGCTCTGTTGGGTATACCCGGTTTTAGGCTTTCTCCTATTTCACACAGGATTTATCAGTTATGATGCCAGAAATGTTCTATAGCTTACTCCACTTATCTTTGTTTGTGTGGTCTGTTCAATTCTTTGCTCATTACCACTGAGAGACTGGACCCCATCTCCATCTGCAGCAAAGGAAGAAAACTTTTATTATTTCTTTAAAATTATATTTTATTGACTGTGCTATTACAGTTATGCTAATTTGTTGATTATGATTTATCCCCCTTTGGTGCCCTCCAAACAGCAACCCCCACTCCCTCAGGCAATCCCTCCTACATTGTCCTTGTCCATGAGTTATGTGTATAACTTCTTTGGCTACTCCATTTCCTATTGTGTACTTTACATCTCCATGGCTATTCTGTAACTACCTATTTGTACTTCTTAATCCTTTCACATCTTCACCCATTCTCTTCCAACCCCCTTCCATCTGGCAACCATCTTCTTTTTCCTAAATAAGTCTCTTTAACATTTCATATAATAATGGTTTTGTGGTGATGAACTTCTTTATTTTTTTCTTCTCTGGGAAGTTCTTTACCTACCCTCTGATTCTAAATGATATCTTTGCTGGGTAGAGTAATATTGGCTGTGGACCTCTGCTATTCATGACTTTGAATATTTCTTGCCAATTCCTTCTAGCCTGAAAAGTTTCTTTTGAGAAATCAGCTGATAGTCTTATGGGAACTCCCCTGTAGGTAACTAACTGATTTTCTCTTGATGCTTTTAAGATTCTCTCTTTACCTTTAAACTTCGACATTTTAATTATGATGTCTTGGAGTGGGACACTTTATATCCATCTTGTTTGAGATTCTCTGTGGTTCCTGGACTTGCATGTCTATTTCCTTTACCAAATGAGGAAAGTTTTCTTTCACTATATTTTTAAATAGATTTCCAATTTATTTCTCTTTCTCTTCTACCTCTGGCATCCTTGTGATATGAATGTTAGACCTCTTAAAGTTGTACCAGAGGCTACCTACACCATCCTCATTTTTTGAATTCTTTTTTCTTCTTCTGATTGGTTGTATTTTGCTTCCTTATGTTCCAAGTCATTGATTTGAATGTTGGCTTCATCCACGCTGCTGTTGTTTTCCTGTAAATTGCCCTTTACTTAAGTTAGTGTATCCTTTTCTGACTGGATATTTTTTATGCTGCTGAGGTCTTCACTAAGTTCCTTGAACAACTTTATCACCAGTGTTTTAACCATTGCATGTGATAGATTACTTATCTCAATTTTGTTTAGTTCTTTTTCTGGAGTTTTTATCTGTTGTTTCATTTGGGCCATGTTTCTCTGTCTCTTCATTTTGGCAACATTCTTGTGTTTGTTCCTATGTATTAAACAGAGCTTTTTTGACTCTGTGTCTTGGCAGTTGCCTAATGTAGTAAGTGTCCTATAGGGTCTAGTAACACAGTCTTCACTATCACCCAAACTAGGTACTCAAGGTTCACCCCTTGTGCGGGCTGAGTACACCCTCTTCTTGTAGTTAAGGCTTAGCTGCTGTTGGCAGGTCAATGGGAGGGATTTACCAAGACCAGTCAGCTGCAAGGATTGGCTATTAGCACTGACCCCCAACCTTCACCCTCTGTGGAGGATCAGCTGTGTAGGGAAAGCCTGGTGGTGCTCTGATGTGGTCTGTAGCTGTCCACTGTAGGTGCTGGCCCTGGGGTTTTCCAGGTGTTGCAGGCCAAGGTCAGCCCCCACCTGTGTTTTGCCCAGGGCACCCTGCCTGAGCATTTGCTTTATAAAGCAAATGAGATTGCTGCTATTTTTCCTGGACTTGAAGATTGTCAGGTGAATCCTAACTATGAATATAGGCTGGTTGCTGCTAGTGCTGGGACTGGGCTCACTGAAGCCAGATATTGCTTGTTTGATAGGATTTAGGAAATTATGCAGCCTGAACCAAGATCAGCCATTTATATGGAAAAGCAGTTTGGGTAGGCCCATAATTTGGGTGGTGCAGAGTTTCTGGAGACCTCCAAAGTGGGTCAAACAGTGTTAGCCAGGTTATGGAGTCTCAGATATGGCACTAGTTTTCCAGCTCTGTGTGGGGAGAGTTTACAAAAGGGACGATGGCTTCTGTTCACCTTGATTCCAGACACTTTAGTCTTTCCCTGAAAAATACCACTGATACCTTTCAAGTTGTTAGCCCAGTGCTTGAGCTTAGAGGGATTGAGTCTCAGTAGGTGAGTCTGTGTGTGGGTTTTTTAAGAGGAACTGCTTGGGGGCCCTAGCAGTTTCTTCTACCAATCAATTCCTGCTAATTTTTGCAGCCAGAAGTTGTGAGGATTTATCTTCCTGGCACTGAAACCCTGGGCTGGGGGACCTGATGTTGGGTTAGTACCCAGAGATATCTCTCCAGAAATTTTATCTACCACATGTGTATGTGGGACTAGCTGATTCTATGTCTGCGCCCCTCCTACCCTGGATGGTGTGTTTTCTTGAATTCCATAGTTGTCAGACTTTGAAATTCAACTCAATTTCAGAGGGCTCTGAGTGATGGTTATTCTATTTTTTTGTTGTAATTTTGATGTGGTTATGCAAAGAGACATGCCATGTCTGCCTACACTGCCACCTTGACCAGATATCAGATATCTGCAAACTTTTATTTTTATGCATATTTTTATTGATATTCATTTTCTCCTTACCTCTAAATATTTCCATCCAGCCTAGAATATTGGCCATTACATTAGAAAGTCAAAAAACCTATAAAAATAATCTGCTTCTTTCCCAAATTTAAAGTGTCATATGCTCTCAAAATAAAATTTAAATCTGCATATTCTGGAAAATATGAGGAAGAAAATAACAGCTTTGAAGCTGCTGTTTTTTCCTCCACAACTATCTATTTAGGCTTCAGTAAAGACTTGGATCTCATCTCAAATAGAGTACTCTTATTACATTGTATATTATTTACTAGCTAGTTAGTATCCAGTCATTCCTAAAATTAATAGTTTTGTGAAGGAAAGCAGCAGATAAGTTCTAAATGAATATTCACCTGGAGCTCAGTAATATGCCTGAGTTGGGAGATGTTTTGACAGTGTCTTTACTTAACCCCATATGTTAGAAACCTGAGAAACATGGGATACAAAAATTGATTCTAGTCTAATATTACTGAAATATATGAAATTATTAGTGAGATAATTTCTTATTGCACTGAATCTCACATGTAAAAGATCATGTGGGAATTGTACAGCGCACTTCAGTTATTTTAAAGAACATAAAATCTTTGAAATACTTTGTTCTCAGCTATACTTGAACAACAATTTTTTTAAAAATTTTAAAAAAGAACATAGCATCCCTGTACACATAAGACAATGAATTATTTATTTAATCTTCTTTGCCTCCCAAAAAGTAAAGTAAAATTATCCATAACTTTTAAGACAGAGAACTGCAATTATTTTAAAACCTTAGATACTTTTGGAAAAGAGCCGAATATGTTGTCTTGCTTCCTGGAATAGCACCCATACCCCATAATATTAAAATTTCCAATATATGCAAAAATGAAGTTTCAACCATCCAGTGGGCAAAAGGCAGATAGAATCTAGTTTATAGATTCCTAATTCAAAATTTGGAAATAATTTTGGTTGGAATTTTTTAAACAATTGTCACATAGTATGATGGCCAGTCCCTCAAAGTCCTGAATTAAACACCTGTGATTTATGAGAGCCCTGAATAGATGAGCTTCAAAGATATGAGGACATTATTAAAGCACACTTGCTTTATGTATCACGATTATTAAGGTTATTTTATGAACCAGATTGGGCAAATAAAGATGCTAAAATATTACTAACAAGAATGGAAATTGTACAAAGAGCAATTTATTTTAACAGCATAATTAAAAATGCTTATTTACTAAATACAAATATACTTCCCAAATATCAAGCTACTTGTTTTCATTGGTTCTCTCAAATAGTCTATGTTTACACATAACTCAGCTCAAGCTTTCCTTCTCCAGAAATTTGTTGTAGAATTATGATGGGTTTATTTTTTTTCCATAGCTAGCCCTTTTATCTCCTTATATTCAATTTTCCCTACAAAATAATTGTCCAACCATGACCATATCCAGTGTTATTATTAGTAGTTTATTATTCTATATGAGACATGCTGGAATTATAGCAAGCTTCTGCCACTGCCATTCATTTTTTCATTCTTACATTTACTTATTCACTCAACAAAAGTTTAATGAATAAGAATGATGATACGATGAGATTTATTTTTTGCACCCAGAAAATAAACATGAAAAGAACAAGACCATTGTTATATGGGGGTCATCACTTACCAATTCTAACTGGTCTAAACATTGAAATATTTATATATTAATTAGAGAACATTGACATCTTATTAAATGTACAACAATATAACTAATGGAACAAATAGCTAATGGAACAAATTAAGTCATTTCTCTGTTATTTCTATAAATTATTATGATTTGCTGGTATTTCATCAAAGCTAAAAGAGGTTTAAAAAATAGACAAACGTGACTATTAGGTAGCTGTATTCTGTTATGATATTTGAAGAGCTCAGTACTTAACTGGGATAATCAAACTTTCCTGTGCTGTGAAGTCATCATATTAACTCATTAGTTGGAATGACTTACATCTTCTGTGATCTTCAGGTTTTCTAATGAAAATTATTAAGTCAACAAAACATTCGGAATTAAGCTGGAAATACTGGTGAAATATATCTTGTACCCTGGACTATGTGAAACATACTTAAAAGATATTTAAGATAATAAGTGAAACCCTTAATATAGGAGTCACATCTAATTCTGATTAAAAGCATGAAATGTGCGATAGTAAAAGGGATGAGATCTTCTCAGGGTAAAATGGGCAGAATTACAAACCAGGAACACTTACCAAGGAGATGATGCTGAGAGTGTCGTGTCGTGATATGAGGCTGCTGCAAGGAGGTTTTCAGGGACCAGCAGCACCTACTGAGATCAGCCACTTTGTACTGAAAAGTAGACACCAAGAATTTTACTTTAAATGCTGCCATAGTGACATAGTTTTTATTTAATGAAGTTGGTTTTCTAAAGGATGATTACTGATTACTAAGTGATAAAATACTAAATAGATAAAGTTAAATGTATGAAAATGTCTGGGGTCTGGGTGCAATATCAAATGTAAGTCACTTAGGTGTCAAAACCAGGGTCAGAGAATTAATCAGCCTCTGGGGGAGTTGGGCTTCCCTAGACTGGCCTTAAGACACATGGGCTCTGGAAACCAAATCTTCTCATCTCACATTACACTCTCATGTTAAAGAAACAGATAAGAAAACACAGTACATGAATTAGTATTACACATATTTGTGTGATAATAGAATTAATTTAATTGTGCATTTAATTTTTTATGATTTGTTTTAGTAACTCCATGACCAGGAATGTTTTACTTAAACCATTAAAATTTTGAAATAATTATAAACTCAGACCCAGAAGAATTTGCAAAAATAGTGCAGAGAGGTTTTGTGTAACCATCCTGCAGCTCCCCCAATGGTGACATCTTATGTAAATAATGTATAGAACATTTCAAATCCATGAAATTAATCAGAACAGTACAATTAAATAGACCACAGACCTTACTCAGGTTTTGCAATTTTAGGCATTAATTTTTTGTCTTTATTATTAATTTTATGACACTTTATTATATCTATAGAGTAGCTTTGAATAAACATCATTATAATGAGGATATGGAACTGTCCTATCACTACAGAGTGCTGCCCTGTATATTCACAGCCCACCTCTTCTTTCCTATCCCTTAGCAAAACTAATCTGTTCTCCCTCTCCATAACGTGCCATTTCAGGGATGCTGTATAAATGGAATCATGCACAAAGTATACTGTTGGGACTTGCTTTTCCTTTTTTCTGGCAGAATAATACCCTTAAGATGGAACCTATTTGTCTCATTTTATTCCCAAGTAGTATTCCATCATTTAGATGCACCACAATTTAAGTGTTCACTTTGAAGAATATTTGGGTCATTTTCAATTTTTGGCTACTACAAATAAAGTTGTTAAGGATATTCATGGACATAATTTTTACAAACATAAGCATTCAGTTTCTAAGATAAATGCTCAGAAGTATAAGTGCTGGCTGGGTCATATTAAGTATATGTTTAACTTTGAAGAAACTGCTGGTCTAATTTCTTGAGTGGCTATATCACTTCTATTTCTATTGTACAAGGAAGGCTTGAAACAACCAGTTATTTCACAGCCTCACCAGCATTTGACATCATCAATAGATGTATGTTTATTTTAGCCTTTCCAGTAGAAATGTAGTGGTATCTCATGATGATTTTAATTTGCATTTCCTAATGAATGATGTGGTTGAGTATCTTTTTTTTATGTCTGTATGCCATTCATATCCATTCTTTGATATGTCCATTGATATCTTTTGCTTATTTTCTAATTGGATTACTTGGTTTTTTACTGTTGAGTTTAAAGAACTGTTCATTCTGTATCTGATATGTGATTTGCAAATGTTTTCTCTAAACCAGTGCCTTTTCATTTTCTTAACAGTTTTTCATGTAGCAAAATATTTAATATTGATAGAGTCTAACAATTGAGGTTTTTAATCAACTATGCTTTTGATGTCATGTTTAAGAATTTGTTGCCTATCTGTAGGTCATGCAGATTTCCCCCTATATTAAAAAAAGTTTTATAGTTTTACCTTTACATCTGAGACCCATTTTAAGTGAAATTATTTGGAACATGTGGGCTTTAGAACAAGGTTTTTTTGTTTCCTTGTTTTTTTGAATTGATGTCAATTGTTTCAGCATCATTTGTTAAGAAGTCTGTTTTTCTTCCAATCTATTGGTTTGTATTTCTCATCAGAATCAACTGGGCACATTTTTTTTTCACATCTGTGTTTTATCAGTGGAAAAGTAGGAAAGGTGCGGGGAGAGAAGAGAAGGTTAATGCTCACACAAATTACACAGAAGATAGGAAATAAGGTCTTTATTACAGGTGGGCATGTGTCCAGGTGAAAACTGAAGTGTCTATTACTATATAAAAAAAGAAGAACGAATATTCAGGGAACATTAGAAATCTATATCAGAGCAACTGTTCTTAAAAACAAAAACAGAAACATGAAAACAGGATTCAGCAGTTTGGCAGGGTTCCCTTCCCAGTAAGGGCTGGCAGAGAAGTGACAAGGCTGTTGTCTCTTGGTGCCAAAGGTCCCTCTGCCCTTTCTGCCTGCACCATTATGCAAGCTTCCTTATTTCATACCAGCCCACTGCCTCCATCTCTCCTTCATTATATGCTGATTGCAGTATTCTGGGTTTGAGCCTGGTAAACCATCCTCAATTTCTTTTAGGAGACAATTTCACTTGTAGTCCATGATCACTATTTCCATGTCAATTCTGGTCAATTTTATTTTATTTTCTAAATTGTTTTTTTAGATTTAATTGCTGGTAGATATGTATTTATTGTCATTTATTTTTCATAGCTTTTATCTTCTTTTTCTTATATAAGTCCCTTTAACATTTCACATAATAATGGTTTGTTGAGGACGAACTCCTTTAGTCTTTTCTTCTCTGGGAAGCTCTTTATCTGCCCTCTGATTCTAAATGACATCTTTGCTTGGAGAGCAATCTTAGTTGTAGGTTCCTGCTTTTCATGACTTTGAATATTTCTTGCCAATCACTTCTAGGCTGAAAAGTTTTTTTTTTGAGAAATCAACTGAGACTCTTATGGAAATCCCTTGTAGGTAACTAGCTGCTTTTCTCTTTCTGATTCTAAGATTTTCTCTTTATCTTTAACATTTTAATTAAGATGTGTCTTGGAACAGGCCTCTTTGCATCCCACGTTTGAAACTGTCTGTGCTTCCTGGACTTGCATGTCTGTTTTCGTTGCCAAATTAGAGAAACTTTCTTTCATGATTTTTTTTCAAATAGATTTCCAATTTCTTTTTTTAAGAATATTTAGCACTCATGTAAGCAGTATTTTTTATTTTTTTAAGATTTTTAATTTTATTTATTTTTAGAAAAGGAATCGAGGGAGAAAGAGAGAGAGAGAGAAACATTAACGTGTGGTTGCTGGGGGCCATGGCCTGCAACCAAGGCAAGTGCCCTGACTGGGAATTGAATCTGCGATGCTTTGGTTCACAGCCCACGCTCAGTCCACTGAGCTATGCCAGCCAGGTAGATTTCCAATTTCTTGCTCTTTCTCTTCTCCTTCTGGCACCCCTAGGATGTGAATGTTGGACCTCTTGAAGTTGTCCCAGAGGCTACTTATACTATTCTCTTTTTTTAATTCTTTTTTTCTTCTTCTTGTTCTGATTGTTGTATTTTGCTTCCTTATGTTTTAAATCATTGTTTTGATTCCTGGCTTTATCCACTCTACTGTTGTTTCCCTGTAAATTTTTCTTTATTACAATTAGTGTATCCTTCATTTCTGACTGGAACTTTTTTATGCTGCTGAGATTCTCACTAAGTTCCTTGAGCATCCTTATAACCAGTGTTTTAAACTCTGAATATGATAGATTGCTTATCTCAATTTTGTTTAGTTCTTTTTCTGGACTTTTGATCTGTTCTTTCATTTGGGCTATGTTTCTTTATCTCCTTATTTTGGCAACTTCTCTGTGTTTTTTTCTATGCATCAGGTAGAGCTGCTATGACTCCCTGTCTTGGTAGTGTGGTCTAGTGTCATAGGTGTCCAGTAGGGTCCAGTGGCACAGCCTCTCCTATCACCCAAGCTGGGTACTCAAGGTGTACCCTTTCTGTGGGCTGAGTACACCCTCTTTTTTTAGCTGAACCTTGATTGCTGTTGGCAGGGCAATGGAAGGGATTTACTATGGCTAGTCAGCTGCAAGAACTGGCTGTGGCTACTAACAGCCAGGACCATATGTCCTTCATGGAAGATCAGCTATGTGGGACACAGTGGTCATGCTCTGCCATGGTCTGTATCTGTACACTGTATGTACAGGCTCTGGGGTTTCCTGGATGGTGCAGGACAGGGTCATCCCCCACTTGTGTTTTGCCCAGGGCCACACTCCCTGAGCTATAAAGCAATCTCAGACAGCTGCTATTTAGAGATTCCCAGGCAAAGCCTACCTATGATCTGCTAGTGCTGATCTATGGCTGGTTGCTGCTAGTGCTGACCTATGGCACCTTAACAAGAGGTATCACGGCTGGGGGCTCACTGAAGCTTGCTGTTGCTTGTTTGAGAGCATTTAGGGAGTTGTGAAGCTTGATCCAAGACTATTCATTCATATGGAAAAACAGCTTGGGTGGAGTCTCTAGGGATCTCCAGGTTGGAGCAAATGTGTCAGTCAGGTTGAGGGCATCTCAGATATGGCACCAGCCTGCCAACTCTGTGGCTCTGTGGTGGGAGGGCTCACAAAAGGGTACAGTCGCCTTTTCTTGCCTTTCTGTCTGGGAGAAAGCTGTCCTCCAGCCCTCACCTTGATGCCAGACACTTCAGTTTCTCCCTGTATGCCACTGGTGCCTTTCAAGCTGTTAGGCCAGTGCTGGAGCTCAGAGGGAGTGAGTCTGATTAAATCTGTGTGGGGGTTCTTTAAGAGGAAGTGCGTGGGACTCAAGAAGTTTCTTCTACCACCTCAGTCCTCACTGGTTTTTGCAGCCAGAATTTATTGCAATTTCTCTTCCTGGCACTAGAACCCTGGGCTGGGGGCTCTGCTGTGAAGCTTGACTCCTGCCCCCAAGATATCCCTCCTGAGTTTTTATCCACCCCATGTGGATGTAGGACCAGCTCATTCCATGTCTCCACCCCTCCTACCAGTTTAGATGTATGTGGTTTCTTTAATTCTGTAGTTGTGAGACTTCCATTCTACTTAATATTGTGTGTTCTGAGTGATGGTTGTTCTATATTTTAGTTGTAATTCTGATGTGGTTGGGTGAGGAGGTGAGCCATGTTTATCTATGTCACCATCTCGACTGGAAGTAACTCGGGTCAATTTTTGATGATATGTTACTGAAAAACTTGTCCCTAATGTCCAATATTTTTGGTTCCTGAGATGATCTTGATTCAGATAAAATTTGATAAAACTACTCAAACGGAAGAGTCAGAGTCCCTGTCTCTGAACGTTGAAAATTATGAGAGAGAAATGAGTGAGAAAGTTGGAAAGTGCAGCTGGGTTGACTCTCAGGAAAAGTTTGCATTTACAACATGAAAACTCAGGCCAAACCTATGAGGGAAGTTGAAAGATCAGGAATTTGCCCTTTCTCAGCTTCATTGGTAGTGGCTGTGTATCACTTGATGTTTAAATGGTACCTAATGGCATTTTTAACTCAGGTGAGGAACAGCCAAACAGTATTAGAAAGTCTGTCCTATTTAATTACATTCTGTGTTCTTTGGATCCAGGGAAGAATTAGACTGGTCTGCATCCAGTCGATCTGGCTCCTGGGTATAGCTGGAATGAGACCTTGGCCAGTACAAGGAATGAATGTTGTCAAAAGATGAGTCTCAGTGCCCGGGACCCATTGTGCAAAAAGTTGGCATTCTGGTATTTGGTTAACTCATTTCCTTCTAAAAGTGTTAAATATTATAAATGTGCTCTAGGCTTTCATGTGAGTGACAGAGAGGTAGATCCACTCTTAGAATTCTTGGGGTGCCCTGGAGAAATCTTTGTACCTCCTTTTTAGTTTTACAAATGTCAATGGTCTAAATGTTTATGGTCCAAAATTCTTTTTAAATTGCAGAAAAATGAGAATTTTGATCGACCAACAATAACTATATCCAGGTTTAATGATGGTTCATCTCAAAAACCCTCACATACCTACCAACAACAGGATTAAATCTTATCCTTAATGACATGCATTTTGACACCTTTATCACTGGGCTTTGACATATGTTTAGAGAAGTTGTTTAAAAATCAACCTTGTCTTACATTTCATTATACACTTGTCTACCTTAGCCTGGGTTTTGCTTTCCTCGGTTTCACTTTCCATGGTTTCAGCTACCTATGGTCAAGGGCAGTCCAAAAATGTTAAGTGGAAAATTCTTAAACTCAACTCATAAGTTTTAAATTATGTGTCATTTTGAATAGCACGATGAAATCTCGAGTCATCCAGCTCCCATCTGGGACATGACTCATCCCTCTGCCAGTGTCTCCATGCCACACACACTCCCCGCCTGTTAGTCACTTAGTAGTTGTCTTGTCATAAAAGCCGCTATCAAGGTATCACAGTGCTGTGTTCAAGTGTCATGTATTGTTCTTAACAATGGCACCAATGCATGAGTGTAGTGTTGTTGGTGATTCAAATAGGCCAAAGAGACTCTGTAAAGTGTTTTCCTTAAGTGAAAAATGGAAAGTTCTCAACCAAATAAGAAAAAAAAGTATATGCTGAAGTGGAAAGAATCTATGGTAAGAATGAGTCATCTATCCATGAAATTGTGAAGAAGGAAAAGGAAATTTGTGCTAGCTTTGCTGTCATACTTCAAACTGCAAAGATTAATGGCCACAATGAGTGATGACTGCTTAGTTAAGATGAAAATTGCGTTAAATTTGTGGGTAGAAGACATGAAAATCAACAGAAAATGTGTTCCAACTGATGGTAATGTGTTGTGCCAGAAAAGCATTGAGCCTACAGAAGAGTACAGCAAGGGTTCCCCAGAAATGAGTGACCACATTCACATGATTTTTATTATGTAGTATATTGTTATAATTTCTCTATTTGATTATCACTTATTATTGCCAATCCCTTACTGTGCCTAATTTATACATTAAAGTTTATCATAAGTATGTATGTATAGGAAAAATACATAGTGTATATAGGTTTTGATACTCTCCATGGTTTCTGGCAACCACCGGGAGTCTGTTTTGGAGCCCTTCTCTGTGGACAGCCAGAGGCTACTGCACTGGAAAGATGAGCAGAGTTAGGAAAAGGGAAGCAACACGGGCACCGTACTTGGGCATGGCAGATGGTGAAGAGTGTGGCCTTGAAGTCAGATACCCTGAGTTCTAATCTCAACACCAATATTTAATACATGGAAAGTGAATTACTTCATCGTGCTTCTGTTTTTCCATATGTATCAATAAATAAGGGTAATATCATTAAATACCAAATACAGCAGTTATAGTAAAGGGGATAATTTATATAAATTGTTTGAACCATTATAGAATGCTTTCCAAAAGCATATTCCAAAATTTTATAAGTATTTATTCATCATTTACTCATCCAACAAGCATTTAAATGCCTAAGCACCTGACATGTACCTATTGTTCCAGAAGTTTACAATCTATTGGTGAATAAAACCAAAGACAATCTTTGCTCTTGGGAGATTTTCATTTGTTTGTTTGAAATTTTATTTTTAATGTGTGGAGCAATACTAAGCATTCAAGATTTTGCTTAATTGATTGATTGATTTTTAGATTTTTATTTTATTTTTTGAGAGGGAAGGGAGGGAGAAAGAGAGAGAGAGAAACATCAATGTGCGTTTGCTGGGGGCCGTGGCCTGCAACCCAAGCATGTGCCCTGACTGGGAATCGAACCTGCGATGCTTTGGTTCACAGCCCGTGCTCAATCCACTGAGCTACGCCAGCCAGGGCAGCTTAATTGATTTATTTTTAAGTGACTCGATTATACCACATCAGAAACATTGGAACTTCAACTCTCACATGATCACTAATTCTAAGCAGTCTTATCTCTTCAGAAATGATCCAGAGGAGGTAGTCTCAATTCCAATATTGACTTGATTTAAAAGGAGAACACCCCTCTCACAAAAGAAGGCCTTTAGAAGGAGCTTGTTTCTGGATTTTGACAGGCAAAGGTGGTAACACCGGCTCTCACCAGTTAGCTTTTGGCTGCACGGTGCTCTTTTCTCCATTCAACACATTTTTAAAGAGACTGGAACACTGTGTGACTAGCCACATTCTGTGTTGCCATGCATTTTATACTGGATGTGAGTCAATACACTTGCCACTTTTCTTGACAAGTCTAAGCGTAAGAGTTATTTAAGGAAGAATAAGATTAAAAACCCTCAAATGTACAACATTACCTACACAGAACTGTTTTTCATCAAGAGACCCACTTGTTATAGAAAAACCATATGTTGTTTTATTGTGGACAGAAACAAGTCTTTTCTCGAGTGATTTAATTGTGCTGGCAACATTTGGCAACTCTGTAAGGCTTCGATTTCTGGAGTACTGTCTTACTTCCCATTTTAACAACGGTAAATAATCACTTCTTTTATAAAGAATAAAAATTCATTTTATCACCATAGTTGTAACATATTAAAAGATTCAGCACACTCTAAATCACTGCTCCTTCTCACAAAAGTAAAGAAACATCGAAGTGGTCAAAATAATTTCCAGGAGATCCCTCTCTATCTGTTATTCTTGAACTGCACATATATTCTGAACTAGGGTGAAAAATAAGACTTCTTGGGTCTTATTGTAATGTTTCAGTTTCTTTAGAGAGAATGAAATCATTCATAGATGCTCCTTACTTCTGCCTATCCTCTCACTACATCTATTCTCACTAAAATTTTCTATTTCCCTTGCCTCTCCATTGCCCACTCTGAAAACATAGTATGAGATAAAGAGCCAGGCATACTTAATTTAGGCAGTAATCAGAAGAGAAAGCTTTATTTTCCTCTTATGTCAGGCCCACAAAGCAGACATATATGTGACTGTCAATCAGTTTTAAAATTGCTTTGTAAACTACTCAGCTATTTAATTTTTATTTTAATGATATGGTACCCAACACAAAAACTACTATTTATAATCATGCATTCATAATAAATTTATACTGCCATTTCTTCACTGATTGCTTGAAGAATCATATTACTGTTCCCAAAAGCAATGTAGTATTTTCCTTTTCCCTAGCAAAGTTAGGTAGAATCTACTGAATCCATAGTAATCCAATTCACTAAAGACTTTTGATCGAAGACTTTTTTTCTCCTTCTTGGACCATCGAGATCAGCCATATCCATAGCTCAGGGGTGGCTAGACAATTGGGCAGCCCTGTTTTAACAGGGTAAATATTGTCAGGTTAGCACAATTAGTAGTTCCAAGATGTCTTGTTTTGGCAGAGGGCAGAAAAGTTGGAGGGAATCAGTGGAAGCTATAATTTGATGTTTTGTTTTGTTTTTGGATTGCCAAGATATTTTCACTGACATAACATAATTTAGTCTTAACTAATCACATCAATATCTCTTTTGTAGAACCACAGGGAATAAACTTATGTGTAGTTGACCTCATTAGGTCACGCTTTGCAGGTTATGGAAACACAGCTGCCATCCGCATTTTAGGCTCATTTATTAACCTAGAAACTCTTTTAAAAGGAAAAATGGTCAGTTACCTCCTGCTACATTTTAACATTGAGACAATTCTACATAACAACGTTCTCCCTTAAGTCTGAAACTATTGTTCTTGTTCTGCTGTAACAGCCAAAGACAAATTTTGACTAAATATTTGGGTGATTATGACCATCTTCGGCCAATCAGTCTTCACATGCTGCTGCTCAGTTCAAGCAAGCCCAATACACAGGTGTCACCTTTGGCGAATTCATAATATTCAAGTAGCTGGATCTCCACTTTGTTAGCACCCATCATACAGCATTGAGTATTTAACATTGTAGTGGACCCTCTGTTAGGAGTAGATGATAAGTATCATTTTAGCTTATTAGATTTATACAGTGCTGTTTGAATTTGTAGCATTTGAAAAAGTTAAGCAAAAATAGGCTTTTAAAATTTTTGACTTCTATTTTACTTTATTTTTAATATGTTTTCTTGATTATGCTATTCTAGTTGTCCCAATTTTTCCCTGTTTGCCCCCCTTTGGCCCGACACCCCCTTTCCCTCTAGCAATCACCTCCCCTCCTGTCCATGGGTCATATATATAAGTTCTTTGGCTTCTCCATTTCCTATACTACTCATTTTTAAAATTATTTTATTGTTGTTCAAGTATAGTTGTCTGCCTTTACCCCCCACCTCAGCTAACCCCAGCTCCCTCCCCTGATTCCACCTCTCCTTGGTTTTGCCCATGTGTCCTTTATAGTCGTTCCTGAAAACCCTTCACCCTCACCCCCCATTATCCCCTCCCATCTCCCCAAAACAAGGAAATATTCCTTTGATAAGTACAATTGGCAAGTACTACTAATGCAAAGGAAAACATACAGTCTATTTTACTTAATTTTATTTTAAGCATGCTATTTTGTGCCATGCTTTGTTACTATTATTATTATTATTATTATTATTATTATTATTATTATTATTTATTTTGGTCTTCTGCCATTTTCCAGAAACAGTTCATTTTCTTCAATGAAGAAAGAGATTCTGAAAAGCAGTCATTCCAAACAATCTCCAGAACACAATTTCAAGCTACTGGTCCAAACTATTTGGCACTTCAGGCAATAATTTATAATCCTCCATTAGACCCTGCCATTTGAAATCATCGCAGTTTTGTATTTTATCTTGAAAATTGTGTTCTCTGGGACTGCCATTCAAAGAAAAATATCCCCAAATGTAGATAAAACCAATCATTCTGTCACTCCCTGTTCGGCATCTTAGTGGAGATGATGGTGACAGATGAAAATTCTTTCAAAGAAGTATTGCCTCAGTATATCAACTCAAATGCAACTTGTTTTGCATTGTCAGATAACAATGCCGACTAGAGCAATGAAAAAATAAACACGGACAGGGGCATCAGTGGAAAAGCCCATCACTCAATTTCTACTGATAATAAATAAATGGAGGAAAAATATATATTCATTACATGGTTGAAAGACCCGAAGCCCATAACGTTTAGAAATGCAATTTCCAAACATCCTGTGAGCATTTTCAGAAGCTGTAGCTGAATACCAATAGGGTGTTTGCTCATCCCCAAAGCCATGTTATATTTTTCCCCCCCATGTTTCAGTACGGCACATTTCCTTTACTGATCTAGTTAAACATAAACCTTGCAAGGTGTGGACCAGAGCGACTGTAATGCAGACAAACAAACACATTACAAAAGAGTGAAATTAAAGAAACAAAGTATCTCTCATGGAGAGACCACCATATTAATGTTAAAGCATTTCAAACCTTCCAAATTAAAGAAGTTTTACTCTTGGTCAACGGACATTGGCAGCAAGTCAAAATTACCAGAATTTTGCAACTACTTTTACACAATGTACTGAAGTGTCCTGAAATGATGAATGTTAAATAAAAGAAGGGAACGGGTCATCAAAGAACACATATAAAAGACCCATGGACAAAGCCAAAGGGGGATAGGACTGTGGGTGGGAGGTGGGGATGGGTGGGCAGAGGGAAGTGGTGGCAGGAAAATGGACACAACAGTACTTGAACAACAACAACAACAAAAAATTCACAAAATCCCTGAAAATACTGTTTTGCATTTTGAAGATTATATTCAGAATCTAAATATATTGGCTGAATTTATTTTTTTGCCTGAGCTGACCCATTGTTAGACCAACAGTTGAAATGGAGAAGTCAGCCTTTGTGACTTGGATCCAGTCTCCAAAATATGGCAATTGAGTGACACATGAAAGCAGAATATTTAAAAGACAGTGGGCACACTTTCATTTTTTCCTAATAGGAATTTAGTTTCTCTACCTACTATTGCATTTTCATCAAAATGAAAACAGTAAACTGACTTTCAGTATATCCAAGGAGTATATGACTTTTCCCATCTTAATGTTTCCAATATCATTCTCAGAATTCTTTCCCACTCCTTGCTTGCTGTAGAACATGGAGCAAAGGGAAAATTGTCTTCAGGTCTGAGCTCCAGAGAAGTCAGTTGGATCTGGGAAGGGCTCAGGATGCTGCTTTTCCACTTTCTGACTTCTATTTGTAAATACCCATGGAACTGAGCAACACAAGGACCAAGTATGCCTCTCACTAATGTGGAAGGAACTCAAAATTTTGGCAGTATGACAGGTTCTACCACATCACTTGTCATTAAGGTTTTCAAAGGGAATTTATTTTCAGAGCATTCAACTTGGCTAACATGTCTGCTGAAAGGTCCTTGGCATCTCGTTATTGCCACGAAATACATTTGGATCCACGGCAAAACAATTGAAATGAGAGCATTGCAGAATTTTTTATGTTGGTTTTTTTTTAATCCTCACCTAAGGGAATTTTTTAAGGAGAGAGAGTTCAATTAGGTGCCTTCTCCTACCTGCCTTGACCAGGGATTTGATCTGCAACCTGGGTATGTGCCCTGACTGAGAATCAAACCCAGGACCTTTTGGTCTATGAGATGATGTTCCAACCAACTGAGCCACACCAGCCAAGACTGTTATTTTCTTGAAGTATAAAATTAAGAGACCATATAAAATCACTTTTCAAATTAGGTATAAAAATTATTATAAGAGATTTTTAGTCACCTCATTGATAGAAAACAAGGTACAAAACTCTTTTCTTTTAGAGTTGAAGAAGTAGCAAATCAATTCAATAAGAAATAGACTCTAACCCCTAAACTCCTTTGGACTAATGGCATATGTTTTGTATAGATTGCAAGGAAACTAAAACTTCATGTAACCATAGAGATCAGAGAAGGAAGGCCTCTCAGAGATAATATGTCTGAAACTCCTCATGGAGCTCAGGGAGGTTGTGAAACAGTCAAACAGTCACTTGAGACAGAACTGGAACTCACCCCATTTTTCTCTCGCAAGTGTGCACACTGAAGGCATTTATCAGAGAAGTATCAATTCAGATCCCATTAATGCGAGCTGCTCTAATTTGACTGGTCTTTACATAGTTCAGTTTTATACGACCTCTCAAAAAGCAAAATATAAAGACTTTTGCTTTATATCAGACATATCTGAGATAGTCATCAGAAAATATGTCTAACCTACTTGAAAGAAATATTTTTAAGGCCCTTATCACATTAATTGGCTTTATGGAACTAGATACTGCTGCTTCCAGAGCATGAGATCACATCTGAAGAGATTCTGAAAGGTCGTCTGGTTTAGCCCTCTGCCTCGCATGCACCCAGTGAAACACTCTTCTATTTGTTTTGCAGTAAAATCTTCTGCTCAGAAAAGCCAGCCAGTACCTGAAAATACCACGTGAGCAATTAGTTTTGTTGTCATTATTGTTGTTATTTATCTGAGTGGAACAAGCCTGTGTTCTTAAAGTATTCTATAATTCACATTTTCTCCCACATTTGATTATCTTATCTTCTAATTAGTAGAATTGGAAGGAGTCTTACTATGTATGTGCCTGCTTTCATTCAATGTTTACATACATTAATAGACCCTAACTTATATGTCATTGTTGCTCTATTTTATCCATTACACTTAAAAACTAGTTGATTTTTTGTCTTATAAAAGATCAAGGAATTTACATTTATCTAATAACCTTCTGAACCATGCTATTAAATTATATTGTACTTTACATGAGTGACAAGTAACATAAATCTGACATGGACAATATGTTGTGTGTTTGTAAGATACAGCTATAAGTAAATGAGATTGGTTGGGTTCGTGACTTGAGAATTCAATTTTACAATTTTATCACCATCCCTTTTATATAATTATAGATTTATTTTTCCCCCAAACAGTTAATATTTACAGGGAAAACTGCCCTTCACTCTTTTGAGATCCAGAGTTGCTGATCAGTAAGTTCAGAAGTAGAGCACTGTAGAACGCTTCAAAATCGCCCTGTTCCAGGAGCAGATCACGGAAATTGGACTGGACTGGTGGAGCTCATAAAAGGCCTTTGAGCCAAATAAGCAAAGACAAATAAAATAAAGTAAAATAAAAAGCTGCCAGGGCAGCAACTGGTATTTGCTAAATGACTTTCTCTTACTCTTCCACATGTAAAATTGACCCTACTCAGTCACGGAGAGAAGGGTGGGGAAGGAGCTTGCAAGACAGCTGACATTCCCTACACTTGAAGCAAATGGGTCCCGCTCTGCAGAGTTGGAACAATGACTGGGGAGAGAGGGAGCATAATAAGTAAGTAAGCTTAAGGTAAATAGACATTTACGGTGGTTACTAGGTATGTGTGTTTAATTGAGTTTGCCCGTGATCAGGGTCTCGGATCACAAAGTAGAAGAAGGAAATATTTAGAGAGCAGCATAGGAAGGAGTCGGGTTGGAGGCCCTGTGGGGGATGATAAGGTGGAAGGCTGCAGGTAGGGAAGCAGTTGATCACGAGGACTCTGTGATTACAAACCCCTGTCTCTGAAACATCTAAGGACCTCGAGTGCAGAATGCGTTTCCCCTTTAATTGACCTGTGACTCAGAAGCATTCATTCCGTGTCTAATTGGCATCTATATGTTAGGGTCACATCCCTAGTATGGGATGTACTCATGTTCATATTAATTACTGCCACACCCTCACCTCACACCCACCCTCACCTCACCTTACCACCTCCAGCTCTGCGATGATGTTCTCCACCGGCACTGTCCAGTTTTGCAGCCACTGGTCACATGTGGCTACCAAGCATATTAAATGAGACTAGTGCGTCTGACGAACCGAATCTTTAACGTTAGTAATTTAAAATTGAATAGCTACTTCTGGCTGTGGCTGGGAAATAGCATTGTTTTGGCAATGTCACAAGCTATATCACTTTGAACAGTTTACTGGGGAGTATTGAACCTCACTTTCCTGTGCTGGACTGACGAGAGAGAAACCTGTGAAAATTGACTGTCCGAGCGTGTAAGAGGTCCCGCCTCTAGGGGGAGCTCAAGACCTTCTCTCATGCCTGTCAATCCTCCCCAAGGATAAATCCAATTCCTACGAGAACCTCCCTACCCAATGAGATCCTGTTATTTAGGGTTGAGAATACAGATTAAAGCACTAATCAGTGAATGCAGAACAAGATAATGGTAACAGCTTCTGTTTGTTAACATCCACAGAACCAGCTTGCTAAGAAGGCATTCGATGCCTGACGCCCCCAGAGGGAAGAGAAGTGCTGGCCAGCTCTCGCCCCCCACCTGCAGTGTCCTCTCTGCATTTTCTTCCCTCTCACCTCCATCCTGGGACAGGATCGAGATATTTAAAAGCCCTAAACACTTAAAGACTATGGTGTCTCATTCATGTATCATTATAAATGAAAACATTAGAGATATAAAAAGGGTCAGCAAAGTTTTTCAAAAATGTTATTGCACTAAGCACAATGGTGAGTCCGCCTTTTAGAAAGGCGTCTGTCTCCATCCAAGCACTTTCTTCATTAATCCGAAAGTTATCGCCCTGTTTTGGGAAGCTCTCTTGGTCCTTTGGGCAGGCAGTCCAAACTAGCAAGCCTCCAGGGGCAGTGAAGGAAGTCCTTTCTCTTATTCTCTCTCACTCATTTTTCGCTAACTTTGAATCTGTCTCGTCCCTATTTCTGAAATAAAAACAAGAGACCTGAGACAGGCTTTGGGAAAAGCAGGGAGGGAAGAACAGGTAGCCATACTTGATGTTGTTCCTTTAAGTCAGTGGTTCTTAAACTCGAGCGGCACATCAGAATCACCTGGAGGGCTTGTTGAAACACAGGCTGCCAGGCCCCATTCCATACTGTAGGACTTAGTAGGTCTGGGATGGGCCTGAGAACTGGCATTTATAACAAGTTTTTAGGTAATGCTTATAATGCTTGTCTGAGGGCCACAATGTAGGTCTTGCTTCGGAATTAAGGGTCCGAGCTTGGGCTGGTAATGATATGTTTTCTGGGTTCCTCTGCAAGCTTTACGTGTGCATGTGGTAAATGTGCCTGTATTCCCAGGGAACTCAGAGAAGCAGCTATGGCTGAGGGCAAGATCCGGTACTTCTGGGCCTGATCTTGCCCTCACAAAAGCCTGACCAAAATGCAGCCTTTAAAATAATCTTCCATGGGCTCTGTCCGGTAGCTCAGCTGGTTAGAGTGTTGTCCCCATATGACAAGGGCCGGTTCTATCCCTAGTCAGAGCACACACAAATCGACGACCAATGAATGCATAAATAAGTGAAACAATGAATCTCTCTCTCTCTCCCTTCCTCTCTAAAATCAGTAAATAAAATTTGAAAATAAAATAATCTTTCAGTGGTACCCAAGAACAGAATCGAAATACGATTTCTATTTTTTCACTCTGTTTTCTCTGCATTGCCACCTTTTCGTTAACTCTACCTTGGCGATCCTATAACTTTTCATTTTCTGAGCTGTATTTCAGAGTTAGAGATGTTGGCTAAAACAGAAAGAAGCCAACCAACTACTTCCAGTTTAATGTGCCTGTAAGAGATTAGAAAACAGAACTGCTCCCTATGACATCACCATTTTTTCTGTGCCTCGGGGAGAGGCAGAGCTTGAGAGGGTGGTGTCCCCATGATGGGTCAGCACGAGCAAACTTCTTTCTTCAGCATGGAAGAACTGAGGTTGACCTGACTGTCTTAAGAGGTTATGGAGAAAGGATGTGAGGCTGCCGAAGATGATTTCCTAAACAGAGGAAGAATTAGCACTGTGAAGCTGGGAAATGCCTGCTCCTGAGGGGTCATCTGTGAATGGGCTGCTCATCAGGGTCCCTCGTGGGGTTTTCTGTGTTTTTTTTTTAAAGATTTTATTTATTTATTTATTTTTAGAGAGGGAATGGAGGGAGATAGAGAGAGAGAAACATCAATGTGCAGTTGCTGGGGGTCATAGCCTGCAACCCAGGCATGTACCCTGACTGGGAATTGAACCTGCGACACTTTGGTTCACAGCCCACACTCAATCCACTGAGCTACGCCAGCCAGGGCTGTTTTCTGTGTCTTGACACAGCAGCATGGGCTGGCCTCACCAGCCTCAGGGTCTGCCTCACTGGGTCTCATTTCAGGAATGAAGGACCACAGAAGGCTTATTTGATATCACACATACCGTACTGGCATAGTTGGGTT
Source organism: Phyllostomus hastatus (assembly GCF_019186645.2). Taxonomy (NCBI): domain Eukaryota; kingdom Metazoa; phylum Chordata; class Mammalia; order Chiroptera; family Phyllostomidae; genus Phyllostomus; species Phyllostomus hastatus. The sequence continues at coordinate 12,184,995 of NW_025334006.1, read as the reverse complement.
TGAAATTGATTTGCCTGGAATAACCTATGCCATTTTCAGGTCTGCTTGCTGCCTCTTTTTCAGTTAGGTGACACTGATTCTCCCCCCAGAAGAGAAAAACCTGTCTTCATCCCCCTCACTTAAAAATGGCAGCATTGCTAGTGGCTGAGATTGCAGGGGAAATGAAATTTTATCTTTTTGACCTTACCACAACACTTGAAAACTATAGAAACAGGAAGAGTGTATTATGCTTACCTCTTCAGTGACAGCAGTCCGCTTTGGTAAATAGCGCACATATCTTAGGGCTTCAAAGACACACTTTATGAAAGTCCAGATGTTCACAGACACTCTGCAATCCGTTTCAACCTTGGATAATTGCACTCTTCTTATCCAAGGGCAGTTTCAACAAGATATGATGTATTTTGTTTTGGGTTGCTGTAAGTACCAATAGCTCAAGAAGTGCTGTTATAATAACCCACTTTATCCTAGCTAGTGGCTGACCTCCAGGGAGCTCAAAACATTTTGTTATTAGTGTCTTATTAGTTATCACAATTGAGGTCTTTTGAAGGAGATGGAAAGTCTTATTACTTCCATTGTACAGATAAAGCAGTCAAGGCCCAAAGGCTAAGTGGTTGTTTCGTAGCCTCACAGAATCCAGAGCTGTTGTGTTTCTGGGATCAGGGGTCTAAGATATAGAGTTAAAAACAAAAACAAAATTCTGCTGTATGAAATATGTCTTGGTCATCTCCTAACCTAAAAGATAGTGAAACTTTCTTTCTGGCAAATTTGTCCACTTCTGCTTGACTCATGGAATAACAAAACATTTTCGTTTTCCTCTCACTTTTTGCTGTTATTTTTTTAAGTTGCTTTAGGCATGAGCTATTAAATTTCAACTTTTAAATCATTTAACTTATATTTCCCTTTTGTATATATGATCACTGTATTCAGAAAAATCTCCCTGGATGTGGAGCCTCGTGAAAGCGTAAATGGGTCCCAGGAACTCTGGGCTACTCCGAGTATTTCCCCTTATTCTCTCCTGTCTTCATGACACGTGTGATTGTCTGCAAGCGCCGACAGTCCAGAAAAGGAGGCAGCTGTAGGTTAGGCCCTTCCAATAGGTTCCCAGAGCACCCCTGGTTGCTTCTGACATATGCCCACCACACCACTCTGAAGTTACCTATTTGACATGATCACCGGCCAGCAGTGACCGTGGAACGCTGTGGATGGCTCATCAACACACGAGAAAAACACAAGAGACAACCAAGTCCCGTGGGAAGTAGGAATGGAATGGCCACTCTCTCTGGTGGGGAGAGTGCCACATGGCCACCCTCTCTCCTGGAGGGCACCATGGCCACCCCTCTAGTGGGGAGCACCTCATTCCCCCCGCCCCGCAGAGAGGTTTTTTATTGGTTTCATTTGAATAAGAATTCAGGTAAAACTCACTACTCATTGCTAGGAAGTAAGGATCAAACAATAGATAACAAGGAAGTCTGAGGGCCTATTTTGAGTCAGGATCAAAGAACTGTAAGACTTTGAGGAACAAACTAACTTCCTCCTTGGACCCTTCTCATTCAACTGAGAGCATTCTAAACAAAGAAGGTTTCACAGTAATTTACATGTTCTTTCTTAGGCCTGATCACCCGGGAAACCTGCCCTTATCAGCACAGAGCTGCACCACCCTGTCATTGTTTCAGGCTTAGGTGGAGCAAGGGAACTAAGGCAACCAAGAGATAAGGAGATTTTCTCCCAGACTTTGAGGACTCAAGCTATGTCAAAGCCGAGGAGCGAGGGTCCATCACCCCCTTTTGCTGTAGCCCCCAAAGTCCTTTCTTGGGGGCCTCCCATGTGATCGTGCCTGTCTTAGGCCATTCCCCTCTTGGGGAATCTTACCCATCATTGGCTAACTGACCAAGCATTGGGGTTCAGTTATGAATGAAGCAGCAGAAGCAGCGATCCTGCCAGGGAGATAAGCTTTTGTCTCCTTACTGGCTCACGGTTCAAGACCACTCCCTCAGCCTTAGCCTTGGCGGGGGTTACAGCTTCTGATACCAGGCAGGGCAGTTCCCAACACCTATTTACTTGTTTGAGTTCTTGGAGGGCAGAAACTGTTCCCTTTATCACTGTACCCCCAATACACAGAAGACAGCCTTGTACACAGTAGACACGTGTTCCCGATCTATTCCGTTTGTCTCTTTAGAAGCACTTTCTGTACTTATATACTCTGGTCTGTGCCTGGTAGGCTAACCCACATAGAAGCCATCAAGGAACTCCCATGAGTTCAGCCAGCAGAAGGCATCCACAGGAAAGTTAGGGCAGAAGATAGTGGGATTGAAGTAAGTTTTCTTTTAGTTCCCTCTTTCCTAGCTTTCCATGGATTAGTGCTGTCCATCTACCAAAAGCCATGTGACGGTATTCAAAAACATTCCATGATGTTTTATACAGAAATGACAGGCATGGAGTTAAAAAAATGAAAAGAGACCAAAACAAAACATACAAGCAAACCATTTAAATGTCATATTTTCCAGAAACCCAAAACTTATACTAACCTGAGAGTCAGAAAACTAAGGTAATCAATATGGTTTGCTATTGAAACACAGATCAATGACACTTTTAAATTAGTTTTAATGTGCTCATATTTGCATTTTGGCACTGCTTTTATTTATCAGTGAACTATTATATCAGTGAACCATTTGTATACCTGACAGAGACCTGCTTCAGACTGAAATAGGACCAGTCATCCTGAGCAGATTAGTTTTTACTTGTTCTTTGGAAACTCTCTACAATCTCCCATCATCACCTGTACCAGTCTCTGTGGCCAAGGTATACCATATTTTTAGGACTATAAGATGCACCGGACCGTAAGATGCACCTAAGTTTTAGAGGAGGAAAATAGGAAAAAAAAATTTGAAACAAAAAATGTGGTAAAATATTTAATAACCTGTGACCCCGCTCCACGCCTCCCCTGCACAGCAAGTCAGGTAAGCTACATTCAGACTCTAAGACGCTCCCCCATTTTCCTCCCAAGTTTGGTGGGGAATGCATGTTGGTGCATCTTATAGTCCAAAAAATACGGTAGTTACTAGAGTCACAGGGGACTTCTCTGCTATCCAGGATGATTTGGTTTAGGTTATTTAGAGTTGACAACTTTTGAATCCTTGTTTTATCGTATATGCAATGGCACATTAATAACTGTATGATAAATCTCAAAGGCCCTCACAAATCAAAGATTTTTAGAGATGAAATACTGCCCAACTTGGCAGCCCCATAGGATTTTTTAAAGCTTTTTCTCTAACATCTATCACAGTTGAGAGCACAGATGGTGTCTTCATTCTTCTGTGATCTTTGCAGCCCTTGGCAGGGAGACTGGCATATTGTCGGTACTCGGCCCATAATTGCCAAAATAATCTAAGGGGTCATCTAGTCACACCTTATGATTTAAAGCAAGAAACTTCTCTACACAATTTCTGAGAGATGGTCATACAGCTTCCATTTGAAAGCTTTTTATGTTGCAAGTCAGCTTAAATCTGCCTTGAAAATCTTAACTAAATTCTATCTTTCTTCTAAGGACAGCCTGTGTATCTAGCATTGGTTAGCCTGCTTTTCACTTTTTACTTAAATCTTCTTTTCTCACTTAAAATATGTAGTTATGTTTTTTCTTTTTCAAAGTGTCTTACAGTACAATGATTTCAATTCATGTTCATTTGATTATACTCAAGTTTGTCACTCTCTCTTTAACTATGACCCTAGATATAAACCTGGAGATTTGATCTGATCCGTGTAAGATGTGACCAATGCTTTCTCTCATGTTCTGAAAACCATGCTTATTTTAATGCTGAATGAGATTCCATTGAGTTACTGTATATTGTCACCTAAGTGAAAAGATAGCTACTAGCATTTTTGAGAAAAGAAAGCCAAGCCACACACCATTATCCAACTACCAACTAGAAAAGAGGTCCCTCTTTAAGAGGGTTTATTGAGGTCTGACTTTCAATAGAGAGAACTTCTGTTGTGTCACAGACAGGCAAGGTGCTTTCTGGAAAAAACACATCATGAGTACATCAGTCTCTTTTTTATTCATGCAAAAATGCATTCCATGGGCCATTAAAAAAAAAAAAAACATGCCCTGGCTGGCGTAGCTCAGTGGATTGAGCGTGGGCTGCGAACCAAAGTATTGCAGGTTCAATTCCCAGTCAGGGCACATGCCTGGGTTGCAGGCCATAACCCCCAGCACATTGATGTTTCCCTCTCTCTCTCTCTCTCTCTCTCTCTCTCTCTCTCCCCTCCCTCCCTTCCCTCACTAAAAATAAGTAAATAAAATCTTTAAAAAAATTATAATATGAGGAAGTAATGTGGACCAAGAACGGAGATGATATTTAAGTTAGGTTTGCATGGGTCAACATTTTCATGAATCTTAAAAGTTTGTAATGTCCATAAAATTGACTCATTTAATATTGTGGTGCTAGCCAATAGTTAGAATTTAACAGATCTTGCAAGCCATATTTACTCCCTAAGAACCCATGACCTGATAAACTTTATCCACTTAATTTACACTCCTTGCTTGAGATACAAGACAAAATGTTGGTGGGGGGGGGGGGGTTGACCCTACTATTCACATGCATGTTTAAATGCAACTGTACTAATTGGATTGGGCTGGAGGAAGGGTAGAGTAAGATCAGAGGAAACTCTTCTCTAGTTTGCTAGGCTGAAAAGCTGATGTTATTGGCCCTAGTATTTATTTAACAAGGGAAAGTAAATAACTATTGTACAGTATAGACTTTTCATTTAGATCAAAGAAAAAGCCAAGGTAGAGTCTTTATATCATATAGGGATGATAATGGTCAAGCTATTTAAATTTTTACAATAATTTCCTAGCTAAAATCTTCATATACTTGTAAGTACTTATATACTTATAAGATATCATGCCTATAAAAATAGGGCTAAAAATAAAATTAGACAACAAAAACTGTGCTTGAAATTCATTGTATATGATGAACCATTTACAGTAGAAAGTTCTCCTCTACTCTTTCCTCCAACCCAGTGGTTCCCAAACTTATTGACCACCAGATTCTCAAGAGTACTCACTTAAAAATGCGGGTTCTCAAGCCTCATACACTGATATTCTAATTCAGTGAACCTCAAGCAGGGTTTTATAATCTAGAGTTTAGATCACATCCCTCTGGACCCTCCTGCAAGTGGTGTTCAGCCCAGCCTTGCAGAAACACTGGGTTCAAATGATCCTTAATGTGTTTTCATTGTAGTTGGTCTCTGAAATATGTGTCCTGCTTTACCTTTAATATGAACTTCTCAGACTAGTGGATACTAATCAAAGAAGAGAGGTGGGAAGATTTATGGATTTTTTAAACACCTTTATTTTGAACTACTTTTAGGCTCACAGATTATATATATGTGTGTGTGTGTGTGTGTGTATGTATATGTATATATGCATACATATATAAAAATTTTAAAGACCTAGTTCTTAAATGGTCCTATGATGCTGCACATGGTGAAATGCTAATTGGGTATAGTAAAAACATGAGAAGTGAGCTTTCTCTTTGCTTTGCACCTATCTTATAAAATAACATGCCCACACATATTTATATAGGTTTTAAATATTTTAATCTAGAAATATTTGATAGCTGTTTACTCCTTCTTTGGCAGGGTTGGTATTTTTATGCTTCAAAATATGATACCAGTCACCCTAGTAGTGGAGAACCATACCAACTCATAGTATTTAAATTAAGCTTTCAGATAATGCAGTTTTAGAATATATTCTGAATAGTTACTGCTACACTTTTCATGAAAAAACAGTTGGTCTATGTAAAATGAATTTTATCCAGTCGTTAAAAAATACATTTGTTTGATTTTTATCACGTAGGCATGCTAGTGACCTGTGTACAATCTCCAAATAAAATACCATCATCAAATATTTGAATTCCATAGTGTGGCTAAATTCTGTTATCCCTGAATATTCAAAGTGATTTAAAGTATTTATTTAGCTTAATAGAGCTTGAGTCATTTCATGTAATGATTGAAAGAAGGAATCATTATCATGTAAGAATGGTGAAAATTAAGTTAAAATATATTTTAACACGTGAATTTCTATAGCTGATAGCAATAAAGAATGTACTAAGAAGACATTTTCTCTTTATTATTCACATTAGCTATGCTATTTTCATATTCTGAAAGCATAATGAGATCCATAAATATGGTAATTATATTTAATACTATATAGTCAATAAAGTTAAAAATTAAATACAGTGAAGGTGCCACATTTTTCTTATTGACTACTAGTAAAAAAATACCCCCTCTGTTGCAAAGACAGCTGCCAGTGTTAGTTAAAAATCCCTACTGTGTAAATTGGTATTTAGGTATTTTCTGAAAAGTGAAAAGTGAGGTTTTTCCTACAATAGGCTATTATAGCTTCTTTATAACAGTTAAGACCTATCACATAAATCCTTCTGTGTTCTGGTTTACTGATCTATTCCATGAAGTCATTATGGACTACTGTGCCCATCCAGAAGCCCCAGGGCCCCTTAAAAATCTATTTCAGGTTTCAGATCCTGCTGACAGAAGGCACATGTTCTCCAAACCCAGATACAATGCATGAATAGGTACACTGATTTTAGCATTTGAAATTTTCATTTTATATAACTCAAACTGGATGTAGTTTTTGCTTCTTTTTGAAAACTTTTTTGAAAGATTTTATTTATTTATTTTTAGAGAAAGGGGAAGGGAGGGAGAAAGAGAGGAAGAGAAATATCAATGTGTGGTTGTCTCTTGCATACCCCCTACTAGGGACCTGGCCCACAACCCAGGCATGTGCTCTGACTGGGAATCAAACCAGCAACCCTTTGGATCATAGGCCATCACTCAATCCACTGAGCCACACTGGCCAGGGCTAGTTTTTGCTTCTTAAAAATCATCACAAATGTTGGAGAGGGAGGGAGGGAAAGAGAGAGAGAGTTGGTGGGGTGGAGGTGATGAGGGAGGACTGGATAGAACTTAGATGAGTAAAACTTTAAAACACCTAGAAAACCCTTTTCCTAAATTGATTCCTGGGTCCACTATAGCAATAGTAAAGGTGATTGTGAGCTGAATATCCAAATACCTCTCTCCCCTCTGACCTAGAAGATTTGGATCTGCTGGTAAAAATACAGCAACATCTCCGCCAATTCTGTCCCCTTGTTCTTCCAGAAGTTTCCATTGTGTTAGATTTTAAGAATGAAGACAACTTCTCCTAACAGCAACACTAAGGTTGTGGGCCCAGTGAATAGCCACTTGGTAATAACAGTGTTCGAGACAGCATGATGATGGCTGGGTCAGTGTGGACTGAGAAAGGAGGGAGTCTCCCAGCATTGTGCATTGTGAGGTCCTATCCTTGGCTCAATTGCTGGCTGGGGATTTGACACTGAACTTTAATCATCTTCAGTTTTGATCTATTTTCCCTAGAAGACATGATAACAATGTCTGTATCTTCCAAAGGAGATCATACACTGGTTACCTAAGAAATTACCCATGCATGAAAGAAACAGTCTTGGCTTGCTGCCCTAAGGGTATAATAAGAACACATTTGAAAATAATATGAATGAACTTCTGAGTAAACTTACCTTAAATATAGTGGATTATGAAACTAGTTCAACATGTGAATTTATTGCTAAGTTGTAAATAAGTCCCTCAAATGATCTTGTCATTTTTTTCTGATTTATTTCATAGCATTGGAAAAATTTCAAATGAGATAAATCATGGACCATGAAGAAAAAGGCCTCCATTCCGTATCTGGTCCTGTGATGTGCATGGGTAATTTAAAAACTTGACATTACAGGGAATTCAGAATAAGCATGAAAACTCAAGCAAATAAAAAAGTCGACACTAACTTGAATTTATCCAAAGAGTATTTCTCCATCTAACTATATTTCCCAAAGGTAAGAAGGTTGGATAGCTCTACTAGGACAGACAATGCATGAACATGCTGATATCAGAAACCAAATTGAAGGATTCCAGGAACTTCTTTCATGGTTTGTGCCTCATTTTCCCAGGCCACCACTGAATATTCTGTTCTGGCTCTGTCTGTTACTGCAGCTCGGTACAAGCTCCACACCTAGCTGCTGTGTGATCTCCAGCAAGCTGGCTAATCAGTCTTCGTCTTCATTTTGCCATCTACAAACAGGAATAATAAGAGTACCTGCTGCATAAAGCTGTTGCAAGAATTACTCTAGTATAACACTTAGCAAGATGACATAAAATAAGAGCCTCATAATCTTAACCACTATAATTTATATTATATTATTGTAATTTTTGTAATTAGGTGTCATCATTTCTCCCTATTAGTAAGCTTTTTGTATCTTTGTACAAGAATTAATGTATGACTTTTCACATTGCTCTTATGGAAAGAATAAAGGCCCTTGACGATTGGCTCAGCTGGTTGGAGCGGTCCTATACACCAAAAGGTTGTGGGTTCGATCCCACTCAGGGCACATACCTAGAATACACGTTTGGGGTGCATATGGGAAGCAATTGATTGATGTTTCTTACATCAGTGTTTCTTTCCCTCCCTCTCTATCCCTCTCTCTCCCTCTAAAATCAATAAAAAGCATATGCTTGTGTGAGAATTCAAAAAAAAAAAGAAAAGAAAAGAGTGATTGAAGGAATGGAATAATGATTGGGGAATAAAAGGCAATCCCTTGAGATCGAGGGAGCTATTATACGAGGAGACAACGTAAGCGAAGTAGCGTACGTGTGCAGCCCCGTAATGTTTATGATTTCAGGCACTGCCCCTTTATTTACTTATTCTATGTTTCAGGCACGTAGTTATGCTTCTTGAGAAAGTAACTGACTCTCTTGGACAAAAAGAGCCTCTTGACTGGGATAAAACATTGGGGGTAAGGATAATTTGTTTAGGGTATATTCTGAGGAGTGTCATTTAGTTTAAAAAAATTCAGAAGCCAAGAAAATAGAATGTTAGGGATTAAAGTTGATTCAAAGACTCACAGGCCATCCCTTGGGGAAACCAACACCATATCAACAACCACAGCAATCCGAAGACTTTAAAAATGACCACAGGATCACTGAGATAGGGCCCTGGAGGTAGATAAGTGCTGTAGAGATAAGAAGAAATAAATAAAAAAAAAAATAGTTCAGGATTTGGTCTGGAAGGAGCTGAGAGAAGAGAGAAGGGTTTGGTGACCTTGGAAGATGGTCGGAGACCCTGCTGACAATGACTCGCAGGGAACAAATGCTCATTCTCATAGTATTTCCTGCCCCCAATTCATCTCAAGATTTCCAGAGTTATTCCAATTAATTATCAATATATCTTTAAAAATGCAAATTAATGAGCTCGAGTGAAAAGAGATATTGGACATTCATATTTTTGTATGAATTATGTTTTCCTCAACTCGATCTTCTTGGTCTCTCCAACCTCAGTAAATAGCAACGCCACCCTTCCAGTTACTCAGGACAAAAACCCTGGAATCAGCTCTCTCCCTCAGTGTCCATGTAATCCATCAGCAAGTTAATAAGATATTCTGTCAAAATGTACGTAGTGTGTGAACACTTTTCACTACCTCCCCTACTTTACTCAGCCCAGCTCCTGATCATCTCTACCCAGGATCACCCAAGAGTCTGATAACTGGTGTCTGTGCTGCGGCCATTGCCTGCCTCCTAGTGGCAGTAATCTCCTCTCCTTACAGCAGTTAGAAAGACTCAGTTAAAAGCCCCACTCACTATGCTACTCCTTTGCTCAAAATCCTGTAAGGGTCTTCTGTCACCCACCCACACCCTTTGCCTTACCCTGGGCTAGGCATGCTCCTACCTCAGGACTCACGTCTCTTTGCTATCCCTTTGCCTAGACTTCTCCCCGGGACAGTGCACAGAACAATCCCTCATTTTCTTTAGGCCTTTAATCAAATGCCATCTTCCCCAACCCCTCCACGTAGAATTGGAACCCTGCACTCTACAGATGCTACCTCTTAACCATTTCCTATTCACTTTCTCTCATTTATTTTTTAACATTATCACACCCTATATTCATATGTTTATCTTATTTACTATTTATCTCTCCTACAGAAATATAAATGCCAGGAGAGCCAAGGTTTTCTGTTTTTTCATTTTTTTACTGTTATATTCTCAGCATCTATAACACCTGCTACATAGAAGGTCTTCAACAAATAGTTTCTAAATAAAATTAATGATTTAACTATCTTAATTATGTGGTTTATTGCTTCAAATCCAGCTGCAGTAGCGTCCCTGGGGGGGACACTACTTTGATATGCCTCTTTGACATCTGTGTGCATTGGGGGTGTGGACAACTTTGACATAGAAAAGCAATTTGGAATTGAGGCCTTGGCACACAGGAAAGCATTAGTGACTCCAAAAATGGAAAAAGGGAAAAGTGGGTCCCTGAGCACCCAGAAGGTACAATGAGGATATTGGTTACCTGGGTGACATCATCAAGAGTTATAAAAAAATTCAAGGACGTTATGAGAAAAGAAAAAGCGTATTTTCTCAATTTTGTATTTTTTCCTTATATAGGTTACCACTTCTTCCTCTTTCCATATCAGCAGAGATTCTCAAAAGGGACCATGGAGCTCCAAATCTTCCAGTACTTTACTCAGAAATTGGGTTCCATACGGCGAGCCCCATGGCCCCAGCACTCACTGTTGACCTGCTCTGCAGAGCCTCGAGTGCCAGAGGGAAGTGGGGGGTGGCTGAGGCTCTGACATCCCAGGATATTTGTGTGGAAGCAGAGCTCCATTCACCACACCTGACCCTCTTCATTCCTGCCCTTCCATTAAGACTTTATTCTTGCTTCTCCTGCCTGGAAAATTTCAGTGGCAGGATCCCTGGAAAGGCTTTTCTGGGACAGGACTGGTTTCATAGCCAGTGAAAAATAGAAGACAGGCATGGAGATAGGGCAAATTGTCCACGGTTTGTCGTCTTCAGGGATACCCTTAAAAAGCTAGCGTTTTCTTTTTGAGTAATATAGTGCAAAAAAAGAAAGAAAATACCCACTAGAGATGATAGTACCTGTGGGTGGGGGGAAGACACCACATTTTCACAGATTGTTCTGGAACTGCCACATAGGAAACTCTTAGCTGCAGGCAGCTACCTACTGATTTGTTTACGTTTATCCTCCACATTATTCAATCCAGCCTCCAAACTGGACAGTGAAGAGCAAAGGTAGGAGAGAATAGTTAAAACACAGACCCATCCAGAGCCCTTCTCTTACTAACTTGGATTATTTTAACATGGTTTTATTTGTATTTGCAATCTTTCTTATTCAAATATTGATGATGTAATGCTTGAAATTAAGGGAAGTAAAACAAAGAAAAAATCATTCATCAGAAAAATTATTCAACACCTGGAAACAGGTAAAAGAGAGTAATGGTTATTCGTTCAGCATGGTGCTGCACTTGAATTTCCCTCAGCATGGCTACTTTGTAGTTCTGTAGGTACAGGGGTTAACTTGTTTTTTATCCAGTACATTCAAACATTCAAATAATGTCTCTCTAATGGAATAGCCTCAATGTTTATGATTTATTATACTGTAAGACACCAAACTAATTTTGCATCTAGCCCTTTGATTTACCCATATATATATATGGGTAAATATATAGAAATATATATATATTTCTAGCTTTTCAAATGCTCTTTGTACTAGTTTTAACATCTTATTGGCTCCCCTATTAGTTAATGACTTGAATACAATCCTTGACTTGTTCATTTTACCTTTGTATGAAAGTTGTACTTTTAACTTTTGAAATTATACTGTAATGCTCTAATAATTTTTATTAGCCTTCATATACCATCCTATATTCTACTGAATTTCCCTAATGGGAGTAATTTCATTGGTAAATGATCTCCTGCTCATTTCAAAAACTGAAGCACTACACTGATTATGTGTCTTCCCTGTTTTCTATAACTACATCACCCATACTTCCAAATATTTATATGATCGATTCTTATATGTTCATAGGTCCCAATTCTCACCGGCCTTCTGCACTGTAACAAGTTATTTGTCCAAGTGAGTTTTCCTGAAGCTACTTAATTAACCAGTAGGTAATTAGAAAGAAATGTATTTAATGGGTCAAATTTCTTCTCCTCTATCTTTATCACTCTGAAAGCAGATATCTGAGTCCAAATATATGAGACTTTACATTGATAATACACGGAGTTCAACATACAGAAAAATATTCTAACTGTCCCAGTAAAGGGTTAAATTAAATGATGCAATAATGACACACAAAAGCAACTCCATCATTAAATGTTATGCTACAAGAAATTTAAAAAGAGAAAAACTAAAATAGAATATAGACATATAAAACAGTTTTTGAAAACAGCTATTGTTCTGCTTGTTGCTACTATGCCTACAACACGACACTTTCAGAGGGGGGCAGTGGGCAGGTTCAGGACAGTCACAGACACAATTTCTTCTTCGGGAGACCTTTTCTTCTGGTCGTGGTCATTTTTGTCATTATTCAGAACTTTATCAAAGGAGAGCCATAATAAAAGCAAAAGGAATCATTTCTAAAGATTATTATATATGATTAGAGTATTCAACAATTTGTTATTATTTCTCAATTATTCTTTCACGCACTTCACTCTTATTTTTACCAATTTTTTTCTAAAGGATAAATGGACATACTGACATTAAAAGAAATAAGATAAATGAAATGAGAAAATTGGTATGGTCACATAATAGAGTTTAGGAATACCATTTTGTCAACATGCTACTGAATACATATCAGTGTTGGCTAACATCATTTAGAAAACTGTTAGTATTCTTCTCCATCATAGTAGGTAAATAATAGAGAATACAAAGTTAAAAAGAAAAAAAATGTACATGACACAAACTTTCATTCCTAGTGAGAGTTCCTGTAATATGGTGCTTAATTCAAAATAGAAATGTAAAATCTTGTTCATCTGATATGCCACACCTTTTTCGGTAAAAATTTCTGATAAACACTGAAAATTAAGTTAGTTGTTCAGTTCCTGTTCATGCTCCAATGGGTCATCCTTTAAGTTTAAATTTATGAGTATTTTTTCTTAACAAAAAAATTAGTTTGTGATAGATCAACCATCATTGATTTAGACACCTTTAAATATTAACTAGTATAAGCTAAAACCTTGTAAAAATTGAGGTCAGATTTGGCTCAAGGTCACATTAATATATTGCTCATCTTATACTGGTGACATTTGCTGAATATTACCTTGGGCTGCATTTTTAGCATTCTCTCTGGCATGGCTGAGATTAGATGTGACATTTCTTGGCCAGAATAAAACACAAGGTCGATTCTCAAGAATATAATACTATGTTTTCCATGCAATTTTTATTTGCTTATCTATAGTACACAGGCAGTTTATTTTAAAGCATGGGACTTATAAACTACTACTAGCACATGCTAAATTCTTCTCCTTAAAGGATGCCTCTCCACAGTGTCCCAGCCTATATGACCACTTCCAGGGCCCTCAGCAAAATCCCTGAGAAAATAACCACAGTGGAGGTCAGAATTCTCCAGCTACCACTTTAAGAGGTTGAGGGAGTTTATTCTCCTGCTGCCTGGGGAGGGTTATAGGTCCATCGGGGAGAAAGTTTCCCATTGAGATAATGTTTTAAAGGATGATTAGCATATGTAAATCCACCAGAACCATTATTCCACTCTATTATAAGTAAAATAAGATTTTGTAGCACTCAAAACAATCATTTATAAAAGTACTTAGGAAAACAACTGATTGGTAAGTTTGTAATAGGAAGAACAATTTTGAAATATTTTGAATTATACACAACATTTTATTTTTACCTAAAACCTTGAAAGAAAAAAGTAACAATAAAATAAAATAATGATGATGATAATGATAATAATAATTAATAATAATAATAAAACCCCACCTTTGGCCTGAGAGCCACCTTTGCTCTCATAATCCCCCCGTTACATCCCTTTATCTTGAAGAGAGTCAATTAGTAAATGAAAATATGAAAATACGCTTGAAGTTTTCTCTGAAAGATATGCAAGGCTTATAAAGTTCAGGCATTTTTCTAAACCAAACATGGATATTTACTCCTTAAAGTTAAGTAAAAATCTTAAATATCACTAGTAATATCCAATATGGAGGAAACTGTCAACTTAAAAATTAAAATACAGTTACAATCTCTTCCTGGTATGGCTACTGGTTCTGAGCTAATGGCACAGTAGAATATACCAAATAGACAGTTATGAGCTTATTTTGTTTTAAACCAGGTCTTATCTAAAAAGGCACACCTAGAGGTGGGTTTAGAATCCTGATTATAGGATTACATTTATCAGTAATTTGGATTATTAAAAAACTTGAAAATAATGCCCTTATTCCTTAATATAACTATTATTTATTAACAATAAATACTATTAGGAGAAACTCAACAAGAGGCCAGTAAGTACCCATTTCCTTCTTCACGCAGCTTTCTGTCTGGGTAGGCATCGGGGAAGTTTTACTATCTGTCGAAGGAGACTGAACTGTGTGCTACTCCAACTCTATTAAATAAAGTCACTGTCGATATTTAGGTTGAAGCTACAGAGCACTTATAGCTCTTTATATCTATAAGGAGTGCAATGAGCCATCCAAGCTAACTCAGCAGAGAGAGCATTTACTAACAAAATGATTGCAGAGACCCATTGACTTGATGGATGTCTGGGATTGTATAGAATAGAGGAGCCCATGATGAAAATGGGAACAGATTGGAAAGCCTTTAGCAGGCTCCCTTATCCATCCTAGCATGGTTTATTAGCATGACACAAGCTCCCGGACTCTCTCTCTCTCTTTAATGATACTGTTCTATGAACCAATGAATGTTTTCATTTGGAAAATAAGAAAGCATTGACATATTATCTGAACTGTGGTTTCTTTAGTGATGCCAAGGGAATGAATATGCTAATTCTGTGCTTTGAGGAATGTACTGACTGGGTAAGGCCCATTACTTCACTGATGTCGGTGGATTCTAGGCCTGGGTGAGAAAAGGTTAGTTAACATGAGATACCTTGGAGTATTTCATCAGGCAAAAGTTATGACTTAGAAAATGGAAAATTTCAGTGACACTCTGATATACTTTAAGATGGTGATTTTCATATGACATTCTCCCAAGTAAAGTTTAAGTTATTATTTGTTAATTTTGATACCTGAAGCGATTCACCTTAAACCATCTCTTGATTCTTCATAAATAAAGCAATTACTATGAAACACTGCCACATAAATCTTGAAATATCCACAAAATCTTATACAAATAATTCTTTTCCATATAGGAGTAAAAGACAACCTTCTTCATATACACATGAATGTACAAAAACATGTTCTTCACGGAAATGGTATTTCCTTGGACTTTTAGAGCAGGGATTAAATAACAGCAGAAGCCCTAACTAGAAAGATTTCCCCCTGGCTTTAAAACTGGAACGAAACAACTCTCAACGTTTGCAAAACATTCCTTTATTATTAGAAATAAATTATTTGTATAAAAATTGCATGCGTCAACCATTGCATTTATTTTTAGCACAACCCAGGGCTCCAATCCGGTCAGCCATTACAAGAAACAGATTCATTGTCTTATACAAGTTGAACAATGTGGGACAAGAACAGGAGTTCTCACAATCACAGAAAAATACTTACAAGAGTAACATCAGACATGGTTTATTTCAACAGCATTGTTTTTCACAAGCTAACATTAGTTTTCCTTTTGTGGTTTATTTTTAACTGCTCATGAGTAAGCGATACTTTAGCTTGACACTCATGGGTTGTATTGTAGAACACGGATTTCTTCACTCTCTGTTATTGATACTTTTGGCTCATGGCTACTTTTTGTTCCTTACAAGATTGACTATTGATTTGATTGATTGTAGTCTACAGAGATCTCCAAGAGTGAGTCTTTGGTGGTGCATGTTCACTGTTTCAGATCACATACCAGATTTCTTCATATTGTGTCGTTTCACTGTTTCAGATTGAATGATTGCTATAGCTGATATATGTCGTCTTGGTAGAGGAAGCTGTTAAGAGAAATTAAGGGAAATTAATAGTATATAATAATAAGTTATTTTGATAAAATAATTTTAAAGTTCAGACTCCATAATGGCTATTATAATATTCACATTTTACTATGCTCTTATTATTTTTAAAACATCTAATATGAATTCAATGACTGTAGGAATAAACATGAAGCAGCAATTTTAATCTGTAAAGCCAATACTCTCATTTACAGTATAGGTATTTAGCAGAACCCTGAAAAGTAACAGTTTTAATCTTTAATAAATTTAGATGAAATGTAATTAAGTGTATATTTTCATTAACAAAGATTTGCAGTACAAAAATTGAAAGAACAAATAAATGATCTATCCTGGAGTACACACACAAAAAAAGGTTTTTTACAACCTCAGTTAAATTCTGTGAGTCTACTTTGGTGACCAAAAAGGGTTACCGATCATAATTAGTTGTACTTTGAGAATGAGTATATTTTCCATTTAAAAATGACACTTGAAAACTCTAAAAGGGAACATAGTAAAATACCAAGTACACAGAATATTTGTAAATATTAAAGTAAATATGATTATTGCCAATACATATTTATGATCTGCTTTCAAACACAGGATACAAATGGAGATGTTAAACAATAAATAACCTCAAAGAAGGAATGAATAGATAATTGTTCTAGTACCAACCAACTATAAGTAAAACTCATTATTGGAAGATTATTAGAATGATATGAATAACAAAATATTCTGAGTCAAATTTACATTCATACTTAAATTTCCAGTAAATCTAAATCCAAACAATTCCTTTGGGATTTGAAAGATGTGATAGAATAAATACTCTGTTCTAAAATTCAAATGTGATATTCTGTGTTTCCGTGGAATTCTGGAATGAATGAATAATCAGAAGAAGAAATACATGGGAAAAATGCAAAATATTTTTGTATTTCACTATATAAATCCAATTCAGGATGAAACAGATTTTGGAGGAATTATTTAGTTTTATATGGAAGCCGAATGAATAATAAAGCAAGACCCTTCCTTACATATGCAATCTACAAGAGACTCACTTCAAATCAGAAGACCTACAGAGACTGAAGTAAAGGGATAGAAAAGATATTTCATGAAAATGGAAATGAAAAAAAGAGCTGGGATAGCAATACTTATACCAGACAAAATAAACTTTAAAACAAAGACTATGTAACAAGATTCTAAGAAGGACTCAGTAACTTCATTTCTGAATATTTAGTCGAAGAAACCCAAAACACTGAATCAAAAAGATATATACATCCATATGTTAACTGCAGCATTATTTACAGTAACAAGATAGGGAAGAATGAATGGATAAAGAAGTGGTGATATATAATGAAATATCACTCGGCCATAAAAAATAATTAAATCTTGTCATCTGCAACAACATGGATGTACCTAGAGGTTATTGCGCTGGGTGAAATAAGTGAGACAGAGAGATACTGCCATATGATTTCACTTATATGTGGAATCCAAAGAACAAAATAAACAAAAAAGAGAATAGAAACAGATTAATAGATACAGAGAACATTTGGTGGTTGCCAGATGGGAGGACTGTTGGGGGGATGGATGAAAAAGATGAAGGGATAGAGAAGCGCAAATTGGTAGTTACAGAATGGTCATGGGGATGTAAAGCACAGCACAGGGAATACAGTCAATGGTATTGTAATATCTCTGTATGGTGTCAGAAGGGCACTAGATTGACCAGGGTGATTGCTCAGTAAGTCACGTAATGTCTAATCACTGGGTGGTACACCTGAAACTAATATAATACTGTATATCAACTATAATTGAAAAATTAGGCAAAAAAGGAATAATTTAGTTTTTGAACACTGAATAAGGAAATTGTGAAGATTTCCCTCTGACATAATTGTCAATCAGACTCATTTCCTGTGAGTGCACATCTCCACTGGTACTGACCAGACAAGGTTTTCAGAGACTGAGATCCTGCAAAGTGCACCATCACTAGCATCAGCACCAGGAGTCGGAAGAAGTGCTCATCGTAGGTGTTTTTGCTGTTTATGATAAAACTGAATATTAGGAGCTTCGTGCCAAAATAGGTGACAGATCTGCTTTTCCATCTACATTGTTCACACTACTTCTAGGTTAATTTTGTGGCACAGTGAAGAGGAAGTATATTTTAGACCTGGTGTTAAATTATATTGTTTGCTCCAAAATGAGTGAAAAGTTTACTAAGCCAGGTCACTGGTCCTCAGTTTTATCACTGGTCAAAAGTCGAAAATATTGGGTTTTTGTGGGTGTGGGAGCAGAGTAGGTTTGTGTGGGGCCAGCTGTTGTCTGAGCAAACCCAGATTGAATCCTACTCTTCTACTTACCCCGTGCACAAGGTAGGTGTTCGCTATATTAGTTTGGTGTAAAGTGAAACATAATGATTTTTATGCCCATTTACTTTTTTTATTTTATTTTTTATTTCTAATTTATGTAACACTTTCATATGCCTCCAAATTTCTTCAAAGAAAATAAAAGCTGTACTTCAACTATGTTTTTGATGGGCTTTCATAGAGCTTTGTACACAAAATAAAGAAAAATTACCGTAAGAGTTAGAAAAATGACCCTCAAAAAGGCTGTTTAATTTCATGCTTTATTCAGTATATTCAACAGTAACTAAAAATCTAGGAAATATTTATCAAACTTGTGGGAAGCTACGAAGAAAAATTATGGTTGAAATACAAGAAAAATTCTCAAAAAGATCTTAAAGAACAGGATACTCAGATGTTTATTCAAAAGAAGATAACTTGGATCAGACCATCTTCAAGGATCATTCCAGCTTTAAAACCACAGCTAGTTAAAGATCTGTACTTCATTTTCTTAAACTCCTAGAAGTGAACACTAGGGGAAAAGGTGGTAGAATTCCATTGGGAATTGAGACTATAATTTAGAAAAGGAAAGTAATCTTAATAATTCCAATGCTTAGAAAAAGGAGTGCAAGGCTCTGGAAACCGATGATTCTGTCAACGTGAAAACAATGATTCGGCAAAAACCTTGTGAATGGCAGATAGTTTGCAAGGACTTTTACCACAGAATTATTCCAGAGAAAAATGGATTAGAGATGTACATGTGAGCTAGCAGAGAGCGTTTTGACAGTGGCAATAAATATGTGGAAATTAGTTTTAGAGCCCAGCAACAAGGAATGTGCTGTGCACACCACACTGTGCTCATAAGCTAGGGAAAGCAAATCTACTTCTAGCAGTAGCTGTGTTCATGAATTATTCATGAGCATAGCTGGGGAATACCAGGTTACACCCATTTGTTAATCAGGTACGGTTGACAAAATTCATATATATCAACTTTGTTTCTAACTCCCTTCCTGCCCTTTCATGAAACAATACAACTTTTTTGTTTGGTTGGTTGAAATGTAGTTTTCTAAAAATTCAATAATTAATATGGACCTGTTGGTCTCCCTTCCAGCTTCACATTACTTTTATTTTTTTTCTGTGTAGATTTTAAAGCTTTAAAACCTTAAATAAATGGCCAGAATTGCTGGCATTGAAAAGTCATCACTGAGATGAAGTTTCTAAGTATGATGGGCTAGAGGAGCTACTCCACGGCCATGAAGGGAAAGGCTTGGAGATTGCATGTATATCAAAAACACAGAGCTCCTTTGTCAGAAAAAATGCCAACGATAGAACCATAGTCATAATTATTGAAATCCTCAACATAATTGAAAAAGGAGGGATTCTAAAACAGTAACTTTTTAATTTAAGTCTTCTCTTTTCTAATAACCATAGACAAGTCTATACTTTCATGGCAAAAATGTTATATTTACCTTTATATGATGATTTAGAGTTTACAAAACACTTTTTTCATGGATGGTGCTTTCACTTCATTGTAGTAACAGTGACTTATCGATAGTCTGGTAGCAGAAAGTGTGGGGCTGAGCCACACAGACACTGCACTGTTGCATTCATCAGCCTGGATTTACTGAGAATAGACTCCACCCATTGCAAGAGGAGGAGTTTTAAATCTGAGGTGATATGGGGTAGTTACAGATATGAAATGACAAAGGCTTTTCCAATCCTCAGTTACACTTCTAAAGACCTGATTCACTTTTAGAAGACACATATTGCATTTAGGCTATTCAAGTTATTGAAACTTTTAGGGAGTTTATGCTTTTAGAAGACTTTTGATTCCATTAAAACTACTGGCACATGTAGTAAAGATAACAGTGACGCTGGGGTCCATGATATTAGTCGTGTAAGTGAACAGAGGTTAACAATGTTTACCTGGAATAGGATTGTGCAAGGATGTGTGAAGATTTCAAGCACTATCTCTCCTGAATGTGCAAACTATAATCACTTTACCTGGGCACAAGTTATTCAAACCCAAACTACTCCTATGAAAGAGGAATATAATAAATTTCCAAAGTAGAATTTAACTTCCTTTTAGGTAATAATTGACTCGATCTTGATTCAGCCTTTTAACTTTCTTTATATGCCCAAAGTGAGCGTGTGGCTCCTCCAGGATATTATTATAGGGTTACTTTCCATAAAAGCCTCGTAATGGTAGTTTTTCATTTTTATTTTAGAGAAAACAGGGAAATGTATACATGCTGTATAATTTCCATTTCATCATCAACATACGATAATAGAGGAAAACAGAAAATGTATGAGAATTAGTTCTATAATATGGGATTAGTCTTTAGCCATACTCAAAATTTTCCTCTTCAGGGAACCTGTTTATTTTTTGAAAGGGTGGAAAAGTTGATGAATTTCTTTCTCACCAGAGTCCACAGATGA
This sequence comes from Phyllostomus hastatus, assembly GCF_019186645.2. Classification (NCBI taxonomy): domain Eukaryota; kingdom Metazoa; phylum Chordata; class Mammalia; order Chiroptera; family Phyllostomidae; genus Phyllostomus; species Phyllostomus hastatus. The sequence goes on along the minus strand of NW_025334006.1, from coordinate 12,164,246 downwards.
GTCTGGGATCACTGGCATTTATTCCATTGTAATAGGCTGTTCCTATTTGCAACCATTGCTTATAAAGCTTTCTGGATTGAGGCTAAAAAATGAGTATGACTCTAGACGCTGGGGGATCATACTAAGTGTCCGTGTTCAGGGAGTCTCGTTGGCTAATAGCAGCTCCCTGTCATCCATCCCACAATAGGTTTTATCTTCCTGTACTGATGCTGTCAAGGCAGAAAAACACAGAGAAGATTCTGCTCTCAAATCATAAGCATTCTACTCTGATGACTTTGAGAGCAGCTATAGTTCATCTTTTGCTAGGATCCCAAGTAGGCTCATTTTTAGTTAATTGCTTACCAATAATCAGAGATAGCTATAATATTTTTTAAGCATAACCCATTCTTATCATACCTTCTCTTGCAGTTTCTCAAGGTTTCGTGTTTGAAGAAAGGTGAATATGTGCGGAGTGTTTGCAGATTTCTTAAAAAGCTTCTTTCTTTACAAGTGACTAAATTTGGTATCAGTGAGCTGAAGGTAATCTTCCTAGAGGATCTGGCCAATCATTTCAAGAAGTCTGATAGTAACTGAAGCCAATAAATTTAATTAATCAATATTTATCTTCTAAGGGCACATATGCATATGGGGCATTTATAGTAAATAACGTTTATTTGAAAAATCTTGATGTAAGAGAGGGTTTATATATCTAGTGAAGACTCTAGGTTGTTATTATAATTAAGGGAGATAAAGTCAACTCTTAATCTTCCCTGTATATCATGTCAAAAATACAGAGAAAAGCCCTGGCTGGCATAGCTCAGTGGATTGAGCGTGGGCTGTGAACCAAAGTGTCGCAGGTTCGATTCCCAGTCAGGGCACATGCCTGGTTTGCAGGCCAGGTCCCCAGCAACCACACATTGATGTTTCTCTCTCTCTATCTATCTCCCTCCCTTCCCTCTCTAAAAATAAATAAATAAAATCTTTTAAAAAAATACAGAGAATAGGGGAAGCAGCCTTCTGGAGGAATCTGAGAGGAGGACAGTGTTCTTACATAAGGTTTTAGCCTTAATTATTAAATGCCTGTGTTGTATTTCCAAAAGATAGGAAGCCACTGTAATTGCAAGTACCTTTGCTTTTATTTACTTTTGATCCATCTACAAAACTAGTAATGTGATGTTGGTTATTTTTGTTTGTTTTAACTATACTTAGCTTTCTGGTGCTTTTACAATACAAATTTTCATCTATCTGCTACTCTTCCATAGATACCAAGATGAACGGAATAAATCAGTTAAGTCTCCTAAATTAGCTCAATACTTGTGTATGACTAAAACTTTCTTCTTTGGGGGTGGACTATAGAGAGAGGAAGGTAAACTCGGAAAGGCAAAGCCTAGTGGTGGTTGTAGAAAAGGATTCTATTTTCAGCATCACAAAGCTTTCAGACAAGAGTTCTTATCATCTTAATATGTTCAAGAAGGGAAATCAAAGGAAGCCAAAGAAGGGGACCATCTGGGGGAAACAAGTATTAACCTCACGTGTCATTTAACCAGTTTTCTCATTTCCCTAAATATCCAAATAACATTTATTTGTCTAAGACCTTTGATAGTATGTTCTATAAACATTAGGTAATTATCAATGCTATAAAAAGTGGCCAATAATGAACTAACAAAGATTAAAGAATTGTCCCTAATTATTAAAAGAGAATTTTATATTTGGAAAATAGTTCCAAGTTGTAAGCTCTGTAATGCCTTAAAAAGAGACCTGAGTGTCACACTTTGGAAAGAGATTGTGTGTGCATGATTGTGCTCTGGAGGAGAGCCATGCACCTTGAAATAATGTGGTTCTAACCAAGTGGTTCTCACAGCCATGATGGTCTCACAGTGTGCGAGTTCCATCGTGCCCTTGGAACCATGTAGCACAGTCCCCAAGACTAGTAGAAGAATGTTCAACGTACATCTATTAGGAAGTGCTCCCGCTCTTGACCATCGGAAAGTCTACGGATGACTTACTGTTGGTTTCAAGACTCTCACAGAGTTCACTTTTCACCTCGCCATTTGGTCTGTCATTTCCTTTTTGGATCAGTTTGCTTTGCATGGTGGCAGCTGTCACCACAGCCTTGAAGCTCCTTTTGCGTTTTTGAACGTTCTGCTCTGGATGAAAAATTATAATATAAACCTTGGGCATATAGAGCATGCCCAGAGACACCGAAGCACTTAAGCTCATGGAGACAGTAAGTGTTGTTGTTTGGATGTACATCTGAAGGGAGGAAAAAAAAATTAATGTTGGTAAGCCTGATGTAAGATAATGCATATAACAATCGTTTCCTGAAATTATTCCAGCTTCTCTACTAAGGTTGTGTGAGAAGGTACTTATTGAAATTGCCCTTAATTATAGTAAAAAATTTTTGTTTTAAACTCTATTTTTATTGTTGACACTATTACAGATGTTCCCGTTTCCCCCACCCCTTTGCCAAACCCCACCCACCCTCCCCCCCCAATCCCCTCTGGCTGCCATGACACTGTGGTCCATGTCTTTGCATTTTTTGTTTGTTTAATCCCTTCACCTTCATTCACCCAGTTCTCCCCACCCCTGCCGCCCCGACAGCTGTCTGTCTGTTCCATGTGTCCATGACTCTGTTTCTATTTTGTCTGTCATTTTTTGTGTTCATGACATTCCACATGTGAGTGAGACCACATGGTATTTGTCTTTCTCTGACAGGTTTATTTCACTGAACATAATAATCTCCAGGTTCAACCATGCTATTGCAAATGGCAAAATTTTCTTTTTTACTGTCATGTAGTGTTCCATTGTATAAATGTACCACAGCTTTTTTATCCACTATCTACTGATGGGCACTTGGGCTCTTTATCCCCACTTGCAAATGTGGGTAAGGCTGTGTTACTTATGAGGTCCGATTCCTTAAAACAAGCAGACAACGTATCTATGATCCTCATCTGTTCACTGTAATAATACTTCTGATAATGTCAAGTTGTCAAATTGTATCTGGCAATCCTCTGACCCAAACTAATTGTGTTCTTTTTAATAAAGGATCTAAAAACATTTACCTTCAATGGTAAATACCTGAACCAGCCTTAGGGTTGCCTTTCCCTAGGGGAGACCAGTTTCTCTTAACAGATAGCAAAGTGTTATCCAAACCACGAGAACTTCAGACACTAGTGGGCAGACTGTCCCTGTTTGTGAATCATACCATGTAGGTTCCTGAGTGTACTGTTCAGTACATCTACCACTAATGTTATATTTTGCATAAGGCCTCATTGTGAGTATGGGAATACCCTTCAACAAAGTGATAGAAAATCTGTTTTGTGTGTTTCAAATTTCTCTTTCTCCAGGAAGTCCTCAATGATAAAGTTTATCTTAATTATAATGTTTTTTCTTTTACTCTTAAGCACTAGTGCATTGAAAAATGAAAATGATGGAGTACTTACTAATGTGTAACTATGTGATTATAATCATTTACATAAACTTTGTAGTAAATTATATGAACTATAACCAGGGTATTAACTTCCTTAGAGCCTATAACCTACACTTTTTTTCTTATATACTTGTAAGAAACTACACAAGGTACTAGACACAATAACTCAGACTTCTCATTATTTTTTGTTATGTGAATATCTTCAAGATGTGATTTATAAAGATTTGATTTACACAATTGTACAGAATATGTTTTTCATAATATTCCACTCTGTCAAATGAGCATCAGTAATGACTATGACACATGCCTGATGACATTTTAAGTAAGAAACACACAGTCAATCCAGATTCTCAGGTGAGCTCACGCATACTGGGTCCATGCATACCTTCCTCAATAGCAACGTGATTCAAATATATATCATCAGCAAAGTGATAAATTACCACATGTCCTGACCTCTCATGCTACCTGCCAATCAGTGAAATCCCACGTTAAATTTGAAAAAAAAACACAAAGATCTACTACAATTTAAAAGGTTCTGATAAACTGTGGATATGTGCCTTTAAACCTCCTAAATCTCCCTAAGTGTTGCCACCTACCTTTAAGCAAATTATCATATGAATACTCATAAAATTCTCAAGTGTTGGTTAATCCTCTCTGAATTCCTACCTATTCTCCAGCTAGCATTGCTATGCAGAAAATAGGCTGCAGAGAAAGGACATAAAGGTAAGGAAAGGATATAGCCAAATGCAAATCACACCAGTAAATATTCCAAAGCAACTCAAATAAGTAATGACCAGCTTTGTCCTGGGAAGGCCCTGCAAGTCAGTTTAGCTTAAACAACCACACAAACAGCAAACACACTGAAGACTGAAGACCGCCAGAGGCCAAACAGCTGTGAAACGACAGGAGCACCACACTGATTAGCTGAATTATTTTCATGTCCTAATCTGCTGGCCTTGCTAAAAGGTACAGTGCTAAGTCTAATTAATACATAAATACTATCCTATCGTGAAAATTTTGTAAATTTTCCCTGCTGCTATAAATACATATGATAATTTTCTTTCATTATGCAATACAGAAATGATTTAGAATCATTTCCATAATATATAGTAAATTTAATCCTGCTAAATATTAGGCATGAAGAAATTCTGGAATGCTAGCTTCCACATTAAATATATTATTGCAGTCTATCCTTTCAGCAAACCAGCTCACTGGAAGACATAATAAACACAGACATTAGGACTAAACAGCACTGTGCCTAGTGTTCCAAGAGCTCCATTAGACACTATGCTGTCAAATTACAACAGAATGCAGATCTTACTTGTGTGCTCTCTTAACAGTGTCTAAAATATTTTAATGTGAATTTAATTCAGGAAAAGTATCAATCCAAAATCATATGCTAAAATCTAAACTCTGACAGTGGCCTAGCATTTGTTAGAGGGCTTTGCGCTGTGAGTAGAGTTGAGGCAGGAGATACTCAGGAGTGAGGAAACTCTGGAGGCACCCCAGGACTAAGGCAAAGGACATCCATACAGGACAGAGACCCTGTTCTAAGACAGGTTGTGGCCACTTTCTGGAAAACACTGACTCAGTGAATCGTGACTGTACCTGTGCAGAAGATGCTACATGACCCCTGCTGCATTATAATAGCCTTATAATAAATTAGCACTGTGGGCCCCCTTTGCCCAGTGGGAAATCAAGAAAAATCATGGAAGACCACTTGCGCAGTAGCTTAAAAGTAATATAATTACTTGTGTATGTACAACAAAACTCCACCAAAACTAGCAAGGAAATATCTACCCTATAAAAGTAGAATCCCTCTGGCCATTAAGGGTCAATCTCTGCTCAGGGTTGACCTACATCCATGCTCTGCTCTCTCTTAAATCTGCTCTCTCTCTCTTTGCTATAAACTTTTTCATTGTTTGCAGTCACTGAGAGCCTAGTTACTTGTGCACACCTGCATGAGACAGCCTTTGAACTTCATCTTTGAATAATTAATGAAATGAAAATATCACATATGTCATAACCCAAATGAAAGCAACAACAGAGCAAGCAAAGGAATAAAAAGGCCACCTACTCTTATTCCACAGAAACGAAATCTTTAGTATCATGGATTATAGGATTCTGACTCTCTCCCATATTTATGAAGAAATGGAAAGATTATATTAAAAGATTGAAAGTGAGCATTTAAATCGAAAAGCCTCGTGGACATTTTGTATATCTATAGAAAATTCCAATTATTTGAGCCATGTAAGAAAGGAATGGCACTACTTGTAGCCTTTTTTTAAATAAGGATAAAGAAAATTACAGAGAAATCCTGGAGTAGCCTTATAGGTGATAAAGCCCCATGTCGACCCACCAGGTGACAATCCAAACTCTAATAAAACTTCCTTGGCAACTGGACAGCTGTGTGATTTTATTTTCCTCTCTGACCTTTAATTTCTTCCCTATGAAATGGAGGAAGTAATACTTTTCTCATAAGAGGGTTACACGGTGGAATGACAATCTTTATAGAATGTCTCAAAGGCACAAAATAGTAGTAACACAGCAAAGATTATTTGCCCTATGACTTTGAATCTAAAAGGATGCTAACAAAGCATTCTTCCAGGTAGCGAGGGCCAGAGAGGGGCCTGTGAGCTTGTATCCAAAGCAGACAGTTTAGTTTCCTGAATAGCTGGCAGCCACGATCTAACTATATGATGTCAAGGAAAAGGGTTTTGTGATCTTACATCAAAGTAGGTAGAATAAAATCATGCCCCAAAGTCAACTTCATTTGCTAATATCAAAGGCTGTATTCATGGTCTGTGTTACAGCCCTGGAATAACACACTGGCTCTCTGTATCACATTATAACTCACCAGAATGTGGGAGGGAACTATATTAACTCCCTATAACCAATATAAATCCATTCAAAGATGCCGACAATGGCATGGGATATGTTAATGTAACCTTCTTCCTTCCCATCTTTTTTTTATGCCTCACCTTATGTCACTCCAAAATATTAATACCTAGAGCAAGGGGAGTATCTTTTCCATTATATCCACTGATAGCCTGTCACTTCCGCTGCCTCCAAGCCCCATGGACATTTTGAACCTGCAGCAGTCAGATGCACTGAGTAGATTTAAACGATCTCGGACTTAGCCAGGGAGGAGCTGGCACAAAGGAGCCTATTAACATGACATCTATTCTGAGACCTGTTACTGCTCCCTCTTCACTCTCCAAAGAATCATTTGTGCCCATCCAGGGTCTACTGAGTGCAGGTCATGGCCTGAATCATTAAAGACTCTAGGAAAAGTGAGGAGGGAGATTATATTACTAAAGGAGAAAGGTCAGATGCACTTCAACCAGTCCCCTGCATAGAATTCCAGGGGAACATAGAATTCCATAGACTCTGATCTTCAACACATTCACTAAGGTAACTAAGGTAGCCAATTATCAGAGCCAACACCCAATGCAGGCTTATGCTGTGTGGTAAGAAACAAACTTATTATTTATTCCTGAATATTTTTGTCTTGCCCTGGATGGTTTAATCTCACTTTTTGCCACCGTCAGCCAAGTTCTATTTGGCTGCTCTGCACAGTCTGACCAGTTAGAAAGCTACATTCATACTTAAAGCTTCCTTCTCTGCTTCTGTATCCATTCCTTCATCTGTGTGTTTGCCAAAGTGGCGTCTGCATCCAAAAATGAATTTTCTTCTGCTTCCCAGCAGGGCTTCAGCCAATAGACTTCAAAATCTCATTAATTCCTGGAAGTGATTTTATAAAACTTTAAAAATACAGAGGTTTATAGAGAAAATCTGAAGTGTCCTTATGGTAGTAAAAGCCCCATATCGACCCTCTGTGCAACAGTTCACACTCCAGTAAACTTCCTGGCAATTGGGCATAGCAAACTTTAGAGGCTACAACCTGACTCTTTAGGCTGAGCCTGGATGGACCCTAGTGAACCATCACCAAATAGATATTACATATCTATTTTTTTTACTATTATTTATTACTACTATTTACTACTATTTACTATTATATATTTTATTTACTATTGTTTCTCCTTCTCAGTAAATTATAAGGAATTCACCTCAACTCCCTAATATTTTTACACTGCAGCACCCAGACATCAGTTCTTATACATGCATCCATCTATCATTTATCTGCCTATCTATCTATCTATCTATCTATCCATCCATCCACTCATCCATCCATTTACATTACTCTCTTGATCATCACATTTGGAATCATCGCCCAAACCAAGACTGGCTTCTTGGGTGTGCTACCTGTACACTTTTCCCTTTGCTCAGAAGGGTCTCATACTTGCTTTAATGATGTACTCTCTTAATTTTGGAATAAATAAGCCTGAACTTTTATATTTCATTGGGCCCCATAAATTATGTAGATAGTCCTCCCTTAAAAACCATTTACATGCTGGCAAATTCCAGGCTTCCTTCAGGAAATTCAATTGCCTTCTTGGCAGTGTTACAGAACATCAACGGGGGGCCAAGGCAATGTACTATTACCTGAAAGGAACCCCCAGGTTCAATATGTCCGCCACCAGAGGAAAGACATTTCTCAATGCCAGAGATTTGTGAAAAGGAATGGAAATGCTTATTTAATGCCATACAAACTTAAAGCAGTGATCTAATGTCTTTATCAAAATCCCAAAGTCCCTTAAAACACCCACAAACACAAACAGTCCTTCCTTCCCCCTTTGCCCAGTCAAATCCCTATTTGGGGTATCATATCTCAGGAAAAGAAATAGAAGTCCGTGGTTCAGGCAGCACCCAGTTCTTCCCAGTAATCCGTCTCGGCTGGTAGGCCTCCCTTGGTTCCTGGCACCCTCAATTGTGTTGCCTGGATCTCTGCTAAAGCTGGGTGGTGGTTCCCCCTTCTAAAGCTGCGGGGGTCCCCACTCTGCCAAAGTCACGTGGTTTTCTCTCCCAGGGCCTAGGGAGTTGTCACTCTGCCAAAGACCGAGTGGTTCTCTCTCCACTATGGCTGCCGAGTCCATTTAAATCCCTGTGCCAATCTTCATTTACAGCCCCATTTCTGACTCCTCCTACAATCAGTTATACCTGCCAGCATTCTCAAAGCCTTCTAGCTTTTCTGGACTGCCATTGTGAGTCTGGGCAGGCATGGTCCCTTGTCATGGAGCCAATCTTCTCCAAACTCCCACAGGCACTGTAACTTGGGGGACCTGCCCCCCAGTTACATCTTGGTGGGGAAGTTACTTCCACTCCCCTGGCTCTGAGCAGGCCACAGCTATTTAACATATCTATGTAACCAGTTAAAGGTTATAGATATGTTAAATGACTACACTAGAGGTTAGCTGCAAGGCTGTTGCTATGCGAAACAGCTCTCAATAGCCCTGCTCCATTTGTCCCTTTCCCCAGCTCACATCTGTGGGGGAAGCGCGGGGACATCCTAATATTTCCTGGATACCTTGAGTTCTGGACCCCATTTCAAATCCCTATTTGGAGGCCCCCTCTTGGCTGCACCCTGTTACAGTAGCTCCCTTTGGATGTCCGGCATACTCTAAAACTAACAAGCATCTGAATCCCATCTTCATTCTGAAACTGGTCTTTTAGCGGGCATCCTTATCTTGTTAGTTCCATCTTTCTGGTTGAACTTTCTCTCTTGCACTCTTTATCTATAAAAAATCCTGTTGCTTTTACCTTCAAAATTTTCTCAGACAGGTCACTGTCCACTGTCCCTTCTGGTACTGCATCAGTCCTGCCAATGTCATCTCTTGTTTGGATTATCGCTACACTTGTCCCTCTGAGTTCTCTTCTGCCCTGGTTCTCTTCTTTCTGACCACTTGATTGATCTTAACACACCAGCCAAACTAATCCCATTACTTATAGGTCCTGTTAGGTCATCCCTAGTCTCAAAACTCTACCATGACTGTCTACAGTGATGTCCCTATAATGAATGGCCTTGAAATCCTTGGAACTGCTCTGGCTTCGCTCTTTCCCTCATTCATTCTCTCCCCACCCCACTGGCCTCCAGGAACATAACCAAGCATGCTTTTGCTTTAAGGCTTTATAGCAAAGGCTAGCTCCTTCACTTCCTTCAGGTCTTTCCTGAACTCTTTCTTCTCAGTGAGGCCTTTTCTAAACATAGCATTGAATGTTATAGCTCCATCCCTCTAGCAGTATTCCCCACCTTTATTTCACTCCTCAGCATCTAACATTTTCTACTATAAAAGTCTATATATTTTGCTAATAATCTGTGTATTAGTTATTTCCCTTAACTGAAATAAAAATTCCATGAGTATAGTGATTTTTACCAGTTCTCTTTACTGCTATAAACTTAAAACCTAGAACACTGCCTGGATGATATAAATTTTCTATATTCTTTGAGGTGGTGTAGTTACTTACTTTGAAATTTGGCATTTAAAGAAAATAACCCATGTAGTTTCAAGAAGAAAACAATAAATCAGATTCTGAAGCTAGAAAATGGAAAATTTAAGGGCTCCATTAACCTTCAAATCAACATCTAGGCTGGGGCAGAAATTCTTGGATAGATAAATACGATGCACTTTTAAACTGTAAATATGACAATAATGGGCCATTTTGTTCTCAGCTTAGCAAAAGACAATATAAATTAAAAGTCAATGGTCTCCACTTTGGGAATATAAGAGCTCTAGGTGCAGCCTGGATCTATCCGCCATGTAAGAGCTGAATAACTGAGGGTAATGTACTCACACTCTTTATAAGCTTCCACAGACTCAACTCACAGGATTTAAGGAGACAAGGCCTGTAATACATTGCAAGTATCTGGCATACTGTAATCAATAAACAATAGCTATTGTAGTTAATGAACCTTGATCATGTTTCTCTATTCATCTTCCTCCCTTCTTCACACAATGAAGACTCAACAGTACTGCTTTCTCAAAATGAAGCTCAAGTATTTTAGCCTTTTTAGGAGTGCACACACACAAACACAGGCAGAAAATATTTATTCATAAGTAAATATGTTTTATGCTTCAAAGGATTACAGTCTAATTTCATTCTGAGAGCCCTGGCTCATGTGGCTCAGTGGGTTGGGCATTGTCCCACAAAGCAAAGGTCACCGGTTCAATTCCCAGTCAGGGTATATGCTTGAGTTACAGGACAGGTCCCAGGTGTTGAATGTGCAAGGGGCCACCAATTGATGTTTCTCTCATATGTTGCAATTGATGTTTTTCTGCACCTCTCCCTCCCTCCCTTCCCCCTCTCTAAAAATAAATAAACAAAATCTTTTAAAAAATTAAAAAAAAAATTCATCGGGGTAAAAATCACCCTTGTGAGTGTCGTGTTTCTCCTGTCAGGTAGAAATCATAGTGCTGCTTATTCACCCATAGATCAGAGACACTGCATTGTGTTTTCACTAATGGAGAAGAAGATGAGTTTGCTCTGATCCATTTGCAGTCTCTCATCATGTCCCGTTTTGGCTGGGATGCATGTTAACAAAACACACCCTTTAATTTGAATGAAGAGTCAAATTAGAGGGTGATCAGAACAGGGTAGGTTCACATGAGAGGTCTGAATTCTTAACCTTGGACTTACTGGGAATGGTGGTAACCAGTTGCAGGGAATAATAAAGCATCACCCAATAAGTGGAATTTCGCTTTGCTAAAGATAGAAAAGGACAAGTGTAGGGAAATTCAAGGTCCTCTAAAGAAAAAAGAATAGATATTGGACTTATAATGAGTGCTTATAATTAAATATACATGATATTTAATATTTGCATGGGTAAATAATTTATTTTTATTAAAGCCTGACAGACACTTTATGAAGTAGATGTTTTAAATTAGAGCATTATCAAATAAAATTCAGTCTTTAATTTTCAATTATTCTACAGAAATATTATTTACAGAAACATAATAAAAATAATTTCTCAGCAATGGTGTTGCACTTTCTACTGTGACATATGCAAATAAATAAGAGGCCTCTGCTTGCTAACTGTTCATTGGTTTCTCCTTTATAGGTAAGTTTTTCAAGGTTTCCCTCTGTGAACTCCTACTCCACTGCTGCCTTTTAGCTGTTTATCATTTTGCCATAGTATGATCAGAACTGAGTGCAAGGGTAATAATAATACCTTTAATTATTATCATTTAAATAGTCTTTATTGGAATATTTACATGAAGAGAACAAATAACAAAAGTTTAAAAATTTTTAGAAAGACGCAAGGGAGAAAAACAATTACTGTAAGAACAACTTTATGAACTATGTAATCATATATGTTATCTATTATATACATATATTCTTAGCAGTCAGGGCAAAAGAAAATATTTTGAATCCTACAGTTATCTGGAGATAAATAGTTTGCTGGAAGTTAATTTTAAGAGAAATTTGTTTTTCAGGTTCTACTGTTGAAGAGAATTTGGGAACATTGTGGAGGTGGTTTCAACTATAATTTGTAAAAGGCACTAAACCGTTGCTCCACTAGATTCTTCCTACACAACCCTTTCTAAAGCCAAAAGAATCAGATCAATACCTTAGTGCAGAAACTTTGGTGAAGGCATAAAATATTATAGGAGTACTATTTTCTCCTGGTTATATGACTTAATTCAGTCATAACCAAGAGGAATGTTGCTATAAACTGACTGGTGTGCCCCAGCATTCACATGGAAAAGTCCTAATGCTTAGTACCTCAGAATGTGACCCTATTTGCACATAGGGTCTTTAAAGAAGTAACTAAATTAAAATGAGGTCTTAAGGGTAGTTCCTGACCCAATCTGACAGGTGTCCTTATATGAATAGGAAATGAGGACATACAATCACACCAGGGATGTGTGTGCACAGAGGAATGACCGTGTGAGGACCCAGAAAGCGGCCATCTGAAAGCCAGTGAGAGAGGCCTCAGGAGAAACCTATACTGTTGACACCTTGATCTTCAAATTCAAGCCTCCAGAACTATGAGAAAATTAATTTATAAGGTTTAAGCCACACATTCTATGGTATTTTGTTATGACAGCCCTAGTGGGTTAACACAGAGTTTATATCACTCAAACAGTTTTACAAGTCCTGTGATTACAATCAGTTTAGACTTAAACATACTAGTAGTACCTCAAAGATTTCTCATGTTGATTAAAGAGGTAAATTTAGATAATGTATTGTACAATAATTACAACCACAATATTTATCAGTTATTAAGGATGAAATATCAGCATTATGCCAGATATCTTATGCAAAATATTTTCATAATAATCCTCTATGTTAGAAATGGGTCTGCTCTGGAGACTTTAAATAACATCTTCCGAGTCACACAGCTCATAGAGATAAAGCCAAGATTGAAACTGAGATCTGTGTGACTGGGAAACCCGTGTCCTTACCACGCACCACATGGCTCCCACAGATACACAGAGAGGTGAAAGTACAGGAATAATATGACTTGAATCCTCACAAAATCAGAAAATCATCTTTTTTCTAATAGAGTTTGGCTACATTTAAAAAAAAGATTGACACTCAATTAAAGCACCTGAATTAATTTAATTGAGAATTCAGAGGGTTTTCTTCAAAACTGCTGTTATCTATCATCTATTTTCCTCATAAAAAACCTTCTTGTGGATCCTCAAGAAGCTCTGACTTTCTAAGAACTATATCATGTTGAGCTTGATGGACTCATCTGGCTGGAAACATGGACCTAAAGATCTTGATAAAGTAACATTTTTAAATGAAGATACTTATCATTGAGTTTGCATTAGCCAGAGCAGAGAAGTGCCTGATAGAACCACTGACTACCAAAAGGGACAAGGATTCCCTTGATTCAGAAGACAAGTTGTCAGCACACAGCCACCAGAGGCAGGCCTTTGACAACAGAGTAGACAGGCAAATGGAATCACAGGTACCAAGTGCTGAAAAGACTAATTACAGTTGCTATGAAGGTTCTTCACTTACCCCTTATCCATGGGCTATCTCTGGGGAGCCTGAATAATAAGATTCACCTCTTTACTAAGATTTGCCCTAAAATAAAATGCGAGTTGGGAAAGATATAATGTAATTCTGTCTGAAAAGGTGACAACGCACGTCCAACTCACCCTCGAAGATGCAGAGCCCTCTCTCTGTCCCAGGCCCTGATGAATGTGTCTTCCATAACTCAGGGATCACGACTATCTTGCCTCAGCTATAGTTTTACCTACTCCTGTCACACACATGCCTCAATCCTGGAAATTCTACATTCATCACATTACCATTTCTGAGCTATGGAAGGATATTTTTGGCTGTAAGGAATCTTATTCCAAAAACAGATTCAGATGAAAGTCAAGGTAGCCAGATTTCTATGGAGGAAAATCCTCAGACCTAGCATTGTTTTAGGCTTTGTATAACTGTTCATCATGTCTGACAGACACAGGAGTCTGCTTGAATGCCAGCTATGGCTAAAGTATTCAGGAGAATTAAACTTTACCCACAGATATGGCGGTCTCCCCAAGACATCATGCCTATCCATGGTAAGGGCATGCTGCTAATGGCAGACCAGTGATCTGCTATAGGGTATACTGGTCACACAAATTGGCCCTGAGTACCTTATGTGGTGATTCAGTTCTTTGTGGCAATGGCAGTTCTCAAGAGAAGGCAAAATTATTTCAAGTGGGCCCAAGACATTGAAACACACAGCAATCAGTCTGAAGAAGTTGTGGGTATCAAATAACAACTGGTGAAAAGTGGAGAATGCTTTCAGCAGGCTCACATTTCTAGGTCTCACTGAAAGTCTTCTTCCTATACATTGTTCTATATAACAAACTCAATGATATGAAAGAGAGGTTGGTAGTTCTATAATCTCACCTAAACCTGAAAAATGTCATCCGGGTGTAGCAGAGGCACACACTCTGAGTGAAGCATCTAGCAGTGCTTTCACAAGATCACGACCAGGCACCTGAAGAGGTCAATGCACAGAGTAAAGGAGAACAGCCTTCTGAACAATCTCCCATGAGGAACTAACCCAAGGCCCCTCCTAAATGGGTTGAGCCAACCATCAGGGCCATTTATTGACATTCATATTATCCTCCTGGTCGTCCTGCCAAGGGTGTGAGTTCTCAGAACAAGAGACTTATGAAATTTGAGCTAGAACCAAAACACTTGTAAAGCATATTCTACAGCCAAGAATCAATCAGAAATCCCAAGCAGCTAAATCTCCGGTGATAATGAACCCAAAGGTCATCTCAGATTTCCCTTTTCCAAAGACCACAGCACCATGATTGGCTGCATTGATACTCTGCATGCAGATGACTCATTTCATCTCTACCACTTAGGCCCTGAATGGTCTGACCAAATGGCATCTGACTGAGTCATCTCCTACTGGAGCCCTGCGTGGAGACATTAGTCACCAGATTACAGCTATATAATCATCAGTCAGCTTCCAACGTGATGCAGCTCTGACATTAAACATTCTACTGAACCATCAAGCAGAATACTCTGAATATTCTTGAAACTCACCCAGCTCTTTGCCCTGCCCCCACCTGTAAACCAGTTGTAGAGTGCTTTGTAGCTCCTGTTCCACAGCAGCCTCCTCTGTATCCCCAGCCTCAGCTCCTCCTCCACCCTGCAGTCTTAACTAAAACTTCTCTTTCCTTAAAAGTATTGCTTCTCCTCCAGTCTCTCAGTGGTGGTTGTCTTTATTCTCTTAATCCGTATCTTCAGGGAAGAGGATATGGTCAGGGTATTCCTTACTTCCCTTTTTTGCTTCTGGATCATTACAGATTCATTCTTTTCCTTGAATATCCTGCCTTATAAACTATCATAATAATCAATGACATATCCTCTTTCATCCCTGCTTTTACTTCTGTCACCATTTGCCCCTGTTCATCAGAGAATCTAGCCCCAGACCATAGTCTTGCTCTCTAGCCCAAGCGATGTGGTTATTTTTGATAAACTCTACACCTCTGGGTAGGATTATCTCACCCTCCCCTGGCCTATCATTTCCTCCCTCACCTCTGGTGATGTCGTCCTTTACTCCATCTCAGCCACTCACACTCATGAGCACAGCCTGGACCTTAAATATTCTGTCTACTTCCTTGTAATAAACTCTGCAAAAAAATTTTTTTGTTTAATACATTGATTTTTGGTAAGAGATTTTTTACATTATCTCGTATTCTCCCTTAAGTTATTGAATTTTTCATTTAGAATAAATAGAGAGTTATATTCACAGGCTTCAATGACGCAAGCATTATTGCCCAGGAGTGACAAGTACCTGATATGTAGAGGAATGGACAGTTCTCATTTTTTTTTACTATGTGTTTCTATGTGGAAATGGCTTGAATTAATATAAATGTGTACAGGAATCTTTTGCTATAAAACTGGCTATGACTTGTTGAAATATTTTAAAACTGGAGCTGTTAAGTTTGGCCATACTTCACTGTGTTAGAATGTGGACTTTTCCAAGTGTGAAAAGAGAACTATTAAATAGTATAACTTGTATTTTACTAAATAATAAAAAGTAAACCCAGCTATTGTCAAATAAAGTATATGTAGTTATTTTTTAGAGATTTTATTTCTTTTATTTTTTAGAGAGGGGAAGGGAGGGAGAGAGGGACAGAAACATCAATGTGTAGTTGCCTCTCATGCACCCCCTACTGGGGACCTGGCCCACAACCCAGGCATGTGCCCTGACTGGGAATTGAACTGGTGACACTTTGGTTCATAGGCCTGCACTCAATCCACTGAGCCACTCCAGCCAGAGCTAAAATATATGTAGTTATAATACCTGCTTTATATATTATATATTAACCTTTTTAAATTAAATATTTATATTCACCTGAGGACATGCTTATTAATTTTTAGAGAGAAGGAAAAGAGAAAGGGGGAGAAACATTGACGTAAAAGAGAAACATCGACCAGTTGCCTCTTGTATGCATCCTGACAGGGACAGAACAGCAACCCAAGCATGTGCTTTGCCTAGGAGTTGAACCCACAACATTTCGGTTTACAGGACAATGCTCTAACCAACTGAGCTATACCAGCCAGGACTAATTAAATATTTTATACTCAGAAGATGAATTTTTTATTTCTAGGTGTTTTATGTTAATTACCAACACAACAACAATATTTACAACATTTTTTATTGCAAAAATACTGTATCTCAGATGATAGCTTAAGCAGATTTTTATGGATGGCATAAAAACAAATGCCATATGTACTATTGTATGTGTAAAATGGTATCTCAAAGACCACAAATTAATTATAAACAGAATTTCAGAACATAAATTATTCTGAAGTTGAAGGACCATCTGGATGCTATTATTAAAACTGTGTTCCTAGGAGTAGAAGAGAGAATTATGTAGAGAAAGTATTCTGCTGGTAAATCTGATAGACTGAGTTCCCAGAGTGTTCAAACTATTGATGTGTCAGTCTTCAGAATAATCACATTTGAGTGCCATGGAGGAAATATCCTTGAATACTCTTTATTTTAATCTTATGGGAAAAAAAACAGTCCTGGACTTTTTTCTCTTATTGCTGCTAACAAGCAACTTCAGGTACAAAGTTAGAAATACAGCACCCTGGCTGGTGTAGCTCAGTGGATTGAGCGTGGGCTGCGAACCAAAGCATTGCAGGTTCGATTCCCAGTCGGGGCACATGCCTGGGTTGCAGGCCATGTCCCCAGTTGGGGACACATGAGAGGCAACCACACATTGATGTTTCTCTCTCTCTCTTTCTCCCTCCCTTCCCCTCTCTAAAAAAATAAATAAATAAAATCTTTAAAAAAAAGAAGTGAATATGTATTTTTAAAAATAAATAAATAAATACAGGAGTTTACCAAAGAGAAAATTATGAGAGTTAAACACACTTTTAAATGAGAAAAGGGACAAAGCATAGTTGTCAAAATATGTACCCCTCCTTCCATTTTATGGAATTGTTTCAGGGGAATACCTGACCAGTCAGGACTACTCTGCCTAGAATTAGTGGGGCCATCTGACTGGTTTTCAAGCAAAATAACCTGAACAAAAAAACCCAGATGTCATAAAAAGTATTTTACAAAATTTATTACAAGAAAAGGAGAAAACTGTATTTGAACAATGATTAAAAAAAAGAAAAAAAAAAGAAACTGAGAAGTATATGTACTTTCCCCACATAACCTTTTCCCTTTTTGCTGACTGGGCATTTATGATAATGAGCCACTAGAAGATGAAAAGAAACAGGGATTCCCGAATTTCTACACAGAGGGGAGAGCCTGCGGACCAGAAAAAGTCTCAGACTGTTGTGTGAGTGAGAAATAATTCTGTATATGCAATACATATACCATTGTTTTTGGACTATAAGATGAACTTTTTTACCACATTTTTTGCTTCAAAATTTTTTTTCCTATTTTTCTCCTCTAAAACCTAGGTGTGTCTTATTTTGCAGAACCTAGACACACCTAGGTCTTAGAGGAGGAAATTAGGGGAAAAAATTTTGAAG
Source organism: Phyllostomus hastatus (assembly GCF_019186645.2). NCBI lineage: Eukaryota > Metazoa > Chordata > Mammalia > Chiroptera > Phyllostomidae > Phyllostomus > Phyllostomus hastatus. Next base: position 12,146,473 of record NW_025334006.1, on the reverse strand, counting down.
CAAAAAATGGGGTTAAAAAAAGTGTGTCTTATAGTCTGAAAAATATGGTACTTCGAGGGGTTTTTTTGTTGTTTATTTTTGTTTTTTACAAGTGGTAGATTTGCATTAGAAAATGGGTTAGTGTCTCAGGCTAATTGTGATGGTTGAGAAGGGTGAAGGATAATGTCTATGACTATCACAGAAAACAAGTTACAATATCCTCAGATTCTAACAGTTGACCTTGTTCACATCATTACCACATTCTAACAAAATGTCTAGTCTATCAAATATAACCTGGAGCCATTCAATTTATTCCTAGGTTCAGTGACCTTGGTCTTTGGTTAGGGAAAGAAAGAACCAAGCTAGGTTTTGTATTAAATTTTCAAAAAGAATCATTTCAGGCACTTTATATAGGCTTCAGTACCTGAGGGAGTTTATAGGAAAGAAAACCTGTATAACTCAGCACTTGCAAAAGAAAGTTGGGCTGTCAGTGTAGAGTCTAAAATTCAAAGTCAGCAAGTTAGCACTTGTACCTGATGTACAGCTCTCTTTTGACTCGTGTCCCTCAGCCAGTTCATCTCTGACACTGCATCTAACCAACTTCTTTGACACTGGAAACAACAAACACTCATCTTCAAAAACTCTTTAAAAAATTAAGGTACAGAATTACCATTGAGATCTCTTTTCTCACAGAGTAAACTTTTGCCAACTACTGTAACTTATTTCTTTTATTTGAATTTCTACTTTGTTTCTACTGCAAAGTCTTCCCCTATATATATTTTGATTCATGAATTTCTAGTGTATGTTACATTATTGCCCTCAGTTATTCACTCTGCCCTCCCTATAATATGATTGCACACCTGCCCAGTGTTGTGTGATTTCCAGAACTACTCGTTAGGGAACAGCTTTCTTCTCCACTCGATTCATGTCTAGTCTCCACTCCATTCATGTCTAGGTTCATCATGTGATGTGTTTTAAACAATGAGTTGTGAATAGATAATCATGTACACTATTCCTATGCAGGAGCTTTACCTAATTAAGCGGTTGGCTCTTGTTTTTTCTCTCTGCCAAGGAAATGGTATATTTCAGGTGGAAGCTTATCTATGGCAGCTGTAATCCCCGACATGTATTGCAGGGGTGAAATAAACCACAGCTGCTTATTATAGCAGCACACACTAGCAAAGCCTGACTAATCATATAGTCTCAAGTCTCAGTTTGCTGCAATTGAAAGGCCATTCTACCCAAAGAGTCTGAAAACTAAAGTTAAATGCTTGACTTTGCTATTCCTGAATGTGGTAACACCAAGCCAATAAATTCACTTCTATGAGTTTCTTTCTCTCACATGTAAAACAGAAAAAATTATTCCTGACCTGATAAAATAATATGGTTGATTATGAATAATGTATTAAGAACAGTGTTTTTGAAAGTACTGAACTAGCACACAACTGTTGGGTGTTAATATTATTCAGTATCGATATCTTCCCTGAAGTATTTCTGACTGCAGCTCTTCTGTCAAATATGAGGGATTTAGAAAAATCTTGCTTTCATGAGTGTTGATCAGGGGCAAAAAGACTGAAACAAACAAACCAAGCCAGAGAGACAATTAGAGGTAAAGATCAGGCCATCCAGCTGAGATCACGATCCTGCTGGGAACTCCAAAAACCGCAGTCAGGGCAGGGAAAGTCAGTCTTTCTGCAAAACTAAAGAGACTAAGTACTAGAATAGAAGAGAGCTCCTAAAAACCTAAGACAATAAAATATATTCACAATAGTGTGTATTATGTACCAGGATCTTTGTAAGTTCTTTACATGTATTCTCACATTCTATGAATTCATACACCTCTTTGAGGGAGCCACCATGTTTATCCACACTGTGCAGATGGAAAACTGAGGCAGAGACTGTTAGGCCACTAGCCCAAGGCCACGGGGCGAGTGAGTGGCAGAGGGCGATTCCAGCCTAGGGGATCTGGCTTCGGAGCCTGTGCACTTTCCTTTGACCAGATCACTGATTCCATTGCTCTTGAAAAGAACGAAAGTAAAGTTCCACAAATTCTGAAAGAAACATTGTGCTCAATGGAAGAATATAAATGAAAATTGATGATAAATTAAGGTAAACTTATCCATCATTGCCAAGAAAACTTATTGCCATCCATGCTTACAATATGAAGGAAAATTAAAAATGTTAACCTGATCATTTATTGTTATTCAACCTAGTAATTTCCCATTAAGAAAATATTCTATTTAAAAATAAATAAAAATTGGATATGTGGACAAGGATTTATTTACAAATACATTCATTAGTAATTTTGTATAAAAAATTAAAATCAGCATAACTCAGTTACCAAAAATAGAATGAATATATAATGGTACAGCCATAGGAAACAATATAATTTTAAAAACATACATGTTGAGAGAGTACCTATGCTATGATTCCAATACAAACATTTGTTTCTAAGACCAAAGTTAGAAGGAAAAAAACCAAAGCCTTGACCCTGACTGTTCATATAAGGTGGAAACATGACTGATGTTCATTTCTTCTTGAGTTTTTTTCCTTCTTTTATTTATTTATTTATTTATCTGAAATTTTCTTTTCTACAATGAGTGCAAATTACTTTTACAAACTAAAAAAGCAGAACCTAAACAAAGGGAATATAATCTTCATTTTGCAGGTGCATGTATTTATATAGGTGGTTTATTAAAAACAACAAGAACTAATAAATGGATGTATGTGAGATCACCTTTCACTAGCTCCCTCTTGCCACCAAGGAAGGGAGATGAAATGCTCTAAACAAGCCATATTCACTCAATATCTCTTATGAACCAAACAGACCGACAGAAATGTTGTGGGGGAATTTGTGTGACCCTTTGAACACGACAAAGAATAAAGCTAATTGCCCTCTTAGAGAGTTACTGCTGTCTTTGACTGAGGGGATATCTTAATGAATTATAATACAAATTTTAAAACATGTAGGGTTTTTTAACTTAAGAATATAATTAAATAACTTTGCAAATATATATTTATGAATAAATATATATTTATTTTTAATTTTACAATCTTTTAAATGCTATTTCACATTATCAATATATTTTTGCAAGGTCAATTAAAATTTTGTAATAATGTGTATCTTATTTTAAAAGAGTAGTTCTTTACCTGATATGTAAATAGTTCTTTACACGACAGTTCTCTACATGATATGTATTCAGTCAATTAATATGTATGTGACCTATTTTATATGCTTATTTACATTCACTGTGAGGCTAGGCAGTAATTATGAACTTGGAGCTCTACAGCACCCAATTTTTGATAAATTTTCATGTGCCAAAAATATATAATTTTTTACCACACCTTTTCCTTTTATTTTAGTAAATTATAATCTTTCACAAGACTAATTTCCATTTTTAAAACTAAAATTACTTTAGCAAAAATTTTCAGTTGTTCCATTTTACATAAAGATTATATCTTTTATATCATATTTAAAATAAATGTCTATTTTATATCATTAAAATAGTATAAATATTAAGTATTTGGCCATAGGCATTTAAAAATACTTCATAGATATTCTCCATGTTTATTAATCTAATAATTAAAAGCTGCATAATTTTAATCCTATTGACAACATAGTTAAAATAATATCTTGATATTACATATTTAGGGTTTTGTTTCTAATTTGATTCAATGCTTAATTTTACTATCTAAAATTACACTCTGTATCATTCTCTATTCTCACTTCAAAGCCTGAAATTTTAGTTCCTCATTTTCTTCTGCTTATTAAGTACTTTATATTTCCTTCATATATTTATGGGTATCTTTTCTCAAGCATTTTTTTTATTTCAAATGCAACATATCTTTAGAATTATCTCTAGGTATTAATCAAAAAATACTTATGGATTGTATCAGTCAGGATTCAACCAGAAAAGCAGAACCAATTCCTAAGACACAGGTAGATTCACAATAGATAGATAGATAGATTATAGATAGATAGATAGATAGATAGATCACAGGTACATATATAGATAGATAAATAGATAGCTAATTAGACAGTATCGGATATTCCTGGTCTGTTACAATTTCATATCAGCTTTCATATATCTTGTATACCTCTTTTGTGATTTTAATTTTGATTCCCTTAATGTATAGATCAATTGGGAAATTTGATATCTTTATAAAATTGAGTTTCCTATCCAAGAATGTTTTACTAACTTCCATTTATTTAGGTCATTTTTAAAAGATATCTATATTATTTTGTATTTTCAGTGTAGATGTCATATATTTTATTTTGTCAGATTTCTCTTTTTTATTATTGTTTTTTTCTTTTTTTAATTGCTGTTCAAGTACAATTGTCTCCATTTTCCCACTTCCTTGTTCCCCTAGCCCACCCACCCCTACCTCCCAACCTCAATCCTTCTCTCCTCCATCCTTCTCTATGGGCCTTTCATACATGTTGCTTGACAACCCTCCTTTTTCTTTCCCCTGTTACCCCCATCCTCCCACCCCTCTGATTACTGTCAGCTTTTTCTTTATTTCAATGTCTCTGTTTATATTTGGCTGCTTGTTTGTTTGAATGATTAGGTTCCACTGATAGGTGAGATCATATGGTATTTGTCTTTCACCACCTAGCTTATTTCACTTAGCATAATGCTTTCCAGTTCCATCCATGCTGTCACAAAGGGTAAGGGTAGGAGCCCCTTCTTTCTTTCTGCTACAGAGTATTCCATTATGTCAATGTACCATAGTTTTTTGATCCACTGATATACTCATGGGCACTTAGGTTGTTTCCAGCATCTGGCTATTGTAAAATATGCTGCTATGAACATTGGGGTACATAGGTTCTTTTGAATTGGTGTTCCAGGATTCTTAGGGTATAATAACAGCAATAGAATTGAAAATACTAGAAATAGGCAGTCCCATTTATAGTTTTTTGAGGAAATTCCATACAGTTTCCCATAGTGGCTGCACCAGTCTGCATTCCTACCAAAAGTGTATTGAGATTCCCTTTTCTCCACATCCTCACCAGCATTTGTTGTTTGTTGATTTATTTATTATGGCCATTCTGACTGGTATGAAGTGGTATCTCATTGTGGTTTTAATTTGCATCTCTTTGGTGGCTAGTAATGCTAAGCATCCTTTCATATGTCTCTGGGCCTTCTGTATGTCCTCCTTGACCATTCAGGTCTTTTGACCATTTTTTAATCAATAAATGTAATATATCACATAAACAAAAGGAAAGACAAAAGTCATGTGATCTTATCAATAGATGTCAAATTTATTTCTAAGTGTTTGATATTTATGTTATTACAAATGATGTCTTTTAAAAATTTTATTTTCTATGTATTGTTTCTCTATAAAAATACAATTAACTTTATATATTGACCTTATATCCAGTGACCTCATTGAATTTATACACCAATTCTAACAGCTTAACTGTATGTTCTTTTTTCTTTTACTTTGTGACTAGAAGTTATTGGAAAACTTTTTTAAATCTTTTTTATTGTTGTTCAGATATAGTTGTCGCTATTTTCCCTTCACCACTTTCCCCCGCCTACCCATCCCCAATGTCTAGATGCTTAATTATTGTCACTGATAGATAATGAGTTTTTTCCTTTGTAAACTTTATGCCTTTTATTTCTCTTCCTTGTGTCTTGCACTTAATAGAAACACTGGTATGGCATTAAATAATAGTAATAGTGGACAGCCTTGTTTTTTTTCTCCTCAAATTCAGGGAGAAAATTTTTAAAAATTTACCATTAAGTATGCTTTTTGTTCTTTTTGAGCTACTCTTTATTAGATTAGGAAAGTCTTTTTTCTATTTTTAGTTTGACAATGGGTTTTATGTATAAATGAACATTGATTTTAATAAATTTAACTTAATTTAAGAATTAGAATTTTTATACATTTTTAGTCTTCCTGCTTACACAATACATACTTTATTTATTCAAATTTTGATTTCAATGTTTCAGTGGGGTCTTTTAATTTTCTTAAAACAGGTACTATATTTCCTTGTTCACATTATTCTTAAATGGTTCCATTCAAATGGGGTATTTTTTTATTCCACTACATTTTCTAACTTATTACTGGTAGGATATAAGGAAGGTGCTCACTTCTTTTGCTTTTGATAATATGCCTGGTCATTGTTTTGTGCCCTAAAGTTTCTTACAGTGTAAGAAGTATTTATTTGATGTCTTTTGATATTCTAGAGATATAATAGTTGAAAAAAGATATTTTTCCTTCTTTGTCAAGAACTAGAACTTAATTCTGTTTCATGTCTAATTTCATTGGCTTAAATTTCTGGAAAAATTCTGAATGAAATTGATTCAAATAAACCTTGTTCCACTGCTGATTTGTAAAGAATGTATCTAGAATCTTATCATTATAAATGATGTTAATTCTTTAAGATATATATGCTTCACTATAGAATAGAAGCATTTCTCTGTTATTTTATTTTATTTTATTTTTTAATGAATTTTTTTAAGTTGTATTTTAATCATTGTTCAAGTACAGTTTTCTCCCTTTTACTCCCATTCCAGCCCACCCACCCAACCCTCCCTACTTCCCTCCCATTACCACCCTCCCCCTAGCTTTGGTCCATGTGTCCTTTAAATTTGTTCCTGTAAACCCTTCCCATTCTCCCCTGAAATTCCCTCTTCTCTCCCCTCTAGTCACTGTCAGCCTGTCCTCTATTTCAGTGTCTTTGGTTATATTTTGCTTGTTTCCTTGTTTTGTTGTTTAGGTTCCTGTTAAAGGTGAGATCATGTGGTATTTGTCTTTCACTGCCTGGCTTGTTTTGCTTAGCATAATGCTTTCCAGCTCCTTCCAAGCTGTTGCAAAGGGTAGGAGCTCCTTCTTTCTTTCTGCTGCATAGAATTCCATTGTGTAAATGTACCATAGTTTTTTGATCCATTCATCTACTGATGGGCATCTAGGTTGCTTCCAGTACCTAGCTATTGTAAATTGTGCTGCTATGAACATCAGGGTGCAAAGGTTCTTTTGTATTGGTGTTTTAGTGTTCTTAGGATATAGTCCCATCAGTGGAATTGCAGGGTCAAAAGGCAAATCCATTTTTAGTTTTCTGAGGAAGTTCCATACTGCTTTCCATAGTCTCTGTTATTTTAAATAAGAATGGATATTGAAAATTTCATGGGTTTTCCATTGATAGGATCTTAAGGCTTTTATGACTTGACCAATTAATTAAATAACTTAGTATGTTCTTTATGTTCTCATTTGGTAAGTGTATTACTGTTCTGTTGAATTGTTGCCTAGTATTTTATTATATATATATGGAGAGAGAGAGAGAGAGTCTTTTTGGGAAAACTATAGCCATTACTAATATAATGAGAATGGCTTGCATGACATTGATGCAGCCTGGCAGCCAAGGAGAGTGGACTAGAATGAGCATGCATCAACAATGACTATTTCACTTGGTAGTCAGTGGGGGCAGTAGATGCTGCTGAGTGAGTACCTTCTACTATGTGGTTGAGGCATTCAAAATGACTGAAAGAGTAGAGCAATGAATCTGCATCAAATTTTGCATTACACTTGAAGATTCCTCCACAGATAGTATTTGGATGATTCAGAAGCCTGCAGCTATGGACAACTGGTTATTGGCTGCTTCATCATGACAATGTGCCTACTCATGTATTACATCTTATGCACAGGGTTTTGGCAAAACACCAAATAGCCCAAGTGACTCAGCCCTCCTACAGCCTAAATTTGGTGCCCAGTGACTTCTGCCTTTTTCCCAAAATTTAAATCACCTTTGAAAGGGAAGAGATTTCAGACTCTCAATGAGATTCAGGAAAATACGATGGTGCAGCTAATGGCAATTAGGAGAACTGTGTGAAGCCCCAAGGTGCCTACTGTGAAGGGGACTATTGTCCTATGTACAATGTTTCTTGTATCTTTTTAAAATTTATTTTTAAAGTATATTTTATTGATTATGCTATTGCAGTTGTCCCAATTTTTTCTCCCCTTTACCCCACTCCTCCTTTCACCCCGTCAGCATTCCACCCCCCTTAGTTCATGTCCATGGATTGTGCATATAAGTTATTTGACTTCCCTATTTCAAAAACTATAAACCATAAAATGACAACAAACTCACATTTATCAGCAACTGAACCTAAAAAATAAAAACAAAAACTAAGCAAACTACTATAACAGGTACAGAATCATTGTATTGTATATCTTCTTCAATAAATGTCTCTGTTTTTCACATTACATGGCTGGATACCTTCTGGACAGACCATATATATAAAGTAAATATATGAAATATATATATATATTCATAAGAACAATTAGTCTCACACCTTTTAAATAACATATATATTCTGAATATCATATTGCCTACAATAACAAAGGCATCTTAATAATTATTATATGCTTTTTAAAAACTAAAATAGTTAATGATTAAAGATAGGACAGAAAAAAAGAAAGTGCATTTTATCATCAAACTAAAATTTATTTTGGAATGTAAAACTAAAATACTTTCTCATATTACATTCTCATTGCATAAAAGTGTTCATGCAAAGACAAAACTTTTATAAAAACACCAAATAATTAGATAAATATATTTTGTTTTGATATTTAATAAACTTCTTCCACTTAACACTCTCAAAACACCCTAGTGGAATATGTTCCCATGGAAATACTGTCATTTCCTAGCCATATCAACATTGGCAAATAATTTCATATTTATTTTATTTTATTTATTTTTAAAGAGAAGGGAAGAAGGAGTCAAAGGGGAGAGAAACATTAATGGGTGGTTGCCTCTTGAGCACCCCCTATTAGGGACCTGGCCTGCAACCCAGGCATGTGCTCTGACTGGGAATAGAACCGACAACCCTTTGGTTTGCAGACCAGCACTCAATCCACTGAGCCACACCAGTCAGGCTAATATTTTATATTTCATATCATTAAAATTCTATTTTCTCATCTACAAAACTGTGATAACAATGCCATCTCTAATTGTCTCATAAATCATAAAGACCATAAAGGGTTGTAGGACATTTTGGATTTGTGTTGTTGACCAAAAAATTTCAATACCTGCCCTTGTCACTTGCCTAAAATCAAAGAGAGGCAACTGTTGAAAATAGAATTAAAATGCTGAATAACAAGAAAGAGGATAATTTACCTTTAATATAATATTGATGATTTATCAGGCTAATTGTTTCCCTCTTTCAGTACTGTTGCTGACATCATTATCTAAATCGATATTGATCTGAATCTAGGGACTCAACATCTATATCTATGTTGACTCAGTTCCATGTCCTCACAATTTCTGGCATTCCATGCACACAATAATCTTGTTCTTTATCTCATTTGTCTTAATAACCACTGCATGCATGCCAAAGTCTCTTCAAGAACCCCAAGTTCTGACCACCACCCCCACTATTCAAGCATCTTCCTTCTGTACCAATTTCAGTAATTCTTCATCCTGACAATTTGCTCCAAACCACCCATATTTAAGCTGCCTCTTATTCCTCCGTTCCTTCCTTATCTGTCTTAGATCTCACTGTCTATCATTAAAAAACATTGCTAAGCAAATACCCTCTGCTTCACAATCCCTCTCTCCTGTAATTCTTGTGTCCAGAAAAACGGAATTTCAACCCTGTTTCATTATAACTCATTGCTACTTCACTGCCTTTCCCACAGGAGAGCAAAAAGTAAGCTTGTTGTAAATTAGCCTCATTTTAAATGATAAGCCTCAACTGCACTTCAGTTAACTCTCAATTTTGTTAGATTGTTCTTTTCAATTCACCATCCCACTCTTCAAGAACATGACTAATTCACATCTCTTTCTTTATAACTGAAATGCTCACTCTTCTCCTCACTTCTCTCTGATAAGCAGTTCTTATTTCCCTGAGTAAACAGTAAAGACAATTAGAGAACTCCCCCACACTATTAAACCACTTTTAGTAACCTGCTGACTTGAGTCATAATTACTGCTGTCTTTTCTCGTTACTATCCAAGACCAACTCACCCTCATGCACGGAGTTCCATCTCTCTCACCTGTTAAAGGAAAGCACTGCTCACGACTTCCCTTCTCATCCACATTATCAACTTCCCCATTTCTACTGGATTATTCTCATTATGATGAAAACAGGATATCATATCCATCTAAAAATAAAACTTCTGGATTCCATAATTCTCAAACATTAAAAAATACTCATATTTACCATTTTATAGTAAAATTTGGTGAAATCGTTGCCTCTGTTTGCTGAAACCACTTGACCCCTCTCATTCTCTGCAGAACTCACTCCAGTCAGGCTACAGGAAAATTGCTCTTTATCAGATGCACTTTGTGTTGCCAAATCCAAATGACCATTTCTCAAACCTCGATTTATCTTTCAGCAACTTTTCAAAGTATAGACCTTCAAATAAACAGGAATTGCAAAGGAAGGGTTCCAAGAATGTGTATATTTTTAATCCTTAGCTGACCACCAATCTTCACCTTCAAGAAAGAGTTTAAAGAGGCCTAGAGATAGGCCAAAGTTTGGAGAGAGACTGTTTTTAGACAAAGTTACTGAACTTGCATAGCTTTTCCCTGCCATGCAGGAAAGCATTCCCCTTCTCATCCATCCTTTAGGACTAGTATAAGAGAACTACACAGAAATATTGCTTTGTCTCTTCTTGCAAGTTGGGAGCTACAGAATACAGACAATCGTGCCCAATTCACACCTACAGGGCAAGAGGATGACTGAGCTGGCCTTTGACACCAGAAAAAAAGGTTTGGGATTAGAGAAGTTATTAAACTCCCAGAATCAGGAAGATATATTTTCTGTGAGCCCGATGTGGACAGAAAAAGAGAAGAGAAATAGAAGGGGGAAAGAAAATGTCTCTGGAGCCTCCTTAATGGTATTTTGTCCAAAAGAAGTGCTAAGGGAAGAAATTGGACTCCGAGAGAGTGTCTACACAGAAGATGCCTACCCACAGATAGGATCTGCAAGGGAGTATACTACTCAGCTGAAGAGGGCATCTTCCATGATAAAAACTCCAGATGAGATATTCCCAGTGAAGGGGAACTCTGGAAGTCCCACATAAGTGCTACATGGGAAAGAGTCTGCTCAGAGAGCAGCTCATAAAGATACAAGTCAAGTAAGACCTTTCCTGCCCCATCACCTTCCCTCCCTCTCATCAGATTCCTTTTGGACCTATGACACATCAAAAACCATGAGTCACCAAAAACAAACTAGGAGGGGGTAGGGGAAGAACTACATTTATTTTAAGTATTCTCAGTCATGGTATCAACCCCTGAAACACCCAAGGAAAACTCTGTAGGGTGTAGTAAAAAAGAGAATAAACTCTGAGGATAGATATAAATATCTGAATAAAAAGCTAAGTGAAGGACAAAGGACAGCTCTTGTTTAAGAAATTCCAGTTAAAGAGTGGAGACAAAATGAGGAAAACAGAAATTATCTTTAAAACATTGCAGTAATAATTGCTACAGGTAATATCAGTTATGGGTGCTATGTTATGGATGCTAAATGTTTCTTTGGAGAAGATACTGTGTTTAAGAATTATCTCCCCCAAATAAATATTTAATTACTTACAATAAGAAAAAAATCATAACTTTATGGTGAAGAAACCTTGAAGAGAACACTTTAAACAAATGATCAAAGTTAACTCATCAAGAAAAGACCTATTACTACATGTTATTACACAAGACATCATTTCCCTGATATGATACATGATATGGGCATATTACCCATGTAGTGTTCTTCCCAGTGATGCATTAACTCAAAGTAATCAAGAGCAAAGTGAGAGACATCTGTACATAGTAACTGACAGGTACTACTGAAACATCTCATGGTCACAAAAGTTGAAGTCAGTCTAAAAAAGCTCACACAGATTGAAAAGGACTAAGAAAACGTGCCAGCTAAAGGCCAAGTAAAATCTAGAGTTGGGTACTGGACATGTAGAAAAAGGTATTAGTAGTAAAACTATTGAAATCTGAATAAAGTTGGTAGTTTACTTATAATGTTGATTTTTATAAATTTACCATGGTTTCATATGATTTTCACATTAGGAGAAGCTATGTGCAGGGCATATGGGAACTCTCTGTACTATTTTTACAATGTTCCATAAGTATAAAATTATCTCAAATTAAAGAGTTAAAGGAAGAGGAGTTTTTTTAAAAAGCCCAAATAACCTGATTCAAAAATGGGCTATAAACTTGAATATTTTCTTAAAGAAGATGTACAAATGACCAATAAAAACATGAAAAGATGTTCAACATCACTAGTTATTACAGAAATACAAATCAAAACTGGAATGAGATATGAGCTCACACCTATCAGAAGGACTCCTATCAAGAAAACAGAAAATAATTGCTGGCAAGGATGCGGAGAATTTGAAACCCTTGTGCACTCTTGGTGGGAATGTAAAATAGTACAGCTATTGTAGAAAATGGTGTGGCAGTTCCCCAAGAAATTGAAAACAGAATTCCCACATGACCCAACAATTCCACTTCTGGTCATATACCCAAAAGAACTGAAAGCAAGTCTCAAAGTGATATTTGTACAAACACGTTTGGAGTAGCATCATTTGCATTAGCTAAAATGTGGAAGCAACCGTGTCCATCAATAGATGAGTGGATAGCAAAACATGATGTATTCATACAAGGAACTATTATTCAACCTTAAATAGGAAGGAATTTATGATATATGCTACAACATAGAGAAAACTGTGGGTATTATGCTAACTGAAATCAGCTAGTCACAAAAATATAAATATAATAATTCTACTTAGATGAGGCACTTAGAGAAGTGGAATGGTGATGCCCAGGGCCAGGGGAGAGGTGAAATGGGGACTTAGTGTTGAACGGGTAGGTTCTCCTTCTCCAGATGAAAAGGCTTCTCGATATGAATGGTGTTGATGGTAACACAACAATATGAATGTTCTTAATATCACTGAACTGTACTCTTGAAATGGTTAAAAAGATAAATTTTACATTATGTGTATTTTATTACAATAAAAAACATTTTTTAAGTTATAGGGGAAATAAAACATGAACAAGGGCAGATATTTGTGAGACTGCAAGTCTCACAATAGAGGGTTTTTTGTAACTATTATAAAAGGCTTACATGGCAATTAATTCCATGACTTTGCTTTACAAAGCTTTTGGACAGGGTCTTGCAGTTAGAAAGATACTTATATTTGACCCAAGATGTCATAAAACAAATCAGACTTAGCACCCTACACACTCTTTTACATATTCTCTCTCTCCCTCCCTCCCTCTTCTCTCTCTTTCAGTGCTGGCCATTATCTAATAAAGAGGTTTTATGATCAAGTGAAGGAATTACAAGAGCCACTAATGATACCCTATTCAAAATTTGAAACAAAATTTGCTCCACAGCATATATAACCACAACTCATTATGTGTTTATCAAATTTTCATTATTCCAAAACTCTATTATAAAGATGAGCATCAGCCACCACATTTTTAATCTCAGGGACTTTAGAGTAGTGCTCAGCCTCAACAATAATTAGCCTATCAGAAGGCCTCAATTTATAAAGCATTCAGTTAGTGTTTATGATGTAAATGTCACAGTTCAAGTGCTTGATGGAGAAAAATACTAAATGAAGTGCACTTATTTTGAAGAAAACTCATTTAACATCTCCAAAGCGGTACATAATTAAGTTACTCTGTCATATGAAATGATGGAGGCTTTAAGTAAGTTATCCAATAATGGAGCAACTGCAGGGCAGCCCTTGGCAAGAAAGCTGTGCAAATTCACCCATGTAATATGCTAATAGATCTACATCATGACTGAGGAAACAGCTGAAGTGGAAGGACACATGGGAAAGCAATAAATAATAATAAATAATGAAAGAATAAATAAGTCAGATCTCATCAAACAAGGCCCTGTAGCTCTTAGCATGTATTTCAATTGTATTACTATGCAGAAATATTAATAAGTACTTATCTCTCATTCCTACAGTCAAATGTGTTTCATGTATCCAAATAAATTTCAAGTTGGTCATTGGAGAGCAATGAGTGCACTTATTAGAAAGTACCTTCATTTTGATTTATTTTTGATTAATCTTTATTATCTTTTTATTTCCATTACCATTTAGTTCCTTTACCCTCCTCCCCCGCCCCCAGCAATCACTGCACTATTGCCCATGTCCATGAGTCCATTTTTCTTTTTCTTCAGTCCCTCCATCCCCTAACCTTTCCCCTCACTAGCTGTCATCCTGCTCTCTATCTATGAGTCGGTTCCCATTTTCCTTGTTAGTTCAGTTTGTTCATTAGATTCCACATATGAGTGAAATCAAATGGTATTTGTCCTTCTCTGAATGGCTTATTTCACTCAGTAGAATGTTCTCATGGTCTATCCATACTGTCAAAAAAAATGGCAAAATGTTCTTTTTTATGGCCGAGTAGTATGCCATTGTGTAAATGTCCCATCATTGTTATATACTCTCATCTATTGATGGGCACTTGCCTTGCTTTCATATCTTGGTGATTATAAATAATACCAAAATGAACATAGAGGTGCTTCTGTCCTTCCAAAAGATCACAGACCATGATCAATTCAAATTTATTCTAGGAATGCAAGATTGGTACAACATTCACAAATCAATAAATGTGACTTACTACATAAACAAAATGAAGGATGAAAGTCATATCAATAAATGCAGAAAATGAACTTGATAACATTCAGCACCTAGTTATGATTAAAAAACTCTCAGCATAGTAGGAATAGAGGTAACATACCTAAACATCATAAGGGTCATATATGAAAAACCCACTGCCAGCATCCTACTCAATGGACAAAAGCTACCAGTATTCCTCTTAAGATTGGGAACAAGATACGGATGCTCACTCTCACCTCTCTTATTCAACATAGTACTGGAAGTCTTAGCCACAGCAATTAGACAAAAAGAAGAAATAATAGGCACCTAAATTGGAAAGGAAGAAATAAAACTGTCTTTATTTGCAGATGACATGCTACTGTCCATGCAGAACCCCAAAGAGTCCACCAAGAAACTATTAGATCTGATAAAGGAATTCAGCAAAGCAGCAGGATACAAAATTAATATCCAGAAATCAGTTGCACTTTTTTATATCAATAATAAACTAACAGAAAGAGAAATTAAGAAAACAATTCATTTATATAAAACCATAAATGACCCAAATATCCAACAAAGGGGGCAGAAACATAAAATGAACTAAAAAAAAGCTACAACAGATATGGACAGCTACATGCAAAAAGATAAAACTCAACCACCAACTTATACAAGACACAAAAATAAACTCAAGATGGATAAAAGGCATAAATACAAGTCGCAATACCATAAAAGTCCTAGAGGAGAACATAGGCAGGAAAACCTCAGATATTCCACACAGCAGTATTTTCACTGATATGTCCCCTAGAGCAAGGGACAGAAAGGAAAGACTAAACAAGTGGGATCTCATCAAAATAAAAAGCTTCTGCATCGCTAAAGAAAACATCATCAAAATGAAAAGGGAAATAACCAGATGGGAAAATATATTTGCAAATGATTCCTTGGCCAAGGGTTTGATCTCCAAAATATATAAAGAACTCATACAACTCCACTCCAAGAAGACAAACAACCCAATTAAAAAATGGGTAAAGGACCTCAACACACACTTCTCCAAGGAGGACATAAAGAGGGCCCAGGGACATATAAAAGGATGCTTGGCATCACTCGCCATCAGAGAGATGCAGATTAAAACCATAATGAGATACCACTTCACACCAGTCAGAATGGCCATCATAACCAAATCAACAAACAACAAATGTTGCAGAGGATGTGGAGAAAAGGGAACCATAGAGTTCACTGTTGGTGGTAACACAGAATGGTACAGCCACTGTGGAAAACAGTGTTGAATTTCTTCAGAAAACTAAAAATGGAACTACCTTTTGACCTGGAAATTCCATTGCTGTGACTATAAGAATCCTGAAACACCTATTCAAAAGAACCTATGCACCCCAATGTTTATAGCAGCAAAATTTACAATAGCCAAGTGCTGGAAGCAACCTAAGTGCCAGTGAGTACATGAGTGGATCAAAAAACTATGATACATTTACATGATGGAATACTATGCAGCAGAAAGAAGGAAAGAGCTCCTACACTTTGTGAAAGTTTGGACAGATATGGAGAGCATTATGCTAAGTGAAATAAGCCAGGTGGTGAAAGGCAAATACCATATGATCTCACCTATAAGTCGAACCTAACCAACAAAACAAATAAGCAAGCCCAGTATAACCAGAGACATTGAAATAAAAAACAAACTGATAGTAACCAGAGGGGAGTGGGGAGGGGATAACAAGGGGAAAAGGGGAAGGGTCATCAGGGAACATGTATGAAGGTCCCATGGACAAAGCCTTGGGTAGGACTGAGGGTAGGAGGTGGATGTGGCTGGGGTGTGGGGGAGTGGTTGGGGGAAAATGGAGACAACTGTACTTGAACAACAATTTTAAAAAGTTTAAATCTAAAAAAAATGTGAAAAAGAAAATAATTCACAGTTGCTTCAAACAAAAATAAAATACTTAGGAATAAACCTAACCAAGGAGGTAAAAGACCTATACTCAGAATATAAGGCATTGAAGAAAGAAATTGAAGAAGATACAAGTAAGTGGAAGCATATACTGTGTTTATGGATAGGAAGAATTAATATCATTAAAATGCTCATACTACCCAAAGCAATCTATAGATTCAATGCAATCCCTATCAAGATACCAATGATGCATTTCACAAAACTAGACCAAATATTTCAAAAATTTATATGGAAGCACAAAGAGTCCACATAGCAACAGAGTTGGAGGAATCATGCTACCTAATATCAAACTATGCTATAAGACCATAGCAATCAAAACAGCCTGGTACTGGCATAAAAACAGACACATGGATCAATGGAACATAACAGAGAGCCCAAAAATAAATTCACAATTTTATAGTCAACTAATATTTGACAGAGGAAGCAAGTACATACAATGGGCTAAAAATAGTTTATTCAATAAATGGAGTTGGAAAAATTGGAAAGATACATGCAGAAAAATGAAACTAGGCCACTTTTTTTATACCATACAGAAGAATAAATTCAAAATGGATGAAAGACTTAAATGTTATACCTGAAACCATAAAAATCATAGAAGAAAACATAGGCTGCAAAATCTTAGACATTGCTTATAGAAAAAAAAATTTTAATCAAATATACCTCCCCAGGTGAGGGAAACAAAAGAAAAAATAAACAAGTGGGACTACTTCAAACTAAAAAGTTTTTTCACAGCAAAGGAAAAAATCAACAAAATAAAATGACAACCCACAGAATGGGAGAACGTATTCGGCAATACATCTGGTAAGGGGTTAATATCCAGAATTTATAAAATACTTAGAAAACTCAATACCAAGAAAACAAACAACCCAATTAAAAAATGGGCAAAGGATCTGAATAGATACTTCTCCGAAGGTGATATACAGGTGGCCAATCAACATATGAAAAGATACTCACTGTCACTAATTGAGAGATGCAAATTAAAACCACAATGAGATATCACCTGACTCCTGTCAGAATGGCTACCATCAATAAATCAAGAAACAAGTGCTGGCAAGGATGTGGAGAAAGGGGAACACTTTTGCACTATTGGTGGGAGTACAGATTGTTGTAACTCTGTGGAAAGTAGCATGGAAATACTTTAGACAGTGCCCTCATTTTTAAATGTAACTAGTATTTAAAGTCATATTTAATCCAAACAAGAAATTAAATTAAATTTATTAATGACTTTAATATTTGCATAGTAATTAAAAAATATTATGACAACCCTATTCCAAACCAATCTGATTTTTACCACCTTAAAAACTCCTGCATAGATACTCATGAAATCAAATTTGCAACGATTACCTTAGTCAGGGTTGACCGTCAAAAAACAAATATGTAATTAAAAATACTAAATTACTGCCCACTTTTTGGAAAACTGAGTAAAGTTGTGTTTGTATGAGTCTACTGTTAAATGTTTGTTTTACAAAACATTATTGTCACTTGATGTACATAACAATAAAAAAGTGAGTTTAATTTATGCACTTATTTTATTTATTTATCAGAATTGTTATGTCATACTGCTGGCCTTTTTTGACGTGCAGTCATTTTGAAGGCAAAATCAATGTTCCTTATTAGTTTTTATTATATAATATTTAGCAAGAATTTATTTAAAATCTTAAGAAGACCTAAGTGATTTTATTTATGCAGGGTGTACATGTCAATATTTACAATATTTGAAACTAAAACAAATGTAGAATATTTGAAACTCAAACAACTTTTCATTAAAATGAAAATATTTTTTACTTTAAAGACATCGAAATATTTCTGAGGAACTCACAGATGTCCTTGTCACACACAGGAAACTGCTACACTACAGCCATGACTAACACCCACATATAATCTGGTTCCAACCTACTACTGAATTAAACCAATTTTATCACTTTTTAAAAACAACCCTTTTTTTCCACTTCTTAATTTTATATCCTTTTTCAGTCTTCATCATGTATAAACCTCTACATCTTTCAAGGTCTAGCCCAATTCATTTCCATTCCACATTTCTGAACACATTTTTATATTACTGGCAAATGATTATATGCTGTGGTGGTTAATTTTATGTGTCAACTTGACTGGCTATGGGATGCCCAGGTTGCTGGTTACATTACTTCTAAATATGTGAGTGTGTATCTGCAAGATATTCGCATTTGAATCAGCAGACCACATAAAGATGACCCCTCTCACTAATGCCTATGGGCATCATCCAATGTGTTTAGTGTCTGAATAGAACAGAAATGGGAAGGAAGGACAACTTTGCTCTTTGCTTGATTTGGGACATCCATCTTTTCCTGCTATTTGAACATCAGTGCTTCTGGTTCTTGGGCCTGAGGATTGAGACTTCTCCCATCAACTCCCTTGGTTTTCAGGCCTTTGGACTGAAACTGAATTATTACCACTGAGCTTCCTGGTTCTCCAGCTTGCACATGGAAGATTACGGGACTGCTTTGCCTCTATAATCAGGTTAGTGAATTCCTATAATAAATCCCTTCATATATACAGATGTAGAGATATAGGTATCCTATTGGCTCTGTTTCCCTGGATAACCCTAACACATAGGCTGTTGATGATTTTTTTTTTGAAATTAAAATTATCTCCCAAACTAGATTATAAAATATCCATAGGTGAGAACAGTCTTACAGTGTTTATGAATTTACTATAGTACTTTGCCCAGAGTTGAATATATAATGATAAAATTAATATATTGAATCTTGTACCTCAGTAACTTTAGAATTGATCATAAATATGCATGTGCCCCTATGTACATAAATGTCTATATATAGAAAACACTGTAATATTACAAATTATTTTCCTAATATTGTCTACTTTGATAACCAATAAATATCAAAGGTGTACTTAATTAATATGGAATATCAATTTATAAAGCAATGCACAAATTATAGCACACAAATATTAATGTAGCTATGTGGAGTGGAAAGCAAATTGCACTAGGAGATAGAAAATCCAGATATAAGTTTTCACACAGTATGAATTTAGAAAACCATGTGGACTTACAGATGCCACAAAACTCATTTGGGTGCCAGTGTCTGTAACACTGAAGTGTTCCCCTTTACTATGATACTTAAATGTGGATTTTATGAGAAAGGTTTTTTTTAATCAATAAAGCAGTACTCAAATGCGGTATTTCATGTAACTATTACCCTGAGACTGGCACATTGATTGCAAACCAGTGTCAGGTATAAGATGATAAGATGCATACCATAACAATCAGGAGGGCTTAAGACACACAAATGAGACATCTTTGAACACTGAATCCACAAACAGCTGGGGTATTCAAGAGTCCACTTAGAGGCAGACTTGAATATTGGTTAAGTACTCTGTGTGTACACATCTCATAGGTAATCCAGACAAAGCTGAAGGGTTTACGATCCAGTGTTAGCAGTCTAACTTTGAAAGCCTTGAAGAATAACAAGACTCTGAAGAAGTGATAAGAGATTTACACAGAGCACCACACAGAAAAGTTTCATAAAAATAGATTTTTCTTTCTCCCTTTAAAGTGGTACCGTCATCCTCCGCAAGCCTCATCGCCGCAAGTTACCCTCACCAGCACGCTCTGTCTGATCCATTTCGTTTTCTCATCCTACACAAATTCTCTAAAATGACCACCCCTTCACTTCTGCCAGGCCCCTGGTTTCTCCCCATTATGACTACCATTCTCTTGACAATGCTACCAGTGTTCCTGAATAAAGTCTTCCATGCTATACATAAAATCCTGAGAACTTAACAGTGGGAATGCAAGCCTCTGAGAGCTACTGCAGTCAAGAACCACAGGATCTCGAGAAAAAAAAAAGATAAACAGGTGATATTTCTTAAAATAAAGTTGGGATAAAGCAATCATTGCAAAATATGAACTATGCCAGTGGTCAAATGCTCTGACTCCCCATGTTATGCAGATGGATAAATAGAGGAAAGAGGTAGTTTTACTTTTTCAGAGGTCTTAGCGGAAATGGGGTCGTCATGGACTCCGGACAAACCCATACCTAACTTGGCTCCCTTTTCCGTCTCAACCAGGACGTGCTCCATCACTTTTACTTCCTAGCACTTCCTCCCAATAAACTCCTTGCACTCAAGTCTTTGTCTCAGACTTCTGCTTTCAGGGAAGCCCAAACTCAGACAACCACCATGTTTTCTGGAACATGTACTACATTCTAGACTCCCCACAGAGGACCTACCATCTTCCAACAGTGCCAGGAGGTCCCTGTTTTACAGAAAGAAAATGGGGATTAAGAGAGATTATGTAACATGCCCAAGGCCACACAGAACCAATGCTTAACAGAACCAGGATGTCCTTGGACCATTCAGCTCCGGAGTTATACTATTTCTTCTATACTATGGCCATTTTGCCAATAATCACAAACATGAACTGAATAATTCCTATGTGCAATACTGTTAGTTCAAAGGATCAGGGAAATTTTTTTTTGTTTTTAATCAGTATTTACCCTGTCTACTGTAAAGTCTGATGCTGGAAGTTTCTAACCAGACTGACTTATTTTGAGATTTCAGAAGTAAGTATTGCTCCATAGGCACTAGTACCATTTTATGGGTTTCATGAAATTATGTACCATTTCACAGAAACTTAATTTCCCTCTCCATAAACTCTAGACAATTTTCTTAATGTAGCCCATCTCATTTTATTTTAATGAAACTTAATCCAGCACTATTATAAATGTTCAAAATGAAACAATTCTTAAAATAGTGTGTTTCTACTATCTTCATTTTACAGGCAACTACAAGGAAATGGATACTGTTGTTTGTCATTTAAGTTTTCATAAATATTTTATGTGCTTCTTCGAGGAGCTTTAGTTTAAGAAAAGAATTACTCACAAATTTAGAGTGGCTGCATTTGGTAAGTATGAAAATGTAAATGTATAGTACATAACAACTTTCACAAAGACTAAAGTAAGATAATGGTTGCAGATAACTTTAGAAATGTAAGAAAGCAATAAATCAGTGGGTATGGAAAGATTCTCACTGTTTCCAGACTACCCTGCATGTGTTTTAGAATATTTAAATTATTCATACAGATTCTATGTGTTTCCACAAGATCTGCTTTCTTGTTTGTCCTTTTGAATTATGTCTAAATAGGAAAGCTGACTTCAGAGAGGAATAATAAGACAAATCATCCTTTCTTTTACTGTATAGAATTAATTATGCTGGATTTCCACAAGCCTTAAAAATACAATAATTATATAATTAGCATTTATAAAGCCCTTTTTATGTGCCGGAAACTATCCTAGGTGCTTTCCATTTATTATCTAAAATTTAATCCTAATACAACCAATAAGCCAGGATGTATTATTCACATTTTATACACAAAGAAATTTGAGCTATAAAGGGTGTAACTGACTTGCACAAAGCAAGCATCACACGCGAATCTTACAGCCACTTCCACATCTGGTATCCTGTCTACCTGAAGCCTTGTTCCTGCTACTCCATCTCATGCCAGTTTTTGTATTAATATCATTGGGTTTTAGCAACTTTATGGTAAAATTCACTACATAGAATTATTTTCATAAAAAATAGTTTTAACTCATATATTGAACTTAGGTAGTTTTATTATATGACAGTCATTGATTTTATAGATCAAGATGTAGATAGATTTAGGTATTCCTTATACATATACCTCAAAATCGAGTAATTCTGTCAGGTGGTTCTTTTTCCCTTGGCAAACATGATATGCAAACTAGAATTCTGAATATTTGTTCATCAAAATAGTAATGCCCAGCAGAAATCAAAAATGACTTTTTAAGTGATAAACTGATTTGAATAGTGCTCAAAATACTTCTCAAAGCCCATACAAGTATTCTTGCTAGGATAAATAGGCACTAGTATGTACTGGGAGAAGGGGACATCGGGAAGTCTGTTTATTTGTTTGTTTATTTAGAGAGTGGAGTAGATAATATATTTTTAAGTTAATTATCTTAATATATTTAAAGAAGAAAATGGGTGTTAAAAGTCATCTGACTTTAAGAAACCAGGGGCTATGCTGCAATATGTAACTGCAGGATTAACAGCAGGAGAGACAGGGAGTGGACATACAGGGACAGAGCACGGAATGTCGGCCACAGTGACAGAGGCTGAGGTGGAGGGCAGAGACAGAGCAGAGGACAGTGACCATAAAACTAAGGAGACCCTAGCTGAGACTGAAGTTTGAGTTCCCCCAGACAAGGGGGAGGGTAGCATGTACCAAAAGATCAATGAAACTAATAATGATGTGCTAAGAGATTAATGATCATCTTTCCCAGAAGAACAGATTTTAGCAGAAAGTGAGCCTGAGCTGTTGGAAAAAATCCCATGGCAGGCTCCGTGTGAAATGAAAATGAGAAGATATGGGCAGGAGCAGAGGTTTACAGCTCTGCTGCTTTTGGTTAAGGCAGCCTCACCGAGTAGAACATCCAAAGCTCGCTCCATCAGTTTCTAGACCTGTGACTTTGACTGAATCCCCAATCTCCTATCAGGCAGCTTTCTCATTTTCTAAGTTAGAATAATAATGGCCACCTTAGAGTTTTCAACTATCAACTCTATTCAGAGGTCTCCCTAATCTATCTCTAGCCCAGACACCTCCCTATGGTTGATTCCCTCTGAAAAGGAGAGTGATTTATCTGAACCATAAGATTAGGCAAAGGCACGAAGAATGCACAACTCAGCTACTTCCAGGCTCTCTTTTTGGAATCAGCTGGCTGTAGGAGGCACATTCTTCTCTCTGCAGCTGCTGTCATGAGAAACGGCTTTCCACAGCATGACAGGCAGAAGTCTCAGCTCCGCACACACACTTGTTCTCTTAATGAGTCTCAAGAACCAGATTTGATGGCCACTGAAGAAAGGTGGGGTGTTAGGAAGCCTACATTCAGCTCTCGGATCCAAGCTTCACTTTCCAACCCATACTTACCAGTAATGAAGATGAACTTTTTTTTTATTTATTTATAACTGTATTAATCTTGCAATTGGTGTAGAATTCGGAGAAAGGAGCATGATTGTGATTCTCAAACACTAAACATGTCCTTGAATGACTAGAGTGTAAGTTATCATTATTTATTTATTTATTTATCCTCACCTGAGGACATTTATTTATTTATTTTTTTGCTTTAGAGAAAACATTGCTTTTAGAGAGACAGGGAGGCAGAGAGGAAGGGAGAGAGAGAAACATCGATTGGTTGCCTCCTGCATGCAACCTGACCAGGGATAATATGTACAACCTAGGTACCTGCCCTGACTGGAGATCCACAACTTCTGTTACAGGACGATGTTCCAACAAACCACACCGGCCAGTGCTCATCATTTTCTTTTAAAAAAGCAATCTAACAATTAGCTCAAATAGATGGACACATGAGTTAGTATTATGTAAACTAAACACCATTTCCAAGAATCCCAGAGAATGTCTGCCAATCACATGCAGTTTAATTGTCAATGTCATACACTTGATTCTAATGATTTGTTATTATATTTATTTATTTTTAGACAGATGGAAAGGGAGGGAGAATGAGAGGGTGAGAAACATCCATGTGGGGTTGCTTCTTGCGTACTCTCAATGGGGAACCCAGCCCGCAACCCAGGCATGTGCCCTGACTGGGAATAAAACCAATGACCATTGGTTCACAGGCTGGTCCTCAGTCCACTAAGCCACATCATCCAGGGCTGATTCTAATGATTTTTAAGGCACCTTTAATAGCCCCATCTACTACATCTTACATACTCAAGTTTTTGTGTCCATAATTTATATTTTTATCTCTTTAAACAAAACGAAGTCAGTAAAATATAAAAGAGCAGTATAGAGAAGGAGCATAGTAATTGTTTACAAATGCTTAGGTAAGTCCTCCTGAAGAAACTGCCTGGGAAGACAAACAAATGCATACTCTACTTTGTTTTCCTTTTATTTCAATGAGTCCTGGGTGCATTTCTTCATGCATCGCAAGAAAAAAGAAAAAAGAGAAAAACAAAACAATAAAATTCTTCAAAATAGAATTGTAGACTTGAATGTCACTGCCACTGATTGAAAATGCAGTTTCAAAACGTGCCTTTTCTGAAAACATGTTGCCACCCGGCTAGCACAGGTTACTAAAATCACAAAATGCAATGTTTAAAAGTGGGAAATAGTATATATTTGATTAAAACAGATGACTGCTGATGAAAAACATGCTCAATTAAGTTCACAGCATAAGTAATTGCCTACGAGCATTTACTAATGGACCTTTTGGAATAACAAAATTAAAAATCAATTAAACAGACACGAAAATGCAACCTTTATATGTAGTACAATTGTTTATTGTTTCGAGTGAACATGGCCAATGAATAATGGAAACATTTGTGACCTGTGCTACAGCGCTGGGCAGACTGTGGCTCTAGCCCAAAGGTCAGGAGAGAAGCCCCACAGCAGGCCCAATGAGACATTGAAAAACACGGGGCCTCCACAGCAGAGAGTTTCAGTAGAAAACTGGGTTAGAGTCAGCTTAGCAAGTCAGACTTTGCTCAGACCTAAGTGGCCAAGAAACCAGAACAAGAAATATAAGTAGAAATGAGGAAGACCCAAATATTTGACCAAAATATTCACTGAGTGAGCTGAGTAGCTTAAACGCTGGTAAATGGGTGCACTACTAAAACTGCAGTAATGATAGTACAGCAGTTAGAATAGATTTGACACATCAGAAAGTATGACAAGGTCCTGATAGTTTTCCATTCTAATTTTGATAATTGCCTATATTTGGGGTAGAAATCAACTATCCAGAAACTTAAAATTAAAATAATAGTTGACATCCCCAAGTTGAAGAAAAGACTATGTGAATAGACAGGACCTACTGAGTAATAAATTTTTTTGAATAACATTTTTTTTATTTTAATTGTTGTCCAAGCACAGTTTTCTTGAGTAATAAAAATTTGAAGTTACTGTGTGTCATTCAGTCTTCTTCATCAAGGGGTCTCAAAATACCAAAAGTTGTCAGCAAAGAGAGCAACAATCAGAGAAATCATGATAGAAGAACTAATGCGTGATGATAGGCCCAGCCTATTTATGTGACAATTACTAACAAATATTATGTTAGTGAATATCAGCAAATGTACTCATACTTTCTGCTTCATAAGCTAATAGTACTTAAATACATGTATGTGTATTTATATGTGTATATCAATAAAAATTCACTCCCGTGGTGACTAGCAATTAAAATATCCTGTCTTTATGTGATTTCACTCATTAACTCTATGGCCTTGGATAAGTCATTTTGCCTCTAAGCTTTCTGTTGCAGACTTAGTAGGGTGGTTGTAGGAGAAACTGGGATACTGCAATTGGATAGAACAGCATTTCTCACCTGCTTTCACACATGGCCAGCCCCAAAAAGCTGTTTTTGACATTTTTCTAATCTCTGTCTAATAAAATTTTAACACCTCAGATATCTCTTTATGTATATCTCTTTGTGTATGTGTATTGAATGCATATCCGTGCTTGATACATAAAGAGAGCACAGTTTTTTTCTGCTGCCCTCAGAACCAATTTTCATCCCTTAAGATGAAAAAAATGCATGAAATGGGATAATATTAAATACCAGGTACATAGAAGGAATTTAGTGAGTAACGGCAATAGTGATTATGGACCGATTGCAGCATGAGGATGAATCAAGAGCAGCCCAGCAGGAGCGTCCTCCCCAAACAAGTGAGAAATGTCCCACCAACAGAAAGAAGGCAGAGGCACAAGGGGAAAGTGTTCATTATTACACGACTATGTACCATCATCCCACACTTGAACTTAACGCCTGCTTTTTCATTTTTTTTCATAAGAACCTTATAAAACTCTTTATTAACTCATTTTGCCCACCCACTACTACTACTACCTTTAGTAACCAACAATCTTTTCCCTGTATCTATACATTTGTTTTGTTTTATTTTAAGATGCCACATATAATTGAGATCATAAGGTATTTGTCTTTCTCTGACTGACTTATTTACTTAGTATAATGCCTCCTAGGTCCATGCATGTTGTCCTTAAAATAGCATATATATATATTTGTGTATATATACATTTGTATATATGAATAAATATTATATTTATGTGTGTATATATACATTTATATATATGTATAAATATTATATTTATATATATGTATATATACATATTTAATGTCAATGGGCACTTCAGTTGCTTCCATATCTTGGCTATTATAAATAATGCTGCAGTGAACATGCATATATCTTTTTGAGTTAGTGTTTTAATTTTTGCACACTAATACTCAGATGAGGAATCGCTAGATCATATGATGGTTCTATTTTGGAAGAGCCTCCACAGTGTTTTGCACAGTGGCTGCACTAATTTACATTCCCACCAGCAGCTTGGGAGGTTTCCCTTTTCTTCACAGCCTCATCAACACTTCCGATCTCTTCTTGTTTAATAATAGCCATTCTGACAGGTATAAGGTGGTATCTCCTTGTGACTTTCATTTGCATTTCCCGATGATTAGTGACATCGAGAGTGTTTTCATGTACCCGTTGACCATCGTAGGTCTCTTAAAAATGGCTATTCATTTTCTCTGCCATTTCTAATTGAATCATTCAACTTTATTGTTGCTCTCTGTGAGTTCTTTATATATTTTGGATATTAACCACTATAAAATATATGATTTGCAAATATGTTCTCCCAATCTGTAGATTGCCTTTTAATTTTGTTGGTGGTTTCTTTTGCTGTGCAGAGCTTTTGGTTTGCTGTCATCTTGCTTGTTTATTTTTCATTTTGTTGCCTTTGTTTTGATGTCAAGTCCAAAAAAAAAAAAAAGCCAAAACTGATGAGCTTGCCTTATTTTTTTCTTAAGAGTGTATGGTTCTATGTGTCACATTCAAGTATTTAAGCAAAAATCTTTAGAGATGATAAAATTTGGGTGTGGCAAGTCTAAATGAGCTGCTTAAGGTAAAAAAATGTGGATGGAAAGCCTATTCCTTCAAACCGAAATCCAGGCTCTTTTCATTAGCACACTACTACATAACTTGTCACTTTAAAGCTGCATCAGTCTGAATTTACTCATTTAGAAAGACAGATTAAGCCACTGCTTTCATTAGACATTAGAATTACCCTACCTGAACAGTATCCTTGGTCTGCTGATGTCCTTATCCCGTTTCAGTCTTTGTGACAACTTGGGAATTTGCTTAATATCTTAAAATTATTCTGGGTGGGATGGTTTCTATTGCTTCTGAAGAAATCATGTTATTTCTATAATTGGCATATGTGGAACTTCAGAGTTTCCACAAGAATGGGACTTAAAGCTGCATGTACTAAAGTGTATGTGTGTCTTAAATTACAGGCAACTGTAATCTATGATGCTGAGAGTGCCCTGTTATAAAAGAGAGGGAGGAACTGGTAATCAGTTCAGCCATGAGGGAGAAGCCTCAAGAAGATATTTGTCAACAGAGTTTAGGTGGAGACCTGTTGCTTCATGAATGGAATACAAAGTTCAAGGTAATGATGGGAGTTCAAAGTGATAGATTTCTAGATGAGGACCAGGAAATCAAGGATAAGACCAAAAAAAAAATTCCTGGACCCTGAAATGTGCCCTAGAGAAGATAGGAGACAGACTGTGGAAATTTAAAGAAGTTATTTTAGGTGCAAATGTTTCTCCTTTTTAAGTAAGCCTGTATCTCTATGAACTTCCCTCTCAGGACTGCCTTCGCTGTGTCCAATAATTCTCCAAGTGTTAGAGATTTTCATGATAACAAGTGAGCCATGAGGTCATTAGTATTTCCAGAATTTACCACAGTACACAGGAGAGCCATGTGGGAAGAACAGTCTTTCATGCTGAAGCATGCTCAATTGTGTTGGCCAAAGTAGAAGAAAGATGGTGTCTGGGGCCAAAGACAATTCTCATCTCCTTGGCAAGACCAGAAAAGCAGGGTATTAGCACTTTGATGTCTAAGCATTGGTGGGGCCTCAGGAGATTCAGCTTCCAGCATGGGCACTGCTTTGCAGGGGTCTACTGCATTCGACTTCCTCTTGGGAAGCGCTGTTCTGGCCCACCACCACACGCAACTGAAAACTGCTCTGCAGAAAACACGCACCCACACAGGAGATGCTGTGTCTCCAGAAAAGTGGTAGAAAATGGCACCGCTGGCTGGTTTTATTGATTTGTGTGATTAGCAAATTGGCAATTAATATTCTGTCTTTTATAGTGTGATTTAGTTCTTCACTTGTTCACCTTGTTTCTGACCTTTTCTGAGTACATACAAGCTTTACCTTGACAGTACCTATAAGAAAGAAGCTCCAATGGACAAAATGTAGCCAAGGTGGCAGATTAGGTCTTTGATTACATGAAATCTAATTATGGGCAATAAATTATGTATTTGTTTTGTATTAAGTGATGAAAGTAACTTGCTAATTGGAAGAAATCAAAGTTATTGACCTATAGTGAATTTCTTCTGCATTTGCTGTTGGCATAAAATAGAAAGAATATCATGAAATAACTATAAGGGCGTATTTATTTTCCTTTTTTTCAAGTCTCTAGGAAAACAAATGTGTCCCTCTCCTCTTTTGGAAAGGTTAATTCAAAATTCAGATTCATTATCTTTTCAGGCTATAAAGTTCATGTCTCCCAGCTCTAAACCCACTCTCATATACACTGTGGTCTGAGATATTGGTGCAGGGTCCTTGCAAACTCTCTTTCTTCTCTTTGCCTGGATTTCTGCTTCGTTGTGCCGACATGGGGTAGAGGAGAGAGACTGGAAGGCAAGGTGAGAAGAAGGGACTTTCTGCTCCCAGGGAGTGCTCAGCAATGAACCTGAATCCAAAGGCAACATTTGGCTTTGGCTTCCATTTTCTCTCCTCACTTGTCGAGGAGCCTCATGTTCCCCTGATAAGAAATGGCAGAGCAGGGCGGCAGTCTCCTCCGAGAAATGAGTGCTGGGTCCAGGGAGCTCTTCTCCAGGTCCCCAAGGCACCAGCAGCAGCTGGGCAGGGGTCCCTCTCAGGAGGGACCAGAAATGTGAATCAGATCCACAGGGTCCCAGCCTCTAGGTTCTAAGAACCCTACTTTATTTCCCTTATAGTAGCTGTTTTATAAACTTATTATTGTATTATTTCGGCTCTCTCCTTTAGCTTTTTATTGCCCAACATCTTTGTCACCAATTCTTTTTAAAAAACGTTCCCTGTTGTAGTACCTACATCATTTCTGTGTTGTAGATCTGCACTGAACTCTGTGTGCCTGTATCAAAAACCTCCCTGCAAGATAATTAGATAAGCAATGTCAATAATTGGATAGATGACCAGCTTTCATCTATCCAATGCTGGAAAACTTTATTGTTGCTGCTTCTGTTGTTGTTTCAAACAGACTGAGCACAGGACTAGTGCTGTTATTGTAACGACTGTTTCTTTGTACCTGGGAACTCACTGGGCCTTCAACTTTCTTTTATTTTTGTTACTTTTTAACTGATGTATAAGATACAGACCAAATCATGGGTAGACAGCATTCGTCTTAGATTTACCGCTCAATTACTTTTACATAGGTATACGCCCGATCAAGATATAGCTCATTTTCAGCACCAGCGCCTTCATATTTCATAAGAACTCCCGACATCACAGATGATTCTTTACAAGAAGAGAACAAAGGAGAACAAACTCATATTGATGTCCAAGACAGACTGCAAAAGATTTTAGTGCTATTAATGCAAGGCTAGTCATTTGACCATTTTCAATAAAAATTATATAATTGACATGACTGTTTTTCCTTTCCACTATAAGCTGAACAACTGTTGATATTGTATAGCCACGATGTTCAGGTACACAAAAATGTGTTATCAAAGGAAGCTGTGAAATATCATCCATTCTTTTATGCATGAATAACTTTTAAAACTCCTTCTTGCCAAGCATCAAATTAAATTTTAAGGATATCAAGATGAATCTATCATGTCCCTTGCACTGAGTATAGCTATACTCCAGAGGCAAACATACATATCTAAATAGTGGTGCAGATTAAGTCTGGTAAAGAGAAGGAGAAGGAAAAAAATTAGGGATTTGTGAGTCAATGGGTTTGATGTTTTCCTAGCTAAAATAATAGAGCATATGTCTGCCAGAGGAAGCAGGTCCAGGAGCAGTAAGAATCTGGAATGGTTGGACACACAGTGAGATGCGAGTCAAGGAGAGATGGTACCAGAAAGTCTGGACCTCAAGAGAAATCCATGAACATTTTTAATGTAGAAGGGGTTTTAAATACCCGTTCTTTTGTTTTATTTTTAGCAAAGTAACCCTGGATGCAGAAGGGGGAATAGTTTTAGGGGGCAGAGAAAGTTAATGGTTATAAGATTGATAGGGGTTTTTTTGTTAGTTTAGGAGCGAAATAAAAAAGATGAACCTCTGGCCTCATGAAGAAATGAGGCCAGCCCTGCCCAGGTGGTGCGGCTGGTTGGAGTAATGCCCCGTACACCAGAAGGTTGTGGGTCCATTCCCCAGTCAGGGCACATTCCTGGGCTGCAGGTTCCATCCCCTGTCAGGGTGCATACAGGAGGCAACCAATTGATATTTCTCTTTCACATCAATGTTTCTCTCTCTTCTCTCTAAAATCAATAAACATGTCCTTGGGTGAGGATTTTTTTAAAAGGTGCCAGATAAGAAATTTCTGGAGAATTTTGAAACTCAAGAGATTTTGGTGATAGAATCTAAATTGGGATGAAGGAGACAAAGGAGGCAAAAGCTCCCAGGGTCAGGGGGTGGGCCATTAACGGAGATCTGACACTGAAAGAAAAGCAACAATTTTCATTTTTGCTTTGTTTTGTTTGAAATGCCTTTCAGACATACAAGTTGATATATTCAGTAGCAACTAGAAACGCAGGTCTGGTGCTTAAGGAAAGATCACAGAGCAAAAAAGTATGTCTGGGAGACACTATCAGGAAAGGGGATAAAGGAGTTCCCCCAAGAAAGAATACTGAGTTACAAAAATAGAGAACTCAGAATAAGAGCATTAACATTTAAGACTAAGGAAAAGAAAGAAGAGCCAGCCAAAGTCACAGAGAAGGAATATCCAGAGGTTGGAAAAGAAGCGGTGTGGCTGGATGATTAAGAACTTGGATCCTGGCAATGGATGAGCTGGGTTTGACTTCATTCTTTCCCACCTATGAATCTGTGACCCTGGACCAAATGCTCTCAGATTCCTCACTATAATGTGGTTTAATGGCAACTCTTCCACAGGGAGATTGTGGGGAATCAGTAAGTTAGTGTATGAAAAATACTCAGAACAGTGTTTACACATGGTAGTAAGTGCAAATAAGCATTAACCATGATGATATTCCAGAGGCTCAGTTTTACCTAGTTATCTCAGGAGGTTTTCTTTACATACAGGGTCTGGTAAAACAAGGCCTGCTTGAGTGTGATTGGTAGGGTAATAATATGTGTGCAATAATTTATATTTTCAATTCAAACATGTCACCTAAAATGTCATATAGTGTACTTGAGTATGATATTGTCATGTTACAGAATTACATGCTTATGATTTTGTAATAAAAGATTTTCTATTAAAGGAGCATTATTTGTGTTGGGCTCTGCTCATAGCCTTTAATGCATTAAAATCTGAATTATAAGATACTATATCAACCCCAAATGGATTGGACTTCATTTTAATTGCACTATATTAAGGTAACATTGTGAGTGTCAGTTGATGAAATCATTAAGTGATTTGTCATCTGTTATGTTCTTAGTTTTTGTTTATAAAACCATGTTTAATTTTTCTGACCTTTTAAAAATAAATCATTCTACAAATGAACTTTATTCATATAATTTCTTTCTAAGTGCTTTCTATTTCTGTTTACATCCAACTAGTAATAATATACTCATTTGAACAATGGTAAGACTTTGTATTCACATCACATACTTTATAAAAGGATCTCTGTAAGTCCTGCATGAATTATTTATTTTTAATGCAACAGATAATTAGAAAAGTAAACACTAGTATTTTGATTTTACATTTTTTTGAAAATGAGTATGGAGCTGGAAAATAATGTTTTGAAATTCACAGATAAACTGAAAGAACGTGTCTTCACTATGGAAGTGCACTGAAACATACACCACACAGAAACAAACCTTCCAGGGTCCTAGATTTTCCAGAATTTTCAGACGAAGCAATGGTTAGTAAGGGAAACAAAAGTACCCACCATACATTGGACTACCCATATGATCATAGCTAAGAAGGACCAAGACCCAAAAGTAACGTTTGGAGCACTCAGATTAGTTAACCACATGGAGCCTAAGAAGCATTGGGAAAGTGGCAGTCAGTAGGGGAACAGCACATAAAAGGAAGGAGTGAAGGCTGACAGGTCAGCTGCAGTGGCAGAGCTAATATTTATTAGAAACAACAGTGAGTAAAGGACAGACTAAAGATGACAGTACTTGCTCTTTTATTTAGAGCAAGTACTGTCATCTTGGGGCTTGGGTGACTCTGGAACAGATCAGATCAGGGTGGACAAGCGCTAGAGACCTGATAAATCATCCATCAGGAGATCCGATACCAAGCCAGAAAGCAGGTACGAGCAGGCTCAAAGTTGATGTCAGAGAGTGTGACATTCAATGAAAGCTGTTACAAAAAGAAAGAATGCAGTGTCAGAGGATCCAGGAAGAGCTCATGGATGGTCTGGCAGGACAACTGTCAACAGTATGGACTTCAATCATCCATGAGGACTTGGGTGCAGTGGCAGAGTGCCTGTGACAAGGACATTCAATGCCTGGCAGATAACACATGCTCATAAAATATTGTCAAGGGTTGAAGACTAGAACTGGTTGACTTTTTAGGGCAAGGCCAGCATCAAGGCTGGGTTGGTTAGAAGGACCATGTGACCTATTGTGATTAGTTAAACGCTCTTTGTCTTAATGGTGAAGAACCTGCCATTATAAGAGTGACTTTGTCATTTATTTGGGTAGCAGGGGCTGGAAATGTTCATTCTAAGAATAAAATAATTAAATAGATGTATAAGTTGGCAACTTCTGGGGAGTGGGATAAAATAGAAAACAGCTTACTGACCTTTAACACTGTAACAGTGAAAGGCACAGTCTACCTCCATGGTATGCAAGGGCACTGCCATCAGACCACAAGTGGTTGAGAAGCCTTCCTACAGGCTTTGTCTGCAGCAGAGGGCTGGAGAAGTTTCCAAAATTATCTCCTTAAAGTGTCAGAGATTCCTTTTTAATCCTCACTTGAGGATATGCTTTATTTTATTGATTTTAGAGAGGAAGGAGCGGGGAGAGAGAGAGATCAGAGAGAAACATGGATGGCTTGCCACCTGTACATACTCCAACCATGGATTGAACCTGAAACCTAGGCATGTGCCCGGACTGGGAATCAAACCCTCACCCTTTTGGTGTACAGGACGATGCTCCAACCAACTTAGCCACCCAGCCAGGGATAGAATTTCAGATTCTTATCCCTTATGAGTTATTCTTGGTAAATAATTTGAGAATGCTCTCATCTCCAACTTAATGCTTAATACATTTATTATTTTCTTTTTTCTTTTAAGAATTTATTTTATTTTTAAAGAGTGGGGGAGGGAAGGAGAAGGAAAGAGAGAGAAACATCAATGTATGGTTGCCTCTCAGATGCCCACAACTGTGGACCTAGCCCACGACTCAGGCATGTGCCCTGCTGAGAATCAACTGGCGACCCTTCAGTTTACAGGCCAGTGCTCAATCCACTGTGCCACACCAACCAGGGCTTAATGCTTAATACATTTAAAAATTTTTAGAAATAAAAGTGCTATTGACTAAATGCATGCTTTTTAACATGTGGTTTGGGGTGTCTAACATAGACACAGAGTTACAAGAGTAGATATAATTAGCAAATATGTGCAGAGGACATAGGTTGAAGGGAACTGTCCATTCCTCTGGGAATAGTTCCCTGTTCAGCCCTTCACACAGGAAGGATCATGAGTTCCAAGTCTTTCCTTAGGACCTCGTTCTTCTGACAAGTGCGATTGGTTAAAAGTTAGGGAGTGAGACTCAAGAGGACCAATCTCAGTGATTCCCAGGAATTGAGGTATTATTCTCAGAGAAAGAACATCTCTTTCTGCTGGGGTTGCAACCTGAGAGGATATGATCTGAATCCTTAACCTTTAACTTCTTTCATGAAGAGGAGGCATATCTACAGCTGAGAGAATAAGACTCACATGAATGATAAAAGCAGGAATAGAGCAAAGAGAGGGACAGACGGAGGAGGTGGGGCAGAGCACATGAATACATGAGGAGCACAAGCTGTGGCTCTGCCCAACTGACCAAATATGAGCCTGTTCATATAAATGATCAGCTTAATGTTTTCTTAATAAGCAAAAGTTTGAGAAAGCAAATGATGTTGACTAAATTACTTATGTTTTGGGGACATTAAATATTGACATGGGCACAGTACTAAAAAGCTAGAAATATTTGTCAAAAAACCATTACCAAATCATGTTTTTTACTAAAAGATTTGTTTTTAACAATTAAATAAGATAGTATTTATTAACAAATATTCCAATCCTTTCATATTTACAAACTAGAGTTTAAAATCTTTTAGCTTGATACATACTTCAGAAATATAAAATACAGATTAAATTAAAGAAAGAAAACTATACATTAAGGAATTATTATCAAGTAAACCATCATGACAAGGGACAGTTAGTATCTGCTACAACTAGCATTTTGCCCTCCCACTTTTGCAGGCTCCATGCAGATGGGAGAATGTGACAAGGTCAGACCTATGACACGTGGGTAGGAGGGACATGCATCACATCTCACCTGGAGTATTTAAAATCTCTGATTGGATTTTGCTCATGTCTTCTCATAGTTTATTCTAAAACATAAAAAAAATGAATTATCTAATAATGGCACTTTTTCCCCTAGGGAGGGAAAACAACCCACCAGTGCTTAAGCCCCCTGCTCTTCCTTCTGCCACAGTGATTATGGAAGTCACATATTGAGACAGTGGCACCACCAGATGGAAGCGTGTTTCATTGCTGAGTGACCACATGGAGAACAGTGGCTGGAGAGACACAACTAAGTCATGGCAGGCTTAGCGTGAATGCAAAGTAAACCTCTGTTCTGCTAAGCCATTGAGATATGGGTGTTATTTTATTACTACATCATAACTTAGTTTATCCTCACTAATGTTTTCTTTTTTATTTCCCATTTTATTTCCCTCATGGGTTTAGTTTGATAATATCTGAGTAAGACATTCGAAAAATGGTAAGATCCAAAAACTTTTACATGAGTACTATTTTAGAAATGTGATTTATGGGAGTTTCTATTTTCAAATAATTATATAGATGCTTATAGTTGTCAAATGTTTCATAATTAATTACTGATCAAGCTGTGCATATTATATTTTGACAAGTGGCAGTCTTATTAAATTGAAAAATGAAACATTTTAACATTCACTATAAGTTTTATTTTTTTTTTAGATTTTATTTAATTATTTTTAGAGAGGGGGGAAAGGAAGGAGAAAGAGAGGGAGAGAACCGTCAATGTGTGGTTGCCTCTCAAGCACCCCCTACTGGGGACCTGGCCCATAACTAAGGCATGTGCCCCAACTGGGAATCCAACCAGTGACCCTTTGATTTGCAGGACCACGCTGAATCCACTGAGCTACAGCAGCCAGGGCTCACTATAAGTTTTCTATTTTCATATTAACTCAGGTTATCTTTTGGTTCAATAAGTCAAAATTTTTCCTTCCTTAGAAACATGGGACTTTTTTCCATTGGTCTATTTTTTTTTCATTCAGTATATTTATAATGATGGTCTTTAACAGATTCAGTATACTCATGATTTTACAACTAATGATTGTTTAATTTTTTATGACTCAACAGACATAAAACATTACATTTTTCATCAATCACTTTGCCAATTATTTTCCCAATTATTCTTCTAATCACATATACATGTAATAAATATAAACTAATCTATGACATCAATTGACTTTCCCTAATCTATTTTTCCAATAAAATATTTATAAGTGTTTACAAAAGAGACATGATTTTGTGCCTGAAACTTTACAAAAGTGTGTCAGAAAAGAGCTTCTTGCCCACTGATTTCCAAATAACTAAGCTTTTGTTACTAACTATAGTGCAAAATATCAAATTCCCCAGATAGCAAATAATAACTAGTAGTGGAGCCAAATCATAGAGGTCTTGTGCAGTTGGAGCAATTTTTCAGTTTCAAGTTTCTAAAGTGGAATAAGGAACAGAAAAAGGAACCCTTGTCACCAATTACATTTCAGACTGATGGATGCAAGTGAACCCTTGTTAGAACTAGAATTGATTTGTTGTAGAAGCAGACTCATAGATGTATAAAAACCACTACCCTCTGCTGTCCTTCTCTTGTCAACTCAATTTCCTCTAGTGTCTTAATTGTGTAAGCTTATTAATTAATCTTACCACTAATTAACATGAACATTGACTAGAGTGGCCCCAATTCAATACCTATTGTATCTTCTTGAATAGTCATTCAGACTTCAGTTCTCTCATGAGATTCCTAATAGAATTTATATAGCAATGTATTTTCACCACATACCTCCATTCTAAAGATGGTTCTTGTTTGAGGAAGGCAGTCTAGACTAGGGGTGGCTTGGGAACACCTCGAAGTCTGGAATAAAACCATTGTGCCTCAAAGTAAATGGAGCAAGAAGGCGGCAACTGCTCTGTGGGAGGCCGCTCTGTGTGGTGTGGGCCCAGCTCCCACTTGGAAATACACAGGACCCACGCCCACGGATAGGTTTTCCCATGGGGAATCAGGCCTGCAATATACCTAGGCTGCTATGAGTCTTGCTTTTTGCTAAAACTCCCTCACCCTGAATTCAGGACATTTACTGCAAAGCAACTTCCTAAAAACTATGCTAAACCTTCCAAGGATGAGTGTAACCAGTCGAACTACTTTTGCCTTTTCATTTGCAAATATCCCTCTTCTGTGATGTGATTACCAGCATCCTCTCTTTGTTTTCTGTATAAGGTAACCACCTAAAGTGAGCCTGTGCATAGTTAATGAGGATCTTCTTGTAATGTACCCAGTAAGACAATAAAAGCTCATTGGAGGGAAGGTCAAGGCTTTTGCTCCCCTTGAGAGAAAAGCCAGGCCCTCCCTTTTCCTCCACAGGACTCGTAGTCCATGTGAATTTGTCTCCTATTTCATCCATAATGACGCAGACCCCACGAGTCAGGGTCCCCATCATTGCTCAGCTCTGCAAACTGTGTCTGCATATAGGTGAATGTAAATAGAGCCAAGTCAGGAAAAATTGAGTAAAAAGAGCTTCAATCCTAGTCTCTTCACGTGTCTCCTGCCCACTTCACCAATGTCCCTTGCAAAACTTTTCTCACCTTGGCAATGAGGATTTCAGATCTTTTACCTATTTGACTGGAAACCCCCAGAAGGGACTGATTCTTCTCTCTCAGTAATCCCATTTCCACCTCTGAAAACTACAGTCTTAATTTAAAGCCTCACTAATCCATTTATGCAAAAAAAAACTTTCTTGAATGCCTTTCTGTGTGGTCTCTGCTAAGAAACAAGGATGCATGAACAAAACCTGGTTCCTTCCTTCAAGGAAATAACAACTTAGTGGTGAGGACAGATGCAGAGTGATATGCAAAATGTATAGTAACTTGCATGAGCATGTCATACAAAAGACATAGGGAGCTAATCCAGCCTTAATAGGTTCTCAACAAAGTCTTCTAAATTACCCTCAAATAAGTGCTTCTAATTGTCCCATGACACTGCTCATTGTGACTAAGAATTTGATTCTGAAGCTAGACAGCCTATTTTTGTGACTTAAGGCAAGTCACCTACCTTTTCATATACCAATTTCTCCAACCATCTCACCCATAAAATAGAGTAATAATAGCACATATTGTATAATATTAGTGTGAAGATGAATTGGGATAATACATTTAGAACACCCTATTAGATCAATGGTTTGTACTTAGTAAATACTCAATTAATATTGGAGTATATATATATATTATATAAAATATATAATTTTCTTCTTCTCCAATCTGAGATTATAGGTATAACAATAATCTTTAATAAATTATCATTTCCTTTGGAGAACTTCTCTGTGTTGGTAAAATGCTAACAGCAGGGACTCAATAACCACTTCTTAATCATATTTTTTCTGCCTAGACTCCTGGATTCTTCTATTTTCTGGAATCTAATTTGTTTGTATTTACCTTGACTCTTAGCAGTATTAAAGTACCAACGTTGCTTTGACTGGAGTCCAGGTCAATGGGCAGTCCCCTAAATGAAGCATCTGTTCTTATTAGCAGTTCCTTCATCTGGGAGCATGTCCCTTCTTTGTAAGAAACGTTGCTCTGCATAACCCTCTTCTTCCTCAGCCCTGTCTTCCTATGACCCATCCCAAATTTTCCATGGTTTCAATTTGTTCATCAATAACCCACTTGTATCAATCAAGATATCTTGTAAGGGCTCTGCATTCTCCCTCTCCATATCCTAATTCCTCAAGATGGAATTCTCTGTGTTGTCATTGTTTTACTCAGTGCACTGAGAAGTATCTGTACTGGCAGAACAGACACAGAATGGCAATGTGTGGGCATGTTTAATAAAGCTTCACCTTAGAGAATGTATTATTATGAATGAGGAACAAAATTATATTTTCAACTTGAGCTTCTGGGTTAAATTTTATGTTTTATTATATCTTTGTGTATTATATATCTTTTGGTATTATAAGTGAATGCACCCTGACTGGGTTGGTCAGTTGATTGGAGCATTCTCTCACACACCAAAAGTTTGTAGGTTCAGTTCCCAGTCAGAGCACATACCTAGGCTGTGGATTTGATCCTGGGTTGGGGCACCTACGGGAGGCAACCTATCAATGTTTCTCTCTCACATCGATGTTTCTCTCCTTCTCTCTCCCTTCTTCTCTCTCTCAAAATCAATAAACATGTCCTCAGGTTGAGGATAAAAAATTTAAAAAATAAGTGAATAAGATTTGTTAAAACTGCCATCAACTAAGAGCTGAGAGATGAATTGATTAAGGAAAATGTGTTGCCTCTCAAATAAATGATCTAATGTATTTTAAAGAATAGGTGACATTTACAAGAGAATGTTTAATGGAATTTTGTAACCCTTCATAATGTGAATTATATGAAACTCTGTTCCTCTGAATAAATCAGGATCATTAGTAAATAATGATGAGACAATAACTGTGTTTGCAAGAACCAAAATCATAATGAATGAAGAACACCTACAGAAGTGGCACTACACAGACCTGACCAAGTTGATCTCCATATGGTTGTCTTTCCATAACACAAACCAGAATGTGGGAATATAACAAATTTGCTAATTGCTACTGATCCCTCATTACCCTGGGATGGGGGTGGGGGTAAGGGCAACAGATAGTAATTCCAGAATAAATCTGGGAAGTACATTGGTTCTCTGAAGGAAGGTGAATATTTGAAGTTAAAAGTTATCTTAAATAATTTTTCCTTCTAATTTATGGTTAAAATGTTTAAATATGTGACTCCTGGATAAGAATGGTTTCCTGCATAGGTAATTCATAGGGTTATGGGATTTTTAAATTCTGGGATGTTGCTTATAGTGTCA
Organism: Phyllostomus hastatus; assembly: GCF_019186645.2. Taxonomy (NCBI): domain Eukaryota; kingdom Metazoa; phylum Chordata; class Mammalia; order Chiroptera; family Phyllostomidae; genus Phyllostomus; species Phyllostomus hastatus. The sequence continues at coordinate 12,106,400 of NW_025334006.1, read as the reverse complement.
GAAAGATAGACTCCTTGAGGAGATAAAGTACATCATTTTGTAAGATTCAGAAAGTATGTATTTATCCAGAGGACAGCTAATATGATCATAAATAATTTAAATTAAAGATGGGGGGAATGGATAAAAGCCCACATTAAGTTTTGAAATCAATTACAAATTGAGAACATTATAAAGATAAATGTAGTGTAGAAACCACAATACAACCAAATAATGATAATAAGTATTATTGTCATTCACTGAGTGCTTACTATTTCCCAGGTACTTGAAAGATATCTAATTCAATGTTCCAACATTCCTTTGAGGTAGGTAAATAATGCCTATAATTCACAAATTGTTTTAAATGAAGCTTAATTGAGTCACTTGCTAAAAATCTTATAGCAACCAAATGGTGCAGATAGTGGCTGAAATTGAGATCATCTACCTGCACAGTTCATACTACAAACCATCATGCTGTACTACGTCACCATGGTACCCAGACACTGAAGAAAACATTTGGCGGAAAACATCTTAAATGACTTCAGACACATCTATACACAAGGTATAGGTAATAAATACAATGAAATTGTCATGATAAGATAGATAAGAATTTTAAATTTGTAGGTGCAAATAAAACTTGGAAAGTGGGGCAGTTATTCCCCTGTTGTCATTTGGATAATACCAGGATAGAAAACTTTAAAGCGCACACGCGCACGTACACACACACACACACGCATGCGCACACACACGCACAGTTGGTTACACAAAGGAAAGGAAGACTCATCTGTAAATTCAGATTCCATTTAACTGGAGCAGCACTGAAGTCTCCCTAGCCAGAAGAAGGAAATAGATAAGACGTTTCTGATACAATCTCAAAGCTGCCACAGCAGCTCACACATCTATTGCTGCACGACTCAGTGGGCAGAAAGCAGGAGCTCCTTTAAGTTCTTTCCTAAGACGTATAGCAGCACTTTAAAGCTTGTGAAGGACTCAACAAATGACACTGAACACAATCCATGGGTGAGCGGCAACACATTTAAAAAAGACATAGGTCTTAGCTGAAAATGAACTCAATATGATTCAAGATCTGATGCAGCTTCTAAATGAAATGTGATGTGATCTTAGTATTCATTAAGAAATCTATCGACTCTAGTTACCTAATAGAACTGACCAGTGCTGTTACAATTTCTCTGGGCATACTCTGCTTAAAACATTTGAAATGAGAAAAACAATACTTAAAGGACTTTTGAAGAAAATAAGCATGTTCAAAGTAGGGGCAAGGTTCAAAAAGCCATGATGGATATTCTCTATATGTAAAGGATTGATTGATTACCATGTGAAAGATAGAGGGGTAGCCTTGATTTTTTTTTTATGGCCCCATCAATATAAGCTAAATAGAGACAAATTTTAACTCAATGTAAGGAAAGACTTAGAGTCATCATCGACAACTGTGTTTTAAGTTAGGTTCACAGATAAAAATCTATTAGTCACTAGAGGTATTCAGACAGCATGTGGACATATACTGGTTAGTATTAATTAATTAATTATAGAGAGAGGGGAAAGGAAGGAGAAAGAGAGGGAGAGAAACATCAATGTGTGGTTGCCTCTCATGTGCTCCCTACTAGGGACCTGGCCCACAACCCAGGCATGTGCCCTGACTGGGAATCAAACCAGAGATCTTTGGTTCTCATCCTGGCACTCAATGAATACACTGAGACATACCAGCCAGGGCTGGTTAGCATCAATTCTTGATAGGCAATTGGTTCAGTGACCTTTAAAATATCTCTCAATGCTGACATTGTGATTTGTACACATTCCTTTATAGTCCCTCTTATCACATTAATACATATTTGTGAAATATTTTTACTAAAGTTTGAAACCAGTCTTTAGACATAAATAGCTTGAAAACTTCCATAAAGTCTACATGGAGATTTCACCTGTTCCTTGGACTCATTAGTTCTGTTACAGGGTGCAGCCAAGAGGGGGGACCCCAAATGGGCATTTGAAATGGGGTCCAGAACTCAAGGTATCCAGGAAATTTTAAGATGTCTTCACCCCTTCCCCACAGGTGTGAGTTGGGGGAAGGGGGACACAGAGCAAGAACATGCAGGGGCAGCTTTGCAGCTAATCCATGGCATGGTCATTTAACATACCTATAGCCTTTGGCTGGTCACTTAGATATGCTAAATAGCTATGGCCATGCTCTAGGCCAGGGGGATGGAAAGGGACCCCTCCCCCAAGATGTGACTGGGGGGCAGGTCCCTCGAGTTACAGCACCTGCGTGGGAGCTTGGAGATGATTGGCTCCATGACATGGGATCACGACTACCCAGACTCATGATGGCAGCCCAGTAAAGCTGGAAGGATATGAGTTCTGGTATGTGAGGCCAAGTGTGGGAGGAGTCAGAAATGGGGCTGCAGAGGAAGATTGGCATGGGGATTTGAACCGGGACATGGCAGCGATTTGAAGAGAGAACCATGCAGCTGTGGCAGTGTAGGGAGGACCGCAGCCATTGAGGAGAGAGAACCACGCAGCTTTAGTAGAGTGAGGACTCCCGTAGCCCTGTGAGAGGAGAATCACCATGTGACTTTATCAGAGAACCACCATTCAGCTTTGGCAGAGTGGCGACCCCCCACCCCCTGCAGCTTTGTGGCGAGAAGCATGCGGTTTTGGCTGAGTGGGGACTCCTGTGGCCCTGGGAGAGAGGACCAAGCGGCTGGAGCAGAGATCCCAGAGACTCAGCTGAGGGTGCTGGGAACTGAGGGAGGCCTACCAGCCTAGCACGGCTGAGCCATGGACTTCTATTTCCTTTCCTGAGATACGGTACCCCAGACTGGGCAAAGGGGGAAGGAAGGGCTGTGTCTGTTTGTGGGTGTTTTAAGGGACTTAGGGATTTTGATGAAGACATTAGGTCACTACTTTAAGTTTGTATAGCATTAAATAAACATTTCCTTTCCTTTTCACGAATCTCTGGCATTGAGAGACATCTTTCCTATAGGCGGCAGACATAATGGACCTGGGGGTTTCTTTCAGTAATAGTGTATCGTCCCAGGCCCCCCTTGTTTGTTCTGTAACAGTTCCACATCCTCTCAACCTAAATCTCTTTACATAGCCAGAGTCAAAAAATGTTGGTGAAGCGAACAGGTTAAAAGCCATATGGAGATATTCTTAAAATTTATACACATCAATATTTTGAGAAAATTGCCTTTTCTTTCCATGAAGATACCCATAAGCAGTCCTCCTTGCTCAGGGTGTGGGAAGAAGGGAGATCAGTGGTCTCTGTGTACGTGGGAGACAAATGTCCCTAAGGTCAAGCTCATTGGAAAGCTTAGTATTTCAGGGCTGTTCTCTCTGTTCAAGTCCAACCCACCACTCCTTGGTGTCTACCTATGTAAAATTCTAGTAGAGATAGACATGGTAGATTTTAACATGACTAAAGGAAAGCTGGTTTTAATTATGTGGTGCTAGCAAGATATTGCTTTGAGAATTTTAGGATGAAAATGCCCTGGATAAATCCATAATCGGGCAATTTCATAACTCCTCTTGTGTTTTCAGAATCACTTTCCCCTTCAAGGTAGATTGTGATGAGAATAGCTTTACAGGTTATGCCTTTCATCTTGTTGAAGGGAAGTTCTTATAAGGCTACCACAAAGGCTATCAATGAGATGAACAGTATGTGCCTTAATAAATAATGGTGTTAACTGTGTTGATAGAATCAAACTGTAGGGTTAGTGGGAAATAAAATGTGGGGCAAAGGCCAAGGAACAGTCCAATTTAGAAAACTATTGGAAAAATGTGGATGGTTTTAATACTGGAAATAATTCTCCAGTTAATTTAATAAAATTTTAAATGTTAAAACAATGCAAAATTTCTTGCGGTTATAAAACACATAAGCATGCCAAAAAGGCCAAGGAAGAAATGAGTGGAAAAGAAATCAATGGAAAAATGATATTTGGAGTTGGGTCTAGAAGAAAGCAGAACACATGGAAGACTAAGTTAAAACAAAAATTTGAGTCCTGAAAAGAAAGATAATTAACCATTATAACAAGAAGACTCTCTAGATTAAGAATCTTGTAACCACAGAAATGAAAGTTAGGAAAGGGATTTTCCCCGTGTGGATTAATCACTTGTACTAGAGGATGAGAGAGGCAAAGGACAGGGGTTCATCTGCTTCTCTTCTCCAAAAGCAGAGAGGAAGAGAATGGGTTATAATGGTCTTCAAGGTACTATGCCCTTCCTCAGAGGAATTTAGAGAACAAGATTGGCTTGATCCACCAGCATATGCAACTCATGTCTTGTAATGAAATATTTCTTGGCCAACTCTGTCCTCATCTGTGGCTGGTGGCTATGTTGGCAGGTGAATTTACAGGGTCAGTACAGACCTCCATATTATTCACCAAACAGGTTAGTTCATAGGAGACCTATGGCACTGAGAAAGTGCCATCTGCCAATCTGGGCCATGCCCAGTCTCTTGACAGTAGGCCTTAACACATGACAACCCAACCTCCTGTGGCCTCCCTACTATTGCTTGTATTCTTTCTTCCCATGACTTACAGAACTTAGCCATCCAGCATGTTCTCTGAATTATCAGGGAGTGGCTCTGTCTGGTGCCCACAGCATGTAATGCAGCTGCTACAGATACCATAATCTGTACCTGAAATGCAGGTATAGGAATCCTTGGCCATTTTCATGGTAACTCTGCACTCCTAAGGAGCAAAATAAAAGACATCAAAAAAAGTATCTTGATCATTCAAACCACACATTTGGAGTTGACTGGGAATAGTTATAAATAGAGCTGAGCCCTGGCTGGGGTAGCTCAGTGAATTGAGCTCGGGCTGCGAACCAAAGGGTCGCTGGTTCGATTCCCAGTCAGGGCACATGCCTGGGTTGCAGGCCAGGTCCCAAGTGGGGGCCATGTCAGTGTCAACCACACATTGATGTTTCTCTCCCTCTCTTTCTCCCTCCCTTCCTCTCTAAAAATAAATAAATAAAATCTTAAAAAAAATAAAATAAATAGTGCTGAGATGAACAAATCTGAAGTTTCCTCCACTCCAAGGTGCCTATCACACTGGAAGGAATCTGCCTGCTATCAATTGAGTAAGACAAAATTCAGATATGTTTTAAAAAGCTAAATTATTCCCTATATCCTGTTACCTCAAGGTCTAAAAGTAGACCCATTATTTTATGGACCACAACACCAAAAGCTACAAATGGCAGAGTTAATGTCACTTTCTTTCAAAATGTCAATTACAAAAAGCTTAGAGTCTTCCTGTAATTACCAGTTTTCTGGATTCTCATGTGTTTCTGACAATGAAATTATCTTTTTTCCCTTCTTTGTAGGTTTTCAAAACATTGGGCTAATTTGCTGTACTCAAGTCCAAGCCTGTCAATAAAGAAATAGACCTCTAAGTTAGAAGGAGACTTGGGGAACTATTTCTAAAATCCATATGCTTTAAAACTTTTCCACAATAAGATTGTAATGTTTAAGATGAAGGATACAGTTCCCATGCTGAAGCTTTGGTGGTTTTCCATACGAAGAACCCCAGCCCAAGTCTGTGAAGGGGTGAACTTGCTGCATTTCAGTTTTAGTATTTCTTGAACTAGCATTCTTTATAAAAGTTCAGTCGCACACTAACAAATCTGAACCATGCAGCTAGCAGCGACTCGTACACGTAGCCACTTCCTAGCCTGCGCTAACACTGTCAGCACAGTGTCCACTCATTCTTCACCTCAAGTTCCTCTTTGACTCATTATCATGTTGTCACAGCCTGCCTTCTCCTTCATTATCAGTTCTCTTCACTCTCCTTACTTTTATCCTTAGGTAAATAAATCTGAGCTCGCTGAAACCTGTTTTTCAGGTTATGATATAAAGATAAAGAGCAGAAACCCTGAGAAAATGGATACTGAGAAGAGAGTGATTTAGATACCTGTTGGCCCACATTAATTCTCAACCCGAATATTTAATATGAAATACTTGTCTCAAATTCCTCACAGTCAAAAGTATATGTTATAATACATACAATAATGTTTTTTATAAATTAGTACTGTGCATATATATTTTTTTCCAACATTGTCTCTCGGTGTTTCAAGAATACAATTTCAACCATCAGGTTGTATAAAGAACTAATGTGGAGAGAACAGAGTTGCCTTGCTCGTGCACTCATGTGTTGGTTCACTCCTCTGAGAATTCTCTGCATACCTATTATGTGTCAAGTACAGTCCTGGATACAAGAAAAACATAGATAAGGAAAATACTATCCAGCCCACAAGGAGTCCAATATCTAATAACTTAGCCCCAACTACTGCAGCAGATGCTGAAGTTGTGGTCCATCTGTTTTTGTTTCTCTGGTAGAGTTACAATTGGAATACCAACGAGCAATCAGATTTCACCCCATATGGACAAGGTACGTTTCAATTTCTGTGTGGTTTTATAATAGCCTAATTCAATAAAGGTGTAATGAATTCTTAAAATGAAAGAGTGCAATAGTTTAACCTTCAACTTTGGAGACTTTAGGCGTTAAAGCTAAAGCTGGGTTTAAATGGAAAGGTCATCAAGGAACCATGGACAAAGGACCCATGGACAAAGCTAAATGAGGGTAGGATTGAGGGTGGGAGGTGGGGGGTCGATGCGGCAGGGGAGAGAGGTGGGGGGGAATGGAGGCAACTGTACTTGAACGACAATAAAAAATATCTTAGCTTTATAATTCATAAAGTTTGGTGAAACCAAGTTTTAATATAGTAAAATGGGGGAATATTTATGATTATGGCCTTGTAAAACTGTGATCCACTAAGCACATATAGCAACAAGACCTGAACTCAGCATAGCAGGCACCCAGTAAGTATTTGTACTTTCCTTCTTCTCCCACTTTATACTTCTACTCAATTCCTTGAAGATAAAGAATGCAGGGTTAAATGAGATCACAAATGCAGGAAAATGACATATGGTCAAAGAAACACTGACTATGACTGCCAATTGTTTTGAGATCTGAAAAATATCAATATAAATTTAAACTACAATATATATGAAGAAATTGAGGATATTTAGATCAACTTTAAAGAAAAACCTGTATATTTAGCCACTATACATTAAATTCTCATTGTACTAATTAAAATTCTAAATACAATTAGAAAAGGAAAATTATATTTTATGTTAACTAGATTCAAAAAATTATTAAAAATTTCATTTTTATTGAATTTATTGGGAGTGCCATTGGTTAATAAAATTATATAGGTTTCGGGTGTACAATTCTATACTATATCACTTGTACACTGTATTGTATGCTCACCACCCAAGTCAAGGCCTCATTTATCCCCCACTTTACCCTCTGGTAATCACCATGCTGTTGTTTGTGTCTATAGATTTCTTTTCTTTGCTTAGTCTTTTCACTTCTTTTAGCCAACCCTCCAAACCCCCTCCCCTCTGACAGATGTCAGTCTGTTCTTCATACCTATGAGCCTGTTTCTATTTTGTTTGTTAATTTATTTTGTTCATTAGATTCCACATATGGCACTGTCTTTTTCTGACTGGCCTATTTCCTTTAGCATAATACTCTCCAGGTCTATCCATGCTGTCACACAAGGTAAGATTTCCCTTTTTTACCACTGAATAGTATTCCATTGAGTAAATGTACCCCTGCTTTTTTAAATCCACTTTTATACTGATGGGCACATTGGCTGCTTCCAAATCTTGGCTATTGTAAAAAACTCTGAAATGAACATAGGGGTGCATTTACTCTTTTGAATTAATGTTTCAGATGTCTTTAGATATATCCCCATAAGCAAAATTGCTGTGTCATAAGGCAGAATTTTTTACATGAAATGCAATGTTTGATAATGCATCTCTTGTAAAATTGAGTTTAAAAATCGGAAAGCAACTTTAATTGATAATATATTAGCAACAAACATTATAATCTTTCAATCAATTTTATTCATTTTTTATTATCATTATATGAAAGTCTCTAAAGGTTTTCCACAATTATTCATTACAAGTGTCATGTATATACATATATAAAATACAACTCTTATTCCACCTATATATTGGATTTTGTTTTTGCAATGACTGTATCTTATATCTCCATATATCATAATTAAAATTGGCTGGTAATTTCCTTCAAAATTATATAGCTTAATAATCAAAATCATATTTGTAAAGATCATCCCAGTACCCAAAGTCAGTCTACTTGTAGTATTTCTTTTTCACCTACAAATTAGTGTGTGTGTATATGTATATGTATATGTATATATATATGATCTCCAAAGGCTTATAAGAATGTATTGAATATGGAAATTTCTATAGTGTTGATGCTAATTTGCATTAGTATCAATTTGAGAATGATACTAATCATTCCCAAATTGTTTATAAAAATGTCCTACTTTTGATTCTATAATTATATAGAATTACAGGGAGGTTATCCAGATGTAACAATAAAAACGGTGCAAAATGATATCTCAATAAGGACTGAATTTCCAATGCATTTATCATAGTGAAAATTCAAATGAACCAATGCCTAAAATCAGGAAAATGTTTAAGTACACCTGGTATATCACTATCATTCACTAAATGACATATTACATAATCTCTTTTTTAAAGTGGTTGAAACCCACTTTTGGGGGAAAAAATTTCTCCCAAGCTACAGCATGTGCTTTCGATTAATAGAATCATAAGTACTTTTCTTTTTCTATTTCCCAATTTTTCTACAATGTGGGTATTTTATACCTATAATTAAAACATGTACTTTAAAAAGATTATTACACTAAGGAATTTAGAGATTATGAAAGGCTATTCCAATTTCATTAAAATTTTCTTTTTGTTATATAAATGTGTTGAATAAACATATTTTTTTAAGTTTAGTATTTCCTTACTACTCAGGAAAGGATGTAGCCAATCTTGTATATATTAAAGAAATATTTAAATATAAAAAGATAGAATAAGTAAAGCAGCTTCATTTACTATGTACATGTGATTAAATGTAAATTAAAATGTTTAATGTACAGCATATCATCTTAACATACTGTTTTAAATTGTGCATTCATATATTTTTAAAGACTTTCAATATTAAACATTTATGCAATTGTTAACGTTATTATAAGATAATTGATCTCAGGGAATGGCATGCCATGTCTGAAAATGGCAGAAGATTACACAAGGAGTCCCCCAAAGCCATAACATACACAGGATTTACCTACTATATTAGTTCCCTGTTGGTGTAACAGATGACCACACACTCAGTGGCTTAAAGCAACACAAATTTATGTTGCAGTCCTGGAGGTTAAAAGCTGGAAATGCACCTCTTAGTGGCCTAAAGTCAAGGTTGGTAGGGTTGCTTTCCTTCCGAGGCCTTAGGGAACCACCCCTTTCCTCCATTTTCCAGCTTTGAGAGACTGCCTGCATTCCTTGGCTCAGGGCCCCTTTCCATCTAGCAGAGGCCAGTTGAATCTCAGGTCACATTCCTGTGATTCTGTCTCCTTTCTCAGGTTTCATTGCTGTAACATTCTGTCTCCCATTTTAAGGTCCCTTATAGTTACATTGGACTGACACAGATAACCCAGGATAATCTATGTATATTAGGACCTGCTGATTAGCAACATTAATTCCATGTGCTACCTTAACTCCCCTTTGGTGATTAGAATACTCACATCTTTGGGAAGGCTTCATTCTGCTTACTACAACAATTAGCCATAGAACTGTATGCTATCTAGTCAAGGAACACTGATCTATATTGATATATATTTTTTTGTAATTTAAATATATATTTATACTGTTAATGTTTTTATGCCTTAAATATAAAGTTTTATTAAATTCTTGTAGCAAATACTTTGACTATTTAAACTTTTTGTTTGTTATTTATATTTCTCTTATAGATCTATTTTGATCAACCTGGTATAGAGTTGCCTGAAAAAATACAGAAAACCTATTTAAATTTTAATTTCAGATTAAAAACAGTTAATATTTGGCAATATCATAAATATTGTATGTAACATATTTATACAAAATAATCATTCATTGTGTATCTGAATTTTAAATTTAATCAACATTTTTATTTTCATTCAAGAGATCTAGCAATCCTAACCTCATATCATTTTTTAAAACATTTGGAAAATAATGACTTAATATATGTTAGGTTGAGATATAAAATGGATATATATTTTTTGCTTTTGTTTTGTTTCAGCACTTCATATAGAAGTAGAATACTTTAATATTGTAAATAATTATTTCCCTTCTACACATATTGACAATTCCAAATTTGCTAGACTATCCAGGGGCATTGACATTTCCGGATGTTATGATAAAATTAGATGTTAAAATAATTATATAGCTCTGTTTGATGTTTTGATGTTTGTAGTACTTTATTCAATTATAGGAGAGATGACTTGAAGTGCACCAACTATTCCAAAATAAAGGTAAAATATTCAGATTGTGGAATAAGATATAAAATGTGCAATCAAGTCCATTTGTAAGCTGCTCCTCACAAAAATATACTCTAACAGAGGAAGCTCTGAACATTGTTCCTCTGGAGAACTCAAGGAGAATTTGTAGGATCATCTGGTAAGACCTCTTATGGAAAACTACAAACCAAGTATGAATGCAATTGATGATTTTGGAACTATTTCAAACAGAAAGTAAAGTTTGCTCAGATTTTTTAATGTCTAAACATAGATATTTGGTTAACAGGCTCCCAAAGGAAGCATGGAATTGGCACATGGGACCAAACTTCCCATACAGAGTGTGAGACCAGCAGTGGGGTGGCAAAAAGGAGAACCTTTGTTAAAATACCAGATCGTATAGAATAGCTTTAAATTACTGTAATATTCCGAGAAAGAGAATGTGTGAAACATTTTGAAAAAGAAGCTGTGCTTTAGGAATTTATAAGAGCAGTTCAAATTGAAAAAAATTGTGACCTCTCTATACCTTACTTTAAGATATGATGCAGAAATATATTAAAGCAAATTTTGCTATATAGAACTATGTTTGATAGGCACTACATTGAGGCTATTTTCTTCTACAAAATATATTGTTTATGCTTTAAATCATATTGCAAACATAGCAATCCTTTAAGAATCACAAGGTTGAAGATCATTTTCTGAGAATATATAATTAGAGTGTGAAAAATAGGGAAAAAACTTATCAGCAAAATGTGTTATAATGCCACCTCTTCAATTTAGAGTCATATTACAGTAATAAAAATAACTGCAAAAATTACTTTATTTTATAACACACAATCACATAATAACTGATAGTAAATAAGTAGGCTCTACTCTAACCAAATGAAAATGTGAAACATTTGGTGTTTATTTGTGGCTAGGTCTGTATTAAAACAATGGGGAGCTATACTTAGGGCAAATTTAAGTAATAAGAATATAAACTTAAAATGTCTTAATTACCAAATGCATCGGCATAAAAAATAGGGGAGAAAGCAGATGGAAAATGTCAAAACGATTCAGGTAGGTTGGCCACCAGCCCTGGGAAATGAAATCTCTTTCTCTCACCATCACCAATACTGGAATAGCAAAGAGTAGTCGTATTTTTGTTCAAGATTTTCCTTATTTATTTAAGACATGGGGGAAGGAAGGGAGAAAAAGAGGGAGAAAAAGAGGGAGAGAAACATCAATGTGTGGTTGTCTCTTAATGTGCCCCCTACTGGGGACCTGGCCTGCAACCCAGTCCTGTACCCTGACTGGGAATTGAACCAGTGACCTTTTGGTTCATAGGCTGGTGCTCAATCCACTGAGCCACACCTGCCAGGGCAGGAATAATCTTATTTAATATTCTAACCAATCTTGTCTGCTAAATACTGTTGTTATCCCCATTTTACAGATGAGAGCTGAAGCTTAGAGTAGTAACACCTGTAGCACCCAGCACACAGTGCATGGCCGAACCAGGGTTTGCAACCAGGCAGCCAGGTTCAATATCCTGTTTGCAGCCACTGACTGTTAACAACAGCTTGGTCACCATGCTGCCTCCATGCAATCAGATTGAATGTAATTTAATTGCTCATGGTTTTATTTAAAATAATATACAGTTTATAACTGTTGCACATTGTGATCAATTAAAATGGACCTTAATATTTTATGTCAGAAATACAAGGTCTATACAGAAGGTATCCAGCCATGTAATTTGAAAAACAGAAATATTTATTGAAGAAGATACAAGTTATAAGAAACATTGTACATAGGAGAATGATGCCTCTGTCCCTTCAACGTAAGGGACCTCACACAGTTCTCCCAATTGCTATCAGCAGCTCCATCGCATTTTCCTCAATCTCATCAACAGTCTGAAATCTCTTCCCTTTCCAAGGCGATTTTAGCTTTGGGAAAAGCCAGAAGTTGCAGGGTGCCGAATCTAGGCTGTAGGGGGGCTGAGTCACCTGGGTGAGCTGATGTTTCACCAAAAAACTCTATATAAGACAGGATGCATAAATGGGCATGATGTAGTGATGAAGCTGCCAATTACCAGTTGCCCAAAGCTACAGGCTTCTGAATCACCCAGATAGTTTCTGCAGAGGAATGTTCAAGATAATGCAAAATTTGATGCAGATTTGTTGCTCTACTTGCTCAGTCATTTTGAATGTGATGCCACACAGTACACATGCTCACTCAATGGCGTCTACCACCCCCACTGACTAGTACAGTGAAGTCGTCATTGTTCACACATGTGCATTCCAGTCCACGCTCCTTGGCTGCCAGGTTACATTGATGTTGCACAAGCCATTCTCATTACATTAACAATGGCTGGATTTTCTCCAGATAGACTTCATATGTGCTTTATTTTTCAAAACAAGTACGTGTTTCTGTTAGTCCTGTAAGGTTTGCAAACTACAGAAAGAAAACTCTTGTCACCCACATGATTTCCATGCTTGAATTAAGTCAAACTATCAGAATTTCCTTTTTCAAAAGTATATTTTATTAAGTATGCTATTACACTTGTCCCAATTTTTCCCCTTTGCTACCCTGGTCTGGTACCCCCCTTCCCTCCAGCAACCTGCCCCTTAGTTCATGTCCATGGGTTGTGCATATACGTTCATTGGCTTCTCCATTTCCTATACGATTCTTAACATCACCTTGTCTCTTCTCTACCTACCAATTATGCTTCTTATCCCCCATGCCTTTTCCTCCATTCATCTCATTCCCCCTCCCCACTGATAAACCTTTATGTCATCTCCATTTTTATGATTCTGTTCCTGCTGTAGTTGTTTGTCTAGTTTTGTTTTGTTTTTTAGGTTCAGCTGTGATCTGTTGATAGTTTTGAGTTTGTTATTTTAGTGCTCATAGTTTTAATCCTCTTTTTTTTTCTAAACAAGTCACTTTAACATTTCATATAATAAGGGCTTGGTGATGGTGAACTCCTTTAGCTTTACCTTGTCTGGGAAGCACTTTATCTGTCCTTTCATTCTAAATAATAGTTTTGCTGATAGAGGAATCTTGGTTGTATGTCTTTGCTTTTCATCACTTTGAATACTCCTTTTCAGCCCCTTCTTGCCTGCAAAGTTTCTTTTGAGAAACCAGCTGATAGTCTTATGGGAACTCTATTCTTTTCTCTTGATGCTTTTAAGATTCTCTCCTTATCTTTTGCCTTTGGCATTTTAATTATGGTTTGCCTTGGTGTGGCCCTTTTTGGGTCCAACTTGTTTGAGACACCCTGTGCTTCCTGGACTTATATGTCTATTTCCTTCACCAAACTGCGGAAGTTTTCCTTCTTTGTTTTTTCAAGTGTTTTCAATTCCTTGCTCTTCCTCTTCCCCTTTGGCATGCCCAAATTTCAAATATTGGTAAGTTATAGTTGTCTCACAGGTACCAAAGCCTCTCCTCCTGTTTTTTAATTCTTGTTTCCTCTTTCTTTTCTGGGTGAATGCTTATTTCTTCCTTTTGTTCCAAATCATTGATTTAAAACCTGGACTCCCTCCCTTCACTCTTGGTTCCCTGTATATTTTTCTCCACTTCTTTTCTTGAATACAAATTCCTGATGAGCAAACTACCAGGAATTTCTACTCAAGAAAACAATAGCTTTTCTCTTGTCCCATTAAAAAAAGGACTTTAAAACACCAGCTTAGTTTTCTCTCAGGGTCCACAGGATAAGTGAAATAAAAAAAAATCAACTGAAAAAAAAATCAAAGGTTTATGAGGAAACTTGACTGGTTCTTACTACCAACACTCTATAATTTGTCATGAGAGTGCTGCTTGGTAGATGTAATTCCCTTCTGTCTTCCTAAGGCATGGTGGCAGAACGATTTATGATACTGCATTAACTGGAAGTACACAGCAAATGTGGTAGAAGGGGATAAGGAACTCACTAATGTGAGGTGAAATCAAAATCAATCTCTAACAAGAGATTACTTCCCACATTAACTTCTCTGGAGTCACATCAAAGTCTTACAGCCAGTACTTGTGTCTTTCTTGCAGGGATAAATGATATGAATGGTAAGCAAGAAGTAATGAGTGGAATGTGCCAAAGTAAAGCTGGGTGATGCTAAATTGGCTAAATCTGATGAACTAGGAGACGTCTACTGTTGGCTATATTTTGTATCACACCTTTGCTTAATTTTTTCAATCAGAGAGCAAAAAAATATATATAAATTAATGTAAAATACTGAGGGTCTTTTTCATTTCCCTGTCTAAGATACCTCAGTAAAACTGAAAGAAACATATGGTGTGAGTTCATGTCCCATGGGGATTTTATAAAAGTGATTCAGAATCTGGATCATATGTTTGTGTCTTGCTATGTGGGCGTGAATGCACTTGATGAAGGTTAATGGGACTAATGACTGACTCAAGCACATTTATTTTCTAACATATTTTGTGCATTCATTTGCATCCTTCACTACATATGCATAAACATCTTCATGTGCTTTTACTTAAAAATTAGGTCATGCCTCTGAGTGATTGACCATTTCCTAAGTAACTGGCAATATTTCTACAATAAGAGCATCTTAAAAGTAAACAGAGCTGTAGAGAATTGTGAGGAAGTCGAACATGATGGGGGCAATCACATTCCCTAGGTTCTAATATTCCAAGAGAGGCTGGAAGGGAGGCTACCCAGAAGAGTCTGGTTTCACAGGTAAGGAGACTGAGACTCAGAGGAGTAAACTTGTTTTCTCAAGACACAGAGATGTTCACGAGACAAGAACCATTCAGACCAGTTTTTTTTTTTCTTTTGTCTTGAACTAACTTTCTGGCACACACTGACTCATACTTGTATTGAAAATGTTTAGTAAAATATTTGCAATATGTTTTGACAGGCATTGTGGGATTACTGAGAAGTGAGAGTTAAGAACACAAAAGAATTATGATTATTTTATTTTCCTGAAGAGTTTCTGAATGGAGAACCTATCGTATATACAACCATAGAGGCATAGACTCATAAATGCCACACCAACAACATAGAACACACATCTGGAAATGTAAAATAATGAATTTCCAGATATATTCAGAATCTGTAATGTCTTATAAGTTAGAGAAGAATTCAAGAGTTAGTTGATTTTGGTAAGAAAGCTTGGTTCATTAAAATGAAAGGCTATGAACAAACAAAATTTTCAAAATTTAGGTTTGAGCTAATGGTCAATAAGAAATTATTTTTGTTGAAAAACTCTGCATACCATCTTTATAACACCCATAATAATTTTTGTCAATTTTTCTGGAATTATCTCTTTAAAATCAGTTCCTTCTACTAGAATTCAGTCTCCATGAAGGCAGGCCACATCTAGTTCAATCAATGCTGACAGCATCATGCAGACTGAATGCCTTAAATAAATATTGAAGTGAGAAAGCAGAAAAAATATGTGGGATAACTTTTATGGCAGAAATCTGGAAGTCACTCTCAAGGAACAAATTCCAGGAGGTCACTACAGAAGCCTAGACTTAAGACAAGGAATTTGACCTTGGAAACAGGAAGAGATTTAACCTTGTATCTAGAAGTTTCAAATGAATAATGTAATTTGTTAGGAGCATATAAATAGGGGAGAAAGGGAAGAGGAAGTCTGTATTAACTCTGAAGTTCAGACTTCTGAAAAATAGAAACTTTTTAAAAAGATTAAGCATAATGTAGAAATACAAAATAGCAGCTAAAAGCATGAGGCCTATAGTCAAATGAATAGGTTCAGTCCCCTGTACACCTCATCGCAGCAGTACGAATGTAAAAATCCTTGACCGAACTTTCCTGCATCTGTAAAATTCATCCCTTCGAGATAAAAGAAGATTGTTTAGACATGAAGACCTTAGCCTGCTGTTTGGAATATAACAGGCATTCAATATGCAGCGTGTATTTCCAATGTGACACATTTGGGTTTTAGATATCTTAATCTTACAATTTGGGTTTTAGATTCCTTTCATATTTTGGTTTTGGACTGCTTAATTTCACATTTTTGTACACGTGAAAGAGCAGAGATTAAGAAATCAGTTCAAAAAGCCTGAGTGTAGCTTTTACAGCAGGAGCCGTGTGAATGATGAGGGCTTCAAGGGAATGGTGCCTGGGAGTAAGGCCAAAATCAGGAAGATGAGAAGTTGAGCAGAAGGAAGGTGAGATCGAGGAGACAAAGAAACAAAATGAGATGCGAAGCAGTATGGTTTCCCGGCGTGCAGGGGAGGGGGAAATATAACACGGAGTGTTATCGTTAGTAATCACAGACGTATGCATGTTGTGTGTGTAAAATACACTATAAATAATAAGTGAAGTTAAAGTAAGTAAGTTTAGGGCCTTATTTGGAGACATTATAACTCTATGGGACTGACTGCTTCCCTTCATTGCTGGGTTTTTTTTTTTTTGTGCAACCTTCTACACATGTTTCACTGCAAGTGTAATTTTTTATTTAATGTATATCATTGTCAGTTCTTAACAGTGGCAGGCAAAACCACCAAGTGTTCAATAAGGCGTGGTTTGGTTGGGCATTTTAGCATGGAAAGTGTTTTGTGGAAGAAAGGGCAGTGCCGCAGTGACAGGCTGCCTGCTGGTGTAAACACTCCGTGGTTTTGTAACAGGCTCTCAGGCTACCAACGCTCGTTTCAGTTCAATTCACTTCGTGTGTGTGAGCACCTCAGAGAAAACAGCTGGCGGGAGAAACACGACATCTAATCCTGCCCGAGAACATGAAATCAACGGCAGCTCTACATACGTGTGTGTGAAACGTATGTGTTTGTTTATACTCACAGAGGTTTCATAAAAAAACTGTTTTTTATAGGATTTGGGCCCACAGACAGCCGAAAACACGACATTCCTTGGTATTTTTCCAGAGATACATGTGACTTGAACAAATAGCGAATATAAAATTCTGATGAAAACATTCAACTGATTGAAATTTTTGAACCAAAAAGATTTTTTTTCAAAATGAGAATAAACATATCATTCTTGAACAAAGACAAATAAACAAAAAGGCCTATAATTAGTGTTGTGGGTTTTGATTGGTTTAATCTCTTTTCTGTGAACAAGATTTTAGGTCGCTGCCAAAACGCAGAACTCTGCAGATTACCTCATGGACTCAATACATGACTTTTTTAGAAGTAATGTTAAAGAGCAACAACAATAATATGATCAAAAACTGATTGATCAATATTTTACATGCAAGGGGCCCAAAGTGACACACAAATGAGATAAACAGTAAAGAAAAAGATACTAAATGAATTTGGTCATGAACATGACAAACAGAGACAATTAGGATAACCTTAAAATTTGCCCAAATTAATGGAATATAAAATCTATTTAACATCCAGATTTACATAATTTACATATTTTATATATTTAAATTGGATTCATAATCATTTTTAAATATACAGATGATGTATTATAGAATTGTATACATTAAACCTATATGATTTTATTAACCAATGTAACCTCAATAAACTCAAATCAACAAAACAAACAAGAAAGCAAAACATAACCGGAAACATTGAAATTAGGAAGGGACAGTAACCAGAGGGGAGGTGGGAGGGGGTAGTGGGGGGAAAAGGGTGAAGGGTTTTCAGGAACAACTATAAAGGACCCATGGACAAAACCAAGGGGGGCTGGAATCAGGGGAGGGAGGTGGGAATGACTCGGGTTGGTAGGGGAATAAAGGCAGACAACTGTACTTGAACAACAGTAAAATAAAATAAATAAATAAACAGAAATGATTTTTAAAAAACAAGTAAGTTAATTTCAGCTACAGGAAGCATTCTGTCATAAAGTTACACTCCATCCTCAGTGGAAAATCCTATATAATGAGTCCCATGATTCTGATGAAATGTAATGTAATGTAAATTGGGACTTTATTTCTTTGTCAAAGTTTTCCTGAAAAATTGTAAGCACTATTTTATTAAAAGTTAATTGTGAAAAAAAAGAAAACAAAATGATTTGACTTTATTTCTAAAGAGTCTCCCTTTTTATTTCAACTATCAAACTTTATTTGAATATTATTTGGCAGATTTGTTTACTGAAAATTATAATCCACCAGGTATTTTTGTCCCTGTGTCCTGAACTTTGCTTTCATCTACACAATCTGATGTAACCCAACTTCTCTATTTTGGGCCCCCCAAATCCTTCTCCATACTTGGCTAGATGCAGTCATCAGCAACTAACTTTTTTCTCTTTTTCTCCTTTAACCTAGATCAGAGGGAAAGCTACAGGCTCTTTCTTGAAGTCCCATTAGCTCGAGTCCTCGAGGCAGCCACAGAGAGGGCTCAGAATCCCACACACAGCCACAGACCACACAGTGCCAGCTCCCCGCCTTCCACTCCGTCTCCCCTTGTTCCCGATTCAATCGGAAACGAGTTTCTTCTTTACACTTCCACTGCCGAATGTGAATCCCCCAATATTTCTTGCCTGGATTTCTTCAATAATCTTGGTACTGCCTTTTCTTATCCTTGCACACTCCAATTCATCTGAATCACCACCGGCAAAGAAATCTCAGAAAATGTCATGGTATTCAGAATATAGCCACGCTCAGAAAGACTCAAACATGCTCATGCCCCTGGCAAATTAAGTATAGACTTGGCATAATACCACAGAATGGCTGTCAATTATCAGACGAGCCTTATTTTGTATGGGTGACCCTATGCTTTATTGCCTACACTGGGAAACACTTTCCCAGGATAAAAGTAGTGCTGTTAAGAAACAGGGGGAATTGGGACATGTGGTCACCCAGCTCTCCCTGTGACTATGCTAAACTGGAAACAGTTCTTCAGCCACAGGTTTTATACACAATACCCTGATGAAGGGCAAACATATGCTTTCATCTGTTTCTCTCCGCCCTTGAGGTCGTTTAACTCCCATCTCCTTCATAAAGACTTTCTTGATCCCTCAAGACCTTTTTGTCATCACTGACCCCAAGACCTAAAATGAGTAGTAGACACTTGGCCTTCATATTGTTACTTTTCCTTGTACCAGTTATTGGTTCGCCCCGCTCATTGACCCCAGACGATTTGACAGCAAACTTCTTACTCAAAATTGCATTTTCCTAAACATCAAGCAAGGGTCCTTGCATATAGTAAACATTTAATAAATACTTTTGATGAAATGTTATCATCAGTTATAAGCTGATACTTAAATTGTTGGCCCTTAAAATATTTACTTAGAAATGACGTTAACCATATAAAGGAGGAAATTCACAAATCACTTGTGATGATCAAAGATCTTGAGCCATTATACAAATTCAAAATCACTCATCCGCTACTGCATCTAAAGATTTTCTCCAAATACATATTACACATCAAAAGTTCCTAATATGAAAGTGTACATTCATGTTTTCTGAGAAAAGTGTTTTCTTAAAACTTCCACTTAAACCTTTCTGTATGCAATCATTCCTGTTTTTATTTTATAGCTTTATTTATTAAATAAAATAAATTCTAAGCATTTATTAAACAAAATTGAAACCCTCTATCACCCATTCTCCATATCCTGTTCTATAGAATTAACAGGTTTGAGCAGATTTTTTGCTTTTTTATTTTTGCTGTTTTTTAGCACACTTACATCTCTAGAGTTAGCAACTTCAGATTGTACCTGTTGACTACTCAGTAAAAGGTGACCACTTTAGTGTGTTTGCACAACTCCTATCTCTGTTAATCCTCCTTAGGCACCTCCTAATTTTTTGGTATATCACTATTAACACATTGTTTGCAGGTAGTTTTTATTGTGCGCTCTACTACCAGTCAACATAAAACGTATAAATACGTTTCCTGCACATAATGTGTTAATTTGACAATATATTTACTTTTACTTCAGTATTGAACTTAACATTTCTGTATTTTGTTTCTAAATTCCTTTTAAGAGTGTAAGACCAAAACAAAAGCAATGCTGTATTATGACTACTAAATGCTATTCCCTTCAGATTCATCCATGAACATGACTGGACTTACAAAGAAATGAATATAACAATTTTAAGAGTATATTTATTTATTTTTAGAGAAAGGGGAAGGGAGTGAGAAAGAGGGAGAGAAACATCAATGTGTGGTGGCCTCTTGCACACCCCTGACTGGGGACCTGGCCTGCAACCCAGGCATGTGCCCTGACTGGGAATCGAATCGATGACCCTTTGGTTCACAGGCTGGCCACTGAATCAATCACTAAGCCACACCAACCAGGGCTAGAAAAAAATATAATTATTAAAACTCTACATTTTAAAGGGCAATTAGACACTAGGGTCTAATATATTCTTTTACAATTTGTTTTTAAATTTCTTCATTTCTTCTAAGTCATGTAATTGCCACTGTTTTTTTAAATTATATTTTATTGATTATGATATAACAGTTGTCTCGATATTTCCCCTTTGACCCCCACACCCAGCACCCACCACAACCTTAGGCAATCCCCACACCACGGTTCATGTCCATGGGTCATGCATATAGGTTATTTGGCCATTCCATTTCCTATACTGTACTTTGCATCCCCATAGTTATTCTGTAACTATTTGCCTTTCTTAATACCCTCACCTCATCATCCATTCCCATATAGCACCCTCCCATTTGGCAACCATCAAAATGCTCTCTGTATCCATGATTTTGTCTCTGTTCTGTTTGCTGTTTGTTTTTTAGATTTAACTGTTGATAGATGTGTATTTATTGCCATCTTATTGTGCACAGTTTTGATTTTATTCTTCTTTTATAAGCCCCTTTAACATTTCATATAATAATGATTTGGTGATGATGAACTCCTTTAATTTTTTTTCTTGTCTGAAAAGCTCTTATCTGTCCTCCAATTCTAAATGATATATTTGCTGGGAGAACAATCTTGGCTGTAGGTCCTTGCCTTTCATGACCTTGAATATTTCTTGACAGTCCCTTCTAGACTACCAAGTTTCTTTAGAGAAACCAGCTGTCAGTCATATGGGAACTCCCTTGTAGATAAATAACTGCTTTTCTCTTGCTGCTAATCTTTAACCTTTGGCATTTTAATTAGGATGTACCTTGGAGTAGACCTCTTTGCATCCACCTTCTCTAGGATTCTCTGTGCTTCTTGGAGTTGCATATCTATTTCCTTCATCAAATTAGGGAAGTTTTCTTTCATTATTTCTTCAAATAGATTTCCAATTTCTTGCTTTCACTTCTCCTTCTGGCACTCCTGTGACATGAATAGTGAAATGCTTGAAGTTATCCCTGAAGTTGTATATACTATGCTTGTGTTTCTTCTTGTTTTTGTTTTTTTTTTATTCTCTTTCCTTCTTGTTGTTCTGATTGGTTGTTTTTTGCTTCCTTATGTTCCAAATCATTGATTTGATTCTCAGCTTCATCCACTCTACTGTTGTTTCCCTGTAAATTGTTCTTTATGGCAATTAGTATATCCTTCATCTCTGACTGTATCTTTTTTATGCTGTTGAGATCCTCACTAAGTTCTTTGAGCATCTTTATAACCAGTGATTTGAACTCTGCATCTGATAGGTTGCTTATCTCCATTTCGTTTAGCTCCTTTTCTGGAGTTTTAATCTGTTCTTTCATTTGGCCATGTTTCTTTGTCTCCTCCTTTTGGTAGCCTTCCTGTGTTTGTTAACACAGCCTCCCCTATCACCTAAGCTGGGTACTCAAGGTGTGACTTTCACGTGGCCTGAGTACTCCTTTCTCTTGTAGGTGAGACTTGTTTGCTGTTGTCAGGTCAATGGGAGGAAAGGTCATTTACCCAGGCCAGTCAGCTGCAAGGACTTGCTGTGACCACTGACCACCAACTTCCCTTCTCTGTGGAGGATTAGCTGTGCAGGGGCAGGGTGGAGGTGCTCTGATGTGGTCTATAGCTGTCCACTGGGTGTACAGGCCTTGGGGTTTCCTGGGTGGTTCATGGAGCAAGCCAAGGTCAGCCCCGTCTTGTGTTTTGCCCAGGGCCACCTTGCATGAGCTATAAAGCAATCTGAAATGACTGTTACATGTGTTGGGCTTGGGAGATGGCTGCTACTTTTGCTGATCTTGGGGGTTCCCAGATGAAGCCAACTTGTGAATCTAGACTGTCTATTGCTAGTGCCAGGCCTGGGGCCACTTAGCAAGAGGTAGGGGGACCTATGGGTTTACTGATATTGTTTGTTGCTTATTTGGTAGGGTTTAGGGAGTTGTGAACAATGAGCCAAGACCAGCCATTCATATGGAAAAGTCATGGTTAACAGTTTGGGCGGGCCCATCAGTTGGGTGGGAAACAGTCTGGGGGGATCTCCAGGGCAGGGCAAACAGTATTGATGGAGTCTCAGATATGGCACCTACCTGCCAACTCTGTGCTTCTGTAGGGGGAGGGCTCAGAAAAGGGACAATGGCTTCTGCCTGCCTTTCTGTTTGGGAGAAAGCTGTCCCCTAGCTACTGCCTTGATGCTGGACACTTCAGTTCCTCCCTGCATGCCTTTGGTGCCTTTAAAGCTGCTACGTCAGTTCTGGAGCTCAGAAGGAGTGAGTCTGAATATGTCTGTGTGTGGGTTTTTTAAGGGGACCTGTCTGGGAGTCCAGAAGTTTCTTCCACCAACTCTACCCCCACTAGTTTTTGGAGCCAAAAGTTATGGGGACTTTCCTCCCGGTACTGGAACCTCAGTCTAGGGGATCTGGTGTGGGGCTGGTACTCCTCGCTCCTGAGATATCACCCCAAGTTTTTATCCACTACGCAAGGATTTTTGATGAGCCCATTTTGTGTCTACATATATCTTAGCAGATGTGCTTTTTGTTGCTGTTGGAGTACATCCAGAATAATTCATGCATAAGATAGGTAGGGATCAGATTTTCTGAGTCACATACATTTTTAATCTCACAACAATTGATAGTTTGGGTGGCTACTACACAATTTTAAGTTTAAAATACTTTTCCCTTAAATGCTCTTTGCTTTCTAGAATCCAGTGTTGCATATCAGGTTTGATCATCCTTCCTCTTTCCCTCTTAAAGCCTTAGAATTTTCTCTCAATTAGTGAAATGTTACTAGATGTGTAGCCCTTTAAATTGTCAGAGTTATCTTTCTTTAATGCGTGAAATCTTCTTTTATTTTTTTACACATTTTCCTCCTCTTATTTTTTCTCTGTTTCTTCTCAGATGTTTGTTAGATATACACTGGGATCTTGCTTCGAGGCTCAATGTGTTCTAACTTTTCCTCGTATTTTCCTTTTTTCATTTTTGCTTCTACCTTTTCTTTTACCCTTCAGAGCTCTGCTCTTCAACCCTAGCCACCCTATGTTTCAGTCTATCTGTTCAGCTTTTCATTTTCACATTCATACTTTTAATTTCCAGGATCATATTTGTATTCTTTGGTTAATGATTTCCACAGCAATCTGTGCATGTGTGTATGTTCAAAAGTATCTTGATTCTCTGTTGAAGTGACAATTAAAATTCTGTTTTTTAAAAATGATCTTGTATTTTGTGAATTACCTCTGGTTTAGCTTTTTGTGGAGTTTCTGGCTTTTAAAAATTATGCTACTGATTTTCTACAGTTATCATGACATTTTTGGCTACTAATATATAATGTATAATTATAATTGAAGGACCAAGTTTATTGATAAGGATGAATTATCAATTTTCCTTGGACAGGAAAAAAGATGATGGGTTTGTGTTCAGTCAGTGATTATCATACCTGAGTGGCTTCTCTTAAAGATGCATCAATACAGGCAAGCAAGTGGCTGGGAATCCACCTCTGAAGGAACTTATTCTCAGAGTTGAGAAATTTATCATATTTCTCTCCTGTGTAGATTCTGTATTTTCTATTTCTCATTTGTCTGTACCTGACTAAAATAAAATTACTTCAAATTCTGCTGTGTTTCTCTCTCAGTGCCTTACTAATTTCCTGTACTAGAAGTATAAGATAATTCCACCATCAGATGATTCCCATTATTTAGAATAGAATTCTCTAATTTTAACCTGAACTCTTTCTACATGTAAAGTCAGAGCAGAGAGGGGAAGTGCGGTGCTTAACTGGCCCAGCTATTTTGAAATGTGGCTCTTTAAAGAATTGTCTTGATTGTCACTCAGTGCCTACTTCAGATATTTATGTTGGCTTTAGGATTAGAAATTATTTGTGATTTCCATGGTAAGAACCACTTACATCTCTTGGGCTGTGGTTTCCCACTTTTAATTTCTCCATAAAGCAGACCCATTCGACTTATTCTTAGGGATTGTCTCAAATTGTTTTACCAATGTTGGTTCTGAAAATAATATGATCTCTCTCTCTCTCTCACTCTTTTTCTTTCTTCACCTCTCCATCAGTCTTTCCTTCTATTTTTTCTTTTTCTTTATTTTTTAAAAATCATATTGTCACCTTAGAGTGAAGGGATATATATGATTGGACCATCCCATATCTTGAACTGAGAGCCAGGCTAAGCTTTATATATATTTTTTCTTTTAATGATGCAAATAAATATGCTTGAATTTATTTTAAATAGCCTCAAATTTGTACTAATTTTTTGGTAAATATTGTTCTACATTTTGGGACATGTGGTACTAATCAATGTGATTCAGCACTGATATATTTTTTTTAATTCCCAACATAAAAATATGTTTTGGTGACAGCCAGAAGAAACTATGTACTTGCAATCTGCTCTTCCTGGCACCCTTTGTGCTGCATGAGACGTAAGCATCGTTGAATCATGGAAAATGTGATCTGAAGTTATATAAGGAAATTAGTTACTACATCATTCTGTATAATCTGCAGTCAGGGATATCTTAATGTTCTGTCTATGCAGAAAAAATAAGTGTATTTATATGACATTCTCCTAAACATTTTGAAACAGTCACGGTCATTACTGATCCTGAAAACATTCATGTTTTAATCTTAATCAAGTCCAGTATTCTAACATTTTCAATCATATTAAGAAAGTTAAATCATTTAGTTCTAAGACTAAATTCCCAGGTTGATTAATTGTCTAGTAAATTAAATTATTGTAATTTGGGCATAAAACCTTAAAATTCTATAAGCTCAATTTTAATTTAAAAAAGATGAATGTGAAAATACCACAATCTCACTAACTGTTTAGGTAGTTCTGGGCCCTACAGATTCCTCAGAGCCCCAGAATGAAGGATCATGGAATCTAAGCAAAGTTCACTGAGCAAATATTTCTTTGTGTTGTCAAATAAGATAGGTATCCCCCAAAAGAACTGCCCTAAATGTGTAAGTAGGTAATTTTCTATAGTGGTAACATAAATCACAACTGAGAACAAAATAAGCCTAGCTAAGGCAACATTCCCTAAGAGAGCTAATTAACAGGCTTGCTTACATTGTGCCTTACAATCCCTTTATTTCACTTTTTACTTCTATATCTTCAGAAGCATGTGATTTTAACTGAGTGTACAAGTGAGACTTTTTTCTTTTCCTGTTGGTTTTTTTTTCTTTTCTTTTTTAAATTTGTTTTTTTTTTCCCTTCCAGAGTTGATCACAACCATCTGGTATGATGATTCTTGCCCAGCACACTATCTACCCCAATATCAAAAATAGTTCTATAACTATAATGGGACATCATGAAACCTTCAAAAAGATCAGCTTCAAATGACTATATCCTGACAAGGAAAGAAAATGGTATACAATTTATAACAATTGCAAACACACGAGTGGCCTATTAAGAATCATCTCTATTTCCCACCATTCTAAGGAAGTAAAGACATGTTAGGAGGCAGGAGTGGCTAGAAACCACCTCTCGTCTGACCTGTTCTGAAAATCACTTCCACTGTTGTCTCGGTCATGTTGACACTCATACTCTGGTTTGCTCAGGCTGTTCTTTTCTTATCTGGACTGTTACTTTAAAAGCAGGGGTTTTATTTATTATTTTCAGAACTATCTCTTTTACAAATCTTGTTAGAGTTATTCGATTTTGAAATTTTAACTTAAATATTTCAGCAACTGCTTTCTGGTGACACTTTGCCTCTTCCAGTATTTTCTGCTAAATATATGAAGGCAGTTATATATATTTAGGAAGAACTCTCTTTTCTCTTTTTCCTACTCCTACAGCTCTGTCTCCCTCTTTAACTGCTGTAATCTATATGACCTATACTCTCAGGCAAGCCCCTTTGTTTGCAATAACCCTTCCAGTGGGGTGCTGCACAGGCATGGTCTAAATGGATGAAGAAATTGAGGGAATTATGTGGGTAAATTTGAATGTATTCAGTCATTAAACAAATGTGCTTTGAGAACGTATTCTGGCCTGGTTTTCTGCCAGATGCCAAAAACAAAATGGTGAGCAAACCAAATAAGGTCTCTGCCTTCATGAAAAATAGCCTTACAGGAATAGTTAACATTTATTAATTGCCTATTATGTGCTAAACAGGTCTCAAGACTAATATGTAAACTTACCATGAGGTCTATTATACAAATACACCATACTGAGACAAGAGGAGGGGTTTTTTATCTGTCGGTTTGTTTGTTTCTTTTTAATTTAAAGTTAATCATCTTCTTGCCCTTTCCTACATGATATGAACTCAAATCTGCTCTAGTTTGGGAATAGGGCTGAATGCGATTGAAGGTGATTGCTTTACATTGGTTACGTTTTCTCAGCTTGTTTAGCAGGGCCAGCATTTGATTCCAAGCCCTTCTACTCTAGAGCTTGTGCCCCTCCTAACTCCACGCATCCCTTTCTGCATCCTTAGACTCTGCTGGCCTTCAACATTCAAATGCAGCAAAGGGACAAGGAAGGAATGACACTGTAAAATTATTGAGATAATCAGATTAATCCCCTTTGCTTTGTGTGTTTTTGATAGAATTGAGGACAACTCTAATAGTTCCTTTTTGCATTTCTCCTTAAATATTTAGCAGGCCTATTTCAGAATAATTAGTGATGACAAAATTTTTAAAATAAGTGTCCATGGCCCATTATTTAAATGAGATACTATTTTCCAGAAAAAAAAATATAATGGGGGTCACTATAAGATGTATATCTAACATTCCCATTATGCTACAGTCTAATTTAAATCATAAATAAGCGTTTATATTAATATGTGGTTATTGTACAAGGCACTCCATTCACTTATTCGATGGGCATGTATTCAGAGTATAGTAACATAAAAGGATTTATGTTAAGAGACATATTCATTCAGATGTATTCATACATCAGACAGACACTGCTTACCCTCCATGAATTATAAAAGATTCCATTTTACAATTAGAGGAGAAAATAAAGTGGCGGGACTGAGCAAGGGGAGGAGTCTCAGATGACTACCAGGTTTCTGACTTGAACTACTGGATAGTGGCTGCACGATGCGCCCAGAGGGTGAGGAAGAAAGGCTGGTTGGGACATTCCAGGGTGTTGACATTGTTGAGTTTTATTTTCTTTTCCACTTTGGGGGTGTTTGATTTTGTTTCCGTCTGACACTGCATCTGAAGCGGCGTGCTCATCGTAGCCTGGCAGTGTCATAACCCTTGTCTGATAGGCTTGGTTTTATGAGGCCAATTAAAGATGGCAAAATATGTGTTTAAGAGATTTTTTTGTCATCACAAAAACCCCCAACCATCCCTGATGATTCTTTTTCTATTATATTAATGAAATTTTAATCTTGTCTTTTTAGCACAATTATGAGACTGTTAGTCAATTTCCATGCCTCAGAAGCCCACCCTTCCTTCACACTATTTTTCTACATGGAAAGAAAAGGTGCATTTATATGATGACCTAGTAGAATGTAGCAGTAAGCACAGAGCTAATAAATGATGTCACTAAGATCTATTGAAATATACATGATTCACCTTGATTTCAAATTCTGGAAAAAAGGGAATATGCAGAAATTAAAAACAATCTAATTTAAAAATGGGCAAAGGACCTGAATAGACATTTCTCTACAGAGGACATACAGAGGGCCAATAGACATATGAAAAAAATGCTCGACACCACTAATCATCAGAGAGATGCACATTAAAACCACAATCAGATATCATCTCACACCTGTCAGAATGGCTATTGTCAATAAATCAACAAACAAGTGCTGGTGAGGATGTGGAGAAAGGGGGCCCTAGTACACCACTGGTGGGAATGCAGACTGGTGCAGCCACTGTGGAAAACAGTATGGGATTTTCTCAAAAAATTAAAAAATGACACTTCCTTTTGACCTAGCAATTCCACTTCTGGGAATATATCCTAAGATTCCAGAAAACATCGATCAGAAAGAATATATGAGCCCCTCTGTGTTCAGGGCAGTGTAACTTACAAAGGCCCAAGTGCCCATCAGTAGATGAGTGGGTAAAAAAGCTGTGGTACATTTACACAATGGAATTCTACATGGCTGTAAAAAAGAAGGAACTCTTACCCTTTGTGACAGCATGGGTAGCCCCAGAGAATACTATGCTAAGCAAAACAATTCAGTCAGAGAAAGACAAATACCATATGATCTCACTCATGTGTGAAACTTAATGAGCAAAACAAACTGATGAACAAAATAAAACCAGAGGCATGGAAACATGGAACAGACTGACAGATCTCAGAAGGGAGGTAGGTGGGGGTGGGGGGACTGGAAGAGATTAACCAAATAACATATATGCGTAACCCATGGACACAGAAACAATGTGGCTAAGAGGGAGGGCGGGGACTGGGGGGAGGATGGCAAAGGGGGGCAGGGGATATCTGTAATATTGCCAACAATTTAAAAAAGTTTTATCATTGAAGAGGGAGAGAGAGCTGTCTATCTTTGTGAATGTTACTAAAGTCCCTTTATAACTTGATGCTACACAGAGTTTTTCTGAATCATCTGTCAAAATTATTCAATTAATTTTACTTTTTATTCCTAGTTTTCTTATAATTTCAATGAGATGTATGTGGTTAGATAAGTTTTCTTCTGTAGACATTACTCTAAAAAGCGTAATTAAATATATTCTAGAAGAAATTTTGCTCTTCTGCTGTCTTCCATGCTATAAATTTGATGCCACTGAAGTATAGTTACAGCATTCATAGTTCTCATCTGTGCTTTTTCATCTCAGATTTGACTCCTCACTATCTTCTCTTGCCCTTGAGCCTGATGCTTTCTTGCCCTTGACGCTGGGACTTTGCTGGTGCTGCCAGACAGCAGGCAGCACCGGCTGGGAGCCAGACTGAGCCTTACAAGAAGGTCTCAGGAAAAGCAGACTGACACAGGCTCAATAATTAGCACAATGCTGGACATGATGCTCAATAAGGATCTGCTGAATTAATGGATATGTGGGCTGCCTGGCTGTTGCAAACACTTCCAGTTGATAATGGTGAGGTTAATTGGCTAAGTTTATAAGCAAGCATGGAGGACTGACCAGCTCTTTGGTCCTCCAAAGTCAATAAAATTTACGTAGAATCTTCTTTTAGAGATAATACGTTTTATTCATTTTTAATATATGTGTCAGTAATTTTAGCAATGTGAAAAAATAATCATTCTAAAACATTTTGTGTATTGTTATAAATAATACTTTGACAGAGAATAGCAGGTAGCAAATGTGAAGTGTTAGGATGACGCATAAGTGTGTTATAAAAAGCACTTCAGTAGCAAAATCTTAGCTACTTATAATCTCTCTTGATGTAGAGCTACTCAAAATTCAGCAACTCCCAGACTATAATATTCTGAAAACGTCTAGAATTAGTGTTTCTTACTGATTTCTTTAGTCTTTCCCATGTTATATCATATAATACAAAATAAATTCCAATTAACATTATAATTGGTCTTACACTATGTTTCTCTGACTTGTTTTGATCCACAAAGCTAAGGAATTAAGAGGAATTTTGTCTAGCCACACCAGTCATCTCTCTATAGGCATGGATTGACCTGCCCCTGTGAATATACACACTGAACTCAGGTTCTTAGAAGGATGTACGTTTCCTGCAGGCTCAGCAGCAGCGGCAGCCTCCATCCCCTGCCACATCCACGTGTCCATTTCATCCTGAAGCTCTTACTCTCCCTGTTACTGCTCCTTGGGGGCAGCTGCAACTATAGAGGTTTTGTTCTGAGAGACAATGGTTCTTTTTCCTTTCCATTACCTTTAACAAACTTATTAGCATGATGCACATTTTAACTACAATTATGCTATCCAATAGCCTGATGTAGGACCATGATTTTATTAATATTAAAAATCTAGGCACTGTAGCCCCGGCTGGCATAGCTCAGTGGATTGTGCACAGGCTGCAAACCAAAGTGTCGCAGGTTCGATTCCCAGCCAGGGTACATGCCTGGGTTGCAGGCCATAACCCCCAGCAACCGCACATTGATGTTTCTCTCTCTCTCTCTCTATCTCCCTCCCTTCCCCCTCTAAAAATAAATAAATAAAATCTTTAAAAAAAATCTAGGCACTGAAAGATTTATATGAATAGAAAAAAATCTTATGAGCATTGTATCTACACCTCCCTAGAGCAATGGAAGTCACAATATGAAAAATTAGAGTAGGCTATAATTTATAAATTATAAAGAAAGAGAGAAAAAAAGGAGAAAGTTAGATGTCAGATCTCAGAAGACTTTGTTTAGCTAAATATTTATTGTGCACAAAAGCAAAATAAACTACTTGAGGCCCACTCCAGATAAAATAGAATATAGAAAAAAGGCAGTCTGAGGTTCAAACACAAATACCACTTAAGTTTATGTTATTAATAGTCACATAATACAGTCATTGTTTTGTCTTGACTAGCACAATTAACCATATCGAAACTGACCCAAAAAGTATTGAGAAACTTATTTTCCAACTCACACATTATTTCCTAAGTTCAATTTACACATTTGATGCTAATAAATTCTCATCTGAATATGTCAAAATATAATGGTTTCTAGTTTTTAGGTTTAGAGCCCCAAACTATCTTACTTTCTTTTCTGCCATATGCTTGGTCCTACATCAAATATTCATGGACCTCCATCGGCCGTGCCAGTCCTGAAAGGGCACACAGGTCTGGAACCCACAGGAGTTCTCTCTACTCAACAACTAGTTTGCTGAAATACATTTCCATCCAAACATGGTTGCAGGCTACATCAATCTAGCAAGGGATGAATGTTCATACTAATGAGCTCTCCGTGCCCTTACTGAATACTTTTTCCTCTGAATTAGTTGGGATTTCAAGAATCATGCATGACCTCAGCCTGGAATGTTTGAGACTAGGCAATGGAATTGCCTCCAGGATGCCTGATTTCCTCATGACTTTTGATGATGGAAGATGGAACAATCTTTAAGTCCCTCTGAGAAAAGAACTTTCTCATATACACATTGAGCTGAAGGGCTATCCTTTATATATAGGTTTGCTTTTGCTTCACAAGCCAGCTTCTCTTTAGCATACTGCCCAAACCTTGGAATTCATGGTTAACATTAGTTCTCTGCATTTCTGTACATTGCACCACACACATCTATTTCCATTCACACTGTCTTTCACAGAGAGATGTCCTTTACTCACCGTGGCTTATGTGGAAAAGGTTAATAGTGACAAATGAAGATTCTTTTGGGAGATTCCATTGATCCCCACCTTCTAAAACATTATAAACTGCTTTGTATAATTGCCCATTGTTGTCTTTAATACCTTATCATCACCCTCCACAAGTGGAAAAGCAATAAAACTGGAGGTTGAGGGGAAATAGTAAAATGGCATCAATTTCTTTTTGTTGTTTTACTGTAACACTTCCTGCTGTGACTAAAAACATCACATTAGACCCAGAAATAGAGGCATTTGTTGGGAATTGGAATATCTCTGGACAGCTCTCACCTGTGAATCATGTTTGCCCTCTCTTCCTTCCTTCCACTTTTAATCAACATTTGGAAAACAACAGTTACGTTAGCAGAGAAGAGAGCTGGGAAGAGAGACTCAGAGAGTGATGTGAGCTCCGACCATCTCCAGCCTTGCTGAGGACACATGGAAGTCTCTTCATGGGAAATCGGCCTCAGTTAACACGCATCAAAGCTAAGTGACCCTAAGTAATATAGTGTGTGTGTGTGTGTGTGTGTGTGTGTGTGTGTGTTTCTAAATAAGAATAACACAGACTGAATCATGTTGAAAGGATATAAGTGAACCAAAAAGAAAGGCAGGAAAGCACCTTGAAGAAAAAGCTAGATCCCAGGAAAGGGTTGACAAATACTTCTCTTGCACTTACCTTTTCTGCTGACTGGGCTGTACCAAAAAAGATGGGAATGAAGGCTAACCAAATGATGCAGGTGGTATACATGGTAAATCCGATAGGTTTGGCTTCATTGAAAGTCTCTGGAACTCCTCTCGTTTTAATGGCATAAACAGTACAAGTGACCATCAAGAGGATACTGTACCCCAGTGAACAAATGAGTGAGAGGTCAGAAATATCACACTTGAGCACTCCCCTGGCGTTCTCTGGGTCCAGAGTCCGCTGTTCTCCGTAGTCAATGATGATGTGTGGAGGGTCCACAGCAAACCAGACACACACTCCCAAGAGCTGGATGGAGATGAGGCTGAAGGTGATCACCAGTTGGGATGCTGGACTAATAAACTTGGGTGCCGTGACGGATTTCTTCCCCTGCTCGAATATTCGGTGGATTCGGTTTGTTTTGGTAAGAAGGGCTGCATAGCTGAAACACATGCCCAGTCCTAGGAAGATCCGTCGGAAGGAACATATGATTGTATCTGGCGCTGCGATCATTAAAAAGGTGATTGAATAACAGAGGAAAATCCCTGTTAGGAGCACATAACTAAGTTCGCGTCCCGAAGCCCTCACAATAGGAGTATCATTATAGCGGACAAAGGTCACGATCACAAAGGTGGTGGCAACGATCCCCAGTATTGCAAGGAACACAGGCACCACAGCCCAGGGAGAATGCCACTCGAGTTTGATGATGGGGATAAGCTGGCAGCCTGTGCGGTTGATGTTTGGTCTCTGGTCCAAAGGGCAAAGTTCGCAGGAGAGCTCATCCACCTGGTAGTTGTAACCTTCACAGCGCTCACAGTGCCAGCAGCAAGGGACTCCTTTCACCGTTTTCTTCCTCTCCCCAGGTTTACATGGCAGGCTGCAGACAGACGCGGGCTGAATATGTTCTCCCTTAGCCCACTGCATGTCTTCCACCTGTGGGTATAAAAAATTAATGAGCCTTCCATTTTCCCCCCATTTATAATATCCTAATCCTAGCTACAGGTTTGCAATAAATCACGGAGTGTTGACAGTACAAATACAGTTCACCATAGTAAGAGCCCAGTTTCTTTCCCTGATATTGACTTTATGAAAGTGTTAAACTATTGGGTCCAATAAATCATTCACATCATCAACTTGATGAGTGTCATTAGTTTCCATTTACCTCCTCCATGTTGACTAATCTGACATTCACAGAAAGATTTATCGGCCCAAACAGTTTTAAGGCTCAAAAAAAGAAAAAGTCCTATGGAAAGATGTTTTAGGGCTAATCACAGGCATAAATTCCAGAATCCCTCAAACATTGGCTTAGGAGATATATATGTACACACACACACACACACACACACACACACACACACACTTATATATAGTCTTTATATTTTTGCAGAAATTCAAACCACAGTGTCAATTTTGAAAGGAAATGGCAAAACTAGCTACTTTAATCTCTGACACGCCTCGTGTTTATGGTGATAACTATATCAAAGTTTTTGCTTCTGTTTAAGCTTGAAATATATATATTTCTCAGTCTTGCATTTCCACACTGTAAAAACACCATGCTGCATGAGGTAGCTGGATGGTCATGTTTTCCATTGAACAAGAGTCATCGTGTAGGCAGCATAAAGAAGTGAAACTGATACAAATGAGATAGTCCCCCATTTGTGCTTAGTATCTGTCTCAGGGCCTCTTTTGGATTCAATCACAAAATACCTCTATTAAAATTAAAGTGCTATTTTTAGATGATTCTGACACTCAGTGACGTCTTACCTTTAATTTGTTTACTAAAATTTCTGGACCCAATTCCAATGTTTGTGGGGCAGAAGGGAGGAGTTTCCATACCACCAAGCAATTCTTGGACCCCCACCTCATGTCCTACAAGTCAGCTCAATTCCAACATTATCTACCTGGAAATAGCATCAGATCCCATAAGTTAAGTGCTCAGTCCTACAGGATTATATCCCTCCAACTTTAGGGGACAGTTGTAAGTCCAAGCAGTCACCTGTATTTCTGACCAACCTACTATAAATTCTACCTCTATAATAAAACCCCTACCTTGTGTTCAATTAATTTTCTAAAGTCGCTCACTGAACTCAGAGAAACGTTTTCCTTATGGGATCACTGGTTTATTATAAAAGGATATAACCCAGAAACAGCCAGATAGAAGCAATGAATAAGACAAGGTATGTGGAAAGTACAAGGAACTTCCATACTCTCTGAGCAAACCACTCTCCCCAACTCTGCCCCTCTTCACCAACCTGGGAGCTCTCCCAACCCATCTTTCTGGGTATTGATGGGGGTTCATTACATATTGATTAATGATTCATTAAATCATTGGCCATTGGAGATTGAGTCAACTGTCAGTCCCTCTCCCGCTCCTGGGGAGAGGAGAAAGGTCTGGGTTAGAATTATGAATTCCAATCCTCTAATCACATGGTTGGATACCGTTGCACCAGCCCTCATTGGTAGTTACCTAGGGACTTTCCAAAAGTCACCTTATTAACATAACAAAAGACAGCTTTAATGCTCTAATCACAGAAAATTCCAAGTGTTTTAGGACCTCTGTGTCAGGAATGGGGTTGAAGACAAAATATATATATTTCTTATTAAAAATCATAATATCACATTTACTTTATCAGATACATAGTGATTTTGGCAGAATACTAATAGGAGAAAACTGGAAATTATGGGTCATAGGAGATAAGCAGCTACTAGAAAAGGTAAACGCTATGATAGGAGTGATTTTTTTCACTGATGTGAACAGTGACTGACGCACAACTTGCCCCCAAAGGTCTGCTGAGTTTGTGATAGGGAGGCTACCCCAGCAGAGCCCTGAGGACTGAGAAGCCAACTTGAAAGTACTGCGATCTGGAAATAGAGGGTTGCATGAAGATGCACAGAAATGGGGAGCTAAAAGATTTTTAAAAACCAAAACAATAATAATAACGACAACAAAACAGCTTCTTTTCTCAAGACCAGCTCTGTCAACCACCCCAAAGAGGAATTACCATACTCTGTGACAGTCTGGCTCCAAGACAGCCCCAGTAACCTCATCTCCTAGAATTCCTGCACTCATGTAGTCCTCTCCCACCTTCCGTAGGGCTGTCTGATATAAACAACAATATATTCCAGAAATGCTCATATGTGATTTCTGAGGTTAAGTCATAACAGAGATTTTAGCTTCTGACTTGCTGTCTTGGATCCCTCACTGCATGAGAACTCTCAAGTAGCCCTATGGAAAGGAACCAATGCCTCCTACCGACAACCAGCACCAACTGACCATGCAAAGGAGGAAACCGCCTGCAAAGAGAATTGTCTGACTCCATTCGAGCCTTGAGATGACTGCCCCAGCTGATACCTTAACTACAACCTCATGAGAGACCCTGAGCCAGAATAACCCCACTAATCTGTTCCTGAATTTCTGATCTACAGAAACTGTGTCAGATTTTTTCTTAAAGTTCATTATTTTAAACTGCTGAATTTTGGAGTGATTTGTTATGTAGCAACAGAAAATGAATAGAGTTCAAATTAAGCTTACCTACTCTGTGACCACCACCAGTGTAGTAAGCTATTGAGAGTCTATTGAGAAGGCACACCCAGTGACAGGTATCGTACACCAAAATAATGCCCTAGAGTGTCCTCTGTCAGCACTATGCTTTCATCACTCTTGAGATTGCCTCTCCTGGGGAACTATGTGACTCAGATTGTTCTCATGAATAGATATACCTATTACTCAAGAATGCTTTCCTTTCTTGAATGTGAAGTCAATGGTTAAGGGCAGAGAATTATAGTCCCCAAGCTCAATACTTGCCGAAGGCTGTCAAACCTCCCCTTGGTGGAGTAGAGCATTCATACATGTTTAATTTCAAATATCCTCCCTTGAGAAAGTAGACGCTACTTCATGTGTCTTAAGGGAGCTCGAGACCATTATATCTACCCTGTCTGTTACCACAGAGGAAAAGCAATCTATCATAACCCTAATTTTCTATTAGGTTTTAATGATTTAGAAAGTTATTATATTTTCTTATAGGATCCCAGTAGGAAAGGAAAAAAAGTTAAATGGGAAGCATATAGTGGCTTTCTAAAAAATACTGAGAAAAATGAAAAGCTCTGGTGAGTAGCTAAATTATTGATTTTATACTATAATGGACTCATATAAGATAATAAAATACTTTTCTGAAAGTTATGTTTCAAAGCTAATTATTGTAAAACCAAAATTGCATTTTGTTTGGGGCTCCTCTAGATTTATAATGTTAGTGTAAAAAAAGGCAACTAAAAATACCTCAGAAATGTTAAACTTCAAGACTGGTAAAGATCTTAAAGGTGAGCTGGTCTAACCACATGTTTAATTCCTTAATTCTCTGTACACTTTATTTTCCAGTTAGCTTTTTAACAAATAGATATACTTATATTAGATAAGCCTTGTCACATAAAATATTTATCATTATTAGCTAAATATTAAATTTTCCTTTACCAGTTTTCTGTGTCCTAAGCTAAGAAAAATAATTTTTATAAATAAAAAATAAAATTATAAGATAATGGAAAATATCACAATTTTTAAATAGTTGTCAATTTTCTTTAAGTAAAATCCAGTATGTTCAAGTAATACATATGGCTTTTTTACTATAATGAAGACACTACATATATTTAAGTAAATATGTTAAATGTATATATTGTAAATCTATATAACTCCATTTTCATCAAGGAATCTATTTATCTGTAACTATACTATATTTTGATGTCAATGTTGAAGACTGATAACCAATCAATATCCATCTCAAAAAAGGAAATTAGCACATATTTGAATCAGGACCTTGTAAATACATTAATATTTTAGACAAATAATTTATTTTACATATGTTGTTAAATGTTGATTAAAAATAATACTGCTTGAGAGTAAATTAAACTAATTTTCATAACTGTTGCAAAGCATAAACAAGGATCACCCAATGCATTTGCACTGCAATGTATAGATTATACCATCTTCCATGAGTACAAAGAAAAGCCTTATCCATGCATTTTAAAAATATTTTATTACTGAAATTTCAAACATGTAAACATGTAGAGAAAATAATACAGTGAATCCACATATATCCATCATCCATGTCAACTTTTGTCAATATATGACTAATCTTGTTTCATCTCTTTTAGTTTTATTTTGAAGAAAGTTACAGACATCATATAATTTATCTGTGCATGGACAGTTTGTATCTCTAAAAGATAAGTACTTGAAATTTTAACAAAATATAATATCAACAAATATTTAAAATGTGCCATCCTAGCCTTTGACATTATTCTGATTAGGATGTTTTCTCTCTAAAATGCATAGTCCAATAAGTGGGTGATAGTTATACAGATAGATCTTCCAGGGACAAAACCATAGCCCACTCCTATCTTGACAGTGATCAACAACAGTGATTCATTCTGTAAGCTGTCAAACCATTATTATTATAACCGCAAAACAAAAAATTCCTGAGTGTGATTCTGTTTTTTAATCATTTCCAGACCAATCAGCCTAGAGAATGCTTCCTGAAATCTTTAAATAGATGTTATTTTATAGAATAATTTTCTTCTGTGTAGTTTTAATAACTCCTGAAAAACAGAACTACAAGAACATTTTCCAATTAAAGGACCCATTATAATTACTCATTTCCAGTATTCATTTTAAAATGCTCACTCAATAAAATACCTCTATTACAGTTTTTCCCACATATTAATGTGATTCATTAATATGATTACTATACATGTGAGAAAACTTTAAATGTAATACAGATAACTGATACCTAGCCATATCATTCTTAATTAGTTCTTCTCATCTCACTCTGTAAGTAAGCATAGTATTAAGAACAATTTTGGTGACTAGTTTGTCACCCCAGTATTCAAAACCCAAGTCTTCATCTGACCTTTGTGATTGCAGATTATATGCAAACATTTACAGTGAAACTGGGTCTTTTTATAAAGCTTTACTTATTAATTTCAATATAATCAGTAGACTTAACAAATATACTTAATTAGTTTGAGTATTTAAAATCTCAAAATTTGGCATCATATTTTGTGAATCATATGATTCATAAGTGAATGAGTATATATTGCCCAGTTAATTTGATAATGTAACTAAAAATAAAGTTTATTGATATGTATATTGCTTCTTTAAAATTCATCCAATTTTTCTGGGCCATACACAGCTTTATACTCCTGTTCAAAGTGGTAAGCAGGTTTAATTTTTATATTAAGAAGTTTTTAGCCCTGGCTGGCGTAGCTCAGTGGATTGAGCGCGGGCTGGGAACCAAAGTGTCCCAGGTTCGATTCCCAGCCAGGGTACATTCCTGGGTTGCAGGCCAGAACCCCCAGCAACCGCACATTGATGTTTCTCTCTCTCTCTATATCTATCGCCCTCCCTTCCCTCTCTAAAAATAAATAAAGAAAATATTAAAAAAAAAGAAGTTTTTACTTTTATTGTTGTTCAGTTACAGTTGTCCTCCCTTTTCCCCATTGCTCTCCCTTGC
This sequence comes from Phyllostomus hastatus, assembly GCF_019186645.2. Taxonomy (NCBI): domain Eukaryota; kingdom Metazoa; phylum Chordata; class Mammalia; order Chiroptera; family Phyllostomidae; genus Phyllostomus; species Phyllostomus hastatus. Next base: position 12,067,524 of record NW_025334006.1, on the reverse strand, counting down.
CCCACCGCCCTGACTCCCATAGTCAATCCCCTCCTATTGTCTGTACCCATTAGTCCTCTACTCATGTTCCATGGCTTGCCCCTTCTCCTTCTTTCCTCTGTTATCCCTCACACCCCCACCCCTCTGGTCACTGTCCGTTTGTTCTTTACTTCCATGATTCTGGTTCTAATTTGCTCATTTGTTTGTTTTGTTGATTAGGTTCCACTTATAAGTGAGATCATATGGTATTTGTCTTTCATTGCCTGACTTATTTCACCTAAATCTAATATGTATGAGATGATCTTCAAATTGAAACTCTGGTTGTATGTGATGTCACAGATCTATATAACCTTTAAAAATACAAACACTTCTATTTGAAAAGATAATTTTAAACAAAATTAAGAAAATCTTATTTATAATAGCTCAAAAACTAAAATACTTAGGAATAAACTTAACACATGAAATACAAGCATTTTTTTCACTAAAAACTGCAAATACCATTTTCAAAAATGAAAAACCTAAATAAATGAAAAAGAAATATCATGTTCAGGCATCAGAAGGCTTGATAATGCTAAAATGGAAATACTCCCCAAATTGATTGACAGAGTTAACACATCCCTATGAAAATTCCATACGCTTTTTTTACAGAAATTGACACACTGATCCTAAAATTTATACAAAAATTAAGGAACTCAGAATAGACTTGAAAGTAAAGAACAAGAATGAAGGATTCACAGTTTCTGATTTTATTTTATTTATTTTTTAAAAGATTTTTATTTATTTATTTTTAGTGAGAGGGGAAGGGAGGGAGAGGCGGAAAGAAAGATCCATGTGTGGCGGCCTCTCACATGCCCGCAGCTGGGGGCCTGGCCCGCAACCCAGGCGTGTGCCCCGACTGGGAATTGAACCAGCGACCCTTTGGTTCACAGGCCCACTCTCAATCCACTGAGCTATACCAGCCAGGGCACAGTTTCTGATTTTAAAACATCGTATAAATCTACTGGTATCAAGACAGAATGCTACTGGCATTAAGATAGACAAACCAATGAAATACAATTAAAAACCTTACATGCATAGTCCATTGATTTTGATAAAGATGCCAAGCAAATTCAGTGGAGATAGAATAATCTATTCAACAAATGGTGCCAGGGAGAGACATGACTCCAAAAGCATAAGTAACAAAACAAAAATTTAAAAAATTGAAATTCATCAATATTAAATACTTTAAAAAAAAGATTTTATTTATTTATTTTTTAGAGAGAGGGGAAGGGAAAGAAAAGAAAGGGAGAGAAACATCCATATGTGGTTGCCCCTCACATGCCCCCAGCTGGGGACCTGGCCCACAACCCAGGCATGTGCCCTGACTGGGAATTGAACTGGCAACCCTATGGTTTGCAAGCCTGCACTCAATCCACTGAGCTACATCAGTCAGGACAATATTAAATACTTTTGTTTTCCAACAGATGTCATTAAGAAAGTGAAAAGACCCACTGAATGGGCAAAAATATTTTCAAATCATGTATCTGATTAAGAGACTCAAATCCAGAATATATTTTTCAAATTAAATTAAATTAGAATTAAACAGTTAAAAGACAAATAAACCAATTAAAATGAGCAAAAGAATTCAAGAAAAATTTCTTCAAAGAAGGTGTATGAATGGCCAACATGCATATGAAAAGTTGTGCTATTGATATATGTATTAATACATGCTATAAATGAATAAATTGTGAAAATATGCTAAGTGAAAGAAATCATTCATGAAGACCACATATTGTGTGATTTTATTTTATATGAAGTGTCCAGAAGAGGCAAATTCATACACAGACAATAGGTTGGTGACTGCCAGGGGCTCAGAGCAGAAGGGAATAGAAAGTGATTACTTAAGTGTGTAGGAATTCTGGGTAGTTGAGAAAATGGTCTAAAATTTATCTGGTTCAGGTTCCAAATAATGAAGACAAATGGGAGATCTTAAAAGATTTCGAGACACCCTTCCAGACAAAAAATGTTACAAAGAAAGAATGGAGGATCAGAATGGCTTGAGAGCCAGGGAACAATGAAAAAATGCCATCAAGTCTTCAAACTAAAATAAAATATTTTCCTACCTAGATTTTGGCAACCTACTGTTTAAGTATACATTAAAATGAAGATATTTTTATATATGCAGTTTCTCCAAAAATATATACGTATCTTCCATTTTCAGCCTCAGGAAGCTATCTGTTGATGTTCTGGACATAAACAAGAGGATAAAGAAAGGAAGGAAAGGAAGAGAGGACATTAGGAAACAGGAGCTACAATACAAAAAAAGTGTGAAGAAAATCCTCAGAATTATTGTAAAAAGAAGTGCTGGGATGCAAGCTATGCCTTACATTTAGAGACATGCCAATCTGTATTGGAGCAGCCAGAGAAATGTCTCTAAAAACATAAACAGTATAGTTAACTAGGCATCTTCTGCTGAAACGTTTGGAAGTGAATTTGTTTCAATCAAGTAAAAAACAAAACAATAACAAATGCAATGCTAAGCAACCAAATGATTTTTAAAATGATGATAATTAGCTAAGGGACAACAAAAAATTTCTAGTAATCAAAGCATATTAGATGGTACACAACTTAAAAATGGGCTAAAGACTTAAATATTATACCCAAGACCATAAAAATCCTAGACAAGGACATGGGCAGTAATATCTCGGACATTGCTCATAGCAATATTTTATCTGATGTATCTCCTCAGGTTAGGAAAAAAATAAACAAATGGAAGTACATCAAACTAAAAAATTTTTGCACAGCAAAGGAAACTGTCAACAAAAAAGAAAGGCCACCCATGAATGGGAGAACATATGTGCTGATACATCTTACAAGGGCTTAATATTTGAAGTTTATAAAGAATTCACAAAACTCAACACCAAAAAAATTAACAAACAAGCAAGCAATCCATTAAAAAAGTGGACAATCTGAATAAACACTTCTCCATGGAGGGCATACAGATGTCTAATAGAAGTATGGAAAGATGCTGAACATCAATAATCATGAAAGAAATGCAAATTTAATCTATAATGAGTTATCACCTCACACTGGTTAGAATGGCTATCATCAATAAATGAACAAACAAGTGCTGGCAAGGATGTGGAAAAGGGGACCTCTTTTGCACTGTTGGTGGGAATCTATTTTGATGCAGCTATTATAGAAGACAGTATGGAGATACCTCAAAATATCAAAAATGGACCTGCCTTTTGACCCAGTAATCTCACTTCTGGGAATTTATCTAAGAAACCCAAAAACATTAATTCAAAAGAACATAAGCAACCCTATGTTCATTGCAACATTATTTACAATCACTGAGAAGCACTGTAAGTATCCATTGGTAGATGAGCAGATAAAAGTGTTGTGGAAAATCCACCCACACGTGGGGAGATAACGAAGCACAAACTTTATTACCCAAGGGGACTCAGAGGAGAATCATCCCAAATTCTGAGCCCAAAAAGGCTGGGTTAGGGGTCCTTTTTATATACCAGTTACACAGGCAGAAAGGGAGGGGGAACCAGCTGCTGAAAGCAAGCATTCAGAAGCAGGGGCATAGTGACCTTGAGATATGGTTACTTAGCAACTTCTGCTACCCGGCTCCTTACCTAAAAATAACTTTTACTCAGCTTTTGTCCCGACAAAACTTGCAAGTGTTACAGAGAGCAGTTTCTTTTCCTGCCACAAAAGAACTATTAGACTGTTTATTTGAACTTTTTCTTGTTTTTTTTTGAGATAGATCTGTAATGCTATGAATTTCCCTCTTAGAGTAGCTTTCCCTCTACCACACAGATTTTTCAGTTGTTGTGTTCTCATTTTCATTTATTTCAAGGTATCTTTTCATTTTTTATCTTGTTGTTGGCCCATTCATTATTTAATAATGCTTTTGTGTGCTTTTCATTTTTTTAATTTGTGAATGATTTCTAGTTTCATAGCATATGGTCAGAAAGGATCCTCAATATGATTTCAATCTTCTTAAATTTATTGAAACTTGTTTTGTGTTTTAAGATGTGGTCTATCCTAGAGAAAGTTTCATTTACACTTAAATATGTTTATATTTTGATGCTTTGGGGTGAAATGCTCAGTACAAATCAATTAAATCCATTTGATCTAGCATGCTGTTTAAGACTGTGGTTCCATTGATTTTCTGTCTGGAAGTTCTATTCACTGAAGTCAATTGAATGTTAAAATCTCCTACTATGACTGTACTTGTGTTGATCTCTCCCTTTATGTCCATAAAGTTTTGTTTTACATATTTAGGTGTTCCTATGTTGGGTGCATAGATGTTTACTAGGATTATATCCTCTTGTCGGATCATTCCTTTTATCATTATGTATTGTCCTTCTTTGCTTTTCACAATAGCATTGGTTTTAAAGTCTACTTTGTTGGATATAATTATTGATATCCCAGCTATTGTTTCTTTCCATCTGCATGAAATATCTTTTTCCAACCCTTTACTTTTAGTCTATGTTTATCTTTTGATCTGAGGTGGTCTCTTAGAGACAGCATACAGGTGGGTCTTGTTTTCTTACCCATTCAGCTACTATATGTCTTTTGATTAGAATATTTAAGCCATTTACATTTAGAGTGAGTTTTGATAGATACGTATTTACTGACATTTTTAAACTATCCTCTGTTGTTTCTCCTTCTTCTCCTCTTCCTCCTCCTCCTCTTCTTCCTCCTCTTCTTTCTCCTCCTTCTTCTCCTCCTTCTCCTCCTCCTCCTTCTTCTTTCTTCTTCTTCTTCCTCAAGGAAACACTTTAAGATTTGTTGTAGTACTGGTTTGGTGTTAACAAACTTCATTATTTCTCCTCCAGTTTTAAATGATGCCCTTGCCATGTAAAGTAGCCTTGGTTGAAGATTCTTGCCTTTCTTTCCTTTGGATATTTCACATCAATTCCTTCTGGCCTGAAATGTTTCTGTTGAGAAATCAGATAACTCTCTAATTGGGGCTCTCTGTAGATAACTAACAACTTTTCTCATGTGGCTTTTATGATTCTGTTCTTGTCCTGAAGCATTGTCATTTTAATTATGATGTGCCTTGATGTAGTCCTCTTTGGGCCCATCTTTTTGGCACTCTGTGCTTTGTGGACTTTGGTGTCTTTTTTGTTCACTAGATTGGGGAAGATTTTGGTCATTATTTCTTAAAATACATTCTTGACATTTACTCACGTCTTTCTCTTTGTTATTACCATGGTGCAGATTTTATTATGCTTCATGATTTCCCAAAGCTTTCTTAAACTTTCAGCCTTTTTTAAAATTCTAGGAAATGGATTTGCCCCCATTCAAACACACAAAAAGAATACGTAATACAATATATGAAATGATGAATACACTGGAAGGAATAAACAAAAAGCTGGATGAAGCAGGAGATTGAATCAGAAATTTGGAAGACAAGGTATGAAAAAACACTTAATCAGAGCATAAAAAAGAGAGCAAAAATGTAATGAGGCAAGTTTAAGTGTTCTTTTGGACAACATGGAGCATAACAACACTGGCATCATAAAGGTGCCAGAAGGAAAAGAGAGAGAGAGCAATAGGTCACAAAATTATTTGAAGAAATAATGACAGAAAACTTCCCTAGTCTAATGAAGGAAAAGGCAAGTCCAGGAATGCAGAGAATCCCAAAAAGATGGACCCAAAGAGACATACATCATAATTAAGTGCACATCATAATTAAACATACATCATAATTAAAATGGCAGAGCTTAAAGACAAGGAGAGAATCTTAAAAGACACAAGATAATCTCCAGTTAGATTGTCTTCTGATTTTTCAACAGAAACATTTCATGCCAGAAGGAACTGGCATGAAATATTCAAAGGGATGAAAATCAAGTACCAACAACCAATGTTACTTTAACCATCAATGTTATCATTTAAAATTGAAGGTGAAATAAAGTGCTTCACAGACAATAAAAAATAAAATTTTCTTTACCACCAAAGCTATATTACAAGAAATGTCAAAGGGCCTCCTTTAAGAAGTAGAAAATCAAAACAGAGAAACATATTTAAAAGAATAAAACACCAATAAATTTATTTCTATCAATGATCACTTTAAATGTAAATGGTTTAAATGCTGCAATCAAAAGACAGGGTAACTAAATGGATAAGAAAACAAGACCCATATATATGTGGTCTACAAGAGACTAACCTCAGAACAAACATTACACACAGACTAAATGTAAAGAGATGTAAAACAATATTTCATGCAAATGGAAGGTAGAATAGCTTGGGAAACAATATTTATATCTGACAAAATATACTTTAAAAAGTAGGCTATTTTAAGACCAGAGAAAGAGACTACATAATGACAGAAGCAACAATTTAACAAGAGGTTATAGCCCTTGTAAATATTTATGCACCTTACACATGTGCACATTAATATGTAAAGCAAGTCTTGATGCACTTTAAGGGGAAGACTGACACTAATACTGTCATAGTAGGGAATTTTAGCACTCCATTAACATCAGTGGATAGACATTCCAGTCAGAAAACCAACAAAGAAATGGTGGCCTTAAATGACATACCAGATCCAATGGATTTAATGGACATCTACAGAGCTTTTAGTCTAAAGCAGTAGAATACACATTCATTTCATTGTGCATGGAACATTTCTTAGGCTAGACCACATGTAAGGACACAAAACAAGTTTCAATGAATTTAAGACTGAAACCATATCAATCTTCTTCTCTGACCATAATGGTATGAAACTAGAACTCAATCATGAAAACATAAAAACTGAAATATGCACAAAAACTTGGAAGCTAAATAACATGTTACTAAAAAATTAATGGGTTAACAATGAGATCAAGGGAGATATCAGAAGATAACTTGAAACAAATAAAAATGAGAACACAAGAGCCCAAAATTTATGGGACTAGCAAAAACAGTTATAAGAGGGAAATTCAGCACTGATTGGTATGGCTAAGTGGATTGAGGACCAGTCTGTGAAGCAAAGAGTTGCTGGTTAGATTCCTAGTCAGAGCACATGCCTGGCTTGCCGGCCAGGTCCTTAAGAGGAACACGTGAGAAGCAACCATACACTAATGTTTCTCTCCCTATCTCTCCTACTCTCTTCCCCTCTCTCTAAAAATACATAAACAAAATCTTTAAAAAAGGTTAATTCATAGTGTTATAGGCCCATCTAAAGAAAAAATTAAAAACTTTCAGATAAACAATCTAACTTTATACTAAATGAAACATTTAAAAGAAGAAACAGTAAAGCCCAAAAATAAGTATAAGAAAGGGAATAATAAAAATCAGAGCAGAAATAAACAAAGTAGAAACTAAAACAATCTATACAAAAGATGACTAAAATCAAGCAGTGATTCTTTGAAAAGATAAACAAGACTGACAAACCTTAAACCTGATTCACCAAGGGAAAAAAACAGAATACTCAAGTATATAAAATCAGTAATGAACAGAAAAAAGTAACAACTGGCAGCAAACTAATACAGAGGATGGTAAGAAAATATTACAAACAACTATATGCCAACAAATTTGACACCCTGGATAAATTCCTAGAAACATACAACCCTCCAGAAATGTATAGGAAGAATCAGAATCTGAATAGACAGATTACACCTCCTGAAATTGAAACAGTAATAAAAAAAAACTCCCAAGAAACAATAGATCTGGATTGGATGGCCTCATAGGTGAATTTAATTGAACATTCAAAGAACACCAATCCTTTTCAAACTATCCTAAAAATTTTGAGAGAAGACTCTTAAGCTCATTTCCCAAGGCAAGCTTATCCTAATTCAAAAACCAGATAAAGACACTACAAAGAAAAAAATAGGCCAATATCTCTGATAAACATAGATGCTAAAGTCTTCGACAAAATATTAGCAAACTGAACCCAGCAATGCATTAAAAAAATCATACATCCTGATCAATTGTGATTTTTTTCTCTAGGGACATAAGATTGGTAGATTATCTTCAAAACAATAGTTGTAATATACCATATAAACAAAATGAAGGATAAAAATCATATCATCATATCTATAGATGCAGAAAAAGGCATTTGATAAAATTCAGCACTCATTTATGGTAAATACTCTCAGCAAAGTGGAAATAGCATGAACACACTTCATCATTATAAAGGCCACATATGACACACAGCTGACATCATACTTAATGGGAAAAAACTACATTTTCCTTAAAATCAGAAACAAGAGAGGGATATCTGCTTTCACCACTCTCATTCAACATAGTACTAGAAGTTTGAGCTATAGCTCTCAGACAAAAAGAAGAAATAAAAGACATTAAAATTGCAAAAAAGATGTAAAGCTGTCATTATTTGCAGATGACAGGTACTATATATAAAGCACTCCAAAGATTTCACACCCCTGGCTGGCATAGCTCAGTGGATTGAGTGCGAGCTGAGAACCAAAGTGTCGCAGGTTCAATTCCTAGTCAGGGTACATGCCTGGGTTGCAGGACATGACCCCCAGCAACCGCACACTGATGTTTCTCTCTCTCTCTATCTCCTTCCCTTCCCTATCTAAAAATAAATAAATAAAATCTTTTAAAAAATGTTTTAAAAAAAGATTTCACCTCCAAACTACTAGAAATGATAAATGAATTCAGTAAAGTAACTGGAAACAAAATAAATATCCAGAAATCAGTTACATTTTTATACAGCAATAATTAACTATCTGAAAGGAAAGCTAAGAAAACAATCCCATTCACAATTGCTCTAAAGAGAACAATATACCTAGGAGTAAATTTAACCATGCATGTAAAAGACCTGATCTTGTAAAATTATAAAGCACTAAAAAAAGAAATCAAAGAAGATATGCTGTGTTCATAGAAAGAATTAAGATCTGTAAAAGGCCCATACTACAAAGTATTCTATAGTTTCAGTGCAATTCCTATCAAGATAACAATGGTGTAATTCACAAAACTGAAAAAATATTCCAAAAGTTTGTATGGAACCACAAAAGAACCCAAAATAGCCACGATGATCTTGAGAAAGGAGAACAAAGTTGGAGGAATAATGCTGCCTGATGTCAAACTATATGTCAAGGCCATAGTAATCAAAATAGCGTGGTATTGGCAGAAAAGCAGAAATATCGATAAATGGAACAGAATAGAGAGCCCAAAAATAAACACTCACCTTCATGTTCAATTAATATATGACAAAGAAGCAAAAACATACAATAGGGTAAAGACTGTCTATTCAATAAATGTTATTGGGAAAACTGGATAGATACATGCAAAAAAAGTGAAACTAAACCTCTTTATTCCATATACAAGAATAAACTCAAAAGGAATTAAAACAAATATTAGACTCAAAACCATAAAAATACTTCAAGAAAACATAGGCAGTAAATTCTTGCATATTTCTCATGGCAATAATTTTTTTATATTATCTTCTCAGGAGAGGCAAACAAAAAGATATACAAATGAGACTACATCAAACTAAAAAAGTTTTTACACAGCCAGGGAAATCATCACCAAAATGAAAAGATAAGCCAATGAATGAAAGAACATATTTGCTGTTACATCTAATAGTGGATTAATATCCAAAATTTATTTTTAAAAAACTTATAAAACTCAACACATACAAAAAGATCAATCCAAGTAAAAATAGACAAAGGACCTGAATAGACACTTCTCCAAAGAGGACATACAGATAGATGGCCAGCAGATATATGAAAAGATGCTCAACATCATTAATCATCAAAGAAATGCAAATTAAAACCACAATGAGATATCACTTTACAACTGTTAGAATGGCTATCACAAATAAATCAACAAACAACAAGTGTTGGAGAGGATGTGGTGAAAAGGAACCCTCATGCACCATCGGTGGAAATGCAGACTGGTGCAGTCACTGTGGAAAGTATGGAGTTACCTCAACAGAGCTGCCTTATTAACCAGTGATTTCACATCTGAGAATATACCTGAAGAAACCTGAAACATGAATTTGATTGAATATACCCAACCTTATGTTCATTTTACTGTTATTTACAACAGCCAATATTTGGAATCAGTCCGTGTGTCCATCAGTAGATGAAGATAAAAAACATGTGATACATTTACACAATGAACAATTACTCAGCCTTAAAAAAGGAAATCCTAATCTTTGCAGCAGCATGGATGGACCTACAGAGCATTATGCTAAGTGAAATAAGCCAGTCAAAAGCCAAGTACCACATGATTTCACTTATATGTGAAATCTAATGAAAAAATGAACCAACAATCAAAATAGAGACAGACTCAGAGAGCAGGCTGACAGCTGTCATGGGGGGAAGTGCTGGGAGGCTAGAAGTGGGGGCCGGTATTGAGCAAAAAAGAAAACAATAAAGAGGAAAATCTCATGAATAGGGACAACAGTGTTGTGATTAGAGGGGGAGAATGGAGTGGGGGATGGGCAGGAGGTTATGGGGAATGAATGGTGATGGACGGAGACTGGACTTGGGGTGGTGAACAACAATAATGCACAGAGGATGTATTATGGAATTGTGCACCTCAAACCTGCATAATTTTGTTAGTGTCACTCCATAAATTCAGTAAAAAAGTAAGCCAACATTGCAATTACTATCATATGGAAATTATTAAAAATGAGAACACTGCATACAGTGTTCTGTACTTAGAACAAATATATATTATAAAATAGGAAATAATAAAAACGAATGAAATTATTAGTCAACTCTAGAAATGAAGCAAATATATAACATAAAACTAAGGAAAGTAAGGAAAGAATAATAATAAAGACATACATTAAATATTAAGAAGACAGAATACTGGTGAGTTAATTAGAAACATTGTTCAAGAATAGTTTTTATGGAATAGACAGTACAATCTACAGATAGCTGACAAGTCTAAATTGTGGGGGAGGGAGGAGAAAAAACTCAAAGACACAGCCTTAATTCTGAAATTATAGATGTAGCCATAGATAAAAAAGGGGGATGGTAATTAGAAAAACTATATTTCATATAAAATATAATATATACCTATATGATCCCATAATATAATGTAATGTAACATATTGTCTTGTAAATGTATCCTGATATCTCAAACCTTGAAAATAGTCTGTGACATAGCTACTATATTCTTCAGCTACTATATTCTCTGTGTTCTTTCTCTCTCTGCCCTCTGCACCATCATCCTCAAGCACACGAGCTTTTGCAATGTACTCATCATAGACATTCTACAGGAAAATCATCAGTATTAAAATCCAGTGACCTCTCCTCAAGTCATCTTTTTTTTTTTTTTGAAACACTCCTTTCTTAACATCTGGAGGCACTATGACTATTGTTTCTCTCCTACTGTCATGAATGCCAGTAGGCATTCCTTTTTGGTTCCCTGAACTCTGTCCTTAATGTTTGCTAACTTAACTTTATCTATCAGACATCCCTCCTACTCCCTGGTTTCAAATGTCATTGCTCTACTTCAATCCTGATCTTGTCCCTTGCCAACTAGCACAATTCCAATAAACTGCTGACCAAACACTGAGAGATAAAACCAAAGTTTGAGCAATAAAGCTCGTCATTTCTAAAAAATGTATTCATTATTGGCTAAGGAGTTTTCTTCTTGATTTATCTAATTCTGTTCAATTGGATTTCATACCCAGTTTCAGCCACTGTATAATTTTTTTCTTTCATTGATCAATTGTTTTGTACGGCTCTACTAAAGTTATTTATCATAATGCCATTTCTTGACCACCATAATGGGCTTTCAATTGGCTGTCTGTCCTTTCTTTTGAAGCAATCTTGCACATATAAATCAGGACTAGATAAAAATCTTATAAATATATTTTAATGCTTCCTTCCCTGATGGAAAATTACAATGACTTCTTACTGATACAAAGCAAAAACTAAAATTGGTAACCTGACTTTAAGTTTTCAAACCCTTGATCTCAATTTGCCTTTGGAGTAGTGCATAAAATGTCCATTCAGGAATTATATGCCACACTCAATTTTGTTTTTTCATTGCTTTTTAGAGAGAGAAAAACATTGATACAAGACAGAATGTTGATTGGTTGTCTCCTGTAAGTACCTGTATTAGGGATTGAACACACTTGGACTGGAGATTGTATGTGCCCAGGCCAGGATCATACACATTTGAACTAGGGACCAAACCCACAACCTAGGTATGTCTCTGACTGGGAACTGGACCCACAACCTTTGGTTACTAAATGACATTCCAACCAACTGAGTCACACTACCCAGGGCCACACTCAATTTTTGTATTCATCTTTCTAAAATATATATTTTAGCTTTCTTTTTCTATTTACTCCCATTTTGCTTCTACCTACAATGCCATATTTTCATTTTTGGCTATAAAAATATTACCATTCAGTTACTCATTTAAGGAGCTTGGGCATTGCCATTCCATTCTTACACCAAGTAAAGAACTAAACAGACTGAGAAATCAATGATGTTTCAGAGACCCAATCAGAGCTGAAGACACAAGGCATACTACTGCCCCCAATATTAGACAATAGCAGGAGTCTCTGCTCCTGTAAGCAGGGATGCCCCAGCAGGAATGACCTAGGGAACCAGAGCAGGAGTAGGAAAACCTGCACTGTAATTGCTGGAGGCTCAGTGTGGATAACTCTGAGTTAAAACTCCAATGGGACTCAGTCATAGGAGATTCCATAATTTTGTAAGGTTTATTTCTAGGATCTCAAGTTGGCTCTAGTAGTAAATAGATGGGAAAAATCTTATGCTTACTGCAGGGAGAGAGGGAAAAGAACTGTTTTTGAAATATGCCAGATCATTCTGATCCTTTTAGAAGGGAAAATAGTTACCCTGCTGGTGTATTATCAGACCTTAATTGACCTAAGGAAGAAGGACACCCAACTGCAGCCCACACTAGCTATTTTGTCCCACTGAAGGGGAAAGAAAATACTGAGAAACAGTTATGGATTTCATAGTCCAGAGGCATCAGCTCATTAGAAGGCTGAAGCCTAACACAGAACTATATAACATTTCTCCTCCTCCAACGCTTTACCACCACAATACTAAAGGCCTATTCACAACAGTTCCTTTAACTCAGCACAGCCCAGCTATCAGGGAAAAAATTACCAGGCCTACCAAAAGTAAACACACACACACACACACACACACACACACACACACACACACACAACTTGAAGTGACAGAGCAAGCATCAGAACCAGACACGGCAGGGATGTTGAAATTATCAGGCTGAGAATTTAAAACAAGCTGATTAGTATGCTAAGGGCTATCTAATGATTATAGAAGACAGCATGCAACAACAGATGGGTAATGTAAGCAGAGAGATGGAAATCTTAAGAAGGAACTCAAACATCCTAGAGATAAAAAACATTATAACAGAAATGAAGATACCTTTGATGAACTCAAAGGCTGACATGACTGAGGAAAAAATTACTGAGTTCAAGGAATCATTATGCATATGAAAAGCAAAGAGAACAAATACCAAGAAAACATAACAGAATATCGAAGGGCACAACAATAAAAAGTGTAATATATGCATACAAAAATAGTTTAAGGGACCTCTGGGACAACATAAAGTGTAGTAACATTCACATCATAGGGGTTCCAGAAGGAAAAGAGAGAGATCAAAGAATTAAAAACCTGTTTGAAGAGATATGACTGAAAACTTTCCTAATCTGGTAAAGGAAATAAGCATACAAGCCCAGAAAGCAGAGTTCAAAACAAGATTAAGCCAGAGGCACATATGAAGACACATCATATTTAAAATGCCAAATGTTAAAAACAAAGAGAAAATCTTAAAAGCAGCAAGAGAAAAACAGTTAGTTACCTACAAGGGAGCTTCGATAAGACTGTCAGCTGATTTCTCAACAGAAACTTTGCTGGCCAAAAGAGACTGTCATGAAATATTCAAAATGATGAAAAGCAAGGACTGACAACTAAGATTACTCTACCCAGCAATGCTATCATTTAAAATCAAAGGAGAGATAGTGAGTTTCCCCAACAGGAAAAAGCTAAAGTAGTTCATCACCATTAGTACACTGTTACAAAAAATGGCAAAACATCTATTTTAAGAAAAAGAAAAAAAGATTTAAAATATAAATAATAAAGTGGCAAATAAATACAGGTATATCAACAATTACTTTAAATGAAATGGATTAAATGCTCTAGTCGAAAGACAGGGTGGCTGAATGGATAAGAAAACAAACCCATACATGTGCTGTATACAAATGACCCACTTCAGATAAAAATACACACACACACCCTGGCTGGCATAGCTCAGTGGATTGAGCATGGGCTGCGAACCAAAGCATTGCAGGTTCAATTTCCAGTCAGGGCACATGCCTGGCTTGCAGGCCATGGCCCCCAGCAACTGCACATTGATGTTTCTCTCTCTCTCTTTCCCCCTCCCTTCCCTCTCTAAAAATAAAAAATTAAAATAAAAAAAAATACACACACACTACCTGACCATAAAGAGATGGAACAAGATATTTAATGCAAATGCAAATGAAAAAAGCTGGGGCACACTGAACTATTTAGAGACTTCACAGTTGTTGCAGCATATCTCTAGTAGTAACCAGAGGTTTACTACTTTTCTAGAAGCACTTATTTTAAAAGTTACTGAAGAGTTGTTTGGTTTTCTAAATCATTTATGCTTTTTCTAAATAACTTATACTTGTTCCTTGTATCATTGTTATTAAATGTTCAGCACACTTCTTGGGTTTGTGGATGTGACACAATGGACCAATGCTTTGCGGTAGATGGTTTCCATCATGTGGTTTCCCAGGAATGCTGTTGGGAGCAGCAGCATTGCCCTGGAGTTGGGAGGCATTCCTGAAGCTCTGATTCTAATCTGAGCACACATGTTGTGATTTTCAATGGTAGTAGCCTATCCAAAGATCCTTAGCATTTACAGCTGCCAATCTGCTTTTGTTAGGGCCTCAAAGTCTTTTAAAAGCTCCAATAAATTAATTGCACAGCATGTGATCATAGTTTAGGAGTCTTTAAAGCCTGACATAAAGCTTTTAAAAAGACCTGTATGGTCAATGTAACAAAACAAAGGAACAAACCCACAAAGCATCCTTCTTTAAAATCACCCCCTTCACTGAAGGCTTTGAGCAGAAATAGTGGGAGTTGAGGTCTGCTAAATGACTGGACAAAGCAGCCTCCAGAGTTCTGGAGACAATAATCACTACAGCTTGCCCTCAGCTCTCTTCTCTTGGTTTTTAGGTCTCTGCATTGAGGCAGAAACCTCTTACTCCCTTGATGCAAAGTCTTTGGTTATTTGCTTTCCACCTGATTCTGAAGTTTTTGATGACAGCTGTTTATCACACTGATTTTTTTAGCCTCTTGACTGTTCTTTGAACTAAATGCCATTGAATTCCATCAAGAATTAATAAAGAATGTACTTTAATTAAAAAACAAGTTACCTACATTATCTTTGAAGTAGCATTATTATTTGAAAGCAGACTTGGATTAGTTGTAAATGTGTATTGCAAACTTCTAGGGAAACTGCTAAGAACAGTAAAAAATAGAAAGATAATGATAGCTAAAAAAGGAGAGAAAATGGAGTCTGAAAAAATGTTCAGCTAAAACTACAAAAGGCAGAAAAAGAGTGTAAAACAAGAGTGGGAACAGAGTAGTACAGGGCAACAAACAGGAAGTAACAGATATAATAGATATTAATCCAACTATATCAATTATCACTTTGAATATCAATGGTATAAATGTACCAATTGAAAGACAGATATGGTCAAAGTGGACTAAAAATAAGACCCATCTATATATCATCCACTAGAGACCTACATTAAATAGAAAAACACAAAGAGATAAAAAATAAAAGGATGAAGAAAAATACAACACACTAACACTAATCAGAAAAAAAGGCAGCAGTACGCTATAATAATTTCAGGTAGCAGACTTCAAAGCAAGGAAAATTATTAGGGATAAAGAAGGTAATTATATAATGATAAAGGGGCCATTTCTCCAAGAAGACATAACAATTCTTAATGGGTATGAAACTAATAACAGAGCATAAAACTATGTGAGGCAGAAACTGATATAACTGCAAGTGGAAATAGGTGAATCTAATGTCATAACTGGGGGCTTCAAGAACCCACTATTAGAAACGGACAGATCGAGTAGGAAGAAAATCAGTAAGGACATAGCTGAACTCAATGACACCATGAATCAACTGAATATAGTGGCGATCTATAGATTATTTTACCCAACACTGAAAGAATACATAATTTTGTCAGGTTCACCTGTAACCTTGACAAAGATAGACCACATTCTGGATAATAAATACACCTTAACAGACTAGAAAGAATAGAAACCATACAATACCTACTTTTAGACCACTATGGAATTAAACTAGAAGTCAATAACAAAAAGATAACTATAAAATCCTAAAATGCATGGATATTAAACAACAGACTTCTAAATAACATATAGGTAAAGGAACAAATATCAAGAAAAAGTAAATAATATTATGAAATGAATAACACAAATTACCAAAATTTGTTGCATGCAGCAAAAACAGTGTATATGGGAATATTTTTAGCATATTTCAAAATATCTAAAATTATTATCTAAATTTACATCTTAGGAAATTAGAAAAAAGCATGTACTTTATGAAACAAAAAGCAACAAATTAACAAACAAACTCAAATACAGAGTGGTAGTTACTAGAGGGGAAGGGTGGTTGGGAGAGGATGAAGAAGACAAATGAAGTCAAATACATGATGATGGAAAAAGTAGAATTTGAGTGGTGAACACACACTGAAGTATACAGATGTTGTATTACAAAGAATATTGACATTTATGCAATGTTACTAACCAATGTTATGCCAATAAATTTGATTATAACCAAAAATTAAAATCAAAATTAAATTAAATTCAAAGGATCAAATTAAATTCAAAGTAAAATAGAAGAGAAATTACTTTCAACCAATTATAAAATTAATAGAAATCAATAAAAGTGAAAAGAGGAAATCTACATAGAAATTCAATAAAATCAAAAGTTGGTTCTTTAAAAGAGCAATAAAATCTTTAAGGTTGTAGCCAGGCTAACTAAGAACAAAAAGAGAGAGAGAGATGCGACACAAATCACTATTCGTAATGAAACAGGGACACCATTACAGAGCTCCTGAACATTAAACGGATAATAAAGGAATATTATGAACAATTCTATGATCACCCATTTGATAACCTAGATGAAATGGATTAATTCCATGAATGACACAATGGGAAAATACTCACACTGGAAGAAACAGTCTATCTGAATAAACTTACATTTATTAAGGAAATTGAATCAGTAATTGGTAACTGTTCAAAACAGAAAGCATGAGTCCCAGATGATTTTCCTATAAATTCTAAAATGCATTCCAGGAAGATTCTATTTCAGAGTACAGAAGCAGAGAGAATACTTCTTAACTTATTCTATGAGACCATAATTATTTTAATACCAAAAACCAGACATTACAAGAAAACTACAGACTAATATCTGTCATTAACACATATGCAAACATTCTCAATAAAAGATTAACCAAAAGACCCAAGATAGCCAACACAATATTAAAGAAGAACAAAGTTGGAAGACTGACACCACCTGACTTCAAAACTTAATATAAAACTACAGTAACAAGACAATGTGGTGCTGGTGAAAGAACAGACAAAGATGAATGGAATAGAAAAGAGCTCAAAAATAGACCCACGTAAATATAGTCAACTGATTGTTGACAAAGAGGTAAAGACAACACAATGGAGCAAAGATAGTTTTTTCAAAAAAATAGTTTGAACTCATGCCTGTGTGGCCAACTGTTTGGAGTGTGGTCCCATAAACCAAAAGGTTGTGGGGGGTTCAATTCTCAGTCAGTGCACATATTTAGGTTGCAGGTTTGACCCTGACCCTGGGATGCATACAGAGACAACAAATTGATGTTTCTGTCTCATGTTGGTGTTTCTCTATCTCTCTCCCCTTTCCCCTCCTTTCTCCTTTTACTAAAAGCAATGAAAAAAATCTCCTCAGATAAGGATAAAAAAATAGGGTTGGACATCCAAATGCCCCCTCCAAAAAAAAATTAAAAAGAATCTAGCCATAGACCTTACACGCTTCACAAGAAAATTAACTCAAATGGGTCATAGACCTAACGTAAAATGCAAAACTATCAAACTTCTAAAATGGATAAGATATACTTCATGAATTTTTTTAAAATTCTTTTCTTTGAGAGCCAGTGTCAATAGAATGAAAAGATAAGCCATAGACTGTGAGGAAATATTTGCAAATGATGCATCTAATGCAGAACTATTATCCAAAATATACAAAATATACTCTTAAAAATTAACAATAAATAATCAAATAACCCAATTAAGAAATGGGCCAGAGACCTTAATGTATATATCATAATGCATAGTTAATGCAAACTTGCATACAAATGTTTATAGCAGCTTTTCATAATTGCTATAATGCAGAAGCAACCAAGATACCCCCAGGAGTTAAATTGATAAACAAACTATGATACATAATGGAGTATTATACAGCATAAAAAAGAAATGAGCTATTAACCTTCAAAAAGCCATAGAGGGATCTTAAATGTGTGTTACTAAGTGAAAGAAGTTGATCTGAAAAGGCTACATACTGTATAACTCCAACTACGTGGCATTCTGAAAAAGGCAAAACTATGGAGACAATAAAATATCAGCAGTTGTGGTGAGGTGGGTAGGAGCGCCGAGGTCTTTTAGGGCAGAGAAAATACTCTGTGTGATACTACAGTGGTCGATACATGTCATACATGGCCCCAACTCATAGAACACAGAGCACCAAGAGTGAACTCTAAGGTACACTGCGGACTTGGGGTGATTATGACATGTCAGTGTAGGTTTAACAGTTGTAACAAGTGTTCCACGCTGGTGGGGACTTTGATAATGGCAGAGGCTATTCATGTGGGGGCTTGGGGTATGAGGAAAATCTGTTTCTACTGCACCTTTCGATAGAACCCAAAACTGCTCTAAAATGTCTTTTAAAATAATACTGTTCCTTTAAAAATGATTTCAAATGCCTCCTCTATTCTCTTGAACCATGAGTGGCCCATCCTTTCTCTCACCGCATATAATTCTTTTTATATTTGCATATATTTTGTTTATTCATACAATGTTATATATTGTATTTTATGTATATTATATAAATTTTTATAACTTCATTATGCTCATAAATTATAGTTGACTTTTTTCTTAGCCTTTAATACCCATTATGTCAGGATGTAATATATACCTTAAATATGCTTTATACTTTGGATCCATTTTGCATTATTTAACCCAACCAGTATTCCACAAAAATTGGGCAACAGTAATATTTTAAAAATACAATCTTAAAATAATCTAATCTAACTGCCAATTTTTATAGGCATTAGGAAATAAAAGTATAGATCTAATAAAGCAAATATGCTCTGTATACCATTACTCTAAGAATCAAAACCTATATGGACTTTTTCTTCATCATATAAACTCTCCAGGTTTGACTATCCAGTTAACCTCACTCTGAAATGTAAAAGAAAATGTGTAATGACCACATTAGTGAGTACTTTCTACATGTCAATTTTTATCCAAAGCATTTTAGCTGATTGTATGTATTTTAAAGTTATATATGTTGTTGGTTTGGTTTACATTTAAATATGTAAGTGTATGTTTTTATGTCATTATAATTTTCTAGTTTCCAATAACAAAATCATCCTACATAGCTTAAAAGCCACATTTTACTTGGGTATTTTGAAAATTTGTATTTTTAAATGAACACTAGGGTTTGAGACCAGATCAGGATTTAAATCTCTGTTTTGTAACTTACTAAAAATATTTCTTTGAGCTTCAGTTTTTCCATCTGTGAAAATAGACCACTACTATCTTACTTCAAATGGTTTTTTGAGGACTGAATGGGTAAATCCATAAAAGAGTCCTAGAACACAGTCTAACAGGCACAGTGAGCATCATCATCAGCACCCACCCCCGACCTGCCCCCCACCACACATCCACAGGCTCTGCCTGCCATGGTGACTGCTGTAATTCCTTTTCCCAAAATACATTTGACACCTCCCCCACTTCTTGCTTGTATGAGAGAGTCTATTTTCTATTTCCAACTTTAAAATAACTATAATGAACAACAAATTATTTGAAAAAAAAACTCCAATTCTCTATTCTCTGCATAAAATTTATTCCAGAAAATGTATAGCTTTGGTACATTATTGCTATGGTCTCATTAACATGTGATTGGCATATTCTGTGTGCTGTTTTCTTATTGGTGATATCAATTAAACAAGCACAGTGATACTTCTCCTTAAGATGAAATGGCCTGTGTTGTTCAGAGATCTCTGTACACCTGTTAAGTTCATGATGCAGCTCTAAAAATATGTATTTTGCTGATTTCAAAACTGGATATAGAATATTAAAATGTCACCTCTGTTACTTTGTGTTGCCTGACAAATTATTTTCTTTGCCTAAAAATATTCTGAAAAGTAAATTAATCATATAAATGAATGAATCTCAATGAAATATTTTGCTTTCACATGGATTAGAACATGTCTCTATCTCCTGAAGTATGACATTAACTCTAATACATCCAATCTGCCTAGTAATCTGAACTCCACTCAGATATAAACACGGTTGTATTAATTAGAATATGAAATATGACTCCATTGCATTTCAGTACACAAGCTTGTCTTACTATCTCCAGAAGTTTGTTAGGTAATAATATTAGTGAAATTGCAAACATGTAACTATATCAACCAAAATATGAGTACATGCAAAGTCAAGATAAAAGCTGAGTGCATTTTTTATTCAATCTTTATTCTTTATTGTATTTTTTCAATGATCATTTAGTCCCCTTATACCCCAATCCCCCCAGCAATCAGCACATTGTTGTTCATGTCCATGAGCCCTTTTTTCCTTTTTGCTCAATCCCTCCACCTCCTAAACCTCCCCCTACTAGCTGTCATCTGTTCTCCTTCTATGAGTCTGTCTCTGTTTTGCTTGTTAGTTCAGTTTGTTCATTAGATTCTACAAATACCAGATGGTATTTGTCTTTCTATGACTGGCTTATTTCACTTAGCATAATGTTCTCCAGGTCCATCCATACTGTTGTGAAAGGTAAAATTTTCTTCTTTCTTACGGCCAAATAGAATTCTAGTGTGAAAATGTCCCATAGTTGTTTCATCTGCTCATCTATTGATGGACACTTGGGCTGTTTCCAGATCTTGGCGATTATAAATAACACTGCAATGAACATAAGGGTGCTTATGTTCTATATAATTAGTGTTTTGGGGTTCCTTTGGATATATTCCCAGAAGTAGGATCACTGGGTCAAAAGGCAGATCCATTTTTAATTTTTTGAGGCACTTCCATACCACTTTCCTCAGTGGCTGCACCAGTTTGCATTCCCACCTACAGGACAAAAGGATTCCCTTTTCTCCATATCATTGCCAGCACTTGTTTGTTGATTTATTGATGATAGCCATTCTGACAGGTGTGAGATGATGTCTCATTGTTGTTTTAATATGCATTTCTCTGATGATTAGTGAGTGATGTTGAGCATCTTTTCATACATCTATTGGTCATTTGTATGTCCTTTTTGGGTTAGTGTCTATTCAGGTCCTTTCCCCATTTTTTAATTGGGTTGTTTGTTTCTTTGGTGTTGAATTTTGTAAATACTTTATAAATTTTGGATACTAACCCATTATCAGATGTATCAGCAAATACGTTCTCCCATTCTGTGGGTTATCTTTTTATTTTGTTGATGATTTCCTTCATTGTGCAAAAAATTTTTAGTTTGATATAGTCCCATTTGTTTATTTTTTATTTTGTTTTTCTTGCCTGGGAAGATATGTCCGATAAAAAATTTCTACCAGCAATGTCTGAGATTTTTCTGTGTATATTTTCTTCTAGGATTTTTATGGTTTTTGGTCCTATGTTTAAGACTTTGATCCATTTTGAATTTATTCTAATGTATAGTATAAGAAAATGGACTAGTTTCATTTTTCTCCATTTATCTGTTCAATTTTTCCCAACACCATTTATTGAGTAAACTATCCTTAGCACAATGTGTGTGCTTGCTTCCTTTGTCAAATAGGTGTGGGTTTATTTCTGGGCTTTCTGTTCAGTTCCCTTGATCTATGTGTCTGTTTTTATGCTAGTACCATGCCGTTTTGATTACTATGGCCTTATAGTAGTTTCACATTAGGTAACATGGTTCTTCCAACTTTGTTCTCCTTTCTCAGGATTGTTGCTGCTATGCGGGTCCTTTTGTGGTTCCATATAAATTTTTGAAATACTTGCTCTAGTTTTATGACATACATCATTGGAATCTTCATAGGAATTGCATTGAATCTATAGATTGCTTTGAGTAGTATGGACATTTTAATGATGTTAATACTTCCTATTCATGAACACAGTATGTGCTTCCACTTATTTATATGTCTTCTTCAATTTCTTTCTTCAGTTTCTTATAATTTTCCAAGAACAGGCCTTTAAACTCCTTGGTTAGGTTTATTCCTAGGTATTTCATTCTTTTTGAGGCAATTGTGAATGCAATTGTTTTCTTAATTTTACTTTCTTCATTCTTTGTTAGCAAATAAAAATGAAACTGATTTTCAGGATATTAATTTTATATTCTGCTCCTTTGTTGAATTCACTTATCAGTTCTAGTAGTTTCTTGGTGGAATCTTTGGGGTTTTCTATACACAGTGTCATGTCACTGCAAATAAAGACAGTTTTATTTCTTCCTTTCCAATTTGAATGCCTATTATTTCTTTTTCTTGTCTGATTGCTATGGCTAAGACTTTCAGTACTATGTTGAATAAGAGAGGAGAAAGTGGACATCCCTGTCCTGTTCCTGATCTTAAGGGGAATGCTTGTAGTTTTTGCCCATTGAGTATGATGCTGGCAGTATGTTTTTCATTTATGGCCCTTGTTATGTTTAGGTATGTTCCCTCTATGCCCACTTTGTTTAGAGTCTCGGTCATAAGTGGAATCTGGTTTTATCAAAAGTTTTTTCTGCATCTATGGATATGATCATGTGGTTTTCTTCCTTCATGTTCTTAACATGGTGAAATACATTTATTGATTTGCAAATTTGTAACAAATTTGCAATCCCAGAATCAATCCCACTTGATCACAGTGTATGATCTTTTTGATGCTTAGCTGTATTCAATTTGCTAATATTTTATTGAGGATCTTAGCATCTATATTCATCAGGGATACTGGCCTATAATTTTCTTTCTTTGTAGTGTCTTCATCTGGTTTTGGAATTAGGATGATTCTGGCCTTGTAAAATGACTTTGGAAGCCTCTCTTCATCTTGAATTTTATGAAATAGTTTGAGAACGAGAGGTGTTATTTCTTCTTGAAATGTTTGGTAAAATTCACTTGTGGTTCAGGGCTCTTGTTTATTGGCAGTTTTTTTGTTTACTGTTTCAACTTTACTAGGTGTAATCTGTCTATGCATATTCTCTGATTCTTCCTGACTTATATTTGGAAGCAAGTCTAGGAATTTATCCATTAAATCCAGGTTGTCCAACTCATAATATTTTCTTCCTATCCTTTGTATTTTTGGTGTCAGTTGTTATTTCTCATCTTTCATTTCTGATTTTATTTATTTGGTTTCTTTTTTTTCTTGATGTGTCTGGTTAAATTTTTTGTTAATCTTATTTACTTTGTCAAAGAACCAGCTCTAGAATTCTTTGATCTTTTGTATTGTTTTTTTAAAACTGCATTTTATTTATTTCTGCTGTAATCTTCATTATTTATATTCTTCTACTCACTTTTGACTTCGTTGTTCTTTTTCAAGTTCCTTTAGATGTGAAGTAAGATCATTTATTTGAGTTTCTTCTTGTTTTTTTTTTTTTTTTTTGACGTGGGCATGTAATGTTATGAATTCCGCCCCCCTCCCCTTTTTTTAATTGCATACCCTCTATGGTATTTTTTAAAAATATTTTATTTATTTATTTTTTAGAGAAGGAAGGGAGGGAGAAAGAGAGAGAGAGAGAAACATCAATGTGCGGTTGCTGGGGGCCATGGCCTGCAACCCAGGCATGTGCCCTGAGTGGGAGTCGAACCTGCGACACTTTGGTTCGCAGACCATGCTCAATCCACTGAACTACGCCAGCCAGGGCTTTGAATTTCCCTCTTAAGATTTCTTTCTCAGTTTCCCATAGATTTTGGATTATTGTGTCCTCATTTTAATTTGTTTCAAGGTATCTTTTTATTTCTTCCATAATCCCATTGTTAACCCATTCTTCATTTAATAACATATTATTTAGCTTCCATGTCTTTGCATGTTTTTCAGTGTTTGTCTTGTGATTGATTTCTAGTTTCATTGCATTGTGTTCAGAGATGTGTGGTATGATTTCAATCTTCATAAATTTATGGAGTCTTGTTTTGTGTCCTAACATGTGGTCTAGAAAATGTTCCACATGCACTTGAAAAGTACGTATATTCTGCAGCTTTGGGGTGACATGCTCTGAAGATATCAATTAAATCCATCTGATCTAGTGTGTCATTTAAGGCTGCTGCCTCCTTGTTGATTTTCTACCTGGATGATCTATCTAATGAAGTCAATGGGGTGTTAAAATCCACTACTGTGACTGTATTTCTGTTGATCTTTCCCTTTATGTTCATCAAGGTTTGCTTTATATATTTAGGTGTTCCTATGTTTGGTGCATAAAAGCTTACTAGGGTTATATCCTCTTGTTGAATTGTTCCCTTTATCATTATGTAATGTCCTTCTTTGACTCTTACTACAGCCTTGGTTTAAAGTCTAGTTTGTAGATTGTAATAAGTACTTCTACCTCAGCATTTTCTTTCTTTTCCATTTGCATGAAATACCTTTTTCCAATCCTTTACTTTTAGTCTGTGTGTATCTTTCGATCTGAGATGGCTCTCTTGGAAACAGCATATATATGGATCTTATTTTCTTATCCACTCAGCTACCATTTGTCTTTTGGTCATAGCCTCTAAGTCATTTACTTTTAAGGTGATTGTTAATAGATGAGTATGTAGTGCCATTTTATCATTATACTGTTTTCATGTTTTTCTTCCTCTGTTTCTTCTTCTTCTTAAAGCAAGCCCTTTACTATTTGTTGCAGCACTGGTTCAGTGTTAACAAACTCCTTTAGCTTTTTCTTGTCTGGGAAGCTCCTTATTTCTTCTTCAATTTTAAATAATAGCCTTGTTGGTTAAAGTAGCTTTGGTTGTAGGTCCTTGCTTTTCATCACCTTGAATAGGTCATGCCACTCCATTCTGGCCTGAAATGTTTGTTGAGTAATCAGGTGCCAATCTAATTGGTGCTCCCTTGTAGGTAACTCCCTGCTTTTCTCTTGCAGCTTTGAGGATTCTCTCCTTGTTTTAAGCCTTCTCGTTTCAATTATGATGTGTCTCAGTGTAGGCCTCTTTGGGTCCAACTTGCTTGGGACTCTCTGAGCTTCCTGGACTTATGTGACTTTCTCCTTCACCATATTGGAACATGTTTGTTCATTGCTTCTTTCAATAGGTTCTTGATTCTTGCTTGCTGTCTTTGCCTTCTGGTACTCCCATGGTGTGACTGTTGTTATACTTCATGCTGTCCAAAATGTTTCTTAAGCTCTCCTCATTTTTAAAATTATTTTTCCTTCTGCTGCTATGACTAGGTGTTTTTTTTTTCTACCTTGTCTTCCAAAAATACTGATTCTGTCCTCTGCTTCATCTATCCTACTGTTTATTCCTTCCAGTGTATTATTTAACTCAGATATTGTATTCTTTATTTCTGACTAGTACTTTTTTATGGTTTCTATGTCTTTTTTCATGCTGCTGACTAGCCTTATAATCATTACTCTAATCTCTTTATCTGCTAAATTGCTTGCCTCTATTTCATCTAGTTCTTCTGGAAAATTCACTTGTTCTTTCATTTGGTGTCTGTTTCTTTGTCTTCCCATTTTTGCTACTTTGTATTTTCTGCCTTAAGTGTTAAACTAATCAGTCATTAAACCAGTCAGTTGAAAATATAATCCAGCTGTAAACAGCAGCCTGGTATAAGCATCACATGGTGGGGCAAAGTAATTCCTGCAGGTGAGGTATTGCTTCCCCTTAGGCTGATGCCATTCAGAGAACAGTGATCTGCCTGAGAGTAATGGCTCCTGCAGTATTGAGAATAATTCAGCACAGTGGCTGTTTCTTCAGTTTTCTCCCCAGAGCCACCAAACCCAGACTCTCCTCAAGCATCTTTAGTCCACTCTGCCCACCCTTTGCAGGTGGGCCAGGGTAAGTGGCTGCAACAAAATTTTGTGTTTTGCCCCTTTAAGAGGCTCTCTGAATCACCAGCTATCTCTCCCTGGCAGACAGAGAGCCTGCTGGTTTTCACAACTGGATATTATCTGAGTTCCTTTCCAGCTCTGGTGCTGTAGCCTGGGGAGTCCAGCTTGGAGTTTAGACACCACACTTCTCAGGGGGAATCCCCTGGTCACTGAAATATCCCTTTGCCACTTCAGCTGCTCCCCATGGGAGCCAAGCCAGTCCTCTCATATATCCTTGGCACTCCCTACCAGTCACATTGTAGTGAAGTGGTTTCTTCTGTCTGTAGTTATAGGCTTCTCTACCACTAGTGTTCAGTTGGTTATTCTGGATGATTTCTCTACAATTTAGTTGTAATTACAGACTGGTCCTAGGAGGAAGTTAGTGTAGCTTCTTCGACTTATTCCGCTGCCATCTTGGATCTATCCTGAATGTATTTTGGATTGCCAGTGGCAGGGAAGTTGGTATCATTACTCACCAAAGCACACATGCTGTGAGACAGGCACTACCTCCTCACTTCCAAATCTCATGATACTATTTTGTTATGGGTATTTTTCCAGTTTCAAATCCTATGTTCTGCATGCATATATATAATAATTTATCACTTTTATGTTTCTAGAAGCACATTATATATCACATTTTTCTCAAATAAAATTTAAAATGAGTTGAAATAAATAGAGCTTTGTAAGAATGTTTAAATTTTTGGTTTCAGTTTGAAGGAATAGAGAGTTGCTATTTTGTAATCAGTAAATGTATGAGTGCAGACATAAGAATATCAAAAATTTCATAGTTTAAAACCAAAACATAAAGTTAAGTTTTGGAGAAACCATCAAAGAATAAATTAAATGAAAAGTGGCATGTGAGGAAAGAACAAGAAAATAAACAAAGCCCATTGTTGTAACTTAAGCAAGAAACAGTTTTCTGTCCAAATAAAATAATTTAAAACCAAAAAAAGAAATAGTTTTCTGCTTTTAAGAAGAAATAAGAATAAAAAATATAGTTAATCAAAATTACTTTATAAGTCTTTAGAAGTAGTCTTTTATATGTTTCTTTTCTGCTTCTTTTTCAGCTTTTCTCTTTATTGCTATATGTCTTATTTTCTAAGGCACTACATTATATAACTTTGTTTGAAAACTTTAAGAACATCACATGGTTAATATTTGACATCCTTAAAGATTTCTCTATTTCTTGTTTGAGGAATAATAGAACAAACTCAAGAAAAAAATATTTGTGGGCATAGATGAGTTATTTTTAGAAAAGCTTCATGGAAACGAAGAACAACTCAAAACAAGGGGGTGAGAGCGGTTAGAATACATCATGATCACACAACTCAAGGAAACACTTCAAAACAAAACAAACACAAAGAACACAAAATTATTTATAAGAGAAATATCAATAGAACACAACATATGCAATTTATCTTCTTAATAGGTTAACGGGAAATGTAATCTGGTCTTTGTGAATAGCACAAGGTAAGGTATGATTTATAGCCTAATCCATGACACTGTGCCAGGTTGCAAACAGGGTATCCATAGTTAGATGTGAAGAAACAAAGTGTGCAAATAATGAAAGGAGTTTCAGATGAATTGCTCAGATCACCAGACAATCTTCATAGCCTGGGTTAAGAACTAGACAATATATAACAAGGTCTGGCTATATTTACCTAATGCAATCCTGGCAATAACTATGAACAAGAATCCTAGCCTTGTCACACACATAAACCACCCTGTAGGACTATATCCATTAATTATGGGAAATGCACAATTATTACAAACATCAGCATTCACTATATTTACTATTTCCATATTCTTGTCATTGTTCAACGATCAGTTTATTGTGTATAATTATTTTTCTAATTATTATTATCATTGATAACTACATTAAGTTGAAGGCAAATAATGTTTTCTGTGGGTTTCTGATATTTGAAACATCATATTATTAAATGAAGACCCTACTAGCATTTTGTTACTGCTGTTCAGCTTTTATTTTGTTTTTATGTTTGGTGTTTGTTTACTTGTATACCTGCAAATGCCCAGATACTTTATTTCCCCTATATAAAATAAGGGTGGGATGTAGACGCTTTCAGAAAAAAATCTACTTGGAACACTAGATTTGAGTCTTCTCTGCTTAAAATTTGGTAATGTCATGAAAAACAATTTGATTTGCTATGAAAGGACATGCTAAGGAAGAGTTGTATCTTTATGGACAGTGGCTCTGGCTATAAAGCACCAACACATTCAGTTGGAAATTAAAAATACTCTTATCTCCAATGAAAGAAAGAAAGAAAGAAAGAAAGAAAGAAAGAAAGAAAGAATATAAGAGCTCTTCAGGGATATTAATTAAGCTTTATAGCAACCCTAGTGACATGTCTGCCTGCCTACATATATCTATTGGACACTCAGAAATTAATGCTTTGCAGAAGTGTACCATTTAAATGTGTTTGTAGGCCAGCCACATACCCACTGACAGTGCACAGAACAGATTCATATATTTCAGTCATCAGAAAAATGTCATTAAAACAGGCAACCATCATAGTGTCTATGGATATTATGCACATACAGAAATGTGGGTAAATACAGTGAGAAGTCATCTTATAGTTGGTTATGCCTCAAAGGGTCTGATGTAAATGCCAATGGGAAAATAAACTGAATTCAAGATAAAAAAGAAAGAATAGAAAGGATAGAGAAAGAATAGAAAGGATAAAGAAAGAGAGAAAGAAGGAAGGAAGGAAAGAAGGAAGGAAGGAAGGGAGGAAAAGAGCGAGTTTTCTTTTCATTAATTCCCCAAATAACAAATTATTTGGAGGTTAGATACATAGAGTTGGAAAAATATACCCCTTTGTTAAAATTAGTTGAATGAGACATAAAGCATTTTGTATCAATGAAATAAAATTACTCAGGAGAGCAGATGCATGTTTGAATAATTTCAGTTTTCTCAAAGAGAAGCAAGTGGCTAAAAACAAAGTTATTGTTGCATGGTTTTTAGACAGGCACCTCTATTGTAAAGCTTCAAAACGGGGCTCGGGATGACAATGCAGCTAGAATTACAATGGAGAAGCAGGCCTGTCTTTTAAAAAGTGCATGCTTTTGTAAGTTTTAGTTAAAAACCTTTTCTCATTTTCATAGCAAACTTCCAGTCTTGCAAATGTCCATCATAGTTGGGACTATTTTAAAAAGATACAAAGAAAAGACTCCAAATATAATTTTTTTTCCAAAAATGTATTTTGCCTCTAAAGAGGGTGTTAGTTCCATTGTACTGCCCTTAGTTTTTTGTTCTAACCAAGTATAAATGTCAAGCCTTCTTCACTGCCATCTTTAGTTTATTTAAAATCCATAAAGATACATGAAAAAAGTACGGATATAACCAGACGTGTTTTTGAAGAGGGGGGTTAGAGGACAGCATAAGGAAGAAATATAAAGACAAAGACGAAATAGAGCCCTGATCAATGAGCCGCCTGCCGGGTGGCAGCTCCCTAAGGGATCAGGGATTTTCTGGGGTGGTTTCCTGACAGACTGGCAAGCACAGTAGACCTCAGCAGTCCTCACTGGTAACTTCTTCCTCATTGGGACATTTTAAAGGAGAAACCTTTGAAGTCTTAAGACAGAGCCAAGAGAGCTGCATTAGGGTGAGACTGGGCGATGTTCATGATCTGGTGCCACCAGGACAGTAAATCTATCAAAAATCCAACCCTCACATGTGACACACCCAGGCTCCAATACCCTGTTGCCGCCTCAGTGAAGAGGGACTGGTGCTGATGCCAGGCACCCGCACATGCACTTGCCAGAGCAAACCGTCGTGTGGAAGCGGTATGAGCAATGTGCACAAGGAAAGGCTGCAGATAGCTGGACAGGCAAAATGAGTCCAGTACCGATCACTGATCTTGAAGGAAGTGTCAGCTACCAGTAATTTCAACACCAGTTGCAGAGTTTCAACTTGAAGAAGACTGAAACCCCATCTCAATTACTGTCATGCTGGATATTTCTTAAATGAATCAAATTGTCTTGTTGTGCCTCAATGCCATTTCAGCTCCCTCTAAAATGCCATTTAAATGGCTTAACAACTTATAATGAGACAAGAGTGGGAGAAAATGTATTTAGAATCAGAACTAAAAAGATGCTCAATGGATTTGGTGAATTCTCCCAACTGTACAGGAATATCTGAGGCTAAATTGGAACTTCCAAGGCCCCACATGGTATGGGTATAAACCATGATATTAAATTGGATCTGAAACTTTTTATTTTATTCTTTTTCTGTTTTGTAGTCTGTTTAACAGCCGTGAGCTTAATGCTTCTGAAAAATGACACGTGCCTCCACTTGCAACTGGATATGTTATATTGTCTCTTTGAAATTCTCTTCAGTCACTCTCCAGTCTTGAATAGCTTCATCCGTAATTGTGTCAACAGACATGATCATTTTATAATCTAAGAAAGCTGGAACAACAAATGCATTGTCACTTGAGATCTAAGCCGCAGATAGAGAGCCGCGGAAAGGCAGGAAGGCAGGTTAATCTGTACTTACACAGCGGCAGCACCACTCCACCCTGTGCTGCATGTGCTTCACTTTTCAAAGGCATGACCAAACTTCTTTTTCAGATGAAAGAACATAAAAACGTTAGGCAGTTTGAAGTTTTCAAACCCATATAATTTTTGCTCTATATTAGTAATTATATAAGTCATTAATTTTTAACTAAAAGCCAAGTTAGTAGCAACGCTTCTAATTATAGTGAATTGCTAATATTCCACCTGGTTTAAACAATCCAAAAATAACACTGATCTATTGAGTAGAATGGTACAAAGAAATAAAGAAAAATATATAAAAATTAATGCAGTCTTGCTTCATAAATTTTAGAAATGTGTTTATATCTTGAGATTTCAAACAGCTAGGGCAAGCGCTTTCAGTCAGCCTTCCACTGTGACTTATAAACGAGTCAATAAGGAAGTGGCAATCTCGGCATAGAGATGAAATGTCCAGGAAAATACCAAAGAGTACAATGACAAAAACGTAAAATTACAGATAAGATTTACTGGTCAAAATATGTCCTTTTTGGGTAAGAACACAGTATGAGTAGTTAGATCTTATAAAGAAAATACTTAAATTTATATAACAGGTATCTTCAAGGAGATCAAAACTATTTTCAGTAAATACTGCAATAATTCTGTAAGTATCATTTTGAGGTATAAGCATGCCAGTATTAAAGATAAAATTAAACAATTCTGGGATTGATGACATTTAAGAATAGGATGAGGATAGTAGTGTTACTCAGTGAAGATGTATTGGATGTATATTGACCAAGCTGACTAAATAAGAATGTTAATAAACTACACCAACAAATGACAATCCTATGTTTAATTTAATTATTACTGTGACCTGTGACATAATGTGAGCTTCCTCAAGTTCTCTTGTTAACATGAACTTATCCTCAGTCAACTCGTCTTCTCTGTGACAGACTCACTGCCTGATCTCCTAATCCCATGGCTGTCCACACTCTGGAGTGTATTCCAATATTTGACATGGTCCACCATAACTACTGTTATCAGCAACTTCTCTCTTGTACTTCCTTAGGAGAAAAATTACGAAATAAAAACAGTTCAGGATGCTATACCATATTATTGCCAAAATGATAATGTTCTAATCAGCAAAATATCTGGTCTATAGAGTCTCCCTCATCGAAACATAAACTTCCATTATTTTTTAAAATGGGTGTGTGATGGATAAGGCATTTTTATTCACTCTTTAAAATAAGTATCTGTGCGGGCTGTGAACCAAAGTGTCACAGGTTTGATTCCCAGCCAGGGTACATGCCTGGGTTGCAGGCCATAACCCCCAGCAACCGCACATTGATGTTTCTCTCTCTCTCTCTTTCTCCCTCCCTTCCCTCTCTAAAAATAAATAAAATCTTTAAAAAAATAAGTATCTAATTGAGTTCACCTTACAAAAAGATATTTCCCAATGCCCCCAAATTTGGCAGTTTGGCCTGGAGGTTATGCAGAAAAAAGTTAGAGAGGATAAAATCAAACCACAGAGCTGGATGGGTTATTAAAAGAATTGAACTGCGGTCGAAAGAGGTGAAGTGTCTTACAGCTCAAAGCTTTAACTAGGTATATTTGAGATGAAACTTTTCCTGTTTTCTCAAGGGTTTCTCATCAAAGACTTGTGGGGTTGAAGCCGAATTCAAAGGAATCACACATACTGATTTGGAAACTACCTGCCAGCATAGTCAGCAGCAGATGGAACCAGACTGAATCAGAGTGAGGCGAAAGATATACCCCACAACTACAAACCTCTAGGTCGGTAACATGAACTTATCTCACCTGCTGCTCCTCCCTGTCCCCAACCAGCTGTAGAGAGAGGAAAATACATGTCCCAAAAGAGAATACCAACCCTGGAAACCCCTCTCTCACCCCCACACCATCTCTGACCACAGCCCCTTACTCACACTTCAGCTGGACAAAATAACAGCTCTCACCCAAAATGGGATGTAAACGGTAGAGCTTTGAATACGATATGATTGCTATGTCCTAATGATGCGGAACTCATTTTGATAGCCTAAATTGATCAGAAAACTATGGAATCTGCACTGGACTGTTCTAAAGGGCAAAAAAGAAAAAAAAACTGTTTTATTTAAACCCCCAATAATCAAAATGATTTAAGGTATCAGTTATAATAACAATAAAGAAAGGCATTAATGGCTGCTGTTTTGTATCAGTCTGAGGGTCTCAAAATTGGAATGAAGACAGAGTAGAGTGAGAAGGCCAAAAAGTAGGAAAGCTTCAAAACTCTGTATCTCTTCTCTTTTTTATTGTTGTTCAAGTACAATTGTCTCCATTTTCACCACTCCATGCCCCCTTGCCCCACCCCTGCCCACCTCCCACCCTTGAACCTACCCCCCCCTTTGGCTTTGTCCCTGTGTCCTTTATACATGTTCCTTGAAGGACCTTCCCCTAATTCACCCTATTATCCCTTTCCCACCTGCCCTCCTGTTGCTGTCAGTGTGTTCTTTATTTCAATGTTTCTGGTTATATTTTGTTTGCTTGTTTGTTTTGTTGATTAGGTTCCACTTATAGGCGAGATCATATGGTACTTGTCCTCCTCTTCCTGACTTAGACCTTTCCAACATGAATTCTTAGTCTGTTTAAAGTTTTGTGAATTATTATGATATTAAATATACTCACGTTTATGTTGAAAGTAACCAAAAAGAGATATATTCCAAAAATATAATTATTTTTAAATAATTCATTTCCTTTTATTAACTACAAGATTATTCATTCAAAGAATGGTGTAGTCTTAATATAACATAATTCATTTTTTAATTTTAAAATCCTTTTCTATTACCATAGATGATTCAGAGTTAGTGCCAGTCCCTTTTTAATTATTATTTTAATTGTTGTTCAAGTACAGTTTTCTGCCTTTTACTCCCAGTCCAGCCCACCCTCCCAGCCCTCCCCACCTCCCTCCCATTTCCACACCCCCCCTTCTTTTTATCCATGTGTCCTTTATACTTGTTCCTGTAATCCCTTCACCTTTCCCCTGAAATTCCCTCCCCTCTCCTCTCTGGTCACTGTCAGCCTGTTCTCTATTTCAGTGTCTTTGGTTATATTTTGCTTGTTTCTTTGTTTTATTGTTTAGATTCCTGTTAAAGGGGAGATCATATGGTATTTGTCTTTCACCACCTGGCTTATTTAGCTTAGCACAATGCTTTCCAGTTCTATCCATGCTGTTGCAAAGGGTAGGAGCTACTTCTTTCTTTCTGCTGTATAGAATTCCATTGTGTAAATGTACCATAGTTTTTTTTATCCATTCATTTACTGGTGGGCACCTAGGTTGCTTCCAACACTTGGCTTTTGTAAATTGTGCTGCTATGAACATTGGAGTGCATAAGTTGTTTTGGATTGGTGTTTCAGGGTTCTTAGGATATAATCCTAGCAGTGAAATTGCTGGGTCATATGGCAGATCCATTTTTAATTTTCTGAGAAAATTCCATACTCTTTTCCACAGTGGTTGTACCAATCTGCAATCCCACCAACAGTGCACTAGGGTTCCCTTTTCTCTACAACCTCTCCAACACTTGTTGTTTGCTGCTTTGTTTATGATGGCCATTCTGACTGGTGTGAAGTGGTATCTCATTGTGCTTTTAATTTGCATCTCTCTGGTAGCTAGCAATACTGAGCATCTTTTCATGTGTCTCTGGATCCTCTGTATGTCCTCCTTGGAGAAGTGTCTGTTCAAGTCCTTTGCCCATTTTTTAATTGGGTTGCTCGTCTTCTTAGAGTGGAGTTGTGTGAGTTCCAGTCTTAAAAACTAAACAGCTGCTACCTGATTAGCATATAAAACCTAAAACCATGTGTTTCTCTAGTCTTCATTTTGGAAAAAAAAATTATTGTATTTTTCCATTACCATTTACCCCACTTAAACTCCACTCCACCCCTGCAGTCACTACACTGTTGCCCATGTCCATGAGTGTTGTCTCTTGGAGATAGTATATACAGGTCTTGTTTTCTTATCTATTAAGCTACACTATGACTTTTGATTGGAGCATTTAAGCCATTTACATTTAAGGTGATGATGGATAGATATGTATTGATTGTCATTTTAGTTTTAAACTATTTTCCTCTTTCCTTCTTCTTTTTCCTTCTTTCTCCTTCTTCCTTTTTCTTCCTTCTTCCTCCTTCTCCTTCTCCTTCTTCTTTGGAAAGCAAGCCCTTTAACATTTGTTATAGCACTGGTTTGGTGTTAACAAACTCCTTTAGCTCTTTCTTTTCTGGGAAGTTCTTTATTTCTCCCTTAACTTTAAATGGTAGCCTTGCTGGGTAATGTAGCTTTGGTTGTAGTTCCTAGCTTTTCATCACCTTTAATATTTCATGATAACCCCTTCTGGCTTGAAATGATTCTGTTTAGACATTAGATGACAGTCTATGTAGCTCTCTTGTAGGTAACTTCCTGCTTTTCTCTCGCAGCTTTAGGATTTTCTCTTTTTCTTTAAGCTTTGCCATTTTAATTGTAATGTGGCTTGGTATAGGCATTGTTGGGTCCAACTTGTTTGGGACTCTCTGCACTTCCTGGCCTCGTCTTTTTCCTTCACTAGACTAGGGATGTCTTCAGTCATTATTTTTTCAAAAAAGCTATCAATCCCTTGCTTACTCTCTACTCCTTCTGGAATTTCCATGATGTGGATGCTGTTACACTTCATGTTGTCCCAAAGGTTTCTTAAGCTTTCCTTATTTTTTTTAATTCTTTTTTTCTTTGTGTTGCTTCACTTGGGTGTTTATTTCTACCTTGTCTTCCAAATCACTGATTCAATCCTCTGCTTCATCTAACCTGATTTTATTCTTTCCAGTATATTATTTATTTCAGATATTGCATTCTTTGTTTCTGACTAGTCCTTTTTAATTGTTTCTATGTCCTTTTTCATGCTGCTGACTATTCTTGTAATCATTACTCTAAACTCTTTATCTGATAAATTGTTTGCCTCCATTTCATCTAGTTCTTCTTCCAAAGAATTCTCTTGTTCTTTCCTTTGGGGCTGCCTCTTTGTATTTGTTTCTGTGTATTGGGTAGATATGCAAAGGCACTGATGCAGTCCAGTGTTAGTTGCTGCCTGTGACTGGCTCTGGGAAACCTGTTCGGAGCTATCAGCACTCCACAGCTTACAAGCTTTCACTGGGTCTTGGTATGCACAGAAAGAACCAAGCTGCACACCAAGGCCAGCTTTTACCAGCATCAGGCCTGCTGGAGGGTGAGCTAAAGTCTCAGTGCTCAGAGAGAATTGGCTCAGTTGTTAAACTTAATCAATGAGATAACCTCCAGCTCTACTGAGCAGCCTGACCTAAGCTCCATAAGTTGTGTTAAGAGTGATTCCTGTGTGTGGGGCTAATACTTCCCCCAGCTGATGCCATTTGGAGAAAGAGGAGTGTTCCTCCCCAGAAGGACTGTTTCTGCATTATGTGGAATGTCTCAGCATAGGAATCTTTGTGGCTGTTCCTTCAGTTCTCTCCCCATAGCCACCATCCCCAGACTCTACTCATGCACCTCCAGTTCACTTTGTCCTCCTTCTTCCAGTGCTCAGGGCAAGTGCCTGCAAGTGAGATTTTGTGCATTGGCCCTTTAAGAGGCATTCTATATCTTTAGCTGTCTTCTTTGGAAGACAGAAACTGCTGCTTTTCTTAGCCAGATATTATTTGAGTTCCTTTCCCAGTTCTAGTGCTATAGGCTGGGGTGCCCAGATTGTGGTTTAGACCTCACACTTCTCTGGGGGAACCCCCCAGCCACTGAAATATCCCTCTGTAACTTCAGCTACCCCGCATGGGAACCCAGCCAGCCCTCTCGTACCTCCTCTACACTCCCTATCTGTTTTGTTGTTCTGGTGTGGCTTCTTTCATTTGTCCTTGGTTATAAGGCTTCTCTCCAGCTAATGTTCAGTTGGTTATTTAAGATAGTTTTTCTTTAATTGAGTTGTAATTTCAGTTTTGTCCTGGGAAGAGGTCAGTGTATCTTACACTTGCTCCCCTTCCTTCTTGGTTTACATTTCTCCACAAAAACTGCATGGCTATCTCTCTCTGTCTCTCATCCCTCCATGGACTATTACTGTAACTTCATATAACTGCAAATTTTACAAGATTTTTTAAGTGACTGACTTTGGGGTTAAGGATTACCTCTAAATTTATATCCTGATCATTAATCTGTTGTCTGCTGAAAATATTATAAAAATGTACAACGCTTTCCCTCACTTCAGTTAATAATGCTTATAATAAAGTTAAAAATGTCGACTGGGTTAAAATATAAATGAAACTATTCTTCCGTAGGATTTTTATTACATTGCAATTAAATTTTAAAAAGGGTGATGTTAGACCCTACCTAGTAGATTCATTATTATGGCATTTGTTTGTAGCTTTTGGATAAAGTTAATCAGTTAGAAATCATGATGAAAGAATTTGGATATAGCTAAGGATAAAACAACTAAGCAAATCACTATCAAGGTTGATGATATTACAAGGAAAGTCAACAAATAAGAGTAAATCAAGATGAAATCCCTGAAAATAAATCAGGGAAGAACAATACCTCTGCAAATTAACTGCTAAACAGCAATGATTCAACCCCGTACTCATAATTCTTCAAAATTCCACTCTATCAAAAATCTTAAAATTATTCTTTTTAAATTTATGCCTCAAAGTTGAACTTCTCCAAATAAACACAGAAAGGATTCACAAGTATCAATTAAAGTAAGTGTTTCTTTTCTCAAAAGAGTGGGTCATCTAAAGATTTAGTTTCATAATCTAGTTGTGTTTTGTGTTTCACATAATGTAGTCACAAACCAATGTTTCTCTAATTTTCTTCCTATAATCAAATTGGCAAAAATACCAAGGAACTGTTGTTTGCAAAGAACTACTTTCCAACTTGGGCATTTAACAAATTGTGACAGGCTCTATGTAACAAAATTTTTGTTCTCCCGAGGTATACTGAACTTCTTCAAAAAGAGACCATAATGCTGAGACTGAATGTTATTTTTAATTTCATTCTACCACAAGAAGAAAGGAACACTTTGTATTCCAATCAGAGCTGCCAGTAAAATACTGATAGACCAGTATTTCCCAGGCAATATTAATGTGTTGTCACTAAAATTTGAATGAAGCCAGGTGGAGAAGTCTTGAGGAGGAAACCCTCCTTAGCTAGCCCCTGTCAGGTTTGGCATGATGATGAAGTGGGCCAGGTGGCTTCTCCAAGTAAGGTGAGGTAAAGTGTATCTTCTCTTATACCCTCTGATAACATACATTATCCAAAACACAGTCTCATCCATTTAGAAAAAAATATCTATCTTATTATTGGCTGCAAAGTGTGAGAACTCTAAGCTGAATGCGGAACAGCAAATTACAGGCACCCAAGTCAATCCCAGGTCTGCCAATTTTTCAAAACTAAAAAAATATCAATTTTAGAAATTATACTTTTTTGAATTCCAATCCTTAAAATTGCTTTGAGTTTTCCATTAGGGCTCCTAGAACAACTTATCCCCATAAGATAAATTTTCTCTCTCTACAGCCACTTGAAATGTGAGTTTATTGCTTATTCACTTGGATTCCATAACCAGAATATGCTGATTTTCCTCATAACCTTTCCCTGACTCCAGGTTTCATCACCTTTTCCATTCTCCTTGATTTCTAAAGTTAACTTGATATTTTCTTTTGGTTTCTATTGGCTTTCTTGCCCCTTAGCTACCTCTTTCTCATCTCATTTCTTCTCAATCTGTTCTTTGTCACATGCCCTCTCCCTATATCACATATTCATATTTTCTGGCCTTCAGTCATTTTTATTTTTGATTTTGGTTCACCCAAACTCTCCCACTTGGAGGCAGTATAGAATAGAGTTGGATGAAAAATCCTTGCATCACTGAGCATGAAGTAGAATATGAGTCCTAGATATCTGTCAGGGAGGATATTCCTTAAAGTATAATTTCAGGGTTCAAAGCATAGGCCACTCCAGCTGCAATAGCCAACCATAAGTTAGAAATTCAAAATATCTCCTATACTCCTAGAAAGTAATCCACCTACTGTCAAGGACTAGAAGTCTCTAAAGACATTTCTGTAAGTGGTAACAATTAATAATTTAGTTGAGCAATATTCCTATTTATTGGAAGGTTGAAGAGCCCTTGGAAAACACCTTCATTTACGTGAATGCCACTGGGCTAAGTAATAAAACTATTAAAATCTTTAAGAACATTCTCTGATATTCTCCTCAACACCCTCATCCATAAGAATTACCATAAAAACACATCCTCTGGTTACCTCAACCTAGGAAAACCAGACGTGTGAAAAAGCAAAAATACAATCCAGAACTCTTTCTGGAAAATAGGTGTCCATATAATTCACATATGCACTCCTAAATATTCAACAAATAAGAACATATATTCAGAATGCCAGCAGCAGAAGTTATGACCACATTTAAATGTCACTCCTTCACTGTCTCTCACTTCTTTTTTTACATCTAATAATCTACACAATTGGTAGCAAATCACCCTATTCACAAGTAAGAAAACACTTTGTGAGGTTACGTTCAAAACTACATTGACAATGAATGGAGAGGGGGCTCATGAATTTGCTGTCCATCACTGCAGGACCTCCCTGCAGTAAAAGTCTAGATGTGCAAGAGGCAGTGAAGTCATTAAAGACAATGTAATTGTACAAAATGTAAAGGGACTTTTCACCAACAGAGATTTTAATAAATGCCAGAAATAGAGCATATGGAGGCTTATATGTTGACAGATAAGAATAAGTGGAAAATTCCTAACCTAAAACATACTGCTAGGGGCCTTCAAAGGAAACCAATTCTCCAAAAGGGAACCCCATTAAAGACACAACACCCAGAGACAGCAAGTAACTTGAATTTTCTGAGATTAAATGATATTGAAATGTTGTGCTGAAAATAGTCTACATGCAGGATTACTGATTGTCTATATTACATGACCAGAACTGGACACCCACCCAACTCAGCTGGAATTTACCTCTAGGCAAGAAACCAGGAGACTCTTCCTAAAGAAAATTAACAAAATCTGGAGATACTAAGACTGATAGTATGTATGCTCACCCTTCTTGAGGAAAAAATTCTCCTCACCCTCCAACAGATATGCCCAACCCTCCTTTCACCTGTACAGAGATCCTGCTATGACCTCTGCTTCACACCAGAGATTCAGGGGGAAAAGTCAATTACCTTTCATAGCAGCAAAGGAAACCCATTTCAACTATCCATAGATTTCTCACACCAAGTATCACCAAACAGCAGGAAAGGGAAAGAGAAAACAGCAGATAAGCTAAAAAATCTCTGATCTTGGAGAAAACTGAGATATTCTACAGAATGAAAAGGAAGTTTAAAATTGTAAATAGGATCCAAGATGGCAGCAGAGTAGATGGAAGCTACACTCATCTTCTCCCAGGATCACATGGGAATTACAAATAAATTATAGAAGAATAATCTTGAATAACCAACTGAGAACTAACTGAAGTTTTATAACCAAGGATTTACAGAAGAAGCCCCATTGAGACTGGTAGGAAGGGTAGAGATGCAAAAAGCATTGACCCGTTCCCACAGGTGATGACTGATGTCCCAAAGAACTATCTCAGCTGTGGCAGGAAAGGGAGGATTCCTCCTGAGAAGCATGCAGTCCAAACCCCAAGGCTGGCTCCCCAGACCAGAGTGCCAGAACTGGGAAGAGGCACCCATGTAACATCTTTCTATGAAGAGAAGTGGGGTTTCTGTCTGCCAAGGAGAGACAGGAGAGTGCTAGTGGCTGTGTCTCTAACCCTTTTAAATGGCCAATGGACAACATTTCATTTCCAGCCATCCACCCTGGGCTCTGGCAGAGGAT
This sequence comes from Phyllostomus hastatus, assembly GCF_019186645.2. Classification (NCBI taxonomy): domain Eukaryota; kingdom Metazoa; phylum Chordata; class Mammalia; order Chiroptera; family Phyllostomidae; genus Phyllostomus; species Phyllostomus hastatus. Next base: position 12,026,944 of record NW_025334006.1, on the reverse strand, counting down.
GGGCAGAGCAATCTGAAGTTGTATGAAGAGAGTCTGACTTTTGTGGATCTGGGGATAAAGCTGAAGGATCAGCTGCCAGGATTTCTGTGCTGAGTCATTCTCCCATACCACAGACATCATCTTTCTTGGGCAGAGCACTCCTCTCCACCTGGCAACAGCTTATCAGCTTTGGGGAAAAAAATAGCCCCAACCTCTGGACTTCCTCATGCCCCACTCTGTGGTGTTTACTCCTTGCCATGGAGCACATCCAGAGACTCTTTCAGTGACTAAACCTAATAAGCAGTCAGTAGGTAGAAGTGAATATTGTGGGGTTTCCTTGGATTTAGCTAACCTGACCCTGAGCCCAGTGCTGGTAACAGCCAACCTTGATACAAAGGTTGGTCCTTCCTGTGTACCCAGGCCCAGCAGAGGCAGCCATCAACTGTGGATTGCTGATAGCACCAAACAGGTTGCCCAGGGCCACTCACAGGCAGTGTTTTTTATTGGTCTGCACCAGAGTCCCCCTCAAGAGTCCCAGAATCAATATACCTAGTGGCCAGCTTTAAACAACAACAGGGCAGAATCCAGTAAGCTTCACAAGCAGCATGTCCAAAGAGAGATCTTTGCAGGCACCAAACCCTGCTGAGGCAAATTCCACTTTGTGTGCTCAGCATCTGCACAGCAGCTCACATGCTGTGGTCAGGATTGAGCTTCACAGTCAGCCATCCTGAGGGTTGACCCCACACCAAACAAGCCAATAGCAATAAAGACTCAATTACAATTATGACATAACCCACACAGGGACGTTCCTGGAGCACCCAACTCAGGTAATCAAGGAGTCTTCACCACCAGACCCCAGGAAACACCTACTGCAGAAGGCTACCCCACAAAGACTGGGAGTCGTAGATGTACCCAATACATAGAAACAAATACAGAGAGGCAGCCAAAATGAGAAGACAAAGAAAAAGGCCCCCAAATGAAAGAATAGGAGAAGTTTCCAGAAAAATAGCTAGATGAAATGGAGGCAAGTACTATTAGATGTAGAGTTTAAAATAATGGTTATAAGAATGCTCAACAACATGAAAAAGAACATAGAAACCATAAAAAAGGACCATTCAGAATGAAGAATACAATACCTGAAATGAATAATACACTGAACGGAATAAAGACGAAGGCTGGATGAAGCAGAAGAATTTATCATGACTAAGTGATGACAAAAAGCAGTCAAGTAAATCTGAGCATAGACTGAGGGCATATAAGAAAAAGATGTAATGAATTTGAAAAACCTCAAAAATGTACCCCCAAATTATAAATACACTCTGATGCTAGATGTAAAACTACCTTTTCTTAGGAAGGAAGGATTTCCTCACCCATCCTATAGTCAATAATAGAGCTACGTCTCTAGGACTAGGAAAGCTTAACTGCCTGAATCTCCAAATGCTTTTTTTTTTCCCCAGCTCTGTTTTCACTTTGCATTTTTTTTCTACAAAGTTTTTAAGTGCTTTATGATCTAAAATTCCCTAAGGCAACTAGAGTCCTATTTCTTTTCACTTTTTTTTCTAATTTGTGTTTAATTAGACACTCACAAAGTGTAGTGAACTATTTTTTTTTTTAAAACAGGCTTCCTTCTTTATTTTTATTACTGGACTACTTTGCAGACTGGCCCAGAGACAACAGCTATTGTCTGATGCTATCAATTGAACTTGGCTGTTAAGGCATGGAATCGGCACTTCCTGTGCAGAGGTTCCTTGATGAATATGGACTCTATTAAGCAAGGATAGCATAACATGACTCACAGTCTTCTATCAATCCTATTGAATTCCAAGCTTTGTCTCGACTGCTTACTTGCTAGCCGCTTAAATTCTCTGGTGTTTCTTTTTTTCCCCAGTTAGCCTTGAGCTACCATGCACTATAAGGGTAGACAGCAGATCCTTTAGGGAGTGAAATAAAATTTGCTACTTGATCCATGGGTCTTGTCTTCAGTCATGAATTTAAAAAGAAAATACTAACCAAACTACAATGACTGAATAAACAGATGTCAAAGTGGGACTCAATAACATTATATTTGTGTACATACACCATATTTTCTGACTTTGTAAGACTATGATACTCCTACATTTATGAGCCACCAACCCTTTGAAAAGAACACTATTCTATGACTGAAGGCACTATTATGTTTTACTTTTTTTTCTTGTATTTGTGCCTCTCTTACTCTGCCACTAAAATTCCAAGTGGGATTTTAGGTCTTGTACCCAAATGTTTTCTCTTATTGCCCCATTATGAATCCCCAGTACCACGCCTCCACCCACTCTCCTCCCAGAGTGGTTAATAATAAGAAACACGATGGAGGTTGATAGAGGCAACCACTGTATAATGCAGATATCTTGAATCTTGTTCAAGTGCTATGATTGGACAGTCATGAGTAAACCATTTCTATTGTCTGAGCCTTGGTTTCCTCATTGTAAATATGCTTAATGTTTGCACAGTGAATGCACCATGTAATTGGGACCAGTGTTACTTAATATTTAAAAACTAAATTGCCAGTAAAATTTTGAAAAATGATTTGAATATTTATTGATGTCAATCACAAATACCAAGGGAACTGATCTTAATTCATAGGATAGAAAAAAATTTATGAAAAGTCATCTTTCCTCATCTTTAATGTCTCTACTAATTGCAACTGTCTCCACTACTTGCAACTGTCTCCAGGTCTCTTCCTTCTTTTTTTTTTTTATAAGAATTTATTTATTTATTTATTTAGAGAGGGAAGGGAGAGAGAAAGAGAGAGAGAGAGAAACATCAGTGTGCGGTTGCTGGGGGTCATGGCCTGCAACCCAGGCATGTGCCCTGACTGGGAATCGAATCTGCGACACTTTGGTTCGCAGCCCGTGCTCAATCCACTAAACTATGCCAGCAAGGGCTCTTCCTTCTTTTAAAATTCTACAGAGATTCATCTAAAATCAGCCCACACTGTTTCTTGTCTCTTTTTCTGTCCTCCCATAATTTTGATATTTTCATTTCCTATTCCAAAAGCTCATTGAAGATTCTAACCTCACATGCCCAGGGTATAAATTCCCTGTAATCTGAATGCATAGCAAATACCTCTTTCCTTATTATCAAAGCCTAATTATAGATAAACGTGCCCTACTAGCATTCATCAGCTCTGCAGTCCCTTTCTAGGTCAGTGAGGCCATCTTCTTCAGAAGCTGTCAAAGATAGCTTGTGCAGTCTTTGAATCCAGGAAAACAACTGAGGGTCAAATCCTGTAGTTAACAACAATTTAAATAAAATTTAAAAAAAAATCCTGTAGTCACTGACTCATGGCCTTCAAGGCTTATCATAGCTGCCCTTTTTCAGTAGAAAACCCTCTTTATAATTCCCAGACCTATTTTTTTCTGCTTTTAGCCATCACTCCCTTACATTTCTAGTATCACTGTTGGTTTCCAAATCTAACACCTTAGAGTTGAGTCTTCATTGTGGGATAGGATTAAAGCCATAAAACCAACACAGGTGTGGGTGCCACGCTTCCTTCCTCCATTCTGAATATTTTCTCATTTCTTAGATAGTTGATATCTTAGGATGCAAGATTTAAAAGCTAATTTCCAATATTCAGTTACTTAAGGGAACATCCTGGGCTATCCCAATTCATTCAATACTAAATTTTTAAAAAGTAATCCATACAGCAATCCAGTGCCAAATAGTAGATTATCACCCTAAAGCATTACTTTAATCTCAGAGTAGTAAAGTTCCCTCCAGTTCTGGTGTAGTGTTCTCAGGACAACCACAGATAACCTCCAAGCATGTGGAAATTTCTGTGAATTTTCAAAGCTGTAAAACAATGGCATTTCACTCTAATCTATGGTCTAGGTGAAGATTTATACCAAGACACTATAGCATAGTGTCTAAATACCCAAAGAATAATTTCTAAGCAATTTAATATCCACTGAGGTTTCTCAGAAGTTCCAAAAGATGAATCTGTATGTAACACATCTAACAAAGCACATTATTTTAAATCCTCACCCAAGGCCACACTTACTGATTTTAGAGAGAGGAAAAGAAAGAGAAAGAGAGGGAGAGAAACATTGATGTGAGAAAGAAACACTGGTCAATCGCCTCTGGTACACACTCAGACCAGGGACCTCCTGTAAGTGCCCTCACCAGGAACTGAACTGGCAACTTAGGCATGTGCTCTGACCAGAAATTGAACCCAGGAGCTCCCGGTTTATGGGATGACAATCCAACCAAGTGAGCCATACCAGCCAAGGAAAACCAAGCACAATGCCTTAAAATTCTTTTGTATTTTCTTGAACATGCTTTCCTCCTGATCTGGAAGGGAGGAAGCACTTCTGATCTCAAGCATTCTGTCTCTCTTATTATCTGTCTCTCTGCCTCTCTCTTTCTTTGTAAGAAGACTATTTCTCTCTTCTTCTTAACTCTCAAAACCTCTTACCAAAGCAATCCAGTCCTTTTTGCATTCCTCTCCCTCACAACTACAGATATATTTGTTTCTTTCTCTGAACTTCTCAGTGTAAATTAATCAAACTTATTTCAATGACTCCTGATTCTCCCCTCATTCATAGACTTGATTATGGACGGCAAAGATGTTTCTCCTCCAAAAGAAAGCTAGAGTGGAAAACTCTTAATAGTCATATTCATATCATTCCTGTCATATAAACAGTTATAACCTCATAGAGGGTGGATATGAAGCTAAATGAAATGATGTATTTGCATATATTCCTGACATATGTTTTTTAAGAATTTTGATTAAAGAAATGAAAAACAGTTATAGGAGAAGCAGGATACAGTTTGGCCAGAATCCTGCACCCTTCTGCAAACAGCTTCTCAGTCTCCCTATCTTATTCTCCCTTAGCATTCTGCATTCTGGAGAAAGAATGGGAATAGAGAAAAGGGATGGGTAAATAATGCCAGGAAAAGGATTAGAGGTTTGCATGAGAAATGAGCAACTGGTATGAAGAGGAATACAGTGGCTTAGTGTGTCTGCTACTCTGCAAGCCCAGCTGTACATCTGCCAGGTGGTGAGGAGGGCAGAGGCAGCCACAAAGCTCCCAAACAGCTGCTTCCCCATCTCTCCTACCACTCAACACTGAGAGACTCTGGGCAATTTGGGGGCTGCCATTAGGGAGCAGCAGCAGATGGCGCCATGCTTTGGAGGTGTGTGCACTGTTGAATGGTGAGGGCTCCCATCACAAGAAAGCAGCTCTCTTCCATGCAAATAAATATGATCTTCTAAAAGACTGCAAAATGGTACATTCACGAAAAATTACCGGTTTTGAATTTGGTCTTTATTTAAGTTCTCTGCTTCTAGTGGTATTTTATTTTATATATCAGCTACAGGGCAACTAATTAACTTAAAGAAAAGACTTTTAAAAACATATTTTTTTCTTCCCATCTGGCATTACCCATATGAAGGTAGGAAGAAATGGTCATGTGCCAAACCTGTAAGGGAAATTCTCAGCTTCAACTCATATTTACAGAGCACTTATTTTGTGTGCTAATTATAGTACAAGAATTTTCTATAAGCTTTATCTTATGTGAGGCACACATAAAAAAATCTTATTCTAAGTAAGGGAAAAAGATTCCACTTCTCTCTCTCTCTCTCTCTCTCTCTCTCTCTCTCTCTCTCTCTCACACACACACAGAAACAAAAATCAGAGAAGACAAATGGGTAATAGAAATTTAGTTCTGTTCAAATGTGTGAAAATTTAATTCTGACTAAATTCATACTTATCTCAAAATATGCCAAAAATTCTCCGAAAGGTGAGTTTGTTAAAAATATGACTTTATGTAGCCAATACACTTTATACAAAATGATTATGACCCTCTCAAATAATAGCTAACAATTCTAGAATGTTTTGAAGTTTACAAAGTATTTTTGTACACAAAACTTTTGATCATAAAGAAGATCCTATAAAATAAGAACACTTACATATTAGGAGTCTTCAGTTCCTAGATGAGGAAAGACTTCACAGCTATAGTGAGCTGACTGGAAACAGCCTCAATTCTGGAGCAGTGACATTTTAATAAGCCCATGTCAAGCAAGGGATATAACAACAGGGTCTTGTTTTGATGATGGTAGAACATGTTTCACTGGCCAACTAGTTCTATAGAATTTTATGAAAAGAGCAAAAGCAGTTTGTATCCTAGGAAAAGAAATTTTACTTTCCTGATTTCTGAGGTGCACCAAGAGGGTCCAAAGCTGATGGAACTAAAAGGCTCAGCATGGATTGTCTCATGAATTTGTTCACCAAATCACATGCAAAATTGTGACATTTAAGAAATTAGCAGAGATTAAACATCAAAATTACAACCAAACTACAGGATACCCCTCATTCAGAACAGCTGTAAATCCAGCTAAATGCAAGTCCTGCAACTAAGAATTTAAAGAAGAAGCCACATCAAGACTGGTAGGTGGGGTGGAAATGCAGAATGGGCTGGTCCCACATGCAAGTGTGCCAGATAAAAATCGGGAGGGATATCTTAGTTGCAGAGGACCCCATGAGGAGCAAGGGATTCTATCTCCACACCAGGCCCTTCAGTCCAGGATTCCAAAGCCAGGAAGAGAAGTGCCCATAACCCCTGGCTGCAAAAGCCATCACGGAGTGTGGCTAAGTGAGATGGAGGCCTCTGGAGTCCCAGGCAGTTCCTCCTAAAGGACTGGTGCACAGACTCACATGAACTCACTCCTTCTGAGTTCCAACACTGTGGCAGCAGCTCTAGAGGCACCCGGGACATACAGGGAGGAAATGAATTATCTGGCATCAGGAAAAGAGCTGAGGGGTGGGGGGCAGCTTTCTACCAGACAGAAGAACTGGCAGCGGTCATTTTTCCTTTTCTGAGACACCCCAACCATAGAGCCAGCAGGTGGATGCAATATCTGAGTCTCCATAAACCTGGCTCACGCCCATTCTGGTGATTTCCTAAGACCTTGCTCTACCCAATTTGGGGGCCCTCCAAAGCCATTTCCAGTAGCTTTTCCATACAAACTGCCTATAGTGGCTCCTGGTTAGGACTTTCTTAAAATATCTTTGAGTTTCACAAATTGCAAACAAGCAGCAGCAGACCTTGGCATGCCATGTAGCTCTCACAAAATGACCCGAGTCTGGCACTAGCAGCAGCTGGCCGTGATGTGCAGCTTGTACTCTCCTGGGCACCTCTAAGCCCAGCACAAGTAGCAGCTATCTGTAGATCACTCTGTAGCTTGTGCCAGGTGGTCCCAGGTAAGGCAAAGATGGTGGCTGACTTTGCATCTCCTGAGACACCCAGAGCCAGTGTACCTGATAGAGAGATTTCCACACCAGATTACATACAACCCTACCACCTCTGTGAGTGACACACTGAAGGAGCAGACTTGGTGAGCACCAAAGACCCACTGAAGCAAGTGCTGCTCATTAGGGTCAACTTATACACAGCAGCTTCTCCACTGCAGTTGCAGCCAGTCCTCATATAGATCAGCCTGGGGGTCATTTCCTTGAGTGGTACCAACAGTAATCAAGGCTTGACTACAACAGGAAAGTGAACACAGTCCAAATAGAAGTACACCTGGAATGCCCAGATCAGGTAATAAGGAAGGCTGCACCACTGAGCCCTACAGGACACCTACTATATAAGGCTACTCTACCAAGATGGGAGACATAGCAGCTATACATAATACATAGAAAGAAACTTGGGAAAGCAGTCAAAATGCAGAGACAAACAGGTCCCAAATGAAATAATAGGAAAAATCTCCAGGAACGAACTAAATGAAACAGAGGTAAGCAAACTACCAGATACAGAGTTTTGAACAATAATTGTAAGACTGCTCAAGAAACTGAGTGGGAATTTAACAGCATGGAAAAAAAAAAAACACATAGAAGCCAACCATAAAAAAAGAACCAGTCAGAAATGAAGGATACGCTAATTGAAATGAAGAATAATTTACAGAGAATCAACAGTAGAGTAGATGAAGCCAAGAATAAAATTAGTGACTTGGAATTTAAAAAGGCAGAAAAGACCAAATAGGAATTGCAAAAAGAAAAAGGAATAAAAAAATTGAAGACAGTGTGAGAAGCCACCAGGACAACTGCAAGTGTACCAATATTTGTAACATGGGGGTTTTAGAACAAGAGCAATAGATCCAGAAATTGAAAACCTATTTGAAAAAAATAATATCAGAAAACTTCCCTAACCTGGTGAAGGAAATAGACATACAAGTCCAGGAAGTATAAAGATCCCCAAACAAGATGAACCCAAATTGGCCACACCAAGACACATTATAATCAAAATGAAAAAGGTTAAAGACAAAATCAATATATTAAAAGCAGTAAGAGAAAAGCAGTTACTTGCCTACAAGGAGCTACCATAAGACTGTCAGCTGTTTTTTCTTTTCAGGCCAGAAGGCAGTAGCAAGAAATATTCAAAGCGATGAAAAGAAAAAAAACAACAACAACAAAATGGCCCTACCCAGCAAACCTATCCTTTAGAGACAAAGGACAGATAGAGAGCTTCCCAGACAAGAAAAAGTTGAAAGAGTTCATCACCACTAGACCAGTATTATATGAAATGATAAAAGGTCTTCTTTAAGAAGAAAAAAATAAAAAATATGAATAAAATGCCAACAAATATCTATCAACAAATGAATCTAAAAGAAAAAAAATAGAATGAACTAATAAGAAGAACAGAAACAAATGCACAGATACAAAGAACATTTTAGCATTCTGTTATTAACCAGTGTCATAGAAATGGTTATTGAATAAAATTTATTTGCTGTTATCCCTCCCTTGAAGGTCCCTAAATACCTTAAAATAAGATTAGGTTAGGTCAGATACTTCTGGCCAAGATGGAGGCATAGGTAGATACACTACGCCTCCTCACACAACCAAAAGAAGGACAACAAATTTTAGCACAAAAAACAATCTGAACTGGCAGAAAATTGAACTGCACGGAAGTCTGACAACCAAGGAGTTAAAGAAGAAACATTCATCCAGACGTGTAGGAGGGACAGAGACGGGAAGCCGGCAGGAGAGGGGTCACAGCAAGGCTGCTGGCTGACCAAGCAAGGCGGCTGCTGGCAGAGCAGGCAGTCCCATATTTCCATGCAGATAAACTGGAAGGAACAACAAGGGAGCAAAACAGACCTCACAACCTAGGATTCCAATGGGGGCAAATAAAGCATCAAAACCTCTGACTGGAAAAACCTGTGGGGATTGAGGCAGTGAGAGAAACTCCCAGCCTCACAGGAGAGTTTGTTGGAGAAGTCCACAGGGCCCTGAACACAAAAACACCCAACCAGGAATCAGGACCACAAGGGCCCGATTTGCTTGAGGGTAGCAGGGGAAGAGACTAAAAGCTGGCAGAGAGCTGAACAAAAGGCATTGTTGCCTCTCTGACCCCTCCCCCACATACAGCACCATACAGGGACCTGGGTTGCCTAGCCCTGACAAATACCTCAGGCTCTGTCCCTTACCATGTAACAGGCCCACTGAGACAAAATAATAATAATAATAATAATAATAATGGACCAAATGAAAGAAGAGATCAAACCTTCAGAAAAATACAACTAAGAGACAAAGAGAGAGCCAACCTATCAGATGCACAGTTCAAAACACTGGTAATCAGGATGCTCACAAAAATGACTGAGTATGGTTGCAAAACAGAGGAAAAAGTGAAGATTATAAGAAGTGAATAAAGTAAAATGTACAGGGAATCAACAGTGAAGGGAAGGAAACCGAGACTCGAATCAATGGTTTAGAGCAGAAAGCAGATTGAAACATTCAACCAGAAGAGAAGAAACAAGAATTCAAAAACTGAGGAGAGGCTTAGGAACATCCAGGATATCTTTAAATGTTCCAACATCTGAATCATAGGGGTGCCAGAAGGAGAAGAGGAAGAGCAACAAATTGAAAAACTTATTTGAAAAAATAATGAAGGAAAACTTCCCCAATTTGGGAAAAGAAATAGACTTCCAGGAAGTCCAGAAAGCTCTGAGAGTCCCAAAGAAGTTGGACACAAGGAAGCACACACCATAGCACATCATAATTACATTACCCAAGATTAAAGAGAAGGAGACAATCTTAAAAGCAGCAAGAGAAAAGGAGAGAGTTACCTACAAAGGAGTTCCCATTAAACTACCAGCTGATTTCTCAAAAGAAACCATGCAGGCAAGGAGCTGGAAAGAAGTATTCAAAGTCATGAAAGACAAGGACATATATCCAAGATTACTCTATCCAGCAAAGCTATCATTGAGAAAGGAAGGGCAGGTAAAGTGCTTCTCAGATAAGGTCAACTTAAAGGAGTGCATCATTACTGAGCCCTTATTATATGAAATGTTAAAGGGGCTTATTTAAGATAGATAAGATGATCAAAAATATGAACAGTAAAATGATAACAAATTCACAACTATCAACAGCTGAACCTAAAAAAACAAAAAAAAAACAAAAATGAACTAAGCAAACAACTAGAACAGCAACAGAATCACAGTAATGGAGATCACCTGGAGAGTTATCAGCAGGGAAGGGGTAAGGGGGTAATGGGGGAAAAGGCACAGGGAATAAGTATCATAAATGGTAGGTAGAAAATAAACAGGGGGAGGTTAAGATTAGTACAGGAAATGGAGAAGCCAAAGAATTTATATGTATGACCCATGGACATGAACTAAGGGAGGGTTTGTGGATGGGAGGGGTGTGCAGGGTGGAGGGGAATAAAGGGGGGTGGATGGGACAAATGTAATAGCATAGTCAATAAAATATTTAAAAAATTAAAAAATGAGATTAGGTTAATATTAAGTTCAAAAATATACAGAATAGGCTGAGGTGATTTATAAAAAGAAAAACTGCTTGTCCCAATCAAAAAACTAGGAAAAACTTGTAGTTAGGATTAATAATTATATTTTTTAGTTAAATCCATGCCTATTAATTAACAATTTAAATGGTTGGGTAGCACTGCTAAATTATGTCTATGAAAGCCATCTTTTTTATAGACAGGTGGTGGTTAATCTTCCTAATTCCTGGTTGTCATCAGGTCATTTCTGACACTAATCATAGGATGATATCCACTCTCAAAGCTGAGATCCAAATTCAAAGATTTACCTTTTACTTAGACCTTCTATGATTCCCTTCTTAATGTGTGCACCCCTCTGTGCTTCATGAAAATTCCAGGACTTCTTTCCCTGACTCTGTGCAGTTCGCTCCCTACTCACGTATGCTTTGCTTTCATGTCTGTTGTCAAAAACATGCAAGAAGATTTCTCCTATAACAATCTTTTCCCTAAAATCTAGTTCTCCTTATTCAACCATTTACCAGCTCCTTGATTGTGTTTCTTCAGTGTTCCTGAAAATATACACACTGGTGTTGAATATATATGTCCAGAAATTTCATCTGTTTCCACTAGCTGAGTGACCTTGAATAAGAAACTTACTATTAATCTCAGTTTATCTCCTATAGAATGGCAATTCCATAACTATCTAACTCACAGAATTATGATAATAAAGATGAAATAAATGAGTTAATGAATGTAAAATTCAACTTAAGTGGAATGATAATAAAGAATTATCAGAATTATGATAATAAAAATGAAATAAATGAGTTAATGAATGTAAAATTCAACTTAAGCAATATTTCTTAAAGGGAGTTTTTCAAGAAATATTAATTCCACAAAATGTTCTTTAGTCAAAGGGGACACATGGTTAAATCAGTTTATTAAACAGAACATCCAATGCTAACTTCTCAGTCAGCGATGATGTACATTAACATATTAAAGGCTCTACAAAGACTTGTAAGAAAACAAAACAAAACAAAAAGTTGGCCTAACATTCTCTACATGGACTTCACCAGAGAGTCTTTGTGTGCATAGGAGCTATTTAAAATCCTGCAGAACCAGTGTTCTGAGGAAGGCATTTGAGGAAATGCTGACTTGGACAAGAACCAGTTATCATTTTAGAAGTTATTCCAGCCTTAGGTTTCCAACAGTTTTCAAAAAACTTTTGTGAAAGAGACTTCCTCCTAATGTTCAGAGCCGTCACAATCCCTCAGAAAAATGAACCACATTGCCCTGTGGGAGGCTGTGCCAGAAGGGTAGTAGCATGGTATTAACTTTCCAAGGCCAATTATTTTTTGAAAATCTCTTAAAGTATATGAAAAATTTCTATTTTTCATGTGATGCCCAGTAATTGCTTATCCAGACAGCAGCAGATGTGAAACTTCATCCCAGGAGAAAAGTTTAACATAATATGTGAAAATCTGATAAAGCTTGGGAAGAACTCAGGGGAGACTTGGAAAATGGATAGGCCCCTATCTATGGTGAAGGAAGGATGGAGATGTGGTCACTATCTGTGAGCTCCAATACATCCACCACCAAAAGCAAACTATTTACCATGCACAGAGGTAAATGGCAATAATGACGTGTGGAGCAATGGTCTCAATGTCACAAACTGAAGGCCACCAAATTTTGAATGGCACAGTGGGAATTTCACAATCATTTAATTTTTCTCCTTTAAATGGGAGTGAAAATCAGTATCACTCACATTTACTGATCATACTGGCCTTTTCTTCTCTACCATGACATCCTTAATTCTTCACAAACATCTTCATCAAAAAGTACCTTTCAAATAAACTAGCATTCCTAAAATCACATTAGTCATTTCTATTTATTCATGTTTGAAGTCCATCTATTAAAAAGAATAAACTAATAAACAGAATAAACAGAAAATATAAGCTTCCCTATATCAGAGTCTTATTTTTAAAAGCATATTATAAAAAGATGATGCTGTGAGATCAAAAAACTACTATCATGGTCACTTCTTTAACAATGTTCACAGTTTTATTAAAACAAAAGTAAGCAAAATAGCCTGTTATTATCAACCACTCTTATTTCAGTTTTAGTTTTCATAGGCTATAAACACCCAAATTTATTTTAATATAAATATCCCAAATTAATACCCCAAATTAAAAGTAAGATGTGTGTTTGCTTCAGCAGCACATATACTAAAACTGGAGTGGTACAGAGAAGATGAGCATGGCCCCTGTGCAAGGATGACATACACGCAATTTCATGAAGCATCCCATATTTTTATGACAGAAAACTTTCCTAACTTGATGAGATAAAAAGTCACACAAGTCCAGGAAACAGAGGGTCCCAAACAAGATGAACCCAAAGGGGCCCACTCTAAGACACGTCATAATTTAAATGGCAAAATTTAAAGACAGAGAGAATCTTAAAGGCAGCAAGGGAGAAACAGCTGGTAATATACAAGGGAGCTCAAATAAGGTTAGCAGCTGATTTGTCAACATAAACACTACAAGCCAGAAGGGAATGGCAAGAAATATTCCCGGTAATGAAAAGTAAAGGCCTGTAACCAAGACTACTCTACCCAGCAAGACTCTCATTTAAAATGGAAGGTGAAATAAAAAGCTTCCCAAACAAACAAACAAACAAAAAGCTAAAAGAATACATCTCCATCAAACCATCATTGCAAGACATGAAAGAGGAACTGCTTTAAGAAGATGAAGAAAAAGAGAGAGACACAGGAGCACAGGTACAAAGGAGAAAAATGGTAATGAATAAGTACCTATCAATAATAACCCTAAATGGAAATGCATTAAATGCTCCAATCAAAAGACATAGGGTAGCTGAATGGATAAGAAAACATTACTCACGTATATGCTGTTTATAAGAGACCCACCTCAACAAAATACCTATACATACTGAAAGTGAAGTACTGTAAAAAACTAATCTAAGCAAATGGACCTGGAAAAAAAGCTAGGGTAGCAATACTTGTATCAGACAAAATATATCTTAAAACAAAGGCCATAAAAAGAGACAAAAAAGGACACTTCAAAAAACTTAAGGGAATAATTCATCAAGAAGATATAATTCTTGAAAACATATATGTACCCAACATAGGAGCACTCAAGTAAATTAGGAAAATTTTGGAGGACTTCAAGAAAGATATCCACTGCAACACACTCATCATAGGGGATTTTAACACCCCATTGTCAACAATGGATAAATCTTCCAAAGTAAATATCAACCAGCATATTATGTCATTGAACAACACTCTAGATTAAAGGAACTTAATTGATATACACAGAAACTTTTACCCCAAAGAAGCAAAATACACATTCTTTTCAAATGCATATGGATCATTTTCAAAGATAGACCATATAGTAGGACACAAAACAAGCCTCAAAAAGTTCAAGAAACTTGAAATCACATCAAGCATCTTGGATCACAATGGCTTGATCCAAGCCATTGGATGGAAACTAGAAACAAACCTCAAGGGAAAAAGTCAAAAACATTCAAATACATGGAGACTGAATGACATGCTATTAAGTAGTGAATGGGTTAACAATGATATCAAGGAAGAAATTAAAAAGTTTCTGGCAACAAATGGAAATGAACATACAACAGCCCAAAACCTATGGGACACAGCAAAGGGAGTCCTGAGAGGGAAGTTCTTAGCAATACAGGCTTACTTAAAAAAATAGAAAAATCTCAGATAAACAACCTAACCCTACATCTACAAGAACTGGTGGAACAACAACAAAGTCCAGAGAGAGTAGAATGAAAGAAAGAATCAAGATCAGAGCAGAATTAAATGATATAGAAACTAGAAGAATAATTCAAAGCATCAATAAATCCAGGAGGTGGTTCTTTGAAAATCAACAACCCTTTAACCAGACTCATCCAGAAAAAAAGAGAGTGGGCCCCCAAAACTGAAATAATAAATGACAGAGAAGTTAAAACCAATACCACAGAATTTCAAAGGTCATAAGAAATTACTACAAACAAGTGTATGCCAAGAAATTTGACAACTGGGGTGAAATAGACAAATTTATAGAAATATAATCTTCCAAAATGGAATCAAGAAGAAGCCAAAAGCCTGAATACATTGATAACAACTGCTGAAATTGAAGCAATAATCAAAAAACACGTGGCACACACAATCCCAGGACTAGACAATTTCACAGGCAAATTTTACCAAACATTTAGGGAAGAACCAACTCCTATTCTCCTCAAACTATGCCAAAAAATTCAAGAAGAAAAACTCCAGAACTCTTTCTATCAGGCCAGTGTTATCCAAATTCCCAAACCAGGTAAAGACACAACAAAGAAAGAAAACTACAAGCCAATACCTCTGATGAGCACAGATGTTAAAATCCTCAACAAAATATTGGCAATCCAGATCCATCAATACATTAAAAAATGATACACCATGATCAAGTGGGATTCATCCTAGGGATACAAGGATGGTATAATATTCAAAATCAGTAGACATAATACACCACATACACCACATTGAAAGACAATCACATGATCACATCAATAGATGCTGAAAAAGCGTTTGATAATATAAGCACCCATTTATAATAAAATCTCTCAGCAAAGTGGGAGTATAGGGAGCATACATCAACATAATAAAGACCATATATGAGAAACCTACAGCCAACATTATACTCAATGGGCAAAAACTTAGAGCTTTCTCACTAACATGAGGAACAAGACAAGGATGTCTACTTTCACCACTTTCATTCAAATAGTATTGGAAGTTTTAGCCACAGTGATCATACAAGTAAAAGAAATAAGAAGCATCCAAATAGAAAAGGAGGAAAATTGTCATTATTTTCAGATAACGTGATAGTGTCAGGGGTGTCCAACCAACTGCCCACAGGCTGCATGTGGCCCAGGATGTCTATGAACGCAGCCCAACACAAAGTCATGAATTTACTTAAAATCTTTTTATTTTGCTCATCAGTTTTCATTAGTGTTTGTGTATTTAATGTATGGCCCAAAACAAGTCTTCTTCTTCCAGTGTGGCCCAGATATGACAAGAGGTTGGACACCCCTGGTATACACAGAAAACTCTATAGGCTCCACCAAAAACTACTCAACCTAACCTAATACATTAATTTGGCAAGATAGCAGGTTAAAAATCAGTATCTAGAAATTGAAGGCATTTTTGCATACCAACAATGAAATATCAGAAACAGAAACTAGGGAAAAAATCCCATGTGTTTCCAAGAAAAATAAAGCACCTAAAGAACCTAGGAATAAAGAACCTAGGAATAAATTTAACCAAGGAGGTAAAAGTCCTATACTCAGAAAACTACAGAACACTAAAGAAAGAAATTAAGGAAGATACAAATAAATGGAAGCATATACCATGTTCACAGATTGGAAGAATTAACATCATTAAAATATCCATTCTACCCAAAGAAATCTATAGATTTAACTCAATCCTTATTAAAATACCAATGACATATTTCACAGATTTAGAACAAATATAAATTTTAAAAATTTATAAGGAACCAAAACAGACTCAAAATACCCCCAGAATTCTTGAGAAATAAGAACAAAGGAGGAGGACACAATACCTGATATCAAATTATATTACAAGGCCACTATAATCAAAACAGTCTGGTACTGGCATAAGAACAAATACATAGTTTAATGGAACAGAATAGAGAGTCCAGAAACAAACCCAAGTCTCTATGGTCAACTAATATTTGAGAAAGGGGTCAAGAGCATAAAATGGAGTTAAAATAGTCTCTTCAATGGTTTTGGGAGACCTGGACACCTATGTGCAAAAAAATGAAACCAGACCACCAATTTATACCATACACCAGAATAAACTCAAGGTTGATAAAAGACTTAAATATAAGCCATGACACCATAAAAGTCCCAGAGGAAAACATAGGCAAGAAAATTACAGATATCACACACATCAATATTTTTGCTGATATATCTCCTAGGTCAAGGGAAATAAAGGAAAGAATAAACAAATGGGACTACATCAAACTACAAAGCTTTTACATGGCTAAAGAAAACATTATCAAAATGAAAAGGGTACCAATGGTATGGGAAAACATATTTGTCAATGATACCTCAGAAAAGGGTTTGATTTCTAAAATATATAAAGAACTCATATAACCTAGCACCAGGAAGATAAACAATCCAATTAAAAAATAAGCAAAAAGCCTAAACAGACACTTTTCCAAGGAGGACATACAGATGGTCCATATGACACATGAAAGGATGCTCAACGTCACTAGCCATCAGAGAGATGCAAATTACAACCACAATGAGACACCACCTCACACCAGTCAGAATGGCCATCACTAACAAATCAACAAACAAGTGTTGGAGAGGATGTGCAGAAAAGGAACCCTAGTGCACTGTTGGTGGGAATGCAAACTGGCACAGCCACTGTGGAAAACATGGAATTTCCTCAAAAAACTAAAAATAGAACTGCTTTTTTACCCAGCAATTCCACTGCTGGGGTTATACCCTAAGAATACTAAAATACCAATTCAGAAGAAGCTATGCACCACAATGTTCATAGGAGCATAGTTTATAATAGCCAAGTGATGGAAACAGCCTTAGTGCCCAATAATACATGAGTGGATCAAAAAACTGTGGTACATTTACACAACAGAATATCACACAGCAGAAAGAAAGAAGGAACTCCTACCTTTTGCAACAGCATGGATGGAACTGGAGAGTGTTATGGTAAGTGAAATAAGCCAGGTGGCTAAAGACAAATACCCTATGATCTCACCTATAAAAGGAACCTAATGAACAAAACAAACAAATGAGCAAAAATAGAATCAGAGGCCTGGAAACAAGGAACAAACTGACAGTGACCAGAGGGAAAGGGGGAGAAGAAGGAGGCAAAGAAAGCGAAAGGTCTAGTCAAGGAACAGGTGTAAATGACCCATGGACATGGACAACAGGGTGGGGGTTGCCTGTGGAGCAAGGGTGGGTGGGGCAGTGGAGAACAACAGGGGAAAAATTTGGATAACTGTAATAGAACAATAAAATAAAAAATAATAATAATAAATAAGATGCATTATTAATCATATAAGAAAGACTTCTGATTTTTTAAACACCAGTTTAAAACTGGTTTAAAACTCAGTTTATACTGAGGTGTACCTGCACCATCACCTCAGTATAGATGAATGACTGAGGCCATAAACTTGAAGGAGCTCCTACCCTTTGCAACAGCTTGGATGGAACTGGAAAGCATTATGCTAAGCAAAATAAGCCAGGTGGTGAAAGACAAATACCATATGATCTCACCTTTAACAGGAACCTAAACAACAAAACAAACAAACAAGCTAAATACAACCAAAGACACTGAAATATAGAACAGGCTGCCAGTGACCAGAGGGGAGAGGGGATGGAATTTTAGGGGAAAAGGGGAAGGGTTTGCAGGAACAAGTATAAAAGACACATGGACAAAAACTAGAGGGGGTAGAAATGGGGCAGAGGTGGGGAGAGCTGGGGGATGGGTTAGGATGGGAATAAAAGACAGAAAACTGTACTTGAATGACAATTAAAATTAAAAAATATTTTAAAAAACTAAAATAAAATATATTTTAAATCTAAAAAGAAAGTACTCAGAAGTAGATTTTTTAATTTTTAATTTTTAACAGTGAGGTAACTCCTTTCTGTTTTCCACGGTGGCTGTACCAATCCGCATTCCCACAAACAATGCACTAGTGTTCCCTTTTCTCCACATCCTCATCAGCACTTATTTGTTGATTTATTGGTGATAGCTAGTCTAACCCATGAAACATGATAATCCATTGTGGTTTTAATTTGCATTTCTCTGATGACTAGTGGCATTGAGCATCTTTTCATGTGTCTATTGGCCATTTGGCCATGAAGAAGTGTCTATTCAGGTCCTTTGCAAATTTTTAATTAGGTTACTTTTTAGTGTTGAGTTTTATAAGTTCTTTTTAAAAATTTAATCTTTATATGTTTTTTCTATTACCCCTTAGTCTGTTATTCCCCTCTCCCCACAGCAATCACCACACTGTTGTCCATGTCCATGAGTCCTTTTCCTTTTTGCTCAGTCCCTCCACCCCCTACCTCCCCCACTTTGCTGAGTTTTATAAGTTCTTTATAAGGGGTTAATATCTTTGGATATTAACCCCTTATCAGATGTATCATCTAATATGTTCTCCCATTCTATGGGTTGTCTTTTTATTTTGTTGATGGTTTCCTTTGCTGTGCAAAAATGTTTTATTTTGATGTAGTCCCTTTTGTTTATTTTTTCTTTTATTTCTCTCACCTGAGGAGATATTTCAGGAAAAAAAAATACTGCTATGAGCAATGTCCAAGATTTTACTGCCTATGCTTTCTTCTGAGTTTTTATGGTTTTGTAAATAACATTTCCACTTTGAATTTATTCTTGTGTGTGGTGTACGAAGGTGGTCTAGTTTCATTTTTCTACACATATCTGTACAGTTTATTGAATAAACCATACCATTTATTGAATAAACCATCTTTATCTCATTGTATGTGCTTGCTTCTTCTGTCAAATAACAATTGACTATTAAGGCATGGGTTTATTTCTGGCCTCTCTATTCTGTTCCCTTGATCTATATGTCTGTTTTTATGCCAGTACCATGTTGTTTTGATTACTATGGTCTTAAAGCATAGTTTGATATCAGATAGTGTGATTCCCCCAAATTTGTTCTTTTTTCCCAAGATCTGTGAGATTATTAGGGTTCTTTTATGTTTCCATATACATTTTGAAATATTTGTTCTAGTTCTATGAAATATGTCATTGGTATGTTGATAGGATGTACATTGAATCTATAGACTACCTTATGATCCAGTGATTCTACTTCTGGGAATTTATCTAACAAAACCTAAAACACTAATTTGAAAGAATATTAGCACCCCTATGTTCGTTGCAGCCTTACTTACAATCACTAAAATTTGGAAGCAGCCAAAGTTTCCACTGGTAGAGGAATGGATAAAACAACCATGGTACATTTATATGATGGAATACAACTCAGCCATAAAAAAGAAGAATTTTTTACCCTTTGCAACCGCATGGATGGACCTGGAGAACATTATGCTAAGTGAAATAAGCCAGTCATAGAAACACAAATACATATGACTTCACTCATGTGTGGAATCTAATAAACAAACTGAATTAATAAGCACAATAGAGACAGACTGACCGGTAAAGAGCAGGCTGACAGCTCTGGGCTGGGGTCAAGGGGTAGAGGGGTCAAGAAAAAAAGAAAAAGGACTCATTGACACAGACAATGTGTGGTGATTATGGGGTTCAGAAGGTTTGGTGGAGGTGGAAGAAGGTATGAGGGTAATAATGGTGATGGAAAAATATAATAAAAATATATACATAAAAACAAAAATAAAATAAAAAACAATAAGTAAACAAACATAAAAACTCATTTTAACATAACTTTTATTATCTGAAGTATCCAGTTAGGTAATAACAGATTTGGAAAAAATTCTAGTGACTATGTTAAATTCCCAGTTTTATAAACATGGAAACTGAAGCCACAAATATTAAGTAATAAAACACAAATCTGAAGATTAGTGAGACCTCAGGCTAGAAATCAGGCTAAATCCTAGCTTGTTATTATGCTTTTAAATCATCATACAACTTCCTAAGGCCTGTCCTTCAAGGTGTTTTGTTCCTTAAAATGAAATCACACCCTATCAAATATTCTAAGGAAACTTATTTTTAAAATCATTTGACTTTCTGACAAACTAAATTCAAGGATAGAATTACTAGTTGCCCAAGTTTAAATGAATTGATTCAAATTGCCAAGCTTAAAGTATGTTTTTACTAGGAGATAGGAGATGTATAAAGCACATGCCAACCTCAGTGTCCCTTGCAGCTTTCTATAGAAAAATTTTACAAAAGTTAGATCATTAGTCTAAAAAATTATATAGTGCCTTCATCTAGAAGTCATATATAAATTTTGGAATCTAAAGAAATGGCCTGAATGCAAATAATAAAGAAATAAAAATAAAAAATATATGCACCAACAGAACTGACAGCCAGAATACTAAGTCAAATGGGAATTAATTACGGAAAGCCTAGCAGAGTGTTTGAACAACTTAATTACAGATCAGGGACAACATTTAGGAAGTCTCGGAGACACAGTAAGAGTTTGGTTTTAGTACCACAGACAGCAATTGCAGTGTAATATTGGTAGAAAAGATAGAAAGGTGAAGCACAAAAAGAGAACGTAGATCTATTTTCACGGTCTGTGATGTTAAAAGGACCTAGACCCAGGTGCTATTACTTTAAAATGAAAATCTTTTCACTTGGGTACCTTTGCTGCAACTGTATCAAGTGTACCATGGCTGAGGGTTTACTATGCAAGGTTATGAGTGATCGAGATATATATACTATAGCAATCAAGTTTCCCTTTCTTATTTTTTGACAATATTCTATATTAGAAGGTTAAATATAACTTTTAAAACTGTTACATAAAGGTGATTTCTGAGGCAAGACAAAACTTTTCCCTGTTTTTTTCTTGCTATATATATGTACTCAACAGATATATGTACTCTTATAGCAGTTTTCTTTATAATTATTTAGCAGGTGTCTTTCAAAGAGTGAATGGTTATATCATAGAATACTTGGCAATTAAAAGGAAGACAACAATTCTGATAAATTTTGAGGGAATTGGGCTGAGTGAAAAAAGGCAAACCCCAAGTTTTACACAGTATGATTATATTTACATAACATTCTTGCAATGAAACATTTATTGAAACAGAGAACATAGCTGTTGCCAAACACTGAGGGGGGTGGATACGGAATGGAAGTGAGTGTGGCTATACAAGGGCAACATGAGGGGTCCTTGTGGTGATGGGAATGTTCCACTTGGCCACACTGGAAGATACACATGTAATAAATTGCATAGAACTAAATACACACAAACACACACACATAAATGAGTTATCATAAAACTGGGGAGATTTGAATAACATTGGTAGAATGTATAAATGTCAATTTCCTGGCTGTGATAGTACCATACACCATAGATTTTTTTTCTGCCTATTTTATTTTTCACATTTTTAAAACTTAAACTTATTGAGGTGACATTATTTAAAAACATTTTATAAATTTCAGGTGTACAAATTTATAACACAGCCTCTGTACACTCTATTGTGTACACACCACCCCAAGCCTGGTCTCATTCCATCAGACCAGGAACGAGACTAGTCTGTGTTTGACCCCTGTATTCTCCTCTTCCTCCCCCTACCCCTTCCCCTCTGGTGACCACCATTCTGTTGTCTGTATCTATGAGTTTGTTTTTGTTTGCTGGTTTCATTTGTTCATTTGTTGTTTTATGTTTTACATCCCACATATGTGTGAAAGCATACTGTCTTGTCCTTTTCCACTTGGCTTATTTCACTTAGCATAATACTTTTAAGGTGGATGCGTGTTGTCACAAAATAGCAATATTTCATCTTTTTGGTAGGTGGGAAGTATTCCATTGTGTATATGTACTGCACTTCTTCATCCAATCTGTCGAAGGACACTTGGTTCTGGTGAATAATGCTGCAATGAACATAGGGCTATATATATATCTTTATGAATAAATGTTTTCAAATTTTTTGGATAGATTCCCAGAAGAGGAATTGCTGGGTCATATGGTAACTCTATTCTTAATTTTTTGAGTAACCTCCATACTGTTTTTCATAGTGACTGCACCAACTTCCATTTCTCTCTGGCACTTGTTATTTCTTATCTCATTGATAACACCCATTCCAACAGATGTGACGCAGTACCTCACTGTGATTTTGGTTTACATTTCCCTTATAACTAGTGATGTTGAACATCTTTTTTCATATCTGTTAGCCATCTGTGTGTCCTTCATGGAAAAGTATCTATTTAGTTTTTAAAGTTGTTATCAGGAGGAAACTGAGTAAAGGGAACATGGGTTCTTTTTATTTCTTATAATGGCATGTGAGTCTATAATTATCTCTTAATACTAAGCTTAATTTAAAATGATTTTACAACAAATAAAACCAATGAAATACCAGTAAAATTTTGCACTTTTCTGTGTCCTTATTGTGTCATTGTGACCTGTTATATCCCTCTGTCACTTGTTTATGAGTTTAAAGAAAGAACATTATTTTATGTCTCAACTGCTGACTTTACACACAACTGTCCATTTCTGCAACTTCACTTGGAGATAAAGATACATGACCTCAGTAAAATGTATAAGGACTTAGAAAAAAATCCTGCTTCTGGCTCTAGGCTTTTTTCTCAAATAGTGGAAGCTTTGAGGAAAGATGGCATGTTAAACTTCTGATTCAATCAAAGACATATTAACTTTATTTTAGTTTCATGCTGTTATCAGGTACAGACCTCTATCTATAGCAGGGGGCTACATATTATATTTGCATATAAGACTTTTTAATCTTATTCATTCTCTTGTCCATTGTAGATTTTAGAGCATGCTGATGTGTCCATTGAGCTTTTTCCAAAATATTTTTAAAGAACTTTATTTATTTGTTTTTAGAAAGAGGGGAAGGGAGGGAGATAGAGAGGGACTGAGCTGGCAACCTTTTGGTTTGCAGGCCAGCACTCAAGTCACTGTGCCACACCAGCCAGGGCCCCACTGAGCTTTTTAAAAGTCCCCTAGGATACAGCGTTCACATATATGTTAGTATACCTCCCATAAGGAAATCATTTTTTACTAGCTATGGATTCTTCTCTTCTACATTATAATATTATATTTATAACTTTAAGCTTACTTATTCTGCTCATCATATTGAAATTGCACTTACTTTAATCATCCTGAGGTTAAAATAAGACTTAATATGTCATTTATTATAATTTTTATGACTTTATTATCCCTACAAAAGTCTAGAGTCTCCATCTTCCTTTGCCACTCTTTGGTATTTGTATAAAGAGGCATTTCCTACTTTATGTTATGTTCTTCCTTAAGTTATATCACATTCTTTGACTTGCCTTTTCTAATTTGACCTTTATTATTTTTAGCTTTCTTTTCCTTTTCTGTTATTTTCACTAGTTTTTATTAACAAAACTAATTAGGTATTTGTGACTTTTTTATTTTGAATGCCCTACTTATATTTTCCCTGATGCTCATGCATTACTAGATTCTCTGGATGCTATTAAATCACCCCAAGAGCCTATGCTGGAATAGGTCCAGATGACTAAACCTGCTTCTCACTTCCTAATCAGATTAAATCATATTTTATATAGCATAATTGTGCATGTTCTTAAAATAGTACTATGATCATTTCTTATTCTACTGAACAGCCTAGAGGAATTCATTGGCTATAATTACTGATTATAAAATAACACTTGAATACTAACTAAAATTTATTATATTATATTATATTCCTTCTTAATTCCCTCAATTATTTGTTTGGTTGGTTTATTTTATTGTGATGAATGTATCTTAGTAAGTCCTTTTAAATATCTTACAAAAATAAGGCACAAACCAAGGAGATGAATAGATCAGTCAGAGAGAATGTGTTAGACAATTAGATAACATAGGAAAGAAATTAATCTTTAATTACGGTCTCTACTAAGTAAAGGAACAACCTCTTCTTCAACCAGTCTACATTTAGCTGAACGTATCTCCACTGGAAAGCTCACTGTAGCCTAAAGAGTACAACATGTAATCTTTTAGTATTTGAGACCCTATAAAATTTAGCTTCAAGCCATTTTTCTTCATGCCCCATGATGTTCTCTGCTCAGATTGTCCTCTGTTCTGGCTACTCAGAATCATGCTCATCCCACAAATGAACTGCCCTTTTATCTCTCACTATGAAAACATAGGTAACAGTCTTCATCTTTATCAATGCTCTTCCAGTTGGCATTATGAAGTCCATGTATAAGCAGGGTTGGCCAACCCACCCATGGATATTGCTTCTCAAAGGTAGGCAGCAGAAGCCACTCAGCACTTACGAAGTCCTACAGAGGGTAGGAAGCTCTGCAAATGTCATGGGCAAGAATATGAATGGTACAGGACTTCTGAATGTCAGACCTCTTCTACAAGGCATCCAGACATTAGGGTCTTCCCAACCTATCTCCTTAGGGATAATAAAAAACAGATCAGAATAGTTCCCTAATTCGCCAGCTTTCAGACCAAGATAGAATATGCTTCCTTGGAGACATTGATCCTACTTTGTTAATAAGAATGTGTGTCTAAGATTAACAAGAATAAAGGGATGTAGCCAGATGAATTAAAGGTTCATAAAAGAGATATGGGATTCTGCTCCTGTCAGGAATGACACTAGGGACTGAATCTGAAATTCATCTTAACCATCCCAGCATCTAGCATGGCAAAGGCCCATTGGAGGCACTTTATTCTGGAGTAAATGGGTAGATAGATGTTGGAATGGATGCTTTTTCCATGGGCTATATACTCTTTCAACTATTTCTGGCCACCAAAGTAATTTAAAATCTAGTTTGAATTTCATCTGTCACGAAACTTTTTCCAGTTCCCCAAGTGGGAGGTAACCATTACATCTTCTGAATTCATAGTTTATTCTTTAGTCTGTACTTGTCTAATTATGCTTTTTTATTGCAGTTAAAGTCAAGTATAGCATTGCCTTTGATAGAGTGTAAATCCTTTGATATCTGGAAGTTTATTTTATTGAACCTTGTACTCCTCAAAGGTTAAGCATCGTGCCTGGCACTGAGCAGTCACTGAATAAATAATCTGCAAACAAGTAGTCCACTTTCTAATCTATGATCTCAGATCCCTGCTCCACATTCAGTCAGCATGTAGAAACTAGAATAATACTAGTCACATATTCAACAAATGCTTATTGAACACCTACTCTCGGCTTGGTAAGAACATAGTTAAAAGTTAATCACTTTGACATTTGCTCATTATGTCTAAAATATGAGTTTACCAAATGCTTGTTTTCTCATAAGCATTGATAAGAGTACTAACACAAACTAACATTTTTTGAAAATGATAAATTAAACTATCTCATAAACAAATATATAGTTTTGATAATGAATCACCTTGTAACAAGGAAAGGAAATAGAACAAATTATTTTCAGAATAAAGGCATTTATAGTGACATTTCAAATTCTGTTGGAATGTAGTGAAAGGTCTCAGTGAATTGACTTCATGTTTGGTAAGGAAGGGAGCCCTATGTGTAATGCTTGTATCAGAGGGCTGACTGTCTTATAGGCACTGATGTTAATATGAAAGAACATTTCCAAATGCAGCCAGGTTTGCGAATGGAGAAACAGAGCAAGAGAGAAACTGCACAATTCCTAAGAGTCAAAGCAAATAAAAGGTCAAGTCACCCCTCAAGCATGGTTTTGACTCCTTTCAATTCATTCCTACTTCAAGACCGTTTCACTATAGGAAAACTGTTCCTCTATAAAACAAACGAACCTAATTATTTTGTTTAAGAACTTTTGATGTTTATCCAAAATAGCAAACACTTGAGGCAAGTCAGAAAACTCAAAAATTCTCCCTTTTCGTATTCCAAGCAAGTTGAGGAAATCCTGGTATAGCATGTATCTGACTGGCTATATATAGGTAAACAAATATATTCACTAAAATATCATGTTACAAATACTATATGACAGGTACATAGGAATGGCAGATTTGATGGGGCTAAATTCCACCAGAAAGTTTGCTCAGCATCTCCAAAGAACTGGAATCATGAAGTTCATTTACTTTTCATACCAAAATAAACATTTGGAGCTTCGTGTATATGCACAGACAAGCTGTCACAGTACATGCATGTGGGTGTACCTTTTTATACTCAGATCATCAAGATGAGTGTAGAAAAGATTTCATATCTATGGTATTTCAGATTGAAATACTTATTTTATTTTATTTTATTTTATTTACTGGGGTGACATCGGTTAATGAAATCATATAGGTTCTTGGTACACAATTCTACAACACATCATCAGTATGTTGTATTGTGTGCTCACCACCCCAAGTCAAGTCTCCTTCCATCACCATTTATCCCCCTTTACTCTCTTCCACCTCCCCCACCCCCTTCCGTCTGCAATCGCCCTACTGTTGTCAGTGTCCATGAGCTTCCCTTCCTCTCTCTCTTTCTTTCTTTCTTTCTTTCTTTTCCATTCATCATTCTCTCCTAGTCTCCAACCCTCACCCCTTTAACAGCTGTCAGTCAGTTCTCTGCATCCGTGAGTCCATTTCAAAAAGAAAAATATCCATTGTAGATCCTTTGCAGTAACCTGGTTATACTGGGAAAACAAAACAAAACAAAACTATTAAAACTATTATTACCATATGCATTTAACACTGAACACATGTCAGTGAATGTTTTTTTCTGGATATTTATATCCATATATTATACACGTAATTTTCTTTAATTTCCCCCAAACTCTGTGAAGTAGTTATGATTGTTTCCATGTAGATGAAGAACCTGAGACCAAGACAGGTAAAAACAATGTGTCCAAGGCTATGGGAAGTTAGTGTTCAAACATCATCTTTCTGACTTTGAGGTCTTATTCTTGACCACTATACTACAATGCATTTAATCTTCAAAGTAAGTCCATTTATTATCCTCATTTAACAGATGAGAAAACTGAGCTCAGAATTCAGTACCTTATCAAGAGTTACACTAGTCTATGGAATGGCCCACTGAAAAGTTAAATCAGGGACACTGAAGCCTTTCTTCTTCAAACCAACCTTTGCAATTGACACTATGCCAGTCCTAATTATGGTTGAGGCACTCGTGAAGTCACTGTTCTTTCATATTTTTATGTATCTTCAAATTACTTACTTGAATAAAAAGATAAGAAAACAAAACATATGTCTCATTCCTACAGTAATGCCAAAAAAAGAGTGGCTCTGGTTGGAAGAATAAAAATGTGAGCCCTGAGTTATTTCAGGCCCATCCAGCAACCTCGCCCGCCCTCTCCCTGTGGACTCGAGGCAGCATATGGCTGTTCTCTCTCAGATCGGGCTTTGATGTTTACTCTGAACCTCTCGATTACAATATGTTTTGTAATCACTAATAAGGACCACCTGTCTCTTGAGAAAATCAGCCTAATAAAATGGAGAGACCTGATTGTTCAGATTCACGCTCGAGCAGATGATACATCTTTCATGTGTGGACTGAGATTACTGAATAAAAACCCTAAATCAATACAAACAATTTATATTAACTGATGGCAATCGCTCAATGAAGAACATGTGTTAGTTCCATAAAAAAGAAAAGGAAACAGTAATATGTGAAATAATAAAGACAACACTTTGGAGAAACTAAAACATCTCATAACAGAAAGACTAGACCTGGCTGGTGTGGCTCAGTGGATTGAGTGCCAGCCTGCAAAGCAAAGGGTCACTGGTTCAATTCCCAGTCAGGGCACATGCATGGGTTGCAGGCCAGGTCCGAGGTGGGTGGCACACAAAAGGAAACCACACATTGATATTTCTCTCTTTCTCCCTCCTTTCTCCTCTCTCTAAAAGTAAATAAATAAAATCTTTTAAAAAGAAAAAGAAAAGAAATAACCTATTTGTATTAAAAATTCCTTTACCCCACTAAGATATATTCAGGGCAAATTTGTTGCACTTATATATGATTAATTATACTCTCTGTGCACAAAATTATCCTATGGTTGAATTCAGCCAGAAAAATTGGCTCTTTGAAAATAAGCAGAATTTAGTCAAATAACTGGCTGATAAATGTCTCCCTTTGAGAATGTGAGATCTGTTGTCAATCCGGATTAACAGAATAAGAAGAGATGGAGTATACGGAGAGGAGTGCCCTTCACTGACCCTCAACAACCCCTGCCAGTAGCCAGGCCAGAGTAGCAAACTCTCTCCATGCTGCCCTTGAAAATCCATGCATATGCCTTCATCAGTGCAACTGCCTCATTGTGCTAGAATTATTGGTCTGAGCTCCCTGAGAGCAGGGACCACGTACTGACTCTAGTTGCAAGATTTAGCACAGAATACGTGCACAGAGGACTTTATCAAATCCATTCAAAATTCACCATAGAGGTGACACTTAGTAGCCATGTGCTACTACAAAAAAACTATGTGTTTTTCTTATGTAAAGTTTACTTTTTAAATGCAGGTAGGTATTCTCAAACATCAAGGGCAATATTAAAGATGGGCAGAAACAATGAGCTGTGGACACAAATGGTCAGCATTTGAAGTGTGAAGATGCACTCAGAACTTTCTAATAACAAACTTTCTAAAAGCAGGAGCCTCTTCTAACAAAGACCGTCACCCTGCCCTGTCCTGCCCACACACATTAGCTGACCTCCCACTGCCCACACAGAATCATGAGATACTGAATTCATAACAGGTAATATGCATGGGTTTCATGGGTGCCAGGCACTGGACGAAGTGCTGAATGTTATTATTCTGTTTAATTCTTATTACCACCAAGAAGAGTAGGCGCTACTAATGTTTCCGTTTTACATGTGATGAAATGGAGGCAAAGAATTTGTTTGGTGCCTTGCCCAAGTTGTAAGCAGAATTTTAATAAACTGGTCATTTTCCAAGCACCTCCTACTCCACCTTCAAGCAGGTGACCGATCCAACACCCCCCAAAAATCAGTCATTTAGTTCATCTTGAGATTCCAGAATGTAACAGAATTGATGTAATTTCTCCCCACGGTCTAATTTACTCTTTCCTTCTCAGACATCCCCTCGTCCTGTTTCCATAGAATAATCACTGCTATCCAGTCATGCACAAGCATAATCATGCTTCAGAAATAATTCTCATAAACAGTTTGATGTATTTGATGAACAATAACACAATAATAAACATAAAACTTTCAGGCATCATTAAACATACATAAAAGATCAGCTTGTGAATCAATATAAAGTTTTATAATAAATATATCATGCACATATGGAGAGATGCGTATGTGTACTTGAGTGTATAATTATTTTAAGTATCATGGTATTGTATTAGTACACATATTTTTCAACCATTTAATTTTGTTATGCAAATCCCTAATCATAAGACTATAATAAGGAGGCTGGCATTAATAAAAGTCAGATAAAAAGTAGCTTTCCATCTGAGTCCTCATCAAATTTTCTTTGTTATGTTTAGTCTATTAAAACTCTTTCACATAGTTCCATTTTCAAAAGTGCTTTTTGCCAAAAAGCTATTGGTTTTCAGATTAATATCAAGAACCTGAATAGTAGATAAAGCTACATGTGGATAACTGTCAATTTGAGTCACAGAACAATGAGTAAGATTTCATGAGGCTGCTACATGTAGTAAATTATAGATATATAGTCATACATCATACAACATGGTTGAAATAGAAGTTACCTTTGTTCATTATTCAATGCAGAATTGTGCTAATTATCAGAGGGTCATTTGGGAGACAATAAATCATAAATACCCAGTTTTATTATTATCATCTGCTTCTCTTCTGAGAGCTCTGGTGACTAGATCTGCATACACATGCCACTGAAGGGGATGTATTGGGGCATATGGAAGGGAAAATGTATTAAAATGCTAAATTTATGTCCTTTGAGTGAGTTCAAACACAGGAAAGCACTTGTGCGCATGTCACACACAGAGACGAGGATGATTTCTCTCCCGCCCTCATGTATATCATCAGCTTTTACCTTTCAGCTAGGATAAGCCATAGCTAGGAAATGAACTCCATCATTTATTTAGGAAATGAACTAAAGCTCTCACAGTGTTATGGTAGCTTTGGGAATCAAGAAGAGGAGATACTTTCATGGAAGGAAAGAGTGGAATACAAATTAAAACAATAGAACAGTAAAAGAGTATGTTTCTAGTTCATTTGAAGCATTTTTAAAGCATCTTGTTGCCTATAGAGGAAACACTACTGTTGTAGCAATTCCTCAGCCACTCAGTTTCTGAAAAGAGTCCTATATTATAGATATAGAAGAGATACTGAATGAAAGATCACCCATTCTTCACTGAGACTACAGGGCAGCTCCCTTACTTTATACCCAAAGAAGCCAGTAAGCACTGGTATGATGCCAAAGGCTATTCAAATGTGAAATAATTCCATATCCAGTGGTAAACAGATACTACCCCTACCACCCTGCACCCTCCCCATGCAGCCACCGCCAGCCCTGTGCCCTGGGACTTCCTGGGCCTCCCTTACTCATTGAGTTCAGGATTGGCTTTCTGCTCCAGAGTCCCTTATGACTGGTGCGTGCAGCCAGAAGCAGCTCTCCCCAGAGCCCCCAAAGACTCCTTCCCTAGGAGATCCCCTGGGAAGGCTGCCCACCAACCACACACATCTGAAGAGGTCCCGCTGCCCTCCAGCATCCCTCATGCCACCCCCACCTGGTCCCCACCAGACCCCAGCAGGAGAAGACAGATCCCCAGGGTAGCATGGCACCCAGGCAGGCAAACACCCAGCTGTGTTTGACACCAACCCCAGGACCTAGGACCCCGCTTCAGTCTGGCCTGTACACACACACAGACTCTGTGACCCACTCCCCAACACACACACACACGCACACAAAGACTTGAACACACCAGTCTTCCAGAACAGGGCAAAATTTCTCGAAGTATATGGATAGTCCATTAAAAGAAAAAATCTTCCATTAGATCCCTATAAATATCAGATTTCTGTGTAGACATTTAGGACTTTCCATAACGTTTCAAAGTTGAAGGCTGAAGGCTGAAAGTTTGATCTGAAGGTAGGATCAAATCATACATTTTTGAAAAACTTATTTACAAGAAAATGTACTCTAACAAGTTATATACTTAAAAATAAAGTGTTCCTCTTTGAGAACAGCATCTGTTAGTGCACACTTATATTGATACTTGCTTTGAGATGGAGCTGGTTGGTCCAGTGCCCAATGACTTTGTATTCGGTGCTTTTGTTGGTTATTTGATACTGGAAGATATCATAGCGTCCAGGCGCATCTCCATTTTCATTAAAAGTGACGGGTGTTCCAGCACTACCTGTAAGCGTTTAGAAAACAATGTTAGTCAAGTCTGAGTAAGATAGCCCATTGGCCTTATTTTTCTCTAAGAAAGAACCATAGATAAAATATATTGTGCATGGTAAAAGATATGAAGATCGTAATCCATACAAGGTCATTCTTGAGAGCATAATATCTTTCACATGAAAAGAGGCCCAGACGTATGTACAGAAGGAAGACATGCTTTATTGTACTCATTATAAAGTAAATGATGAGTATCCACGTTAGGCATAACAGTTAAATAAATAAAAGTTGATGGGCTGAACATTCAATACTGGCTACAGAGAATGACAGTTAATAGAAAAGAGTGTAAATGTCTTGAAGCATAACGGCTACTGTATAATAGGAACCACAAACAGCAACTGAAATGTGGCAAGAGGACGACCCAGCCAGATTCCCTGGAGTTTTACTGTATTCTGATTTGAGCTGCGTTCTGAAGCAGTTGCCCTATTCAATTTCTCTTCTAAGGCTCTGCTTCTGCTACCTTTGCCCAAGGGTATACCAACGTGGGCTGCTGTTGGGAACCTCTCAGTGGGCGAGGAAGGGATCGTTGGGAAGTCCCAACTCCAGTGAGATGACAAAAGCCCCCCTAGTTCACTGGGACGAGGGTAATAGTGGCAGGGCAGCAGAATGCAGAAATGCAATCTTTGCTTACCTCCCATTTCTCCCGAAAGCTTTCATCTTTTCTCTTAATAGCTTCTGCTCGTTTTTACTTCCCCTCTCATTACCTTTTATATAATCACACGTTTGAGAGTAGAAAGGGACCACTATCCCCAGTGCTTTCTGTTCCATGGACCCTCACTGTCCGCATAAACCTTCCTTTTCTGTAACAGTCTTCAGAGACCCTCCCCCACCTTGTCCTCTGGGATTACTCTTTGCTATCTGGACAAATTCCCCTGACGCTGTTCCCTTTTCTTTGTGTCTGTCTTCTCTCTGCAGGCCCTATCCCCTGAACTTCTTCTCACAGCACATAGGATTTAAGTTCTGTACTATACTAGAAAGTGTCTCCCTGCTATTTCTTTTCCATATTGTTTTCTCCAAAAATGGATACTACTAATTGTTGTGTATGTCAACTCTATATATTTCCATCTTAGAATGAGGCCCTTATTCTACCTATTTTTCTTATTCTAGGGCTTTTAACTAAAACCAATAATCACAAAATTCTACATTTCACTTGTCAAACAAAATGGATGGCTTAGGACAGCAAGTTTCAAATAAATACAATCAGAGTCATGCACCAGCATTCAGAGTACTTTCCTGGTCTTTAATGAAGAGATGCCTCATATCCTCTGTTCCCTGGAATCTTCCTCAAATTTAAACAGTGTGAGGTGTCTGATGAGACCGTGGGTACTGGCATGGGCAAAACTGCCAGGGCCACAGTATATGGCACAGCATGGAAAACAGAGCACTGGTCTGAGCGTCGAGAGTGGCAGAGCGGTGCAGATTCCGCTTCCCCATTTATTTCCATAACTTGTGCATATCTGTGTTGTTTTCACTTGTCACATGGGGACTTAACAATGAATATGAACACACTTTGAAGTCCTAAAGGAGCTGTGTGCATTGGAATTATTCTTATTAATAGTTCATAAGGGAAATTACTTTATATATAAATCAAGAAAGAAATGAGGAATTGGAGAGTAAAACAGGAGCCCTCCAAGCGATTGGCACTATCTCAGCTACTCCTTAGACACTCAAGTGGAAACCCATTGGCCATACCTGACCAAAATCTTTTTAACTCATGGTGACCTCAAGCACATTTTTCTTTTAAATCCTCAATTTCCTTATCAGTAAAACTGAGGTAATAAAGACAATTTAGACCCTTTTCTCCAGGATTGGTATGAGAATTAAATGAACAAGTGCTTATCAAGCACATTGAGCAGTACATGGTGTATTTAGACGTGATTCACATTCACGCCCTAGGTATTTTCAGTTCACACCAACGCAGAGTAATAGGAGTTGAAAGTTCTTGAAGTGGTATCTAGATAAAAGATTATGGAAATTCAAATGAGAAAGGTATTCCTGAAGAGAAAAATACCTATCAGTTATGAAATTTTCATTAACATCATCAATTTATGTGTTACTTCAAAAAGTCCTGCTGTCCTATTCTCTGTCAATAAAGGGACATTTTATTTTCTCTACCTGAAGTCCCCAACATTGTCACATTCTTCACTGAATGACCATCTTCTGCAACAGCCGCCCCAACCTTTTTCACCCTAATGGTGCCCAAGATTGAAGAATGCTGCCTGTGTGACACATTCTCAAAAATGTGCCCTGAATGATATGGAATTCCCAGTGTACCCCTGTTTCTACACATCTTTTCTTGAAAAAGTACACTGGAAAGCAAGTGAATGACAACTATGTTATAACAGAAATAATAATAATTGTTCAACTTGGATCAGGGGTGCCCAACCTCTCTCCTCCTGGTCCATGGATGCCACTCGCATTGCCTCCTGAGCTCTGCCCCGCAACCCACCCCATCCATGCAAAAATGGTCTTCCATGAAACCTGCCCCCAGTACCAAAAAGGTTGGGGACCGCTGACTTAGATCCTTCAAATATCATCAATAGCAAGTTACATGAAATTTGACACTGTATTAAGAGGCGATATATTAATACTAAAATGATAAGAGAGTAGGTTTTGGAACCAGATCATTGGGTTTACATCCCGGCTCTGTCATAGAGGTATGATCTCAAGTTACTTAATTTCACTGTATTTTATCTGTCTCATTCTTAAAATGGGCTCATAGTAGCATCCATCTCAAAAGGATATATGAGGATTAAAAGAATGAATATCTGTAAACTATGTGATATATAGTAAGCATTTAATAAGTACTAACTATTATTTTTTTACTGTCCTATGACAATGCTGTATTTGAGATCCAGTGTCTATATAAGAACGTAGAATTTCTCACCAAGCACATATGGCTTTCCTGAAGTTACACTTACATTATCTGTTTTCCTCTTTCAACACAATGCCATGCATACCGAAAATCCAGTTCTCTAAATTCACTTCTTTACCATTCTCTTCTTTACCATCCTGTCTCTGCACATGTTCTATTCTGTAAGTTCCCTTCCTCCTACCTCCTAACCTTTCTTCTCTATGTAGGTCCTTTAAAATGTGGCTCAAATGTCACACTTACAGAAACCATGAACAGAAGGCCAAGTGACTCTTCATGTCCTATCCTGCTTTATCATAGTATTTGCTACACTCTGCACACTTTCACCAGCCAACCCCCTACCTAATCAACACATTTATTCAATGGTTACTTACTGAGAACCTATTATATGTTCAGTACTGGGTGGACCTTTGGCTACTCTCACAAAACTATGACCTCCTTAATAAAGGCAGAGTGTATCTCTTCTTTGTAGGCACTGCACCAAAGACGGCTCCTTACTGACTCAGCAATCCATTAATTGTCGTAAAGGATGAAAAATACACACTACTGATCTAAAGAAAAACTGTACATACCATCTTCAAAACATTATGAACTTCATTTATATCACCTCTCACCTTTTATATTCACTGATAAAGGAGCCAAATCACTGTGAACAGCCTTTTACACTATTATCAGTGTGATGCTAGCAACCATTCTTATAACTTGTTTTACTAATCTAATTTCAGATCCTGAGCTAGGCTTGCAGTTGAATTATTATTTATTTATTATTAATTTATTTTCATCCCCACCTGAGGACTTTTTAAAATTGCTTTTAGAGAGAGAGGGGGAGGAATAGAGGAAGGGAGAAAGAAAAACCATCAATGTGAGAGAGAAGCATTGATTGGTTGCCTCCCTGTAATGTATGCAGACCAGGAATTGAACCCGCAATCAGCCATGACAGGGAATCAAACCTGCAACTTTTGGGCTACTGTTTGATGCTTCAACCCACTAAGCTGCACTGGCCAAGGCAGTAGTTGATTTATTTTAAAACTTTCACATAAAAAACTGACTCCATTGGCATATTGGCTTTTCTCAAAGGATTGCCCTGTGGTTCTGTGGTCTGTGTAACAAAGAACACCCTTGAATGAGTGAGGGGTCAGGCTTTTTACCTATTTCGACAAATAGAAATTTGAAAGATCATCCTTTTATTGAATCTGGCCACCCTGGAAAACAGAATTAAGTGGCATTTTGTACAGAAAAAATAATTCCAAATGACAAATGTCTCAATATATCCATCACTTCATTATGGTTTAGTAACAACACAGATATAAAACAAATATATTTGGTTGAGCTAATGTGTGTGTGTATATATATGCTAACAATTTTATATTATATATAAAAATAATATATATTATTATATAATTCTTATTATATCATTCTTATTTTTATTCCATCCTGATGTTTAGAGAGAAAATCCTTATTTTTTCTTTCCATCCTACAGTTTAGTTATTCAGTAACTTTGAAGTCAATTAATTTTTAAATACACTTTTAGTCCATGTGCACTTGAGGAGAAATGGAAACAAGGACGTGCAGTGGGAGGCAGCTTTTACTCATCCGGTTCTGCTCTCAGAGCCTGTACATCTCCTTGAATAATTTCTGTTCAATAAGAAACGTGTGGAAAACTACATTTTTATTACTGGGCACATCAAGCACTTCAATGTGCTTTTGTAGGAAAAACGATACCTTCAGTGAAGACTTTATGTGACAGCGTTGGCTCTGCTCAACATTGTTCTGGGGAACAGGGAGTATGGCCTTGGGATGCGGGGACTGGAGTTTGATTGCTGGCTCTGCCAATTACCTGTGTGATCGGGCCCCTTACCGTCACTAAACCTGCTTACTTCACTGTCAGGGGAGCACAACAGCCCCAACATCCTGGGGCTGTTATAGGGTAAGGACTTAGTGGGTGACCAGCACATGCGAGCTGTGCAGTAAAGGGAAATAAAAATCATTGCTACCCATTCCTTTGCCTACATGTATGCTCCTTTGATCTACATTGCATTGTTTCCACAAAACAAAAACCAAGGGGAGAATAATTCACCCACCTTTATGTGCAAATATTAGAAATATATTTATAAACATAAGCCACTCAGTTTATTGTCATATTTATTACTTACCTTCCTCCCTCTTGCTACAAAACATTATCTATTTTCCTTCTCATAACTGCCTACACTAATGGGTAAGGAGGAAAAAAAATAACAAAGCTAAAAATGAAACCAGTTAATTTACCAATTTTTAGTGCCCTCAAAAGAAAAATGAATGTATAAGATTCAAGTCACTGACCAAAATGCCATAGGAAACAGCAGTTTTCAACAGAACCTCAATTATTCATGTTCTCCCTCTTCTTATCCAGTTTATTTTAGCACGTATTCATTACAATCAATAAACAGAACTATATATGTGAATTAGAATCATATTATAGTGTAATTATTTAGAAATCAGCCAAATTGTTCTTATATATCAATTACTTGGCCTTTGTTCATTGAAGACTTGAGCATTTGATGTGCTGTATTCATCTCCATCCTCATTCCTGTTATCACTTCTGGAGGCCTCATCATCCACCTGGGAGACACAGCATCCTGGCCTCTGCATCAGCTGACTGCCTCACTTCCAGTGATCATTCCTTTCATGCATCTCACCACCCACCATTATGATCACCCTCTAAAAATCATCCTGTCCAGGAACTACATCACCTCTGTGGATACCAACTCCCACCCCAAACCCTGCAATGGTTCCATAAGCCCCTACATGTACTGATTAATTATCACCCAGCTTGTCATTAGACTTCACCCCCATATAGCTTCTCTCCCCTCCTATTCTTGTGTAGGTTCTATGATATTCCCCGCAAATACCCTCTGTTCTCTCGTACGTCTCCCTCTGTCTAGTTTTACTGCCAAGTCACAATTGTGATTAAACATATTCTTTGCCTACATTCAAGTATCTCGATATTGTTTCAGAAAGCCATAAATCTTTACTGTGTGGCAAGGCCAGCATGAGACTTAGGCACATCAGGTGCCTCGGGCAGTTCTGAGAGAGAGCACCTCACTAAATTCTACACAGTCTGTGCCTTGCTTGCTTCATTTAGTCTGACCCTGCTGTCTGGTCTTACTTTAAATTCATGACTTGAGCTTTCATATGTATAGTCAACATGGCTTCCCAATTCCACTACACTCCCCCGCTTTGGAATGACTGACTATTCCAACTATTCCATGCCTCGCATATCCAGCATCTTCATTCACCTGTCACTTCGGTTTGT
This sequence comes from Phyllostomus hastatus, assembly GCF_019186645.2. Lineage (NCBI taxonomy): Eukaryota > Metazoa > Chordata > Mammalia > Chiroptera > Phyllostomidae > Phyllostomus > Phyllostomus hastatus. The sequence goes on along the minus strand of NW_025334006.1, from coordinate 11,989,077 downwards.
CTCACACTTCTTCGTTGAGGAAAAAAAGCAATAAGACAAAAACTCCCTCATCATGCAAAACACAGTCAACCTGCATCTACACTGCCATGTTATCTCTTCCTCCTGTTGACACACATCCCCAATCCAGGCAAAGGTGCCCTCCTCCTCCCGTGCTAGGACCTCATTAACTCCCACTCTCCACACCCTTTCAGTTTCACAGTTAACTTTGTTCTACACCAGGAAACCTAGACTAACTGCAGTACGCTCTTTGGCTTACAAATGAGTTCTAATAGCTTTCATCTTTAAAAAAATCTAGCCAATAAATCCCTTTACTAACCACATTGCCTAATTTATACATTCTCAAGAGTGAAAAAATAACTTTTTTAGTGACCTGTCCTCCCTCTCTCCATTTTCTTATTTTCCATTAACTCTTCACACCATTTGAATATGAAATTTAACCTCACATGTCCACTGATAAGTCTCAAATTTATACATCTATCCCTGAGTGCAGACTTATCCAATTACCTGTATCTGTTCTTGGTTGTTTGATATCTTAAATTTTATACATCGGACAAAACATGATTCTTTTCCATTTCCAAATACATTCTTCATAGTTCTTTCCCCTCTCAGTAAGCAGCTGAGGACTGTCCATCCATTCAATAAAGTCAAAACCTAAGTGAAAACCACCCACATCCAACTGTAAAACACTAAAAATGAATGTATGCTATGAATTTTAGTTCTTTAACTGTAACAAATGTACTACACTAATAGAAAAATACTAATAATTGGGAAAACTGTGTGTGTCAGTGGGTGAAATATGGAAACTGTCTGTACTAGATCAATTTTTCTGTAAATCTAGTTATTTTTTAAAGAATTCCACAAACAGTAAAACAGAATAGATAAAATTATTTTCAGTAATATAATTTGTGTAACCCAATATATGCAATGTATTATGATATCAATATGTAACCAATATAAAAATATGAATGAGATATTTAGCTCTTCCTGGTGTAGCTCAGTGGATTGAATGTGGGCCTGGGTCCACCAGGGGCACAAAGGGTCACCAGTTTGGTTCCCAGTCAGGACACATGCCTGGGTTGCAGGCCAGGTCCCCAGTGGGGGCCACATGAGAGGCAACCACACTGATGTTTCTCTCCCTCTCTTTCTCCTTCCCTTGCCCTCTCTCTAAAAATAAATAAATAAAATCTTTAAAATATATTCATGAGATATTTTATACTTATTTTTACATACCAAGTCTTCAAAATGCTGTGTATACTTTATACTTAAAGAGTCAGACCAGCCATATTTCAAGTGCTCAGTAGCAATCTGTATTAAATAGCACAGGACTGAAAGACGAATCATTCCGGCAGCCATCACTCCAACACTTCGCTCACTGGGGAAGGAGTCCACTGCTTTGCCTTTTGGATTCAGCCTCCACCTCAACTGGACTGAGCCCTCTTCACTAGTTTCTCCTCTAAAGAGGTGTCAGACCTGAGGCTCAGTGGATGCCAGATCAGGAGACAAGGCCCTAAAATTAAATCCAAACTGCTCCAGTGGTACAAACAAACAAATAAAAAACAAAGCCCACCTTCAAGGCATTAACATTTTCTAGCTGTAAAACATATCTAGAATTTTCCCATTTTTCTCTATTTCCTCTTCTTCTGTGCTGGTCCAAGCTAATGTGTTCTCACCTTGAACTCCTAGCCAGTACCTAGTACTCACACTGAGCAGTGACACCCCACTCTCAGTTCTGTAGATGATGCTCCGAAACATAAATCAAATCATATGGCTCTTCTCCTGAAAACCATGCAGTGGCTTCCATTTCACTTAGAATATAACACAAAATGTTTATCACTGCCTTTAAGATGTTGTTATTTGTTCAGTCTTACTCATTTCTATACTCTGTCCACTCGGGGTTTCTTCCTGTTCCTCAAACACATGAGTTCACTCTATGAGTTTGCTATATTTCAGGATCTCTCTCTCTCTCTCTCTCTCTCTCTCTCTCTCTCTCTCTCTCTCTCTCTCTCTGTCTCCCGTTCTTTCTCTTCATTTGTCTACTTGGTTCTTTACATAACTGGCTCCTTCTCATCATTGATATCCCAGTTCAACTATCACAGACAGAGGTCTTGCCTAATCACCATATCTAAATTAGCCCATTTCTCTCACTAACACTCTTACACACATTATTTATTTCCTTCATGGCACTTACAAATCAGAAATATTGCTAAAAAGCTAGGGAAAGTCCCTGGCAAGTGGAATAGGGAAACTGAGACAGACAGCTAGAAAAAATGTCTGAGCAATTTAAAGCCAAGTACAGAGGGCCAGCAAGGCCAGGGCATAAGGCCAGGGTGCCTGGCAGGGGGCAAAACCGGAAAAATAAGAACCTTGCCACCAGGGTAAACTTTCCTCCCCCCGACCTTTCCTCCTTAGAAATAACACCTAGGCCTCAGTTGTATTTCAGCTCCAGGCCCAGAAAAGCAGCAAAACCAGACAAAGGATGTCATGGCGGACCTTGGGACCCACTGCTTTGAACAATGACTCTCTTCCCTGGTGCTGACCAATCCCTGGAGGCCACAACTCTGAGAATACACACCTGGAAAGCTGATGAATACTCTATTGAGATCCTCCCCTGGGGCCTCCCCTAAGATCTCCACCCTTAAAAACTTTTGGGACAAGGACCCAGGGCAAGCTCTCACTCTCCCTCCTAGGAGCACACCGGTGCCTTTCCCCTCCTTCTCTCCCTTCTTCTTCTCCAACAGACATGCATCTCTTAAACTCTATGGGACCCCATGAGACTTGTGAGCTAGAGTAGTAATGGGCAGCGGCAGTTTGTCCCAGGGAAAATCTCTGAACCTGTCCCCAAGTTCCCCTTTTGTCTCACTTCCCAGTGAGCTAAAGCAGCCTGCCTAGGCTCATTTCCTTCCTACAACATTTCCAGAGAGCCAAGGCCGTGCTGCTTAGGCTCTCCTGTTGCTTCTAATATCCTAAGCCCTTCCTTGTTTCACCATCTCCAGCTTTAATAAACGTACCCTCATAGTCACGGGACTCGTGTTGTGAAATCTTTCCACATAAGTCAAAAAGCCACACACTATAGGCTGGCCTGAGGCAGACCTGCTAAGGGCCAGGTCCCCTTTCCAGTAACACAAGTATCCTAAATGCATGGTTTATTTAACCGGTTGCTGTACGTTGTTTGATTATCAGCTCCATGATTGTAGCGCATTTGTCATTATGTTCAGCACCATATGTGCAGCACAGACATGGTCTGAGCCCTCAAATCCACATCTTCTTTTTCCTGGATACATAGCTAGGCTGTATCTCTAGCCTCCCCGTAGTTAATTGTGCAGCCAAATGATTAGCTCCAGCCAACAAAGTGGGAACAGAAGAGAGATGGACTACTCTGGGCCTTGGTCATTAAAAGCTTCCTGAGGGATCTTCTATGATCTTTTCTCCTCCGGCCAGCTAGAAGGAAAATGACATGCTGGGCATCTGGAGAGCCACACATTAAAGATGGGAGGGCTTGTGTCATCCTGGAGTCCTGCGTGAGTGCTCAGAGTGTAACAGTGGGAAACTGTACCCCACCCCACGATCCTTTTGACATTGTTTCTGGAAGCGCTAGCTCTGACTTAACACATGGCTTACAAACAGCATGTTTGTATAAGAATCCTAGGAACTAATTTCAAAAGATACAGACTTCAACCTTCAGGAATTCCACTCTGGGAGGTTTGCTGACCTTCAACTGTGGATCCAGGATGACATGAAGCTGGGATGACTAAACCAGGACAAGGCCCACCAGACCACCACTTGCCTTGCTGGAGTGCACTGCGCTCACCTGCATGTGGAGAACTATAACCTCCTTTCCTGACCTCTTTGTTCTGTTTCCTTCTCCCTCTTATAAAATCCTCTACTGCTACTGAGAAGTGGAGATGGGGTTTGTGACATGAGTCCCCCATCTTCTAGGTGGCCAGCACCTGAAAATAAAGCACTTTCCTTTACATCAGCACCTGCCTCTTAAGTATTGACTTTCATAGTGGCAGGTGGCCAGACCTGTGTTCAGCTACAAAAGGAAAACTGTGTTAGTAACCTGTCCATCTAGTCATACTATTATCTGAGTAAAAAACAAATGTCTAGCCTTTTAAGTCCATTATAGGTTGTTAACTAGTGCTTATAGTAGACAATCATAATACACCAATATCTAGAAAAGTAGGTTAACGCCAGTATCTAGAATAGTACATTATCAATGAATACTTATTAAATAAATAACTAAAATTGTTTTAAATGTGAAAATGAATGTTTCACTTCATATCACAGTATAAAGCCTTAAGAATAATAGAGTTTTAGAACTGAGTATAAAAACAGCATGGATCAATTAATTTCTCTCAGATTTTCCTTGAGAGTCAGCAGTGATGACTGCAATGTGGATACATGGAATATAGAAATAGAATCCAGAATGTGTAGCCACACTCCAGAATTCACTGCATCTTCCCCATGTTCATTTGCTTTGGCTAAATTGTTCACTCAATTGGATGTTTTCCTAAAAACTAAGTGTAAAAATATTAAAAATATGTCTACTTTTAGGATATTTGGTTTTGGTTTTCTTTTTTTTTTTGGTTTGAAAATGCTTTCTTTTAACTGACTATTTATGTGTATGAAATGAATAAAAAATGTAGTCAAATGGCATTTCTTATTCTCTCAGACAACCCTCCTCATGAATTTTCCATCATGAAACTGAGTGGACAATAGTACTTTCTCTTGTGGAAATGTCTTTCTGATCCTTGCATTTAAGGTTCTTTAAGAATGCCAACTGTCATTATCATTAATGAAGAACACAGGTTGATAAGTAGAAATGCAACCTATCATTGCATTGATAGTACAGTAGTTCCCCCTTATCCATGGGAGATACAGTCCATGACCCCAGTGGATCCCTGAAACCATGGATTGTACTGAATTCTATATATACTATGTTTATTTCTATATACGCACACCTATGATAAAGTCTGATTTATAAACTGGGCACAGTAAGAAATTAACAACAATAAATAACAATAATAGAGAACAAGTCAAATGATACATTGTAATAAAATTTATGTGACTGTGGTCTCTTTTTTCCTCTCATTCTCTCAAAATATCTTATTGTCTCGTATTTGCCCTTCTCCTTGCAATAACGTGAGATCACAAAATGTCTATGTGATGAGATGGAGTGCAGTGAATGTGTAGGTATTGTGGTGACACCAGTGTCAGGATACTATTGATCTTCCGATGATATGTGAGAAGGAGGACCATTTGATTTGGTGATCCTAAATCATAGAACTGTGATGGTGTTGGTGGGCGGATGTCAAGAGCACAGGATGTTGATGATTGGGTATCATATACAGTTGAAGGTTTTTTTTTGCCAAAACCTTTTGGAAGAATGTTGTAATGGGAAGTTGTCTCCTTTTAACTTATCAAAGCATTGTTGCAGAGGTTGTGATCCTTTGATGATCATACACCATATGATTAATATCATGTTCCATCCAAGGATTGTATTCCATAATTTTGTGCTTAAACATCTGTCAATTCAAATGTCAATCTGAAGCACTTCAGCAAATTTCAGTAATGTCTACATTACTGGTTCTGCTTCAATGTCTCTTTCCTCTTCCTCTATAAATGAATCAACAAGTTATTCCAATTCTTCATTTCAATATGTTCTTCAACTTCTTTATTAAGTATGTTGGAAAATTCTGCTCCACCAACTTTTCTTGCTATGTGGATGATTTTCCTAGCTTTCCCATTGATCCCTGGGAAGTCTTTAAAATCATTCACAACTTTACTCCATAAGTTCTTATAGCAGGCATTTACAGTTACTGGTTTTAATTCATCCATTGCAGATTTTATGAATATTACTGTGTCAGAATAGTGAATGATTTCCAGCACTACATTATGTCCAGATTGAGGTCTGCCTCAATTACTAATTAAATGTGATCAAATGCCAAGTGGATGTATGAGACTTTGACAGACCAAATAATGCTTCAGTCAAGGGGTTTAAGCATTAAGATCATATTTGGAGGTAAAAATTCCACCTCAACATTTTCTTCATCATAGCAAACAGATTCAGGATGGCCAGATGCATTGTCTATTATTAATAGGACTTTAAATTCCATCCCTCCCTCTTCCCAATATTTCTACACTTCTGGGAAGAAGCATAGGTAGAACTGTTCCACAAATAAGTTGGCAGTCACCCACAGTTTCTAACTGTGTTGCCACCAAATGGGAAGATAATTTTTGTTTTTGAGAGCCAATGGCTTATTCTCTCCATACACGATACCTGGCTTTATCATATCCCATGCAATGTTGCCATACAGCACCAGAGTTAATCTGTCCTTCAGTGTTTCATGCCATGGTGCCCTCTTCATACTTCCACGAATGCAGGTCCTATTGGGCATCTTCTTCCAGAAGAGCCCAGTTTCATTGCACTTGAAGACTTGCTTTGGATGCTATCCTTTTTCCTGAATCAATGTGGCAGCAACGTCTTCAATGGCAGACGTAAGCCTTTCCGGTAATGTTGATTTTTTTCACTCCAAACCTATTCCTGAATCTGTGTATCTGTCCTTTACTTGCACTAAATCCTTGGTGTCACTCATTGAGAGGGGTCCTTGCTAAAGTCTTCCTATAGGCTCAGTACTTACTGGTAAAACATGTTTCCATCCATCATAATATGCTTTTTGTTCATGTCTTCCACCCATAAATTGAATGCCTTTTCCATCCTTTATTTAAATGTAGTTTTTCTTCTGATTGTCTTCTTTTAATTTTACTTTTCAGTTACAGCTTACATTCAATATTATTTTGCATTAGTTTCAGGTGCAAGAATAACCTTATCCATCTTAACTAAGCACTTAACACACACTGTGGCCATAATTTTTATAGTCTTAACTACAATGGCAAAGCTAGCAATATTAATTTTTTCCTGCTATTCAATTTCACGGACAGAAGACTCATTCTTACTATACATCTTAGCAACCTCAGAATGTGATTTTTGTCTATTAAGTTGAGAACTTTCACCTTTTCACCTAAAGGGTACACTTAAATGGCTTTTCTTTGGCATGTCTGCACTGCCAGCATCACTACTCTTGTGCATTGGGGCCATTATTAAGTAACATAAGGGTTACTTGAATGCAAGCACTGGGATACCATGAAAGTCCAGATGGCTACTAAGTGACTAATGGGCAGGTAGCATATACGATGGATGCTCTAGGTAAAGGAATGATTCATGTTCTGGGTGAGCCAGATCATGACAATAGAGGATTTCATCATGATAATCAGAATGGTGCATAATTTAAAACATATGAATTGTTTATTTCTGGAATTTTCCATTTAATATTTCAGACCATGGATGGCAGCTGGTTACTAAAACTGCAGAAAGTGAAATCACACACAAGGGGAAGCTACTGTACTCAAATAAGCTGATTGAACTTTTAAAATAAGGAAAAGATCCATTACTTAGTAATATATATCTCAGTGTGGCAGATAAATTAGAAAAATTAAATAAAATCTCTTATAAGAAGAGTAACAAGTAAGACTCTTAAATATTAAATATTCAGTTAAGGGAAAGAATAGAAAAGAATGAGTAATAATTAGGAAAGATTAAGTAATACATCTTAGGGGAAACTTGGGTATAAACCCAAGCATGTTGATACTCAGTACATTTTTATTCCCTAACAGAAAACCTCTTTCTCCAGCAACTTAAGTTTTTTATTGTTTCTTTGGGGGGGGGCATTTACTAAATTATATATTTATTTATATACATGACTTCCATTACAAATTATTAATTAATTGTCATATTTCTAATAGTGTTTTATTAATAATTAAATATCTAACAGTGATGGGCACATTTATGAAAGAGATATGCATGTGTGTTCAAGTGTATGTTCATACGTTCCTGTCTTTTCAAATGTGCTGTTCTGAGAAGTTTCTGCCGAGTCCAATATATTGCCCCCCAAAATGCTGTTGCCATCTGGATTTAAAATCATCAGAGCCCCACCCTGGCAAATACCTAGGGTTCTTCCACTTACTACATAACAGGCATGCCAAGACAAAAATATGACCCAAATGAAGAACCAGAAAAAATGCTCCCGAAAAAATACAACAAAGCAATGAAGACATAGCCAACTATCATATGCACAGTTAAAACCCTGGTAATCAGGGTGCCCACAAAATTGATTGAATAAGGTTGCAAATTAGAGGGAAAAATGAAGGCTATGAAAAGTGAAATAAAGGAAAATATACAGGAACTAACAGTGAAGGGAAGGAAACTGGGACTCAAATCAAGGGCATAGACCAGAAGGAAGAAATAAAGATTCAACCAGAACAGAATGAAGGAACAAGAATTCAAAAAAATGAGGAGTGGCTTAGGAACCTCCAGGACAACTTTAAACATTCCAACATCTGAATCATAGGCATGCCAGAAGGAGAAGAGGAAGAGGAAGAAATTGAAAACTTATTTGAGAACATTATAAAGGAGAACTTCCCCAATCTGGCTAAGAAAACAGACTTCCAGAAAGTCCAGGAAGCTCAGAGAGTGACAAAGAAGTTGGACACAAGGAAGCACACACCATGGCACATCATAATTACATTACCCAAGATTAAAGAGAAGGAGAGAATCTTAAAAGCAGCAAGAGAAAAGGAGAGAGTTACCTACAAAGGAATTCCCATTAGACTCTCAGCTGATTTCTCAAAAGAAACCATGCAGGCTAGAAGGGGCTGGAAAGAAGTATTCAAAGTCATGAAAGGCAAGGACCTATATCCAAGATTGCTTTATCCAGCAAAGCTATCATTTAGAAAGGAAGGGCAGATAAAGTGCTTCCCAGATAAGGTCAAGTCAAAGGAGTTCCTCATCACCAAGCCCTTATTATATGAAATGTTAAAGGGACTTACCTAAGAAAAAGAAAATGATCAAAACTATGAACATTAAAATGACAACAAATTCAAAACTATTAACAACTGAACCTAAAACAAAAATGAACTAAGCAAACAACTAGAACAGCAATAGAGTCACAGAAAGGGAAATCACATGGAGGGCTATCAGCATGGAGGGGGTGGGGAATGGGGGAAAAGGTGAATCAAATAAGTAGCATAAATAGTAGGTACAAAATAGACAAGGGGAGGTTAAGACTGGTATATGAAATGTAGAAGACAAATAACTTATATGTATGACCCATGGACATGAACTAAGGACAGGGTGAATGCAGGTGGGAGGGGGTAGAATGGTGGAGGGTAATAAAGGCGGGGAATAGGACAACTGTAAGGAAAAAAAACACAAAAAGAAAAACAAATAAAGAAAAAGAAAAACAAATAAAATTATCAAATGTATCAGTTTTTATAATGAATGATTACTAAATGTTTTTGTTTTTCTTCTTTACATTTGCATTTTTAATCCACCCATTGTTGATTTATGGTGTGAGGTTGGGATATAATTTGACCTTTTTTCTGTATTGATAACTGTTTTTTCAATAATACTTTCCTCCCATTTTTTCCAAATGACTGGATGGATGCCTCCCTTTTTTACCACAATTAAATAGAGATTTGGGTCTTTTTCTGGACCTCACCCTTGTTTCCATTAATTCATTGTCTCAATTTAACCCAATATCATGCTGTATAAATTATCAATGTTTCACAATAATATATACTTGTATGTGAAGTCCCCACTCCCTGTTCTTTTTTCTCAGAGGTACTCTGACTTCTCTTTGCTTTCTGCTCTTCTATATGCAATTTACAACCATCCTGTTAAGTTCCATGAACTATCTTGTGTAGATTATGACAGGAAAATATATGGAATCCATAAATTCTTAGGGGAGATTTGATATCTTTATATCTTTCTCTCCATGAGCATGAGTTGTCTCTCAGTTGTTTAAATCTTCTTTTCTAAGTCTTAATATAGTTTTATAATTTTTTTCACAGCACTTAACCATTTTTCTAAACCTCCCCCTATGTAATTAATAAGCTCTGATTCTATTGTAAATTGTGTCTTTATTATCTACTACTCTATTGCTAGTGTACGGAATGTAGCTTTCTTTTCTATATTAATCTTAGACCGAGCCCATGGGTTCTCAACTAGAGATGATTCTGTCCCCCAAGGGATATTTGGCAATGTCTGGAGACATTTTTGGCACTGCAGCTGGGGGTGTGACACCTCTGTTGACTGGTGGCAGAGGCCAGAAGTGCTACTAAACATCCTACAAGGCACAGAACAGCCACCTACAATAAAGATTTATGCAGTTCAAAATGTCAATAGTTTTGAGGTTGAAAAAATTCTTGCAAAACTTGCTTGTTATACTTAAGCATTTGTATCTAAAATTTTAAAATTTTATATAAAGAATCATATTATCGGAAAATAAGTATAATTTCATTTTCCTTTTAACACTTTTATGCCTTCAGTCTTTTTTCTCCTTTTCTTATTGCACTAAGATTTTCAATAAAATTTTGACATGAAGTAATGATAGTGGACATCCTTATACTTAACCTTCAAAGAGTATTTCCTACAATATTCACTTAAGATTATGTTTGCCTTAAGCATTTTAAGGTATTTCTAATCAGTTTAAGAAAGCCCCTTTCATCCTAAATGTATGAATATTTTATCATGAACACATGTTTAATGTTAGAAATGTCATTTATGCATCTTTTGATGTAATTTTTTCTTTAACCCATTACTATAAGGAGTTATATTTATACATTTTGAAGTATTACATCATTGAAGCTTGGGATGGATCAGTTTCTTTTGCATGGTTGGATTCAATCAGCTCATATTTTGTTTAGAATCTTTACATTCATACTCATGAGTAAGACGGATCTATAATTTTTCTTTCTTATAATGTCCTTTGGTATTGGTTTCAGGGTTATACTGGTCACAGAGAATAAATTGGAAAGTCTTCCCTCTTTTTTCATCCTCTGAAAGATTTTGTATAAAATTATGATAATATCTTCCTGAAAAGTTTTATAGAATTCACCTGAAATCATCCCAGACACCCTCAAGAGAGTGAATAAATCAATTGTGGTATATTAAATACTGCAGTCAAAATGAGTGACTACAAAGGCAGCCATAAATATGTATGAATCTTAGCAATATAATATTAAGTAGGAAAAGTAAGTACCAAAAATATATTTCATATAAATGATTAAAATTTAAAAATTTTGTGTTTTCATAATACATATGCAAAAAAAGGTATTTTGAAAGGTGTGAATACTGATTGATCAGGAGGCATGGGAGGTAGGCTGGTGATAGGCTGGTGACAGTCATACCTCAGAGATATTCTGGGCTGGGTTCCAGATCACCACAATGAAGTGAATGTCACAATAAAGTGAGCCACATGAAATTTTTGGTTTCCCAGTGCATATAAAAGTTACATTTACACTATAGCATAACCTATTAAGTGTTCAGAAGCATTGTGTGAAAAATAATGTATACACCTTAATTGAAGAATACTTTCTTACTGAAAAATGCTAATGGTCATCTGAGCCTCTTACAGAAATGGCTCTGATAGACTTGTTCAATGCAAGATTGCCAAAACTTTCAATTTGTGAAAAAAAAAAAAACAAACCACACAAACACACCAAAGCAAAATGCAATAAAACGAGGTACACCTGTATGTATTTAAATATAGCTTTTTGTCAAAATCCTAGCTTTTGGGGCCAGGGAAATTTTTAATAGGTGTTTATTACACTCCTTGAAATAAATAAATAAATAAATACATACATACATACATACATAAATAAAAGTGGCCTTTGCATGCATCAATGATGATCATGTGCTATAAGCCAAGTAGCCAAGGCAAAGAAAGAAATAAAAAAAGACAGAGAAGGGCAAGAAGGAGGAAGAAAGAGAGTAAGAGAACACAATGAACTAGTGAAGAAAATAATAAGAAAAAGGAAAGAGCCATCTTAAAAACTATAAAAAAGGAAGGGAACATTTAAAGACAGATTGTTGCACAATTCTGTGAATTATCTGAATGCTATATTTAGTCTTGATATTATGCCCTTGGAAACTATGAATCCTCCCTGTAGGTCTATGAACCCAAACAAAATAGGTCACATGCAGAATTGCCTTCACCCACTTCTCTAATATAGCTTTTCTGTATATTTTTAGATTTTATTAGTCAACCTTCTGTCAGAATTCCCACTTTATAAAATATAACTCTCTGGAGTTAGAATTGCATTATGCTTGTAAGCCGAAAAGCTTAATTCACTTTTTTCTTATGAACATTTTTTCTGAAGAGTAAAATAAGGCTAAAATTCACCTCTTACCAGTTGAGTCATCACTTCATTTCTTGCTGAATGTCAAACTGTTCTTTTCTCTTGGGTATGCATGCCTTTGCAATGATTCATTGTTGAAATATCATAAGGTACAGTTTTCAACACATTTCAGGATTAATATTTTGTTACTATTTGCAGAATTATTGTGAGCCAATTAAATACAAAGAGAAACAGATGTCATAGTATCTAAAGAAATGGATATCATATCAATTTAGGAGAGGTCTATTCATTTTTGGCAATCATTAATATACTGAAATTAGAAAAGGATACCAAACAATTTATTTATAATGGACCTAATTTTCTATAATGACACAAACTGTCAATGCATATTAGGTCACTATGATAAATGTGAACTGTCTATGTTACCATGATGATGAGGTGTTTCCATTCTATGCTGAGTGCAAAACAATTTGAAGCATAATTAAAAGAAACAGAGAAATACATATTGAGGGGATTAAGAAGAGAAAATAGGTAGTTATGGAATAGCCATGGGGATATAAAGTACAGTATAAAAGTGCAGTATAGGAAACGCAGGAAGCAAAGAACTTACACGCATGACCCAAGGACATGAACAATGGTGGGGGGATTGCCTGAGGGAGTAGGGGAGCTGGGTGGAGTGAAGCAAAGAGAGAAAATCAGGACAACTGTAATAGAATAATCAATAAAATATAATTAAAAAAGAAACAGGGAAATATATAAGTAAAAATACTGTCAAAAATAAAAAAATTACAGTCTGACTTTAACATTTCCTTTTCAGTAGCTGACCTATCACACAGATGAAAACAATGATTATTAGATAATATTTTTATTTTCAAATATATGAACCATTTATAAAAATTATTTTCTGTCAAAAATATAAATTATCATAAAGTAAAAATTTTGACTTATATTCTTTGACCACTATTTATAAAACTTGAAATTTTTTTTTTTAACAAATAGGCATTTTCTTTTCTTTTTTTTTTTTTTAAGATTTTATTTATTTATTTTTAGAGAGGGAAGGGAGGGGGAGAGAGAGAGAGAGAGAGAAACATCAATGTGCGGTTGCTGGGGGTTATGGCCTGCAACCCAGGCATGTACCCTGGCTGGGAATCGAACCTGGGACACTTTGTTTCCCAGCCCGCGCTCCATCCACTGAGCTACGCCAGCCAGGGCAAAACTTGAAATTTTTAATGAAAGATTTAAAAAGACTAAAAGTTAAAACAACACAAATGTAGATAAAAATATCAAAACCACCCAATAATTTAGAAAAGCAAGCACTCTTGTTAATTAATGCTTGAGTCAAAGGGAAAACTAAAATTGTAGAGTACTAACTTAACAGGTAAAGTGTATTTCACAGTCAACAGATTTGGCCAAGGGGGAAATGCCCAAAGGATATGCCCTCAGAGGGAAATCTAGAGGATAAAAGTTTTATTGTTACATAATCTATGTGATTGTTATAGGAAAAGATTTTCATACTCTTAAAATGATAAATGGCTTAAGCATGATATAAAGTCAAAATATTAAGAAAATAAGTGATCACTTTAACAACATAAAAATTAAAAATTTTGAATTTCAAACAATTTCTAAAATTTTGGAGAATCAACCTATAGAAATGTAACAAGGGATTAATATTCTTAATATGCAAGGAGCTCTTACAAATAATAAGAAAAACATAAAACTGGGGAAAATAAAGAGAAAATTCTGATAAAACAATTACAGTAAGCATATACAATATAACATTTAGCTAATAGTAAAAAATTCATGACATATGAATGTTCACATTTGATTCAAGAATAAATATTATAGGTTAAAATGAGGTATAAATACTTTCATGCTATGCATATAAAAATTTAAATTGATACAACCATTCTCACAGCAAATTTTTAAGATTCAAAACACCCTTATTCTTAGATCCAATAGAGACTTATCGTATAAAAATGGGCAGATGACTGTACAAAGATATATGTATAAACATGTTAACTGTAGTATTGTTTTTGTACTGAGATAATGAGGAAAAGTTGACAATCTAAATGGACACAGATATATGAATCTTTAGTCCAGTGTTCTTTATTACAATACAAGAAAAATAAAATCAATACAAACATATTAGTCAGGACATGGTTAAAAAAATGACACATCCATGTAAAGGAATATAATGTAGCAATTAAAATTATAATATAAATACATATTAATATGGAGTGATTTCAGGATATATTTTTACTTTAAAAACAATTATGCCTACTTATGATGATCATATTTTAAAAATGAAAAATAACAAGTATTGGTGAGGATATATTTCTTTGTTTTCCCATTTTGGCTGCTTCTTTGCATTTGTTTCTATGTAGTAGGTAGATCTGCAACAATTCTGGTGCAGTCCTTTGTCAGACACTGCTTGTTACTGGCCCTGGGCAACGTGTTTGGAGCTATCAGCAATCCACAGCATGTGGCTCCTTCTGCTGGGCCAGTCTCTTTGTGGTGAAGTGGTTTCTTCCATCTGTCTGTGGTTATAAAGCTTCTTTCCAGTTAGTGTGCAGTTGTTTATTGAGGATGATTTCTCTACAAGTTAGTTGTCATTCCAGATTGGCCCTGGGAGTGGGTTAGTGTAGCTTCCACGTACTCCTCTGCCATCTTAGGTCTCTCTAGTCATTTATTTTTATTTTACTTTACAAAAGGTCTGCAACATACTGGAAATTAAATTTTAAAAATGTTCTTCACCACTGAAAATTGCTGTAACATACAGTCTTGGGATTAGGCCCAGGAGTTTCATGCATTCAGCTGGTTTCCATGCCCACCATTCTCTGTTGGTCTGCCAGTGGCACCCAGTTGTCCATGTGCCTCCATCTGCTCCAAAGCCATCAGCAACTATCTGCCTATTTAGCCACCATGCTGCGTCCCAGTGTCCTAGAAACTGTGTTTCAGGATCCCACAGACCCTGCACTTTTTCCTGAGGATCTATTCCTCAGTCTGCAGGTGGTGCCATCGGAGGGTCAGTGGAGAAAGCAGGAGAGAGGTGGCTGAGCAGACAGAAAGTCACAGAGTCCTAGAGAGGCAGGCTGAGCAGGGAAGGAGCCCTGATGGCTTTGGGGAAGCACAGTAGACCCCTGGGGGTCCAAGGAGACCTCCCTTCCTTCTTGGCCCAGCCTGGGCCTCTGCAGAGAATCCTCCATGCGGAGATCCCAGAAGACAGATGCCACAGGGTGTCCCAGGCCTCCAAGGATGTGGAAATTGGAATCTGTAAACATTGCTGATGAGAATGTAAAGTGGAATAGCTTCTGTGGAAAATGGTTTGATGATTCCTCAACAAGTTAATCAAAAAGTTAGCATATGATCTATCAATTCTACTTCTAAGTATATACCCAAGAGTGCTAGAAAGATTATTCACACAAAAACTTGTACACATGTTTATAGCAGCATTATTCATAATAGAGCGGAAACAACCAAAGTGGTCATTAAATGATGAATGGATACAGAAATGTGATATATTTTTACAATATTCAGCTACAAAAAGATTGATACAGGCTATGGCTTACATAAACCTTGGAATCATTTTGTTAAGTGAAGAAACCTGTCACAAGAGGCTAGGCAGTGTATGATTCCATTTACATGAAATACCCACAACAGGTGAATCCCTGGAGTCAGAAAGCAGATTTGTTAGGGACTAAAGGGGGTCGAGGAGGAGAATGGGGAAGGTCTATTTAATAGGCTTGCAGTTGCTTTCGGGGGTGATTATAATATCCTGGTATTAGATATTGGTGATAAGTACAAAAACCTATGGACAAACTATTATAAAAACCTCTAAATTGTATGGTTTAAAATGGTGAATTATGAGGTTTTTTAATTAAGTCTCAAAAAATTAAACATCTCATTATAGATGTGTAATCTGGGTAGATAGATTGATGGATGATGAACGGAGGATAGACAGATAGATAGATAGATAGATAGATAAGAGAAGGAAAGAATAGGATATGCATGCATGTTTTGAAAGATAAGCACCAAAAATAGTTATCTTTGGTTAGTGAAATGAAAACTGATCTACATTTTCTTTTTATTACTTTATTTCCTGCAATAAATGTCTACTTTTTACTGAAAGTAAATAAACAAACAAAAATGTGTTTTCTTCAAAATATAGGAAAGACAAGACCTGGAGGGAAGAAATGAAAGTGTGTATTGGTGATACTGCAGTGTGTATCAATGGTAACACACAGACATGAGCAGACAGACAAGTGGCTCTCAGAGCTTGCTGACAGCGATGTTCTCTACTACAAAGTTGAGAAACAATATAGGACAGTGTTATTTAATTGCTCTGGTTATGTTAAAAAATTTTAATTCACAAATGGGTTTAGTTCATGTGAGACAGGTAGCTTATCTTTAAGACTCCCGCTACTATCCTCCTGTCTTTATCTAAAAAAACCTAGCATCTGAAAAAAAAAAAAACAAGGAGATGTGTGTTCACCTATTAATAACAGCTAGTACTGACAATCCTGAAGGCAATGGTACTATATGCTCTGGGCCTGCATCTGCAAATATAAGTTACTTGGAACACTTAAATGACAAACTATTTTTTGATTAAAATGAAAGTAACTTTTGTGCTAAAACAAATGGTTAAAATACTATTCCTAACACTAATACTCATTTTATTTAATCTTCAGTATTAAAGACCTGTATATAGCTAAAAACATATTTTTCAAAAACCATTAGGAATTCTTAAGTTTTATATCCAAAAATAATGAACATTAAAATAACCTCTTTCTTTTAATAACTATATGGCAAAATATTAAGTATCAGTATTAGCCAGAAATTTGTCTCCATTTTCCAATTAGTTCATTTTACTCTTATGTCAATTACAAAAGAACAATCAACTTCTCATATTTTTCTTTTTTATTATATTTTTCCCATTGCCATTTAGTCCCCTTATAATGCCTCTCCTCACAATCACCACACTGTTGTCCATGTCCATGAGTCCTTGTCCCTTTCTGCTCAGTCCCTCCACCCGCTAACCTCACTCCCACCTTAGCTGTCATCCTGCTCTCCATCTGTGAGTCTGTCTCTGTTTACTTGTCGGTTCAGTTTGTTCATTACATTCCACGTACGAGTCAAATCATAGGGTATTTGTCTTTCTCTGACTGGCTCATTTCACTCAGAATACTCCTCTCCCATCTAGTCAGGGGTGTCTAACCTGCAGCCTGCAGGTCCCATGTAGCCTAGCATGGTTGTGAATGCAGCCCAAAACAAAATTGTAAATTTACTTAAAACATTATTATATTTTTTTGTGATTACATGTTGCAATGTATTTAATGTGTGGCCCAAGACAACTCTTCTTCCAGTGTGGCACAGAGACACTAAAAGTTTGGACATGTCTGGAACTCTCACAAAGGATAAAATTTTCTTCTTTTATATGGTCGAGTAGTATTCAATTGTGTAAATGTCCCAGACTTGTTTTATCTACTTTTCTACTGAGGGGATACTTGGGCTATTTCTACATCTTAGTGATTGCAAATAATGCTGCAATGAATATAGGGGTGCTTATGTTCTTTAAAATTAGTGTTTTGTGTTCCTTTGGATATATTCCCAGAAGTGGGGTCGCTGGGTCAAAAGGCAGATCCATTTATAATATTTTGAAGTATCTCCATACTGCTTTCCACAGTGGCTGCAGCATTCCCACCAAAAGGGCAAAGGATTCCCCTTTCTCCACATCCTCACCAGCAGTTGTTGTTTGTTGCTTTATCGTTGATAGCCATTCTGACAAGTGTGAGATGTTATCTCATTGTGGTTTTAATTTGAGTTCTCTGATGATTAGTGAAGTTGAGCATCTTTTTATATGTCTATTGGCTATCCGTATGTCCTCTTTGGAGAAGTAAGCATTCAGGGTCTTTGCCCAACTTTTAAATTGGGTTGTTTGTTTTTTTGGTGTTGAGTTTTACAAGTTCTTTATAAATTTTGGATATTAACCCCTTATAAGACGTATTGGCAAATATGTTCTTCCATTCTGTAGGTAGTCTTTTTATTTTGTTGATGTTTACCTTTTTTTGTGCAAAAACTTTTTAGTTGGATAGAGAAAAAGCATTTAATAAAATCCAGCACCGATTTATGATGAAAACTCTCATCAAAGAGGGAACATACCTAAACATAATAAAGGCCATATATGGCAAACCCATTGCTAGCATATACTCAATGGGAAAAAAATAGCAAACATTCCCTCTGAGACTGGGAACAAGACATGGATGTTCACTCTCACCTCTCTTATTCAATATAGTACTAGAAGTCCTAGCCACAGCGATCAGACAAGAAGAAGAAATAAAAGTCATTTAAATTGGAAAGGAAGAAGTAAAAATCTCTTTATTTGCAAATGATATAATACTGTATATAGAGAACCTCAAAGATTCTACCAAGAAACTACTAGATCTGATAAATGAATTCAGCAAAGTAGCAAGATACAAAATTAATATCCAGAAATAAGTTGCATTTTTATATGCCAATAATGAACTAATGTAATGGGAACTTAAGAAAACAATCCCATTCACAATTGCTTCAAAAAGAATAAAATGCTTAGGAACAAATCTAACCAAGGATGTAAAACATCTGTACTCAGAAAATTGTAAGACAATGAAGAAAGAAATTAAAAAAGATACAAATAAATAGAAGCACATATTGTGTTCATGGATAGGAAGAATTAACATCATTAAAATGTCCATACTGCCCAAAGCAATCTATAGATTCAATGCAATTCCTAACAAGATCCCAATGATACATTTCACAGAACTAGAACAAATATTTCAAAAACTTATATGGAACCTCAGAAGGCCCTGCATAGCAACAGTGATCCTGAGAAAGAACAAAGTTGGAGGAACCAGGTTACCTAATGTGAAACTATACTATAAGGCCATAGTAATAAAATGACTAGTACTGGCATAAAAATAGACACATAGATCAAGAGAACAGAATAGAAAGCCCAGAAATAAACCTACACCTTTATAGTCAATTAATATTTGACAGAGGAATCAAGCACATACAGTGGACTAAAGAGAGTTTAATCAATAAATAGAGTTGGGGAAATTGGACATATATTGGGCAGAAAAATTAAACTAGACCAGCTTCTTACACCACAGCCAAGAATAAATTCAAAATGGATTAAAGACTTAAATGGTAGCCCTAAAACTATAAAAATCATAGAAGAAAACATAGGCAGCAAATCTTAGACATTGCTCGTAGCAATATTTTATCAGATATATCTTCCAGGTAAGGGAAACAAAAGAAAAAATAAACAAATGGAACTACATCTCATATTTTTCTATTATGTTTATCACAGGTATAGGAAGGGATACTTCTTTTATCTTAAGATAAAGACGTATGTTTTAAACCTACATTTACAGAATTCCCCCAGTATATTATTTATTATAGCTTTTTATTGTAATGCTATATAGAAATTAGTTTTAGTTAGAAATAAATTTCTTGGCTTCATTTGAAAAGAGAAGTGGGTGGGTCCTGGCCGGATAGCCCAGTTGGTTGGAGAATCATCTTGATACACTAAGACTGCAGGTGTGATTCCTGATCAGGACGCAAATAAGAGGCACCCAATGAATGAATAAATAAGTGAAACAACAAATTGTTGTTTCTCTCTCTTTCTCCCTTTCTCTCTCTGTCTATAATTCATAACTAATTTTTAAGAGAAGTGGGTGTATTATTCATGGTAATTAGAGAAATAACCTGTTGCCATTTTAACATTCTATTTTATGGAAACACATAGGATTAAAAAACTAATTAAGGAATTAAAAGTAAATAGAAGTGTTTTCAAGTGGTTCTAAACATGTCTGTGAAAATAAAACATCAGTTCTATGCCCAGGCCATAATCAGCCGCCTCTTTTGAACTGCTCCTAGTATTCCCACGTCCAAGGCAACAGCAGCACAAACAATAAGTCATGAGGAATATCTGACCCCACCTTGGGAATTTCTCTGGGCTTTGCCTATTTTCTCCTTCTCATTCATCAACTGAATGGGTTTCCTATCCCAGAAGCTATGAATCTTGGTTTCTCATTTTCCTGTTTTCTTTACATTTCAAAACTCAGCTCCAGACTATTTAATCTCAGTGTTGACTTAAACCTCTCTAGGGAGCTGCCCCTCATATTTGCTGTTGACTACAAGCAAAAATTAGTACAGCAGAGTGCTTTCTGTCCTAGCCTCGTCCTCTGTGAGCCTGCCCTTGTCAACCCTGGCTTTCCTTTCCTTGCAGGGAGGTTGTACATTACCAACATCTCCATTGACACCATGGCCAATGTTATCAAACCAGTACTGAGTCCTTATTACTTGCTGGACATTGGGGATGTACACAAACATTAGGTCATCCTTAAGATGATCTATGAGATCTTAGTGTTGTTATCTTCAAAGCAGTGGTATTAAAGTTGACTTTGAATGATGGATTCTTAAATGATGAACATGAGGGTCATGGCCAGACATCTGTCCAAAAAGCGAAGAGTCCAGGGATAGAATGCGCACAGTTTTAGAATCAAACCTGCCATCACTATCAGATCTCTGAGAAACTATTGCTATGCTTGTTGCCTCCTCTGAATGAGGTGAATATCACCTACACGATAAAATGCATAACATTTGAAAAAAACATATGTTGCCAATAATCGTATAGTCCCCATCCCTCAGTGCCATGCCTATGAAAGTAAAATAAATCAAAAATTTTATTTAGCCAAGTAACTAATTAACTAAAAAAATTCTTTCAATTGATTTAATTAAAAATGTAAAAAAAACCTTACCAAGTTGACATTTCATTTTTGTCAACATGAATTCCCATTTGGAAAGAGTAATGCCTTGTAGCTATTTATGTTCATCTTGATGATTAATATCAAATTTCTGTATTCGCTCTATATTTAGCTAATTGAGAAATTGATCTGTTGAATCCCATCACATTTAAGAGAAGGAAATAATCAAAAGCATGAAACTCACCTGACCCTTTACTTTGAGCTTTACTGCCTTATGAGGCCCAAGTGTAATAGAGGTTTAATGCAATTATTTGTTCCTATGAATAAAACTAAGATTTTAGCATATTACAGAATACATTCTTTCCAAATGAAAAGAATTTTTATACTAGATAAGCTCTGAGGAGTCTCTCTTTATATTTATAAAGAAAGAGAGAAAGAAAGGAAATTAAAGAGAAAAGAAAGCATTTGTCTACCATGTTATTACCATTTACCGATAACCATCATTCACATTTGAACTATATTTTTCCCATTATATCCACAGCTATCTATTTAAAAAACAGTGAGATAATATATCTATGCAATGTTAAACCCTTCATTTTTCAATTAACACTAATTATGAAAACTGTTTATCAATAAATAAAGATCACTAATATAACTTTAGTGGCTATTCATTTATTCTATTTATATATGTTCCATAATTTACTTAACCAATCTCAAGTAATGGATACTTATATCATCACCAGTTATTTGGTCATATAACAATATTGCCAAAAACCTCATGCTGATGTCTTTGTACTAGTCTGTTTATTAAAAGGCCTTTTTCTGGAATTCCTGTGTCAAAATGCACAACTATTTCAAATTCTGATGCAAATAACATCATTTTAGGAATTTCCCATCCAAACAGTAGTGTCCATGAATAACTAGTAATACTTATATAGCACAAAAAAATTCTACAGACACACACACTTTGTTCTCTGGCCTGTTTGTGTGCGGCCCGTTATGTGCACACAAAGCCCTTGGGATATTTTTAAAAGGCAGATTGAACCTCAGTGGGTCTGAGGCAGAGTCACTGCATTTCTAACAAGCTCCCACATGATGACAATTTTGCTGATCCGGAGACCATGCTTCGAGTAACAAAGCCACGGGTCCAACAGCGTGGTGTTTGTACAATCATTAGGGGAATTTTTCCCTCCACATTTGCAAATCACTGATAGCTCATCTGCATACCAAGGATCCCTGAAGGGTCTGTGAATGAACTTTGGGAAATTTTTACAACACGTGTAATGGTTCATAAACAGCATGAATGTGGAAATGCTTTCTGGAGAGAACAAGTACTTTACCCCAAAGTCAAAGGGGTCATGACACCAAAAGACTTGTTGAACATAGTTTACTGTACTTTATAGAATTAATAGAAAAATTGACCAACTTGTGCTCCATTTCCCCATCTAAGCGCTAGGCTCCTCCTCCAAAAGTGTTTCCCAAAGAAACACCATGGTAGTTGACTCAGTACCCTGGCCCACGCTCACTACATACAGTCTTGTCTCCTACACATATGTGTGACACAATACAGATAATCTAATGGTAGGTATTTATTGGCTAAAGGAACAAAAAAACCTTTTAAACATGTGCAAGAATTAAAATTACTCTTAAAGCAGCCCCCTCTAAAGCTGCTGTGAAGTGTGCGGATGTCCCCTCAATACTGTTCACCAGAAATTGCCACAATTTAACTGACTGATAGTTAAAGCACTAGCAACACGGTCCTGGAGAGGCCAAGCATTACCGCATTTTTCAAATTAGGATGTTAGTGCTATTGAGAATAGCTGAATGTCCAATTTATCTTCCTAAGTGAAACACACACTTTCAATTGAAAGCCTGTTTTTGAAATAGTCATAAACGTTTTTGGAAAAACCTGTGATAACCGAAAAAAAAGAAGAAAGGAAAAAAGAAACCATTGTTCTTTAAGTGCTTATCATCATAAAATAACTATAAAACAAAAATAAGGACTTTTCTGGAGATGAATGGTGGTGATGGTTGCACAATTATGCAAATGTGCTTAATACCAATGTTCACTTAAATGATTAAAATGTTAAATTTTGTTATGTACACTTTACCACAGTTTTAAACAAATATATAAACAAGCAAGCAAATAAATGAATTTTAAAAATAACTATATAAGGATTCTGGGCATTTCCAGGTACCAACAACCAAAAAGCAAAGATAAAATGTCCTAGAAACTTCCTTTGTTCAAAAATGCCTGCTCTTCCTTCTACAGAAAATTATAGCATTTAGAACATTGTCTCCCTGAAATGTGCAGCTAGGAAATAAGCATTAGTCTGTTGTTTAGGCCAAATTTAATGTGCGTAATTATGTTCCAGCTGCCTTGAAGTCCCCTAAAGTCCCTTATAATCCCTGACACTTCCACACTTAATCTGTTTACAGTAGCCTTTGCTCT
The DNA here is from genome assembly GCF_019186645.2 of Phyllostomus hastatus. NCBI lineage: Eukaryota > Metazoa > Chordata > Mammalia > Chiroptera > Phyllostomidae > Phyllostomus > Phyllostomus hastatus. The sequence continues at coordinate 11,965,683 of NW_025334006.1, read as the reverse complement.
TTGAAGTGGTCATTACCATGTGCCTTTAAGGAGGCTGCATTTCAGCAGGAGGGGAGAGGATGCCCATATTACAGACATACCTAAGGTAAACAATTATTCCCCTGAAGGTTGATGATGCAAATTTACTTGGAAGCACCTGTGAAAGAAATGGAAAATCTTCCAAGACAGGTCATTGGTAACAGTTATATTAGCCCCCTGTTCCTCATATCTCCCGAAGTTTCATTCAACACCTTTTCATGATGGAAGGATACTTTGAAAAATAAAATGAAAGCATTTTATACCACATTTTTTCATGACATAGTGTGTTTAACCCTGGCTGATGTGGCTCAGTGTGTTGAACACTCGGCCTGCAAACAGTAAGGTCGCCAGTTCGATTCCCGGTCAGGGCACATGCCTGGGTTGTGGACTGGGCCCTCACTTGTGGGTGTGCAAGAGGCAACAGATTGATATTTCTCTGTCACATGAATGTTTCTCTCCCTCTCTCTCTCCCCCTCTCTCTCTTCCCCTCTCTCTAAAAAAAAAAAATAAAAAATGAGTTTAGTATTATATTCTAAAGAAATGATACATTTATATTTCAAAAATACACATTTATCAGGTACTAAAATATATTTTTTGTTTTGAAATCTTGGATTGCTCAAATATCATTGTTTGATCTTAATAATACTTTCCTTCCCCATCCATTCCCGTTACATCTCTATTAAGAGCCAACTCCATCCACAAGTACAAGAGATGTGCCTTATATACTTCCATTTATCTCCCCACTACTCCGACATAAGGCAAAGAATTAACCACTATTAGCATAACTATTTGGATTAAACAGAAGGTTATGTGTAAAATGCAACAGGATTGGTCTGGGAGGTTAAACCACTAACTCACTACTATATATGTACAGACAATGTTATGCGTTAATTAGCTCAGTGTAAGATTCTGAGGGCATGCTGCATACGGGCAAGTAGGTTTCTTCGGAAACAGGCCGTTCAGAGAACTGGAAGGGAAGCCTGTGTGCACACGTACAGAAGGACAGTGGGAATGCCCCGCGGAACAAGATGGAGAGTCACACACAGTGCCAGCAGGAGGATCCAAAAGCGACTGGCAAGTATTGATCACTAGCATGTGCCTAAGATGACTTTTACCTGCTTCGTAACCTATTCTAACTTGCTTCTTTGTGGTGTTTATAGATACTAGTCTACTACAGAATAAGTCAGCAACATCCCAGGCTAAACACTCTGAAGATGTTCTCATTCTTCTTCTGAAGATTCATCTGAGTTTCTTTACCAAGTATGAACTTCAGCGTCTGAAAACTTCACCATGTATCGTTCCAATCCCATGACTGTAGTCTTTGAAATCTGACCTAGCACATTAAGTTTTCTGACTGATCTCTTTGGTCCTCCATCAACCAGAATGATGGTTCTGAAACAAGAGCCTAATCATTTTACTCAAAAATCTCTGACATCTCCCTACTTCCAAAAGCTAGAGGTCAGTTTTGTTCAGCTGCCCTTGTAAGGACCTCGCACCCACCTCGTACTCTAGTCTGGCCTCCCTGACGTTTCTGCCTCAGTGACGTTTGCCACTGAGTCTCACCACACAATGCACTTGAGCCGTCCTGTCTCCTCAAGCTACACACAGATGCCCCAGGCACAGCCTCCACTCTCTCAAAATTGCTCATGCTCTTCGAACAGCCTGAAATGTTTGCCAGTATTTTTCTGCTATCAAACTTCTAATCCCCTTTCAAATCTTTTCCAAATACCACCTGCTCAGTGCTTCCTTTTTTTCCTGCCATGTGGAAATAACATGAGCATTTTGTTTGCATCTTTATTGCGCCAATTTTATTTTATGTGGGAGTTCATCTACTGAGCATGTAGCACATCTACTGTCTCGCACACTATGAACTGTATGAAGTAAGGATACATCCCCTCATCATGTGGCACAGTGCCTTACATGAAGCAGATGCTTAATAGCCATTTTTTTAACTCATTTCCAGCAGTGTAGGGTCCAAAAGCCCACAGAAAACTAATCTGGAAAGAGTTAAGGGGCAAATAGAAGGGACTTAGAGATAAAGAGTCACAGGTATTCTGTAAATTTATCTCTCAGATGCATAATACCTTCTGCAATAGTTTTCTAATAGTCTCATTACATTAGTAGGGGGTCCATAAACTTTCTGGAAGTCAGTCTCCAGAAGAACTAACTCATTTTGGAGTTATAGGCCAGCAAGAAGAGGCACTGACAGGGGGCATTCCTTTCCCTCCAAGCCTAAGAAGAATGACATTCCAAAAGCAAAAGGTAAAACTGGTCTAAATTAAAGTAACATGACAAAGGCACAAACAGGAGACAATATTAATACCAATCATGATAAAATGAAGAATGTCGCAGTACCTAAATTTTCATCAACCCGTCCCTACAATAATAACTTTGCACTGAGGAGGCTCAGAAGCTGTGGTGTTAATGCAACCTTCCGCCAGGAATCCAGCACTCTCTGGTTGGATAACTTGAAGGACCATTAACCACATCTTGCTGAAGAACATTACAGGTTATAAAAATGTCATCTAGACCATGCTGACAAGCTCATCTGTATTTAAGTCTGAGTCCTCCCTTTGAGGTAAAAATACTCCGTGTGGCTCAAACGGGGCTGTGAGTTCAGATGTCAGAAAACTATTCACACACGAGCAGAGCACAGGAGCCACAGGGGAGCAGTTGGAGGAAAGTGGTATGTGAAACCTTCCCAGCTGCCCCACTCGGAGCCTCAGTACTCATCGGAGAATACATCTTAGACACACACATACACAGACACACACAAAAACTTCTAAAGAATTTCAAAACATATCAATCAAATTAATCAGAACCTAAGATAACCTTTTGTGCAATGGCTGAGATGTTATTTTATAGGATGGTGAAGATGAGAGGTATCAAGGTGTTTATAACTGGCATTGGATTCTATCTGCCAGAAGGAAAAAAGTGTTTTGTGAGAATTAATGATAATTAAATATATATATATATATACACATATAAATAAAATTGTGATAAAACCAAGCTAGTCTGTTTTCTGGAATCACATTATAGAATGGATTGATGTCTAAAAGGAAAAAAACTATTCTAATATTTATGTATATTGATTTATGTATAAGTTGTATATTTATATGGTATGTCTCTCCGTCAGTGTGGACATATAAGAATATGCATTAATATGTGCACATATATATTTTCTGTAGTTTTTGTTCCTAGAGGAAATAAGTAGTAAACTCTCTGATTTGACTTCTCCCCAATGTGTCTTCTTCCTCTTTTCACTCTCCTTACCATCCTTGCTATCTCATGAAACTGGGGAGCTGTTATGAAACAACCATCCTACACACCTTTCTTCCTTCCTTTCTCCCTCTCTCCTGTGCCCACCATCCTTATTTCAGGTGTACATGGGAAAGGAAAGGAGAGGCACTGAGTCATATTTTAGCTCCCATCTTACCATATCAACCTTAACAATAATTAGAAGAATATGATGCTGGGGAATGTGTCATCACAACGTTTAATTACTTCTAACCAAGAGGATTTTTTATTTGCTGGTATGAATCAGTATAACCCATTATTATTAGTTTAGGCAATTTTAAAGAAAAATTGGTCTAAATGCACCATAAAATGTCTTACCAGCTGCTTTATTTCTTATTACTTTTGTCATTGCAAAATGACTTTATAGTCAACACCAATTTATATTCAACTTTGAATCCTACTTCTACACTGCTTTCTTATCATTTTCTCTAGCCTGGATCTATCTGCCTGCTCTCTCTGTCCCTACTGCAATGATCTGTGACTATTTAATAAAACTGACCATCTACTGTTCTGAATCCCAAACAAAATAGCTCTGCGAATTTGCAAACCTGTGAAATAAACTCAGGTTGGCTTAAGCTCTAAAAATATATACTTTATATATAGATTGTACATAATTATATGCACACATATCTGATTATGAATGCTGATGTGTATATATACACACACATATATAATTGAATATATTGCCACTATTAAAACTTTGAACAAATTTTATCACCTAGATGAATTAAGAATAAGAAAAAGAAAAGTTATTTTTGGCCATCACTTCTGCCTTTTTCATTGCTCATCCTTTCTTTATGTGGATCATTTCTAAGCTATATTGTTTTTCTTCTCTGAAGAACTTCGTTTAATCTTTCTTGCATGGCTGCTCTACTAGCAACATGTTCCTTTAATTTGTGTTTGTCTGAGAAAGTCCATTTCTCCCTCACTTTTGAAGGATAATTTCTCAGAGTACAGCATTCCAGGTTAGGGGGCAGGCTGTTTATTTTTCTCTCAATATTTTAAATAGTTCACTCCCTTCTCTTCTTGCTTGCATAATTTCTGAGGAGTTGGATACAATCCTCATCTTTGGAGCTCTACCAGTGAGATTTCTTTCCTCTGTCTCTTTTAGGATTTTTTTTCTGTATCTTAAATTTTCTGTAGTTTGAAAATGATATGCCTTAATAGTAGCTTTTTTGTTGTTTTTTGTTTTTGTTGTTGTTTTTGCCTAGTTGTTATTTTTTATGAGCTTTCTAGATCTGTGGTTTAGAGTCTGACATTAATTTAAGGAAATTCTCCATCATTATTGATTCAAATGTTTCTTCTGTTCCTTTTTTCCTCTATCGGGTATTTCCATTATGCATTTGTTACACCTTTTGCAGCTCCTCCACAGGCCTTGAATAGTCCGTTCTGTTTTTGTCTGTGTTTGTTCTCTTTGCTTTTCAGTCTGGGATGTTTACATGGATATATCCTGTATGCAAAGACTCTTTCCTCCACTCTCTCCAGTAAACTAATGCACCCATCAATGGCATTATTCATTTTTGTTGCAGTGTTTCTTATGTCTAGTATTTCTTTTGGGTTATTTGTTAAGATTTCTTACACATTTTCCATCTGTTCTTGCATGCTGTTCGCATTATCCATTAGAGCCCTTAGCATATTAATCAGAGTCGTTTTAAATTCCCTGTCTGATCATTTCAACACCCCTGCCTTGTCTGGTCCTGATACGACTCTGTCTCTTCAAATTGTGTTTTGCCTTTTATTACACTTGGTAATTTTCTCTTGATAGCTGGACACCATATTCTGAGAAAGAAAAATAAAACTGCTATAAATAGGCCTTTAGTAATGTGGTGCTGAGTTGTGGGTGTCGTGGAAGAGCTTTATGGTCCTATGATTAGCTCTCAGACTTTTAGTGAGCCTATGACCTGGACTGTGAACTTCACCAGCATTTCCCAGTTGTTTTCCTGCTCCCTTGGGTGGGACAGGATGCATAGCTCCAGAGGCTGGGGTCCTGTTCCCCAGGGCAGTCAGGCTTTGAGAATGCCCGCAGTTCAGACTCCGGTTTTCCCCAGGGCAGGCCTTGTGAAGAACCCAGTGCTCCATTGTATTTCAAATGGTTCCTTGCCCCTCCCTGTATTGGAAGTACACCGAGAATTTTTCTCTGATGTTTACTATGGAAACCTCATTGAGCTTCTGGAGGTAAATCTCACAAAATTGTGGGGTTTCCCCTACATCTGGCTCTCCCTGGAATTTTAACGTGGATTTTTCCACACTGAGCCTCCAGCAGTTCATCAGTTCAGTTCAGGTTTTCCTGTCCTGGAACTGGTTCTCGTAATGGTTTCCACTCCAGAGTCCATTTCTGTAAACCATGACTGTCACTAGTTGCCTGCGTGTCTCTCCAGTCGTGGGGGCCACAGTTTCCCTCTCTTTATGGGTTGTAGAAGCATCGTTGGTTTTGTAGTCTGCGCAGCTTCCTACTTGTTGTTAGGGCAGAGTGCTGACTTCCAAGGTCCTTCTTTGTGGAACTGGAAACTGGAAGTCTCACAACATATACGTTTATTCCCAAAAAACCATAATTACTATGAGTAAGGGCCTGTGGTTTCAAGAAGCATCCTTTTTTTTTTTTTTTTTTTTTGGTAAAGAGGATATATTGTAAGCATGATATGGAGTAGCCCTCAGGGAGAAAGAAAGATCATTTCTGCTGAGTAAACAGGAGAGCTTCTTTGCTAAGCTGCTATCTTGTGTCAGGTGCCATGTGAGGCAGCCTTCATGCATTATTCCATTTAATCCTCACATCCCTGACAGTAGGAAGGTAGGTAGTTTTAGTCTCTAATTTGCTAGTGAGAAAAATAAAATAAAGCTCAGCAAGAATAGCAAGGTTAACTGACTTAGTAAAAAGAGAAGGAATGAAAACTAAAAAAACACCCCTGGTCACTTATTCACCAGGCCTCTGCACCACAGCCTGAGATTTGTAGCTGAGCCTGACAGGTAGGTGGGATTTGGGGAGGTGAGATGAATGAGCACACAGCATGAGCTGAGTCACAAAGGCAAGAGACACAGCCATGTTCAGGAAACTAGAATATATTGGGGTGGCCAAAAAGTCCTTTTTGCTTTTTCTGTAAGATGGCTCTAGTAGCACTTAGTTGTCTTTAACTTCATTCAAAACAATTTTGATAGACTGTATTGTGAGAGCTGTGATACCAGCGTGCATTAAAAAAAAACCCTATAAAAACTAGTGAATTTCATGTAGCCATTTTAATATTGAAGATGGAAAATAATATGTAACATCTTTCTCATGTTATGCTTTATTATTTCAAGAAAGGTAAAATGCAACTAAAATGCAAAAAAAAATTGTGCAGTGTATGGAGAAGGTGCTGTGACTTATGGAACATGTAAAAAAGTGGTTTGCAAAGTTTCGTGCCCCAGATTTCTTTCTGGACCATGCTTCGCAGTTGGGTAGACCAGTTGAAGTTGATAGTAATCAAATCAAGACTTAATTGAGAACAATCAATACTGTACTGCATGGGAGATGGCCAGCACACTTAAATATCCAAATCAATAAAGTTATTGGTGAAAATGAAAAATGTGTCTCTTATTTTACAAAAAAAACTAAACCAACTTTTTGGCCAACCCAATATATCTCTTGTGGCAAAACTGTTCCTTTTTTACATAGGGAAAAATTCTTCCCAGACTCTAATCTCCTTACTCCCAGCTGTACCTCATTGGGCAGAACCGTCATAGGACCACCTTTAGCTAAAGTTTGAGTGAGAACATTACTGCCGGAAAGGTGAACTGAACTGCAAAGAGATGGATGAGACAGTTGATATTGGGTAGGCATTAGCATTATCTGCCACACATAGAAAGCACCAAATAAATGGTAGCTCTTAATTATTATTACTACTACTGTGTTTCATTGAGTAAGGGACACATTTCCTAAGTGGCAGTATTTCTACAATAGGAATTAGAAGGAACTTGCATGACTTGGCTTTATGTTGAAGATATTCGATGCTTATTCAGGTGTCACCACAGTGAAGGTGTAGTCACTGGTAGCACCACACATGATTAAACTTTAATTTAAATCTTCATTTCTGATTGTGATTTCAAATATCAGTGAAAAGATGATGTCACGATATTGCATTCAAGCAAAGGACAGTTACAATGAATAAGACTGCAACAGAGTTTAAGGAACTAAATATTTTAAGAGACAGAATGACAGCCTCAGAATACAGGAGCTGGAATCAGAAGTTTGTTCCGGTTCCATCAGTTAGCTGCTGTGTGACCTCGGGGAATTTATTTTATCTCCTGGGGCCCATCCATAAAGTGGGGGAAAGAAGTTCAGTGCGAGAATTAAATCAGTTAATGCAGATTAGGCTGCAAAGGATTATGTCTGGTGCATAAGAAGGGCTCCATAAATTCTAGCTACCATTATTAGTAATGTTTGAAACAGTGAAACACTGCATGGGAATAAATGCAGTCATATAATATCTTTTAAGTCCAAAATCAAGTGCTTTCTTATTTCTAAGATAAAAGCTATGTACATGTAGTCAAAACTGTGTATACATGCATAGGTATATATGTATATATATGTTTATATATATATGGTTATTCAAATAAAGAAATCACTTAATATGCATGAGAAAGGATAAAAACAATAGAAATTGTCAAATATCTTAGAATATATCATAGGCTTTAAAAAACTAAGAGAAGTTTCAGACATTTGTAGAGTTTCTTTTTTTTTAATATTTTATTTATTTATTTTTTAGAGAGGGAAGGGAGATAGAGAGAGACATCAGTGTGCGGTTGCTAGGGGGTTATGGCCTGCAACCCAGGAATGTACCCTGGCTGGGAATCGAACCTGGGACACTCTGGTTCCCAGCCCGTGCTCAATCCACTGAGCTACGCCAGCCAGGGCTTTGTAGAGTTTCATTAAAGACTAAAATGCAGTAACTGTCAAAAGCTCCCAGCTGATACTAAAGAGAAACTGTATAATATCCAGCAATACATACTTCTATTGTAGAAAAAGTGAAACTGTGAATTCAACCAATTAGGAAATGCAGACTAAACCTGGCATTCTTAAATATTCTTCAAAATTATTCTGTCAATCCTAAGGTAAGTAAGAGGTCAAGATGATAAGTAAGGGCTTTGGAAACAGCTGGGCACGGGCTGTCAAAGGTCAAAGGTCATGCAGAATATGTAGCCCATGAACATGATGAAGGCGTAGACTCAAATGTTGACTGTGATATAGAAAAATCAAGTAAAATGAAATTATTTTAAAGAATGTATAGAGAAGTGAGACTGGCTTAAAGTCTGTGGTACACTTAATGTAGCATTCCTTCTTTTCCGGAAATATGCTTAGTGAGTCAATCATGAATCTTACATGAGATAGTATCGTGCAGTGACATTATAATTCCAAAATCTGTCCTTGAGGGTTAACCATGAATAAAGTAGTCTGAATTTTATTTTTAAAATAAATTTAAATATTAATATGTACTTTATGTTGTGAATTTTTAAAAATTCCTTGTAAATCACTCCAATGATATCAACAAAACCTCATTTTTCACTAACACATTTCTTTTTTTAAATCATAATCTGGTTGAGTCTTTGGAAAGAACAGAGTAGGCAAAGTATGAAAACTCACCTCATCTTTTGGCTTTTCCACTGCGTGATCTAATTTTCAAGGATTAAAAATGTCTGGGGCCGTGGCCATATGGTAGTGTTTCCATGGACAGAAATTTATATCCCCAAGCACCTAAATCATGCTGCAGGAGAAGGTGACTTTCCTTCCTTTTCAAATTAGTCTATTCAATCAAAGTCTCATGGAAACAATTGGTTTTCTGTGTATGGCTCATACTTCACTTGGAGTAGACTGTTGCCTGAATCTTCCTTATTCTACAACACTGTACAGATCATACAAGTATTATGTATTACAGTCAGTACCCAAATGCCTAGTCACAGTGGGGAAAGAAAAATTGGTAACACAGTAAATAACTTTAGTTTAAAATTGAGTTCTCAAGACAAACTTCTGGTTGTTAAAGGCAAGCATTATGCACTGATGATGATCATTAGTAAGTGAAAGTGTGAACAGATTGAGCAAATATTTTCAGTTTCACAGGTGTTTTTAAGGTATTATTTTCTGATACTAAACACTTAAAGCAGAGCAAAATGCCTTGCTTAATTATCCTCAGGAAAAGGAAAATAAGATAATGAAAATGTTTGCTTGCTTTTTTTTTCTTAGTCTTCCTCCTCTCAGAATATTAGCTGGTACAATTTACTTAAATATATGTTCACATTACATTGAGTACCATGTACTTAATGTACCTTTAAAATATACCTCTATATATTCAAAGTAAACAAGTTCCTCGTAGTGATGAGGGCACTAGCCCAGATGATTGGCTAATGCGTGTATGTCAGTATAGATAGATGAAGTTAAATGAGGGTAAAAGTTTAAAAAGAAAGTTCACCTGGCCCTTCCTAGTGAGACACGCTTCATTTATTTCACTATAATTACCTGTGTATGTTTCTGTTTATGCCATTTAACTGGGGGCATCTATCTCCCTTCTGAACCGTATGTTCTGTACAATGACAGATATGACCAGCATCCACAGGACCACACCCGACAATGTTGTAATAGATAACTTTTTCCCAAAGGGAAGAATTATTCTCTGAGGACACTAATGCCTCTCTTCCATGATCCTTTTTCAGTCCCCAATCCAATCTCCACACCCCAACCAGCACTGTAGTTTTAAAATGTCTTTCTGGGGGTAGGAAGGATAAGTCAACTTTTCTGATTAGTGTTACTTTAATTTCATGATCATTAATGTTCAAAAAATTTCAACGCTGCTGGGAAGTCTCACTATATTGCTCTGTCAGCTGGCACTCTCTTCTCCATGCTCAACAAATATTCTCCCCCGCACTAACTCTCCAACTACTCCAACCTTCCTTTTGCCTCAGCTGATGATCTTATCTTTCATTGGGAAGAAATAGAAGTCACAAAGCATAGTCATAATCATACTTTTATTCCACAACTGAATTTTCAAGGTCTTTTACCCACCCCTTCCCTCCCTGTCTCTCTAGCTAAAGTAGAGAAAGTGTCTGTTCCATTCAAGTTCAATATCACTCCACCTATTGTGTCTGTTACCTGCCCCACATGCTCAGGAGCCTCTCTTCATAGGTTGTCATATCCCTTACTGCTTCCTTAACCTCTTCTTCATTACCAAGGCTGACCTATTAGCATTCAAATGTACATCATTTTTTGATTGGGAGAAGGAAGAAATGAAGAGGAAGGGAGGAGGAAGATGGAAGGAAGGAAGGAAGGAAGGAAGGAAGGAAGGAAGGGAGGGATCTTCCTCTGATATCCTGATCCTTCATCAGCTACTACCTTATTTTTGCACATCTCTTCTTAGCCAAAGTTCTTGAAAGTTACCTAATAAGGCTCTCTCCATTAACCTCCCTGTTTTCTTTACTCTTCAGCCCTCTGTAGTAGTTTTATCTTTCCATCAGTATTGAAACTTCCCTTTCAAAGGTCATGAATTGAGACACTTAGCAGTGGACTTCCCTGCCATCTGTGCTTTATGACCTGACATGCTTAGGAAAATGAGTTCTGGAGTCTTATATAAGCTGGAATCCTAGTTCCACCCCATACTGGATATGTGACCATTTTAAATTTCCTCATTGACAAACGAGGATAGCAATTATTTCCCTCTCCCTGGATGGGTGTGTGTGTGTGTGTGTGTGTGTGTGTGGTGACTACATTATACAATTCATGTAAAGTGCTTGATCTTGTACCTGGAACACTGCAAGAATTCTATAGTTGTTAGTTTTTTTTTATAATTGGTAATATTATTGGCTCTAAATCTTCCCTAATCATTCTCTTATCTTACATTTCATATAACGACACTGTCCAGAGGAACAGAGTTGCTTGGTGCCCTGCAAGCAGGGCTGGTGCCATCTGTACTATAAGCCACCACAACTGTGCCCATAGGTAGAAGCATTGTTGACTTCTTCAGGGTGATTTTGGGGCCTGCTCTCAATGCGTACTTCTGTAAAATCTGTGAACTTCCCCATATGCTTTCATAAATCTCTTTTGGGGTAAATTAGCCATTTTGGCTTATATTGCTGCAACTAAAAATCCTGGTACACTAGCCAAATTTCTAACTCAGCCATCTCAAATTTAACATGTGCAGAACTGAACTATTGATTTTCTCTTCCCCTTTCCAAACTGCTGCACCTTAGCTCACGCCAACACCATCCAAATGGCTTACGTCAAGAACCTGGAAGATATCATTGAACACTCACTTTGTTACCTTCGGCAAGTGGCCAGTTTTGCCTGAAAACTACATTTTGAATTGCTCCACTCATTTCTGTCTCCATTTGTTACCTCCCTAAAACAAATCACCATTATCTCACAAATGAATCAAAGTATCTCATTCTAAAATTCCTTGCCCTTTTCCCATTTTGCTCTCTTGTAATGAATGCTTATAGCAAATTTCTCAAAACAAACATCATGTTACTTCCTTATTTCTCAATGGTGTCTCATTGCTTGCCCCTGGGAAAAAAAATCAAAACCCTTACTATCACTCACAAAGCCCTTAACAATTTGGATTCTGACTACTTCTTTAGCTGTATCATATACTATATTTTTCAGACTATAAGATGCACCCCCCAAATTTGGGAGGAAACAGGGGTGCGTCTTATAGTCTGAATGTAGCTTATCTGGCTCACTGTAGGGAGGCAGCCTATGTTATTTATGTTATTAAATATTTTACCACATTTTTTGCTTCAAAAATTTTTTTCCTATTTTCCTCCTCTAAAACCTAAGTGCATCTTATGGTCCAAAAAAAATGGTACCCTACTCTGCCATTTATTTCACCAAAATCCTGCCTCCCTGAATTCATTGTGCCTCCTCAAAATGGATAGACTTTTCAGTTTCAGGAACTTTACGCATGCTGTTTCCTTTGCTGGGGCAGCTCTGACCTCATGACAGACTTCAGAGAGACCTTCTTATCCTGCCAATGTCAGCGAAGTGTTCTTACTATACCTGCTTGAGTCTGCTCTGCTCTTTCCTTCACAGCACCATCTTACTTGGGAATTACCTATTTTTCTATTTGCCTATTCTCTGTCTTCTTAGTTTGTCTGATTTTCATAAGAATAATAACTGGTCTCTTAAGTTTATCTCTAATACTTCATGCCCAGGGCAGGGCCTGACACACAGAGTTGCTGTTCAAAATTATCTGTCCAATGAGTAAACGGCTCATTTCTTGTGGTCACGCCCTCGATTGCTCTGCAGTTGGCGGTGCTTCCTTTACAGGTTCCTGTCATAGCTTTAAATCAGAGTAGAAATGATAGGACTGTCTGACAGGACAGATTCAATAGTTAAATACCCCAACCCAAAGCCCAGTCTAGCTATTTTCTCAGATGGCTAGATGCAATTATGCTCCTGGATCAGGGATGAATTTGTTTGCTAGATATCAAATTGGGTATTTTGAAACCAGTATCACAAGCATACAAACAATGTCTCAAACAGAAAAATACTACAATTTAAACAGTATCTTTAAATTAACACATGCTGAATGATGGCTGTGATGTTCAAAACCTCATCTCAGGATGAGGCAACCCTCTGAAGGAAAATATAAGGAAACACCATGTTCCCACCATAGTTACTGGAGCAATTATCTTTATTCCTGTGTTATCCCTATGGTGACAGTATAGTTTGGGGACTTCATTTGCAAGTTACTTACAGAAGGGTTGTGAGATGATAGCCCCAGGGTGATAGACTGGGGCTTTTTTAAAGCCATGTTACCTTCATGCATTTTTTATTTAAGTAAATCACACTATTTATCTATGTACAAAAATGGATCCCAAGTGTGAATACCTAGATGTGATGACAGAGAAAAAGGAGGGAGAACCACTTAAGAGGGCTTGTATTCTTTACTCTACAGGTTAAGATCAATTCCATCTGCCTCCTTTTTCCTAATGTCAGGAAGCACTTTAGGTGAAGAAGAGTTTTCCATACATATCAGTTAGTGATTAGTCACAAAAACATTGACTTTACCTCCCATGCACTGGAGATCCTGGAGGACAATAGAACTTTCTGAGAAATAGAGCTGTGCCTTTTAGGGAGAATTTTCTAAAATGTATAAGTATCCAAAAAGTTCAAAAGCGGTCAGGAAAGAAGTGATGCCAATGTAGTTTTTATTTTAATTATTTATGTTTAGAGAGATGGGAAGGGAGGGAGAAAGAGAGGGTGAGACACATCAATGTCAGAGAGAAACATCATTTGGTTGCCTATTGTAGGCACCCTGGCCAGACACTGAACTCACAACCCAGGCATATGCCCTGACCAGGAATCGAACCAGCAACCTTTCACGTTGTGGAATGATGCCCAACCAATGAGCCACACCATTCAGGGTTATTAGTGTAAGTTTATTACATATCTCCCTACAGCAACCCCTTATAATCACTCCTGAGGTGTCTGTGTGTGGATGGTGGAAGGGTGACGCCCACCACAGCAGGTAATTCCAGTATGGTGAAAGTCATTCAGATCACTTACTAGACTGAAATGGCCAAATAAGTGGCCTTGTCAAATAAGAAAATATTGAATAAAACTCCCAATTGCATTAACATAAGTATTTTGTCTCAAATTATACAAAAATAAGGTAATTTCAACAAAAATAAAGAGACAACTACATGAATATATAAGAATTACAGTACCTAAAAGCATGAAACCTTACTGTAGCATATAGGTACAAAGTGGTTTGCTTTTCACCTGCCTCTATGGCTTATAATAAAAGAGGATTATGTTACATATGGAAACCATGAAGCCAAATAAAAATTTGTACAGGGCAAATAATCTGTAACAAGAACATGCTGGAATAATCTTAGTATTTATTTTAAATATAGTTTAGTTCAATAGGATTGTTCGCTTTCTAATCAAAGAGCAATCTATATTTCTATTTATCTTCCTCAGCAGTGGTCACAGAGCTTATGTTGGTAATAACCATTGTGGACATAAAGAGGAAATAATTGGACTCAGGCCTATCTTAGGTGATACAAAACATATCCTTTTATAATTCTCAGTATAACACAGACTATAAAAACTGCTAAATTTAAAAGTCACAATGGCATAGTCCTAGAGTTCATACAGCAAGATTGTAAAAGGGTTACAGCTATCCCTAGAGTCAAGAGAAAATGCCATCCAGTAGAATTAAAGTGAACTATCTCTATAACCATTTATAGAAATAACCAGAGCCCTGAGCAGGAAGTATTTTTATACTTCCTCTACACCGGCCTGAGTTGATGTGAAGTGACAAGGATGATTTTCAGACCAATGTCATGACTACATTATGGTTATGGTGAACGTCCCTCCCAAACAGCCAAATCCCTGGATTCTGGTCTGACTTTGCTACTATCCGGTTCTTCAAACTTAATCTCTCCTGACTTACCTTTCTACAAATTAAAGAAACATGAAATACTTCCTCCTTCAGATCAAACAATAGTTCCAAATGCTTAATTAGAAAAATCATGGCAGGTGTAAGAAAATAATTAATGGTCTACAGAACTAAAATCAAGGAGACTTGCTGATGTAAGCAACAAAATTTGCAAAGGACAATGTAAGGTTCATTTTCTTCTAGACTGGGTGAACTTGTACACAGTATTTATGTGGACTTAAAAATTATAAGTGTTTTTAATAAATTAAACCTAAAGTGAAAGCATTTAAAATTATTAGCCACTTATCAGCATGAAACACAAAGAACACTGAAGCATGAGATTTTTTCCGCGAACGTTTTCATTAAACTTCCACTAACAATGCCATCAATTCTTTCCCCCTCTGTGATAGCACCGTCTCCCAGGCACAATTTTAGGTTTAACATTCTTAAAACTAGGTAAGACGAAAAGCCAGACAGGCAAATCAAATGATTAAGTTTAAAATTTTACAGGTATTTAAACCTTGGGAAAACTTAAAGTTAATGAAGAATTTAAAACAGGAGTGAAAATTAAACAATAGTAAATGTTAACGGAAAAATTAGTATTCAGTTGAAAAAAAATCCCGGAGGAGCTACAGGGAACTGAGGCTAATTATCAACGATTAGAAAAACTGGCTTTGGCAAATGCAGGAAATGACCTGAAGGAACAGAACGGAGGAAAGAAATGTGGGCAGAAAATGAAAAGTAAGGAGGATATGTGAAATGAAGGGTGCCACATAGATTTGATTTTTCAGGCAGAATATTGATTCTGCTGAAATGTGCTTTTCCTATCTTTTTTTATCTTATCAAAAACACAATCAGAAAAGTCTCAGTTCTTCATATTCATCCACTCATTCATTCAACATTATATCCAAAGCTCAGTCTATCAGAACATCTGGTTAAGTTTTGTACCACTAAATTCACTGCCCACCTATGCTATGAGAATCGATCCCAATTGCACCCCATTATCCTATAAAATAAAATGTAAAATTTAAAACAACTCATCCTCCTTGGTCTCAGTTGCTGGCTACTCACCATGGATCAGGCTTATCCTTGACTGATGCTAACTATAAATGAACACACAGTATAACATTTTCTGGAATATTTAATGGCAAACATGTATTTGACTCAGTGGTGTTGGTTTAATTTACCAAATAATACCCAAAATGTACATATAATAGAAACTAAGTAGGTGGTCCAAATCCAAAAAGCTGTTATTTATTTATTTGTTTGTTTGTTTGTTTGTTTGTTTATTTATTTTTGCTCTTTCAAAACCACCACATGTGAGCTGACTGATTTCAAAGGATGATATTATTTCCAAAGCATGGCACATAGCAGAAATACATCATTTTAATCACTTAAAGGAAATAAATATTGTGTTCAGTCATTTCTTCATGGTTGGCAATGTAACATAAATGATAAAAAGCTATCTTAAATACTTTACTAGTTATCAAAATCAAGAGCTTTCTGGTCAGGAAGGCAGTGTAGGTAACTGCAGTACTGGAACCTCCCCCAACCACATCAAAACTACAACTAAACTTTAGATCAACCATCATTCAGAAACATCTGAAATCTAGCTGAACAGAAGTCCTACAACTAAGGATATAAAGAAAAACCCACATCGAGACTGGTAGGAGGGGAAAATGCATAGGAAGCTGGTTCCACACCCATGTGTGTGGATAAAAATTAGGAGGGATATTTCAGCTGCAAAGGTTACTTACCTCTGAGGAGAAAGTGGTCCCAGCCCCACACCAGACTTTCCAGCCCAGGGATCCAGGACCAGAAGAGAAGTGCCCATAACTTCTGGAAAGTAGCAGGGATTGGGGCTGAAGGAGACCTAGGCTCCTGGGGTCCCAGGAATTCATCTTAAAGGGCCAATGCATGGACTTACTTGAACCCATTAGCTCAAAAGGCACCAGAAACATACTGGAGGAACTGAATTGTCTGGCATCAGGGCGAGAGCTGGAAGGGCAGCTTTGTCCCATAAAAGAGTGATGGCAGAAGCCATTATTCCTTTGCTGAGCCCTCCACCACCACACAGCCAGCAGGCAGATGCCATATCTGAGTCTCCATCCACCTGGCTCACACTGTTCCCCTGACCCTAGGAATTCCCTGAGACCCCACCAAACTTTCAGGCCCAACCAAGAATTTCAGTGGCTTTTCCATACAAATGATCTGTCTTGGCTCATGCTTCCAACTCTCCTATATTCTCTCAAACAAGCAGCATCTGGACTCTTCATACCCCATACCTCTTGCTAAGTGGCCCCAGGCCTGGCACTAGCAGCAGCTAGCCTTGGTTTTCTGCTTGGCCTCTCCAGGGAACCTCCAAGCCCAACAAAATTAGCAGCCATCTGCAGATCACATGATAGCTCATGCCAGGTGGCATCAAAGAAATACCTGAACACAATATGTATTTCCTGTGATTATAATGCTGTATTTTCCTTATATGGTATGCTTTGGAAATATATCATCCTTGGGATTCAGTAAACTCACATGTGGTTGATTTGACAGAGTAAGTAAATAAATAAATATCAACAAAATGAAGAGAAGCAGCTGACCTTGGTCTGTACCTCCCACAAAGCCCCAGAGCCAGTGCAGCCAATGACCAGACCAAAGTATCACCCAAACACCTCCATGAGCAACACATCCCAAGGGGTGGACTCAGCAAACACCTGAGTCCAGTTGAGGAAAGTCCTGCTCTGTGAGGTGGGCCCCAACACAGCTCATCCTCCATGGTGGTCTGGCTAGTCCTTGCAGCTGATGGCCTGGGGGTAAATCCCTCCCTCTGACATGCTCACAGGAATCAAGGCTCAACCACAACAGAAGGCTGCACAACACACCTAGGGGGCACACCTAGAGTGCCCGGCTTGGGTGACTGGGGAGGCTGTGCCACTGGACCCTACAAGACACCTACTACATAAGGCTACTCTACCACAACCAAGAAATGTAGCAGCTCTACCTAACACATAGAAATGCACACAGGAAGGCAACAAAAATGTGGAGACAAATAAACAAGTCCCAAATAACAGAATAGAACAAAACTCTAGAAAAATAATCCAACAAAATGGAGACAAGTAATCTACCAGATGCAGAGTTCAAAGCACCGGTTATAAGGATGATCAATGAACTTAAAGAGTAGAGAGAACTTCAGTAAAGAGATAGGAAACAGAAAATGAAGATAGAAAACATAAAAAAGAACCAGTCAGAAATGAACAACACAGTAACTGAAGTGGAGAATATATTACAGGGAAATTTTTGGAAGATGGCAGTGTTGGTAAACACAGCTCACCTCCTTGCACAATGACATCACGATTACAACTAAAGTATAGAACAACCATCATTCAGAACTGTCAGAAATCAAACTAACTGAAAGTCCTACAATTATGGAATTAAAGAAGAAACTACATTGTGACTGGTAGGAGGGGCAGAGATGCAGAATGGGCTGGTCCCACACCCACGTGCAGTGAATAAAAATTGATGGATATCTAAGGCGCAAAGGACCCCAGTCCCACATCAGGTCCCCCAGCCCAGGGTTCCACTACCAGGAAGAGAAGTTGCCACAAGTTTGTGGCTGTAAAAACCAGTGGGGATTGAGACTGTAGAAGACACAAACTGCTGGACTCCCTGGCAGTTCCTCTTAAAGGGCCCACATACAGACTTACTCAGACTCACTCCCTCTGAGCTCCAGTGCAGTGGCAGCAGATTGAAAGGTATAACAATCATATGAGAAGGAACTAAAACCTCCAGCATCAGAGCAAGAGCTGGGGGGTAGCTTTCTCCCAGACAGAAATGCTGGCAGAGGCCACTGGTCCTTTTCAGAGCCCTCCCCTGACAGAGCCAAAAAGATGGCAGGTAGGTGCCATAACTGGGACTCCATCAACCTGGCTCACGCTGTTTGTCCTACCCTGGTGATTCTCTGAGTGTCCACCCCACCCAACTTTTGGGACCATCCAAACAGTTTCCAGTGGCTTTTCCATACGAATGGCTTATCTTGGCCTATGCTTCAGATTTTCCTAAATCATCTCACACAAGTAGCATCTAGCCTCAGTGTGCCCTGTACATCTCACTAAGTTGTCCCAGGCTTGGCACTAGCAACAGCTGGCCATGCTTCACAGCTTGGTCTTTCCTGGACATCTCCTAGCCCAGCACAAGTAGCAGCCAACTACAAGTCGCTCTGTAGCTTACTATATGTGACCACGGACATAATGCAGGCAGTGGCTGACCTCGGACATGCCAACAACAAATAAGGTTCAACTACAAGAGTGGGTACACCTTGAGTACCCAGCTTAGATAATAGGAGAAGCTATGCCACTGGACCCTACAGGACACCTACTACATTAAGCCACTCCACCAAGTTTGGAAGATGGAGTAGCTCCTCCTAATACATAGAAACAAACACAGGGTGGCTGCCTAAATGAAGAGATGAAGAAACATGGACCAAATTTAGAACAGAACAAAACTCCATAAAAAGAGCTAAACAAAATGGAGATAAGCAAGCTACTAGATACAGAGTTAAAAACACTTGTTATAAGGATTCTCAGTGGACTTAGAACTTCAACAGAAATAAAAAAGGGCATGGAAACCACAAAAAAGAACCAATCAGAAATAAAGGATACATTAATTAAAATAAAGCACAATTTACAGGGAATCAACAGTAGAGTGGATGAATCCGAGAATCAAATCAGCTATTTGGAATGTAATGCAGCAAAAAACACCAACCAGAACAGCAAAAAGAAAAAGGAACCCCAAAAACGAGGATAGTGAAGGGAGCATCTAGGACAACTTTGAGTATACCAACATTCACATCATGGAGGTGCCAGAAGGAGAAGAGAGGGAGCAAGAAATCGGAAAGCTATTTGAAAAATAATGACAGAAAACTTTTCTAACCTTGTGAAGGAAACAGACATTCAAGTCCAGGAAGCACAGAGTCCCAAACAAGATGAACCCAAAGAGGCCCACCCCAAGACACATCATAACTAAAATGCCAAAGGTTAAAGACAAAAAGAGAATCTTAAAGGCAGCAAGAGAAAAGCAGTCAGCTACCTACAAGGAAGTCTCCATAAGACTGTCAGCTGATTTCTCAAAAGGAATTTAGAATTTAGAAGCTATAATTTAGAATTGAAGGACAGATAATGAGCTTCCCAGACACGAAAAAGCTAAAGGAATACATCACCACCAAACCAGCATTATATGAAATGTTAAAGGGTCTTCTTTAAGAAGAAGTTCAAAAATATGAATAATAAAATGGCAACAAATACATATCTATCAACAATTGAATCCAAAAATCAAAATAAACAAGCAAGCAGAACAGAAACAGAATCATAGATATAGAGAACATTTTGATTGTTGCCAGAAGGGAGGGGTGTCAGAGGGATGGGCGAAAAAAGGGAAGAGATTAAGAGGTACAAATTGGTAGTTGCAGAATAGTCATGTGGATGTACAGTACAGCATAGGATATAGAGTAGCCAAAGAACACACACGCATGATCCATGGACATAGACAATGGTGTGGGGATTGCCTGAGGGAGTTGGAGTGGGCTAGATGGAGGTGGAAAAGGAAAAAAAATCAGGACAACTGTAATAGCATAATCAATAAAATATAATAAAAAAAGAATACTTTACAGGGAATCAATAGTAGAGTAGGTGAAGCGGAGGATTATATCAGGGATTTGAAATATAAGAAAACAGAAAACACCCTATCAGAATAACAAAAAGAAAACAGAATCCAAAAATATGACAAGAGTGTAAGTAGCCTCTGGGATAACTTCAAGTATAGCAGCATTTGTATCATGGGGCTGCTGGAAGGAGATGAAAGAGAGTAAGAAACTGAAAATCTAATTGAAAAAATGATAATGGAAAACTTCCCTAACCTAGTGAAGGAAATAGAAATAGAAGTCCAGGAAGTACATAAAACCTCAAATAAGATGAACCCAAAGTGGTCCATACCAAGACACATCATAAATAAAATGTAAAAGGTAAAACACAAAGAATCAGTTAGCTACCTATTAGAAAGCTCCCATAAGACTGTCAGCTGAGTTCTCAACAGAAACTTTATAGGCCCTTCCAAAAGAGATTGGCATGAAATAGTCAAAATAATCAAAAGCAAGGACTTACAACCAAGATTACTCTACCCAGAAATGCTATTATTTATAATCAATAAAGAGCTTCCAGACAAGAAAAAGCTAAAGAAGTTCATCAGCACCAAGTCAGTATGACAGGAAGTGTTAAATGGTCTTCTTTAAGAAGAATGAAATAAAGGTCAAAATATAAAGAATAAAATGGCAAGAAATACATATCAACAATTACTTTAAATGCAAATGGATTAAATGCTCTAAACAAAGGACATGCAGTAGTTGAATGGATAGCAAAACTAGACCCTTACATATGCTGTCTACAGGAGACACCCTCACTTCAGATCAAAAGACACACACACACAGATGAAAAGTAAAGTAATGGTAAAGGATAGTTCATGAAATTGGAAATGAACAAGCAAAATAAAAACCTGGTGTAGTGGTACTTATACCAGACAAAGTAGACTTTAAAACAAAGGCTATAACAACCGACCAAGAAGGACCTAGCAATTTCACTCCTGAGGATTTATTCAAAGTAACCCAAAACACTTAATTGAAAACACATATGCATCTATTTGTTTATCACAGCATTATTTATAATAGACAACCTAAGTGTCCAGCAATAGATGAGTGGATAAATAAGTGGTACGTATATACAATGGAATGTGACTCAGCCATGAAAACGTGAAATCCTGCCATATGCAACAACATGAATGGACCTAGAAGGTACTGTATGAACGAAGTAAGTCAGACAGAGCAAGACACATGCCAGACGATTTCACTTTTATGTAGAATCTAAAATCAAAATAAACAAATGGAACAGAAACAGACATAGATACAGAGGGCTTTTTGATGGTTTCCAGATGGAAAGGGGGTTGGAGGAATGGATGAAAAAGGTGAAGGGATTTAGAAGTACACAGTGGTTGTTACAGAATAGTCAAGGGGATGTAAAGTACAGCACTGTAAATGTAGCCAGTAATATTATTAAAACTATATGTGGTGTCAGATGGGAGCTAGATTTATTGGAGTGATCACTTTATAAGTTACATACATGTCTAATCACAGGATTTTACCCTTGAAACTAATATAATTTTGTACATTGACTGTAATTTTAAAATATTTTGAAAATCAAGGAATTTATGGCAAGTTTTAGCATTGACTTTTTTTTTAAAGAGGAAAGTAGGGGTTATAAAATATAAACTAGAAATAATAACCATAAAATCACAAAAACAGGCATTAAATGGCAACATTTTGGGGATTTGGAGATATAAGGGCCAATGATGGCCATGGTAGTCGGAGTGAGTAGCTAAGGAACCATGACTCCATAACCTTGTTGTCTTCTGGTAGTTAAGACAGTGAAGGATGAGGATAGTCAAATGCCAGCCTTAATCCCCTGGGGCATCTATTGACATGTCAGTAATTACAGGTATAATAACTATGACCCTTCCTCATGTCAGCACATTGGAAGCAAGATAACCAGACAGAATAGCAGCCATGACAAGGGGTTACAGTTAACAGTCCAGACTGAAGGATTCTGTCTTTGGTTGTTAGAGCTGCTGGCTTTCACAGACAAGCTGTGTTTACTATTGAAAACAAACAAACAAATAAAAGCATGCATTCTTTCATCAGTAGGCATTGCCTTTGAAGACAACGTGTACTTAGGGAATCAAAGTCATCCACATTTGACATGGGTTGAAGGATTTAACCTTTGGCAACAGATTAATGCATTAGCAAGAACCCAGAAGAAAAATGCTTATGCACACAGTATAAGAGCTATAATTTAGTAATGTTCACACGGCAATTTATATTTACTGAGTGTTACAATGGTTTATGTTATTTATTCTTTAAGACAGATCTATGCAGTATAGTCTCCATTTTTCTAGGCAAGAAAAATTAAGTGTTCACTAGTTCAGATGGTATCATAGAGATTGAGTCAAGCTGTGTCTATACACATACACAAGAAAACAATCTTTTGGAAAATAAAAATGATCCTAAAATATTTGCTTGACATTAAGTAAACCAATGGCACTGAAACATTTCTTAGCAGTAGAGTTCTACTTTATTTTTTTTTTTAAGATTTTATTTATTTATTTTTAGAGAGGGAAGTGGGGGAGAAAAGGAGAGAGAAAGAAACATCAATGTGTGGTTGCTGGGGGTTGTGGCCTGCAACCCAGGCATGTGCCCTGACTGGGAATCGAACCTGCGATGCTTTGGTTCACAGCCCGTGCTCAATCCACTGAGCTATGCCAGCCAGGGCCGTATTTTATTTTTTTAAATAATGTTATATGCAATTCCAATCTATAAACAAGATAGCAACTAAATTATATTAGTAGACATTTTAAGCGTTTACTAATTATTAGGACAATTAATGTTTTAGGAAGATAAAATTTAAAATCAGAGAGCAGAGATAATAGTTCCAGGCTTCTATCACCTTCAGCATCTGTGAATTTCAGAGCTCCTGAACTCCACAGACTGTAGGAACCCTGGCTATTGGGGGGCAATGTTTGTTTAACCCGACAGTGAAAAATTAAAAATTCAGTAAAACAGATACCTGTGTGTGTAAACATAATGCCAGTGTCTGCGCTGGGAAGGCATCAGAAACTTAGTGAACCATCCCGTCTGGGGTGGGGTGAGATGGAGAGAACCAGAGAACCAACCAAACAGGCACCTCCACAGGGTGGTAGAAAGTGTGCAGGAAAGAAGGCCTTTGGCTCATGGACCAAGACTCCTCCCTAATTCTCATAATAGTCTGTCCTCTCTCAGGCAAGAAATAAGAAACTAAAGTTAAGTAAAGAGAGGCTAATGGTTATATTAAATTTTTAAGAAGACATAATAGCCCAAAGCTAATGACCTGGAGGTTAGACTTGCCTCTGAGAAGTAGGGCTTTTAAGGGGCAAATGAGTTCAAAAGGGGGAAACTGGGCTAAAATAAAGAGAAGCAGGCAGAAAAAACAGGTGAGGTTCAGCTCTGTGGATCTGATGCCTAGTAATGTGTGCTGAGCTCACACTATCTCTCAGGGTAGTTCAGGGGCCACGGGCGGAGCTGTAACTCACCAAGTCACAGAGGGCAGTCTTCAATGGCAGCTACATGTGGTACACCTGGAGTCCAGAGTGGATACGGCCCTGCCTCCCCAGGGGCCTCCCTCTCTCAAAGAGAATATAAAAAAATGTCCTGGCCTTGGACAGGAGGGAGAAAGTAAAATGAATTACAGGGACAGGAACTAGTGTCTGGATGAGCAGACAACAGCATCTGAAACTATCAGACTTGAGAGGGACCTGAGCATCATCGCATCCAAGAAGTTTCAGGATGATACATCTGAGGCACATGTATCCTCCCCTAACTCTGTCTACAGTCTATTCAGTGCTTCAGGCCTGGGCCATGTTAACAATTTGGCACTGGGTTACTATGCTACTTTGTAGGAAGGCCACCTTCTAGATCAACTATAATAAAATATTTTGGGTCTTTACAAAAGAGGAGCCATGGATGATGTGTTCTAATGAATTGGAAGGAAGAAACACATTTTAAATAAAGGCGGAAGACCAGATATCCCAAGAATGGGCTCTTAGGAAAAAAGTTTTCTTATTCCTAAAACCATGGAATAGAAAATTAAGGTATCACAATGGCAGTGGGAATATCCTCGAGTAGTATTTCCACTAAATGAGGATGCGTATGTGATTAAGTTTTATAAACTAAAAATAACTAGGAAACGGAAATAATATTCCGAGGTTGAGGTAGCCCTAGATTTAAGTCCTCCTTTCACAAAGCATGTGTATATCTGTGTGTGCTTTTTCCTAAATATCGATGTGACAGATGTACATTGTAAAATATTTGGAAAATAGGGGATAAGATTTTTTTAAAAGAAAGAATATTCACCCTTAAACCTTCCACTTAGACATGGCCACAGCTAGCACTTGGGTGCACTGAAAACCAGGCTTTATTCATATGTACCTATATGCCTCAGTAAAAGAAAGTTGAGACCCTAATTTTCTTTATACTTGCCAATACATTATGTATATTGCCATTTCATTATAACTTTACAACATTATTTCATGGGCTACATGGAATTCTATTACTTTTAATAAATTCCCTAAAGTTAAAAAGTGAGGTTTTTAAGTTACTACTGTTTCAAATAAAGTTGCAGATTAATCTCTTTGATTTTACTTGCATTTATTTGGTCACTGGCAGGGTGACCGTGCTTCATGTTTTGGGCTGTTTGCCCGAGTCTACTGTCATTTTTCTCCTGACATATTAAGCTTCTTTAAAGAGCTCTCTCTGTATTTTAAGTATATCAGTCCATCTTCTATTGTACATATTTGAGATATCATTGATTCATCTTACTTCATTTATGGCATTTTCTTACATATAGCAGGCTTTACATTTTTATGTAGTTAGATATTCTCTTTCATGGGTTTTGCTCTTCATTGTCAAAATCTGAACAATTTCCTATATACTGCAACCACACGTACATATTCCCTGATAGTCTCCTCTAGTTCTTTAAAGGCATGATGAGTTTGAAGCTTGGAGGTTAGAAGCCATTCTTCACTCTCACCGTAACTTGGGTACTGTTCTGTCTCCACTAATCTGGGAGTTAATCTGATCTGCGTTTTAATTTCCTCCTCATAAGATATGATTAATATCAGTACCTACCTCTTAGGACAGTTAAAGTTAATAAAATGGATAATTCATATATGGTACACAGCAAAGAGTCTGGAATATAACAAACACTCAATAAACCCTAGAGATTATTTAATTCCCTACTGCAAATCAACATTATTTGGTAGAATATGATAAAAATGAACCTAAATTTAAAGTTTTCCAAATTTGCTCGGCACTTCGTTTTGAATAATACATGTTATGTCCCACTAATTTAAAATGCCACCACTATTATATGCTAAATGACCACAGGTGTTTGGATATGTTTCTAGACTTTTTATTGAAGTCCATTGATGTGCCTGGCTAGTAATGCAATGTTGCTACAATATTAAAATCAGTGTTGTGAATAATTTTTTCATTACTTTTAGTGCAATTATCTCTCCAAAATTCTTCTTCTTCTTTTTTTATTTCATAAAATACCCTTGACTAATCAATCAGACTGCCAAAACTCCTGGTTAAAGTTCCAAGAGGAAATTAACAAAAGAATATGAAAATGTTCTTTTCCTAAAGAGAACTCTGCATGTTCCCTGTAAATACTTGTACGGAAAGTCCAAAGTGAGTTTTTCTGTCTATATCATTCCTTAACCCCCATCACTATCCTAGGTTCTGTCCAGTAGAATATAAGTGTATAACGGTCAACATCAGGTGTCAAAAAATCAGGTTTTTAAAGCTTCTTTGTAAAGACCAGACTGAAGAATACACTGAGCATCCCCCAAATCACTTCTGAAACCTAGCCCCAGAAACCCACAGGACCCTGATTCATCACACGCTGGTGGTCAGCCAGCCCAAGCATCTCCTCATTTCTACAAAGAGAAAAAAGCCCAAACACTGCAGAGCCTGAGAATGGGTAGTCCAAGGGCCAACCCTTACTTTTGGTATCTCTGCCTTGGGCTGTGGGGTTCTTACCAGCCCCATTCATTTAGTCAGTCATCATTCCCTTAGAGTAGGACCCTAATGACAGTAGGAGGATAAAAACATCAAACATGTCACTGCAATACCACTATTTCCGAGAGAGTAGACTTTAAGTCCCCTCATAAAAATAAAAAATAAAGGAAGCTCCTTACCAACTAGTTTCAAATTAATATATGCCATTTTAATGAGAGAAAGTTCCCCTATCTTCCCAGTAGCCTCATTTCTGTCCCATCTCCTATTTAATGATTCTACGGATTTTGTGCACAACATACGTTTTGATAGATCACTGGATAGATCTTGCCATTCACTGTTAAAATATCACATCTGTATTTCTACTCCACTTGGTTTTTATTTCATAATACCTTAAGACTTTTCAAATAACTCTAAATTTACATTTTATAATAGGTCCTTTGTGTTCTTTTACTTTCTGCAGGGATTGGGAGGCTTAAAGGAAAATTAAACTGGAAAGGCAGCTCTTAATAGAAATGTGTAAATTATGCTGAAGATAGAATAAGCAACAAGGAAAACTGCTATTTTTCAAATTATGTCTGACCACTAAGTAATTGGGAGTGTGAACATGACAAAAAACACAGGGAAAAGTGTGACATCTTAAGACTCAGTGTGCCAGTGAGAGGACTGTTAAGATACACAGAAAAGTTAGGAAGGGAGCTTTCAAAAAGTTCTAATTGAGAGAAGGAGGAAACTGCAGCTGCGATTCTGAAAAGGAGGAGAACTCACCACGTTTGTTAAGCTATTCAGAAAGATATTTCAGTTTCTCTTCTGCAAATAATTCACAAAGCAAAGAAAATGGTGAGAAGCATATCTAAAGAGAGTAACAGGAATCTGTCTATGATGACCTCAAATTTCAGGATAGAAGGACAAATAGCAAAAAGGAGAATATTTGTAAAATACAGAGTTAGGAGAGGTAAAGCACATAAGAAGGTAAGGTTTGAAAGAATGAATATATATATATATGGCAGGAAATACATTCTTCTGATCTTCCTCTTTCTCCTTCTCCTCCTTTTTAAAGGGCCATTCAGTTCAAGAAGGGTCAGAAAGGAAAATGTCTTTTTTTCCCTCAAAGAATAATTAATGTTTGGGAGTGGGGAGTGGGGTTCTGCTCTACTTCTCACTCTCTTCTGTAGTGCAGAACAACTGTCAAGTAAAGACTATTAGGACCAACCTTGACAATGTGACAAGACAGTAAGAAGCTAGGAAAGTTCCTGAGCAAGTGGGATAGGGAAACTGAGACAGAAAATTAAACAAAGCCAGACAGTTCAAGCAACTTACAGCCAGCTGGTGAATCACAAGAACTTCTCTCCCCTAGCCAAGGACACTTGAGAGAAAATGCTTTATACCTCTCCTCCCTAACCAAAGAATACATAGCATAAATCACCCTGGTTGGGGAAAATAAAGAACAGAGACCCAGTTAATGTCATTTGTGCCAGGCAAACCCAAGGAACAGATGAAGTCAGGGTAACGCATAACAAAAACCTCCTTAGCGAACATACAGACCAAAGATAAAACAAACAACAACAAAAAACAGACAAAGATTAATCCCAACCCCCACCCCATACACTCATTTTGATGCATCAGCTTATTTAAAATGCACCTGGAAAGCTGATGAATATTCCACAGAAAACCTCCCCTAAAGTTCTCACATGCAGAAGAGAGATAAAACCTTCAAAACAGAGGTAACAGTGGGGGCTCACCCACATCCCTTCCCAGGGATTAACCTTTTACTTCCCCCTAAACTCTGAGGGTCCCACTAAGACTCACAACCAGGGGAGCAGTGGGCAGCAGCAGCTCCTCCCGGGCTGTTTACTCCCTGGCCCTGACTCCAAGGCGCCCCTTTTCTCTGACTGGCCGGGGAGCTGACAGCAGCCCCACCTTGGCTCACTCCTCTTCTATAATCTTCCTAGGGAGCCAAAGCAGAGCACCACCCAGGCTTTCTCCTGTTACTCTTCTGTCATTCTTTCTGCAGTAATCCTTCCTTTGTTTCATTGTCCCCAGCTTTAATAAACACACTCTTAAAATCATCTGGAATCACGTTGAAAATGTTTCCTACACAAAGTCAAGAACCCACAGACTACTGGCCTGCCTGAGGCAGACCCTGTCCTGGCTGGGTCCCTGTCCACTGACAATGTGAAGCTAACTGGGTGAGGAAATCGTAAAAGACACTTTCCAATCACGAATGAACTGAAGTCTCTCAGCCATGCTCACTTCTGGGTGACCATATGTCCAGGATTGCCTGAGAAAGTCCCAGTTTGTGACTGCTTTTCTGGCATATTTATTAATAGATCTTTCTCCTTTAAAACTATATTTGGGTGGTAACTGGTATGGTCATCTTTCCCATATATTAGAATACCAAGGGTATTTCACATTTTGTTGTTTTTAATGCTCTCTGAGAATCTATGAAATGCGATCTGTTTAATAAGCTTTGGGAATCCATGGAGAATAGAAGTGGTACTGTGGAAGCTGAGACGAGCAGATGTTCTAATTTTCAAAAGTGGGAAGAAGGAATACATTACTATATCTAGACTAGAGAATATAGACTCAACCACCTGAGGGACAGATTATCACACAGATTTTTGTGATGATTTTGAAAGAGAGAGAGAGAGAGAACAACCACTAAGAGGGAATATGGTTCTAAGACTAGATTAGGTGAGATCTACTTTAATTCCTTCTTTGTTCAGGCCACTGCAGTACACGTCACAGGATTTCTGTAGACAGATTTAATGTGGATTTTAACAAGATCCCAGACAAAGATCCCCCTGATATTCTTAGAGACAAGCTAGAAATGTGAACCATCATACAGTTGGATAGATCTTAATTGCTTGAATGACTATTCCAAATAGTGTTGACTAATGATCATCAACAAGCAACATTAACTCTGCCCTTGGCACTGTCCTTTTCAATATTTCCCTCACCAAATTGGATTAAGACATGCTGATCAAAGTTACATCTGATGCGTGGCAATAGCAGATACTGAGATGACAGAGCTGGGATCCAAAATTATCTCATCAGGCTGGGAAAACGAGCAGACTTAAAAATTAAATTTCATGGGCAGATACAATTTCAGAGGGAGAAATTTATTTTCCAAAAACCAATTGCAAAAAAAACAATAACAGGACTCATACTATGTAGTAGCACATATGAAACAAAATAAAGGTTTCACTGACTAAAAATCATAGTGTGGTGACTTGGCCATTAAAGCATTAATATCAGTGGCAAGAGGGAGATGCATCAATTCTACTCTGAGCCCAGAGTGTCACACCCAAAATAGCATGCTCCACTCTGGGAACTTCCAGCTTAAGCATCATTGTTGCAAACTGGGAACCATGCAGAGAAAAACAGGATAGGAAATTGTAAGTCTTTAAAAAGTAACAAAAAATGCAGGGTTGCTCAGCTGGTTCATTCTGTCATCCTGTACACCAAAAAGGTTATGGGTCTGATCACCAGTCAGAGCACATACCTAGACTGCAGTTTCTATCCCCAGTAGGGATGCTTACAGGAGGCAACCAATCCATGTTTATTTCTCACATCAGTGTTTCTCTCCCCCGCCCCTTCCCTCTGTCCTTCCCCTCTCTCTCTCTAAAATCAGTGAATGCATCCTTGGGTGAGGATTTTTAAAAAAGCACTATGTGCCCCTTTGGGCTCACAGCATCCAGACCAATAAGGGCATGACTACAGCAGAGGTCAGGACCAAAGAGCAACATGTGGCCATGAAAAGCAACAAAAACAGACTTCTGCCTTCCTCTTTACCTCCTGCAAGCAGAATCCATGCCCTCTGTGAACTGAGTGCTTCCTCAATGTACTTGGGCAGTTTAGGGAAAAGACCTCAAATGGGAGATAATGGACTTACAGGGCATACCAAGGTGTTTTGCAATATGGGTCCCTTTGTGGTAGTCATAACATGCACCAGGGCTTCAGACAAATTCTGTGATGTCACACAAGGGGTAGGGTTTCCTGGGGAAAGGGGAAACTTACAAAAGGTGGGCTCAGCAAGAGAACACGCAGCACTGCCATCCTCCCACTGTATTTATGGACAGACGTGTGAGGCCTGGACAAGCTGCTACATACACGGTGTGGCTTGCTATTTCCTTTTTCGTTTTCAAGAGCAAGCTCAGGCTTGTCAAATTTGTCATGGTAGATATTCAGTTTTAATAACTGCTAACTTGTTATTTATTATTTGGACTATTTAAGTCCCTCCAAATGTGCTGCTCCAAATTGCTGCATTCAGAATTGTGTCTTGAACATAAAAGTTTAAAGAGACTTTGGTGGGGAAAGTAGATTATATGACCTCTAAGATACTTTCTAACTCAGAATGTCTTTGGTTTTACAAGATGCTCTAGGGAAGTATTGAGTATTATTAATATTTCCCCTAATCTTAGTTGGCATTCTATTAGCCTTCTTTGCTGATACTGCACAGTGAATAGAGGACTTAAATGTATCAATACAGACCTTTGTCCTCAATTCTATTAACTGATTCAGTGCAATATCAACTTCACATGGCTTGAACATCATTTCTCCCTAACTCAAACACTGCAGTTCAATCTCTCTGGTTCTTATTCCATCTTTCAACACACCAACCTCTCCCCACTTATTTCCTTCCCCTAAGCATGCTTCAGACTCAACAAATCCTATTCCATCTCTATTGTACTGCTTACCAGAGCTGTAATAATCCCCAAATAGCAACAGACTAGATTTACAGTTGTCTGTGTCATAACTACTGAGAATTATAAAAGGTAGTATACATCTCCCTAGTCATAATCCTTAAATTCAGGTGATAGTGTTTTCTGTGACCTATACAGGGTTCTTTCTCCCGTGTACCCTAAATAGGAGGGTACATTGTCTCTGTTCAGTGGGTGCTCAACAGCCCCAATTTTGTATCAATAAAAATGCTCACTAAGTTTGTGTCTATGTTCAAAGTATCTTAATATGGCCAGCTTCACATGAGCTATGTTGAGTCAGGCTGCTGAGTGGGTCAACTTAGATTTCTAGAAAATCCACCAGGTGCTATAAACTGCGTTGGATACTAGGGACATAGCTAGATGTAGTCCCTGTCCCTCGAGAACTCACAATATGAAAACTAAAAATAACTATAACTTGATGTAATAAGTATAATAAAGAAGAGAGGTGCAATTGGCCAGACCAAGATGATCATGGGGCCTGCAAATATGAGGAAACATTATTGGTTCTGAGCAAGTTGCTATGGCAGCAAGAACAGCAGCTGATGGTTAGCCAAATAACATCAGTGAAAGTCATCTAGCAATAGCCATTAGGTGTGTACATACCTGAGCACAAAACCTGGGTCGGGGAAAATCATTGAAAAGAAACAAATAAATGGATCAGTGTTACAGAACAAACAAGGGGGGCCTGGGACGATATACTATTATTGAAAAAAAAGCCCCCAGGTCCATCATGTCCGCCGCCAGAGGAAAGACGTCTCTTAATACCAGAGATTCATGAAAAGGAAAGAAAACGTTTATTTAAAGCTATACAAACTTAAAGTAGTGACCTAATGTCTATCAAAAATCCTAACGTCCCTTAAAAGACCCACAAACAGACACAGTCCTTCCTTCCTTCCCCCTTTGCCCAGTCCAGAGTACCGTATCTCAGGAAAGGAAATAGAAGTCCATGGCTCAGGCAGTCCTCTGGTTATTCCCAGTTAGTACTCCATCTCGACTGGGAGACCTCCCTGGGTTCCCGGCACCATCAGCTGAGTCGCTGGGATTTCTGCTAAAACCAGGTGGTGGTTCCCCCTTCTAAAGCTGCGGGGGTCCCCACTCTGCCAAAGCCGTGTGGTTCTCTCTCTCAGGGCTACAGGAGCCCCCACTCTGTCAAGGCCGTGTGGTTCTCCCTCAATGGCTGCCATGTCTGGGTTTAAATCCCCGCGCCAATCTTCCTCTGCAGCCCCATTTCTGACTCCTCCCACACTTGGGCAAAGTTGCCCTCAATCTGCTGCTTTTCTGGTCGCCATCGTGGGTCTGGGAAGGTGTGTCCCCATGTCATGGAGCCAATCTTCTCCAAGCTCCTATGCAGGTGCTGTAACCATGCAGGTGCAGGACCTGTCCCCCAGTTACTTCCATTCCCATGGCTCAGAGCCTGGCCACAGCTATTTAACATATCTAAGCGACCAGCCAAAGGCTATAGATATGTTAAATGACCATGCCAGAGGGTAGCTGCAAGGCTGTTGCTATGCAAAACAGCTCTCAATGGCCCTGCTCCATTTGTCCCTTCCCCCAACCCACACCTGGGGGGGCGGGGGATGAAGACATCTTAAAATCTGCACACCTTAAGTTCTGGACCCCATTTTAAATGCCTATTTGGGGTCCCCCTTCTTGGCTGCACCCTGTAACAAGAGTTTGGGTCACATGACTAGGCGGAGACCTAAATGTGACCGTGTCCCGTAAGTGCATGGACTGACGTGCATCAGGCCTTCAGGGCGGGGCACCTGGAGATGCATAAGGAACTTCCAGGCCAACCGCCGGACTCTCAAACATCCTCTTCCCTTTGTCCCAGTGAGCCCTGTACACATCATTTTTCATGTGTGCTGCGGCGACATGAAAGTGGAAAGTGCGCAGCACTGGAGGGAAAAGCCATAGAAGTTTAGAAATGATCATCATTTAACTGGTTGATTGATTCACTGATTTATTTTCTACTTAATAAAGATATCCATGTAAAGCAGCAACATTGATGAAATCCAAACATAAGCAACATTAGGATTTCATATTTAACGTTGTGGTTTGGTCATTTCTCTTCGAAAATTGCTCCTGTGTTGGCATTTGCGTACATCTAATAAATAACTTCTTTTTTATATTTTGCTTTTTATATTCAAGACATATAAGCTATCAGTTAATAAGTAATGGGTACATATAGGCCATTGTCCTGAATTCAGAGAAAATAATCCAATAATATCATGGAGGAATCTGATTTTGAAGTAACTTTAGTCCTGTCTTAACTGTTGAGTAGCTCAAGCTCTTCATCCATAAAGAGCCATCGAGTGTTATATTTGTGTGAAGTTGGGAGAAAAATGCATTGATTCTGAAACACTCCATGGGGAAAAAAAGGGAAATAATATTGTGAAAGGAAAATATCTATATCTTTTATCTGAGCTTCTTAAAGCACTTTTAAAGAAGTGGTTCTCCTCTCTCTAATAAACTAAGAGCACTCCTTAGAAATATCCTATCAAAAAAAAAAAAAAACCCTTTTGTAAACAATCTTCCTCTAAGAGGTACTCAGCTACCTGCAAAACTTCAAGCATCTTCAGTGTGCCTGCGGCTGCCTTTCTGACTGACACCCACATGGTGGCTCTGGTTATATGCATCTCAATTTCAGGAAAAGAGTTTTTCAAAATGGACTCATAGTGGGGGGAGGGGTAAGCTTCCAACCAAGTGCTAGGATTTCCCAATTGTTTTACATTTAGATGATAAAAAATACTGTTGTAACTAACAATTTGGAAACTTTTTTTAAATTCAGAAATAATCTTTACTCTGTGAATCAGTCTTTCTGAAGCTTCTCATATTAGTACCTTTATCTAACCTTGTTGTTCCTTCAAATTTCTGAGGCTGTGCCTACCAAACCCTTCGTTACTTTGTGTCTTCCTATTTTCCTACACTTTTATTCACCCAATCTGTCATTAATTCAATAAAGATTATGTGCCAGGGTCTAACATAGGAACGAGAATTTAAAAAATGAGGAAAGCATGGTCTCTCCCCTCAAGGGGCTTCTAGTCCAGTGAAAAACACTCCACTAGCCCATTTTTCCATTACTTCAATAGCTAATTTTATACCTCTAAAATTGTCATATAAAATGTGCATCTACAAGAACTCTTTCCCAAACTGATGCCCTATCTACTATTATTTGTTGATGCATGGGCAAGTTTATAGTTAAAACCTAGAATTTCTTCCAATATAAAATTTAAATGAGGATACCTTAAAATTAAAATCACAGAATTTTAGGGGAGGAGGGCTTGGTAAAGATCTTTTAGTGTAATGTTCTTGTCCCACTGATGGAAAAACTGGTGCCTAGAGAGTGAAATAATTTTATTTACTCAATAAACATAATTAGAGCATCACCCATATGCCAGGCACTGAAGTACAGGCTGTAAATACAATGATTAATGAGATCCACACTGCTTGAATGTGAAATAAATAATTGCACAAATAATTTAATTAGAATTATAATAATTGCTAAAAATGAGAGACAGAAGATGCTGAAAGAGTACAAAACTGGGGTGTAACTCAATCTGTATATCCAGGGGTTATTTCTCTCAAAGGGTCTCAGGACTGAAAGAGGAGGAGGCTCACCCTGGGTTGTGTAGCTAGTGGGATGCACAACTGCAGCTGTAACCAAAATTTCTTAAGGCACAGTGACATATCATCTGCTATTAATGGGCAAGTTCTCTACTGGAGGTTATTTATTGTGCACTGACCATGAGCTTGTCAGTAGAGGATTATTTACTTCATTTATTAGCTCACCTCTAGTCCTGCTTGGACAGCTTGTTCATTCTTCAACAGGAGTGTGGACAGTATGTATGACCCACACTCCTTTGATCAAGAAGCAGTTATTGCCACATGTTAAAGTTTCTAAATAATTAGAACTTGTTTTTGAGCTATGTACCCTTAAAGTCTTTTGTGTCCAAACAATTATTAAATCAAATATATTTTGCAATAGATGGCAATAGAATGGAGGAATATAGTATATGCATATACGTTAAATATTTGTATGCGTATTTTTCCATGTATTTCTTTTTGATACTGAAGTCTTGCCTCTCTGGGCCATATAACACAATCCATTGAGTAATGCAAAGAAAGGAAGAAGAGTTTTAGATTTATAATTCCTGTAAGTAACCTATTTATCCTTAATATACCCATTTTACAATTGTCTGTCGGCCCTGGCACACTGCTGACTGGTATTATTAGTAGTGTGCTTTGCTTAGGAGGATGCCAGGTTAACCAATTATGTGCTGTTCACCCGGATACATTTGTCACCTCCAATTTTCTGGCAAGAAGTCAGGTACCATTCATGGTGATGAGCAATCCCTCAGTGCTTTTCAGAAGAGGTCAGTCACCTGAAACCTGGAATATTTGTTCTTCTTTATAATGTCAATTTACCCTTATTAATTCTTATCAAACACACAGAGACGTAGACACAGAAACACACACACGTGCACGCATCTCAGTTACGCTGCCAATCTTTTCCCTCTTTCCTCTGTCTGGTCACCTAAGATAAGAAGAAAACTTATTTTTAGAATTTAATGAGAAGTGGTTCTGGAGCTTGTAAATATGTGCTTTAGAATTATTTGAAAAAGCAGTGAGCAGGTTAGGCAGTCTGTTCTCTGACTTCTTAGTCCTATATTTATTAGGTCTTATCCTCAGCAGATTCTTGTGCAGAATGGGCAGCCCCCAACTAATCCCCCTCCCTATTATTTTAGGATTCCCCAACAGGTATCTCATTATTTCACAAAAGTTGCTCTCTACTGCTCTGTGGCAGCTGCTCTGCCTTCTTCAGAGAGCCATCCATCCTCTATATCCACAACCCCCTGAGAGCCGCTCACCACTTCCAGTTATCCTGCACATCATGACAGCTGGCTCTCCCACAGGTGCTCTCCTGATGACCCCAATGCTATAGGTGCCGCCCGTGACAATGACAAGTTAACATAAGATTGCGAGCTAGAGAGAAAGTACCATGCATATATCTCATCCCAGCACTTATTTCTTACCAGGGAAAAGAAGAGCTAAGATGAAACTCAAAGATTGGGAGATTTGCGTTCTCCCCAAACTAAACCAGTCACCTGTGACAATGCAGGGACCTTGTCTCCTTCCTAACTATACAGAGTCCCAGGCGTCACACTGATTTACATTTACTTTCAATTGGTAGATACACATCTTCAGAAGGAAATACAGGAAGATCCCTCTCAGACGGTAAGTTCAGGGGCACATTAGCTTGAATGATCACCCCTTTTCCAAATCCATATTTCTAATAAAAAATGATTGTGTATCCAGGCAAGATTTCACAAAGGCGTGCACGTGCGTGCACGCACACACACACACATATGAAAAATTTGGGAGATTATTATTTTCCTTTCTCCTTTATTCACTGTATTCATTATTTTTAGTCAAGTCTCATGGCTAATCTTCCTATAATTTATGAATGTGTTTTGCTTGGACTTTATGAGCGATTCCAACCCCATATACAGAAATAAATTTGCAACTACTCTAAGTATAAAAAAGCATTATTCAAAGCCAGGAAATTTCAAGACTAAACTGAATATACCCTTTCTAGTTCCCAAAGCATCTTTGAATCACGGCATCTTTCTCAAAACCGATTTTCTTACCCTACAAATACTTGTACATCTGTTCATTTTCCTTCCTATACTATCTAATTCTTGAAGTCAGACATTATATGTTTTTTGTATCCCAACTCTAACAAAGTGCCTGACTCATAATAGGCACTAACTAAATGTCTGTCAAAGAACTACCCTTGAATGAATGAATGAGTGACTGACTGATAATTACAACTTTCCTTTATTGAAGACATGATACAAATCAGGCACTCTGTTGGACAATTTTTATAAATGATCCAAATTAATTCTCATGACACTATAAAGTAGGCACTATTATCCCCAATTTGCAGATGAGAAAACAATTGCCTAGAGAGATTAAGTGACTTGGCAGAAGGTTACAAATCTCGGGAGTCATAGCTTTAATTTGAACATGGCTATTCTAAAGCCTGTCCTCTTATTCACTACCACAGGGGTCAGCACAGTACTGGTCTACACTCCTTTCGCCTGCCATTGTTGTAGCAATTGAAGTTTTGCAGCAACAGCCTTGCCCATTCCTTTACACATTGTCGCTGGCTGCTATGGCACTAGGATGAAAAAGTTGAGTAGCTGCAATGGAAACTGTCTACCAGGAAAGACAAATATTTATTATCTAGCCCTTTACAGAAAAGTTATGTGGTCCCTGCCCTAAGATATACAGAAGAAGCAGACCACAGGGGGGAGATGAATTGTGAACTAAAAGTGGGGAACCCTGCCCAAGGGGAAAGTCTTGTTTTCCATGTTTGCTGATCCTACAATTTTCTCCGCTCCCCACTCCAACATAAAACACAGAGGCAAGGCCCCGAAGTAAATGCAGCCACCAATAGGTTAACGCTGGTTTTGTCTGTGCTGCACCCTGGTCTCATTCCCATCCCTGCTTGGTGCAATGGCCAACTCCTTCCCAGTGAAGCCTCTGCTGTTTCAAGATGAGAGCAGCTAGAGAGCTAAAACTCTTGTCAAACAATTAATTGGACTTTCAAAGGGCACACATAAGGTAATCACATTCTTCAGCTTAATGTAAACTGTGAAAATACTTCAGAATTGAGTAAGCCTTCCTTTTCTTTTCTCCCTGCTATCTTTTTCCCTTCCCTACATCTTCATTTCTCCCTTCATACCCCGGCTTACCCCACTTAACTGTTATTATGTAGAACATACAGTGCCAAGTATGTATGGTATTAGATAAAAGTCAACGCTCCGTCCTTAATATTAAAATAGGCATTTAAGTGAGTTACAGGTGATGTTACACAGACAAGATACTTTGGCCCAAGCAAGGGCCTGAAGATTGATTGCTTTTGTTGGAAGGACCTATAATCTTTGGATGATGAGCAAGTAGGTCCTTTTCTCCCACTGTCAACCATAACATTGTGAGTTAATAGGAAAGTCCTCCTGGGGAAAAATAAGTTTGGACTGGATGTCCTCTTTTGTAAGACAGTTATTAAACCATTTCTGAGGTTCTCAGTAACCCAAAATAAGACCAAGTGGCAGGAGATTGTGACCTTCATGAAAGAAAGAGTTTGTGGAGAGCAGGACCTACAAAATGGCATTGGTCCGGTCTAGATAGCATAAAGTGGAGTCACTCGTGTCAACCCAGATGGACGCCAGTCAGCCGTGACACTTTGGTTCAAGACAGAAATCACCTAAGTCATGCTTGACACATCTGGCAAGGAGACACACCCAAGATAGCTGCACATATGATCAGAACAGCCATATCCATGGCGCTGGACCACCCACAGGTAGGCTCCTGGGAAAATTCTGTACTTGCCATCACGGGTGCCAAGACACCTACCAAGAGACCCAGAAGGGTGGAGGACACCATTTTCAAGGTATAACTGAGGCAGGCTCCAGGCCACTGCTGAGACAGCCCAGCTCCGCACACCAGACTGCTGCTCCATGCCATGCTGATCTCCCTTGGCATCGGCCACCAGAGTCTCTGCCCTGTGGGAGTGAGGACCTCATCTGCCCTGCTGCCCACCTGGCTCTGGAGATCCTTCCTCGCAAGACAACTGTGCTATCTCCCAGACCTACTGATTGAGAGTCTGGGACTCAGATTCGTTATTCTCCACAGATCGCTCTGTGTGTGTGTATGTTACGTTTCTCTTAGATTTTTAGAATGTGAGTAGGATATTAATATAAGTTGATGCTCTACTTGAGTTAACCTGCATTCAATAAAACCTGAGTGAATAGCATAGCTACCTTGTGTGACTCCTGTCTATTCCTTGGTGCTGGGCTGCTCAGCAGGCAGCTAGGCGAGCAGTTGCCTGGCTGACTTACAGAAAAGACTATATCGAGAACACGTACTTGTGACAGTGTTGAATTTTTTCACTAACATATCCTACATCACCTAGTGCAAAGCCTGGCATATAAATATTTGTGAATGAAGGGACGATGAACAGGAAGAAGGGAAGGAGAGAGCATGGGCCATGGGAAAATAAATGGACAGGAGAAAGAGAAATAGAAGATCAGAGAGAAAACTAAGAGTTGTCGGGGAACACTCGCCATAATGGGAGTGGATGGTCTAGGCAGATACTCTGGACCAGCACCTGACTCTCAGAGGGGAAAGCTTGGAGACCCTCCCAGCAGCATGGATGTGGCTTGAGGAAATGGTCTACTTTGTTTATTATCACACTTGGCTCCCACTGGCTTTTACTATGACTGGTTTCTTTCCAACATGACACTTTGGAAGAAAACATCCTCTTTCACACTTTGATGGATAAAGTGCTAGGAAGAGTCACAAAATTGCACTTTGGGCAGAGATGTCCGTAAGCAACATGTTGGAGTTGTCAGGCACAGGTGGCTTCTTTGTCCCCCACAGCTGCAGGTCTGCCAGGCTTGAACCTCTGGGGTTCCCTCAAGGGCAGCAAAAACCACTGAGTGGCCTGTGTGGGGGCAGTGTCTGAGAGTCTGGCCTCAAGGGGTTCTGCTGCTTTCCATCACATGGAGATAGATCCATAGCAAGACAATGGGTTTGTGGCAAACTGTGTCCAGTACTGTAGACTCTCAGGATTGTATGGGGAGAGAAACTCTGAGCAGCACCTGGATTTTCTACAGTTTTGAGAACTGGGACGTCACCTACCTTGTTCTCTGTGGATGTTGTTAGCATGATCATGTTAGTCGCAGGTTGCTGAAATCTAAAAGCTTCGTACTTTCGTGTTGCCCATGATGGCCTTTCTCCACGGTGATCTCAGTGGAAGGCAGTGCACCAGCATCTGGACGGACTTCCTTCAGCCCACAGACATGTGACAGACCAGCCAGAAATCATTGGCCTGCCTTGTCCCTATCAGGATGCCTGTCACCCCACAATCACAGTGGTGCACCTCCACTTCTTGTCATCTTTTATAATTTGTTAAAATAAGAAATATAACAGATATATAGAAAACTGAAAACAATTGAATCATGCACCTTAATAAATTATAGTGAAACCAACATCCATGTAACCATCACACAGGGCAGGTAACAGAGTCCCATTGACCCTTTCAGGCTCTCCCACACCTTCCCCCATCACAAACATCTCCTCTTGTCTAACGATAACCACTCTGACTTTTATCGTTATTTTCCTTGACTGCATTTTTATCACTTCCACCTAACTGCATTCCTAAAATTTTCAGTTTAGTTTGCCTGTTTTTTTTTATCTTTATGGAAATAAAATCAAACTTTCCCCTTCTTATTTAAGCTTCATATAATGGAATCAGTTCATCTGTTTGGCTACTTTTGATTTTGCTTCAGTGAATAACCTTCATTCTATGGTTATCTGTAAATATTTTCGCTGCTGAATAGTATTTGATTATATAGACATACTATAGTTTGCATATCTAGTATTGATGAAAATATGGGTTATTTCAAGTTTGGCTATTATACCAATTAGGACTAAAAATATTATTTCATGTATGTCCTGCTACAAATGGATGTGTATTTCCATTGTGCATTTAACTAAGAGTGGAATTTGTATAACTGTCTGGTTCACAGAGTGGTTGAGCTGATTACACTCCGCCAGCAGCACGTGGGAGCCCCTGGAGCTTCAAGTCCATGCCAATACTTGCTATTCTGTTTTACTTCAATTTAGACATTCTCATAAATAGATATTATCTTATTGTGGGTTTAACTTGAATTTTCTAGATTACTAATGGGATTTAAAAAAAAATTAACTCTTCTTTTTCTATTTGTGAAGTACATTTTCACATTACAGATTGATTTTCTTTCTATTGGGCTGTCTTTTTCTCCTTGACTCATAGGATTTTGCTCTTAATAGGTATTCCAGAATACGTACAAACACTTTAGAGATGGATATATCTATATCTATATCTATATCTATATCTCTATCTCTCTCTCTCTCTCTCTCTCTATATATATATATATATATATATATAGATGGATATATAGAGAGAGAGATAGAGATATCTCAATTACTCTGTCCCATTCCATGGCTTGCCTTTTCACTCTCTGAATGCCCTAAATCCAGTAGGAGATGTAGTTTTTTGTGGAAGGTTCTCTGATAGACATATATTGAATACTGTTGAATACAAAGGAATTCAGAATTAAATCTAGGAGAACTGGGAACTCAAACAAGTTCAAATGAAGGTAAATCTTCAAAACACACATTTATAGTCTCCAGAAAATTGAGAGTTTCCCTGAATAGAGAGAAATGAAAGCAAACCTAATGAGGACACAAAGCTTCTCACATGATATTTTGTGAATAAATGAGATTATAAAGGAAGAATGGCTAACAGAAAAGCAAAGGATTAAAACGTGCTAGTCATATTTAGAAGGGCTGTCAAAAGAGAAAGAAAAAGAAAAAGAAAGAGAATGTGCCAAGAAATTTAAAGAGTGGTCCCTGAAGTAGGAAGAAATTCAGATCAAGTGGGTATTATTAACAAGTTCAACAGCAGAACCATACCAAATGTGATGTTTAATTTTGTGTGTCAATTGGCTAGCCTATGGCATCCAGTTTCAGGTGTGATTAACATTTAAATTAGTAGATTTTGAGTGAAACAGATTATGCTTCCTGATGTGGGTGGGCCTCCTCCAATCAGCTGAAGTCCTTAAGAGGAAAGACAGAGATCCCCAGAGAAGGAAGGAACCCTGCCTCCAGGGTGGCTCGGAGCCCAGACCACGACTCTTCCCGGCCCACCAGGTCTCCTGCTCAGTGACCCAGAGGTCCTAAATACACCCATGGAAATGTGTGGTAAAAACTATTAGAAGCCCTGGCTGGCATAGCGCAGTGGATTGAGTGCAGGCTGCGAACCAAAGTGTTGCAGGTTCGATTCCCAGTCAGGGTACATGCCTGGTTTGCAGGCCATGACCCCCAGCAACTGCACACTGATGTTTCTCTCTCTCTCCCTCCCTTCCTTCTCTAAAAATAAATAAATAAAATCTTTAAAAAAGCAATAATTAGAAGCAAGGGTTATTGGAATTCAGAAACTTGAGGCAATATGTGCCTGGATTAATTTCAAAACCAATAAGGATAACTAAAGAAATCATGTGCTTAGCATTATAGTTATTGAGGAAAATAAGTATTCTAAGTGGCAAAAATGATTCCAACAAGAATTGGGGAGGAATGATGCATAAAGATTGCAGAATCTTCTGGTCAGGAAGGAGGCACAGGTAAACACACTTCACCCCTTCACACAACCTCAGGAGGAATTACATCTGGGCCTCAAAACAAGTAACACCCAGAACTGTCAGAAAACCAAGCTGTGTGGAAGTCCCACAACCAAAGATTTAAAGAAGCCACATTCATCCAGATGGATAGGAGGGGCAAAGATGTGGAGACAGGCAGACAGGTGCAGAGACTCCATGTGAGGCAGAGAGGCAGGAGAGATGAAATGAGCCCATTTCACGTGTAGTAGATAAAAATTGGGAGGGATATGTTAGGAATGAGTGAACCCAGACCCAGGCCAGATTGCACAGCCCAGGGTTCCAGTGCCAGGATGATAAATCCCCATAACTTCTGGCTGTAAAAACCAGTGGGGGATGGGACAGCAGAAGAAACTGTCAGATTTTCAGGAGACTCTGCTTAGAGGGCTTACATGGCCTTAGAACATTCACAAGCATTCAGAGCCCCTCTGGAATTCAAAACCAGGGCAACAGCTGGAAGGGCACCAGTTGCATTTGGGGAGTAAGTGAAGTGACTGAAAACAAAGCAAGTGCTGAACAAACCTCCAGAAGCCAGGCAGTGGCATTGCGTCCTCTCTAAGCTTTTCCCCACCACAGAGCCAAGAAGTGGTGAAGCAGAATGCCCCACCCTGGTGATTACCTAAGGCTCTGCTCCACACAATGTATAGGTGCCTTTTCCATAACAGGCCACGTTAATAAGACAGGGAGTTAAAGCAGCTCTATCTAATACACAAGATCAAACACAGGGAGGCTTCCAAATTGAGAAGACAAAGAAATATGGCCCAAATGAAAGAATACAACACAGCTCAGAAACTCCAGAAAAAGAATGAAATGAAATGGAGATAATCAACTTATCAGATGCAGAGTTCAAAACACTGATAACCAGGATGCTCAAAGAACTCAATGAGTATGGTAACAAAATAAAAAAGACCCTGGAAGAAATGAAGGTTATACTAAGTGAAATAAAGAAAAATCTACAGGGAACCAACAGTGGAGGGGGTAAAGCTGGGATTCAAATCAACAATATGGAAAATAAGAAAGAAATGGTCATTCAACCACAACAGCAAGAAGAAAAATGAATTCAAAAAATGAGAATAGTATAAGGAGCCCCTGGGACATCTCCAAACACACCAACATCTGAATCATAGGGGTGCCAGAAGGAAAGGAGCAAGAGCAAGAAACTGAAAACTTATTTGAAAAAATAGTGAAAGAAAACATCCCTCACTTGGTGAAGGAAACAGACATGCAAGTCCAGGAAGCACAGAGAGTCCCAATCAAGTTGGATCCAAAGAGGACCACACCAAGACAATCATAATTAAAATGCCCAAGGTAAAGATAAAGAGAGAATCTTAAAAGCAGCAATAGCAAAGCAAAGTTACCTACAAAGGAGTTCCCATAAGACTGTCAGATGATTTGTCTGAAGAAACTTTGCAGGCAAGAAGGGACTGGCAAGAAGTATTTGAAGCCATGAAAGGCAAGGACCTACAACCTAGAGTTCTCTATCCAGCAAAGCTATCATTTAGAATGGAAGGACAGGTAAAGTACTTCCCAAAGAAAGTAAAGCTAAAGGAGTTCACGATCACCAAGCCATTATTGCATGAAATGTTAAAGGGATGTATCTAAGAAAAAGATCAATACTATGAACATTAAAACGGCAACAAATTCACAACTATCAACAACTGAATCTAAACAACACACTCAGCAAACAAGGGGTACAGGATCAGTATCATAGATATAGAGACCATTTAGAGACCATTTAGAGACCAGTTATTAGCTGATGGGGGAAGGTTGAGAATGGAGGAAAAGGTGCAGGGATTAAGAAGCATAATTGGTAGGCACAAAATAGGGTCATGTTTATAGCATAGGAAATGGAGAAGTCAAAGAACTTATATGTGCAACCCATGGACAGGAACTAAAGCGGGTGTATTACTGGAGGAAATCAGGGTACTGGGCAAAGGGGGGCAAAGGGGGAAATTGGGACAACTGTAATAGAATAATCAATAAATTATATGAAAGAAAAAGAACTCATGGACATGGACAAGACTGTGGTGACTGCAGGGTGACTGGAGGTAGAAGAGGGTATGGGAGGGATAAATGGTGATGGAAAAAATAAAATTAAATGAAAAGATTTCACGGACTTCTGAAGAAGAATAATATCATGCAGTGGCAGAACAGGGACCTCAATA
This sequence comes from Phyllostomus hastatus, assembly GCF_019186645.2. Classification (NCBI taxonomy): domain Eukaryota; kingdom Metazoa; phylum Chordata; class Mammalia; order Chiroptera; family Phyllostomidae; genus Phyllostomus; species Phyllostomus hastatus. The sequence continues at coordinate 11,921,172 of NW_025334006.1, read as the reverse complement.
TAAGCAAATAGTATAACTCCTCTTTCTTGTCCTACTAATGCTGCTGAATGAACAGTAGTACGCTTGGCTGAAGAAAGTTTTCAATAAAAGTTATATTTATCATGTATTCAGTGATCAATAGAACCCCAGGTATAATTTTAATAAGGTAAAAGAAGTCTCTAAGGTTTAAGAGCATATTTTCACTTAAATATTCCCTGTTTTAAGAAAAGTTTTAAGTACAGAAGTGTGGTTGTCTTGCAATGAAATACAGCTCAGCTGGATGGCAATGAAAGTGAGTTTAGAAGTCGTGGACAGAAAAGATGAAAATGGAAATTTGACAGGTATTATAGGCAATCAGCTTTGGAGTCAGAGAGACCTGGGTTTAAATTCAGTACTTCTTCCTGCCCCGTAACCAGCACACACACACAAAACCTGTGTGACTATGGTGTGTGAAGTAGAATTTTCAAAAAGTGGCCCTAAGTGCTTGCAGTTGCTTGAAAAATAAAATAGCTAGAGTTGAGAGCCCTCACTTTTCTCGAGGGATGGGGCTACAGTGTTCTCCCCACCCCTAGAAGAGAGGCTTCAGTTCCCACTGTGTTCCAAGGTCACCAGATTCTGAACAGCTGGCTTTCTTGTAAACTACAAAATCAGCTGACAACTGAATGCTGCCTTCCTATAATCCAAAAAACCTGCTTGCCCTGTCTTAACAGGTTGCTTATCCCTTGGCCCTTTAAGAAGAGGAAGCAACCAGGACCAATGTCCTCCACTGGAACTTAAACCCGCTATATAACCAGCAGGGGGCTGGCCCTGATTCACCTAAGTGGGGTGTTGAGAGGCTCCAGGAATGTGTTCCTCTCTTACTAACGTCAGCTTGTAAGACTTCTCTGTAAAGCCTGTTCCTTGACCATGTGATTCTATAGAATCCGTCTTGAGCCCTGCTGCACAACTGTGAGCTGAGACAGGTAACAACCATTCTTAGCTTTTGGATCCTCATCTGTAAAATAGGTATTATGCCAACTAAAATAATGAGCTAGTAAGCAAGATAATGTGTTTAAGATACTCAGGGCCCCTGGCTGGCATAGCTCAGTGGATTGAGCATGGGCTGCGAACCAAAGTGTCGCCGGCTCGATTCCCAGCCAGGGTACATGCCTGGGTTGCAGGCCATGACCCCCAGCAACCGCACATTGATGTTCCTCTCTCTCTCTCTTTCTCCCTCCCTTCCCTCTCTAAAAATAAATAAATAAAATCTTTTAAAAAAAAGATGCTCAGCATAAGGCCTATTTTATAAGGCAAATAGAAGAAAATTTAGTTATGGCTAAAATAATTAAAACAAAACAGCCCAAATTTCCCAATTAAATGATAATGCATCATTCTGACCTCAACAAAATCCAGAGAATTGAACAGAGCATGTGGGGTAAGGGTGTGACTGGGGAAAAAGTGGATGGAAAGGGTATTTAAAAAAAGAGAGGAACTGGGTCATAAAGCAGTTGCATTTTTAATTTTTTGAGGTAACTCCATACTGCTTTCCATAATGGCCACAGCAATCTGCATTCCCACCCACAGTTCCTGAGCATTCCCTTTTCTCCACATCCTCCCAGCACCTGTTGTTTGTTGACTTATTGATGATAGCCATTCTAACGATTCCACTTCTGGGAATTTATTCAAAGAAACCTGAAACACTAATTCAAAAGAATATATGCCCCTACATGTTCGTTGCAGCATTATTTACAATAGCCAAAATTTGGAAGCAGCCCAAGTGCCCATCAGTAAATGAGTGGATTTACTGATGGGTTACATTTACCCAGTGGAATTTTGGGTTAAAAAAGCTGTGTTACACGCACATGATGGAATATTACTCAGCCATAAAAAAGAAGGAAATCTTACCATTTGTGACAGTATGGATGGACCTGGAGAATATTAATCTAAGTGAAATAAGCCACTCAGAGAAAAACAAACACTATATGATTTCACTTATATGTGGAATCTAATGAACAACATAAACTAACAAACAAAATAGAAACAGGCTCATAGATCCAGAGAACAGGCTGACAGCTGTTAGAAGGAGGGGACAGTAGGGCAGGATGAGTAGTGTGGTTCAGTTGGTGGGGCTTTGTCCCACAAAGCAAAAGTTCACTGGTTCAATTCCTAGTCAGGGCATATGCCTGGGCTATAGATTTGGTCTCTGGTTGGGGCACATGCTAGAGGCAACCCATCAATGTTTCTCTCACATCAGTGTTTGTTTTTCTCCCTCTCTCTCTCTCTCTCTCTCTCTCTCTCTCTCTCTCTCCCCTCCCCTCCCACTCCTTACCATTGAGTCCCAAAGGCCTCTAGTTTATCACCCACCAAGCATAGTGACTGCTAAGGTCACTTTCCACGTCCCTGCTGTCAACATTAGGTGATGTGTGTTACAGGTGTTGAAAAGGGAGATGTCTATACCTAACTGATATTTAGGTCTCAAGAGTGAGAGAGAGACTAGACAGAAGTAGATCTACTTCTGCAAATGTCTCCCACTAACAATTGTAGATTGCACTTTCACTTGTAACAATGACTCGATAGCTACTTTCTTCATGTTTGTGTATATACATACTACTTAGCCAACTTTATGAACTGAAATCTTGAAATGATCATGGGTAAATCCGTTGCTATAAAAACTCTAAGAGGATGTATGTATCTATAACAATTATTGGGTTGATTAAAAACCATTTAGGGTAGGTGTTTTCATCTGTTCAAGATGACATGGACAGAAAGCTGTGAGACAGGAGATTCTCCATAGAGCAGGTTATTGTAAGGAAGGTGGTCCAGGGACAACATGAAAGATAAGCTCTGACTATGTAAATAAAGCAGTCAAAGTAAAATCAAATTCTAGGCCTCAACTTCTAGTGTTGGAGCTGCTTCTGAATTTATTGTTGCTGCAGGTCTGGCCAGAAGAACCAAAACTTCACATAGGGGTTAAGACAAATTGGAGCAATGAGACTCCACTTGGGCCCACTGAAATACCAGTGAGCCTGGAGGGGTGACCCTGAAAAGAGAAGGCAAGCATGCAAGCAGGGGACTAGGTGTGGAGCAGATCAGCTTCTTCCAGAACAGGGCTGGCTGGGTAGGAAGAAGGGGCCCTAAACCCCACAATACTCCCTATAGGTTTGACAACTCACGGAATTCTACTTACCCATATTTTTCAGACTATAAGATGCACTTTCCCTGCACCCGCCCCCTCCAATTTGGGAGGAATGATGGTTGTTAATGCTGCTATTGAGTTCTGTTTACATTTACATTGGTGAAATATTATGTTATTTATGTTACTAAATATTTTACCACATTTTTTGTTTCAAAATTTTTTTCCCATTTTCTTCTAAAACCTAGGTGTGTCTTATGGTTTGAAAAATATGGTAATCAGAATTTAATCCTGCAGACTACTGAGACCGGTCAGACCTTTTAAATGAGAATGGAACCAAGAGTAGTGAAAATCCTTTTTTAAATCAACTGATATTTAGGTCCCAGTGTAAAGGAGTGTACAAAGCTTTTTCTCAATGGCAGTTGTCAGGTGGGGTGGACAGAAGAGCAGAGCTCTGGAATTCTGAGTGGGGAGCCACAGGCTGGGAGGAGAGACAACTGGGGCTGGAAAAGACAATGTTGCCCAGTCCCAGGGTGGAGCAGGCTTTTCAGGGGGCAGTGGGGAGGACCCGGATGATGGAGTGGGAGACCCAACAAACACTTTCTGAACAGCAGCCAGACCTCCTCTGCATCACTGAAATTATAAAACACACTCCTGGCTACCAGAATTCTCATTTTTACGTAGCCGTCATTGAAGTTCTGCTATAACTGAGTTAAACTTTGAAATAATAACAGACACGCAGACTGTAGAATGAGATATAAAAACAATGGTGAGAAAATGCCTTACTGTTGAGTCTCAAAGTCCTCTAGTTTGTCACCCACCAAGCGTAGTGACAGCTTTGGCCACTGTCTATGTCCTTGCTATCAACACTAGGTGACATGTGTTACAGGTGTTGAAGAGGAAGGTGTCTATCTTCAGGACAGAGCATGACTCTCTGCTGGAAAGTTGTGTTCAATATGCCACCCTGGGAAGATCGAACTCTTCCAGCGGCATGTAATGGAAAAATACTCTCACTGAGCAGTAAAGTGAGACTATTTCAGGATCTCAAAGACTACACCCAACATTGCTTCTCCTAACTGCAAAAGAGAGAACTTCACCCTGTTTACGCCGTTCTAATTGTGGGAGGGGGAACACTTGAATTATCTGTCTTCCTCACCATGGGAGAGTTCCTTGCTAGCTTTGAAATTTAGCTGTTATTACTTTACCTGAGTTTTTCCTTCAGGAGTTGATTCCTATCAAATGTCAAATCCTAAAAAAGTAAAATAGTCATCTTCTAAATATCACTCTCGTAAAACAGATGTAAGATGAGAAAATTAGTAGGTCATACTTTATGAGTAAATTCTTTTCACAGCTAACTCTTTTGTTTATCTGTCCTCGTTAAATTATTTTAGCACAAAGAATGGTGTTTCCCTGTCCTGCATGACCACTCTAACCCTCAACAGAGAAGAATTGGCTGGAAAAGTACATAACTTAATAATTGTCTCAAAGTTCACTAAGGTTAATTAGTTATGCAAACCTCCCCTTAAGATGACAGTAGTTGTTTATTGGAATAACCAGTAAGACGGGGGAACCAAACTGTCACCATAGGTGCAAAGAATCTGCTAATTTATTAAGGAAGTTGGTGAATAATACAGGAAGTGTTATATTAACATTATTCCTTTGTGATCCATTTTCAACCCAATCCTTTCATTAGCAATGCATATTTTTCTGATTTGAAAGTAATGAAAGCCCCTTATGGGAAATCAGGGAAGTAGAGAAAACACACAAAAACAATAATAATTAACAATAAAGCTGCCAACCATACATATGCATTTAATGCATCAGCATTCTTTTTTCACTCATTGGATAAGTACCATGTATATGCTTTGCATTGTATACTTATAAGGATGTTCTATTTTATTGAATTATAATCTTAATGCCTATATTCAATTCTATATGATTGACATTTCTTTGTCCTTTTTTAACATAAAAAGCTTTAATAAAAATCTTTATGCACAGATACTCTTTAATTTCAGATTACTGTTATAGTAATATTCCTGGAAGCAGTGTTTCTGAATCAAAGGGTAAGAAGAGATTAAATGACAAGTTATTTTCCAGAAAGTTTTCTTTCATTTATAACCTATTTAATCTCTTGCCAGCCATATAAAAGAGCACTCTCATTAATCCAAAATATTTCTTCTGAATGTATTTTCTAATTTAACAAAGTGAAAAATGATGTTTCAAACATTTCATCGATTACTTCAAAAGCTTAATAGATTTCATAAACAGTCAAGGGTAATTTATTTTGTGAATTGTGGGAATATGTTCTTTGTTGACTGATATTTTAGGATTTTGAGGGAGGTTGTTAAAATATGTATGACCATTATAAATGTTCAATATATTAATTTTTCTCTTATGTTTGAACCAAATATTTTTCCCAGCTATTTCTTCTTAACTTCATTCATAGTGTTTAACTTTTTATTTAGTTAAATCTATTTTTATTTCCTTATATAATTTTTCAAGTTTTTTTAAGCTTACAAAAATCTCCCCCTTCTACAGATAACATATATACTATGTACCTTTTAAAAAAGTAATTGATTTATGCTTTCTCATTGCACATAATACCCTGATCTGATCCCACTGGAATTATATTGGTTTATGGTTTGAGGTGGGAGTTAAAATTGAGTTTTTTTCTAACAGAAAAATGCATTATTTTTCCCACTAATTAGTGATACCACTTTGTCCCAGAAATTCAATTCTAGTATATTCCAGGATTTACTTCTGAGTGAAGCAGCTTGATTTTATTCTTAATATGTCTTACAAATTAAAAAAAAAATCTCTTTGCTTTTTAACTGTTATTGTTAAAATTAAATGAAGCTGAAACTTGTTAATGAAATTAGCTAACAAAACTTTCCACTGCTGACCAGATATTATAAAAAACATTGAACGTATCCTGTTTAGTGGGGCATACATTTTTCCCAAGCTGGATAACTGAAATAGAGTGTAACCAAATGATTTGAGTGTAGCTGTGATTAGACTTCCCAGTTTTGGAAGACACTTTTAATGGAAGCTACTCTCTATATTTATAGCAGTTTCATTTTTTTACTTCAGCTATTTCTTACTCACTTTCTCTCTCTCTTTTTTGCAATTGACTTGCAAGGTATTCCATTAAATTGCCTCACAACTGCCATACCTATGAAAATTCTTAGCATGACTTAAAGTGATCGAGAAAGCCCTAGAGTGTTGAAATATACTAAGTCTTATTTTAGATCTTCGTTTCTCATCTGGGTTCTGCTTAGCCTAGTTAGACTTAATGATGCTTTCAGGTATTTACAATTAAATTTTATTAGTCTGAATCAATCAGACCTATGACATATATTTGCCCCATCGATGTCCATGCAATTCTTGTCCAGCTCCACAGTCCAGTCAGAGGCATTTAATCTGACCAACCATAGTTTCTTGCCTGGATAATGTCACGTATCTTGTAGGTATTGTATAAGCTTAAGAATGGGGAAATAGAATTTGCATCATCATGTTGAATATCAAACCCTAGCATTTACCTGCTTCCCTGGTCTTGCCTCATTGGATCTCCTATGGAGAATGTCATGGTTTTTAAGACTTTGTCTCTGTTCCTCCCAGGACTACCTGGATGGGGGTACTTTTCTGGGAGCAGGTAGAATGGGGTATGCAGGGGAGGGATTGAGATGTCTGCATTCAAAAATAACTTCTAGGCAAACTGATATATCATGATCTATCAAAATACTAGATTAGTAGTACATGAAAATATTTTTTAATTTTGTCTTTATGATAAATAGAATGAAGAAAAACATGATATCCACACTGGTATCTTTACAACTTTGGAGAAACCTACTTTGTGCTGAGAACCGTGTTATTCACTAGAGAGAAGGGCTGAAAGACGCACGAAGCCCCGGTTCCCCTGCAGCCACAGTGCGGTGAGCAGACTGAAGAGGGAACAGTGAAGAGCAGGGAGAGAGAAACGTGAATGTTAGGGAGCAGAGGGAAGGGATGCACAGTTCCGACTGCAAACATCTGGAGGAATTCCTGGAGAATGTAACCGATGAACTGAATTTTAAAGGAAAAGAATTTCAATAAGATGAAAGAGCCCATTAGAAGGCTCAAAGCTGTGAGGAAATAGTCCATTTATGGCCCTGAAAGTATTCCAGCAAAGGTCTTAATTGCTCAGTGGCCAGTGATGAAAATGAAGGGCTTAACAGGGCCAAATGATTAAGGCTTTTATATGTCTTGTTAAAGATTTTGGATTCTATTCTAAGCCAATGGGGAGACACTGAAGGACTTTAAGGAGTCAAGTGGTGCGAGCAGATTTGCATTTTGGAAAACCTTCTCTGGCTGCAGGTGTGTGGCTGCTGGAGGGTGGGCTGGGCACCACACCCCCCCCCCCCACCCCCGCACTGGCACGAAAATAACGGAGGACAAGTCCTGCACTTCAGGAAAAAATTAGGAAGGTCAACTCACTCTGAAGGAAGACATTGAAAAGCTAAAGAAAGCAAAATACGATTGTTGATTATAGGGTTGAGGAGACAGGGATGAGGCATGTCTAGGATGTCCCAGGTTTCCAGCATTGGCAACCAGGTAAAATGTGGAGACGTACACAAAAATAGGAAACAACAGTGTACGAGGAGATTTGACTGAAGGTAGATGCAATGAGCTTGAGCAACCCACCGAAGGCATTGCACAAGTAGACATGCAGGTCCACTTGCCACCTAGGGTGACGTGAGTGTGGGGAACAAGGTACTTGATTGGATGCAAATTTTAACAGGCAAAAAACCTCAGTAACCAGAATAAATACTACTTTATTGAAAAAATTTTTTATAAATCAGAATTAAGGGGAAAAAATAAGACTAAAATATCAAAATGTTAAATAAAGTCCACACCGTGATGTCAATTAACATTACAGCTAGTGGAAAATGTATTCTGGTACATAATGCAGTGGTGATAGATGGAAACCCCCCCAGGCCTTAAAGAACCCTGTGACTGAGAGATCAGATAGTACCAGCGAGGCAGGAGTTTTAAAGGAGTTTGTTTTTTTGGTTTTTGTTTGTGTTTTTGTGTGTGTGTGTGGGGGGGAGGGGGTTTCCCAGTTTTATTGAGGTATAATTGATAAATGAAATTGTAAGATACAAGTATATAAATTGTACATCATTATGATTTGATAAACCTTTACACTGTGGAAGGACTCCTCCATTTAGTTAATTAACACCCAAAAAAATGCTTTTGAGTGTTTTTTATTTTTCTTTCAAGAGAAGAGAAAGTTGAGCATGTTCCTTTTCTGAGGTTAAAAAGGGCTGGCGATGGAGGAAGGGTGTTGGGAGCTCAGGGGGAGAAGGGGGTGGGGGGAAGGAGGTGGAGGTGGGGACTGATGTACGTAAATTACAGGTTCAGGGTAAATGTTCGAACTAAGGGAGTTTCCATTCAGGAATTGAAAGTTAATGAAAATGCTTTGATTGTCTGAATGACACATCAGCACATCTCTGCTCTGCAGGCCATCCCTTGATTTCTTTTGAGATGTTGTGTATAACATTTACTAGTATCTCTGTGAATTTCTCCTCATCCCCAAATCTAGAGGAATTAGTATGCAGTACTTATTTCCTATAATCGCTTTCTCTTACGACTACCAATAAGCAGTTACTAATGGGAAGATTTAATAAGGCAAACAAAAAAGCAGTAAAAACACTGTTTGATGAAAATAATAGAAGTGGTGCTTAGATGCTGCTCGCATCGCTTCCAAAACACTCCTCCCCCACCTTCGGGTGCAAATTAGATTCAAGGCTACAATGGCCGGATCCCCAAATTCACCACAGTCTGTACCAGAGCAATTTTTCCAGAAAACAGATCTTACAGGAATAAAATATCTACCAACAAAGGTGAAAAACAATGCAAGGAAATGCAATAGATGTTCGTTATTTGGGGAAGCAAGTTATTCCTTTGTGCCCTGCTGTTGTTGCAGCTAAGTTCCAGAGGTTTATACTAATGGAGTAGATTGCAGAACGGTCCCAGACATGAGTGCAGAACTCCTCAAACATGCTAACTGTCCAGGCTGCCAAATTAAAGGAGACTCCGGGGCTGGCACTTCCCTGGTCATCTTTAATTAGGCAATACTCTGGGGGAAACCTCACCGTTAATCTTAAGAGCTGTTTTTCTCCTACAGTAAAAGAAAGGGGAATTTTAAGAGTGTATATAATGCCTTGCTCTTTGTTATCTAGAGGAGGCTGTTAGGGTTGAATTAAAATAAAATTATATTCTTCCATTTAAGGAAAACTAAGCAAACATAAATTTACAGAAAAGTTAATGTAAGAAATGCTTACCTTTTATAACATAATGTGTTTTATCAATATTAAACTTATATCATGATTATTTTTCAGTTGTATGCATGTCATAAAACGCTCCAGGCACATCCAGTGTGGCATTTGCTACTCTAAACGCATTCTATGACTTTCTGCCGCTGGGACTGGTTTGGGAGGGAGAGGGTCATGTTATTTACTGTACCTGGAAAGTCTTAGACACATCTGCCTCTTGATACTTCCTCCCTCTGAGGCGATCGACTCTAAACCTCTCCTAATCAAGCTATTTTTATTATTAATTTAACAGAGAGTTGTGGACTGCTAACGAGTCAATGAATAAAGCAATGAAGCAACAAATTAATGATCAATGTGGGCAGATTCTGTGAGCAACATATCTTCGTAACCTCAGTAAAGCCTATTGTAGTGCCTGAAACATTTGCAGGTCAAATACTTACTGAATTATTAATTACATGTGTATGACACAGATAGAAGTGCATTTATATTTTACTGCAAGTAATTCTCCCTAAATTATCATTTTAGCTTTTGAGGAGGAAAAGGTATATTTCTAGCATCCTGATCTTTAAAATTTTCATAGGCACTTTTTCTGTAAAGATAAATTAACTTTCTTTTGGAATGTGGTGGGAGAAGCTAGGAGATAATGTCTGGTGTCTGGTTTAATAATAAGACGGGTTGCTGCCCTCAACATTTAACAATCACTAGTACCTGAGGGACTTCTATTTAATCTTAACCTTGCACCTGACTGCCACACAGAGCCAATCACTTAAATTTCAGGAAATTAATGGATTCGTCTGTACCACGATTGCCATCAAGGGACTTGAGAAGAAAAGACTAATGATAAAATGACTGGAAAGACAGTAGATTTAAAGATTCAACAATGCTATCAAAATTCATGGCAAAGCCATTTTCCATACTTTCCCTCAATTGTAACTGTACTTGCTTTTATGAGGATTGAATTCAATAAAAATAAGCTTATAAGAGCTCTGTAGTGCTACTTGGTGTCTGCTGGATTGATGCCAAATGTAAATCCCCTTGCTTTCAAAAAATGTAAAATATAAAGCACTTTGAAAATTCATAATGTTTTCATTAGATGCCCAAGGATTGTGAGCTCAGATAGACAAAACATATCCCCTATGATTTGGTAAGACTGCTAAATAAAAAAGCAATCCATACATTTCTTTTTATCACCGTCTTCATCTTCCATTTCCTTTTGCATTTTTCTATTACATTTTGAATTTGATTTTTATGTTTCTGCATCTTTGCGTTTTTCTACTCCTGAAGCAATGGGAAGGATTTTTGCAGGCTCCAGGGTGCCATTTCAGTGTCTGATGGGGTCCCTTCCCAGTGTGTGTCAAACAATTATTTACAGGCTCCAGATAAAGAACCTGAGTGCCCCGGAAATGCCCTAAGCCCACTGGAGGCCTGCTTGCCTGAGCCAGCGGCACCTTTCTGGCTGCAATGCACAGTTTTCAAGGCAATGATAAACACCGGCTCAAAGGAGAGTGATGGAAAGTGTTTCCTAGTCACATAAGACCAGGGTCTATGGAAAAACTCTTTTTTTTCCTGGCACAGTAACACCTGTTCGGGGTAAGCAAGCATTGCTGCACAAGGGGATGAAGGATGCTAACGGAACTGACGTAGGGCCCACAATGAGACACAAGAACATCAGAACCAAGGCACGCATTGTCCAAAGAGTTCATGGCATTATTTTAATCATCTGCTTAAGTTTTCAACAGTACTGGGTTATGTGGGATTTTATTATGTGGGAGGTTCATTAGAATAGACAGAACAACTAGAATTTCACAATTTCTAGGCCACTAATGAACATAAAAAGCTGTTTTGTGTGCCAGATTCTGAAAGAAACCATGCTGGACTTAAATGAATCAAGAATTCAACTGAATGAAAATAAGGCTAAAGACTATAACAGAACTGAATACAGTATATCCCTATATTCTAGCAACTAATAATTGATTTTTAAGAAAAATTGTCTTTAAGAGAAAGCCAAGTAATCATTTTCTTTATTTCAGTTTTAATTTTTTTAGCATTTTCTCATTTATGAGTTCACTTGGTTCTCTTAACAAACCTATAATAAAAAAGTTATAATCTACATTATAGAGTTTAAAAAGTTGAGAGAAATAAGTTTCATGACTTGATAAAGGGTGGGAAAGAGTCTCTAGAACTCTAGCCCCAATTTAGTTCACCCTGCCCAAGGCCATCCTCACATCAATTTGTTACCTCATCTGATGAAATTTCAATGTCTATTACATTTACTTTTAAGTTGTATTCATTTGTGAAAGCAGCTAACGAAGCTCTCGGAAGCCTAAACACTAGTGTGACAAAATTTAATTTTTTGACCAGTCATAAAACAGTAGAGAACAAAATGTTGTCTTTTCTCCAAGAGACTTGAAGTGTTTATGTTCCTAAGTCAAAATTGCATCCTGACCTAAAAACAGTGAAATCTGGTTCTATGCTATATTTCCCACAATATCTCATTACTTAATCCCTTCCTCTCTTCCTCCCACCCCTCCCTCTGTCCTCTCTTTTAATAAACATGTATAACCCTGGCTGGCGTAGCTCAGTGTATTGAGCTCTGGCTGCGAACCAAAGTGTCGCAGGTTCGATTCCCAGCCAGGGTACATGCCTGGGTTGCAGGCCATAACCCCCAGCAACTGCACATTGATGTTTCTCTCTCTATCTATATCTCCCTCCCTTCCCTCTCTAAAAATAAATAAATAAAATCTAAAAACAAAACAAAACAAAAATCACATGTATATATAACTAGTAATTCGCAAGCAAAATGCACTGGGAAGTGTGCTAGGCTCTGCATTGCAAACATCTGAAAGTACAGTAAGAGAAACGGGAAGCAATGAATGACTGACTCAGCTGATCCCAGCGGCAGGCCTAGGGTGTTGGGCTCGGCTTCCCTGTACTGCAGCCACATGCAGTGCACATGTGTAGAGGCACAGTGGTCTGTCAGCTCACACTGCTCAATCATTCATAGCTCTTACTTTAAGTTATGCTAGCAATTATATATACAAAAGGTACTTATTAATCTTGTTCCAAATATGGAGTGGGCCTCAGAAACCTCTAGAGTCATTGTTCTCAAATCCAACCACGCACTGGGTGTTTATATAAGGAATTATATAAGGAATGGATTCTTGAGCTCCACCAAGAAAATCAGTATTTCTGGGAAGGATGTTAAATAAACAAAACAAAACTGTGTTTCCAGTGAAATCTCTTGGTGATTGCTGAGTAGCCTTTTAAAATGGCACAGACTATATGGAAAACCTTAGACTCTACCCTGCTTTTGATTTTTATTATTATAGGATTTCGAATCAAGTCCAAAGAGTCAGGTTTCGTGAGAAATTATTTAGTCATAGAATAGAACCTGAACTAGAAAATGGCAAGCATAGCCCATGTAAGCAAGACCCCTTCCCAGACACTGGAAGGTGATGGATGCAAACAGAGCAATCCACGGTAGAGACGTCTAGATCCCTCTGAGGCAACCTAAGCAGATGAGTCCATCAGAGATCCGTGATTATGATAACCAGGTGGACTGTATGCCCTGATTTGACTTGAACAGTCCCATTTCCCATCCCCTGCTCATGATTACAGTGGTGCACCCCTGAAGCCAGCAGCTGGGGCAATGGCTTCCTGATCCCCCAGCTTCCTCATCAGGCACATCTGGTGGACCAGCGTTTGGATGACGTTCTTGGGGTCAGTCTTGCAGGCCCAACCTACCGCTATTTCCAAGCCCTTCCAAAAAACTGTAAGCACTAATTTTAATAAAGTTCAAATCCTTTCTGCTAAAAATGGAGTGGTTTTGTTGTCCGTGAAAGAATGCTAAATGATAAAGACCTAAAGATTGAGGCCTGACAAGTGTGGCTCAGTTGGTTGAACATCGTCCCACAGACTGGTTCAACTGTGGTCAGGGCACGTGCCCGGGCTGCAGGTCAGGTCCCGGGTTGGGGGCATGTGAGAGGCAACCTATCAATGTTTCTCTCCCTCCTTACTCCCTTCCTTCCCCTCTCTCTAAAAATAAGTAAGTAAATAAATAAATACAATGTCTTTTTCAAGACCCAAAGATTGAAAAGAAGCCATGTAACAAGTCAGAAAAAAGAAAAAATTGTAGTCAGAGAAAACAGCCGGTGCAAAGGGGTGTGAGTTGGAAAACGGCATGGCTTGTCTGAGGAATACACTGGTGGTTGTGGCTGGAGCAGAGTGAAAAAGTGGAACCGGGAAGGATGAGACACAGTGGAAGACAGATGCTAACTGGACATTCGGGGGACTTCGTCCAGAGGAGGCTGTAAATAAGAGTCTAAAAGAACAGCTTTCCTTGTAGAGACCTCATCTGAACCAGGTCAAGTTGTTTTAGCACAAGCATCAGGAAAAATTCCTCTGAGCATAGTGCACCAAAGCACCTATTTTTTATCTTGGCTATTATCCAAGACTACTGGTAGTTCCATTGTGCTAACAGTACAACCACAGCCCTTGTGTTTTCCCCCAAATTCACAAACACTTCCTCAGACCCACTCAGGCCTGGAACTCTCTTGACTAGCTGCCACCAACAAGTGACTAAATAAGACTGTCTGGTCATCTACGAGCCTCTTACTGCATGTTTACTTCATACTTCCAACCCAGACCGTCGTCCAAACCATAACTAGCAGTCTTCTCACCTTGCTGGACCTAGAGAAGCAGACTTGCTCTTCTTTACAAACACATTGACAACATCACTAGACACTGCGTACCACAATGCCAGTCTCCTTGTTGGTGTGTTAACTTGCCAAGCCCATACCACATGTAAGTTTAATCATCAGAATCATCAACATCACTGTGTTGGTGGTTGTTACTACGACTGCTATGTATTGAAAACTGCCTATTGTAAGTCATTCTTTGAACTTTATCTCTACCTAAATATATCTGTGTGCCTGAAATCTTAACCAAGAGGACATACATGGATATATGTGTTGACCCACCTATCTGTATATTTATATGTAGATGTATAAATATTTATGCACATGCCTAAATGTATATATGTATATATGTATATATATATATATATATATATATTTAAATGTTAAACTAACATTGTGTCATGAATGTGTTATTTGATTTCATATCCATTAAAACATGTAACACTTAAGATTTCCCTATCTGAAAATATTGGAGGGCCTCAAAATATTTAAACATTCAACCTTTGAGATGACATTATTTACCACTAAAAAATAAAAATATAGAAATACAAACACTGTGGCATATTTACTAAAATATGACAGTAAATCAAATAATCAAGGGAGTATTTTCTTTAGAAATTGTCATTATATTAACTTCAAACTATTTATTATTTTACAAATTGTCTGGTTTGTTAAAACCTAATGCAAGTAAAGAAGACCCACGTAAATATTAAATATACCACAAGAAAATAAATTTTAGATACAAGTTCCATTACTTTAAGATAAGAGAGAACACACAGTTGCAAGGGCTGATACTAAGTTTAATGCCACTGACAGTAGATTTGGTCAGAAGAAGATGTATGCAAATAACACCTGTATTTTCTCTTTGTTTAAACATCCATATGACCCTGAGAGAAATTACCTATTACAGTAGAATAAAGTTTGTAAAGTAGGTGTTTTGGTCAGGGCTCCCCAGGGAAACAGAGTCAATAAGTTGTATATATTTATATAAAGGGATTACGCATATACATATACATATACATATGTATATGAGATTATACATATAAGGAATTAGATCATGGGATTACAGAGGCTGACAAATCCCAAGGTCTGCAGGGGAGCCAGCAAGCTGGAGAGCCGAGTCCAATGGTGTAGTTTCAGTCCAAGGGCTGGCAGGCAGGCTCCAGACACAGGAAGTCAACATTCCAGTTCAAGTCTGAAGGCAGAAGACACCAGTGTCCCAGTTCAAAGGCAGTCAGGCAAGAGGAACCATCTCTTACTCAGAGGGAGGTCAGCCTTTTTGTCCCACTTAGGCCTTCAACTGATTGTGTGAGGCCCACAGACACTGGGAAGGGCAATCTTCTCTGCTCACGCTGCTGATTTACATGTTAAAGCCATCTAAACACGCCCTCACAGAAACACTCAGAATAATGTTTGGCCAAATATGTAGGCACCTCTTGGTCCAGTCAAGTTAACACATGAAGTTGATCATCACAATAGGCCAGCATTCTATCAGAATGGAGGATCATTTTTCTGTACTTAAACTTCATACTTAAGAAAAAAGTGAACATGAATAGTTACTGCCATACAGAATATAAACTACTCTAACTCTGGTTTAAAAAGTATTATGTGCATTCTTCTGATTATCCTTACTTCCAATGGCCCCCATTGTTCAATACGCTTAATATAAACCCAATTACTGCCATGTCTGCTGCAATAGTGGACAAATGCTCCCTAAGGCCTTTGTCCTTGTTAGTTCATGCCTACCTAAGAGCCCTATCACCAATCGCTCTTCATAATAAAAGTTTATACATAATTACTAGATAAATCTTCCCCAACCACTGTTATCATCATAACCTTCCCTTAATCAAGAAGCTACAGTGGCTCACCAGAGCAGCAAAGGCAGATTAACTTTCACCCCTACAAAGAGGCAACGGCCATTATTATGTACTAGACATTTTATTTTAATTAAGAGTTAAAATCCCTACACTCACTTTTCAGAATTTCATTGAGCAGTCTGAAGTGTGAGCAAACTAGAAACAAGGTAAGTTCTCTAATGGCACATAGGGTGTGCACTCAAAGCAAACTGTTGGCCCTGGCAGGGTGGCATACTTGGTTGGAGCATCATCCCATGCACCAACTGATCCCCAGTCAGGGCACATACGTAAGCTGGGGGTTTGAATGCCCGTCAGGGGCACATACAGGAGGCAACAGATCCGTGTTTCTCTCTCACATCAGTGCCTGCCTCTCTCTCTCTCTCAATCTCTCGCTCTCGTCTCCTCCTTCTTCTCCCTCTAAAATCAATTTAAAAACATATCCTCAGGAGAGGATTAAAAAAAATCAACAAATTGTTGGCCATCACATGTGTGTGGCAGGGCAGGAGTGGGTGGAGAGGGGATTGGGTCATCAGGGAACCCTTCATTTAGGTGGTCTTTATTTCCTTCATCAAACATTTACTTCATTTCTCCTATGCCCTAGGTCTATGCTAGGCATTAGTGTTTGAAAACATTGAAGACATAGCCCTGGACCTTATGGAGCTCAGAAACTAGCAGAAGGTAATTCAATAAGAAGAGTGTTTCCTCAGAGAGTGCTAACTTTGTTCCTGACATTGTACTCTTTGTTTTATATGTATGAAGTCATAATTTTCACAATGTCCCTCATTATCTTCATTTTGCACACACAAAATTCCCCTAATAAACAGAAGAGTTGAATATTTCTCAAAGTCACTCAGAAAACGGAGTAACCAGGCTTTGAACTCCAGAGAGTTGGACCCAAAGCCCATGCTTTTACCCATGAAATTCCACTGTGAAATATACGAAGGAAAGGTTTGCCCACAAGTGCCTGAGAGCCCAAATGAAGAGCAAACTCAGAAGTGACTCCAAGGAAAAGATAACACCCTCCTTTTTAAGGATGGAGATGAACAAATATCTCCTCAAAACCGAGATTCAAATTTAATTAGGTCAGGCTCCTGTCCATGTTTCCACAGCTAAAAGCGTGCTCTCTCAGGCTGAGATACACGAGTTGGTCTCTCTTCTAATACTCCTTCTAGCCCATCCACTGGCTTTTCTATTCCATTTCCTCTATAGACAATTCTAGCCAACACTGATTTTCTCTTTTCTGACTATACTTGCAGATTACTAAATGGGGCATATATTTTCGCAGCTAGTTATACTTCAAGTTTGTTCTCTAAATTTTCCACATGCATCAATCCTATCACCTGAAAGAGATTTTATATATCTTTGTCATGAATACATGTGCATTCTTTAGGGTAGACCGACATGTAGTGGGTATTTAATAAATACCTATTTGATGCTATGGAACTGGATTAGAAAACATTTAAATGTAAGCATAAAAATCAAATAAATACATTAATTTTTCTTTTCTAAAACATTCGCCTGTTACTTTTTCAAAACAGTTTTTTTTTCTTTCCTTAAACATAGTCAGTCTATGCCTCCCTGGCTTTTCCGTATAACTCGCCCAATTTAAAAATCACGTTGGCAGCAGCGTTTTCCATAACGGTCTGGAGTTACGAAGCAGTTATCCAGAAGTGTGTATTTAACAGCTAAGTTATTTCTCTACAAAAATTCACTGAAATTTCAAAAGAGATCAGATAGTATTATTATAGCTACTGTTTTTCTATAACACCCTTTGCTCCCCTATGGCATCTACTACTCATTTTCCCAGAGCGCCAAAGGTAGGTGCTGCTAGAGGTATGACTTCATGATGCGTCATGTCCAGCATTCCAGTAATCCTTTCCTAAATGTCCCTGTGGTGTGTCAGTTCTCACCGTCACCCTTCAGTCACACACTCTTTTTTAATTCATATCTCCTACTACATTGCCTAGTCCATCTGTGCCTGTGTCCCAAACTTCAAGAGCCAAGAGCCTTCATTCTCCCTGAGGGTGTTTTTAAGGATCACTCTACTCCCATGCATTGAGATAATATTTGAAATGTTTATAGGCAGGAGATAAAGTATCAGTGAACAGGGGGAGACTGAAGAAATGGGAGTGACTGAGATAACGGAGAGGAAAACAGGAGCCTGCTTGGTCTGCACATACAGGCCTCTGACCCACCCAGGGACGAGCATGATGGGAGTGACCGAGCTCAGCAGACACAGCCTGCCTCAGCCCGCCTTTATGCTAGGAGAGCATCCAACTTGCCTGAGACATACAACTATGGACAGGCTTCCCCAAAAGGAGGCAGTTAGGAGAAATAAAGCAGATCAACAGTCATGCTTTCTCTGCATACAAATCCAGGACTTACAGGTGTTTTTTTTTTAAGGTTTTATTTCTTTATTTTTAGAGAAAGGGGAAGAGAGGAAAAAGAGAGGGAGAGTAATATCAATCAATTGCCTCTCTTTTTGCCTCTACCCCTGCAACCAGAGACCAGACCTAACCTGAAACACAGGCATATGCCCTGACCAAGAATCGAACAGGTTACCTTCCAGTTTGAGGGACAATGCCCACCCAACAGAGCCACACTGGTCAGGGCAGGAGTTACAGTATTTAATGTAGCCTTTATTTCCACTTGAAAGGATGGTGACAACTAGCATTCAACAGTACATCTTTCCCCATCTTATATATCACCAATTTACATAGTTGTAAAAAATAAAACTTATGTGGAAAATCATTTATTCAAACTAATAATAGAGCTTAAGTTGCCAGTTCTTTTGGTTAGTGTCTGAATAATTTTATGAAAAAAAAATCTATTTACTTAGAAACCATGCTGAAAATATAAATCTAAGGTGATCTAAACTATTTCCTTTTTTCTTGAAGTAACTTTTTCATAAGAACATAGATGAGTGGATCCCTTAATTTGAACAGTGACGCCTTTCAGAATTACAGTGACTTATTTCTATTTTTTCATTTTTTTCAAAGGGAAGGCTATATATGCTCCATTATTGGGGAGTTTTAAACAAATACATTCATCAAAGACTGAGTGTGTTTATACTGACTATTTCAGGGCTAGGTTGTGGAGCAGGAGAAAAGATTTGATTCATGGAGGTTTTAGTTTTTTCCTTCAGAAATTTTGCAGCCTAGGGTGAATCAGGTAAAAGAATTTGCTTTAGTGCTGGTGAGAGTTCCTTCGTGGGTGTCAGGCTAGTGTCCGCATGGACTACTTTACAAGGGCATCATGGCAAAGTGAGAGTCAGAGGTAGACACAATGAGATGCAAACTTCAGACTTTCCATTCGTTTTCCGTTCCCAGGCTCCAGAATCATTGGCTTCTGGGATCAGCTTCATTGTTCATGCTTCCTACCTCTCCCTTGTCCAGAATTTCCCGAGAGCTCCAGTTAGTGTCTACACCATTACACACGTGTGCTGTCTACTTTCATTTGGGCCGTCACTGCAGTGACTAACTTCTTATAGATGCCCAAGGACATTTCTCATGGGGGTGGCTTCAAGTCTACTTCATAATGCGCTGCACTTCCCAAGCAAATGATCTTATATTTTACTTCTTTAAGGAATACATTTAGGCTCTCTGGGGTCATCTTTCATGTGGTTACTTTTCTCCACCTCGAAAGAAAATTAATGTGTAATCAATATTCTACATTGTGAGAGAATGGAAATACCTGGCTTTTGGAGTCAAACAGATGAGCATTCAATACCTGCATTAGCCATGTAAGAGGGTAGCAGGCTTTGGGAAAGTCATTTAACAACTGTGAACCTCAGATATTTTTAACACATAAATTGAGTAATATGTACTTCATAAAGTTATTGTCAACAATAAATCAATAAATGAGATAGTATATTTAAGCATTTTGTATAATTCAGAGTATGCGTTACCCATTTTAACTCATTGAGCCCTTGTAATACAGAGACATACTCTGAAATTAATTGCTTTTCACATAAAGTAAACATAGATTTATTTTCTAAACTTCATTTAAGTGGCCAATGTTGAAATGTTTACTCAATAAAGTGTTCATCAGTATAAATAATTTTAAACCTATAGCAATTCTGCTGCAACCAAATACCAGTAACCCAGGAGGCATAGTTCAGGTATTGTACTCAAAGGAGTCATAAAGCAGGTGGTAAGTGATTTTGTCAAATTTTCAGTCCATTCTCATGAAAGTACATTACTGTAGCCTATGTCAGTCAACATGTGTGAAAGATGACAATACAGGGCCTGGGAACCACTGAGATACCTTACAGAGGTGTATTATTAGAAAGCCTTGTGATAGCTGAAGTTTACCCAGGCTGCAATCCACTACAGTTCTTAGCTGGGCAATTTTCTTTGGAAAAAAAAATGCTACACAATTCATCAGGCCTCCAGGGAGCTCAGAAATTACAAATAGAGACTTGAGGAGTAGGTGGATTTTTTTTTCCTTCAAAGCAGCAGCTGTTAGGATAAAAGGCAATCTTCATTCTTTAAAAAAGAAATCAAGAAACACAAGGTGCTTACTGATTTCTGCAGCAAGTTCTATTTTTCTCTTCCTCTACTTCTCTCTGAAATCCAATGTTACATTTTTACAGCAACCTCTGTGATTGTTATGTCTTCCTAATTTATAATGCCCCTAGGAAAGGCATGGTTCTGTCCATACATCATAAACACATACTTCCACTCATTATCTTCTCTCGTTCCCCTCTCCCTCCCTCCCTTCCTTCTTTCCTTCCTTCTCTTCCATTTCTTTATTCCTTCCATCTGTTTAACTCATTGGATCCCCAAAACTTGTTTCTGAAATAGTAGGTAGATATTAGAACAATTGTCATTCTTGTGACAAATTACCTTCCTGACAAGGGTACTTCTATATGCGAACATAAATTTGATTTTTATGCAAGACTGTTGGCATATAATTATTTGAAAGGGAAGATGTAGGAAGAATAACTACATGACTTCTAAGATCCTGTACCATCTTTAAAATTCCAAGATTTCTTAATTCTAATTATAAGGAATATACTGATAAAATATAAAACTATGAATGGTTACTAAAAATTAGAAAACACTATGGACCCCTTATATGAAACAGAGTTTAATATAATATAGTACTACTACCTTGAATAAGGCATTTCTTTATCATTCTCACCTTATTCTCACAGATGAGAGAACACTTTCCCAGGATGGGATGGCATTTTCATTGGCATCTCTGAGAAGAGTTTGAGGACACTCAGAGTTTGCAGATGGCTTTTTGGTAAACTGCTTTGTGAATGTTTGTTTTGCTGCCTTCCTTCCCTTTTTCCCTCCAGCAAACATGGGGATTAGAGATCAGTGTGTTGGTCATTCTACTGTCATCAAAACACAGAGTGCTCCCAGCTCTCTTGAGCCATCTCATCAGCACTAACAGCTTGACCTTGTACCCCAATGATATATAGGATATGCCTGCCTTCAAAATGTGCGAACTGAATTGTAACTGCAGTGATTTTTCTTTTCATCCTTTGATCTGTCACTATCTCTTCACAATGTCAAAAGCCTCAGAGCTTGGCTTGCATGGTGATCAAACTCAAAGGCACACAATTTGGGGTCTGATCCTGAATCTACACAATCAAAACTCTTTTCAATTCGGACTCAAACTCTGCACTTTGTCTTACAATAGTGAAGTGCAGCCATTACTAAAGCATTCCATTCTTCTTTAAGCTGTTTAAAAAATGAACATAATGAGGTGATAAAGAAATGAAACAGATTTCTTGTACCAATTGTACTACAAGGCATGTGAAAGAAATATGTCCTTTGGTGACCCTTTGGAAGTTTAAACACTTTCTTTGCTGTCGCCACTACGTAAACACTTATTTTGGAATTCTTCAGCACTGACTTAAAAGAGAGTTTTCTAGGTCCATCAGAAAATCAGCATCATCAATCTATTTTCACAGGACATTCAGCTGGCCTAATATTATTTCTTCCTCGTATTTTCTTCTTCAGTGGCTCCCCACTTGAACTTGTTCTCTCCTATGCTCCTTGCCCATTGATTGCCTTTCATTTAATAACCATGCACTTAGAGATAAACCATGTCTGTGAACAGGGCTTCCCTGCACCTGCGCTAAATTGCACTGTCAAATATTTCCTCTTTCTGGCTCCACCCCATTCTCCACCTTTTAAGAGAACACACTGGTAATGGAGTCTCCCTTCTTTTCTAAGTTTAATCCTTATCACATGTGTAGATCCTATTGTTGTTTTGATGTTTTTGTTGTTGCTGTTTGCATTTTTTTGAATAATCAGCTAGGCCCAAACTTCTATAACCCTAGATTTGAAAAACTGAGGTGTACCAGTAGACTCCGCAGGTGCTACAGGAGACGGCGGACACCCCTGTATCTGACAACGTTATGCCCCTGACTTGGTATCATGAACTATCAGAAGGCATCGGACCATCAAATCTGCACTTAAACTATACTTTCTTCACGTCACTCCTGAGTATGATGCTTGTTATTTTATTTCCAGTGTGACCTCTACCTGAATGCCTCATGGGGAATTCAATTCAATATATTCAAAATCAAACAGATGTTCTCTCTATAGACCTTCTCTTTCTCTTATATTTATTTTAATTATAAAACTTCTATCACCTTAAAAAAAAAGATGGGCTAGACCCTAGACCCTATTTTGTTTCTCCTTCCTCTAGCCAAGCATTACCAAGTGCCACACAATCTACCTTCTACATAGTTCTTAAGTGTGCCCCAGGCTCTGTCTTCACTGCCCCTGCTCTCATCCTCACTCGCTGAGTGTCGGGCACAGCATTTCAGGTCTTCCTGTGCTCAGGCTTACCTCGCTCCAGTCAGTCCTGCATGGGGCTGTGAGAATGACCTTTCGAAAAGTCAAACTGTTCACGTTACTTAAAGTCTAAAAAGTCTTTGCTGCCTCTTATGGCCTCTGAGATGATTTTCATACCCTTTGCCATAGCTAATCCTACCCTGTTCTCATTAAATTAACCAAGCTCAACTGAGAATGCACCCAAAACAGTATCTTCTCTTTCCTTCTCCTCACACTGCTTTGAGCCGTTTTATGATGCACTACAGTAATACTTTGTGGTGTCTTTATCATAGTGTTATCACTTCATAAATGTTCTCTTGAGTGGTCTATACAATCCTGAGGGACAGGGCTATCACCTAACTTTTGGTACAGTGTTTGTGGTAGGCAAAGTAATGCCACCTTCCAAAGATGCCCAGGTTCTAATCCCAAGAAATAGTAAATATGTTACATCGCATGGCAAATGGCAATTAAGGTATCAGATGAAATTAAGGTTGCTATTCAGCTCACCTAAAATAGAGAGGTTATCTTGGATTATTGAGGTGGACCTGATGTAATCACAGGGTACTTAAAATGTAGAAGGGGGCAGCAGAAGAGGAGGTCAAAGTTATTTGTGTGAAAGGTACACCATTGTAGCTGGCTGTGGAGACTGAGGTAGAGGGCCTTGAGCCAAGAAATGTGCACGGTTTCTAAGAGCTGTGTAAAAGGCAAGAAAATAGAATTTTTGCTAGTGTCTCCTGAAAGTAACGCAGCTCTATCAAAACCTTGACATTAGTTCAATGAGGGTCATTTTGAAATTCAGACATCAGGAATTATGGAATAAAAAAAACTGCATTGTTTCAGCTACTAAGTGTGTGATAATTTGTTATAGAAGCCATAGAGAACAAACACAGTGCTTATTCAACTACCCCATTGATTCAGAAGATAATATGTATTGTTAATATTATTAAATAGTAAATAATATGAATATACTATAAATATATATGCAACTACTATATATTTTTATGAATAATATTTTCTTTATTTTATGTTTGCTTATTTTATAAATTTTAGGTTCACATAAGGCATAACACAAGAGAGATAAGATAGACAAGGAATTTAAGAGTGGAAATGCTGTAAATACATTTCCCAATGATATTTTAAAGCTGTAAGCAGACAGACATACTGCATAAGCAACAAATAAAGAAGACAGAACAATACAATGAAAGAATAAATAATGGCATGAAAATGGATCACAAGTTATCTGTCCATTTACTCATTTCAATTTCATAGGAGAAAATCCATTATAGAACTGAAGCCCACACAAGACAAGATTGAACCAAAGTTGCCTTTACTGGTTATTTCTACGAGAATGAACTATAACTAATATTTCCTAATATCAAAACCACCTTATGAAGCCCAGTCCCATCCTGCTGGGTTAGTTAAGTTAGACTGAAGAAAAGATAGACCCCCAAATTCTTTTGTCATAAAGAACCAAGGAATTTTTCTTCATGTAATTATTTAGGGCTAGTGTTTAGGAAAAAGGGGCAACTTCCCTCCACATAGTCACTCGGGGACCCAAACAATGATTCTTTGCCTTGTTCAATATGTGGCTCCAAGGTCTTCCTGGTATTTAGTATTCAGTCGGCCAGAAAGAGGAAAAGCACGAGGAAGTGGTAGGAGAGGTTTTCATGCTGAATTTCAAGTGGTGCATACCCACTCTCGAAGAAGGGGGACTTGGGTCATGGGCACACTTTCTGACAAGAGGGGCTGGGAAATAGCCTTTTCCCATGAAGAAGAATAAACTGGTGGACAGCTAGTAGCCCCTGACACCACCTCATAGCATGAAAAAGTAGGTTAATTATTAGGACTGCTGGGGAGACAGGAGGTTCTAAATAAGTTATAATGAGGAGGTTCTAAATAAGTTATAATGAAACTATAATTAGTTTCAGGAAGAGTCTCTGCCATCTACCTGAAGATCCCCAGAGCACTGACAGGCAGGGTTTTCTCCATCTGCCAGCAAATAGCCCTAGTAACCGAACTGTGTGAAGAGCCAGGTCTCCTTCTCACAAGGATACTTTCCCTGGACGCGGAAACTGAAATCGGATGACATATGGGTGAGTGAAGGTGAGTCAGGCTACCCACCTTGCAGGCGGGCCCTCCTTTGAGGGTACTTGCCCCCTTATTGAAATAACTCTTTCCCTTGTTTCCTCAGGAAGAGGCAGGTAGACGGGCTGGTTGTAAGAACTCTCCTTTCCCTGATCCCTTTTCTAGGGCTTAGGTAAGTAACACGTGGAAGGAGATCTAACACCGCTCATGGCAGTCAGGAATACGGTAGGGCGAAGTGTGGGAAAGATCAGCACAATTATGCCTCCTTCACGAAACCTCCTACAGCTCTTCATTTCAGGACTTCTTTAATATTCTGCCAACTGATGATTCTCTTCTGCTGCTGACTGCTGGCTTCAGCTGAAAAGTTTCTCCAGGTCTAGACTGGCAGCCACTAAAATAGGCCAGGGATAGGAATGGAGCCCCCAAAACTGATCTGAGTTAAAGAATGAGTAAGTCAAGCATTATACAGCTCCGTGGGCACTAAAATCAAAATGCCACAGAATTAGAACAATGGCCCAGAACTTTGTAGTTATTCATGTTCAGATGTAACCCAAATGTTTTACTTTAGACAAGAGTATACCAACAGATCAGAAAGATCAAGGGAACTAGCATCTGCGTTAACAGCCACACTTTGGGCAGCTCTGCCCTTAAGGGGGGGAGGTTCCGGAGGGTTCGGTTACAATGAAAACAGTGGCCTGTGGACGCTATTTAAACATGGCCAAATGAGGAGAAAGAATGCAAATGTCAGAGGGATTTTCATCTGAGAGTTTAAGAAAATTTTACAATTAACTCTTAGTGTGAATCATCTAACCAAATTGCTTTTCTCCTAAAATCTACCAAATCAGTCACCGTAGGGAGCAGGTGAAAAGTGAGAGCACTGAAGAAATTAGGTAGAAAACAGAGTGACAGGAAATGGTGATGAGAAGAAAAAAACATTAATTTTACTGAAGGAAGGACCTGTGGATAAGACACGACCCTGGCCTCCAGGAGTTCACTTTTACATGGCGGGGATGCAGGTTTAAACAGGTATCTAGAAGAGGTGATTAAGTTAAGTACGTCCTTTGTTTCCAATGTGTAGAGATAGCCTTCATTCAATACAGACCTACTCGGAGCGGTGGGAACCAACTCAGACACTAGAGTGAGGTCTCTTCAATGAGACATATCAGACCAGCTTTTTATTCACCAAACTGGATCTCTTTTCCTCCTGGCCCAGCAGCTACATTTCCCAGCGTCCTTTGCAATAATTAGGTGTGCCACAACTGAGTCCTGGTCCGTGAACGTGTGCAGGAGTATTGCATGACACTTCCAGGTCTGCCTCTGAAAGGCACCCTGCTGGACCTTCCCCACTTTCTCTCTTCCCTGATTGACTGGCCAGGGGCAAAGATCCAGCAGGGGACAAGGAGGCCCTAGCGGATGGCAAAAGTCACCGTGTGAAAAAAATCTGAGTCCTTGAAAAGAGCATGGAGCAAAGTGCACTGCCCTCCTTCAGCCTCACTAACCTGCACTGGCCTATGGCTATGACATCTATGAATAAACTTTAATGCAGTGATATTCTGGCACTGCTTATTACTACAATTGGTTATCCTGACAAATACATGTATCTTAGTGCATCTATCAGGATGATGTACTTAGGTTGCCTCCTTTGTGGATGTGAATGTGTATAACTTAACGACAAGTGTTCTTAAAGCAAATTTTAAAATATGTGCCTGAAAAGAGAAAGCTGGAAATATACATTTATGCATAATAAATTTCAATTTTAGAAAAAAATTATTTGGGATTTTAATTGTTTTAATGCAAGTCTCCTGAAATCATCTTTAAAACTGATTTTAAGCAGCACTTTGAAAAGAAATGAAGTCATTGGGAGCTTATAATATGAATTGGGGGAAAGAAGGAAATAAAATAGAAAGATACCCAAAGTTATTTAAATTGATACACATTCTTACATGGAGCTTGAAATGAGTAGTACCTCATGTCAGCCTTTATAGTCTGCGAGTTCCCTCAGACGAAGTACATGCTGTGAAAAAGAATTGCAAAGGAAATGACAAGAGCAGATGTTTGCTCAAGACAATTGGCGATTTTCTGAAAGCATCAAAGCATACAGTCTATAAGTTATCAACGGCTGGGCAGACTGTAGCTAGCCACAAACATTTAGATTTTGCATCTTCAACGGTGTTGGCCTTTCCAAGAGTAATCTCATTGTATTCAATAATGAAAGAAAGTGATCTGTGCCACCTTTAACTTACATTGTAAATAAACACATGCATAAATGCATACAATGCATGTATATTTTAATCCAGGGCCATTCTCTTTACAATCTGGGGTGCGGAGCACATGCAACAGTCAGGCCACTGAGTGTGGGGCTCGGGACCTAACAGGTAGCAGAAGGAAGCCCTGTCAGTCTCTTCTAGGACTTACCCCACCCTGTTAACGGCCCACCATCCTTATGTTGCTTAATCATATGTCTAGGAATATGGGGGACACAAAAGAATCCAATATGTTTTACTTGTAGTTTAAAGCACTGACTGCAGCCAAAGGTCTGCTAGCTTCTGAACAGAGACAGCGAATGACCTAGAAGTTCAGGAAGAAATAAATTGGAAGGCGGGCTCATCCAATTACCATGCTAGACATTTAAATGTGCCTCTTTTTGTGTCTCAGTTTCTTTATCTGTTAAGTTGAAATAATACATGGTAGGACAAAAGTAGGTTTACAGTTGTGACTATGTGAAACAGAGTTTATTCTTACAGTATTATTTACTAATTATTGTATTATTTTCCATACAACCAACTGTAAACCTACTTTTGCCCCACCCTGTAATATTTTCTCATAGCATTTTTATAAAAAGTAATGTAATATTGATGTATATTAAGCATTTTTACCAACTGCTATCATCATCATCATCATCATCATCATCATCATCAGAGGATCATGTCAAAAAACAAAACAAAACAAGGGATAGGCCAGTCCCTGATTTCAGTGGCACTCACAGATCTTGCTGTGTGATAGAGTGAGAGTAGTCAGGCCATCACTTCAGTGGCTTGCCTGCCAGAGCGGCCATGACACTACTTGGCATCAGCAGTGCTTTGATACACTAACCCAGCCCCTTTCACATGCATGTAGAGTCGGGCTCCACAGAGGTGCATGTTGCATCTCTGTGCCTGTGTAGATGAGTAGTTCCCTATTTGGCCCACTGTAGGGCTTTCCCCTTGCAGGGTGATCAAGTTCCCCACAGAACCAGCTCTTTCTATTACTTACTCTCCCTTCTGGCTCAGAACTGGGCATGCACCTGGTCCTGTTATCCTATCACTGGAACCCCCTTTCAGGAATTATTGCTCTTCCCCGCCCTGGACCTGGGTCCATTCTATTTCAGAATACGAAGGGGTTAGAAAGTATCTGCTTTCTCCTCCCAGAAGAATCCTCAGCCTGTTATGAAAGTTGGAGTATGCCATTGTAGAGTGACACAAAGATAAAATGAGTTTTAAAAAATCTGTACTTGTACGCTAAGCACACAAAAGAAAATTCTGGTAAAACCAAGACTGGTCACCTGAGATTTACTCCAAGAAGGTTAGAAATATTCTAGTTTCTGCTTTGCATGACTAATGTGTTACCTCTCATAAAAAACGCTGTCAAGCACTTCAAAATATAAATGTATGTTCTCTATACATCTTTTATTCTCTTTAGTAACATAAATTTTCTCCAAAGGATATCACAGAATTTAATTAGTTATGTTTCAATTACTATATGATATAAAATCTATAAAATAATATTTCAAATGTTATACATACCATTTGTAAGCATACATATTTAAATAGATTAAACATTATATTTAATAATATAAGTATATAAAATATACATATATAATTATTAAATTACAAAAAGTTAAATAATTTTAGCTAGCATTGAAATACATTCAAGTAAAATACTTAAGTATATTATCATACATGTAAAATATATATTTATATATTAAAAATATCAATATATAGGTTCAATAACAGTATTTACAATATTCTATAAATTTATGTGGGTTTTAGTATGAGATATGTGAGTACATGAAGAACATACTTTTAAAAAACTCTGATCTAAGTATTGATAGTCATAAGTTATCTATGAGCTATATAAATATAAAAATATCTGATTTAGAATTTATTGTACTGGAATAATATATTTTTAAATATAGTTTTGAATCTAAAGCAATTTAAATGAAAAATACAGTTTTATTGAATTGGTGCAAGTTTTAAAAAAGTCAGTAAAATAAATTGTTGCCTAGGTAGATGCCTCAGATACAGACTTTTCCAATTTCCCAGTAAAATAACTATAAACACTAAGAAAAAATGAAAAACAAATATAGCACCTAAAGAAAGTACTAAAAGTAAGCCTAATTTCAGCCTCTGGGAGAATTTTAAATGACTTAAAGCGGATTTAAAAGTACACCTGGTGCAGTGCCCAGAAAGGAGAACACCTACTCACCTGAAATGATGCCAAAAATTCACAGGTCCTCCCTCTGCTGTTTGCCTTCCTAGACCCCTCCCCAGGCCCTTTGCCTCGGGCACACGCATACACACAACCTGTACGAAATGTCAGATTCTTCACAACCTGAAACCTGAGTAGCTGGACATTGAGGCCAGCTCTGAGGTATGTAGCAAATACTTTCTTCCTAATATCATGGTATAGATGCTTGAACACAATTATATTTAAGATTATATTTGAGCTTGCATTCGGGTATGCTTTAGTAATTCAGAAGGAATTAAGCATATTAAGTATTGCACAAACCCCTGCAGATGCACAGGGAAGTGGGTTGTGTATATGAACATCATTAAAGAACAGCCGGGAAGAAAGTAATTGTTCAGAAGCTGTCTACTGCACTGCCCCTGCTTTTTGAGGCAGCGAGAGCTCCTGTCACACATCCAACACCCTGCCACTGAGCTTCTGTGCTGCCCTTGCCTGCAGGACTGCTCAGGGCGCGCCTGTGCCTAACCCCTCACTTCCCGAAGAAATACGGACCCCAGCTGGCTGGCTCACAGTGGGAGTGGAAGAAAAGACCTCATTGTGCAGCAATAATGCTGTGGGAAAGGAAACCCTCCCAGATACTAGGAATGGAGCTTGCAGCTTTGCGCACTGCCCTGTGGTCTTCTCAGTCTGTGAAAGACCAAACAAAGGAGTGAGAGAATCAGAGAGAAGCAACACACCCTCCCTGGTTCTGAAGAGGTTGCCCCTGTTACGCAAATGCACAAACAGGAAAATAAAAATGCATAGTGTCTCTTGAAAACACTCCAAAACAAAGAAAAAGAATTTGATTCTAAAGTCATAGGAAGAGAAGACCTTTGAAAACATTTCAATAGAGAAATGATACGAACATCTTAGAAAACCAATACTCAGCGGGGGATGAAGGAAGAGCATCAATGATGTCAGAGCCTAAAGGAAGTCTTAGGTGGGCTTCTGGCCCTACGTGAGATGGCCTCTGGCTGCCTGTCATTCTCCCCTGACTCACGCTGCTCCAGCCACCCTGGTCTCCTCACTGCACCTTACAAAGGCCAGACACTCCCCAACCTGGAAGGTTCTTGCTCGAGGTTATCCTTAGGCTCACCTCCTCACTTCACTCTGTTCACAGCTGCCCTTTTCAAAAAGGCTTTTCTTGTTCCCAGAAGCTGCCTTCCCTCTTTAGTGCCTTGTGCTGCTTTAAAGTAGGTACAGTTCTCCCAGCACTTGAGCACAAAGGCTGCCTATCATTGTGATTAAGAGCCTGAGTTCAAATCCCGAATTTACTGCTTCTAACTGAGTGACTTCAAGCAAGTTATTTTTGCTGCCTTTGCTTCATTTTTCTCATTTGGTACTAACTGTAGCCAGCTTTATTGGTGCCCTATGCCCTTGGCACTCACCATGCTTATACCCTCAGAATGGCTTCACACTGAAAGCACCTGCAGTCTTCAGCCAGGAAACATCCTCTGGCCCAGTGAGCATCCTCAGCCTATGTGTGGGGCAGGCGAGAAGTACCAAGAGTTAAGACTCCAGGGAATGGGTTCAACACCAGGATGAACAAAAGTCTGAAGGACAATACCTCAGTTTCCTCTACCCTTGGGTGGACTATTTGAAGCCAGCTCTATACCAGAGGTCTGCAAATGGACTGAGCCCCAGAAGCCCACAGCCCAGTACTCCACCTCCTTACCAGGCCTTCCTGAAGTCCCTTCATACCTAAACTATTTGCACTCAAATGCTAGTCTGAGGGTTTGCTTCTGATAAAACATAGCTCATGAAACATACATTACAGGGTAACTGGATAGATTAAATAAACTGATAAAAGCATACTAATATCAAGTTTTAATTTTACTATGCATTGTTATCTCGGTGTCTAGAACAATCCCTAGTAGCAGTACGTGCTAAATGAATACTTTGAGAAATGAATTAAAAGTGGACAAAAGGACAATAGGATGAAAGAAAGGAATAAGGAATCATAAGGAAAAAAATATGTGGCAGCTTGATTATAATTCAAATTAAAAGATAATAAGGGCCTGAAATGACGTGAAGAACAATCGTGTTAGGAGATAGAAACCGACTTGAGAAGCTATTCCAGATACGAAGAAAGGAGACAAAGAGGTGGCTGTGACTGGAATTAATATGATGAATATGGAGGGCAAAAAACGAAAATCAAAGGTACCAACTGTAGGAATTCCTAAGGAAGAAATCATAAGATCTCTTTAGAAGTGGTAATAATAACCAATGAAAGAATAGGCTCGATTTTTTTAAAAGCAGAAGAGGAAGGGAGCCAAAGTGTGGAAAGGCATTTCCACTTTCTTTACCCAGCTCATAGCGCTCCACAAAAAAAGCAAACATTCTTCTGTTTGAATGGAGCCCGAGATATTCTTTGGCCCACTTTACCGTTGGGAGAAAGGGGCTGGATTCTGTCCCTTAAAGGAGAGGAAGCCCAAATGTTCATCCCTCACTTCCATGTAGTGGGAGACACCTGGGGCCCTGGCCTTTGGGGAAGTCGCCGTCATCTGTGCACAGCTGGATAGACAGGTTCTAGTAAGCACACCACTGCACTGAGCCCCATTGAAGAAGCTGTGTTTTCCAGTTTACAGATCCCCCACTTGGGAAATGCGGAGTGCTGAGTCAGCTCGCAGCTGAATCACTTTGCATAAGATGACCTCGTTTCCTCTGTGCTCCTCATCCAAGATCTCAGGGAAAAAAAATCTTCAAGCCCTGGCATCCCATTGAAACCCTAACAACTCCCATCTAAACACTCCAGCAATTATTGCTGGAATCACAAGGATAAGGAAGTAAATAAGCTTTAAAGTAAAACAAAAGATCTCAAATAGTGAGGTTAAGAAAATCAAACCGTACTAAGATAGTTCTACTACATTAAATGTCAGAAGACAATGTGACAAATCTAAACAGTTTGGGAGCCAAAGTACAAGACCATAGGCTTTACACCCAGCTAAGCTAAGAGAACAGAAATACAGTCTCGGATATGTAAGACCATCTTTCTACTGATAATGATTGGTGGGAAAAACAAAACATATAGGCCGAATGAGAGCTGAATCAAAAGTAAAGACTTAGAAATTAGGAAGTAGGAATGCGAAATTAATGTTTGAGTATCTTCTGTTGAGTTCAATTCATGATCAAAGGACTATGGAACTAGTTGAGATTAGCAATAGATCCACACATATGTGTCAAAGAAATGATAATGGCAATAATACACTAATTTAGAAGCAGTAAGAATTTGGGGTCATAATAAGGTTATATAGCTGAAGCAGAGATATGAAAAAAAGTAAAGAAATAAAAAGTTCAGACTTGTTTGGCTACAGAATACAAAATAAGAGCACTGTTGAAGTTAGAAAATGTCTGAACAAGGAACCAATACATGAGATGGATCAGGTCAATTTGCACCACAATAAATATGCCACTTACATTGGAAATGTAAGAATCACTTTAGGGATATTAGAAAGCAAATTTGGAAAAGTGAATTTTTGGTAGATTGTAGAATACCCTGAATGTCAATACATGAAATTTATAAATCTTTTTGTAAATAATTCAGGGCTGTTCAAAAGTTTTGAGCATCAAAAATAGAGTACCTAAGGGGTATCTGTGCAAGAGAGAGGCAGGTGCTGATGTAAAGGAAAATGGTTTATTTTCAGATGCCAGCCACCTGGAAGACTGGGAGACTCATGTCTCAAAGCCCATTTCCTGGGAAGATGGGAGATTCATGTCTGAAAGCCCATCTCCACTTCTCAGTGGAGGCAGAGGTTTTTATAAGGAGGGAGAGGGGAACAGAACAAAAAGGTGAAGGGAGGGAGTTGAAAAGTTCTCCATGTGCCAACAAGCACATTCCATTTCAACAAGTCAAGTGATGGTCCAGTGGGCATCATCCTGGTTTAATCATCCTGGATTCACATCATTCCGGCTTCACGTCATCCTGGCTCCATGGCTGAAGGTCAGCAAACCTCCTGGAGCTGGGATGCTTGAAGGATTGAGCCTGTATCTGTTGAAGTTAGCATCTAGGATTCTTACACAAACACGCTGTTCATCTACAAGCTCCATATTGGTCAGAGCCAGCACTTACAGACACGATGTCAAAATAATGGTGGAGTAGTTTACAACTTCCTACCAGTAATATTTTCTCACTGTCATTTTTTCTTCCATTTCTATGGAAGTTAGATTGTAGCTAAAACATTTAAGAAAACTAGAAAAATTCAGGATCCTGTCTAGTTTATAAGTAAAAAATAAAATGTTACAGACAATTCACTGAATTAGTTTATTATTTATAACTGTGTACAATAGATTCTATCAAAACACAGTTTTTCTCCCAAAATCACCCTTATTTTTATCAAAGAGCCAAATTCACTAACTGCATTAAGTCCAGTTTCAATTTAGCCTGATTATTTCCATGAACACAACAGGAGCAGCAATTAATCGTGTAGGCTTTCTTAAATCTACTTTGCTGGAATGTTACAACAAATTATTAGACTGAACTTTAGCCTCTCAGGGTGGTGAAGCCGAGCCATACAGTTGCCATTAGGCTTTGCCTGAAATACCTACTCTAGTTCTTGAGGTCCCCAGAATGTCTTGAGGTTCTTCTTGCCATCTCCCAGGAAAGTGACCCTCACTCCTTACCTGGAAAGACTGCCATGAACCATATGAACAAGCAAGGTCCCAGGCTATTTTCCCAAGGGACTTTCATTAGCTCCAAATTCAATCTTTATTCCTTAAAGCTTTTTGCTGACATCTAGAGTCTAGGCATGTTTCTTTCAGACATGATTAATTCAGTCAAAGTTTTGGTTAATAAATCCATGATTGAAAACTGGAAGAAATCAGATTCCTATTGGATCCATGCAAATAAATATAGGGCCATGAAAATAATAAGATTCACTCATTAAGAGTTTTTAAATTCTAGAAGGATCAAGTAGGAAGAAAAATATAAATGCTTCAATATTGTTACAATTTACCAAATTGCTCTAAGAAAACAAACAAGTTTTTAAAAATCAGCAATGTTTTGTACAAACTCACAAAAACAATAATTATTTTCAGTTCATTCAGGCTCATAATCAATTCCTGTTTGTCTTGATTATTTGCCAGTATTTCTATGAATTTAGTCATTTCTGAGAGCCCTAAGAATCCCCATGTATTTCAAAGGTATGACCTGAAAATTTATTGAGAAATTTCTATTTTAGAATAAGTCAAAGTCCTTTCCATGGACCCTTCTGAAGATGTAACATTTTTGCAAATACAACAGAGTAAAACAGTGACTATCTCCAAATGACAAAAAAAAATACTTAAAATTACATGGTTATAGATCAGGCTACAATGCAATTGACTAAGGAATTAGCTTGGCTTTGTGCCAATATTTTAAGATCACAATCAGAATCACAAATGAAAGTATATTAGACCAGAAAATCAATTAATTTGTTCCCCACTATCAATTGTATCTGGGTTTCTGTTGGGAAATAGCAATTGGTTTTGGAAAACCAAAGGAGTTTTGGGCTTTTTTATTTGTCATTAAAATTATCACTTTGCTTTACCATCTTTGTATATGCCTTTCTTTTCCCTTTTTATGTCTTTTTCCCCTTTTCTGTTTCCCTTCTTGAGTTTCCTATTCCAAATGTCTTTCCTTCCTATAATATGCATATTTCTTCCCTTTATCCTTTCTCACTTTTTTTTTCACTTCTTAAATTCCTTGTTTTCGCTCCTTCCCTCTAAGTCATCCTTCTTCAACTTGCACAGACCCTCCTCAACCTACCCGAACCCTCTACGACTTCCAGAGACCCTCTGCAATGTACACAATCCTTCTGCAACTTCCCTAGTCCCTTTTAGTTTGCTCTTTTAACTCACCCAGAAATAACCAACCCACCTTCAATTCTACTTCCTTCAAAACATAGGAACCATAGTCTATACATTTTGTTACCAAAACTAGGTATTTTCCCAACTTAATTAGAATTTTCAATTTTTGGTAACAACTAAAAGTAAGTAACTAGCATTCTTCAGATTGACCAATTTATTAACACATTTTATAACTTTTAGAAACAGTTTTCCCCCCATTGGCAAATATATTCACATTTTTAAGAGGCATAACAGAGATAACATGAACCTTTTTTTATAAACCCTGGCAAAAACAAATATACTTTACATTAATAACTCTAAAAGACATCAACCAAACTACTCACTTGCATTCCGGGTGATTCCTGCATTCTGAGTGTGCTCAGACCTGGTCTGTTTCATGAAGGGACAACCTGAACAACTTTAAGGAGTCTGGACAACAGGCAGTGGGAGATACAAAGTCTTGGCACAGCTCACTCCCAGGACCACAGCTCTGGGGTCTCCAGAAGGAAGATTAACAGTGTTTTAAAAACTCATTTCCTCATTTTTCCTTCTTCCTGAGTTTTACTGTCTAAGAGGGGAATGAGATTTTCCCCTCCCTCTTTGAACCATCAATTTAAATCCTTTCTGAGTAGAATCCTTACAATGTAATAACAGGAAAGTTTGTTAATGGTATTATTCCATTTACCAGACCTTTGGCAAAACAATTTGGTAAGAGCTGAACCATTCTTTTCAAAACAGAAACAAAAAGAAAATCTAAAACAAAGATCAAGTTTCAAAAAGGGACTTGGGCTGCCTTAGAATCTTATCTCACATCAACAGGTCCCACAAATGACCCTGCCGAAGTCCAAATGGCACCAAGCCCAAATGGCCAAGACAGAAGATTCCCAGTACACACAAAACAGCAAAGATCAAACCAAGTTCCTAAGAGCAAGCAAAGAAGAACTGTAAGCAAGACAGACCGAGGAGAGCTCTCAAATGGAAACTGACTTCCTCCCATGGAAGAACAGAGAAACAAAACTAAAAGATAATTAAAAAGCAGTAGAATTCTCATGCAAATTTCTCTGAACAAGAATATTCCAAATAAAAAACACAACTAGTAAAAATAGTTGGAGTCCATCAAGTCGTTTCCTTTCACCAGCAAAACATCTAAAGGCAACTGGTGCCTTGACAGGGAGAGTCCCCGAGATAAAGAACTGGGAAATTCCTGCAAGCCCGGCAATGGGGTCAGCCTGCCGCACGAAGCTCGGACCCCAAGCCTGGGTCCTCCCGGCCTTACTAGGGTCCACATTGGTAGCACCTGAAGCTGCCAAAAATATGTAACTGAAAACAGGTCCAGCTGCCTGCCATTGCAAAAGCCAATACACAAGAGACAGGTGCTGATGTAAAGAAAAGTGATTTATTTTCAGATGCCAGCAACCTGGAAAATGGGGAACTCACCTCTCAAAGCTCATCTCCTGGGAAGATGAGAGATTCACAGCTCAAAACCCATCTCTACACCTCAGTTGAGGCAGAGGTTTTTATAAGGAGGGAGAGGGGAACAGAACAAAAAGGTCAAGGGAGGGGGTTGAAAAGTTCTCTATGTGCCAACAAGCACAATCCATTCTAATAAATCAAGTGATGGTCCAGTGGGCATCATCCTGGTTTAGTCACCCTGGATTCACATCATTTCGGCTTCACATCATCCTGGCTCCAAGGCTGAAGGTCAGAAAATCTCCTGGAGCTGGGATACCTGAAGGTCAGGGTCTGCATCATTTGAAGTTAGTTCCTAGGATGCTTATACAAACACACTGCTCATCTGTAAGCTCCATAGTAGTCAGAGCCAGCACTTACAGACACGATGTCAAAAGAATGGTGGGGAGGGTTACCCTTTTCCTCTGCTACAATAGTAGTTTTAAAAGAAGATAAGGGAAAATGTAAGAAGTAGTTTGATGAAAGAAACAATAATAACTGCTTAAACTTGAAGTTCAATATGGAAAAAGGCATTATAATAAAGTATCAAAAGTAGTATAATTTTGAGGGTAATTAAAATAGTAAAGAAACAGGTATTTTAGGAACAGAGCATGGAAGAAATGATATTATCCATTAACTATGTACATTTGGGGATAATAATTAGTTAATTTAGTTATCAAATTGACCTGTTGATAATTATATATGTTTCTTATCTTGAATAATTTGATAAGCACTACAATATTTTCAATATTTTATAATGAACATGACTAAAAGTCACAATTTAAATAAATTATGCATCAATTTTAAAATATTTTTAAATATAATTATTTGCTTAAAGATATCTCACAAATGGAGGTTTTAGATTAATTTCTTGTGTTAAACCTAATTTGTCAATTGGAAAGAAACTTGTGAAAATAAAAATAATTTTATCATTCTTTAACCATGTCTTCCTTAATGTCATGATGGTAAGGATTAATATTAATTAATATTGATTAGTAATGATTAACTACATTGAGATCATATTTGATTATGTCTGATTCCTCATTTAGAGGATGTTTTTACAGAAAGTATAAAATGTTTGTAAGTGCTGTAAAGGCTTCCTCTAAGTAAGAGATAGTATATATTTCCTGCTCGGTACCTAACTTCACTCAATATCAGGAGAATTGCTGTGGACTATATATATAGTCTAGGAGGCTCCCATAATGACTATCCCTCAGAATAAAAGTACCTCTTCAACTCTAATTAGTTCAATGTGTCAGCACTTAGTCCTATTAAACAGTCATTAACTAAATTTAGTCTGCAGCCAAAACAAATAACATCATATGCTTTTTCACCATGTTAGAGGTTTAATATAATTTAAAATAAACTAATTGAAAATGTGACTGAAAAACTGCAGGCAGGTTATTAAGGATGATTTTTAAAAACATTGTAAAAGAACATCTGTTGTAAAAATTAAAAAATCCATTAAGAAATCTAAGAAATTATGTAATTAAGTTTTCTGTATGTACTCAGAGCAATAGCCCCTATCTTTAAGTCATCTAAAAGAAGCTCCATGAACAAACTCCAATGAACAAATTCTTTTTATTCCTCTTGAATTTAGTAGTAAAATCTACACATATCCTAACTTAAAGTAAGATATATCAGTGACGCCATCCTCTCTAACTAGCTACAATAATACAGATTATGAAAAAAAATGTTTTTCTATTTAATAAAAAATGGTAATACAGTATGTAAAGAACTTTATAAAATATATTGTAAAAATTCACTCATTTTACTTTGTGCAGTTAGTAATTTCTGCTTAGTTGAAAGTCTGATCAAATATGTTACAGCATATCCACACATGAAAAATAATGGTATAAGGAAAGTACCTTTTTTGTTTTATAATTGTTAATTTTTTAAATGAAGAATTATTGTCTTTTTTACATAGCAGCTTTCTACTCCCCACTGAATCACTGTCTTTTGTACCAAAAATAGTTAAGGAGTCAAAAATAAAATTTATTTTAAAAGCATATTCAAGCTAAATCTGTCATGTTTAAAACTTCTTAGTGATTGTCTTATCTTTTCCTTTTCATTAACTTACCTGTAAAGGATAATGTTCCTTCTTATAAATGAAATGAATAAAATCATTAGAATTATTAAAGAACATTTTTACATTGACGATTTGTCCTAATGGAAGTTATAATAAAAGAAAGACTAGCATAGTACAGATTTTTCTTGCTTTTATTTATTTTAATGAAGTATTTTCTTTGTTATATGTGATATATGAGATTGACATCATAATATAATAATGTATTATGATGTGAGGCTATACATTTAGCAAAGAGCAGTGTTTTGTTCTTCCTAATTAAAAAGTTGACTTGCTAGAGAAAAGGTGTAAAAAATAATAAAGTCCTACAACTAAGCCTCATTTATAATATGAATACAAAAAATCCTCAATAAGCCCTGACTGGTGTGGCTCAGTAGATAGAACACCAGCCTACAAACCAAAGGGTTGCCAGTTCGATTCCCAGTCAGGACACATGCCTGGGTTGCAGGCCAGGTCCCCAGTAGGGGGCACCTGAGAGGCAACCATGCATTGATGTTTCCCTATCTTTCTCTCTCCCTTACCCGCTCTCTAAAAATAAATAAATAAAATCTTACAAAAAACTTTTAAAATTCTCGATAACATGCTAAATATTAAATGTATTAAATCTAGCATTATATTAAATAAAACAATATACCATATCCAATTACATAAATAAAAGCATGGTTAGTCTTTAAGAAACAATTACTCTAATAAATTAATAAATTAAAGGTAACCAAAAGGGCATTTGACAAAATTCATATTGAATCATGTTTTTCCAAAAAGTTTGAATTAGAAATAGTTTTTAGCACAGCCAACAGTAACTATCAGTGATCAACAGTAAGCTTTATATCTCCCAAAAATGTAATATCAAAGGCATTCTCATAATGTCAGAGCCAAAACAAGGATGCCTGATATTACAGTGAGTATTGTAATGAGTATCATGTCATTCTGGATAAGACAAGTAAAAGTAATGTGACAAATATATAGAGTGGAAAGACCTAATTATCTTGACTTGAATGTTTACCTGAAAAGAATAATTAATCAATCTATAATTCCATTATAAACAGTTAGATAAAAAATAAAAGCACTGATTGCAAAATTCTTAATTTAAAAACATTAATAACTTTCTAATATACCTACAATAATTACCTTAAGCTATTATGAAAAGATTTCATTAATAATATCAAAAGAATAAAATGTCCATAAGTAAATTTCATGAGAATTTTCCAGAACTACATTAAAAACTGGTAATATATTACTGAGAGCCACATATAAGTTGAATAAAAAAATTTACATTACTGCCCAGTAGAGATGCAATATTCTTTCTAAGTTGATTTGTAAATTTAATCTATTTAAAAAGAAAATGTCAATTGATTTCTTGGAAATTATTTTATAATGTGTACTTAAATGCACAAAAATAAAGCCAAAAATATTTTGAAAAGCATACTAATGGTAGCAACTTGTTCTACCAGATATTAACATATTATACAACTATACTGAAAAACAGTGATGTATTAGTACTAAAAATGAATAGTCAGATCAGTGGAATAGAAAGTTCATAAACAGATCCAGAAAAATGGAATAATGTAATATATGATTAAAATGGCATTTCAAATT
Source organism: Phyllostomus hastatus (assembly GCF_019186645.2). Taxonomy (NCBI): domain Eukaryota; kingdom Metazoa; phylum Chordata; class Mammalia; order Chiroptera; family Phyllostomidae; genus Phyllostomus; species Phyllostomus hastatus. Next base: position 11,880,893 of record NW_025334006.1, on the reverse strand, counting down.
GCTGACAAAATGATGGCTTTTTCTATAAATGATGTTGGATTCTGGCTATACATAAGTTAAAAAGTTAGATGTATACCTCATATCTTACAATATAAAGTGAAAATAAATTCAATATTTTATTGTAAAAGAGTGAAAGCATAGAATAACTATAAGAAAATATACTTTACAAAGCTCTTATTTTGCAATAATTATATGAATAATGTCCTCAAAGAAATACTTTTCTTGTTAATATGTCCAATGCATGAAACTTGTTTGATATAGGCATAATATATATGTATATATTTTAATAATTCTGAAAGCAAAGTATATCTGTTTCAGTCTAGTTTAAAACTAATTCCTTGGCTGAAAGACCTCAGAGTGTACAAGATTCTGGGGAACATAAACTCATCAGATATGAGTAAAACAAAAGGAGGTTTATCGACAACCACACCCCTAGGGGCAGTGGTAAGAAAGGGCGAGGGTCTCCAACAGCAGCAAAGAGAAGGATTTTTGGAGTTCAGTCTCAGGGCAGTGATTGTTGTACACTGGCTGGGGAATATGGGAAAAACAGGAAAGGCATGGAAGCAGGCACCACCAAGTAGCTGTACATCTAAGAGAAGGGCTGGGTCCCTCTCATTAGATCAGATGGAATAATGGGGAATAGTGGGGATTAGAACACATACACATGTGCTGGCGTGCTGGTATGTTTCTGTTTGTCCCAGAGAGAAGAGCAGAGGACTGTTTTCCCACCTCCCGGAGTTAACTTGGAGTAACCATGTCTTCTATAAGTTGCCAAACATTTCACAAGTGACTCACAATTCTCTGAAATTGCTTCACTAAAATCAAATTACATTCTTGTTTGAATTACAACAAATAAAGAATTCACCCTAATTCAAACTGTTATACTACAATAAATTTGCGTCAGTTGACTTATAATTTGAGGCACTGAGATTCCAAATAATTTAGTTAAGAGTTTAGAGTGCAAAAAGAACATATCAATAAATGGAAATATTTTTGGTGTCTCTACCTTTCCCAGGAGATTTTCCATGAGACTGTCAACACGTGTTTCTAGACATAACACAATGACTGAGGATAAAGAAAAGTCTTGATGGATATGACCTCATGATTCGTTTAAATTGCTGTAGGGCAAGTAAAACCACACGTGAAAGAATGAACTACCAAAATAAAGTTGTGTAATATTTGCCAGACAAAGGGTTAATGTACTTAGTCCAAAAGAGATTCTTACAAGTCAACAGGAAATAGGGATTATCCCCTCCTCTCTGCCCCCCAAAAATTCAGACAAAGCAGTGAAACAAGCAATTTGCAAAAGAATAAATAATTTGACTAATTAGTATAGAAAAACTTTCAAACTCATTAGGAATTAAATACATGTAAACTAAAATAATAAAGTGAGTTTTATCTCTTATTGATAAAGATAAAAATAATAATAATAACTAATTTTGGTAAATATATAGGAAGATAGATAAACTTAACCACTATTACTGTATGTATACCTATAAAGGGTAATTTTATATCTATCAAGAATATTAAGCCCTGGCTGGCGTAGCTCAGTGGATTGAGTGCAGGCTGCGAACCAAAGCATCGCAGGTTCGATTCCCAGTCAGGGCACATGCCTGGGTTGCAGGCCACGGCCCCCAGCAACCGCACATTGATGCTTCTCTCTCTCTCTTTCTCCCTCCCTTGCCTCTCTAAAAATAAATAAATAAAATCTTTAAAAATATATTTAAAAAGAATATTAAAGGCAGGAATATACACATCTAAGAATTTTCCCTAAGAAAATAATTGATCAAATAAACAGATTGTTGTCATCTTTATATACAAAGGATACCACTTCAGTACCAAGATTCTTGGTACTGAATTATTTATTTTTCAGAATGAAAAGCTGTTTAGTATTTAAAGACCCTGTCCTCGCAGTATACTCAAATCAAGAAAACAGATTCTTTTTCAGATGGCACCCATAATTCAAAAGCTCTAATCACAAGAACAAAGAGAGACACAAAATAAAAGAGACAGATGGAGACAATGTGAGTTCATTTGTGCACCTGCAGGGAAATGGGTTCTCTGGAACACTAAAAAGCTGGAGGCAGAAACAAGGACACCTGGGCACTAACTATCTTTCTTTCCCTGGATGAGAGTGAAGCCTTGGTAATGCTAAATTCGATTCAAGAACCAGAAGAGCTCAATATTTATACACAATACCTTAAGCAGAAGTGCACAGATTGTTAAGATCTTCCAGAAGGCTGATGTAAGCTGTGGGAACAAAAGACTCGCGGCTCAGCACAAATTGAACATTTTCGCACATTGAGCACTACTGTACTTAATATGGGCAGTATCAACAGCAGCTCCGTGATCTATTTGGGAACCAGGGGCCGGAAAGAAGTTCTCAAAATATGTTGTGTGGAATCAGAAACTTAACCTAATTTACAACATGTGTGCACATATGGGCTCTTCTCACTAATTGGAAATGTGCAACACCTTTAAAACAATGCACCTCATTTTCAATTCTTTAAACTATGTGTAAACATAATCCCCCAAAATAGGGGTCAAAAATGTACTAAACTTTGTAAACATAACCTGCTGGACCAAGCAAAAGCATTTCCATTTGCCATGTTTGATACGTTCAGTCCATCCCATAATTTGGACAAGGTCATTCATTAGTTAGTTGTGTCAGTGTTATGATTCTGTAATTGCAATCTGAGTGTTTTTGTGTCCCTCTCATTAGGTTCAGGAGAGAGTGCCTTAAATATTTCTAACCTTGGCTACTGTTTATACTCTGAGGCTACCTGATGCCAAAATATCAGAATAGAATGATGAAATGAGAAAAAAGAATAGAAATATTCTTAATAGAAATGAAAAAAGTACCATCTGTAATACTCTAAATAGATTTTCTATAAGGAACCAAATATGCTCATATTTCTAAATATTTAAAGATCTGTCTGATTAGAAAGTATTGCCATTAGAGCAATGCTGCCAAGTTTCTTAAAGGTTCAGAAGTAGGTCCTAACTCAATACCATTTTAATAAAATACAGTCTTTTTCACTTCCCTTGCAGATAACATTAGACTAAATAGTCAGTTGCATTTAATTTTTCCATTCCCTTCTTGACCAATGGCCAGACTTACAAAAGAGCCATTCCCAATGCCCATTAGTTTCTTCATTCATTCAGCAAATATTTATTGAATGGTACTTAGCTAAAAACTGAACCAAGCCATAAGAATATGAAGTTAAATAAGACATGATTCCTGCCTTTAAGAAAATTACTATCTAGGCCCAGACAGACAAGCATGTTAGCAATTCAATTACAGTACAGTGAGTGTTACTTACTGATTAAAGGGCATGGAGGAGGAACTTTGAATACAGCTTATGGCTAATGAGGATGGGTGGGCTCAAGTCAGGAAGGCTTTCTGGAGGTGAACTGAGTTTGTAAATAGAATGAGGGGAAGGTGACATGTCAGAATCAGAAGGGAGAATTCTCCAAAGAAAGGGAAGAACATGTGAGTTATCACAAAGGTGTGATATATCAAGATTCACACAGAATCACAAGTCCAGAGTAGCCAGAGTAAAGGACACATGTAGTAGACAAAAATAAAAATAAAAGCCTTTTAAGGAAGAATGTCATGTTCTTAGCCAAGAATTTGGGACATGATGCTGAAAGCTGCAGGGAGCTATTTCATGACTTCCTATGATGAGATAAATGTTTTGAAAACAAAACAAGCCCTTTGGCTGCTCGATGTAGGATACACTGAAAGGAGTGCCCACTAGAGAGATGGGGAATCGGGATGCTACTGCAATGATCCAGGCAAGAGACTGTAACAGCTTCATTTAAAGTACGAGAGATCTAGGGGAGAGAACAGATTTGAAACATATTTTATTCAGTACTAGTGAACTACTATCTATAGCACAGGTGGCAAACACAAGGCCCTAGGGCCCAATCTGGCCCTCCACCTTATTTTATCCTGCCTGGCACCTTGTTTCTACCTGGCAGCAGCGCCAAACTCCATGCTCCTAGTTAAGAAGTAGTTACATTTATATAGTCCTAAAATTACATTTGGCCCTTTGAAGGCAACTGCAAGGCTGATGTGGCCCCTAGTGAAAATGAGTTTCACACCCCTGATATATAGGAAAAGGAGTCTAAACTGACTTCAGATTTCTGATTTGGAGGATTAGGTGATGCTCTTTAACTCACTAAGATGAGAAATTCAAGGGAAGGAATAGGTTTGGAGTGAGAGATAATGAATTTAATTTTGAACTTGATGCATTAAAGATCCAAGTAGATTAATGCATAACAGAGTTGGATAAATGGAAGGTCTAGATCAGAGATGTGGGATTTAACTATATAGACAAGGTAATTGAGCCATGGGAATGGTCAAGGTTATGAGGGGGTTTGGGGGCTGTTATGCAGAAAGAACCAGCATAGAAACCTGAGAAATTCTAAAATGAGGGGAGAGTAGTAAGCAGACTGCAAATCTTATTAGCCAGAGTAGCAAATGAGAAGGAGGAAGAGGAGAAGAGATAGAAGTAGATGAAAGAAAGTTTCAAGAAGGCAAAGTGTTACAGGTATTTCAAAGAGGTCATCTAGGATGAACAGGACAAATATTTAGAGCTTTTAGCAATGCGGAAATCAGATCTGAAGGCAACTGGAGAGAGGACAAAGGAAATGAGACATAACCAGATTCCAGAAGGCTAAAGAAGGAAACAAATGGTGTGGACATAGTGTAGACCGAAGAAAGAAAAGAAGGATACAGACACTCCTTATCAACCACTAATGCTTAAATAACTACTTATTGTCCTACCTAATTCTTCCACAATGCCTATGTTGGCAACATCCTTTTCAAACAGACAATAAAGTCTCTTAGAAACAGCTTTAATGAAATAGGAGATAAACTTTTTTCCCCTTTGTATCTGACGCCAAAAGTTATAATAAAAAAGGAAAAGCAGGAGCAGCTGTTAGGAAGTACAGTATATCTGCTTGAAATTTCTCTCCAAAGTTATTCATAATTGTGCTTGTACACATACATGCCCTTCACACGAAACAAAATTTATCTTACCTAGAATATAAAAAAAAATATATATATATAATCATTTTATTTCACTTCTAGTTCTTTTAATATCCTGGTGTTCTGTTTAGTCACCAAATATTCAACACTAGTATTTTCGATTCATTCTTCCCAAGATATTTAAGTCAATTTTCCTGGTGAAATCTTCTCTCACTATTTCTCTTTCAGGCTGGTAATTCTCCTACCACCCTTCTGTGTAACTATTTTCAGTTCTTACTGATGTTTGTTTCTAATTTAATATCGGCTATAATTTTTTAGTAATCATGATGACTTACATTTGTATAGCATTGTTCACCTTGAGAGCTCCCAAAGCAACTTTTCAAACTCTAGACTGCTCACATAAATAAATGCCAGGCAATGTTAAGGAGGATGAAAACAACCCATCACACTGTCAATGTGCTGTTTACCTAGCTCCACAACAATAAAGATCCTTTATGAGACTCATGTCAATCACAGGAGACGCTCCATTGAGCACCATGCCACAAGCTGAGTCATCTCTATTAACATGGGCCATTTTTCATTCACTAGGATATAACTCCTTCCAAGTTAAATTGAATTAGTTTTGCCAAAAAGATCAACGGTTGTTTAAAAATGCTTGAATAAAATGCAGGTACTTAATGCATAAGTAAAAAAAATCTTCCTAAACTTAAGATTTTACTGCTAAACAGGAAACTCTGTGCTTCCAGCTGACACAGAAGGTGGCTCCCAAGTCACAAATCTACACTCAAAGAGCACGCCTTCTATGACTTTGAAAGAACCATTTCTACTACCTTATTTTCATAGGTTTGGAAGAAAAATTCTATTATATCTCACTTGATCTCAGCAATTCTTTTCTTTTAAACTGGGACAATATAGTTGTGATTTTATGATAGAAGAATTTCTCTAATTTAAAAATGCAAGTATAATTTTTTAACAATCATTCACAAGGGTATGAAAAGGTAGTTCACAGAAAAATATAAACACAAGGGGTTGTCAGCTTTACTCTTAAGAAAATGAAAATCAAAACAGTGAGGTGCCCATTTCACCTCAGACTAGGTAAAATAGTAAAAATGTTGGTCCATATTGTTGAGATTAGGGAACAGCTACTTATATACATTATTGATACAGTAAATTGGTGCAATGCTTTGGGAAGACAATTTGGCAAGTCACATGTACGTGCTCTTTGATGTTTCAACTCCACGTAGGAATTTACCCTACAGATACACCTCTACAAGTACACTAAGGTGTACAAAGTTATTCATTCTTGCTATTTTGCAGAAGCAAAAAGACGTAAGCAACATAAACATTCATTATTAATGATTAAATAATAGCCCATCCAGACCTTGAATGGAGAAGTGTAGTTGTTTAAATAAACTCACAAACAAAATAGAAACAGAGGCATGAGGAGTGGAGGGAGGATTTGATGAAAGAAGGTGAATGGATTAGCCAAGGATCATATATGCATAACTCATAAACACAGACAACAGTGTGGTGATGGCCAGAGGGAAGGGGGGTTGGGGCTGGATGGAGGTGGGCAAGAGGGGAGTGGGAAGAGGGACAGCTGTTAATTGTATCAACAATAAAATTAAAGTTAAAAAGAAGTGCAGTTGTTTGAAAGAATGAGGTCAATAAATATATGCTGAAATGGAGAACTCTAAAATATCAGGTTAAAAACACAATGGGCATACTAGTACGTATGTTATTATTCCATTTGTGTAAAGGTGTGAGTATATCAGGAGAAAGGAGGACTGTTTGAGTTTTATACTTTCCATACTATTTGAATTCTTTACTATGAACATCTTAGTTTAATGTCTGTAAAATATCTCTTAGAACTGGATTAGCCTCTAATGGTATGTTCCTTGTCCCCTAAACCATCCTTGAAAGGAATTTAGACTTATTTAAATATATGAGTGTATCTTATATTCTCACATATGCAATGAACATTTTTGGAATTGTTTGCATACTGTTAACAGTGGTCATCTCTGGGAAAAGGGATTGGGGAACCGAGAGCTGTTTGGTGACCAGCTGGTCCCGATGAATGAAGGGTCATCAGGACATGGGACTTTTATTTTTAATTGGGTCAGCCCCAGCTAAACAGGGTCACCTGGGTCACCCTACTTTTCATTTTTACCTATGCCCTTCTTATTCTTCTGTTCTATTGGATTTGTTTGTCATGGATATGTATTATTCTTATATAGGTAACTAATAAAAAATACTGATTTCTAACCAAAGAAAATTTAAAACTATACATGTATAGTTTTAATATACTGTATGTGTGTTAACATACATACTTTTCTGTTTCTGAGTATATAAACATGTACATGAGAATTATCAGAAATCTAATAATTTCACGTTGTTTAGCAATGAGAATTCAGCAATCCTTGATATGAAAGATCATGAAAGTGTGTTTAAAGACTCTTCTAGACACGGATAATTTTTGCAGAGATGTCCTGAAGCTTCATATATGTATGTCACCAGGCATAATAGGCGATAATTGAAAATTTCAAGAAAATACTAAAGCTAAGCATTTATCACCTGATAAACATCTTCCTGCAGTAAAGCACATAAAATCTTAATAATTATTACAGTTCACCTGAAATGTTGATTGTAGGGGGAGTTAGAAGTTAGTGATAAATAAAACCAATAAGGGCAATTGGTTAATCCTTCATATAAAAAATGACTATAAGTATAAAACTTGTACTTTGCCTGATGGTAAACTTTATTCATATAGGTTAAATTATTTCATGAGCATATTTTCACAGTGTAATCTACATTTCTTTATGTGCTAAAGCTTGACTTTATTTGAGTTGTTCCGCAAAAGTGACAACATTCATTGAAACAATTTCAGGAATCACCTTCACTAGTCTGCATCTAGAAGTTTTGGCAGAAATAGTTGTATCTTGGGTCTGAACGAATACAGAATTTGACATTCAACTGTTTAATATATCCCAACCCTCTATCTGCTAAGAGATCTCATTTCATTAGATTTCCTCTCATTTCTTTTCCTTTCCATCATCATTACCAATACTTGACTTTCTTTTCAAGCTCAGTTTTTTAATAAAGAAATAGAGGGGATTCTGGTCAAGATGGCGGCATACATAGACATGCACAACCACATCAACTAAATTATAGAACAACCACCTAAAATTACAACTAAAATATAGAGCAACCAATAGAAATTTGAGAAATTGAGTTGAATGGAATTCTGACAACTATGGGATCAAAGAAACCACATCCATTGAGATTGGCAGGAGAGGGGCAGATGCGGAACAGGTGGTGGGTAAAAATTCAGGAGGGATATCTCAGGAGAAAGGAGACCCACACCAGGCCCCCCAGCCCAGGGTGCCAGTGCCAGGGAGGTAAGTCCCCACAACTTCTGGCTGCAAAAACCAGTGTGGATTGAGTCCTTAAAAGAAACTTCTGGAGCCCTAAGCAGTTCCTCTTAAGAGTTCACACACAGACTTACCTACTTAAACTCACTCCCTCTGAGCTCCAGCACTGGCATGGCAGCTTGAAGGGCACCAGCAGAATGCTGGGAAAGGCTGAAGTGTCTGGCGTCGGGGTGAGCACAGGCCATTGTCCTTTTTCTGAGCTCTCTCCCCACAGGGCCATGGAGCTGGCAGGCTGGTGCCATATTTGATACTCCATCAACCTGGCTAATATTTTTTGACCCACCATGGAGATCCCTGGAGAATGCCCCACCCAACTTATAGGCCCACCCATGCTGCTTTTCCATATGAAAGACTGGTTTTGGCTCATGCTTCACAGCCTCCTAAATCTATCAGACAAGCAACAGCTGGCCTCGTGAGCTCCAGGATGGGCACTAGTAGCGGCCAGATTAGTTTCACAGCTTGGCTTCACCTGGGAATTTCTAAGCCCAGCACATATAGGCCTTCTCAGATTGCTCTGTAGCTCAGGAAGGGCAGTCCTGGGCAAAACACAGGTGGGGGCTGGCCTTGGCCTGTACCACCTGGGAAACCCCAGGGCTGGCACACCCAATGGACAGCTACAGACCACTTTGGAGCACCATCACCCTGCTCCTGCACAGCTGATCCTCCACAAAATGCAGAGGTTGGTTGTTAAGTGGTCACAGCCAATCCTTGCAGCTGACTGGCCTAGGTAAATCTCTCTCATTGATCTGCCAACAGCAACCAAGGCTCAACTACAAGAGGAGGGTGTACTCAGCCCACACGAAGGGCACACCTTGACTACCCAGCTTGGGTGATGGGGAGGCTGTGCTACTGGACCCTACAGGACATCTATGACATTAGGCCACACTACCAAGACATGGAGTCAAAGCAGCTCAACCTAATACATAGAAACAAACACAGGGAGGCTGCCAAAATGAGGAGAAAAAGAAACATGGCCCAAAGGGAAGAACAGATCAAAACTCCAGAAAAAGAGCTAAACAAAATGGAGATAAGCAATCTATCAGAGGCAGAGTTCAAACTACTGGTTATAAGAATGCTCAAGGAAATTAGTGAGGACCTTAGCAGCATAAAAAAAATCCAGTCAGAAACAAAGGATTCACTAATTGCACTAAAGAACAATTTACAGGGAAACAACAGGAGAGTGGATGAAGCCAATAATCAATGATTTGAAACATAAGGAAGCAAAAAGCAACCAATCAGAACAACAAGAAGAAAAAAGAATCCAAAAAATGAGAGTAGTATAGGCAGCCTCTGGGACAACTTCAAGAGGTCCAGCATTCACATTATAGGGATGCCAGAAAAAGAATACAAAGAACAAGAAATTAGATATCTATTTGAAAAAATAATGAAAGAAAACTTCCCTGATTTGGCAAAGGAAGTAGACATGCAAGTCCAGGAAGCACAGAGAGTCCTAATCAAGTTGGACCCAAAAAGGACTACGCCAAAACACATCATAATTAAAATACCAAGGGTTAAATATAATGAGAGAGTCTTATAAGTAGCAAGAAAAAAGAAGTTAGTTATCTACAAAGGAGTTCCCATAAGACTGTCAGCTGATTTCTCAAAGAAACTTTGCAGGCAAGAAGCAGTTGGCAAGAAGTATTCAAAGTCATGAAAGATAAGGATGTACAACCTAGATTACTCTATCCAGCAAAGCTATCATTTATAGTGGCTAAAACTAAAGGAATTCATCATTACCAAGCCATTATTACATGAAATATTAAAGGGATTTATTTAAGAAAAAGAAGATCAAAACTATGAACATTAAAATGACAACAGCCCTGGCTGGTGTGACTCAGTGGACTAAGCACCAGCCTGCAAACCAAAGGGTCGCTGGTTCGATTCCCAGTCAGGGAACATGCCTAGGTTGCAGGCCAGGTCCCCAGTGTGGGGCATGTGAAAGGCAACCACACATTGATGTTTCTCTCCCTCTCTCTCTCCCTTCCCCTTTGTCTAAAAATAAATAAATAAAATTTTAAAAAACTTTTTAAAAATATAAATAAAATGACAACAATGTCACAACTATCAACAACTGAATCTAAAAAATAAAAACAAAAACAAACTAAGCAAACAACTAGAACAGGAACAGAATTGTAGATCTGGGAGTCATTTGGAGGGTTATCACCTGGGAGGGGAAGCGGGAGAAAGGGAGAAATGGTGTAGGGTTCAAGAAGCATAATTGGTAGGAACAAAATAGACAGGGGGGTAAGAACAGCATAGGAAAGGGAGAAGCCAAAGAACCTACACTCATGACCCATGGACATGAATCATGGGTGGGGGTGGCGGTTGCTGGATGGAAGTGGAGTATCAGGCAGAAGGGGACAAAGGGAAAAAATTGGAACAACTGTAACAGTATAATCAATGAAATATACTTTAAAAAAGAAACAGATTTTTTAGATTTTCAAGAGAAAATCTGCATAGTTGATTAAGCTCATTCATTAGCTAAGAAATTCACTTACAGAAGCATGTGGTTTGCTAAACATCATGGAACTTGGAAGCTTCTCTCAAATATAGAAACATGCAAGCTAGACTCATGAATGATAAAAGTCAACTTTATCGTAATCTATAGTTACAGAAAAGAAAACGTTAAGCTTAGTAAATCTAAGGAATGTATTTCAGCCACATATCCAGTAAATGAGAGACCCTTTCAACTGAGATCTCAAAAACTCCAAAGACCGTTTTCTGTCTTTTACAACACAGCATCTCCCAGCCAGGCTGGCAGAGTTAATGTTCTGAATTCTTGGAAGTACTTTAATAAAAACTAATTTTACTATTGTTTTGATTAGAACCAAAATGTAAAAGTCTGACTCCTATCTCTGATTTAACAATTAACCAGTTGTAACATTTTTAGGTAGTTACCTTAACCTCTCTGGCATTCAGTTTCTTCATCTGTAAAATTGAACGACTTGTCAGGAATTCACAAGCTCCAAGGTCTTAGTAGTCTTTAACATTATTGCTTAAAAGATTCACTGCCAGGATAAGTCGTGTGTAATTGTGTACAAGGAAATGCTGCACAGTAATTAAGAGCTGTTGTTTTTCATTTACTTAAATCAAACACATCTCATGCAATGAGATTACAGTATCAGTGTGCTTGCTAAGCACTCGTGCTGTAATAATTTTAAGAATGGAATTCAGTTAATTCCATATATAAATCATCTTGATTTTAATTTACTAGGTCTAAACTTATGCTGCTTTACTTAATATTTGAACAATGCACATTGTTCATTGCTCATTGCAGGGTCCACAAAAGACTTGTCCTGAGTTGTTTATTCATTGCAATGATCTTTCTCTTCACATAGCGAAGGAAACAGTGTCTCAGATTCACAAATTTTCTTACCCATCTCTCAATATCTCTTTAAGTAATTGTATCTTCTAGGCCAGTGATTTTCAACTTTTTTCATCTCATGGCACACATAAACAAGTTACCAAAATTCTGTGGCACACCAAAAATACATATTTTTCCCAAGCTGACAAAAGGTTGGTATACCGTATTTTGCCATGTATAATGTGCACTTTTTTGCCCCAATTTTTTAGGAAAAAATAAAGATGTGCATTATATATAGGTAGTACTAATTCCACATCTATATAAATGTTTTTAATTATTGTATTTATGCTGTGTGTTAAAAGCATAACTTTAGAAAGCAATAATGATATCCATATGCAAAGTAATACCCTAGAATATGATAATCAGCTTTGTTTTTAAATATTAATAAATAAAAAACAGAATTAAAAAATTAAAGCGAGTTTTTTTTTCCCTGAAAGTTTGGGCCAAAAGACATGGTTGTGCACTATACATAGGAGTGCAAGAAGCTATACATAGCAAAATAGGGTAATTTTGATTCATTCACACTGGATGGCTATTGTTGTATTGGCTGTTGTCATTTTTTATTTGACAGTCAAAGGGAAAAGAGGTCCATGCCCCTGACTAAATAGTCAGCTATTGCATGTTTTAAAAATTCTTGTGGTACACCAGTTGAAAATCACTGTTCTAGACCAATGTTTCTCAAATCAGACTGTACACAATAACCACAATACAGCCCTGTCCAGGTGGCTAAGTTGGTTGGAGTGTCGCTCTAAACACTGAAATGTTACAGGTTTGATTCCCGATCAGGGCGTGTATGGGAGGCAACCAATGGATTTCTCTCTCTCTCTCTCTCTCTCTCTCTCTCTCTCTCTCTCTCTCTCTCTCTCTCTCTCTCTCCCTCTCCCTCTCCCTCTCCCTCTCCCTCTCTCTCTCTCCTCCCTCCTAACCCCTGTCACCTCTCTCTCTCACCCAGCCTCCTCTGTCTCTAAAAATCAATTAAAAAATAACTACAGTATATGGGGAACTCAAATATATATGATTAATGGAGGCACAAAGAGGCCACCTAACATGCCAGAGCTATACAGCTTGGGAGAAAGACAATGAGATCTGGCTCCAGAGACTCAACTTTTTACTATTGCACTAGACCACCTCAACCAAGAAGCTTTTAGAAAATGGATTACTGGCCACCACCTGGTACTTATTGAATCAGAATCCCAGGAATATATCTGTGTGTCTGTGTGTGAATGTTTAATGTCCCCAAGTTGATTCTAACAGGACTGCTTCCAATGAATGGAAATCACTAAACTAGACCACCTGCAAAAAAGAAAAATCTTCTGTATTTGTAAAAGGAAAAAATTAGTGTCCAAGAATTTGGTCTTCTGTTGTGAGGACTGTCATGCAATAGCTTTGCTTAATTCAGAGATGCACGTATGCCCGCAAGGCCACACATTTGTGTGGCAACAATTGCTACACAATCGTATGCCAGGGTTTTTTCCTGTGATTCTAATCCCACACGGGGGAGAACTGAAATGTCCTCAGGAAGTAACATTAGTCCAACACAAGCTGCCAGCATGATGTCCCAAGGAAAAAGAAAGGCTTTGGGAGCACAGCAGACACAAGCTAAAATCCTAGCTTTGTTATTTGTGAAAGTATACAAATATAGGCAAATTATTTAGTCTTCATGTGCCCTAGTCCTTATTGATAAATAAGAGATATAATAATAGGAGCCACCTCCACAAGACTGTGGGAGGCAGTATAGCATGACGGTTGAGTAAATTCAAACCCCAGCTCTGTCACTAACTTTTCTAAGACTAATTTCTCATTTGTAAAATGGGGAGTCCAAGAGCTTCACACCCAGAAAGTATGAGGATGAGTAAATGAAGAATATACATGCAATAGTACTATTAGTAATAGGATGGCCACAGTGATTAAATTAAGCCTTTGTAATGAAAGATTTTTAAACACCACTTTCTCATTTTTAAACCTGTCTCCATGAAGAATGTGGGCAGACCATCCACACTGGATTTGCTCAGAAACGCGTACCCCCTCAAAGACACAGGAAAAAAACAAGGAAAGAGAGTAGTTTGAACACATGTCTCAGGACTGTAAAATAATCCTAAAACTGTATCCTTTGGTTTCCCTTGATTTGAGAGTTTTAAAAGGCCTGATGGAAAGCAGTATTGAAGTTCCTCAAAATTTAAAAATACAACTACCACATGACCTAGCAATTCTACTTTTGGGTATATATCTGAAGCAAATGAAAACACTGTCTAGAAGAGACACTTGTACCCTTGTGTCCATTGCAGCATTATTTACAATATTACAACAGCCAACATGTGGAAACAACCTAAATGTCCACTGACAGAACAGAGAAAATGTGGCATATATACATAATAAAATATTACTATTCATCCTTCAAAAAGGAGATCTCCCATATATGACAACATATATGAAACTTTGTGCTAAGTGAAATAAGCCAGAGAGAGAAAGGCAAATACTGTATGACCTTACTTATATATGGAATTGAAAAAAAAACCTCATTGAAACAGTAGACTGGTGGTTGCCAGCAGGGAATGAGGGAGGGTTGGGTGAAAGTGGTCAAAGGGTCCCAACTTTCATTTATAAGATGAATATGTTCTGCGGATGTAATGTACAGCAAGATCACTATAGTTTACATTACTGTATCATATATTTGAAAGTTGCTAAGGGAGTAAATCTCAAAAGTTCTCAATACACACACAAACTATGTAAGTGATAGAAGTGTTAACTAATCTTACTGTGATCAGACAGATACATACATACATACATACATACACACATAGTTAGATAGATAAAAGTATTACATTGTATACCTTAAACTTATGTATCTCAACAAATGTGGAGGGAAAAAGACCTGGGGCAAGCATTCCAAAGATAAACCTCTGCTGATTTCCACAGCCCCTGCCACAACCACACATCCACTGCACAGCCTCCTCTCCCACTGTGTCCCGCTGCCCACTTGCCATTACTCAGACATGTCGAGTACAATATTTTGCTCCTCGTGCACTTCCTTCCTTTCTTCTGACTCGAATGCAATTCATAAACCACGTCATCACTAAGCAGAATCTAATTTACTCCCAACAAGACCTGACCAAATGCTTTTTCTCCTTTTCCTAAGTTCCCCAGTCAGAACGCGTCTTTCTGTCCCCTGGGCTCCAACAGAACAACTATTTGAGTACACCTCCATTGTTAATTCTAATCACAAATTCATTCTGATATATCTTACTAATTGGCAACTCACAGGACTTGGCTTTGCACTAGATTTCAGTTTTTCTGAAGGAAGAAAAACTATCTTATGTATCTTCATTGTTTCTCAGAAAGGCTGACCTACTGTCTTGTATACTAGTAGGTATTCAACTCAAATGTGTTGAAATAATATGTGTACACTGCAGACTGCTATGGCCATGAATGGAACCTAAAGCAGAACTCATCTCAGTGATGTGGTACCTGCCAGAATGCCTTTAACTCAGTGTATTGCAGACCCTAAATGAAAGTGTGCTCTAAAAAATAAAGCTTAAAGTCTTTAATATCTGAAAAATAGACTAGAGCAAAACAGCCTGAAATGTATGCAGTAAGATTTCAGTGAAAGGATGCATCTACGGCAGTATGAAAAGCCATTCTCCAATATAAAAGTATTATAATTTAATGTACTGTAATACAGGTCCAATAAAAGCTCTATCATTTTCATTGTTATTTGTTTTCATTTATTGATTTGAGACAGAGAAAGATTTGTTGTTCCACTTAATTATGCATTCATTGGTTGATTCTTGTATGTGCCTTGACCGGGGATTGAACCCACTACCTTCGCATATTATTGGGTTGATGCCCTAACCAACTGAGTAGCTGACCAGGGCCTACCATTTTCATTTTTAAATACTGAAGACCACAGGGTAATGTCGCAGGAACAGAAGTTTATTTTTACTGCATGTGCTATTAAAATTATCTACTTTTCATATCGTACCTTACAATGTCCCTTTTGACAAGTTTCTAAAACTACACTAAATTAGATTTGAGTCATAATCTTCAAGAAAAATACAAAAGAAAGAAAATGGAGAGGAAAGCAAGCCATGAAGAAACATAACATTTTCTCTATCTTGGTATTCCTTCAAGAAATTATACCAGACTTTCAAATGAAATAATATTTGAGCTACTCAACTAACAGTATAGTTTGCCTACATGTTTTTACAATACTATTTTTTTCCTTCCTCATAAAATAGTCCTTTTGGAGAGATATTATTTAGAAGAGTGATTCTCAGTGTAGCCCACAGGCCCCTGGCGGGGGGGCCCTTTTTAAATGAGTTAGTAAATAAATATTTTAAATTTTTATCACTTTTTATTTCTAATGTGATGATGAGTAGATAGAATGCAAACAGATGAAACCTTTTTTGGCTTCTTAATAATTTTTTGTGCAAAAGGGTGCTGGGATCAAACTGTTTGAGAATTGCTGAATTAGAAACTACATATTAGGAAGCCATGTAATTTCATAGAACAAATTTTCTGCCAATGCTATTTTTTCATTCTGTTGAGTTGGGAATCTTACTACACAGACTCAACAATCTATATGCCATTTATTCAGCAACCATTGCCCAGTCCCTGATGCAGGCAGGCTTGAAGGGGGAAACCAAACTCGTAACACATGGGTCCCTTCATCAGAGCACTGCAGTTTTCATCATCATCTGTGTAATAATGTGTCCATACACTTACTCCCATCTCCACTCTGTATGGAAGCCTGTGTCTACATCTGTGTGTGTGTGTGTGTGTATGTGTGTCCCGGTGCCTCCTAAATACCTTTCCTTGGATGTTCCACAGAGAGCTCTAATAGTTTCAGAACAAAGTTCTCATCACTAAACTGCATATGCTCAATTAATGGTCATTACCCTCCTTATGCGTTAAGACTAGGCATAAACTATGGTTATATTTTCTTTTACTTTTGCGATGGCAAATCCTTGCTATGAAATTTCATTCTTTTTGATTCTATTCCATGGTACAAACTCTGCTTATAAACCTATTCTCCTTAACCCGAGATTATTGAATTTCTTTCTTACACTGAATTTTCACAAGATTGTTCCTTTTATCCAGTGTTTCTCTCCTTCCAAATATTAAATTGAATGTCATCCTCACATAAATAGAAATTCAGAATATATTCTATATACTCAGTATATATTCTATTTAATACTTTGTTGTAATTCATTAGCAACTCAGAAGTAGATAGTAAATTTACATCTTCTGAAAATGCTCTTAATGATTTGCATATTTTCATTTCTCTGGAGAAAGCTAAGAAAGTACCGCTTATGGAAGTGGCAGAGGCCCTTTTCTTAAAATACTGTAATACAATCAGAGTTTTTACTGTGGTTGTTTAGAATAGATGAGGTACATACATTTTTAATCGCTGTGGAAAAGATCAAAGGAAAATTTAGAAGAATTGAGACATGTTCTTTTAAATATCACACTCCCTGTGAATTATACAAAAATGATAAAAAAATAAGCTTAAAATAATGATTATATCCATAGAAATATGTTCGTGTTATAACATTCATATTACTAATATTATATTAATAAAGTTAGAGCTATTGAGTGCTGCCTAAGATTATAAATTTTCACAATGTAAGGCTATGGATTTATCAATATCAAAAAAATTCATCCACTGTTGTCTGGAACAGAGAAAATAAAATTTTCTGACTTAGGTATTATTATTGAGACCAACAATAACTACTTTCCTAAAGTTAAAAATTTTATAATTAGTAACTGAAAGCTAAATTAAAAATTTTGACATCTAAAATTTCTCAAAAAACATGAATATATCGATAAACACTTATCTTTCATACAAGGCAAATGCAATCTAAATTATGCTTCTATTTTTCAGCTGCACATTCCAACATATTTTTAGATAACAGAGCATAAAAGATGGACAGAACACAGAGCAGAGCCTCAGGGAGTTATGGGGCTATCAGTGCCACTATTTTCATGCTCCTTTGTTTACCGTGTTATGTTTAAATGCATGTATTTTAACTCCTCTATGAAATACAAATTTTTATAGGGCCATATTTTGGTCAAAGTATATCTTTGGTGCCTCCCAACAGCATATTTACTATTTCTCACGTAGTGTACATTCAATATAATTAGATGTCAAATCACATTTTGATTTACCTAGAAATGCTTAGTTACAAAAGGATAGTCACATGTATTAATGTGACTTTTTCAGAGACAAATTTGTCTGTAATTTGCTGTTACCATTTTCACTCTTTATAACTGCATCTGCAGGAATGTTTAGTGAGGCCACAAAACATTCACATTTGAGTTTTAAAATATTGAAAGGAATGCATCTCTAGCTACTAGTCCCACATTGATCTGTGAGCTTATATCCTGCCAGTTTCACATATTTGTGTCACCTGTTTGACTCGTTCCTTTAAGAAGAGCAACTCACTGCTTTTTCATCAAGAAAATCTTATTAAAAATCTTTAAAAAGCTTAAAAAAACAAGAAGAACAAATTCTCTGGATAAAGATTTTCCAGTCAAGGTCAAATAATCCATTTAATGGCAATTTACTAGAAACACAGGCCTAGTAACCCACCAACAAACTACAATGATTCCCTTTGGCCTACATTATCAAATCTAAGTAACTCTACTTGGTTTTCAATTAATATCAATATTCTGACAACATCTTATTAAGAAATCTTATATCTCATTACTCTCCAATTAAATCATTTACAGTATTCATTTTAGATTTTTATGCTTATATTTCTCATGACATTAATTAAAGATCCTAATTGAAGTTCTTCCTCTTTTTGCTACTTGTGTAAATACTACTCATTTTTTCTTTTTCCTCCAGTTTTGTTTTATGTAATAAAACCATACAAATACAATGAAAGCATTGTGAATTTTTCCCAATCCAATTCCATTCCCTCTCCCCTGTGCTTCCCAGAGATAACCAGTATTTTAGGTTTTTATCATTTCTATGTATCTTCTTATTTATTGTGTATACATGTTTGTAAATCCATAGTATACATTAACATTTATATATTATATTTTATAATATCTTATTCTGTCCTTATACTATTCTGCATCTAATTTATAACACTCATGTTTTCTAGATTTATCTATGTTGGTACATTATACTTCACTTATTTTATACATCTTTGTTGTCAAATGGCATAATATATCCATTTACTCACCCTTCCATGTAGGAGTGTGAGGGTAATGACAGAAGATATATACATATCTTTATATCTACATAAAGATATATATCTTTAAGATATATATCTCAAAGTATATATATACTTTAAAATGAAAAGCATTATGATGACTGAGATTATTACTACAACATGGTGAAATGCTAGGTAATTAGTACTAAAAAGACTTACTATGAATAAATGTAAATTCTGTCATCAAAAGAAATCTTTCACTAGATACAAAATAAGAAAAACTGAGGAATGATTATCAGGGGCTTATAGTTTTTACATATACATTTGTTTGAATATAAATCCCAAATAACAAGATTATTTTTCACCTCCAATGCTAATTGAATTTTAACAATTCAAAGCCTATGATGAGGACAGAAAACAACACACAAAAGTTTTAAGAAATCAAATTCCTTTTTCTTAAATACCACAAAGCTAATTTTACTTGTCCCCTGTTACTCTACATTTAAAGTGACCTGAACCCACACTGAAATTATTTGTACCTGTGACATCACTGTCTGTGTCAGGGAACTCTGAAAAGTCCTTTTAATCACAGTGATTAAATGATCATATCCACAAAGGACAGTATTCAAAATCTTAGGGAACTATCACAGGATAATGAGTTGGCATTTAACAGTTTCTTCCTAATTCAAACTAAATGAAAGAGATAGATAAAATAATCAGGTATTATTATTTCAAAGAACTCTTGAAAAGCAGAGTTAGCTTTTTATGTCAGGCTGAATCTCTAAGCACAGTCCCTTGTTCTGTCAGTGGGACCACAGATCACCTACACTCGCCCACGGGCCATTCAGAACGAAGAACCTAAAAGCT
Organism: Phyllostomus hastatus; assembly: GCF_019186645.2. Lineage (NCBI taxonomy): Eukaryota > Metazoa > Chordata > Mammalia > Chiroptera > Phyllostomidae > Phyllostomus > Phyllostomus hastatus. The sequence continues at coordinate 11,861,075 of NW_025334006.1, read as the reverse complement.
GCAGTGGATCACTAAAATTTTTTAACAGTGCAGTGCACTAATCTACAACCACATCATACCCAAATTATGATGCCCTGAAAAACAGTTAAGGACATAGATATTGATCACAATACTCTGAACATTTCTGATTCTTACTGCTGTCCATTCTTAAGATTTAAAAATAATAATAATAATAATATTGATAGTAAACAGGCTTTGGAAACATTTTCTGTAAATGACAGCCAAAGTTAACACAAGCTCCAGTGTCATTTGGTTTACCCAAGTCCTTTTTCAAAGATATAAAGCAATTCAAAACTTCTACTCTTACCCAGTCTCTCTGAAGTTGAAAAATTTATCTTGACATTGGGAAGGAAACACATGCTTTCTTTCCATCATATCATTTTATTATTTTAAAAATACTTTCTCTATTTCTCTATAAGAGGGGTGTTGTGTGTGTATACACAATGTACACAACTCCATTGTAAACTTAAAGTCCCTTGGGGTTAGAAATTAACTTTCTAGTTACATGTGTTAAAGGACTTAAATCTATTCAGCTGAAATCATCCTTGACTTCGCTAAATGTGTTATTCTATTTTCATAAACGGTTTGTTTGTGGACTTTGCTGGAAAATTTATGGGCTGGTTATTTTCCACCAGGGAAGCACATTGCCATCATGCTTAAAAGCCAAAAGATGACTTCAAGTAATGCTAAAAAAAAAAAGAATTCCAACATGAAATGGTATTCGTTCATTCCTATATTAGCATGTAATTGTCCAAAGTGGCATCATTTAAATTTTACACCTGCAGCCCACTTTAAAAGCCCAGATTGTTCAAAATAAAGAAGTACAGAACCTGTAAAGGTATAAAAGAAAGTATTATATAAACATTGTAATATAAATCTCCTTTATAAAAACAGTGTCTAATAGTTTATGCCTATGCAGATAGCCAACGTTAGAAGAAAAACCTTCTCACCCAAATCTACTAGTTAATTATAGATTTTAGCAGTGGGAAAATGCCATTCCCCTCCCTTACCCAAAATACATTCCATGTGTAAGAAGTATCAGTTTTCTTTTGGGTTTTGGTTGAAGTATATTGAGTAGGCTAAGAAAGACACACCCTGCTAATTATTATTTAAATACAAACTGGGAAAAATTCCTGAAAAGTTAGAACCTTTTTTTTACAGAAGCCTAGTATCATTTCAAGAGATAAAACATGGACATAGAAACATCAGAGAGCACTTATTTTCGGAAATGGGTACAACGTGCAATCAAGAACCCCATCAGTTTTGTCAAATGCCTGTAAGTACTCTAGAACTTACTGACTCTAGAATTGGTGCTACTATGACATATTGTCATTCATGGCTAAGTCACAAAAAACAAATATTTCCTCAGCCTTGACAAAATTTTTAAAAAATACACAATAAAGGGAAAAATAAAATTTTCTAGCCCTACACTTTTATTTTAGGTATTTTGAAATTATCCTAGAAGCTGAAGAGTATAATTTCCTTCTCTTCAGTGTTCAGGACAGAAGCTGATGGAATTAGCAATTAAGCGGTATTGTTTCAACATGCTGATTAAAACTGAAACAGTCATTAAAATGATGTTTATTGGAAGATAAAATATACTATAGCAGGCATATCTAATGCTTATATGCATTAATCAAGTACCCAACATCTGGCCAGTGTACAAGTTCTATGTAGCAATATTTTCACTAGGTAGTTTTTCAATTCAACCTCATTAACTTTATTTCTTTCATATTTTTAATATATTTATGCCCCTTCAGCCCCAACAATCACAAAAATAATCACAACAATGATATTCTGGCTATCAGGAATGTTTGAATTTACTTCTAATGACAGTTAAATAATTGAGTATAACCAAAAGTTCTTGAAAAGTTACCTGAAACTGTTATCTATAACCACTTTCTAAGAAAAATAATAATCTATCCAGGGCCTGCCAGCCAAGATGGAGAAGCAGGTAGATACACTTTGCCTCCTCGCACAACCAAAAGAAGGACAATGACAAATTTAAAAACAAAAAATAACCAGAACTGCCAGAAAGTCAAAGGGTATGAAAGTCCAGCAACCAAGGAGTTAAAGAAGAAACATTCATCCAGATTGGTAGGAGGGGCGGAGATGGGCAGCTGGGGTGGAGAAGACATACGGTAAGGCAGCCACTGGTGGAGCAGGTGGTCCCACATTTGTGTGCAGATAAACTGGGAGGAACAACTGGGTATCCAGACAGACCACACAACCCAGAGTTCCAGTGTGGGGAAATAAATCCTCAAAACCTATTACTGAAAAAATCTGTGGAGGTTGAGGCAGCAGGAGAAACTCCCACCCTCACAGGAGAGTTCATTGGAGAGACCCACAGGGTCCTGGAATGTACACAAACCCACCTACCTGAGAATCAGCACCAGAAGGGCCCAATTTGCCTGTGAGTAGTGAAGGAAGGGACTGAAAGTCGGAGGAGAGCTGAGCAAGTAGCATTGTTCCCTCTCAGACACCTTCCCCACATACAGCCCCACAACTCAGCCACATGGGTTTGCCTGGCCTGGTGAATACCTAAGGCTCTGCCCCTCACTATGTAACAGGCACACTGAGGCAAAAAAAATATGGATGAAATGAAAGAATAGATCAAAGCTCCAGAAAAAAATAGAACTAAGTAATGAAGAAATTGACAACCTATCAGATGTAGAGTTCAAAAATACAGGTAATCAGGATGCTCACAGAAATAGTTGAGTATGGTCACAAAGTTGAGGGAAAATGTGAAGGCTATGCAAAGTGAAATAAAGGATAATGTACAGGGAACCAAAAGGGAAGGCAAGGAAACCAGGACTCAAATCAACGGTCTGAAGCAGAAGGAAGAAATGAACATTCAACCAGAACAGAATGAAGAAACAAGAATTCAAAAAAAAATGAAGAGAGGCTTATGAACCTCCAGGACATCTTTAAAAATGTTCCAACATCCGAATCATGGGGGTGCCAGAAGGAGAAGAGAAAGAGCAAGAAAATGAAAACATAATGAAGGAGAACTTCCCTAATCTAGCAAGAAAATAGACTTCCAGGAAGTCCAGGAAGCACAGAGAGTCCCAAAGAAGTTGTACCCAAGGAAACACACACCAAGGCACATCATAATTACATTAGCCAAGATTAAAGATAAGGAGTGAATCTTAAAAGCAGTCAGAAGAAAGGAGACAGTTACCTACAAAGGAGTTCCCATAAGACTATCAGCTGATTTCTCAAAAGAAACCTTGCAGGCAAGAAGGGGCTGGAAAGAAGTATTCAAAGTCTTCAAAAGAAAAGACCTCCACCCAAGATTATTCTGTCCAGCAAAGCTATTATTTAGAATGGAAGGGCAGATAAAAAGTGCTTTCCAGATAAGGTCAAGTAAAAGGAGTTTATCATCACCAAGCCCTTATTATATGAAATATTAAAGGGACTTATCTAAGAAAAAAGAAGATTAAAAATATGAACAGTAAAATGACAACAAATTCACAACTATCAGCAACTAAACCTAAAAAAAAACAAAAAATAAAAATAAACTAAGCAAACAACTAGAACAGGAAGAGAATCACAGAAATAGAGATCACATAGAGGGTTATCAGCAGGAAGGGGGAGGAGGGAGAATGGGGGGAAAGGTACAGGGAATAAGAAGCATAAATTGTAGGTACAAAATAGACAGGGGGAGGTTAAGAATAGTGTGGGGAATGGAAAAGCCAAAGAACTTATGTGTATGACACACAGACATGAACTAAGATGGGGGAATGCTGGAGGGAAGTGGGTACAGGGCAGAGGGGAATAAAGGGAAGAAAAAAGTGAGACAACTGTAATAGCATAATCATTAAAATATATTAAAACAAAGAAAAATAAAAAGAATGTTCTAGGACCTAGTGTTAGCTATTAGAAGAGTCAGAATCCAAAACACTGAAAACACCAAATGCTGGCAAGCATGTAGAGCAACAGGAGCTCCCATTCATTGCTAGCAGGAAGGCAGCTCTATTTCAAATTGCCAAAACGTGGAAGCACCCAAGAGGCCCTTCAGGAGGTGAATGAACAAATACACTGTGGCACATATAGAAAATGGAATATTATTCAGTGCTTAAAAAAACGAGTTATCAAGTAATAAAAAGACTAGGAGCTTAAGTGCATATTACTAAGTGAAAAAAGCCAAGCTGAAAAGTCTCCGTACTGTAAAATTCCAACTACATGACACTCTGGAAAAGACAAAACAATGGAGATAGTAAAAAGATCAGTAGTTGCCATGGATTAGGACAGAGGGAAGAATGAATAGGCAGATTACAGAGGATTTTTAGAGCAGTGAAACTACTGTGTATGATATGATATCAGTGGATACATGTTTCAAAACCCGCCAAATGCACATCAAGAGTGAACCCCTTCCGGTGATAATAATGCGTCAATGAGTCAATGAGTGTCCATTGATTGTAACAAACGTGCGCATGACTTTGGGTCTGGAAATAATTCCTGTGAGAGACTGTGTGTGGGTGAGGGCAGGAGATCAATGGGAATGCTCTAAACTTTCTACTTAACTTTCCTGTGAACCAGAAACTTCTCTGAAAATAAAGTATGTTATTTTTAAAAATGATGAGAACATGACCAAAAGGAGAAAATTCTTGAAGGTAATGTTTTCTTTACAACTTTCTAAGCAATTGTAGGTATTATGTTAAAAATATAATATTTCACTTATTTTAAACCTCATTAAAATATATTTTAATGAGGTTATTATTGAATGATATTATTTTATAATTCTTAAATTAAAAATTAAATACTGAATATCTTACAACATAAATTTAGATAACTGAATCTAACGTTCATGGATGTAATGGTGGGAATGTGCTCCACTTCCTCTGTCAAGACTGCAGTGAAATGAACCCAGACGTAAAAGATTACAGATTCTGTCATTTCATTTACATGAGCGCAAAACTGGGCAACCCTCCTCTCTGCAGCTGGAAGTCAGAAAAGTGACCCCTACAGATAAGTGTAATAACTGGAAGAGAGCACAGAAAGGTTTTCAGGTGCCATTTGAAGATTTTGGGGTTTGGTTGGATGTTCCCGACACTGGTGTTTCAGTTTGTGAAAATTCATGAAGCTGTAGATTTTTTGTACTTTTCTGTATGTGTATTACACTTGTTTAAAAGTCAAAAAAGATAGTAAACATTGTCCGTTGTTAAATTTTGATTGAAGAAAAAAGAGGAGATAGAGACAAGGGTATATATGTTTTTATAAGGATAGAGAAGAACGGAAGAAAGTTAAGACAACTTAAAGGAAAGAAATGGCCTTTTGCTTGTATTGTTAAACAGGTCAGCATTTCTCAGTGTTAGTCAAGAGCTAATATAAATCATAGGGACATCTGTATAACCCTCATATCTAGCAAAGAACTCTCTTAACCAGGATTAAAAGTAAATTAAAAATGAATAAATATCTTTCTGAGAGACTTGTACTTCATCCCTTTTACCTGCCCAATTGTGTATTTCCATTTCTATTGAATTACTGTACTTCGGAAAATGAATAGGGTTTATAACTTTTAACTAATTCTGTTATGTGAAGCCCCCTCTCGTCTGCTCTGTGGGCATGAACAAGGGCACAGGTCATGCTCTGGTACAACAGTTTTCTCTAGTTGAGTCAGCTATGACATATGACCTCTAGCTAAATTCTTTGCACAGGTCATACGTGAGTCTCCCAAATAGTTTCTTAGACCAGGAGGTGTATTCAAGCACACATTCTCTGAACACTATTTCCAGCAATAGCCTCTACCTCTTTACCTATTAGGTCAGTCATTTTATTGGACACAAACTGGATGAATATGGACTTTATGTCCTCATATTTCCACATCTTACTTCCAGACATTAATAAGAAATTAAGGACTCAGAAAGTAACTGCAAAAGACAGAAAATGTGAACTTAAAGACCCTAACTGCCTTAGGAAAAAATAAGAAATGAATTCATTTTAGACAACAGTATTATTGATTACAAGAGATTCATCAGATGTTTAGAAATCTAAGGTGTATAGGGGAATGTGTGGAAATGGCTACATATTTGGAAGAAGGATGTTTATGTGCATATGCCTGAAATTTGGGAAGGGTATACAGAGGCTTTATATTTGTCTGGGGCAAAAAAAATAATAACAGTTATCACCTATTGATTATTCACAATGTGCATGGCATTCTGCTAAGCTCTCAAGCATGAATTATCTCATTAAATGCTTATAATAACACTACAAAGTAGATATATTTAATACTCGCATCCAAAGATAAAAGCTTAGTGATTTACAAAATTTGAGTGATTTATCCTAGGTTTCACAATGTAAGTAAAAAAGCTAGAGTTTTAGTTCATCTCTATCTCAGCATGAAAGTCATATTCTTAGCCACTTACTACTATCTTATGAATGATCACAAGAGCAAATACAGAAATATTTGGTAATAAAAGAGGACAAAAGAAAAGGAAAATAAATTTAAGATATAAAGAAAGATGAAGTAAGGAAAAGACATATGAAATGGAAGATAGACAAAACATGACACAGTTAACATAACATTCAATGTGTTTATTAAATGAATGTGTATAACATATACCAATAAATGCCATAATGCACACTGTTGGGGACTGCCCTGCCTGGTCTCAGGAAGCTGTAACCCCCTGTGACTTAGGCTGAGAGACCTCCGGGCCAGGAGCCACTAAGGAAACAAAACTTATTTCCCTGGCATGAACACTGCCTGTTCTGTGCCTGACCTCCTAGGCTTGATCAGTTAGCCAATGACGGGTAAGATTTCCCATGGAGAGAATCGCCTAAGACAGGCATGATCACAAGGAGGCCTCTGGGAAGAGACTCAGGGCTGTGGAAATGAAGGGGTGATGGACATTAACCCCTGTCCCCTTGGCTTTGTCAAAGCCTGATTCCTGTTCTTAGATGTGAGAAATCCAAGTCTCCTGGCTGCTTTTGTCTCCTCTGAGGAAATAGCAAGGGCGGTGCAGCCCAGACCAGAAACAGTGGACCCCCGGGGTTATCAGGCCTGGGACATAGAATATGAAAGATCCTGTGAGATCTGTTTGCTGGAGGATGTTATTAGATTAGAATTTGAAGGCACAGACAGGAAACCAAAACTAGCCCTTTGAGCCCCGTTAGTCCTTTCAAATATTAAAACTCCAAACTCTGCCCAGAATCACAGCAGGGGTTCTGTCTCCACCTTTGTAAGTCACCTATTTCTTTTGATCTTTTCTGCCAGACTGTGAATCCACAAACTAAGTCTGTATTCTTAATAAAAATCTGCTTGGGAATGGAAACGCGGTGCTCCCCACTAGAGACAATGGCCATTTCATCCCTACTTCCCCACAGGACCTGGTTGTCTCTGTGTATGTTTTTCTCATGTTTCGATGAGCCATCCACAGTGTCCTGCACTCACTGCAGGCCGGCCGGTGAGCATGAGTCAGCACACTCTCTAACTTTTAAAAAAAATTAAAAGTTTATTATTGTTACTTAGCTTAGCTACAAAGGTGTTTATATGGTTCAAAAGAAAAGTTATTTTATAGGTATGATTTTTTAACACATTCAAAAGACTAAGAAAACCAAAATCCCAAAAGTGTAATAATTAGGCACCTGAATTAAAATAATTTTCTCATTCATATCCCAAACTTTCAAACTATGTTCTTGATTAAACTCTAATGTAATTATAAGAGTTAATAACCTTAAAGAGAAAAATAATAAAGTTTTCATTATAATTTCCAGGTAGATTCTTTCTGAAGTGAATAACACTAGAAAATAATTACTGCTAATAATACGGGAGCTATTCCATTAAATGCTTTTCTTCATTTCTTTAAAAAGTACATAATTTGAAAGAAATAGAAGAAATAATGAGAGAATGAGTCTCACTTTATCTCCTTTATAATCAGATGCCCCTATTAGCAGTGATGTACTTTCCCATCTACTCTGAGAATGCTGCAAGAATATTCACATGTCTGCACTTCTAAGAAGCTGACATGGCTGGGAAACATCATTGCCTGGTGGCAAGCCAGAAGCATCCACTCCCACTTCCGTGTTTTCATTCCCACTAGTGATCCTTGTATGCAGTGCTTTTTAAATCTGTGTCTTTCTAGAGAGTCTCATGTCCTCAATCCCAACCTACCCATTTCATCATCTTAAGATGATCCAGGTACAAACTTCATTATTGATCTATTAATAAAATGCTCTCCATGTATAATATAGTACACCTACCTCTTTATTGATCACTTTCTATGTATTATCACCTTACTTTTAGATTTCATAAGAAATCTGGGGCAAAAAATAATAACTCTAAAAAAATATACAAGATCTGTCCAGAAAAAGTCCAACCATTGTTAATATAATGAGGGTGGTTTGTGCAACACTGATGTAACCTGGAAACCAAGGAGAGTGAACTGGAATGCGAACGCATGAACAATGTCCACTTCACTGTACTAGTTAGCGGGGGCAGTAATCACCCTTGAGTGAGCATGTGTACTGTGTGTCTGTCATGTTCAAAATGACTGAGTGAGTAGAGCAAGGAATCTGAATCAAATTTTGCTTTAAGCTTGAAAATTCCACCATGGAAACTATTCAGATGATTCAGAAGGCCACAGCTATGGGCAACTGGTGATTGGCAGCTTCATCACAACAAAGCCCCTGCTTATGTATCAAGTCTTGTGCAGACGTTTGTTGGGGGTTTTTTGTATCAAATTATATACACTTATTTTTAACTTACCTTTTAATTTAAACATTATGCACAAACATTTCTTCATGTCACAGGCTTTTTTAAAATTGTTGTTCTATTACAGTTATCCCAATTTTCCCATTGCTCTCCACTGCCACGCCCAACTCCCACTCCCATGGTCATTCCCAACCTGTTGTCCATGTCCATGGATCATTTATACATGTTTGTTGATTAGGCCCTGTCTTTTCTTAACCTCCTGATCCTCCCACAACCTTTCCCTCTGGTTGCTGTCAGCCTGTTCCTTATTTCCATGCCTCTGGTTCTATTTTGCTCATTTGTATGTTTTGTTCATTAGATTCCTGTTATAGATGAGATCATAGGGTATTTGTCTTTCACCACCTGGTTTATTTCACTTAGCATAATGTTCTCCAGTTCCAACCATAATGTGGAAAAGGGTTCCTTCTTTCTTTCTGCTGCATAGTCTCCCATTGTGTAAATGCACCATAGTTTTTTCATCCACTCATTTAGTTATGGGCACTTAAGCTGTTTCTAGTACTTAGCTATTATAAATAATGCTACCATGAACACTATGGTGCATAGGTTCTTTTGAATTAGTGTTTCAGGATTCTTAGGGTATAATCCCAGCAGTGGAATCACTGGGTCAAAAGGCAGTTTCATTTTTAGTTTTATGAGGAAATTCCATACTGTTTTCCACACTGGCTGTACCAGTCTGTATTCCTACCAATAGCACACTAGGGTTCCCTTTTCTCTACATCCTTGCCAACACTTGCTGTTTGTTGATTTGTTAAAGATGACCATTCTAAATGGTGTGAGGTAGTATCTCACTGTAGTTTTAGTTTGCATCTTTCTGATGGCTAGTGATGTTGAGCATCCTTTCATATGCCTATGAGCCCTCTGCATGTCCTCCTTGGGAAATCTCCATTCAGGTCTTTTGCCCATTTTTTTAACTGGATTCTCTTCCTTTTGTGGAGTCATGTGAGCTCTTTATATATTTTGGAGATCAAACCCTTGTCTGAGGTATCATTGGCAAATATGTTTTCCCTTATGTTTGGTTCCCTTTTCATTTTGATGACGGTTTCTTTAGCCATGCAGAAGCATTTATGTTTAGTAGTCCCATTTATATTTATTCTTTCCTTTATTTCCCTTGCTCTAGAGCACAGGTGGCAAACACAAGGCCCACAGGCCAAATCTGTCCCCACACCTTGTTTTATCTGGCCCAGCACCTTGTTTCTACCCAGCAGCAGCACTGAACTCCTTTCCCCTACTTAGGAGTAATTACATTTATACAGTTCTAAAATTACATTTGGCCCTATGAAGGCAACCATGAGGCTGAAGTGGTCCCTAGTGAAAATGAGTTTGATACCCTGCTCTAGAGGATATATTGATGAAAATATTGATGAATGGGAATTTGAAATTTTCCTTTTCATCTTTTTTTCTAGGACTGTTATGGTGTGACAGCTTATATTTAAGTCTTTTATCCATTTTGAGTTTATTCTGGTGTATGGTATAAGTTGGTGGTCTAGTTTCTTTTTTTATCATGTATCATTCCAGTTCTCCCAACACCACTTATTGAAGAGGCTATTTTTACTCCATTTTATGCTCCTGCCTCCTTTGAAAATATTAATTGACCACAGAGACATGGGTTTATTTCTGGGTTCTCTATTCTGTTCCATTCATCTATGCATATGTTCTTATGCCCATACCAGACTGTTTTGATTACAGTAGCCTTGTAATATAGTTTGATATCAGGTATTGTGATCCCTCCTGCTTTGTTGTCCTTTCTCAAGATTGCTGAGACTATCTGGGGTATTTTTTTAGTTCCATATAATTTTTGAAATATTTGTTCTAAATATGTGAAGTATGTCGTTGGTATTTTAATAGGGATTGCATTGAATCTACAGATTGCTTTGGGTAGTATGGACATTTTAATAACATTGATTCTTCCAATCCATGAACCCAGTGTACTCTTCCATTTATATATATTTTCCTTAATTTCTTTCTTCAGTGTTCTATATTTTTCTGAGTACAGGTATCTTATTTCCTTGGTTAAGTTCATACCTAGGTACTTTATTTTTCTTATTGCTATAGTAAATGGATTTTCTCCTGTTTTCTATTTCTGATATTTCATTGTTGTTGTACAAAAAATGCCTTCAATTTCTGAATATTGACTTTGTATCCCATGTGTTCCCAAATTCAGTTGTTTGGTTGAGTAGTTTTCTTGGTGGAATCTATAGGGTTTTCTATGTACACTATCATGTCATCTGCAAATAATGACAGTTTTACTTCCTCCTTTCCAGTTTGGATGCCTTTTATTTCTTTTTCTTGTCAGACCACTGTGGACAGAACTTTCAATACTATGTTGAATAAAAGTAGTAAAAGTGAACATTCTTGTCTTGTTCCTGATATAGGGAAAAGCTTTTAGTTTTTGCCCAATGAATATGATGTTGGCTGTAGGTTTCTCATATATGGCCTTTATTATGTTGAGATGTGCTCCCTCTGTTACCACTTCCCTGAGGGTTTTTATCAAAAATTGGTACTTTTCTATATCAAATGATTTTTCAGCATCTATTAACTTGATCATGTGTTTTTGTGTTTCATTCTTTTGTGTGTGGTGTATTACACTTATTGATTTGCAAATATACCATCCTTGTACCTCTCAGACTGAATCCCACTTAATCATGGTGTATGATCTTTATAATGTATTGCTGGATCCAGTTAGCCAATACTTTGTTGAGGGTTTTGTTTATCAGCAATATTGGCCTGAAGTTTTCTTTGTTGTGTCTTTACCTGATTTTGAATTAGGGTAACACTGGCTTCATAAAACAAGTTTGGGAGTCTTCCCTCTTCTTGAATGTTTTGGAATAGTTGGAAAAGGATAGGAATTAGCTCTTCCTTAAATGTTTTGTAGATATCACCTATGAAGCCATCTACTTCAGGGCTTTTGTGTGCCTGGAGTTTACTGATTATTGCTTCGATTTCACTAGTTGTTATCAGTCTATTCAGACTTCCTGCTTCTTCTTGATTCGGTTTTGAAAGATTATATGTTTCTAGAAATTTGTCCATTTCACCCAGGTTGTCGAAGTTCTTGGCATATAGTTGTTCACAGTAATTTCTTACAGTCCTTTGTATTCTACAGTATTAGTTGTAATTTCTCCCCTTTTGTTTCTGATTTTATGTATTTGGGTCCTCTCTCTTTTTTTCTTGATGAGCCTGACTAAAGGCTTGTTAATATTGCTATCTTTTTCAAAGAACCAACTTCTAGATTTATTGACCCTCTGAATTGTTCTTTTAGTCTCTATATCATTTAATTTTGCTGTGGTCTTCATTATTTCCTTCCTTCTACTTGCTCTGAGCTTTGTTTTTTATTGTTCTTCTGGGGTTAGATTTTTTTTTATTAATTTTTCTGTCTTTTTTGGTAGGCCTGTATTGCTATAAACTTTGCTCTCAGGACTGCCTTCACTCTGTCCTATAGGTTTTGGGCTATTGTGTTTTATTTTCACTTGTTTCCAGAAACCTTTTGATTTCTTCCTTGATCTCATTGTTAACCTATTCATTATTTAATAACGTATTAGTTGGTCTCCATGAATTTTAATGTTTTTCAGTTTTTTCCTTGATGTTGGTTTCTAGTTTCAAGCCATTTTGATCTGGGAAGATGGTTCATATGATTTCAATTTTATTGAATTTGTTGAAGCTTGTTTTGTGTCCTACCAGGTGGTCTAGCTTTGAAACTGTTCCGTATGCATTTGAAAAGGATGTATATTTTTCTTCTTTGGGGTGAAAGGTTCTGTATATATCAATTAAGTCTATTTGATCTAGAGTGTTGTTCAATGCTACAATATCCTTGTTGATTCTTTTTTTGGAAGGTCTAACCATTGTTGACGGTGGAGTGTTAAAATCCCTTCCTATATATGTGTTGCTCTCTATATCTTGATATCCTCCCAGATCCTCCCAGATTATCTTTATATATTTGTGTGTTCTTGTATTAGGTGCATATATGTTTAAAAGGACTATATCTGGTTGATGTATTCTTCCCTTAAGTATTATGAACTGTTCTTCTCTATCTCTGGCCTTTGTTTTTAAATCTATTTTGTCTGATATAAGTACTGCTCTGCCATGGGGTGGGGGGTGGTTCATGTCCATTTGCTTGAAATACTTTTTCCATTTCTTCACTTTCAGTCTGTATAAATATTTTATTCTGAGGTGGGTCTCTTGTAGGCAATATATACATGGGTCATGTTTGCTTATCCATTCAGCTACCCTATGTCTTTTGAATGGAGCATTTAATCCATTTACACTTAAGGTTATCATTGATAGGTACTTTTTCATTGCCACTTTTTCCCTTTGTATCTGTGTTCTTCTCTCTCTCTTTCTTCATTTTGCTAAAGCAGTCCCTTTAGCATGTTTTGTCATGCTGGTTTGGTGGGGATGTATTCTTTTAGCCTTTTTTTGTTTGGGAAACTGCTTATTTTGCCTTCCATTTTAACTGAGAACCTTGCTGGGTAGAGTAGTCTTGGTTACAGGCCTTTGCTGTTCATTACTTGGAATATTTCTTGCCTTTCCTTTTTGGCTTGTAGTGTTTCTGTTGAGTAATCAGCTATTACTTTAAAGGAGCTCCCTTGTATGTTACTAGCTGTTTCTCCCTTGCTGCCTTTAAGATTCTGTCTTTAAATTTAGTCATTTTAATTATTGTGTGTCTTGGAGTGAAGCCCTTTGGGTTCATCTTGATTGGGACCTTCTATGACTTCTGGACTTTCATGACTTTTTATCCCAACAAGTGAGAGGAGTTTTCTGTCATAACTTTTCAAATAGGTTTTCTATCCCTTGCTCCTCTTCTTCTCCTTCTGGTATCCCTATGATATAGATATTATTGTGTTTCATGTTGTCTTGCAGCTCCCTTAAACTCTCTTTGTTCTTTTTGAGCCATTTTTCACTTTGTTGCTCTGTCCGGAAATTTTTCCTACATTTTCATCCAGCTTGCTGATTCAGTCCTCTGCTTCATCTAGCCTGCTTTTAATTCCTTCTACTGAGTTCTTCATTTCAGATATCATGTTCTTTATTTCCTCTTGGCTCTTATTGATAGTTTCTATGTCCTCCTTTTCATGCTAGTTTAGTTCACAGTATGTTCCTTGTAGCTTCCCTGGAGTTCTTTGTAGTTCTTACTGAGTTCATTGAGCATCCTTATAACCATTATTTTGAACTCAATGTCTGATAGTTTGCTTGCCTCAATTTCATTTAACACACTTTCTGGGGATTTCTCCTTTTCTTTTGATTGGGAGTTGTTTCTTTGTCTCCCTATTTTAAGTGACACATTTTGTTTGTTTCTGTATATTAAATTGACCTGCTTTGACTCCTTGTCTTCATGGTGTGACTTTCTGTGGTAGGAGATCTGTGGGATTCGCTGATGCAGTCTCTTTGATCTCCTGAACTTGATGCTCTTGGAATGTTCTTTATGATGTCTGTGTGAGCTCTCTGTTTGTAATTGGATTTTGGTTGTTGGCTGTTCTTTGGTGGGTTCTTCCCTCTGGCTGACTGTGTGAGGGTCACTCCACCTACCATATCTTGTATGCTGTTATACAGGTGCTGCCAGAACAAAACCAAACAGCCCAGGAAACAGATCCATACCTGCATAGTTAACCCCCACCCACAACCACACTATAACAGCAAGTGAACCAGTATTAATAAAGGTGTAAAGAGACTAAGACTATTATAAGAAAGGAAAAACAAATATGAGATAACTAACTTAAAGAAAAAGGATTTTGAGAGGGTAGTAGAAGGAGCAATAATCAGAGTAGGGAATAGGGACAAGGTGATGAAAGAAAAAAGACAAATTTACATCATAAATAAAAATGGAGGGGAGAAGGCAGAATGTAGTAAGGGAAGTGAAGCAACTAATATTAGGTTTAAAAAGAAAATTTTTAAATAAATAAAAATACAAAATAAATTTTAAAAAGGAGTGAGAGAGAGAAGAAAAAATAGGAACCAAATTGGAGAAAAATATCCATCACAGTGCTATCAACAACAATGAGCAAAGATTAATATAGGTGGGAGGGGTATAAGAGGGAAAGGAAAAGAAAAGCTTAAGAGATGTCTAGAGGAAAGAGAAGTGATTTTCAGATGATAGAGGGAGAATTAATACTAAGACTGAAGTATGAAAACCAAGCTAAGACAGTGAAAAATTAAAATTTAAAATTAAAAAATTAAAAAGGGCTGAAGGAAGGCAAAATGCAGTAGAAGAGGGGAATGGTAAAATGTGAGGTTTGAAATACAAAAATAGTGAAGTTGTAGAAATAAAATTATAAAAATGCAACAACCATCATATCACAACTGATGAGCAAAGATTGATAAAGGTGAAAAGGGAATAAGGCTACTTTAAGAATGGGAAAAAGGATGGGAGATGACTAATGACAATAAAAATGGTTTTGAGAGGCTAGAGAGGGGGAGAGTAGAATGGAAATAAGTTATAGAAAGAGGGAAAATAAAATTTCAAACAAAAATAAGAAGAGTAAAGAAAAAGGTAAAATGGAATAAGAGAGGGAGGAAGCAAAATATGAGATTTGAAATAAATTATTATATAAAAATTAATAGCAATATGCACTAACTTGAAGGACATGAAATGAATGTTAGAAAGCTACACAGGAGAGAAAATAATGCAAATAATGAAGAAGACTGTAGTAGAATTCATCTCACTGTTTTCTCTTTCTTAGTCCTTCCCTGGTGATGTCAGATGGTATCTTAGTCTGGCCCCAGGGAGCCTGTTCAAGGCTACCCGTGATTCGCAGTCTGTGGCTTCCTACTTCCATTGTTAATCTAATCAATCTGTAATCAGCAGTCAGGTTAAGCACCACTGGGTGGGCAGAGTAATTCCTGTAGGCAGGGCTATTGCTTCACCTCAGGCTGATGCCACTTGGCAGGACTTCTGTGCCTCACTACAATGGCTCCTGCAGTATGGGGGATGACTCAGCACAGTGATCCTGGGAGCAGTTCCCTCAGTTTTCTCCCCAAAGCCTCTGTCCCGACTCTCCTCCAGTGTCTCTAGTCCATTCTGTCTAGCCTTTGCCAGACCCCAGGGTTAAGTGGCTGCAAACAAAATTATGTGTGTTGGCCCTTTAAAAGGCTCTCTGTGACTCCAGAAGTCTCTTCCTGAAAGAAAGAAACCCTGCCACTTTTCACAGCTGTATGTTATCTGGGTTCCTTTCACGGCTCTGCTGCTGTAGCCTAGGGAGCCCAGCTTGGGATTTAGATCCCATACTTCCCATGGTGAACCCCTTGGCCACTGAATTTCCCTCCAGCACTTCAGCTGCCACCCATAGGAGCTCAAACAGCCCTCTTGAGTCTCCTCCACACTCCATACCAGTAACGTAGTGTTTAAGTGGTTTCTTCTGTCTGTCCGTGATTATAAGGCTTTTCCCCAGCTAGTGTTCCATTTGTTGTCACAGATGATTTCTCTAAAATTTAGTTGTAACTCCAGGCTGGTCCTGGGAAGAGGTTAGTGTAGCTTCTACTTACTCCTCCATCATCTTGGATCTTCTCTTGTACAGTTTTTTGGCAAAACATCAAATCACCCAGGTGACTCAGCCCTACTACAGCCCAGATATGGAGCCTTGTGACCTCTGGCTTTTCCCAAAATTAAAATCACCTTTGAAAAACGAGAGAATTCAGACCATCGATGAGATTCAGAAAAATATGACGGAGCAGCTGATTGCAATTGGGAATACCATGTAAGGTCCCAATGCGCGTACTTTGAAAGAGGTTGAGGCATCACTGTCCTATGTACAATGTTTCTTGCATCTTTTATCTTCTTTAATAAATGTCTCTATTTTTCATAGTATATGGCTCTATACTTTCTGGACAAACCCTGTATACAATATTATCATTCCTATTTTATAGGCAAAAAAAAACCCAAGGATTTAAAGAGGTTTTGTTACTTGACCAAGATCACAAAGTAGTGAGTGGTGACACTGTATTAAAAGTTTATCTGAGTGTAAGCCTATGATTTTGATCACTATGGAAAATATAAATCATTAAATGTAAATTCCTTTAGAATCTTTTCACTGCCTCAAAACCTCTCTGCTCCTTCATGTGTTTTCCTCATCCTTCATTCAAGGCTCGTTGCTGCATCCCTGTTTAGACCCAAAGCCATCCATTAACCCTCAGTTACTGAGCCCACAGTACCCTCTCTGTTTCTGGGATTTGCATATCATTTATTCCTAACTTTTTGGCACATGATGAAGAAGTCCGGGAATCACAAGAAGAAAGAATGAGTAAAAGAAGCCCAATGCAATGGATGAATTGAGTAGGGCTCTGGGAAGAACTAAGGCACCCTTATTGATTTGCCTCGAGCTTTTCTTTGATGCTGGCTCCATTGTGGGAGGAGCTATAAAAGACCATAAAAGAAATTAGACTTAAAAATCCCCACAATTTGTCATCTCATACAGTAGAAAAGAGAGGCAGGTACAGTTATGCTGTTAAATTTCATGATGACTTAATTTGTAAGATTATTTCATAACCAGCCTAAAGTTTCCTTAATTAGAAACTAAAAAATCACCTAATTTCACATCAGTCTATTTATTTATCCATACATATTCAATATCGCTATATATGCCATTCACTTTTTAAAAAATGTATAACTATTTCCAAGAATTACTTTACTAACTGTAGATCTTCAGCTTCAATAATAAATTATATAATATAGTTCTGAATTATTCTGAATAATGTTTTTCTCGACTTTATTTCAAATGAGGTAACTATCAAAAAGGATATTTATACTTTAAATTAACAGATAACCACTTTATCACATTTGACTTTGCTTGATATCTATTTATTAAATAATTACTATTTAATCACAAGGAAATTATGCATCATAACTTCTGGAGATGACATTTAGTCAGTTTTTCCATATTTTGACATGTTATATCTCATTTGCTATTTATGCAAGCAGATAAAACATAGGGTCAAGCCAATCTCATCAATAGAATATGAACTAACATACTGAATTAGCTTTACTAATGGAGTTGTCACAAATAGTTACAAAGAAAGATCATTTGGGCAAGTTAAGATATTTCTCAAAACCTCTTGGTTTCTAGTCAAAGCACCGTGACTGGAACAGAGCCAGCATTAAAGTGATTCTGTGTTCCCTTCCTCCCTCTTTATTTCCATTCCATTTGTACTTTCATGTTCCCATTTCAGGTACTATTCTCTCCTGGGGGCTATTGGAACTGTCTCTTAACTTGTCATCCCTGCCTTTAATCTCACTCCCTCCAGTCTGCAAATTGCTGCCATAGTTATTTTTCTGAAACACAAATCTGAGCATTTCACTGTCCTGTTCAGAAAGCTTCAATTCCCTATAGCCTGCTGTGACACATTCAAACATCAGAGTTTGGCAGCGATTTCTAACCAGGCCCACGCTCCTTTGGCCATTCTCATCTCCTGCCTGCTCCAAGGTCACTCGCTGGATGTTCAGCTTTCTTAGAATGCATGCTCTTCCCTGTCTTCCCAGCTACCATTAAACTGCTTTGTCTGTCATGAATGCCTTTTTCTTATCTTGTCCCAACTGAGGAAATGTCACTTTCCAGTTGTAACAAATATGATGTCACCTACTGATCCTCTGCTGTATTCTTTGTGCACGCTCCCCCATGCAGTTTCCTAATCTCAGCTTTCTGCTGTGTTTGTACATGTCCACGCCTCTATCACATCACTCATCCAATTCGTAACATGCTGTGTCCTTCTCCTGTTGCGCTATGGTCTTTGACAACTCACAGAACCACACTTAATTGATTGTTGCATTTCTGATGCGTAGCACAGAACTGTTTATTAGGTACCCTGTAAGATTCCTAATAAAATGTATGTGAGATAAATTAATGATTCATAAAAGAGAAAAATGAATATAAACAACTAAAAAAACAACAGCAGGAACACTGGTAGGCACCTATGTTTTTAAAATATACCTTTAAAAGAATTTGTAGAGAATGTAGAGGTGGAAGAGACCTCACAGATCAGATCATTTTAGTATAATCCTTCCATTTAAAAGATGATGCTATGAAGTCAAAGCAGGGTCAGAACACAGAGGAAAGTGGCAGAGCAGGATAAAAGCACCAGATTCCAGGAAGTCATTTGACACCATGATACTACACGCTGTTGATGGGTTTTAGTAAAAGCAGACCAAACTGGGATTTTGCTTTCTTGATT
Source organism: Phyllostomus hastatus (assembly GCF_019186645.2). Taxonomy (NCBI): domain Eukaryota; kingdom Metazoa; phylum Chordata; class Mammalia; order Chiroptera; family Phyllostomidae; genus Phyllostomus; species Phyllostomus hastatus. Next base: position 11,842,213 of record NW_025334006.1, on the reverse strand, counting down.
TTTTCAATAAATTTTTTAAATACAATTGTTTCAAATAATCTCCTTAGACTATATTCCTAAAGTATACATACTGAGCAAATACTCCACAAAAAAATTACATCACTACCCACTCGCACCAAGCATATTTAGAAGAACTGATACAATTACCTTTTAAAAGTTACTACTATGAATTTTAAGACTTTGTAAACTTGATTGGTGAAAAATCAATCTTTCATTGTTGATTAAATGGTCTTTCTTTGATGATTACTGAGGTTTAACCTTGCTTTTTTCAAACTTTAATTCACACTACAAGTTTTGCTTGTTTATCTTTGGAGATGTCATAATTTGTATCAAAAGCATTAAGTTTTACACTAAATCAAACATTTATTTTCCTGTTATAATTTTTTACTTATTTTAAACTTCCCAATTCAAATCTGATTAATCATCTTCTAGATTTTCTTCTATTTTTATTTTGCTTCTTCATTTTCATTTAACTCCAAAATAAATTTCAAATGGAGACTACTCTCTTATGTGGAGAAGTTATCTCCCTCACTTCTACCATAAGTAGATAATTAATAAAATATCCTTTCCCACTGAGCCCTAACTCCATTTTTATCATACCATAAGTCCATATGTATGTATACATGTACATATACATGTAGAAACTGATTTATTTATTATCATTATGTATTTCTGGCTATTTCTACCTGTTTCCATTTACCACATGTTTATTTTTTATACTAATTCCATACAATATTGATTGTTGTAGCTTAACATTATGCTTAAATGTTAAATGTTTCATAGAACATTTTTTCTTCACCTAAGAAATAATTTTTTCTTCAAAATCATTTCAGTTACTTTTACTCATTTATTCTCACAATTAAATTTTTAAATATTATTTCAAATTCCAGAAAATACTGCTTTGTCATTTTGGTTGAAATTATACTAAATTATATGAAATCTAAATGTAAGTTATTCAGAAATATTTAATATTTTTCCTATTATTACTTTTCTGTCTATGAAAAAGAAATACCTCTTGATAAAATTATCTTTATATAGGTCTTTCATATTTTTAGTTCAATTTATCCCAAGATATTTTAAATATTTTTTGCAAAGGAAACAGAGCTTTTATACTTACCTGGCAGGGGAGGTATCGTGATCACAAAGAAAACAGAGTTTTATTTACCACATATTAGTTAATGATTTCTTACTGGTAAGTAGAAAAGCTCTTAATGTTTTAATATTAATTTTATATTTGATCATCTTCCTAAAATAAGTACTTCTAATATATTTTTCAGTTTATTATCTTGGGATCAAATCATTCAAAAATACTATTACTTAGTTTTTAGTAGTAATTTGTTTTTTTGTTTTGTTTTATCATCCTGATTAAATTTATAGAGTATTAATAATAGTAGTAATAGGATTAATCCATCTCTTTAATAAGAATAACTATAAATATATAATTGATTACAGGCTATGAGATGTGCTTTATCATGTTAAACATTTATTCCATTTGTGGTTTGTTTATGTTTTTGTGCTTATAACAGAAAGGAGGGTTATATTTTTAATCAAATGGCTTTCCAGAATCTTATGAGAAATTTATTATTGCCTTATTTGACCTAGTAGTCTGTTTGTAGTAAATTTCCTAACAACATATTAAGTCACACTTACTTCTTAAAGATATTTTATGCAAAAAAAATTGCTTCAAAATCAGAAGACAGTATTCAGAGACTGAAAACTATATATTTGGAAATTTTGCAATAAGTCCCCCAAATCAATAAGATTTTAAAGAAAAAGAGATGTTGATAAATCCCTCTCTGTACCAGCCTCCGTGATCAGGCAAGTGTTTATATTTTCCTTAGAATATTGAGCATTAGGATGATTAAACCACCACCTCATACTGAGTTTAGAGAAGCTGCTTCACCCGTCTTGGGGTCGGAGAATTCAATCACAATATGAAGGCTTACATTCAATGATTCCACAGTTGACCTCTCCCTCAGATTCCCACAGACTCTATGTGATTCTTCATTGGGTCTCCACTGGCCTAACAAAAACTTACAAACTAATGAGGCAGTGAGACTCAGAGACCACAGCATCACCCCTCTCTCAGGTTTTTACCTCTCTGCTCATTTTTAAAAACTTTCTCCATAAATCACTTACAGAAACTTGCAAAATGCCCCTTTCACCCACCAGAAAAGCCCCAGGACAGCTAAGTTTAGACTGCTCGCTCCTTGCCGCTGATCATTTCGATGAGGTCTGATGTCCAACCTGTTTGGCTAATGAGATTCAAGTTTCTAAGGAGTTGGAAGTGGGACTTAAATATTGTAGCTGGCCAGCTTCTACCTACCCTCTGAATCTAGAAGTAGGGAAAAACCAACATAAACAAAACAAAACAAAACAAAACAGACAGAAAGAGGTTTGGATTTCTGACAGGCTTTTGGTTCTTATAACCAGAACTTTTCTTAGACTCTTTTCTATTCTGCCGTGGGGTTTCTTGACACAACCTCATAAATTCTTCCTTTTAGCTTGAGCAAGTTAACGCTGATTTCCATTACCTGCAATCAGACCATCCTGATTAGTATGCCGCAGTGCCTCAGGCTCTGCCCCTGACAGGAGCTCAACTCTAGAGGAAAGGAGTGGGGGGAGGTCTCTGGAATTCTATTTAACACTTTTTCTTTTCTTCTCGTGATAACAGAAAAATCTCTGATTTTACACAAGATGTACAGTATTAATATTTTATAACCTATAGTCAGACCAGAGTAAAGAACTGACATCGTTGCTTCAGTTCCTGAAAACTCTAAACTCCTCTCATTCATTTTATGTTTTTCTTTTGATAAATCGTTGGATTTAAAAATTTATAGAAATAGCATTTTGTTCCAATGGTTACAACACAAGTAATCTTAAAACAAAGGTCTTTGTTTCCCTCTGTCTCCCTAGATAGAGATGAGAGGTTGAGAAAAGTTGTAAGAAACACACGAATAATGCCAATATGCTATGACTCAGAATTTGTTTATGCTTCAGATGGATTTGTTCACTCATGACAAAATATCAGTTTGAGTGATTAAATTCAATCAAAGCACCATTGTTGTTTATGTCTGCGATGACAAACAATGCCTTGTAGTTTAATTATTTGACTGTTTTACCTTTCATTGTTTTGTCATAGATTAATTCTGACCTGAAATACTAATCATTCTTCTGTCTAAATTCTAATATGATCTTCATGTTGTCAAGCAATAAACTGGAAGAAGCATGACCTTTGAAACTAAGTATCTTTAAACCATTGCCTAATTAGGCATTAGTTACAATTTCAGCAAGACTGAGTTTTAAACAGTTCCCTTTAACTTTATACCAATGGTCCATAGAGCTGCTCTGGCTGCTAACCTCCTGCTATTACAGCATCTCTCTCTGCACCAATGGAGTGGTTTTACTATCTCAAATGAAAAGGGACCTCAGAAAGCAATTTGTTTTGATATCTCATTAATGTCAGATCCAGTTTAACAACAATTTCTTCTACGCAAAAATTACATTTTGGGGCAGACACATACAATATTTAAATGGGCATTAGTAAATAATTCTATCCAACAGGTCAATTTTTTAAATACTTGAGAATGCATTTTGTAGTTCATTGATCCTGAAAGACAATCTGGAGGCTACACAGAAAATTGACGGTTGTGTTACAAAGCTTGTTCCTTGACAGCTGGTAAGAGCCCGAGAAAACTTTTAGTATACAATAATTTGTTGTTGTTATGTACAGCAAACAGCTTTGGGTCTAGTCAAGCATATTCTCAACTCTTCAGGAGATTCAAAACTGGTCCTAATGAAACTGTGGTTTGGATAATGACCCCCTTGCAATTCCAGTCTTTGGGGAGTGGGTTGGCTTTCTCACTCAGCAAGAACACTGACTGCCACCAATACAACCCGCTCACCTGGCATGCCATTAACAACATACAATAGCAGTTAGCTAGGTTCCCAACAGAGAACACCAATCCCAGGTGTCTACCTTCAGTTTCTATGAAAACCCCGCGAGAGCAGGAACATTTGAATCTGTGGATTTGATGTGTCTCTATATAGCTATTAGGACTTTCAAGGTAGCTCTGGGATCAGCAAGTGGCACTAAAGGAAGTAGAGTGTCCAAGATCATTGCCATACATTCAACCCAGCAGTTCTTATTTTAACTGACCAAAATGTTAGATGTCTGAGTAGGAGTCTTTTGAAGGTAAAGTTTGAAAAGCAGAGTATAAGGGAGATGCTCTTCATTTGTCCTTAATAGAGTATGGTAATCCTTATATCATCAGAGCTCAAAAGAGTCATAAATCTAGATCAGGTAAGATTATCTCCCCCTCCTTGAAAACCCTTCTAATGAAATATCCTTCCACATGTTACAAGCATGATGTTCTTAGCTTTGGTTGTGGGTACACGTGCACAAGAGCCAAATACAAGGCTTCTGCTTTTGCTTTAAAATTGTGTTAAATAGCACTGCTTGTCAGGCTGTCAAAGTCCCATATGATACATTTCTTTCAGAAATGATTTACAAGAAAATTCATCCTCTCTAGAAAAACAGGCTTGCTCCTGTCATATAAAGAAACATGTGTATCCCATAGAATGTCCCTTTACATTTTATCTGCTTAGGAAGCTCAGAACTTCATGAGATTCTTCATTCTTGCTACCAGATTAGTTTCTCCCTCCTTCAAGTGGTTTTGATGTTGTGCTTCTATTTGAACAGCTTTATGTATCTTCTTGTCATAAGCAGGCAAAGCATTAATGATAAGTGAACACTAATATAGGAGCCAACAATGAAATTAACAAATTGACGAACATTCTAAAAATCACTGAAAATCAAGAGAATTATGTATTTCACAATAATTTGCTTCTATGCTCAGGTCTCTTATTCTGTGTCATCAGCTACTGGAACACAGACAGATTTCAAGGCATTATCAAAATAAATCTCCAAGGAGCTCAAAGAGATTCCTTTTTTAGTTCATCCACTAAAATTCACGTACCTCACATGACTCTCATTTGAAGTAGACTTATTTTTGTACCAGACACAGGTCTGTCATGCTTCGGGGTTCCTGCTGCTTTCAAGATGAAAAACGAATCTTGAGAATGATCTATATGACCTCTCCTAATCTATCTGGCCCTGCCTTCTGCTTCACCCTTATCTCTGACACCTGCCTCCTTCAGATGGCACCTGTCCCCAATGCCTCAGAGGAGGGAGGTTTCCCCTCTTGTGAACTCTCTCAGTCCAGCACGCCTCTGCAGGCGGCACTCATTGTGGATTATACCATTATACCTCACGTGATTCATACCTCAGTTCCCCAGGAAACTTTAAATCCCATGTCTGCTTTGACTGTTTTTTACCAGTAATACAGCTTTGTAATACACCTATCACAAAGCTTAACACATTCTACGTGCTCAATAAATATCTCTTGAGTGAATTAATAAAAGTTGCTTCTCTGATCACAGTGAATTAAAAGAAGCAGATTATGGAAGGAATCAGCCCTAAACAATTACACACACACACACACACACACACACACACACACAGAGCAACATTATTCTGATAATGTGGAAGGGCAAAAAACTATAAAAAGTAGACAGAAGAACTCAGAAATTATTGGAGTCTAGAGACAAATTGTCTTAATAATCATTAGACATTAAGGCATTTTTAATAGTCTTTAATAGCATCATTATATTACAGTGTGGTAAAGTAATTTTGAGGTCATCAAGGAAGGGTTGGGTTTTTATCTATCCTTAAGATAAAAGGGAAATTGGTAATTCACCTTTAAAATACTTTAACCAAGTGTTTCTTTGAAAGACTTTATTTTCTATAGTTACGTTGAGTGATTGACAAAATATATTCATTTGCATTTTCCTTCCCACCTTTTAACAATTTGGACAAATGAAATATTCCCCAGTCTCAGGTTAGAATAAGTAACTTTGTATTGTACCACTTTTCTTTTGCTCAACTTGATAATTTCATGAAAATTATTTTCAAATGGCCCTTAGTACTGACATTCTTTTTTTATTTTTATTATATTTTTAACAAAAACACTAATGTTATGTAATGCTTTTTTAAAATTCTGCTGAAAAAGAGAATACTCTGTGTTGAAAATAAACCAAATTTTGTTTCATGTTGCATGAATGAAGCCAAAAAAGTTTCCACTTGAATTCTAAATTGAAGATGACCTTGTGCTTTTCTGAGAAAGGCTGGCAGCCGAGGTCACTGGAGTGTATTATGATGGACAGCGCAGTGCTGTGCGTGGCTGGGAGGCATGTCCATTGTGTGGATTATAGCCAAACACAAAGAATTAGACAGCTCAGAGCATTCTATCATTTCATTTTAAAATAATTGCCAAAGCCATGGCCAGCAACCATTACAACTTTCGTGAAAGAACAGCACTCAATGATTTCATCACTTCAGACAGGCAGTTTGACTATTCTTAGCCAAATGTCATGGATCCATCAGATTCTGCATCAGTTTCCTGTGACACGCACAAAAGCAGCATTTCTGCTTCTGCAAGAGGCAAATCCCATCGACACCACATTGTATATAATTCTGTCTTACACGATGCAGCTCATTGCTTCAAATTGACCAAATCATTGAAAGAAATACAAGGAAAAGGAAGATGCAGAAGCTTCACACAGCACTCTAGAATGTATATATACAGCAACTCCAAATCATTCACTTTCCTCAAGTCAACATACTGTTTAAAGAGCTTAAAATCAGTTTCAAAACAAAATGTCCACAATTCCTTCTCCAATAAAAACATAAAACAATTTTTAAAAACCTAACCTGTTGTCAGTGGTTCCAAATAAGCCTCTTAAGGTATTTCTGAAATCGTGATATTTAAGTAGAATATTTTGATGGATGGAGGCTTATTTTTAACTTCTGCATCTTTCAGGGACAGATTAATGGTAGCAAAAAAATGTTTGGGATTTAAAAGCAGGTGGAAAAACTCACACTTGATTAAAAGGGGAATCTCTAATCTGCTCTTCTTGAGTATCTTCTATATATAGGGGAAAAAATACCTTGTCTCTTCTAAAGTATTTAGAGACGAAAAATATGTGATAACTTACCATTAAAATTTACAGCCCGAATATAACCAAGTAGCTCTTTCCCATCAATGGTACTCATTCGTGGGCAAAGGCCAATGTAGCCAGGACAGAGATCCTTGTGCATGTTGTGCAGGGCGTACGCCATGGAATACACCGCGTCGATTACAAACTGGACCTTCCCTTCCTGTTCGTAAGACGAATCCCGTGCAATTCGCTCCAGCCCTGCAACATGAAAAGGGAAACCATCAGTTGGCACTGTTAGATTTCACTGAAAGGTGGCATTAGGGCTAAGATTTCCATCATATGAGATTCATTTAATGAGACAAAACTATTTAATTTTACCTCTGCTTATACTAAATAAGGTTTATAAACTGGTATTAAATTATTTTAATAGCAACAAAAATACATAAATAAAATACATGTAGTTTCATTATCCTTATTTCTACCATATTGAGTCTTTATTATAGTATATGTTCTGGTAAATATGTATCATTTTGGTAGCGATTTGATCTTTTAAGTAAAATGAACAAGTAGACTTGTTTTTTTCTTAACCTCAGCTCCAGAGGCATCATTTAATTAGTGACTCAAAGTCAGGTCTTTCCCTCAATGAGATCTGTTCTTGTTTAGACTGTGTTCTATTTCTCAGCCTCTTTTATAATTGTTAAATAAAAATATTTCCTGTTTATTTTCAAGAGAATCATTTCTTTTCTTCTTGTTCTTATATTTCTATTTTATTTTATTTTTTATCTTTTCCAGCTTTATTGAGATATAATTGACACATAACATTTTGTAAGTTTAGGTGTACCACAATGATTTGATATATCATTGAAATGTTACATACGGTGAAATGATTACCACAATATAGTTAGTTAACACATCCATCACCTCACATAGTTGCCATTTTTTTTCTTGTGGCAAGAACTTTTAAGATCTAATCTCTTAGTAAATTTCTAGTACACGATATTATTTAACTATAGTCACTATGCTGTACATTAGATCCCCATAAATTGTCTATTTTAATTTTCTATTAAAAAGATGTAGAACTGTCAAAATGAGTATCATTCAGAATAATTATTTCTGTGTTTACAGCTGAGAATTGGTCCTAGGAATTATCATTTTAGATACAATAGAAGCATAGAATTAAAAATGAACGATAAATTTGATGTGAAAACTAGATGCTGTATTATGAGTTATAGTCCTACATTCTCATTTTGAAGATGAAGAGACTGGGAGGCATGGAGATGAAATTCACTTAGGACACATTAGAGCAGAAATGGGAACCATTCCCAGGTCTCAGCTCAAAGCCCAGTACTCACTCAATGCCCACAAAAATGTAGATGACAAAATGTTTGGCACTCAACAAAAAAATCAGAGAAAGAAACTGAGGGCTTACTAAGGGTCCCAAAGGGATCTTTTACCACTTCCACATCCCCACAACCTTAGACATCCTGTAACCCTTGGAGAGACCAAAGGCAAGCACTTTAAACCTTCCTTCCCACGGATGCCACTTAGTTACTTTTAATAAAGAGTCTTTAAATTCAGCAAAACCTCCTTTTCTTCACACTAATACATATATCCTCTAAATTCAGAGAGTTGAATTAAAATGGTTATTTATACTTATTTCTTTACACTCTGGTAAAACCAGTGGCTTTTTTCTGGACAAATGTAGTGAACATTTCATTTGTTTTTACTCATGCAATCATTGAACATTTTCCTCGGGTCTCAACCACTTGCTACATTCTGATCCTATAAATGCTGTTGGTTGGCGCTTTGTTCCCTGCAGTCTGTCATGACCCTGAATTCTGCTTCCCCCTTTTCCACGGGCCTTTGTGATTTCTTTTCGATGGATCAACTTCCCATTCCTCAAGATTGAATCCTTTTTTTCTCCAACCTCAGAATCCGTTCATTCTCAACTTTTTCACCCACTATTTTTTCTATGATTTAGAAATATAAATATGAATCCAAAATGTTGGTTATATGGTCCAAATCACTTTAATTAGTTTGGAATCTAGCTTTCAGTAAAATTAGTTTTCTAGAACTTTGCTGTCACTTAACTTCCAGCCCACAGTTCCAATGGCCTACCATAACTTTATGTTGTCTGTTTCCATGTTAAATTTAATTAGATCTAAAACCAGGCTATCATTGTAGAGAGTTACATCATTATTTCCCTAAAACATCGTATTGAGGGTTTTGCAGGTTTGGGAGCACAGAGAGAGGGGGCGGATGTAACAGAGAACACCTTCAGGGTGCCAAAAGGTATATCATGTCCTTCAAGCTGCCTGAGCTTCATGATCTAAGCTAAGATCCATGCAGATCCTTTCCCTGACCATGTGTGGCACTTTGTCTCCTGGGTCTCAAGGCAGTACTGCTTACGTCCAGAGTGCCATCAAGTGACTTGTTGAAACAGCCTTTCCAGCTTCTGCCGAAAATTTCTCACCCACAGTTTTAACCCTAAAATAGACAATTAATATATAAATACTGAAGAATGGTCACAGAAGCCAAAATAATTCAGTGATTTCTTAAAAAGATCTTATTTGGTAACCAGGCACTCTGGGTAGTCCAGGACTGAAGAGTTTCTCAGGACATAAGACCAAAACCTGGACAGTCCTGATCAGACAAGCAAGGCTGTTTCTGGGGGAATAAAAAAGGCAAGTGATAAGGAAATTTATTGAAATAAGATTCAAATTGCTACTTTCAGGGTAGACTCCCTAGGTACACATGGAGATCCTGGTGGTCCATTTGTGTGCATTACTGAAACTGATAACGGAAGAAGGAGACTCTGCATCCCAGCACAGCTGTCCCCATTCTTGGTTATCTTCTCAAGAGTCATCAGCGCACCCCAGGTTTTTTGAATCAGATCTCCCAGCTAGGGACATGACACGTCTGTAACTTCAAAACACAGAAATCCACCTGTCTTCATCACGTTGGGCTGTTATAACAAAGTACCATAGACTGGGTAGCTTGTAAACAACAGGAATTCATTTCTCACCATTCTTAAGGCTAGAAAACCAGACTTGGGACCCATCATAGTTGGGTTCTTGTGAAGGATATCTTCTGGCCAATTTCTTGTTATAACCTCACAAGGCAGAGAATAGAGAGGAAGCAAGCTTTCACGACGGTTGTAAGGGCACTAATCCCATTCATGAGTGCTCCACCTTCATAACTAAATATAAACCTAATTATCTCCCAAAGGCCCCACTGCCTATATCAACCATCATATCAGGGGGTGAGGTTTCAGCACATGAAGATGGGGAAACACGCACATTCAGCTCGTAGCACGAACATCCCAGGTCATGCCGTTTGTGTTGCTACCCTGCAACCCCCTGCTGCAGACACACACGTGCACATGCACATGCAGGCACGTCTCGACTGTGAACATTACTGTACATTTATATAATTTTGTTTTTTTTTTAATGGACTTGAAAGGAAGAGTGAGGATTTCCATGCCTCCATTACAATAGTGTGGAGTGCGGTCAGCAGGCATAGAACGCCCAAGCCAAGTGGATTCAAAGAATTAAGAAATTTGGAAATTTACCACAATCGATGGAATGCATGTAAAAGCTAGACATGTATAAATACGTTGTGTTTTTTAACTTCATCCAAAAGTGTTCTAGATTTAATATATTATGATTTTATTGTAATTCTACTATAACCACCCTATTAATCTATAAAGATATTTCTGAGCATTCAGTAACCAGAATAAAGTTTTATGCCACATTTTCCTGATAAATGTTAATAGAGGTGCTCCAACTTAATAGATAGACTCTCCCTTGGATTTTCCTAAAAACATAAAAATAAATCTCATATATAATGGATTTATAGTAATTCTCAAATACCACACCATCTTATTAAAGGGAACGATTTAAATTTTCACCAAACTCTTATTTCCTTACTAGTTATTAACTCCAATGAGTCTGAGTGAAGACTGAGGATATTCAACTCTGCACATGTTTTTCCTCGTAAAGGGAAGGTCAGAAGGCTGTCCAGCGGCTGCTGTCACACGAGCTGATGGACACTACCAGTCTTTTTTTCTAAGTCAGCGTAAACACATGGTGACAAATTAAAAGACTGATAATTTATTATCATTTCTAAATTTAAAAAGAAATTATTTTGGGTTTTTTTGGGGGGGCTGTTTAGAGAATGTATTTTTTCTATTCCTTAACAGTTCGATCTCATGGTGATACTTAAGGTTTTACAAGAATTAGTTTGCTCCTCACTTCCTACATTCATTTATCTCTTTTGTCTAAAAGAGGAACTTAGAAAGCTGACAGTGACTCATCAACTTAATTGGCTGTAAAATTTCATTATGCTATAGTTTCTAAAGTTAGCGTTAATGTGTTGCTATAAAGTGCTAAATATTGTCAAAGGCTGTATGTCAGTCATCCATTTAAAACACTGTAAAGTTGTAATGTGTTTTTAGTGTATAGCTTAAAACTAACAACATGTAGCAAAGTGTGTGGTGGTGGATGAAGTAAGCCTCATAAATTTTATTGCAAGATTGTTTTATGTTTTCATTAATGAAATCTAAAACTTCTAGCAACATCTCATGTTCCTGGACACACAGTAAACTCTTGCTGGTCCAAGCAATGACATGTGTATTTCAGGTAAGACCCTTCACACAGCACATGTATCTCCTTGGTTTTTGTTTCCTCTTACTAAAAAGACCAATCTGCTCAAGTGTGCTAAGTGCTCTATACATAACAATGTGGATGCCTAAAATGAGCCTGACGTAAATTATAAATTCTTTGACTGACACATAGTTGTTGAGTCAGCTTTGCTTTCTAAGAATTTCTCATTTCTTAGGATACGCTTTAGTTTCATAAATTAAAATGATAGGGGCTATTTTCCTTTCTATGAAATTGTGCAGATAAGGCTTCTAAAGTTAATGTAGTGATGATCTAATAAACAGCTGGCCAAATCAGTGAGGGGAAAAAAACAAAAGTCATAATAGTCCTTTTATTCCTGGGAAAGCAAACGTTCAATTGGTTGACTTTTTTTACTATAGCTTTAGCATGTAGTAGAAATAATCCACACTCTAAATTTGTGTATTAAAAATATTTCTTTGTTTATCTTCTCCCTGACTTTTCTTAAGTATGCAGCTACTGTTCTAAACAATTAAATCATTTTCCTGCAGTTGCTATGCAGAGATTGGTATGACAGAAGGAGAGAATTTGTGAGCTGCTATGAATAAATACATGTATGCATATAGGACAAATCTTTCCCAATATTTCACATGTGTGTGGTAGGTGACTTTGAAATAAGTCAGAAACATGCCAAGAACTGCACTGCACACTAAAAAGTAAATACAAGTCACTGAATACTGAACTCAAACTGATTTGGTTTCAAGGACACAATAGGGAGAGGATGAGAAAGAAACATAAGCATGTTCAATTATACCAGAATATCTCCTAAGCACTAGGATGCCCAAGTGAAATGTGTACGCCTCCCCAACTGCAGAGGGAGGGCAACATGGGCCCTGCAGTAAGGCAGAGAGACAAACTGACTGATGGAGGCAGCTGGCCGCAAGGGAAAGAGGACTGCCCGGTGAGGCAGACCTGGGATCAGGGCCCAGCAGCACAACCCGTAAGGCCTTGCACACTAACCTGAAGGAACCTCACTGCGCCTCAGGGTGCAACTAGGAAAACTCTCCAAAGGGACTTCTGTGATGGGGCCCCCATTGCTCTAGCCAGATCTGCTGCTCCCACCCCACCTCCCTGTGCTCCACTTCCAGGTCCTTGAATATCACATGGGCTCTCCAACCACAGGACTTCACTTACAGGTCCACTCTAACTTTCTTCACTCCTTCCCCTCAGCCTCCCAGCTTCAGATAACATGACAACTCAATTGTGCAGGAGCAGCGATTTATCTTTCTGTCTATCTATCTATCTATCTATCTATCTATCTATCTATCTATCATCTATCAATCATCTATCTATCTTATTTAAGTTCAATCATTAATAATAATATTATTTTTTCTTTATTTTTATTCTTGACACTATTGCCGATGTCTCCATTTCCCCTCCTTTGTCCCCTTTCACCCCACCCAACTCCCCCTTTCCCACTGGCCTTCACCACACTGTTGCCTGTGCTCAGAGATTATGCATATTTGTTCTTTGACTAATTCTCTCACTTTCTTTCATCCAGTCCTCCCCTCCTTCCTCACGTCTGACAGGTGTCAGTCTGTTCCATGTGTCCATGCCTCTGTTTCTAGTTTGTTCATTAGATTCCACATATAAGTAAGATCACACAGCATTCATCTTTCTCTGACCGGCTTATTTCACTTAGCATAATAATCTCCAGGCCCATCCATACTGTCACAAAAGGTAAGATTTCCTTCCTTTTAATGGCCACATGATATTCCTTTATGTAAACATACCACTGCTTTTTTACCCACTCATCTACTGATGCGCACTTGGGCTGTTTTCATACCTTGGCTGCTGTAAATAACATTGCTATGAATATATAGAGGTCCATATGTTCTTTCAAATTGGTGTTTCGGGATTTTAGTGATATTTAATGATTTGTTTTCAGCCCACATCAGATGAAATATCATCGTAAATGCTCAGTTCAGTTGGAAACAGAGAGCCAAGACTGGTATTAAAAATTATTTCTGGGATTGAGGGGAAAAGTAAACTGAGGCAAACATAGCATGAACACAGATAAAAGTTGGGAGGCAGGGTATGTAAAGAGCGGAAACGGGCTGAAACAGTGGAAAAGAAAAGTAAGAGGAAATATATTTCAGATGTCAAATGCATATATTTGCATACTTAATTAAATCTGAGAGTAAGGGTTGGAGGCAATGAGCAACTATGGGAGTAAGGAGTTTTGAGACTGGGTGGTAGAATATTGGCACGATTAACAAAACCTGAAAAATCAGGGAATAAAAAAGTTCAGTTTATGACAGTTCCCCAACTGCATCAACACCTGCCAAAATGACTGATCTAGAATATTCTGCAGCACTTATGGCATCATCTACCACAGTATAGACTTTATGAAATTATGGAATTATTTAAAGAATAAAAGGTCCAAATATTTACAGTAATCATGTAACAGTTATGTGGCTTATTAATTATTTATGGCATTGCAACAATCTAAGCCACTTTATGCAGTGCTGTCATAAGGCCAATGGCCTGAGAAGTCAAAAACCTGTCTTTTAGTGCTCATACCATGGACAGCTGACTTTGTCCTTGGTCGATTCATGATTTTTGGAGGCAACTGCTTACCTCTCAGAAAGAATTAGAGGATTGAACAAGATTATTAATTAGGGTCCCTTCAGGGTAATATTCTGGATTCTAAAGCATGTTAATTCTGTTTCCTCTTTTCACTCTCTAAGACCACTTGAAAATTATATAAGGGTGTAACTGGACAAATACCATTAAGCTCACTTCTCCAGAAAACTTCAGAATATATCCAGTAACTGAGCTACTGTTGACCTGCAAATTTTGCAAAAAAACAGCAAAATTTTTCACCCTATGCTCTCCATTTCATTAACTGTATGACTGCATTTTCACTATTCTTAGACTTGAAATAGATATTGGATCTGATTCTTCAACAAGGAGAAAAGTTTTCAGTTCTCTTTTTATTTTGATTCAATGGTTGAAGAAAAAAAAAGTATAGAAAATAAAATCAGAGCCCTGGCTGGTGTAGCTCAGTGAACTGAGCACTGGCCTGTGAGCCAAAGGGTTGCCAGTTCAATTCCCCATCTGGGCACATGCCTGGTTGTGGGCCAGGTCCCCATTTGGGGACATGCAAGAGGCAACTGATCAATCTTTCTCTCTTACATGGATGTTTCTCTCCCTCTCTTTCTCCCTCCCTTCCTCTGTCTCTAAAAATAAATAAAATTTTTGTAAAGAAAAGATCAGAGAAGTGAAAGGGAAGGAGGACTGGATTAAAATGGGTAGGATACTTCACAAACAGCATCTCTTTACTCCTAAATTATTGTTACTATTTTTTTTACCCATAAAACAACTAAGGCTCAAAAAAATTGAATAATTTACCTAAGATTACATATCTATGGCAGAAGATGATAAAGTCAGGCCTGACACAAAACCTCTGCCACTACTACTATTCTGTCCTCTCGGAAGTGTTCCTTAATTCTTCCAGCTTGGGTTTAATTTTCACTTCTTTGAACTCTTATTTAACTTTCAGCCACTGGACATATGATTGTCTTGTGTCCTGAATTAATTAGTAAATAGAGACCTTGTGTGCACATGTGTGTGTGGGTTTATAAAAAGTAGTGGAGCAGGAATTAAAGAAGAGTATAAAACAATATTTTTTACAGAAACACTGACTACAAATGGCAATTGGATATTTGTGGTGAAAACTAAAGCTAATAAGGCATGTAAATTTATATTTCTAAAAATCAATGGAGTATTTTAGCTTTGGAAGGTAAGAGTACATGTGTGCATGTATTCATAAATCTATAAGATGTCCCTAGATAAATAACATCAAGTTCAAAAGAGAACTTCACACCTAAGGTTCTGTTTTGTGGATTCTACAGTAGGCTTCGTCAAGGGCCTCTGTGTAAACAGACTGTTTTACTATGGACTAACTTGAGCCTCAGGCTTATCTATTTACAAAAGGCAGAGGAAATGAGAAGATAAGGGGCCTCTGCTGAAAATCACCTGTTCTATCTCTTCCTCTGTAATTTAAATGTCCTCCCAAGAACTGAAGGCTCTTGGAGGTCTGAGGACATATCAGGTGACACTTGTGAATTAAGCACTGAGGAGGGGTCCCTCAGCCCACAGTAACTTCTCTCCTTGTGTCTGGCAGAAAATGCTTCAGGCAGGTGCCAGGTGTCCCCTTCAGGTGTTAAATTTTCCATGCAATGCCCTAGGGTTCTTAAAACACTGACTAAAGTGAGAGGCAAATAAGCTTAAGACTGTATCTTTAGGCAAAACAACCAGTTGTTTTTAAAAAAGACATATTCAGAAGGAGAAGTTATTTCATAGATATATCCCTAAGTCCCCAAACAAACAAAAGAAACATTTGATTAAATTCAAACAGTTGCATTTTCCCACATAATTATCTTAGATCATGCATATAGGGAAAAAAATTGATTCAAAATAGCATATAAAACTGTTGATAAATAAAAAACTCAATAGTTGATCATAGAGTTTCTCTCTTTAAAGCATATTCAATCTCCCCCATAAAAGAATTCAAATTTTCCCTTCATAATTCCCACTTCAGCAGATGAGAGTTCTCATCTCCCACCACAAAATATTTTATAGTTACTGCATTGGCTATGATGTGGGTTAGGATTTGCCTTTTAAAAATTTCAAGTCATGAAAGGCAAGGACCTCGATCCAAGATTGCTCTATCCAGCACAGCTTTCATTTAAAACAGAAGGGCGGATCAAGTGCTTCTCAGATAAGGTCAAGTTAAAGGAGTTCATCATCACCAAGCCCTTATTGTATGAAACATTAAAGGGACTTATCTAAGAAAAAGAAGATAAAAAATATATGTACAGTAAAATGACAGCAAACTCATAATTATTAACAACCACACCTAAAACAAAACCAAACTAAGCAAACAACTAGAACAGGAACAGAACCACAGAAATGGAGATCACATAGAAGGTTATCAACAGGGGAGTGGGAGGAGGAGGCGGGGGGAAAAGGTACAGAGAATAAGTAGCATAGATGGTATGGAGAAAATAGACAAGGGGAAGGCAAGAATAGTATGGGAAATGTAGAAGCCAAAGAACCTATATGTATGACCCATGAACATGAACTGAAGGGGGGAATGTGGGTGGGAGGGGTGTGCAGGGAGGAGGGGAGTGAAGGGGGTAAAATGGGACAAGTGTAATAGCATAATCAATACAATATATTTTTAAAAAAAAGAAGTTCAAGGTTAACATTAAAATAATAGAAATAATAAAAGTTTAAAAAAATTTGTAATTACAAAATTAACACACAGTCTTAGAAATGTTGGGGGGGGTAAAAAGAAAATAAAGAATGTTTACTGACAACCATGTTAACTACCATTCTCATACTGGTCTATTGCCTTATGATGGGGACTTGAGAGTTGGAAAATTTTAGTTTAAGGTCAATAGTTATAAGCCTAGTAAGTAAGGCATATGTTAAAGCTTTTGTTTCAGAAACTACAGATAAGGCCCATCCTGGCTCCTGGGAGAAGTACCTGACCTCCTGGGACACTGCTAAAGACCACGGCCTAGGGGCAAGTGGAGGCATCGGGGCCACTGTGTTCCAGGGAGAGGCAGAGGACCACCTGTCCCTGGGAACAGCCAACTGACCAGGACAAGAATGCTGCAGTTTCTTTCACCTAATTCTCCCTAAATTTTAAAACCCCTCACAGCACCTTGTATATTCCCTGTTATAAAAATGTTGGCCTGGAAAGAAAACGTAAGACGGTTTTGTTAGGGTGTGAACCCGCTGTCTTCTGAGATCACCGGCCATCTGAATAAAGCTCCCATAAAAGACTCAATCTCTGTGTCTGCTTATTGGATTTGGCAAGTGACAGGCAGCATGAGCTCCGGTGTCTTTTCCAGTTTCACTTATAGCATTTCCTTCTTTCTCTTTTTTTAAAAATTCTCATCCAAGCATATATTCATTGATTTGAGAGAGAGACAGAGAAAGAGAATGAAGAAAAGAGGAGAGGAGGGAAGGGGAGAGAAGGGGAGGGGAGGAACATCTATGTGAGAGAGAAACATTGATCAGTTGTTTCCCATGTGCATGCCCACCAGAGATTGAACCACAGCCTAGGCATGTGCCTGACTGAGAATCAAACCTGCACAATGTTTGGTGTACAGTACGACACTCAAATTAAGATGATTCTAACTTTTTAAAATATACTGTATTTACTTTACCTACCTTTACTTTACCATGTAGTGAGAATTTCCCTACATGGCAATAAAGCATGGTTTTTATGTTTAAATTATAGTTCATTTAATGGATTCAAATTTTGCATTTAATTCTTTTCCGAAACTTAGTGTGATATCTGATGCAAGGTAGGAATCTTAGCATCATATTTCCCAAACAGTAAACCAATTCTTCTAGACTATTAATTAAACGAATATTCTTTTTCCCATTAATTTACATGAAGTCACTTTTAACATCTCAAACTCATATATTCTTATATATATTTGAAATTTTTGCTCATTCACTTGTTTCTTAATATGCCAATATGACATATAATTATTGTAGTTTTATAATAAGTTGTACCATCTGTTCATACAAGTTCTAGCATTTCTCTTATTTTTAAAATTAGTTACAGATTAAGTCCGATGTCTTCCGCACAATAACAAAACAATGCAATAGAACATGGGCTCTGAGATCAGACAGATCAAGATTTGAGACTCTGCCTCTGAATATCTTATTCTTTACCTACCAAATGGGGACTTAAACTCTAGAGCTGCACGGTTGTTGTGAGGCTGAAGTGCAGAGCATCTGGCACATTATTTAGAGAATAAATGGACACCATTATTTGTCACATGGGCTACAAAATACTTAACCTTCTATAATGTGCAACCCTTTTTCAACTGCACAAGGAAATAAAAATATAAACCATATATATGTATATTCATAAACTCATTCAATAAACATGATAAAGACGATTTATGTTCAATGATTACGAACAAACACCCTGCAGCCAATCTGCCCGGGGTAAATCACACACCACCATTTACTATTTATGAGACTTTAAGCCCCTGAAATTCTCAAGACTTGGTTTTCTTATCTATAAAGGATAATAGATAAAAGGATAATATTATCCTTTTATTATCTATAAAAGGATAATATAGGAGAATAATAGTATTGGCCCATAGGGTTGTTGGCATAATTAAATGAGTTAAGCTAAATAAGGCATTCTGAAGAGTATATTGAAAATATAAGTACTATAAAAGGGGATTCTTATTAACATTAGTCATTAAGCTTTTGTGATACATGACAGGGTCTGTCCAGAAAGTATCCAGCCACATACTATGAAAAGTAGAGACATTTATTGAAGATGATACAAAATACAGGAAACATTGTGTACAGGACAATGATACCTCAGTCCCCTTCAAAGTAGGCACCTTGGGACCTCACACAGTTCTCCCAATCGCCATCAGCTGCCCTGTCGTATTTTCCTGAATCTCATCAATGGCCTGAGATTTTTTCCCTTTCAAAGGTGATTTGAACTTTGGGAAAAGTCACAAATCACAGGACACCAAATCTGGGCTGAGTCCCCTGGGTGATTTGATGTTTTGCCAAAAAAACTCTACAGGGGACATGATGCATGAATGGGCATCATGCATTCATGAAGCGTGAATGAAGCTGCCAATCACCAGCTGCCCATAGCTGCAGCCTTCTGAATCATCCAAATAGTTTCCATGGAGGAATGCTCAAGCTTAATGCAAAATCTGATGCAGTTTCATTGCTGTAGTTGCTCAGTCATTTTGAATGCGACAGCTACACAGTACATATGCTCACTCAAAGCTTCTACCACCCCTACTGACCAGTACAGTGAAGTCATCATTGTTTACGTATGTGCATTCCAGCTCACTCTCCTTGGCTGCAAGGTTACATCCATGTTGCACAAACCACTCATTATATTAACGATTGGACTTTTTTCCAGAAAGACCCTGTATTAAGCACTGTGCTGGATAATTACCATGAGGTAAACTAATACCCACCTGGTCCTGGATGTGATGGAGTGACAGCGGGGCTAAGATCTAACGGGTACATGGGAGTGAATTAGGTCAGACAGGGAAGTAGTGCGGAGGGGACACAGAGGCAAGTGACAGCAAAGACTCAGGGATGGAAGAGGCAGAAGAGTATAGGGGGCTAAAATAAGGCCAGAGAAGCTGAAGCCTGGTAGGTGAGTCCCAAGAAGTGGGCGGGGCCAGATTATGAGACCCTGCAGGCTACCTGGAGTCAATTTGTCTTCTTCCAAGAGCAGTGAGAAGCCACTGAAAGGTAAAATCGGGTTTTCCATTAAAAAAAAAAGCATTGGGTCAGAGGAACAGATAGGAAAGAGGAAAATGTGGATGGGAAAGGCTAGATGGGAAGTTATTTTATCATTTGAAAAAGGGCATATGATGGCATAGGCTAAAGTGATGATGAAGAAGGAGAAATGTAAATGCACTTGAGACATGTTAGGAGATAAAATTAACAGGATTTGATGGAACCTCAGCAAAGGGTACTGCCAAGAGCGATTTCCAGGTTCCTGGCTTCAGTGTGTGGGCAGACCCTGCCACTCAAGGAGATGAGCAACTGCCTAGGCCAGAAATACACTGTCCCACCAGATAACTGCATATTTGCCTAATGAGTGATCACCACAGTGTGTTGTTTCTGTGAAGATGGGCCAGGGAAATGCCACCTCCTGCACCAAATCTGCACCTCCTGGAAATTGTCTGCTCACTTGGCAGTACGGAAATGTGTCCTGCCTGATCTGTGGCATGTATATGTTCACGTCAAGGTTTCATCACTGGGCTCCTACTTTTATTATTAATTACAAACTCCCTAGATGTAAATGACAACCCAGAAGCTGGGGAGAGAGATGGCACTGGAATTGTTTCCAAGACTGTAGCATCTTTCAACAGCTGACTTTAGTCATTCTACTGGCAGATTATTAATAGTTTTCTCTCAGTTGTTCTCTTTTGAACAAAAAGCTGAACAGTGAACATGACAGCCTGCATAAAAAACACACACAGGAAATAAAACTTTTCTCCTTTCCACTCCTTCAGTTCTACCTTCCTTCTCCCTTGCTTTCTCACATTTTTGTTTTAAGGCTTTTTGTCAACAATGAAGTAGTGCTACTATGAAAACACATATTATAAGACTCTAGAACTTATAATGAATGAAATAGGAATGCTCATGCTAAAACAACCTTAAAAATCATCCTATCTACTGCTTTTCAAATTCATGGCATAACTTATTACTGGTTCTTAAAATCAATGCTTGAGCGCGGGCTGCGAACCAAAGCATTACACGTTCAATTCCCAGTCAGGGCACATGCCTGGGTTGCAGGCCACTGCCCCCAGCAACCGCACATTGATGTTTCTCTCTCTCTCTCTCTTTCTCCCTTCCTTCCCTCTCTAAAAAATAAGTAAATAAATAAATAAAATATTTTTTAAAAAATCAATGCAATGGGTCACAAACAGGATCACAAACAATATTTTAAAAATAAAACAGAAATGCACCACACAGAGTAATAGGAAGTATTGTTTCTTAAAACTTTTTCAGGTACAAGGCATGTGTGTCCTGGGTTGCCACATACAAGAAATTATTAACCTGGAGTGTGGTCAAAAAAAGTTTAAAACTCATTGACCTAGTCCAATCTTCTTATTTTACAAATGGTGAAACTTAGGTAAAGGAATGGTGAGTGAATTCCGGGGTCAACAGTTCACAAAAAGGCAGAGTCAGGAACAGAACCCTAACCACCCAATTCTAAGACTCTTCTCTTCTCATCACATTGCTTCTTTTTGGCTGCCTTTCCCTCCTTTTGTAATTAAGTTCCACTGAGGATAAGAAAACTTGAGGGAATCACTAAATGAGTTTACCCATGAGGAATGAGGAAAGCCTTGGAAGAATTAATTAAAGGAAGTATGGGAAGAGATAAATAACAAGAAAGTGTGAGTTATGGTAAGGCTTTCTCTCCTGCCGACTTAAAAGGCTTATCAGCGGAAACCAACCACATTCAAAGAACCCTGGGGTTTTTTGGCTGTTGTTAAAAATGCCATAAAATATAAAAGGCAATGGATTTTATAACAGAAACATACATTTAAAAGAGAAAAGCAGAAGTACCTTACGTATAAAATGCATACCCTTTTAAATGAAAACTTGAGGATATCAGTGTACAGTCCTGGACCACCGAGATGGAAAAGGAAAACAATCATCGCCTGTGTGCAATTCGGTCGATCCTCTGGGTGACTGACTGGGTCTTTCACTTTTCTTCCCAACTTTAGGGGTCACAGCCCAGGCGTAGGTATAATGCCAGTGGCTGATTAAAGCAGGTCACAATCTGTCTGGTAGAGTTTCGATGCCATCCTTCAAAGGGACAGGGACCAGACAAGATGACCTCTCTTGTTGCCTTCCAATTAATTCAGCCAGCCTCCGCTTCTATCAGACATCTGCAGGGATGCAAGCCACCTACTCATTCCAAGTCCCCACCACAAATCAGTAAACACACGGGCTACAGACCGCATTTAATGAATAAGCAGGGTTCATCTTTCAGTCTTGATTTACAGCTTCTTTCTAAATATTATTTTCTCTCCCAATAACCTGCAACCTCACAAAAGGCAAGGGTTGGATCTGCCTCCTCTGATTACCCACAGGGTCTCATCCAGTGCCCAAATACAGCTTAGGTTAATATCAATGTTTGTTCAACCAGATGGAACTGAATTTCTTTCTAAAGAAGGACATATCAATAAGATAATTCCAATTGTCTGTGCATAAAGCCTCCATCCCCTTTGCTTTAACATTCTACAAAATGCCACTCCAAGAAATTATAATAAGATAAAATAAAGTACATATGGGAAAAAATTGTCAAATAAACTAAAGCCATGCCTTCTACTTTTATGTTTAAATAAAAGGTAGAGTTGTAAGGGGTGTTTTGTGTTTCATTTCTTTCCACAGGGGCTGGTAGGATATTTTTCATAATAGAAAAAATAGAACATCTAAGACTAACTGTATTAGACAATGTTGAAACAGCAGATCCAAGATGAGGTAAGTGCTCATTTCAAATCCCTCATAAATCAGTTTATCACTTCCTAAACAGTCATAAGACACCAGTATTCATTAAGCAGAACTGATACATACTGTTGTCAATCTAATTAATATAAACTGTGATGTCCTTCAAGATTACATATACACTAAATTATACCTCATGATTTATTGTGAATCTTATATGGACCTAGAAAACTTTCCAAGACAAAAGTTGAATTGTGGCCCTGGAAGGACTAATTTAACCACCAAGAGACTGTTCTGGCAACAAGCCTCAGTTTCATCTTGAGGGGTGGAACATGATTGTGGAGTGCAGGACCCACAAAATGGCATTGGTCTGATCAAAGTAGCATAAAGTACATAAAACAAAGTGTAGTCACTCATGTCGACCAAAATGGCTGTCAGCCAGCAATGACACTTTGGTTCAAGAGGGAAACTACCTAAGCCATAGCAGACGCATCTGGCAAGGAGACACACTGAAGGTACCTGCACACGTGGTCAGAGCAGCCACGTCTGCAGAGCAGGACCATCCACAGACAGGCTCCTGGGCAAATTCCACTCTTGCTACCAGGGGTGTCAAGCAGAACAGCCATGTACCACCCATAGGCTCCTGGGCAAATTCCATACTTGCCATCAGGGGTGCCAAAACATTTATCGAAAACACCCAGAAGGGTGGAGTACCACACTTTCAAGGTATAACTGAGGCAGGTTCCAGACCACTGCTGAGACAGCCGAGCTCCACACACCAGAGTTCTGCTCCATGCTATGCTGATCTCCCTTGGCACCTACCCTGTGGGACTGAGGACTTACTCTGTCCTGCTGCCCACCTGGCTCCAGAGGTCCTTCCTCTGGAGGCTCTGACAACTCCCTTGCCCACTGTGCTGTTTCCTGGACCTGCAGACTGAGACTCTGGGACTCAGGTTTCTTATTCCCCACACATTGCTCTGTGGGCATGTGATATGTTCCTCTTAGGTTGTTAGAGTATGAGTAGGATATTAATGTAAGTTGATGCTCTACTTTGAGTTGATCTGCATTCAATAAAACCTGAGTGAATAGCATAGCTACCTTGTGTGACCGGTGTCTATTCCTTGATGCCGGGCTACTCAGCAGGCAGCTAGCCGAGCCATTGCCTGGCTGACTTATAGGAAAAACTGTATCACAGCATACACTTGTGACAATGACCCATTGAAATCTCTAATTATTACCCCTGCATGCAAATACAAAAAAATGGAAAATATTTTCATTTTAAAATTTTCAATCCATGCAAATGCAAGAGAATTGAAAATATTTTCACATTTAAACTTTCATCACATGCTTTAAATATCAAAACACATTTTGTGAGAAAAATTATAAATAGAAATTTGATATATTTAGAACTGATGTGAAAATCATAGCCTGAGATGCACTTTAAATTTATTTCTAACAAATCTGCTTTTTGGATTCTGTTCTCAGTGGTTTATTTTTACTCCCCAGATTATGTTACTAGCATCAAGGATGTGGATATAAAACAGGGAGCTATAATAAAGGAAACATTTAGACATAATGGCTCAAGTGTACAAATGTTCATAAACAGCCTTCTTTTTAGAAGCTGAGAGGAAGAGATTTTTACATTAATTGGGATTATGAGGCAACTACCATGCTAGACAAACTGGATGTGTTCTTACACAAAACCTTGCAATAACTCTATGAGACGTTTTATCATTCCCACTGTTTAGATAAGAAAACTGAGTCTCAGGTTAAATAACCTGCCCATTATCAGAGACATGCTAAGCTGGAAAGCCAATACCCTAAACTATATCTAAACTATAAAGTACATAACCAGATACAGCACAATGGATCTAGATTAAGATGTACACCTGTTACCAGGTCCTCGGATAGACCTGTCTCATTTAACAACACTGCTTTAACCTCCTGATAAACATTTGGCTGTTGACTTTTTATGCCAGTCCTATGTGTTCAGTTTCTGTGTGAAGTGGCATTTTTAATTTGTGGGTTTTCTAATAGTCGTTCAAACAAACGCTTGTAGGAATGAGACAGACCCAGGTATGGTAGTCATCTGGTAAACCTGCTCTCTTTCAGAGCCACACTTCTTAGAAGAGCATTTTTGCTACCACTTTTCACTGCCATTTGCATATTGACTCCTGAAGTTTGACTTCTAGCTCAACTACACATCTAGCCTGTCTAGGCAGAGACAATCAGTTGTAACTCCATGCTAATTCACTGCCTTTTCCTTAGTATTAGAACTTATGATTTTTAGCAAGGCACATAGCTAACCAAAATAACACAATTTTCCAACTTCCTTTGCCTCTAAATATACCTGTCAATAGTATGTAAACAAATGCATTCGGTGGCAACTTTTAGGACCATTTTTAAAAGACATGGGCATGTGGCCTCTGTCTCTGTCATTTTCATCCTTTCCTCCATTCTCCCTTTGAAAGGCAGATGTGACCGCTGGAGCTCTACCTGCCATCTGGAACCAGGAGGAGTTGGAGTTGACCCTAGAGATGGTGGAGTAATCAACTAGAAGTGTTTAAGTCCCCAGAGCCTGAGTAAAGCCATACCATTGCACCATCCAATGGTACCATTGCACCATACCATTCCGGTACTGCCTCCTCTGGATTTCATCAGATAGAAAAATAAAGTTCTATCTTGCTTAAACAAATGTTATTTCCCCTCTGTGTTACTTACAGCTGGTCATAATCTTAAATGATATACAACTATGATCTCTTTGTGACTAATCCATTCACCACATTTTGACTTTCCATTGTACCAGTCTTTATAAGGTAGCATGGAATAGTAGAGAATATACAAAATGTATAATAGAAATTCCTCTACTTACTAGCACTGTTATCTATGGCATATGATTTGACCTCTCTTGGTCTCAGTATCTTCATCAGTGAATGAGGGGAAAATGATCTCCTAAATCAAAATGCTGTCATAAGTAGTCAGTCAAATGAAAACTCCAATATTTTATGTCCTTTTTGACAGGATGCAAGTCAAAAAAGATGGGTTAGAATTTCATGCCTTTTACTTTAAAATACCTACCAGCCCAAGTAACCCTTTTCTAGTTTTCCCCGCTCACCAAATTAATGGACATTCTGGTTTTCTTCAAAGACATCAATGGTTGTTTATAAAATAAACAGGGAAAATGCTCTCTTTTAACTTCTCCACAATCGTCCTAGCTTTTACTAGCTGCAGCATGTACTTGTACGCCTTGGTAATCTGGTTGACCTTTCAGTCCTATTTGTTGCACATTTGATCTCTTTTTCTATATATTTGTAAATCATCATACTCCAATTACGCAACTTCTTCAACTAAGTTGCAACTTCTTCTGCAACTTCATACAATTTTTAGTAGCTTCACTAATTTGCAGAGACATTCCTAAATCTTTCATGTTGTGATCAATTTCATCCTCTTGAACAAAAAATGTCAGCTGAAAATCAAATGCAAATGACTAAAGATGATGGAAAATCTCCACCTAATTCATTCTATTTGCAAGTTTCAGATTAGAAAATACTCTTGGCCTGTTTACTTTCTTTGGTGAATCTTTGGTTGAATCCAACATAAATAGCAAAAGTCATCTGAAATACGTACAGTTATTTTATCTTTCAAAAATTTCTTTCAGGTATCCTTTACATTTATTTTATTCCTTGTTTCCAAAATTGATAGATATATCTCATTTTATTGGGCTTTGCTCCACTGCATTTTGCATATATTGTGCTTTTTTAAATCGAAAGTTTGTGGCAACCCTGCCTCTAGCAAGTCTATTGGCTCCATTTTCCAACAGTATTTGCTCACTTCTTCTCTCTGTGTCATATTATTTTGGTAATTCTCTTAACATTTCAAAATTTTATTATTATTATATTTGTTATGATGATATGTGAACAGTGATCTTTGATGTTCCTATTATAATTGTTTTACAGCACCACAAAATATGCCCATATAAGACAACAAACTTAATTGATAAATATGTGTTTTCTGATGGCTTCAATTAATTATTCCCCCATCTCTCTCCCTCTATTTGGGCCTCCCTAGTCCCTGAGACATAATACTAAAATTAGGCCAGGTAATAACCCCACTATGTTCTCTAAGTGTTCTAGTGAAGAGTCTCACATCTCTCACTTTAAATCAAAAAAGAGAAATAATTAAGCATAGTAAAGAAGGCATGGCAAAAGCTCAAACAGGCCAAAAGCTAGGCCTCTTGTGCCAAGCAGTTAGCCAAGTTGTGAATGCTAAAAAAAGGTCTTGACTGAAAATAAAACTTCACCCCTGTGAACACACTCACAGCAAGAAAGCAAAACAGTCTTGTTGGTGATATGGAGAAAGTTTTAGTGATCTGGATAGAAGATCAAATCAGCCACAACATCCCCTTCAGCCACAATCTAATTTAGAGCAAGGTCCTAACTCGCTTCAATTCTAGGAAGGCTGAGGGAGTGAGGAAGCTGCAGAAGAAAAGTTTGAAGCTAGCGGAGGTTGGTCCATAAGGCTTAAGGAAAGAAACCATCCCCATAACATAAGAGTACAAGGTAGATCAGCAAGTGCTGATGTGGAAGCTGCAGAAAGTGACCCACAAGATCTAACTAAGGTAATGAATGAAGCTGGCTACACTAGACAACAGATTTTCAATGTAGATGAAACAGCTTTATAGTGGAAAAAGATGCCATCTATGCTCTCATCACCAGAGAGAAGTCACTGCCTGATTTCAAAGCTTCAAAGGACAGGCTGGCTTTTTTTGTTACAGGATAATGCCACTGGTGACTTTAAGTTGAAGCTGACTCTGATTTGCCATTCTGAAAATCCTAAGGCCATTAAGAATTATGCTGAATCTACTCTGCCAGTGCTCTATACATGGGACAACAAAGCCTGGATAACAGCACATTTGTGTACAACATGGTTTACTAAATATTTTAAGCCCATTGTTGAGACAACTTCTCAGTAAAAAAGATTCAGTTCCAAATAGCACTGCTCATTGACAATGCACCTGGTCACCCAAGAGCTCTGATGACGATGGACATGAGATTAATGTTGTGTTTGTCCCTGCTATCACAATATCCAGTAGCCCATGGATCGAGGACTGATTTCAACTTTCACATCTTATTATTTAAGAAATACATTTTATAAGGCTATGGCTGTCAAACATTGTGATTCCTCTCACGGACCTGGTCAAGGTAAATTAAAAATGATGGAAAGAATAGCATTCGTGATTCATAGGAAGAGGTCAAGAATATCAACATTTAAAAAAAAGAAATATCAACATTAACAGGAGTTTGTTAGAAACTCACTCCAACTCTCATGAATGACCTTGAGATATTCAAGACTTTGGTGGAGGAAGTAACTGCAGATGTGGTAGAAATAACAAGAGAACTAAATTTAGAAGTGGAGTCTGAAAATGTGACTGAATTGCTGCAGTCTCATGATAAACCTTTAGCATATGAGCAGTTGCTTCTTATGGATGATCAAAGAAAATGGTTTCTTGAGATGAAACCTACTCCTGGTAAAAATGCCGTGAAGATGCTGAGGATTGATGAAATGAAACAAAGGATTTACAAAATTACACAAACTTAGTTGATGAAGCAGCAGCAGGGTTTGAGAGGGTTGACTGCAGTTTTAAAAGAACTCCTTCTGTGGAGCAAATGCTATCAAATGGCATTGTATGGCACAGAGAAAACTTTGCAAAAGGAAGAGTCAATCAATGCAACAAACTCCATCATCATTTTCCTTTAAGAAATTGCCATAGTTACCCACCTTTAGTAACCACCACCCTCATCAGTGAGCCACCAGCAATGTTGAGGCAAGACTCCCCATCAGCAAAAATTGGGACTTGCTGAAGGTTCAGATGACTGTTAGCATTTTTGAGCAATAAAGTAGTTTTTTAATTAAGGTGTGTTCATCGATTCTTTGGACATGCATAATGCTATTACACATTTAATAGACTAGCATAATAGAAAGATAACTTACATGTGCACTGGGAAACCAAAAAATTCATGTAACTCACTGTATCATAAAATTTGCTTTTTTTGTGGTGTTTTGAACCCAATATTTCAGAATAGCAGAACAACATTTCTGTGGGATGCCTGTGTATACTTTTTAACAGTTCCCATTCTGCTTATACTATATCCTCCGGAATATTCCCCCTATTTCAGAACCACTCAAATGTCCCTTATGCCCTAGAATGAGGGAAAAATTTATTTTCCCACCTGCTGCAATAATGATGACAATTAGATTAAAGGACAGGAAGAATGAATCCTATTTTACCCTTCCAATGAGCTTTATCATAACAATGCAGTTGAACATACAATTAGTAGCAGATCAAGAAAGCATTTAGACTAATTAGGCCTTGACTCTAGGAGATGAGTTCACAGATTATGCCTGTGAGACAGCAATCAGGTCGATTGAGTCCATTTAAAACGAAGAAAATAAATCAACTCAAAAACAAAAATAAAAAAAGTCAACCATTTTGCTTTTCAGCTGATAAAAAGAAGCCTTAATGAAATATAAGCCCTTCTCCCCCTAGAAATAGGTTTCGTATTATCCGGAGCTCTTCTGAACTGCCTACATGATCAAGGGAGGAGAGAAACAGAACAAAGAGCAAAGAGGAACAGCATCAAAAGTGGTGTGAGTCACCACAAATAGGAAAATAATATTTTGTTTGTACTATATGAGTATATTTACTTTTTCTACAATATGACTTGCAATATACCATAAGATAATAACTATAAATGTCTTGCACATATTAGAATTATCTTGCATTTCCTCATTGCCAGAAGCCATACTGAAATATAAGATAGCCTAATAATGTTCAAAAGACTAACAGCAATAACCAAAAAAGTGGCAATGAAACAAAACAGAGCAATTACTATTCAGTGGGGAGAACAATGGAAGCGGTTTTTCTCTAGCTGTAATCAGTTTATAATTATGGCCCTGCAATGAGGCAACCCATAAAGAAACAGCCAGACACTCCTCGTCAGCTCCCATGTTATAAATTTATGGTACCTTCAGGCTTTGCATCTTCACTGCCCTGACAGACGATGGGGACTCCACAGTTCTTAGGCGGCTGCTGCCTTCATCAAAACCAGCAACCAGACCAGATGTACAGGTTAATGTTCCACAGAAGTTATTTTTTTATGTTAAAACCCCACGGAGCATGACAAATAACACTGGTTTAAAACATAAATAACTAAAACAAAAAAAAAATGAGGAGAAAGCAGCTTTTTGCTTGTGACAAATGACAAGCCTAAAGAAAGATGAAAAATGCTCCCTTTAAAATGTGTGGATACCATCTGATACCAAGACTTACTGAAATTGTTTTATTTTAGTGGAATAGAAAGTGTGAGTTGCCTTTTGCTACTTCGGTCATTTACATTTTCAATACAGCAACTTTCTAGAGAAGATTTGCCATATAGGTTGTGTCATATAGGCTCTGAGATGGACTTATCTGGAAAAGAGAGAGGATGATTTGTTCAAAGAGTTGAATCACTCACCAAATTTTCCAAGTGGCAGTTTGAAGTATGAAATTCGTATTTTTTATTTAATTCCAAAACTGGTATTTCTAAGAGCTTATCTTAAAAGACACTGTAATAATATTCTACACTTTTAGAAAATGAACAAAAAATGCACATTACTGGTGTAATCAAAGTGTGCATTGAAATTTATTTTCATCTAATTAAATATAGATATACCCTACTTCATAAGAAAGAAATCTACCTTTATGTGGCTTCGTAGATAGCAATAGCTTATGTATACCTACTCACACCAACATTTTTAATTGTGTTCTATACTTGGCTTTGCATTCGTATTTTTTTTCATGTGGTTGTATTAGCCAATGTATTCCAGCCATTACATCAGCATTTTATTTAAAATATTACTTTTTTCATTAAAGATTGCAGTTTTAAGTTCTAGAAGCAAGTCAGCTATGTTTTCAGACGTTCTGCCAAGGCAGTCAGAAGGTACGAAGAACTTTGCCAAGTCCGAGACCACCTCTGGAGCCAGGGCTGCACTAATGGCTGGAGGAACATATGGTACGAATGGTCCAGAGTCCAAACGGGTGAAGGAGAATGGGGCAGGCAGGAGTGACACCCCAGAAAGTGGAGATGCAGACAGGAAGGCGGGAATGACTGGGGACTCGGCAGGTGAGAACCTGGGGCTCTGAGAGAGATGACTTGACATGAACATCCGTGGGTACCAACTGCTTTGCAGACAGCAAATAATGAGTCAGATGCCTTTCCTGTGGGGGAGTAAGTAGGAAGTTTGAGAGCCTCATGAACTCGTCAGGACTACTAGGGTGTCATCTGACAAATGACAGTGCCAGTGTTCTAAATAGAGCCCAAGCATCTTCTGGAAGCAAAGCATCCCCTGAAGTTACCAGCTTATAAAAGTAGAGTGTTACCTCTACCCAAAGTATGTGTCTGAGTAACAATGATTCATACATCTCATACATGCAGTTATTATACTAAAGACAGAGACAGAGACCGAGAGACATCTATTCAGGCGTAGCACCAAGTTCTTAAGAATACTACATTACTGCGTTAAGAAAAAAGAATTTGAGATGTCATGTTTACATCAGGGAATATCCTCACTTGCTACCAGATTTCTTTATCTATACTTACTTTCACTTACATTCATATATCACAGACCTTCTTCTAGAGTTATTATCTTTCTACCTTCTAGACTATATTTGTGCTTTAATATTTAATCAATATTTAATATTTACTTAATGTTTAATATTCGAAGTGTCTTCACTGTTTCTTAAGACAGAGCTTCCCAGACCCCTTTTTAAAAGTCCTGCTGTGAGTAGGGAAGCAGCCAGCTCGAGGTGACGACTCACACGTGGAGTTCTGCAGACATTTGATTTAAGTACAGGATCGAAGTAGAGGAATTCTTTTTTTCTGCTTGTTTAGAAACTCTGCAGGAGAAACCAGCTTGTAATGTATACTGCCAGTTCTCAGGACTGTGTTCAAAAGCACAGCCCTTAAATCACAGGTGGCAAACACAAGGCCCTCAGGCCAAATCCGGCCCTCCACCTTGTTTTATCCGGCCCGGAACCTAGTTTCTACCTGGGGCCAGTGCTGAGCTCCTTGGCCCTAGTTATGGAGTAGTTACATTTACACAGTCCTAAAATTACATTCAGCCCTTTGAAGGCAACCGCAAAGCTGATGTGGCCCCTGGTGAAAATGAGTTTGTTTGACACCCCTGCCTTAAATGATCTAAGCATTTTTCTTGTAATTATTCTATGTTGTCATCAGGTGAAAAATAGCATCTTGGGCACAGCTTGTGAGTTAAAAAAAACATCGGGGTGGTTAACTGAATTCCATAAAAAAAACACACACACAACTCTAAAGCAGATAAACATCGATTTTAATCAGGCTATTAATCACTATGCTGAATTGAACATGTAATTACAGGGAAACAGGTTTTTTAGAGAGATGGAGGGATGGAGACAGAGACTCTGAACAGGCACTGCTGGGCGTCTGTACTTCCTCAGCGCGGGTGCAGACTTGCTGACACTGAGTGGGCCTCAGAAACCGGGAGTGCCTGGTATTACTATCCTTTCAAACGGCACTTACAGATTATAAGTGAACTGTTTTCATCACGGTGATTTAAAAGATTTGTGCTACATGCAAAATGCTGCTATGATTTCCAGGATCCAGCAGTATGGTACCCTGGAGGGCCAGGTTCACGGCCACAGTGTGTCGCTCAGGAACAAGGGGCTGGGGGAAGCCGGGAGGGGGAACGCAGGTTGCTCCAGCCCCGGGTAGCCTCTCCGTGCCTGACTGGTGTCTGTTTTCCTGGTGAGAGTTTAAAAGAACTTCACAGTGAATGGCTGTGTTCTCTTTTAACCAATGCCCATTACCCCCAGAAACCCAGACTAATCAAAGCGATGTTTAAGCCAGGGGGGTGCAGTGTGCAGCCTCTGAACCAGCAACAGTGGCAGCACCATGTTAGAAACCCTAGCAGGGGGTCTGTGAGAAAATAAACCCTCAGGGGCTACCCTACTTCTACTGAGTCAGAAACTCTGGGCTGGGGCCCAACAATCTGTTTAACAGTAATTCTGATTCACCATACAGTCAAAGCCACTGGTGTAAACTGTAAGCAATTAGGTAGAGTTATTCGATGTTACCCTGAGCGTTAATCATTAATTCATCTGAACCTGGTTGTCTCCCCTGACTTTATTATCGCAGGCCTTACATTCCAAGCAGTTTAAACATGATACACAGGCATAACACTAAAAATAAAGCAATTTTTAAATTTTTTTATAAAGCCTCTATGTAAGTTAGGTAATTTTTCCATCCTAGCCACAAATAGTATATTCTCCCTGTCTATGCTGTTTCAGTGATTGAGGGAAAGCAAACAGTATTTGTCAACTGTCAACATAAAGTCCAGCTGCAGCCTCTGCCCACCTTTCCTTTGGCCCCTTCTGCACAGCCCCTCAGCTATAAAGGATACAAGTCCTTCCTCATTTTCTCTCTCCTCTTCTTCCCTGATGAGGTCCCCTCTCTAGAATGTGCATCGCTGTCTCCCCTGAACTGTAAGTGGAATGGGAGAACACTCTTCCCTGTTCGTACTAATCCCCTTTCCCTCCCAGAAACAGAAGAAAGTTGGGATGAGTGTGTTGTCCGTGATCACGCTGCTGTGTGACGTTTCTTCATGACAGTGTCTCTATCAGCTTGTTTTCAAATCTTGACTTGATTATTTGTTTTCCTTTTCTGTGATAAAAAGTGTCCTTTCTTCTACTTTCTTTTTTTTAAGGATTTTATTTATTTGTAGAGAGAGAGGGGGGAGAGAGAGAGAGAGAGAGAGAGAGAGAGAGAGAAACATCAATGTGCGGTTGCTGGGGGGCATAGCCTGCAATCTAGGCATGCGCCCTGACTGGGAATCGAACCTGCGATGTCTGGTTCACAGCCCACACTCAATTCACTGAGCTACGCCAGCCAGGGCTTTACTTTCTTTCTGATCAATACTTAACAAATTAAAGTAAGAGTTTCCTGGGTAACAGCCACCCTCCCACTGCCCTTTTATATTCTTGTGCCTGGTTCGGTCTGTTCTAATGGGAGATGGCTCTGATAAAGTGAAAAGGTCACTGCAGGTCAAAAGTTCTGTGTTCAAGAAACAACTCTAGTTCTTACAGACGTATCAGCATACACCACTGACTGCTCTGAGCCATAGTTTCCTGATCTGGAAAATAAGATTAATAATTACCTGCCCTGTGTACTCCATACAACTTTTGAGAAAACCGAATTTTAAATGTGTGTGAGGCCATTGTGAACTCTGTAATGAGCTGTATAAGCCTGGGTTACTGCAGTCAGTGAGAGAGAGAGCTTACTAGACTCAAAGTGAAAACAAGTAAAACTGGGACTTGAAAGCCATTACGAGTCTCCTTAGAATGGCAGTGGCCATCAATCTATAGAGCCAGAATGCCACAAACATTTGGACAAGTTGATCCAATTGACTAGCTAGTAAATGTTTGTAATAAAAAGCAGATAGTAATTCTTAGGCTTTACTGAAAAAATTCTAAGTAGAGACACTTAGAAAATATTGTCTAAGATATTTCCGATTTGGAGGAATATATAAACGAAAAGAGTCTACCTAGCAAAGACTACCACCTACCAGAACCATGGAAAGGGACTTTGGAATCAATGATCCCACGTGAAAATGTTTACTAATACAAAATAGGCTTTGTGTTTAATCAATAATGCATTAATACATTATGGGGGAAAATCACACCCTTAAGAAATTTCTTTGGATAATTAAGAGTAGTATAGATTTCCAGCAATTTAAATGATCCTGGAAAAATAAAGCATAATATTTACTTGCCTGGCTTTTCTTTAAGTCTTGGGGGAAAAAATATTGATTTGGGACTTAGAAATTACCAAAACAAAGAGGCTAAAATCAGACAGGACGTCTTCATTCTATTTATTACTGAAACTATGCAAGATATGAAAAAACAGCCCTTGGCACCAGCACTGTTAATTATCTATATTTTTCCCCCTTGTATATAATCTTGAAAAAATCAGCCTATTAACCTTGTGGAGTGCATTTTCATAGACATTTGGCGCAGCAGGAGCTTACAACCAATCCCAAGTTCTTAGCGTCAGTTTCCCAGGTTTTATGTCTCCTAAGGTCACCTTCTTCAGCGACCAAAGATTAGAGTCCTTTGCAAGGCAGGGTCCTTAAAGTTAACATTTGTCATCACAAAGACCTATTTTCCAATTAATTAGATAAATGTCTTTTATATAAAAGTTATATTAAGAAATGAGTGCAAGCAACAGAATACAATTCACACTTTTATTTTCCTTTTGGAAAACATCTAATTGATATCACTTATTCTAATATATAAGAATTGTGTTGATTCTTAACCAGTGTATTGTGCTATACTCTGGCATTTTGTTATTCTGAGGTCTAAAAATAATATCATAGAAGCATAATGCTATTTTTTTTAACAAAGAGAAGCATCGGTGCTTGCTAATATTCCCTAAAATAGCTCTTCTCGGTGTGTGGCCCACAAACTACCTGTGACAGGATTAACAGAGATACTTGTTCCATACACTCTTGTTTATTTTCTCAAAAATTTCATAGAATTGACTATTTTTAAGTGAGGTACCTAATAAAATGAAAGGCATCAACCTAAGACAGGTTTTATTTATGAAAGAATCTATCTTTTAAAATAAAATAAAATATATGCTTAGTAAGCAGAAAATACTAAATAAAATGAGGGTCTCCAAAAGGTCAGTTTCTAGGGTCAGCTAAATGTGTTCATAGTTAGTAAGTTGGCTTCTACATTCACAACCCCTCTATCTGGACCCCCTGGATCCCCAACAGAAGCAAATTTGTGAATAACAGCCACCTCACCCTTTGCCTTGGAGTGATTTTGAGTAGCATAAAAGTAATGCTGTTTCCTGGAAATTTACACAAAATTGGGTCCTAATCATATTAGGGAGACTACAGCTTTATTATATCCCCCTGTATATTAAAAATAACAGAGCATGAATAGATCAATGTAGAAAAGATGCCCATTTTAAGCTTTTTTTATTATTTATATGATTTTGTCCACATTCAACTTTCATGGACTTGTCCTGAAAAGGCGTAGGTTCAGTAAACCCTTATCAGCAATCATCTTACCTCCCAGAACAAAAATGGAATTTTAAAGTTATCTTGATATCTTTTAGTATAGCAATTTATCCATATCTTCAAAATGTGGTGCTTACCATAGAACAAAACATAAATGGCCAGATGATGGAAATGACCTTCACTGAGCCATGGCTATGACAGCCAGCCATCACATGGACCTTCATGTCTCACAGGAAGTGGTGGTATTTTAGCAGCCAAATTTAAGATGATCAGGTATCAAGGCTCCTGGTAAATTAGCTCCCATCAATAATCATAACTGACTAGTTAATAAGAACCTGCTGACTCAATGTTTACACAGCAAATTCCTTTATGTTAAAAATAAATAATACCTAAGATGGCACCTCGTTTGGGGTTCATGGTGTGCTTATTTCTCCATTTGGGTCTAGGGGGCACTAGCCTCTTGATCTCAGAGAATGGATAGCATGAAATCGGGTGGCTAAGATTCTCCTCCTCAACTGCTCTTCAAAAAGAATAACTCTCCTATCATGGACATTAAATTCATTACCAGCAAACAAACATTCAATTCATCATTCCTGGAAACAGTTTTGGAGGATCAGCTGGGTTTGGGCTCCAGTCCACAGTCTGCAAAATGACGCACAACATTTTGCGTCTTCAAGACACACCTTCAGAGAGGAAGCGCTCTGCTCCCCCGCTTGAGGGCAGCAGTGGAGTTGCACATGCTAAAATTACAATTTGTTCAGGGGGGAAAAACGTCCAAAGTGAACACTGGACTACAGAAATGGTCATTAAATCTGAAGGTTTCCAGCTGCCACCCTATGAACTATTATCAGAATTGCAGTTCATAAATTCTCGAGATATTTCCAGTTTGTCATTCTCTTAGCTTTTCTGTCAGTATAAAGTTTAGAATGCAATCAGAGTTACCATGGCAAATCTCTTAATTTTTATAAATACCTCATCTGTGTTGTGATTAGCAGTAGTAAAAATGGCTTAGACTGAATGGCCTGAGAACATGGTTTGTGATTTGTCATTTATTTATTAGCATTTTCACATTTAATCTGAAATTAATAGTACAATGGCACATATTCTTAATTCTTAATTATTTATTTTACATATCAATCCTAAATAATATTCCCAATTCAACTTAATTTTTTAAATCACATTTTGAATTCTTCCAAATACAAAGCCATGTTCCATGGTCCATGAATAATTTCATTAGGTCTGTAGCCAGTTGTGTGAAAATTTATCAATAATTCGTAAGGAACAGAACCTAAAAACCACTCCAATTTGAAGTCTCCTGACAAAGCTCTGAAGCTAAAACTTTTCAGTCTATTAGGCATAGATTTATTCATGATTTTTGACCTTAAGAGATTGAAGGTCTAATCGCTGGATAAAAACTACTTCTAGAACATGAAATATTATTCCGAAATCCATAGCTAGCACTCAGATAGTGTCAAACAGCAAAGGAACTCAAAATGTTCTGCCCCTTCTCTTTTCCTTAAAAACAGACACGAATTTTTGTCCGGCCTGAGTCTGATACTATATAAGGATACACTTTTACGTTTACATTAAAAGAAGGAATAAAAAGATAACAAATATTGGGCAAGTCTATTAACGTATAGAAGTATACCTAACCACCAGCAGCATTAGAAAGGGTCGTCTTCTTTGGGGATAAATTTATATCTTTAGAAATACTACTAGAAAATGCCTCTGTGAGAAGAGCCCAATGAGATCATGATAGTCTAACTTCTACTTTAGGGAACATCTCAGAATTTTTTCCAGGTTTACATAACGCCGAGTCCTCTGTCTTCAACCTGGCGTGCATTATGTGGGGATTCGTATCACAGAGCATTTTCTCCCAGTGTGCCTCATTCATCATCTTCATGGATACAAAGACAATGGCCATGGACAGATCTGAAGTATGTAACTCAGGATTAAGGAACAAAGGCGTTGGCGTTTGCATCTTACCAAGACAAAACAAAGACATCGGGGAAAGTTCTAATGGGGAAAATGCAGGCCCAGATAAGTTAGTTTGGAAGTGGCAGGCAAAGGAAAAGCAGGTGAAAATAGGGAACATTTTCCTCTACTTTGGGGATAGGGGTATGCCCACATCACAGGGGTGGGTCTCCAGAGTTAATTGGAATGATCACTGAGTCAGAGGTAACTACCAGGGCTGGGCATCGGGTGCTTCAGCTTCAGCAGCAGGGATGGGAGAGAGAGCTCTGGCCCCTGCAACAGGGCTGTGCTGGTTCTGTGTCAGTCCAGGCTCCTGCCTGGCAGCATACCTGCGTGGAGTACAAGGGAATAAAGCAATGCATGTGAACAACAGTAGTACTTAACTGAACTCCTTGTACATCTGAGAGGGAACTTGCAGGACTTCCTGCCTTGACCCAATACCAAGACCAGATGATTAGCATTTATATAAAAATCAGGAGACTTCCAGGGCTGGGACTATCGGTAAAAGCCTACTCCAGAGGTGAGACCAGGAAGGGCCTCCAAGGGCATAAGAAAGAACAACACTGATTATAACTTGGCGTTAATTTCAGTTTATGTAGCCCTGTTTGAGAACATTTCAGACACTGGTTTGACTGCATGAGAAATGCCAGGTAGGGAGTCATTTGCAGAGAAGTCACTTGGAGAGCTGAAAAGGGATCAAATACACAGGAGGACTACATTGCCAGAATAACTGGTTAGACACGCTAGCCCCTGGCTGCCTGAGGTCTGATCTGTGGGCCAGCAGGAGCAAGACCATGTGAGAGCTCACAGAAGTGCAGTTTCAGGACCCTCTCAGACCTCTTGATTCAGAATCTGCATGTTGGCCAGATCCACACATGCTTCTTGCATGCACTGGTGTTGGAATTGTACCGCTCCAGTGTTCAACGGAATCACCTGGGATACTAAAGCTGACAGTGAGCTCTGAAACCTCCATTACCAACAAACACCCCAGATGAGACAGACAAGAGGATGGCAAACACCAAGCAGCAATTTAGGAACACCGATGTGACGAAGATGAGCGGGATAGATTGAAGAGTGAAGGGACAAGCAGCAGTCATTTAAAAGACAGTGACAATAATGGATTTTACCTGTGCAGTAGGGTTTGCCACACACACTTAAAACATCCTCTTTGATCCCCAGCTTGGAACACAAGAGCACAGGATGGGTGAAGTATCAAAGAGCCTTCCTTGACCTTAGAAAACTCCTTCCAGAGTTAGCAATTCCAACCCTTTTGACTCTTTCCCAGGACTGCTGGGGGCAGATTGCTCTGCTGATAGACTCGACTACTGGTAGCTAGAATACTGCTTACTAGAGTACAAGAAACATTGTGTGGCATGTAGTAGGTGTTGCATAAATGTGGTGGTGGCTGCTGTTATAATACAAACAATTATCACTAATACCCTAGCTGTGCTTCCTCACCTAGCCTACCTCCTCCCTGTAGGTTGGTTTTTCTTTGTTCATTGAGACTTAAGAACCTAACTGAGACAGACCTAGGTTTGAGGCAAACCAGCCCAAAGCTGAAGAATCCAGTCATCTTCTTCTCAACCCAAAGATACAGAAGCCAAAGAAAGGAAGAGATGAGCTCTAACATCTCTTCAAAAGACATGCCTAGGCTTGGGAGAACCATCTCCTATTACGAAATCAGAAGGTAAACACATCCTCTTTTTTCTAAGTTCAATGAAATAGCCATCCTCAAATACAGCCTCTGACTTCCAAATGGTTTCTGACTTCTTTTGTAGATGATTTTTTTTGTAAAAGATGGCAATGACAATAATGATGACTAATGTTGCTGGAAATATTCTACCTTACCAAGTTACTTTGTGGTACCTTAAAAACCAAAAGCTCTACAAATCTCATCATATCTTAATGCATTGTTTTGTACAGACCCAGGAAGGAGCTCAGCCTCGACCATTCATCAAAGTGTCTTTCCTAATGCATTCTACATTCCACTTAGAGGTCCCTCATCTGTACACCAGGCAGGCTTCTTCCTCGCTCCTGTTACAAAATCACAGCCTTTAGATTTTTCCCCGTTTTTCTTACTTAAATATTTATAACTGTAATGTAGTCAGGTCCCAGTTCATCGATAGTAATTCCTCTTATATTTAATGACAGGGAAATGTGAACCATTAAATCCTGAGTTAATGCTTCTCTCTAACAACCTGCCGATTTGTTTCTTTGACTGGCCTCTGAGCTTGCTGTGCACCTCACGCCGAGTCTGCTACCAGGGTGTCGTCAGTACTTGGGGGATGTGAAACTCTAGAGAATGTGCAGCTCTCAGAGATCGTTTAAGTGGTGTCCCAGCCAATGATTTAGGGAGAAACAGTGTTGAATCCTCTTCTCAAATGTGCACCAAAATGAATTCTAGATGAATTAATGATTTTACATAAAAATGAAAACAGAGCACTAATATGACCTTGACTTAAGAAGAAAATGTTTTAAAACATGATACCAAAGCCTTGGAACATAAATTAAGTGATTGATGTATTTAACTAAATAAAAATACAAAACTTGTGAAATGCAAAAAAAAAAAATCCATACTGTATTAGCAATATTAACAGGCAAATAAGTATCTGGGGTAAATATGTGTAATATATGATGAAAAAAATATATCATTTTATATGGAAAAATGAAAGAAATAATAAAAATGAAAAAGGCTTAAAATAAATCTTTGAAAATTAAAGGCAAAGGCTATGAAAAGGATATCCATAAAAGAAGAAATGCAGTCAGCCAATACACACACAAAATGTTCAACCTCATGTGTCAAACACACACATATCAAAGCCACACTATCACATTATATTATTCATCCATTAATATTTCATGTACTGCTAGTGATAGCATAAGTTGATTCACATTTTCTAGAAGACAACTTGCCAATATTATTGTAAACTGTAAAAATGTTTATGTGCACCCTGGCTGGTGTGGCTCACTTGACTGGATCATCATCTCACAAAAGGTCCCAGGTTCATTCCGGGTCAGGGCACACACTTAGACTGGGGTTCAGTCCCCAGCTGGAGTGCATGTGAAAGGCAACTCATCGATGTTTCTCTCCCTCTCTGTCTGCTTCCCTTCCCTTCTCTCTAGTATAAAAATAAGCAAGTCCTCAGTTGAGGACAAAAAAAAAATTTCAAAACAATGCGTATATGCAATGCCACTCATACAAATATATCATAATTAGATATAAAGTTGTTGTTTATTAAAGCAACCAACAATAGAGGAGATGTACATAATTGAAATACTTCATGGTCATGAAAAATATGTAATCTAAATCAACACTTATTAACTTATAATAATGTTATGAAAGGTTGTTCATTACTGCTATATTGGAAAAAATAGGTTAATGAATGGTATTTTCTTCTTATAATTTATTTCATGGAAAATGAAAATAATTATATGCATAGGTTCGCAGAGAAGAAAATATTCCCATTAATATTTGGGTGGTATTTAGTGAGATATTAATTTTTTCTTGTCTATATTATATAATTTTTAATAATATAGTATGCAAATTATTATAATAAATATTAATGAAAATTTAAAATAACTACTTAACAATTTGGTAAGTGAGAAAGAGCAGAAGCCTGCAACAAAATAGGCAGACGGGGCCCCATTTCTTTTTGCTGAGGAGGGAGGGCTCTCCTTCAGAGGGACCAGTTACCGAGGGCAGACAGACAGCAGTGGTGGTGTCTCCTCCGCTCCGAGTTCGAGTCCATCGCTTGGTTACTTTTTCTACTATTCCAGGAGGAATAGACAGGGAAATGTCAACATGGGTTGTAATGGACTTCTAGAAGGAATCTCCTAATGACTTATGAAATGACACGTATCAATTACTACTTATGCGAGATTTCAAAGGACTGTGATAGCTCTGCGTTTCCCTTGTTCTGTTAGAAGATCTCCTGAGTGAGCCTCAGCCCGGTGATTTCTCCGGCCCCCCTTTCATTCTGCCTGCCGGAGCCCCACTGCCGAGCTCCCCTCCCGACCCCTTCGACCACAGCCGCTCCTAAACAGGGCCTGTGTTTCCTCAAAAACTGAAGCAGATGCGACACTGTAGCTGAAGCAGATGAGATACATATGGCAAACCAGTATAAAATCATAAACTTAAAGTTTTAAATTAGAAAAGAAAAACTTTTGTCATTTTAGAATATAATGGCTACTGTGATTACTTGCTTCAAGGAAGAATGGTGCTCGTTAACATAATCCAAATACTATAGGAACTAATCTCATAGACTGTGGACCATAAACTTGTTGAATGGGCATATATTTTCAGGGAGTTCTTTGCAGATTAGCTGACACTGAAAGAGAGATCCAGGCAGATATTTATAGAGGCAGGTCAAAGAGATGGGTTTCCAAATGGCCATTTTCCTGCTGCTTAATGAAAATCCTC
Source organism: Phyllostomus hastatus (assembly GCF_019186645.2). Taxonomy (NCBI): domain Eukaryota; kingdom Metazoa; phylum Chordata; class Mammalia; order Chiroptera; family Phyllostomidae; genus Phyllostomus; species Phyllostomus hastatus. Next base: position 11,800,054 of record NW_025334006.1, on the reverse strand, counting down.
TATTAATACGTTGGTGGTTCTCCTGATGCCCATGAGGCCCAAAATTATTTTGGCTTTTCAGTGTGAAATTTTTGGATGTCATGACTTTCTCTTTTAGATGCCATCCCTGAAATCCCCACCAACTAGTTAAGGACCCTGGAACCTTGTGTCTGCAGTTCAGAGAAGCTACCAGCAGATGGCATTGTAGGTTTATTGAGTCGTGTAGCAGACAGTCTCTAGGCACAGACTGTGTGTGGCCTGTTGATACTCTCCCTAAGATGTCTATTTTAATTATTTCTAAACACACACACACACACATACACACACACACACACACACACACACACACGCACGCACACACACAAAACTAGTTATAAAAACTCCATCACTTAGGGGAAAAGAGGGCTATCATAATAAATGTGTATAAGTATTAAAGAAAGGTTATATGAAGTGAGGTTGCATTTTCAATTACAAATCCAAGTTTTTAAAAAATCTATAGGTATTTTGAGAGTCTCCTAATTAGCTGATACCTTATCAATTAATATTTCTGAATTCTATAACCATAGTTTATACTCTTCTACATCCTCAAATGTAGCCTTCATTGCCTTTCTTCCAGTCCTGTATGTTCTAATTACTGTGAGGTTTAAGCATCATTCTATGACCCCCACGACCAGGTAAACTGGCATCCTTAATTATCCCTAAATGAGGATGCTGACCACTATGGTCAACAGCTATGGTCCTGGTGTCCAAGAGCCATGGGTTTAAATTGTTCATCATGTACTTGGTCCGAGTATTCAGTCGGGTTAAGCCTCAGTGTCCTCATCTGTAAAACGGTGTTAACATTGCCCTGACTTACAGGATCCACTGAGAGAGCACAAGTTTAAAGTGCTACATTTGAAGCACGGTGCCTCCCACGTAATAAGCCCTCCTTAATGCTCTCTACTTTCATTACTCATGATAAGTCCTGAGTGGGTACCTTTTCCTCTTACCGTCTTCATGGAAAAATGGCAGCAGCTGACTCACCTTAGCTGCCTTCCCTTGTCACAAAGGATGCAGGGCAAGGCTCCCGTGCCAGTGAGTGGGCTCACCCTCCCTTCTACACCCAATTTCCAGCTGCTCCCTACCTGCCCCTCCAGCCTGCACTCTTTGAAGTTCCGGCTCTCAGAGTGTTGTTTCCCTCGGCCTGCGCTACCTGCCCCAGGGCTTTGCCTGTCACTGGGTAGCAGGTTAGCATCTTACTTTTTCTCTTCCATTTCTAATATGTTCATGAAATTCTTACTTAGTAGGCCACTTCTTTTTTTGGTTATCTTCACATATTCCAGACAGGATCAAGACACACTGAAATGACAGTACACAAGCATTTTATTTTCTACAAGTCTCTTTTCCTTGTCTCTTTCCTCCATTTTCCCCCCTGCCACAGCTGGCCAGTTTAGCTGGCTGGTGGAAGTAACATTACACCATTAACCCCACCCCTTTCACCTAACAGTCGCAGCTTAAAGACATTTATCTGCAATTTCCATTTCAAAATCCACTCTACAAAATGCCTGCATTTATCCTAATTGTGAAGGTTCTCTTCTGTTTCACAAGCCAAAAGCATTGCAGTCTGAATTAGAAACGGTGACCCGCTCTTTAGAGCTGCATCACAGCCACTTGGTTTTGGTCGGTGAATCGCCTCTGTGTTTATAACAAGGTAGAGAAGATGCAATCGACTGAATCAAATTTCCATCAAGATCCACCCTCCCCATATGAAGGTTTATTAACAAGTTGTAGGTTTTTTGGAATCTTAACCAGCTGCATCTTGTTCTGTCAGAAATTGTTCCACAAGGAACTCCACCCCCATAAATCGATCAATCAGTTAGTAACTGCAGAGGCAAATGTCTTGTCAAGGCTGTGGTCCCTCACAACCTGACATTCTACATAAATCTGTTCTGATGCTCTCCCATCTGAGAGCATGAGCAGACAATGTTTAGACAATGACCAGACCATAGAGGACAACAGAACTCTGCCCCACGGCTCCTCCAGTAGTCAGTCTGCAAGCCAGATCACAGCCTTTACAGAAATTCTCCCACAAAGTTTGGTGCTTGACCAAGTCAATGACTGCCAGTTTCCTATTTTTTTTTTTTGGCCTTGCTCTGCTTCTAACTCAGGACCAATCAGAAAAAATAGACTATTCTCCCCAAACCAATCATAGAAGATGCCCTACCTCTTGCTAGCCTCTCTTCAGCTTCTCCATGCCAAAAATGTCCGATCAGAACATATCAGAAACCAATTTTAGTATAAAGTTTTCTCATTCCCACCTGTTTTGAGCTTCGGAAAAATGCAAGGGATTATGCCTGACGTCCTTACTACCGCAAACTCTGATCAACACCTTTTTGCCTTCACCCAGGTAGTCTTTGTCATTTCCACAGGATTCATGGAGGTTCACCTGGGGTACCTCAAGCACTGCCCGTTGCTGCTGACCCTGGGGTTCGGTCAGGTGCAGTACCCGTGGACAACCCTTGTGCTCTGCTGCTTGTGGCTTACTGAGTCTGCACAGATGCGGTAAGTCAGCACGAACTTGAACTCCTCTGTCTTTGCACTGAGCTCCTTGGCTATGTGTTTGGTACCCAAGTTTTATTATCAGTTCCCATTTGTTTGACGTCCTCAGCACTATTCCTATTCGTCCATTTTCGCTTTTGTTTGTGCTTCTGTTTGTGCTCTGCCTGAAAGTGGAGTTTATCATAACAATACTCAACAGCATAATGCAGTGAAGGAGAAACACAGGGCACGACACAGTCACAGGCCCTAACAGCCTGTTGTTCCCGCGAGCGTCACAGACCCACGAGTGTATGGTGTTTAATCAGACGGGCTTCCACTTAAACAAACTTTGCTGTGGGCCACTGATACAACTGGATGAGTGAGGTCTTACTTTCATTTTAATTTTTGGTTCTGGGAGCTTGGCTCTGATCCAGGGAGAGTGTTGTCTTTGCTCTGCTGCCTGCCAGGGACACAGACTCTCAGCTCTGCTTCTATAGACAGCCAGCAGGGTGGGGGTCTGCACGGGAAGTACACAGGCCGTACTGGGACGAACCACTGTCAAGTCTCAAGTCTACATCTTCTCCTCGAGAAAACTCCTGCTTATTCTATGCACTCTCTTTATAGTCCTAATTCTTGGGCATTGCTCTCTAAATGGCGTAACTTCAGAAAGGATGATGTGGCCTTGAGGGGCACTTTCATGAATGCTGACTTGATCAAAATTCTTCACTTGAGAGGTGCCTTGGGGGAAAAGGGAACAAGATATCCTGGGCCCCGTGGGCAGCATTTCTTCGTTGGTGTGTAGAGGCCTCCAAATAATCTTGTGGTTCAAAAATTGCTTCTTTAAAGGATTCTTTGGCCAAAGCTAATGAACAATTTGATAAACGTGAGCAACAAAAAGCTGGACTTACTTCCCAGGTAAATCCATCTGCCCCCCATCCTCCAGCCGCCTCCCTATTCTAGGTTTCCTTTCCTCTTCTCCTTCTCACTCCTTACACTCCTCTGTCATCTCCTCCCTCCTCTTCCTCTTGTCCATACCCCCTACACTTCCCAAGGATCCTCTTAAGATGCTAAAACACCAGTTGCCTCTCCAGATTTATCCTTGCCAGAGCAAGGTATGAAAGCAACTCTAAAACTTAAACTTCATATATGATATGAATTAAGAAGCAATAAATCACTTTGCTAAACATAGGCGGAACCAGCAATTATTCATAGAATTTAGAGCTCTTTTGAATAGATAGGACTCATGGCTGCTTGACATGTATCAACTTAAACACACGTTGACTGGAACATCAGAAGCCAAATCTAAATTGCAAAAAATTATTGGACTGACCCGAAAGGGGACTGACAGGATCTCTCTTTCCACAGTAAACCTGAGTCAAAAAAGCATGAAAAGGTAGGGCCAAAGTCTCATAAAATCCATACCTGAATTATTTCCAATCAGTGGCTGGACCACAATTCAATCATGCGAACAGAAAAAAGAAACCCTAGGGCATTTTCAGGATAGACTAGAAAGTACCTTCAACAGCATCTGGCAGTTAAAAAGGTGCTGATGAAACCACCACCCTTCCATCTATTTTTGTGAATGGAATTATACCTGAACTTGGAGACCTACTTTATAAACAGAAATTGGAAATACTGCCTTACTTGACTTACAACATCCTACAGGACATTTTGAAAGGGTTCAGGGGAAAAAATGAGACGGGATCCAAAACAAATGTATGGTCCTGGAGACCCAATGGTTCACTTCCTGACTGATCACCTGCTGACATGGACGTGTGTACACATTGCAACAGCAAGGACCCGGGAAGAGGGTTGCCTCATCTTACAAAAGAAACACCAAGTTGAAGAAAAACCCCTCCATTCAGATAAGTGAGGATGCTCCAAGGAAAGAAAAAGTACCCAATATCCTGCCTCACCTTTAAACACTCAAAACGAATTAACTGTAAATACAGACGGCCACTCTCCCCATAGACATAAGAGCTACTCTTTCTTCATTAAACCCGCCGCCTTTGTGCAAGCTCTTGCTCAGAGTAAACATGTCACGCAGGTGGTAGGCTTTTCAAATAATGCACACTTTCCCCCTATTTATCAATCTTAACTGTAAGCTAACCCTCAGGTCCTTGAATGAAAAATGTTTCTCCCTGCTCAATAAGAAGAGACGTACTTTGAAAATGAAATTCTAATATTAAGTGTAAACCAGAGGGGCTATTTTTGAGGTTCCAGAGCACTCCTCTACTCAGGACCAAGGTACATCTGCCCTAGGTACATCTTTCCCCTCTGTTATATTGATGCATACCTCCGGTAAAGGCCTTGACACACGGATCATTCCAGTTTCCAGTTGCTGCAGTAACGTATTACACAAACCATGGCTTGTAATGACACACATTTATTATTTTACAATTCTGGGGGTCATACATTGAAAACATGTCTCTGTGGGTTAAAATCAAGGTATCGGCAGAGCTGCATTCCTTCTAGAGGTTACAGAATCCATTGCCTTTTGCTTTTCATCTTTTAGAAGCCACCTAAATGCCTTGGATCACCACTGGGTTTGAAGTTCTATTGAAGTTCAGATAAATCAGACCAAATAGTTACTCCAACTTCCCTAGTATCCCTTGAACCAGAAGCAAAGAAAGGCCTTTTTGTACCCCACGCCAGCCCTTGGAACACCCATCCATCCAGGAAAGAAACAAAACAAGAGGCAATATTGATCTGTTCAAGACCATCAACAAAACCTCATCCCTCGCTTCCCAGTAGTACCTAACCCAAACCCACACTATCATAAACTCCAATAAAGTCACTTACTGCAAGGTGGTGAATCTCTAGACCAGTAAAGTCAATACCTCTGTGCCTAATCCTTGGGAAGACAACAAGATACCTGGATAGTTATGCCTTGGGGATTTACCAGAGCCCCCAACCGCTTCCCCCAGATTCTCAATTAAGACTAGAAGATCCAAATTCCTCTCGTGATCCAGGTCTGACACAGTATGTAGATGATTTCCTGCTTTTTGCAGATGATGATGCAGCCTGTAAAAAGGATTCCTTTTGCTTGCTCTCAGCCTTAGCAGAAAAGGACAGAACATTTCAGAAGACAAATTAGCTTTGGCAAAACAGAAACCAGTATTTAGGGTCTGAAGAGGAAAACACCACACTTTCCTGAAAGACTAAAGACCATCCAAGCTTATCCTAACCCCCTCCCAAAATGACAGCTTAGAGGATTTTGAGATTGAACTCATGTTGCAGATAATACGTGCCAAATTCTTCAGAGATTGCAACAACCCTCTGTGATCTAAGGCTGCAGAAAGACATGCTCTCCTCAGAGGAGCCAAGCATGAACAAGCGTTCCGTAACCTGAAGAAGCTCTTTAAAAGCCTCCTCCCCTAGGCATCTGTTATTACGAAAAACTCTCTTTCAATTTGTTCCTGAGAGACCTGAACAAGTTGAGGTTTTAACTCAACTTCGTGAGAATCATCCAAACCTCTTTGCTTACTATAACCTCACCCTTGACCTAGTTGCGAAGGCTTCACCTTGTCCCTGGGCAATAGCTGTAGCTGCAAAACTCATCAAGGCTTTTGATGAATTAGTTCTATGCGTCCAAGTTGATCTCAGGGTTCCTCACATAGCACAAACCTTACTCCTGAGAGCCAACAACACTTCTAGCCTATTCATTTACCAGATTTGGTTCCTCTGTCTTTCTCACATTACTATTCACCACTGCGATATCACTATTATAATCCTACCACTCTCCTGCCCCACCAGGTGAAGGGAAATTTTATGACTATCATATGTAAGTTAAGGGACTCTGTACCTCACTCAGATTTACTAGAGGCTCCCTTGAGAACCATGGCCTGTTATTATTTCTTGATGGATTTTATCTCAAAATAAAAACTGAAGGTTATCAAGTAGGATATGTTATCACCAATTTAAGTTCTCCTTTAGAATAATATACTTCCTTAGTTGACATAAAATAGGTTCAGGTAGCAGAACTTATTATGCTTATTAGAGCTTACCATCTGATCACAACCAGAGAATAGACACAGAAACAGGAGGTATGCTTATTTTCCTCTTTTATTCTAGAGAGAGGGGGAGGGAGGGAGAAAGAGAGGGAGAGAAACATCTATGTGAAAGAGAAACTTTGATCGGTTGCCTCTTGCACTTAAACTGGGGACCAAACCCACAACTCAGGCAAGTGTCCTGACTGGGAATCGAACTGGCAACCTTTTGGTTTGCAGGAAGATACCCAACCAAGCCACACTGGCCAGGGCAGGTATGCTTTTAATAATACATGTTTTTTGAATACTTTAGAAACAAAGGAATTTCTCACTTCTGCAGGAACTTCATCAAAAATGGACTAATTAAGGAACTTTTAGGTGTTTCCTAGAGAGGTAACTATTATAAAGGTTGAGGCTGGTGCGAAAAGAGATACTATGGCAGTGAAAGACAATACTTTAACAGATCATTCTGCCAAACAACCAGCCTCCACTCAGGTTACAATCCTAATTAAACCTCAAAGGATAAATTCCTTGAGGGATTCAAAGAGGCCATGATGGAATATCAATAGCATCAATAAAAATTAACAAACTTTTCAGAAACCCATGAGCCTCCTTCGCATTAGCATTCATGGCTATATGGCCCACTGCCTCAGGGCATAGCAGTTTTTCACCCATGAACTGGCGACTTCAAGTCGCAGTTGCATGGGGATCTCTGATACCATACTTTGACCTGCTGTACAAAGATATGACAAAATACTGTAAGGGACTCATGAAGTGTACTTATTGCCAACAATTTAAGGCTGCCTTCCTACAACATCATCTTAAACAGCCTCTCCATGATCTTCATCCAGGAGATCAGACATCAGAAAACAATGTCTTTGATCCTCATTAGCAGGGACCTTCGCAGATGCTCAGCAAAAAATATTGCAGTAAAAGTCTAGGGAGCCAATCTTTGGTTTATGTTTTACAAGTAAAGAAGCAGTTCTTCATTGCTTCTAAGCAACACAATTGGAAGGCTACTTCAGCAGGAGATCTTAAACCGAAGATTCTCAGAGATCTTACAGAAGCAGCTGGTCTTCAGATGAAGAGAGCTGACTCACACCAACAGAAAAAGAGTATGACTTTATTCTCAAAAAATTAAAAATGTAACTACCTTATGACCCTCTGATTCCACTTTTGGATACACAGCTGAAGAAATCCACAACACTAACTTGAAGAACATATGCATCTCTTTGTCTATTGCAGCATTGTATAGCACTGCAGCATAATAGCCAGGAATAGAAGCAGCCCACGTGTCCATCAATAGATGAGTGGATTAAAAAACTGTGGTGCATATGAATATACAATGGAATATTGCCATAAAAAAGAATAGTCATAAAAAAGAATAAAATTTTTCCATTTGCAACAGCATGGATGTACCTAGAGGGTATTATGATAAGTGAAGTAAGTCAGACAGAGAAAGACAAACACCATATGGTTTCACTTATATGTGGAATCTAATGAACAAAATAAAGAAAGAAACAAAATTGAAACAGAATTATAAATACAGAGATCAGACCTCTCTCTGCCAGAGGGGAGAGGGCTGGGGGGACTGAGTGAAAAAGGTAAAGGAATTAAGAAGTACAGATTGGTAGTTACAAAATAGTCACAGGGATGTAAAGTACAGCATAAGGAATATAGTAAATAATGCTGTAATAACTATGTGTGGTGCCTGGTGGGTACTTGAAATATCAGGGGACCACTCTGTAATGTGGTTGTCTAACCACTATGCTATGGATACAAAACTAATAAAAATAATATTGAATGTAAACTGTAATCTAAAAATTGAAATATTTTTAAAAGGCAATCACCTCAGACAGCAGACAGCTTCTGCCTGATGCAGCAGATTGAGGCTCGTGTCTAATTCAAATTTCATTTTATCTTCTTGCCTATAACCATTCTTCTTCTCATTTTCTATAGACTCTTGCTGGCAATCCACTCACAATGGCCCTTTTTATTTTTATCATTTATTAAAGTATAGCTGTCATACAACATTATATTAGGTTCAGGCATATTACATACTGATTCAACATTTATATACCTCACAGTATGATCACCACAATAAGCCTAGTAACCACCTGTCACCATGCAAAGTTATTACTATATTATTGACAATTTCCCCTATGCTGTGCATGACATCCTCCTGACTTATTTATTTTATAACTGGAAGTTTAAAATAAATTTTCACCTATTTCACCCATTCCTCCATGCCCTCTCTCTTCTCTGGAAAGCACAAGTCTATTTCTGGTTTATTAGTTTGTTTTTAGATTCCACATATAAATGCAATTATACAGCAATTTGTCTTTCTCTGTCTGACTTATTTCACTTACCATAACACCATTTGTGTCACATCTTCTCTATCCGCTCCTCTATCAATAACACCTAGGTTGCTTCCATATCTTGACTATTGTAAACTAATGCCTACTCCTTTTCAAAATAGTATTTTTATTTTGTTCAGACAAATACCCAGAAGAGGCATTGCTGGGTTTTATGGTAGTTTCATTTTGAATTTTTTTAGGAAACTCCATACCGTTCCTAATAGTGGCTGTACTGATCTAAAATCCCACCAACAGTGTGTGAAGGCTCCCTTCCATCCACATCTTTGCCAGCATTCATTGGGTGGTTTTTTGATAATAGCCATTCGGACATGTGTGAGGTGAAATCTCAATGTGATTGTGATTTGCATTCCCCTAGTGATTAGTGATGCTGAGCACTTTTCACATGACCCTTTTCTCTTTTTTCCTCTCTACTACAATTTTTAAATCAGAACATATTCCAATGCCATTCTGAGATCCTCCCAAACAGGAGCCACTGCCCACTTATTTATTGACGTATAGGTCATCCATAACCAGATGCCCTGATAAACACTTCTGAGTAATGTTGGTCTCGTCAAATGGCACCATAAGGAGTTACAGCTGATGCCAGTTCCATTTGCACCTGCACAGACAAAGGACCTTCAACAAATCAACCTGTGACTTTGCTATTTTTTCTCTACCCCCAAAGAACCAATTATTACTACCTACTGATCAAAACCTAGATAATTATAAATTTGAATTCCAAAATCTTTGCTGGACAGTGAGCCAATTACTTGCTACTTGGAAGAGAGTAATAGGGATTCAAACACATAACTCAGGTAATGTAAGGCCTTGGCTCCAAACTCATGTGATGAAAATTTCTTTTTGTTTTTATGGCTCTCCATGTGCCCTGCTGGTTACTACTTCATTTGTGACCAGGATGCCTGGTTCTGTTTGCCTCAGACTAATACCACATACACTTTCAGAATAATATTCCAAGACTTCTCAGTACATGGAGGCCCTAATTCTAAAAATCATACAGGCTTGAAATTCCTCCTCAAATACGCTTCAAAATGAGGCCACCCTTGATTATTCAGGCACGCTACCTAAGAGAACGACTGACTCATTGTTTACATGAACAGTGAGAGAAGTGCTCCAACAGTAAGATTCATGTATCACATAAATAGAAAAGACTGTGAGAAACTTAGCATTAACTCCAGCAGAAGTTTTAACAATGTTATCCTTGCCCTAGATGCACTACACATCAGTCTCAACTCATCAGAAGAAGCAGTAATGAACAATCTCATTGCTTTCGATTTTGTTTGCTAGTCAAAGGGGCCTCTGTGCCATTGCCAATACTTCTTTCTGTGCATGGGTCAATGAAGCAGGCAAAGTAGAACAGCCTACTTTGCCTTAAAAAAAGGTTACCTGGATCTCCAGTGTTATCCTTATACCCTATGGAATTTGTTCTTGTGGCCTGAATTGGGCAATTGAGGTTCCTGGTTCAAAAGCATCTTACAGGGACTAATTGTTCTTGCTTTTGTCATATATACACAAATATATATATATATATACATGCACACGTGTATATACATGATACATACACAAATATACATAATATATACACATATATACTATACAGTATATATGTGTGTGCTATGTGTAATACATATATACACTACACACACACACACGTGTGTGTGCTAATACATACATAGATGTGTGTATATATATTTGAGCATATACAGAAGTACATGGACAGTATGATAAGCCATGTATTCATTGCCCAGTCTTACCAAATATCAACTCATAGACAATCTTTTTCATCTATAGTTCCTTAATTCTCACCCCATTTTACTTCATTTGAAGTAAACCCCAAACATCATCATTTCATTTTTAATATTCCTTAAGTACCTGTAAAAGATAAGATCTCTCTTATAAAATATAACCATAATAACATTATTACCTCTAAAGTTTGTTAAAATTATCCAATACCAGTTGCTTGCACTTTAAATCTATTATGGTGAGAAATTTAACATTGATTTATACACACTTCAATTGTTTCCACACATTTATAGCTCCTTTTCCATTTTCACTTTTCTTTAAAATTATGTTCATAAAAATGAATGGTTAGTTATTGAATAACTTCTATATTTTTGTCAAGAGGAAGGATTTGGGCTAGAATCGAATTTTGTCTCTATTAATTACTGTCCTCAGTGCCTTAGGTGAGTTTCCTTCATAATTTGTTAGTATTTTAATACTCAAGCAACCCAAAGTGTAATATTTACTATTTAGTTTAGTTTAATACAGTAAAAAGAATTATGGCAAAATGATACTATTGAGAATATGTATGAGGATTTATTTAAGAAGAACCATAAATATTCTTTTAAATATCTTCAAAATATTTACCAGTTCCTTCAGAAATAATTTACCTGAGGGATGATGAGTTTTTTTGCCTGTCTGATTCATTTATAAGGTTCAGTTTATTTACTGAAGATTATTGATGCACAGTTACCCGTAAATTGAGAAAATCTCCTGTAGGCTGCATATTTAAGCAAAGCCCTTCCCTGTCATTTGTCATCCTCTAAACACATCCTGACCACTTTGACACCACCAGTTTTGAGCAATTGATTTTCAAGGCAAACATCTGAGGGCAGTGGATGAAGGGGAGGTCGTCTGAGCACTCCTGTTTTTGTGAGTCAGTCATTTACCTCAATGAAAAAGATTTTACTTCACCAAGTAAATAAAGAATCCTTTTAAAAAGATAAAGGGAAAATATCTTAGAATCATTCTATATAGTTATTTCATGAGATGTTATTTTTCTTTCCATTCCTCTTGATACCCCCCCCCCCCAAAACCATAGTAAATGCCACAGCATCTCAAAATATTTGCAGACCTTATGCAGGGGGAGACTTAGAATCAGAGCAAATTCAACTAGTGGATCATGTCTTTTACCCCATTTGAGAACTAACAACAATGATGAAATGAAACAAAAAGTCCTTAAGAGATTTTTTTTCAACCAGATAAAAGGATGGTAGAGAGAGAAGAATATACTCAGAAAACCATGTTTTTGACTTAGCGATAGAAAAATGTATTAGCCAAATGTACTATCAATGGAAGTGCCTTATTTTCAGCTGTCAAACAATAAAACTGGCTTCTGAATTAGGTATTTTCCTCCCACAAACCTTAGGAGACATAAGTTGAGATCCTTAGTGCAAGCATGTCCTAAAACCAGTTAAATCTAAATTTAATTTTCTGTGGTATTAACTTGGGGCTTGTTTCTGTTCTTTAAGTGAATAACACCAACTTTTCTGTTAAATATTTTCTAGGAAGAAAGACCAGAAAATATAATTGAAAGATGCGAAGATAATCTCTGCTTGCTTGTTGCTCTTAAACTGACTTTTAGATCCTGAGTGCCAATGAAAAATATCAAATGTCAAATCTTTCAACTATAATAACTCCATTCTTCTTGGCTTGTTCCATCAGCCTCAAATAAATTCTGTAAAAAGGAAGATGCTCTCAATCACTCATTTAAATTTTAAAAAGTTATAAATTTCACAACTCTTACTAGAATTAATCTTGGCACTGTGATCAATTAAGGTAAGTAAACCTTTCTCCAGCATTAAGATACTGGCCTCAGCTCCACTTCATAAAGAAATGAAAGGCTACCTAAGAACTTTGTCAGCCTCCAGCCAGTACAACCCACACACGTGTATGACTTCTGCTCGAGACCCCCCTCCTGTACAGATAGTGTCCCTCCTCAGATTCACGTCTACATCCCACCCATGTTCTGGATTTCACTCTATTTTCTATTTCCTCTTTTTGGCTTTTCCATCTCTTCCCCACCTAACAGTCTCTATGCCTCATGCTTTTAAACACACCCAATCCTCTCTGATTTAAAAGAGAATATATAATGCAGTGGCTTAAAAAATCAGTTTCAAATCCCAGCTCTTCCACTTGCTGCGTGTGGATTGTGATTAACCTCATTCTCATCTCCTTTTTCTCGTGTGCAAGAGCAGAGTAACAAGAACATTCCCTCACAGCATAGTTATGAACACTGCACAACAACATTTCCACAAAGCACTCAGCACTTGGTAAGCTCTTAGAACATACCACTTGCATTACTACTGCTAATTTTGAACTCTCCTCAGCCTCATATTCCTTCCAGCCATCCTCTATCCCTCTCCTTCTCTTCAGAGCAAAACTTTTTTTTCTAAACTCATTTTAACCTTACAGAAAAGTTGCAAAAGTATTGCCAAAAGTTCCCATATGCCCTTCACCCAGCTTCCCCTAATGTTAGCACATTGCGTGACCATGGTACAGTGATCAAACTGGGAAATCATCATTATGCAACTCTACTCAACTACAGACCCATACGACTTTCCCCAGTTTTTCCACTAATGTCATTCTTTTGTCCCAGGATCCAATCCTGGATCCCACATTGCACCTAATTTTTATTTTTCCTCAGTCCTCTGTGACCTTTGTCTTCCCTAGTTATGACTTTAACATTTTTGAAGAGAACTAGCAAGTTATTTTGTAGAATGTCCTTCAGTTTGGGTTTGTCTGATATTTTCTCATGGTTCCAACTTGAAAAATTCTTGCATTTTTAGCAAGGATACCACAGAAATAATATTGTGTCCTTCTCAAGATATCATGTCAAGAAATTTATGATACAATGTGTCAGAGCAAAACTTTGTGTAAGAATTATCTCCTCTCACGGATCCTACTTCATCTCTTCTTTCCTGTTTCTCAATCCACTGTTCAGTCCCCATAACTCTGCTAAAACTACTCTTGTCAAGGACACCAAGAACTCCTTAGCTGTTTAATTTAAAATAAACTCTCAGTCCTTTCCTCTCGGACCACATGGGAACCTCAATACTGGGAGTGCTCTCTCCCTCGCGACACATGCACTCACCCGTAACAAGGCCACACTTGCCTCGTCCATCACTGACCTTTCTGAGAGCTGTTCCCAGGCCCCTTCCCTGGCTCCTTTCCTAATACCCCATCTCCAAATGTCAGAGTGCTTCTCTCGAACTATGCATTCTCCCTGGAAGACTTCATCTATGTCTCTGGTGTCACCTGCCATCCATACACAGACAATTCTCTCAGTTCTCCTTCCTCACTGTGTACCCACATATACCACTGTATTACAAACATTTTCATAAGATAGTCTATAGGAACCATAAACTGAGCATATCCCCCAATAAGTCCTGCCATAGCCCTAAAGTTTAGCCTTGTAAATATGATGTATTTTCATTTCAGGAGGACCCCCAAAGCCTACTAAACCACCATAGATATAAGCTCAGCAAAGCAGAGAGTGGGTCAGGGATGTCATCTGTTCTTTGCAATGATTTTTATTAATGCAGTCTGAGATTGCTTTAGATTCTGTGGTGGCACATCACATCATTGACGCGTATTGAGCTGACTACAAAAGATAAGTCCTTGCATTTTTAATAAATATATCACTGTAGACATTTCCCCAACCCTATAGTTGAACAGATAGAATGTAGGACAGACCATGTCACTCTGTTGACTATGGTGTATCACTCAAGTCTGATATATTCTGGGATCTAAACACAGTAATTCAATTATTCATTAAATCAAGACATACTGAATAAGCACTAACTGCTTGATATTTTGTGAGACACTGGAGGCACAATAGTGGGACAGACTCCTACTTGTCACCTCAGTCCATCCTTTTCTTCTTCCACAGGATTTTAGTTCAATCTGGGTTTCTGGCCATCGGCTACCTGCAACACTCCTGAAGAAATGTAATGGAAGTCACAGACGTGACTTTAGTTTTTTTGGTGGTGACATTAAAGTAAAAAGAAGTGAAATTCATTTTAATAACATATCTTATTTAGCCCAAAATATCCACAATATTATCATTTCAACATGTAATATGTAAAAAGTATTAACAAGATAGATATGTATTTTCTTTATTCTAAGTTTTTGACCGGTGTGCACGGTACACCCAGAGCACACCTCAGCTCAGGGCAGCCACAGTTCAGGAGTTCAATAGACTCACGTGGCCATTGCCACCATGTTGGATAGTTTGGAGGTAGAGCAACGTAGCCATGCTATTGCCGATAAAATGTAAATGGAAGTTAAACTTGCAATTCACACTTCGATTGCTTAAAAGTAAACTACTTATATTTTAAAGTCTCTCATACAGAAGCTAAAGAGCATAAAAGTTGAACAAGCAATGACATTCCAGCCCCTATATTTGCCATCCCTCCCATTTGTAGACTTAATAACTATGTATTATTAATTTTCATCTAAAACATAGGAACTAATTACAAGGAAAAAAAAAAGAAAAAGAAAACAGGAGAAACAGGACAGAGCTGTGCCACACACAACTGGAGACTTCCGTGTGTAGGCTGTAACCCTTTAGTCAGCAGCCCTTGTACAGTCACTCAGAGAGTTACTGATCTTAATTGTCTTCGTGTCCAACCCACAGTCCTCCAAGCTGCCCTGTCATAATGGCCAAGGGTTTAGGAGATATGTGTTTGGCCCAAGAGCCTCTCAAGCACATCTCTTGACATTTCTGGGCATATAATGCCACCAATTAAGGAGGCAACTCACACAAATTTTACAATGTTGTTTTCTATGTCATATCTTATCCCTGACCCTCACCTAAGATAGTGTAATAATAACTATTGGGTCCCTGGCATGACTACTTATAGTGGTGTAAAGATTAAGCAGGAATACCAAAACATTCATCATTAGAGGTTGGTGGTAGATTTCCAGGATTTCTACATTTGAAAAGAATGTATATTCTGGTGCTTTTGTGTGAAATGCTCTGAGGATATCAATGAAATCCATCTGATCTAGTGTGTCATTTAAGGCTGCCATTTCCTTGTTGATTTTCTGCCTGGAAGATCTGCCCATTGATGTCAATGGGGTATTAAAACCCCTTTCTATGACTGTAATACTATAAATCTTTCCCTTTATGTCCATCAAACTTTGTTTCACATATTTAGGTGCTCCTATGTTAGGTACATAAATGTTTATAAATGTTATATCCTCTTTTAGATTGCTCCCTTTATCCTTAGGCAGTGTCCTTCTTTGTCTCTAGCTATAACCTTTGTTTAAAAGTCTATTTTGTCAGATATAAGTATTGCTACCCCAGGTGGGTTATTTTTTTTAAAATTTCAATTGTGTGAAATATGTTTTTCCATGCCTTTGCTTTTAGTCTGTGTGTATCTTTCATTCTGAGTCTCTTGTACACAGCATATATATGGATCTTGTATTCTTATCCATTCAGCTACCCCATGTCATTTAATTGGAGCATTTAAGTCATTTACATTTAAAGTCACCATTAATAGGTATGTATTTATTGTCATTTTATTCTTTTAACTATATTCTTCTATTTTGTTTCTTTTTTTCTATTTTCTTCTTAAAGCAGGCCCTGTAACATTTCTTATACTAGTCTGGTGGTAACAAACTCCTTTAGCTTTTTTTTTTTTTTTTGGTCTGGGAAGCTCTACATTTCTCCTTCAATTTTAAATGACAGTCTTGCTAGGTAAAATAGTCTTGGCTGTAGGTCCCTGCTTCTCATCATTTTGAATGTTTCATGCCAGTCCCTTCTGACCTAAAATGTTTCTGTTGAGAAATCAGCGGACAGTCTTATGGGAGCTCCCTTGTAGGTAACTGTTTTTCCCTCGAGGCCTTTAAGATTATCTCTTTGTCTTTAATCTTCCCAATTTTAATTATGATGTGCCTTGACGTAACCCTCATTGGGTTCTTCTTGTTTGGGACTCTGTGTGCTTCCCAGACTTGTATGTCTCTTTCCTTTTGGTCATTATTTCTTCAAATAGGTTCTTGATACCTTGCTCTATCTTTTCCCCTTCTGGTGCCTCTATGATGCAGATGTTGTTACACTTCATGTTGTCCCAAAGGTCCCTTAAACTGTTATATTCTTCATTTCTGACTAGTCCTTTTTATGGTTTCAGTGTCCTTTACATGCTATTGACCATCCTTATAATTGTTACTTTGAACTGTATATATAAATTGCTTGCCTCCATTTCATTTAACTCTTTTTCTGGCAATTTCTCCTGTTATTTCATTTGGGGCATGTTTCTTTGTTTCCCCATCTTGGTTGCCTCTTTGTGTTTTTTCCCTATGTATTAGATAGATCTGCTATGACTCCTAGTTTTCATGGGGTGGCCTTATCTAGGAGGTGTCCTCTGTGGTCCATTGGTGCAATCTCCTTTATCACCTGAGCTGGGTGCTCCAGAAGTGTCCCTTGGAAGTGTCCCTTCTGTGAGTCAAGTGGGCCCTCCTGTTGTAACTGAGTCTTGATTGCTATTGGTCCATTCATGCATGGGATCGACCCTTAGGCTGGCTGATTGTGAAGCTAAACCCTGACCATGTTGTGCAAGCTGCTGTGTAGTTGCTGCCCACATGAAGCAGAATTTGCCTCAGGAGGAACCGGTGCCTGCCGAGATATCCCTACGCATATACTATGAGAGCATATGTGAAGCTTATTGGATCCTGCTCTGATGTTGTCTGAAGGTGGCCACTGGGTGCGTTGGTTCTGGCCCTTTTGGGAGAGACTCTGGTTCAGGTCAATGCCTGTGACTGGCCCTTGGCAACCTGTTTGGAGCAACAAGTGACCCACAATTTGTGGCTGCCTCTGCTGGGCCTGGGTTTGAGCAGCAAGGACCAAGCTGTGCACCAAGGCAGGATCTTACCAGCACCAGTCCTGGGAACAGATCAGCAAAAATCCCAAAGCACCTGCCTCTGCCTTGTTAGGCTCAGTCACTGAAAGAGCCACTGGCTGTACTCCTCAGCAGGGCATAAGCTCCTCAGGGTGTGGAGAGAGAAAGTCCAAAGTGTGGGGCTATTGCTTTCTTCCAGGCTTAATTCTGCATTTGCATAAAAGAACACTTTTTTATTTAGATTCCATGTTACAGATCAAAACATAGGATTTGCAAAAGTACTTATATTCATTTTTATAGACTGAAGAAATTATATTCATATTAAAGATATTATCACTGTTTTTGTTATTATTTCCTGGGTTGGGGTAGCCAGTGTCATCCCTCAGTGAGTCACTTCATGTTCCCAGTGGCAGACAGTCTGGGTGAATTAATAGCAAGGGTGTGTTGCAGAGTCTGTTTCAATCATTGCCTTAGTAGCACTGTGTTATGAATAAAAAATATTATTTTTACATATACCTCACAAGTGCAGATTAGGAAAGAAAAAAACTCTAAGTCTATGGCAAATAACAAATCAACAAATAAAACACAGTCTAAAAGTTTGTTGATCCACTTCCCAGGAAGTTACTGTTGTCCAATGATGGCGGCTCTCTCTCGCTCGCCTCCCCCTTGCTGCCGCTTGGGAGAAGGGTGGCTTGTGAGTGGGAAGACAGCATGGGACACATAAAGGGTTGTTTTCGCTGGCTTGTCAGTGTGTCCCATTAGAGGGCTACATCTGGTCACAGATATGGCTCAGCCTCTGACAGACTTGAAAGTGTGGGCCATTCGCTCTTTCTAGTTGGCAAGTCACAATAATGACCACTAATGGCACTTGTCCCAAACATATAGGATTCTTTATGAAACATAGTTTGAGATTTCAATAGGAACATTTTTTTAAGCAAACAGGGAAATGTAAAATGTTTTATTATTTTCTTTACCATCCTGGTGAGTGGTGAAGAAATATTTTGAAGTATTTCAGCATCCATGAACTTTCAGCAGCACCCTTGTGTTATATTAGATCCTTCCCCCCTAAACCCACATGTAGTAAAATTAAGGACGACAGCAAAGTCAGTTGAATGAGCATTAAAAGTAAAGACCCACAAAAACTTCTATATTACAGAACTCTCTCAAAACCTCTTCTTCTCAGGAGGGTAGTTAAAAGAAAGAACTTGGGAAGAACACATTTGTCTGTTGCCACCTCAGAGTTTACAGAGTAATTTACCCAAACATGACCTTCTTTAGAATGTACAATTCAGTGAGGCATTATTATTTTATTACTTTTATTATGCCTGACTAATAAATAGGAAACCCGAGGTTTAGCAATATTAAGTTATTTGGGGTCAAACAGCTAATAAGCAGTATTAACAGGTTTCTTAGTTCAAGTCTAGTGTTCCTGCCACAAATGGCCTCAAAAGACCAAAAAAAAAAAAAAAAAGCCTAAAAGGCCAGACTTGGAAATACTTAAACACACAGGACCTGGTAAAAATAAAAGAACCATACCAAGAATAAACTCTAACTATGTACCTCTAAATGACAAAACATAAAGGAAACATAAACACTAATTTTTAAAATCAAAATTGAAATTGTTATACACAGATAAAATGCCCATAGATAAATTCATTCCTGTGTGTTACATATTTGGGTGGTTGAAGTTATTTTCTATTTCATTTTAACAGTATACATCTTTAGAAGTTTAGAAAAATACAGTTTTATTTTCCTTTGCAGTTGACTTATCTCAGTAAGTACTGATTTGCATAACCACACAAATCCACATTCAAGCATTTGTCCTGTACCTACTATGTGCCAAAAACCCAATGACCCTCATGCTCGAGGTGGAGTCATGACTAGAAGCCAGATCATTGCCTCTTTTTTCCAGAAACTGGTACACACACCATGTTGTCTTCCTGAAATACACCACAGTGAGTGGATTGGCTCTCTAGTCCACTCAGGCCTGTGCTCTGTCGTGACAATGGTACACGTGGACAGGGTTGGCTGTTGGAGCACACCAATCTCATAAAGCTATGAAGAGGCATCCAAACAGATTTCATTTAGGCCGTTCTTGGACCTATCTGTATGTTTAGTATCTAAACTTACCTCCGTTCAGTTAAAGAAAAAAAATTTTAAGGCATAAAATCAAATATTTTAAAGCTGAGTTGGAACAGAAACTTACTTTTTCTTTCATTATAATTAAACAATGTGTCTACAGTTTCACTTTTTAACCTAGATTTATGTATTTTGTAATCAGATCTAAACATGATATTAACTAAGAAGCTATTTGATGTGAAACGTTCATTATAAGGAAAAAATGTGAAAATACCCGTGAATTTTCAATTCTCCAAACCACACAACTATCCTTCCCAACAAAATTTAGGAAGAAACATGGAGCTTTGGTCCTTTCATTGCACAGAAAACTCTCTCCCATTTCTCCCAGTTCCTCTTCTCAACACTTGGCAGTGATTCCCTGGCTAATGGTAACAACCAAGAATTAAAAGCTGCAGCATATGTTGAGTTGCTGTATCACATCATAAATCATATTTAATGCTAATTGTTAACTTATTTTAACTTCAGAAAATTCAATGACAGCTCATGAATTTTACAGAATCTCAAAAAAAGAAGCCACGATTTTTATTTTATGTTGAGGACTAAAGTGATGTTGTTAATGTTGATGTATACTGGGTGGTCACATGATATTCTCACATTTGATGGCAAAGCAAATTCAGTTAACTCTGCAGAAACGTAAGGGGTCTTACACAGTCTCTTGTTTAGCCAAGAGCAGATTAGGAATCAGGGTATTTAGGAGCTTAAACTCAACACTTGAAATATACTTTGAAAACATTTCTGCACCAAATACAGCTGGTGGAAGGAGCAATTCAAGGGTTAAGAAAGGAAGCATATAAAGACACTTGGTAATAGACAGTAGCTAACACAGTAGAAAAATTGATATGACTGCTATGTGCAAAAATTAATCTCTAAATAATCATTCTATGTACCCCAGATTCCCATTCTCTTCCTAAAGGATAAAGCTACCTCTATGGCCAGATATGGGGAGTTTCTCCCAGGACACTGGTTGTCTTAGTCTTCTTGAGCTGCTATAACAAAATACCATCGACTGGGTGGCTTAAACACATTTCTCATAGTCCTGGAGACTAGGAAATCAGAGATCAGGGTGCCAGTGTGGCCTGGGCTCTGGGGTGTGGGCCTCCTCCTGGCTTGTAGATGGCTGCCCTCTTGCTGTGTCTTCGCATGAGAGAGAGAGAAGGCTCTGGTGTCTAGTTCTCTTACAAGGGCACTAATCCCATTATGGGGGTTCTACACCCATGACCTCATCTAAACATAATTCCTTCCCAAATACCCCACCTCCTAATACCATCATATTAGGGGTTATGGTACAACATGTGAATTTGAGCGGGACACATTCAGTTCATAATACTGGTCATCAAACTTCAGTGCACCTAAGAAACACTTACAGAGAGATAAGAAAAATGCAGATTGCCCTTCTGGCAACACTTGAAATTCTGATTTATTCCATCTGGGAGGTGGCCAGGGAATACTGTCAAATGCAGTCCAGGGAATTCTACTGT
Organism: Phyllostomus hastatus; assembly: GCF_019186645.2. Lineage (NCBI taxonomy): Eukaryota > Metazoa > Chordata > Mammalia > Chiroptera > Phyllostomidae > Phyllostomus > Phyllostomus hastatus. The sequence goes on along the minus strand of NW_025334006.1, from coordinate 11,778,956 downwards.
AAGTGTCCACTGGCCACGTGGTGAGAGATCTGCTCTAGATTAGCTTTGGGCAGAAGGGATTGCTCACAAGCCCCTGAGCTATACTTGGGGGAGTGAAAGCAATATTCAGAGGTCAGACTGCTCTGCAGATGGCAAGAGCAAGAGCCAGGAAGTGCCAACAGAGGCACCTCTATGTAAATGTCAGCAAAGCAGTGCTTGATCTGTCAAATGTACCCAGGTCCATTCCCCACCCCACTGCCATTCCCATGACCTCTGGAACACTGTTTTTGAGCAGAAGGGAAATTTAAAAATAAAACCTGGATACTGTACTCACATCTACTCTAAAGATGAGTTTTGAAGGTGGATTTTGAGAGGGGCAGGAGAAGGGAACTGACTGCTAGAGTGCAGGAACACCTCTGTGCGCAGGCCAGTGGGGTCAGTCTGGCCAAGCAGAGCTCACCCTGACAAAGAGGGCATCTCCCTGACAGTATGATACTGAGGAGAAGTCTTTTAAAGAGAAACAATAACAACAAATGCCTTTTGAGGATATGTTCAAATACACAAAATATTTTTAAATGTATTGATTTCATTTGCTTTCTCGGCTAAACATAATGGGGAGTCCACTGTCATAAATGGTTTAAACAAACAAATATATATATATGGCATTCAGAAGTCACAAGTAGAACTGATAATTCAATTGTCCTAAAGATAAGTACTATGGTGGGATAAAATATCCGAATGGATAGACTTTAATAAAATTAACTTCTGCAGCTTAATTTTTCAAACACTAAAATCACAAGTTTAATAACTTTGAAGTATTTTATAACACATTGATGACTTTCAAAACTCTGCCTGGCTGGTGTAGCTCAATGGATTGAGCACAGGCTGTGAACCAAAGGATCACTGGTTCGATTCCCAGTCAGGGCACATGCCTGGGTTGCAGGCCAGGTCCCCAGTGCAGTACGAGTGAGAGACAACCACACATTGATGTTTCTCTCCCTCTCTTTCTCTTTCCCTTCTCTCTCTAAAAAATAAATAAATAAAATCTTAAAAAAAATAAAACTCTTATAGTTCATAAGCATAGAAGAGAGAACCAAAAGACAGAATTTTCATGCTGAGAAAATGATAATGACTTTTCAGGTATAGTATATTTCCCTATGAAAGTTTAAGTTGTGCTCCAAATATGAATATATGAAACTACTGAAGTTTCAAATAAAAGATAAAAGAATGCTTTTGTAGTGTTGCTTATTATTAAATTATTTACATATTGGATTTCCTCAAGCTACATTTTAGTAAAAGAACAAGTGAAAATGAAGTGTAATGCCTACAGGTCACTCCTCTTTAAATGTGAAGACTTCCTTAATACTAACTTAAATTGTCTTTATTGATAACTCTGGTGAAACATTCCAGGTTAAAAGCAGAACTTAGGAAATATAATAAAACCTATTAGACAACTCAAGTGACTAGAACATTGTTAGCATGGCCACATTGAGGAGCAGTTTGATAAACATAAAAAATGTTTGTTATAATAAGTGATTAATTATTGTCGAAACTCAATTGAATACATGCGTCTTTTAAAAATCCACTTAATTTCTCTGAAAATGTGAAATTTTCCTAGATTTATTATGGATTTGTCCCAGGTGATTTGTAAGTATGTATCCAAAATGACACTCAGCATGGAGATTCTCTCAAGAAAACAAAAATTATATGGATGATTCCATCTCTGTGTCCCAAATGCCTCTTTAAACTTGAGGAAATTAATTAAAGAACAGAAGTATAGGCTGTTTTAAAGCAAACAACTTCAAAATGAATATGTTTCTCTGCTCTTACAATACACACAGACTCACATCTTTTGGGGATCACATCTGTTTGGGATCACATTAAAAGGCATAGCCATCTTCAAGGCCAAAATACTTGCTCAGCTTCCTCTAGAAACAGGCTGCTGAGATTGATGAATGAGAGTGGAAGCAAGAAGAAAAGTTGACAGTCAGTCAATGGCGTCACCCCATGTACCTTTAAAAAAGAATTCCTTCTTTGGTTGGCTCATTCCATTTTGATCCAAAGAATTATATGCAGCCACTTGTTTAATATAATAAAGAAATTATGTCAAAATCTAAACTGAATTCCACATTATTGAAATGCTCTGAGAATAAAGCATAGCCTTGCTAGAGCCTTATATTAATTTCCAGAACTTTCTAAATTCCATAATTTCCAGAATTATGTTCTTGCAAAAGTTAAAAATAAATGCAGGTGCCACCAGTTACACAGCCAATAGGTTCAACTCCCATACATTGATTTTATGTAGGGTAAATAGTGTATTTAAACATTAGGCAAATAAACAAAGACCAAAAAAGTGAATTACATGTGGGCACCACCAGAGAAAAATGGAAACAGCCACGAAACTCAGAAGTCAAATACCTGGTTCAAGGTTGATTATGGCAACCCCCCACTTCCCATGTAGTCTACAATGAAGTTAAAATTCTGTAACACAGTCTACAAAATCTTGCATGGGCTACTTGCTGCCTTTCTCTCCAACTGCTAACATGTGCAGCCCCCTCCGCAGCCTTGGCACCCACTGTCTCCTCCTCAATCAAGTGACCCAGACTACGTGATCACTCCTTCAATTTTGTCTTTGCTCAACTCACATTTTTAAAGGTCATGCATTCTATCTCAGAGCACCCTTTATTGTTCCTTGGAACCACTTCTCAATGTGTGTGATCATACATTTGTGTAATTATTTACTTGATTTCTTTCTCCCTCAATAGACCCTGAGATTTCTGAGGACTTATGCATGGTGGCCCGTATGTAGTGAATACTCAACAAGTGATGTTAAATTAATAAAATTGAGTTCTGACACTTACTGATTATGTTATTATAGACAAGTCATCTAACTTCTCTGAGCTTCAGTTTTCTTACCTATAAATATGGGCAATAACTTCATAATCTCTATACATTTTATTTGAGTTATAGTTACAAAAACATTTCAAATTAAAAAGTGCCATTCAAATTCAAGATATTATCTTTACAACACCAAGATTATAAATCAAAGAACTATTTAATTGACCAGTATAGTCTTCATTTAGTTGTTACAATGCTATATAGACAAATCCAAAAAGGCCTTATATTTCATACTACTAAAGCTTGGTATGTAAGGAATATTACATATTGTGAATACCGAATAATGATTCTTTAGAATTTATGGCTGAAGCTGATGCTACGTCAGGTATTTTGATTACAACTACATCCTCTAACACAGGTTAGGCCAAGATGTCATGTATAAGAAATTGATCGATATTACATAATTGTTCTATTTGTGTAGACTGTTTCAGCAGTTAAGAGAACAATATAGGGTACATATCACTTTATAATTCAAATATGCCTTGACGTGGACCACTATTTAATTGAATATGAAAACAGGAAATACTTTATACACCAAAATGATATGACTGGTCAATCTGAATGGACTTATTGTCCCAAGAGTAGAGATTCACTAATGCTGATCTATGCACAATTCTCACCTCATTCCCTCTTTGAACGGCAAGGTGAGAGGGCCTTTGGTGTGACAGCACTTTTTCATCAGAGTAAAGAGAGCCAACAAGTGCCAGCAGGAACACAACCATGGTCTCCTCTTTCCCATACCTTAAACCACTGTCCTAAGGGCCCCGGACAGTGGAACATATGTGATGTTAAAAGAATTTACTCCTGTCTGGATATTTTGGGGATTTGACTCCTGTCAGGTATTGCAACAAAGTCAAGTGATTTCAATTTACCGAGCAAGGACAAGAAATGGTTTCAGGAAAAAACCAAGGTGATGAACTATTGAGCATTCAGTTCATTAGCTGTCATCCATCTTGACATCTTCATCTTTCAAGCAGTACTGCAGAAAATCAAAGACTTCTAGTGCTTCCGTTAAAAAATCCAAGAAGGAAGCCATACGCTCTTAAAGTTAAAGGGACCGTGAAGGCTATTTCAAATGGATTATGAAACATAACCATTGCTGCAGAACTGAAAATGTTGATAGATGCTCAATCGTGAATACTATCTGTGCCCTTAAACATACTGATCTTAAAAATAATGTTATTAAAAATATTCTGAGTGGACTGATGGAGTATGTTTAGCTTATTCTAATTTGATGCATTCTGCATTTCAATATGAAGTACTAGTGCTATGACAAATAACTGACCTTGTAGAAATAGTGTCTTGGGGGGGAAAAAGACCTAAGAGAAAAGAAGTGTCTCCTGAAAACTCAGCCAAGAAAACATGGACAGTAAGACTCCAGTGATACAGCCAAGCATTGGTAATATCACCTTTCTTCTTTTGTTTCTCTGCTCTGCTTATTCAGCATTGAGGTACTGAAACTCTAGTTTATCTGCACTTAGATGCAGAGTGTCTTGGATTTACAGAGTAATGTAAGCAACCCAAGACCTTAAAGTGGTTCATAACCATCCCCAGTCACCATCCCTTACCAAGGGGAAAGAAACTGTTCCACGTCACATGCTTAGAGAACCCTAGAGATGAAGGTGGAATGAACATCAGGCTGAACTATTTTCCCACATGCAATTCTATTATTGCTATGGGGCACTGTAATGTTGCACTTGAATTCTCCCTTTCCTGAAATACTCAAAGAAGAGTTGTCTTGACCTATGGATACTAACACACAAAATAAAACAAAATGAAACAAAAACTCTTTCCCATGCCTCCCCTTCCTGAAAGCTCCACTTAAAACATCTAACTCAGGCTGTGAGAGAAATGTTAACTCACATTTAGTGTCTTACAGTGAGTGGACCACAGAGCCCAGGACCTTCAAAAGCCTCTCTAGTCTTAAGAGTAATCAGAGACAATTGAGAAACTAGTCTGGGGTTGCTGTGGGTTGGTGGGCTGCCTCTGAGGATAGTGTTGAGCATCCAAGTAATTTTCTTCACCTAAAAATTATTTTCAAGTCTTTCAGTCTGAAATTCTCCAATATATTATTAAAACTCTTCATATCATAATCTTACCACCACTCCCATGTTACAATGCATAATAATCAGCCAAGGAACTGCACCAGACACTTTGGTTAAACAACTCTCATAACACCTGCAACAACTCTATGAGACTGGTACTATTTTCAACCGATAGGTGGAGAAACTGAGACTGGTAACCCCAGGTTTTTGTTACTAAAAGTATGGCCCATAAAATAGCAGCTACAGTGTCACCTGGGACTTTGTTGGACATAAGCTGGAACTTTCTGGAATCTCAGGCCCAACCCCAGATGACTAAGAATCTGAATTTCAATAAGATTTTCAGGTGACTTACATGCATATAAGTGTTGAGTAGCACTGCTTGAGGTAAACAGAATCACTGAAATTCAAACTCAGGTGCCTCCAGCTCAAAAATATTAAAATAGGCTGCTCTTCTTCATGCTGCAACTACATCTAAATAATGAAAAGCATTGAGTCTGTTTACACTTAGGCATGACTTTTTCATTAGCTAACAAAACCGGATACTGAGAATTACAACTTTTGGAGGACAAAAGGGTGAGCTGGCAATCACAGAGTTAGCAGATACTCTGGGCAGGGGAATGGGAGAGAACCATTGGGAAAGGTAATTGGCCTAAAAGTGCACTTTGTCCATTTCACAGTTGGGAAAGGGCTGACTCTGGTAACAAAACTGTTCTGGCTCCCCCAAAGGCGTCTCTGACATCTGGGAACCTGACAGCCTCCTGGGGAAGCTCAAGCAGTCCTTAATAGAGTTTTGCTCAGGATTACTTTCTCATGAACTAAGGCAACCCAGATCCTATGAATAAGGAGCCAGGCACATGCCTTTGCTAAATGTATATACTTTTTCATGTTATCACATCGAACAATCAGCCCAATATCGAGCTCTCTAGAAATACCAGTTACTTCACTAAGTCTCATAAATGGAACTATCTATATGAGTAAGAAAATTTTTAAATGTAATTTTAGTATTTTCTACCACATATAATAAATAAAACCATATTAATAAATCAAGCAGCCACTGTGATCTTGCTTTGATGGAATTCAGGCCTAAAAGGTAATCAAAATATGTTATTTTTATGCAACTTAGCATCTGATTTAGAAAAATTTCCCTAAACCTTAAGTTGGTTAAGCATTGGTGCTATAGTCTTATTTACACTGTCAAGTTTTTGAGGCAAATATGCTTGTCTTCTAGAACACAAAGGTCAACTGTAAGCCACCCACAATGCAAGTTATAATTAATTAGGTTTAGTTTTATTGCCTTTTCATTAAAAACCAACTAAATCCTATTATTTTTCCTTCTTTTTGTACTAGAGTATTTTAGTAAGTGACTTTTCAACTATCTACTATATTTAACACTTTAAGGAGACCATATTTTCATCTTTTCTTGAGAGAAAATCTTGCGCTATTTTTAAGTGTATTTTTTTCTTGTGCCCATTATATGACATTACAGTAACCATGTGGCTCAGGGAGATATTCACGCTGCATCAGTATCTATGCTTTTGGGTTTCTTTATTTTAACATAAATTTTGGCTACCTGGTTTTTCATTATAAAATCTTTTCCAAATTCCACATCATAGCATGACTGCTAGTAGCAAGTCTGCTAATACATTTTTGCAGAGGGGAAAAAAGAGCTTAGTGGCTTTGTGCATGTTTTTAATATAAATGAAAGGGAATAGAGGGAAATGCATTTTTGAAAGGGAGATTATAATTTTTTATCAAACTTTCACTTTAATAGTGTTAATTCTATGTAACAAATAGATTAGAGCTTCTGTTTTTATAATCAATATTTGTTAGATATCCCTAGCTCATATCAGAGGAAGATCTGAAAATTTAATAAAGAAGATATATTTTACCTTGTATAAGTAGCTGTATATGTGAAGATTAAAGGCACTGGAAGTGCCTGAAAATGAAGTCCTTTATTTTCTGTAATAGAATAATGCATGCATTGACATTGTGACTGCTTTAAAACCTCATAGAATAAGGCTTAACATGTACTGGGTGATTCACTTACGGACCCAAAAATTCATCAGATTCTATACCATTCACCTCTTGCTACATAGGAGAAACTAGCCCAAAATTTCATGGTTTACAACCATCATGTACCATGTACAATAACTTTATGGGTCAAGAATTCAGGAAGGGCCTGTCTGAGCAATTCTCCTGTGTCATGAAGCATTGACAGAAGTCACTTGATGGTGTTCAGCTGATGTCTGGGCTGCTCCAGACAGCTCAGGCCAGCTTCACTTACATTTCTTGGTGGGCACGGCTAGTGAGCAAGCTCAGCTGGACAGGTGACTACAGCACCTACACGTGGCCCCTGCAACATGGTGATCTCAGAGTTGCCATGTATCTTACTCAGCAGCCTAGGGATCCCAGAGAAAATGTCATAAGAGTCCTAGACAGGAGATATAAGACTTCTTCTAGGTTAGCATCAGAAGTCCCAGAATGTCACTTCCACTACATTTATTAGTCAAACAAGTGCTAAAAGCAAACTAAAGTCAAGAGAAATAAAATTAGACTCCATCTCAGTGAGAGGAGCACCAAATAAGTGCAACCATCTTTAACCTACCCCAGCTAATCACTTAGGTCTTTAGCTTTTTCTTGTCCAAACTAGTAAGTGGAGCTGGGTATACAGATAAATAAAAAAGAAAGATGCAGACATATGTAAAAAGTGCATAATATAGTAAATCTCCAACTTAATATGATTTAAAGGAGGCTCCACTTTCCTAAATATAAGTCCCTCATTGAGTCCAGGCCTGGTAAGTAAGTTAAGTAAATAATACAATGTAGAAAATGATTATTCCAAACTGATTATCACATTAAAAGCATATATACCACCACAACTATCCATTTTTTCCTAATTCCTCTACTTCTGACCATTTATAGCTGCTTTTACATTATTCAGATGCTGCTAGGAGGACAACAATGAAATACTACTTCATACCTATTAAAATGGCTAAAATCCCAAAACTGACAATATCAATTGCTGCCAAGTATATGGGGCAACAGAAATTCTCATTCATTAGTGGTGGGAATGCAAAATGGTACAGCCAGTTTGGAAGACAGTTTTGTACTTTATTGTAATGCCAAAAAGAGTCTTACCATACAATCAAACAATTGCTGAATTTACCATGATCTGAAATCTACATATACACAAAAAAACATACATGTGACTATTTATGGCACCTTTATTCACATTCACCAAAAATTGGAATTAGTCAAGATGTCTTTCAAAAGGTAATGGATAAAAAGCTGTGGTATATTCATGCAACTGATTACTGTGCAGTGGTAAGAAGGAATGAATTATCAAGCCAAACAACATGTATGAATCTTAAATGCTCACTGTTAATTGAAAGAATCTAGAAAAAAAAAGTGCTACATACTGTATAAGTCAATTTATATTGACTCCTGGAAAATGCAAGCAATGGTTGCTAGTGGTTTGGGGAGAGGAAAGGGTTGAATAGACAAAACACTGTGTTGTGAAACTATATTCAGTGATATTGAGGTGGTGGACGCATGACACTATCCACTTGTCAACATGCATAAAAGTTTAGCATAAAAGTTCACAAAGAGTGAACCTTAATGTATGATTTTTTAAAAAAAAATCAGTTGGGGGAACTCAAAAGAATCCAGCACAAACTGCAGACCATGACAAGGAAATCTAATTGTATGACAAACGTATGATACAACCTTCCTGAAGGCAGTGGGGACAAATGCTTCTGACCAAAGTAACTTAGGAAATAACTTGATACAAAAGGAACTATACCAAAGTACTGTATTCTAGGTAATAAAGCTGTTTTTCATGTGGTACAGGTTATCAGTTCTGAACCTGCTGTCTATGGAGTTCAGACAATGAGAGATCGCTGTTGGAGTGAAAGGACACAGATAAGTAAGAGGAGAAGGCTGGAATGATCCACGCAGTGATAGAGTTTAAGACATCTGTATGAACTTGTGCTCAGTTTAATATAGATGCAGGTGGATGAATGGAGAAATAGTTATAGATATATGTGTGTACCTAGGTTAGTATATACCTGTAGTACAAATTTGCAAGTTCTGTCCACCAAGAGGGTTTAGGATCAACAACACCCCAGTAACAATGAGCACCCCTAGGACCCAGATCTTGATGTCTAATTTCATTCTCCAATGAACAGAACCAAAGTTCCGTGGAGAAATAATGATTCCAGTGGTGAGCAGAATATATACAAGATGAATCTGGAATGTCTTATGCCAGAAAATGAGGAAGTGCTAAAAAACACAACAAATCAATGCCGGTATGTCAAAGAGACCCAGGAGCCAACTTAAAAGCTCCCATGGCCAAAGATGGAAAAATTTGAGCAATAAAATCAATAATGTAGTATTGGGTTATAATTCAAAGTATAAAATAAATGTTCACAAATCAATACTGATAAAATAAATGATTGAATAAATAAATGCAGGAAAAAAGAAAAATCTCCTGCACAGAATTTCAAATAATTTATATTTAATATACCATATTAATACTTAATTAGTATTTAATTAATAACTAGATATATAATCAACTTATTTTTAAATTTATATTTTTCACAGAGGTGGAATACAACTTTTTACCCCTTTGGTATGGCCTGTGCATAGTGATTCCTTCTAAAGAGAAAAGTGGAAAAAAGAATAACTTTATTATAGAGAAACCTGACAAGCACCACCTCAGCTAGGTCATCACACTACCCAGCACAACAATGTTATGTTGATAGCATGCATCCTTGACACACTGAAGAGGACGTCACTCACCCTCCTGGTTTCTCTCTGAAAAACACCTCAGTTCTTCTAATCATGAGACAAGAGCAGGCAAACCCAAGTTAAAGAGCACCCTGCAAAATACCAGTACTCATCACATTGACGAGGTTCTCAAAAACAACGAAAACCTGAGAAACTGCCACCCTCAAGGGGACATGATGACGAAAAGCAATGTGGACCTTGGGACAGAAAGCAGACACTAATTAAAATTAAAGAAATTTGAAAAAAAAATGTGGACTTTGGTTTTAAAGAGAAAGTCTTGCTGGGAGAAATAAATAATACAAAAAGAAAGCTCACGTACATACAGCAACAGTAAAGAGTTAAGCAAATTGCTTAACCATTAAACACTTCTGTAATTTATTACTAGAAAGAAAGACCACAATAATTTGAAGAAAAACTTTTAATAAGTGTAATTTATCTGTCTGTGTTGACATGGAGTAGAACAAAAAGTTGTATGTGGCACGGGGAGACTACAGTGCACAGCAGCACAGCCAGGAGGAAGCCTGGCATGGCCCGTGCAGAGGAGCTCTGAGCACGAGAGCCATCCAAAAGACGCTTGAGGACTCAGGCTATTGAAACCAGCACTGGCCTTTACTACAATCTGGTTATCTGATTATGGAAGTAATCATTTCTAAGTCACAAACTGCTGATAAAAAAAGGTACTCCCACCCAAAATAATTCAATAAAAGGAAAGAGACTTAGTAAATTACATTTAACCTGTAAAAGCAGAGAGAGAGAGAGAGAATGAGAATGGTCCCCAAAGATGCCCACATCCTACCCCCTGGAACCTGTGAATATATTATGTTGCACAGGAGAATTAAGATTTCAGATAGAATTAAAATTGCTAATCAGATGAATTTTAAAAAGGAGATTATCCTGTATTATCTGGGTAGGGTAGATATAATCACAAGTGTCTTTAAGTGGGGACGAGAGAAGCAGAAGAGCCAGAACCAGAGATCACATATTAATCTGCTCGGGCTGCCATTAACAGAACACCACAGACTGGGTGGCTTAAACAAAAAAAAAATTATTTCTCTCAGTTCTGGAAAATGGAAGTCGATAAGATCAAGGTGTCAGGAGAGTCAGGGTCCAGTAAGAGCTCTCCCCTTGGGCTGTAAACAGCTACCTCTCCCTGCTGTGCGTTCATGTGGCCTTTCCTTCTGCAGGCAAGTGAAGACAGAGAGACAGAGAGAGATGGACAGACAGATAAGAAGAAAGAGAGAGACAGAGAGAGAGAGAGAGAGACAGAGAGAGAGAGAGAGGAAGCTCTCTAGTGTCTTTTCTGATAAGGACACTAATCCTGATAAGGACACTAATCCTGATAAGGACACTAATCCTACCAGATTCAGGCCCTACCCTTATGACCTCATTTAACCCTAATAATTCAAATACAGTCACATTGTAGGTTAGGGCTTCAACATATGGATTTTGGGGGGTGACACAAACATCGATTCCACAACAGATGGCACCATGAGAAAGACTTAGATTTGATGGGTCATTGCTGGCTTTGAAGATGCAAGAGGACCATGAGCCAAGGAATGACAGCAGCCTCTAGAAGCTGAAAAACGCAAGAAAACAGATTCTCCCTTGAAGCCTGCAGCCCTGCTGAGACCTTGGCTTTAGTCCAAAGAGGCTCATTTCAGACTTCTGACCACCAGTACCATAGGATAATGCACTTGTGTTGTTTTTAAGGCACTAAATTTGTGGTAATCTTTTACAGCAGCAATAGGAACAAATATAATTATGAAAAAATGTATGGGGGACTTGGAAGAGAAAAATAAAAGCATTTAATTTGCAAACAGTTGTTGAAAGAAGACAAAAATGATACCAAGACTTTCAGGTACATTAGAAAAGAAGAACACTGCCCACAACACGCAATACTTGACATCACCCTCTCAGGTCCACAGCAAATGGGCTCTGCATATTGTTTGGAATCTCAGCCCCCTCCTGTTTTGTTCAATGTTGATTTTCGCAGATCTGACCTTCAGTAACTAGCACAAGGCCTGGTACACAGTAGAAGCTCAGTGAGGAATGAATTCATTATATATACTAAATGGGGCTATAAAGTAACAAATCTCACTATCACATATGGCTTGTGACACTAGATACATTAGTAAAGGAAGGAAGAGAGAAGGGAGCTAAAATTAATTGGAATATAAATAGAAGTCAAGTTGAGATCCAAGTGAAAATGCTAATACATTCCTAGTGAGACATTTTTAACCATTGACAAAGCTTTTGAGTTTCAGTTGGGTCTTCACAACATCTTGCAAAAATGCATGGCAGAGATACAGCTGAACACCCACCAGCTAAAGCTGGGCTATGATTGTTCTGGCAAACACATAACCCAGAGTAAATATTGTCTTGCACAAAGATGTGAGGAGGAGGATTAGGCATTGTAATTACCATTTGCTGGGTAGTTGGCATTCTTTTTAAAGGTTTAATTATTAAGATGAGACTGAGTATCACTAAAAAAGAAGTCAATATTTCTGTGAGCCGGGGAGAGGGGATGGAACAGCACCGATGTTTTCCTTCTGTGCAGCTGTCACACGTGCCTACCAAAAGTCAGCTTCACCTGCTAGTTATGTATTCAAGACAGCACAGATAAAGAAACACAAGCAGTAACTTCCTCCACTTCACTTTCTCGAGCACACTATGCCCTCATATATTATTGATCACAAAGCAATATTTAAATAGAGTATCAATGTAAAATTACACAGTAATCTTGTTATATTATCTTAATTAATTTTAGGACCAGCACTCAGTCCCAGTCCTTTGCAGTACATCTAAAGTATTCATGTGCATTGGTGTCCACCTGCCGGCTCTGGGAGGGAGGGTTCATTAAAGGGATAATGGCCTCTGCCAGCACTTCTGTCTGGGAGAAAGCTGCTCCCCAGCTCTCTCCCTGATGCTGGACAATTCAGTTTCACTCACTCCCAAACACCTACGGTGCCTTTGAGCTGCTATCCCAGGGCTGGAGCTCAGAAAGACTGTGCCAGCTGAGAGGGCCTACAAGGAGCACAACTGTCGTCCAGACCTTTGTTTCTAACAGCACTCTCCAACGGAAGAAATCAGTGCTACTAGGAAAAATGACTGCTTTTAAGGCTGGGCCAGTAAACAAGCAAGATGAGCCTGGAGTAGCTGGTTGTATAGTGCCAGGAAGTAAAAGAAGTAGTATGTGAAGCAAACAAACAAAGTCACAGTAATGGAGATATATCAAAGAGTCATAAGAACTAACTTAAAAAGTAATCAATGGCCAAGCTTAATAATTTGATTAACAAGATAAATGGCTAGATTAGAAGCCAAAGTATAAAAATATTCACATATCTATACTAACATAAATGAATAAATAAATTAAATGAAATGAAATATTCAAGTGCAGATTAAAATAGCCAAGGCAGATTCTGATAGCTTTCAGGATAGAATTTCTGTTACTCTTTTCCTTGCTTACTGGCATCTACTGGCATAGATTTCTCTAGTCTGGGTTTCTGGCAGAACAACACTTTGAGACACTGATTAGCATACCATTCCCTGAGGTAGTGCCCCTAAATGTACAGATCATCTGGAATTCTCAATTCCTGGGCCACATCAGAGATATTCTAATTCTCTAGTTTTAATTTGGGGTATAGGAACCTGTATATTTTTTATAAATGTACTCTTTATTGCTTTTTTAGAGAGAAGACAGATACACACACACACACAAACACACACACACACACACACAGAAAGACAGAGAGAGAGAGAGATTTGTTGTTACATTTATTTATACATTTATTTGTTGCTGTTCATATGTGCCCTGGCTGGGGATCAAACCTGCAACCTTGGCTTATTGGGACAATGCTTCAACCATCAGAACTCCCCAGTCAGTGAGGAAGCTATATTTTTAACAAGCATTCTGGGAGGATCTGATACATAGGAACAGGTATATGTAATCAGATCTGTTTTGCAATAAAAAAAAAACCCTGGACAATTATATTGTTGCTCAAACTCTTTTCTTTAAATTGCCTAGCCTTTATGTACTTGATCTCTTCTAGTCCTCATAACGATTTTGTAATTTAGGTATTATTATTATCTCCATTCTGATGAGAGGCAAATGGTTAACTCATTTGTTTTCTTAGTCTGCTCAGACTGCCATAACAAAATGATATAAACTGGTGACTGGACAGAAATGTATTTTCTTACAGTTCCGGAGACTAGAAGCCTGGGATCAGGGAGCCAGCAAGGCCAGGTTCTGTGAGAGCACTCTCCCGGGCTTGCACAGAGCCTCCCTCCCGCTGCGTGCTCATATCGCCTTTCCTAAGTGTCTTCAGGGAAAGAGAGAAAGATCTCCATCTCTTCTCTTCTTAAAAGGTCATCAATTCTATTGGGTTAGGACCCCATTTTATAAAATTTAATTCAATTTTATTTCATTTCTCCATCACCCATTTATCCCCCTATACCGTCTTCTACCTCCTTTCTTACAACCTCATTTAACCTTAATTGGCCCCTAAAAGCCCTATCTCCAAATAAGTTTCATTGAAAGTTACAGCTTCAGCATATGAAGCTGGAAGCAGAATGTATAGGTAACCCTTTCAAGATATTCTGATGAAATGAGAAGAAAAAATGAGTAATAACTTGAGGGTGAAATGAGATCAAAAGGTTTTTTAAAGATGGGAGAAATGGTGATTTTTCCATATTGACTGCAATGATCAGGTAGGGAGGGGACATCTATGTTCCAGGAGAAAAAGAACTTCTAGAACCGTGTCCCTGTGTGAATGGGGCTGGGATCTACTGCATAAGCACAGGCTGGCTAAGCAGGAACATGGAGAGCTCCTCCTCAGAAAAGGGAGGGGAGCCCACTTTGGGGCTGTGCTGGTATGCAGACCCAAGAGGTGGGTGGGGAGGAGCCTGGGGGAGAGATTCCTTCTCTTCTGATTACTTCTAGTGCTCAGTGAAAGTGGAAGAAAGACCATCAGCTGTCAGTTGTTCAGAGTGAGGTTGGGAGAGGAAGATTGGAGATTGTAGGTTTAAAGACAGGGAGAAGGAAATCGTGGTTTAGAAGAATGAAGTAAATGAGATCTCTAAGGAAATAAAGTATGATTACAGAGCAGCATGTAGGGCCCACCTGAAGTAAGCAAACATTCATTCATTCATTCATTTATCCATGTACTTAATCTTTCAGCAACTGTTAACATAAACAATTGCACTTGCCTCCTTGTATGACTACATCAAAATTACAACTCAACTACAGAGCACCCATCATTGAGAACTGCCTGAAGTCTAGCTGAACAGGAGTCCTATAACTAAGGACATACAGAAGAAGCCATATCATGACTGGTAGGAGGGGGCAGAGAGTGTGGCTGGTCCTACATTCATGCATGTAGGCAAAAAAATCAGGAGGGATATCTTGACTGTAGTGGTCCCCCCTGAGAAGCAAGGGTGCCAGCTCTACAGCAGGGCCCCCAGCCCAGAATTCTAGTGCCTGGAAGAGAAGTCCCCATAACATCTGTCTGTGAAAACCAGCAGAAATGGTGGCTGAGGCAGACAGAGGGCTTCTGGAGTCCCAAATGTTCTTCTTAAATGGCTAGTACACAGACTTACTCACTGACAGACTCACTCATTCTGAGTTCCAAGACAGAGAGGAAGTTCAAAAGACTCCAGAGACATACAGGGAAGAACTGAATTGCCTGCCTTCAGGGCAAGGGAAGGAGGAGCAGCTTCCCCCAGACTGAAGTGCTGGCAGAAGCCATTGCTCCTTTGCTGAGCCCTCCCTCTGCAGACACAGACAGGCACCATATCTGAGTCTCCATCAAACTGGCCAATACTATTTGCCCAACCTAGTGATTTTTCTGAGATTTTTTTGGCTCGCACAAGCTGCTTGTAGTGACTTTTCCATACAAATGGCTTGTATTTGTTCATGCTGCAAACTTTCCTGAAACCTCTCAAAGGTTCATGAATCTGAAATAAGCAGTACCTAGCCTGGGCATACCCTATAACTTTTGCTAAGTAGTCTCAAGCCTGGCACTAGCAACAGCCACCCTCAGTTTGCAGCTTAGCCTTTTCCAGATGCCTCTAAGCCAGCACAAGTGGCAACCAAAGTGAACCTGCAGATCACTTTGTAGCCCATACCAGATGGCCCCAGATAAGATGCAAGCAGTGGCTGAACTTGGCCTGCACCTCCATAAAAACCCTAGAACCAACAGATTCAGCAGCCAGCTTAAGACCACACTAGAGCACTACCTGACTGCCCACAAACAACAAAGGATGAACTTGGCAGGCACCAGAGCCTGGCTAAACTGAATCCTGCTCTGTAAAGTCAGCCCTTGCATATAAGCTCCTCAACTGTAGTCATGTCCAGTCCTCACAACAAATCAGCCTGAGCGTCAGTCCCTACCATCGATGTGCCAACAGTAACCAGGGCCCAACTACAACCAAAGAACACACACAACCCACACAAAGAACGTACCTAGAGCACCTGGCTCAACTGACCAGGAAGACTGTACTACCAGGTCCCACAAAACACCTACTACATAAAGCTACTCCACCAGAGCAGGTGATGTAACAGCTCTACCTGATACAAAGAAATAGAAACAAATACATGGAGGCTGCCAAAATGAAGAAACAAAGAAACATGTCCCAAATTAAAGAATAGAACAAAACTATAGGAAACGAATGAACAAAACAGAGAAAGCAATCTACCAGATGCAAACTTCAAAATACTGTTTATGAGGATGCTCACTGATCTCAGTGAGAACTCCAACAAAGAGATAGTTAACATAATGAAGATAGAAAACATAATAAAGAACCACACAGATGAAGAATACAATAACTGAAATGAAGAATACATTGGAGGGACTAAACAGATGAGAGGAAGCAGAGGATTAAATAAGCAATTTGGAAGACAAGATAGCAGAACACACCCAATCAGAACAGCCAAAAATAAAGACTCCAATAAAATGAAGATAGCTCAAGGGACCTCTGGGACAACATCAAGAGTAACAACACCTTCATCATAGGGATACCAGGAAAAAAAAGAGAGACAACAAGGAATCAAGAACCTATTTGAAAAAATAATGACTGAAAAATTCCCTAACCTGGTAAAATAAATGGACATACAAGCCCAGGAAGCACAGAGAGTCATAAAGAAGATGAGCCCAAAGAGACCCACACCAAAATACATCCTAATTGAAATGGTAAAGGATAAAGACAAAAAGAGAATCTTAAAAGGAGCAAAAGATAGTTACCTCAAAGGAGTTTCCATGAGACTGTCAACTGATTTCTTATTAGAAACTTTGCAAGCCAGAAAATATTGGCATGAAATATGCAAAGTGATGAAAAGTAAGTTCCTACAACCAAGGTTACTCCAGGTAGCACAGCTAGCATTTAGAATTGAAAAAAAGATAAAAGAGCTAGAGAAGATTTTCCAGAGAAGAAAAAGCTAAAAGAGTTCATTACCACCAAACTAGAATTATAGGAAATGTAAAGAAACTTTAAACTTTAAGAAAAAGAAAAGATAAAAAATATGAGTAGAAAAATGGCAGTAACTACATATCTATCAATACTTACTTTAACTGTAAGTGAATTAAATGCTTCAGTCAAAAGACATAGGGTAGTCGAATAGATAAAAAAACAAGACCTTTACATATGTTTTCTATAAGAGACTCACGTCACATTCAAAGACACACACAGACTAAGAGTAAACAAGTGGAAAAAGTTATCTCACAAAAATGAAAATGAAAAACAAAAAACACCTTGGAAGATCCAAGATAGCAGATGAGTAAGTAGAAGCTGCACAAACTTCCTCCTTGGAATTACAACTAAATTGTAGAAAAATCATCCTGAATAACAAACTGAACACTAGTTGGAGAGAAGCCTTATAACCAAGGACAGACAGGAGAAACCACGTCACTACAGCAAGACGGTAGGGAGTATGGTGGAGTTGCAAGAGGACTGGCTGGGCTACTACGGGTGGCAGCAGAGTTCCAGAGGGATATTTCAGCAGTCAGGGGGTTCCTCTGAGAACTGTGGTGTCTAAACTCCAAGCTGGTCTCCCCAGCCTACAGTACCAGAGCCAGGAAAGGAACCCAGATAATGTCCAGCTGTAAAAAGCAGCAGGGTTTCTGTCTGCCAGGGAGAGACAGCTGGAGATGCAGAGAGCCTCTTAAAGAGCCAACACAAAAAAATTCCATTTGTAGCCACTTAACCTGAACTCCAGCAGAGGGAGGGCAAAGTGGACTATCGCCACATGATGGGAGTCTGGGGCTGGTGGCTCTGGAGAGAGAACTGAAGGAACAGACGCCAGAATCCCTGGGCTGAGTCATTCCCCATACCGCAGAAGCCACCTTTCTCAGGCAGAGCACTTCCCTCCAGGTGGATCAGGCTGAGGGGAAGCAACAGCTCCGTCCACAGGAATTACTCTGCCCCACCCTAAGTTACTCTTTCTCAGCAGTTTATGCTGAGCTGCTGAGGAGTACAGCTGTAGGTTATCTCAGTGATTAACAACTAAGGTGGATCTCTGAGACTTTACTTGACCCTCTCCTGGGCCCGATGGTGGAAAAAGCTAGCCTTGGTGAGCAACCAGGTTCGTTCTGCATGTAAACAGGCCCAGCAGGGGGAGCAACTAGCTGTGTATTGCTGGCAACTTCAGAGAAGTTGCCCAGGAGCAGTCAGAGGCAGTGTCTCACATAGGCTGCACCAGGGTCTTTGCAGATCTACCTAATACATAGAAACAAACACAAACAGGCAGCTGAAATGGGGAGACAAAGAAACAGTCACCAAGTGAAAGAACAAGAGACTTCCCTAAAAGAAGACCTAAATGAAATGGAGGCAAGCAATTTATCAGATATATAGTTCAATGTAGCGGTTGTAAGGATGCTCAATGGCATGAAAAAAGACATAGAAAGAATAAAAAAGGACCAGTAAGAAATAAAGAATGCAATATCTAAAATAAATAATACACTGGAAGAAATAAAGCTTAGGTTAGATGAAGCACAGGAGCAAATCAGCAGTATGGGGACAAGGTAGGAAAAAACACCTGAGCAGAGCAGCAAAAAGAAAAAAGAATAAAAAAGAATGAGAATAGTTCAAGGGACCCTTGGGGCAACATGAAGTGTAACAACTTTCTCTAGCTTTTTAAATTTGTTTCCATAAATTGTAAAATCTTTTTTTCAAAAGTAAATTCCTCTTGGGTTTTTTTAAATTTTCTGAATTCAAATAATTAATGAAAGATTAAGCTAATATGCAGAATGTTACAGCTATGGACTTTACTAGCTTGATTAATCACTTAGGAAATACCATATCTTAAAATATTTCCAGCCAGTACCTTTTTATTTGCACTCCATAAATTTGCTGTTACTCTGGTATCTCCAAGAAATGCCTGTAAATTAAAAAATCAAATAATGACAATAACAGTGCCACAATTATTTTTTTAGAAATCCATTCTGAAGGATCTGAGTAGATGAGTTAAGACATGGACTTGGAGGGCAAGTGATCAGAACCTATAGGGAAACCAGTGCCATTTCTTTTAGCCTTTTATTCATGTTTATTTGTTATCCTACTCATCCTGTCTGGAGTAGCTTCAGGGGTCGGTTCTCTTATATAGCGTTATCTGTCTGTAGACAACTAACTTTGGAGGCAAGACCAGTGAATAAATTCATAAGGCCCAGCCCCATGATGTAGATGAACCTGGAAACACTTCAGTTAATTCATTTGGGGGTGACTTCTCCATGCAAGGGTTTGGAAATGGAAGCGAATTTATGTAACAATGCTCAGTCACCACCTTAACCAGCCAATGGTGAAATTTCAAAGCGCTGAGATCAGGGAGAAGTTACCCAGCTCCACATTGCTGTGTAAATCTTTTTATTAGGAACGCCCTTCAAACATCACATATTACCTGGTATGAGATCCATGCCTTTCATTCTGCCCTGTTGGAGATAGTCTTCTTGGTTGCTTGGATCAGTTAGCTCTTGTCTATGGTATTTAGGGAATAAGTATGCTTTGCTTCCCTTCCTTTGGAAAAGTTCTTTCCAACTACATTCCCGATGCATAGATCCTAATGATAAACAAATTCTTCATAAATGCATGGTGCCTATACTCTATGGCAAAAGCAAAATAAACTTTCTGTGAACAGGGAGATCATTACTCAATGGATCATGAAACTTGACCTAATTACTCATCAAAGAGAAATAATGCCTTTTCTAGAAAAAGAGACAAAGGAGAAATACAAATTGCAGCAAAATTCTGTGAATTAGCACAACTACATGGGATGATATCTTTGCTTCTATCACTGCCTAGAGAAGTCTAAGCTTTATAAAGCCCTGAATTAAATGCTGCTATTGCCTATGATTCCACGGAGAGAGGTGGTCACTGCACGTATAAGCAACCATTTCCCACTTAGTTACCCAGGTAAAGGAGGAAGATGTTGGGTTTGTAAAATAGTCAGCAGGAAAAAAGTGCAAAGAGTGACCCATTGATAAAGGAAATACCTTAATTCTGATCATTGCAATAAGTTATCTTCTCTCAGCACAATCATTTATGCCCTACAAACCTACCATTTTCATTCACATACAAAAAGGTTCTAATACAATTCATCTAAAAAAACCCACTAACCTCCCGGTCTTTACACCCAATTCCACAGCATCATTTCTGTGCTTTCCTTCACAGCAAAACTCATCAGTGAGAGGTAGTACAGGTCCTCTTTGTTTCTGTGCCTTGGTAGTTCCCATGGTTTAAATATCATTATATACTATTGAGTCTCAGTTTTCATCTCCAGGCCACACATTTTCTCTGCACTTTAGACTCCTATATACAACTCTATCACTACATGAATGTTTAGTAGCTACCTATAACTTAATATGTTCAAAACAGAATTTCCTATCCTCCACACAATGAAATCTAAGCCTTCCTCCTAATTCTTTCCATGAGAGAAAATGACACTCCCAACTCACCCAGTTATTAAAGCCCAAAACTTGGTAACTAACTCTTTTCCTCAGCCCCCACAGCTAAAGAAGAAGTTGGATCTGTTACATACTTGGTGGTGACAGAACTTCATATCCTGGAGGATTGGATGTGGGGGTTGCTCTGCATCTACTATTGGCTACTACAACCCATTTCCCACAGAGCACTAGGAGTCATAGATTCAACATTTAAATCAGGTCACTCCTCTACTCAGAATTTTTTAATTCATTTCTATTACTCCCATAGAAAAAAACAAATTCCTAACCATGGTCCATTAGTATTTGCATGACTTAACTCTGAGCTTTACCTCTTACTTGTCTCCTTCTTGCTAAAAATGTTTAAGCCACGCTGCCTTCTTTGTGTTCTCTGAACATGCTATAACACTTTCCTACTCACCCTAGGCCTCTGCTGGGTCCTGTGCCTTGGGTGTGCATCCCTATTTGCATGGCAGGCAGTCTAATATCCCTCCTTAGACAGAGGCCTTCCCTGACCACCACATCACATCAATAATAGCCTCCTGCATGGCAGCTCAGTTGGTTTTCATCATGGCACACACACCTCTTCCAACACACTCGACTCCTGTTCTCATGATTTAAAATCTCCTTGTTGCTTGGTTTGCTAACTTTTCTCTCCGATTCACCACAGCACCTCCAGCGCCTAGCACATATTCTGCCACATGGTGGGTGTCAAATTAAAGTTTACTAAATGAGTGAATAAAAGCTGGGCTTGTCCCAACCAAATTTAATCAAGTTAAGCTAGCTCTACCCGCTAAACTCTTTATCAAAGCAACTCACACTCTTAGTGAATTAACTCATAATGAAGATTGGTTGACCAAGATAAGCCATACTTTCTCCAAGCTATTTGCATTTTAATGATGGAGAAGGGGGAGAGACACAGATTTATTTTTAATGTATGTACAATTAACACTTTGTAGTTGAAGCATTAGTTTATCCCAGTGTGAAAAGTATCACAGATTATCCTCAAGAGCATATCCTTTATAAAGGATATTCCACTCATTTTAGGAGGCCATAGGTCCTTTGAGAATCTGATGCAAATCTGGATGGAAACATCTGGACAAAAGTTCACATACACAAAAATTCACATACTCATGTTTGAATGATACATGCACCCCCCCCCCCGAAGTCTATCTATTATGCATGCTGAAGACTGTGGGTTCTAAATAATGAATCCTCTATTTACTATGTAAATAACAAGATTACATTTTCACCCATTGTAAATCTTGGGTCATTGTTGGTTTTGCTTATAATGCTTCCTTAAGTAATTTGAACTTCCCCATTGCCCTTTCAAACTGAAGAGAAAAAAATATGTAAATTGGAAGAAACTGTGAAAGAAAGGAATAGTACCATTTATTGGGCAAGAATATGTGTCCAGCACCATGCAATACACATTCTGTGGATTACTACTTTAATTCTCAAAACAACCCTGTGAGGCCAATAAGCTCCATTTTTGCAAATTGAAAAACTGAAGAAAAATGTGGTCAAATAAGTTCCATGTAAGAAATCCACAATAGCACCTAGATTCATATCCAGATCATAAATTCATGTTCTGTATGTTGTACTATTTATTCATATTTTTAAACAGCTGATTCATTCTTACATTCTTTTAACTAGTGATCTGGACACTCCCCTCAACTCTCTAACTTCATCTTCTGCTATGCTCACCTTTGATCACTTGGTTTAAGCCACACAGGCTTCCTTACTATTCTGTAAACTAAGCTCCTTAAATGAAACTTGGCTATGAGAGCAATTGATACAAATATAATTACTTATACACATAAATAAGAATCTCTGCCTTTTTAGGAAACATTTTTTGGAAACAATATTATTTAAAAGATGATTAACTCAACTAATATATTTGCAATACAGATGTGTTTGTGAAATTAAAATATATGATCAATAATTAAAGTATATTACAAATTATATTATCAATGATTACAAATTAAAATAACTACAGTAATAAAAGCATAAAAATAACCTGATTAAAAAGTGCTAATTTTTACCCAGTTTGTAGATACTAACTCCAATTCTTTTAATTTTTTAAAAGATTGTTTATTGCCCTGGCTGGCATAGCTCAGTGGATTGAGCTCAGGCTGTGAACCAAAGTGTCTCAGGTTCGATTCCCAGCCAGGGTACATGCCTGGGTTGCAAGCTATAACCCCCAGCAACCTCACATTGATGTTTCTCTCTCTCTCTCTCTCTCTCCCTCCCTTCCCTCTCTAAAAATAAATAAATAAATAAATAAGTAAATAAATAAAATCTTAAAAAAAAAGATTGTTTATTTTACTGTTATTGTTTGTGCTATTATAATCATCCCAATTTTTCCCCTTAACCCTTCTCTACCCAGACCCCCTCCCTGAGACAATCCCCACACCACTGTCCATGACCATGGGTTGTACATATATGTTCTTTCTCTAATCCTTTCACCTTCTTTCAACCAATGCCTACCTCCCTTCTTACAGCTGTCAGTCTATATCCATGTTTCTATGCCTCTAGTTCTTGTTGCTTGTTAGTTCACACGATGGAATACTATCCAGTTCTTCTAAACTACAATAGATTATTTATTGAAATTGCAAGCATTCTGAGTTCAAATGTTCTATTCTATTCTATATAACATACATATTGGCCAAATCATGTATCTTAAGTTGGGAACACTAGGAAAATACTGTTCTTTTAAAAATATATCTGTGCAGTTTGGCTTTTTTAAATATATATTTTTATATATTGATATCATCTTGATTTTCTAAAAATAAAATCACTTTTAGTTCTCATGACTTGTGAATATTAGTATCTAAGTGAGGAGACAGAAATAATACAGACTCCATTTGCTGTGGTGAGTATGTTAAGATGGTTTCACGGTTTGTGACTGCAGCAATTACTACACATCTTCTATTACTGCATCTTCCTCTGTGGCTCTCAGCCGTGTTCGGACATGTCTTTCTTATCCATACCAGCCAGCTCTCCTCCTGCTGTTTGATCTCAGCAGTTCATAAGGAGCCCATGCCAGCTGGGACTTTATTAATCTGAAACATTTCTAACATGAAAACATACGTAGAGGTTATATGAAATACTCACGTACCCACCACCAAGAATTTATAATCTCCTACCTTCCGACCCGGCATAACCATAATATTGAAGGCTACATAATATATAGCCTTCCCATCCATATTTTCACTTTCCCTCATTTGTATCTATTCATAAATATGAGTACAGATGCTTCTCAACTTATGATGAGGTCACGTTCTGATAAACTCATCATAAGTTGAAAATATCATAAATCAAAAGTGCATTTAATACATCTAACCCACCAAACATCATAACTTAGCCTCATCTACCTTTACGGTTACCCAGAACACAGTAGAGTATTTGTCATTTACCCTGATCGGGTGGCTGACTCAAAGCTGGAGATCACTGCTGCTGCTCAGTATCATGAGAGAATATTGTACCACATATCACTTGCCGGGAAAATATCAAATTCAAAAAATTTCCAGTTTGGTTTCTACTGAATGTATATTACTTTTATACCGTTGTAAAGTCAAAAAGTCATAAATTGAACCATTGTAAATCAGGGACTGTCTGTATCATGTCATACTTTTGTCTATCACCACTATGATTTCAAGACTTAGTCAATGTTGATACATGGAAACCTAGTTCCTTTACCCTGTCTTATATAACACACTGCAGTTTATTTATACTTTTCTCTATAAAGAGTCATTTATATTGTTTCCAATTTTTCACTAATAATATCAATGCAGAAATATATATCCATGGGCACATAGATGAGAATTTCCCCATAGTGTACACCTAAGCGTGGAATTACTGGTGTGGAATGCAGTTTCAACACTGTGGATATTGCTAAATTGCCCTCTGTGGAGGAAAGACTGTTCCATGGCATGACCACTGAGGGACCTGCCAACTTGATACTGGGCAGGATAGAGATTGCTCCCATAAATCCCTCAGAGACTGTCTGATCTACCCTTCTACCATGTCCCACAGAATTCTGGTTTGTGCTGGTTCCTGGAATAGGCCATTGCCCTGGGCAAGCATATAAGGTCTTTTCTCCTTCTCTGAGGAAGGTCACACCCTGTACCCCTATCCATCCTACCCTATCATGTGCACCTCCTTTGTAAGTTCCTTTAATAAACTCAATGTAATGATGAGGTTGTCAGACTCTTTTCATGGTCTTTTGGCCCGGGAAATTTGTAGTACCATCTCACTCATTCGATTCTCCATATGATCAGTTTCTAAGACCTCTATTCTGTTTTTGCAATTAAGATACAAGTATAAATAAATAACTAGGTTTCTGATAGGCAGCTGATAGCTTTTATTGCACCTTAAATTTTTAAAAGTATAATGACATTTTTGTTTCTGTAGTATAAAAAGATTCTTAAATAATTGTTATACCCAACAAAATGACTACTTCTATAATCTTGAATATTCTTACATATACCCTTATATTATACAAATGATAACTCTGTTACTTATTTTCTAATTTCTATGTGCTTTTTAAAAAAAGTCTAGGGTTCTAGCCAAGATGGAAGTGTAGGTAGAAACACTTTGCTCCCTCATACAACCAAAAGAAAAATAACCAATTTAAAAACAATAAACAACCAGAACTGCCAGAATATCGATCTGCATGGAACTCTGACAACCGAGGAGTTAAAGAAACATTCATCCAGACTGGGAGGAGGGGCAGAGATAGGGAGACAGGCAGCCGGGTGGGCAGGCAGGCAGAGAGGACCTGGGCAAGGCGGCAGACCATGAGGGCATGGAGGGGCTGGCTCACCAGAAACTAAAGACTCAGCACCTCTAGCTGTAAATATTGTGGGGGTTGTGAAGGTGGGAGGAACTCCCGGTCTCACAGGAGATTTTGTTGGAAAGCGGGGCTAGCACAGAATGAGCAAGGGGCATTGTTCCCTCTCTGACCCCTCCCCCAGAGAAAGCACCACAATGCAGCCAAGAGGGTGTCCCCGCCCTGGTGAATACCTAAGACTCTGCCTCCTAACAACTTAACAGGTATGCTGAGACAAAGAAATATGGCCCAAATGAAAGGACAGATTAAAACTCCACAAAAAGAGCTAAACAACAAGGAGATACATAATCTCTCTGATGCAGAGTTCAAAACACTGGTAATCAGGATGCCCGCAGAACTGACTGAGCTTGGTCACAAAATGAAGGAAGAAATGAAGGCTACACAAAGTGAAATAAAGCAAAATATACAGGGAACCAACAGTGAAGGAAGGGAAGCTGGGGCTCAAATCAACAATTTGGATCAAAAGGAAGAAATGAAAAGCCAACTGCAATGGAATGAAGAAACAATAATTAAAAAAAAAAAAATAAGGAGAGGCTTAGGAAACTCCAGGAAAACTTCAAGCTCTCCGACATTCAAATCATAGGGGTTTCAGAAGGAGAAGAGGAAGAACAAGAAATCAAAAACATATTTGAACAAAAATGAAGGAAAAGTTCCCCAATCTGGCAAAGGAAATAAACTTCTAGGAAGTCCGGGAAGCCCAGAGAGTCCCTAAGAAATTGGACCCAAGAAGGAGCATACCAAGACACATCATAATTAAGTTACCCACGATTAAAGAGAAGGAGAGAATCTTAAAAGCAGCCAGAGGAAAGGAGAGAGTTACCTATAAAGTGGTTCCCATAATACTATCAGCTGATTTCTCAAAAAAAAAAATACCTTATAGGCAAGAGGAGGCTAGAAAGAAGTATTCAAAGTCATGAAAGGCAAGAACCTACACCCAAGATTACTCTATCCAGGAAAGCTATCATTTAGAATGTAAGGGCAGATAAAGTGCTTCCCAGATAAGGTCAAGTTAAAGGAGCTCACCATCACTAAGCCCTTATTATATGAAATATTAAAGAGACTTATCTAAGAAATAGAAGAAGATCAGAAAGTATAAACAATAAACTGACAATAAACTCATAACTATCAACAACTGAACCTAAAAAACAAAAACTAAGCAAACAACTAGAACAGGAACAGAACCACAGAAATGGAGATCACATGGAGAGTTAACAGTGGGAAGGTGGAAGGAAAGAATCAGAAAGAAAAGGTACAGGGAATAAGAAACATAATTGGTAGGCATAAAATATACAGGGGTAGATTAAGAATAGTATAGGAAATGGAGAAGCCAAAGAACTTATATGAACAGTCTATGGGTATAATTTAAGGTGGTGGGTGCAGGGTGGAGGGGGGATAAAGGGAAGAAAAAAATTGGGACAACTGTAATAGCATAATCAATAAAATATACTTAAAAATTCTAATGCCTATATGTGCCTCTTGTCTTACTGCATAGGCTAGGACCTAGATACAACTGATAGTAACTGACAGCTTGCAGCCTTGAGGAAGAGGGCAGCATTTTTACTCTCAAGTCAATGTTTTAAGTTCTTATTACCATGTTTAGGTTTTCTTTCTTCCTGTGTTATTAGAAATTTATATTTTCTTAAAAATTGCACAGTTAATTTAAGGTAACAAGTTATTCAAGATATTTGGCATTACATATTCAGAATATCCTCTCAGGATTTAAAAATCTTCGCTAAATCTGAAACATAGCCTTTTTCTTCCTCATAATGCCTACATGTGTTTATGTATATCTTTTTTTTTAAATGGTCAATTTTACCAGGGGATTTTCTATTTTAAAATCCTTTTCAAAAAGGCATCCTTTATATTTTGTTAGTAATTTCTCTGTTGTTTGTGATTGCTATTTTATTACTTTATGTTCTATTTCATAGGAAATCCTATGAAATAGAAAATAGGATTTCCCTCCTTCCACTTCTTTGTAAGTCCTCTGTTATTCCTTTTCTAACTGCTTGTATTGACCCTTTATGCATTTTCAAATGCTTTATATTCTAATATATATATTTATAATCAGAAAATTCCCATTAAGTGATTACTGTATCCAAATGAGTTATTATATGTACT
The DNA here is from genome assembly GCF_019186645.2 of Phyllostomus hastatus. Lineage (NCBI taxonomy): Eukaryota > Metazoa > Chordata > Mammalia > Chiroptera > Phyllostomidae > Phyllostomus > Phyllostomus hastatus. The sequence goes on along the minus strand of NW_025334006.1, from coordinate 11,751,348 downwards.
ACATTCACTGTCATTCAATTATAAATATTGTATTATATCTATATTACTTTCTTCATTAACTCATGAATTTTTGAGAAGACTGTTTTTCAATTTCTGGCTATAAGTAAGAGTTTGGGCTACTTTTTATAGTTGGAGCCTAATTTTATTAAATTTATTTCATGGGATTTTGTTCTACTTTTTCTTTGCAGCTATGTGTACTGATAACATCAAGTCAAATTGGTCAAATATTTACCATGTGTTAGGTACTATTTTAAACTGATTATACGCTTTAACTTGTTGGAATTCAAAAGAAGTCCTAGGTAATATCATTACTTATAGTTTTTACGAATAAGGAATCTAAACCATAGCAAAATGAAATAACTTAACCAGGTAGTAGAGTGAGTGCATGGTGGTGCTAATATTCAGACTTACTCAGTGAAACTCCAGCGTCTGCACTTACAGCCCTCACAACAGACTGCCTTGAATTCAGTGCACTCAAAGAGAACAGATGTTCACATGTTTTGAGTGTACAGTCGTATACACATTTGTCAGATCAACCTTGTTAATTAAGTTATTCAAATCCGCTATAATCTTTCTAAATATTTTGCTTAAATTAATTTACATATTTCTGGGATGTGTTAAGATGTCCCATTTGGATTATAGTTTTATTAATATCATTTTACTGTGTTTTTTTGCTTTTAATAAATTCTTATGTTTGGAAAATGTTTTATTAATTCATTGCTCTTTATCTCTGCTAATAATTTACAAAAAATTCTATTTTTTCTGACATTAATGTACTACACCACCTTTATTCTTTTTGTTCAAAATTTCCTGATATGTCACTTTTTATTTGTAATCATATGATATATAAATATATTTGTATACATACATATACACACATATATGTATGTATATGTTGCTTTTTATTTTTTATTTTTTAAATTATTTTTCTTTTTACTGTTGTTCAAGTACAGTTGTCTCCATTTTCCCCCCACCATACCTCCACCCCACCCATCCCCACCTCCCACCCTCATTTCTACCCCTGTTTGGCTTTGTCAATGTGTCTTTTATACATGTTCCTTGATGACCCCTCCCCTGTTTTCCCCCATTATCCCTCTCCCTCCTCCCAGTTACTATCAGCTTGTTCTTTATTGCCATCTCTCTGGTTATATTTTGCTTGCTTATTTGTTTTGTTGATTAGATTCCACTTATAGGTGAGATTATATGGTATTTGTCTTTTACCACCTGGCTTATTTCACTTAACATAATGCTTTCCAATTCCATCCATGCTGTCCCAAAGGGTAGGATTTCCTTCCCTTTTCCCTGCTGCATAATACTCCATTGTGTAAAGTACCACAGTTTTCTCTTTTTAGTAGGATTTTACATTTTACCCAATCTGAGATATTCTGTTTTAATGGTTGAATTTTACTGTAATAACTGATATTTTATAACTGTTTCTTCCAATGTATTTTATTTTGTATACCTATCACCCTTTTGGTTGTTTCTAGGTTTTTTTCTTCTTTTCTCCCCCATCAGATTGATCAGCTTCAGTATAGCATACTTTTTTTGTTTCTAGTGATTTCTAATCTAAAGAGTCTATATTTACTCTTTTAGTTGTTAATCTTAAATTTTTAACATGAACAAGTATATAATAAATGAAGATAAGCAACCTTTCTGATGCAAAACACTGGTTATTAGGATGCTCAAAGAAATCATTGGATATTGCAACAGCATAAAAAAGACCCAGGCAGAAATGAAGACTGCATTAAGTAAAATAAAGAAAAATCTACAGAGAACCAACAGTGGAGGGGATGAAGCCAAGAATCAAATCAATGATTTGGAACATAAGGAAGAAAAAACATTTAATCAGAACAACAATAAGAAAAAAGAATTTAAAAAAATGAGGATAGAATAAGGAGCCTCTGGAACATCTCCAAATGTACCAATATACAAATCACAGGGGTACCAGAAGGAGAAGTGGAAGAGCAAGAAATTGAAAACTTATTTGAACAAGTAATGAAGGAAAACGTCCCTAATTTGGTGAAGGAAATAGACAAGTCCAAGAAGCACAGAGTCCCAAACAAGTTGGACCCAAAGAGGAACACATCAAGACACATCATAATTAAAATGCCAAAGATTAAAGATAAAGAGAGAATCTTAAAAGCATCAAATAAAAAGCAGAAAGTTACCTACAAAGGAGTTTCCATAATACTGACAGCCAATTTATAAAAAAAAAAAGAAAAGAAAAAACTTTGTAGGCTAGAAAGGACTGGCAAGAAGTATTCAAAGTGATGAAAAGCAAGGACCTACAATCTAGATTATTCTATCTAGCAAAACTATTATTTAGAATGGAATGACAGATAAAGTGCTTCCCAAACAAGATAAAACTAAAGATGTTCATTATCACCAAGCCATTATTATATAAAATGTTAAAGGGAACAATATAAGAAAAAGATCAAAATTATGAACATTAAAATGGGAACAAATGCACAAATATCAACATCTGAATTGAAAAAAACAAACCAAGTCAAAAACCAGAACAGGAACAGAATTATAAAGATCATTTGAAGGGCTATCAGCTGGGTGGGGGAAGGGGGAAAATGGGGGGAAAAAAGTAGAGATTAAGAAGTACAAATTGGTAGGTACAAAATAGGGGGATGATAAGAGGAAATGGAACAGTCAAAGAACTTATATGCATGACCCATGGACATGAACTAAGGGAGGGGATTGCTGGAGGGAATGGGGGTACTGGCTGGAAGGGGACAAAGGGAGAAAAATTGGGACAACTGTAATGAAATGGCATGATCAATAAAATGTACTTAAAAATAAATTGGACACCTAAATAAACATAAATCAATGTTTAAAAAAAACAGTGTGTTAGATCATTAATATTTTTTTTCTGAACACTGCAAGGAGTTTAGGAAGGCTTAATTCCAGCCCCTCGAACATATCTCGTTGTTGTCCAGCACTGCGTTTCTACCTTCCTTAAAGCCAATGTAGATACTTTTCTTTTTGCTCTGCAACTTTTTGTTTTTAATTCAAGGTCATCCCTCCAGCATTAACATCAACATCTAATTTATGTATTTTTATAGTCAAATCATATTTTTCATTGCTTAACCATTATTATGTACATTTCAGTTATTTCTGGTTATTACTGTGACAAACAATGCTCCAGCAAACACCTTCATACAAAAAGTAGTATTGCTAGTTCAGAAATATGCACATTTTACATCCTAAATACTTTTTGAAAATCATTGCTTCTTATATCCTATTGCTTATTTCTAGAATCAATTTCCTTCTTTTAAAGTTAGTAATGCCTTCAGAAAGACTCTAAGAGGTAAACTCTCTAATTCTTTATATGACATAAAAATCTTCATTTCCTTTTATTCTTAAATGATAGCTTAAATATAGATTAATAACTATTCTATTTTTTTCTTCAACATTTATGTTGCTCTACTGTCTTTTAGCATCTATTTGAATAATTAGAATCCTACTACTTGTCTTACTGCTGTACCAACTAAGATAACATGTCTTTTCTCTTTGGCATCTTTAGATATTTCCTTTTGTCTTTTCAACTCCCAGTTTCACCAGCATCTGAAAAAGGGGGCCTGGCTCTTCCTTCAGTCTGAGAACCCAATCTGTTTTATATATCTGCATTATTCTCTATTGTTATCTATTTGGCTATTAGCCTCTCCTTTCTTTCCTCTCCTTCTGGAACTCCTGGTTTAGAGTTTTAAAGTTTTAGAGCTTACAGTTAAGTCTTTGATCATTTTGAATTACTTTTTTAATATAATGTGAGCACAGTGGTGTTTTTTAAAGGTGGCCACCAGCTAGAAAGGTTTTCTCTACGTATTAAAAATCTGACAAGAAAATGACATTATTTGAAGTCACTATTCATAATTGTTATCACAGCAATATTAGGTGAAATGAGATACCAGCCCTTCCTTGATATTTTGATCTGTCTAAAGAGCATGGAATTATAAAGTCTTAGTTCAGAGAGAGTTTTCTATGGATAACAGAACTAAAAGGAGCCACCCTGTTGCAGGGTTGATATAAGATAAGGAGGCAGAACTGAAGCACCAGAACAAAACAATTCAGTGAGCTTTACCCAACTTGAGCCACTAGTGTAATGGGTTCTAGAGAAATAAAAAAACTCTTTTACATAGGCTCACTTCTTATAGTGCCTGGAGGCAGCCCTGTTCCAAACTCCCAATGCTGTGATGTGCAGGAAAAGAAGGAAAGTAATAAATTGGGCACTTTTTTAACCAAAAACCACTGGAGGTTTCTTTGAAATTCAGATGTATTCACTGGAGACTTTTATGAAATTTCTAGAAACTGACGTCAATATTTTCAAGTAGTGAATCACTGACGAAGGAGAAAGAACAAATACGCTTTATGATATGATAAATTTTAGTAAGTAATTCTTTTTGTGCTTCTCTCTATATTGCAATATCAGGAGAGAGAGAGAGGGAGAGAGGGGAGAGAGATAGATTAAAGGGAGAAGTGACAAAAAAACCTGTCAAAAGTGTCAGTGGGAACAGAAAACAGTAAGACTGCTAACAGAAATGAGAAGAGTGAAAGGAAGAGAGGAAATACAAAGAAGAGATGAGAGGACATGGAAACCAAGATTCAGGAAGAATCAGAGCGAGGAACGGAGGAAGACAAGTATCATCATCCCCCTGTATTAAAAAGAACAGAGTCTGGGAACCAGAAATACGATTTTAAATGGAATTCAAGACAAATAATCATTCCAAACATATGTAAAATTATTTGCAAAGTGTCTGAATCTTAGTAATAGTTTGCAACAGAAAAATTACATGATCGGGACTTTAGGAAACTTGTGCATCTTAGGTCGTATTTTTCCTCTTGTGACATAAATCACTGTTGAACCACCCCTGGTAGCTTTCATCGAGAACTCTTCAACCCAAGTTGTGTCTGCACACTGCACTCAATTTGGTTTTTGATAAAATGGACAGATCCATTTAAAACAAGCACCTTCACTGCATTTTTAATTCTATAAAGGATCATGTTCGTTTCCTTTAAGATAGAGAATGTTTTTGTTTAGTTTTGACTTGACAAATGCAAATTTTTTTAATAACTGAGGGAGCAAACCAGCTGATGTTTGTAAACCGTATATTAGATACCATCCTGTTTAGTACACACTATTTAACTCTCACAAACACTTGTAAGATAAGTACAATTACTATCTTCAGTTCCATTTGGGGAAACTGACATTGAGAGAGTGAAATGATGCCCTCAAAGTTACACAGGTAGGAGATCCAGAGTCCAATGCCCGACCACCGTACTGCACCCTGCAGGCTCTCTAGCACTGAGCACATAGGCAGGAGTATAAGCAAAGAAATACCATGAACTCAACCTAACTAGATGCAACTGAGGGCAAATAAGGCAAAAATGTGAGCCTCTCAGTTGCTGATCTCTCCAGAGCTGCATTTTGCCTGCAGCAGGAGTCTGTGCCCGGGCTCTCGACACAGCGGCCTGTCGGGCTGAGACACACACCATGTATCCATGCTTTAAAAATATAACTGGCCTCACCTATCCCAAATATGTCAAAAATATTTGCTAATTATCATGACAAAAATAGGTAAAATTCAAATTCTTTTAAAATTTTTATATTCCTGCCCTGGCTGGTGCACCTCAGTGGACTGAGCTCGGACTGGGAACCAAAGGGTTGCCAGTTTGATTCCCAGTCAGGGCACATGCCTGGGTTGTGTATGAGGGCCACGTGAGAGGCAACCATACATTGATATTTCTCTCCCTCTCTTTCCCCCTATCTTCCTCTCTCTCTAAAAATAAACAAATAACATATTTTTAAAAATTTTATATTCCTTATAAATCAATATGTTGTAAAAGCATGTAATTAATAATAAACAGTTTTACTTGAGCTTTGACTTCTTCCTGGCTTACCCCTATTATTACTGTTGTTATTAGAAAATAAATGAAGAAATAAATATAAATGTGAAATTTTCCAGCATACATTTCTTGTCTTTGTCTAAGGATGTATCAGTCACTTTCACTCCTTAAATATGATTTATGTTTTTAAATTCTTTATATATATATATATATATAGCTTGGCACTCTTCCTTGGGTTTCATCTCTCACTGCCTAATTGAATTCTTCATCTGGGTAGCTAGCATGCTCTCAAAATCAACGTGTCACCATTCTGAAGCTTCTAAATCTGTTTAGATTAAATATATTCTCAGAGCTCATACAGGCATGTATGACTCAGGGTAAAATAAAACTTTAAATGATGCATCTTCTGACAAAAATTTAGATGTGATTCATGTTAGTCCTTGGATCCTAACTCCAGTCATCAAATCTAGACTCAGTTAATCTACCTGCTTCACTTCCCTGATAAGGAGACTCGTACCCTGAGAAAAAATAGTATTTGTTCAAGATCATCATGAAGTCATAGATGAGCTGCAAATAAAATCTTGAACCTTGATTTTTAATAATTGTTGTAAACTTTGTACTAAATACACTATGAGCCAGCCACCATAGTGATTGTTTTACTTGCACTATCTCATTTCATGCTTACCTGTAAGGTAAGCGTCGATATCCCACATGACAAACAGGAGAAGTAAAGCTCAAGGAAGTGAACCCATTCGTTCAGGCTTACACACTGGAACAGTCAGAATCTGAAACTATGTCTGTTTCATTCCAAATTCCTGGCATTAGTTAGCTTCTCTGGCTCCTTCTGTGACAATCACTTCCCTCTCATGAATGCAAATCACGTACACATAGAAATAACCTTTGACCATTTTAACCATTACACACACTTCACGATAGAGGGCTTCCCACAGCAGAAACAATGAATTAAAATGTGTTAACAACTACACATTTTAGACAAATGCTATGAATCCTCAAATAGTCCCAATTTGTACGATATGTCTGCAAATTGTAAGGTAACCAGTTATTATATTATGCTTTGTATTCTATTTGTCAATAATTGGATGGCATATATTTAGATTCTATTAAACATGTCCAGTGTCTCTTTTCCTGAGTCACCACAGACACTGTCACCATAGATCAGCACCTTTCAAACTTGATTTCATGATAACTCAAGGTATATTAAAATATTTTAGTGAATGTTGAAAAAAATCTCAAAAAAAGTCATTTTGTTCACCTACATTTTGGAAATCTGCTTATTCTGTATATTAATTTAAATTTTGAATGGCTCAAGAAGAAATATAAAAGGAGTTTTAAAACTGTAAGGGAGAAAACAAACAGGAAAAAATACTAAAGGGCCAAAATACTAGGAAGAATTTAAATAGGTAATAAGCAATATATAGTTCCTCAGCTACAGAGAACAGAGTTTGAAATAACTACAGAGGCAACTGTGAAAGCCTCTATCTAATCCTGGATTGATGTAGCCCTGAACCAGTGAGATAGTATTGAAAACCTTGTCCAACAGAATCCAATTTAATCAGTTACTATAGCTATGAATAAGCAATTACATGTTCCCCATCATGGCCAAAATACATTATGTGGGCCATCTACACAATCAATTGTTCAGCAATCTAATTCATCTCATTAAGACAACCTTAATAAAAGAATCAGGTAAACTCTTTTCTGGTTATGTCATGCATAATAGATCACCAAGTATTTCTCAAAAATGTCCTCTCCGTAACTCCGTTATGAGTATTGCCTTAGGTTAGACAACATCACCTCCTATCTGAATTATTGTATTAAGCTTTTGTTGTTGTTGTTTTCAGTTTTAATGGTCTCCCTCTGTCCAGTCTCATCAATCCCACATTGCCCTTTAATGACTTCTCATCACCTCGAGAATAACTAGAAACTCTTTTTTGTGCTCTGACCAATGCCATTGTCTTTAGCCACACTGGCCACTGTTTTATGTGAAACATGTTTTCCAGTCACATTGAATTCAGTGTTATTCCCAGACCCAACCTTATTCTCTCTCCTTCCTTTTAATGTGACATTTTCCCTCAGCAAACTGCTTCTCTCTCTTTCTATCATTTGGTTGAATTCTCCTTTGAAACCCTACCCATATTTTATTTTCCCCGAGCAGAGCTTGCCCCAGGCTGAGCTACTCCTCTGTGCTCTCTTTGCAACACTACCTAACCACTTAGTCTAGAATGACACTTAGTATCTCCCCAGCCAGAACAGTTTCTTGAGACCAGAAACTATTTTACTTATCTTTGTGTCACAGTATCTAGCTGAGTACCTGGAAGATGAAAAACATTCAAATGACTTTATTGAAAAGGTGAATAAATAAAACAGGTGTTTCACCAGAGAAACCCTTGTAACGGTAATTAAAAATGCAGATCCCAAACTAACATCCTGGAGATTCCTACTGACCAGTTTGGATTGGAGCAAAATGTTTTGTTTATCAAATATTCCAAGTGGTTTCATGAGGATGAATGAGAAAGTGGGAGAATTACTGTAGACATTTATTCATGAGAGATAAGAAAATCTGCCTGTGCACAAAACTCCTCTGTCCTTGGGTTATGTCTCCTTGAGATATCCATGGGGATCTTCACCACCCCCTGTACAAGGTATCTATCTGTGCTGTGAAAGTAAAAAGCAACAAAAAACAGTTCATCATGTAAAAATAAAGATATGAAGATAATCTATCCTTACCTCAGAATACAAACTCAGCAAGGGGCTTGGTTATGATTTCAACATTGTTTTATTTTTTCAGCCAGTATTTCCAATGTGGCCTAAAAATGTCATGACTAAGAGTAGTTATTTGTAGAATTGCTTCAAAATGTTATCTAAACCACTGTAATTTCACACCTGGCATTGAAACTACCTGGTTTGCCTGGAAGAATTCCACTTACCTGGTGATTATACAGCGCTTGCTGGAACTAACAGTGTATAATGTTTTATTCTTTTTTTAAAGTTTTTAAAAATTGTATTTATTTATTTTTAGAGAGAATGGAAGGGAGAAAGAAAGAAAGGCAGAGAAACATTGATGTGTGAGAGAAACATCGATGGGCTGCCTCTCAGCCTGCAGCCCAGGCATGTGCCCTGACTGGGAATCAAACCCCCAACCTTTTGTTCACAGGCTGGCGCTCAACCCGCTGAGCCACACCAGCCAGGGCAAATGTTTTATTCTTTAACTCTGGGAATACAGAGTTTTCCAAAGAGAAGGCTGTTCTCCATGTTGCCACCCACTTAACATACCTCACTCCTTAGTTACAAAATCTTTACAACTCTGCCACTCAATGGAAACTTTTATTTTAAAGACTACTAATAACCTCTGAATTGCCAAACCTAATGAACTTTTTCGGGTGCCTGTTAGCCTGAAAAACTGACAGTGCATGGCAAGCCTTTCTTCAACACTCGTTCCTTGTTGGATTACTGGTTTTCTTACTTCTCTCTCTGCTCCTTTGCTAATTTAGTCTTTTGCTTCTGCTTCTAAATATGTTTGGTTCCATTTTGGAATCTAAACTTGTTGATCTAGCAGTTAAGTTCTTCTAAATTTGGAAAACTGTTCAGGTCTTAGTACACAAAATTCCTGTTTGTGTATCCCGTGGTCTACACCAGCAGCAGTCACATATGGATTTAAAATTAATTAAAATTCAATGAAATTAAAAATTCAATTCCTTCATCACATTGTCCACATGTCACGTGCTCCACAGCACGTGTACAGTGCATTTCTGGAGCACGTCCATCATCACAGAAAGTCCTGTGGACAGTGCTAACCTAGGCGGCTGGACAACTTTCTCACCTTTAAACTTTAGCCTGTTTGATCCCTTCTACCTGGGATGTTGCCCACCAACCATGTCTCTTCCTCTACAAACTTGACCCTTTCTTCACAATTCATTCTAAGTATTTTCCTCTCTCTAAAAACCTTGACCAAGCCCTGGCTGGGGTAGCTCAGTGGATTGAACACAGGCTGCGAACCAAAGTGTCGCAGGTTCGATTCCCAGTCAGGGTACATGCCTGGGTTGCAGGCTGTGACCCCCAGCAACCGCACATTGAAGTTTCTCTCTCTCTCTCTTTCTCCCTCCCTTCCCTCTCTAAAAAATAAATAAGTAAAATCTTTTAAAAAAAAATCTTGACCAATCACTCTGGCTGAAAGTGTGGCAGCTCTACTATGAACTCCCAAAGTTCTCTGTGCCAGTCTGACCCACGTTGCTTTGATCTGTCATTTTCGGTACTAATGTCTGCTCTTTCTGGCTAGAGACTAAAGTGTCTGAAGGGCTGACATATGCCAACTGTCAATGAATGCTTTCAGTGTGCTAACCTAAGTGCTTGATGTTTCTCAGATCCTCATAATTACCCTGAGAAGTATAGAGTGTTTTACTGTATTAAGGTTAAGGAAACTGGGATTTAAGATAAAGTGATTGGCCAAATGAAAGTTCCAAGAAGGGATAGCCTAGGCTTACAGAGTAGTGAGCCCTGAATCACCCCAGCTTGGTCTGACTTCAAAGCCCATACCTTTAATCGCAGGGACCCACTAATTCCTCCATCTCATTCAGCATATCAATGTCCAACCCATGCGCTGGTGCCTTGTAATATCAGGCATAACTCCACTGGTGAATGAGTGAATAGCTGAATAACCCCTTATATGTATTAGGTAATTTACAGTTTATAAAACTTGTTGACAGCCACAATTTATTTCCATATGATTTTCCCAAAAGCTCTGAGGCAGCACTGCAGGAACCCTTATCTCCATTTCACAGAGGCTGAGGGAGTTCAGAGGCCTCCTGAAGTTCACGGTGCTATTTAGTGACAAAGAGAACTTGAGTCCAAGCCTCCTGCCTCCAAGTTCCATCAGCCTTCCTTTCACCCCCCTGAGGGTTCAAAACTCGCTCATAATCAACCGAGACTCAAAGTGTTTTGTCTCAATATACTCTTTTCTATTTGCCCATTTTATTCTTTAAAAAAACATGATAATGAGGCTTAAGTGTTTATGTCTATGGGAGGGGTAGAGGCAGTTTAGTCATTTTCAGTGCTGGTTAAATAGCCACACATTGAGATCTTTATCATATTGTTTTTGCCCTAATCTCATTAAAATAACTTGCTTATATGAAACAAAATTCTAGGAATGTTAATTAGCAATTAGCTATGAATATGCATTATTATTTTTAAGTCCACTAATAATTTGCATGGATCTTATCTGTAATTATATCTGCACGTTCTTTTTCTCTCTCTTTCTTCCTTCAGGAAAGTAATTTAAAATGCGTTTAGGAAGTGCCTGACAAATTAATTCTATTACTCTTATTTTCCAGAATTTTCTTAAGTGTTTCATAGCTATAATTGTTTTTTCTTCCCAAGGCAAAGCAATATATCACAATATCCATTATCATATGTGTTGACAAAATGGGAGATTCATGGAATTAATTTTACACCAATTAAATAACAGAAGAAACAATTATACTACATCTTCTTCTTTATTACATTAATTTTCTCATATACTTAAATAGTTTTGTATTTCATCTTGTATCTGCAATTACATTTAAGAGTACTATACTTCCATTTAGTTCACATCTATCTTGGAGTCTCATGTGTTCTTGTGTGCAGGTAAGGTTAGTTGGAGCTCAGAATGGCAGGATGAAACTCACCCATTTTGAGTGCTTTTCTCAGTCCTAATGCAGATTCTTTACAAAAATTATTTTACTAATCTGAAAAGAAGTCTAAAAAATAATTTTCCCAAGACAACCCTACTAGAAAATAGCAAATATCTGTTCAAGCCTATGCCTGCCTCATCTCAAAGCCACAAAATTTTCAATAGGAGTAACCAAATGGTTAATGGCTAAATGTGAAATAAAAGGCCTCCCAGTGGAACATAAATGTGCCTGATACCTTTTCACTAAAATGCTTAATTAATTAATTAATTAATTAATGGGTGAATGAAGCTCAATACACATGAGCTCACCTGCCTCCCTACCAAAAAAGAATATTTTCTAATAAAGACTCAGGAGAAATATACAATTAGGAAAATGTTTCAGCACTATTGGGACTTTTATAGAATTACTCTTCCCAAGTTCTATAGTCTTAATGCACAAGCAATTTGGTTGAAGTCTATAATGCCCTTCAATTCCAAGTTGAGCAGTCTGATCATCTGGAAACAGAAAGTCAAGGACCTGAAAAACTGTTAAATAAATAGATTGAACTGAAATTAGCCTCTTGGGGCTTTAAGTGCTTCCATATAAAGTCCAAGGGATAGAAACAGGAATGATGTTCACTACAACTAAACATTGTCTTAATTCCAAAATTAACTTTTGCATTTTGATCTAATGTTACATCAAGGCATGTGAGCCCTCCGCTTGCAAAGAGTTTACACCAGTTTAAAACAAAAGCTTCATGTGGGGAAGACTGCAAACTCAGTCGCTAGTGATGTTTTATTTGATGTTTCATTCCTTGTTTTCCATACCTGCAGGAACTATGTGAACCTGTCTCCAGGAATTCTATCACTGACTTTTTTGAAAAGCTTTGTAACTCTTCTCTTTGCCATCAACCTTTCTTTCCACTTTGACTCTCCTTACAAATAGCTACTAGGAAAATTTCTCCCAAGATAGCTTTTATCACAAGCTCAAAATCTATCGCAATCCTCTAAACCCTGGTACACAACACACTCTTAAAATCTTTACCCCTCTCACCATCCTAGTCTCTCATATCTCCCTGAGGCAGATTCTCCACTAGTTAAAAAACAAAGAAAAGCAAAAAAACACCTTCTGCTACAATGTGTATAAACTTATTTTCTAATCTGTGATTTTCAGCATGCTAGTGATCCTAATTTAGAACTTTTGAACATACTTTGAAAACTATCTTTGCCATATTTTCATATGGGTGTTTTATCAGTCTCTGTATCCGTAAGGGCCCCAGAAGGAAATACACTTCATCCCAGATGGTTCAAAGGAAGAAAATTTAATGAAGAAGTTATTTACCAAACTGTAGACAAAATTAAGCAACAAACATGATGGTGAAGCATCTAGAGATTAGCAACAATGAGAAGACAATACTCCTGGCAGGAATGAAGGGAGAAAGAGAAGGGCATTTGCACAAGAGCCCAGTTTTAAAGCTCGGGGCAGGGAAGAGGGCAGCCCGGAGGCATGGACAGTCTGCAAGGACAGTCTGCAAGCACAGCTCCACAGCCAGGGCACAGGACCACAGCCAGATGAGAGGAAGAAATACCCAGGCTGGTTGCTCCTCTCATCCTCCAAAATCTTGCTAATGCCTCCTCCCATTGGCCACACCCAGGATGAAGACAGGAAGGAATTCCTGGTTGTACAGCCTATAAGGATCAGCTTCCTAAGGCACAAGAAAGACTCAAACAGGTGGAGAGAAAGGAGGGGGGTGTGGCAAGTGGAGAACACCTTGTACAGTCATCAGCCAAGCTGTAGCCTCTGAAGGGTGGCAGTTCCTGAGGGCACCTGCCTCTGGAGTGAGAAAACTGCTGTAAGACCTCACTGAAATCACAGCTAGGTGTCACTTGGACCAACTTTACTTAGTTAGAGGCTCAGTATTTTTACCTTTAATGTAAGAATAATACAATACTCAGTTTATAGAATTGTTCCGAACATTCCGTGAAAACATAAAATGCCTAGCACAATAAATACTAAATAATAATATTCTTACTGGCTAAGTTAAAATGATATATATATATATATTCCCTCTTATAAAACATCTTATAATAAAAAAGTAAAACATCCAAGATAAGAATCAATGAGTGTTAGTGGTCACCTTTGCAGATCACCTCCACCCCCATTCCCTGGCCTTCAGGAATGTGGCAAAGCAGCTTCAGGACTTGGCAGGAAGACTATTTTATTTTACACTAGTGACTTGGATGCCATTCCTCTTCCTTCCACTCTGTAACAGACGGTGCCCTGGACAGCAGTGACATCTGCAGCCCCAAGGGAGAAGGGTCAGCACAAATTTTAATTTTGCTTTTGGTTTGGGGCTCTAAGTACACAAACAGATTTTTTTTCTCCCTGTCAGTTTGCATTTAGCTTTGTATCTGACATTTTTTAATGCTTTATATATTTGAATTAACCCAGAAATTTATAGCTCCAGGTTCTTGCTTATTTTGCTTTATGTCTCTAATTCAACCTCCTCATTTAAAAAAAAAAGGTAAAAGAAAATGTGAAAAAGTACTTCAGCTGTCATTTCTGTATTGCTAGGGATGTTAGGACGAGGGCATTCTGCTCTTCTTGAACTCCTTCTCATTACAAAATGTTAACATTTGAATATTTTACATCGTAAGGAATAAGAACTACTAAAGATAGCCTATAAAACTCTGTAGGCAAATTAACTCAACTAGAAAAAGGAACTTAAAAGCTGAGAGAACATTTATAAAAATTGTATGTCATGTTCACTGGAAAGGAATGAAATTCTACCCTTATCTCTGCTATGAAAGTAAAAATAAATAAGTGGATGGATAGATAGATAGATAGATAGATAGATAGATAGATAGAGGTTTTATCTTAGGAGTTCAAGCGTCTGCACTGGGAACCACTTGATCATTCTGAGTTTAATTTCAGAGGAACTTCTGAAATAGAAGACTCTCCTGGTGTTTGAATGGTATGGCTACATTGGAGGTCATAAAAATTTTCTTCTCAGGCATCCCGCAGATAACAAGCATCTATCCTTAAGTATATAAAATAGTATCCTCATTACTGAGGCACTATCCAACCCCAGTGGTATTGTAATTTCCCTACACCCTGGGGCAGTCTTCAGAGGTCAAAGAGAACACTAAAGGCTAAGTGTATAAAATAATTAGATCAAAATAGAACTGAGAGCTGGCCTCAGGTAGCTATTTCTAATGGGAGTCAGTCACAGGACAATAAAAACTACTGTTCATGCCCAAATGTTCTCCTTGGTCAAGGAGAGACTGACTGGATAAAATCGGAACTCAAGGGTCATTTCTTTATTTTTAATCATTTTTTATTGTTATTCTATTACAGTTGTCCCAATTTCTCCCCCTTTGCCCTCTTCCACCCTTCCCACCCACCCCACAGTCAATTCCCAAGGGCCATTTCTAACTGGCCTCAATCCAAAAACACCACAGCAACACTCAAGGAGCTTCACAGGCAAATAATTACCCAGTTAATTTAGATGTTTGTATTAGACCGATCATTCAATGCCCCCTTCATCTTCTCAAGCTTGATTGTCCTAGATTAGATAAAAGTGCTGAATTTCCAACAGAATACTGAGCCTCACTTCAACTACGTAATGGGCAGAAGAAGAAAGTAAAACAAACTGGGCCTTCTTTTATTTTGATGTCACAAAGACAAATAGAATGGGGTGCGATAATCATCCAGACTAGTAAATCACATTAACAGCACTTCACTGCGAGATAACTAGATAGACGGAATTTTTGGTCCTGGTTCCTCTCTTTGGCCCTTAGACAGTTACTTATTCCAATTAATTCCAGGTTTCTAATCTGTAAAAAAAGAGGTATAGGATAAATAATCTCTTATATTTCTTCCAACTATATAAAAAGGCTATTGTTTTATGTACCAAGAGGATGAAAACATGGTTCTATGAAATTCAGACCTGTGTTCCAATGAGACTGCATTTCAGGTAGATCTGAGGCAGCCAAGTATGTAGTAGAAAATTCTCTAGCACCAGATAAGAGAAGGACTCAGCCAGATTCATGCCAACGTGAAGATCCAAGTCACAGAGACAAAATAAATCTCCAATCAAGGAGAGCTCATATCGGAAATTATACTTCTGCTGTATTTCCACACCCATTTATGGAATATACAATATATAAAAAATTGTTTTATAGGTAGACAAACAGATAGGTATATAGATAATCAAAAAGAGATGGAATGATGATATTTTTCAAAGATGTTTTCTACACAAAACAGTTTTATAAAAATTTGCACATTCAAAGAGAAAATAATTATCAGACTAGAGATAATGCAGATTGTTTAGCAAGAAAAGGTCAAGGGTTAAAAATAGTATTTAAATATTATAAGAACCTACACAGTAATACAATGAGCTGTGATGTTTTTCTTTTGGCCCCCCAGAATATAATTAAAAATCATTACCCTCATGCATACTAGTTAATAATATGATATAAATAATTTACTGCTACTGTAAATTAAAAACAAAATACATCATAAAACTGTATTCAAAATGACTGAGCTATATAGGAACATTTCCTCAAAAGGTAGAGACATGGGAATTTTTTCCACAACCAAAACCTGAATGCCATCCACTAATGGATTAAATGAAGAAAATCAAAGAAAAAAACTCAACAGCCAGATTGATTGCATAAACCTTCAGCAAACATTGAAATACTTGTATAGGAATTCCATGACTAAACAAAATGTAAACAGTCCAAATACTTTTTCCACCAACAACTGGATTCAGTAGTTCAGTAGACCTTTTATGTTATTTTTGTGTTTTTTATTCTTATCCTCTGATAAGAAAGAAAGAAAAGAAAAAAAAAGAAAGAAAGAAAGAAAGAGAGAGAGAAAGAAACTGGAGCACAGTATTTGTTGAAGAGTTTAGACCTATACTGAGTCACAGCCCAGTCTTTCAACCTCAAAGTCAATTTAGCAACTAGAAATGATGTAGGAGAAAAAAGCAGATTGGGTTCTACCAGGAAGAACTGTCTTTCATTACCGCGTAAACTTAATGGATGTATCGCATACCACAGAAGTGGTTTTAGATTCAGTTATTTATTCAAGAAATACTTATCCAGTGTTTTCTAAGCGGCAGGCACAGTGGATACTGGGAGCAGCAAAGGTGAGCAACAAAGACACGCACCTTGTCCTCATGGAGCTTTCAGTTTAATAGGAAACAAACTTCAATGAGCCAATCTCACAAATAAATTCACAATTGAGTGATTATATAAAAGTGAATATAGTGTTCCATGGAGACATAGCAAGGAGATCTGACCTAGTCAGGTAAAACCAATGAGAGGGTTTGTATCCTATTCCTGGAGTCTCACTTAGAAAACAGGTGAAGGAAATACTTCCACCAATAGAATGTCCTTCTGGACACCCACGTTCTATCCTAACCACTAACTATATATCCCTGTCCCCAAAGCCAACTCTTCTTTTCAACTGGCCTTGCTGCGAGTGAGCTCCATATGTCATGAGAGATGAACCAACACTCTGGCACAAACCACACATCATCCAACATCTTCAGCCCAAAGCAGCTCACCCTTGGGGCTTATCTGTAGGTAATGGTTGCAGAACCCTGGTTGGCTCTGTGGGGACCCCAGAGGTACCCATTGCTCTCTCCTCCAGCATGTTCTTAGAATGACAGTCTGAATGGCAATGAACAATTGTACTAGAGCAGCACAATAAATGGCCAAAAGAAGGAAAGGCTTCCTTTTGAAAAGGGAGAGAAGCATTCTTCTGGAAATGTGTCCAGACAAGGTAGACTCATTTAAGAGATTCGGATGATGAGAGCCAGGTGGACTAACATATACAAGGTCCATCTGAGTGTCTCAAAAATGTAGTTTTCAGTCTGGAACCTCAGGTGGGGATGGGATGCACCTGAGAATCAAAGCAGGAGAGACTCTTTTTTCTTAGATGAAAAAGAATCAGTTGGTGATAGATACCGAAGACCTAGGAAGTGAAACCTGTCACCAACTTACAAGATTTCATAAGCACAGACTGAGTAATGAGATTATATGTAGCATACAAATGCATACGGTATTTCCTAGAGATTTTCTTGAAGTAAATCTAGTCTCAAATTATTCGTGCCATGTTAAAGATAGTCCTGAGCTGCCCAGAGAGCCGTCAAAGGAGCAAGTCCCCTGGAGACAGGGTTGTGGTCCTTAAGGAGCACCAGAACACTTGTGAGGTTAGAAGGTTATCAGTGGTGGAACATGTTTGTGTGTCTCTGAGAGGAAGAGAAGGGAGGTTGTGATGAGGAACGGTGTTGACTTTTCCCCTTTTTTGACAGTTCTTGCTCCCTGCTTATTTATATCAAAATTATCATCATCATCCTCTTCTCCATGATTACCCAAGTTTCATGTTCACACTCTTCCCAACCCTGTCTACACTTACCCCAAATAAACACCAAGTTATTAGGAACTGGAAAAACAGATTGTCTGCCCATCCCCATTAGCATCTGTCCTAACAGGTCACTGAAACATTTACTGAAACCTGCAGCCCCGGGTGAAGACTGCGAGCCGGCAGCCAGCATAGCACACGGAAGTGGGGCTGCGGGTCAGCCTTAGAATGATGCAACCTGATCCCACAAAGAAATCAGGTAACAGAGATACTGTCTGTCACCATCAGGGAGAGGAAAAGCTAAACCATTTTCTGGACTCCGCTGAATGAAACCTTCATACCAGTTAACTAAACCCCTCTGGGAAGCATCAAGCCAAAAATTTCAGAATGTTGGCCATGTATTGAAATGTAAACTAACACTGCTAAAAAAGAAGGGGTAGGTGGGCATCTTAAACCAATGTGAATCATTTGCTTTTCTGATACTTTGGATCAGCTACACCACTGCTCCCTTTCATAGGAACAAATACACAAAAGAGGGCTTCTGTTTCATAAAAGCAGCCCAGACAAACGGCACTCCGCAGGGTGCTGGACCCAGAGCTGGCAGCCGGCCCAGTCTCTGCGCTCCAGTCTGCGGGCGCTTTTCACTTCCACAGCTATCAGCCTGCTTCAGACCTCTGCCTGCACTCTGACTAGGGACAAAGTGACGATCACAGTGGAAATCCTTCTGTATGCTGCTAATAAGCCTATTTAGAGTCAATGAGAAAGCCTCATTTTGCACCGATAAAAGCCTTCACGAGTTCTACTGAATCAGTAAAACCAAAATGTTTGTGCACTCCTTGTCCTCATTTCACATCAGTCTGAGAGAGGGAGCTCAGCAAAACATGGGGCACAATGACCTCTAACTTTTCTTCTTCTCTAAGGTCCTCTGATACTCCGTTGGCTGACAGGATTGAACTTTATTTAAACAATCACAAATCCTGATGGATTCCTGAGCCCTTCCTCAATTTCACCGTGGTCTGCTGAATTGGCATATTTGGAATCTTGGATCTCTCTTGGCAAAGAATTGAATGCCACTCCCACCTAACTGCTTGGCTAACAATGTCTGTATACTATCTGAAAAAGATCTGGGTGGTAGACCCAGATCTCTGGATAGAGCATATTCCCACCTCCCACAGCAAAGGTAGGAAGAGCTTTGGTGTTTCACGAACCATGAACAAACAGGAAATTCATGCCAGCATTTTAATGTCCTTAATGAAAGATATTAATCATTTTCCCAAGTGAAAATCTACAATCGTAACCATTTGACCACAGTGATGTAAGCAAATAAACCTATGGCTAAAAGGTTCTCCGGGGGTCAGTGGTTTAATGGAGAGCTAATACAGGGGTGGAATGACATCACCTCTTGGTCAGAATACTAACTCCTTTTTCAACAAATAGCCACATTCTAAGTCAGCTCACTGTGAGACATAGTGGAGAGGTGCGCAATGACATAAGTTCCGTTTCTGAAACAATACAAGTTCTATATATAAGCTGAATGTTTTAGCCATAGAGAGTTGCGGTGACAGAAGGGAGAACCAGAGCAATTTCAATGGCCTTCATGAAAGACAGGTATGACAGTGACAACCACCATCATCACCACCAAAACCCAAAAACAGGAAAAATGACAATTTAGCAAGAATGCTTAGAGGTCAAGTTACTGGTCCAAGATCACACAGCTAAGATGCAGTGTTTAAGTGTCTAACCAATGAGGTTGAGAATTTGACTAGACACAGAAACAAAATATTTAGAAACATGTAGTTCTTCTTAGGTCTTATAATTTAGTTGATAAAATTGCAAGCACTTTGAACAGGTTTTCACTTACAGTGCAAACACAAAAGCTTAGCTAAATTATTGTCTGGGTGATAAATAGCATACTACCATCATCTGTAAAATCATATTTTTGTAGACTAGAGGGCATGTTGTTTAAAGGAATTCAAAAGGTGAATTATTTTGATAAATGAAGGCATATTCTCTAATATGTGTGTTTTATAATTCTGCAACTTACCTAGAAATATGTCTCAGTGAAATATTTCTTAAAAGCTGTATTTCTGTTTAATTTTATATTCACTAACTGGAAAGTCAGTATTTAAGAAACTTGTGGTGAATCCATTTAACATAAACAATTTGTCTGCATTGCAAATATTAACCTCCTGATTTATTTTAGAATCTTAATTTTTCTCATATCTTAAAATAAGGCTTGTTCACATTATGTTAAATAAATAATTTCCATTTATTGGTAATATATTATATTCATTAGGATGCTTTCAGTGACAAATAATAGAAAAGCCAATGCAAAATGGCTTTTAAAATGAGAGCTTCATTATGATCTCATATCTCAAGAATGGAAGGGCATTCCAGGCTGCTTAACTCAGGTTTAAAGATGTCAGCAGTGACTGGGGTTTCCTCTGCTTTTGTATGGTGCTGTTGCTGGTGTGATTTCCCCGCTGCCATTCCAGCCACCAGTTGCAGACATAACAATAACCAGAAGAACTCCCCACCCTCTACTCCCTGAAGGGTCCTGTAAGACTTTCCTATCTATCTCCTTGACTAGAACTGCACTACAAGGCTGGCAGGCAGGACGGGACCCCCATAATTGGATCAGACCAATCCAAATTAACTGGGTTACATGGGGTATACACTACAACAAAACTTGTGTTGTAGGCCCGCCAGCCTAGACCTATGTTGTGCAATATGGTAGCCACTAGCCATGTATGGCTGTTAACATTTAAATGTACACTAATTAAAATTGAGTAAAATTTAAAATTCAGTTTCTGGGTTGTCTAGCCACATTTTGAGTGACCAATAGTCACCTGTCTAGTGGCTACTTCATTGAACAATGCGGATATAGAAAACCGTCCTTGCCATAGAGCATTCTATTGGATGCTGCTGACACAGAAGAAAGGGAGATTGCTGTTGGGTAAGTAAGCAACAGTACCTGCTGTGCTCCCTCTGTAGCAGGCAATGAGCTTTATGCATATTACTTCCTCTAGTTTTCCCCAGTATTACTATCATATGTTAGTCTGGACACTAGGTTGCTAGCTAAGGATGGGAAAACTTAATTAGAAGTTTCGTGACCTAGCTCACATCCCTGCAGGAAGGGTACAGTTAAGATCTTGATCACAGTCGGAACCCTTTCCATTTGTGCGCTCTGTTCTGTCGACGTGTCGGTATCATCCTTCCAGGCCAACTTCCTCCTCAGGTTGAAGAACCTGACAACCTTCCCAGCCTCCCATCTCACAGCCCCACCCCAATACCCCAAAAGAAACCGACCTTTCTCTTCAGTTTCATTTTTAAATATGCCTTGGAAGGACTCTGATGATCCAGCCTGGGTCAAGCACCCAGCCTTAAACCAGTCGGTTGTAGCTACAGAGACACTGGGGGAGGAATTAGGGTTGTAGATCAGAGATGTGTCCTTAGTGGGGGTTCACCCATTGTTATTGAGGATGAGTCTCAGGAAAAAACAATTCCAGGATCTTCTCCTTTACCACATTCCCGAAAGTCTGCATCCCTTGAGCTCTGAATCAGGCTCTCTGCAATTTGTTTTTCACACACTTTCTGGGTCTGTTTCGCCCAGACTTATTCATAGGCCACTGAGTCCCAACTTTGTCTCTACAGCAAGACCTCTTCTCTCAGCTTCAGACTCACATAACCATCTAATTAGATATCTCTCACATCCATCCACTTTTCTCCATGCTCACTGCAGTACAGCCATCATAACCTGGGCCACTGTCACCTCTAGAGAAATTACTGTAATGTCTAACTGGTATTTCTTCCTTAGTGTTATGCGACAGCCAGAATAATCCTACTAAAATGGAAATCCAGTTATGTCATTGATCTGCTTAAAACCTTTAAGTACGTGTTCACTGCATTTCGGAACAAATTTCCACTCCCTCATGAGACGCGTAAATCTTACATGACCTGTGCTTTGGCTAGAGGATGCTTCTCTCTTGCTATCCTCCCACCATACACTCTATGGCAGCCACGTTGAACTTGTTCAGTTCCTCAGACCTCTATCCTTCTTGGTCTACTGGCATGTGTGCTTCCCTGTGTTTGAAATAATCATACTAACCACCTCTTCATCTTTTCTGAATCCTTTCATAATGCAAATAATTACCCTTTATATATAACTGTTCTGTACTCTTTTTTAGGGGATAGGAATATCACATCTCCCTAATGCTGAACCAGAATATATTCCTTCTTTCTTTATTTTGTTTTAATGAATTGGTTACCTCCATTGCTGTTTAATTAGCATTGAGGGAAATACTTTTTTCTTATGTTTCTGTACTTTTCTACCCACTGCTTTATTTTCACTGACCCAAGTTTTGCTGTGGGTTTTCAAATAAATGATTCTCAAAAATGCTTTGTCACTCAGTTGCCCATATTCCCTTTTTCATTCCTGAGTCCTTCAGTATAATATTCCAGAGGTCATGTTTGTCTAGACACATGTAAACTCAACCAATGTAGCTAATGACAGAGTCCATTGCATGCTTTACAGAAAGGGATTCCTAAACTCCTTAAAATAGGGAATACTATTTTAAGTTATTTCCAGAAAATGCAAGACTTTATGTACCTGCAAAGTTCCCTGTAATCAGAGGGCACTTCCTTATGCTTCTACAATTCAAGCAGGACTAGTCCTCTCAGACCATGAGCATCAATCTGACCCCTTCAGTAGTGAGGGAGCTTCACGGAGAGGGAATACTTAACCTTAGGCAGCCACTGGGAAAATATTCAGGACACCGGAACAGAAAAAATAGCAGAATGGGTCAGTGAAATTCAGTCCCTTGCTGGGAAAGGCCTTCTTTCAGAACAGAAAAGGATGAAGGAAAGGATCAAGTGTCAAATCAGATTTCAGCCCCATCATCACTTTCGGGTAGCTTTATGGATTTAGACAACTCACTTAGGCCAGATGGACCATGATTTCCTTTTCTGCAAAATAAAAGAATTGAGGAAAATGGTCTCTATGGACCTTGGCAACTCCTTTATATATACGAATTTATGACTGACAGTGCAGTGTTCTTTTAAGTTTGAAGAATATTTTTGAATCCTGATATGGCAAACTTTGCAATCTACTTTGCAAATTTTGGAAATACAGGTGCATCTGTACACATGCCTTTAAATTTGAGCTCTCCACTTCCAAACTTTCTAATGAGGAGACAGGCACACATACACCGTACCTTTACACTTTACTGATTTAAATACTTACTGAAGATT
The DNA here is from genome assembly GCF_019186645.2 of Phyllostomus hastatus. NCBI lineage: Eukaryota > Metazoa > Chordata > Mammalia > Chiroptera > Phyllostomidae > Phyllostomus > Phyllostomus hastatus. The sequence continues at coordinate 11,728,210 of NW_025334006.1, read as the reverse complement.
AAACACACGACACAGGCTTTATCTTGTAAGTTTTTACATTTTACAATTTAAAGTCTTATTTAGATGATCTTCTGTGGAACACTGTGGGTTTATCAGTAGTCTTTAGCACAGCTGAATATTTTTTTCTGCTAATTAAATGTCAGATGTCACTGCTATCTCAATAAACTAATTCTCATATCCCCTGTTACTCACAGAGTGACCCAGAGCTCACCACCTTCAATATCACCTGAGACTGGTCAGAAATGCAGACTTCCTCACCCCAGACCTACACAATCAAAATTTGCATTTTAACCAGGTGGTCAGGTGATTTGTATGCACACCAAAGCCCTATAATGTATAGGGCTTCCCATACTGCTTTCAAATAGGTAACTTTTTTTCCATAAACAAGTGAATGAATGAGCAAACCTACTGTAATTTAGCAAAGTGAATGGCTGTAACTCGGTGATGCTGGATTTAGAATTATAGAAGCTTGCAGTGGATAGTTCCTCCTATTTTTTAAATATAATTCTCAGTCTACTTTTATAAATGGCAAGGGGCCAATGAACTGGATGAAAAAGTTTATTCTGTTCAAGACCTACTCACAGATACTATATATATCATTAAAAACAATGTGAAGAATATTAAAATATTTACTATTTTCTATAGGACTAACTAACCACCAATATATGATTTTTATTTCACTTTATAGCTGGTAACTTTAAAATTTCATATTTCACTTCTGTCATACATAAAATATAAAGAGAAAAAAGAAAAATGCTTTTCAACTATGTGGTAAAAGCCCTGAAATAAGTAAATAATACAATAAATCAAGGATATAAAAGTGAAGCACAAATTCAAATAAAACAGATCAGGCTTCTAGTTGCAACTCTGAGACTGTGTGTTTTTTTTTAACAATTCACTGAATTTCTGTAGGTCCTATTTCTTCATGTAGAAAATGAGAGGATGTTCTTGATTTTACATCCCAGCTATAAAATCCTAAAATCTAGTATGTCTCAAAAATCAATATCTGTTCTGTTATCTCACATGTGTCTACTAGAATTCAATATGGAATCTCAGAAGTGGCATAAACATGTAATTCTGGGGTTTCTTCTATTTCACTTGCTCAGAAGAGAAGCCTGTGGGCTAACTGCCACCTCACGATGCTGATGTAAGGACATTGTCCTCAACAGGGTTTTACTCTTGGCCAGAGACAAACAGCGATGGCAGAATACATTTTAACACAGGGACCATTACCTTAGCTTCCCTTCATTCTGAATGAATAACTAAGTCAAACAGTGTATATCCATCCCCCTCACTAACCACCTAATTCATTCACTCATGTGGTTTCCACGAGTCCTGGGTGAACGGTTCAAAGCTTCCACGTTTCATAGTCTCCCAAAGAATATGGAGGACTATTGAGAGGCAGTGACACCTGAAAGATATCCAGTTACTCTGGCACTGGAAAAAAAACTGACAGGTCTTTCAGAGAGCTAATTATTGAGCCTGCTATTTGGTTCAATGACAGAATCACTTGTTTATGAGAAGAAACATACTTGTGCATTGCTTTTTCCATTACCATTATTTCTATCATCATAAATAAGAATCAATAGGCCATTTCAAGTAGCATCTGCTCACCATCACTCAGCATCTGAGTGTCAGGCACATCAGCATCCCAACCTCCTGGCTGGGGATTGAAACCCAACAGACAAGGAAAGCACTTCAAATTCAATAAGACAGTATATATGTCTGTGTGAGCAACCTGAGGACAAGGTGATCTGTTCTTTGTCTCTCTATTGGCAGTGCAGTGTCTGATACAAGGCAGGCTATCCAAAATAAAAGTGACTAAACTATGGGTGGATAGATAGATAGACAAATGGATAGAGGAAAAGGAAGGCTTTAAGATGCTATATGGAACTGACTGGATTTATTGGGCTGGTCAGGGGATGCTGTTTTATTAAGGGCAGAGCTAGTCACAACTCATGATGGAGAAGTGAAAGCCACGGCCAAACAGTACGACCAACAGGGAGTCTGCCTTTAAGGACCAGCTCAGTAGACACAGGTCCCTACAGTCCTCACTATCTGGCCTCTCTGAAAGACAAAAATTCAGCAGAACAGCCAGTAAGAAAGTTAAGTGAGACCTAAAACAAAACAAAACAAAACAAAACAAAAGCCTCTCCACTGCCAGTGAGAGTCTTGCTGAAGAAAACAATGTCAGGTAAGGAAGTAACCAGAGAAAAGGTGCGAAAAAGAAAAAATGAGGTGAAGGGGAGCAGTGGAAGAAGTGTTCAGGCGGAGGCCTGAGTGGGGAAATAGGTGTGTGAACAAGGTGCGAAGACAGGGAGAGATGATGAAGAGCCACAGCTCTTGAGGGAGGGTGCGTGTCTGTTTGAGAAGGAGAAAGGCATTAACTTTGAGAGTGGAACAAGGGAGGGAAAAAAAGAAGAGGTCAGATAAATGGCTCTAAATTAACACCAGCACTGATAACAAGTATAAAAGATCCCTTTCTTCCTGAGAAGACAAAGGGAATTTTAAGTAGGATTAAGTAGTAGTAGCTTTCAGAACTCAGCAGACCTCAGAAGCAATAACAACTACATAAATAGCTAAGTGGATGGTCGGAATCGCTTCACTTTGGAATTGGGCCAGCAAATCAAAGTTAACAGTAATATCACATCTTTTTGAAAGCTTTCCTGAGATTCTAGGAGGGAATATCATTTCAGTAAACTGTGCTGAGTTAATTTTAGGAAGAGGATGCTCTCACCGCTTGAAGACATTCTGTAGCCTGAAAATTGATAAGACAGAAGCCCTACCCTGCTGGGAAGAATTCTCTTATCCATGTAAATACATTGTGCCAGTATCGCCCCCAGTGGAAGAAAATAATTATGTTCACAGATTAGCATTGCTTCAGGTAAAATTTTACTCAAAGCATAACTCACAAATAATGCTCTAAATACAGCAAAAGGGACTTTGCAGGTATCCCACTTTCACAGAGTTCCTTTTTTGACTTATTGTGAATGGTTAAAACGTGAACCTTGCGAGGCCTAATTTTGAAAATTGCATGTCTTATATATGTTCATTTCTAAATTAGATGGAATTGGAATTCTAATTGGAAATATAAATTATTTTAACACCCTGGACACTTCTACTCATGAATAGCCTGTCGATTTTTCCTCTTAAGGACATTTGACCATTAAGGTGCTAGATCATCTGTACTCTTTCCCAAAAACAGAGAAGAAAGCTGGGTGTTCATGGTAATTTGGGGCATAAGTATGTTCTCTCATGATTTAGAAATATTCATGTGTTACTGTTTTTTGTTTGTTTAAGTTAAGTTAGGATATTGCATTATATACTTATTTTCCACCTAGAGACAAGTTATTTCAGTATTATCCACAGTGGAATTTGGATGAAAATCTGTTTATTGACCTTGTTCCCTAAGGGTATCTTTGCCCTAGCACTTGGAATAAACATAATTTTCATTGCACTAGAAATAGTTTTAATTGGACAGACTGTTACACCCAAATAAACCAAAGGAATCTAAAGCAGACATGGCACCAAGTCAGGATTCCACTACAACCCAATGCAGCATCGATGTCTGCAGTAAGTATCCAACACACTTACAGATACTAAAGGGCATCTATTCTCCTCAACATTTTTGGAAAATATGAGTGTAGAGAAACTGGGTATTCTGAAAATAGTCTGTTAAAAGTTATGTGATTAGTTAATAACTAATTTCCTACCAATTTTATTATATGTAATGTACATAAGAGGAACTGTGTTTACCCCATTCATTAACTGGTAGATTTTCATTAAACAGTCTAAACAATAATAGGATATGTATGAATGTGTAGATGATCAAATAATAACATTCAGAGTTCAGAATTAAACACGATGTAGAATATATTTCAATGAAAAACACAGAGGGTACTCTGTTCATAAACCCTCCTTTCAAATTCTCCTATAAAGTAGACCCTCTTTATTTCCCACTATTCCTTAACAGGCACCCCTTCTCCAGTGAGATGGACCTCTTCACTCTCCCTCACACATCCCGGTGCCCTACTCCGTGCCTTTGCTCTGCTGACCCACCTTGCCCCTCATCCCCGATGCTCTTCCTCAAGTCTTTATTAGCAAGCACTCACCTCCTCCATGAAGCTTTGAGTTTTACAACCTGAATTTAGTCATACATTTTCTGAACTTCCCTAATATCTATGTCCAAATTTACCATTTAATTATAAAATGTCCCCCTCTGCTTTTGTTCCCATCTTATTTCCTGGAAACTAAGAAGATACTGGCTTTCAGTTCATCTCCTTCTTAAACTCACCTACTCAGTTTCCTTTCCTGGCTCCTCCCCCGGAAGCTTCAATGGTCATTCCTCATCTCTGCTCAATCTCCAGTGGCAATTATGTCTCTGCCCCTCATCTCCCAGGTCTCCACCTGCCACTCCCTAATATGTATTTTTAGTGCTGAACACTCTGTGGGGTCCCAGACCTTATGCTGCCACCTGCTGGGCAGTTCTATAGGGGCTACCAAATTTGTTAGTCCCTCCAAATCCACCATTCATTCTGTCTTCTCTGTTAAGTGAGTACATCACCATTTTCCTAAACTTAGCTGGTAGAGATTTAATATTCCGAATCTCTATTACTAACTACCACCTGCAGCGTTAATCACTCACCAGGTAGTGTAAATTCTGTGCACTGTGATCTTCCCCGTAACACACAAGCCCTTGTCTAGGCCATGATTACCCATCACCAGAACTACTGATGGGCTCTAAATGACCCTTCTTTTTCTTCTCTGATCATACTTACACTTCTGACAGAGGTGTCTTCTTGAAACATGTATCTGAGCAATGCCCTGGATAAACAGCCTCAAGGAATTCTACCCTACATGTAGGATAAAGCCCACACCCCTCAGCTCTGGAGCTTCTAGAAAGTATCTCAAGAACTCGTATGACCTGGCCCCAGCCTGTCTCTTAGCTTCATCTGCCCTCACACTCCCTCTCACTCACTACCTCATTCTTACTCCCTCCAGCCTCCCTATACCTTTTTCTCCTTTCTCTACCTTGAACAAAGGAGACTTGACTGAAATCCTGCAAAGGGCTGACCTCATGTCTTCACATGGCTGACACCTTCTGGCTATATAGGTCTCATCTCAAATGTCACCTCCTAGGTACAGCATTTTGTGACTGCACAGTCTAATTGCCACCCTCCCTGCCAACACCACCTGGTCACCCTCTCACATTTACTCTGCATTTCCTGTAAGCACATCTCAGCATCTGGAAGTCTCTATTCCTTTACATGCTTACTTACTTAGTGCCTGTCTCCTCACACTCACACGCAAGCTCTGTGAGCACACACACCTTGTCTCCCGCCCTCACTCCAGCTCCCGGAACAGTGCCCAGCACGCAGGGAGCCTGAAGGCATATCCCTCCACATCCTCACCCTCGCTCTGCTTGTATGTCCACTCCGGCATGTCTCATAGCACATCTTTTATTTGAACAGCTCTTCCCAAAGGGAGTGAATACAAGGAAGGGAGGATATATCAAAATATGGGAGTGAGGGAGGGATGTGTGGTTGTGAAACATTCCTTCAAGTTTTGTAGTATTCAGGGTAGAGGGTGTCCAACCTTTTGGCATCTCCGGGCCACACTGGAAAAAGAAGAGGTGTCTTGGACCACACATTAAATACTTTGCAATATGTAATCACACAAAAAAGCTCATAATGCTTTAAGTAAACGTACGATTTTGTGTTGGGCCACATTCTCAGCCGTCCTGGGCTGCATGTGGGCTGCAGGCTGCAGGTTGGGCCCCCCTGGCAGAGGACTTATGTATCTTTGTTAACATCACCTGTCTAATGTTTCATTGTTTTCTTGATCATGCTATAAACAGTGGCCCTTAAATTTCCTTTTCTGTGTGTTAGTTTCTTATATGGTCTAATATGTCTGTAAAATAGATTTTTAAAAATTTATATTGACCTTGTTTAATTTAATACTTAGCTCTAAGTAATTTTTAATATTCTGTATTTCTATGCATGTAATTATGATATGTTCAATTAAAATGTTTAATTCCTACATTTAAAATATGAATATTTAATATCACTATTATTTTTAAGCACAAGATATATAAAACAAATCACTAAAAATTATAGCTGCTAGTGCTATGCAGGATATTGGAGCCAATAGTATTATACAGGACATGGATTAAAGTAGTTTTTAAAAAATGATGTCTTATAGCAAATTATTATGATTCATCATCTTTACTACATTTTAAGCTCCTGGAGAACAATATCATGTCTTGCTTATTTGTCCATATCTCACCAATCCCAATGTAGCTTTGTCCAAAGTAGAAACTCGATAAATGATTTTTTAAATAGGACTAAAATATCCTAGCACATGGCCCATGTCCAATAAATACTTAGTTAACTATGAGAACCAATGAGCTTGTTGAATGATGAGTGTATGCTCAGCCCTACTCAGAAAATGTAACAAGAGACTCAAGGAAACAGAAAATACCCTTACCGTTATCTATAGAGAAAAACTGCATTTCTCAGATAATGAAAAAAATAAATGCACCAAGGAAAACATTTAAGTGGCTACCTGTGCACTTCTTTATATGACTGTTCCTTTTTCCATGTGATCCTAACTTGCATCCAAAATTCTCCTCCCAAAATTCTGCGAACCACACATTTCTTCGATTATTGGCAAGAGTTCGGCTTCTAAAGTATCGATCAAATCCTATTTTAAAGAAGAAACGCATGATTTTAATATTCTTTCATAATCAAAACCAACTACTATCAGAGATCTTAAATAAACAGATATTATGTTATATTGGATCATTGCATTAAAAAAAGCCCAAAGTGTGTTAATAAATGGGGGAGAACCAAAAGCTTCCCTTATGGCAAAAGCCAAGAGGAATCAGTGGACAATATTTCCACCCTAACCATTCACCATTCAGGCACCTGGCCCTAGGGATGAGCGTAACAGGAAAGCCTGTTGTTGGTGTTATCTCAACCTCTCCGTCTCTTCTACGTCTCCCAGCAGCAGTGACCAGCCATCCCCTGACCTCATGCTAAATATTCAGAACAAACTGGGATTTTTTCATTCTCATATTTCCTTCCTTCCTTCCTTCCTTCCTTCCTTCCTCCTTCTTCCCTCCTTCTTTCTCTCTCCCTTTCTCTCTTTCTTTCTTTCTTTCTTTCTTTCCTTTCTTTCTTTCTTTCTTTCTTTCTTTCCTCTCTCTCTCTCTCCCTCTCTCCCTTTCTCCCTCCCTCCCTCCTTCTCTCTCTCCCTCTCTTTCTCCCCCTCCCTCCCTCCCTCTCTCTCTCTGTGCCCCCCCAACCCCATCTGAGGGTAAAGTTCCAGGCTTCTATACTTCTACCCATCTCAAAATTTATCAGTCCTATATGTTCCACTTTTAGCTAATTCGATTAACTAATCAGTACTAATGTAATCTTCTGGAGTCATGGGTAATGGGCTAAAGTGTCAGCCTGCTAAGTTAATGACCTCATTGAAGGGAGACCACCTGGAAATAATGCCTCACTCAAAAGGATAATGGGAAAGGGGGGAATTTCTACCACTATCTAGACCATTGGCAAAGACATTTGGGAGACAGACTGCCTTTCTAGGGTGCTTCACATCTTTGCTGTAGTGTTTACTCCTTCCATAGGGTCAGCCTAGCATCATTTCTTCATTTTCTGTGAAGCAAGCACTCTCTTTCCAACAGTGCTGTAACCATCACGTATGTCCATGGAAATATGAGAACTTAAAGGGCAATATCATGGAAGTCACTAACATCATAGAACAATCAAAGCCATAGAATATCATAGAGCCAACTATAATTGCCTTTCTTAAAAATATATTCAATAGGTACTCCTCTAGTGAAAAAAAATATGCTGGGTTAAGCAGTTACTATCTTGGTGACTCTGCCATCAGAACTGGAAATTCTATCCAGAGCCATCAATAATGGGTGTGTTTCATTATATGCTGATACTCTGGTTTTGCCTTTGAGTTTTGATTTAATTGGAATGAAAACAAATTCTCTTTGGTGCATCCTTACCATCGATTGATGTTCTTTTGGGCAAAATCGTCACAGCCCCTTCAGCAATTTCTTCCTGCTGATAAACAGGTGCTATTTTGGATCCCCAACTATCTGAGCCAATCCAGAGAAAATGCCCACTTTGGTTTAATCTTTTTGCTGCTTCCAATATCCTCCTGTAGGAATAAAAATACATAAAACATACCACATTTATCAAGAAACACTACACTTATGAATGTTACAAGACAGCTATATCAAGTTATACACACTCAGTAGGTCACCATTCAACAATCAGTCTATCATTCTAACTGCCGGGGCTTATCTCCTAAAGGAAATATACTGGCGACTTTAACTCCGGCAGCTGTTAATTAGCTTTATTCTTAACCTCATTCACTTTATTCCATCATCCTTACTTGTCTCATTTCTTTCAGTCCCCGGGTTTTACTCTATAGACATTTCAGACTTAGAAACTAGAAAACTGTTGTGTCTCTGTATACCAGAAGGCAGTCTGTAATTGCATAAGAATGTTGCAATTCCTGTGAAATCTCACAAGATTTTATATTGAATATGAAATATGTCATAGGATATGGGCCACAAATCTGATCCTATATAAGGAAGAGGAGCAATCAGCACCTGATATCATCTTCATTGGCAAACATAATCACTGCCCGAGCGTTGGGTGTTTCTAGCAGGCGTTTGATAATTTTTTCAAATTCTCCAGGTCTTGGTTCACGTGGAATTTTCTGTGATTGGGCAATGCAAACACCACCTATTTTTTTGGAAAAAGAAGAAAGCGATTCAGAAAGGGCATTTATTTAATTAACAAAGTTAATGAGGTTAGCTACCTTATAAAAACACATGATTTGATACAGAATATTGTTTCTCAAAACATCTGCCATTCTTACCTACTAAGAGCAATTACGTTTGTTTGCATTACAATGTGTGTATCAGATAAATTACATCAATTACTTAATCATACATCAGATCAGGAGTATTTTTTCCCCAAGTTTAAACATTATCTTTGTGGATGTCTGTAAGGAAACCAGAATGAACAAAAAAGTGCAACAAGAGTTAAAGAGTCAAGGAAGTTTTGGGGTCAAGGGCTATTTTGATTCATTTAACAAAAGCTGAAGGACAATTGCCTGGATTAGTAAAAAGCATGAGTAAGTCTTTCTGACACATGAGACCACCAATAGGAAGGTCCTTTAGCTATTTTTATTTATTAGGAGAGCTCCTTTAAAGTTAATATCATCTTATAGCTCATAGTAAGTTTAGCAAGATTTCTGTGTGTTAGCATAAAGACATGTTATCACACAAGTGGTCTTCCAGACTGTTTGAGACACGGGCACGTCCTCAGCCGAAATGCCTCGACCATGAAAATCAAAATGACAGACATCCCATCCCACTGGTACAGCAGGGGAAAAATCTTTTGGCCTTTCCTTCTAGGGCAAAAAGAGACCAAAGAGAGGAGTTTAGAATAGATCTCTTTCACTGGGTGGGGATAGAAGAAGAAAGAGGTTTCTCAGTTGCAATAGAGCAGACATACAACACATACTAATACTAGGAAAAAAGCGTGTTAGCAATACGTTTCAGTTCTATTATGATTTAAACAGGCTTCTTCAGTCAGTTGGGTATTAAGTCACCATTTATACCATTGCTTCAGTAGGCATTTTTACTCCCAAACAATTAGCATGCATTTAGTTACCCAGAAGTTACTGGTACCACTGTATGCTGGCATTAGGCTAGAAACTGGGAATACACAGTCTAATCCAGGAATTACTATCCAGTTTGTGAGACAGACATTCCAAGAAATTATTATGGACTATATAACAAATTTTAGAAGAGAATGTATCATACAATAAGGGCACAGAAGAAGGCATAAGCAAAATGCTTGAGAGAGATGGATTTTAAAGGGCAATACACACTTATATGAGGACAAAAGCAGAACATTTCTGAAACAGGCCAAAGTATGAAAGAACCTTGTTTGATCATGGCCTATGGTAGAAACTGGCTAGTATTTGAAGTTGGAAAGAATGGTCAGATCTAGCTTGAGAATGACTTTGTTAGACATGCCAAATAATCAGGACTTTATCTTGAAAACGGCAGTAACCCACCAAAAGTTCATAAGTAGGAAAACTGCAGAATGGACTTTATGCTTTAGGGAAAAATCTCAGGTAACCAAACACAGAAGAAATGTCTCATAGCCAGACAGTGGGTGTCCAGTGTATTGTGATCAGGCTTAACATGTGTGGAAACAATGTATGATTCACAGTTGTAGAGTACTGAAGGCTTATTTTTCTTTAGGTTAGAGCACAGTCCAAATTATCTCTGTGATAGCAATAAGCTTACTAACCTTACAATATGCTCTTCAGGGGTGGGAATTGCCCATAATCCATAGATGGAGCCTATGGTTAGCTAGCCTACTAATCATTCATTCATTCATTCAGTAAATATGTATTGGGTGCCCACTTGTCTGTGTGGGGGCCATGGGATGCAATGGTGAATAATGAAACAGATATGGTCTCTGCTTTCACAGAGTTTAGAAATATGCATGAGCCAGGCTTAATGCCAAAAAAAAAGAAAAGAAAAGGTATATAATTATAAATTATGACAAATCCTATGAGGAACAGCAATGGGATTTTTTTAATCCTCACTTAAAGATATGTTTATTGATTTTGCAAAGAGAGAGAAAGGGGGCAGAGAAAGAAAGAGAGACAAGAGAGAGAGACAGAGAGAGACATGTGAGAGAGAAACATCTGTCAGTTGCCTCCTGTACACACCCCAACAGGGATCAAGCCTGCAGCCTAGGTGTGTGCCCTGAGCAAGGATCCAACTGACAACCTTTAGGTGTATAGGATGATGCTCCAACCAACTGAGCCACCCATCCAAGGCAGAGCAAGGGAATTTAATTTAGATTGAGCAGTGCTCAGGAAAAGACTCCTTAAAGTGGTATCACTTAGTTGAGGTCAGGAAAAAGAGAGAGTGAGGGTAAAGAACATGGGTAGGGGCACGGAAGAGCCAGTGGAGTTAATGAATGATGGGGAGAGAAGTATGAGACAAAGATGGGAGGTAGGCAGGGGTCAGATCATGTATTGCTGTGCAGGGCCTGTGGAAGATTAGGAATAATTAGCCCTGGCTGGCGTAGCTCAGTGGATTGAGCGCGGGCTGTGAACCAAAGTGTTGCAGGTTCTATTCCCAGTCAGGGTACATGCGTGGGTTGCAGGCCATAACCCCCAGCAACCACACATTGATGTTTCTCTCTCTCTCTATCTCTATCTCCCTCCCTTCCCTCTCTAAAAATAAATAAATAAAATCTTTATAAAAAAAAAAGAAGTAAAATAAAATAAAAAAAGAAGATTAGGAATAATTAAAATGTTTAAGTTCCTCACTAAATGTTTTAGTAGCCCACAAGAATATGTCACATCAATGCATTTTACAAAAGAAAAATAGTTGAGAATTGTTGATGTAGGAGGAAGCCTGGAGTGGAAAGAACACCAGGCAATGAGCCCAGTTGGGAGGTTACAGGGTTAGGGAAGGGGAAAACACAGTGCTCCTGATGCTGGAGATGAGCAGATGGAGCTGTCAAATAAAAATTGTATATATTTACATTGTACTGATTCAATCTAAGTAAGAGGTAGTGAGAAATCACTAAGCATGACTTTAAGGTTTTGTCCTTTGTGACCACTTTATGTGATGTCACCATTAAACAAGCAGGAAAAATAGGAGAGCAAGCAGGTATGTGAGGGAGAAAAGCATGATTTCAATTCAGGACAGGTTGTCTTTGAAGTACCCATGAAACATCAAACTGAAAAAGTGGGTCTGGAGTTAAGGAGAGAGAAGGGAAATGTAATTATAATTTGTCAGATGCTGACACAGTAGGTAGTGAAAGTGTTGGGAGTGAAGAGATCACTCTAAGGGAATATTTAAGCCAACAGTAAGAAATGGGGAATGATGGAACTTGGAAAACCCACTAGCTTTGGAGAGAGGGCCAGTGAAGGAGACTTGGAAAGGAGTGATCACATAGTCTGAGGAAGAATCTTTTGGGACAAATTCTAGCAGTAAATTGAAAACTATGTATAATGTCTTTAAATATCAAACAAACAGACAAAAAAAAACTGTGGTGACTGGAGGCATTAGGTAACCATAGAACTGTAAGACCAAAACCTTAATACCCACTAGGGAACAATAGCTTTTTTAATGTATGACTGCCCTTTTAATTAAATGGCTGTGATTACTTAAGCATCTCATTAAAGACTTGCCATATCTTAAGTATCATTCTGAGATTACTACTAACTTCATAGCCTGAAGAATTGAAGGCTGGAAAATTTTTACTATGACTATTTCATATAAGGCAAACAGACAATCCAGGCATGGACTTTAGCCTGGATTCATTGATTCATTCATTCATTCAGGAGCTATTGAATATTTTTGTTAGTAACTTGGGTTTCTACATCGTCCAAATCCACTTCATATTTTTTTATTCCTGTGCCTCACCTAATATTTGTCAGCCTGGCCCATTTGTATTTTTCAGGAAAGTTGGATTACACAATTAATTGACTTTGGCTGAACAAATACTTGTGGGAAATTGTTCCACACAGCCCTTGGCTGTTTGGTGCCTTAGGGATATTTTATTAAATCATGGACTGCATTGCTTCTCAATGATTAGAGTTAGAAGATTAGGATTCTATTCTTAGCCCCGAAACTCATTCATACTTCTATCTTCATATCTGTCACAAAGCCAGACAGTTAATCCATTCATAAGCTCTCATTGTCTACTATGTTTCAGGAGCTACAGACATTCAAAGATTGCCTGTCCTCAGCAACCTTATAATTAAGTGACAAGATGAACACATTAAAAAGCCAAATAAAAATGTAAATTTATCTAATGATAAGAGATAACAGTGTAAAAAGATTTAAATAGAGTAACAATTAATGCCATCGGCCAAAACAGTCCTATGACTTCATAAGAAGTCATTATATACTGTTAGGGTTTGATTTTAAAAAGTGAGATTTAGTCAAATGTTCAGGCTCAACCAAAAATATATTTCCTTACAATACTCATTATCTATTTTTCAACAGACTCTCTGACTTGATTTAGATTCCTGGGGTGAGCGGGAGGAAGAGAGGTTGCCCTCCATCAAAGACCGTGCCTGCTGCATCTATTTTCCCATTCCTCACTCTGAAAGAGCACTGACTGTGTACACTTCCAGGGACACTGCCTTTCCCATTCTGCAGGTGTGCTCAGTTCTGCAGGAAATAATTTTTGAAGCTTAGCATTTAGGAAAAGAATGTTGTTCAGAGGAATTTATAACTGACAGCTTTTTAGAATTTCCTGATTTCATTGCCTATGGAAAGTTATTTCCTTTTGATTTCATTCTATGATGATAATTGAAAGATCATTTGTTCAACTTAACTCTGTAAGCTTAGGTACACTTTACAACATGTGGGATGGCTCCTTCCTAGTCTCCTTTATTCTATGATACTTTACTGCTCCTAAAGGCAGAACTCTAAGGTTGGTGTAATCACCATATTTCTGATTTGGAAACTGAGAAACACAGATATCAACAGCTAGCAAGAGGTTGGAACCCAGGTCCAAAGCCAGATCTGTTTGACTCCAAGTCATCTTTTCCATCATCTTGCCCATTGATGAATGACTATACCTGTTGCTTAATGGTTTAGTGGATACAAGCAATTGATAAATAAGATAAAGCAAATTTAAAGACTCTTTAAAAAAAACCAGCAGGTCACCCCTAACAAATGTAACTGATAGTTATATAAATATAGTAATTCTATTGAGTATTAAGAACTTAATTAAAATACTTAGATCTCATGCAGATTATAGGACTGAGTTAATCTTCTTCAGTACATATGTAACCAGTCTACTCACAATAAAATAAACAAAATAAATATACCGTAATTAAGTTTGTTAAAACTATAATGTCAAAAATAAAAAATAAAAAATAAAGCTTCCTATTGAAAAAAGAAACACCTTCCCAGTTGCCCCTGTAAATATCTGTCCTCAGGAAGACTTCCCTGGATTCTCTAGTCTTCCCCTTCACATTTGCACTGCAGCAACCACAAGAATTGTATTTTTTAAAATTTTGCTATTTGTTTTCACCCTAGTCTATAAGCTCCATGACTAATGAACCTAGTCTTTCACATTTAGCATCATACCCCCCAACACCTACCACTGCTTGGTACACAAAGATTTCAACAAATATTTGTTAATTAATAAATGGAAGACCATATTCAGTAATACATATTGCTGAAACAGAGAAATAGATATGAGACAATCCTGCCTTCAAACTCCTCTCAGCCAAGTAGGAAAAAATGCATATAAATATATATTTAAAAATAAGTAGCATAAAAAAATTGCATCAGGTAATGTAGAGGAAGTTGCCAAAGAAATGAGCTCTATCTCCCAAAATAGCTTTTAATGGAGTTCTATGAATTAGAACGTCACCTTAGCTTCAGTTTACTCATCTTTAAAGTTGCACAATAATTTGCTTTTAATGATACAATAGAAAATTTGTAAACAATTCTATTCATAATTTTTATCTCTTTAGAAAGCTGAGACTCATGGGCAAATAGCCCAATGTCTCTTGTCTGAGAGATGAAAGGTTCATGTCGATGTGTTGATTTGCTAGTGCAGAAAGACTCTGGAATGAGAAAGAAAACAGCCTGGGAGCCCAAAGATCTGAGGGTAGGTCTTGTGTGACCTTGAACAAAGTCTCTTATGTCTCAGTTTCTTTACCTCTGTGACAGGTTCATAATAACTATCACCCAGGATGTCAAGAGAATAAAATTAGAAGGGTAAAATGATAAAGTTCTATATAAATGTGGTACATTATTATTACTATTATCAATAACCATGACCAGATAAGCATCATCACCAGACCTGAGATGGGAGATAGTTGTTATTTAGACCTAACACATGTGTTTGTCAACAGATCATATTCTTAAACCCTTCACCATTCTTTGTATAATATTATCAAATACCTTAAATTCTGAGAAGTGATGCTTGCCCATGTCTGTAATGACTATATTACAGATTTGTGTTTGTAAATAACTAAATTTCACTGTCCACTTATTATTGGCCATCACAATGTGAGAGAGGCAATCTCAATGTAAGAGAACATTAAAAGTTAGTTACACTCTCTTCCCCAGCGCCCCAACTTTCTACCCAAAAGATCCAAGTCCCCTTTCAAAGGAAGTCCATAAGTATTTCAAAGATCTGGGTTGAAAAGTTAGAATTTACTCTTTAAAAGAATGGCAAACACTATTAAACTATTAATGGTGCCAACTATTAAGAAGTAAAGTTGTGGAAATAGCAACATGTTCTATCTCATTTAAACATTTCCTTATTGACTATTAATCGGCTATAATTTAAAAACTGAGACAATATTCTTGCCTGTTGGGCTCCCCAGAAGCAGACCCTAAGAATGAGTTTGAAATGTATATTTAACCTTGGCCTCTACTCTGTGCAATGCTGAGGAATGAAGCAGAACTGGGCAGAGGTGTCCAGCTGGCCGTGACCCAGAGAAAAATAGCCAAGGCCTGGGGAGCTCTGAGGCTAAGATGGCCTCCAGAGTTGTCCCCAGATGAAGTCAAGAAGGTGAACCACTATATCTCCACATCTATCAGTCATTGGATGTGGGCATTCCTGGGTAGGGGGGCAGAGACATTGGGCAAGGCAGCTCTCAGTAGCCAGGCAACCCTTCAAGGAGCTATAGAGCGGTCCCCGAAGCAAGGGCAACATAACCTTCACTGAATGGAGATCTGATCTGATGGGAGACTCACCATATATACAAATTAAGATTTATAGATAAATGAAGATGTATCTCTAATTTGACAATATAAGTCAAATAATTAATAACACTTTATTGTTTAATTGCAAAACCCCTCTTCAAAGAGGACTTATTGGACAGAGAAAGGCGATGTATAAAAATTGTACAAAACTGGAATTGTAGCTAGCTCAGAGAAGAGACATAGGGTCATAAAACTCCCCAGTATTTAGAGTTTTGTTAAAGCAATCTGAACAGATAAAGAATCATGTTTTTAGTTGTTGCTTATTTTTAAGGACAAAATTTATATTAATAATGTCCAAGGAAAAAGGTAAAACAAGAAACAATGTCAAAGCACCAAGCTCCAACTGTGGTGAAAATCAAAGATTAAATAATTAAAATGAAGCTGTTAGCATAGGTAGCTAGATATAAATAAAGGAAGGGAGCAAAGGGAATCAGACATGAAGTATAACAAGCTAGGGAGCTGAATGAGATAATAAGCCTGCTTGCTCCACTAGGAAACTACAGCTTCACACACTCCCCAGGGACCACCAGTTCCTTTCCTACAGATTACTGGGAAGGGGGGAAGGGGTAGAATAACAAAGTAGAAGCCTAGATGGTGTAGGGGGAGGTGCTTCTATTTTGAGGCATGTGCAACAGGAGCCAAGATGACCATAAAGACCTATCAGTCTAGCTTGGGAGAAAGATCAGATTGGATGAGGGACACAGGACCCCAGAAGATCTAGGAGATGGACTGGTTACAGGGAGAACCCAATGCCAGTCCATGAAAGATGGGGAAATTGAAGAGTTATTTTGAAAAAGTGCCTAGCCCTTCCCAAGCTCAAGATAATATAACACCAGCTTAATAAAAAGTGTTCCCCCCACCCTCAGTAACACAAGCTCACCCCATTTGTTTCTCCATTCTCTCTCCATAGCAGCCACATAGCCTGGCAGCCACACAAACTCCAAGTGCAAGCCCGGGTCCAGCAATGCAGCACCAACCAGAGTGTAGCAGGGAACAGACTACATCATGGATGGGGACAGATGTGGACTAAACTGGATTAAACTGGACTAGGCATGGCACACAGCTTTTGGACACTGGCCTTCCTTCTGTGCTTGATGAAGACAAGGAATTTTTTTCCACAGTGAGGACAAAGGGCAATGAGATACTGGGGACCTGGGGGCAACCTTCTATTTCCACCCAAATGAATCTTACCACCAGACCTTATCCTTCTATGTGGGTTCCTGATAACGCTTTTCTCGTGATACCACAAGGCCCCCATTTCCACCGGCTATAAAATTACTTACAAAGCTATATATAGAATATTAAATGGGATTCTTCTTTAAACAACATGATTACTACCAGTATCTCAAGTTGTTACACAATTTTGGTCAAGTTCTAAGTAAATCAGGTCAAGTCTCTGATTATATAAATTGTTAGATCTGCATGACAGACTTTGGTTTCAGTACAGAAAAAATCAACATAATTAACTTTTTATCAGTTGTTAAAGAGAATAACTAAACTGTTGGTAAAAAGTAATTGGTCAACATTTTTGATTGACCATTAAGAAATTATCTATAACAGACTGTTTTTGTTCCAATAAAAATGTGATATAGCTAGTCAACTATTATTTCTTATGAAAGCACCTTCAGATAATAGCAATGAGCAGAACCAAATAAGTTTTTTTTTCTTAAATACAATATTAACACATAAACTCTTAGGCTCCAGATCCCAACTCCAATTTGAGAGTAGGGAGACTTCCTCATCTTCAAGCAATTCTCTGGACCCCAACTGTCCTACAGTGCAACTCCTGACATTATCTTCAAAGAGATAGCATCAGAATCCACGTTAAGGGTCCAGTTCCATAAGGCTGCCTCCCTCCCCGATTTGCTACCTTTGGTTTTCCTGGCAACCAGCCCTGTCCCTAGGTTAACTAAGGTTTTTTCCAAAGTCATTTTGTTAACAGAAAACACTTTAATCACACTCATCACTTTAGAAATTCCAAAGGTCTTTAAGAGCACTAGGCCAGAAACAGGGACAAAAACCAAATATATATTTCTTATTACAAATCACAATATCACAACTCTCCACTCTACTTACCCTTAGCATCATTTCTTCCATCTTTCTGGAAGCATTAGTAAAATAACAATTTTGGCTTACTGTAATTGGTCCTTTGTTGATAGTTGAATTAAATTTGTTCTAAAGTTCAAATAAGTGTAATCACACCTCTTGTAACAGTATTTTCACTTCCTTAGGTGGTGTACAATTGGGACTTAGCAGAAAAGTGCATCCTATGATGAAAGTGTGTATGTTTATCAGCTTCAAGTGCACTTTGTGAAAGAGGTTTATCTCACACATTAAAGAAAAAGTGTAATCTTTAACAACACGGATTTAAAAGAGCAAAATTAGACTTAAATCTGTTTCTCTTCTCCCTCTCTCTCTCTTTCTCTCTTTCTCTCTCTCACACACACATGCATTTTATGCTTTTTCCTCTTATCAAAGCAATGAAATGACGGAATGAAGCTGCTGCTACAAAAGAAGCATGAGCCAAATGCCATTCCTCTCTATGTCCTGTGAAGAGCAGGAATATGGACAATCCACTATGAAAATGAATGGCACAGAGAGCTCCTCTCCTGCCCTGCCCATCTCCACGGGACTCTCAGATAGATACTGATGCTCTGGAGGCAGATTGGGCTGAGATGGGCTCCCGGGGTCAGTGTCCATACATACTAGGCTTCCTAGCTCAGTCACAGCTCATGACAGATCCAAATGTCTGCTCAGGAAAACAGTGGGATACTGGTTACAGATATCATCTCTGGGGAACAACATCCTGGCCCTTCACTAGCTGGCTATGTGACACTGAGTTAGTTATGTGACTTCTCTGTGCCTCTGTCCCTCACCTGAAGATTGAAAAGTGCTAGTATCTTCCACATGGGCTATTGTGAAGGAATTAAATAAGCATTTAACAGATCCATTTTTTTCTCAGAAAATACGTTAGCTATAAATTATTTAAAATAAAGATTGACAAACCTCAAACAGATATGGTAGCTCACTTTCAGCAAGCAATATCCACCTATGACATTATTTGTAGACATCTGAGATTGCATTCCCAAATGTACATAGAATAATAACTCTTACTAGAGATTCCAGTCAATGGGAATATTAACTGTAGAAACTTCTACAGTTAGAAGGAAAACTCGTGTCCACAAGGGACAGCTAAACATATGATGTGTTGCCTCTTCCAGCTCCTGAAAACTGGAAATAGCTAAGGAGACATGGGCATGAGGGAAGAAAGAAAAAAGAAGACAAGAGAGAAGAGAGACTAGAAAGCAGACCATCCAGACTAGAAGTGCCTTTCGAGGTGCACAAAATATGAATTCCCTAGAGGGTCAAAACAGCAAATGTGGGCTAGGAACAGTTGGAAAAGGAACTCTAGATTATTTTAAGTAAGTTTTACTAATGTGTTGTTTGCATTTGAATTTATTTGGATTAGTTTCTTAGCATTATATTTTGAGTATTTGGGGATTTTAATTATTATGTGTTTGTTTTTGCCATTTCAAAGTAGATTTCCAGGTACTGGGACCAACAATATGACAGGAAGGTTTCAAAAGATAAAACTAATTCCCTGTAAATGCTCAAATGTCCAATATGAACACACTCTCCAAGAGAAGTTTCATATTTTCCAGCCCATTGCCTGGAAAAACTATTATGCCCAAGACTATTGGAATGAAAGTGAGCACTGTTTAAATTTCTCACTCATTCTGGACTAGAAAAAATTAGTATTAGACTTTGAATTGAGCTTATTGTAGTTAAAAATGGCATTGGACTTTGAATTAAGCTCATTATAATTAATTTAGAAATTAGTAATTCAGTTATAGATTAGGACTTCATTACATAATTATACCATTTAAATTAGTGAGGCATAGGGCAGACATTGGTGGCATCTACCCTTCTTCAGTCACTCAAGAAACATTTATTGATCACTTATAAAATGTCAGGTGCTTTAGACACAGCGCATACAACAGTGAACGACACAGAGGGGCCTCTGACTCCATAGAGCTCATATCTATTTAGAGAGTCTAGTGAAGCCTGATACCTGTGGGCACTCACTAAATGGATGATAAATGAATGGATAAGAAGCTCCTATTTCATGATATAGTGAGTTAATCTAATAAAGAAGCACTAAGCATATCCATGTATTAAAAATACCATCATTCAGAAAAAGGCAAAATATCTCTGTAGCTATTATATCTGTACATAACAAGGTCATTTCCAATATCTTCTACAAATAGGATACTCTCCACAGCATCTCAATAGCAGCTAACCAAGCTTGCAAACCATGAGCATTCTATCCAGCATGCAAGTAATACCTTATTCTACTTATCGGCATTACCTAAATTCTGCCATATGTTGGCTTTCAATCAGTGGTTCTTACTCAGAATAGCATTTTCAACAGATACTCAAAGTGGGCTGACATTCTTGATTTAAGAAAGAAGGCACTAATAGCTAAAAGATTATTATTATTTTAGCTAACTAACTCTTTAATGCAAGAATTGCATCACCACCAATGCACAAAGTGACTAAACTAAGAAATAGACTTTATAGAACACAAATAAGCACCAAAAGCATATGAAAACTCAGCTTTACATAGATGCAAGTACTTGTGGTATTTTTCTGTGTAATGCAACATCATTTTCCACATCAGGATTTGATCTATGTGTGTGAGATATAAAAAGGTTAAAAATATGGTTATATATATTTAACATCTTGGGTACAAATAAAACTAAAAAGAGAAGAGAGTTTTTGATAGCAAGCCATCTTAAATTTTAATTATTTAAAAGACTCTTTTTTAAAAAACTTAACAGCTTTACTAAATTATAATTGATACATAAAGAGCTGCACTTATTTAATGTGCACAATTTGATGGTGAGTCTGGACATATGCATACATCTATGATACTATCACCAAAATCGAGGTAACAAATGCATCCATTATCTCAACAAGTTTCCTTGTGTTGTGTTGTGTGTGTGTGTGTGTGTGTGTGTGTGTGTGTAGAACATTTAACATGAGATTTACCCTCTTTGCACATTTTTAAATGCATAGAACAGTGCTGTCAACTCTAGGCACTATGCTGTACAGCAGATGTCTAGAACTTATTCATCTTGCAAAACTGAAACATCATACCCACTAAAAAACAACTCCCTATTTTCCACTCCTCCCAGCCCCTGGCAACCACAGTTCTGCTCTGTTTCTATTAGTTTGACTATTTTAGCTACCTCATATAAATAGAATCAGACACAATTTGTTCTTGTGAGACTGGCTCATTTCAGTTAGCATGATGTCCTCCAGGTTAGCCCATGTTTTCACAATAGTAAAATTTTCTTCTTTTTAAGGCTGAATACCATTCTATTGTATGTATATTTCACATTTTTAATCCCCTCATTTGTCAGGGGGTACTTGGGTTGCTTATATATTTTGGATTTTGTGAATAATGCTGCAACAAACATGGGAATACAGACATCTCTTCAAGATCGAATTTCTTCACATCCTTGCTAACACTTGTTATATTTTGTTGTTTAGTTGGAGGTTTTTAGAGGGGAGGGGTTGTCTGTTTGTTTTTGATAATTGCCATCCTAACAAGTGTGAAGTGATAGTTCACTGCAGTTTTAATCTGCATTTCCCTGATGATTAGTGATGTTGAACCCCAAAGTACAGACCTCCTGAGTCTAATCCTAATGGTCAAGTATACTCATAGTACTTTGCTATTGTTTCTCAGCTGCTGTCTCCTTGGTCATTACATCTTCTTGACATACATAATTTAACACAGCATCAACAAGTAAGATAGTATAGGATGGGGGAGGGAAGGCAGAAAACTGTACTTGAACAACAATTAAAATAAAATTACATTAAAAAAACAAGTAAGATAGTATAATCAAAATGTTTTCTACCATCAGAAATAAGTAATTTAGAAAATATTTTTTGTTCTGGTTCAGGTTGGGCAAAAATTTAATTCATTAACATCCTCTCACAAGAGTGTCCTGCAGGCTCCTATTTCCCATAAACCCAGGCATGCCTGCCTTTACTCACGGAGCATTAACTGAGCTCTTATTACATGAAGAATGCTCTGTAGGAATGTGGAGTTGCAAAATGAATAGGAAGACATAGTCCCTGCTCTTGAGGCACTCAAAGTAAGTAACACAATCTGTAAAAAAGTATTATAATTTGATGTGGGAAACGCTGCAATACAGGAAAGCCCAGGAACAAGGAAGCAGGAGAATGGAGTCGAGTAACTATGAATGAGATTCACCGGCCCTGGCCAGTCACTGTGGGCTGCATGGTCAGAGAAGTGCGAAAAGTGTGCGTATGGCACATAGCTATACACCAGGGTCAACAAGTCAGAAAACATTCCAGAAGTGAGCTATGGCTGCTTTAGCTAGCCAGAAACCAGCAACATCTATTTCTAATTGAGGCTACGAGTCAGCAGACATGTTCGGTATTTCCCATGAAAATGTAATTGGCATTAATAATTAAAATATGATGCAATAAGCACCCTGTATTTATGTACTAAAGGGGATTTAATTTCACTTTTTCACAATAAGAATAAATAACTCACTTTGGGGTAGAAGGAATGCAGAGGAAAAAATTAAATAACCAAGAAAGTGGCCACTTGAAGGAGAAATGGAAAACATCAGTCCTAAGAACCCAGGATTTCAGTTGGGTTCAATAAATTTTAATCACAACTAATCAAACAGTTATATACATAGCATTTTTTATTCCAACATTAAAATATGTCAGAACCTACGAGAGGGTATTTTTTAAAAAATTTTATTCCTACTACTGAGAACTCTGAAAATGTTTAAGCCAGGGCAAAATCACATCATTTCAGTATTCACTACCAAACACACTTTCACTGAAACCAAGAAATTTCTACATCTTCGGTGTTATAGGATATT
The DNA here is from genome assembly GCF_019186645.2 of Phyllostomus hastatus. NCBI lineage: Eukaryota > Metazoa > Chordata > Mammalia > Chiroptera > Phyllostomidae > Phyllostomus > Phyllostomus hastatus. The sequence continues at coordinate 11,705,470 of NW_025334006.1, read as the reverse complement.
TGGCAGGTATGTTATTACATTTTGCACTACCTGATATCATTTATCTAAAGGGGTTCCTGAAAGAACATTAAACTTTCAATAATCCTAACATCATCCAAGCACAAAAATGAAAACCGATCAGAACCACAAATGACAAAAAGATAACAATTTGTTACCTCACAAATTTCAGTAATATAATTTCTAAAATTTCTGTTCACGCAGTGACTGCTAGATAAAAACTCATCCTCTTTACAAATGTATTGTCTTAACCATATATAGCATGTGAATAGCTAAAATGAGAAGCAATTTGGCTTGTGAAAAAAAAATCCTGAAATATAAATAGTATGCCAAAAAGCACTGCTTCTATCCTGGTAACAACAAGTTCGCTCGTGCTGTGATGTGATTTTCTCATCCCCACTGTTGGACCATGCCCACACTTCCTCTGTGTGACCCAGGGCGGACACAGCCTCCCTGGCTTTCAGTTTCCTTATTTGTAAAAAGAAGGGTGCTTGGCAGCATGATCGCGAGATTCTTTTGAATTTCAACATTTTGTGTTTCTATGTATATACCACATAGACTGCCTCCCATGAATGCTGTGAATTATGTAAGTTCTAATATGGGAATAGAACATCATGTAAAATATAATAAATCATTTTTAAAAGCCTAGCAGATACACAAGAAAACTTGTTCAATTCAAAATTAGGAAACCTGGCTTCATGAGTCAGAGCATGACTGAGAGATTTCAAAACTAGTTTTTATGAGAGCATTAGAGCCTCAGTCAGATGCCTAGGATATGGACAGCCGTGAACTGAAGCACTGAAATTGCTTGTCAGTTCAATAAAAATAAAATAGGAGTGAGGGTCAGGCATAGTCATGAAGACGATGGATGCACCTCTCTGCTCATTTGTCCATTTATACCTTTTATTACACAATTCAATAATAGCCTCCCTTCTCCTCTCATCCTTTAATTGCTCTCTCATATTTCTTTACACTAGTCTCCTTTTCTCCTGTCTTATCTCACTGTACCCTTTCCCCTTTCAAAAGCCAGACAATGGTGATAGGTCACCTGATACAGCACCCTTCCAATTACTTCTATATCTTGTTTCCCAGAGACTTGCTAACAGAACAGCGGAAGCAAAAAAGAACTGTTGCGTGGACTGGAGTCTGGTTAAGCATGGAACATAGAACTGAGTTCATGCCCTAGCCCCTGTGGCTCAGTTGGTGGGAGCTTCACCCTGTAACCAAGTCTGTGGGTGTGACTCCCAGTCAGGCCCATACCTAGGTTTGAGGGTTAGATCCCCCATTCACACAGGAGGCAACAAGTCAATGCTTCTCTCTCACATCTGTTTCTCTCTCTCCCGTACTTTCTCTCTAAAAGCAATGAAAAAGTGCTTCAGATGAGGATTATTTTTTTTAAAGAACACATTAGTTTATCTCCACTTCTTCCAAATATCCAACTAAACTCTTGAGTATAAAATGGGGAAAACAGAAAACAAATGTCATCAGTGTTGTGAAAGCTGAAAAGTAGATGATGACCAAGTCCTAGCTGATTTACCAGATTTGAAAAAAACTGAAACTAAAGTGTGCAAAGCATGGGGACAGGCTGATGTCACAAAAACAAAGCAGTCACTCCACCTAACAGCAGAAAGGACCTGGAAATGGAGGCCCCAGAGACTCCAGAAAGTGGGGTTGAAAACAGAAGTGAGTAAAATCTTTGCAATTCCATTCCTCCAGCTGCAGTCCCTCTGCACAGATCAGAAGGTCACTTTCTGTAGGAGGAATTCAAGAGGACTAAATTTATAAAGTGAAAGCGTTCATGCAGAATGGGGAGCCCCAGGTCCCTCTTTGCTGCTTATTACCCAGACTCCAGTGGCATAACTTTCATCTCCTAGGCAGGCACTTGAAAGAGTGTCCTTTGGAGAAATTTGCCAAAGGGTAATGACATGCTGACACTCACATATGGATGTCTCCCAACTAAATGGCATGTCTACCTGCTCACTTTAAGGTAAAGCCTCCACACCTCAGTGCCACACTTTCCAAGCTTCCACAGTTTGTCAGTACCACATTCTTAATTGTTGCACCAAGCAGAAGAAATAGATTCAGAGGAGAGAGGAATAAGACATAAGTAAGAGATGATTTCTAAAATATTAATATCCTCAGAGGGAAGACACTGTGCAACAAGAATAGGAGGCTATAGAAACACAAACTTTCAGAGAATGAGAAAGAGCTACTAGAAGTTGAAAAGGAAAAGAAGATAGAAATATCTCAAAGATAAGATATATGAGAAAATATTTCAGATAATAAGACAAATTTTAAAAATCATCACGAAATTAGAGGATTTACTCAGGAGGCATAACATTCAAATATTGAAGCCTCAAAAAGAAAATAAAGCAAGACCATTACAAAAGAAAGAATGAATATTTCTGAGAACTGAAGAACACATTTTTAACTGAAAACTCCTATCACATTCCTAACAAAAAGAAAAGAGAGGGAAGAGGAAGGGAAGGACCCACACGAAGGAACATCAGTACAAAATTTTAAATCACTTGGAAGGGGAAGCAGATTACAGAAAAAAGATAACAATTCTCAGTGGTATAGTGCTCGTCAGAAGAAAATACAGCAACACCTTGAAAATAATGAGGAAAGATGATTTTTATTCTAAAAAAAAACATATAACCAGCAAAACTATAAACTAGTATGTGGGTAAAATAAAGTATATTTTGGACATTCAGAAATCTAAAAACATAACTTTTCTACATCTTTACACCTGTGCCTGTATTATCTTACCTAACTGGGCATTTGTTTGTTCCTTTTATTTGTTTTTAAGTGGCATCATAGATGCCTGTTTAGTCTGTTTAGAACCAAACCTAGACAATAATGTATTTTAACACAAACAATAATTAATAAGAATGGCATGATGATCTGTAATACCGGGGTTTAAAGCATCAGCTTTCATCTCAGTTTCATTCACAATCTCCAAAGATTCTTCTCAGATATATCAGTAACTGGTTTTCATTATATAAAAGACCTATCATTTATTCTTTTAATTTTTATTGTATTTTATTGTTTATGCTATTATAGTTGTCACCACTTTTTCTCACTTTGCCCACCTCCACCCAGCGCCCCCACCTCAGGCCATCCCCATATCATCGTCTGTGTCCATGGGTCATGCATGTATGTTCTTCGATTAATCCCTCCACCTTCTTTCATCCAGTCCCCTACCCGCACCAATGACAGCTGTCAGTCTGTTCAATGTGTCTGTGCTTCCATTTCCATTTTGTTCCTTAGTTTATTGTGTTCATTAGATTCTACTTAGAAGTGAGATCATGTGGTATTTGTCTTTCACAGACTAGCTTATTTTACTTAGCATAATATCGATGTAATTCCTATTAAAAGGCCAATGGCATATTTCACAGATCTGTAACAGACATTTCAAAAAATTATATGGACACAAAAAAGACCCTGAATAGCCTCAGCAATACTGAGAAAGAAGGACAAAGTTGGACATATCACAAAACCCAATATTGAACTATACTATAAAACTACTATAATCCAAACAGCATGGTGCTGGCATAAGAACAGGCATGCAGCTCAATGGATCAGAATGGAGAGGCCAGAAATAAACCCATACGTTTATGGTCAATTGATATTTGACAACAGGTAAGACATACAATGGAGCAAAGGGAGACTCTTCAATAAATGATTTTGGGAAAATTGGATTAGTATGTGCAAAAAATGAAACTAGACCATTAGCTTACACCATACACAAGAATAAACTCAAAGCAGGAAAAAGACTGAAATGTAAGTTACAACACCATAAAAATCTAAAGGAAAACATAGTGAAATCTCAGATATCTCATATAGCAATATTTTACCAATATATCTCCTAGGGAAAATGAAACAAAGGAAAAAATAAACAAATGGGATTACATCAAATTAAAAGCTTCTGCAATCCCAAAGAACCATCAGCAAGTTGAAATGACCTATCATTTAAACAAAACCACAACTGATACTTTATCTGGATACTATTTGCAACTTAGTACAATGTTTGTTGTCAGATAAAAAAATGAGTTCTTGTGTGAATAAGGATATAATTATCACTCAGGTAATCTTATTCGAGTACTTCAAGACCACAAAAGAATGAAGCTCTGTGGGTAGAAGAGAACACAGGACCCAGAAGTGGTATTTGCAGCTGTGTGCACTGGTGCAGGTCACTCTAGTATTGTAGCTATCAGCTCCAGCAATTTGTAGTAACTTTGGTAGGTCTTCAACAGTATGTCAGAAGAGCAAAGGGTGGGAGTAGGAAAGACATGTGGTATCATCCAAAACCCTCCAGATAGGGTTTGAAGCCCTAGCAAGGGTGCTTTCAGCAAGATATGAAAAGGTTTCACAAACGGGCTTCTTGGCAATATTTCAGCTAATACATCCAGAATTGAAGCTTGATCAATCCTACTTGGGAAATATATCACAAATTTCAATAATCTGTGACTCAAATACATCAACATGCACCTCTAAATATATGCTGTGCACTAAAACACAGGGGATGAATTTGTACCTCACAGTTCTCCACAAAAGATGTGCAGTGATTTCTTTTCCAACTACAAATGGGTGTCTTCCTTTGGAATATGCGGTGAATGAAGAGGTCCTTCCCACTTAGCACTCACACAGGGGAAAGGTGAATCAAACATCAGCAGTGGGGAGAAAAGTCTTATGCCAAGCACCACACCAGGCATGAGGGATGAGAGACCAGAGCCCGATTTTCAGAGAGACTGGCATTCAAGTGGTGAAAGAAATAAAATGTATTGGATGCATAAGTCATTCCATTATTTTAATATCAAATAATAAATAGTCATTTAAATCTCACTGATTTTGTAACACCACAACTTGGGCATATAAAATTGGGAGCTGCCATGTAACCCCAAAACGTAACTCAAAAAGAGTTCGTTCCCTGCAGTATGTCACTGTAAAACAGGGATTGTACAGTATAATCCCTCTCATGGGTGTCCTGGATATAGTGATTTATGTGAAAGCAGGTTTTTACACTCTTTTCTAGTAATAGGTTTCCTCACCCTCCACCAACTCATATCTACAATCCTCACAAGGGTGATATTACCTGTCTTTCATTTCTTTTTTCCTGTGAAATGGCACCTGTGAGATTTAGTATTTTTTTTCTTTTTTTAGAAAAAATTTTCACTAATCTTCTTAGACTTCAATGGTGTCAATAAGAGCAAGATGTTATCAGGTTCTAATTGGACATAGCTTTGTACAAAGGAAATTTATGGACATGGGAGCCTCTCAGAGCTTCCAATTTATGTGAGAAGTTTAATGAGGAAAAAGAGGGAGAAAGAGGTCAATGCTTTTTATAAGGACCAAATCTATAGCCAAAAACATGCTACCTCGTGGTACTCCAGGAATCTAAGTCTCCAGTAAATGTCTGTGGGACTCAGGTAGGCAGGATCATAATTTATGTGAAAGGAGAAAAGTGGGCAAGAGGAGGGAGATAAAAGGAAAGGGAAGGCTATAGCATTGGATGAAAAGAAGCCATTTCCGAATAACTTCAAGTGTACACAACATAAGATAGCAGCAAGATCTTAAACACAGGAACTTTTTCTTCCTGATTTCCATTTATTATCAACCATGAAAAACATTCAAAATAATAATACTTGGCTTGTCATATTTAGAGCTCATGGCTTACATTTCTTCTATTTTTCTGCAGAATAATTAGCATTCAAATTATTTTCTGCATGGAGCAAGACATGGGCATAAAACTGAAAAATTAAATAGCTCAAAAAGTGTAGGTGGGCTTCTGTGAAATTTGTGCTGAATAAAATTTAGAAAGCAGAATGCAGTACTAGAATTGCTGCACGTGTGTCCTATTATTAAATATCTAACTTCTAAATTAGGAAGATAATAACAAGCAATCTTGTGGAAAAGCTGAAAACCTAAACAATTCTGAAACCAAAATAAGACTGTTTTGTTATTTTTTTACTTTTATAAAATATCATTGTGGCATCATAACAAAAACAAAAAAATCTTAAGAAAAAGATGGAAAAGAATATTGCCCGTAATTTTGCCATCCTAGCATTTGAAAGTTTTATGATTTTCAGTCTTTATCCATATTAACCAGTTATTACCAGTTATTATTAATGTGCATATACTTTTGTGTTTGGTTTTCCACTGAGCATTTTATCGTTTAGTGTTATTCCATGCGATTTCATGAGAACAGAAAGAACACAGGGTTTGAATAAGAAGGTGTGGTTTAAGTCTTAGCACAATGTAGTTCCTATTATAGTCCTATTAGTTATCATGTTCTTAGCTACCCAATTTTTCATATAATTGATACAACCAATTTTTTCTCACAGTTCTAAAATCTACTATAATCCACATTTCCTTGATATAGCTCTTTTTGTTGTTGTTGTTGTTGCACTTAGCTTTTTTTTTGTTCTCATTTTTTGCATTTTTTAAATTGTTGTTCAAGTACAGTTGTCTCCATTTTACCTGAGGATATTTTTATTGATTTTAGAGGAGAGAAAGTGGGACAAGGGGAGAGAGAGAGAATGTGAAACATCAAGCGGCTGCCTCCAGTACACTCCCCAACCAGGGATCGAACCCATAGTCTTTTGGTATATGGGACATTACTCCAACCAACTGAGCCACCTAGCCAGGACAATACAGCTCTTTTCTTCTTTAAAGAATATACTTGATATAACCTCATGGAAAGGTGACCATATTTATATATGTTTTATACCTTTTGGTATCTACCACCAAATTGTTTGCCAAAAGATTTATACCAAGTTACACGTTTACCAGCAATATATGATTGTGTAGCAGCCTTGCCAGTAGTAAATATTATATGTTTAATGTTTTGCTAAGGTAATATTTCAAAAAGGATATTCTGCCATACCCTATAAATGTTTGGTGTTGACTTTATTATCTTTTGTGATAATTATTGGAAGCTATCAGGAGTCCTGAAAGCTAATAAAATTTTATATTATGACCCATAGCTCTGTAAAGGACTATGGATATCATTTAACCTAGTCTTTCACCCATGGAAAAATTTTTGAAGCACTACTTTGATGGAAAACTGGCAATTATCCTAGACTTCTCACTGTGCTTAATTGCCCTCATTCAATGTATGACTTAAGTCCTGTTGTTTCAAACTCAAAATCCCTCTTAAATCTGCCCACTCCTCTCTGTCTCCCCTCATGACCTCAGTTCAAGCCCCCCTTTGCCCTTACCTGGATTATAATAACCTCTTCTGTAGCATTTGTGCCTTCAGTTCAATGATTGGCAGCTTGTGTGGTCTAAAATATTAATCTGATGGTGATTGTTACTCCTCTGTTTAAATATTTTAATACAGCTTCTGTTTTCAGGACAAAATCTGAGCTTCATGGCATAGCATGCAAGGTTGTTCATAATCTAACTCAGTCTTTAGTTTCACTCCTCACCATTGACTCCACACCCATTCAAAACCCACAAAGGTCATGCTCATATAAGCCTTCGCCTAGATAACTATTGTTCTGCAAGACTCATCTCAGGGGTCCACTCCTCCAGGAAACTTTCCTAATTCCACATCCTCTGGTGTCAGTAGCTCACTCACGATACCACTAAAAGAGATTAAAAACCTCTAATCAGAGCATTTATTCCACTGTACTGTGGTTATCTATTTAGCTGTTCATCTTCAAACTAGTCTACTGGCTTCCTAAGGTTAAAGATTTGCCTTTAACTTTGAATCCCCAGTGCCCTGCAAAGTGTGAGCTATCAGTGGTGGTGTATGCATGTCTGCTGGAGTATAAATAAATGAATGAATGGTCCAGTCTCCGGTCAATGACTTTCAGTGATAGTACCCAACTTTGATAGTCCATCCTGTTGGTTGTGACCTTTAAAACTGGGGAGCTACTATCACATTTCTGTTACATATGACCGGGCAAATGTTCTGTTGAAATGTTCAAGGCAGTGTTAAAGTATTTGTTGGCCTGAAAAATACATGAAATTGATCATCTTGAACGATTTACTGAATAGAATACTGAATACTATCTCTGACATGTATATTAAAGGTGAGGTCTATACTAATAAAAAACAAATCCATAGTACACACACACATACACACTAAAGTGTGAATGTCTTCAAGGACAAATTGAATTTGAGGATGACTGGAGCCTCAGGTTCAATCTGTCTGGGAGGGTCCTTCTGCAGGTCAGGAAAGGCTTTCTGAAGGGAGCAGTGTGGAAGGCAGCTGCCTGAGGGAAAGGTGTTGACCAATGCATTTAATGGGCTCTTGCAGCTGCTTTCCCACATATTTAGTATGGAAGAATGAACTGAAGCAAAAGAAAGTCAGAAAAAAGAGGAAAATGGCCAAGTGCATGTGTTTAAAGGAAGTAAACCAGAGGGGTAATGGGCAGAGACATCATGTCCTATTTATTCTATGAGCATGAAGACAATGATTTAAAATAAGGCAGTCTGATACCAATTAGTACGGAGCCTCACTTGAAAGGGAATACTTCCTTTCACATTCTGCCTAGCGCCGCCCAGTAGAACTTCCTGCAGTCATGGATGTGTTCTCCTGCTGGGCTGCACATACAGGAGCCTCTAGCAACATGTGGCTACTGAGCACACGGAATGTGGCATACTAGAATGACTGAGAAACTGCACTTTTCATTGTATTTGATTTGATTTTTTTTAAATTTTTATTGCGTTTTATTTTTTTTAAGATTTTATTTATTTACTTTTAGAGTGGGAAGGGAGGGAGAGAGAGAGAGAGAGAGAGAAACATCAATGTGAGGTTGCTGGGGGTTATAGCCTGCAACCCAGGCATGTACCCTGGCTGAGAATCGAACCTGCGACACTTTGGTTTGCAGCCCGTGCTCAATCCACTGAGCTATGACAGCCAGGGCTGATTTTAATATAAATTTAGCCACTTGTAGTTAGTGCCCTTTTGGGCAGAGCAAAATTCTGTACCCCCCTCCCAAGCTTTAAAAAAATAAGAAAACTTAAACTAGCCTGGCTGGCATAGCTCAGTGGATTGAGCGCGGGCTGCGAACCAAAGCATCGCAGGTTTGATTCCCAGTCAGGGCACATGCCTGGGTTGCAAGCCACGGCCCCCAGCAACCGCACATTGATGTTTCTCTCTCTCTTTTTCCCTCCTTTTCCTCTCTAAAAATAAATAAATAAAACCTTTTAAAAAAATCTTTAAAAAAAAGAAAACTTAAACTTAAGGAGGAAAAAGACAAGTTTACCTGTTGGAGAAGATAATGAAATGATACTTTTATTGGCATCTGCAAATTATAACCTACTTTCATGCATTTTATTTAACAAGAGTAGAAGCTAAAGATGAATGTAGAATCTCCATAAACAGGGGCAATAAGAAAATCTCAGGACCCTACGTCCTCACCTAATTCAAATGCGGTTCCTGTGCAGCAAAGACCTCACTGAGCCGTGTTGGTGGGCAGGGATCCATAGAGATTGGGAATGCAGGCTCTGGAGCGAGGCTGCCTGAGCTCAAAACCCAGTTCCGATTTACTGGCTGTGTGACCTGAGACAAATTACTTAACTTCTTTGTGCCTCAGTTTCTTCCTCATCTGAATGGGAAGGGTAGTAGTGTTCCCCTCATAAGGCTGGAACAATCCGACACATGCAGACATTGAGAGCAGTGCCTGGTGTATGCAGTGCAGTGTGGGTTAGCAATTAGCCAAGGGCTCAGCAGTCCCTCACATGCACAGAGAAACCTCTTTCAGAAAGACTCACTGCTCCAGTTTTCACTGATTTTCCTTCTGTGATACGTCTTTGCCTTATGAATGCCAGATGCGGTCTTAGGTGAGGTCCCAGACAATATTAAACAAATAATAATGGAGTCTTCAACCAAGTTTTCACTTCTGCCTGATAACCCAATTCCTTCACATTATCATCCCAATTGTCATTCTGTTTTGCTTGCATGATCACTGTTCCTTTCATCTTCTATGAATTAACCAACAAAAGCTGAGATTATGAGCTGTTGGTTCCTATTAAATGTTTTCATATGAACATAGCATCACAGATGATATTCATAGTCAGAATTCTTGAAGTTTCCCTACTTTTCACCTTGCAACTGGGGTGTACTTTGTAGTTAAATCTTGCTCTTGGTTACACGCTGACCTGTTTCTGAACTTTCTCTGCTTCTCCAAGCTTCCTTTGCCCCTCGTGCATCAGTCACTCGTACACCCCTCACCTCTCCTTCCTCCTCTCTCCAGTCAGCTCACTGCTCCATGCTGGTCAAGAGAAGATTTTAAAGTTGTACAGAAGGCTCTCAAGAGCCGTGAAATTATTTGCCTGTAAAGTAAAGCTGATGTTGTGCACATTATAATGAAGACGAAATCTAGAATACTTAATAAGAAAAGCATTAGTTAATATAGAGAATGGTAAAAAAAAACTTTCAGGAGTGATATAAAATAAAGATTTTTCAAGATGTTACAGAGCTAACAAGCCACAGCATATGACAAGGGCTCCTATAATTGCTAGGAAGGAAAAGGCAAGAATATTTTTTATCCTCCTCCAAATAACAAATTCAATGATGTGCTTTGAATCAGTAGAAGAAAACAGGTTGCGAAGCTGCTATAAAAAAACACTCATCTCTAGGGGTTTTATGAATTAATCTTTACCTGAGGCATGCATTTGAATGCTCAGGGTAAGTTATTCTTTATAAAAGTAGACCGAGCAGAACAGAAGAAAATCTAACTTCCAACTAGGTTAACAAACAATAGACTAGTAGCACTTCATGTCAGCCGTAGATAACTGAAAAGTCAAAAGCCCAAATATATATATTTATCAAGAGTTCATAAAACATTTTTTAAATAGAAGGAGCCAAGTTCCGTCCTTCATTTTTTTACACTTACAAAACACTAGCGATTATCCCAATAATTTCAGAGGGCAGAAGTCTCACCAGGACACTGAATAATGTAAATATATCTCTACAATTTGTCATTATCTAGTTTGAAATTGAAAAACTTTCATAAGAAGAAAAACACAGTCCCCTGCAACAATCTGAGTTACTAATGAGTCCATTGCTTTTCAGACAATCTTGTACAATACCTAGACAAATGCTTCAGCCAGCGCTGTTCAGTGACATCAGCTCACAGTGCAATATATTATTCCCTGACGTGTGTAATAAATTACAAATACTTAATAATTTATCACGGTTTCTGTGAAAGCATTGCACAGCACTTAGCATCTAACCCAACAGAAAATAACGATTGACCTTCTCACAGCAAAATACAAAGGCCTCATTTTTATACCACTTTGCTACGATTCCTTTGAATCTTCTTTAATTTCTCCTCTAAATTTCAAAATAGCATCTGAGAAAGAAACTTCAGGGTTATCTAGAATCAACTGTCTCGATGTAGAAATCTCTCTAGCATCTCCAACAAATGGGTATAAATAATTTCTTTATTTTCCTCGGCATCTCTGATGTTTGCCCATCGGTAGGTTGACTACTTGGTTTGGTTTGGCTTTGCTGTAGGTCTTAAGAATACGTCATGTTCATTGCGGCATTTGGGTTTTATTTTAAGAGCAGTGGAAACTCAAAGCATGTGAAAGCTGACATTCCTTAGTGTCAACACTACAGATTGGAAAGTAAGAAAGCCAATCAATGATCAAATTGTTTCACCAAACACCAAAGAAAAGGGGTATTTTTAGCACAAAACTAAAGTTGAGGTTGGTACCCTCAGAGCAAAGAACAGGTAAATAATAAAAACACAGTAGTTGTTACTTTGGAAATCTTTGTTTTGAGAATTTGAAGTTTGCCAACACGCAGGACTCTGGAAGAATTATAAAGGAAAGGCACAGTTGTCATCATTACATGATCTTACTAAGGAGCATAAACAAGCATGGGTATAAAAGCATATTATTGAGTGCAAAGGATATCATGTAAATAGCATACAGAAATGCCTAGAGATTGGCACTTAAACTTTATTGAAGGTGATTTTGATTGTAAAAAGCCCAAGACTCTCTCCCTAAGTAACTATGTCTTATAACACAGGTGGCAAACACAAGGCCTGCAGGCCGAATCCAGCCCTCCACCTTGTTTTATCCGGGCCCAACACCTTGTTTCTACCCAGCGGCAGTGCCAAGCTCTTGCTTAACTGTTAAGGAGTAGTTACATTTATACAGTCCTAAAATTACATTTGGCCCTTTGAGGCAACCACGAGGCTGATGGCCCCCAGTGAAAATGAGTTTGACACCCCTGTCTTACAATCTCTTAAAAGACCTGTCTGTCTTCTCATGGTTGCAAGGGTGAGGACCTCAGAATCACACCTGTTCACCAAGGACAGCTGCAACGTAGATTAGGTAGATTAGCCCCAGCAGGAAGTAATTAATGAAAACATACGGCTTCTCAAAAAAAAATGGGAAAGAGGCAAGATTCAAAAGTTTTTGAATGAAAGAAAGTAGAGAGTGTGATTAAGTTATTTACAATCATATAGATATGAGGGCAATGCAGGCATATCATGCATCCTGAAAAGAATTAAGAGCACAGAAATTAATGACTGGATACAGGTCATCTGGAAAATTACTCTGGCCAGGTAAAAGCATAGCTGAACACACCAAGTTCTTTTAAGTGACCCAATCTCTCTTCTGTTCACACTCACTTAACTGGAGACATTTAACCACTCTTCACGTGTTCTTCTCTAAACCCACATCTCTTACTACTCCCACTTAGCATTCTGTGCTCTTGCTTCTCAGCACTTATCACAGCTTACAGTTTGATAAACCTTCACATATTGGTTGTTTATGTGAGAGGACTGTATGGAGGCCAAGGCTGTGTTAAGGAGATAGTGGCTAAGGTTCAGATTTTGTTTCCAACACTTACTAGTAGTAAATAAATATACTCCATGCCTCATCATGGTCACTGTAAAGATTAAGAGTTGGTACATGTGAAGGTGGCAGAACAGTGTCTGGCATGTAATAACGTTTCGGTAATTATGGAGTCACTGGGTTCACGAGAGCAGGACCTGGTCTCTTTCGTCCACCACCCCTTCTCTGGGACACAGCAGTGTTTGGAACAGAGGAGGAGCTCAGTGAATATATGCAGAGTGAATGAATAAATAATCACCCCATACTTTGTTACTTGTTAAGACCTTGGTATATCTGTCAGTACATATTCATTCTGACCCCTTGTTCTCAAAGTTCTAAGGGCAAAACATTATTTCTTTTGCATGCCCTGGACAACTGCTTGTGATGGTCAGACTTAAGTTTAACCAGGTACTTTCCCAATACTCAAGAAGCCAAGTTGAGAGAAATGTAGGTGAAAGTAAAATCCCCCAGAGTGGTCAACTATGCTATCAAAATCCTAAAATGAAAAAAAAGTGAGAAAGAACTCATGGACACGGACAACAGTGTGGTGGCTGGGGAGAGGGAAGGTATAAGGGGGATAAATGATAATGAAAAAAATTCAAGTAAATAAATGAAATTCTTCTAGCATTATAAATATATAAAAATTCATAATTCACCCTGGCTGGTGTAGCTCGGTGGATTGAGCGCAGGCTGCGAACCAAAGCATCGCAGGTTTGATTCCCAGCCAGGGTACATGCCTGGGTTGCAGGCCATGACCCCCAGCAACCGCACATTGATGTTTCTCTCTCTCTCTATCTCCCTCCCTTCCCTCTCTAAAAATAAATAAATAAAATCTTTAAAAAAAATTCATAATTCTAGGAAATTCATATTTAGGATAGTCAAAGAAATGTTCAATGCCTCTAACGTATCAACTGAGAGTCTTCCAGCTACAAAATGTAATTACTTAGCCCTGCTCTAAATCATTCATAAACATGTTTAGTGATGGGTCTCCACAGCACACTTGTGACTTTTTGAAATTGATTTTAATAATGGTATACACAGAGGTTAAACCACAGAGTTAAAATGAACATAACAGTAATTCCTAGGCCAGAGAAAGTAGCAATACAAAAAAATTGAAGGGTAAAAATAAATAAAATGTATCTTCAAATGGCTGGACACACTAAAGTCAACAGACAACTAAGCAGTATAAGGTCACTCTTGAGGGTCAGGAATAGAAAGTGAAGGTCCTGTGCCTGCAGTTAGGGTCAGAAGGGAGGCAACTACACTCCCATGGATCAAATAAGACATAGGAAGAGACTACAACAATTTATTAGACTGGACCTATGAGCCGTCTTTGCTGTGGTATGATTCCTATGCTCCTGAGAGAGCCCTGCCCTTCACAATAGGCAAGATATGCAAACACATAAATATTTGTCAGTGGATCAATGGACAAAGATACACACAATGACACACACACAATGGAATATTATTGAGGCTATGAAGAAAGAAATCCTGCCATTTGAGACAACATGGATGGACATAGAGGGCTTCATGCTAAGTGATATAAGCCAGTCACAGAAAGACAAATACATACTGCCTGATCTCACTTGTATGTGAAATCTAAAGTAAACACACTCATAGAAAGAGAGAATAGAATGGTGGTTGCCAGGGGCAGTGGGTAAGGGAAAAGGAGGAGATGCTGTTCTTAGTGTACAAAGTTTCATTTATGCAAGATAAATAAGCTCTGGAGATTTAAAAAACAGCTATGTGACTATAGTTAATAATACTGTACTGTATGCTTGACATTTGCTGAGGTTAGATCTTAAGTTTTCTTACCACACACACAAAAAAGGAAGACAGAAAATAGTAACTATGTGAGGTGATAGGTATGTTAATTAGCTTGATCTTGGTAATTACTTCACAATTATATGTATATAAAAACATTGAGTTATATACCCTAAGTATATAAAATTCTTATTTTTAAGTTTATACTTAATTTTAATTTGTCAATCATACCTCAGTAAAGCTGCAAAAGATAAAATAAGGAATAAAAAATCTCAAATCTCACAATTAAAAGTCCATTTGTTTCACTAAGAAAGTGTGTTTCTCAGCCCTGGCTGGTGTAGCTCAGTGGACTGAACGCAGACTGCGAGCCAAAGTGTCGCAGGTTCGATTCCAGCAAGGGCACATGCCTGGGTTGCAGGCCACGGCTCCCAGCAACCACACATTGATGTTTTGCTCTCTCTCTCTTTCTCCCTCCTTTCCCTCTCTAAAAATAAATAAATAAAATATTTTTAAAAAGAAAGAAAAAACAAAGTGTATTTCTCAAACTAGAATACTTGATTCCATGGAAGTTTAGAGCCAAGTGTCAAAAAAGTGTGCAAAGCCACAGGATAAGCATGGCTTATTTTCCTGCAAATTAAGTTTTACTTGAAGATTTCAGATGCAGGGAGATAAATGTTTTAACTAATAATTTTAATCATTTGTTTATTTAAACAAATGAATAAATCACACTGTAGAACACAAGACCTACAATCATTTTTAAAACAAAACAGGAAAATACAAAGATGCATCCTGCTTGAGGTAGGTCATTTTAAGCCACCCAGGAGTTTGCACTGAAGGGGAAGGCTTCACTGGAAAAGATTCAGAGACAAGGGGAAAAGGAAGGCATGTCATAAAAGCAAAGTTCACAATTCGGCTGCGCCCCAGCCTTGCTCAGGCACAAGGGAGTCTGGGAAACCTGGACATACCAAAACCAGGAATCCCCAGCCCAAGCAGAAAAGCAGCAACTAAAACTGACAAAACGCTAGCCAACTTTATTATCAGCACCAAGGAGATGCCAACGAGAAAGGAGAGAGGAGAACAATTTCAGGGTTGGGGTGGGACAAGGGCCAGAGCATCAGAACTGCAGCTACCTGTTGGCTCAGCAAATGGAGAGGGAAGCTGAAGCACACACCCACACACTCACACAGACTCACATGGATTTTGACAATTGTGTTGTTGGGGATAAAAGCAGAGTTCATTCAGGTCAAAGAAGAAACTGCTTATAGGTATCCAGATAAATCTACCATATCAGAAAACAATACACGTGTGTAACTCCCAAAGTACCTTATACAACCCTACTAACTTTTCTAAGTACTATGACTATGTTATCCTTTTCCTTGCATTTTAGATAAACCTTGTTCCCCAATGTAAACTTAAAAGCAGTTTGTCTACATGTTGGTTCAATGTTTTCAGGGGCAATAGAGATTCAAACTGGGTAGGCTGGCCACTCAGCTCATTATTTTTACATCCCCACACAACAGAATGTAAGCATGCTTGTTTTTGTACACATGACGACTACAAGCCTGAATTATCCACCTGGGCTGGCAACAATGCCTGCATTAAGAAGAGATAAAAACCATCAGAAGCATGCTGCTTGGAATGAGATATGACCACAACTCTGCAGACACGTGAATAAGTTTCCACGATGGAATTACAATATGGATGGCTAAAAGAAACTCAACAAATGATGGATATATGAACTTAAAGCAGTCAATCACTTGCCCTATGTTATTTTTTTAACATTCAATTCACATTGTATTTGTAAGAACAGCGGGAGAGAGCTGAGCGAACAACAAGATCTGGGGGACATTTTTCTTTCCTATTATTTTCCATGATGGATGTCTCCTTATGAAGGAGAAAGTTTCTAAAAGCATGCCAGAATTCAGGTCACATTTTAACCTCATTTTCTAATTAGCAGGACGGCGGTCAAGTCTCTCAGGCTCTCAAGTATCCACTCTTCCCTCTTCCTTCTAACTGCAAAATCCCCTGAATTTTATTTAAGGGATCTCATTCCCACCCCCCTTAGCTCTGGGTTTCCAACTCTACTCCCATTTTCACACACCCTGGAGGCAGGTGCTTAAAACAAAAAAGAATTCTCAGTTCACCTCACATAAAGGGGTAGAGCTCTAATTCTGGCCAGTGCCACCAAAATATGTTTTATGTTATATAGTTGATAGCACAATGTTGTTTAATTAAAATTTGCCAAGAGAGTAGAACTTAAACATCCTCACCAAAAAATTAAATAAATAAAAAGGGAGAGAAAGAGTATGTGGTGATGGGCGTGTTAATTATAATTATTAATTGCATTGGAGGAATCCTTTCATAATGTATACATATATCAAATGAATTACCACTAACTACACTTTAAATATCTTACCATTTTATGTGTCAATTATAGCACACCAAAGCTAAAGTTTTTTAAAGTATATATTGTTTTATACATGGCATATATATATGTATTCAAGGTGGCAGAATACTTTTTAAAAAATCCAAATATAAAACAGTCAGTGGGTGTCCCACTAGAGACTATTACCCAGCCCTCCCTGCTGCCCCAGCCTCCTTTGCTTCTAGGTGTGGCTACAGGACTAATGGTTTGGCCAACAAGGTGGAACTTGGAAAAGAAGCTTATAACTTCCAGTTCATATTTTCATAAGGATATTATTTACCACCTATTTTGTCTTCCCTTCTCCCATGCCCTGCAGTCTGGAATGTGGGCTTAATGGTGTGTGCCGGCCTCGGGGCTGCATCCGAGGGAACACCTTGAGACCAGGCAGAGTCACAAACAAGGAAGCTGGTCTCTAGTCGATGCCGTGAAGAAGGGCTGACCCACCCTGGACCACCTACCTACCTTGGGACCCTTAAATGAAAAAGAAATAAACACCTATCTTTCAGGTCTCTTTGTTGCAGCAGCTTAGCCTATATCTTAATAAAGAGTTGCTTCCTTTAATATGGAGTCTTGCCATACCTAAATCGAAAATACCTGGCAGTAGCTTAGTAACCAAGAGGCAGGTGGTGAGACACAGATACTACAAAACTAGTGACCCCTGTTAGTAAAGCCAACTGCTTCTCTGGCGGCCAGCCCAGCTGTAAAGATTCCGATGGTATAGTTGTAGCTTTTCATCCAAGTCCATTGCTTTAGGTGACCTCAAGGTAGAAGCCCATAGACTGAGAGAGAGAGCTAGGAGTGGCTGTACACTGAAGCCAGTAAGTAAAAAGGAGGAATATGCAAGGTTAAGAACTATCAGCAAAGGTTACTTTCATATGCAACGGACTGGAAGCAAATAGACTGGAATTTTTGAGGAAATTGCACTGCCCAAGGAAACAAAAGCCTAGCTGACGAAACCTGGGACTGTCTAATCACTATACCAAATGACCAAGTATTTAGTACCAAATATCAGAAACAAAAATCACAGAGCAGAAAGAAAGGCAGTAAACCTTAGTGGCTAAGAGCTTTGATAATGAAGATAGGTGGACTGATTATGCATCCTAACTCCCCCGTTTCTAGCTCTGTAACCTTGAACTCTACCTAGACTCTCTAAGCCCCCCACTACCTATGTTTCAGTTTCCTGTGGGTTTAATGAGACAATGCACAAAGCCCTTGGGGCAATACCCAGTTCATAGAAACATTTCAATGAGCACCATCTAAAATCATTACTACCTTATGGTGAAAAGGTCACTATTAGAAGCCAAGCATCTTAACTTTCAATCTTCTGTGAGACTAACTTCTTTCTCAGGTTGGCAAAATCCACAAAATGTTTAATGCCTTGGGTTTTAAGGAGAGGCAGCAATCCAATCATGAATTTATTCATTTACCGAGTATATTTGTGCTTTAGCATTAAATGCATAATTAATGTAATAAGTATGCCAATAAAAAATCAGATTCACAGGTTTTCTTAAAAACAACTTCGAAATTTCAGAAACCAACTTCCACTTTCTCATGCTGTGCCCACTAAATAAGGAACACCAGGTCCTGGAACAGGCATTTCCTAAATGTCTGACATGAGACAAATTCCCAGACATCTTTGAGACTAGGTTTCCTCATTTGTTACACGGAGACAGTAATATCCACCTCATGGGTTGCTATGAATATTAGTAAATGAGATAACACACACAAGATGCTTACTACCATGCCTAGCATACAGGAAGCATTCAGATAATGAACAATGGGGACTTATTTATTTGTATAGTTATTGTTACACAGCATAGTAAGTAAGACACTGTCCATATCATAAAACAATGACACTTCCATATGAGTTTGAGATTTGCTGGTTGTCAGGCGCACACTTTGTGCTGTTTTCCTCGTCACACTAATGAGTCAACCTGACCATTCAAGCCTGTTCTGTCCCAATTTTCATCAATGCCAGAACATTACTCTTGCATGTCTATGGTCCAGGGATGAAATACATTTGTGAAACACAGATTCTTCCCCCTGGGATGCTAAATGCCTCACACGAGAGTGTATCGTGTCACCTTCTATGCAACTAAACTGACCACTGCAGGCTTAGCTCAGTGCTAATTACAGCAGTGCGTGTCACCTGGCATCCTCCAAGACTTAATGGTTTCACAAAACTACAATTAAGTTTGCAAAGAAAATGCTCTCTCAGCTTTCAGGGTGCTGATTGGGACAATTAGTGTCATTGGCGAACCCAACTTCGGGGGTGGAGTGAAACCCTTTCTCTTTCACCTATGATGTATAGATGAACCTGAAACTGAAAAACATGCTTGAAACTGAAGGGAAAATGAGCCTCTTCTTTTCTGGATTAAAATAGAACCTTTCCTCCCCCACCTGCAATTCCAATTCCTCATCCCATTTCTATCAGGGATAGAAATATTTAGCAAGGCTTCTTTTAATCCATTGTTTCATCTTTATTTTTAAAACAATCGATTTTTCCCAGGCTAACATGTTTATAGTGTTTCCTCTCGCAAGTTTCTGATTATAGTCACCACAAGTCTGACCCAATTTTCTAAGCAGATATTTCTCAGCTGTGGAGCTGCTTGCTGAATGGCTTCACAGTGTATTTGCTTATATTCCCTAATGTCATAGTTTCTAGAACCATCTTGGCTGCATCTGGTGGGTATTTCTGGGCACTTCATGAAATGGTCAGTACTGCTGTCCTTCTTCACTCAGGGCCCATGGGCATATGTAGAACCAGTCACATTGCTTAGTGGTGGCAGAGCTACAAGAAGCCACCACCATCATCTTTGTTACCATGCAGACAAGAGCACTTGAACCTCTGTAATTCAAAGAGGAAATTATACATATAGATGCAGGAAGCAGACTGACAGCTTTCAGAGGGGAGGGGGTTGTGGGGTTGGGTGAAAATGCAAAGAGATTAAGCCAAACAAGTCCATATAGACACAGACAACAGGACAACAGTATGGTGATTTGGTGGTTACCAGAGGGAAAGGGGGTAGTGGGAGGTAGAAGAGGGTAAACATGGGATAGTCATGGGCAGAGACTTGCCTTGGGGTAGTGAACCCACAATAAAATATACAAATGATGTATTACAGAATTGAACACTTGAAATCTATGTAATTTTATAAACCAATATAACCCCAATACATTCAATAAAAATTGTTTTTTAGAAACAGATTTCAAAGAAGAAATCCAACCGCAGTGTTCTACTAGTTGGCCTCAAATAGGCCCTGTCTGACTCCAGACCTCTGGAGCCAGACCTATGCTGTAACATTCCCTTGTAAAGTCTTGGCTGTCTTCTATGATTGTCATGTGGGGTCATTGTTTTTCTTTTCCTTTCCTTTGAGGTTTTTGACTTTGTCCTGTAGGATTGTTTGCTGCTTGGCTGGCTGTCCCAGCTAAGGTCCCCAGCTAGTGCCAATGCCCACTGTGTAATCACTGCAGATTATGTTATTGAAAAGAGGGCTTTGTGTATCATTATTTGATGGCTTGGCCATTCTTCCGGCTGTTTGCATCTACCTTGAAACAAAGGCAGTGATAATAAGGCACAGAGTTTACACGTTTTAGTTCATCATCTCCACAGCATGTTCTCCAAACCAAGCCCATTGGTCCCTGCTCCACCGAGCCTCTCTCACCTCCTCATTCCTGTTTATGTTTCTGAACAGCAACAGCACTTCTCCTTACACCTCCAGTGAGAGTTATTTCCAACCACATAGTAAAATGGTTCATGTCATGTTTGTCTCCCCTGCTCATTCACAAGCTCTCTGAAAACAGTCTCCATGCCCGCTTCACCCCTGGAGCCTTCCCAGGGCCCCACACTGCCTTCACCACGCGCGCAGGAGGCACTGGGCCAAAGGATGCACAATATGTCTGGTGCATCTTTGCAACCTGAGTGGGAGCAATTCTAATTCTTCACTTTCTGAAACAGAATCTTGCTATTACCAACGCAAACAAATTAAAGCCCTCTCTAGGAATGGCCTAATGGAATGGTCTTAATTTATATTTATCTGAATCTGTACTATTAGGAGGACAAGTCCACATAATTTTTAAAATAGTTAACTTTTATGTCCAGAAAACAGTCAACAGTTGTGGCAGAAGCTATAAACTCCAAAGTTTGTCAGATTTACAAATAATCAATATCAAAAATGAAAATGGCATCTACCTAGAAACATTACTCTAAAAAACAATCTGTTGGCAAGTCCCTTCACTCTTACATCAGAGAGGGCATAAATATATTTCTCTAAATATGTAGGATAAATGAAAATGTTCCTCTTCTTTAAAAATTGAAATTTGATTTATAATTCAGATATACTTTGAATTATCTTTCTGTGATATTTTCTTTGTGTGGGTTTGAGTAAATATTTGACAGAATTAGTAAAGCCTGTTAAACTCGTGAATTGTTTTCTGGGTAGTGATATTGAGGCAGTGATTTCTCTAAACTTAAAAAAAAAAGTTAAGCCAGAAAAATACTTTCTGGATGGCTTGATTACATGAACCAACAAATCTCCAAACACCGACATTCCCAACCAATGATAATTTGGTGGTCTACCTTGCTATATTGAGAATGTGTCTATTTTCAAAAATCCAAGATTTCCTGATAATGAAAGAGTCACCACATGACAAAGACAAGCACCTTGCAGACCTATGTGCTATTATATTTTCCCTTCTGCATGTCTCTTGTCCTTCCTTGTGTCATTTCCCCATCTCACATTGCAAAAGTTGCTTGAGGGCTGAGGCCATACTGTCAATACCTCACTATAATTGGAAGCAGTAGGTGCTTAAACACTCATTACCTGACAAGGAACATCACAATAAAAATCTCAGTTTGTAGGTCAGTGCTAATAAGGCCAAGGTCCTTGAACCATGGGTGGACATTGGCTCTGCTCCATGACAATAAGCCAAATCTGTGCTGTTGCTCACCTAGTTTGTGGGAGTGGAGGGGTAGTAATGCACCATGAGGAGTATATGAATGCCCTGGTTCAAGTCTTCAACACAACCAGGGTTGGGGAGACACAGTTGAACATCATTAAACTGAGGTTGTGGTCAAGTCAAAAGCAGGTACCGTGAACACAGGATTCATTGGTTCTCACCTCTGTTTCTTTCCCTAACACACCCAAGTGGGAGCCATGCTTCCACCAGGAACACAGACTCATGAGCCCTGATCATCAAACACTCTTATGAGGCAGGTGAAGGGGGCTATCCATGTCATTTAGTGGGATGTGTATTGTATTTTCTTTTAAGAAAAGGACCCTAGTTGATAATGATCCTGACTCCTGAATTGAAATTCAGCCAAGTGTAGCAGAGCATATGAATCACTTCAGGATCTTATAAAAATAGTTTCTGATTCAGTGGCTCTGATGCAGGTCCAGAGATCTGCATTTGCAATAAGCTCACAAGTGATGCTAAAGCTGATAAGCCCTTGGACCTCACTTTAAGTATGAAGATTCAAGAGTTTCTCAGGTTGGTATGTGCATGGAAATCCTGGACCCCAGGAATCCAGGTAGTCAGGAAAGGTTTGAAGAAACTGACAAACACTAGCAAGATCACCACATTTTCAAGAATCCAGAGATCAAACCCACTCACAATCACTCAGAAGGAGAAGTCAGAAGTCAAATTCAGCAAGAGCCCTGAGTCAAATGCTCCCGTGTCTCCATTTCTCAGAGCAAATAGACGGGGACAGTGGGACACAGGGGAGGGGCCTGATCTTGTCTGTGCTGACAGAGACAAGTTGCTGCAGCTGATGCTAAAGAGGCAGGTGTGGTGGCCCTGACAGGAGGCTGGAGGCAAGAAAGTCACAGGTACTCAAATCTCAGATCCCTGCTGTAAGGCTAAGACTAGAATTACACAGCTATTGGCCCAAGTTTGGCACATAGCTTATGAATCGTTTTACACAAAAGTTACTGGATATTTGGCACCTTGTGGGCAGTCTTCTCCATCTCAAATACATTAAATCATGGCCCTATCACTCCATTTGACTTTAGCAGGGTGAAATAGCACTGGGGTGATCCAAGGTGAAATAATACCCATTTTTCCTTTTCCATTGAGGTCTCTTATGTAAAAGGTGGCAAGGCAGCTGAAATTAGGTGTACATAGACATATTCACAGAAGTGCTACAAATGAGGGTGAGTCAGCTGTGAGCTCAGTAGAGAGTAAATAGATAGACAAATTTACATTAATATATGGATTGATTTAGAGATTTGTCAAATATTTGCCAAAAGAGTTTTCCCTTGTCTAAGGAAGGCATACCCCTAATATTTTTCCTTCTAAAGGACTCATTTCATCAGTAAATTTGATGAAAGTTTAACTATGAAATGCCTAAGCTGAAAAGATACAATATATTAACACCTTCTGATCTCTCCAGATAGCTCAGCTGACCCCTTTCTGGGCTAAGTACTATTAGCAAGCAAATAAAACTGAGGTTCTTAGGTTAGTACTGTACCCAAGAAACACTAATGGCCCCATCAGAACTAAGAATGCAGCTGTGAAACCCCCCCAGAGAACATCCAGCAACATGACACACTAAGCTTAAGTGAACCTTCTTCTGACCACAAACACATGGAAAGTTGGACCAAACGAAACAAAAATAAATAGTGTAGTATAATCTGAACTTGTAGGAAGGATGTAAGATTCTCAGGAGTCATAAGCAAGTTGGGAAGTCCAAGTCAGGGATATGAGTTGGAGCTGGGGCTGTGGTACCCCAAAACTATACTGTGGAAATATGGGCTTAACAGGCTGAACCTTCTGGCCCTGAACTGTGGACCAGCAGAGAAATAGAGCTGAGCACCTGGCCCACAAGGCTTCCCAGGCTTTGAAAACAGAACAGGAAAAACAAAGCACTCCACTGCATTCAGGGAAGCTAAAACAAAGCTTAGTCTCCACCCTAAATAGGCTTAAATTATTAAACACGTTAAAACAGTAGTAAAAAAAAAAGCTCTGGCTGGTGTGGCTTAGTGGATTGAGCACCAGCCTGCAAAGCAAAGGGTCGCTGGTTATATTCCCAATCAGGACACATGCCTGGGTTGCAGGCCAGGTCCCTAGTAGGGGACACATGAGAGGCAACCACACATTGAAGTTTCTCTCCCTCTCTTTCTCTTTCCCTTCCCTTCTCTCTAAAAATCAATAAATAAAATCTTTTTTTAAAAAGTAAAAAAAAATAAATGACATTAAAAAAACAGTATTAAAAAGAAATTCAGAAGTGGTAAGTCACTATTAACATCTTAAATTCAAACTGTTCCAGGAAACAGAAAAAAATTAGTCAGACTTTATATGCCCCTGATACCCAAAGGATAACATAAACAATGCTAAAAGACAAACCACAGACCAAAACAGAATAAGTGAATACACATAAAATACAATTAGTATTGAGAATATATAAAGAACTTATAAAAATCAATTGAAAAAATCAAACAATCCCATTGTAAATGAACAAAAGATACATATTGATATTTCATCAAAAATAAGACATCAAATTCCAATAAGTATATGAGAAGTTCCTCAATATAATCACAAAAAGATAAACTGTCTAATAACATGATGCTATTTCTTATCTATCAGGATGACAAAAATTAAAAAGTTTGATACCAGTGGTGGATTAAGATATGAGGAAACATTCATACACTGCTGGTGGAAGGAGAAGAAGATTGGAAGGAGAACCAATCTTCCAGCAAACTGGCCATAGATAGTAAAGGGAGACATGCACCTGTCCTACAACCCAGTAACTGCACATCTAGACATTTACCTTAGAGGAAATGTAACGTGTGTGAGAGATAAGTAGGATGTGCCCTGTAGAAACGTTTCTAAAAGAAGAAAGAAAGAGGGGGGAGGGAGGAAAAGAGGGGGAAGGGAGGGAAAGAGGGGGAAGGGAGGGAGGGAGAGGGAAGAAAACCTAAGTGTTCAGAAACAAAAAACAATTAAGAAGTAAATGTTGGTATTTTCTATTTGTAGTCTTTTATTTCTTTCCCTTAAAAAAAAAGGTCTGATGATATATTATAAATAGTATATTGCTCAATCAGGAAGAAGGGTAGATTTTTATTTTTCTATGTTTTCTGTATTTTTGAAGTATGTTATAATTAGTTTTTAAATAAATGTATATTATAAAGTCTTCCCAAAACTAAATGTATTATCAAACCATGATATGTATCCCTAAGGCATAGTTTTGCTTACAGAAAATGTTTATGTTATTAATGATTTGGGATAGAATATA
This sequence comes from Phyllostomus hastatus, assembly GCF_019186645.2. NCBI lineage: Eukaryota > Metazoa > Chordata > Mammalia > Chiroptera > Phyllostomidae > Phyllostomus > Phyllostomus hastatus. The sequence continues at coordinate 11,680,247 of NW_025334006.1, read as the reverse complement.
CATGTGTATAATATATACATGTCTACACACATACATGCATACAGGCCCAGAAGAATACAGAGAATTTTTAATAGTGTTAACCTTGGGGAGAAAGTAGAATAAAAGAGAGTCAAGATGAGATTTTTCCCTTTTACTCTACCTAATTCTGTGTGTTCCCATATTTATGAGCATGCATTCACATGCCGTAGTATATTCATTGCATTGAGCCGCCTATTGATGTCCCTTTTCCACAGTCTCTGCCCTGTAACTTTGCAGTCTCCTTCCATCTGACTCACCAGCCTTGTAACTGGCTTTGGCCTATAGAATACAAGGAAAATGATGATCAGCCAAGTACAAGGTTAGGTCTCAAGAGGCTAGCATACTTCTTCTTAATCCCTCCCTTGCATAGTTGGGTTTATATTCCTGGAAAACCCTTGACTTGCCCACTGGCAGATGATAAAATAGGTAGAGGACAGTCTTGTTATTCCAGCCAAAGCTTGTTATACTTGCAAATCAGCAAGTCTGCCTACCTGACCCAAAGTGACTGCAGAAGCCTAGTTGAAACCAGAGGAAATGTCCAATTGACCCATAAACTAATGAACCATAATAAACACATTGTTTTCAGCCACTGAGTTTTGGAGTAGCTTTGTTATGCCTTAAGAGCTAATACATGCATTCACCACAGGTTAATTTTTTCAGTGGAAAAAGGTCTACATATTTTTAAATATTTTTATCCTCACCTGAGGACATTGTTCTCATTGCTTTTTAAAGCAGAAGGGAGGGAGAAACATTGATCAGTTGCCTACCATATCCACCCAGACAGGGGATCAAACCCTCAACTCAAGCATGTGCCCCAAATGAGAATGAAACCCGTAGCCCTTCAGATATGGGACAATACACCAACTAACTGAGCTACACCAGCCAGAAGAGGCCTATGCATTTATTTAAAAAGGTGACCTTTATACCTACATATGACATGTAACAACTCCAAGCCTCTATTACTAATGTCATCATTACCAGAACTTGCCCTATTTTATCCACACACTTTTCAGTTTCTCATTTAGAAGATATTTATGTCACCTTCCATGAAGTGGGCGCCCCACCAGCCCACACTCATGTGGCATCTTTTGGCATATCTTCTAGCATGGTGCGTCCTGAGCCTTTACGTACCTTTCATGAGCCTTCTCTAAGCAATGAGAAAAAAGATAATAAAACCACAAACTGTTCATAAAAATGTGCTGCTTTTGGAAGAACCATTCAAGCCAATATAAAAATAGAAAGAAATAAAGTGTCCAACATTTCATTAAGTCTTTTCCAAACTAAACCAACTGGGACATGGAAGCACTTCTTAGCAGACAACATTATTCTGCATCTTGATTTAGTTACAGATGGAGGGCTTGTGTGGTAGAAGGGTATCAACCTGAGGATCCACAGGCTACATTCTGCTGCAAACTAGCGCTGTGACTTTGAACAACTTACTTAAATTCTCCAGTTCTTTTTATTTCAATTTTTTAATGAAATAAGGAGCTTGGATGACTTATCTCTTAGGTTCCTCCCAGTGTGAACACTCTTTGATCCAATGAAAGTGAAACAAGCCTCAAGGCCTTCCTATCACAAAAGCAACCTTTCCATTCCACTTTCATCTCCAGTGATGGTGGGGTCCTTTCTCTCAGTCCAAATCACTCATCTGAAAGATTTGGACTGGAATGAGGATTCCTGCCAAAAGCAAGCTAAAAAGTGAATGCCATGAGAAGCTCCTTCCTTCTTCCTTGTTAAACTGGTTAAATTGTAAATGTCCACCAAGGAAGAGACATTGGAAATAATGCTCAACATTTTCATCTCATAGAGGAGGAAACTAAGTCCCTAAAAGTTCCTGTAATGTACTAAATGTCATATAGTGTCTTCATGGGCAGGATAAATTTTAAGTTTAGGAGACAAATGGAGACAACTGTACTTGAGAAACAATAAAAGCAAGATTTATTGAACAATGACCAGATATTGTGCTAGGCACTAAAAATGCAAAGAGTACCCAGACAAACTCATTGTGCATGAGTTTGTCCACATTCTAGTGAAAATGAGGGAGGGAAGAGTTGTTCAACCATAACACCCATGTGAAATCAGAGGTACCTGTGGGATTCTTTGAGAACACAGAGGAAGGAATTCTCAGCTTAAAGAGACAGGGAAAGCTTCATGGAGCACAGGACTAGGGAGGACAATTGAGCTGAATTTTGAAAAATAGGGAGTCCGTGAGGCATACAGGGCATGGGAGGAAAGGGCACAGAACACAGCACGTGCAAAGGCATCTGAAACACACACATGTTAGGGAGATGGTAAGCAGCTGGATAAGCTTGAACCTAGGAAGCAGGTTGGGAAAGTCAGGAGACCTGAGAGTAGACACTGACAGGAAAAGATAATACCAAGGAGAGGAGCTTTGACTTTTGTCTGGAAAGATGAGGAATGAGCCACTTAAAAGACCATAAATCTAAATAATTCTTCTTCAAAACCCCTGAAACTTCACTTGTGACTTTTATAGGACACAGTCACAGTAAGGCCGCTTTAGAACTGCAGCCTTGGAGGGGGGCTGGAGGCTTCTGTGGGGCCCTTTAGGTCAAAAACGTGCGTTTGAAATTGACATTAATTCCCTCACTTTGTAATATCATAAAATGGACATCGCAAGCAAAAATATAAAAGCAAGGAATTAATTCCTTGAATTTAACTATATCTTTTCTAGGTAAGTACTTGGCAAATGATACATTTACAAAAAGGTGTGGTTGGTTGAGTTGAGGATCCAGGTAATTCAAACACCCAGATTTACTGAGCTTTTTGTGATTACTTCATCCATCAATTTTATTTCTCATTTGATTGATCAGACCTTAGACCAAATGTTATAAATGTCCAAATAATCTGGCCAAACCTTCTGGTAGGAAAAATAATACTTTAGAAAAATATTCAAAATAAAATTTTATTTTTAAATGAATAGTTCAGATATATGCAATGTGATACTATTTTGTTAAAATTATTTATAGAAGGTGTCAAAAGATATATACTTTGTACATAACCATAGAAAATCATCTGGAAGGACCTCTACTAAGATATTAGAAATTATTTTCTTTGGTTAGTAAAATTAAGGATAATATCCATTTTTTTATGTATTCTTTTTCTTTCCCTCTTTTCCCCTTCCTATCTCCTCTTATTCTCTCAGGTAGTCTCTCAGTATCACTTTGATATAAAACAGCTATTAATTACTGTAAAATGCACTTGTTTTTAATTATGTATATAAACTAAACCATCAAAAACTCCTGCTTAAAGTATAACTTAGTGTAACAGTTAAGATCAAATGGTAACAGAATAATTATCACTCCTAGTTATGGGCACACCATGGTCCACACACTGCACTATCTCCCATTGTTTATCTTTAACCCTATGAGGTAAACATTCTTTTTATTTCTATTCTACAGATAAGAGAAATTGAGGCATGAGGACGTTAAATAACATGCCCAAGTTCTTACCACTAGTAAGTTGCAAAAGTTCAAAATGTTTGATGGTCTAAACCAATGATGGCAGAGACTGCTATTGATCACCATGCTGAGATATGTCACAGACATGTGCAAAGTCTTAGCTCCAATAATGTTAAGCTAGTAAATTATTATAATATACTTCTACTTTGTTCCACCTGGACTGATATAAAGGCAGCTTGTACATTTATCAGTTTTGTCCAGTTTGTTCCATTTTAAGTGTTTTCTTTTAACTTTCCGTTCTCCTTGTTATAACACAGGGTCTGGTACAAATAATGCCTCCTTTTTACTACAAAATCTTGTATTATAAAATCATATGCATGTAATTCTGTAACATAACAATATCACACTCAAGCATACCATGTGATATTTTAGGTGGAACATTCAAATTAAAACTATAAATTATTACACCCATATTATTACCCTATCAATCATACTCAAGCAGACATTACTTCTAGTGGACCCTGTATTAAACTCCCTTAAGCTGTTAACTGTCATTCTATTAGAGAATGACAGTCTTTCTCCTAGAGAAAGTGGTGCATGAGGAAGATATCATAATACAGCTACCCAATGGAGTATAACACAGCTGTAAAAAATATTAAGTGACACCTCTAAGAACTGGTATGAAAAGATTTCTAAGACATACTGTTAAGTGGAAAGGGCAAAGTGCAAAATAGTACCTATAGTATGGTACATTTTACATAAGAAAAAAGTGATTACAAGAATATATATGTGTAATTGCCCATTTGTACAAAGGAAATATGAGAAGGTTTGACCAGAAACTAACGAGATTAGTCGTGTATAGGCAGTGTGTGTGAAAGGGCTGGAAAGAAGGGGAGAGTAGATGTGGCATAGAATGGACAAGGATGAAGTGACCCTTGTCTGGATACATTTTGTAAAGCTCTGGTCCTTAGAACCATAGTTACAGTTCATGCTTTCATGTACACCCAAGCAATAGACAATTGAAACTAACTTGAATGAGGAGCAGGGAGGGATACCAAAATATGATACAAACATTAACCAATGAACTTAATTCTATCACAAATGAGTCACAAAACCACACTGAAGGGGTGGGGAATAATAAAATTAACCTAAATAACTATGAAAACAGTATCTTGACTGGAAATTATAAAGATAAAGGTAGAACTATATAAATACTATAATTTAGTCAGTAAATGTTTTTCTTACAGGGATATGGATTCTGAATGAAATTCAGAAACTACTTGGGTATGCAATTTTGAAATTGCTTATGTGTACACTAGAATTAAACCAAAAAATAAATATATTGTAGAAAACAGAAACCAGATTTCTTACTATTGGAGGAAGAAGTTGCAGATAAAGATAGGAAGACAAAAATGAACACTGAAGTAACAGTATAAATGTGTGGAGATATATCTATATCTATAGATCTATATATATAGATCTAGAAATAGATCTAGAAATAGAAACACAGACGTGCAAAATGTGCAGGTTGGTGTACATGCGTAGTATTCCCTAGCTCTGAGAGGGCTCAGTGTAATGACACCTCAGTAGCAATGAGCACACCTAGTTCCAAGATCTCAATTTCTAAACACCATTCTCCAACAAAAGAAAGCTGGGAGAAGAGGTTGATTCCTATGCCAGTGCTGGGAAAATGCATATATATATATTCCTAGAATGTAATGTAAAGTGAAAAATAAAGAAGTGCTTAAAAAGTAGATAAGGGCTTATCAAGAGAGCATAGGCACCAATTGGAAGAAGCTCCTAATAACCAAAGCTGGAATAAGTTGAGCAAGAAATTACATAATACTAATATTGGATTATGATCCATAGAATGAAATAAATATCCATGAGTCCATAGTCATGGATATAAATAATTGATTATCTAGATAGAGGATATAGAAAGATAGTTCTTCCTTGCTATAGAATTCTAATTAATAATTGCTGAAGAGAGAAACAGAAAATTACCATAAAGAAGACACCATAGTAACAATTGCTACAGAACTGAGATCCACTGATGTGTGCTAAAATCCGTGGGTGAAACTTTGAGGAGACCAGGATTTGCATAGTCTCAGAGCACTTCCCTCAAGATATCTCTTAAAGACAAGGGAAAAACCTAGCAGAAAAAATCTTAACCAAGTGATCAACACTACCAGTAATAAAACATATTGACATCATGAACTCCGTGATATAATGCCCTGTGAAGGAGACATTTCTCTTATATTCTTGTTGAAAATGCATAACCTCAATCCAATCATGGGAAAACACCAGGCAAACTCAAACTGAGGTGTATTTGGCAAAATAACTGATGTGCACTCTTCAAAAATATCAAGATCGTGAAAGTTAAAGAAAGGTGAACTGTTACAGATTTCTGAACACTAAGGAGAAACAGCAACAAAATGCAATGTAGGGTTCTGAATAGAGTTCCTGAAAAACAACACAGTAATGAAACAACTGATAAGATATGAATAAGGTCTTTAGTTATTGGTATCATAGCAATGTTAACTTCTTGGTTCTGATAATTATACTATGGTTAAGATTTGCACAGGAGGAGGCTATGGTGAAATATACAGAAACTTTCTGTACTAGTCTTACAATTTTTCTGTAAGTCTAAAAGCAGTTCAAAGTCAGAAGTTGTAAAAAAAGACACTGTCTTTACTCCAACAGAATTGAAATGCTTTTGAAAAAGTAAATCTCTTTTGTGAGGAAAGACCAAATTTGGGGGCGGGGGGAGAAAGAAAAAAAACTACTCTGATGTAAAAATAATACTAGGGAAACCTCATTTGGTTAAAAACTTTCACTTTTTGACAGTTGCAACTTCAGAATCTGTAGATTTTAAGTTTTAATTTTCCAGTTTCAGCAGAAAGGCATCTTTCCTTTTCCCAAAAAATGGGACTTCAAGATGATTTTTGCCACCTCTTGTTTACAACTCCACCTGCAAAATGTCCCTAGTACATTTAATGTTCAACCTAAAGGAACTCTATAGCTAAAATGGACAATGCAGACAGTTGATCTCACTTATGTCTGCTTGTGTTTTATATTTATTTGCTTTATCACATCATGAAGAGAGCCTATTTTTTTCCTTTTCTACCCCTCAGTCCACCTCTCCCCTATCTAACAGCATCCGTCAGAAGGAGAGCTACCAAGAAGCAGCTGTGCAAGTTAATCAGCCAGGGCCCAAACATCCAGGAACCACTTGTTACAACAGCAAAGGGAATGGAGCATGCATAATGAAGCCTCCCAGAAACAGACTAATTAATACCTCTCCCTTCTGTGGAAAAAAATGACCCAATATTGAACTCCAATAGATTATACATTTTAATTTGCTATAGACTGAAATGATGACTACACTATAAAAAGCATTTCTTTTTATTCATTCTCTGAAAACACCAGTAACATTCACATTGGATCCCCCAGCCACGGTCTTAAAAGCTTGATTAGGACAAGTAGCTATTTAATATATGCCACTATACTCATGCCTCTTGTTCCTACCACAGGAAACACCATATATAAAAAATATTGCATGTTGTCAGCACACAGGAGCAGCCAATAATTTTACCAGGTGCTTCCTCTTCCCCTCCCTCCACTTTTCCTCATGCTGTTATTGATAGAGTGTTTGCAAAGATTTGCTTTCTAGACAACAAATCAGAAAACATGCAGAAGATAAACACCCTTAGAAATAACAGGAAATCTCACTTGGAAGTCATATGAAAGCCTGCTGAGGAATTAAGAGAGGCAGCTTAGCAAAGTCCTAAACCACACCTTGTTGCCTATGAAGGGAACATGAAAACATTGAATCCTGAGTCTTTCCTCACCTGTCTAGTAAGACACTGGGACTAGATGGCCTCCAGTGAAGTTTCCAGCTCAAAAATGATCCTGCAAATGGTCAAGTGTTCCCAGTGTTGCCAAATCTGGCATATAAAAATACTGGATGTCCATGTCCTGTACAATATTTGGAACATATTTACCCTAAAAATTATTTGTTGGACACAACAAATGGCCACATAAGTACACATGACTTGCCTCCTTGCACAACCATATCAAAATTACAACTAAAACATAAAGCAATCATCACTCAGAACCATCAGAAAATGAGCTGAATGGAAGTCTGACAACTATGGAATTAAAGAAACCACATCCATCCAGATGGGTAGGAGGCACAGAGATGTGGAATGGGCTAGTCCTAGATGTGCATCTGGTGGATAAAAATTCAGGAGGGAAATCTTGGGAGTGATGAGTCCCAGCTCCACACCAGTAATCCAGTCCATGTTTCCAGTGTCAGAAAGATAAGTCCCAAAAACTTTTGGCTGCAAAAGACATTGAGGATTGAGTCAGTAGAAGAAACTTCTGGAGCCCCAAGCAGTTCCCTTAAAGAACAAACACATGGACCTATTTGGATTCACTCACTCTGAGTTCTGGCACCAGGATATCAGCTTGAAAGGCACTGGTGGCATACAGGAAGGAACTAAAGTGTCTGGCATCAAAGCAGGAGCTGGGGGACAGCTTTCACCCAGACAGAAAGACAAGCAAAGGCCATTGTCCCGTTTCTGAACCCACACTCAGTAGAGCCACAGAGCTGGCAGGTGGGTGCCATATGTGAGAATCCATTAACCTGACTAAAAAACTGTTTGTTCCACCCTGGAGATCCCCTGAGACTGTTAAACCCAACTTATGTGTCCACACAAACAGCTAACCATGATTTTTCCATATGAATGGCTGATCTTGGCTCGTTCTTCATAACTCCTTAAATCCTATCAAATTTTCAACAGCTAAGTGGCCCCAGGCCTAGCACTAGCAGCAGGCAGCCTAGATTTACAGCTTAGCTTTGTCTGGGAATCTCCAAACAACACAAGTAACAGCCACCTCAGGTTGCTTTATAGCTCATGCAGGGTGGCTCTGGGCAGAACACAGGTGTGGGCTGGCATTGGCCTGGACTACCCAAGAAACACCAGAGCTTATGTACACAGTAGACAGCTAGAGATCACATCAGAGCACCACCACACTGCCCATGCACAGCTGATCCTCCAGAGAGGGCAGAAGTTAGTGGTCAATGATCACAGCCTATCCTCAAGTACCCAGCTTGGGTGATAGAGGAGGCTGTGCCACTGGGCCCTATAGGACACCTACTACATTAGGCCATGCCACCAAGGCAGGGATTCATAGCACCTCTACCTAATACATAGAAACAAACACAGGGAGGCTGCCAAAACGAGGAGACAAAGAAACATGGTCCAAATGAAACAACAGATCAAACTCCAGACAAGGAAGTAAATAAAATGGAGATAAGCAATCTATTAGAGACAGAATTCAAAACACTGGTTATAAGGATGCTTTAGAAACTCAGTGAGGACCTCAACAGCACAAAAAAGATCCAGTAAGAAACAAAGTGCACACTAATTGAAATAATGAACAATTTATAGGGAAACAACAGTTGAGTGGATGAAACTGAAAATCAGATCAATGATTTGGACCATAAAGAGGCAGAAAACAACCAATCAGAACAACAAGAAGAAAAAAGAATATGAGGTTAGTGTAAGGAGCCTCTGGGACAACCTCAAGCATTCCAACATTTGCGTCATAGGGGTGCCAGAAGGAGAAGAGAAAGAGCAAGAAATTGGAAGCCTATTTGAAAAAATAATAAAAGAAAACTCTAATTTGGTGAAGGAAAGAGATATACAACTCCAGGAAGCACAGAGATTCCCAAGCAAGATGGATACAAAGAGGCCCATTCCAAGATACATGGTAATTAAAATGCCACAGGTTATTTATAAGGAGAGAATTTTCAAAGCAGCAAGAGAAAAGCAGTTAGTTACCTACAGGAGAGTTCCCATTAGACTGTCAGCTGATTTCTCAAAGGAAAGTTTGCAGGCTAGAATAGATTGGCAAGAAATATTCAAAGTCATGAAAAGCCATGATTGCTCTATCCAGCAAAGCTATCATTTAGAATTAAGGGCAGATAAAGAACTTCCTAGACAAGAAAAAACTAAAGGAGTTCATCATCACCGAACCATTATCATATGAAATGTTAAAGGGACTTATTTAAGAGAAAGAAATCAAAACTATGAACAATAAAATGGCAATAAATACGTACCTCTCAATAATTGAATCTAAAAAATAAATTAAGCAAACAAGAACAGACACAGAATAGTGGAGAGCATTTTGATGGATGCCAAATGAGAAGGATATGTCGGGGAATAGGTGAAGAGGTGGAGGATTAAGAAGTATAAATAGGTAGTTACAGAATAGTGATGGGGAAGTAAAATATAGTATAGAAAATGGAATAGCCAAAGAATTTATACCCATGACCCATGGACATGAACAATGGTGTGGGGACTGCCTAGGAGTAGGGGTTGCTGGGTGGAGGGGAGTAAAGGGGGGAAAATAGGGACAAGTGTAATAGCATAATCAATATAATACAATTAAAATAAAAATAAAAAGTATTTGCTTTTTATCTGGAATTCAAATTTAACTGGGTCTCCTGTATTTTATCCGGCAATCTTCCTTCCCCTTCTCAGAAATGGATTAAGTCACGTTATAATTTAACATCTAGGTGCTCAAGCAATTTCTTTAATGTTTCTCTATTTCTTCATCTGTAAAATAGGATAATAATAGTAATAACTTTCTTATAGGCTTGTAGTGAGGAGTAAATCCAATAATGTATACAGTGTTTGCATACTATGTATCCAACAAATGCTTGCTTTTATTATAACTGTGTGCATTGAATAAAATATTGGTTGGAAGAGCAAACAAGTCAATAAGCAAAGCTGAGATTTTATCAGAAAGATAGAAAATGTCTTTGCTAAGCAAGGTAAAGGAAGAAGAATCTGGGAATAAATTGTGAAAACCTAAATTACACTGTAAGATTTTTTTGTAATCCCTTAATAATAATAACCATCAGGCTTCAACATGAGGAAAACTTACAGAATTTTCTTGCAATGTTTTATACATTTCATTTTTCATTTTACTTCAGAATAAAGAGCAAAAGAATTGGAATGAAACAACCAAGATAAGTCCAAACAAAAAAAAAATGAAGAAAAGATATATATATGTAAATTAAAAACACACTTATTACTAGCTCTTTAAAAAAAGAATTGACAGTGACCTCTAGTAAAATATTTCTGTCTGGAGGCTGGTTTTCAATCCCCTTCCAAGATTACCTGTCCTTGGATAATGGCCAATATTAAGCCCTTCTCTTAGAACTGTCCTATCTTCCTTTTCCACCTTCATTCCCTCAAGAAGTCTCCTAAGAACCCATCAACACCAATACAAAGGCTGTAAAATAACATTTTCCTCTTGGCTGAATGCAGAAAAAAAACAGAACTTCAGAAAGACTCTCAATGAAAATTGTTTGAGTCACTACACTACCATCTCCTTCTTTTCCTGGCTGGAGAGGTAACAAATACATAAATAAAAGGAGTTCCAAGTCTCCAGTTTCACCAGCCATTTCCAGGGAGCAGGACCAACATAAATGATTCATTTTCTTTGTAACTAGTATTCATAGGTATCTGAGGGTGTGCCACAGACCCAAATGAGTTCTTTTTCTTTATCTGGCCTCCAGAGATTAATTATTTCTGTCAATTCCAGTCTGTCTGACTGTTAACAAATCCCAGTGGGTCTCTGTCCCTACTCAATCAAATAAATTCAAGATTCCAACATTTTAAAATAATCTTTTTGCATTACATTGCTGATTAATTGTGCAGCCTCTATATAATAAATGGATCTCTATAAAGTTTTAATTTTTTCTCTTAATTTCCTCAATAAGAGACCAGTTTGACAACTTCATCAAGTTCATGAGTACACACTGACATTTGTTGTGGGACATTTTCCTAATGATTATAGAAACTCTGTTATAAACATCACATTCCCATTTTTAACAACAGCAACAACAACAACAACAACAACAATAATAATAATAATAAACAAGACTCAAGGTGGTGGAGAGCTGAGTAAATTAAATTTGCATTTGTATGTATAACATGCTCACAAGAGAGAAGCAAATTCAGTCAATTCTGTTACATTACCAACTACTTTAAAAAAAAGCACTTTAAAGCTATGTGAACAAATACATGCATGTGAAAGTATTTTATAAAATCTAAGTTTATCACTATAAAATTAGGGTGTTGTATTTTATTTTATTTTATTTTAAGAAAATAAGGAGAGAAAGGTATAGACCTTTGAGGTTTTTTAAGTCCCCAAACAGGAAATGCCACAAAAGAAGAGGCAATGGACTGTGAAGTTAGATGGGCCCCACTCTATTACATGGTATGATTTGATCTCTCTGCACCTCAGTTTCAAGTGTAAAGGCAAATAATAATGCCTATCTCAGAGTCTGTTGTTTGATTAAAGATTGTACTGTATATAAAACCACTAAGAATAGTGTCTGCCTGTTGCTAATTCCCAGTATGGTCGTCTGCAGCATTTCCTTTGGAAATGAAAATATAACTGAAGAGGCCACCATTTGATTTCTTTATTACTTCCTAACACATCCATTATTAACCTGGCGGGAACATGAAGAGGGAAAAAGAACAAGCGCATGCTAGGAAGGTATCAATAACTTGTGATGAGGAGAGATGAGTCTTGTCAGAATTCACCATGGAATATACTAGGAGCAAAGTTTATTCTTAGGGCTAATTAAACTTGCAAACTTTATCTTTTCTTCACTCTCATAATGGAATTCTACACCCATGACAGAACCTACTATTCCTGTGAAAATGAGTCATGAGGATAGATCTGGAAAAAGAAAAATAATCTATGCAATGGAAGCCCTCCTAATGAGCACATGCATCTTTCTCAACTGTGGATAACAAATCAAAGAATTGGAAGCACAGGAGTGGGACCATTGTAGGAACAGTTTTTAAAGGTCCCAGAGATCATTTTTGTGCCTGACGGGATTAGACCACTGAATTGATGTAGGGGAAACTTGTGTCTGGAAGGTAAGGATGCTCTCAGAGAGCTGAACAAAAGTAGTAAGTACTAAAACATGTAAACTGAACAAAAAGATGAAAACCTGTAATTAACCCCCTTCCCTGAGACTCAGGTAATCATGGGATGTCTTCCCTTAAAGACAAATCTACTGAGAAAAGAGGGTTTTCTCTACCTACTCCCCAACCCCCGACCATGTCCTGAAATACCAAATAGTCAACACACGACCCTGTTTACTTCATGAAGAGGTACATTCAGCAAAAGTGTTCAATGTCATCAAAACTGTGAGGAAGTCACCAGCATAGAGAATACAATTAGACTCAAAATTTACTGACTCGTCAACAAGTTTCCAAAACACAGTGAAATTTTATGTGGGCAGATGGAAAGGGAAAACTGGAAGAAAAAGGAGACGAGGCTAGTGAGTCTGTAAGAGTAACTTTGGGAAAAGACTTTGAAAGAGAGTGGAGGCTGTTAACTCTAATTCATAGGGTCTTGTTGACCCACAGAGCTGTAAGGACTGCTTTGTTTGATCTTTAACTGAGAGTTAAAACCCCACATTAAGAAGCAGTAGGACAGAACACAGGGAGTACCGCCAGATGCCGACAGAAGAAAACTACAACTGACCAGACCAGAGATGCAAAGTCCCCGAACCACAGCTGTGTCAGAAGCCTAGAAGCCAAGGAAAGATGGAGTGATTAGGGCAAAATGGGCAAAAGTGAACTTGAGGAACAAAGAAAATCATTTAGTTGAAGACTAGTTTTGATTCCTTATTTGAGAGATGACAACATTGTCCTGGGATTGAGAGAGATTCTTAGAAAGTTATTTCATTATAATCTGCTTTGAACCAGTGGACAAGGGACCCACATTTTAGAGGGAAAGAGTATACTTTCTGGTGTTGAAAGATCCAGAGTTTTCAAGCAAAAAGTAAAACCCTAAAGTTTACCTCTAAAACTTGCTTACAATTATTCCTTAATTATTTGTGTACACACCTGTTTCCTGTAAGGCAGAGATTTTTCAGCCTTTTTCATCTCACGGCACAGATAAACTCATTACTCAAATTCTGTGGCATACCGAAAAGTATATGTTTTTTTCCAATCTGACAAAAAATAGGAATAATTGTCATTGATTTACAAAAAAATAATAACAGTAATTACCTACTCTTTTTGCTCCAAAGTGACTTTTCAAAAAATCAGGTGCTGCCCTGACTGGAGTGGCTCAGTTGGTTGGACGTCCTCCCGCAAAGTGAAAGGTCGCTGCTTCTATTTCTGGTCAGGGCACATGCCTGGGCTGTAGGTTCAGCAGCTGGTCAGGGTACAAGAGGCAACCAATCGATGTTTCTCTCTCAAATTAATGGTTCTCTTCCTTTACTTCTCCCTCCCTTCTACTATTTTAAAAATAAAGATATAAAATCTTTTTAAAAAATCAGGAGCCTATACTTGTGTATAAGGATCACTGGTACCAATAATTAACAAGTCACATGCAACCTTATTAGGAGGTGTGACCAATAAGATGCAACTCTATTATATGACCTGTAAACTTATAGTTCAAGACAGCGCATTCACACCATGTGGCTACTGTGTTGGCTGTTGTCATTTTTTTTTATTTGATAACCTAAGGGTGAAGGGGTCAGTGACCCTGACTAAATAGTCAGGTATTGCATGTTTTAAAAATTCTTGCAGGACACAGGTGTGGCATGGCACATTGGTTGAAAATGGCTGTTCTAAGGGACTCTAAACTGTTGTGGTCTCTGCATCTTTCATGATGCCTAGTAAAAGGTCTGCCTCAAATGTCTTGAATTTAATATGATTATATATCATAATTTGATCAGAAGCCATCTGGTCTGAGTTCTGAAATCAGATAAACTTAGGTTGAAATCAACTTTATCACTTATTAGCCATATGACATTGAATAAATTAATTATCCCCTCTAAACTCAGCTTCATCATCTATAAGATCTGATTATTGTAAAGATTGAAAGAGACAATGTGTATAAAGTACTCATCACAGTACCTAGCAGATTGAAAGCATTTTAAAAATGGCTGTCTTGCCCTGGCTGGTGTGGTTCTATTGGTTGGAGTGTTGCCCCATAAACTGAGAGTTCACAGGTTCAATTCCTGGTCAGGGCACATGCCTATGTTGTGGGTTTGGTCCCCAGTCAGTGCACGTGCTAGAGGGAACTGTGGGTGTTTCTCTCTCACATCAATGTTTCTCTCCCTACTTCTAAAATCAGTAAGTATGTCCTCAGATTGGCGGGGATGAGAAACTAAAAAGAAAAATATAAATAAATACAATATTTATTACTTATATTATTGAGCTCTTTCTTTTTTCTTCTCACACACATGATCCATGGTATCTTATGCTACACGTATATCAGTCCACCAGAAACTCAAGTCAATCAATAAATGAGAAAAGGACACTAATCAGTCTTCTAATTTTTCTACTCTGACAAGATCCTGGCAACTGGTGGTGAAAAAAACTGCTACAAAGATGCATCATCTCTGTTATCAAAACAGAGTGAGATGATGCCCAAGTTAGAAGTCTTTACAAATGAAGACACACTACTAAAAGTATACTCTTCTATCCCATTCCTTTGAGGACTCAAGCAAAAATGAATGAATGAATGAATGAATGAATGAATGAGCAAACAAACAAATAAACAAACAAATGAATGAATAAATAAATAATACTATGTCTAGAAAACAATTGCAATGTCTTGGAATTTGAAGAAATGCCAAGAATAGAAAACATATCTTTAATAATAAAAAAGTAGATCATGTTTTATTAGCACAAGAATGAAAAACTAATAAACTAATTAATAACATTATTCTGGCCCAAATGCAAAACTGTTCTTAGAATGTTAGTTTAGAATTGAAAACAAAATATCTCCTACTTTTTAAAGTTTTATATTCCAAGAAGATGGTTATCAGGAGAGAAACAAAGGCAATGATTTTAATATATTTTGGGCAGATACAAAGAAATGTTTGAGCCTTAGACTAGGATGTAGATTTGACTTTGTTCTAGACTCAGAAAAAAAGTAGTTGTGTATGACATTTCTCACATTCATATAAAAAAGGAATTAAATTCAAATATGTGAATGGCATTGGATTATGTCACATCAAGAAAATAAGATTCAAAATCTAACTATTCTTATTTTGAAAATGGTGCCTTAATTTTGTTCTTTTCCTGCTACTCCCACTTTCTATGAGTTGAATGATATTCCAAACCCCCTTACTAAATGGATTAGCAATACTTAAAATTCAGCAAAGAGCATTCCCACTGCCAGGAGATAGCTCTCCCTCATCATTATGGATGACTGACACATAAACAAATGTGAGGCCTAGAACTGCAGCCAGTTCTTCTCTTGCAAATATTTACACATCAAACAATTCTCTGTCCTCATTTTCATAAAGACAGTGCTTACCATATTATCATAGCTAAAGGATATAGCTCTCAAAACTCAATTGATCTTAGTTATCTAAGTATTACTTTAAATAAAGATAACAGAAATCTTTTCTCTATGTAGAAAAGTTAAGCTTAGAAAAAAAGTGATTTTCTGGTTCATTCTTAATAGGCTTTGGAGAAAGAATAGTTAAGTATGAAACTCCTCACCTACTGTATTTCATTGATCAAAGCATTTTGTAAAACAAGCAAATGCAGAATTTTGAGAGGCATTTAAAGGGCTTGTCTTTTGGAAGTTAACACCCTTTGCTTAATTTATCATTGATTTTCATTCTTTCTTCTACTATCACCACATGTAAGGGAATATAACAAGATTCTCATTTGTCTAGAATAAAGCTTGGATTGTTCATGCTCCAGAAACTCATGGGGGCTGTCCACTGTAGGATGTGCGCAATCATTCGGATCCTATCAATACTTAATGGTACTCCTACTATGTGCCTGGCTCTGGTTAAACAGGCTGTTTCTGGCCCTGCTCCTGCCTCTAGACACCACAAAGCAGGTGCTTCCTGCCATGTCTCCAACTCTGCAGATCCCAGGGATGAACATTTTGTAACATTCTGCTCACTGACTACATATCAGGTGGCACATTCATAAGAGTCCCAGCATACTGAAGTAAAGCACTTACCCTGGGCTTGCAGGAGGGGTAGGAGTATTGCTCCTGTCTACATGCCCCTTT
Organism: Phyllostomus hastatus; assembly: GCF_019186645.2. NCBI lineage: Eukaryota > Metazoa > Chordata > Mammalia > Chiroptera > Phyllostomidae > Phyllostomus > Phyllostomus hastatus. The sequence continues at coordinate 11,663,718 of NW_025334006.1, read as the reverse complement.
TTGCTTGGACATCTGCTCATCAAGCACAGCTGAGCCCACCAGAGAAGGTTCATCCAACTCTGCTACCTCCACACTCATCTGTTCTGGTCTTAAATGTTTCTCTGCATCTATTGTAGAGAAGATTTAACTCCCCAGTGGTGCCAACAATAAATGAGGAAGCTTTCTTGCTGATACCCCCTTTCTCCTTTCCCCAACCTTCCTCCTCTATTCCAAACTCTGTCGTTAGAAGTAATAATATTCTTCACATACAAAATAGTAACTTTAGTTACAATTTTTGATTACACAAAACTGTCCAGCTCAGAATGATTTTCAATCTTACCATGTGCTAGGCCATTTTACATTTCCTCCCCTAAACATCCTTGCAAGGTATGTATTAGGACCAAGCAAATTGAGGCATGGGTAGGTTAAGTGACCTGGCCAAGGTCAAATAGTGAGTGATGGAGACCACATTCAAACCCAGTGCATTCAGGAGCCAAAGCCCAGCTTTTCAAAATGACCTCATGTTGTTGTTTCATAAGATCAATATGTTGAGAAGCAAAGTAAAAAGATTACAGCACCAGGAATTTTCTTAATACAAATTTATTTCCCTTCAAGCTCATCGGAAACCAAATGGAAAAAACTATTTCATTTTATTTCAACAAAAGACAAACACCTTAGAATAAGTTAATGTTGTCTAAACTTTTGATTTGTACTACTGTGCATAGAACATACAATTGTTTATCTTTAAATTGAAACTGGCAATGGAATAGAATATAATGCACTTTAATTGATTTATGGATACTGTGTATCTTAATAACTCACAGTTAGCAATTTCCAGTTTTAACCAATCCCCTTCAATAAGAGCTTGCTTGAAAAAGTTAACATCATTTTCTTTGAATACCTGTGGTTAGTGCAAATGTTGCCCACCATGATAACCCAATCAGGCAAGCCTGCAGTAGATGTTTCGTTCCTACCACCCACGTATCTGCTCTGCCCAGTGGCTTGCCCTGTAGGTCAGATTGTTCCTGTGCACTCTCCTCCTGAGCACAATACTGTGCTCTCCTGAGCACAGTATTGTGCTCAGTGTCCAAGAGGGCTGTTTTCTAAAGTGTTCACTTCTATAGTCACCTTTCCTTCGTGAAAATCTTAAACCTGTTGGACCTTAACCTCCCCTCTTAGATCACTTTTCAACCTTTGTATACATGTTTACATATGTGTATGTAAATAATTTATTCATCTCCTCTGAATGCAAACCAAATAACTAACTTAGGGTTTTGTTGGGTTTTAAGACCATATGAACTCTAGTATAAACTCTAGTATTATGGAGCAAGTAAAAATATTCTTCCTAGAAGAATTATAATTTGCTCCATAATACAATTGTAATTACAAAAATTACACTCTGTATTCTCAATTTCCCCTTATTTTGGGCAGTTTTAAATGACTATTTCATTTTCAATAGCTCTGCTTCAGTTTTACACATCTGACACCACAGAGTCCCTGGTTTGTTTTCATTTACCATGTGTGTTAGTTCTCTCCTTAGCATAGTAATTTCACAAATCACTCAATCAACAAATATTAATTGAATCTGAATTATTTAAAATATAAATAGCTATAAAGAGGAACCATTTGTAAGTATTGTGTAAAACATGAACACTATCAATTATTTTGCCAGAAAGCATTTATTATTTATTTTGTTAACTAAACATCTCTGTCCCTTCCTTTCTAGACATCATCTAGATTAGTGCTAATCAGTATAAGTATGATGCAGAGTCACATATATAATTTAAAATTTTCTAATAGTCTCATTTAAAAAGGTAAAAAGAAGCAAGTGAAATTAACTTTATTTGTGTAAGTCATTAAAGTATTGATATAAATTAAATTTTATTTAACCCAAAATTTGAAATGTTATCATTTCAATGCATAATTACATAAAATGTTACTATATTTCACATTTTTGGTATTATATCTTCAAAACCAGGTGTATACATTTACACCTACACTCAATTCAGATTAGCCACACTTCGAGTGCTCAATGCCACATGTGCCTGGTAGTTACTGTATTGGAGAGTATTGGAGGTATATTGGTAACACCTGTTCTCAGCCTCGCTGCACATGGGAGTCACCTGGGGAGCATTTAAAAATCTGGTGCTCAGGCCACTCCCCCAAATAATTAACTCAGAATCTTTGGGAGTAAGAGCCAAACATCAATCAATATTTTTTTAAAATTCTGATGTCATCCCAATGAGCAGCCAAAGTTGACAATCACTTATCAGATACAGCACGGAGAATATTAGCAACCATACAAACGTCCTCATTTGTTCATTTGAATGTCAGGGAATGCAATGGTGAAAAATATCAAGGAACTCATAACTTGTGTAAGAGAGACATTATAAGAATTATTCACAATGCTGTGATAACTATTCAAATAGAAATGTAGATAAAGTACAACAGGATAGCAGAGAGGGAAAGAGTAACAAAGCCTGATAAAGAACTACTACTTGTACATGGACCAGTAGAGATTATTATTGTCAGGTCAGGAAAGGAGAGTTTTTTTGTTCGTGTGTTTGTTTGTTTGTTTTTGAATGAGGCAATTAGGAGGTTTCCAGTGACTTAAAGCAAAAAGCCTTTTAGTTGATACCAGAAGAACCTCAGGAATCAGAACCTAACTAATTAAGATTTTATAATTTCTGGTAGACATTGGCCAGAATTTGCCTTTGCTCTGTATATGGGGAGGGGAAAAAAAAAGGTTTGCTAAAGAAAAGAAGATCCTAACAGAAAATGTAAAAAGTCTTAATACATTATCTAAATAAATAAAAAATAACTGACATTCACAAACTTCCTTAATCTCTGTAAGTTGACTGCACTGTATTACTAAAGCATTATCGAAGTCAGGGGTGTCAAACTCATTTTCAGTGAGGACGACATCAGCCTCACGGTTGTCTTCAAAGGGCTGAATGTAATTTGGGGAATGTATAAATGTAACTACTCCTTAACAGTTAAGTGAGAGCTCAGCGCTGCTGTTGGGTAGAAATGAGGTGCTGGGCCAGATGAAACAAGGAGGAGGGCCAGACGTGCCCCACGGGCCTTGCATTTGCCACCTATGATCTAAGTTATTCAATCATATTTTTAAAGAAAAGCATAGTAATTCAGACTTACTCTAAGTTCATGTCTTTTTGTGAGATAAGCACAAATTCTCTTAAATCTTTTCTTCCACTGTCAAATATGTTTCTTAGCATAATAAGTTTCTGAGGATGTTTTCTGTCTTCTATATATGTTATTATATATCTTACTATAATAGATATAAAATAAGAAAATTTTATAACTAGTATTTTGTGACTAACATATCCTTAATTCCCTTATGTGCTCAAAAATGAGCTCCAAGGCCCTGGCTGGCGTAGCTCAGTGGATTGAGCACAGGCTGCGAACCAAAGTGTCGCAGGTTCAATTCCCAGTCAGAGTACATGCCTGGGTTGCAGGCCATGACCCCCAGCAACCGCACATTGATGTTTCTCTCTCTCTCTCTCTCCTTCCCTTCCCTCTCTAAAAATAAATAAATAAAATCTCTAAAAAATATATTAAAAAATACAAATTAAAAATAAAATGAGCTCAGAATGCTTCTCCTGCAGGAAGCCTCCCTGACTCTCCCCCAGGACTCCTCCCTCTGTGTCACCTGGTACACTGTGGACAAGCTCCTTATTATACTTAAACCTATAAGCAAATCAGCACAAGACAGTGAAGTTTTTTCTTGCAAGATTCTGAACTTCATGTCTTTTCATCTTCCTATCTCAAGTCTCCAGTGCAAAGTGTGGCACACAGTAAGTACTCAAAAATATTGTTCAAGTTAGATTAAAACAGAGAAAATGGCACTCCATGGAACCAGAGCAAAAAGCAAAATATATTCCCACAAGAATAAAAGAAAAGATTTATGTACTAAGGAAGGGTATACAGGGACTTCTTAAAGTTTCGATTATTTCACCTTAAAAGGAAAAGGAAATGAGAAGGTGTCAGCTTGTGCACTGGAAATTTTCCTACAAAATAACATGATCACTTCCTCTTGAAAGAGAAAAACATATATATCATGATTTCTACACTGAGGGTTTAGGGAGTGATGTGCTTTGTTCTAACAGCAAAATAATTGGAGATACTGTTGAACTGGTCAGATGACCCAGCCAGAAAAGTTGTGATTTACTAAACATGTCTTCAAGTAAAACAAAGATAATTGAGGCCAATAGAAATAATCATGCATTGTCCAAGCCTCTCTCCCTAGATCTTCAGAACAAATAAGTCAATGATAAATATAATTGCCTTTGAGAGACCCTTGTAGCTCTGACTCACTCTGAAGGACAAGAGTCAAGGAGACAAGGGTTTGTAGCCTACTCTTCAGGACAAGGGGGAGATGGGTAAAGCACCCATTGTTCACGGACTGGGGCTGCTAGGTTTACATTGTAATATTTTAATGTCATTCCTAGTGCCCTACTCTACCACTCCTGATCTCCCCAAGACAAAAAAAATAGGGACTTACAAGGCCAAGCCCTGCTCCATGAGACTCCTTCATTCTACATCAGCTGTTGGACTCATTCATCCTGAGTCCATCCAGACACAGAATGCCTGGGCCATAAGCACATTGTAATGGTTTCACATAGAGGAGAGAGTAATCCAGACAATTCTGTAAATTTAGTCAGTAACAGTAACCTGTGCTAGAATAAAAATTTCACAAACTAAGGTTATCTGTCAACCTCAAATCTACTCTCCTTGGAAAAAAACAAACAAACAAACAAAAACCACGGCAATATCAGGAGCATTACATGGGCCTCGCTACTTCGTATTTGTCTTCTCAGAAAATTATCTCCTCCTTTTGCTTCCCAAAATAAACATGTCCCTACAAATGCCTAAAAGCATCGTAAAAGTTCAATCACATAAAACAAAAAACAGCTTTCATGTTTACACACTTACAGTATTTCATATATTATTGCTTCAGTCTAATTGGCAAGTCTTAGGTCTAAGATTCATATATAGTCCTAATAAGCTTTGAAATCACAGTCATCTCTTCAAAGAGAACAGTACTATTAATACACAAAGTGGTTAACTTTAAACTAATAAATCATAATCAAGCAAAAGTAGGTCTTCAGGAAACTGCCTTAAGCTTCCATGACTTTACAATTCCATATTCAGCACTTATAATAAATCCCTATTCATGTGTGTGAATATATGAATATTCATGCATAGTTAAATGGATGCCCATAAATGCACAGGGTACACAAGCAGATGTAAATGTGTTTTATGGCTTTAGCTTGTAAAAATGTCTTATAGACCTACATTGGTCTTGGAGAAACTACCACTTTTGATATCCATTAGATATAATATATAAATTTACTATTGTGTTATCATCATGGTATAATGCCATTGTATAAGATTTATCTATTAGACAACTCAGAAGTAGCAAATGCTCTAGAATTTTTTTTTAATGCGAAGGCATTAAATCATGGTCAGTGCAGCATTTGTGTCAGTCATAACCTATTCCTCCAAATCTACCAAGTTTTACCAGCAATGAGTTCCAAACCCATTTACCACTGTGGGTCTTCTTCTGCATCCTCGACAAATTGCTTAGACTGGCTGACTACTATTGCAAGGTCGTGCAAAAGCCAAGCTTTAAGACCCAAACCAATGATTACATCTATAGAGTTGTCCAACATAACAAGCAGGCAAGTCTACTTAACTAGGGCCCCCTCCCCTCATAAGCTTGTGAAGAAGGCTGTCCAAGAGGCTGTCCAAACACTATGCTGTAGGGAAGGTTAAGGGCTGGAACAAGTGGTCTGGGCTCTCAGTGCTGAAGTCCCGGCTGAGCAGAGAGGCACAGGCAGCCCCGTAGGATCAGAGCTGATAAAACAGAGGTCCAGAGATTTCATTTAAGGCAGAAAGACCCAGAAGGAAACAGCTCTTGGATATATAAATCAGGCCCTATTTTGAGATTCAAGTCACAAATCAGAGAAAAGTAACAAATATATCAAAATGGGAGCATTTCCAGACTTGAAACAGGGCCCTGCACCCTTTAGCCCAATTTATAAGACACCAATCAGTGTTAGAGAGTATGTATTAAGCCCACAAAGTGGAGACAGGGCCTGCAGGTCACTGTAGCCAAATACCAGGTCTTCCAGGCTGAGAGCTGCTCATGTTTCTGAAATCTCCACTTTCATGTTCCAAATGCTATGCTTTCCTGTTTTCCAATTATCACTATCTTCATCCCCATACATGTCTATTTAAACAGCAACAACAAAAAGACATCTACTTAGTTCAGTTATCTGGGAAATGCCATGGATAGTACAATACTGTAGGTCAAATAATACATTCAAGAGCCAGTCAATCTAGTCACGAAAGAAAAATCAAAACTGCTTATTTTGCATCATGCTGAGAAAAAATTACAATTTGAATGTCACGCTTTTCAAGTAGTTGAGTAGACATAATCATATTCACCAGGCACCTCTATACTTTGTCACTTTGGTACATTTTTTTTTAAAAAACTGCCTTTTTCTTCTTGGAATCAAATTTATTTATCCTTTTGGGGTACTTAATTCCTTAATGTCATTTTTTTTCACTAAGCAAGCAAGTTCTTTGTTTTTTTTCACCTAACTTCTTTAATCAGCTTTTGTTCAGAAACGGTTTACTCCTATCTGCATTACAAATGGTAGATTTAACCAATCTATTGACCCAAAATAATACAAGAAGTGATCTTGTCAGTTCATCCTTTCCTCTCAGGGACAAAGATATTATATTGTGGGTTTTTGAGGAAAGAAAATAATAGGATTAAATTAAGATTAAGGACAACAGGATGTCAGACCAAAGAAAGGCTTCTGGAGCTTTACCATTTTATATGGGGAATTGTAATCCACTCTTATTAAATGCTTTGACTATGCTCATTATGCAAAAAAACATTAGAGCCAAGTATATTTTGTTACCATAGTTCTGCCTACTGGGAACTATAATTAAAGCACATTTGCGCAAATGCAATTTTATTTGTTATTAAGCAACTAAATGTTTAGTCAACCTTGCAAATATGGCATTATTTTAGGATTACAACAGGAGACAGCCAGCTATCCAATAAACTTTACTAGGCCCTATCTTTATTAGTGATGCCTCCTATTCCTGCTGTGGGAGATGTCTACGTCATCTAACAGCGGTTCTCGATCTTCAGGATACATCAAAATAATCTAGAGCCCTTGTTAGAACATATTACTGAGCCCTGCTCTCAGAGTTTCTCATTCCTTAGGTCCAGGGTGGGCCCTAAATCTTGCATCTCTAACATGTCCCTAGAGGATGCCGATGCTGCTAGTCTATAGAACATACATTAAGACCCACTGCTATATAATGTAGTGGTTGGAGCTTTGACATCAAGCCCATCTGGCTCCATATCCTGCCTCTTCCTCTAATATCTATGTGATGTTGGGCAGGTTACTTCATCTCTCTAAGCCTCTATTTCTTAATCCATATAGTGGGCATAATGATACCTATCTAATAGGTTTTTCGTAAGCATGAAATGAGATAAAAATATGGAAAGTTGTTTACCCTAGGTCCTGTCAGGGGAAGAGTCAGTGCAAGGGAGTGACCAGTTTATTATTACTGTTAATTGGAGAAATATGCCAACAGCAAGTTCAAAGTATTTATAACCAAGCAGTATGCATCATATTCACCTGGAGAGCTTTGCAAAATTCATACAAAGAGCTACCCTCCCCTAAGAGATTCTGATATAGTCCATATTTCATTGACTCTAAGATGTCATTGATTATAAAATGCAACATTATTTTATGTATCAGTAAGAAAGAGAATTCTGCAATTATACCATAATTAAACTAATGGAAAGTACTTTCAGATTTCAGAAATGAGAAAATGTGAAGAAATGTGCAACCTGGGAGTGGTAAAATAGAGTAGGTAGGTACGGATGTGAACTTGAGTTTGCTTCCCAGATTATTGAGATGTGCAATTCTGGTGGCAAAACACTAACCTAACCAATGTGGTAGTTGCAAGGGGAACTCAAAGGGCAGTTGCCTCAAGATTGGGAGAGCTCACAGGTTGGAAGCTCCATCCTTAGAACTATAACTCAATATCACAAACAACCACTATGTAATTCCACGGGCTGTTAATGAAAGAAAAATATTTCCACTTGGTTTGGCCACATTCACCCTCCAAACTTGGAAGAGGCCTTGCCCACTGAGTGCAGTTACCCACATGATGAGAACAAATCAGGCTGTTGATAGAAACAGTCATATCTCAGGAGAGTGTGGTACAGTTGGCTGCAGGGTATCAAACCAAGGTATTTTTTTCTATTTAATATTAATTCCAATTCTAAGATCTGAGGAGTGCTGGGGAACACCTTTAAGGGAAGCAACACGTGATTTACTTTTGGGGGAGAAGGTAGAATTGTAGAAGTCACACTCGTTACCAGGACTTGGCCATAGTAGGTTTTATTTTCCATCTTGACATTTAAATTGTAATTCACAAAGTCTTGTAAAACATCAAAAGTTGATTTTGTATAATCTGATTGTTCTATAAAATTTATAGCAACTGCAATTTCCCTTCATTCTGGGAATCCTGGATGAAGCAGGAGTAGCATCTGACCTCACTCAGCTTTATACTAATGCTCAAAACCATGGGAAATGCACATGTTCTGTAATGCAGCATAGAACACAGCACTATTTTCTGATATTTTAATTTGGAAACTCAGAATTTTTAACAACTTCAGTAAATGGCCTCTGGTAGTCACCATGCACATGAATTAATTATAACAAGAAAATAAAATAATATTTATTTTAGCTTTTGAACATTCTAAGAATGTAAATATCTAATTAAATATTGAAGTAAAAATCATAGCTGTATTTGCAAACTTTCAACTATGATAATTTCATTGTAACATGATTCTATCTGGAGACTTCCCAGTCGCTCCTTTAATTAATGGATCACTAACAGTAACTACTTTTCTTTTTTCTTTTTTTCATTGTTGTTCAAGTACAGTTGTCTCCATTACCACCCCCCTCCACTCCCCTCTCCACTACTCATCCCCACCTTTTACCCTTGATCCTACCCTCCTTTGGCTTTTTCCATGTGACCTTTACATGTTCCTTGCTGACCCTTCCCCTTTTTCACTGTTATTCCCTTCCCCCTCCCCTCTGGTTACCACCAGTTTGTTGTTTATTTCAATGTCTCTGGTTCTATTTTGCTCACTTGTTTGTTTTGTTGATTAGGTTCCAGTTATAGTTGAGATCATATGGTATTTGTCTTTTACCACCTGACTTATTTCACTTAGCATGATGCTCTCTAGATCCATCGAGGCTGCTGTGAAGGGTAGGAGCTCCTTCTTTCTTTCTGCTGCACAGTATTCCACTGTGTAAATGTACCACAGTTTTTTCATCCACTCATTTACTGATGGGCACTTAAGTTGCTTCCAGCACTTGGCTACTGTAAATTGTGCTGCTGTCAACACTGGGGTGCACCGGTTCTTTGAATTGGTGATTTGGGATTATTAGGGTATAATCCCAGCAACTGAACTGCCAGGTCAAAAGGCAATTCCATTTTCAGTTTTCTGAGGAAATTCCATAGTTTTCCACAGTGGCTGTACCAGTCTGCATTCCCACCAACAGTGTATTAGGGTTCCCTTTTCTCCACAGCATCGCCAGCACTTGTTTTGTTGATTTGGTTATGATAGTCATTTTGACTGCTGTGAAGTGGTATCTCATTGTGGTTTTAATTTGCATTGCTCTGATGGCTAATGATGCTGAGCATCATTTAATATGTCTCTGGGTGCTCTGTATGTCCTCCTTGGAGAAGTGTCTTTCCAGGTCCTTTGCCCATTTTTTAATTGGGTTGTTTGTCTTCCTGGAGTGGAGTCATGTGAGTTCTTTATGGATTTTGGAGATCAAACCCGTGTTCAAGGTATCATTTGCAAATATATTTTCTTATATAGTTGGTTACATTTTCGTTTTGCTGATGTTTTCTTTAGCTGTGCTGAAGCTTTTTATTTTGATGAAGTCCATTTGTTTATTCTTTCCTTTATGCCCTGCTCTAGGGGACATATTGGTGAAAATATTGCTGTGTAGAATATCTGAGATTTTTCTGCCCATGTTCTCCTCTAGGACTTTTATGGTGTCGTGACTTTTATTTAAGTCTTTCATCCATCTTGAGTTTATTTTTGTGTAGTACGTGTGTTGGTGGTTGAGTTTCATTTTTTTTGCACGTAGCTATCCAGATCTCCCAGCACCACTTGTTGAAGAGGCTATTTTTACTCTATTTTATGCTTTTTCCCCCTTGTCATATATTGACTATAGATACTTGAGTTTATTTCTGGGAATTCTATTCTGTTCCATTGTTCTCTGTGTCTGTTCTTATGCCAGTACCAGACTGTTTTGATTACTGTGGCCTTGTAATATAGTTTCACATCAGGTATTGTGATCCCTTTTAATTCTTCCAATACATGAACACAATATATCCACCCATTTGTTTACATCTTCCTTAATTTCTTTCTTCAGTGTTGTGTAGTTTTCTGAGTATGAGTCTTTTACCTCCTTGGTTAGGTTTATTCCTAGGTACTTTATTTTTCTTGTTGCAGTATCAAATAGGATTTTTTCCCTGATTTCTGTTTCTGATATTTCATTGTTGGTGTACAAAAATGCCTTCAATTTCTGAACATTGACTTTGTATCCCACTGTTTTGCCAAATTCACTTATTAATTTGAGTAGTTTTTTGGTGGAGTCTATAGGATTGTCTATGTATACTATCATGTCATCTGAAAACAATGATAGTTTTGCTTCCTCCTTTCCAATTTGGATGCCTTTTATTCACTTTTCTTGCCTGAATTACTATGCCTAGGACTTCCAATACTATGTTGAATAGAAATGGTGAAAGCAGACATCATTGTCTTGTTCCTGATCTTACTGGGAAAGCTTTTATTTAACACAATTCCTATTAAAATATATCTGTGATATGTTTCACAAATACAGAACATTTCAAAAATTTATATGGAACCATAAATGACCCTGAATAGCCACAGCAATTTTGAGGAAAACAGCAACTAGTTTTCTAGTTAGGATTCAAATACAAATGGATAAAGTTAAGATGTATAAGTGAATGAGTATAAGTATATTCTGTAAAAGTCCAAATAGTGACAAATCATTGTAACCATAATTAAAAAGTACATAAGTATGAATTATTTTCTTATTTTTTTATTGTTTGGAACCACACACACACAAAATCAATGAAACTTATATTTCCAAAAATATTTTTTTACCTTGGAAATCTCTTTTGGTCCTAACTCATACTAAATTCCTTTCTATAGTTACATACTCAATACCTACCAGAATAATTTCTTTAAAACTATTATATTCTTAAATTTTCATGTTCCTAATTACAGAATAGGAAATGCAATATATCATGAAACTCAACAAAAATGTCTACATAGTTAAATGCCTGCCCATGTAGAAAATAATTTAATATAAAATTCAGTAATTTGAATATGGACATCTTAGACATTGACACACTGGCCATAGAGAATATCTGTCAACTTAATAAATAGGAAGCAGCAATATCTTCCAAGGAAACAAGTTCCTGTTTTACTATAAATATAGAGGACAGTATTTTTTAAAAAACTGATCTGTCTTAGAAAGTTTAATTGCAACAGGAATGTTGCCCCTATTTTCCACATTAGAAGACAGAGACTGGCCTTGTAATTCTTCAATTTCATCCACCACTGTAATATCCAACTGACTTATTTGCATACACTTTCCACAAGGGTGTATCTCTATTGAGAGATTCTTTATGCACCTTATCTATTTTCACCAAAATGTGTTTCAACTTCCTAAAGGTTCATGACATCAGTATGTCAAATGGCTTTAAATATTTTGAGTCCTTGGAAGACAAAAGAAAAACCTTAAGAAATAAGCATTAGCAGTGTCTTGGAGATTCTGATTTGTTTTAACAAAAACACCAATTATTTCAAGTCCTCTACTGATTAGAAAGTAGTGGATCTCACTTTACATGTCAAAGCATTTTGATACTGTTTTGCACTCCCATAAAATGCCATTAATATTTCAGATAATATCTGAATGTGCAGCTTTTTGCAATATGCTTTTCTCAGTCTTATGTGCCCTTTAGGGAGGGAATCAAAGCTTGTCATTTGCTAAAGAAGAAATATGCTAAGAGAGGATGATACAACACTTTAGGAGGGAAGAATAACAGTCAAATTACCCTTCCTTCTTTGGTATAATTCCTAGGATTACAGAAAATGTAAAGACCTAACATACATCACCTCCACAGAGACCTTTAGAAGATTTTACAACATATCTCCGTGAACAAAATGGAGTAAGCAGAAGCTGAGTGCAAGAATAGTAAGGAAAATTAGTAACAACCAGTGTCAACAGCTATATGTACAGGCTACAAATTAATGGAGTAACATTAACCTGTTTATAGGTTTCCAGCATCATATAAGGATTCTTTCCTGGGTTCCATTTGTTTCAACATTTCACTCACTGTCCTGAATGAAAATATAGAGAGGACATCATAAAATTTGTAGAAGGGGCAGTGACCCTATAGGAAGACCAAATCAGAATTGAAAAAGAAGCTGACATGTTACAAAAAGGGCTAAATCTAGTAAGATGAAAAGTAATAGAAATAAATTTAAAATGAGGTGACTAAATCCAAAAGGACAGTCATTTTGTATATAATGAACAGTAGCAATGGTTTAGTAGCAACCCATGCAACTAAAGCTTAGAGATTTTAGTCTATAGAAAGGTTACTATGAATCAACAGTAAGTGGAATGTTTATTGAATGAATGAACTAATAACAGTAAGTGTAGACTCAGTGAGAGAGGAGAGGAAAAGAATGAAGAGCAGGTGAGAGGAGAGGAGGAAAATGGATAGGAGGAGCAAAAAAGGAGAGATCTGTATGAAATGAAGTGAAAGCCACTTGGTTCTCTGCAGCCCAGACCACCCTTGGCAAACTGTAGAATGAGAATGGACAAACTGGGTACAATCAGGAGTGACCTGAGAAGTATAAACATTTAAATCACTGACATCCAAGACAGTTTTGAACAAATCAGGAGATCTGATAATCATGTTCAAATATCCTAAGAACTTTAATTGGAAAAAGAATTGGAGGTGGTGTTGTTTGACTCCAACAGTTACAAGTAGGATAAATTAATGGAAGGCTCAAAGCAGCAGAAGTAGATACTGTAAGAGTGTTCCAGTTCTCCAAGGATGAAATGGCTCAGCTTGGAAGGTACTGACCTCTCTCTCAGATGTTGGAGCCCTGGCCATAAGATCCCTGCCAAGCTTTTAAAAAACTAATTCAAGCAGGACTTCTGGCCAAGATGGAGGCATAGGTAGGTATACTTTGCCTCCTCACACAGTGAAAAGAAGGACAACAACAAATTTAAAGACAAAACTCAACCAGAACTACCAGAAAATCAAACTGTATGGAAATCTGACAACCAAGGAGTTAAAAAAGAAACATTCATCCAGACTGGTAGGAGGGGTGGAGATGGGCAGCCTGGGTGGGGAGGACATGAAGCAAGGCAGCAGCTGGAGGACAACTGGGTGGGCAAGGCGGCAGCTGGTGGATGGAGTGGCCCCATGTACATGTGCAAAAAAAGCAAACAAACAGAGAAACGACTGGGGAATTAGATGGACCATGCAATCCAAGGTCCCATTGCAGAGAAATAAAGCCTCAAAACCTCTGGCTGTAAAGACCTGTGGGGGTTGTGGTGGTGGGAGAAACTCCTAGTCTCACAGGAGAGCTCATTGGAGAAACCCACAGGGTCCTAGAACGTTACATTCTAAGAGGCGGAGACTTAGGTATTGGGGTCAGGGGGACCCATGTTACTGCATGGTGGCACTGTATGTGGGGGAGAGGTCCAAAAGGGAGAATCTACCAGGCTCCCTAACAGCCATAAAATCAAGTTTCTTTTTCATGAACATATTGCTTTGGAAAGATAAGGCTAACATGAATGATTCTTTTATTAAAGTGACTTTCATTTAGGAGTAAGAATTACAGCCTGTTTGGTCTACAAAAATGATTTAAGACTTCTCAGGAAGATGTACTTCTTGGTTCCTATGACATATTATGTACCTACATATGTCTCCTCATTTTATCTACTTAAAACTTTTCTAATTATCTGCCTCCCACAGTTTTCACCAACTCCTCTTCCACAACACACAGACACACATACACACACAGAAGGGGAAAAAAGCTTTTAGAGATAATTTTCTAGGTTCACTCACACAAATTGGAGTTTTTAAGAAGTATAGAATACCATTTCAGCATGTTTCGGCCAATTTTATATACCTTTCCCGTTTTCTTGCCACCCACATGAAGCCTACACTATGTCTTCTTCCACAGCCCTAAGCTCCACAGTTTAAGTTAGAATAACTTTTTATGAGCAACTTTTGGGTCAACATCCACCAAGTAAAATCATCTCAGCATTTGACCAGAGGATCTAGGAGTGATTAATAATTTCACCACTGGCCTAGATGACAAAAAGTAAAATTATCAAACTCACACTTGATTGTGATCTCTAACTAAATATTTATCCTCTTTGTTTTTAAATGTCCAAAGAGCAAAATTTCAATTTGAATCTATTAATAATTAAAGCAGAACTAATAAAAGAGTCCTATTAGAATATTTTAATTATCTTTTCCAAAATACCTATTTTCATTTTCATGAGAGTTAAACATATAAAAGAAAATTCAAGTCTCATTTATTATCAAAACCTGCTCTAGCAATCAAGTGAAAGATTTTATTATCTCTCATATTTTAGTTGAATTAATTCTTGTAGTTATAATGTGTCCTTACAACAATTATGCCAGTTAACTGATGTTTAACATTACTGAAGCCCAGTTTTTTTGTATTTTTATAAAAATTACTATTTCTATTACCATAAATGTAGAATCTACAGACTCTGAGACTCTGAGAAGCTATGTAGACTTTTATTTTAATTCCTTGAAATATGTTCAAAATTATTAATCAACAAACATACATACATGATATAATATACATTAATAATACATAAAATTTTTCCTAGATGAGACTAGATCCTAACCCATTAATATCTAACCCATTTCTCAATACTGTTTTACAGAAGATTCGGGTCATTAGCATTATCTTCATTGACTTGGAAAAATATAGAAGATATATGTTATATCACAGGTTACCCACAAAACTAAATTGTGCTTAAATGCTTCTGTAGCTGTATGACAATATTTATTTAACAAACACTTATACAGCACTTGCTATGCCAGGCAGTCTTCTAACCTTTTTTAAATGTTAATTCAGTTAATTCTCATAGCAACCTTGTGAGTTAGGTAGTATCATTATCCCCATTTCACAAATGGGGAAATTGCACCATAAGAGAGGTTAAGTGTCTTGCCTAAGTCCCTAGAGCTACTAAATGGCAAATTCAGAATTTGAACCTAGAAGCCTGGCTCCAGAGCATGAGCTCTTAAGCACTCTGTTAGGCTGCCTCTCGATATTCCAAATTATTTCTACATTTGCAATCTAATTTTAATATAAGGATGCTATAGCTTATAATGTAAAAACAAACAAACAAAACATTTTCCTTTGATACCTGAAATCATTGTGTGGCTGCTCCCTGACCACCCCCCACAAGCTCACTGGACCAGGTGCCCTCCAACTGCACCATCAGGCTCTGTGTCTTCTCCTATGACAGCACCTACATTGGTTTCTGCATGTTGAATACTAAGTTCTTTAAAGTCACAGAGCATGTTTTGTCACAGTTGAATCTACAACACGTTGTACCTGTGCAGATAAAGTTTCATTATAAATCATTCAGCAGCCAAGGAGTCAAAGTGATTTCTTAACAAGTTATGACACCTGGACACCTGTAATACATGTCCTCTCTTACTGGTGGGTACAGGCACCCATTTCCATTTTAAAATTAGGAAGTATGTGGAAACAGGCTTGTGATTTAGAGGAAAAGGTACTGTAGATAAACAAGTTGATGGATTATCCACTTCCATCTTGGCTTTCAAAATACAGGGCAGGAAGGGTTTCAAACTTAAAGACACTAAAGTTCTTGTTTGAAAAAGTATTAAAACAGCTTCACTGAGCATTTCAACCTAAAAATCAAAGAATATGTACCAAGCTGCTATAACAAAACACCTGACACTTCTCCCAGAAGGACATACAGAGCACCTGTAGACACATGAAAAAATTCTCAGCATCACTAGCCATCAGAGAGATGCAAATTAAAATGACAATGAAATACTACCTCACACCAATCAGAATGCCCATCATTACAAATCAACAAACAACAAGTGCTGGGAGGTTGTGGAGATAAGGAAACCCTAGTATACTGCTGGTGGGAATGCAGACTGGTGCAGCCACTGTGGGAAACAGTATGAAATTTCCTTAAAAAACTAAAGACAGAACCGCCTTTCAATCTAGTGGTCCCACTGCTGGGATTGTACCCTAAGAATCCCAAATCACCGATTCAAAAGGACCTGTGCACTCCAATGTTCTTAGTAGCATTATTTACAATAGCCAGGCGTTGGAACAACCTAAATGCCCATCAGTAAATGAGTGGATCAAACAACTGTGGTACATTTACACAATGGAATATTACACAGCAGAAAGAACGGAGGAACTCCTACCCTTTGTGATAGCATGGATGGAACTGGAGAGTATTATGCTAAGTGAAATAAGCCAGGTGGTGAAAGTCAAATACCATATGATCTCAACTATAAATGGAACCTGATCAACAAAACAAACAAATGAGCAAAACAGAACCAGAGACTTGGAAATAAAGAACAAACTGACAGTGACCAGAGGGAAGGATGAAGAGAGATAACAGGGGAAGATAGGGGAAGGGGCAAGCCAAAGAACAAGGAACACAAACAGAGAACTCATCAGCACAGACAATGGTAGGGGGGATTAACTGACAGAGTGGGGGAGAGACAGGGCAGGGGAGAGCAATGGGGAAAAAGGCAGAACAATGATTTAAAAAAAAAAAACACCTGCACCAAAACCTCCCAACAAGCAATCACTTGCCAGCTAGTGCATTGCTCTCCACGAGAAATGATGTTACGTCATTTTGTGAAAGGGACATCAAAACAACCTGTCAGTTCAACAAAGGATTTAGATACACCATGAGAAGCCTTTCATGTACCACTTCTAGCATTCCCAGGAGAATTGCAACAGAATCTCTTAAGGTACAATAATTTGAACTGAACTAGACTTATTAACCAACATTAATGATAATTTTTCTAAAACATTTACTTCTTTATAAGTAGAAAAAATTGTTACAAAAGTACTACTACCTCTGGGAAAATAAAGCCCTACATAGAAATGATGATTTATGTGCCTTCATTAAGCAATATTCACTCAAATGGTTAATTAAGTGCCTATTATGTGCTAGGTATTTCATTGGGTGTACTTACATAAATCATGTTTTTTTCTGTCAATGAAACCATGTTTTCTAATAGAGTTAGTAATGGTGGGATTTTTTTATTAAATTTAATACTAGGTAGCGACTTCTTTGCCTACATGACAAAGAAAAGCAGAAATTTAGTTGACCATATAGGTATGTGTCAGCTTATATTGATACATGTAGATTGAGTGTTCTGATTAAGTGTTCACTTTGCATTTTGCATAATTTGATCAGTCAATGCACTGAAATACTCAAACTGTCTCTGACATTTAGATAGGGTCAGTCATAGGTCCATAAGATGAGAAAGCTGAACAGGCACTGGAAGACCAGCTTTTTCCTAGCCACAAGCTCTGAGGATAAGGACCATGACTTTTGTAGTTCCAGCACTGGATGTATTTCCTGCACAGAATGTGCATTAATATATGATTATTTTAATGAATGACACCATGGAACTAACCTCTCTCAAACACATGTAACTATATCCCATTTATAAAATAGCTATTTGGTCATTACCCTTATAATATTAACTCTTCCTAATTTAGAGATTATGTTGAGGGTCTTAAGACAAAATAATTTGAAACTAACTAGCTTAGTTAGGCAAGATGAGCTGTAATTTTACTAGCAACTGTTAATTTCAGTGAGATTTCTGTAATTCTCTTAACTTTTCATGACCAATTGTTTTGTTTTTTACTGTTTTGTCTATTCTGGTTATTTAGAAATTAATAAAATAATAAATCTTTGTTTCCAGCTCAAATTTTACTAACACATAATTATCCACACTTATCTCCTTTTTATAATGTTGATGATCATATACTATGAAACTGGCAATTCCAATCACGCTGCCCTGTGCCCCTCCTATAATACACGTTTACCTCGTCTCCCAACTAAGCTGTAAGCTAGAGCAGGGTCCAGGTTTCCTCCCATCCTCACACCCCGACAGAATGCATGCTACTGAATTAATTCCAAAGGCATGTTTGAGAAAGATAATAGAGAACTGCCAAAATGGGGGCTAGAAGGCAGAGAAAGAAAAACATCCTAAAGCCCTGTGCTGGAAAACGGAATTAGAGCTTCTAAGAAAGTGAAATACCTTCCTTTATTCTTTATATCTCGGTCACCACCTTTAAAATGTATACAGAATCAAATTCCACTAGTGTTAAGCTGACAGCAGTGGCATTAAGTAGTATTCATTGTGCCAGACTGTAGTTTAGCCAACCAAAGGGCCATTCCCAGGCCCAGCCACTTTCGTCAGAGGTTAGGAACACTAACGCTTCTCTTCCTTGTGTCTCTTGCAGCCACTGGTACTCAGGTGACACAGTCTGGCTGGAAATGCCACTCCCCGCTTCTTCCAGTCCTGAAAATAAGATGCCTGAACCTGCACTGTGCATCTTGCAACCATGAAGAAAACAGCCTGAAAACGAAAAGCCAACTTGTTGGACACAGTGAAACAGAGGATAAAACAACATTATTGAGAAGCTAAACCAAGGCAAGCAATCCCTTACCTTCAGATAGCTTGATGTGAGGAAAAAAATGAAAGACTTTTGTCTGTAGAAGCTACTATTACAGCCAAATGCCTTTCCACTAAGACGCTGATTAAGAAGACAGTAATGCTTTATATCCTGGTTCTGCCTTTCACCAACTGTGTAACCTTGGATAAGCTGACAAATATTTTTAAACTTGTTTCTCCTCTGTGAATGGGCATATAAGTGCAATTACTACCATAAGACTGCTGTGAATTGTTGTGAGAAATATGAGATAATACATATAAGTAATTAGCATGAACTTGGCACATAGTATTACTCTCAAACATTAGAGGCACACATTAATCCTAAAATATGAACACTTGGGACTACATTTTAAAATAAATATTGCTTGTTCCCCCCTCAAATAATTATAAATGAAAATTGATATATTTAGAGTGGTAGAGAACTCAATTCTTTGTAAAATAATTCTCACTCGACATATCTTTTAGGTCAAGACATCTACAATTAGCATTAAAATTCACTAATATCCTTATCTGTGATTAAAATAGGTGGTACAAATATCAACTGATAATTGCTATAATTTAAATTTTCATATTTTCCTAATTGTTGCCACAGAAAAATACACCATTTCCTCAAGCACATGGAGAGACTGGAGTGGCTTGCAGCAACCCCACACTTTCTCTCACCACCTCACTCAGCGGCACAAGGCACTGAATCTTTTGTGTCACTTATTAGGTAATTCTCAGGACATCCAACCTTTTCTCATGTATCACTGAAGAAAACAGCATGTGTCTGGGCTTTATTTTGTTTTGTTTTAGTCACAAGCATTTCAGCTTCACTTCAACAAGATCATCATTCCAATAGTTTCTCTTGGGAAGCTTATCTTGCAAGGCTGATAAAGGACCGTGTTCTCCAGTCTAGAGACTTCCTCTCCGTTTATAGCTTCCCATTAAGCCTCTTAAAGGTAAGTATTTATTCCAATTAAATATTTAAAAGGTAGGTCCTCTTATGAAGTAGCTTTTTATTAATTCAAAAAGAGATTATTTATACTTCTAAATCCCTTCTAATAGGATTTGACTTGACCTACAACAAAAGACACAAATAGATTAAGAATATTTTAAAAAATCAAAACATACCAAAGCACTGGAAAAGAGGCTACAAATATAAAAATGATCATTGTCTTGATTGTATGCAACATTTAGCTTTGAACTTCCATGAAACTAAGGCAAAAATGGAAATACAGTTGATTAAGCAATTCTCGTTACAGAGCAGATCTATAATACTTTGATAAACTATTTCTAAGCATGGTCTTGGTACTAAATTCCAGTATAAATTTATCTTATAACCCTCCTTCAAGGAAAATTGAGTTTCATTATACACAGTATTGTAATCATTGAGGTTCAGTGGCTGCTTTCAACTTCAATAAAAGTCAATAGCACATTATATCAGTAATTTTTGAAGTATTTTTAGCCAGGGACCCTGGAAAATAAAATATTATGCAACAGCTTGATATACACCATAGATAAAAAAAGGACTTGCTTAATTAAAACAGATGTAAAGGGCCTGAAGCTACCATAATCACAGATAACTAAATCTGGGTAAGGAAAATGCCTATGTAGCCAATAAGCTGATCACATCAGTTATGAATGTAAAAATGTAAATAAGATGTCCCACAGCTAAGATTACACTTAATGGTGACAGATTGCTTGTTCTCTACCTAAGACTGGACCAGGCAAGGGTGTCTACTCTTATCACTTCCTTCGGCTATTGTACAGGAGGTCTCAACTAGTACAATAAAGTAGAAGGGCAAAAAGGAAATAGAAGACATACATATAGAAAAGAAAGAAGCAAAACTGTCTTCCTTCACAGACAATTTGATTGAATGTGTAGAAAATCTTGAGCTTATTTACTTTTTTTATTTTCATTTGTAACCCTCACCTGAGGATATGTTTATTTATTTGAGAGAGAGAGAGAAAGAAGGGAGAAGGAGACAGGGCGAGAGAGACAGAAAGAGAGAAACATCTATTAGTTGCCTCTTGTACACTCCCTACCAGGATCAAATCCACAACCTAGTAATGTGCCCTACCCAGGAATCAAACCTGCACTTTGTTGCTGTGCAGAACAATGTTCCAACCAACTGAGCACCAGGCCAGGGCAGAATTTATTTTTTAAAAAATCCACCAGAACTAACAAGTTAATTGAGCAAGGTTACAGGATACAAGATCAATAGACAAAAAACTAGGGGTGGGTAGAAATGGGAGGGAGGAGGGGAGGGCTGGGAGTAAAAGATAGAAGATTGTACTGCAACAACAATTAAAATAAAAAAATATTTTAAAAAATAATTTTAAAAATTTAAAAACCACTTGTATTTTTATCTACAATTGAAAATGAAACAAAAATATATTTGCAGTAGCATCAAAAAAAAACTATTAAGAAATAAATTTAATAGAATGTGTGCACAGGCTCTACATTTAGAACAAAATATTACTGATAAAAATTAAAGTAGACTTAGATAAGAAAATTGCTGTATATTGAATTATATCTCACTAAAATCTATATATTGCAGCCCTACCTACCAATGTGATGGTACTGGGAGATGGTGCCTTTGGGGACTAACAAGGTTTAGATAAGATCATGAAGATGAGGCCTTAAATGATGAGCTTAGTAACCCTATAAGAAGAGACACAGAGAGTTGACTTCTCTCTCTCTGTCTCTACCTCACTTTTGCTCTCTATCTCTCCACACACACACACACACACACACACACATGCAGAGATATCATATGAGCACACAGCAAGATGGCAGTCAAGAAAGAAGAAGCCTCACATAAAATCTACTTGGCTAGCAACTTGGTCTTGGACTTCCCAGCATTTAGAACTATGAAAATATTAATTTTTGTTTTTTTAAAGGACCCAGTTTATCTCATTTTTTTATGGCAGCCCAAGCTAAGACACAGATGTACCATGTTCATGAATCAGAACACAATATTAAGATATCAATTCACTCCAAATTTTTCTATAGTCAACACAACTGCAAATAAAATTTCAGCAGCCCCATATGGCCCAGCAATTCCACTCCTAGACACATACCCCAAATAATGAAAAACAGGGATTCAAATGGATACTGGTACGCCAATGTTTACTAAAACATTATTAATAACAGTCAAAAGGTAGAAACAACTCAAATGTCTATTAACAGATGAGTGGATAGACAAAATGTGATATATGCATACAATGGAATACTAAAAAAGAATGAAGAATACTAAAAGAATGGTATATGCTATGATGTAAATGAATCTTGAAAAAATTACGCCAAGTAAAATAAGTCAGCCACAAAAGAATAAATATTATATTATTTCACTTATATGAAGTTCATAGAGACAGAAAGATTAGAGATTACCAGGCATTACAGAGTATTGAATGTTACTGCTTAGTGGGTACGGAATTTCTGTTTGCATGATAAAAATTTTGGAAATGATGGTGATGGTTGTACAATATTGTGAATATATTAATGCCACTGACTGTATGTTTAAAAATGCTTAAAATGGCGCTCTGACCCATATGGCTCAGTTGGTAGGGTGTCATCTCACAAAGCAAAAGGTTGCCAGTTCTATTCCTAGCCTGAGCGCACACCTGGGTTGCAGTTAAAGTCTGTGGACAGGGCCCTTGCTTGAGGCATGTGTTTCTCTCCCTTTCTCACTCCCTCCCCCTCTCTCTAAAAATAAATGAAAAAAATCCTGTAAAACATGGCAACTTTTATATTGTATATATTTTACCACAATAAAAAAAATTATTTACAAAATATCCTAGAACATTTTCTTCATAGAAATCTAGAAGTTGATTGTAAAATTACATGAAAATGTAAAAGACCTACAAAAGGTCTTTTGTTCTTTATAAAGAACAAAGTTGAAAGACTTGCATACCTGATCTGAAGACTCACACTACAAGGCTACAGTAATCAAGACAGTTCAGCATTGGCTGCAGGGCAGATATACAGATCAATGGGAGAGAATAGTGTCCGGAATTAAGTTTATCTTTGACCAATTAATTTTTTTATAAAGTTCCAAGGTAATTCAACAGGGAGAAGATTATTTCCAATGAATGCTCTAGAATATCTGTATATGCACATGAATAAGTAAGCTTTGAACTTCCTTCACATCCTACATAAAATTAACTCAAAATGAATCACAGACTTAAATGTAAAAGCTAAATCAATGAGTCTCCTAAAATAAGATACTTTGCAAAAGCCCAAAATTGATAAATTGAACTTCACCAAAATTAAAATCTGATCTGCACAAGATCCATTAAAAAAAAACAAAAAAAGCCATAAACCAGGAAAACCTAGAATGAAAGGGTTTACATATATGCACACATCTACAAATACATATATATGCTCACATGTGTGCATATATATGTAAATATATATGTATTTATATATAAATTCATATATATATATGAATTGGTATGTATGTGTTGATACAAGGACTTATGCCCAGAATGTAGTAACCTACAACTTAAAAACAAGACAAAAACCCATTTAAAAAACTGTCAAAAGATTTGAACACATGCTTTATTTTTTTAAAGATTTCATTTATTTATTTTTAGAGAGAAGGGAAGGGAAAGAGAGGAGAGAAACATCAAAGTGTGGTTGCCTCTTACACACCCACCACCGGGGACCTGGCCCACAACCCAGGCATGTGCCCTGATCGGGAACCAAACCGGCAACTGTTTGGTCCACAGGTCAGCACTCAATCCACTGACCCACAGCAGCCAGGGCTGAACAGATGCTTTATAAAAGAAAATATACAAATGGCTACTAAGTACATCAAAAAATTCACAACTACATTAGTCAACAGGAAAATGAAACTTTAAACCACATTAAGATACTCTTACAAATCCATTAAAATGGCTAAAAATAAAAGTTAAAAAAATAAGCAAATGGAAATCTCATATAATGTTGGTGGAAAGTAAAATGGTACCACTACTTTGTAAAGCAGTTTGGCAAATTCTTGTGTAGTTAAACACATATCTGTCATAACCCAACAAGCCCATGAGTAATTAAATCATATGTTGACCCTTACAAGAATACCCATAAAAGATTTACTCAAAATAGCCACAATAAAAAAAAAACAGTTTGAGGATAAACAAAATTCAGAGTCACCAGCAGGCAATGGCAGATCTCTGCCTTGTGCCCAACTGGTAAATGTCCACATTTCTTCTCCACCATCAGTGTACATATCCCAGGTAAACAGCTCAAGAGCCAGAAGAAAGACTATTTAAGATCTTCCTCCTAGAGGAGGTGGCAGTGGTACTTAAGACAGGTATAAAGGACACATAGACAAAACCAAAGGGGGTTAGGATCAAGGGTGGGAAGTGGGGATGGGTGGGCATGGGGAGAGTGGTTGGGGGGAAATGGAGACAACTGTACTTGAACAATAATAAAAAAAGTTAAGAAAAAAGACAGGACTCAGGAAACCATTGCCACAGCTAGCTCTCCAGAAGTTATACATTTTAGTAAACTATTTTATCTGTAAGGGATATGCAAAAATTATGGATTTTTGAAAATTTTTGATAAATGCCAAAATTGTGCATTTTTGCCATTTCTATTGCTTTTCTAACCAGGACAGGCCTCGAATTCTCAATCTCCCACCTCCAAGGTAGTCCCTTAGAACTTTTTTCAAAAGCCATAGTTTTCCACTGGAAATGACTTTAAAACATTCTTTGAGCAAATAAGAGTTCATTCTGCAGCTTTTCTAAATTTCTCAACAAAGTTCAAGCAACTAATACTAATACTAATATCAATGCTAATATTGTAGTTCTCAAACATTTCATGTTCTTAATCTAAATCTTCAGAGCTCTATGATGGGCCTAGAAGTAGGGTCCAAGGATCTGCATTTTATCACCTCCCTAGTGATTACAGTGCAGAGAGACTTCGCAGTTTGAGAAATGCTGCTCTGATGGGTTCACTGTTTCATTGCTCTGCCAGAGAGACAAATGCAGCTTCCCTAAGACCTCCCCTAAACCCCCAGCCTTTAAAGCCCTCAAGGTGAAGGACCCAGCACTGCTCTGCCTCTTGGGAGCATGCCCACACCTCTTCCTCCCCCCTCTTATCCCCCTAGGCTCACTACCTTTGCCTTTCTCTCTCCTAAACTCCAAGTGCCCTTCCTTTGCTTCCGTTAACTTGTTTCCTGAGCCTACGCAGCCCACCTGGCTCACTTCTAGTACCTCTCTAACTTTTTAAATAAACTTTCTCTTATAGTTTGAGAGCAGAGACTTATAGAGACACTTACTTCTTAGTCTTCCAATCAGGTTGGAGTGAGTTGACAGGCAGAATACATAATAATCAAATACATAATCAAAGTCAGTTTTGTCATTATATACTCTCTTCAAAATGTCCCTCAAGAAAAATAGCATGATTGTTTCTGCATGAGGCAATATATACCCCATTGTTGACCTTGCTTCTGTTAAACAAGTTTTAAATACCAAGTGGCATGGACTCTATAAACAGCAACATCCTAAGAAAACAACCCATAAAAAAATCTTTACATTCAACTCCTAGAGAATGATGCACAGATTGCTTTAAAAAAATAGCTTGCTGTCATAGATTAAATTTCTTCTGAGGAAAGGTGTGAACTCCTACAGGTGGCATCCAGATGGGGAATTAGTGTCTTCCCACCTACATGAGAAAATCTATAGAACCTCTTCCATAACAGTGGAAGAAAGGGAAACAATTTGTGCCCAGAAATTTTGCAACTTGTGCATTAAAAGAGTACTGAAACTCTTGGGAGCCATCCATATTATGTGTTGTGTCAAACACAACAGATAACTGAACTACAGAAATTGAGTTGATGGAGAATATGTTAGTCTAAACTTTGAACAACGGTAGTCAGACTGACGATTTTCTACAACTATATCTGCTTTTGATGTTGAAAATGATCAATTCAACATAAACTCATAAGGTCCAGCATGGGATGCCAAAGATCGGTAAGTGGCAGGAAACTGGGTCAATAACAGAGAAGGGATCACTCACAACCAGCCAGAGGTATGACTTCTTAGCCTCTTACGGTTAACAGTGTCACCAACAATTTAGTGAATGAAGTTGACAGTTAACCTTAGAACAACATGTAGCTATTGTTAGTTTACAAACTCCTGGAAGCTTCCCAGGAGTTATCTGAAACCATCCCCCATATACAGAGAGCAGAGAGACCTGGAAGAAATGGCAGACCACTCCAGATGGGTAGGTGGTAGGTTCAATAAGCAAGGAAGCATACTCAGATTTTTCTTAGGCATCCACAAGATGAGCAGTTTTCCTCACATGCCCACCAGAATCTTAAAAATTTATATAGAGGACTTAATTGGGTCCAGTTGCGTACTCAGGGAGCCTTAACTGAGTTTAGTTATGTACCCAGTCTAGACAGCCTCATCACATTACTATCTCAAGGCTGTATTCTTGGACAGCTTCTAGCATAAGGAAGGCAAGAAGAGCACACATTTCAAACGCAGAAGAGGGAATGGGAGCTCCCAATTATCAGCTCCAGCTCAAGGGTCACGCCAGTGGTCACATCGTCTTGGTGTTCTGCCCCAACAGTTACATCAGTATGTAATTTATTTTAGATTTTTCATTGTATATGCCTAAATTAACTATTTAGTTCAGTTGAAACAGTTTATTTTGGAGGGTGTGGCCCTCATTGTTAGTAAATCCTTTTAAGAGCTTTATAATACATGCATCATGAAAAAGTGTTCAAACTTGGTGAATCCAATCAAAAACTGCAATTATGATCAGATCAGAGCACCTCTTCTTATTAGTGGCGCTTAACTATTAAGAGAGATTTTTTAAGAAAATTCACTGTGAGTGCTTTTTTCTAAAAAATAAATTATATGAATACGAATTCAATTAAACAAGTTCAAGAACCAGATAATGGAAAAACACAATGAGACAAAAAGAAAGATTACAGAAGAAAACAAAGTGAGGGTCAAAAGAACAGCAATAACTAAGAAATATTAAAGAACAGGCAAGGTTGCCAAATCACTCGCTAGAGGAAACATTTGAGAATAGCAAATGTGTAGAAAATATACAGAAACTAAAACAATCATAAGAAAATGAACATATACAGAACACAATAAGGATGGAGAACACAGTAAATGCAATAGAAAAGGTGCTCAAAAATAGCATAGCTAAGCTCCTCTGATATTAAGGGGAAAATAAATTTGTAGCTTGAAAGGGCACATGCAATTCCAAGAAAAATTGATAAGCAGTGGTCATCTGCATAAAAAGAGCCTTGATTAAGTTTTCCAACTTCAAAGATGGAAAAAACAATTTAGTTTTCAGTTCTTGCTATCTATTCTACCTATACATATGAGCACAGAGAAATTTCTAGAATGATAATCACCAAAATTATTCTATAAAGTAGAACTTTAGTATTTTTCTTTGCATTTTCTATTATTGCTTATAATTTATAATAAATATGTGCTATGGAAGGAAGGAAGGAAGGAAGGAAGGAAGGAAGGAAGGAAGGAAGGAAGGAAGGAAGGAAGGAAGGAAGGAAGGAAGGAATTTTATTGTGCTTGGAAGGCTATTGATTTGCCAAGATACTATTTTACTATTTTCCTAGTTATCTCTTTATTACAAAAAAAGGAAAAAAAGGAAGAAGAGGAGGATAAAGAGGAGACAAAGAAAGAGGGAAATAATTCATTTTCTGTTGATCACAAACTGTACACATGAATTCTTGGGGTCATCTGTGTATACCTGATATATTATATTTTTACTGTCAGTAATTTTGCCTCATACTTCTCTCTAACTTGAAGTATCTAAAAGAGAACTCCATGTTTGTAAAGACCCAACTGTGCTACTGATGAAAAGAGGTCTGCATTTCATAAATATTTACATCCTGCTCTACAAGAGCACAGAGACAACTTAGTGTGCCTGTTGCTTTCTCACTTAAACAGACACCGCTCAACAAAACAACTGCGGATCGTTTTCTACATCTAATTATCTTTTCTACCAGATCTCTAGTAGAATGTCAACTCCCTAAAGACATAAGCTGAGCTTTCTCTTTATTCCAAATTATGTGTGGTCCTGCATGGTGGAAGTACTAAAATAAAGAATAAAATTGTAACCTAATTGACGATTCTGATGATGACATTATTTCAAACCCCCTAAGGCTGCCTTTGAACTATCTTGACCAGACATAATCTCCACTAAATTGCAGGTCTAAGTGACTTTGCCAAGCACAATTTTATTTGCAATGAATCTGCTACAAATTATCTGCTGTCTCCCTAATCACTCACTTGCATTTCATTGAGTTTTTTAGCAACCAGATCACTGGAAACCCCTCCATCATTAGCCAGGCACTATTTTCAGTAACTTGGGTACTCTTTGTTCTCTTTTTCTCCACTCTGCTTGCCTCACAAAGCCCAAACTCTGCTAAAATTCAACTTTCTCTCTACTCTCCGCTTGTACCCCAGCAGCTGAAAGGGGCTGGAGAAAAACATTTACCTGAGCTACCTACTCTTATATAAACTTTTAAGAAAGAAGTTTAAAAAAGTTCTTTATTTTCTTAAAATATGACCACCAACCTCAAGAAAGACATCACCACTCAGCATCCCTTCATGCTCTCATAGTAAATTCATTTCCCCACTCTTCCAAAAATCTATTTTACATATTTTCCTCTCACCTCAAACCCACATACTCCCTTCTCCCTCTACTTCTGACTCTGAGATGATGGTTTGACTGCTTTTTCACTGAAAAACTAAAAGCAACCAGAAAAAAGTCCTGATGTCCCATCACTGAATCTTCTTACCTAGTTGCAATTGAGTCCTGCTTTCCTCCTGATCGATAGGTGACCTCTGTTTGGTCCATGCAAATCAACCCTCCACAGTGCACTGCATTCCATCCTGTCTCACCTACTCAGAATTTTGCAAGCAGAATTCTTCCCCTCCTTCTCTACTCCTCAGTTTTTCAACTGGATCATTTCCATTAGCATGCAAACATGCGACCAAAAGTTGCTCCCCTTGAAAAGCAAACAAGTAAAACAAACTGCCTTGATCCTATTTCCCCTTCAGCTTCTGCACATTTCACTGCTGCTCCCTTGGAAATGAGTGTTTCTATTTGTTCACATTCACTCCTTAATCTACGCCAGTCAGGCTCTGTCCCCACCACTCCCATGGAGCTGATCAAATCAATGTCATTAACAGCCTCCATCTTGCCACATCTGTCTCCAAATTACTCAGCCTCTGAAAAGTGTTAACTTAATGGATAATAGCTCTGGTCTTTAATATTTACTTCCTTTGGCTTCCAGTGAAGAATGTTTTACTGGTTTTCCTCTTAATTCTTGGGTATTTTTTCTCCCATTTTGCATTGCTGGTTCTTCTTCCTCCCAATGTTAGCATTCTCCAGAGGTCATTCTGTGACTGTCTTCTTTTTCTTTCTTCCTAGATAATCTCATCTAGTTCCAAGGTATGATATAATTACCAGTACACTGATTATTTACAAACCATACAGGTATTATTTAGTCTCTATATTCCACATTCTACTGTTTGTATTCTACTTCCAAGTTCCCACCTGTGTCCTTAGCTTGATACTCTTGATATTCTACTACTGTCTGTTTAACATCTCCTCTAGGATGTCTAACAGACTTTTTAAACTACTGGACAAAGAAAAACTCCTCACTTCAATTATCAACAAATTTGAACCTCCCCCAATCACCCCATCTCAGTCACTGGCACCACCATTTAATGTTTTTCTGTTTATAATTTTGATTATCAAATGATTTTAATAGCCCTTGTCCTCAACCCTGATCCAACTATTAGCAAATTCTGCGGACTTCACCTTCAAAATATCACAAATCCAACATTTATCATACTTCCAAACCTATCACCTTAGTCCAAACTATAACATCTCTCACCTAGACAGCTGTACTAGCCTAGTAAGTAATCTTCCTGCTTCCATTCTTGCCTTCCTATAGTCTCTTCTCCATTAAATAATCAAATTGAACTTTTAAAAACATGAATTATGGTTCTTGTCTTCTCTAGTTTAGACTAGTTTATTTTACTTAGCATAATGCTCTCCAGTTCTAGCCATGCTGTTCCAAAGGGTGAGATTTCCTTCTTTTTTATGGTTAAGTAGTATTCCATTGTGGAAATGTAATGCAGCTATTTTGTCCACTCATCTACTGATGGACACTTATGCTGCTTCCAAATCTTGGCTATTATAAATAATGCTGCAATAAATGTAGGGTTGCATATATTTTTTAATTAGTGTTTCAAGTTTTTTTTCATCATAAATTCACAGAAGTGGAATTTCTGGTTCATAAGGCAGTTCTATTTTAATTTTTGGAGGTAACTCCATAATGCTTTCCACAGTGGCTGCATCAGTCTGCATTCCCACCAACAGGGCATGAGGATTCCCTTTTCTCCATAACCTCGCCAACAATTGTTTGTTGATTTATTAATGATAGCCATTCTGACAGGTTTAAGGTTCATTTATATGTGGAATCTAATGACCGAAATAAACTAACAAAATAAGCTAAACAAAATAGAAACAGACTCATAGATACAGAGAACAGAGACTGACAGCTGTCAGAGGGGAAGGTGGTTCAAGGGATGGGGCTGGATGAAAAAGGTAAAGAGACTAAGTAAAAAAAAAGTCTAATAGATACGGACAACAGTATGGTATTACCAGACTGAAAGTGGGGTGGGGGGAGGTAGAAGAAGGTAAAGGGGAAACAAAAGGTGATGGAGAATTATTATGGAATTGTACACTTGAAATCTATATAATTTTATTAACCATTGTCACAATAAATTCAATAAAAAATAAAAATAAGAAATTTTTAAAAAGCTAAAAGTACAAACTCATTGAGATTGGGGCAACAGCTTACACTAAGTCTGTATGCCCCACACTGCAGTATGTGTAAAAGGTGTTTAGTAAATGCACACAGGATGATGACTAGATTACACCATTCCCCTGATGAAAACAGTAATGTGCATCCTCTTATTCTTGATAGAATTTAACAGCTTATGTGGTTCACAGGGTTCCACATGATCTCGCTTTTACCTATCACATGGACTTCATCTCCTGCTGATTCCATTCCAACTACCTCTGCTTTTTTGTCTCCACAAACACACCAATTCTATCTCTCTTGGGTCATGTACACATGCAGTCTCCTGGGATTCTCTCTCCTAATGTCTTCACATAAATGGACCCCTTAGATCATTTGAATATCTTCTCCATAATCACCACTACAAAGAGGCCGTGTCTAACGAGTCTATGCAGAACATTCCCCACCCAATCTTCCTGTCACTGTACTTATTCTGCTTTCTTTTCTTCATAACACTCCACAATGTTTGAAATTTATACATTTATTTTTCTCTTTATCTGTTTATTGGCTGCCTTCTCCACTAGGATGTAACCCTTCCGGGTAGTAACTCTGCTGCACTTACTGCTGTATCCTCCTCCTGAAACCAGTACCAGCCCCATAGAAAGTCTTAAGAGTTATTTCTTCAATAAAAGAATGAAGGACTGTCCTTTGCCTGATGAAAAATCTGGCTGATTCAGCTCACTGTTGACCTGGGAAAGGCAGGTTTTTGACAGTGTTAAGTGACAATTACTCTGTCTTCTATGTAGGGACACCATAAACCAGGTGAAATTTCAATGTTCAAGCTGGTAATTTTTGAACCATTTTCCTATTTTTCTAATGTCCCTTCTCCCTTGCCCACCATCATTCGGCATTTTCACGCTGCCTGTTATCCGTCTTGGTGCATATGTGACTCACATTAGGGCCTCTGTTACCTCTAGAACACCCAGTCCATGACAGCAAGCATACTGCAATCATGCCATGCAGTGATGCTGCAGTGCCCCAAATGTGGCTGCTCCTATGCCTATCATTTCAGTCCCCCCAACTCCTCCCCACTTTGCACAGAATTTGAACAATTTATGGGTGCTAAAAATCTTTCTGATAGTTTTAAATAAATGTTAAAGGATAACTGTGCTGGTTAATTTTATGCCTCAACTTGACTGGGTCACAGGGTGCCCAGACATTTAGTGAAACATTATTCTGGGTAGGACTGGGAAAGTGTTTCTGAATTAGATTAACATTTGAATTGATAGACTAAGTAAAGCAGACTGCCTTGCCTGATGTGGGCAGGTCTCACCCAATGTCCAGAAGGCCTCAATAGAACAAAATGCTTAGCAAGGGAGAATTTGCTTTCTCTGCCAGACAATCTGGAGTTGGAACATCAGCTGGTCTTCTGCCTTCAGACCCACACTTACTTATACCTTCAACTCTCATGCTTCTCAGGCCTTCAGACTACAGATCTTGGGACTAATCAGCTTCCATAGTCAACTCTTTATAATACATTGTGTGAACAAATTCTTCATAATAAAACTCTTTAGATGATTGATAGATAAATAGACAGACGATAGATACATAGATAGATGATAGATAGATAGATAGATAGATAGATAGATAGATAGATAGATAGATAATACACTATTCTGTTTCTCAGGAGTAACCTAATACAATAACCTTTGCTTTTTTGCTTCCTAAGAGCTCTGGATTCAGCTTTCTCAGTTTGGAGATGCCTCACCAGTATCAGTTCTTTCCTTCTCTGTAAGCAACAGACCTTCATTGTACTCAGCCAGCCTGTCAGTCAGAGTGAAGGACACACTGGGATCCTTGGCATAGGTAGGTCCCATCCTTCCTAAGATTCTGTTTCACAGAGAAACAATTCCAACTCCTCTCTCCAACAAAGATGGAGAGCTACAAACTCTTCATCCCCTTCTTTCAGAACCCTCATTTTCCAATAAATGATCTCAGAACTATTTGTATATGAAATTAATATAAATCATGGGTTTGTGTGGTGGATGTAGCATTTGTTTTCACTTATGAGTATAGGTTGCCATTTTTGCTTAATTACTACCCAAGTCTTTTCAAAAATAGAGACTACATTGACCATTCATGACTGCAGAAGAGGTTTGATCTCAATACAGTAGTAAAAATATAAAGGTTTCTATACCATTTTATGCTCTATTGCTTAAAAAATGTTAACCTTCCCATAAGAAAACATTTTACCCTTTAGGGAAGAATCCTTGATTCTTCCAATCACTTTGCTTTACTTTATATTAATAACTTTTTTCATTAATTTTACTATTAACTTTTGGCTTCTAGCAATGTTTCATCACTAGTGAATTCTTTCAGACAACCATAGGGTAATATGGTAAGAATTAACATCTTAATAAAGGAGAATAACTTTTTTGCATTCTTAGAAAGTTCAAGGCCAAGATAATTTTCAGAAAATCATAGTAAGGAAAAGCTTTTTCATGGCTTTTATAAAGACTCCAAATGAAACGCTGTCTTCAGCTACATTATCAAGCATCTCTTTCACATAAATCCATACACATAGCTATTACTTAAGCAACTTCAATAAGAGTGCAGGACTCAGATGTCAAAGGTGCCCCAATACAGAATTCACTGTAACAAGGCTACAGTTAAAGACCCTAATTTCCAATAGTTTCAGCAGATTTAACAAAATTCAGAGCATTGCCAGGCTTCCATGTTGCCATAAAACATGTATTTATACCTAAAGGAGGCACTTCACCAATTCTTTTAAATTTATAATAGGCATCTAGGGTGATCTAGTGAAGATCACCCACATTGCTTGTCAGGATTAATTGTTTCTTTGGATTGGATCTAAATTATAAAAACAATGAAGCAAAAAGAAAGATAAGAAAGTAAAGTAAGTCCAACTAAGAGGTAGAGTCCCTACCAGTCCTCTCCATTTTTATCTTTTAGGCAGGAGTTTTAAAGATATACTTGATTATATAATATAAAGTGTAAATTGCTTCTTCCTGGTATTTTTCATGGAGGTTCAAATATCTAAGCAGGGTTGAATATGACATTTTAACATTAACACGGTAGGTAGAAAGAATTATAACTGTAATGCTCATCTTGGTCTACTTTGCATCCAACTGATTCAAATAATGAGCTGCCTCTAGAAAACCTTAAAAACATCTGGCCATAAGGACATGAAGAAAGAAGATAAACAGACCAGAAATTCAAATGTCTATATTTTAAAGCAAATGCATGCTAATAAATACAGTACTATTAAAATTCCCACCTCAAGACCTGGATACTAAGTTGTCCACAAATTTGTAAAAAAGTATGTGCTGCTTTCTAAACTATTTAAGACTATTTGCATTTTACATTGAAATTTAATGTTTGTTCAGATTAACTATTAAATATAAAATCTTTACTTAAGCTTTGTTTTTGTCTTATAGCATTTCTGCTTGATTTAATTTAAATGTGCTATTTTTAAATCAATTAGTAGCATAAAAATAATATTAAAAATTCTAAAGCCAATTGTTATAAGCAGGAATCATTGATCATGATAATATTATCCACATATTGAATAACTGTAGGTTGCCTACTTTGTAGCATAAGTAGACTATATCTATTGCTTGTCAAAAAAAAAAAAGCAGTTGAAAAGTCAACTGCTTTGACTTTTCAGTCTTACAAATAGATTTCTACCTACATTAATGGGATAAATCATTTATGAAATGCTCATTAGAAAGCATTACATAACACATGTCACCACTGTATCTGAAATTTCTAAATTGTATCCATCAATTGTCTTTTTTCTCACTGAAATTTGACAGGCTGAGCTGGATTCACATAGCTCTTCCTAAAGTGACAGGGGAAACCAATGATGCAGAAATTGCAAGTTTCCCATCTCTGCACAAAATCATTTGATTTTGATTAAAGTGACTGACCACCAAGGGGTTGACTAAATTGATAGACTATTATTTACCTGTTAAGACATCAGTTCTTTTAATCAAGAGGATAAAACTGATTGTGCTTTAGATGAGACCTAAAATGATCATTATCAATATTGAGGTAACCACTCCAAAGCAATCACTAAAGAATAAAGTATTTCAAAATTTATAAAACTACACTAACATTTCTCTAACTCATTATCTATGACTATGTTAATTTGGCATTTTAAACTTAGACTTTTAATCATTTAGACTTAATCTCTGTGATTTGGTTCCATAGGACACTGAAGTGTTAATAAAATTTTATTTACACAACTACTGTAACTTCATGGGCAATTTCTAGAATGACATTCCTTATGAAGCATTATTGCTACAGAAGCATTAATGATACAGAAAGTATAACCTGGCTTAGAATATGACACTTACATAGAAAACTGAAACATTGCTTATATAACCCACTGGGCAGGAAATAAAATCATGAAAGGAAAATGAAAGCTTCACTCTAATTATATTCCTAATTTTATATGTGCTAAATCAAATGTTTTAAATAAAACTAAAAATAAAGAAACTGTTTTTACTTTCTCAGAAAAATTATGGAGCACTAAAATTTTACAAATTAAAGCTCCACTAATTTGGAATTATGAGAAATCCAGCTTCTTTTTCCTTTTTGAAGTTTATATTTGACTCAGTGTAGAGAGAAGTTATTCTTTTCTAGATTCTTTTTCAACTCTTAAAATGAAAGCTCAGTTCAGTGTCTGTGTGTTTAACACTTCTCTAACATTTGACAAACTCTCCTTTTAAGAATGTTTATCTCAGGCTCAGTCTCTCTCCAGGCAACTGATGCTGCCCAAAATTTAATGATGCCATTTTCATCATATTTTATTTATTTTTATAGTTGCCTTCTGTTTTCAGCAGAGTATACTGGTTTCCTATTCAGTACTAATATAAAAATTTCTGTTTAAATACACTTAGACTGTGGGGCCCTGGCCAGGTGGTCAGTGGGTTAGAGCACCCTCCTGGTACGCCAAAGTTGTAGATTCAATCCCCAGTCAGGGTGCATCCAAGAATCCACCAATGAAGGCATAACTAAATGGATCAACAAATTGATCTCTCTCTCTCTTTCTCTCTCTCTCTCTCCCCCATCTGAAAATTAATAATAAATAGATATAAATAAATTTAGATTGCAAAGTGAATCAATTTAATTAAATATTGACTAATATCTGTACAGGTGATAATCAAGTATGCTTAAAAATCATAAAAGTAGTAAAAATGGTTAGATATTATGAAGTAAATAACAAATATGCATTAAAAATTATATATGAAACTGTAAGAGGCAACCCATCTCCACAAGTGAACAAATTAATTCCAATCCCTTTCCTAGTGCTTACTTGCATACCATCATGTTAATTTTAAATGACTCCTTTTTATTTATTAAGGTGGGTTCATCAAAACTTTTCCTCAACAACATTTTCATAGCTTTTTGTTTAGTACAGTACAAGCTTGAAAGTTAGAAGACTGAACCCTTTTGAGAAAAGAAGTCTAATTTGAAAACATCATTCAACAAATGCTTATCACTCATATATCTGACATGGTGAGGCAGATTCAGGGAGGAACAAAAAGATTTTTATGTGTCCACTTATTATTCAAAAGCTATTGTTTTAGTCACTATAATATTTAAAGCCACTTGTTACATAGGAAGAGAAAGAGAAGAAGGAAAAGAAGGAAGATAAAGAGGAAAAGCAGGGGAAAGACAGGAAAAGAAAGAAGACAGGGTAGGAATTAATTATTAAGCAAGAATCCTGAACTCAGAGATTACCATCTAGTTCATTATTACTTATTATTGTCCTTGGGTTTTTCTTATTGTCCTAGATACTATTTCATTTTCTCACATATTGCTTTTTTAAAAAAAATAAAAGTCAATGTTTTATTCAGTCAGAGGTAATATTTAAGAGATATTTCCTTTGAGTGTCAGATTCTATGAAACTCAATAACAAATTCATGGAATACAAAACAGCTCAATCTTAAACCTGCAACAAGGTTTACAGAATTCTGCAGACTTGGCCTCTCACATGTTCTCTGTGAAAGCAGTGACGCTGCCCCAGAAAGGAAAGGACTCAGGAAATACATTATTCATAAATTATTTTAAAAGTCACAGGACTTACTTAAACATGTGCATTTAATAGGAAAACTGCTATTCTTTATGGTACTTCCAATTTCTACTAGATTTGTGCATTTCACTTAGGATGAACAGAGTCGTGATGCTCTAATAACATATTTATTAAACTATTGCATTTATATTCTCTTTTCTTCCTCTTTACTCTGTGTCTGGAGCCCATAAGAATGTCTCCTTTAGAAAAAACACAAAATCCAGTTTGTTCTAAAGAAGGGTGGTAGTTTTTAAATATGAAAATGGGTTTTGATATTTAATGCCTAAAGGAGATTTTCATTTCTGATGTACTGAAGACAGATTTCCAAAAAACGTTTTGTGCCATATGTACTCATACATAACTGTTTTAAAAAATAAAAAATCTTAAAAGATTACAAGACTTTCTTCATACTCTAAATTCTGTGCGACAGTATCTTCTGTGCTGCCTTGGCATGGAACACTTTGCCAGTGCATTTTAAGCTGATGATACAATTTGCCTTAATGATATGGCCTTCCATTTCTATTGACGGCCCACCTCTCCTCAAAAGGGTTATAAAACAGGTAATCAAGCTAGTAAATACAAATGTCTGAAATCAGAGAATCAACTTTCACTTTTTCATTACTGAACTTCAACCAAAAGTGTGGAAGGAGAGGTAACATTTGTTGTCACAGAGATCGAGCCAGAACACTGGCCCTACAGGAAAGGTGGGTGCAGGGGTCCAGTCCTGCACTCCTCACCCCTTCACAGTCATTTCACCAGATTCTGGGGCCAGTTCTGTGATCCTTGCAGCGAATGAGGGAAATACAGGTCCAAATATCTGCAAAGCCCCAGCTCCATGTGAAGCCTCTCTACCTCACTTCCACTGACTGACCCCTGGGCTCTGTCTGCCATGGCCAGTCTGCACAGAGAACCACAGTACTGTATCTGCATCCTTTCCTGTGTGTTCTTCTTATTCAACACTGACTTCGGTATGCCAGGTACTGTGTTAGCAATGGGAAATGAAGAAGAACAAGTCCCTAGAATAGGGGAACTCATAAATTCCTACAATTTCAGATAGTCTGCCTCTTGCTTCCCATAAAAGTAAAAATATTGTTATTTTTTCTTAATGTGAAAATTTTTGCAATATTCCATAATTGCAGCCATTTGGGTCTTCAATTCCACTTAAATAGCATTTTACTACCTCGGATATAATAATGAAAGCTTTTGCGAATTCTTCTTGCAATGTTCTTCCTTTAGCTCTTACGACAACTTCTGTGATAGTCTTGGGTTGATGGCTTCCTAATTAACTTCTCATCACATAAAATCACTGAAGTTACCTGGTAATTGGAAATGAATACCTCAAAATTATTTTTTTTACCATAAAGCTATGTTTAATACTCCACAAGATGTGCCATTTCCCTCTTAATTCTTAAATCCTTTATTTAAGGTAAAAGAATGCTATTATTTCAGGAAAGAGAAAAAAGAGCTATCACAAATCTAGGATATTCTTGCGGGCTGAGACATTGTATTTGTTTCCTATTGTTCAGACCTCACACACTGGGATCATTACTCACACACTGAGGCTGACAGAGAATAAAACAAAAGAGAATCATTGAGGCCAATCATAAGATAGTAAACTGAGGGCCTCTTATTGCCACATTTTTTGTGAAGTAAACAATAAAGATCTTTGCGGTTTACACCACTTTTAATCAGGAATTCTTTTGCCTGCAACCCTGAGCATCCTTTCCCAGTGTCAGGGATCTGAAGCACAGCCTGACCAGTGTGCTGATTCAGTCGAGGATGGAGGGAGGGAGTCACAAGATAGATCAGAGAAGGAGGCAGACTTCTGGTGATGCCTATTCTGGACTTCCCAACCGAGTTTTCCTTGACAGTGTTCTTTAGTTTGGTTTTCTACAGTGAATACAAACTGTCATCTGCTCAGAGTGTCAGGACAGCAAAGACATGCAAACTGACACAGTGACCTCACTTCCACCTTTTTCCTGGCATAGACACTTGGGCCATGGCTGTTAGCTAATCCACAGAAGAGAAATAAGGGCAGCTGCCCGTGGACCAAAGGAAAGGTTGTAAACAAGACTGTCCTGGTAAACTGGCTCTCTGCGGGCGGGAGTGGATGGAGGGGGCCTCAATGTGTTACCTTTGCCAGTTTTCATGGTATAAGTAATCCCAGCAGAGATTTCCAACTACCAAAAGTTTCATAGTTCACTAACAAAGTTCCTGAATATTTAACAATCAATTCTAAAAAGGCAGTCCCAGATACTAATTTAATGAGTTATCTTTTTTTCCCCCAAGAAAACACTGTGTACCAACAGGAGGCATGGTTGAAGGAAAGTCAAGTACACAAAACTCATAATCAGTTTTTCCATTTATGGAGCCTATAGCCTAGCTGCAAAGTTCAGGAACATTTATAAGACAGAACAAAAAAAAATCACTTCTAAGGAAACATACTTGCAAGTGAAAATTAACTTAAAGCAAAGTGACATCTAAGCACCTAGGACAAGGAAAATGAGTACAAAAGCCTGTCCCCTAGGGTGGTTGAAAGGCCCAAATGAGCTCACAGACAAAAGGACTCTTGGTGAGTTATAGGCCATTACCGAAATGTAAAGGATCATTCCTCATTGATTGGAGTGAAGCTAATCAAACAAGGCAACATCTGGGTTCCCAGAACATGGTAATTGATGATGACAAGGTCAAAGATGAAAAGCTAGGATGTCTAGGGATACTGGGAAAACAGAACAGCACAAAGAACCTACTGACCTCAAAGACAGTGGAGTGATTGTGCTCACAGAGCCAAATTATTTTCTACCACACCACCACTGCTTTTTTCAATCTGCTTGTTATACAACCATGACTAAGACTTTAACTCCTTTAATGTCTCAGAAGCTGCATCTGCAAAACTGTCCTCACGGGGCTGTTTTTAGGACACTTGGGATAAATACCTGAATGACCTTCAGAATAGGTTTCCTCAAATTCAAGAACTGACTATGGATGGCTTAGATGCCCCACCTTTTGGTATCTCTGGGTCACACTGGAAGAACAAGGGTTGTCTTGGGCCACATATTAAATACACTGCAACATGTAATCACAACAAAATCTCATAATTTTTAAGTGTTTTTTTACTGCTGTTCAATTACAGTTGTCCCCACTTTTCCCTTTTTACTCTATCCTGCCCTACCTACCCACCCCCTACATTCAATCCTCTCCTCCACCTGGTGGTCTTTGTCCATGGGTCCTTTATACATGTTCCTTGATTTGATGCTTCCCTTTCTTTCCCCATGTTATCCCCCTCCTCCCTCCCCTCTGGTCACTGTAAGTAACTTTATGATTTTGTGTTGGGCTGTATTCACAGCCATCATGGGGTACATGTGACCCACACACAGGCCACAGGTTGAACTCCCCAGGTAGTAGATTAGAAACATGGTCTTTGGGACTGAATTCTGATTCTGCCACTTGCTAGCCATGTGTTTTGTACATATAACTTAAACTCTTGATGCCTCAGTTTCCCCATCTATAAATGAAAATGATAATTTTTAACTCACAATGTGGTTTGGCAGGTTAAATGAACTAAGGTATAAAAATTACCTAGTATAATACCTAGCACACAGTATAACTTCAATAACTGATAGATGCTATTATTATTGATT
Organism: Phyllostomus hastatus; assembly: GCF_019186645.2. NCBI lineage: Eukaryota > Metazoa > Chordata > Mammalia > Chiroptera > Phyllostomidae > Phyllostomus > Phyllostomus hastatus. The sequence goes on along the minus strand of NW_025334006.1, from coordinate 11,623,279 downwards.
TCAAAAGTATCACATTCAAAATTTGAATTAAAGTCTTCTTAAATAAATAGTAAAGAAACTATAGGCAATTAAATTAGTTTCACCACCTATCTTTTATATCAGCTAGGAGCTTACCTTCTACCACTTAAGGTGTCAATTTCACCCTGTGACCAGCCTTCTTGTGATTTAAAGTCCATTGACCAGTAGCAAGAAACTGTTTTAATACTTTGCACATGTCTAATATAGAAGGGAAAGAAGGGAGAGAGAGAGAGAGAGAGAGAGAGAGAGAGAGAGAGAGAGACCCAAGCAAGAAGAAGTAGTCTTCCTGACCCTCCAATACATGTCTCATCCGATCAGGTCACATGGTCACCCTGAGACCAATTCCTGTGGCCAGAGTGTTAGAATATGTTGTTTTGCTAGAGCTGGGAAGTTTGGTAAATTAGAGGTCCAGGTGAGAAGAGGAAAGAAAGGAAGAGGGTAGTAGGTGGGCAACCTACAAAGGGCCCCTATAATTTCAAAACTGTTTTCTTTACTTATCTCTTGACCTCAAACTATAAGATACAGGCCGTTCAAAAATAGACATGATTTGAACTTTGCTTATAATTTTGGTCAATACCACATTACATTGAAAACATGATGTTGACAGCTCTCCACTCTCTCCCTTGGAATACCCACCTCCATAAAAATAGTAGAGAAAGAGCCCTGGCTGGTGTGGCTCAGTTGACTGGGCATCATCATGCAAACCAAAAGGTTGCTGGTTTGACTCTGAATGGTCAGAGCACATGCCTGGGTTTAGGGTTCAGTCCTCAGTTGGGGTTTGTATGAGAGACAACTGATCAATGTTTCTCTGTCTCTCTCTCTTTCTCCTTCCTCCTCTCCCTTCTCCTCTCTCAAAAATTAAAATAAAAAATTTTTAAATACCACAGAAAGAAAAATTTCCTTATAAACAGAATACCTTACTAGCTTTAGTATTTGTTTTTACTATATTTTTTGATAGAGCTAATTTTCCTATTTCACTACAGTTACATATATCAAGGCATAGTAGGTCAATTGAATATATAAAAGTATACCAATCCAACCTGTTATAAAGGAAGATTTTACTCAAACAGTTTTACTGCTGAATAATGACAACCAATTTGAATGATTTTAGTAGAACTGACTGCTTAAATTATAAACACTTGTTTTGAGACATCCATGAAGATGAAATCCCCCAAAAGATAAGGCACATATTTTTTTGTATCTCTCGCATGGCTCTTACTCACTGTTTTTGTCACACAAACAAGCTTAAATTTTAGACTTAACACTGTCCCAGTTCTCAAGCGCCACATTTCTCTTTATGACAGTAGCTTTCTATTATTATGATGGATGAAAGCCCAAATAATGTTTACTCTAGTCCATTGGAAAAAAACAAACAAACATGAAAATGTCCAGAGGAGAAAAATCTCTAAAAGTAATAAGTGAAATACATCCACCAGGGAAACAGAACCTTGGTCCCTGTCTCCTTTTGGAGCACTACCCCACCAGTGGGAGTAAGACCATGGCAGAAATCTAAACACGGCCTTAATTCACACATTCCAGAGCTAGAGACACTCAAAGAACCAGAATTAGCTGACATAAATTTGAAAGAAAATATATTCTTCATGGGTCCCATATGTGACACATTTCTCTGTATGTAATCCGCATAATCAAATGGATTACTGAATGACAAAACAAGGCAAAGGTGTAAAGTCAGGGAAATGGAGAGTGATGTAAGCTTGCTATTGATACCAGCTGTGCTTCTTTGCCTCTGTGCCCTGTATATCTATCTATCTATCAAAAGAACATATCCTAAAGAACAACTTGATGACAGAGATGAATTTCAACCTGACACCTTCAGTAAGCTAAAAAATGACCTATATCATAAACCATTGCTCTTTCTCAATCCTAACAGAAAAAATAAAAAAAGGTTCCAAAGAAACTTACATTCTCTATAGGAAATAACTAGGTAACATGGAAAGTGTTTACCAATTTTCTGAACTACCCTATGGGTAATTGATCTAAAACCATGCAGAAATTATCCTTTCATAAAGTTATTTTAAACGTTTTATGTTAAAATGTAGCTTTTTTTGTTCATAGTGTTTTCAAACACTAGGGTTTTTGTTCTAACAAATAATGAGTTTTACTCTGCAAGTGCTAAATAGAAAGTTTATCAAAAATTCCCACTTTTCAACCAGTCACGTGGCATCGTCAAGACACTGCCACATTCATTTACTTATCCAATCTGTTCCTATGACTCCCTACTTCTCTGTAAAATAAAAATGCACATCTTGATTAATGAGATAATCTTTGCAACTGTGCTCACTTTTCTAAATTTCATATTTGTTAATTTCAATAAATTTCCACTAATTTCTGCATTATGAATTTGATTGAGTGGGAACATTTGATCTGTCTTTACAAAATCTTTAATTACTGTAACTATACTTATACAGTTTTTGTCATACCATTTTGTGATCTTTTCATTAATACTGCAAAAGTTGTGCATACCTATCTACCATCAGGGAATGTATTACTGTCTTAAGTAGCTAATCCTCTCAAATTCTACTGCAGAGTACCCAGCTTATCAAATTGATTGTGCCATGAGTCATGAGCACCAGAACATGGTATGTAAATGAGTGTACTGCAATGGGAACTGGCAAAAGCCTGTGCTCTGCCGCCTGCTTGATGAGGAGCATTTGGTCAATCGACTATCATTCCCTTTGATCTTGCCATCCCACACATGCCAGTGCCCACAAACCTCCACATTGTGTCCTGGCGTGGTGGCAACAAAAATGAACAGCTGTATCTATTTGCAAAGGCAAGAAAACAGCAACTTCGCCAATATAAGTAAATGATTTCATAAATGACAAGATTTCAAGCTTAAGACATGAAAAGAAGATTTCATCACTTTCAGAGACTAAGAACTTGAGATGTGACCTGATGAGCATATTTGAACATTGTCGGGTGTGAAGTAATGAAAAGACAGTCCAGTTAAAAACTAGTAAACAACTGGCCATACATACTAAAACCTGAATAAGAGAACCAGAGTGGAAATGTAGAGTTGTGAGTAAAGGTAATACCCATCTGCAGAAGAGGAAGAATAATCCAGAGAGAGAGGCAGGGTCAGAGAAAAAACATATGAATGAGTAGATGAACATGAATATGAGTGGTTAAAGAAAGCTAAAAGTTAGAATAGAGTAGGAGGATGAAAAGAGATGCAAAAAAGAAGAAAGGAAGGACAGCAGGTGAGAGAACAGCCTCAAAATATATTCATTCATTATTCACTCAGTGTCCTAGGCATTGTGCTGGGCACCGATGGGGGGCACAGCCTGGTGCAAATAACCATGGCCTCTGCCTTCACGGAGTTTGCAGTCTAGTGGAGAAGAGAACCAGACATCAGACAAATAACAAAACTGCCCTCTGACCCTCAAGGAAGTATAATTGTGATCAATGATCCAAAAAGAAGAAGAAAAATATGGTTCAGGTGCTGGGGGCACATATAAAAAGGAACTGCCTAATCTTGTCTCAAGTGTTACGGAAGGTTACCCTGAGAAAATGATATGACCTGTCAAATAAGTAATAAAAATGGAGGAAAGGGAGGGAGAAAGAGGGGGAGAAAGTGACAGAGAGAGAGAAGTGATCAACAAAGTCAGAGGGGGCGAGGATGTTATACTGTGAAAAAGAAAAGTAAAACAGTGTGTACCAATCAAGAGGCCCCCTTTCAGCCCCTTTTATTATTTTGCACTTTTCATTCTAGTCTTAAAGCCAAGTATAAGTAAGCAGTTCGGGATGGAGGTTGTGTTGGAGCAGACACCACTAACTACTTACCCGGCATCTGTTTCACCAGTTCTGCCTTACTGAAACAGAGGCCTAAGGTTCTTAGGGCAGCAATGAGCCCTGCTAAAATCCTCACTTCGTCAGCCTGCCTTGCAGCTGGGGTTGACTGTATGACAATTCTCACCAATAAGACACAAGCAGAATGCTGCAGGGGATTTCTGGCAAGGGTTGCTTTCCAGACAGCAGCACAGCTCCTTCCTGCCTGACACCTGGCTTTCTGTTTCCGGCCTTGAAGGAGGCTGTGAGGCTGCAAATGAAGCAGCCATCTTGCAGTGTGAGGCACCAGTAAGAAGAAAGTGTGAGGCACACACTGAGGACAACAGAACTGAGACACAGAGAATTTTCATGACCTGGAATTTTCATGACCTCCTGGAGCCTCTGCACCAGTTCCAGACTCTCTGCCTTTTGGTTATGTGAAAAAAGCTAACTTCTCTTTGACTAAGCCAATGTAGACCAGCTTTTGTTAGTTTCAGTCAAATATAATCCCTAATTGCTGCAGGTTGTAGTGGTGTGGGAGGAGGAGATACCATTGTTAGAGGTGAGCAAAGTCAAGGTGACAGAAGAATAGGAAACCATTTCCGGTCCCTCTTTACAGCATAGACACTGTTATTGCCACAATACGTAGGATCATCAAGCTATGCAATTAAATAAGTGCCCTCTTATTTAGAATGTGATCCCTGGAAGCTGTTTAGCTTTCAACCACAGAAAACTGGTATATTTAAAGATGTCTAGTTGTCACATCATAACACTTTCTTTTAAAAAATAAAACATTTCCATCATTGTACATTAATCAAGACCATCTGAGGAAGTAATGGGAGTAGTCTGACAACTCCACCACGTGCTGTGGGCAGGTGGTGGGCATTAAATGGCCTTATTTATCATAAGCAGAATATACAGGAGTATCTTAGAGTCTCAGATTCCCAAAACGTATGTCAATTTGGCAGGAGACCAGTGCCTTTTTAGCTAGTAAAGCATAAATAACTTTCCAACGTTTTCCTTTTCCTGATTATACACATCGACTGATCACGACACTCCCATTTAGAAGGGTATGTAAAGTCAGCTCTGGGCAGCCTAACCAAGAGCCATTACACTGGCACATTCTCTACTGTTTCACTGTAAAGCGTGTCCAGTCTGGTGCAGCTGTGAAGGCAAACACCCTACAATTTGAATCCTGCCTCTATCATACACTAATTGTGTCACCTGAAGCAAGCTGCCCAATCTGTCTGAGCTTGGGTTGTCTGAACACCGACATCTGTGAGTATTAAAGAAGATCTTTTATAAACAACACAGTGAACACGAAGGCCTACACCACTGGAAGCTCTCTGCAAACATTATTATCTCCTTTCTCTTTTGACCATCCCTACATTGAACTGCCTTGGGGAATTTTCATTAAAGGAACCAGAAGCACAAGCTAGTAAAATCTGTCCCTACAGAATGGATCCCGACCTAATTAAGTGCAACATGGAGAAAGGGTTTTGACTAAACTCTGAAGAGAAGATTATACACATACAGAGGATGGTAAAAATCAATTGTTCCCATTATTGGAACACCAGGCAGACCATAAAAAAGAATATTTTAAGGTCTGTTTCTATTTTCAAAAGGCTAAGTTAGTATTTTGTAATCATAAATCACAAATCACAGAAAAGAATTTTGAAGACTCTCCTTGTCCTATAGACTTGTGTGGGGAACATACCTGGGCATAGCCCTCAGCATAGAAGGTTAAGGATCCTGTGACTCCTGCCTCCACAGCTGTCTGTCTCCCTCACCTTGAACCAGCACTGAGATGTAGCACGTATCTCCCCTCGGATAACGGGGCGAGCCCCTCACCAAGCATCACCTCCCTGATGATTCATCTCTCTGACTGTGTCACTCTGTTTAGTGCAGTCTGTCAGGCAAGGAAGGGACAGTAACAGAAAAACACTTGCAAGTGGGAACCTAGTGATAAAACAGCAGTAGTATTTTTGGATGCTGAGAATTAATATTTTTCTTGCAGGAACTCTGAATGGTAACATTTCCTTGGCCAGTCTCAAAAATGTCAATTCATTCCTTTGTTAATACAAATGTGTTGCCTCCTTGATCCTCTCATAGGCAGGTGAAAGGGTGGAGAGGGAGAGGAGAACCATTATTATTGCCTCGTAATTATCCAAAGATGGTTCATTTTACTTTATGGTAGAGTGGCCAAATTTGTATTAATCCTCTGTTGCCCTAATCATCATCATAAATCAGGAAACAAGAATCACAAAGTCCAATTACCATTCAGAGTAGACACAGGAAGGAAATTAAAGCTCCCTTTCTAAGTGGAAGAAAGGGCACTTCCACAGAGCTTCCTAAGGGAATGCACCCGGTGCTGAACAGTACATTATTGAAAAAGAGATAAGCAATTGTGTGATGTACAATTGCCAACACTTTCTAGTCTTTTGACTTCTGTTCTAAATGCTTACAAGGAATAATATCTTCACATTTTTCAAAAAGCTGCTACAGAAGAAATCCATTTGCATTTATAAGTATTGCAAATATAGCAGTTATTATTTCAAGAAGAGAGAGACCAAGAGAAACAGAGAGACTGGAGTCTTGGCCTGGGGACCAAAGAATTACTGCAGAGATGATTTTAAACACATAAGCTTCTAAGAAATATAAGCCTAAACTGTCCAATTATTTTCTCTCTTTAGTAATTCTATTTTTCTGCTAATAAAGGTAGCAACTCAGTGATACTAATTTCCAGCAATTCAATTACATAGTACTGATCAATTTAGTCACTAGCTATACAGCTGTGAGTGGCATAAAAGGAAAAAGTGAATCGATCCAGTTGTTTGGACAGTTGATCTACTGCAATGAATCAAAGTGGTAGATCTTCTAACCCGGTGAAGTTACACCTAAAGTAAACAGCCCTACGTAAACTTTATTTAGACAAAGGCAACATCCATCTACAGTCTCAACAGAAAATCTGCTGCCTGTCATATTCAAACATAGGGAACTCAGCTGTTCAAGAACACCCATCATTTTTGGAAAATAGATTAATTAAGCCACACAATTAATAACTTCTAGTTATTAAGTTTGTTGAGCTAAATTCAACCAATTTTTAAGTTGGTAAATATATTATAAAATTAGATTCAGATTAGAAAGCATACTACAAAACACAATTAAAAGATATAGACAATTTTTAACTCTCTGGCTGTCAAAGGACTTTTAAAATTTTTTGTTTCCCACTATTCCAGCTGTACAACTGAGTTGAATTCTGATGAAACCATATGTCAGCCAAACCTAAGTCCTATGTTTTAGGCAATTAATAATTGGCAACAATATATAAATTGCACTTATCAGTTCTACCTTCCCTGTCTAAAGGGAAGCTGCTGGCTCACAGCCCAAATGTGATAATAATTCATAGTTAAAACTGTATTTGGATCTTCTTAGAATCATAGCACTTATTACCTCTCTCTGCACTGATGGTATATCTTTTTTTAATGTCAATTTTATCATGGCTGCATTGGTCACTGTATGGTAAATATCTGAATTTTAGAGTAGTTCTCCAACTATAGTTCCACTGAACCTATGAGGATTTTCTAGATGTTTGGAAAATTAATCCTTTATCATTAAAAAATGAAGAAGTGGTTAAAGTATGTAATACAGTTTCTACTATAAATGTCAATTCCTATTATAACCATCCCCCACCCAAAAAAGGAAAAAATTAAATGACTGGAATGATTCTCCAAACCAAAGCATCACAGATTGCTCCCCTGGCTCTCAGCAGGGAAGGAGAAATGAGGCATCGGGGGATGGTGATAGAAGAAGAGCAAAGGATCAGCCACTGGCAAAGGCAAGTGAGACTAGATCAAGCCCGCAGTTCCCATGCTCATTTCTTCTAGGAAGAAACATGTGAACCACGAGAAAAAGACATCGGTGACTGAGAACTTCTTTTAGTAGTCAATAAAATCCCACTGATTTTAATGCAAGAATAGTATACCTTTCTACAGAAAACCTAAGAGGCAACACAGTATAGTAATCTGAGTTCAAAACCTAACTCTCCCAGTTAATTGCTCTAAACCTCAATTTCCCCATCTATAAAATGGCAATGGTAATACCTAATCCCGGTAACACATTTTTAAGTGGCTTGCAAAAGGCCTTCCTTAGGTAGCCCTCGATTCATGGTAATAATAAGATGTTTTAAATATGAAAATACTGTCTGAAACGCCCCCATGTCCTTTCCTGCATGTGCTACCATTTGTGAGTAGCAATACCCTTCCACTTAAAGGGGACATGTTTTCTCTCAGAAGGAATACTTCTTCCATTATGTTTTCAGTAGCACTTTGCCTTTCCAAGCTATTGTTTTCAGGTTTTCTCTGCTTTTATCATGGATGTTTGTTCTTTATTGAGAATGAAATTAAAACATTTATGAACTTTATTTATTCATCTATTATTTACAGTTCCTTATTATAGCACAGCCTATTTTTAAGTCTTCATTACCAATGAATGCCAACAACCCTCATGCTGTTGGTGGAGCCACAAGGTATCTGTGCAAACGGACACTGAGAATACTTTCCACCTGTACAGAAAAGAGGGAGGTTCATCTCCAAACCTGGAGGCTGGAGGGGAATTTCTCTCTCCAGGTATTCAAAACTGGTGATAGTTGAAACCTAAAGTCATGATTATTTCTCCTTTATGTTTAAACTGTTAATTTTACATTTCAAAGGGATGTTGTGTTAGCTCAGAAGAAAAAGGCTTTGATCATTACATCAAATAAAAACTGTAAAATTGAATTCAAGGAGACAGACCCCAAAAAATCTCCTTGGCTAATGAAAATTTCCAACTTTAAATCCATGGTCACCCTCATTTAATATTTACACAGTTCCATGGAATCTCGTTTGCTCGTTAAAGTGAGGCCCTCTATACAGTAGGTTCCAATGTGGTTTTTCTATATATTACAAAATTTCAGAACATTAAAAACCACAACATCTGAAGGGCATTTCAGAAAATAATTTGGTAATTTTTCAGAAATATATTCCTGACAATGCCTGTGACTTCCAAATATCTCTGCATCTAGAGAAGAATATTTCAAGTGTTTCTTTTGATATGAAAGAAACCTTAATCTTTTCTCCAAGGCTAAGCCTGTAAATAGTCATTTGGAGAAAAGATGGAATTTAGTCAAATATGGAATTGGTTTTAAATCACTGTATGCCTAATCATTTGCTTCACTAAATTGATAGCTTGTCAATTCAGTTAACAGCTGCCATCTTTATATAGCATTTCTGGTGCATATTCTTATGAGGATAAAATAAAGTAAGATTAATTAATATGCCTAGCACAGGGTATGGCACATAGTAAACACTCATATACGGCCACCTTTGATATTTTAATAGCAATTATTGCACTATTGCTGTTAAACTGAGGGAGAGAGAAAATGACCTGCTCAGTGTTAGCCAGCAGGAGTTTCTACTGTTTTCTGGGGCATTCATTTTTTTTTTAAATCCTCACCTGAGGACATTTTTTTTTCATTGCTTTTAGAAAGAGAGGAAGGGAGAGAGAGACACTTCAATGGGAGAGAGAAGCATCCAGTGGTTGCCTCCCACACGTGCCCAGACTGGGGATCATATATGTGGGGATAGGGGTTGCACATACCTGCACATGGACCAGGAATCAAACCTGCAACCTAGGTATGTGCCCAGACCGGGAATTAAACCAGCAACATTTCAGATACAGGATGATGCTTCAACCAACTGAGCCACACCAGCCAGAGCCTGTAGCATTTCTTTATTCTTCATTAATGATGACAACAGCAATTGAGATTTAATATTTCCCCTATTTTAATTGAGAAAATAGAGCCAGTAGCTGTTGAATTGGCCTCTTTGTTTTTTCACCACAGCCCTCATTCTCTCCATTTTCCACACATCACTCAAAGTCATTTAACACATACATCAGACCATGTCCCTCTCCTGACTGAACTCTCCAAAGACATGTCTTCTCACAGGAAACAAAATCCTACTCTGCCCTGTGGCCCACGAGGCCTCCCAGGAACCAATCCCTGACCTCGTCTCATGCCATTCTTTCCTCCTTCTAGTCACATGGGCCTTGTGTCCTTGTTTTTTTTTAAGGTTGTACTGTGTTTTATTTAAAACTGTATTAAGAGTGTACCATTCTGAAAAATCACTGACAACAATCCTCTTTTTTTTTTCAATTACAGTTTACTTTCAATTTTATTTTGTATTGGTTTCAGATGTGCACCTTTGTGATTAGACAAGAATATCAGTATTCCCCCTGATATTTCCAGTACCCAACTGGCACCATACTAGTTATTGCCATATTATTGACTATATTCCCTATGCTGGACTTTACATCCCTGTGACTACTCTGTAAATACCAATCTCTATTCCTTAATTGCTTCACTTTTTTCACCCAACCTCCCAACCTCCTCCCCTCTGGCAACCACCAGTCTACTCTCTATGTCTATGAGTCTGTTTCAGTTTTGTTGGTTCATTAATTTTGTTCTTTATATTCCACATATGAGTGGAATCATATGGTATTTATCTTTTCCTGACTCACTTATTTGACTAAGCATGGTACCACTGGCCTTTTTTGCATTCCTTGCCTTGGCCAATCCTGTTCTCTCTTCAGGGCCTTAGCCTGTACCAGTGTCTTTGCCTGCATAGCTCACCACTCTTGTCTTACTTCCTTTCATGAAGATTATAGCTCAAAGCCAACTTCTTCAGGATGACCTTGCCCACTTCCTTACCTAGAAAGTGTCTCCCTCCCACAATCCCACTGCCCTCTCCATCATATTCTGTCACCCATTCTATTTTATTTCCTTTACTTCTGCCGAAAATTATTTTCTATGGAACCCATTTTAGAGAGACCTCTACTTATGGGACATAAATAGAAAACACCACCCCTAAAAGTACCATGCCAAATTCTTTTCTCCTCGGGGCATCTTAAGCAAACTCCATAGCTTTACAGCCACTTGTGGCTGACAGCAGTCTCACTTAGGTGTTCAAGACTTGGCTCTCTCTGTTTTCAAACACATATCTCAAAGTTAATTCAAAGCCACCCTCTTCCTCTTCCCCATCACAGGCCAGACCTTAGGATGTATGGTAGTGAAAGGAGGGAAATCCTCTGCCCTCAGATGCTGTGCCCTCGGGGAACTCAAATCTCACCACCACATCCAGAAGAAAAGCCACACAAAGAAGATAAAGAAGAGAAAGGATCTCTCCCTCTATCCCTCTCCCCTTCTCCTCCTCTCCCCCTTTCCCCTTTTCCCTCTCTCCATCTCTCTCACTTTGTTTGACTTCTAGGATACAACAGTATTTTTTCCTCTGCACTCCTCCTCACCAAAGTGTGATGCTTTAGTTCACTTTTTATTTCTACTACGAGCTGCTAGTTTAGGAATCAAAAGCTACCTCATTTTTAGTTCACTAGTTTGCTTGCTTATTCATTCATGTGAGCAGCCATGTATTAGGCATTTAGTGGCAGGCAGGTGCTCTTGTAGGGACATGTGCAAACATTTCTTAGACTCTCTTGTATCTTCAACATTCACTTCTTTCTTCTCTTGCAAGTCATGTACAACTCACTGGCAGTCAATATCCTGTCTAAAGACAGTCCGTGAGATAGCTGGCCAGAAGCAAATTCTATTATCTTGGTTTAGCAAAATCTTTATAATTCTGAAAAATAGAGGAGCTAGTCTTGCTCTCAGTAAAAATAGCTAGGGCTGCTTTATTTTAGCAATTAAAATCATGTCAATTCTAGACGACTCTGAGAGCAAGGGAGGCTCCTTGTCAGATAAGCTATCATTTTTAACAGACTTTATTTTTTAAACAGTTTTAGGTTTATGGCAAAATTGAGAGGAAGGTACAGAGATTTCCCATATACCCCCTGCCCCCCACACAGGCACAGCCTTCCCCACCACCATCAAAGGGAATCTCCTGATGTGCCTGGAAAACCTTTTTACCACGAATGGGGTAGAAAAAGTTTTCTGTGTTATTTTGATTCAAGGTGGTTCTGACTAAGGGGCCCGCTGAGATGAAGACTGGGGTTTTCTGAGGGAAGCTCCCTCATCCCTACCCTTCCAGGGAGCAGCCATGACACCTTTGCCTTTCCCCAAGTGAAGAGCCCCAAGACTTGGTCCAGCTCCTGCACTCAGCCACTCCTCAAATGTCTACAGACAGAATCACACCACCAACTAGAGTCCTCTTGCGCCCCTTCCCTTTGAGGAATGCCAGTAACCAGGACAGTTTAAGGATACCTCTATCTTTCCAGGCACACCACCATCCTGGGTTCTGCCAGTAGACCTCTGGGGTCTCCCATGAGACACACGTCCCCTGATCTTCAGTGGTACACATCAAACACCCAGTTCTTAACCTCTTTCAAGAGGAATCAGGGATGGAGACTTACTGCTAGGCTCTGATAACACTCTCATAAGCTCTTCTCCCACTCTACTCCATGGCAGCCTCAAAGGCGGCCTACATATTTCATCAGCAATGAGATGTTAGTCCACCATTCTGGTGACACCCTCAGTATTTGTTCACTCAGAGCCCTGCTCATTTGGCTCCAAGGAGGAGAAAAGATCTACCTCCTCTTCCTCATGGGGAGGGAAAGAAATAGCCAGGCTCTGAATATACACTCCCCGAAAGGCTGACTCCCCATCCTTCACAGTCTTCTTATTTTGATTGGCCAGAGTTGGTTTAGCAGTCAAGCTCATTCTTACATGGTGCCTCTCGGTAAGCACTGAAGGAGGTTGTTGCAGGGTCCAGCAACACCCTGAACTTAGAAGCACACAGAGTTCTTCAGGTCTTCAGCTTTGAGTCCAAGCCCCAGGTCCAGGACTAAGGGAGAAAATACCATTCCCACACACTGATTTATTCTCTGTCAATCTCAACTCATTCCTTTCTTAATCTCCACCATCTCTGTCTACCCTCAGAACCTAGAAAAGTGTTTAACAACAGATTTGCTAAAGGAATCCTGTTTTGAACTTTTCTAAAACAAGGAGGTAACTGCATCATAAGGAAACTCATGGTGAATGGCCCTAGTGATTCAAAATCGAAAGAATCTTATTTTTAATTAGCTAAAATGTTCATCCACTGTATTGAATTCCTGCCCAATACAACAATGGAATAACATTTTTTCCCACATGGCATCCCTGTTAAAGGTTCCCAGACAGACATGGTGACTCTGACTTCTTTGCTTCTTATGTCTCATAGTTTCCAGACCCACTGACCATCTTGGCTGCCCTGCTTTGAAGCATTAATTTTCTTTTTAAGATGTGGTCTACCAGAGAAGAGCAGCGGACCCTCACTTCCTGAGAGCTGGGCACTTCTTCTCTGTTAATGCACCTTACACTCACATTGGTCGTGTGGGGTTAATTTTTCAGTAGAGAAACCACGTAGTTGCCTCACATTAAATGTGTGGTACACAACCTCAGATTTCTTATAGGAACTGCTGCCAAGTCAGACCTTCACCTCTCACCCTAGCTTAAGTGCCTTTTTCAAATATAAATGTTGAGTTTATATTTAGCTCCATTACATTATCCTCCTTTTGTTTCTATCCTTTTGTTCAAGTCTCCAGGGGTTTTCAAAATTTGATATTATACTGAGATACTAAATTTGTCACTACCTGCAACTTTAACAAACATATGTTCTATGTCTTCATTTAAACCACAATTTTTGTTCAATGATCTATAGAGAACTGAGCCAAGATGAAGCCCTAGGGTGGCCTAGAAGCCTCTGTTTTGACTGGCACTTTGTCAATACGGCTGCTCACCCAATGGCAAATCCATCCAATCTACCGAATGTTGTCCTCAGGCAGCCCACATTCTAATCTCAATTTCAATCTCTCTCTCTCTCTCTCTCTCTCTCTCTCTCTCTCTCTGTCTCTGCTTCTCCCACCCCTCCTCTATCTCTCTCTTTTGTGTGTTCTTATAAACTCTAGAGCTTTTAAGAAATGATCTGGTGAAATAAAAATACATCTACATCAGTCCCATGATTTACTGGTTACATCACCTTATCCTCAAAATATTTAAGTTAATATGATATATATATATATATAGTTAGCTGATTTTCCTCATTTAAAAAATCATTGAATTATTTTCCAGAATCATTAAATTCTAAATTGTCATAAATTATACTGATTAACATCAATATTGTTGATGGAGGGTTAACCCTCCAAAAGTTTTACACCTTTTTGAAAATCTGGGTATCTGTCCATCATCAGACTCCTCTTGAGCTCCATAAATGTCTACAGAATCTCACCATTTCCAGGGCCAAGTCTTCACATTCCTTTAGTATGTGGGAAATTCTATGTCTGAGCCTAGACCATTGACAGTGGCTAGATCTTCTATTTTCTCTTCATTTGTCTTAGAAAATGAAATAGTCATCTCTGGCTGCCATGACAAAACACCACACACTGGGGGCTTAAACAGAAGACATTTATTTTCTCACAGTTCTGGAGGCTGAACATGCCAGGACCGGTTGCCAGCAAGGTCACGTTCTGGTAAAAGCCCTCTTCCTAGCTTGCATATGGCCATCTTCTTGCTGTGTTCCCACATGGGACAGAGAGAAGGGACCAGAGAGCTGTCTCCAGTGTCTCTTCTCATAAAGACACTAACCTCACCAAAGGGCCCCAACCTCCTAACCTCATCTAAACCTAATTAGCTCCCAAAGGCCCCACCTCCAACTATCACACTGAGAGGACTTCAACCTATAGATCTTGGAGGGATATCACTCAGCCCATATCAGGAATTAACTAGTTGTTTGTATTATTTATATTATTTGTGCTGCCCTTTCCCAACTTTGAGATTTTTGCTCTGCTGGAAATGGTAAAATTGAACAAATTATTATTTTAGTTTTCTTCTCCAGTAGTGAGCCTATTCTTTCATTACTACTTATTCCAAATTTAAATCTTTAAAAAGACACTTTATGGACCAGCATTTTTCAGAGCTACAGCTTATTCTCTTTATTAGCCCTCCTGACATCTCTGTGCTCATCCCAGGAACTAAATCCAACAGGACTCACATTTTCTGCCGTGGCATTTCCCCCCTGACCATGCACCAGTACCTCCCACAAGATTCCTGCCCTGCAACCTGGTCACATTCACCTCAGTTTCATAGGTGGCTAACTAGCCTCCAGCAGAATTTCAGAAAGAGCAATGTTCTCTGCCTGCCCACTGTCTGCCCAGGACCACTTCCTGGGGCATCCGAGTTCAGCAGTCCACCACCAAAGAAGACTGTTCCTTAACATCTTTCTAGCAATGTTCCTTAAAGTAAATTACAGTTCTGTACTTTCTAAAGGTCCATTTGCTGTCTGTTTGGGGTACTTAAAAAAATCAATACCAATCTGAATTCCCACTGGAGAAAAAGAGCCCAAATCGTTAACGATGCATGAACATAGGAAATTTAAGAAAATATAAAAAGACTGTTTAGCCTTGAAATCATCCATTCTCTTCTCAGAACTCCACTTTTTGTGATCTGGATGGCATCCAAATTTGGCGATGAGAGGGAATGAGAGAAAGAGTTTGTGGGTTTTATTTTTTTCTACAAGGTAAAGAGGATAAAAGTTTTCTATTTTTAAATTTGATTTTGCTTTCTTTGTTGTTGCTTTTATTTCTACTAGAGGCTGAACTGGGAAAGATCTTTTGCTGTATAACCTGGAGAGCTTTTATCTAAAACTTTTCTCAAAAACTATTTTTTAAAAGATTTGTATTTCTTCAAATTGTATTATATTGATTATGCTCTTACAGTTGTCCCAATTATCCTCCTTCACCAGATCCTCCATACCCTCAGGCAATTCCCATAACATTGTTCTTGGCCATGGCTCATATGTATAAGTTCTTTGGCTACTCCATTTCCCATACTGTACTTTACATCTGCTATTCTGTAACTACCTATTTGTACTTCTTCATCTCCGCCCCTCTGAACCCATTCTCCCACAACCCCCTATAATCTGTCAACCATCAAAACACTCACCATATCCATTATTCTGTCTCTCCTTCTTGTTCACTTAGTTTGTTTTCTAGATTCAATTGTCGATAGATATGTATTTATTGCCACTTTATTGTTCATAGGTTTGATGTTTTTCTTAAATAAGTCCCTTTAAAATTTCATATAATAATGGTTTGGTGATGATAAACTTCTTCAGTTTTTTTCTTATCTGGGAAGCACTTTATCTGCCCTTTGATTCTAAATGATAGCTTTGCTGGGTAGAACTATCTTGGCAGTAGGTTCCTGCTTTTCATGACTTTGAATATCTCTTGCCAATCTCTTCTAGCCTGAAAAGTTTCCTTTGAGAAATCAGCTGACAGTCTTATGGGAACTCTCCTGTGGGTAACTAACTGCTTTTCTCTCACTGCTTTTAAGATTTGCTCCTTATCAATAACCTTTGACATTTTAATTACCATGTGCCTTGGAGTGGGCCTATTTGCATCCATCTTGCTTGGGAATCTCTGTGCTTCCTGGAGTTGCATGTCTACTTCCTTCACCAAATTGGGGTTTTCTTTTATTATTTTTTTCAGATAGACTTCCAATCTCTTGCTCTTTCTCTTCATCTTCTGGCACCCCTATGGCACAAATATTAGAATGTTTGAGGTTGTCCCAGGGGCTCCATACCCTAGCTTCATATATATTTTTTTTTCTTGTTGTTGTTCTGATTGGTTGTTTTTTGCTTCCTTATGGCCCAAATCATTGATTTAATTATCAGTTTTATCCACTCTCCTGTTGTTTCCCTATAAATTGTTCATTATTTCAATTAGTGTGCACTTTGTTTCTTACTGGATCTTTTTTATGCTGTTGAGGTCCTCACTGAGTTCCTAAAGCATCCTTATAACCAGTGTTTTGAAATCTGCCTCTAATAGATTGCTTATCTCTATTTTATTTAGTTCTTTGTCTGGAGTTTTGATCTGTTCTTTCATTTGGGCCATGTTTCTTTATCTCCTCACTTTGTTTCTATGTATTAGGTAGAGCTGCTGTGAATCCCTGTCTTGGTGGCATGGCCTAATGTCATAGGTGTCCTGTAGGGTCCAGTGGCACAGCCTCCCCTATCACCCAAGCTGGGTACATGAAGTGCACCCTTCATGTGGGCTGAGTACACCCTCCTCTTACAGTTGAGCCTTGATTGCTGTTTGCAGATCAATGGGAGGTATTTACTCCAGCCAGTCAGCTGCAAGGACTGGCTGTGACCACTGACCACCAACCTCTGTCCTCTATGGAGGATCAACTGTGCAGGGGCAGTATGATGGTACTCTGACATGGTCTGTAGCTGTCCACTCTGTGTGCAGGCTCTTGGGTTTCCCAGGTGGTGCAGTACAATGTCAGAACCACCTTTGTTCTGCCCAGGGCCACCCTGCATGAGCTATAAAACAACCTGCAAATGGTTGCTACTTGTACTGGGCCTGGAGGTTCCCAGGTAAAGCCTAGCTGTGAACCTAGGCTGGCTGTTGCTTGGGCCTGGAGCCACACAGAAAGAGGTACAGGGGACTGGGGATCACTGACGCCAGGTGTTGCTTGTTTGATAGGATTTACGAGGTTGTGAAGCATGAGCCAAAACCAACCATTTATATGGAGAAGCCATTGTTAACAACTTGGGTGGGCCCATAAATTGGGTAGGATGGAGTCCCAGGGGATCTCCAGGGAGGGGAAAACAGTGTTAGGTTGATGAAGTCTCAGATATGGCACCCACTGGCCAGCTCTGTGACTCTGTGGGAGAAGAGTTCAGAAAAGGGACAAGGGCTTCTGCCCAACTTTCTCTCTAGAAGAAACTGTCCCCCAACTTTCACCTTGATGCCAGAAACTTCAGTTCCTCCCATATGCCAATAGTGCCTTTCAAGCTGCTACCCCAGTGTTGGAATTCAGTGGGATTGAGTCTGAGTAAATCTATGGGTGTATTTTTTAAGAAGAACTTCTTGGAACACCAACATTTTCTTCTACCAACTCAATCCCTGCTGGTTTTTGCAGCCAGCAGTTATGGGGACTTATCTTCTTGGCACTGGAATCCTGGGTTGAGGGACCTGGTCTGGGGCTGGGACTCCTCACTCCCAAGATACCTCTGCTGAATTCTTACCCACCACACTTGCAGGTGCAACTAGCCTACTCCACATCTCTGCCCTCTTACCAGCCTGGATGGATGTGGTTTCTTTAATTCCTAGTTATTGGACTTCCATTCAACTCTATTTCTGACAGTTCTGTGTGATGGTAGTCCTATAATTTAGTTGTAATTCTGATGTGGTTATGTGAGGAGGCAAGCCATGTTTACCTATACCTCTATCTTGACTGGAAGTCCCATGGGTCCTTCAAAGATTTGTATTTAATTTTAGACAGAGGTAAAAGGAGGGAGAAAGAGAGGGAGAGAAACATCAATATGAGAGAGAAACATAAATTGGTTGCCTCTCGTATGCATTCCAACTGAGTATCAAACCTACAACCTGGGCATCAAACATACAAGTTGGACATGTGCCCTGACCAGTAATCAAATCAGTGATATTTTGGCTTACAGGATGATGCCCAAACAACTAATCCATACCAGTCAGGGCTCAAAACTATTTTAAATACATTTAATCAGTAGGTCTCTAAAAAATACTCTCTTTTCTTGACTTTTGCCAATATAGTGCCTTGTTTTAATTGTATTTTCTTGGCCATAGTGAGGTTAAGCATTTTTTCATATGTGAATTATTTACATATTTTGTGCTTTTATCTGTCATATGTTTTCTTTAAATTATATTTATGGATTTAGAGAGAGTGAGGAAGGGGAGAGAGAGAGAGAGAGAAATCAAAACACTGATTTCTTGTTCTATTTATCCATTCTGTAGTTGAGTCTTATATGAGCCCTGACTGGAGATTTAACCTGCAAACTTGGTACATTTGGATGACATTCTAAAGAACTGAGCAACATGGTCAGAGCTGTCAGATGTTTTTTAATTAAATGTAGATATTATTTATACATGGTAAGACTCTGTCTGGTATATAAGTCATGATTTGTGTTCCTAGTCTGTCATTTGCCTTTGGAATTTTTTTATGATGCCCCACCCAAAAATTGTAAAAATATTTTTCTATGTAAACTTCTAATTGTTTTAAACTACAGAAATGAGTCACATGGGCTTTTATCAGAATACAAAGCAATATTGTCTTTCTTCAGCCTTATCCTCTCTGACCTAAAACTCTGTTAAGATTTTTAACAGAGAGGAAATCTGTTAAGACCAGTTTTTCCCAGAGTTCTATATTTTAAGCATTCTATCATCCTTGAGACTTACACCAAATATATTCTG
This sequence comes from Phyllostomus hastatus, assembly GCF_019186645.2. Taxonomy (NCBI): domain Eukaryota; kingdom Metazoa; phylum Chordata; class Mammalia; order Chiroptera; family Phyllostomidae; genus Phyllostomus; species Phyllostomus hastatus. The sequence continues at coordinate 11,604,217 of NW_025334006.1, read as the reverse complement.
TGGCCCTTATGTCAGATTTTATACCCATATCTCTAACATTAATTGTAATTATAATAATACTGATATTCTGAAATTTATTAAACACCTATTATGAACCATGTACTTTCTTGTTTATTTTACTTGTACCATTGTATTTGAGCCTCACAAAAATTCCACTGTATAGATGAGGGGACTTAAGATTAAAGATGTTAAGTGGTTTGCCCAAGGTTGTACAAGTCATAAATGCTAGAACCGGAATTCAAACCAGAGAACTTGGGTTTTCTGTCTCCAAAACCCATAATCGTGGCATTTTATTGACTAAGAAAATAACTAGGCACATTTTTCCAACAAACCTCTAGCTAAAAGGAAGTTTCCTGAACATTAAACCACAATTTCTAGGTTTTAGAGTATATATGTGATAAATAATACATATAACACTATGCTATGTAGTACTGTAAATATTATACTATATAATATATATACTATATAGTGTATATGTGTATAATATATGTGTACACACATGCACATATATATGGTATAGTACTGATGACCCATAGAACAATCTTCCATACAAGCTCTGGGATGGAGATATTAAGAAGAATCGACTCTATTAATGAAAGCTAAAATCACATGTGTAAACACATTGCTTTTAATCTGTTCAATTATTTCTCCATAAGCACTAACTGTGCATCACAAATTGTGCTGGACATAAAACATAAAACTTAAACCTTGGAAGATCCATTTCCATAGTCTAATGGAATAGTTTTTAGAGATGAAAATTCTGAAGCTCCAAGATTAAATGTCCCTAGATGCCATTTTCTTCTTCCATTAATAAAATTGAAGACGGGCACAGAAGGCACACTATACAGGCACACCACTGCGTAATTAATTTCCACATCTCATGATCAGTTACATGGAAATATTTTTTTCTTATGCACTTTAATTCAGGAGTTGCAAACTGGTAATGGTCAGTGGCCAAGACCAGCCTGCAGAAAAACCTTCATTATTCTACATAAATGAGTGTACATTTCTCCAGTTTGCCAAAGGCAATACTAGTCCCTTCTGCATGTGCTTCTGTCTGTCATATGTTTTCTGGCCTGATGTGATACATTTATATAACCTGACCTCATCTCTATAGGCATTTCAGCTTATGGTCCCTGAATAGATCATGTGATTGTGAAAACAGTGAGACAAAAGCAGCCCATATTAGAGACCTTACAATCTAAGCCCTCTACAGACACATTGCTTCCTAAATAAATTGAAGGAGTATCTTTCCCACCATTCAGTCATCCAGTAGACACTCTGCTATCCTCTCTTCTCTCTCTCCTCCTTTCCCTCTCAGTACCAAGCCCTAAATCACAAAATTTATAATTGTGCTCATTGTTACTCAAGTGCAGACCAGGACACTGCAGAGTCAGATTACAAAATTTGTTACACAGTCTATGTCATGGAGATACATCCCTAACCTTCCACAAATCCAGTCTTTTTCATTGTGTCATGTTTGGTATAAGATCCAAGGAATAAAAGCAAAACTGACTCACTCTGTCTTTCTAACAACCTTGAACATTGCTATAGAGTGGATCATGGAAATGAAATTGGGTTTGTTTGTTTATTTGTTTGTTTGTTTGTTTAGGAAAAGGAAAGGACCAAAGATTCTGCTTTCCATCTTAAAAAATGTACTATTGTAGAAAAGCTGATAAAACTCCAAACTTTTCCCCAAGTCATTTTAAAAATGCTTGGTTAGCCCTGGCTAGTGTGGATCAGTTGGCTGAAGCATCATCCTGTGCACCCAAAAGGTCATGGGTTCAATCCCTGGTCAAGGCATGTAGGTAGGTTGCAAGTTCGGTTGAACATGTATGGGAGGTAACCAATCGATGTTTCTCTCTCACATGGGTGTTTCTTTCTCCCTTCCTCTCTCTCTAAAATTAACTAAAAACAAACAATAATAAAATTAAAATAACATAAAATAAAATAAAAAGTGCTTTGATAGGGTGGGCATGGAAAAAAATTCACAGAGCTTTAAAAGCAGAACCTAGGAAAGTGGTTATGGTCATGAACTCTAGCAGCTTGGCATATTTAGATCAGTTCCTAGTGAATGGTCAGGCAAAGAACTTTTTAACCTTCAAAAAGAGTTTTCAGATATATCTTTTTAAATCACAGAAATAATGCCCATGTTGGAAGTATTTACAGAGCTTTATTTTAGGCAATGAATGATATTCTATGAAACACAATTCTCTTCTCATCATAGGGCTAAGAAAAAAATAAGCTAGACTCCACTAGGAGCCCAGATTCCCTGGGGAGTCCCATCAAATCATTTCAAAGGCAAGAGATTATAATAATATTTGCATTTTAAGGCTGTGTCTAAATGATGCCAGCAAACATTTGATTAGGTTGATGTACTCAAGCAGCTAGGCAATTTGGTGAAACATTTATTCAAGCCCACATTGTTTGGCTACATTAATCAAGTTATTGACTGGCTTGTTTGATTGGCTGGTCACTTTGCTAGATCCTGTCTGCTCACCCACATCCCTTTTGGCCGCATGGAACAGTCATACACAACATTCATTTCCCATTTGTACATTCTGCAGGGTAATCACCTATTTACAAGCCCATCTCCCTCACTAAACACTGAGCTGCTGTAAGAGCCGGGGCAGCTTCCTGTCCACCTTCTACCTTCGGTGCCTTGTTCTGTGCTGGAATTTGTCGAGTATGGGGAATTGGTCCATGGCATGGTTATTGGCAAGCTGCCTTTGTGGTGTGATGGAAATCTGTCACATTTCTTAATGCCTAAATGTTTAATTGCTTTATCGGGGCCAACTTAAAAAGGTTAGTTAAGTACCTCCCCTAAGGTGCCATGCATTTTCCCATCGTTACACAGCCACACCTGCCTATCCATCAACGGCTTCTCCACGGTGTTCCCGCCACTCAGGCCTTTCGCTCTTCCGTTTTCATGTGCCACACCTTCCACAAAGCACTCCCTGACAATCTGACAGATATTTTCTCCCACTGGCTTCCTCTGCCATTTACTCCAGGTATTTGAGTATTTAATAATGAATACAGAGCTGGCTTGCTCTATATTCATCAGCGTGTATTTTGTATCACCTACCGCAAAGATTATTAAGTGGTTTGAGATCTGGACCAGTATATTAGTTCTTCTGTATTTTTGTGATCAATTAAATAATAAATGATAACTGAAGTTGTCCAGTGTTCTATACTTTCACTCAATTGCTATAAGGGCAGGTCTAATACCTACAACTAACATATTAGAAAATAGAAGCCTAAAGAAGTTAAGGCACTGAACTTCTGTGAAGTCCCTGTTATTAGAAGTGAGGTAGCTTTCTATTCAGGCACATATTCTAACAGAAGTTCTTCAGTAGTCCTAAAAAGATGCTTGCCCTTTCCCCAGCATTGTTATTAAGGCACGTGAGTCTCAACATAGATTTTACAATCTTAATGCAAACTACATCTCATTAAGTATTAGAGGTGGAAGGAATCCTCTATCTGGCAGGACTGCTTACAGCAAATATATGCTCCATATGCTGGAAAATCTACTGCCCACTGGACACAAGAACTGGGCAGCTGGACCCCACAGCACCAGCTCATCATAGAGCCACAGAGTTGGCTCTATTACTGACTGAGCCAAATGGCAACTTTCCAAGCTGCTAACTCTATAGGATTCAACTACGGGCCCACAGTTAGGAAGTTGTGAGGATGCTGTTTTTACATTGCAGACCCCCCTTCATTAAGATTTTTGGGAGAAAGTCCTGTCTGGTCCTGGTACCAAAAACAAAACTTTTCCAGATCAATTGTTCTACCTTTTCTTATGGACCCTATGGCATTTTCAACTAACCAAGCTTCCTTTTTTGGCTGGAGCTGAATTTGTGACCTATGCTAAGCAAGTGAACATGCTTTATAGTCATCTTAATCTTGTTCCTGATCCTATTTAATGACCCATGTTTACTTGTCCTTTTAGTTTTCCCCTGCTCTTAATTTAAAGTAGATAAACAGAAGGATAAACTGACCGAGACGAGGTGGAAATCTGCCTGTCTGCCCTACTCTCAACCGTCCCTTGTCCCAGCTACTAATGCCTTCATACCCCACCCCTCCCCCAACACCATCAGCTCCAAAATAGATTTTAGAAAATCATTTTACATGATACTGAAATGGTTTATAACCATTTTTTATCACAGACCCCTTTGTTAAAGGGATAGATCTCCCCAGTAAAATATACCCTCCCAAGCCACAAATGTTTTTTTAAAAAATTCTCACCTGAGAATATATTTATTGAATTTAGAGAGAGAGGATGGGGGAGAGAGGGGGAGAGAAAGAGAGAGAAAGAGAAACATTAATGTGAGAGAGAAACATCAATTGGTTGCCTCCCGTATGTACCCTGACCAGTGATCAAACTCACAACCGAGGTATGTGTCCCAACCAGGGATTGAACCCAAAACATTGTGGCACTCCAACCCACTAAAGCACCCAGCCAGGGCTTAACCCAAAATCTTTGAGTACATATCCAGGAGCTCTTTAATCTCTGAAACTGAACCCTGGCCCATGGATTGCAAGGAATAAACCCTTGCTCAAGTGAATGCTCAAGGCTCTGGAATCACCTCTCAGGACTTGCTGCAAACCCAACAGAAAGGGGACTTGCTGAATTTTCCAAGCCTCTCTCACCAAGACAGGCAGGGGCCCTGGTCTCCCACCCAGCTGAGTCTCCCAACTCCCTATCCACACTTCTCTCTCTGCCGAAACACTGTGAAATGATGGCTCCTCCTTTGCTATGCCCTTGCCTTACTTTATGCCACAACTGACATCCTAACAATGCCATCCAGATGTTTTTTTCTCCAAGTTCGATTTTCTGCTGAGTCCACCAGCCCTGGCCTCAGGCCCCAAAGCTTTGCTGCCTCACAATTTCAACAGTGGACAGACATAAACAAGAAGAAGGGGCTCACAAAACCTTGTAAGTGAGGGGACAGAGAGAAGAAGAGAGAAGCTTGCAGAAGCAGGGACCAAAGACCCCAAGAAACCATGGCTAGACCCCAAGAAACCATGCTGAATTCCAGCTGATGCTGAATTCCAGCTGTGTGTGTGTGTGTGTATGTGTGTGTGTGTGTGTGTATGTGTGGGTGTGTGTGTGTGTGTAAAATTACACTATGTATGCCCTGGCTGGCATAGCTCAGTGGATTGAGAGTGGGCTGCTAACCAGGCATCGCAGGTTTGATTCCCAGTCAGGGCACATTGATGTTCCTCTCTCTCTCTCTCTCTCTCTCTCTCTCTCTCTCTCTCTCTCTCTCTCTCTGTCTCTCTCTCTCCCTCTCTCTCTCTCTCTCCCCCCCTTCCCTTCCCTCTCCAAAAATAAATAAATAAATAAATATTACACTGTGTATAATATCACCAAAAACCTGCCAACTCTAATGATTTTAATATATATGTAAGAATTAGAAAAGAGAAGAGAAACCAAAAAATCAGTTTGAGTGTGTAAGAGGAATGGCAATTATAGCTTTACATAAAATGTGTTTACCATTGATGAATAATTACCAAATCGAAACTAACTAGTATGGCAGTATGCTTATACATCACTACCCTTGTTATAAATTGCATTTGCGTTGCATGCTTAAGTTGTGCCCTGTCAGTTGGATCTCCAGATTTGCCGCTCACTATTTCCAACATTAAGGAAGACATTGACAGGAGCTTATTTTTGTTTTTTTCTTATCATCTAAATAACACAGCAAGAGATGCCTGGAAACTGAGCATCTTGCTGTGGGGACCAGATTTTCCATACCTTTCTGAAATCACTAGAGGAAAATCCAAAATAATATGAAAAAAGGTTACAGAACATCTGATTTACAGAAAAATGGGGGTTGTAACAATGTAACAACATAAGAAGGCTACATAAAGAAGTAGGTTTTGAACTTAGCTTTGGAGAAAATCTACAATATGAATTTGGTAGAAGAACATTGCAGTCCAGGCAGAAAAGTATTTTCTGTGATATAGAAAATATTCAAAGAATTCTTTATTTCAATATTAATGTACCCATTACATTATAATGAAGTATGAGAAACTTTGAATGCTCTCTCATAAATAAGTTTAAAACATTATTTTTATTTACCTACAGAAATAAATATTTATATTTTGCCTGTTAGCTTAAAAAAAAACAAATAGAAAATCCAGAAGCCATAAAGTTGCCTATAAAGTTTAAATAATAAAAATAATTTATTGTAAAAATGGAATACTAAAATCAACAGTAGATAATACAACCCAACTGGATATTCCTTGCTTAAAAAGACTAGTAGGTTAAGAAAAAGTGTTTCTTCAACTTCTTGGTTTGAACCTACTAAAATCAGGGCTGTACTTGATCAGATAACGACTAAAAGTCATGACAGGTGTTAGTAAACTTATACAATCATGATAACTACAGCAAAATGTATTGTACTATAAATGGTGAAAGCAAGTAAAATGCTTGTAAGTCTGAGTTAAAGCTGGAGAGTTTGGAATCTCACCAAAGACTCAGCTAGTGGGTGAGGAGGGCTGTTGCTCCCTTGCTCCAGCGCCCCAGGGGCTTAGCGAACTCTGCAGTGTTGCAGTCTGAAGCCGGAGCCCAGTTAGGGAGGCTGAGTGTGTTGGTCCATGTCCCCCAGAAAGCAAACACCCAGACAGAAGTAAACATGAAAAATATTTTTAGGTGTTACAGGCTAAATTGTGTCCCCCCACAAAATGCCTTTGTTCAAGTCCTAATTCCCAGTTACCTCAGAATGTGACTACATTTGGGGATGCAGTCTTCAATGACATTAAAGGGTCCTAAGTAGGTTAAAAGGTATCTACGTTAAAATAAGGTCACTGGTAGCGGGTGGAGGGATCCAGCAAAAAGGAAAAGGGACTCATGGACAGGAACAGCAGCGCGGTGATTGGGGGGTGGAGGGTATAAGGTCAATAAATGGTGATGGAAAAAAATACAATAAAAAAAGAAGTTTAAAAAAGTAAGGTCACCGGGGCAGGCTCTCATCCAATAGGATTGGTGTCCTCAGAAGAAGAGGAAATGAGGACACAGACATACACAAAGGGAAGACCACAAGGAGACACAGGGAAAAGGCGGTCATCTCCCAGCTAAGGAGAGAGGCTCAGAAAAAAAGCAACCCTGCCTACACCCTGATCTCAAACTGCTAGTCCCCAGAACTGTGAGAAAATCAACTGCTGTTGTTTAAGAACATCCCACATCCCACCCAGTCTATAGTATGTGTTACGGCAGATATAGCAAACTAATACTCAGGAAACTCCTATGAGAGAAAATGAGGAGGGAGCCGGGGGAGGATGGGAGAACCGGGATTGCACAAAGCTGATCTGACCCAGAGTGAAGGAGACAGGGAAGGGAGGCAGGGAGGGAGGGAGGGAGGAAAATCTGAGTCTGTAGTACAGGTCTGAGGTAAGTTTGGCAAGGCCAAAGAGAGCCCTGTATCTCCCAGGAATGCTCTGCCTTGGTGCCCCTGCCCTGCTCAGTCACTGGTGGAAAGCTGCTCATTGGCGGCACTGGTGATGGATCTCAGAGCACAGCTGCTGGAGCTGCCATTTGGTACACTCCCTACATCAGGAAATCTGAATAGTGACTGTCCACATGGGAGGACCTCTGTGACTCTGCACAGTCCAGGAAGGGCTTGACAGTCATACAACACAAATGCCTGTAGAAATTCCCATTGAGAGAATCAGTTTTCCAATTAGGTTACCATGTGAAGCTACAGAATGTTCTCATTTTCCCTCAGACACAAATATTCTTCCAAGCTCTGCAGAATGAAAACCAATATAGTCAGACCCCATTGACTGAAGAATTCTGGCCACATGGAAGATAATTATCCTGCAAATTACCCCTCCATTCCTGTGTGGAAAATAGAAATACAGATAGTGATGACCCTGCTGAGAAGCTTTTACAGCAGAAGCTGCAGGGGGGACAACCTATCTTAGCTGACCCTGGAGTGGAAAGATCAATGGTGATTTTGGGGGTTTGGTCCCCACAACCCAAAGATTCACCCAGCCCCACACAAAGACCACAACCCAGACATGTGTCCCAACTGGGAACTGAACCAGTGACCTTTCACTTTTCAGGATGATGCCCAGCCAACTGAGCCGCACTGGTCAGGACCAGCCCCACACCTTTTGAGCTTCCCTTCATCCCTTTGCATGGAGAATCACAATGTCTGGTTTTCTTTAAATCTATGGGTTGTCTAGCATGCTATGTAAGGAATAGAACATAAAAACAAGCATAGAGACACAGAGAATCTGACAGGTTCAAATCAACCAAAATGCAACCAAGAATCTAACATGCAGATTCAGCCTTTGCATCTCCAATACCTAGCATGGTGGCTGAGAGCAGATGTTCAATTCATGTTAAGGGAATAAGTGTCACACATATTGAATTATAGTTTCATGGTGATTAATAATAAATGGAAGTAGTTCCTGTAAATAACTGTAATTAGCATGTCTGTGGTCAGGTAAGTAGGGGATAAATTACTCAGAGCAGAAAGTTGTAGTGAGCCTCTTCTAAGGTCCCCAAAATTCAGAATCAACCCCAAAAGTGGGGAAAGAAAACAGGGCACAGACAGTGGACTGGGCTCAGCAGCTTTTAGGGCCGGGTTGCACCTGCAGGAGGGAGGAGGCCGAGGCATTTCATTCTACTTCACCTTATACTTCCAGTGCAGTGTAGCATTTAGAGTGAGGGGGCTGAAATATATGGCATGCAGGCTTTCCCAAGCCAGCATCGTCCCAGTGTCTTCCTGATACTGATAAAAATGGAAGTTTTTGTCCATTCATTCAGTTAGTGCCAATGATCAGGAACTGTGTTATGCACTTGGAAAACACAAACTAATAAAATGTATTCTCTACCATAAAAGAAGTTAAATGTGTCACAGGCAATTATATTACATATGTGTGAGACCTGACAATAGAGGTTACGTATAAAGAGCTTCCAGAGCAAAGACGGGAAGAAGTGGCTGCAGGGAAAGTAATGGGATCACAACAGTTGACATTTGAGCCGGCCAAGTGGAACACCAGAAGGCAAGGAAGAATATTCTATCTAGAAGAGCAGAGAAACAGCAGGTGCAAAGACACAGAGGAGCAATAGTTTTGATTGAAATGAAGTGGGAAGGTGTAAGGGATAATAAGGCTGTGGGAAGGGAAAGAAAAAGAAACAATTTTAAAGATGAAATTCATTACAAATAGGTGGCCCTGGAGTCACCTGAAGGAGATGCTGGGGAGCAGGGCCATGGTGAGGCCCCGGGCTTTTGGAACACCAGTAGCCAAGAAGTTGCAAGAGATGAGGAGCACAGGGTCCTGAAAGGGGAGTTGGAAAACACTAAGGACAAGCTTGATTTCTTTTCTTTATCCTTTCACATACTATATAAAAATTATTTTTATAAGCTCTTCTTAGGCCCTTAACTCCTTGCTCAGAGTGGAGAGGCAAGCAGTGGCTCTGTGATAATGTGACAGTGCCCATGGGGAAGGGAAACTCAGACCAACCCAGGCACTGCGAAGGCAGCTGCACAGGAGGGCGCCTGCTCCCAGAATCATTAACTCTCTTCTGAAATCATCCCCTGAGGTGCCATGCCCTCACCCACACATACACACACACCCTCTCTAAAGCAGAAGCAAGGTCAAGAGCTGGGGATTTCCAGTTCCTCAGGGTCCAGTGGGCAGCCCACCCTCCTCCCAATTCCACCTGCGTGCTGAATGGAAGATCAATCTAGATGGCTAACAGGCCTGGCTCTGGAGTAATCAAGTTTAGAAAAAGACATTTACCTTTCCACATGGGACTTCAAATGGAGTCCATTTATAAGTCCTACTACAATTTAGATATTAAAAGTAATTAAAACAAATCTTTACTAGCAATTTACTTAAATTATGCATATAGTGTCTCTCAGTAGGTACTCTTTAAGACTAGAGTTTAGCTACCAATCAAGCAATCACCCTGGAATTTAATTTAGATAACAGTTTGGCTCAAAACTCCACATTGCTCCATATTCAAGGAGGACAGCAGAGCTAATTCAGTGGGAAAGTCCAGTCAGGACTGCGGTCAGGCACGTTAAGGGCTATTTAAGGCTGCTGTGGGCAGAGAATTAAACATTAAAGATATTGCAATGACAGCAGGAATGATGAATATTTACTGACCACTTCTGTGGGTCAGGCATTTTCCTATTCAATTATGTCTTTGAATTGTCCAGAAAGTACAGCAGCACATATGCACCCACCATCCAAAATTAACAAATGATATTTTGTCATATTTGTTCTAGATTTTTCTCTCTAAAAACTTACAAATAAATTTATCTTTTCTAAATATCATTTCCCTCTTTCTCTCCTCAGAGTCAGCCACTATGCTATGAATCTGGTGTATATTCAGTAATATTTTTATATTTTACTATGCTTATATGTACTTGTAAATAATATTATAGAGTATTGGTTTAGGTTTTTGTTTTATTTCTTGAAATTCTCTTTTTTCAACTCAAATGTATGACCTGATTAATCAGTTCCATGGCACTTATCAACTTTGACCATGCCACGAAATTTATTCATTTGTTTTGTTTATTATATATTGTCTTCTTATCATTACACTATAAAAGAAATAGAAGAAATTTTTCTGCTTTATTCAATAATGCATTCTGAGCATATAAACAGTACCTATAATATAGTAGATACTTAACAAATATTTGTGGAATAAGTAATAAAAGTTCAGTTAATTATTTAACTTTTTTGATTTATTGTTATTCAGTTATAGTTGTCCCATCTTTTTCCCGATTGCTCTCCCCTGTCCTGTCCCTCCCACTCCCACATCAATCCCCTCCTACTGTCCATGTCCATGAGTCCTCTATTCGTGTTCCTTGGCTTGCCCCTTCCCCTCCTTTTCCCCATTATCCCTGTCCTCCATCCACTCTGGTCACTGTCAGTTTGTTCTTTATTTCCAAGTCTCTGATTCTATTTTGCTCTTTTGTTTTGTTGATTAGGTTTCACTTATAGGTGATACCATATGGTATTTGTCTTTCACCACCTGGTTTACTTCACTTAGCATAACACTCTCCAGTTCCATCCATGCTGCCATGAAGGGTAGGAGCTCCTTCGCTCCTTCCTTCTTTCTGATGCATAGTATTCCATTGCGTAAATGTACCACAGTTTTTTCATCCAGTCATTTACTGATGGGCACTTAGGCTGTTTCCAGCGCTTGGCTATTGTAAATAACACTGCTATGAACACTGGGGTGCATAGGATCTTTTGAATTGATGATTCAGGATTCTTATAGTCCCAGCAGTAGGACTGTGGGATTGAAAGGTCGTTCCATCTTTAGTTTTTTGAGGAAATTCCATACTGTTTTCCACAGTGACTGTACCAGTCTGCATTCCTATCAATAGTGCACTAGGGTTCCCTTTCTCCACAACTTTGCCAACACTTCTTGTTTGTTGATTTATTAATGATTGTCATTCTCACCAGTGTGAAGTGGTATCTCACTGTGGGTTTAATTTGCATCTCTCTAATGGCTAGTGATATTGAGCATTTTTTCATGTGTCTTCAGGCCCTCTATATGTCCTCCTTGGAGAAGTGTTTGTTCAGGTCCTTTACCCTTTTTTTAATTGGATTGTTTGTCTTCCTGGAGTGAAGTCCCCTGAGTTCTTTATATATTTTGGAAATCAAACTTGTGTCTGACGTATCATTGGCAAATATGCTTCCCATATGGTTGGTTCCCTTTTCATTTTGTTGATATTTTCTTTAGCTGTGCTGAAGCTTTTTAGTTTGATGTAGTCCCATTAGTTTATTCTTTCCTTTATCCCTTGCCCTAGGGGATATATTGGTGAAAATATTGCTGCGTGGGATGTCTGAAATTTTCCTGCTTAAGTTTTCCTCTATGACTTTTATCATATCACGACTTACACTTAAGTCTTTTATCCATCTTGACTTTATGTTGGTGTACGGTGTAATTTAGTGGTCAAGTTTCATTTTTTTGCATGTAGCTGTCCAGATCTCCCAAAACCATTTGTTGAAGAAGCTATTTTTACTCCATTTTATATTCCTTCCCCCTTTATCAAATATTAACTGACTGTATTGACACAGGTGCATTTCTGGGCTCTCTATTCTATTCCATTGGTCTATGTGTCTGTTCTTATGATATTTATGCATCTTCCAGAATTTATTTATCCATTTCTGTACTAGGGTTTATTTGGATTATTTCTAATTTTTGATATTGCAAACAACATTGCACAAAGTCCTGTACACTTACACATGTCTCTCTGAGGCATTTACTTAGAGCAGATAACTAGGTCATAGGATATGTGTACCTTAAACTTTACTGAAAATTATCAATTTACTCACCAAAGAGGTTTACCACCTTTCACTCTTACTGCCTTCCTACTTGTGCATTAACACATGGCATTATCATATTTTTTCTTTTTCCAATCAGATAAAGTAAAATGACATGTCAGTTTTCTACTAATTTACATTTTCCTGATAACTTACTACTGTGGCTGAATGCGTCTTCGTGCATGTCCTGGCTCTCTGGATTTCTTCTTCTCTGTGGGACCTATTCATATTCTTTGCCCATTTGATGTCTATTATCTGCCTTTAAAAAATAACTTATAAGGGTTTTTGATCTGCCACATATGCCAATATCTTCTATCAGGATGTGGCCTAGCTTTGTTTTGGAATCTTTAGTCATTCAGATTTCTAATTTCATTAGTTTTCTATTACCCTAATCCATTTGTTTTTCCTTACCCTAATGTCATAAAGATATCCTCCTATATCTCTTATCACCTACCTACCTATTTATCTTATAATTATATTTCTTATATACAGTTATAAACTTTCTTTTTCACATTTGGTCTCTAATCCATCTTAAATTTATTTTTATAAATGCTGTAAGGTAATAACCTAATTTTACTTTTTAACAAAAAAAAAATCCCACAAAGAGTCCATTCTTTCTGTACTGATGGCAGATACCAAGGTCCCATATACATGTGAACACTTTCCCAGCTACTTATTCCATTCTATTTGTTGTATTTGTCTATCCCTGTGCTAATTCCAAATTCTCAACTGTCCCATGCACTGAAACCATGTCCAATTTAATATACGAATAAATCCTTGATTTTTGCTTTTTTTACTTTATTTCAGAATTGTCTGGCTATTTATATGTCATAGAAAGCATTTTTCTATTACATTTTTAATAGGCTATTTCTGGTATATAAGAGGAGGAGAGACAATATCACCAGCTGGAGTCAGCTGACCTCAGTTCTATCACATACTGTCACCACAGGCAAGTTCTTTAATTTCTCTGTGACTCAGTTTTTTCAAATTTTGATGAGAATAATAACAGTGGTACTTCATAAGGTGGCTGTGAGAGGTAAATAAATCAACACATGCGAAGCACCCAGTGCATAGTAATCAAATCTGTTAGCTTTTATTATAAGATTATTAATTTGCATAAATTGATTTTATATCTAGCAGCCTTGCAAACTCTCTTGTTAGTTCAAATAGTTTGTAGATTATCTTAAATTTTCTTTTTACTAATAATATGATCCATAAGTAAAACCTAACTTGGTTTCTTTCTTCTTCTTCCTTATATCTATAAATATTTCTCTTTCTTGTCTTACTATAGTCTCCAAGATTAAGAGTATCATCAGTAGAACAGAAAAAAGGAATATTCCTGTTTTACTCTCTTTGAAAGATATATTCTGAAGTTTCACCTTTAAGATTCATGTGGCTATTATTTGTTATTAGATAATTATAGGTTAAGAAAGGCCCATTTTGTTCTTAATTTGATGGGAGTTTTTTGTTTTGTTTTATTTTTATATTTTTATTAAATTAATAGGGTGACATAGGTTAATAAAATTATATAGGTTTCAGGTGTACAACTCTATAATACAGCATATGTACATTGTATTATGTGTTCACCACTCCAAGTCAAGTCACCACTGCTTCCATCACCCTTTATTCACCGATGCTCTCTTCTACCTTCCCCCCTCTGGCTATCACCACACTGTTGTCCACATCCATAAGCTTTCTCTCTTTTTATTTTTTACTTTTTGCTCAATCCATCCACACCCCCCACCAAGACCCACCACTCCCCCACAGAGAGCTATCAGCATGCTCTCTATGAGTCTTTCTCTATTTTCTTTGTTAGTTCATACTGTTCATTAGATTCCACATATGAGTGAATTATATGGTATTTCTATTTCTCTGTCTGGCTTATTTCATTTAGCATAATGCTCTCCAGGTCCATCCATGCTGTCACAAAGGGCAAAATTTCTTCTTTTATATATAGCCAAGGGGTATTCCATTATGTAAATGTACCTCAGCTTTTTTATCCACTCATCTACTGATGGATGCTTGGGCTGTTTCCAAATCTTGGCTATTGTACATAACACTGCAATGAACATAGAAGTACATATATTCTTTTGCATTAGCATTTGGGGTTTTCTTTAAATTCCCAGAAGCAGAATCGCTGGGTCATAAGGCACATCTATTTTTAATTTTTTGAGGAACCTCTACCCTGCTTTCCACAGTGGCTGCACCAATCTGCACTCCCACCAGCAGTGAACAAGGGTTCCCTTATCTCCACATCCTCACCAAACTTGGTGTTCGTTGATTTATTGATGACTGCCATTCTGACAGACATGAAGTGATATCTCACTGTGGTTTTAATTTGCATTTCTCTGATGATTAGTGACATCAAACTTCTTTTCATATATCTTTTGGGCATCTGTATGTCCTCTTTGAAGAAGTATCAATTCAGCTCCTGTGCCCATTTTTTAATAGGATTTTTTTTTTGGTGTTGAGCTATATAAGCTCTTTACAAATTTTGGATATTTAACATTTTAGATGTATCATTGGCAAATAACTTCCCCCACTCAGGGGGATATCTTTTCATTTTGTTGATAGTTGCCTTTTCTGTGCAAAAACTTTAGAGTTTGATGTAATCTCATATGTTTATTTTTATTTTTTCTTGTCCTAGGAGATATACCAGAAAAAAATACTGCTATGAGAAATGTCCAAGATCTTATTGCTTGTGTCTTCTTCTAGGATTTTTAAGGTTTCCAGTCTAATGTTTAAGTCTTTAATCCATTTTAAGTTTATTCTTGTGTATTGTAAGAAGGTGGTCTAATTTCACTTTTTGGTGTCTATCTGTCCCATTTTCCCAGCACCATTTATTGAATAGACTATTTTTGCCCTGTTTTGTGTTCTTGCCTCCTTTCTCAAATATTAATTAGCCATTAAGGTGTGGGTTTATTTCTGGGGTCTCTATTCTTTCCCATTGATCTGTATTTCTTTTTTATGCCCATACCATGCTGTTTTGATTACTATGGCCTTGAAGTATACTTTAATATTAGGTAGCATTATTCCTCCAACTTTGTTCTTCTCAAGATTGTTGTGGCTATTCAGGTTCTTCTATGGAATCATCTGGTTCAGCATTTTGTTTTGGCAAGTTTTTTTGTATTACAACTGATTTGATTTCATTGGTTGTAACTGAGCTGTTCTTGTTTGAGTCTTGGAAGATTTTTTATTTCTATAAATTTATCCACTTTTTCCAGATTGTCACATCCATTGGCACGTAGTTGTTCATAATAGCACACTACCTTTAAAGGATAATAAATTTATACCTTTATATATTATCTTCTTTACTTGCTGTTAGGAATGCCACATATGAATGCCATTAGAAAATGTATACCTCATTAAAATAGCTTTCTAATTGCCATTTTAAGTCATTTAATTTCAAATTTTTATATATTAATTAAAAATTACCAATGGAAAAATTTATAGTTTACTCATTGTCACTGGTATTATAGGTTAGGTAATTAAGGATAAATAGCACTAAAACTGGTCTAATTTTAGTTACCAGTGAAACTCAGTAAAGAACTTTAACATTTTCATTGGAACTTTGAAAGCTCTCCTGAGATGCCACAAATTTTCCCCAATCTTCACTTTCCATTCTGAATTAATGGTTCCAATGGCATTTTTCATGTTATTTTTGGTTGCAAATTCATATCTATTATAAAATATGTTTATATAGGTAGTTAATTCACCAGGACAAGATAAACAAACATGTTTGAAAATTGGACAAACTTAATGGTGGGCTTCAGATTTAAATGTTAAAGAAAAATAAAATCAATACAGTTGAACTGGAAATAATAGAAGACAGGTGTTTTCAAAGGCTTCAAAGAATTTTGTTTTATTATATCAGGTTAGTTTAAATTTATACTCTTTCAGTATATGCAGAGTTTGCATTTACTTTTAATTTCCTTTAACTAATGTTTCATTTTAATATTTTATTTGAAAATTTAAGAGTCTGAGTAAAAGGATGAGCTTTTCCCTAGTCCCAAACAAATTTAGTGTCGCATGTACCCCTTGAAGGCTCCCAAGTATCTCTTCTCCAAAGACCCCTCCACTGCCTTGCTGCTCACATCTCTGACAGCTCTTCCCTTCTCCCCACTTCCCTGACTTGTGTCTTGACTGGTTGTGCATTGTGACCCACCCTCCTTCAAACCTGGCAAAGACCCCGCCACTAATGCCTCTGTGAACAAAGCAGAAAGCATCCCAGAGACCACCTGCTATTCTGTTTCTAAAGCCTAGCTTGGAGGTCAAGAGCAGACTCCTCCCCCACCCCCACTTCCTTAGCCATTTTTATTCAAATCCATACTCCTGCTACAAACTTCTCTTCACCCAGTTTTTACCATTGGGTGTCTGTAGGAGATCGTTCTGCATGGTGTGGGCCCAGCTCCCACTCGGAGAGGCACAGGACCCACGCAAATGGAAAGATTCTCCTGTGGGGTATCAGGCCTGCAATGTACCTAGACCACTTTGAGACTTGCTTTTGCTAAAACTCCCCCACCCTGAATTGAGACAGCAAGTGCTTACTGTAACTTCCTAAAATCCATGCTAAACGGTCCAAGGATGAGTATACCGGTTCAACTACTTTTCCCTTTTCATTTGCAAATATCCCTCTTCTGTGATGTGATTAGCGGCATTGGCTCCTTTGTTTGCTGTAAAAGGTAACCACCTAAACCCAACCTGTGCATAGTAAATGAGGACCATCATGTAATGTGTCGAGAAACCCAATAAAGGCTGGTCACAGCAAGGGCCAAGGCTTTTGCTCCTCTTGAGAGAAAAGCCATGCTCGCCCTTTTCCTCCACAGGACTCGGTAGTCCATTGAATATCTCATGTCTCATCCACAAAGTGGCGGACCCCACAAGCTGGGGTCCATATCAGCTGGTGCCCATGAACAGGAACCAGGGCTACAAGCCACCATTGTTGACAACACACCAACTCGGTTGGAGTATGCACGCATTAGCCCAGGTAAGGGCTGACGACAATGAGTGCTTTTCAGTAAGGTCGTAAGGGTGTGTTGGATTTCAGAGGAAAAGGGTTTTCTTCCTAGGTCACTCTCTCTTGCGACTACTTTGCAACTGTACATTCTTTAGTAAACAGGAGCCTTGCTCTCTTTCCCAAGTATTTGCCGCAACCTCAGGGGCTCAGGTGGAGCAGTTAAGAGCCACAAGGGTGCTTGCTGCAACACTGTAAAAATACCTACAAGCTGATCCCCGTGGCACAATCCCCAACTAGGTCTAGGCTTGGGAGAAAGAGCAAAGCTTTTCCCTTTAATCAGCTTTAAAAACATCAACTAGTTACATGACAATTTACAAGCATCTCAGCAAATTCTTTCTTTTAAGCCACCTCTTGTGGTCCCTTCAGTTCTTCCTTTTCCCTCCATCCACCGGCATAAGGGTTTAAAGGTGCAGGCAGAGAAAAGGCAAAATTGAGACTGGTTTTGTAGTCACTGTGCTTATGGTGGGAGGAATTTCAGAAAAAGTTTCTTTTATTTGTTAAAAAATTTCTTTAAAGGTTTCTGCGAATCCTCCACTGTGGGGAATGGGCTCTCCGGGGAGCAAAACAAGCCTCAAAGCAGCCTAGGTACACTGCAGGCCTGATTCCCCACGGGAGAGCCTATCCGAGGGCACGGGTCCTGTGCATCTCCGAGTGGGAGCTGGGCCCACGCCATGCAGAGCGGTCTCCTACAGGTGTCCATTTTAATATTATGCTTTAAGGGTCTCTTCAAAGTAAACATGTTTATTTAATCATAATCTTAGGGATGCCTGTATAGGTAACACCATTTCTCATCTTTAAAAAGGAAATCATAGATATTCTGCTGTTTGTCCAAATTTCAAACACAAAATTAAAAACAAAATCAGGTTTATACTGAAGTGTTTGAAACATGCCTTCTTTGACCTTTTTATGGGAAATGTTGCATGTGAAACAGACACATGGCTGTGGGTGTGCAGCACTTTGTAAGCCACATTCACCACATTCCCTGTGAGGGAAAGACAGACCGCTCCAAGGAGAGACTAACTTTGTTTTCTTTATACTGCATATTTAAAAATGATAGATGATGAGCCCTGGCTGGCGTAGCTCAGTGGATTGAGCGTGGGCTGCGAACCAAAGCATCGCAGGTTCGATTCCCAGTCAGGGTACATGCCTGGGTTGCAGGCCATGACCCCCAGCAACCGCACATTGATGTTTCTCTCTCTCTCTCTTTCTCTCTCCATTCCCTCTCTAAAAATAAATAAATAAAATCTTTTAAAAAATTATAGATGAGATGAAAATACTCACTTGGCTTTAAAATTTTTTAGAAATGCTACTAAGAAGAAAGATAAATAAAATGTTAATATTTTCTATGGTTAAAATATACTTTTCAGAGCCTGAATATTTTCAGTGATTTGACTTGTATACTGTCTTTATAAACAAAATTAGCTTGTGTATATATATGACCCCTTGAGAAATTAGCTGAGGAAGTTGATGAAAATAACTAATGTGCATTTTGTTTAAAATCAACATTTCAAACGAAATTTTCATATCCTTGATATGGGAAGTGTTTTCCATTTGTGTTTGACCCGCTCACGACAGAGACAACGTGCATTCTAGGCACCACTGCAGAGCAATAAGTCTGAGAGCGTGTCTACTGAAATCCACTGCGTTCCCCTCTATCCGTAGATCAGGCCTGACAGAAATATAATGCAAGAAACAAAAGCAAACCATATATGTAATTTTAAATTTTCTAATAGCCACAGTAAAACAGGAAAAATAAACCAATATAAATTTTAATAATACACTTTATTCAAACCAACATGTTAAAATGTACTTTTTTGCCATGTGTTCAAATCAATATATAATTATTGTGACACTTTCTATTTTTTTCTCACTAAGTTATGACATCAGTATGTGTTTGATACTTACAGGACAACTGAAATATCAGACCAACTCTGCACATCCTCACAGCCACATGTCTAATGGCTTCCCTATCAAACAGCAAAGCTCTTCTATTTATCTCAACTCTACAACTGCTACTGATAAATCACATGGTTAAAAACTTACAGGTTTAATCCTGAACATGCATATAACTGTAGAGAAAAGGAAGCATATATATGTAAGAAAATTAAAGATCTCACCTGCTGAAGTAAACAATAGATTCTATTTTTAGTTACATTTAATAACCATTTTTTTATTTCTAATTTTATAACATTGAATTTTTGCTTGATGACACTGTGATTCTGTGCTAAAAAGATTATCAACTTTCAGATGGTAATTTGAACAAGAGTTCTTGAAGTACACTAGATTTTTTAAATTTCCACCATAAAAGTTACTACTATTCTTAAACAAAGTTCAGAACCATGTTTAAGAGAGATAGGCTTTTAATATAGAAAACAATAGAGGATATAGATTTCACAGTTACAGGGTAATCCTTTTAACTAGAAAGCCTTAGCAATCTTAGATAATAGTTGACAAAAAAAAAAAGCAGCAATCAAAAGAGCACCTAGAGTAACTCATCAGTCTGTGTACTACACTGTTGGAATGATTGCTTTGGTTGTAGCATGCCCACATGTTATGTTTAGTGGCTTACCACCTTCCTGCAGACCATTTACTATCTAAAAACTTTTTCTTTGGATTTTGCTATTTTACATTTCTACTCCTTTAGCAATTCTAACTAATCTTTGATATTGGTATCCAGCTTCTATAAAGTTGTCCTGAGAGAATGAACTGGGTAAATATGCTCAGTATTTGTGTTTATTTAGACAACACCACTAAGCTGGCTTGTCCAAAATTCTGTGATCAAGTCATTCAGTGCTTTAAACATTATTGACTTGGGGTTCAATAAAATTAGATGAAGAGTAACTTACAAACACCAGCACGTGGTGGTCAGGTGAGCACACACACGTATACACACACACACACACACCTCTCAGCAGTAACAAAAGGTCAGAAAACCTCTGAAATATGTAGTATGTGGTCAAGCACATACTGTGCTTGACCACATACTACATAAACCGAGCATTTAAATGTTCTAACACTCTTTAAATCAAAAATATTATTTCCACATGGTTAAAATGACCAATAAAGTAAATGTATGCCCACTGTGCAAAACTAAATAAGGGTAACAATCTGTTGTATGTGATGTGACCTTCCTCTTTTAAATCTGATAATGCAGGTCTTTTCATGGCCACACAAGATACAACACTTATTTTCGTCAGGCAATATCATTTTGTTCATTTTTTTCTTAAAGTGTTCATTCAGCCTACTCAAAGTAATGGGACACTATGCCTTCAGTGGTTAAGACAACAGTTATACACAAATTAAACATGATATATAACCCAAAGTACTTCAAATGTTGTTTTTAAGATTTTTTTCTGGGCATTTCTGTTACTTTTCATGAGTTTTACTTTAAAGATCTTTGGCCTCCAGGGACCCCTGGGAAGGTGCTAAGGGGCCTGCAGGGCCAGTGCCAAGTGAAGTGAGCTGTGAGAACTGGGGCCTCCAAGGTCCTGAACATGGTGGCCCATCTGGAGCCAAACATCTGCAACCTACAGGAGGAAGTCTCAGGCCCTGGAGATACAAGAAGGGGTTGGCCAGCCATTGGGCCCCTGCCCTTTGCCCTTTGCCCTTTGCCCTTGTTTCTTCATTCACTGGACTGGTGCCTGCCTGTCCCACCTCCCCACCTTCTGGTGCTTCCCTCTCCCTCACATACACCCCACCCCCTCAAGCCCAGCCCATTTGCGGCTTTCTCTATAACATCACAAGGCCCTGGCTGAAGTTAGTTCAGTGCCTGCTAGACCTTGAGAGGAGTGGAAAGGAAAGGAGAAGCTCTCCTTGTTTCTACTCCATTGTCAGAGTCATTTGGCACACAACTAGCTCTGGATGGGCAATGTGCTTTTTAAGTTTTGACTGTCATTCTGCCACTCACTACCTTCCCTTGCCCGGTAGTCATCACACGGTAGTTTTTCCTGCCCACAGTGATGATGCCCCTCTTGGCTGGGACCACCCTGATGCTCCTGTACCTTCCATGGACCTTGGTCACAAGTTATTCCACCAGGATCATGATCCTTTACTATCTGGCTTTGCATGGCACCAAGAAGGCATCTCCTGTTCACAGACCACATGCTCTCCTCTAGGGATCCTCCTTTTGGTGAACTGGAAGGACTCACCAGGCTCAAATTGCATACACCCTGCCCCTGGCCACTTCAGCTGGGCAGGTCCCTGCTTCCATCACATTCAGGGCACCTGCCAATATGACTTCTCAGCCTACTTCAGATGATGATGACATGGAAAGGGACATTATTGCCCCTTCCTATGCTGCCATAATCACATTTTCTCCAGATTCCTGTACAAGGTTCCTGCCATTTGACAAAAGCCACTACAGTGTGGGGCACAGGCGTCCTGCAGTTCCCTCCACTAGCCCACCTGCATTAAAGGACCCCTGCCCTGCCTCTAACCATCCCATTGGCCCTGACACCACACTTCAGCCCACCTTAGGGACCCCTGATGGTCAGCAGAACAGAACCTCTCTCCCCAGTACTCCTGTTAGAACAGGACTACACCTTATGGGTTCTGCAACAAACAGCACCTCCACAAACTTCAACCCTGCAGTTGGCACTGAGGAGGCTATGGACACCATGCCCCCACCATAGGCTGTCCCTGGTCTCTATTGAGACAGCCACTACTGCTGGCATTAGAGTGGGCACCAAGATGCTAACACCAGGGACAGAAGCTCGCTGTTTGCCAGTATATCTGTAGGCCCACTTGTTGTGATGGGTCCTCCAGCTCCCATGGATGGTAGGAGCTATCAGGTCAGTATTTCCACCTTAGGCCCCACTCATTCATAGGTTCCCAGGACATCTATGTTACAGATGGACTTAGGAAGTCACGAAGCTGCTGGACATAGAAGCTGAGAAATGCCTGAGTTAAATGGCAAAGTGATCATTCTGCATCTAAAAAGTGGAGTGAAGGATGTGGAATTCTATATTATTTTTCCTTTCTTTTTTTTATTTCTCTATTTCTTAATTTTTTTTCATATTGAACATACATTGCTTGTGTAATAAAAAGTTCTTATGTTTTCATAAAATGGCAAAAAGCAGTCTGTTTACATTAATCAAAAGATAATATCCTGATGCAAGGAAACCTACCTCGGGAAATAACAGCCACACTCCAAACTTTGCTGCCTGTACACACAATTCTGATATCACACTTTAAGGGAATTGAGTTTTTATCATGAGTGGATCTTAATGTAGATACATAGATTTTTTTCCTAATTCAATCCCTACAGAGTAGTTTACACTGAACACTGAACAACAGTACACATTGAGGCAGATGTCAGCGAACTACAGACTATGTGATATGTTTTGTAGAACAATACAAGTTTTTTAAAAAGTTGATGGGAATAAGCCACACCCACTTGTTTTTGCTTTCAAACTGTAATGGCAGAATTGAGTAGTTGGCAGAGACCAAATGGTTCACAAAGCCTGAAAAATTTATCATCTGGCTCTTCACAGAAAAAGCCTGCCCATCTTGGCATACATCATACTAAGTCCCTCATCTTACAACTTTCACTCTACAGGCAGTGGGGAGGCAGGCCAAAGATGCTTTTGGGGAAAAAAAAATAAAACACCTTTTACACCTCCCTAATCTCTGTTCCTCTACTTTCTCTCTTCCCTGTGGTCTTTCCTCTCCTCTTTCCTTCCCCCTTGCCTTGTTCCCTTTCTCTTCTCTTATTCTTTTTCCCCCTTACTGTTCTATATTTTTAAAATAGCAATGCAAAAATCTCTTCCTCCAATTAAATCAAAAGGGAAACTGGTCAGGATTTTCTCTGGTTGTGCCAGGTGCTATACTAATTACTTCATTCAAAATTCATTCACTCATCAAATGCGTATTGAACACTGTATGTCAGGTACTGTCCTAGCTGATTGAACCAAATAAAGATTCCTGCTCTCAAAAAGCTTACAATGTAATGGAGGGAAACAAACTAAGAAATAGAGCAAATAAAGAGAGATGGCAGGGGTCAGATTTTGGAGGCCCTGCTAGGCTTCAATCTGATGGAAGTGAGGAGCCACTGAAGAGTTTTGAGCTGATGAATTAAGGTCAAAGGGTGGTATGTGGGATCAGACCAACTGGATTTTACAATGTAAAAGTGCTTCATCAAAAACCTGTATTTAAAGCCCTGGCTGGCATAGCTCAGTGGATTGAGCGCAGGCTGCGAACCAAAGCATCGCAGGATCAATTCCCAGTCAGGGTACATGCATGGGTTGCAGGCCACGGCCCCCAGCAACCGCACATTAATGTTTCTCTCTCTCTCTCTTTCTCCCTCCCTTCCCCCTCTAAAAATAAATAAATAAAATCTTTTTTAAAAAACCTGTATTTAATGATAATGTATGACATTATCATTATTTTAAACATTTCATGATTTTTAGATCACTAGTATATCTATTTAATATTTCATAGATTTTTAGATAAATCCTATTCCTTTGTAATAAAAACTATGTGGATGCTACAGAGCCAGACTCCTGGATTTTGTTCTTGAATCACCATAAAATTAAATTAAATTAAATTAACCTACATTTTTAAATATTAGGCTTGACTCAAATGAACCTAAGGACCTTTAGATTTATTCACTCTAGCCCCAGACATTAGGGGCTCAACATTATGTTCCTTCTCTCCTATAGAGTCTCACATTATATTCTTTAAAAGACACTTCATCACTTGAGTCTTGAGTCTTTTTTTTTCTGCTGACTGGTAGACAGATTCCCAAACTCAAATCCTATCTTACACCCTGTAAGTGCTATCTTCTGTAATATAACTGATGAGAAAGATAGTCACAGAGAAGGATTTGCTAATGAAATGTTTCTTCTTACTCTTTGGTGACAAATTAGGTAGTTCCAGCCACTCAGCATAAAACCTAAACAACATAAAAATAATCACACAAATTTGATCTCTAGTCTATTGGTATCAAGTGGTTAAACCAGACAAATTGACCCAGGTTTATATGTAAATAATATTGACAAATTTAAATATATACATGTCTATATAATCAACATATAGAAATGCAGTCAAAAAATTTTAAATCAATCAGCCCAGACATTTACTGCATTTTTTGAGTGGCCACTAGGCACTACCTCAGGCCCTGGGAAGTCAATGTTGAGAATAAAAGACCCAGGACCTTGTTCTCATTAAGCTAACAGCCCATTAGGGAAACCAAGCAATAAATACATAATTAGAAGTGTTAAGAGAGCCATGAAGAAGGAGAGAAGGTACAAGACTGCTCTTCGCATGACATCAAACCCCAGTGTGGTACAGGGAGGACTGTCAATGAGCCTGCCCTGTGCAACTTGAAGAACAGTACAAGTTATCAAGGAAATGAGCAAAGAGGTGGAGAAGGAAAGGGAAGAACCTGTGCAAAGGGTTTCATGCCGGAGTGAATCCAACACAATAGGGGAAAAAGGGGAGAGAAGTCTGGTGTGACTGATGGAGAGCAGGTCATGTTGGGCTAAAGGGTTTGGATCTACCTCTAAGAGCAGAGAGAAGCCCCAGGGGGTATTTTTAGAATGGAGTGACATACCTCATTCCCATTTTGAAAAGCCAGTGTGGCTACTGTGTGAAGAATGGGTCAGAATAGAACAAGAAATGGAAGCATTTAGGACACTATCGTCATCCTCCAGAGGAGCAGGGCCGGGGTGTGGATGCAGGTGGAGGAAGTGGAACGGGCCGAGGTGAACAGATTCAAATCAGTAGGGACTGGGTGTGGGAGATGAGTGAGGAGCAGGAGTAAATGATGAGCTCTCATTTTCTGACTGGAGGATGTTAGAGTCATTCACTAAGATAGGGAGCAAGGAGAAGGTGCTACTTCACACCAGACCCCACTTCAAGAGTGTTTTAGGGCTGGAGGTGGGAGTGGAGGTCCATTTCAGCACCACTTCTCCCTCCCAACTTGATTTCTTGATTGCAGAGGACTTTATTTCATTGGTCCATTTTTACTAAAGGTATGAGTAGCATGTTATCCTTGTAACTAGAGAAGAAGAGATGCCTTTTGAGAAGGGCAGGAGAAGAGGGAGGGAGGCTCTGAAGGCAGAGCTTCCCAGAGAAGGCTTAGCACTGCATTCAGTGCAACAGGAGGCACAGGAACCAGAGGGGACATCATGAAAGATGCCACTGACCCACAGAAGGTGCAGATGGAGGAACATTCTGATTACTTTACAACTTTGCTGAGAGCTCACAATGTTCTAACTGCAACATTTCCCTTCGTACTTTCCTTTCTCAGTGAATGGGTGATGCATCTGTTGACTACACCATAAAGATAACAGGACTAGGAAGGGAGGGCTGCTTTTCTCATTCAATTGTCTTTCTAAAGCCCTCTCCCTGGGCCAAGCACTCATGTTGCTCGTGGGTCACCGGCCAGCAGTGACCACGGAACGCTGTGGATGGCTCGCCGAAACACACGCGAGAAAAAACACACATACACAGAGACAGACTAGTTTCTGTGGGGAAGTAGGGACGGAATGGCCACCCCCCCTAGTGGGGGGCGCGCTGATTTACCGTCCATACCTGCTTTTATTGGGCTCATTCTGCATAATAATTCAGGTAAAGTACAGTACTCATTAGGGGGAAGTAAGGAACCATAGAAAACAAAGAACTCTGCCGGTCTATTGAGTTGGGGGGTCAAAGAGCTGTAAGACTGAGGAACAAAATAACTTCCTCCTAAGACCCTTCTCTTTCAACTGAGAGCATTCTAAACAAAGAAGGTTTCACAGTAATTTACATGTTCTTTCTTAGGCCTGATCACCCCGGGGAATCCGCACTTCTCAGTACAGAGCTGCACCACCCTGTCATTGTTTCAGGCTTAGGTGGAGCAAGGGAACTAAGGCAACTGGGAGACAAGGTTTTTTCCCAGACGCTGAGAACTCAGGCTATGTCAAAGCCAAGGAGCGAGGGTCCATCACCCCCTTTTGCTGCAGCCCCCCAAGTCCTTCTTTTGGGGGGCCCTCCCAAAAGTGATCGTGCCTGTCTTAGGTCATTCCCCCGTGGGGAATCTTACCTGTCTTTGGCTAACTGACCAAGCTTTTTGGGGGTTCAGTCATGAATAAAGCAGCAGAAGCAGCATTCCTGCCAGGAAGATAAGCTTTTGTCTCCTTGCTGGCTTACAGTTCCAAGGGCATTCCCTTAGCCTTAGCCTAGGTGGGGGTTTCAGCTTCTGATACCAGTCAGGGCGGTTCCCAACACACTCAGGAAGGAATGCTGAATTTATGGTTACAGAGAAATTGTTTCTGAGCGTGGTTAAATGTTCCCCATCTTTCTTTCACACAAAAGAGTACAAATACCAAGCTGCTAGATTATAAAATCATAGTTTATTTTAAAATTATATTACATATTATGATATACTAATTATGATGAAACATTTTGCAATAATACAAAGGCATTTGAATAATCAGTTGAGACTTTTTATGACTTCCTAATCAACCCCTAAGTAAACTCCCTAGTGGCTCTCAGGTGTGGTCTCTAGACCAAGAACATCAGCATCACTTGGGACCTTGTTAGAATGCAAATACGTGGGTCCCCATCTATGGAATCAGAAATACTGGAGGTGGGGCCTAGCAATCTTTTCCATAAGTCCTCCAGGTGATTCTGAAGCATGATAGCATTTGAGAACCACTACCTTAGAACACAGCTTCCCAACCTATTCACATCTTGGCAAAAAGAGAAAGTGACTGGGCATGTTGTACATTATCCCATGTTAAGAGGATGAGGCTGCCAGAGGCCGGAAGCCACCATCCCAGGGGCTCCAGCTGCCCTAGGCCCATCTGTAGTGCAGGCCCGAGAGCAGCTCACTTATACCCTTTCACAGCCCACCAGCAGGGAGACTCTAACCTGGAGACACTCACACTAGCACCAAAGGAAATGCATGTAAATGCTCACCTGAACACCTATCCACAGAGAAGAATGGGTCACCTGTGGTATGTTTCTGCATTGGAATTCCATTCACAGTTAAACTGAATTAATTGCAGCTACATGTTTCAGCACAGAAAAATCTCAGAAACAAGTTAAGCAAAAAAATAAAATAAAATAAAATAAAATAAAATAAAATAAAATAAAATAAAATAAAATAAAATAAAATAAAATAAAATAAATAAAATTAAATAAAATAAAATAAAATACAGCTTGTAGTTTGATAATGTTTGTAACATGCTGAACAACTGTTTGTGGCATGTCTACATGCAGTAAAAAGCCATTCATAGCTCTGGAGAAAGACGCCGAGAGGAAAGGGGATTAGGGATGTGAACCAATAGGCTTCTGCAATTTTTATTTCTTAAAAGAAAGCTAAAGAAAAGATAGCAATAAATTAAGATTTGACACAGAGTGATATATAGGTGTTTATATTACTTTTTATTTTTTCTGTATACTTGAAATATTTCCGTTGAAACCTGCTAACAAATTATCTAAGTTTTAAGGCTGGTTGTCACAACAGATCTTAGGTGTTAGGCCAGGTATTTTCTTTCTGGACCTCAGTTTTCTCATTTGCAAAACAGAAGAGGTTTTGTCCCATGACCTCTGAAGTCTAACTGCCTATTTCACCTTCTATGACAGATTTTGGTGCCCGAGTAGAAAAGTTCCCAGACCACTGCCGTTTCCCTCTCCATACACCTAGGCCACAGCCTCCTAGGCTATAGTGCAGCCTTGTTCCTGCCTAGCTGTCTGCTCTAATAGCCCTGTGTTTGCAATGTCCTCGGCAACTAGGATGGGGTCTAATAACACTTCACAAAGAAGGAATCATGGGATCTGTGTTTTAGATATATTTTAAGGTGAAAAGAACAAAAATAAAAACAGAAAGGTTTGGCACGAAGACAAGCTGTATGGGATTTAGGAAATGACTGAATTTGTAAGCAACTTTTCCTTGAAGGAGAATCTTATCCCTAAGCAGTGGATTTTGCTCAGTGGAAGAGAATTTTGAATCAGCATTACAGCAAGGTTCACTGCATTATTCCTATTCTTTGAGTATCACCACCACCTCCTTAACAACACCTCCACATCAGATATGACTCAACACAACTAACTAGCTGACTCTTTCCAGGAAGGAAAGTTTAGCTTATTAATTTTTTACTAATTCTTTTCAGCTCCCCTCAGGTTATGCCTTATATGGGCAATGCCCTTTCCAAATAGGTTTGTTTCTTAATCCTCCGAATGTGATCAGTCATTCAAGAACATGAACAGCATCATGTTGATGAACCACGCCTACAAAAGGTGAGGAATTTCAAAGAATTTATTAGTTACTACAACATATTTCAACTGCACAAAAAAGTAAACCCAACCACCAAGAGTTGTCACATCTTTTCAGGTTTTACTAACTTGCATATTCAAATCAGCAGGCCAGGTTAGAATGGAATTTTCCACCTCGTGAGTTGTGACACCATATCACAAGTTTGAGGGTGCCAGGCCCTTCTTAATGCATTTGTTCAATTTAATGTGGCAGGAAATATAATGTTGACTGACTAGGAATATGAATCAAAAAATAAGCAAATCTGGTTTTAGCTCCAAGACACACTAAGAAATCATCTCCTGGCCTCAGTTTCCTAATATGTGATATGTGCAAATTGGACGTTATTTATAAGGTCCCTCCAATCTCTGAAATCCTTTGGTTTTATGGAATAACCAAATAAACCAATTATTCTGGCCTTGTATATATAGTTTCAGTCTAAGTTTTATGTATTTTTTGTTTAAAATATAATAAATTCATTAATGAGTCATGTAGACTCCAGCTAGATTCAGTGCAGTGTGTATATATACATATTTACTTATTTGTATTTTATATATATGTTATTTGTGTTATATATATATATCATATATAATGATAGATATGATATATATATAACAGAAAGGAACATATACATTGTTGTGTATAATATATATACAGAAGGGAAAAATACACATTGCTTCTCACTTTTCATACAAAATAAATGCCCTGTATCTAGTATACATTAGCATACAGTTAATGCTTGCTGAATTAATTAATCAATAGCTTTAATAAATTCATATTATGTCAGGGAGCTGTGCTGGGTACTTATGACAATTTCTCATTAATCTTTTCAAGCCACTCTGAGAGGCAGATACTTCCTACCTGGTATGATCACAATACTGTTAAATACCAGTCAGGTTTCTAAGTCTCTCTTGGCACATCTCAGTGACAACATTAATACCCAAAAGATAGGCATATGCTTTGTAAATGAACTTTTTAAGAACTTCACCCCTGAGTATCACTCTAATAACTTATAGCCTCCATTCAACATTACCTACAACTTTATTCTTCTTAAGTACTTCTGTGGCATTTTCTGTTATTCATTGCCATGATATGTCTCTCTGGTGAGCAGCAAACAAAGCTAAAATTATGGGACCTAGAATGAGAATTAATCAGCAGGATCCACCCAGACCTTATTGTCCCTTAGATAAATACAGTTGACTTTTACTACCTTGTGGATGATTTACTTTGTGAATTACCTGTGGTACCTATTTTATCCTCACCAAACTTCTTGATATATTATACTAAGTACAACAACTTTACAACTTCCTTTAAGGGGGCTATTAGTCTGGTCAGAAAATACAGCCAATGATGTGCATTGGATTACAACAAAGTTATCTGACAGGGATTTTCATACCCAAATGGAAAAGACGAGAAATGTCGACTGAGGCTAGGGCAACTAGTAATGAGTTGAACAGCTGTACTCAAAAGGCTAGTGATTAAGAAAAAAATCTCAACCTGGATAAAGAATTGTGCCACGGGGTTCTGTTCTTGACCTTGCTCTGTTCCCAAATATTATCAATAATTTAGATAACAGATGATAAGGTCCTAAAATGTGAAGATGACAAAAAAAATTGAGTGGGATCATGGATTTTATAAACCAAAATATACTTGATGGTGTGAACAGAGGAATCCAGTCAAACACACTGAAACTTAACAGAGATAAGTTTATAACCCCAAAAAACAAACTTCCTGAGTATAGAATGTTAAAAAGTAAGTTTTGTCAGACTTTTAAAGAGACATAGAAACTTTCATTGACAGTAAATTTCATATGAATCAACAACACAGTAGGATTCCCTGAAAGGGAACATCTCTTTTAGCAATGATAGAAATAAGTAAGAAGTTCCTGCAAACACAAGTAACTGTCTCATGCAATTGAGGCCACAGGCCTGTTCTTCTCAGCGCTGGTAATTTACTTCCGTGCCACATTTGGTTTCTAGTGATGAACCTTAAAGACATACACAAAGTGGTGCTGAAACTTAAAGATGTGGACAAACTGGACTCAATTTCTCACACCAGAAGGGTCCCATGTCAGATGAAAAGACACTAAAAAATAAAAATAAAATTTGTAGAATAAGATATGTTTAGTCTAGAGGAAAGAAGACTTAAAGAAGGATATGATAGCTATCTTAAAATATTTTCAAAGTGGTTGTATGGAATAAAAACAGTCTTAATGTGAAGAACCCATAGAGGTCAAATGAGAACCAATAGGTCCAAAAAACCAGAATACTCTTTGTCATAGGAAATTTATGATATAACGTTATGAGATTATGAGCTCGCCCATTTTAGAAAGGAGGAAAACAGACTGAACACTGCTGGGAGGACGTTACATAGGGGATTAATATATCAGTGTGGGTTCTGTCTCAGTGAACTTTGAGATCTCTTGCAAACCTGAATAAAAATGAATTCACAATCTACAAGTTGCCTAAAAAAAGTGACATTAAAGACTTACTCATGTTACTCATGGTCTTAGCAAGACATGGTCTGAAGTTAAATCTGCCACCCACCCACTCCTTAAATATGTATATACATACGCACACATTAAAAAAAATCATCTTAATTTTTGTCAAGGTGAAATAACCAGCAAAGCCTCATAAGTTCAGATTCTACTATTTGAAATGTAATAATTCAAAGGGGAATAGGATCAAAGTTTGCCATCTCTAAGGCAAAAAAAAATGTTTGTGAAGTAAATTGTTAGTATAAACAAGATTTGAGGCTTTAGCAGGCTGTTCTGTGTGGCGTGGGCCCAGCTCCCACTTGGAGATGCACAGGACCCATGCCCATGGATAGGTTCTCCTGTGGGGAATCAGGTCTGCAATGTGCCTAGGCCACTTTGAGTCTTGCTCTTGCTAAAAAAAAACTCCCTCACCCTGAATTGAGGACATTTACTGCAAAGTAATTTCCTAAAATCCCGTGCTAAACCTTCCAAGGATGAGTGTAACCGGTTCAACCACTTTTGCCTTTTCATTTGCAAATGTCCCTCTTCTGGGATGTGATTAGCAGCATTGGCTCCTTTGTTTTCTGTAAAAGGTAACCACCTAAAGCCAACCTGTGCATAGTAAATGAGGACCATCATGTAACAGGTAGAGAAACCCAAATAAAGGCTGGTCACAGCAAGGGCCAAGGCTTTTGCTCCCCTTGAGAGGAAAAGTCATGCAGTCCCTTTTCCTCCACTGGACTCAGTAGTCTATGAG
The DNA here is from genome assembly GCF_019186645.2 of Phyllostomus hastatus. Classification (NCBI taxonomy): domain Eukaryota; kingdom Metazoa; phylum Chordata; class Mammalia; order Chiroptera; family Phyllostomidae; genus Phyllostomus; species Phyllostomus hastatus. The sequence continues at coordinate 11,572,422 of NW_025334006.1, read as the reverse complement.
AATATCTCATTTCATCCATAATGACACGGACACTGGCTGTCCATTGGTGGGCCATTGGCTGCATCAGAAAGCTTGGCTTTATATCTAAAGTCATGAAAACACACCATTAAAAATACATGTAATTAGCTTATGATTCCTGTACAAATAAATCTTTACAATTGCTTAATAGTCCATTCTATACCCTATATCAAGTAGGACTTAACAGTTGTAAGTTCTCGTTAGCAGCAATTATTCTGAATACTGTACAGACATCAAAATAATAAAGTTAATTTTATTAAATGTTAAGAAATTCAGTTTTTGTGTGAACTGAACATTCACAAGTTTAAATTAGGCCCCATTAATTCAAGTTACTTAAGGGTCTTTTTTGATGATACATTGCTTTACGTCCTTCTTGATTACACATAAGCAAGATATGATGATAGATCACTCCTAACAAAAACAAAGTAATTATAATCTAGAGAGAGGTAAAAGTAAATATTCTAAGTAGTCCAAAACTTATCTTAAAGGAGTCAAGCAAAGCTAGAGGTCACACAAACTGACCATAAATTACAGAAACTGTGAGTCACACACAGAACCCAATGCTGTCGAGTGCGTAACTGGTAAGGCCACGAGAGCATGTGACCTCTGCAGGTGCACAGCACCCCACACTCAGAATGGTTGCACACTGGGTTCAATGTTCATAATTTAGTATCTTGCAGGTCTTAATTTTTTAACACTGGGCCCTACAGACTATGTAGGTGGTCCTGGAGCCTGAGATAGCAAAGGCAACCAAATGAAATGCATACACACTGGCAAATTCTAAAAATATCTCCATTTATTAATGAGCAACAATATCCTGTAATCAAGACACAGCCTGTTGGTTCAAGTTATAAAGAATCACTTTGCTTGTTTAATGTGTAAACCAAAGCTAATTAACAAATTTGCTAATTGTTTTTCACTGCTGCAGATGTGAACTGCCAACCAGTAAAGCTTGAGTATTCAAAAGTAATCAGCCACCACTTCAAACTCCATCAAAAAGTCATGTATCACTTTCAGGAGGCACAAAATTTAGGTACATTTTTACTGGAGTTATGGAAGGAGTGATGAAGCAAGTGTGAGTTTTAAGACAACAAACAATCTCTTCATTTCACTATGGAAAATTAGAAGTAGCAAAGAACCCTTGTAGCACTTTATGCTTCCTCAGTATTCCTTGGATTGTGAACTACCAAAGCCACAAGTGAATGGGGAATTCTGAACCTTTGCTCAAACTGTATTCTCCTTGACGGGGGTTGTAAAGCTCCTTTCACCAGTGAAAAACATATATCTTAAATCCACATCTGCAGCACAGAAGGGATTTCTGAAACTTTAAATGTCACAAATAAAATCTTGTATATATCACTATCTTCTCAACTTCAGAATCTAGAGATGAAAACAATAATTTCTGAACAAAAATCTGAACACAAATCTAGAAATGAAACAATCAGAAAGAGTCAGGATGAAGTATTGAATATGAAACCCATCTTAGTTTTAACTTAATTTTTTCCCTATTTGATTTCAAGTTCATAAATGGAATCTATATAGCTCCAGAGAAGTTCATTAATAGTACCTTAGATTTATATAACAACATTTATTCCAAAGAGCACAAAGAACATTCACAAACAGCACATAACTTGTCCATATACTTTCCCTATAAAAATCAGGGGGAAATGCATTATGTTCACTTTTTTAACGATAGCACTGAGGCACAAAAGGATAAAAGCTTGCCCAAGACCTCGCCCCCCACCCCGACACACACACAGATCAATTCATCTCTCCTTTTTAATACTGTTATATTATTAGAATCTCAGGGCAAGATTACTATTATGAAATATTTGCCTACAAAAGATATTAGTTACAATGTCATTTCAATTATAAATCATTTTATCTGCAGCATTATTAAATAATTTTTAACAAATATGTAAATTAAGAGATTATATTTTTTTTAATCTCATTCTGAAATTATATTTAAATTTACCACCAGCTCACATTGCACAGGCAAAGGAAAACTAATATATGGACAACCTGTGATAGGAGCAGTCTATTAAATAAAATTATACTTTGATTTATAAACCTGCCTTTCAAGAACAGGGGTTTTAATTTCTGTTAGGGCTCATATATAAAATTTAAAAGAGCCATAATTCATCCCCCAAAAACATTTTCTAATCTATAATTCACAATTCAGTTGCCTCACTACCTCTCATCTCAAGCCCTTATTCAAATAATTGCAGATCTGTTGCTCAATTTTAAAACCCTCCTTGGAGTCACGTCCTTAATTGGCGTTGTGACGTCTTACGTCATGATGTTGCGTCACCATGTGATGACGCTGTGCCATCACACACATCATCGCATATTGACACAATATCATGGCATAATATCATCAAATTAAATTCATCAGCATTCCCTCGGCCTGGCCCCAGGAAGGGCGAGAGAGATTAAAAGATTTTCTTTACTCTTGTCAAGATTCCTGGTCTGTAGGTGGGTACAGCGGACTTCACAAATCATTTCCTGGACCTCAAATTAGGGGCATTTGAAAACTATAAGGGAGAGTTTATGGGTACGATTTTCATAGGTTATTTGCTTTGACCCAAAACTAATAAAACCTGAGTCCCATCTTAGAAATAAATATTCACATATGTTAGTCTCTCTCTCGCTCACACTTTTTTTTTCAGATCATATTATAAGGTAATGTTTGGCTGGTAAAAAAAAAAAAAAGGAAGAAAGAAAAAGGAAAAAGAAAGAAACCTAATTCTTTGTCTCCTCATTTCTTGCCTTCACCATCCACCTCCCTCCAATTCTTTTTCCTTCTCCCCCACATTCTGAAATAGCAAGTAATGAGAGGGACGGAGGCAGATGCAGTCAATAGCTTTGATTAGAAACATTTACATCAGGTCAGAGGTAGTGTTGAAAGCTATGACAGGGACCTTTTGCCATCACAACTTTCAGAAAGTCTCCCTATTAGTAGCTATTATAAACATGGGGCATTTAGATGAGACAAATCTCATCCAAACGTTATCAAAATGACATCTGGACATTATCTGAATTTACTTATACATTCTTCCAAAAACATGTAGTTACCAGTTAATTAAACATAACATCCAATTTGTGCTTACTGTCAGTGAATGGCCTCTCTTTTATTAACTCGGTCACTATGTGCCAGGCACCATTCTAGGTTCAAGGACTCAGGTAGAGCAGAAGAAACAGTCACTTTGAGGAACTCATAGAGCATCTAGGCAAGCAACAGATTTCAAATAGGGCTCTAATGATGTTAAGACAGATGAGTTGCCACAAGGATCCTGCACAGTAAGTAACATGTCTTTGAATCTTGAAAAATGAATAGGCATCCCTGACCATGTAGCTCCATTGGTTGGAACATCCTCCTGTGCACCAAAAGGTTGCAGGTTCAATTCCCAGTGGGGTGCACACTACAAGCAACTGATCTCTCTCTCTTTCTCCCTCTCTCTTCCATCCCGTGTCCTTATCCCTCCCCTTCCTCTCTTACTCTTGCTCTAAAATAAATAAACATATCTTCGGGTAAGTATTGAAAAAAATTAATAAGAGAAAAAAAAAGTCCCAGGTTCAAATTTTAAAAACTGGGCATATGGGAGACCCCAAAGTATTATATTAATTCATCCTTTTGATGGTTTCTCAAAATTATTTGTTCATGTAAATGCTATTTTGAGGAGTACTGACTCACACACTAACATGGCCATAATCCTTGATCATAATTACAAACAACTTCTAGATGACTCTTAAATATAATACATCAGTGCAGTAGAGTTATCTTTTAGCAGAATTTTCTATCTATGAAGCTAAATATGTCATTCTGTCTTCATAACCAAATAAAAATTGAAAATCAAAGTCACTTGTGTTTTCTTGAAAGCATGTGACTAGCCACAACAATCTTGGTAGCTTTTTTCCTGGTATGTACATAAAGATGGATTAGAAAAATCCGTGCTGATGACTTATCATTTAAAAATAGGCACTGAAGGATACGTGTTTTTTATATACTGTGGAAGAAACTGCAGCTCAGTCAATAGTAAGTGATTATATATTCTGACATTTGTTCACACATCAAAGCCACTGATAAGTGTTTTCTACTGCTACTATCATCCCCCAGAGATGTTTAAAACTGACGTGAGAAGAGAGTAAAACGTTAGAGGATTTCAGCCCCCGAAGACTCACCACCATCTTCGCAGAATTAACTGATGTTGAGAGGCAAGTTTATAAAATGTCACTTTCTAGCTTTTGTCATATATCCTTTTGGAAGTCAATGATTATTCAAATATATATAATCAAAAGCAGAGAATTAGTGCCTACACTCCCAAAGACATGCAATAAGTAATAACTGATGAGAGAAGAAAATTTCCAAATACCAATTCTCTCCTACATATAAAACACACAAAATTTTCTCATGAATTAGTAAAGAAAAAAGGTACAATAAGAAATTCACTTGAATAAATGATTCAGTTTAGAAAACAAAATATAGAGAATATGGGGGAAGTATCTGAAGAAGATGGAAACCCATAGCTATAGGCTATGAAGTTAATGAACTTCTTAAGACTTGTTTCCTTAAGAATTTCAAGTACATTTTTTTAAATTCCAAATCCAGAAGAAAAAAAAAATAGCAACATCAAAAATGTCTTGTTTTTGCAGATTTATTCAGGTGGCTATTAATGTGCTTTTAACCTAGATAGAATTCACTTTATGCAACAGAGAGATGTGGCAGCATTTTTACTTGACATATCTTTTAGAGCAAAGGATCTTTTGTAGTAGAATAACCACTCATAACATGCCTGTTTTATAAGTTTGGAGTTCCACGTGCTCGCTTTCTCAGATTGGGACTCATTCCTGCACCTGTCTCAGTTCTATGGTGATGGACTGGGCCTGGCTATGGGGACGGGAAGTGTTCACATGCAGCCTGTGTGCCTCCAGTCTATGCCTATGTTGAGATGTGTATTCTACACCTACATCTGAGACAAGCATGACGAACACCTGTACTCATTTCCTACTCCCAGACTTTTTCTTCTACTTCTTGAAAATTTTTCAGATTCTCATGAACTACAGCAAAACAGCCCACAAGGAGATTTTAGATTTTATTTACTTATGTGAACAATTTTCTTTAAATTATTCAATTCAGAGAAAGGAAACAGTAAAAGTACCCCCATTTATTAAGGACCTGCCAGCTACTACTACTAGAAACTGTGTTACGTGCTGTACATGTTATTTAATTCAGCCACATATTTAACGATCTTGAAGAGGAACACATTTATTAGGCAATATAAACTATAAAATTCAGCTATTTGAATTAATCTGATAGCTCATCATTTTTAAATAGTAGGTATATTAACATTTTCAAATGCCTCTATGACCTGGGCACTGCTATTTTAAAATTAACCCAACTTATTATCATTTCCTGCAATTTCTAAGTAAGTGGATAGAGATAGAGCTACCAACTTGAGTAATAATCTTTGGCTTTATGGTCCTTCTAATGGAATACTCAGCCCCAAAACCATCTTCCTCTCCCCATACTCTCCTTCTGCCTGCTAGCACTTATGGACATTCAAGTTCTGCTATGTCCCCAGCCCCTACTCTACCATCTGGATGTCTGTTGCCATTATCTCTGCTACCCTTACTAATGACGTGAACTTTATCAGTGCTATCCTGGCTTCTACCTGGACACTCCCAGAGCTCCAAGGCTTCAGATGCCAGTGTTGGAAAGAATGCTTTCCTTGAGAATGGAAGTACATCCTGCACTTCTGTACAAGAGATACAGTCATAACTTGGTACTCATCAGCTTCAGAACTTGTCAAACCCTGTACTTGTTGCATTTGGATAAGAAAAAAAAAATGTTTCAGCACTCTGCACTTGCTTGGGACCTGTTGCACTTGACAGAACCTGTATAATTCATGACACTGCCCCACAAGAGAAAATGCTTCATCGTTCAGTACTTGTCAGTTTCAGCACTCATCACGAGTTCCAGGACAAATTATCAACGAGTATCAAGGTACTACTGTATGTACTTTTTCACAATAGGGAGGGAGGGGCCCAGACTGTGACAAAGTGGAGAAGCATAAATTAAAGCTAAGGGTGGGTGAACCTGCATTTCTGAAACACCTTCTTGCCCCATCTGCTTCTGGCCTTTCCCAAGGTCCCTGCAGGGGGAAGCCCAATCCCAAGAAATTTTGATACTCAGAGCTAATCAGAGCTGCAAGGGGGAACAGACAGTGGTTGAACTGGCTAAGCCCTCGTATGCAGAAACCCAGTCCCCGCAAATCTGGTGAAATATATATGACAAAAAAAAACTATACCAAGAAAAAAGTTGGGCTTGATGCAGCACACAATACAGAGCCACTGCTATTGACACAAGAGTTAACGGTGTAATGAAAGTGGTATGGAAAGATCCAGGGTGGGGGGAGGGGGAGGAATTGGAGGAAGCAACCATTGGAGTCAGAGCTGCCATGATACTGCAAAAATGAAAACTGGGGTTGGCTGGTGGCAGGGCCTGTGGGGGAGTGAGGGTCCAATCAGGGACATTCAGCAGGATAACAGTCAGTACTTATGAACATATTGAAAGACAAATACAACTCCAAGGAATTTTAGCATGAGGAATGGGAAGAAGGTTGGGCTACTAACAGAAACGGGAATGTCAGAGTTTGTAGAGGTGGAGATGATGGTACAGGAAATCAGATACATAGATGTGATCAGTTTGAGAAGACAGGGGTGCCCAAGTACAATTCTCCAGTCGATTATCACAGCCATGGTTCCATGGAAGTCCGGGAGGGATGGTGGGGTGGGGTGAGGGGCACCTATTTCCCAAAAGGCGGCTCAACACAAATCTTTTCAATAACAATTAAAATTCCTAGCCAAAACAAACTAAACCCATTCATTCATTCATTTAAAAAATAACAAGTTAACATGGCTTTCCATGTGAAAAAGAAATAGGTTTTTCTTTCTTACTCAAAACTATTCAGAAAATGATTCAAATCACTCGCACTCTGAAACTTTCACTGAAAAGCTTTGATTTGTTCAAAGAAGAATTATTTTTAAAAAGGGATAATTCCTTTAACACTTCAGTCTGTAACTTGATGACATTTTTTTTCTCAGAGATTCCATTAATTGGATTTTCTTAACATTTAATAGTAGCAAAGCCATCACACTGGAGAAAGCTTATGTCATTCATCAGCTTCCTCTCCAGCGCCCTGAGAACACCTGATGACGATTTCAATCAAACTGATCATTCACTGAACATATAATCATTAATAATTTAGTAGAGCAATAGATCTATTACTTAATATAGTGCTAACCTTTTATAATGTTTCTACCCAGGGAAAGGACTAACAATTTGTCACAGAATAACTTATATCAGGCCTTAGCTTTTGGAGGTAACACTGTGTGACTCATGGAATAGCTAAACACATGCAATTATAAACCACATTATGAGGAAATAGTTAACCTTTGTGTAGCATTTAAGAGTTTACAAAGTACTTTCTCAGACATTATGTCATCTGATGCTCAAAACTGCGCTGGGACAAAGTATGATCAACCCAACCTATTTTCTAGGTGAAGACAACAAGGCACAGAAAAGGGATGTGATTTGCCTAAAGCTGCTTACTTGAGTGGTGGAGCTGAGATTCCCCCTCCCCCAGAATCTGTGCTCTGTCTTCTGCACCACTATTCTCTTGTGGTGTGAGAAATACCGATGCCAACAGCCTTTTTGAAGCCGGCCATCCTTCACACACAGCTGCAACAGCCCATCGTGCCGTGGCTCTGTTTCCTTCTCTTTCTTGGCCACCTCCCACTGGTGATCAAGGGTTCTCGCATGGGCTCTGCCAAGGGAGCATCATAAGCTGCCATTTTTAGGGTAAAACCACTTATTTTCTCATGAACCAAATCACATGCAAGCATTTCCGCAATGCACACCCATCATCTCTGTAGCCAAGGAAGTCGCACATCTGGTAGTAACAGGTGCTGTATTTATTCTGTTTAAAATGATTCCTGCCATGTGATAGTTCGTGTGAACAGCAAACAGAATTCTACCCAATCAAGAATTACTCTTTATCTCAAATTCTTAAAGGAGACTGGTCTTACTGTAAGCTAATTTTGTGAGAATTCGTTTTGCCCATTCAAAATTTAGCTTGATTTGAGAAACTATCTGGGATGTTCTTTATTAGGTTTCTCTCTCTCTCCCTCTCCCTCTCCCTCTCCCTCTCCCTCTCTCTCTCACCAAGACTGCCTATGAAGAAAAGCAATGCTTTAGTTGTACAATCTGCTCTTGAGAATTCCTCGTTATGCTTAAATGTCTCCCCTTTGTTTAAAAGAATATTATCCTGCAATAGATGCATGCAATTAAAAGTGTCATTAGGTAAAACTGACCTTTCTTTTATAGCAAAAATAAACTTGATCCAATTTAGAGTAGCCTGTCAGGCCCTTTCTTTACTAGTAACATAAATCATTTTGTTACAATAATCTTTATTTCCATCTTAATCATTATTTTTTTTTTACTTTTGTGAGTGATATTTGTGTAACAACACTCTGAGGACCACATAAAACATACTTTTAGACAAAGCTCCTGAAAAAGTGGTTTGTGGTTTAGGGGGAACAACAAGGGGAGATTTGACCACCCCTGCACAGATTTAGGTAACTGTATGTGACTGATCCCTTTAGACCAGTACTAGCAGGCAACAGAAAAGAGTGCTTTCCCGCTAAATAAAGAATTTACTCTAATATGGTCAATGCTGAGTTTTCCCCACCCCTTTCACCCTCTCATATGAGTCAAGGATAACCTTCTAAAATACCTGGTATGAACAAAACTCTTTAATAAATTAAAATTTTAACCACTTAGAATTTGCGCTCAAATGACACGGGTAATTTTTTTTTCAATTTTCCCATTATAGTGGACATAAAATCAAGATATGCAATACAGTGATTAGACGTTTATATACCTTATGAAGTGGTCACCCTGATAAGTCTAGTATCCATGTGACTCCATACATAGTTATTATAATATTATTACCTATATTCTTCATGTTATACTTCACATCAAGACATAGGTGGTTTGCTAATCAAAATCATATTCTTTAGGGGAACTTGCAGCCAAAACTCCAAATTCAATTTATTAACACACTCAGCAATAACTAAAGGGTATTTTAGCAATTTAGTCTGAGGTTTCAAACTTAGAAAAAATCCAATAAGAGTGCCAGGCCTGGTGCTAAGGAGATTCCAGGCACATTATCCATATAGAGGCTTCTACAATGACTGTGAGATTTCCCAGAACGTGATACTTTTGGTGCTAAAAACAGGACAGTCCCAGACAAATGAGTCTGCATTCCCTAGATTCACGATGAAGGAAAAACCTCCAATAGGAGCTGGGGCAAATATGGAGGAGGATTTGCTCCTAGGAACAGGGCAAGAGCTACACTGCAGGAGCCAGAACACAAGGTCTCAGCTAAGCTAGTGGCCTTGATGCAATGTCACCAGAGTATTAAACTAAATCTATTTACTGACCCCCAACTGTGGACAAGATTAGCCCCAGAGCAGGAGACAGGCTGAGTCTGCAGTTGGGGCACAGATGGCCACACAACAGAGCTCGGAGCAATATGGGAGGAAGATTTCCAGAAGGCCTACCCTCCACGCCTAGCTTCTTTGCACTCTTCTCTTAGCCTGATGGGTCAGCTGTTCTCTCGCCTGCATTTGAACTGGGATGCACCACTCTATGCCTTCATGGATGGAGCAGAGCTCCCCCTGCAACACTGGCATAAGGATCATACCAGAGTTATAGCGCTTCCCTGTTTTTGTGAAGGAAAAGTCTCTACATGTTATTAAAAACACATCAACTTAGAACTTAGTTTGAGTTTCTGTTATACTGAAGCACTTGTCAATGGAAGGGAACCAAAGCTCTTTTCCACTCTCCCTACAGGCAGCCAGAAACCTCTCCCTTGTACTTAGGAAACTAACTTCCTTCCTTCCTTCCTTCCTTCCTTCCTTCCTTCCTTCCTTCCTCCCTCCCTCCCTCCCTCCCTCCCTCCCTTTCTTCCTTCCTTCCTTCCTCCCTCCCTCCCTCCTTTCTTCCTTCCTTCCCTCCCCCTTCCCTCCCTCCTTCCCTTCTTCCTTCCTCCCTTCCTTCCTTCCTTCCTTCCTTTGTCAAGACAGTAACCTCAGAATATGACTGGCTGCTCAAGCAGTGGTTGTACAGCCAGGTAAACAGATGAGAGAACCCCAAGGAAAAAGTAGAACTGAACATTCGTCCCTTTGCACCTGAAGGTTCCTCTCTCAGAACTAAATGTTAGTGACACTTGATACACTGACTTATTTCACTAAAGAAAATAATGACATCCCTCCACACTTGAACGGCGTCATGGCACCATGGTTAGGAGCACCCACTTATTCCACTGTTAAATGTAGGATTGTGATTTGTTTTTAACCACTCTGATACAACTTTCCTTATCTGAAAAAAAATGGGCAATCCAGCTCACAATTTGCAGGGCTTTTGTGAAAACTAGACAAGATAACAAATATAGAATGCTACATCTGATACAAGTAGATGTTCAACAAATGCAGGTTAGCTTCCTTTCCCATTTCCCTGCCAATACCCTGTCTACAAGTGAACCAATAGGTAACTCTCGAATTTGGGAAACATACTCATTATTACTGTTTAGTACCAATCTCAGTAGCAGCATAAAAGGAACTAATTTAGTTCATTTTCTTTTTCTTTTACATTGATCTTAACCTTCAAAATCCAAATGTCTTTCTAAAATGCCATTCATCAGAATAAACAGATATCTTGCAGAGACAATCTAACATTTGCACTTTTAAAGTTACAAAATGCACTTGAACAATCAACTCATCGACTCACTTATGAGTGTGTTATATCCACAAGTAAGCTTGTTTCTATACAAGGGCCCTTATATACAAGCTCCATTCTTAGTACCTCGCTGGATTTGATTGTCCTGTAAGTAAAATCATGATTTATAGGTAAAATGGTGAATAGTGCACTTAAAAACCTCTAAAGTTGATTTTTACTTATATCACCAACACATACATCAAGTAGAAGATCACAGAGTTCACCATCATTTTTGAGTAATAAAAATGACAAAAATCTGGAGTTCCTTCTATAATAAGGTATAAAAGTCAATACAGTCCATAATTCTCCCCATACCTTGTCCATGCAATGACTTTCCAAGTCACTATAAACCAGGAGGCATCACAGGAGCTTGTTGGAAAAAGGGAGTTAGCACAGGGATTATTTTCCTTAATTTTGATAGCTATTATTGCTGAAAATTAAGTTATTACCATATGCCAGGGACCACCCCAAGCACGTTATAGATATATAAATCATTTTCATATGTTTATTTCATATATGCTTATTATATATGTATACACATATATATGATAAATTGGTTCCACAGTCACAATAATTCTGTGCTGTAGGGGCTATGATACAGGTGAAGAAACTAAGACTTGGAAAATAGCTCAAGGTCTCAGAGGTAGGACTTGAACCTGTGTTCATCAGACTTCAAAGCCCATACCTTTTAGCCATTAAACTATATAAGATGATAAAGAAATTTTTTCTCCTTTGCAGTAACATTAAAATTCTAGCTAAGAAAGTCACTGAACCAGTTATTTTCATCTTAAGGGTCTAGTAGCATTAAACGATGTATCATAATAGATACTTTGGTTTTAATCTCCAAATTGTCCACATACCAGGATCTGTAGACTGTACTTTCTAAGAGTTTCAGCCTCTGGATTATACTTACTATCCTACAGGAAATACTGTCACTGCCAAACAAGTTCTTTCCCCATACTAACTTCTTAGATTGGATGTAAGTAGTTTAAGCAAGTGTCCTTTAATGCTCTCTTCTTCGTGGCTAAGGAAAAACTAAAAAGCTTGGAGTTTTATCCACTTCAAACACCGAATCTCAAAAGACTTGAAAAAATGTTGTTTTCAACTGAACTTGCAAAAGTTTATAATGGTTAATTTGATGTCCTAGGGTATTCAAACTATCCCTTAATAAGATAAAACTGGACTTTGTCTTACAAACTTCAAATAATGATTTAAGACCACCTCATTCTGCCTTCTTTGTCCATTGATGTCATTAGGCTCACTCAAAGTCAAGCATGAAGGTGAACAGATATCAATTCAAGAACATTTAGAGCTATGTTCTCTGCATCACCCACAACAAACCTCCTTAGGGGCCTCCTTTCTGGCCCCTGATGGGGCCTTCATTAGTTTGAACAGATCAACACCTAGGTGGAAATAACCCCACCTGAAAACTCAGCCATCTTTCTTATCCCTCTTCTTATTTGTACAGGTCAGTTCAGAGATAATGGGAAACACTGTAACTCAAAAGAAAATGTTGTCTCTGAAATGTAAATCAAATTCCTAGATTAAAAATATAGTGATATTTCAGAGTCATGGTTGACTTTTACTACCCTTTTTTTCTTTTGGCAGAAATAAATCACACTGGCCTCTTCTCTGTTCAAGATATTTCAAATTGAATTTCGGAACCCTGACTGAAAATAAATATGACAAAAATAGAAATCTTGTTTTTTTTGTATCAGGATTTCCCCCTTCTGTTCCCAAATGCCGTACTTTGCCATGAGTGGGAAGCCACTGATACTGCTGATAAATTATCTCCTGAACTTATCGACTTCTCTCCATTCCCTTTGATCGCTTGGTTCTTACTCAAGCTGTCTGCAGTGCTGCCACTCCACCCCCTGGGACATAGTGAGGCTTATGATCTGTTCCCAAGACTTTGCCTAGCTGTCCCTGCTCTGTCTGATGTATTCATGCCTCCCTGCCCATGCTAACCGGCTCAATACCTGCATCACTCAAACATCACCCTGTACAATCTACATCTACCCAATCAACCCTCCAGTATTAGCTAGGCAGAAGTTTCCCCTTCCTTCATTTTTATCACACTTGCACTGGAAAGTCTCAGAAGGCTGTCTCTGTTTGAACAGGCTTTTTATTCGCATTTTACTGAGCCACTTCCTTCACAGCCACAGAGATTTCTGCTCATCTCATCCAACAAGATGCTTTGAGAGTGCTCACATATTTCAAAAGTTTCCCATTATTTATAGAAAAAAAGTACAATCCCCTGAGCCTGGTATTTGAGGCTTTCCAAGGACTCACTGTGTTTGTGGATTTTTTTCCCCACTCACTCCAGATTATATTGACCTCCTTTCCTCTGAAACTTCTTAGCATTTATATCCGTATCATTTCTTCTTGAACTGAATTATGTATTTCCTTGCACTGTCTCCTAAGGATTTTATGTGTGTTTCTTGCCTATGCTACCAACAACCAAATACTGAACCCTTATATTGCATTTCTTTTTGTAGCATCTTGCTCAATACCACATATATCACAGGCACCAAAGAAATAATTATTAATTCAGCAAAATTGAATGAATGAATGAATAAATGAATGAATAAATATATAGTGCTACCTCAAAACATAAAGAAATACAAAGAATGTTCATAGAGAGATAAAAAGTACAATTTAAGGTAGAAAGCTCTCAGTGGTTTTTCAGCTCACATGATAAATCTTACCCATTATTTTTAGGCAAATCTTGAAGAGGGGCGAGATAAAGTCAGATGTTTCAGTTCCCTTTGTTCCTTTCTTTTATTTTGGCAGGGGATCAGACAAGGTAAAACTAGCCCACCAATGGTTTACAAATAAACCATACTTGTTTTTCTTTTTTCTTCATGCTTCAAAAAGTAGTATTCTATAGAGACAGCTCCTAGAGGAGACGAGCGAAGGTGAAGGGGGAATAGAAGGAGAGAGAAGTCAGCCATTTGTTACTGTCACAGCTGGAGGAAGGCAGACTTTTTCTGTACAAAAGGCAGGAACAAATATCAGTGCATTCCAGGCCACTGAGCAGACCTTTGCAGGGATTAAAATTTCTCAGGACTGCAGAGACTTATTAAGGCAGGAATCACTTAACAGCTGAAGAGGGTCAGCCACACAAAAGGCCTTCAGGGTGAAATCCCAAATGCCTGTGGGTCAGTGTGGCCACATGAACAGGAAGAAGGAAGTAATGGCCCATTACTCCAAAGGGGGCAGATGAGTAAACACAGAGAGAGATGGTCTACATCCCATCAGTGAAACCCTGAAGGTGTCTGTTCAGGATATTTATGTTGGCAATGGGTTTTGAGAAGATGAACACTTTCAAAGGGGTTCAAAGGCTGTAGTTAGCTTAGAAGTTTTCACATACTCTTTCAGATGAGGCATAAGTATGGGCCAAAAAACCTTATTTTGTCTGATTGTGTAGTCTGAATGGTTTTCTCAAAGTCTATGAAATTAAAGCTGATCCAGCAAAAATTGGTTTTAGTAGAAGCAGCATGAAGGCATTTTGAGTTCAAGCTTTATGAGCCACCCAGGCTCTCATCCCTCAGGTGGAAGGGATAACTCACAAGATCAGGACCCAAGGAAAGACCCAGCCCAGACTCTTGAGCACAAAGTCTCCTTCACCCATTTTTTTACACATATGATGAGATTGCACTCCTCTAACTAGGCAGAAAATCTTGTTGAGTATGAATCCTTAGCTCTTAAATAATTTGAAGTTTCTATAACAAATTTTTGTCCTTGAAAAAAACTCTCAGATAGGGCTGTAACACTAATAAAACCTTCAGCAACCAAAGCAGTATGCTCTAATTTAGCTTGTGTTTTCAATATTACAGAAGTTTTAGTAATGCCAGAATATTTCACATACAAATTGCTGTAATGTGTTTGGTTTAATAAGACTTGGAAATGGAAGTAGTTGCTACTGATAAGCCCAGATGGCAATACAATAGTATGCTGAATTAATCTGATATTCCAAACAATATTGGACTTTTTAAATAATAGAAGGTAATGCTAAAATGGTATTCTGATGAATTATAATCCAGAGTGCAGGCATCATTAGTGGGGTGGGGAGGCTTTTGAGACTTCAATGTAAAACAGCTTCTGTGCCATTTATGAAAATTTCATTCCATACATTTTACATTTCCAATTCTCATTCATGCATCACATCTGAGCATGAAATCGTGTAGTATAAACAAAGGACAAGGACAGCAGAGGGTCACAGATGTGTGCATTGGAAGAGAATGAAGCAGAGTGCTGCTCCTCCTCTGGGGACAAAACTTCTAGGATGTCCCCACTTGCCCTGTTCTGAGTGATGATCCTCAGCTTCGTACATCCAGCAACTCTCTTAAATACCTGGGAACTCATTCACACTAACCAATGTTCATAAACTTCCCTGTCATTTGAAAAGAGAAGATAATTTTGAGATGTGCTTCTTGAAATAGCAAAAAGCATCCTTTGCCCATTATACAAACTACCTTACCCATGGGCCCATAAGATTCCACCCAGGCTACTGGCCCTCTCTCCTAATAGTATTGGATATACACTAACTGCCTTCTACAGTGACTCTTCTCTCCTTTTAAACATTGCACTAATTCCATCTTCTTGAATGCTAATACCTTCAACCCAGCCATAGTTTCGAGTTCGCTGTCTATGTCCAGCAATCTAGGTCACTATCTAGTCAAGCAAGCTCTGTCTAGGGCTATACCCTGATGTCTTGATTGGACATTCTAAAAATGTTATACCCTCTTCAGGCATCTAATTTATAAATACTCTCCCACATGAGGTGTTCCAACAGAGGGCTGGCCTCACCTTTTATGTATTTTTTTAATTCATTTCACTCTCAGTACTTCCTACACTCAGACAGCCACACCTACAGTACAGGTCCCTATCCATTCTGTAGGAAGGTTTATTTTAATTTCCCAAAGACTTCAGGGATAAGAAATGCTGCCCTCAGTCAGGTTCCTAGGAAAGACCTAAGTAGTAGAGGTTGGATACACAGTGGTGGCAGCATTAAACTCAATTTTCACCAGATGAGGCTCTAAACTCAATCTATAGGTTGCTCAGCTGCAGACTGTGGACCCCTAATATGTTAAATCATGGCAACAAATACTGCTTTCCACAGTAAAACATAGCATTACTTGGAATTAAGCCTTAAGCCCATTAGAATTAAATATTCTCTATAATAATATAGCTAATGGACTACTCTGCAGAAAATGTGATTGTGCTAGTAGTTTAGTAAAAATAGAATTAATTTATTAAAATAAAATTGGTAGAAATACAATAATATATTTGCTTGACAAATGCATTCACATATTGTTTTTGTTGGAAAGCAATATGAAAACTGTTGTGATAAAAACAGAGAAATCAGAAACCAATAGGGTTACTTTCTCATTATCCATGAGCTAAATCTACCTTCTTGGTTTGGGGATGGAATAAGGTCAAGGAGGTTAGAAGTGACCTATACAGCCTGCCAAGAATTTGTTGAATCTAGTTTATAAACAGAGTCCTGTCCTGGTTTTGAGACAGTCGCCACAAGGCAAGGACATGTGAGTAGCCAGTAATGACTAACCGGTTGGGTCTGTGCTCATAAAGATGTGGTGCATATGTGCAATGGAATACTACTCAGCTGCAAGAAGAGATGAAATACTGCCATTTGCGACAATATGGACAGACCTTGAGAACATTATTCTAAGCAAAGTGGTCAGTCAGAAACCATATGATTTCACTCATACGTGGGCTATACAACTGAAATTCACAGACATGGACAGACAGTAGCATGGTAGTTACCAGAGGGAAGGGGGTGCAGGTGGGGTAGTAAAGGGTACAGGGGGTCGCGTGTATGGTGATGGAAAATGATTTGATGGTGGGCACACAATTCAATATACAGATCATGTATCACAGAAATGTACACTTGAAACCTACATGATCTTATGAACCAATGTCACCCCAATAAATGTAATTTTGAAAAGATCCTGAAAAGGGGGGAGAAAAATAATCAACTCGCTCACACCTATCTCTCAAAATCCCTCTGGAGTTCAGATTGAAAAGGGCAGCAGAGCACCATATTAATCCTTACACAACCCAACAGCACTTGGGAGAACCCTTATGCAGAAAATGCTAAGATATTTATTTAACTGAATTGTATGGTGGCAAATACCATGCTTTAAAACTGTGAAAAGACTGTTTGATACATTTAGTCTAGTCAAAAACATTGTATTTAAGAGACACAAGCTTGGAAAGGTGGCTGGGAGAAAGCCAGATTGGCTAACAGACAGTTTGAGTGTCTGACAGCTGTGTTAAAAGCAGAAACTGGTAAACAACTTCCCATGGTATGGTAAAAGATTCATTAAGGCAGCTCAGAGTCCCAGAGAGGAATGGAAATACTGAGAGAAATAAAAAAAAGGAGGCAAATGGGCTTTTTAAAATGAACTTTATTATCTTAGAGCAGTTTGGGGCTCATAGCAAAATTGAGCAGAAGGCACAAACATTTTCCATACACCCCACCCACTCCAACACACACAGCCTCCCCAATTATCAGCATCTCTCACCAGAGTGGTACACTCATTACAACAAATGAACCTACACTGATACCTCATCGCCCAAAGTCCATAGTTTAAATTAGGATTCCCTCTTAGTGTTGTATATTTTATGGGTTTAGACAAATTTATAATGGCATGCATCCACCATTAAAATATCAAACACAGTAGTTTTACTGCCGTAAAATTCCTCTGTGCTCTGAGCACAAATAGACTTCCAATGTTTTAATACACAACAGGAAGAGAAACCCTCTACTTCCATGCCACGTTCAGACACATCTTGAAAGCACAGGAAACAGGCAATCAAGATATGGACAGTTTTGAGTCATCGTTATCAACAATGAATAAATACTAAAAGACGTGCAGCTTCAAGTACAGGAAACCAGAAAGAAGAGAGATACCACCAGGTTGAGACGAGGCAAGAGCAGCTTTAGGAAGTTCCTGGGACACACAGTTCAGGAGGTTTAGCACCTGCTACAGAAGCAGTTCCCATTCTTCAGTTCCTCCTGCCTCCTTCTGTGGCAACATCAAGATTGCAATGCCCTCTAAGGAGTTCCTAAAAACCAAGATCTAAGAGAAGCCCTCCAGGGATCTGGTGGCTGATTGACGCCTCAGGCTGAAACGGGATCCTTTGCTTCATGCTTGGCCACAGTGACTAGCCCCGACCTGGGTCTGGCGTTTGATGAGGTGCTCTGGCTCAGACACTAGAAACAAACCTCCAGCTACAGCAGAGAACATGAGTCACATCAGTGATGCTTTAGGTTTCTCATGGATCCATGGGACATTAGAGCAAGAGAAGTCTGTGGTTAGACAACTTAGTCCAACCAGAGTCTTTTTTTTTCTGTAGTAGAAATTTTATTTGCATTCATAAAATATACCACTAAACAGCTATAAAAGTTACATATTATTTTAAAACATAGATTTAAAAAATCACATTAGCTTCTCCTTAGTGAAATTCTTCTGTTTTATGTATTTACAAGAATATACTATACTTTAGGTACACAATTTTCCCTCAACCAGAGTCTTGAAAGAGGAAGAAACTAAAGTCCAGAGAGGTAAACTGATTTCCAGGGTCACATGGGGAATTAGAGGGCGAACCAGGAGAGATACCATGTCTCTTGATTCCCTTTCCAGTGTTCCAACCACTATCCACACATCATATTTATGCGCTTCTCTCCCTTTAGATGGCCTCTTGTTATCCTGAATTGTTCTCTGTCCACACTATTTTTCCCAGTCCAGATTGCTGATGGAGTGTGTGTCTACGCACGTGTATGTGTGTGCTGAGCAGGGCCCCTGTGCTGGAGTAAGAGCATGTGCAGGACTTGGGAGTGTCCATGTGCTCACCCTGGACCTCTGCTGTTCTGCCCGGCAAAATGCTTCCTCATAAGGAACCTTTCTCTGCCTGGTGTGTTCTCCCATATAACCCAGATCTCAACCAGAGGTGCCCCTTTCATCTCCAGATTTAAACTGTGTTAGTCTAAACCTCCATTTAATCCTCTGTGATTTCCAGAGCAGGTTCCAGTCTTATGGTTACCTGTGGTTCTAGCTTCTTTCCTAACAAATGGTTAAAGGTACAGCTTAGTTATGAGGCATGGAAGAGGGAGGGGGATGTGACATTGCGTATTCTGCACTGTATGTGGAAGTCAAAGCCCTTTCAAGTACAACACCAAAATGAAATCACCTACACCAGACCACCATGTGTATGATTTGAGTGAGACCATTTACATTAAAACAAAGTAAACCTCTTCAAGTTGGCCAGTAGACACGCCTGTTTGGTTTTGTTTTCTAAGTCTCCTCCTCCAAAATTTTTTTTCTGGCCAGGCAACCTTCTTGGTAACCAAACGTTTTACCATCTCCCTAAAGCCTTTTTCTGTTCTTTCCCATCCCATTCTTTTGCTCTCCCTTCCTCCTCCTTTTAGGATTGCTTCAGAAACTGTATTCTTTCTGTTCTATTATCAAGAACAAAATAATTCTCAACTAGGGGTTACGTTGATGGGGTTATGTTGATGCACAAGGGATATTTGACAAAGACTAGAAACATTTTTGATTGTCACAAATCCTACTAGCATCTAGTAGGTAGAGATCAGGGATGCTGCTAATGTCTCAAGATGCACAGGGCAAGCTCCCACAGCAATGAATGATCCAGCCCCAAATGTCCTGCAGTTAAAAATCCTGAGGATTGAGAAATCTTTAGCCAGAGGAACTTGACTGTAACAAGTTTTATTCCCAGTGCAGTTCTAGGCTTCTCTAAATTCCTTCCACTCTTCTCAGAATGTGGCTACAGTCTAAAATAGTTTGTTCTTATTTCAGCTGTACTAACAAGACCCAGACCAATTGTCACCTCCTCTGTAGCATTCTCTGAAGCCTCTTTCCGTTCCTCCATTTGTGCTTTAATGAGACTTTTGCAAACTACCATTCTATCATCCATCCACCTCATTAGACCACAGATGCTTGGCTGCATAGATCATTCCCTTTTAGCCCTTCTAACACAGACCCTCACATAGAATATATATTTAATATGTTTGTGGAATTGAATTCAGTGTTCATAGAGCAGCTCCCCCACCCATAGTACCAAGCCTGACAGAAAGTGAAGACTGTGTTGACAGCAGAGGGCAATCATGATTCCTATTAGACCAAGAAGGCACACGTGCCATGAGGATGACTATACAATAATGCAAGGCAGCCTTAGTTGAAAAGACCACACAGTGTTCCTCTTAGTAAAGACATCCAAAGATGACTGAGCAGAGCTACCGGAAGTACCCATTATCAACAGAGGGTATCAGCCAGATGAGGTTGTTACTATTTGAATTTTCATTCATGGCCTCCCAGCTTACAGTTTGCATTGTTATCAGGACTCTTTTAAAGGAAGAGGTGTAACAGTCTATCTAAATACTGCTAAAGCACACATAAATGTCCATTTTTCTTGAGTTATGATAAGTGGTACAATTATTTTAGAATTAGCAGTAATTTTCCTAAGCTTTGTGAGTAGTTCATGAAGTAATGGAATTTCAAATGGTAACTTCTAGATAAACAATTGGTTATTGAAAAAGAAAAAATGATGCCTATATATAAAGAAGAGCATATATAAAATATGAAACTTCACGTTAACATTTCTAATCAACCATTTTGACCACATTTTCCAAACATTGTTACATCAAGTCATCCAACCTTGATATACTGAAGCCCAATTACAAAACTATGCAATATCATTGATATTTCTTTTAAATGGTCAGTGACAATCAAATTTGGATGCTTTCTGAGGGCAGATACTTTCCAATTTGCTTATCTAAAGATAAAATAAAAACAGTGGACAGAAAGGGCAAAAGGAGGCAGAAACCATCTGGATTTTGCATGACATAGTCCCTGCCACAGTTAGTGACTCTGTGCCATTACCCAGTGACTGATTACCCTTCCTCTTGCCTCAGCTTCAGACTACTTCCCCGGAACATATCCTGCTTACTGAGAAACCCAAAGCTATTTTCCCTTCCTTCTTGCTAGTGGATTGCTCAGGTAGCACTGGCTATCTGCCACAGGGGACAGTGGCCTCTCCAAAGCCCAACTAGTAAATCTTGGTTTAGTTAGTCTAACTCAGCATTTCCCAACCTTCTTTAGCTCATGTCCCCCCCAATAGTGCCTTTGTGGACATTTTTTCCTCAAATACTACCCAACCTCCTCTCCATGAAATTTTAGTACCTCAGATATATCTGTGTGTGTACTACGGCCCTTTGGAAAACAACAAACCATTATAACATCTAAGGATTTTTCCCCCTGTGGTAGTGAGAATAATGGTCTCCCAAATGTTCCCATGTCCTAATCTCTGGAACCTGTGACTGTGTGAGATTACATAGCAAAGGGGAATTAAGGTTGCAGATGGAACTGAAGTTACTATTCTGCTGAATTTGAGGAGGGACAATTATCTTGCTTTATCCTGGTGACCCAATGTAATCACAAAGGTACTCAGATGGGGAAAAGGAAGGGAGAAGATCAGAAGGAGAAAGAAAGCATAATGAAAGACTCAACTGGTCATCGATGGCTTTGAAGATGGAGGGAGGGGGCCATGAGCCAAGGAATTCAGTCAGTCTCCAGAGAAAGGAAAAGGCAAGGACATGGATTTCCTCCCTAGAGCCTCCAGTAAGAACACAGCCCCACCCACACCTTAACTATAGCCTGGCAAAACACATTTTGAGCTTCTGACCTCCAGAACTGTAAGGTAATAATTTTTTATTGCTTTTAAGTCACTAAATTGTGTAGTATTGTAATAGCAGCATAGGCCTAAACCCTTCCTCACCCCAAAATACTTTTTGTCACTAAGTGGCAATTCTGTCACCATTGAGAATTCATGCTCTACCTCTGTCATTGTACATCCATTCTCCTAACTAAATACTGATTTAAAAATAGGCATGTGATAGAATTTTGGCCAAGAAGACACAATGGGAGGCCTTCTGAAGATTTCTGGGAAAGGTTTTTGGGTTTTGTTTTGTTTTGTTGTCTTAAAACATGGAAATATCCACGAAGAGAAATTTCTCTTTGTTGCTGTATAGATGTTGCCATCAACATATGGTACCTAGACCTGCTCCAATGAGACAGTGAGCGAAGAAGGCTGAAGAGAAAGGCCGCATGCAGAGGACAGCAGAGCAGAAAAACAGAGAGAAGCTAAATCCTTGCTGCCTTCACTGGGCACTGGCATAACCAACCCTGGAAGTGACATGCCTCCAGCCTTCGTATTATGCAGGAATAAAAGTGCATTTACTGTATTTTTTGGGACTGTAAGACACACCTTCTCTTTCCCCTCCCCCCAAATTTGGGAGGAATACTGGTTGTTAATGCTGCTGTTGAGTTCTGTTTATATTTACATTATTGAAATATGTTATTTATGTTATTAAATATTTTACCACAGTTTTTGCTTCACAATTTTTTCCTATTTTCATCCTCTAGAACCTAGGTGCATCTTATGGTCTGAAAAATACTTTACTTTTTAAGCCAATTTTGGATTGGATCCAAGGCTTGCTATCAAAAGCAACCTTTCTTCCCTTTACCAGAAATGAATTCATTCTATAAACAAAAAACCCACTAGGTATCCCCTCATTAGCTTAAATTTAATATGGTAAACAGAAATACTTGAAGTAAAGGATGACTTTAGTTGAGAAATTTTTTAAAATGAGATTCTTATTAGAGATGTTGAGTAAACAGTTTTAAAAAACCCTACTTGAGTACAGAAGGCCCTTTTTGAGCTAGCCTTTGCCCCTATTCCCATCCTATTTTTTCTTATTCACCCCACCACTGCCCCAACCTCTATCTTGAACTCCAAGTCATACCAAACAACATGTCTTTGCAAACATATGCTTCTCAATCCTTGAACAATAGAGCAGAATGGTACCTGGAATTCCTTATACCTGTCTAACACCTTTTTTTTTAACTTTAAAATTTTTTTTCAATTACACTTTACATTCAATATTATTTTGTGTTAGTTTCAAATGTGCAACCTAGTGGTTAGATAATAATATACTTTACAAAGTAACACCTTGTATTCTTTATAGTTCAACTCCTGTTGGCTTCATGAGGCCAACCCTGGCATCACCCTTGCCAGAGAGAATTAAACATTAATAATCTACCTTTACCAGTGTTCCTGTAGAATCTTAGACACACCTTCATCTGCACTTCTCAAATTTTTAGAATAGCTGTGACTGTGTGGGACAACATCTGTCTCTTCCTCCACCAACCTAGGCTCTGAAGGAAGAACCTGTGGGGCCTTCATCTGTAACTCACTGTGCCTGGCCCCGAATGGGAGGGAGGAGGGGCAGGACAAAGAGAGGGAGGGTGAACATGAATGAGAGAGGGACAGTCTGGAGCTTGGGTGAGACATCAGGACTTTAGATATTTGGGAAGTCATCGGCACTCAGATGGTAGTTGAAAGTGAAAGCTTGGTTGAGATCGCCAAGAACAGATCCTTCAAAAACATTAAAATATATTTGGGTGGGAGGAGGTAAAGAAACCAAAAGGAAAATAGGAGAAGGAGCCCTGACTGTTGTTAAAGGAGCCAGTTTCCAGAAGAAGAAGGGATCAGCGGCAGTGGGTGGCTCAGAGGGGTCAAGGAGAAGGAAAGCTGGGAAAGGCCTTGGACTTGGCCTCTGTGAGATAACCCCCAAGAAAGAAATGTCACTAGAATGAGTAGAGGAGAGGTCAGGCGGCAGAGGACTGAGGAGAGAGTCACCAAGAATCCATGTGCTACGCTGAGCACACCCTGCACGAGCAAGTGCTTCAGAGGAAAAGGGAGAGAACACAGTGTGCAGCCCTCTGCCTTCTTTGGTTCCACATCAGCGTAAGTTGATAACCCTAAAAACGTTAGTATGTAATGAAAAAATACTAGTGCTTTTACCCATTTTGGCCCATTCGGGAGTAGGCACTTTAAGGATTTACCAAACTGGCCACTTTGATATACAAACAAGGGTATGAAAAATAATCTGTTCTGCCCGGGACAGGCTTGAAAGCCTAGAGATTGGATGCCTGGTGTGATTTCAGGCTTAGGCACCTCGCTCCAAGACCAAGGGCACTAGACAAGAGCCAGGACACCTGACTTCCAGTACTAGATTTTCCAAAGATTCACTCTATGACCTTTGGTGACTCATTCATCTCTCTGGGCCTCAGTTTCTCCCTTTCTAACCTGCTATGGTTCTCTGATCCCACTCACTGGTACTGGGAAATAATTCAACCATTCAATGAATATTTACCTCTGGTTCAATGTGTAAAACATTAACCTAATAGGGTAATTCTTCCGATGGAAAACTCTGATTCTTATTATCACATAAATTCCTCCCAGGAAAGATACCAATGTGAGCTGTGATTAGTCATTAACACTAGTGTAGAAATGTTTCCTTGGTTATAATAATAATGGCAAACATTTCTCAAGAGTTTACTGCATGCTATATCCTGAGCCTAATGCTTTGCATGGCTTTTCTCTTTTCACCATCACAAAATCCACCGGGTGAAACCATTGTTACCCTCAGTTTCCAGATGAAGCAGGTGAGGCTTGGAGAAATCACCTGCCTAATGTCAGCACCCAGTGAAAACAGTGGACAGTGTCGGATCAATGGCTGCACGGCTCCAAAACCTGTTGTGTTGGTCAAGGTTCTCCGGGGAAACAGAACCTTTTTATTTGAAAAGAGATT
Organism: Phyllostomus hastatus; assembly: GCF_019186645.2. NCBI lineage: Eukaryota > Metazoa > Chordata > Mammalia > Chiroptera > Phyllostomidae > Phyllostomus > Phyllostomus hastatus. The sequence goes on along the minus strand of NW_025334006.1, from coordinate 11,547,859 downwards.
TCTTTTAAGAAATTGACTTATGTAATTACAGATGTTAGCAAATCCAAAAATCTGCATGGTAGACCAGCGGGCTGGAGACCCAGGGAAGTGCTGCCAATGGTACAGTTCAGGTCTATAGATTTTCTGCTATGGAATTCCCTCTTGCTTGGGCGAAGCCAATCTTCTGTACTATTTAGGCCTTTGACTGATTAGATGAGGTCCACTTACATTAGGGAGAACGATCTGCCTCACTCGAAGTCCACTGATCGAAATGTTAATCTTATTAAAAAAAAAAAATCCTCACAGGGACATTTGAAATAATGTTTGACCATATATCTGGTCACCATGGCTCAGCCAAGGTGACAAACAAAATTGACTATCACACCTGCACACTTACAGTGAGGTACTTACTAACATTTTTTAAAAATTATTAGTTCCTTCCAAAACAATTCCTTTTACTTTTCTCATCTTGGGTAGTAACAGAATTATCCACATAGGTATCCAAGCCAGAAGTCTGAGAAGTATCCCTGACTCTTTTGTCTACCTGACTCTCTATATCCAGTTGCTTGCAAAGACCTATTGGTTCTATTTCCTAACATTGTCCGTATTTGTCACCTCACCTCCAACCTCACTACCACAGCTTTATTTAAGGCCTTGTCACTTGTTGCCTGGACTATTGTAATAACCTACTAACTCATCTTGCTGCCCACAGATAGATTGAATCTCGCTGTCCATCTTTCAGCCTACTGTCAGTGGGGCCTCCCTAAAACACAAATCTGGTCATGCTGCTGCCCTGTCTTAAATCCTTCAACAGCCCTATCTCCTTAGTGTGGTGGAAAGGTCCTTCACAATCCTGTCCTCATTTATTTTCCACTTTCATCTCTCATCACCATCCCCAAAAGCCCCGCACTCCCTGTACCTGCCTTACAAAAACTTTTGCACTTCCTTAAAATTGCCATACCCCTTATTTCCTAAATTTTTGCAAATGTTGTTCCCCTCTGCCTCAAGTGCAAGCCCCCTTTCCACCCAAATCAGTTCAAACATCAGCATTTTGTGAAAATGTTTCCTGAGATCTCTGAGCAAAGTACTTTCACACTTGCCCTCCCACAGACTTTTTGTTTAACTACCCACTGTAAGTAACTCCTCCTCTAGAATGTAAACCCCTAGAGATAGTGTTGTGTGCTGATCATTTGAGTAACCCAAATACCTAACAGCGTAATACCTAGATGTAGACCGGGTATTTTATAAATGTATTGGAAACCTTAGCAGAAATATGACCTTTCAGAGATCACATTTGTGGTTTTATCCCTTGCTTATTGAAAAAAGTACCTATCATCTCATAATGTAATACAGGGCTTAACCATCACTGAAGATACCTAGAAATGGCAAGCAGTCCCACTTTTCCTTGGGAAGGAATATAAAATATTTTTGTCTTTCACTTTAAAAAATTGTTTAAAAACTTGTTTCCCAGCCTCTAAGGAGAATTGGTAACCAAGAAAGGAGCGATTGCTGAAACAGTAAGAAGGAACAAAGCTACACTGGGTTGCTCTGCAAGGTACTTGCAAACACAAGAATCTTCACCCACAAAACAAATTAGCAGGAAGATTCTTTTAAGGAGATAGGCTAAACTATAGTCTTCTTGCTGTCTCCAGCAGCCATACACTTGAGTACTTGAACTGTGAGAGTAGACTGGGAAACTTTAGGTATACTCTACCAGGGGTATCAAACTCATTTTCACTAGGGGCCACATCAGCCTTGCAGTTGCCTTCAAAGGGCTGAATATAATTTTAGGATCGTATGAATGTAAGTACTCCTTAACAGTTAAGCGAGAGCTCGGCACTGCCACCAGGTAGAAACAAAGTACCAGGCCAGATAAAACAAGGTGGAGGGCCGAAGGGCCTTGTGTTTGTCACCCGTGCTCTAGACCATGTTTGTTATAGCGAACAGTACTTGAAGCTACAAGTCACCTTCATTATAGCAGAGATCAGTTATAGTTCAAGAGATCAAGTACACTTCCTAACGGACACAAACCATTGATAATCTGGAGAACATGAGGTTGTAATAAACCTTAGATTCTACAAGTCATTAAAATAAAGCCATAACATAATTGTGTCACATCACAATAGAAGGTAACTGTTGAGGAAGGCAGTGATTCCAGGTCCCAATCACTGGCACCAACCCTGAGGATATTAAGAAGTTTTTCTGTCCCTTCACTGACTTATCCACCCATCCTGGTCCCTGTTTAGGAATCACTGCTACCGAAGGCTAGCGAAGGAAACACCACAGTACCAATGACAGTGACACTCAGATCACTGAATGTTTCAGGAGGAGAAGAGAGTAGCAAATCTTTATCACTATAAGCATGGTAAAGTTGATATGGGATAAAACAGTGCATACCATAATTTGCCATATATAATGTGCACCCATGATTTTGTGTACATTATACATAAGATTATTAGGCCCATTATTATACCCATGGTATGTAATCACTACACCTATGTGTAATGCACATCCTTATTTTTCCCTCAAAAATTTGGACAAAAAAAGTGCACATTATACATAGCAAAATACAGTACTAAGAATGTTGGAAACTCAGAAACATAAATCCTGTTGATGGAGTACGTCATTGTTGATTATAAAATTAAGGTGGAAAAAAGAAACAAAGGCATGTATGCCACAAAGACAAACTAATTTTTAAAACTGAAAATTCCAAAGCAATCTTGTGTATTTACCAGTGGAAGTCTTTACTCCATGAAGCACATATTGTTTGAAATGCTAATATCTATTTCTCCTGTCTCCACCTACGTGCATCTCCTCTTCCTTGGATGGGGCCTTCTCATCCACAAAAGCCCCCTGCAATGTCCCTGGTTGGAACCAATCACCTCACCCTCTGCACTCATACAGCTCATGGCCTGTACCTCTCTCCAGCAATTATTTTCTCTCATCGTGGCTCTAAGTTCTTCGAGTCTTACAGTCATACCACATTCATCTTTGGTCTTTGTGTCCTTCCTCAGCGCCTATCACACTGCTGTACCTACAGCCAGTGTGCAATACACCTTATCCAGGGTGACCCCGGGGCATCTCCTGTTGTAGCTTAAATAAGAGAAAAAACATAGTCTGCTCTTGTTCCACCTTCATTAATCAAGTCCTACCTCCAACTTTTTGTTTACAAGCAATGGAGAGAAAAGCTGAACTCACAAGTTCATGCTGCTGAGATCAAGACCCAAAGCATATGTCAGCCCACATGGAGGGCCCAATGCCAAAAGCCAGGGAGAAAACCAAAGTTTCTCCAAGGAAAAAATAAATAGCGGAAGAGGAGACAACACCCTCAATTAAAGAAGGACAGGCACTATAGCCGTGCACACCAGGAATACCTCTGCCAGCACTTCATTATCTGCTGCAGGATGTTACAGCAGGACCGTGCAGCTGGGGCAGGCCCAGAGGGGCAGCAGGGAAGCAGCCAGCCACTGCCCTGCCCCCTTCTCCACCACAGGGCTCCAGCCTAAAGCAGCCCCTCTGAGCTGTGGGAGGGGAGGATCTTTTAGTTTGGCAGAATTTCCAAGTGTTATTCCACTGGGCTGGAAATTTTAATAACTAAAACGAGACTTTTATATATTTAGAAGTGACTGAGGACTAAGAGTAGAGGCCAAGAAATCCTCCAGAGCCAGGTGGTGGGGGGAGCTTCATCATCACACATGAAGAATCAGCAGAAAACAGAAATATAAAGAAGTTGCCTCAATAACACAGTTGCTTAAAATAAAGGAGCTGCAAATTTAAAATAAAGAAGTGATATAACACAGTATATTCAACATGCTAATTACACTGACATGTTTTAAATCAGCTCTCAATGATGGGGCTTGCCCAGAGTGCCTTTTGCCCTTCAGCATTCACAGAACCTATTAGGCTCCCATGCTTCCTGACACAGAATTCCATTTTGAATGAAGAAATTAAAAAGTCATTGATTTAGAAGCCATAAAAAGAATTAAAATATCTTCTTTGAAAATAGAGGATGCAGCCATGTTTATGACAGCCTAACAAAATGTTCTAGTTCTTTTCTTCTGACCTGGGCTCCTCTGGTTGCTATCCAATTAGCTCCTGGTCAGAAGTGGCCCATGGCTGAGAAGCCCTACTAGCGCAGCCCTCTTGTGGTGGGGGTGGGCAGTCCACACCTTGCCACAGACAACTGCTAGGTGAGTAGACAGGGCTCCCATCAACCAACATGAAGCCCCTGGGTTCATCCCTTTGGTTTCCAATACACTGGGGCTAAGAGAGTCAGGACAATATACAGATCCTTTTCAAACGTGAGGATCTGTATATAATATTTTCACAAATATTATGATTCACAGTTACATTTAAATCTTATTTTTCAGGGAAATTTTAGCTACTGTAATTGAATGTAACACATGTTGACAGAGCTCTATCATGTCCCAGGCACTGATGAATAAGCCAGGTTGCGGCTACCCCTGAGAAGGTCATGGTCTAGGTGGGCAGCAGAGATGTCAACAGGCTGACATCACACAGTGTGTGCAGTGGGCATCTGTGTGGCTCACCTGCCTGGCAGCCTTTTCTTCTTGTTCTAGAAGAGCATCTCAGTTTAGCCTTAAGGAATGACCCCATCCCCTGTGGCTTCAACCAAGTGTTTCAAGAGGGGCTCATCCCACCTGCCTCCCCCAGTTCCAATGTGACCCTTGCTGGACCAAAGTGAGCAGTGCCTTCCTGAGCCCTCAGTGGTTGCCTGAGTGACGAACTACAACCCAGCAGGGTGGGGCCAAGCTGGACCTCCACTGGAACTGACAGGAATGAAGCAACTTCATTCCACTAACATTACTGGAGTGGGTTAAAGGTATCCCCACAGAAGACAAGTCTATCTGAAACCTCAGAATGTCACTTTATTTGCAATGGGGTCTTTCCAAATGTAATTAAGGGGGGGCGGCTTACGATAAGATCATTCTGGACCCCTATGGGCCCTAAATCCAATGACCAGTATCTTTATAAAAGACAGAAAAGGAGAAGGCACAAACACCCAGAGAGGAAGGCAATGTGACAGTGGAGACAGAGTTTTGCAGCCACAAGCACAAGCGAAGGAATGCCAAGAACTGCTGGCAGCCACCAAAGGCTAGGAGGGAGGAAAGGGACAGATTACCCCTCAGAGCCTCCGGAAGGAGCCAACCCTGCCACCACATGGATTGTGGACTTCTGGCTCCACAATTGTGGAAGAATAAATTTCTGTTGTTTTAGGCCACACCGTGTGTGGTGACTTGTTAAAGCAGCCTAGGAAATGAATACAGTTGCTAAACTGGCAGTAAGCAAGCCCACAGCTGCTGGTGGCCATCTTCCCACCATGTGGCAGAAACCTGAGGATAAAGCCAGCACATAAGGAAGCCAAGCCCAGAGCTGGAACAGGACACATTCCTGCTGACTTCATTTTAAAATGTGGAACTAAACCTACTTGAAGTCAAATTCACTCCTAGACTTTTAAAATTTCTAAACCCCAAATTCCCTCACTGGCTTAAATTTGAGTCCTCACTGAGACCGTGAAATAAACGCTTTCATAACTAAATGTGTGTACAAAAGGATGTCATTCAGGAAAAGGGTTCAACTAACCTTACCAAGGGAATCCCGGAAGGCTTCTCCAGGGAGGTATCTTTAATACTGGGTGTTAAAGGATGGAAATAGCTCCAGACAGACACTGGGGACACATTAGCAAATGCTCAGGTCATAAAATGCAGTGCAGATCACAACGAGTAACAGGAGAGAAAAGGGAAGGTAAGAAATTTAAAGAGCATTGTCTCTTTGTCCTCCCTGCAGCCTGGCAAGGCAAGAATGGGGATCGTGACAGCAGACACCAAAGTCTGCAACCTCCTGTTTCAAAGAGAAACAGCAAGACGTAGTGAAAAGAGCATGGACTTTCAATCAGAGAACCCAGGGTTTGTATCCCATGGGTACGGGTTATTACTAATCAGGTTATCTGGGGCTGTTACATACTTTGAGCCATGGTTTCCCCATTTATAAAAAGGGATACTATATGCCTCATGGCATAGTGAAAACTCAATTAGATGGTACATGTAAAGTAAGTACACTAATAAATATTAGGGTCCTTTCCTTTCAATGAACCATCTGAGAATCTTGGGTGGGGGCGGGGGAACAGAGGACAGAGAAAGAGAAGACAGTCTCCATCTCCCACTGAAGTTTTTTTGAGAATTTGGAGAAAATTCATATTACCAAATTACGGTACATGTTAGAATTTATAAAAGTAGTTAAGTCAGATAATAATTTCACCAAAGTGTCAAATCACCTGTCTCTATGACCCTTGACTATGGGGACCCAGAGGTGTTTGCAGAATCACCATTGCATTATAACAACACCCAAATGTTCATAAAACTGGATAATGATTAGTGAGGCTTCAAAATGAATCAGTAACATGAGAGTAAAAAAGCAACAAGAAGTACGACTTAAGAGAAAAATGTTCAGACCTACGAATGGGAACACTCTAAATATTAGGGCCTCCTAGAACTCAAGAGAAATAGCAATAAAAATTTCTAAATGGTTTTGTTTAAAACAAAAAGTAACAACGAACTGGGGGATATTTACCTCTGTAGATCTTTTTCACTGAAGCATTACATGGAGTGAATTTTGCCAGGAAATAACTTATTTAATTTCCCATGCCTAAGTCAGGGGGTCACATAGTCATCGGAGACACAGCCACCCCAGTTTAAGGGGTCCAGGACATACTCTACTGCTGGCCAACATATCTTAAAGGAGTTTTGTTTCAATGGCTTAGATACCTGTAGTATCAAATCACCTCATTCCCCCAGACCTGGGACTTAAAAAAAATTTTTTAATCCCCACCTGAGGATATCTTTATTGATTCCAGAGATAAAAGAAGAGGGAGAGAGAGAGAAACATCAATGTGAGAGTTGCCTCCCATACGCAACCCTACTGGGGGCCGAACCTGTAATCCAAGTATATGCCCTGTATATGCCCTGACTGGGAATCAAACCCACGACCTTTCAGTTTACAGTATGACACTCTGACCAACTGAGTCACACTCATCTTCTGCTTCCATTTTGCCCATATAATCCAGTTTCTAAAAATGATCTCCTTAAAATCTCAAGCATACCATGCCACTCTCCAAATCAAATCCCTTCATAGGCTTTCTACTGCTTGAGAATAAAAGCGATCCTTCCTGCCACAACCCACAAAACTAGTCAATCAATTGCTCTGCGTCTCATATGCTGTCACCCTCTCTCTGGCTGGTTTCTAGCCACACTGACCTCCTAGCTGTCTCTCATATAAACTATAATCATGAATTTGCTTCTGTCTTAAAAAGATATGACTTATACTTATTAGCTTAAATTTGTAATTATTAACTTGTTTATTTGTTTTCTTTTCAAATCAATCTCGTCACTAGAATCTAAGCCCCTTGAAGCCAGAGACCAGATCTCAGCATCTAACACAGTTCTTGGAACTTTACATGGACCCTAATCATTTGTTAATGAGTCAAGAATTAGCAAGCAGCCAGAGCCTGAAGTTGTATAAGTCTAAATATCAGAAGCCCGATCACTTTAGGACATCCTGTAGTCATGAATGATATCACACACTTTCAAATACCATGAACATTCAAAACCAGTTGAAAGAGGAGTAATACATCCAGTATATTTACCTACATTCTGATTTTGCATCTACCCCACTTGTAAGACCTGGCAGAGCTTTGCCCCCCTGGAAATGCAGATCCACTGTCTGGTTATGGTTCTCAAAATAAAGTTTAGCGATCTGGACATCAAACTTACTGTCACCTTCTTGAAGTACTGATTCTGTTTTCCAACTTAAACCTGGCCCTGAACTCTGATTTTCTGGTTCTCCCTCTTTCCCATGTAACTTCTCCTTGCAGATCCAGCCATGTCCTCAGACCCCATGTCTCCCAAGCACCGGCCGGCAGTCTGTGATGCCGAATCCTTATCCTGGGCAGGCTCCAACCCCCTTCCACAGAACACTTTCACGTGGACTGCTAGCCTGACCATCTACTGACCTCCTCCAAACCACGTGACCTCCTATCACCAAGATATATTTACCTGCCCTGTGTTTATTTAGTCACTCATTGAAGAGGCATTTTTAGAGCATCTTCTAGACCTTGCCACTATAGTAGTATACAAAGATTAAACAGGTTCTAGTACTATTCCAATGTGTATATGTGGGAAGGTCCCCACAACAACAAGAAATTCTTGGGACACCAGCTGGGTATCCTACAATTCAACTTAATTCAGACACTATCTAACCATAGATACCATCAGATTCCACAGGTTGATGATTCAGTCTTATAAGACTACATGCCTGCCCAGCACTTCAGATGCCACTCACAGGCCCAGGGTATCACCTGTGCTGCTGACTGATCAGCTGTAGACTGAGGGTTCCAAGGACCTTCTCCACGGACTTCAGATACCAGTAGTAAGTCCAGGTTGTTATCTATACTTCTGACTGACTAGCCATAGATCAGAGGTTCCCACAGCCTCCTCTTGGATTCAATCAATTTGTTGGAGCAGCTCACAAAACTCAGGGAAACATTTAACTTACTGGATTACTGGTTTATTATACAAGGATAGAACTCAGTAATAGCCAGATGGAGGAGATGCATAGAGCAAGGTATGTGGGAAGGGGTGTGGAGCTCCCATGCCCTCTCCAGGTATGTCAGTCTCCCTAAATCTCTCTGTGTTCACCAGCCCAGAAGCTCTCTGAGCCCCTCTTTTTTTTTACAGGGAATTCATTGCATAGGCACGATTGATTAACTCACTGGCCATTGGCAGTTGGTTCAACTTCCAACCCATCTTCCCTCCCTGGGGGTTAGGGATGGGACTGAAAGCCCCAACCCTCTAATCAAGGTGAATCAACCCCCTTCCTTAGGTGCTTTCTGAATGTCACTTATTAACGTAACAAGGGACACCTTTCTGGCTACCATCACTTAGGAAATTCCAAGGGATTTAGGAGCTGTGGGCCAGGAGCTGTGGACAAAGATCAAATACATGTGAGAAATATAATTTTGATCATCTGAATAACCAAAAGCATATTTATTTATAATAAATCACAAAGTCACAAAGATAAACAAGGCATGCTTCCCAGCTCTGAAGAGAGAAAGAATTAAAATACGGTATGGTGTGGTATCTGCATGGCACCACAGAAACGGACCTGTTCTCAGTTGCCCTCTTCTCACTTTCCATTTGTCCTGACAAACTCCAGCCAGGCTTCTCTCCGTCCCACATGCCCCTGAATTCTGCCTGTCCCCAGATCTGAGCAAGCACTGAAAAATGGACCCTGTCCCCTTATTAGCATCCCATTGACCACAGCAGGACACGTTCCTGTCAGTCCCCACTGGTCCTTTCCCCTTTGACTGACTACTCAAACTTTACTTTAAAAGTCTCTATTAAGCTTTTGCTTACCCCTCCCAAACATGAAAGAAATGCATTTTGTCTTTGATTCTGTGATGCTTGTGGATTTCTGAGTTTGCAGTATTCTCTCTAATGCAATAGCCTTTCTTCTGAATAGTCTCCCTTTATTTAAGTCTGGGTTTGTTTCTTTGTGAGACAATACGCAGAAGAGAGAACTAACAGGTTTCTCTGGGAGGAGAAAGGGGTAGAGATCAGAGAATGTTTCCCAGAAATAATCTAAGAATGCAAAGGACAAGGAAATGTTAACCAGACCAATGAAGGGACTGGCAGGAATTCCAGGATGAAAGGGGGTGCGAGTGAATCTCTTGCCACGTGGCAGTAAATTCCATTACCACCTACTACCCTAATTTCTGAGTCATGCCCTGCATGGCTAAATGGAGTTCTTCGTCCCATCTGCACCTGGTATCACCAAACAGCTGCACCTAGTGAGCTTCCTCAGTCCAAGTCCTTCCTTCTGTGTGTGCCACACACATGCCTTTTCCTTCAAATATGCGCCCCATCCCCCAGCATGCCATGGGCACCTCAATAGAACTCTGGCATCTTCACAACACCCAAGGGGTCAAGTTGTCCATGAGACAGATCCAGGTCCTCTCTTACCATTTTCATGGACTTCAGGTCCAAGACATCTCCCACTGTAGGTTAGGTTGAATTCCCTTAGCCTTGAGATAGCGGGCTAAAAGGACGCAAGAAATATTAAGGAAGAGAAGCTTCACTGCAAATCCTACAAGGGTGGGAATCAGGTCTGACTCATCCAGCTTCTTATCCCTAATTTCCTAGAACAGGGACCAACACACAGTAGGTGTGCAAATACCTATGGAAGAAAATGTCACATCAGCTCCCACAAATACTCAATAGTTCCATCTAACTTAGTAGTTATTCCTTCTGGCAATAACATTAGGCATCATTTTGGAGGGGAACACAGTGGTTGCCCTCCACGACGTCGAACACAAAGGGCTAGCAATGTGCTCTGCACATCCGTCTTTCCCTTAATAGTCCCTTCTGGGCATGCCAGCCATGATACATGATGCAAATGTGGCCCCAGAGCCCCATGGCTCTGAGTACCACTGCCTTTGAAGTGTGTCTGAGCTGCTACAAGAGGCATTATTTTTTTTCACTGCTACAACTGCCAGAAGATATGTTTAAATCATTACTTAAAATTTCTTTCCTGAGAAAACCTCTTCCCAGAGCTGTTAACAAGAAACAAAATGTGCTGACTTGAGTTCCACTTTCTCTCCTTTCCCCTGCTTCCCCTTGTGGGGCCCCCAATGAATCACAAAATGGCTCTAGTCAGGTAACACTAAAATAAGCCAAGAAAGAAGCCCAGTATCTGTGTCGAACATGCAGATGTTGGAGAACAAAGACTGCGCAGCACAGCTTTGCCGAGCCACATAACCCTTGAAATTGGCACTTCTTTCAATAAACTATTCATCTTATAGCCTTCTGATTGTGCACTTTTTGAGCCAGTTATTTTCAAGGAAACTATAATTATTGTTTAGTTGGTAAGTTATGAAGTAAACCAGGGAAAACACACTAATTCTCAGGCCAACTCTTTCAGGACCTACAAAAATGACATAGTAAATAGGTTCTGATGTTGCTTCATTTCTGCTGAAGGGTGTTTTTATGTTATGTTCTTCTCTCAACACAGGAGAGTACAGCTTGCACCTTACAGCTCCCATCTAGTTCTGGAGTTTCCAAACAGAATGGCTTTAACAAGGAAATGACTTTGGAAAGGGAAATGAAAGAATGCACTTTCCTCTGGGCCAGGCTCAGGAAGAGAAGCACACTTTCATCGTGACTCAGGCGTTCAGTTGTGAGGCAAGCACAGGCCAGCGAGCAAGAACAAGGGGAAACAGGGCTGGCTAACCTGCTTACAGAAGCTGATCCCACAGGACAAACTGGGTAATCCAAGACCAAAATCTATTTCAAGGACCAAAACATGTGTGGATTTTGTTCAGGTAGAACTCCATGTATCAGGGCTCAATTGAGCAGTTATGATTGGTGTTACAGGCTGAATTAGGTCCTCAAATATTCGTATGTTGAAGTCCTAACTCTCAGTAATTCAGAATGTTACCATATTTTTACTATAGATGTAATTAATTAAGGGTCACTACAGATGTGACTAAGCTGAGGTCATACTTCTCTTTTATGAGATACTGGATTAGGGTGGGCCCTAATAAAAAGGAGAAGTTTGGATATAGACATACAGACACAAACACACACAACAGGGACAATGCCATGTGAAGATGAAGGCAGAGACCCAGATGATGCTTCTAGATGCCAAGGAAAACCAAAGATTGTCAGAAAACCAGCAAACCACCAGAAGCCAGGGGAGAGGCACAGAGTAGATTTCCCTGCACAGCCCTCTGAAGGAATCAACCATGACAACACCTTGATCTTGGACTCCTAGCAGGAGAGTTAGGATCATGACCCAATAGAGTTACATTGTTTAAGCCACCCAGTCTGTTGTACTTTGTCACGGCAGTCCTCAGCAACTAGTACATTTGGCAATGAGAGTTAGGTAACAGGAAAATATAACTCGAAACAGGATCCATACTATTGGCATGACAGATCCTAGTCCTTTCTAAGCATTTGCATGGGAATCTCTAGAAACTCAAAGCATCACCTGAGACTGAATGCCCTGATTCTAGGGATATAACACTCAAACGATGTGAGAAACGTAAAGACAACGAAGACAGGGCCGGACCCCAGAATATACTAGGGGCACAACAGATAAGCAGGGCTCTGCTCAGTGGCTGCACGCACAGTCAGACCTCAACAGCTGTGTGACATACAGTCAGAGGAACAGACACCTCCACCAGTCAGGGAGCAGAGTCGACCAGGAAGAGGCAGTGTCACAACCTGAACCCTGAAGGCCTGAGTCTCAGGCCGAGCCCAGGCCTAGCAATCCAGAGAGTGAATCAAGGGTAGGACAGCATGGCAAGTTTGTAGTGACCTACAAAGGGGCTCAGGGATCACCCTGGGACGACCAGCTATAGGGTACATCATGGCAAAATCATTCCAGAGCCAAGTTGGAGAGTGAGTTTGGGGACAAACTACTGGCCCTGGCTCTGGCTCAGAAACTAAACAAAACTGAAACTTCTCACAAGGGCCTGTGTGATGCTGGGTGGACACTATCAGGAAGAACAAGCGTTAATGCGCTGTGGGGCGTCATACTCTGTCTGTAAGTGGACACATCTGAATGGTCATCAGTACATCAAGGAAAAAAATGGTCACAATGTCTATATATCACACATATGAAACATTTTACAAGCATATACACCACTACAAAGCGGGCATCATATTCTATATTCAAACTTTGGTGCTTCCTCTTTTTCTCAAAAATCAGTGGTTCTGCTAAAGTTATCTAAATTAATTTCATTCACATCAATCACATGGTGTACTCCATTTGGGCTTGAGGCCCACACACTGCCATCCTCCACTGCTTTACGCCAGGTCTTGTTGTTACATGAGCTGAAGTGTGTCCTCTCTTAGGCACAGTGGTCTTGGGCAATGCCTCTAACGATGCCATCATTAAGGCAATGATCACATCTGTGTGTAATTGTTTGTTTGATCTCCTCCTCCTCAGATACACAGCTAGAAAGCAGAGGCCACAATTCACTTCTGTATCTTGAAGGCCTGACACAGGTGTGTTGTGATCCATGGTGGTGCACAATAAATGCTGGCTGAATCAGAGGAAACAGACTTAGTGAGCCAACAGTGACTAGCAATTAATTAATTCATGCACTCAACTAGGTGCCAACACTATTCTATGTAGCATATTAGTCATGCTAAGAAAAAATAGCAATAGGTTTGGTCACCATTAGGAGGAACAAAGCAAGTTTCAGGAATGAGGAGTATTGGCTGACTTTAATTAAGTACTTATTTAGGCTTCACTCTCCCTTCTTACTTGCTCATTGAGCAAACTGGATACAGGCTCAGGGCAATAAGACTATTCCTGAGCTGTCATTGGTGAGGATGGGTTCCTAACCCAGTACTATGAGTCAAAAGTTGTTGAGCACTTACCATGACCATACATTGTTATGATGATTCCATTTAATTCTTATCCAATTGTTATCTCAATTCTACAGACAAGAAAATTGGGGCACAAGAAGATTAAGTAATTTACAAAAAGTCTCATAGGTAGGATATGACATATCTAGAACTCAAACCCAGCTGGCAAGAAGCTCTCAACCATTCCACAGCACTGTAAGGCCTGAGAGATTGGGGGTGAGGGAATGAACCTACAGATTACAAGCTTTGATATTTGATAGTAATTTTTTAAAAAATGAATTCTAAGTGTTTTAACAGCAAGCAAGCCCCTGGAGGTTCCCATAAAGGTTCCACATTAGCAAAGAAAATGCATGAGCCATTGTTGAAAACGTCTCTGACTTTCAATTCCCAGAGCCTGAGCAAGCTTGACCTCTAGGCTCACAACATCACTACCAGGAATCTGGTGACAATGGCCATTCAAAGTAAGTTCATGAAGCACCTGTTATGTGCACCCTGGGGAGAAGGGAAAGGTCCTTCCAGTGAGAAAAACAAATTCTGGTGGAAGACATCTATGCAGAAATTGGCATTGAAATCAGAGCATTAAGTGGTGCGTGCCTCAGCTCAGAGAATTACAGGAGCACATCACCAAGGACAAGGCAAGATACCCCACGCTTGTCCTGATCTCAACCCTTTTAAGTGGCAACTGAATGAACAGAGTGAAGCAAAGACAGCTGTCAAGTGACATGATAACTATTTTGACAACCAGGGATGACAAGAATAAGATACAGGGTAGAATACCTACCACAGTGGTTATGAAGAATTTAGAAGAACAGGGAGGGCAGGGGGTCAGGAGTCATTCATAATCTTTCTCTCTGACCTTTCAGGCAGAATATGACTAAATCTGAAGGTAGCTAACAAATCAAGCAAAGCCCTCTGGCTATCAATCCCACACACTAGGCAGTACATCTATGACCCTCATAATAATACACAGCTTTGCCACACACTGGGGAAAAAATTGTATTTGCCCCATTCTTTTCACTAGTAACACCTGATAATCGAATAGCACGTTAGAGTTTATGAGGATCACAAGTATTCTATCATTTGATGATCACTGAGCAGAGACCTCCCATATAACTGACAAGGAAATTAATCCTTAAAGTCTCATACTTAAAGAAGAGGGATTTAAAGAATTTCTTGACTCCAAAGCAGGTTCCACTGCATCAAATTGTCATTGTTTACTAAACACTTAATGACAGCATTAGAATCGTGGGTTTCAAAGCATTTATTGAATGTTCTCTACTGTTTTACATTAACAGCAGCTATAGCTATCAGCAGTTCCTAAGTCCTAAATATTAAGAAAGGTGAGGGTGAGGAACAGCTTTGAAATGGCTTTCTATTTGATCACGTTCTGCAGTAACTGTTAAAATTATATACACTTTCCTTGGATCCCTATAAAGCTTCTGCAGGATCCACATACCCACAGTTCCAATTTGCAATTTCCTCAGCCCTCCTTTGAAGTTATTCATGCCAATTACCTGGTGTTAATATTAATTAAATATAATTTGCAACTTGAAATGCAGTGTTATCAACTGGAACTCAGCTGTAGAAATATAAAGTAAAATTTTCTATTGAATTAAAATGTTCCCTTTCATTCGTAGTATTTTACAACACTAATACTTCTGTCAAATTGATTTTTGCCTGCTGGAAGTCATTTTTCCAAAGCGCTGAACATCTGAAGAAAAAAGCTGCTCTTTATGTATTCTTTTCTCTGTCGTTGAAAATACTTTGTTTTAATCTTGAAATAAATCCATTTCAGTTAACAGAAACTTGGTTCTTATTTATAACCCAAAAGAAGAAAATGCTTTCTTTTTAAAACAATACAAAGATAGTTTAAAAATATGATCAGTGGACACTTTTCAACTGTATAATAAGAATGAATTTTCCTTACATTATTATTTGGCTGTCACCAAAAATAAATCACTATTAAGTGTTTAGGCAAGTGTCAGTCATTTCATATACAAAAAATGAATCAATTAAATTGGTCTATTGCATTAACATTTCAAACAGATCATGCCAATGCAATGACCTCTGTGGTCCCTTCCAACTCTGAGATTTTAAGATTCTGAACATGTGTCAGACAATAGTCAGAAGCTTCCACCACTTGCAAATTAGTGGGGGAAAGTCACATTTGGTCAAAGATTTGACAGAATCAGGTCTGTTCTGCCCCTATAACATGTGTGATGATGACTCACAAGCCCACCATCGTCAATGAACCATTCATAGACTAAAGGGCTGATTACAGGAGGTGTGCTGCCACGCCGTGCAAATCCACAATGAAAACATACTGCGCTTTCACAAAGTCCTCTTATCTTCAAAGATCAAGCTTTAGCTTCCTTGCCCATTACAGTAATAGTGGTAGTATTAACATTTATTATCCTGTCTTCTTTTTAAAAGTAATATAATAAAGGAAGACAAAGAAGTAAAAGAACCTGTCTAAAGACTCAAGGAAGTCATTTCTTGAGTCACAAGCTATGAGCCCCAGAGTTTATGATAGAAAAGCATGAACCCGTATTATCAACCTCTTTATTACACTATCAATGAAAACATCATACAAATAATTAAGACAAGACAGAAATATTGAACTACGATCCTAACAACTGAGGGTGTGTAAGATGGGTGATAGCTAAGCCTTAACAACCAGCAGCAATTAAGCTATTTCCTTCCCTGAAGCCAAAAGAAACCAAGGGGTAAATAAAAGCCAGAAATGACTCTCTGGATGTCCATAATTTTCCAGGTGTCATCAAAAATCACAGCCTCTTAGAATTACACAAAGCGAGGGTTTGAACAGCCAGTAGACCACTGTATAGGAAGTGCCTTCTGTGATCCTACTGGGAAGCTCTTGACTACCGAGGTCCCTGGGAAAGTCAGACACTAGGATCCCACCACCTAACCTAGCCTGGAACCCTGCATTACCTATTAGATAACCTCATCTATCCAAGTAGTCAGAATTGGGAGAGTAGAATCCTGTAACACTCCAAAGGCACTTCGAAACTGGTTATATTATAGGCTTCTCCATTAACCAAATTCTGTCTACTTAACACCCCTCTCATCCTTACTGCTAACCTGTTTACTTTCTGGACTACCTCTCATCCCTGTCACTGGAAATTATCTGCCTAAATACCTCCTTCTTCACTATTACCCCTGTTAACTTGTATTAAATTGGGTCTCCCAACAAGATATGCCGATATCTTAACTTTAGTACCTCAGCGTGTGACTTTATATGGAAACAGGTCCACCACAGATGTAATTAGTTAAGATGAGGTCATACTAGAGTAGGATGGGCCTTCAATCCACATGAATGGCCTCCTTACAAGATGAGAATACACAAGGGAGAAGATGGGAATGTAATGAGAAAGGCAGAGATTGGAGTGATGCATCTACAATCCAATGAACACCAAGGATTACTAGCAAACACTAGAAGCTGTAAGAGGCAAAGAATAGTTCTATTCTACAATTTTCAGAAGCAGCATGGCACTGCTGACACTTTGATTTCAGATTTCTATCCTCCAGAACTGTGAAACAATACATTTTTCTGTTGGTGTGAGCCACCCAGTCTGTGGTATTTTGTTATGGCAGCAGTAGGAAACTAATACACTTCCTCTCAAGGACACTGCTTGATTCTCTGTCACTGTACCACATGCACCTTCAGCTATCCCCGCTCATAAAAGTTCCTGTTCTGTTATGAAAGTCTGCTGAATATCCTTGAATTTTTCCTCAGAAACTCCTACCATCGCCCACCATGGAATATTCTTCAGAGGAGACTGAGGGCCCTCCCATGGCCATAAACCCATCAAGAGAAGGGAACACTCTGCCACACTCTTAGTTTTCCATTGCTAAGTCTAGGTTGTTATTCCCATACCTACTTTTTTCATTTATAACAATTTTATTTTTTCCAGCCTTGTTGAGGTATAATTGACAAGTGTATAAATTTAAGGTAGACAACATGATGTTTTGACATACATATACATTATGAAATGATTAACACAATCAAGCTAGTTAACATATTCATCACCTCACATAGTTACTGTATTTTGTGTGTGCGGTGAGAACACTTAAGATCAACTCTCTTAGTAAACTTTAAGTATGCAACACACTTATCAACTGTAGTTACAATTCTGTACCTTAGATCTCCTGAACTTATTCATCCTGCATAACTGAAAATTGGTACGATTTGTCCAACACCTCTGCATTTCTCCTGCCTATCCTGTATCAGGCTGAGATTGATATTGCAATGGCCTCTCAACTGGTCTCCTTACCTTCTGGCTCTCACCTGTATAATCATAAGTACACATCCTAACAGATCCCTCACTCCTCAGCAGTTTCCTTTATTGTCTGGCATGTAAAAGATAAAATTACCACCCTATGCAGTAAAACACTTAACCATGTCTCCATGTTAAGCTTACCTTGTCTCCCTTACTACAGAAACAGTGCTTCAGTCAAATTGTGCTATTTGCTGAACTCAAATATATTTTTAGCCTTCTTCAGTAAAAATCCTATAGTAGGGGATGCATTGGGATGAGACTATAACAACTGAGATACCAAGAAGCTATCAGTCTTTGTTTTATCAAATAATTCCTGTCCCTGCATCCCTCTGAAGGATTTTGACCAGGAAGGGCCATCACTGACATCTCCGTTCATGACCATCACTTACTCATAAACTTCATTCTCCAAGATGCATGAAAGAGTCTTCCCCCAATCTCAGATTTTGTTAAAATGAAAAAGTTCTAATCAAACCAAACAAGCAATTTATCACTAAACATATTTTCATTTCACTACCATTCCATTAAAATCTGTCTGAATTCATCAGAGCTAAAACATAAGATGCCTTATTCTACATTGAAATATCTTAGTAATGAATGTTGCTAAAGAGAGAAATTCAGAACAGAGTACAGGAAAATTTATTAGAGTTGGGAAAATGTATAATTTTATTAATAGGCAGACACTCCAGAAAATAAATTTATTACTTGACTCCTATGTCAAGATACTAAAATTTTTAAAAACACATTACTAACATGGTGACAAAAATGTCATTGATATTGTAGCAAGAAGAGCAAATGTTACAGAACTAATGAATTTTCATTAGAGTCATCAGTTCACTTCAGAATGGGTTAAGTTGCTACCATTTGCCATTCCCATTAATATCATTGTCATGTAAAAGGTTTAATTTTCAGCTATTTTTGTTCTAGATAAAATCTTTGTCATTAAAATGAGGAATGATTTTGATATTTAATATATTCCATGGCATACTCTAGTGTGGTACTAATTTGGCATTTTCAGTATTCTGCATATTAATTAACAATCCTGCCTTCCCCCATCCCCCAGATAAGTGATAACAGAAATAGAATGGACAGCCAATCAAGTCACAGAATACTGAAAGGATCAAATAGAAGAAACATGTTGCTCTAATCAGGAGCATACACAAGGCACAAATTATTTTCTCCCATAAGAATGACTAAGATAGAAACAGGAATAATGAATGGCACCATCTGAATCCTTTTATGTGACAGCCTTACCAAAGCATAGCAATGCTCCCTAAAAAGTGAAAACAGTATTTCTTGTTTCAGTGAAAAGAATAAAACTGCAATCTCACTTAACTTCTAGAACAATGCATTTTATCAGATTCTCCAACAACTGGGAAACTGTGTCCTGTATTTAATTTCTCCTGGTTATCTCTTTCATGCACACAAAATGTGTCCTGTAGTGGAAGGATATATAGGATCACTACAGAAAACTTACAATTTCAATACATACTCTGTTAGTTTCCTTCTCCTGATGAATTATCATTCTGGTGAGAACTGACATCAGCCGCTTAAAAAATGCATTAACCCTCATTCCAGAAGCTATTATTTTCATTTTAGTGAGCATTTCCTCTAAGAATAAACTTGGGATTCTTTATCCAAGAAGGTAATATAATTTGTCAGCATTTAAAGTGCTTTGCATCATTTTTATAGCAATAGTAACATAGGCTTAAATTCCAAAGAGCAAACATTATGGCATCATGGGCATTCACAACAGGTGTGACTAGTTGTCCAATTAAATCAATTAACCCAATCTGTCCAAGAACACCAGGCCCTTTCTCCTTTCCTAGGTCTTACGCAACAGTACAGCACTGGAACAAATTTTAAACATACCAAACATGTGTAAAAATACATTTCCATGCCCTATGATATTCAAAACAGATCCCAGGCATCTGCAAACCTTTCGAGAGAAGATCTTATTCCAGTAAATTATTCCAATAACTCTTTGTTCTTCCTAATTATGAGTAAGTCCACATCACTACCATGATTTTTTCCTGAGTTGAAGTCTCCAAGAAAGACAATAAATTATCAACATAATTTCTTCCTTCAAGTTCAAAATTACTCAAAACAGCCAATAGGCACTTTAATTTGGCCACAAAATATGCTTACAGAAAAAAATATATAAACTGTATTCAGTAATTCTTAATAATAGTATTTCTTAAGTAACAGTAAAATATCACCTTTCATCCACAAAGTGATGTTGTTGACCAATCAGCAATAAGATTTGTCCTCTAAGTTGTTTTTTGTTTTGTTCTGTTTTGTTTCCCTACATAGTGAAATGGATTTATAACCTCATAAATAAACATGCACCTGGTGAAATGCCTACAGAGATTTGGATAAGCACCTTGAAAAAAGTCCAGAATGGAGTTCATCAGCACCTTGTTCTAACCAAATTTTTATTACACTCTGTCCTTCAGGCCACTGTAAGCTCCAGTGTTTAAGGTAAGAATAAAAATGCAAGAAGTCAAATATGACAGCATGAATATTGCTTAAGCATAGTCTTAGAGGCTACTTCAGTATTGTTTTAAAATGATTACCGGTCTTAATCCCTCTAGAGGCAGATGTAAATTCCACTGCCTTTTTTTTAAATTTAATGACTTGCTAATGTAAACTTCCATCTAGAACAATCAAAAAGTATGTCATTTATTCAAATTTACAGTAGCTCTAATGTGCCAGCAAGCTCCCTTGTCAAAACAGACAAGTTTAAAAAATGTCTGACTGAGTCAGGAGCACTATTTCCTAAATTAGCACCAACGTGTCACCTTGATAGACCATGAACAACAAAATCATTTATAATAAAACCAGCATCCCCCTAGAGTGGACAGCCTAGGTCATGCATCTGTAAGAGCTCTAATTATTCCATACAGATCAGAGAGTGCTTGGAAATGAGAGGACTTCTGCAACCTGTCACCTCCAAATACAATCATCTGATAAATATATGCTTACCAATCTCCCTCGAGATCTGAGTGAACGCCTCCACACCACTCTCTCCATAGTTGCCCTCAGAAGCCAGTGTCGAAACATAATTCCACCCCAGTGCCGTCACAATGTCCACCATGGCTTGCGCTTGGTAGGAGTCAGGTGGGACCACCCTAGAGAAGAAGTCATACCTGGTGTTGTCACTTAGCTCTGGGGCTGTGGATGCATAGCTGATTTGAGGTATCTGCAAAACAAATGACAAGTCATTTCAACCCATGAGGAATCGTGTGGAACAATGGATTGTCACAAGAGACTGAATAGCCACAACTATATCAGAAACCTAGATAGAGCAACTTGAACCTGAAAAAGGTTTTATAACCAACAATTTAATTAGAAAGTATTTTATAGTGGTCTGTAGCCTCATTTTCTTTCAAAGCACATTTCTAAACAGCTGGAAAGAATTTAGTTTTGCTTCAGATTCTACCGTTTCTGAAAGCAAAGCAAAATATTTGTGCTTTTTCTTGTTGCTTTTTTATTCTGTACATGACAAGTTCTGGAGCAGAAACAAGGCAGAAATGAAGGTATAGTACATACATGCATCAGAAATTGTCTCTGAAATTGTCTTTGGCTTTAGGACATAAAAGCTACAAAATGACAGAGACTTTAATATGAGACTTTTTTTACACTTAATACCATTTCAGTTTTAAGATTACATTTTTAGTAAATTATTTGAAATATTTAGTTTTGCAAGTCTAGTCACTGATTATTAATATAATGATTATCACAGAAATATTTGGGACTAGCCAACCATGTATCTTCTAATAAAAACACTTTTCCAATCCCCTCCCCCCAAAAAACATCACAAAACAGGAATCCATACAATAAAAATTCCTTAGGGAAGAAGGACTATTTTCTGAAATTAAGGAGGAGAATTGCTAGATTTTCAACTAGGAATCCTATGTCATTTCCCCTAAATATATTTGAACTGAGTAACAAATTGACTGCATGTCACAAATCTGTCCCTTAAAAAACTTTTAAAATGTGACATTCAGTCTATGTCCAAGTTAGGATGCAGTCTGACAGAAGAATACATGGTTGCTAAAGAAGTACCTTGGAAGCATGTGAAGTCTACACACAAAGCAGGAAAGAACACTGCAGCCACGGGAACTGCATGTCCAGAGGCAAAGAGTCAAGAAAGGGCATGGTAGATACCAAGGAAAGGATGTCAGAGAATAAAACTGCAAGGCTCAGCAGAGACTAGATGATGAAGGGAAAAGGAAAGGTGTGGGACCTGTAAGTACCAAAAAGACAAGGAAAGGTATAGGTTATGAGGAGAAATGTGGAATGACTCATAGTCCTATGACTTTGGTAACTACGTAAATAATGTTTGCTATTTACCATGGTAGATTTTTTTAAAGGAAATTTGTCAGACAAAAAATGGTAGGTTTAACTGCTGATTTGCTTCTCTTGAGATTCTTGTGAGATGCATGAAAGCAACTAAATTGTGGGCAAGAATATTGGGGGATCTAGAGTTTAAGAGCAACTTTGGAACTGGAGGTAAAGAAAGGTGGGAGCATAATAAGGTGGTAGTAAGGCGTGTGACCACTCGAGAAAACTATAAAGGGTAAAAGGAGGGCAATTTGGGAGGGTGAGCTGGGCAACTGTGTATCTCCTCCCTCCTCTGCTACCATGATATGATGTGGAAAAGTTCAGAGGTCAAAATGACTACAAGATGCCCTAATTCAGGGTGCTTAGTTGAAGATGCAAGTTTGATTCATACATAAAACAATTGACTTTACTCTCCATCAGATACTGCACATTCTGGGACCAACAACCCCTTCCCTGGCCAAATGACTCCCAATCCATATAAAGGTTTTGACTCTCCTCTTCACATCTGTGAAAAGCACTCAACATCTGGATTACTTAGATCTAGAGGGTCCAAGTCCCAATGGTGATCAGTGAAGTGACACTGAACTTCCCAAAATTAAAAAAAAAAAATCCTGCCCTGGCTGATGTGGCTCACTGGATTGAGCACCTGCCTGTGAACCAAAGGGTTGCTGGTTCGATCCCCAGTCAGAGCACATGCCTGGGTTGCAGGCCAAGTCCCCAGTAGGGGGCACACAAGAAGCAATCACACACTGATATTTCTCTCCCACTCTTTCTCTCTCCCTTCCCCTATAAAAATAAAATAAATAAAATATATTTTTAAAACATCCTCAGTTACCCAAGAAAGCAGAGGCACAAGAATGTGCTTGGAGCTCTCCAGGGTGCTACAGAATTCATTCAGCTTCTGGGCAAGCTGCCTCTATGTATATTGACTCTAACAATGACTTAGCCTATTTAACCCCCAATTCTTCCTGGTCCTGTTCTCCTAGTGGAACCATGTTAACTTGCTTGTTAACATTGTGGGCTCATAAAAACCAGCCTGACCTGCCTCCTTCCTGCCCCTTTGCTTTCTCTGCCAGGTACACCACCCATCTCTTGGCAGATAGTTCCCTTGATCAGGCTTTGTGCTTTTGTAATACATGACTACTCAGCCAGAACATGCCTCCACATTTCTAACAACACACAAAATGTTGGCCTTTTTTACCTTTTATTGCTTGCATCTAGAGGACCTGGGAAATAGACAATAGATGACTCAGTGAGATCTACCCAGTATGAGGTAAAACTTTCCCAAAGATCAAGATCATGTAAATTTCTATGTTCCAATGAAAGATGTTCAGCAGCTTGACCTTTGCTTTGGAAGGAATTCTGTGCATGATGAATGTGGTGTGTGTGTGTGGGGGGGGGGTATGGGATCATTCTATAGGAAATGATATGGCACACTTCTTTGCCTTATTCAGATATATAATAATCCTTCCACTGAGGGTTTTTCAGAGTCCAGTAGCAGAGGAGCTACTGAGAGTCCAGCAGTAAAATGCCTCACAACCTCCACCCTGCCTATAATAATGAGCCACCCCTTTCTAAAAATGATCACAAAGTGTGAAAATTGAGTGTTTGAATCCAAAACTAATTATCTCAAATTACTACCTTCAGTCAGTCACTTTCAGGGCTGTTTAATTAGCAGCCAGCATCATGTTTAGGATTAATTAAACAGGTGTAAAGGGTATATAAAATAAAAGTGCAGGTAAAAAATGGTTGTTTGAATAACTGGATAAAGGACTTTCCCCCCAAACTCTTGAAGAGTTTTCTCTTTGTCCATCAACTTGTAAAAAAGTAATGTGAGAGTATGTTTCTGTGTTTTCATTAATTCAGCATTTGATCTATTACCATCTACAATAATAGACATCAGGGTATGTTGATAGTATTTTTAAGTATATTTTATTAATTGTACTGTTACAGTTGTTCCGTATTTTTCTCCCCTTTATTCACCTCTGCCCTGTACTCCCTCTCCCACCACTGCCAACATCACTGCCCCCCTTAGTTCATGTCCATGGGTCATACATATAAGTTCTTTGGCTTTTCCATTTCCTATACTATCCTTAACCTCCTCCTGCCTATTTTGTACCTACCAATTACTCTTCTTATTCCCTGTACCTTTTCCCTCATTCTTCCCCCTCCCCACTGATAACCCTCCATGTGATCTCCATTTCTGTGATTGTGTTCCTGTTCTAGTTGTTTGCTTAGTTTGTTTTTGTTTTTTTAGATTCAGTTGTTGATAGTTGTGAGTTCGTTTTCATTTTACTGTTCATAGTTTTTATCTTATTTTTCTTAGATAAGTCCCTTTAACATTTCATATAATAAAGGCTTAGTGATGATGAACTTCTTGAACTTTACCTTAACCGAGAAACATTTTATCTGCCCTTCCATTCTAAATGAAAGCTTTGCTGGATAGAATTATCTTGTATACAGATCCTGGCCTTTCATGACTTCAAATGCTTTTTTCCAGCCCCTTCTTGCCTGTAAGGTTTCTTTTGAGAGATCAGCTGATAGTCCTATGGGAACTCCTTTGTAGGTAACTGTCTCCTTTCCTTTTGCTGCTTTTAAGAAACTCACCTTATCTTTAATCTTGGCTAATGTAATTATGATGTTCCTTGGTGTGTGCTTCCTTGGGTCCAACTTCTTTGGGACTCTCTGAGCTTCTTGGACTTCCTGGAAGTCTATTTCCTTTGCCAGATTAGGGAAGTTCTCCTTCATTATTTTTCAAATTAGTTTTTAGTTTCTTCACCTTTCTCTTCTCCTTTATGATTCAGATGTTGGAACATTTAAAGTTGTTCCAGAGGTTCCTAAGCTTCTCCTCATTTTTTTGAATTCTTGTTTCTTCATTCCGTTCTGGTTGAATGTTTATTTTTTCCTCTTGCTCCAAATTGTTGATTTAAGCCCTGGTTTCCTTCCCTTCACTGTTGGTTCTCTTTATATTTTGCTTTATTTCACTTTGCATAGCCTTCACTTTTTCCTCTATTTTGTGACCATACTTAACCATTTCTGTGAGCATCCTGATTACCAGTGTTTTGAATTCTACATCTGATAGGTTGGCTATCTCTTCATTGCTTAGTTCTATTTTTGGAGTTTTGATCTGTTCTTTCATTTGGGCCATATTTTTGTAGTAAGAGGCAGAGCTTTAGGTATTCATCAGGGTGGGACAATTCATGTAGCTGGACTGTGGCACTGTATGCAGGGGGGAGGGGTCAGAGAGAGAATAATGCTGCTTGCTTGGCTCTCTGCCAGCTTTCACTCACTTCCCCCGCTATCCACAAGCAAATTGGGCACCTCTGGTGCTGATTCCCAGGTGGGTGGGTTTGTGTATATTTTAGGACCCTGTGGTTCTCTCCAACAAACTCTCCTGTGAGGCTGGGAGTGTCTCATACTGCCACAACCCTATAGAATTTTACAGCCAGACGTTTTGAGGCTTTCGTTCCCTGTGCTGGAACCCTGGTTTGCACAGTCTGTATCACTCTCCAGTTGTTCCTCCTGGTTTATCCACAAGCAAGCATGGGACTACCTGGTCCACCAGCCACCATCTCGCCTGCCTAGTCAGTCCTCCAGCTGCCACCCTGCTCCACATCCTCTCCACTCTGCCCCTCCTACCAGTCTGGATCAATATTTCTTCTTTAACTCATTGGCTCTCAGACTTCCATACAGTTCGATTTTTCTGGCAGATCTGGGGTTTTTGTTTTTAAATTTGTTATTATCCTTCTCTTGGTTGTGTGAGGAGGCAAAGTGTATCTACCTATACCTCAGCTGGCCATGAGTCTGGTATGTTGATAGTACTTCAAGACAACTTTTCAAGCTGTCATGAAATCATCTCACTTATATTTTATTGTAGTCAACCACTAAGCATTGGCTCATTAAGTTTTCTAATTTCTATGCCAGCATCCCCAGTATTTCCACCATCCTCAAATTAAACCCCTACTGGCAACTGAAGTGGGAATACTTTTAAAACCTGAAATGTTTATTTTTCTTTTCCCTACACTAAATCCATCCTAATTAATCCCTCACCCTGGAGGTTTCATCCACCAGAAACAACAACAACACTAAAAAGATGGTGGGTGGGGAATGGAAGTAGAAAGATAAATGAGAGGGAAAGGAAAAGAAGGTGTTAGGGGAAGCATTCTGCATCAGCTCTCCCATCCTTTGGAAGGAGTAATATCCTATATAAACATCTGTTAACTCCCACTTGCCCATTCAAAGGACAATATCCAAACTCCAGTCTGGCTCATGAAGTCCAGATATCAGACTCTGTCTCCTCTTCATTCCAACTTCATGTCTTCCCTGCCATACCCTGACACCATCTGCACCCCTGCTCATGCTGGTTTCTGTGTTGACTTTCTTCTCTCCTCTACCTGGTGATCTTCTGCACAAATGTCTACCTTCTTGGGAAGCTTTCACTAACTCTCTCAGGAGCTCCTTGCTCCCACAGCCTCCCACAGGCTGGCTTATAAGCCTCTCAGGAAATGTCCCTTTAATTTACTTGGTATCCCCAGCACCTGAGAGAGGAAGTGCTCAAGGACTGTTTGGAGCCAATTAATAAAACTGTGGCAGGAATTTTGGTACTGCCTCTTTCCCACAACCTCCTACCCTGCATCCACCAAAATACTGTGCAGGCTATTCTGCACGTATCCCTCTCAATCCTTCTCTGCCCTGCTGTATGTCTTAGGAGGCCATTCTATGACTGTAGCACCTGGGTCTGTTGCCTTAGGCTTTCAGGTGAGTTTGGCCAGTGAGAGACAATAAGAGATGGGAAGGAAGGAGAAGACGGAAGCCAGAGCACTGATTTTTCCCATCTCCTTCCTCTCCCTATCCCACCAACTCAGTATTTCTCTACATAAACCCTCATCCACAGCTAAAGCTCTTGCCAGGTTCTAGTGACCACTCCCTCCCCTTGTCCCTTCAGGTCCTGCCACTGTTGCTAGTATCTGAGTATTTCCTTATCCTGTGTTGTTTCCTTTCACTATGCCCATATCTTATAAATATTCTTTTTGTTAACCTCCTTTGAATTACCCCTTGAGTGTACCCGAGTCTAATAATATATCCTCTCTTCCAGGTCTCTGTAGCAGGGGCATCTATTACCATATTTCCCTACCCTCAACCCCATCCTACCGGTTCACCCTTCTCCACTCACTGTCCCATCCACTTCTTTACTCCTGTCCTTACATGACTTTTTTCCTTTCTCTTCTCTTTTAGTGCATTAAGGCATCAAATTGCATCATTTGAAAACACCTGACATTTTGCTTTTTTTTTTCATTTATTTTGCTTGTGCTGGGGTTTCACAATATGATGTGTGCTTAAGATAAAGCTATATTTCCATTACCCAAATAAAGCATATTTGAGGCAATTAACTGCACAACTCAATACTTATCACCACACCCAACTTAAAAATTTGCTTTAGACCCCACTTTTCTGATTTTAGTTATGAAAAAATCCTTCTCCCATCACATTTTCACTTCAGCCCACAGAACAGGAGATTTCTCAGCCCTCTTGGGGAGTTCTGTAGTGCGTATTTTCTACCTAGATCTCCATCTCTTATTTACTCTTCTCAAATGGGAGGGGAAACTGGGAAGTCAGAGCTATATATTGATTGGGAAAGAGTGCCAAATGGGCTCTCCCTTTATTCTCTGACCTTTCCACATATATATATCCCAGGCTTCTTTTCTCTGCAGGGTGAGGACACCAGGCAGGACCTCTCTTCTTAAGGAGGAACCCTAGCCCTCTTCTCCATCTTCCACTGACAGTCAGGTGTGTGAGAGAGGCCTAAAGCCAGACAACTGGTTTGAATAAGTGGACTTCAAGTCTTTTGTGCAGGCAGAAGCAGATCCTAAGGTTGAGATGTGGTGTGGGAGTAGGAAGCACCATTTTGACCCCAAGTCCATGCTGAATTCTTCCCAGTCTAGCTCTTAACAGATAGCCATATGTTTGGGGAGTTATGTGGTAATTGCTCAGCTGTTAGTAAAACTAATTACTTGATCCTCATTTACTTAGTTATTCTGTGAATCTTGGACTTATAAACTCTATGAGAATCCAAAAGTCTGACTTAGAGCTCAAGGAAGCAGAAGTTCTATTTCAAAAGAAAGAAATTCATTTACAACCACGTGGATATTTTTATAAAATAAAACAAATATATATGCAATATATATGTGTGCAAACATATATATTTGCCAAAAATATACATATATTCACATATACAAATATATGTTTGCCAAGAGTATATATTTCAAAAGAAGTTGGCAGAGATTATTGTCCCCTACTATTCTCTACTTCTCATAGATAGAACCTAGATTTTTACCTAGGACTTGGCCATTCAGAAGGAGACTACATTTACCTTCTTTGCAGCTATGATCATTAACACAGTGGTGGGTGTAACTTCTGAAAAGTGTCCTTAAAGGGAGAGGGCATGCCTCTCTCATGCTCCTCCCTCTTTCCTGCTAGGAAGAATTTGGACATAATTTCTAGAGCTCAATTAGCCATCTCAGGCCATTCCCTAGGGACAGCAGAGCAAAACACCACACCATAGTTCAAGTCACTGCAATATCTGGATTTTTGAAACCACCTGACCATTCTTTCTGCTTCCATTCTTGTGCCTCTCAAATCCATTCCACAGCAGCAAACTGATCTTAGAAAAAGAAAAAAGCAGTTCATTTCAAAATCTTGCTCCAAGCAATTCACTCATTTCTCCATTGCTTTTAAAATGGAGAAATTAGCTCTTAAAATAAAGTTTAAACCTCATATCACAGGATCCTTGTGATTGGGCATCTGGCCACCTTTCCCATCACCCACATGATCCAGCCACACAGGCTTCCTTTCTGTCCCCGGATGCAGCCAAGCCCCTTTTCTTCTCCACACCTCATGCCTGTTGCTTCTTACGTTTTTTTCCCAAATCCTTCCTGACTTTTCTCATCATTCAGCCTCAGCTCATTGTCTACTCCTCAAACAGGTCTTCCCTGACCACCCCAACTAACATGGTCTTCCCACCCCTATTAGTAACTCATCACCCTACTTTTTTCCATCATTACACTGAGCTCTCAACCTGTGTTATGTATTATGTTTGCCCTACTAAAACGTAGATTCTATGGGGATCTTCTTTGTGTTGTTTACAAATGTAACATGGGCTGCTAGCAGTTGGCAGAGGTTCAATAAATATTCATTGAAAAAATGGTTCATTCATCAATTAAGGATACCATTTATTATTTTTCTCCATACATTACAATTTTGAAGGATTTTTCTATAAAACTATTTAAGTAAAAATTCACTCATTTCCGATTTTTGTATTACTCAAAAAGCTATTCAGTTGCTAACTTTTTGATCAGCATGAGATATCCACTGTGACGAAGCTGAGGTGATAGAATTCTAGTTCAAATCAACCAAGTGCCATTTCAGTCACATCCATGCAGACACATCGTAGGGAAGCATACAATGGCCATGGAGTGCTTTGAAATGCTGCAAATGGCCTTGAAAACTTCATCACTATCTTGGCAAACACTTTCACAGCTCATGAACTTCAATCTGTCTCTAAGAAGATCAAAAATTACATTTCTAAACAAGGACCAAAGTTATAGATTCTTTAATCATTTGCCCCTTCTTACTTATCTTTATCTGTAAGATGGATATGGTAGACAGGGCTGAAGGTTCTTGTATCTCCTTCACAGGGATTGTGCCTCTCCCTGTTGCCGTAAGGGTGTGACTGCCCATGGTGGGGAGGATGAGATGGGGTGTAACTGAGATGTGAAGGGGCTGAGGGACTTTAAGGCACCACAAATAGTCTTTCAGGGTCTAAGAATGTTAAAATTCCATTCCAGCTGCCTTTTTAAGGTTTCCTACTGTTTGACATCAAAATACTGTGGAAAGCTTGAAACTTTTTGTGTTGCTCAAAATGGCATAAATCTTGCACCCATTCCACCCACCCCTCATTTCTGGTTTGCCAAAGATCTTTAGGAAGCCAACTCACCCCCAATGAGCAAAGAGTCTCCTAAAAAAGCACAGACCAGAGGAAGAAGCTTCTCAGAATCAGAGTAAACTTAAATCTCCCTGTAAAAAACCTGCACACATCAAAACACAGGTTTGCAGACAGAAAACAATTTGTGACTTGAGTCACACACATCTTCACCATCACTTCCTGCCAAAAAGATTTTTGTTCTTTTTTTATCTTTGCAAACAACCTTGTCCATTGATTGTCAAACTTACTGGTGGAGGTTGGCAGGGTGTGAACTTAGTGCTGTTCAATAGCATCATTGGTTTTCTCAGGAGAAAGATCAGCTTGAAGCTGTGCTCTCCCGCCAGGGGGTAGGGCCTGCCTGAGCACTCACTCCTTCAGTGATTCTGGCCTTAGCAACGGCAGCCATCACTATGATAGCTTCCTGCCACCTGTTCTTGGGATGGATTTGTTGTTGCTGCAGAACCAGGTCCAGACAGCATAATGATTACAGCCACTAACTTCGTCTTTTCAGATTTAACTGCTCTCTGGTATTAAAACTACTAGTTGCTTGTGGAAAAATAAGAATGTATAATCAGAAATTAGATAAAAATAAGGACTTGGGCCACCTGCCTCCATGTGACCAGGAAGCCACATTGCCTTTCCTCCCCCTTAATACTTCATACACTTCTTTTCCAACCTGGGCCTAGAAAAATGGATCCCACAAAGAAGGATGGTAAGAATAAGAGTCATTCTGCCATCAATGAGATAATAACCAGAGTACATCATTAACACCACAAGCACATCCCTGGAGTGAATTTCAAGAAACGTACTCCTCAGGCATTCAAAGAGATCCCAAAATTTGCCATGAAGTGTGAAAATCCAGATGTGCCCATTGACACCAGGCCAACACAGCTGTCAGGGCCAAAGGAATGAGGAGTGCCCCACACCATATCTGGGTGCAGTTGTCCAGAATGCCTAATGAGGCTGAAAATTCACCAAATATGCTCTATACTGTTGGTCACCTATCACCACTTTCAAAAATCTACAAACAGTTAATGTGGATGAGAACTAACTGCTAACTGTCAAATAAAATTATAAAACTGCCAAAAATAATGAGTCAGGGCTAGAAGTCAAGGTCTAGCACTGACCCTCCCCTTCTTACCCTGCCCTACACTTTTATGCTCCTCTCAGCTTCATGAAAATGGAATAAGGAGAGGAAAAAAGGAGATGTAGAACCAAAGAGTGGAATA
Source organism: Phyllostomus hastatus (assembly GCF_019186645.2). Taxonomy (NCBI): domain Eukaryota; kingdom Metazoa; phylum Chordata; class Mammalia; order Chiroptera; family Phyllostomidae; genus Phyllostomus; species Phyllostomus hastatus. The sequence continues at coordinate 11,516,574 of NW_025334006.1, read as the reverse complement.
GTAAAGAAGAGTGATGCTAGTCTAAGTTTGCTCCCAAAAGCATCAGGAATTATTCTTCTCCTTCCAAACCAAGACCTACTCAAAGCAATCCTGCCCATACGATGGACAGATAGTGGGCTTCCTGTTTGTAAAAGTTACTGCCATCTGTGAAGTTCAGTCCCAATCTGTTTCTCAGTTGAATTCCTACAGTTGATTCAGGGAAGAACACAAGATTTTGTGTTTTGATGCATGGTGAAGCATAGCAAGAAAAAAGAGAGAGACAGAGAAAGGAGGCTTTGTGAAATGGGAAACTGTGGAGGTCATAGAGAAAGGGACAGAAAGAGATTTCCTTGTACTGCATTTTTGTCCTTCTTGCCAATATCAGCTCATCCAGAGTAAGCTAACTCTGCACACCTACACTGAAAGGGCCTGTGATCAGCTGACATAGCTGACTATAGCATAAAGTTAGTAGGGTTAAGGTCACAAGTTTAACTCTATTATGACTGAAGATGCAGACTGTACCCCTCACCAGAACCTTCCTCCTCACAAATGATCAGCACCAATAACACAACCAACCAGAGAAAGGAGAGACAAGGTTAATTCATTCTCATTACTAGACAAATAAATGAAAGATGGCTTGATACTGATGGTGAAGCTGAAATTTCAGCAGCAAATATGAAGAGGATCAAGTCATAAAAGGCATACTTCAAAACATAAAGAGTGCCTCTTTGTAGATATGTATGCTTGAAAATATACAAAAATGTTATAAAGTTATTTTATGGTTTCAGATCATCCATTTAGACATTCTACTGAATTCTAAAAGGGTACATTTCTCACCACTTTTTCAAGGGTACTGGATGAGTCGAGTCAGGGAAATGGTACATTCAAATTAGGGTAACTCAAGAAGGGTTCGTAAAGGGACTATTTTCAAGTCAGGGGCAGTATATAGGGAATGGCCATAGTAAGCCACAATCCAGGAAAGGTCAGAGTGAAGCACAGGAGATGGGAGAAGGAGTCATGAACAGAAGTCATCTTGAGAGAAGTGACCAGCCTGTAGGGACAGAGCCAGCCCCTGGCAACGGCACAGGGAGGTATCCAAAAAACATATATCCTGACCTCTCTTCCATCCCTGACTCCTGCTGGCTCTCCCCATGACAAAACCCACTGGAAACCAATGGGCAAGAGGACCTGCTGTTGTCTGGACAGTTGCCTCCCAGGGTAATGAACAGAAAGCAAAAGAGAAGGTGGATGTGAGGGGCAAGCAGACACTATCTGTCCCACACCTCATTTATCATTGACCATTAGACACTAAATACATTTATGAATGGCTGTGCAGCATATTACTTTTTATAATTTGATGCCCTTAATACTTTTGGCAAAACATCCTCACTAAGACATTTTGATTTGGCTATTGGAAATTCCAACCCTAAAACTAGGTCAACTAATTAGAATTTCTTTTGGAAAATACAACAATATCCTGTTTTGTTTTAAAGTGTAATAGAGGGGATCCAATATGGCTACAGAGAAGTTCCATCCACTTGCTCCCAGACCCAAACTTGTCTTGCAGTCAAACCAAGGAGCAATCAACTCCCAAATCCAGCAGAGAGTGAGGGAAAGGGTGTGTGAGTGGTCAAGAGCCTTCCCACCTGCAGGGTACATGGGAGTAGGCGACCCAGGCTCTCCTAGCAGAGCAACTGCCACCACTGCTACCCAACCAGCACTTCTGGCTGAGCAGATTCCGGGCCGCTACAGATCAGTTCAGGAGCCATGAGCTCCAGGGCCCAGAGAGATGCTCAGGGAGGAACTGGATATAGAAACAGCACGGCAGGAGCAGGCCCACCCAAGGCTGATAATCTCTGAAGGGAGCAAGGACGGCACCTAGCCATTGCCCCATGCTACTGTATGGCTGTGGGACTCTGCCTAGGACCATTTGGGAGAGATCCAGAGAGAAACTTTATGTAAAACTATCAGAGGCTCTGGCAGGCGGTGGCCAATACTGACCAAGAGAGACTGTGATTTTGGGGGAAGAGGAACAGAAGGAGAACAGGCCCCTCAGGGCTCAGTGCTGGACTGTGGTGGCCACACAGAAACTCTTTAAAAAGAGGAGCTGAGGTGAGACTCCAGACGCAGCAGGGACCTGGTGTTCATGTGTGCGTACGTGTGCATAGTGGCTCTGCTAACAAAGAACTCAGAGGGACAGTCTCTCTGAAAGAACTATGGGACCCAACCCAACACCACTGGTGAGCAGAGGACTGGAAAGAGTGGAGAATTTGGGCCTGAGCCTCCCGTGAAAGTGGCAGGCTAAGGGCTAGATGGCCAGGAGCTGAATGCCTGAGATTTGCTGCAGCCAGGTAAACCCTCACAGACAGTTGAGCCTAACCCCACCTGCAGGATTACAGGCTTTGCAGATCAGCAAAGCCTAGCTCAGGAGTCCCCTGCTGGGCACATTTCCACAGGGGAAGAAGAAAAAGCCTTGAAAGGGCCCTTTACCAGACACTACAAGCTACACTGTTCCTCAGGCCTTGACCCACTAAAACCAGCAAAGCAGAGAAATTAGAGACAGGCCTAACAAGGGTTGTTCAGAAACCCACCCAGCCTCAGGGCCTACACAGAGCTTCTGTCTGCACCAAGCAGGAAAGAGCTGCCCTTTTTATACAGATTGGCCCCTTTACAGAAAACAGACAGAAAAATCACTGGAAACCATAAATGATTGGAAAGAATATAAGACAGACCAAGATGTGTAGCAAGGGGACAGGGAAACACTCCCACCATTTTCCCTAAAGACTGAACAGTGCTCCCCAGTGGTGACCCAGGGTTCTCACCCTCCCGATCCCACCAGAGGCCCCCTCTGGAAGCGGGTGGAGAAGGTACTGGCAGTCCTCTCAGGACATTAAGTGAACCACTCCTGGGCACTGGACTGATGGAAAGTTGGCAGGGCAGAACAGTGGGGTCTAGCCAAATCTGAAGGAGACAACCATAGACTGTGGATCACTTGGAGTCTCAAGCAGCCTACCTAGGACCACTAGGACACCATCTGACATTACCAGAGGCAGATCCAGAAAGAGAAGACAGTGGTAAACATTGGATTCTATTGAAACAAATCCCACCATGGTCTTCTTCATGATTTGCATTATTTTCTCTCCTGCATAGCTTTTAAACATTTATTTCTTTTTCTCCAAGTTCGTGCCTATTATTTCACTAGTTTTTATGTTTTAGTTTTTTTTTCAAATCTCATATTTTGCTCCTCCCTTTTCTTCATTCTTCCTTCCTCTTCTTATTTTTGTTTTAAATTTTATTTTTTCTCTTCCTATTACTTGTTTCTATTCCATACTGTTACTATTTCTCCCTCCTCCAGCCTCTTGAAACCATTGTTCTTGTCATTAGTCATCCCACATTCTTTTTCCTGTTCTTAAAATGCCATTATTCTCTCTCCACCTTTATGAATCTTTGCTCATTGGCTGCTGATATGATGGTTGTTGTATTTCTTTCTAGATCTTCACTATTTTTGTTTTTCATATCTCAAATTTTACCAATCACTTCTCCTGTTCCATTTTGCCTTCCTCCTGCATTTTCATTTTGGGTTTTAAATTTTAATTTGTCCCTGTCTTACACTGGTTTCCATTCCTTACTCTTAATATTCCTTTTCCCTCTATCCTCTCAAAATCACTTTTTTTACCTCTAGACATCTCATAAGCTTTTCTTTACTTCTTTTTTCCTTCTTATTGCTACTCCACCTACATCAATTATTGCTCATTTGTTATTGATTTGCTGTGGTGGATCTTTTACTCCAATTTGATTCCTATTTTTTCACTATATTTTTTAAAAATTTTTCTTTAAACCTAATACTATATGCTTCTGTTCTCTTACTCCATTCTGCCTTCTCCTCTCACTTTTTTATTTATGATATAAATTTTACTTTCTTTCTTCACCCTGTCTCCATTCCCTATGCTTACAATTTCCCCACACTCTACACTCTCAAAATCATTTTTCTTTCAGTTACTCATCTCATACTCATTTTTCCTTTCTTATAGTAGTCTTCATCTCTTTATACCTTTATCAATATTTGCTCATTTGCTGTTGATAGTGTGGTTGTGGGTGGGGGTTATTTTTGTGGGTGTGGGTTTGTTTCCTGGGTTGTTTGGTTTTGTTCTGGCAGCACCTGTAAAACAGCATACAAGAAGTGGTGGGTGGTGTAACACTCAGTCAGCCAGCAGGTGGGAAGAACCCATCAAAGAATGACCCAATAATAATCAAATGGCATAAAGGGCATCCCAAGACCAAGATATCAAGGATACTGCACCACTGAGTCCTACAAGTCTCTGACCATAGAAGGTCACACCACAAAGACAGGGAGTCAAAGCAGATCAATCTAATATGCAGAAACAAGTCAGAAGAGTCACCTAACTAAGGAGAAAAAGAAACAACCCCCAATCAAAAGGAAATAAAGAATCCCCAGAAAGGGTAATAAATGAAATTGAGGCAAGCAAACTATCAGACACTGAGCTCAAAATAATGGCTATGAGGATGCTCAAGAAGCTCAGTGAGAAATACAAGGAACTCCATGGAAGCTACAAGGAACTTACTGCAAACTACACTAGCATGAAAAAGGACACAGAAACTATCAACACAAGCAGTAAGGAAGTGAAAAATTCATATCTGAAATGAAGAATACATTAGAAAGAATTAAAAGCAGAATAGATGAAGTAGATAATTGAATCAGTGAGCTGAAGGACAAGGTAGAAAACAAATCCCAGACAAAGCAACAAAATGAAAAAGATTAAAAAAGAACAAAAAGGGTTTAAGAAACCTTCAGGAAAACATGAAACATAATAACATGTGTATTGTAGGGATACCAGAAGGAGGAGAAGAGGAGCAAATGATGGAAAACCTGTTTGAAAAGTAATGACAAAACTTCCCTAATTCGATGAGGGAAAAGGTGATGCAGGTCCAGGAAGTACAGAGGCTCCCAATGATCTCACCTATAAGTGGAATCTAATCAACAAAACAAACAAGCAAGCAAAATATAACCAGAGACATTGGAATTAAGAACAAATTGACAGTAACCAGAGGGGAAGTGGGAGGGGATAATGAGGATAAAGAGGGAAGAACTCTAAAGGACACATGGACAAAACCAAAGCAAGGGGGAATCAAGGATGGGAAGGGTAGTGGGGAGTGGCAGGAGAAAATAGAGACAAGTGTACTTGAATAACAATAAAGAAATGTGAAAACTAAAAATAAAAAAAAAAGATGAACCCAAAGAAGACCAATCCAAGACACATCATAATTAAAATGGCAAAATTTTAAAAAAGAGAGAATCTTAAAGGCATCAAGGAAGAAACAAGAAGTAACATACAAGGAAGCCCCAATAAGACTAGCAGCTGACTTCTCAATGAAAACACTACAAGCCAGAAGGGAATGGCAAGAAATATTCCAAGTAATGAAAAGTAAAGTCCTGTAATCAAGACTACTCTACCCAGGAAGGCTCTCATTTAAGATGGAAGACAAAATAAGGAGTTTCCAAACCAAAAAAAAAAAAAATGGGGGAGGCCAAAAGAACACAGGGTCTAGCACAAATAATGTCCCTTTTATTACAAAATGTTTTATTACAAAATCTTAAGCATGTAATTCTGCAAACATAACAATGTCACATTCAAGCACACCATATGACATTTTAGATGAAACATTCAAATTAAAACTATAAATTATTACACCCATATTATTACCCCACCAACCATACTCAAAAAGGCATTATTCCTACCAGACCCTGTACATCACCAAACCGGTATTGCAAGAGATGCTAAAGCAACTGCTTTAAGAAGATGAACAAAAACAGAGAGAAAGAGAAAAGAGAGAGAGAGATAGAGGAAGAAACATAGGTATAAAGGGAAAAAATGGCAATGAATAAGTACCTATCAATAGTAACCTTAAATGTAAATGGATTAAATGCTCTGATAAAAAGACATAGGGTAGCTGAATGGATAAGAAAATATGACCCTCAAATATGCTGTCTACAAGAGACACACCTCAGAACAAAAGATCTACACAGACTGAAAGTGAAGAAATGAAAAAAATATTACAAGCAAATGGACATTTGAAAAAAGCTGGTGTAGCAATACTTATATCAGAAAAAATGTTTCAAAACAAAGTCCATAAAAAGAGACAAAGAAGAACAGTACACACTATTTAAGAGAGAACTGCATCAAGAAGAGATAACCCTTGTAAACATATAGGAGATGTTTGCACCCTTGCACCCAAAATAGGCGAACCTAAGTATATAAAGAAACTCATGAAGGACTTCAAAAAAGATATCAAGAGCAACACATCATCATAGGAAATTGTGACACACATTGTCAACAATGGATACATCTTCCAAGCAAAGATTTACAAGATACTATGGCATTGAACAACACTCTACATCAAATGTACTTAATTGATATATACAGAACTTTTCACCCCAAAGAAGCAAAATATACATTCTTTACAAATGCACATGGATCATTTTCAAAAATAGACCACATGGTAGGACACAAAACAAGCCTCAAGAAATTCAAGAAAATTTAACTCATATCAAGCATCTCAGACCACAATGGCTTAAAACTAGGAATCAATTCCAAGGAAAATGTTCAAAAACATTCAAATACATGGAGACTGAATAACATGTTATTAAATAATGAAAGGGTCAACAATGAAATCAAAGGAGAAATCAAAAAGTATCTGGAAACAAATGAAAATGAACACACAGCAACCCAAAACTATGGAGCACAGGGAATGCAGTACTGACAGGGAAGTTCATAGCAATGCAGGCCTACATAAAAAAGATAGAAAATTCTCACATAAACAACCTAACTCTACATCTACAAGAACTAGGGGAACAATAACAAACAAAGCCGAGAATGAGTAGAAGGAAAGAAATAATCAAGACCAGGGAAGAATTAAATGTCATAGAAACTGAAAGAACAATTTGAAGGATCAATAAATCAAGGAGCTGATTCTTTGAAAAGATAAAAAAAACTTGACAAGCCTTTACCCATAGTCTTCAAGAAAAAAGGAGAGAGGACCCAAATAAATAAAATCAGAAATCAAAGAGGAAAAGTCAAACCCACACCACAGAAACAAAAAGGATTGTAAGAAATTACTATGAACAACTATATGTCAGAAATTGGACAAACTGAGCAACATGGACAAATTTCTAGAAACATACAATCTTCTAAAACAGAATCAAGAAGAAACAGAAAGCCTGAAGAGACTGATAACTATTAGTGAAAGTGAAGCAGTAATCAAAAAACTTCCAGCACACAAAAGCCCTGGACCAGATGGCATCACAAGTGAATTTTACCAAACATTTAAGGAAGAACTAACTCCTATCCTTCTTGAACTATTCCAAAAAATTCAAGAAAAAGGAAGACTTCCAAACTCCTTTTATGAAGACAGTATTACCGTCATTTCAAACTAGGTAAAGACACAACAAAAAAAGAAAACTACAGGCCAATATCCCTGATGAACATAGATGCTAATATACTCAACAAAATACTGGCAATCCAGATTCAGAAATACATTAAAAAGATTATACATCATGATCAAGTAGGATTCATCCCAGGTATGCAAGGTAGGTACAATAATCACAAATCAATAAACGTAATGCACTACATATCAAAATAAAGGATAATAATCACAGAGATACAGAAAAACCCAGCACCCTTTTATGATAAAAACACAGCAAAATGGGAACAGAGGAAGCATACCTCAACATAATAAAAGCCATATACAAGAAACCTACAGCCAATATTATACTCAATGGGCAAAAAGTTTATGCTTTCCCCTTAAGATCAGAGACAAGACAAGGGTGTCTACTTTCACCACTCTTATTCAATATAGTACTAGAAATTCTAGCCATAACAATTGGACAAGAAAAAGAAATAAAAGTCTTCCAAATTGGAAAGAATGAAGTAAATCTGTCATTATGTGCACATGACATGAGAGTGTACATAGAAAACCATACAGTCTCCACAAAAATTTATTCAACCTAATAACTGAATTTGGCAATATAACGGGATACAAAGTCAATATCCAGAAATCAATAGCATTTTTGTACACCAACAATGAAATATCAGAAACAGAAACTAGGGGAGAAAATCCCATTTACTATAGCAACAAGAATAATAAAGTACCTAGGAGTAAATTTAACCAAGGAGGTAAAAGACCTATACTCAGAAAGCTATAGACCACTAAAGACAGAAATTAAAGGAGATACAAAATAAATGGAAGCATGTACTGAGTTCATATATTGGAAGAATTAACATCATTAAAATGTCTGTATTACCCAAAGCAATCTACAGATTCAACACAACTACTATTAAAATACCAATGGTGTATTTCACAGATCTAGAACAAATATTTCAAAAATTTATATGGAACTGAAAAAAAACCCAAAAAGCCTCAGCAATCTTGAGACAGAAGAAGAAAGTAGGAGGGTTCACACTAGCTCATATCAAACTCACTACAAGGCCAATGTAATCAAAACCATCTGGTACTGACATAAGAGCAAACACATAGATCAACGGAATGGAATATAGAGCCCAGAAACAAACCCAGGTCTTTATGCTCAATTAATATTTGACAAAGGAGGCATAAGCATACAATGGAGTAATGATAGCCTCTTCAATAAATGGTGTTGGGAGAATTGGACTGGTACATGCAACAAAAAAAATGAAACTAGATCACCAACTTACACTATACACCAGAAAACTCAAAATGGATAAAATACTTAGATATAAGTCGTGACACCAAAAAGTCCTAGAGGAAAACATAGTCAGTAAAATTTCAGATATTCCATGCAGCAATATTTTTGCTGATATATCTCCTAGGACAAGGGAAATAAAGGAAAATATAAACAAATGGGACTACATAATACTGAAAAGCTTCTGCATGGCTAAAGAAACCATCATCAAAATGAAAAGGGAACTGACTATATGGGAGAACCTATTTGCCAATGAGACATCGCACAAGGGTTTGATCTCCAAAATATTTAAGGAACTCACATGACTCAATACCAGGAAGACAAATTGGGGTAAGAAGGCAAAGAGGGAAACAAAGGAACATGAATAGAGGATTCATGGGCATGGACAATGGCAAAGGGACTGCCTGTGGGAACTGGGGTGATGGGATAGGAGAAAGCAATGGGGGAAAAGGCAGGACAACTGTAACTGAACAACAATACGAAAAAGAATAAAAAAGATTATATACACTTTTTAAAATATGGACAATGGATCTGAATAGACACTTCTCCAAACAGATGGCTCACAGACATAAGAAAAGATGCTCAACGTCACTAGCCATCAGAGAGATACAAATTAAAACCACAATGAGATATCACTTCACACCTGTCAGATGGCCATCATTAATAAATCAACAAATGGCAAGTGCTGGCAAGGATGTGGAGAAAAGGGAATCCTGGTGCATTGTTGGTGGGAATACAGACTGGTATAATCACTGTGGAAAACAGTATGGAATTTCCTTAAAAAACTAAAAATGGAACTGTCTTTTGACCTACTGATTCCACTGCTGGGAATATACCTTCAGAATCCTGAAACACTAATTCAAAAGAACTTATGCACCCTTATGTTCATAGCAGTGCTATTTACAATAGCCAAGTGCTAGAAACAGCCTAAATGCCCAACAGTGATGAGTGGATCAAAAAAACTATGGTGCCTTTACATAATGGAATGCTATACAGCAAAAAGAAAGAAGGAATTCCTCCTACCTTTTGCTATAGCATTGATGGAACTGGAGAATATTATGTTGAGTGAAGTTAAGTCAGTCAGTGAAAAACAAATACCATATGATCTCACCTATAAGAAGACTCTAATGAACAAAATAAAGTAACAAACAAAATAGAACCATAGGCATTGAAACATGGAACACACTGACAACAGCCAGAAGGTAGGTGGAAAGAAGGAGAAGGGGCTAGACAAAGAACTTGAATGAATGACCCACAGATATGGACAAGAGTATGGGAATTAACTGTGGGAGTGTGGGGTGTGGGATGGGTGAAGGGGGGCAAAGGGGAAAATTGAGACAACTTTAATAGAATAACAATAAAAAAATATTTTAAAAAGTATAATGATTTTCATCAAATTGCTAATGACATTTGACTTCTAACCTGTTTGTTTAAAATTAAAGACAAATAATCCATTTAGATGAAAGAATTTACACATAAACTACCATAATTATACCCAATAAGATTAATAAACCTCTTTTTACATCTGCTAATTACATTTTACAATGAGAAAGCAAAGCAGCCCTTAAGGGAAAGAGTTGTTATAATCGATCAAGTTGATAGTAGTGTGGGATTTTTTAACCCTAACCACCCTGCATGTATTCATCCAAAAGTTCTAATAGCAAGTTGGATTTAAAACCTTTACTTTCTAAAGAAGAGGCTTTAATATGTCAACTAGTTCCACAGTTTGTCTAGTTTATGGCTTCTCCTGATCTTCAATTTTTTCTTACTAAAAAACACACTTTTTTCTACTTTCCTTACATTTTAGAACTCTGTGATTTCTAGAAAATGATAACTAGTACATATACAATATTACATTCAAATTAAAAAGGTTAATTCAATACATGTACTTTTTCTGATTGGTGATTCAATTAAGTTCAGTATCTTTTTAATGGTTACAGTTTTTTTTAATCCTCACTCAAGGATATGTTTATTGATTGTAGGATTTTTAGAGAGAGAGGGAGAGAGAGAAGAGTAAAGACACAGAGAAACATCAGTGTGAGAGAGAAACATTGACCAGTTGCCTTCCCTGCACACCTTGACCAGGGATCGAACCTGCAACCTAGGTATGTGCCCTGACCTGGAATCAAACTCATAAACTCTTGATGTACTGGGTGAAGCTCCTACCAACTAACCCACCTGCCCAGGGACTATTAGTTATTTTTTTATTAATTCATTCACCAAATTAGCTCCCACTATGTGCCATACACCATGACAAGCTCTGGGGATAGGGCAGTAAACAACACATGGTCTTCCCACCCCCACCAACCATATGGTCAGATGGAAAAGATAGGCATTAAGTAGGCAACCAGCCAAATAAACATTTAACAGGAATTGTACTGAATGTTGGGAAAGAGAAGTGTAGGCTGCTTAGAGTAATAGGGTAACTCATCTGGTCTGGTTACTGAGAAGGCTTCCTGAAGAAATGACATTAAGCTGACACATGAAAAATGATTTAAAAAGGGAATGAGCACTGTACACCAACTGCAGATTACCCCTCACTTCAGACTTCCTTTAGATGTGTAAACCAACTAATTTGTAGAAGTGAGGAGGAGGGGTGGTTGACTGACAGGTACTTAATTTTAGAAACTTGCCACACATGAAATAATATTAAACAAAAACCACCATTCCCTGTGCTTTTTACACACAGCATTTTCAGATAGTATATGCATAAGTTGGATTCTCATATTAGAACTATTTAAGAAAATAACTATGTAATTATCAGCAGGAAATTGCATTGTGTTCTCCTAGGTCCTGAGGTTTGTACAGGTCAGGAATAAATGAACAAATGAATGGATAGATGGAGGATAAAAAAAAGAATGAATCCAACAGAAACCAAGCCCACAGAAGACAAACAACTTTAAGGCAAGAGCCCAGTAAAAAATAAATGTATACTTTATATTACTTCTAAGCTATTTGTTTTCTTAGGAAAGTAAAAAAAAAAGTGATTGAAAAGTAAAAAGAAACTCTTCATTTTTACTCTGGTGGTGAAGGCTTCAGGATAGGATTTCAAAAGACATGAGAAGCAGGTTAGAACTTACCCAGGAGAAGAATAATCTGGTCCCTATTTTTATAGGATAATAAACATTTTCGGCACCTCTCAGGAGGAGGAGGGAGAAATAAATGGATCTGTCCACCTCTGAAAATTTGGCTCAGTGACCCGGCATCCCAGAGAGACAAGGAGAATGTCATTCACTGATTTCATTATTTCTAACTACTACTGCCAGAATCCCACTACATGCTGGTATAAAGATACTTCTTTGATACTTTCTCGAAAAAAGTTCTCAAGCAGTGTAGGATTTCAAAATGAAATCTGTCTCTAAGAATTATTTTGTATAAAAGGTAGGGAAAACTTTGCAGTGACTTGCATAGAACAGTCAAAACTATCAATAAACAGTTTTTTTCCTACTTGCATACAAATATATGATCAATTACCACATTATATTAGTAAAAAACAAAGCAATGCTGTGATACTTTCTTAACATCATTTGCTAAATCATTTAAAACTTTAATTCTCCTGAAGTTCCAGCCAAGATGGAGGCATAGGTAGACACACTGTGCCTCCTTGCACAACCAAAAGGACGACAACAAATTTAAAAACAAAAAATAACCAGAACTGACAGAAAATCAAACTGTATGAAAGTACGACAACCAAGGAGTTAAAGAAGAAACTCATCCAGTGTTTCCGGATGAGTAGGAGGGGCAGAGACGAGCAGCTGGTTAGAGAGGACTTCCAGCAAGGCCACAGCTGGAGGACTGGGGCAGACAAGGTGGAGGATGGCAGACAGGGTGGTCCCACATTCACATGCAGATAAACCAGGAGGGACCCAGGGTTCCAATGCAGGAAAATAAAGCCTCAAAACCTCTGACTGAAAACTTCTGTGGGGGTTGAGGTAGCAGTAGGAGAAACTCCCAGCCTCACAGGAGAGTTCATAGGAGAGACCCACAGGGTCATAGACCGTACACAAACCCACCCACCCAGGAATGAGCACCAAAAGAGCCCAATTTGACTGTGGGTAGCAGGGGAAGTAACTGAAAATGGGCAGAGAGCGAAGAGCAGCACTGTTTCCTCTCCAACCCCTCCCCCACATGCAGCACCACAACACAGTGATGTGGGTTGCCCCACCCTGGAGAACACCTAAGGCTCTGCCCCTTACTATATAACAGGCATGCTGAGACAAAAAAAAAATGGCCCAAATGAAAGAACAGATCAAAGCCCCAGAAAAAATACAACTAAGTGATAAAGAGATAGCCAACCTATCAGATGCACAGTTCAAAACACTGGTAGTCAGGATGCTCACAGAATTGGTTGAATATGGTCACAAATTAGAGGAAAAAATGAAGGTTATGAAAAGTGAAATAAAGGAAAACGTACAGCAAATCAACAGTGATGGGAAGGAAACCGGGACTCAAATCAACAATTTGGAGCAGGAGAGAGAAATAAACATTCAGCCAGAACAGAATGAAGAAACAAGAATTCAAAAAAATGAAGAGAGGCTTAGGAACGTCAGGACATCTTTAAACATTCCAACGTCTGAATCATAGGGGTGTGAGAAGGCGAAGAGGAAAAGCAAGAAATTGAAAGCTTATTTGAAAAAATAAAGGAGAACTTCCCCAATCTGGCAAAGGAAATAGACTTTCAGGAAGTCCAGGAAGCTCAGAGAGTCCCAAAGAAGTTGGACCCAAGGAAGCACACACCAAGGCACATCATAATTACATTAACCAAGGTTAAAGATAAGGAGAGATTCTTAAAAGCAGCAAGAGGAAAGGAGACAGTTACCTACAAAGGAGTTCCCACTAGACTATCATCTGATTTCTCTAAAGCAAACTTGCAGGCAAGAAGGAGCTAGAAAGTATTCAAAGTCACGAAAGGCAAGGACCTACATCCAAGATTGCTCTATGCAGCAAAGCTTTCATTTAGAGTGGAAGGGCAGATAAAGTGCTTCCCAGATAAGATAAAGTTCAAGAAGTTCATCATCCCAGCCCTTATTATATGAAATGTTAAAGGGATTTATCTAAGAAAAAGAAGATCAAAAATATGATCAGTAAAATGACAACAAACTCACAGCTATTATCAACTGAACCTAAATAAAACCAAAAACATAAACAAATTAAGCAAACAACTAGAAGAGGAACAGAATCACAGAAATGGAGATCACATGGAGGGTTATCAGTGGGGAAGAGGAATGGGGACAGAGGGAAAAGGTACAGAGAATAAGAAGCATAAATGGTAGGTAGAAAATAGACAGGGGGAGGTTAAGAATAGTATAGGAACTGTAGAAGCCAAAGAATTTATATGTATGACTCATGGACATGAACTAAAGGAGGGGGGGGGATGTGGGTGGGAGGGGGTGTGCAGAGCAGAGGGAAATAAGGGGGGAAATGAAACAACTGTAATAGCATAATCAATAAAATATATTTTTTAAAATTTAATTCTCCCACCCATTCATTTCTATCACTGCTGACTTCAAACTAACACCTAGCATTCAATTTTTCTCTTCTGCAGATTTCCTTGCTGTGCAGTCACCAGTGTGGTGCAATTTCCCTCCAAGCATGTCAGCATTAAAACATTAAAAAATAAAAAGTTAGTAATTATAACCAACAAATTGAAGTCAACAAAACTTAAGCTGGCAAATATTCCATTAAGACCAGCATTTTCCCACTCAATAATGAATGATTAGAAAATAAGGGAATATGTTCATAAGCACATTTGTCTGTGCAAATGAATTTCCCAGTTGACAATTTCTTGGATTTTCAGTGATTAACTACATTCATTGATATCTGGGGGTTACACTGGTTATTTACACCCCAGCTGACATTCAGGGTCTGATTCTGAACATCAAATACCACTGGAAATTTTCATTTTCTTTATGTTGGCTAAGCTCAGTATGTTAGAAAAGGGTACACATGAGGTTAAAGATCTTAATTGGAGCTCTGGTACCCACTGGGGGAAAAGAAAACACTCCATGTCCGAAGACCAAATAGATGATCTCATAAATGGCTATCACTGGATAATAGGCACAGTAGGTGAATGTAAATGACTCAGATTCCATTATTCCACTCTGTACTCATCAGACTATCCGAAGGGCAGAATGGTAAAGTTCCTCAAAGTGGACTGATTAGCTCTTTCTGCCCATTCTCTGCCCCCTCCACAATCTTTTTTTCTGAGGAGACTAGTTTACTGCTCTTGATAAACCTCCTTTAAGTATCACATTCCATCTGCACACCTAACTCATGAAATGCTGTGTGTGCCCATGTGTGTATACATGCACACCTATACATGTATATGAGTGTTTCTTTGGTTGATGTTTCCAACATGTATTTATTTAACACACTGCATTGATGAACTACTGTGTAAAGTGCTGTATCTCCATTTTATGGATAAGAAGACTGAGACCTGGAGAAGCTGAGTAACTTTCTTGAGGCTGAATAATTTGTGAATGGCAGAACGGGATTCAAACCCAGATAGTCTCTCAACTTATCTCTTAAACACCTCTACTTTCCACCACCTCAAGTCCATTTTACAATGTTCATTCTTCAGTAGCTTTGTCTCTCATGAGTGCTAAGTTTCCTGAGAAAATGACTGCAGTTCCCTGTTATTACTTCTTCGGGTCACATACACACCCACTCAGGGTCACAAGTCCTGGTTCAGCTAGAACTTGGACAGCACCAGCTATCACCACATATGGCATAGTGAAAAGGCGATAATGACATCTGCTATCAACACAGGGATGGAGGCTTTCTAGCTGAGTTGGGGATCCGTAAAATGGCCAGAGAAAGTGTTGGCACATGCAGGGCTTGGGCAGATTGAGCAGCAATCACTCAGGGTCCACAAGGGCAACCAGGAGCAAGAGGGGATAACTGAGGTTCAGAGGCCAGAGACAGCATGTGCAAACACAACAGGGGTGGGTGGCAGAAGCAGACATCAGGAAAGAAGGAGAATGAAGGTATTCCAGGCAAAGGAGACAACATTCAGTAGAAACAAACATATGGAAAAAATATGCTTAGAAAAAGCAACTGATTCAATGGTCTTGGTACAAGGTGTTCATGAGTCCAGTTCATGGCTTTCTGTTGGTTTGTTTTTGTTTTTCATTTCAACAAGCATTTAGTAAATACCTACTGCATGCCAAAACTCTTACTTGGCTTCTATGAAAACTGACTCTCCCAATTTTCCTTGTAAATCTCCATCTCCTTCATCAGTTATTACTCCATTTTTTTCTTCCTTTAAGTGTTAATATTCATTAGGATACAGCCTAGGCTCTCTCTTTTTTCACTTCCCACCTATTCCAAAGTGCAGTCTCTTTACTGAGCTCTAGATTCATGTGCTACTTATTTGAAATGTCCTCTTGAATGTCCATCAGCTATTTCAAAACATGTCCAAAACTTGTCACATCTTTCCCAGCATAAACCAGAGGCCAATTGGCACAAAAAGAGCCTCTCAAATCACAGCAAGCCAATCAGCCTCGTCCCAAATTTATATGACTGCTACATGCTTTTTTGTGTATAACAGTTTCCAACTCTGCAGTGCTTTGCTTTCCTCCTACAGCATATGGTGCTGTATGACTTTGATCTACCTTGTCTGGCCCTCACCTTTCTTAATCTTTCATTGGCCAGGTTAGCCACATAAATGAAGACTTCTAAAAATTAAATTTGGGTCCATGTTTCCTTGAGAGGAAAAAAAAATTACCCATGCATTTTAGTACGAATGATATATTCACATTGCAAAAGATCAATTTACCAGCATTGACTACAGTTTCTGTATTAATGAGGTTTTCTCTACAACCTTGCTGCCCACTGTTGCCAGCAAACCTGCAGCATCAGCATCACCTGGGAGCTTCATGCAAATGCAGAACCTCAGGCCTCACTCCAGATGTACTGAATGAGAATCTGCATTTTAACAAGTTCTCCAGGTGATTCATATGCACAATAAAAGCTGGAGAAGCACCGCTCTAGTCTAAAGCATTTAATGCATACTCAGGAGCCCTGGATTTTCTTTTGAAAAATTTCCATATCATGCACAAAGGATTTAAGTACATTCATTGCAAGGATTATTTGGGTAGATCTAGATGTTGTCATCATCAGGAGATGTACGAGTTTCAAGTTCATTTTATGATGAAGTTGGTGCCTTGAACATGATGCTCACTTACCCTAAAGTGAACATCTCCTGATTGCTGAAAATTTCTTTTCAAAATATTCCACTACTCAAAAATTATAATTATATGGTAAGTGTATTATGTTTCGATTCTTGCATGAAATGCTGGCATGAAGTTTTAGTGTCATGGCAAATAACTAGTGAATATATAACATACAATGTTGAGTCAGTAAGAGGTTTTTAATGCATTTCTTATTTGGATATAACATATGACACTTTAAGGATTAAAAGTTTGACAAAGGGTGCATCATTGAAAATCGAATATAAGATGCAATGTACCTTGTCATCACTACATTTCCAACAGAATTCATATGTAACATAATTTGATTAGACATTCATTTTTATCTGATTTTTGTTGCTTCAGAAGACCTGTGGAAAAAAAATTTTTCTTTTTCTTGTTTCGCATTTGTGTGTGTGGGCATGCCCTCCACAACAACAATGACACTGGTGTGCCCTAGAGAATGAACAGGCTTCGTATCTGAAGATTCAGCCTGAAGATACTCTACAGTTGAATTATCTATACAAGGAGGATCACCCAAGTTTTGAGGAGGAGGATTTATAAATAAAAATGGAGGGAGAACTGTGCTTTATCGGGGCCTGGGGGTGGTGGAGATCTTCATTTTGTTCCATTCCATGCCTGGGAACCCAGGAACCTCATCAGAAAAGCCCCTTTCCTCTGTTGGCCTGGAAGGAATAGAAGCACCTCCTTTTAATAGCCCCTGGGGCTACAGTGAGCATCCCTATACTGCACATCTCTGTGGCACTGGAAACAGTGATTGAATTTCTTGACATTCTAGTCAATTTGGTTCAGTGCCAGTTATCTGCTATAGGAGAAAAAAGTTTCTTGCACTTGAGTTTCAAAGAGCACATTCATTCCTTACACCTACTCCTTCTCAGAGGGTAGGCTTGAGAGCTGACTCTGGAAGGCACTTACTCTTCGGCAGATGCCAGGAAAGCTCTTTGCACATAGTAGATGATCACATGCACTGCTGATTAACTGCCTCCTAGTGACAGTAAAACAACTAGGAATTTCTGACTTTTAATACTGCAGACTACCTGATAAAACTGCTTCGCAAATGCTTCCCACATTTTTGGTGCTTAACTGAAAATATACTTTACTTTTTTATGGAGAGCTAACTCCTTTTTCATAGACCATAACTTAGATATATGAAGACGTTTATTGTCTTTCCAATTCTCTCTAATTTTCTAAATAGTCTAAATATGTAAATGTTTTCATAATGGTTTGCCAGAGACTGTATGTAAATATCATTGGGCCCTTTCTAAAAAGAAAAAAAAAGAAAAGAAAAAAGAAGAAGGAGGAGAAGTGAAAAAGGAAACAAAACAAAAAACCCTTCAGGAACTTCTGCATTTTTTAAAGATTTTATTTATTTACTTTTAGAAAGAGGGGAAGGCAGAGAGAAAGAGAGGGAGAGAAACATCAATATGAGAGAGAAACATCAATCGGTTGCCTCTCACCTGAACCCCACCCAGGACTGAACCTGCAAGCCAGGCATGTGCCCTAACCAGGAATAAAACTGGCAGCCTTTTGCTTTGTGAGACAATGCCCAACCCCCTGAGCCACACCTGTCAGAGCACTTCTGTCTTTAAAAAAAAATACTATTTTAAACTTAAATTTGATAGGACTTGCATATTCTTCCTTAGATGCCCTTTAATATTTTAATTCTAATAAATAAAATTTGAGAAAATTTAAAGCAGCTCAAGATAGCATTTAAAAATACAATCTACCTTAAATTGGGACAAATAAAAGTAAAAATGTAAAATGTTTTCTTTCTTAAACAGAGAGTGGGACAATGGAGAGATTCGAGGTGGCTAAAAGTGAAAGCAAGAGGACAAACATATAAAGTGAGGAAGAATTGAAAATGTTGAAAAAAATTGGGGACAAAAAGATTTTCAATAAGTAACAGAGAAACTATTTTCAGGAGAGAGACCCAAAACAGTGAGAAGAAGGTTAAATATTGGGTAAGAAACCAGGTTTAAGGAAATACGACTAAAGACTGAGGAGAAGAGGATGAATGCAGACAGGAGTGGGGCTTGAGGACTAAACATAAGAAACAGGACAAGAAGCCTGCAAGGAGAAGAAAGAAGCAGAAGACTTCAGCAGGGCACAGAATGGGCAAGAAGCTGCTCTTGCTAGTCACCTCGTCATCTTTCTGGGCTGGTGTAGACCTGGATCAGGGTGGTCTCAGTCCACCCATACTAGTCTCTGGGTCACCAAGGCCCTTCGTGGCTCATCATCAGCCAGATGTTACAATCAAACATGTCTGGGCTTACAGAAACTTACCTGCATTATTCTGTCCATGGTTTCTGATTAAAGTTTACCAAATTTTCTTTAAAAATTCTTCAGATCTATGTCAATACCGGTCTTGGTCCTTAACCTCCTGGGGAGCTTGCTGGTTAAAACCTGAAACTGACCCCATACACAAAGAGCAGGAGCCCTGACTGCCCAGTCCAGTTCTGGGCTCAACTGACACATCTTCTACATTACCTCCTCCAGCAAAGGATCCAGTATTTTTAAAACATTTTGTACAAAGCATCTTTTTATCCTCCCCCAGCTATCAATTTCCTACCACCAAAGTGATCATCAACCTGACTTCCTGGGCACCCATTCTCTCACCTTTCCTTCTGTTGCAAGAAAATATATCATTCTTTTCCTAAGATCAAGCCTCATGTGCACACACAACAGCCTTTCTACTCTTGATGCTAAAGGTTATCACCCCTCTCAAGTCATTAACCTCATACTCTCAACCAGGTCTGTCCTGCCAGCATTTCTAAGCATACAAGCCTCTCCTATTTAAAAAGAAAACTTTCTCTTAAAAAAAAGAAAAGAAATGAGATCATTTTGAAAACTCATTCGCTTTCTACTCTTAAGCTAATGTTTCCCTTACTTTACAACTAAAATTTTTAAAATATCTAAAATTACCCCTCCATTGTCTTGCCCCCCTTTCCCTTTAGCATTAAAGATGACTTCTGCCCCAGAGCTCTACTGAGGCTGTTCTGGGTAAGGTCACTAAAACTTTTCAAGTCACAGATTCAATGGTTAAATTGCAGTCCTCTTTTCACTTGAACCAACATCATTAAAATCTTGACAATATTTTCCCTGGCCTCTGCAACATGACCCCCTGGTTTTCTTGGGTTTTTTGTTTTTTTCCTGCCTATCTAGACGTTCCTTCTTTGTCATTTCTTCTGGTTTATCTGGTTTATCTGCCTGGAATTTAAAGGTGAAGTTCCTTGAGGTCTCGTGCAAAGCTTAATTTTCTTCACACATTTTCATCTCATAAGGTGATAACATCCAATCATGCTTATAACTTTTATTACCGTCTGTATTATAAAAAATCCCAAATTTATTTCTTCAATCCATTTTTATTTAAAATGCATATCTAACACTAATTAGATAATGGACCCCCACTTAGAATTTTCAAACTTACCCTAACTTCGATATGATAAAAACTGAACATACAGACTCATGCTTCTGGCCATGATGGAATAAATGGGGCCAGATGTACTTCCCCCAACACTCTGTAAACAAATACAAACCTGAACTAAATATATGAAATAACTATTTTTAGAGAATAGGGAGTTCAGGAGGTGATTTCTGAGTTGAGCCCTTTGACTGTCCTGGCTTTCTTGTCTGTGGAGTAGGGAAAGTCATCTCAAGCAGAGCAAGGTGAGCCCACTGAGTGGAGAAAATAGAGTTCAAAGAAGCTAAAGTGACAGTACTTTGTAGGTCAAAGAACCAGAAAAGAGGAAGCTATGCAGAGAAAGAGCTCCGCATTCTGCAGGTTTCCCCTTGGCTCTGTTGCTAAGTGCTAAGTAGGTTGTTCGCTTTAAATATATTACAATTTTTTTGTCCATTTTACATCACTAAAGGTGAAAAGAGAAGCTCATTTCAATATAAAAATACAGAGAGGTTAAAAGTAAAAAGATAAAAATATATACCATTGAAACACTAATCATAAGAAAGCTTAAATAGCTATAGCTAAACACAGAACACTTCAGAACAGTATTTTCTGAATTAAAGACAGATATTTCATAATGATAAAAACACAATAAAATAAATCTTACATTTGTATGAAGCTAAGTATAGAATATAAAATACGTGAAACAAAACCTTCTCAAAGGAGAAGCATATAAATCTATAATTGGAGATCTTACCACTCCTCTTTCAGGAACTGATAGAACCAAGAAGATAGAAAATAGTTCTAATATAGAAGATTTGAACAATACTATCAACCAAGTTGATTTAATATACATTTATAAAATACTATGTTCAACAGCAGAATACACATTCTTCAGAAGTACATATAAAATATTCACTAAGATACTCCATATATTGGACCATAAAACATGTTTAAAAAATTTTTTAAAGATTTTATTTATGTATGTATTTATTTATTTTAGAGAGGGAATGGAGGGATAAAGAGAGAGAGAGAGAAATCAATGTGCAGTTGCTGGGGGTCGTGGCCTGCAACCCAGGCATGTGCACTGACTGGGAATAGAACCTGCGACACTTTGGTTCGCAGCCCGCGCTCAATCCACTGAGCTACACCAGCCAGGGCTTTAAAATATTTTAAAATAATTAACACCACATCAAGTCTGCTGTTTGACCACAAGAGTATTAAATTAGAAAGCAATAACAGGAAGGTATCTGGTAAATCTCTCAAATATTCAATATTTAAATGCACACTTAAAAAATCAATGAGTCAAAGAAGAAATCTTTAAAAATTAGAAAAAATATTTGAATTAAATAAAACTGATAATGTAACAGATCATAATTTGGGGGATGCAGATAAAGCAATGCTAAGAGGAATTAATTTATAGCTTTATCTGCTTACATTAAAATAAAATCACAGCCTCAAATCAATTAAGTATTGGCCTTAAGTTGACACAAAAGAGATCATTAAAACCAAAGTAAGAAGAAGAAAAGAAATAACAATGATGCAAGCAGAAATCATATCTTTAGGTATAAAAATATAAGCCAAACAATAATCAATGAAGTAAAAACCTATTTCTTCTTAAAGCCCAATAAAATTGATAAACTCTAGCAATGCTCATCAAGAAAAAATAAAATATCAATATCAGTAATGAATTAAGAACATCACTATAGATCCCAAAGTTATAAAAGAATAAATAAATATTGAGGACAAAAAAAAATTTTTTAAATCTATAGTAAATTTGAATAGCACCATATATATTGAAGAACTTGAATTTGTTATTACAAACTTTTCCATAAAGATAGCTTTTCTCCCATGAGTGTGTGCAAGGCAAAGATGTCAATCTCATCACTTCTATTCAGACCTAGATGCTTCATTGGTAAATTCTTTTACACATTTAAGGAAGAAATAAAACAATTCTACACAAACTCTTTCAAAAATGGAGAGTGTGCTCATTTTATGAGGCCAGCATTATCTTGATGTCAAACCAAAGACATCAAGAAAACTAAATCTACTGCCTAATGGTCTTTGTAAATATCAATGAATAATAACTTAACAAAATGTTGGCAAATCAAGTCCAAAAATATATAAAAATGAATAATAAACAATGACCAACAAGGTATATCCCAGGAATACCATCAATTCACCATATCAACAGATAAATAAAAAACTATACGATCATCTCAACTGATGTAAAAAAAAGCATTCCTAAAATTCAACACGTATTCATGATATTTAAAAAAACGTGATTAAATAAGTAAATAATAAACTCTCAGCAAATTATGACTAGATAGAAACCTCCTCAACACAGTAATGTCTATTGGAAAAATACACCCAACATCATATCTAAGGGCTCAACGCTTTTCCCCTAAGAGTGTATACAAGTCAAAAATGTCTATTTCACCATTCCTATTCAATGTTATGCTAGAGTCTAGCCAGTCCAGCATGGCAAGCAAAGGAGAGAGAGAGAGAGAGAGAGAGAGAGAGAGAGAGAGAGAGAGCGTGCACAAGCATACAGATTGAAAGGAAGTAAAACCTGTTAATTGGAAGACAACATAATCATCTACAGAGAAATCCTGAAGAATCTACAACAAAGTAACAAATGAAAGGGTAAATTTATCAAAACACATTGAAAAATAAAAAATTTAAGTACCATTTATGACAGCATTGAAAAACATTAAATACTTAGGGATAAATTTATTAAAATACATGCAAGATATGTATACTGAAAACTATAATGTTGCTGAGAAAATGTAGAGAAAATATAAGTAAATGAAGAGATATGATGTGTTCATTGATCAGAAAACACAACTGTGTTGCAATATCAATTATCCTCAAGTTTGTAGAAATTGGCAAGCTAATTCTAAAATTTATATGGAAATGCAAAGAATCAATGATAGTTAAAATAATTGTGAAAAATAAGAACATACTTGGAGAACTTATCTGATTTTAAGACATTATAAAACTACAATAATCAACAAAGTAAAGCATTGGCATAAAGATAAACCTACAAGTAAATGGAATAAACTACAGAGTCTAACAATAGTAGCCTGAGTTTCTACAAAGGTGCTAAGACCCAAAGGAGAAAACACAATATTCTCAACAAATAGTGGCAGAAAAATTGAATATCCATATGGAAAAAAATAAAACTTGACCCTCACACCATCCATAAAAATTAACTCAAAATAAATAACAGACCTAAATGTAAATGATAAAACTATAAAACTACTAGAAGAAAACGAGAACATCTTCACAAAATTGGTGTTTAGACAGAACACAAAAAGCACCAAGCACTATCCATTAAAAAAAAAAGGTAAGTTGGTCCAAATGTTTGTGTCTCCCCAAGCTTCATTTTTTAAAATCCTAACTCCAAGTTGACGGTATTATGAGCTAGGGCCACCGGGAGGTAATTAGGTCCTAGAGGCAGAGCCCACGGTTGGGATTATAAAAGAGACACCAGAGAGCTGGTGCATCCCTTCCAACATGTGAGGATGCCACCTAAAAAGCAGGTCCTTACTGGACACTCATCTGCTAGCACCATGATCTTGGACTTCCTAGACTCCAGAACTGTACAAAATAAATGTTTATTGTTTATAAACCACCCATTTTTAGTATTTTTTATAACAGCCCAAATTGACTGGTTCTTACATACCTCTCCAATTTCATTTTTCCCATAGGTTACTATACTCCTTCTACAGTGGCCTTTCTTTCAATCTTCAA
The DNA here is from genome assembly GCF_019186645.2 of Phyllostomus hastatus. Classification (NCBI taxonomy): domain Eukaryota; kingdom Metazoa; phylum Chordata; class Mammalia; order Chiroptera; family Phyllostomidae; genus Phyllostomus; species Phyllostomus hastatus. The sequence goes on along the minus strand of NW_025334006.1, from coordinate 11,492,495 downwards.
AGTCACTGTGCTTCTTCTCTCTTTAAGGCCTTTTCAGTCATGTGTTCTACTATGCTCAAACACACTCATATACCTGCTTCACCTAAATCCTTATTCATCCTTCAGACCTCTGCTTAAACATCACTTCCTCAGGAAAGTCTTCCCAACCCCCTCCCCAAGCAGGTCAGAGCATCCTAACCCAGTCACTCACAACACTCTGAGTTTCTCCTTCACAGTATCTACTTCTATTGGAATTGAATTATTATTTGTGTGACTTACTATTTAATGTCTACATCTCCTGCAGAATTTAGCCTACAACAAAGAACAAAGTATGAACAAGTGAGTCCACAGTGATGATAAAATAAAGTGGCAATAACAGCCTTCCCTGAGAGTAAGAAGATTCTTTAATCGCTAACAAAAAAATGAAAACCCTTGCAGACAGACAACAGTATGGCGATTACCAGAGGGAAAGGGGGTGAGGGAGGTAGGAGAGGATAAAGGGGGAATAAACAGTGATGGAAGGAGCCTTGACTTGGGGTGGTGAACAGTTGATATATTATAGAATTATGCCCTTGAAACCTGTATAATGTTATTATACCCTATATAATGTCATTAACCAATGTTGCCCCAATAAATTAAATAAAAATTAATTAATTAATTTAGAAAATAAGTCCAGAGGGATCCAGAACTCAGAGTAGAATAAACAAATGTATAAAAAGTGAATGTCATTTTTATCTTTAAGGCCTTATTCATTTAATCTCTGTTTTAAAATGTAAAAAAAATGGACTCATTACCTGGGATGGGACAATGTGCATCAAGAAGAAGAATAACTAAAATGAATGTAAACATGTAAAATATATAATAATTCATGAATTTACAATAATATGCAAAAATTGATTGGCCACCATCAGAAGCTGTTTGGGCACAAAATCATTATACTAAAAATTGTAAAAAACACAGAAAAAATTGAATACTTAACTTGCTTCTTCAGTACTTCAAAGTAATTGAACAGTGAATGAGAAAATCTTCTTTATAGAAGAATTCCATCTAATAAATTCAGAAATAATCATCCTTATGATGGTGATACCTAAGTTTGTTTAATACTTTAAGATTAATTTGACTTGGTCTCTTCATGAGACATTTCAAATAGCCCATCCCAAATAGGTCAGGAATATTTCTCTACCTTCCGAGCATCTTTCATGCCAATGGATCAATAGGCTGAAGTATAGTTTGTATGACGAGAAACTCAACATAGGGTTAAGTTTGGGATAGTCTGTGGAAACTATGGAAGGCCAGCACAAAGAGTTTGTGCTTAATTCGGTAGGTGATGGGGAGCCACAGGAAATTTTCTTTCTCAGTCATGGTGTAACATTATCAGACCTGTGTTTTATAAAAATAAATCTGACAGCATATATTAAAATAGACTGGAGAATGAAGGGACTGAAGGTGGTAAGAGAGTTGTGAAGTTACTGCAAAATCTAAGGAGGCTGTCAGAATGGCCTGAAGTGGGAATGGTGGATTCAGAAGCCAGAGGGGAAGTATAATTAGACAAAGGCTAACAATTATGATTAAAAAGGAAAAGCATAAATGTATGAAATGATACCCACAGTGTGATAATTAATATGCCTTGTGATAATGATAATAATGACTGTCAGGATTCAGTTTGCAAGCCCCAAGGAGTCCAAAATTCACAGTATTCTGTTGATAAAATAAAATGTTAAATCATTAAGCAACACTATTTTACCAGAGTCTAATCTAACCAAGCAATATAAACCACTTGAATATTTAAAATAGAAAGGCTATAACGTAGGGAAGAAGTTACACAGGTAATAGGAGAGGTAAAAACCCAAAGGACAGTGAGACAACCCCAAGATTAGCACCAAGAGGAAGCTACTACCATGCCTAAGCCAGAGAGAAAGTGAGCACTACAGCCAGGACCCAGGGTCACACAATGAAAGCTGAAAACTATGGTAAGTCAGTACAAGGGGAGCTGCGGCTTCAGAGGAGACACAGCCCACGGCAGAATATTCTCAAAGCAGAGATAGATATGCCAATCTCCTAGCAGTGCCCCCCACAAAGATCAACTGGAAGCCATCGACAGGGGAGCCAAGGAAATGCAACCTGCTGGGGTCAACTTCCCATCACACAGGGTAAACCAGAGGATGGGTGAAGAATGCATGTAACAGCAGATAGACCAAGGGCCAGCCCAACTATGCACATTAGACTGATAGTCTTCAAATTTCCAGCATAAGACAAAAAAAAAAAGAGAAAAAAAACTCCTTATTTTTAAAGTATAAAAATCAAGCAAACTAAGCAAAAATTCTGTGACTTTAAACTTGAATTAGAAACATGCCTACAGTCCTGATTTATTTTTAAATATATATTTCCTAACCGTCTCTCCAGAGAAGGCAAAACACACTAAAACACAGTATCAGTGAACTCTCCTGACACTCAGATTGTGGTCTTTAAGTACCATGCCTCAATGAACTAAAGCAAAGCTCCTTCTAGGAACACTGATTCTAGACACACAGCAAGATGAACCTGCCTGGCACACCTTGCGCCAGAAAGCAAGGACATTATCAATAACTAATAGGTTTGTGTCAAAGGACACCAGAGTCAATCTGAAGGAGTTCCCACTGACCTGAAATGGGACAGTTCTCCTCAAAAAGGACAACTGCAATGAATTAGAACATGTTAAAATATAATAATCCAAAAAATAAATTTAATCTGAATCAAGCCAAGCCTTTATATCAAGTTACCAGTTTACATTAATACAAAGATAAAGCAACTGGTCAAATGACACATGAGAGAGCAATCAGGCAAATCTAAAACGTGGAATACTTTATAGTATGAATGGCACAGTGTCTCCAACAAATCAATGATATAACAAAGGAAGAAATACTTAAGGGACATATCAACCAAATACAATGTGTGAACCTTGTTGTGACCAGATTCAAACAAACCAACTGTAAAAGACATTTTTTTAGATAATTTGGGCAATTTGTATATGTATGGATATTAGATGATATTACAGAGTTGTATTAATTTTGTGCAGAGTGGAAAAGCCTAATAGTTTTTTTAAAAGATAAAATGCTTTCAGAGTAATTTATAATTCCTCACCCAATGATGCCCAAAGTTGGTCTGGCAGAGCCAGACCTGAATCTTAAGAAGTGGTTCCTAAAACTGCCGGATTATTAGAATCACCTAGACAAGTTTTAAAAAATTCATATTCTCTGTTCCAAGATGACACTAAACAGTTCCACTACCTTAAAAATCATCCAGTTTTGAGTGTCATACTATGAAGTTAATAGGGCTACTTGGAGAAAAGTCCCATTGCCAGGCGCTTTAAGCTGAGTCATTTTGTTCCTACCACTGTTTCTACACAGCACAGAAACCTGCCCTCCAAGCCTAGGTTCCTCACTCTTACCAAAGTGATCTGTCTTTATCTGAAAGGTTTTTATTTTCAATGTAATAAAGTAACAGTAGTAGTATTGACCATTTGTTGTAAGTCTTCTACACACATTCTACTATCTCTAGCTTTTAAAATAATCTTGTAAGGCAGGTATTGATTGGTATTAGCTCTAGTTTACAGGTAAGAAAACTGAGACATAGAAAGGTAAATAATTGTCCTTCAGTTATGTATAGCTAATAATAAAGGGCTAACATTTGGGCTAGAATCTGTTGGATTCCAAAGACCACATTACTTCCATGATTCTATGTAACTTCCCTAGAAACAGCAGGAAGAATATCCTCCCATAGGCATAGATTCCTTTATATCTACACTCAAAACTTCTTCTTCCCCAATGAGCTTGTGGGTGGCAGCTGCCAGAGTATAAGACCCAGCAAAGCACTGAATAATAGCTAATATCTAAGTGAAATAAGAAAAAAATGACAGAAAAAAACTCCACATGAATTAAGGTCCTATAATAATGTATTATTAGTATTAATCATAGGACTTTAAAGGAACTCCTTTCTCACCATATCTGACCTAATAAATTGGAATTATTTCTTCCTACAAAAATGATATGTATTAATGTCCAGAGGTATGTGAGAATTTCATGCATGATGCATTCCACAACAGGAACCAAGGTAAAGTCAACATATTTTCAAGTCCTGACATGTTTAATACATCTATAGAATCATAGCCATAAATAAAAAAATCACTAGGCTTTCGGTTGAAGGAGAACATTTTTATTTACCATTCCCTACTACAGCTATTAGCTAATTGCCTTACTTTATGAAAAAGATACTCATTTCCTTTGAACTGCTTTCACCACATCAAAGCAGAAGTAGTCGATATCTTTGAGAAACTAAATTGCTGGGCATGAACCAAACTCCCTGTTATTTAGTACAATTTCTAAAGATATTAAACACTGACAAATACTTGTACTCATTGTTGGTTCACAGCCCTGGGAGTTCCCCCTGGTGAAATCTGAAACTGGTCCGGGTACAAGGAGGGCAAAGAAAGACAAAGAAATAGGTGGGAAAGACAGAGAGAGCCCACCCCAGCTGGTAGGCGGTAGGTTCAATAAGAAAGGAGACTTACACATGAGGCATGTCTGGCTGGGTGGCTGCAAGGACAGTAGATCTCTGCACCCACACCAGAGACTTAAAAGCTTATATGAAGGGCTAAATGGGGTTTAGTCATGTACACCACCCAGATGGTCTCAACAGCACCTTGCTCTCTCAAGGCAGTGTCCTTGAAACAGCTCCTATTGTGGGAATGGTGGGCAGAATGCCCATTCCAAGGACAAGGGCAGGGGTGGGGAGCCTCTGATTGCGTGGGCCCAGTTTGCCAGTCAACCAGCAGTCATATGCTATCGATGACCTCTCCCCCAACACTCATGTAAATCAAATATTCAAAACAACCAAAAAGCAAATTCCCAAACACTGGTGCTAAAGATTTCATTTTTTCATCTTTATCCAGGCACACCAAGGAACAGCTTGCCAAGAGACCAATCTTCTCAATAAGTGAAAATTGCACACAGTGGGGGATTTAATTTCCAGGCCACAGGAAGCTAAACCCATGAGAGAATCAATCTGAAAGGCTGTCCTTGTCAGCCATGAATGATGTTATTAACTCCTGTTCCAGAATCTTGGTAAAGAGTTTTTAGTACAGAAACACTGATCTCTAAACTCAGAAATCTTGGAAGCAAGCTTTAAGCACTATCATGATATGAGTTATGTATCACTATATAACAAACCACCCCAAAACTGAGTGGCTTAAAACAAACATCATTTTATTCAGGAATCATTACATTAACAGTTCCTTTGTACTTAACTCTTTTGATTTTTAGTTCAACAGACACAGCCTTTACCTATCTAGTAAAAAAAAAATAAAACAAAATAAAATAAAGTGCACCCTGGTCAGGTGGCTCAGTTGTTTGGAGCATCATCCCATAGACCTAAAGGTCATGGATTCAATTCCCAGTCAGCGCACGTACCCAGATTGTGGGTTCAATCCCTTGTCAGGGTGCTTATGAGAATGCAACCAATCGATGTTTATCTCTCACATCAAGGTCTGTCAGTCTCTTTCTCTCTCCTTCTCTCCCTTCCTCTCTCTCTAAAAGCAATAAAAAATGTCTTCAGGTGAGGATTTAAAAAAAAGAGTAGCGTACTATGATGGGTTGAATTGTGTCCTCCCAAAGAAAATATGTTGGTGTCCTAACTCCAAGATCCTAACCCCTGTAACTTCAGAATGTGACTGTATTTGGAGATGGAGTTTTTATGAAGGTAATCAAGGTAAAATGAGGTCATTAGGGTGAGCCCTATTCCAGTATGACAGGTATCCTTATAAAAAGGAGAAGTTTAGACGCACAGACAGACAGAGAGAGAAAGATGATGTGCAGAGACAAGCACACTGGGAGAAGATGACCATCCACAGGCCAAGGAGAGACGCCTGGATCAGATCCTCCCTCCAGCCCCCAGAAGACACCAACTCTGCCAACACCTAATTTCGAACTTCTGGCCTCCAGAACTGTGAGACAATTAATTTCTGTTCTGTAAACCTCCTGGTTTGAGGCACTTGGCTACGGCAGCCCTAGCAAACTAATACATGGCTCAAACAGTTTTCTGAATTTGAAATGCTCTGGTAGCCAGCCAGTCAAGATCATTTTGAACATACCAATCATTTCTTAGCAACAGAGTTTGGTGTCAGGATAGACGTTTTGATTTGGGAGCTGAATGATAAGAGTTCTTAGGTGTCTGAGAATGTGTTATTCAAGTCTCCTCAATAAAGGAATTATATAAAAAAGCAAAATTGGTGGTGACATAAAAATATTCACTAATCCATTGGCCTTTGACCTGTGGGACAGTTAGATCAAATAACAGCTGCAGACAACATATAGGTTTCAGAGGAAATTAGTTTCATAACTTTTTATTTGATTTGTAAAATAAAGCCCCAGTCACGTGTTTTATTTTGTTTTACTGTTTACCTTGAAAAGTTGGCTCCCACTTTAAGTAGATCCACATGTAAGGGCCTTCTTCTGGGGCCAGGGACCTTCAGTTAATAAGGGCTTCTTTGTGCCATGTTCTCAATCCTTACCTGCCCAACTGGACACTGGCTTAAGGTATCTAGTTTAAGGCATTGCACCATCCCAGATTCCTAATTTTATTTTTATATCATATTCTTAAAATAATTATATGATTTACATATTTTTAGGAATCAATTTACCATATTCTTTTGTGTCTTTTCAATGAAGGAATTAAAAATGGAATTGATTGGTCACATCCATGGTAATTATGTGGTCAAAGGAGATTTGTCAAATGTCTACTATCTCTTGCCATATTGCTGTTATAATTTAACATTTTCTCCTTCTATTCCTTGTTTCCTGTTACTTATGTTTAATTCTGTTTTTCTCCTTAAAGCTATGGAGCTCCGAATTTTTAAACACAAAAAGTAATCCGAACAGTATGAACTTAATTTTTAACCCTAATAATAACATTTTCAAAATAAAGAAAAGTACTTTAAAACATGTTATTTATTTTGTATCCTACAGTCTTGGGGAAAAAAATAGGGGCAAACTAGAATCCATTATGACCACAGACCAGTCTTTGTTATCTATGGCAAGTCAGAAATAGCCTTCTCTGGGACACAGCAAATCTGAGTCCTAAATTTTACATCAGTGTCTTGCTTTGTCAGGAAAAAAAATTGATCAGGGACACACCTGTTTCTCAGAGGAAAAAACTGTGACTCCCTTGCTTAGTTTCGAAGGAGAAAGGCAAGTGTGCACTTATACACCAAGGGAACAATTCTCCCACCCCCATTCCTTACCTTGGTGCTACCCAAACCAATGCATCTGCTCAGACTATAAATTAAAAAGTTACTTTCATTTCATTTTTGTTCAACTATTTCTCTTTTGTCCCCAGATATTTCCTATTCATTCATTTATTCACTCATTACTCAAATATCCAGTGAGCACCTATTACATGCCATTCTGCTCAATGCTAGACACACAATAAAACAGACTTGGTTGGAGAAGCTTAGCTTCCCCATCCAAAAGTAAATGAATAATATATATAAAACATTTAATACAGAGTTAGGTACTAATTGGGTATTAGCTGCTATTATTATATCATTCATTAGCATATGGTCATTCTATTAATGAATTAACTGTCAGGCAAATCAAGAACTCATCACTAAGTGCATTTGTATTCAGAAAGTTTCCTTCCTTGAGGAAAAAAAAAGAGAAATCACTGAGAAAAAAATATAGATATTTATAATGTTACAGTAGATAAAGTTGTTCAACACTTCAAAGATCAATTTAAAACACAGTCACATCTGGCTACAGATCTCACCTCCATTTCAGAGGTAGCACCTCTGAAATGCCACCTCGACCTGATAAAATACCATTCCATAAATTCCAGTGCGCCTGATTTAGCCTTAAAACCTGCTATGAATTCAGTGAAGGAAGTGTGAGAACCAAGTGAGATTATTTCAAGAATGAATTAAAACAGTTTGCTACCAAAGGTACAGAGAGCTAAAATAGAAATGGAATTATAAGAAAGTCAAAATAATTTTAAAGAGGTAAGAATTAAAAATAACATGCAATATTGTTCAACTGGCTGCCATCGTATTTGGAAACACTGGAACTGTCACAGCAACACTCATGAAATTTTCCGGTCTGTTAACTGATAAACATTTTTTTTACATATGAAAAAAAAACCTTTATGTTCTTAGCTATAAAATGTGGGCTTGTATCTTCTAAACATATAAAATATTTCAGCTAAGTGAAGTCTATGCAAATTTCAGCGAGCTTTCCTCTGGGTCTATTAAACACAGGTCTAAACTTTCAAAAAGATCTTGTAATAGGCTATCATTTCTGCAAACTTCAGAAATAACTTTTAATATGAAATATATAACTAATAAAGAAATTTAATGTGAGAAGAATTTAATAGGCAAGGGGATTTTTATGTTTAACGGATCAGTGAGTGGTACTACCTGTTATGTTAAAGAAAATCACTGATTCAAATTATAGGTCAATTGATGTTTATGTTTTTATCACCCATTTTTAAAAGGGAAGTTTACTCAGTAAATTAGTAAGATGGAAACATTTTTAGGAAATAGTATTTAACCCATTCAAAAGAAGAAAAACTATTTGGAGGAATCTAAGCATGCCCATTGTCATATAAATACATGTGAACATTGTGTAAAACTTATTACAAATCAATTTTTTAGCCATTCATTAAAGCAAGTCCATAGAAATCTCTAACTGAAATATTCCAAGCAGTTCCTTTTAGGCATTGTTTGAACTATTACAGATGTTTGAAAATAATAAAACTAAATTCTAAAATATTCACAATGAAGACTTTTTTACTAATTCCAACTGAGTTCTTGAGAAACAACTTTGTTTGCACTTTATGGTAAGACAGAGCCAGAGGAATAGATGAGAAGAATGTATTTCCAAAGTAGGAATTGGGAGATAATGAATTAATGGGTAATTTATTTTTTTTATTAAATGAACCAGGTATAAGACTTTGAAAGTAGTTGGGCAAAGAGATTCTATTTACATTCATCTAGAATCACTGTACTTATTCTCAATAAGAATTTAAACAGGATAAGGTACATCCTTTTCCCCACCTGGCTAATTTCAAGGAGGTGCCCCTCTCTAACAAGTAACAGGAAATATGCCAGTAAGAACTCTTGCCTGTGATTATCTCAGTAGGCAGTAATTTCCAGAGAGTGGGATTAGTTCTTTTTCCTCCTCCAACTGACTACACCTTGTACAGTACTGTGCACATTGCAGAAATTCCTCAAAAGTAGTTCAGTGAATTCCACTGAAACTAAGATTATTCACTAATCTTAGATTCTTTAATGGCAACACATAACAATAAAATTAGACTAGAGCACTGAATTCTGAACTAATTCAGTAAGAATCATAAATTGTGAAGTCCTTCCACTAATATATGGCTAAGCACAGGTACCTAATTTAAAAAAGACTTAATTATTAAAGGACAAAAATAACACAAATGTCACAGAATTTCCAAAGGAGCTTTATAATTTGTATAAGTTGTTAGATTAGGCTTATCAAATTTAATATGAACAGCTTTCATCAAATTTGGATTTCATGAATGCAGTTGTGAAATGGGAAAATTCAATATACTGCCAACAGCCCAACTCTTAATTCATTCCACAGATATGATTTACCCCTAATAGCCAGAAGCATCACTTCTAATAGCTCATGTTGTGGCAGAATGAATTATGTTGTATTCATTCTACCTCTAGGAAGAAAGCTAACATCCATAATGGTAGCATTCAACTGTGTGTTATAAAGCACAACCTAGCAAAACCTTTATAACATAAAATGTGAAGATATTTAAAACATAAATTTAGTCGGTTATAGATCAGAGACTTCTCTCTTCCCACTAAACAGTTACATTTTTTATTCAAATCTTTCAAATTCTAGTACCTGAGATCAGCTACAAAACTTACCCAGGACTGGAAAAATGTGTCAACCTCTGCTGTATACTTCTGAGACTCAGCTCACTGTTTCTATAAACACGTATGTGCACAGACAATGGACATTTCTGCAAAGAACAAATTTATTGTGCTTCAACAGGGAGGATCTGTCTGCACTGGAGAATGTAATGGACCATCACATTTCTTCCTCCACAGTAATGTGTCCTACACAGAAAAGCTTGAGTCGAGACTATTGTGAGTTCTATCTCTCCTTTTTAATATTATACACCTGAGAAAATCTCCCATTATATATAAACAATTTCTAACATATTTTCAATCTATAAAGAATTCCAGATTTACCTGGAAGAATGAATAATTGCATATTATTGATAGCTTGACAGCAGGTATACACAAATGAGAGCAGAGGGTAAAAATCGCAGCAATATTATAATGCAGAGGTTTCAAGGTCATTCAAAACTACAAGTTTGAATCTCAGTTCTGATAAAAACTACATGATCTTAGACAACTTAATCACTCTAAGTCTTGATTCTTTCATGTGTAAAATGGGGATAAAAAATAGGACTATTATGGAATTTGGAGTTACACACACAACCCCCCCCCCACACCCATACAGGTCAATTCTCCAGCACAATCCCACAGATCAGGCACCCTATGAACTGTAGCTATACATGCATAGTAATGTGTGGACATTTCCACAGCCCCACTTCCCACATTATATAACCATTATCTGCTCATGTTCTCTCCTCCTCCCTACATTATGGGCCATTACGGTCAAGAGCTGTATCATATTTAATTCTGTAACCTCAGGATGCACCACATGCCTGGCATATAGTAGAAGCCAATCAGCTGCTACTTATCTTTTATCAATTAAGTCAAACATAAAATGAAGAGTGTTCATTCTTAACCTACTAATTTTCTCCCTGCTTTTGTTGAACTCATGTAGGTGAAAACTTACTTAGCTGTGACAATCAACTACAGGTTTTCAACTTCAAGTTCGAAACTCAAAATTCCCCCATTGTTTTACCCCCTTTGGGTTCATCTGGGTACCTTTACACAAATTTAATTTGCTTTGCTATTACAAAGTAATAATAGAATTGTGGGTCCTGAATACCAGGTGATTTTCTTTTTTGATCCAAAATACAATGAGTACCCTGGGTAAAAAACTTGAATAACTGATTTCTGCCTAGCGCCAAGATTCCTGTTTACAATTCTTTGTTAAAGAGGAGAAAGAAAGAAAATAGTTTTGACAGATTGTAAACCCAGAAAGAAGTTACAGATGAGCGTTTGTACTATTCACTCAATCTCATTTCTTTTTTCAAAAGGCGATCCTAATTTTTAACAACTTGCCAAGATTATAGCATTACAGTAGCATATTTAGTGAATTGCTAAAATCAGATTATTCTCTCTTCCTTCCTCCTTCCCGCCTTCCTTCCCTCCCTCCCTCTTTCTCCCTTCATCTCTCTCCAACTTTCCCTTCCCCTTCTTCCCTGTCTCTCCTCCAAATTGGTGGCCCAATCCCAGTCAAAAATACAGGCAGCAACTTCAGTTTCCTCTCTACAACGTGTGCAAAAACACAAAGTATTACCAAGGTGTTTCCAAAACCTTTAATGTGACCTTTTATGATCCCTTTAGTGATCCCTTTAGCCACAAGCCCTCTCTCCAACTTACCTTTCCAAACAAACAAACCATGGAAAACTCCCACCCCCACATTCACATCCACTCTCCTTCTGAAATATTTTTTTAAATTTTATATAACTAGGCCCACATACCCAGAGGCTTGAATATTTCCTACACACTGCCTTTCAAATCAGTTAGCAACCTGCTGAACCCTTCCACTCCCCGCAGAGGACCCACAAGCCTGAATGCCCTTTACGGGGATTCTGATGAGCACTCAAGGTTGAGAACCTCTGCTCCAGCTCTTCAATAGGAGCACAGCCAGGCACGTTTTCTTCATGGCTTTTCCTCATTATAAACATGCTGAAGACTTCCAGCCACTGATCCCAGGACCAAGATTCGAATGACTTAGTGTTTAAGCACAACTCTGAATGGCGTCCCATTTCCATTTCATAGTAACTAATATTTGGGTGAATAAAGATTTGTGTCTTGAATTTTGAAATACATCTCTATAAATTTAATTTTTTATGTGTAACACATACATCCACACACACCAAAGCTATTTAAAGGAAACCCCAAAGGGAAAAGACAAAACTTCTATCTTTAGTGGAAAAGGCACTGAAGAGTGTGCAGTAGCCCCACCAACATAAAATCCAAGCCTCAGCTCACACTCTCTACCTTTAACAATAAGAAAATCAGAAGTGAATGTATGGATGGTTCAATGCAATTAACAATAACAGTGATAATAACAAATAATTAATATTTACTTTGTCCTTACTGACACAGGCACTCTGTCAAATAAGCTACCACATATATTATTTAATCCTCACAATTTCCCCCATTTCAAAGATAAGAAAACTGAGTCACAGTGATGTTAAGCAACATGGCCAAGGTCTTAGGTGAAAGAGTTGGAACTCCAGCTTGGGTAGGTCTGACCCAAGCCCACAAACTCGAACTACTTGTCTGTCTTGGTTTCCAGCCCATCAGATTTGGTAGACAGTGAGAAAAAAAAATGTGTTCTAATAATTTCTTGATTGTGAGTGATCCAAAAACCGCTCCCATGAACTAGGACTCTATAGTTTGGGTGTGAAGTTTGTCAGTACCTTGAATGTCTCACAAACCTATTTAAGGGCTCATTTTCTTCCTTCTACAGGAGAAAGATTACAAGATGGAACCTGAGGACATTAGGGCACTAGCAAGCTTTACTGATCACTGCAACTCACAGTAGTCACACTGGGGTGTTACCGTCTTGAATGATGGAGCCAGTCATGAAAGCAACATCAGAAGGGAAATAGTAGTGAGCAAACTGCCTGATCATCAAGTCTAAATAGACTTATTGGTTGAGAAATAACCCTAGTTATATCCTTCAAACTATTCACAGACTCCAGAAAAACAAGTTTAAGTTTCAGTTTTGGAATCAATTGCTTGTTTTAATGTTCCCAGACCATCTAAAGAGAATTATCAATCCCCCATTAGCACCCTTCATTGTAAGTGCTTCATCACCATTATTCTTTTCCCTTGTCTGCACTAAATCTCTGTAGCTTGTGGAAAGCCTGTGTCAGAGTGGACCAGGATTTGAGCACTGAGCAGAAATGTGTGGAAAAAAAAGAATGATGTGAGTTTTTAACTTTAGGCTCTTACTATCAGCAGTTCCAAAGAGGGCAAAACTCAGAGTAGCTAGAGAGGTTGAGTGACCTCTGGTAAACACACTACACAAAACCCCATACGTTCCAGGCCACAAGTGGGGACAGCTCACCACTCATACTGGAAGCTCAGGTTCCCTCACAGGCCTGTAAATAAATGGTCAAATGCTTCCTTACCTAGCCCCACTCTGCTTGTTGCTGGGCTGCTCTGCGCCTTGAGGGCAATATACTCCTAGCCACACTTACTCTCTGGTAGAGTCATGGTTTGCCAACAACAAAGTTAGACTAATTTAGATGCACTCGAAACATATTGCATTGCTCATAAAAATTCAATATTCAATCAAGTCTATATAGTAGTGACCTTACTTTATTTCAGGTTTTCTCAGTCTGGACACTATTGACAGTTCAGATTGGATAATTTTTTGTTGTTCTGCACACAGTAGGATGCTTAGTAGCATCATTAGATGCTGATAGCAAACCCCCTCCCAAGTTGTGAAAACCAAAAGAATGTCTCCAGATGCTGCCAGTGCCCCTGGAGAGCAAATAATTGCTAGTTGAGAATCTAGTTGCTCTATTTGCTCTAGTTGTTCAAGTTGTCCCATATCATTGATCTTTAGAAGGCAAATGTAATTCTTCTGGACTACAACATCTAGTTTAAAGATATTTCATATTCCACATTACTGTGAGTCTCTGGGATTCTGACTCATTCGGACATCAAGTGTCCTGCCTTTCTTACTCTGGTGTTGTTATTGTATTAAATGTCCTTGGATGAAGAAGGGTCAGGCCCTGCCTGGTTTCCATCTCTTCATCTTCCTTTTCCAAACACCTGTAACCCTTGAACTCCACCGAGCTTTACCCTTAACTTCATCTCTCAAGGACCGATCTTGATTTGGCAACATTAATGTTCTCATAATCAACGTCTGGTTACTCCTGCTGTTGTCACTAAACCACATCCTTGTGACCCAGGCATGTGCCTTGAACAGTAAACAAAGTCTCCACTTACCACTTGATGTTGACCATTTGTCTGTATTGTTCCCATACTTTATAATCAGTTTCTGAACCCATGATTCTGTAGGATCATGACCCTGAAATTTTCTGGCCTGTCCTGACTCAGAATTTGTGACTGCAAGCTGATAGAATTGTTAGCCCAATACTATTTGTCTGCTCCTTGCAATTACAAATATCACCTCCTTTGGAGTCAGCCATCACTGAACTTCCATGACCAGCCAACAGATGCTGATTAGCCACTGATACACCTACAAGATGCCAATGACCATGTTAGCTGCTTCCACCTGCTATTCAGCAACACCTCTGAATGCCACCCTCATTCTGCAGCCCTTCTCCCTGCTAGCGCTCATTCTACCCACACAGTTGGGGGGTTTCCGCATTCAGGTTTTTGCTCATGACATTGCAGATACCTTAGGTAGTGTATGGCACTCAGACCTAGAGTGTACATTACAATTAATATCCCATTAACTCTTCTAGAAAGCCTACCCAAAGTTGACTTAAACCTTAAGCCAGAATACAGCTTTTCTAGTTCTATTATCCAAAAGGAGGTGGAGGTGAGAAACCCAACAGAAACAGGATCTCCAATGCTCCTTCACAATGAATATAAATTTGAATACATTTTCCTTTTTACTCTCACATACTTTTCTCAGGAAATAAAAGACTGTTGCAATTCCCACTCCCATCAAAACACTTAATTGCATCAATTTCTCTACTTCATCTTCTTTCTTCTTCATAACTGCAGTGAACATAAAATTTAAGTATAGATAACTCAGAAAGAGATCAGAAAGATTTTAAAAGTGCCAAAATCCACCAAGTAGTTAATTTTATCTTCAGCATCTTCATGGACTATAATGTGCTCGTGTTAGAGGGCACCTTTACCGGTCACTCTTTCCAATCCCCTGTCTTCATGGAGAACTGCATCCACACTGTTCCAGTCAGGCATGCAGACACTGGCTAGGCTATAGCACTAGCCAACAATTAGCAATTACATGGGAGCTTCAAAAAAAACAAGACCCAGTCAGGTGCAGCAAATACTTTCAGAACTTCCCAGAAGTTAGGAAAGAATCCTCAATACTAGTTGATTTATTCTACCAGCCTGCAGCATGGTTAGGGTGAGTACCCAAGCCATAGAATGGAGAAATACACTGCAAATGAGGCACTGTGACAGACAGAAAGATAAGTCTCAATGACATAAGCCAATTCACATGCAAAGCCAATTGCTCCCAATGATAAGCAGTGCTTTTCAAACTGTAGATCATAACACAGAGGACTGGAAAGAATGATCTATTAACATTCTCTCTCCAGTGAATATACTTAATTTAGTAGGTCTTGGTTGCATTTTTTTATGGAATGGAATAGAAAGTTTCAGAAAGCATTGCAAGCATATAGTATGTGTGAGAATGTTCAATGAAACTTCTTTCCTAGATAGATGATTTATTGATTGATAGAGATAATTCACAACTATTTATTGAGCACCTACCACATACCAGATACTTTTCTAGATGCTTAGATACATCAGTGACTACAGCACATACAAATCCCTGCACTCATGATGCTTACATCTAGTAAACTAGAATGAAAAGTAAAATGTATTTCTTAGTGTTTCATACATTTTTTTTTCAAGTTTGAAAACTACTGTGTATTATCTGGAGACGCCCAAGCATTCTCTCCAGTACTCCGACAAGGGCAGACCCACCCAATCACTGCCCGGCCACATTGGGGAGCCCTGGTCAGGGGTGAAGTGGAAAGAACAGTCCAAGTCATCCCCTTTCTCTGCTTCCAAGCCTGCCTTCAAGGTCAAGCGTGGCTTCTTGAAGCCATATTCTTTGCTCTATTTTGCATCTTTCCCTTTGTTTCTCTTTCCTACAGTTCTGATGGGTAAAATTGTTGAAAGGGAAGGAAACAGCAAAGTGAACCAGCTCTTAGTGGTTATTCCCTGGTACTATAACAGATGGGGAAGTTTCACTTTAATTTTTAATAAATATTCACTGCTAGTAACAGGCAAACCATTGAAATTGTAATAACCTATTCTCTTAGGCCAGTTAAACAACAATTCTACATATATTCTCCCTAAATCTCTTCAGAGATATCCTAATAGATACTAACTAATGTCCAATTCAATACTTCTCAACATAATTATTTGCATATTTAATTTATAGTAGCTCACATTTAGTGTGCCCGTAGTACAAAACCGACACTGTGCTATGTGCTTTATTTCTTATCTTCACAACGACCCTGTGAAGGAGAAATTATTATCTGCATTTTGTTAAAGGAGACATTAAAGCTTATAGAGGTTAAATAATTTGTCCATGATCATTTGGCCAGTAAGTGGCAGACCTGAAATTCTAACACATGCAATGTAGCTCCACAAAATTACTGATCCTATCCCCATTAAGGGCATAAGGTTCATTATGTACGAACAATGATTAATTCTTAGAAAATTACTTTACAAGCCTACGCTGCCCCTTGTTTGCTTTTAACCACTCTTTAATATTTTAATGGCCATTGAGAAAGACTATAAATAATCCATTAGATCTAGAACTGAAGTGTCAACAAAAACACTTTCTCCTACCTTTGCTGCAATAAGTTTAAATATCTGGTTGCTCAAAACATTTTCAAATGTCTTGCACTAAACCTTTTTAATACTGGCAAGGATAGTAGGAGGATAAGAGGACAAACTCTGAGTCCAGAATGTCTGCTCTCAACTCCCAGCCCTATCAACTGTATGGTCTTGAGAAAGCTGTGCCTCAGTTTCTTCATCTGTAAAATGAGAATAATGATAGCACTGAGATGATTGTTGATTAAATGAGATATTACAAGTTATGCACTTAGAACAATGTGAGCATTAAATAAACATTATGCATGTATTATCCTTATGATTATTACTTCCTAAAAAGTAATAGCTCACCTTGTTCCACTAAGCATGAAAGTCTTAGGGTTTATCAAGAAACAAAAGTGTAAGTTCTGGGGGAATAAAGAAATCTTTAAATTTGATTCTCTGCAAATAAAGAGAATTGTATCTATTCCATCACTGTCCCTCATTCTCCAATTGCTTGGGTTGCTGAGTGGTGCACAGTGGATGCTATTGCCTCACTGATGCTGTTTTTGGAAAGCATTACACTTCATAAATTATTTGAAAAGGAACTCATTTTGTTTTTATGCTGATATATGACATCTTTGCTTTGCAAAATACAACCAGCATGTTTATTTACTGAACAGAGGTCAGGACCATAGGTTTGCATGGAAAAAAGAAATTGTAACCATTGTTACAGGAAAATTCAAACCAATTTTGCAGCATAGGTCTTTACATTGTTTTAAACAACTGTCTCAAATGTTTGTCAAATGAAAAGGTCAAGTGTATATCAGTATAAAAAATGTAAAAGTTTTCAGCATTCTTTAGCCTGTTCTGTTAGTAAGTAAACTTCCTTTCCTCATAATCAATTTCTTTACTTAAAAATGTCATTCTGAGTATGGTACTGGCATAAGAACAGACACATTGACCAATGAAACAGAATAGAGAGCCCAGAAATAAACCCATGTCAATATGGTCAATTAATATTAGACAAAGGAGGCAGGAGCATAAAGTAAAGTAAAAATAACCTCTTCAACAAATGGTGTTGGGAGATGTGGGCAGGTACATGCAAAAAAATATAAAAGAGACCACCAACTTACAATATACACAAAAATAAACTCAAAACAGATAAAAGACTTAAATATAAGTTGTGACACCATAAAAGTCCTAGAGGAGAACATAGGCAGGAAAATCTTAGACATTCCACGGATGTAAAGGGAAAAAAGAAACAAATGGGACTACATCAAATTAAAAAGCTTCTGCACAGGTAAAGAAAACATCAAAAAATGAAAAGGGAACCAACTGTATGGGAAAACATATTTGCCAATGATACCTCAGACAAGGGTTTGATGTCCAAAGTATATAAAGAACTCACATGACTCTGTGGAACTGATGGAACTGCCTTTTGACCCACTGATCCCACTGCTGGGATTATATCCTAAAAATCCTGAAACACAAATTCAAAAGGACCTACCATATTTTTCCGACCATAAGACACACCTAGGTTTTAGAGGAGGAAAATAGGAAAAAAAAATGTTGAAGCAAAAAATGTGGTAAAATATTTAATAACATAAATAACATAACATTTCACCAACATAAATGTAAACAGAACTCAACAGGAGCATTAACAACTATTATTCCTCCAAAAACTGGGAGGGAAAATGCATCTTATAGTTCCAAAAATACATTGGGGTATGCACCCCAATGTTCATAGCAGCACAATTTACAATAGCCAAGTTCTGGAAGCAACCTAAGTGCCCATCAGTAAATGAGTGGATCAAAAAATCTGTGGTTCATTTACACAATAGAATACTATTCAGCAGAAGGAAAGAAGGAAGTCCTACCCTTTTCGACAGCATGGATGGAACTGGAGAGTATTATGCTAAGTGAAATGAGCCAGGCAGTGAAAGAGAAATGCCATATGATTTCATCTATAAGTGGAACCTAATCAACAAAACAAACAAGTGAGCAAAATAGAACCAGAGGCATGGAACTAAAAAACAAACAGACAGTGATCAGAGGGGAGGGGAGAGGGGAAAACAGGGGAAAGAAGGGAAAGGGCCATCAAGGAACATGAATAGGGGACTCATGGGCACGGCCAATGGGGTGGGAATTGACTGTGGGGGAGCCGGGCAGGGGAGAGCAACAGGGAAAAAGGTGGGGCAACTGTAACTGAAAAACAATTTTTTTCAATGTCATTCTGAATGGACGTTTTATAACTAATTAATTTTTATCCTTTTTTTCTCATATGCAAATTCAAGACCCAAAATATACTTTTGGTACATTTCCTTTCTGCTGATTAAAGTGATGATTTCCTATAAATCTACTGCTATCTGCAGCCCTACCAGAAAATATTTTGCAAACTATGTTCCTATGTGGCCTAAATATATTCATCTCTTCTCCAAAATATTTAAGTAAACAATTAAGCATTTCATTGTAGAAGGTAGAAAACATTGTCATTGCTTTTGTCAAAAACTCAACACATTAAATATGTTGCACATAGAAATGTACTCAATTAACATTTTAATTAAGGAAAACAAAAAATAATTAACCAGATGACATTTTAATTAATTTTCTCAACTGTAAATAACCTGATGGAAATTGTTAAATCTGATTTAAATATTTCTCCTTCAAAAAACAGAGACTTCAAACTACCCATGACCATAAACATCTCCCTTTTATGTATTTACATAATCAAAATGTCACATTTACAAGTTTCCAAATAGTTTCTCAGTGTTCTAAAACTTACTCTCTATGTGATATGCAAACAACAGCAAAGTTGTGTCACAATTACAAGTTACAAAATATTTGTTTATTTCCAATGTAAAAACATAGTACTAATGTACTTAAAGGCTATATTCTATAGTTAAAGATTCATGCTTGGTCATTAAATCCAATAAACCATTTTGCCAACCTTAGCAACCCAATTCTGTAACATCCAGTTTTCATACTGCCATAGTCAATGAGACTTGTCCCTGGTTTTGCAACACACTAGGAGTAGCTAATTGGGCCAAGTGGCATTAATTAATCAAAGTAAAATTGGATTTAATTCATTCCGTTTTTCTGTTTATTTTTATTGTATTTTTCAATTACCATTTATCCTTCCTACACCCTCTTCCACCTCCACCCATACCTCACCCCCCACAATCACCACACTGTTGTCTGTCCATCATTATTTTATTTTTGACAGAAATTCAACACTTTGAAGCAGAGTACAGCGATAATATGGAAAATGATGCTTAAAATATTAACAGACATTGAATTGTCAAGAAAACAAAATAAGCCCTGCCCTCAGGGTTGCCAGATTTAGCATAGATAGATAGATAGATGATAGATAGATTTTTGTTCTTTTGTCCCTTATTATTTGCATGGACCATACTTATACTAAACAATTATTCATTATTCGTCTGAAATTTAAATTTAACTTGGTGTCCTTTATTTTACCTGGTGACCGTACTTTTAAAAGAGTAGTGTCTCTAAGATACATTTACCTTGAAAAGCATTTTTGGTCCCTGAGAAACAGTGAGCTATGGCAAAAGGAGGAGACATTTGGTGGCAGGTGATGCTCTGGGCCTGGGAGGGTTCCAGGATGGGCCCTCAGCCACCATCAAGAGAGCCTGTCCAGGAGACAAACACTCTGTGTATTTAATGTCATACCTGTAGTTAAAAAGTTATTGGTCTATTGTTCAATCTCTTTTTACTTTGTTTTTTTAATTGTGAATAATGAATAGGTCTGAGAGGACAACAAATATATGGGGCCACTCTGTCACTGAAGAGACAATGGGGCACTTTAAGTTTTCTTGTGGGGAAATCCTTGGAAGACAATACAGTTCCCAGAAATAGAGCTCAACAAGACGTACAACTGTTCTCCAATGCAAACGTGAGCCTCAGATAAAAGTGTGGGGTCTTGTGGCTCAGGGAGACAGAAGACCAGGGAGACAGAGACATCCACAGACTGAGAGACCGAGAGAGGGGAGAGGGAGGGAAAGAATTCCACTTTTGGAAGTGAAAGTGTTTCTTTCTAGCTGAGAATTCTGAGGGGATATGAGGATTAGGACATCATCCATCTCCTGGAAATCCCTATTTTTTTTAACAACAGGATTAGAACTAAATATTCCAATTTGTTTATCCAGATATTTCACCAGAGAGAAGTATCAGTTCCAATAAAACAGAGCCAGGGCTAGTAATCCTCTCTCATTAAAAAACACCCTTCTGTTCTCCTCCAGTTATTCAAAATCCCATTATGTATTTTTGGAGTTGCTCATTGTACAGCAACTCTCTTCCCCATCCCACCTCTGCAGCCCCTACATCTCTTAAGAGAAACTTCCATGACCTAAAAGGATCTCCAGCTTAAAAGGGGCAGTGCTTGGGGAAATAAAAGTGGAACAGAAATTATTCACCTAACACCACTGGCTACCTGCAATATATGAGGAAAGCATGTCTCTATGTTAGATGATATTTTGTCACATGCTACTATTATTGATGCTATTAAATTGCAAGCATGGAATTAGGACACTCCTAGCATGAGGTTCAAATATACTACGTACTCCATTCAACAATACTGAATGTATGAATGAATGGATCAATGAGTCAACGTTAGGCAGTGAACAGAAATGCTAAGACAATAAATCAATATTTCCCAAGAGATCCGAAGGCCTTCCCCACCAACTCCCTGCCCCTTCCAGGCAGAGCTGGAGTTGAAGTGCTCTGGCAAAAGTGCAGAAAATAAGTATTCTGCCTTCCTGCTGCCATGGATGAGAGTCCTCTAATAGGCCCCACTACGAGAGGACAATACTCTAAAGAGATCTTGTTTCCTAATATACATTGTTAAACTTTCTCATAAGGTTCTATGCAAGCCTGACTGGCTAGTTCTCCATTAACTACAAATAAGCAAGAGTTTGCTTTTGGTCTCAGCTTTGGACAAGTCCCTCCTACCACCATTTTTTGGCTGTCTCTAGGGGTTAAGTCTAACACCCTTTGTCTCTTATGAGTGCACTGACTTATTAGCATGTTTCCAATATCCTCCAATCTACATTTGCCATGCCTTTCAAACTGAGCTCAGAACACCTCTTCTGAATTAACTCACACAATCCAATTTCACTGTTTTCTTCTTCTATCTGTAATTCCTGATCCTTTACTCACTTATGTGTCAGACTTTAGCATATATTTTTATGTTATTTACGCAGAGAAGGAATGTCAGAGCTTTGTATATTATTGGCACTTTAAAAAGTGGTTAAGCAAATGAAAATTAGTATAGAGGAGCACAGGAAGCTTTGTTGTTCTGAGACATAGTATGTCTACTCCTACCCATCTTGGAACTCAAATGTTCAACACATTAACATGGCCCATCACACGCTACTCAAACTTTGCTTTGTGAACCACCATCCTGGAAACTTTGTGAAGACGCATAGTCTCGGGCCCCATCCCAGACAGACTGGATCAGAATCTGCATTTTAAGAAGATCCTTTGAGTGGTTCTCATGTTCGATAAAGTTGGAGAAGTACTGATTTTCCCATACCAAACATGAAAAAATTTACAAAGAATATCCCTTGAATGGCTGCACCAGAGCAGTCAACACAGATGTCTATTTTTGCTCAGTCAGACCAATCAATTCAGAAGCAACTTTTCCACCAAAGGAGCTTAAAATCCTCTTCTCATTGCCTCAGTAAAACAGGAAAGAAGACAGACCTAAAACAGAGGGTTCAGATGAGAAAGAACAACTCACCTCCTGGAAAACAACTGATAAAGAACTGGTAGTTAATATTGGAGGTATTGCAATAGCGGGGCAGCAAGGGTAGGCAGTCCCTGGAATCAGGGAATGTCCTCAGTGGAACAGGAGCAGGTGGATGCGTAATAGTGCCCAGCAGGGACTGGAGTCACCAAAATAAGAACCAGAAAAGAAGACACAAGTGCAGACTGTCCCAGGTCTTGGGCAGAACTGGAATGGTAAAGAACTAGAAATTTAAATATCACCCACTGACTCTCTTATGGCCAGCACTGGTGTGCCAGAAGCTAGATGAAGCACTCCATCTCTGTTACCTCATTTGACCACAACTATAATAGACAATCTGTTATTGTCCCATGTCACAAAAACCAGAAAAATTGTGAAACTCATCCAAGACACACCACTGAAAGTGACAACACAGAACTTAACACCTGTCTGGCTCCCAGCCCGCACTTGGCCCGTGCACTGACCCTCAGTGCTCCACTGCCTCCTTCTAGTCAGGTGAGTAAGTGCTTATGGTTTTCACTATGTAGTGTGAACACAATCATTCCCAGTTAACTCTTTGGTTGCCTTCATAACACCCAGAAGTAAAGAAGCCCTTCAGATACTACCACACGCACACCTGAAATAGGTAGCCCTTACCTCAAAAACAAGCTCACCTCGCAGTGAGCCTAAGGACCCTGGCATTATGAAGTGGTGTCTTCACAAGGTGGATTTTTTTCTTTCCCAGTTGACATTTGTTTGGTTGTTTTTTAAGATTTTATTTATTTATTTTTACAGAGAAGGGAAGGAAGAGAAAAAGAGAGGGAGAGAAACATCAACGTGTGGTGGCCTTTCACATGCCCCTTACCAGGGACCTGGCCTGCAACCCAAGTAGGTGCCCTGACTGGGAATGGAACTGGTGACCCTTTTGTTCACAGGCCAGCACTCAATCCACTGAGCCACACCAGCCAGGGCTGTTAGTTTTTTTAATCATTTACTTTTATTGTACATTTTCCATCACCATTTATCCCCCTTGTACCATCTTCCACCTCTACCCATTCCCCTCCCTCACCCTGCAATCACCGCACTGTTACATTACAATGATCATCAGCTGTCAGCAAAAATGAAGCACTTTTCCTTCTCTGGGGAATAACATATGCTGACATGACTAAGTGTGTGACCACCTGGTCCCTGTGTGGGAGGTTACGTCTCATTAGGGCAGCACTAGAGACTACGTTCTGAAGGTCTCTCAGCCTGGCTGGGGGCTGGGCAGGGGTGGTATCTGTTTTAGGCCTTGAAGTCTATTTTAGTCCTTTAGTCTATTTTAGTCTGTGCTACCCCAGACTCTTCACCAGCCTTGGCCTACCTAAAGAAAATTATATCTTACAAACTTCTACAATGAAATCAATCACCCAAGGGTTCTGGTCACTCCTGGGTATGCAGACCTCTCACCTCCAGAACATCCCCCATGAGCAGCAAGTGTCCTGGTAAGAGCAACTTATCCCTTTCCAAGGATCTGCTTGAGTCGTAACAGAAAAAAAAAAAAGCACACACTTAAAACCCAATTACAGGGGGTTGTGAAAAGCCACATGAAACTAAGGGGTCATCAACAACATTTTCAGCAGTAAACAATCAGGTGATCTTCTGAAAGGTGTTCAATCACATTATAACTTCCGCTCTTCACCATCATTGTCATCCCATATTCTTGAGTTTCTGAATCTATAGCTCTCCAGCTTTAAGATTTAAGAGCTTTTAAGAGATACACATAGAGAGGTTTCCAAAGCTGGGCTTGTGTATTCATCAAGAATCTCAGGGAATAGACTCTTCAGTGGGATAAGAAACCTAGGAAGCACAGGAAGGAAAAAGCTGCTTCCACTTAGTTTACAGATAACAAACCTTGAGGGATCTTTAGAAAGCTAGATGCCACCTTATTTTCCTCTTGGCAGTTTTAAATGTAGATTATATTTTACATTTTGAAGGCTAATCAGTTTCTTGTTTGTATTCCAAACCCTTTTAATTCTGCAGATCAAAAAAAAGTTCTCATATCAGATGTTCCTAGGCCATTTTAAATTACTCTTATTATTTCTCACTTGCTAATTGTTGAGTTTTCATGTTTATTTTTAATCTTGAAAATAGGGAAACTGCTATTTCTCCTCCATTTCCTATCACCTTAGGGGAAAAGTGAACAAATATAATGTAGAAACTATAGGAATAGGTTATAATGGTGTGACCCACAGAGGAAATAAGAGAGAACAAAGTAGATATTTTAGGTCATTCAGGCCCAAGTTTACCACTTAGTGAATAAAATCACAGAAGTTCTTCAACATTCATGAACTTCATTTTCTCCATTTATTAAATGAGCATAATACTCACCACGCAGGGCTGATCTAAGGCTAAGAGACAATGGAGGTAAAGCACTTGGTACAATATAGAAATTCAAATTATGACAAAGGTGATAATGGTGGTGGTGGTGGCGGTGGTGATAGTGACAATGATGGACAAAAGTGACAAGACAGAGCAGAGGGTGAAGGCAGAAAAGTGGGAAAACAATACTGGATATGGTTTATTCTAAAGTCAAGAAATGAGTACAAGTGAGCACCTATAACAAAGGAAATATTTCCCCAATCTGATTAACAACTTGATTCTGTCTTCAAAGACTTGAGTTAAATTGTAAATTCCATTGGGATCCAATGTGACTGCAGTTCTTCTCTGCATTCAAACTCACAGCTTGATCAATACTTGATCCCAGGGCAAGTCAGCCCTAATGTGTCCTTCAGTGGCTTTTTCCTTTGCAAGTTTACTCCTGAGCTCTTTTTACAAATAAATGTAGGTGTCATGAGACAGAAATTATTTCTTTAGGTTGGAAGCACAGCTGATGACACTTGGAGAAAACAATTAAAAGATCCCTGAAGCAATTTTCCAAAGAGGAAAACCATGAATAAAATTATTTTCCAGACATGTTTTATAGAACTAGAGATCAAATGCTGTGTGATACATATGCTCTTACCAGTTTGGAACTATTTGTCAGTCAACAATTGAATTGTAGGCATTCCATTTGTACAATAGAATAACAAATTAGTCAATCTTATTAGCATGAATCACAAAAATCTTAATAATCTTAAGTTTCTTAAGGAATTTAATGCCTCCCATTTTCTGAATGTGAACATCAGGTCACATTAATCCTAAGACCATAGCCCACCCACTTAAAGAGTATATCATATAGAAGTTTGCACCACCTGCTGGGAAATACTGTATGTTTAGCATTTGGATCACTTGGGATATTGGAGGAAGAACTCATTAATGAAGTGTGAGGCTCATTTTACTTATAGCCCATGGGAAAGGCCTCTTTCATGGCCATCAGAAGCACTTCTTCAGGCAAGAAGTCACAGATAACCCAAGTGCCATACAAAGCTAATGCAAGTCTAACCCTGGTGACCCTGGCAGCCAGAACCACAGTAAAGGAAAGAGAAAATTTTTTAATTGATAGCATCGGGACTATGAGAATGTGGGAGAAGGTCAAATATAGACCACAGCTGTAACATTCATAGTAGGGACACCTTTGCCACTGTTAACAGGAAAGAAAATAAATAAAGGTGAGAAAGAGTGAATAAAGGTGGACTTGGCTATCAACTGGTTTTTGGTGAGGGTGACACTGAGATGGTCCGAGGCAGCTATCTTCTATGTTCTCTGTGAAGTAGTAGAAAGTCCTTTACGAGGTGGGAAATGAGGAGAGTGGTGATTTGAAACAGTCAATGGGGATGTTGCAGAGCAAGTTCATTGGGACACAGAAGGCTGTCAGGCAGTTTGAAGGTGACTATGAATAAAGAGCCTCTGACTTCCCAATCCACTTCTGTCCATTCCTCCTGCCAGAATGGACTCCGAAGGCCTTAAATGATTTAGTGTCACTGGCACCTAGCTCAGCTCCTGGCACAAAACAGTCCCTCATAAATATTATTTGAGTTCAATTAAACAGAACAAATATCCAAATTGTTTGAGCACAAACTAACTTTAAATATTGAATTTTTTTAAGCTTGCAAAATACAATTGGTTTGTTAGTGAAGTCCAGTACATACATGAAGGAAAACCCGAGGCCTGGACTTTGCATTTCAAGTCAGCCAGTGGCACAGAGGAGAGCAGCTGAGAAGAGGTTCAAGTACGGGAACCTGGGGAGCAGGAGTGTGAAGACTAAATGGCTGCTGGGTCATCTCTGCTGAGTGCCACCTTGAGGGCAGCAGGGTTCTAGAAGCAGGACCAAGGGAAGCAGCAGCAACTCCCCATAACCCTGGTTCTCTAGGAAAACTATGCTGGAACTGGAGAAAAGCTTTGAAGAAAAACCATCATTCTGAGAGTCCAGCTTTCTAGTTTTGCAAAGAGGATTATTCCCTGGAACTCAGAAAAAATGACAGAGCATGTCTAGCTCTCTCTCAAGATCCAGCTTCTGCCCCCACCTACAACCCTTCCAGCTTCTTCTTGCTGCTTCCAACCCAGCACATTATGTTCCAGCTACTCCAGGTTATTTCCTGATTTAAAATGCCACATGGTTTTTTAAGTTCCACACTCCATACAGGATGTTCCCTCCCACTGGGAGACCTCTCTCTTCCCATCCCATCCGTTATAACTCTGTAAAGACCATCTTTCCCATTGTAGAAGAGCCCACCCCATCTTCGTCATTGAACATGCATACCTTAGGAATGGAAGAAACCACATTTGATGTAACCTTTTCTCCCAGTGACTTGAAAAGTGACTGACATGTAGTAAGATGCTCAGTGCAGGTTTGTTGAACTGAGTTTTACCCTTCATCTACTTTGCAGACAAATGGAAATTTCTTAGGTATCTACTCATTTTGACACCTCATTTCTCCAACCCAGGCACTGTCATTTTTTCTTCTTAAACTGATTTGAGGACCTAACACTATATACACACTATTGGGTTTTGATTAATTTCTTGAAAGATAAAATTATTTTAAATGAGTGCTGATTACTTTGTTCTATCAGGGGTTTTTTTTTAACTCAAACAGTCTAGAAATGGGAAGTTTAGTATTGATTTAAAGATGCCTCAAATATTACCAAGACGTGGAGGGTAGAGGAAATAAGACACTGCTTGTTCTTAAAATTTTGGAATATTAGAATTAGAGGCACCCCTTGAAGCCAAAAAGAGGTAGCTTTAGAATAAATAAAAAGGAGCCTTATTTTGCACAGCAGGTGGCAAACATGAAACTCTTTACTCTGAGAACTGGTACAGAGTTGAAAATAAAAGTAGGTTCCAAGACGGACTTAGCTATAATCTAGGATGATGGTTCCGACATGTCATTGAGTAGAAATTAGATTAGACCTTGTCAGCAGGGTGTGCCCACCCCTCACTGACCCACAGAGTGCTATTAGCATCCTTGTCGTAGCCGCTCCTCTGAGCAGGACATGTCCACTTTGATCTGATCTAAACCAGCATGGCATATCTGGTGCTTTCACACTCTCAAGTATGAAATTTACTTTCTTAAAATGAGGTGTGTTTCTTTCTTTGATTCAGCCTACACAACTTAGCTGTCATCAATCATGTAAAATAACATAGCTCCCAAAATAGTTACTTCATTGAGCAAGCACACGAGGCAGGTCAAAAAAGAGTTTACCCCAGCTACGAGCTGAATCTCTTTCTGAACCCCCTGTACTTGGGGAGGGAAAATCGGAGTTGCCAAGTGCACCAAAGTAGATATTTGGTATGCTCAGCCATATTGCCTCATGTAGGAAGTAAAAGGAAAGAACAGAAAGATATTATCTAGAACCAAATGGCAAGTTTGCTTCACAAAAGTTTTATTCACAAATTTTGTCCTCAGAATTTCACTCCCTAAGCATAATGTTTATCAAACTGCATGCAAATGGCTGGAATTCATGTCAGGAATATTTCAGGCAGTATAAAAAGACAATGAAATTAGTCCTGCCTGTCTTATGCTCACTTTAATTTAATGTGGGATTTGTGCAATTGGAAGAAAATCAAGTGATCTCTTGGCTTGACGACATGGGTAACAACAGAAGGTGGAGCTTATGGCTGAGCACAGGAGAGGAAGGTGGTAGACAACCTGGCACTGAGTCACTCTGGGTGACTGACACACTCAATGACCGCCAGTGCCCACTGTCATAGGACGTGGCTAAGTCTAGCAGGGGTTACTTATGTTTATAGGGTTGTCACATCACAGGAGGAATTTCTGAGAAAAAGTAACCCTTTACTAAGATTTCTCACCTCTCACAAACTCAATCTCATATTGGCACACACATTTCAGAAATTCTGTGAAATAACTGTTCCTATATAATAATTACTATGTGTAAACATTTAAAGGCTTTTCTTCCAATATGCAAGTTACTGAAATCTTCCCCTGGCCTAACCCTAGAGAAGCCACAAAGGAAAAGAAGATTGTATGAATTAAAGACCTAATATTAAGACTGTGAAGAAACTGGGGAGAAAAAGATTGGTATTAACCAAGTGAGGAAGAAAAATGGCAGCCAGTATGGAGGAGAGCGGGGCAATGCACAGACAGAAAGGCTGGGGGTGTGCATATAGTTGTGTTCTTTTCACTTTGTAGAACTTTACTTGCCCCTTTACTCGGGCAGAACAGCAGCACCAGCCCACCCTGCAGCAGTCATAAAAGAAATCATTAACCTCAGGGCAGAGTTGCAGTCTGGCTGGTGTTGGAAGAAGCTAAAACCAGATGCAAGCTGATTATCCTGCTCCTGAGTGGCACCTCCACCTGTCTGCCCCATGTACAGCCCTAGCTTAGGACCAAATGACCAAGGTAGAAAAGATGTAAGAAGAGAGAAGGCTCAGAGCGGAAGCACAAAGAAGTTCACCCAGGAGCAGAGTTTCTCATTGAGGGGGAGCAAACATGAAGCTCAAGTCCAAGCTTTAGTGCTATGAACTCTCTATTCTGAGGCATACCATCACCCTCCCCTCCTTAGACCCACTAGGATGATGCAAACTAGGAACTGGCTTTGGTCAATACCATATGTTCTACTTTATCAATGATTACATAACAAGATCTAGTAGCAGGTCTAATGTGATTTTTAACTGAGCCACAGCCAACCCAAAATGAGCATGTAGCATGGAGAAGAAAACCCGTGCTGTTGCTGACACTGAAATTTACGGGGTTGGTTGTAAATGCAGCCTACCCAAACATCAATGATACACGGAGCTACATGGATAGAACTGAGTAATAAAAGTAGAAAACAGAGCAAAAGTTATACTACAATACCACACTGATGAAAATTAAAAACACATTCACATGCAAAACACCACCTCAGACTTCACAAGGAAACACACATATTGAAGACACCATACATTTAAGACGCACATCAAAGACACCAGAGTGAATGCTAAGGGAGAGAGGGGAACTGGAGCAGTGATCAGGGAAGATAAAAGATAAAGAAAATAAAACAAGAAGAGGTCTTCGCACTAATCAATGATGATAATGCCCTATAAACTAAAGCATAAAAAAAAGAATAAAATCTTACCTTTTGAGACAGCATAGAGAGACCTGGAGAGTATTATGGTTAGTGAAATTAGCCAGTCAGAGAAAAACAAATACCATATGATTTCACTTATACGTGGAATCTAATGACCAAAACAAATGAACAAACTAGAAACAGACTATAGATACAGAAAACAGACTGGCAGCTATCAGAAGAGAGGGGGATTGGAGGGGTAGGTGAAAAAGGTGAAGGAATTACGCAAAAATGAAAAAAACTCCTAGACACAGACAACAGTATGGTGATAAGAGTGAAAGGGGGTGAGGGGAGGTAGAAGAGGATAAAGGGATAAATGGTGATAAAAGGAGACTTGAATGGGGTGGTGAACACACAGTACAATATACATATGATGTATATTGAACACCTGAAACCTATATAATTTTATTAACCAATGTTAACCCAATAAATTCAATAGTCATTTAAATAAATAAATAAATAAATATAAATCTTGGGAGCAGAAGGAGATTAGGGAACTAATCCTTGTGATATATTATACTATTTAACATTGCTGCTAAGATGCTATAGCCTGAGATTTTATCAGTTAGATACCAGCTTCAGAAGTTTTAGGTGGTATTAACCCTTTAAATGCAAACCATTCAGGTGCATATTTCAAAATTGATTTGATCTAATATTTTTAGTCATGGCTCAAGAATAATTCACCCAGCTTTTTAATTTTTTTTCCTGAATAAAAGTGCTTCTCACTGTGCCATGCAAAAAAAAAAAAAGATTAACTTAATGCTCTACTTGAAATCTGATTAAAACAAACACCATTACAGATGATTGGAAGCGGAAAGTAAGAAGTAATTGGCATTTGTTAGAATAAAGAGAAAAAAACTAAGAAAGCAACTTAAGAGCTTATACAAATAAACACAGACTGTATCAGGTCTAATAGCTGGAAAAATTACTATTTTCAGAGCTGTCCTTACCCCACCTCAAGAGAGTATGACATTTAAACCAGGTCAGGAATAAGAGCCTGATAGACTGGGAAGGACATGGGACAATACTCAGAATTAGCCTCTGAAAGGCTAGTTACAGATGGTCTCTCCCAAGTCAGATATAGAACACCCTCACTGTTCATTTTTTGGTCAGTGGAACCCAAGGCAGAACCAGGAACCCAGTGGTTGTCCAGACATTTGGGTAGACACAGGACGTCCCATCCATACCCAAAAGACGGCTGACCATACTCTCCTGGTCGTTTCACTGCCCCTTAGCTGCAGGTCGTTGTGACAAACAGCTGGTTGTTATCCTCCCTTCTGTCTCTTTCTGTATCTGTGTTGCAGTGTCCCTGAGGAGCCCAAACCAAACGAGAGTGACAGCATACCAAACTCTCCAAACAAACCCTCTTGGTCCCCAAACATGCCATAAAGCATATTTCACAATAGAAAGGTCATATGAAAATAATGCTGACACATGCTTTCTTGCACTCAGGCCTGGCAGGTGTAAACAGCAGGCTGCAAGCAAGTGTATATAGCTGCTTGGCTGGAGCAGCATGGAGAAGGAAAATGAAGCTTTTGCTTCAGGCTCTCCTGGGTATTCGAGTTTGTGTGTGTGTGAACTAATAATAACAAATCTGATCAATTTACATACAAGCTCCCTTGTCTAAAATTACTTACCTATGTTAAGTGTTTTAGTCACTGTTTGGTAATAAGATGCAATATAAATTAATTGTGAACACAGAAAATTAATGGAAAAGAAACGCAGTCTGAGTGTATGCTGAGTTTAGCCAACAGAATCTATTTTTAAAGATGACCTAATTAGTTGTCACATAGAATATGAGGAGGAAAGAAACACAGGCAAAGCTTTTAGACAAACCCACCAGCAACTTTAAATGTATAACGTCATTGGAGCCATTCTACAAAAGCTTATGGCGTGATTTTCACGCAGTTGTCAAACATGCCATGCTGAATACACGAAAACAGAGAACCATGTAAATCTCTGGGGAGAAGAGATGTAATTGAAAAGTGGCCATAAAAAAATATTTTAATAATTATTATATCTGTATGTATCTCCTAGCATACTCCCCATTTAGTAAGTCAGATTGTAATCATTTTGCCACAGGCTCCCCGCCCCCGTAAATGTACCTGTGTATAGAGCCATTGATCTTTACACTGTTTTTTTGTGAGAGTTAATGTTATTAAATGACACGTAGATCAAAGGTACAGAAGGCTTGTCTCTTCTTAAATTAGAGCATTTTAAAATTTAAACAAAATAATCCAAATGCTGGATTCCTCCTGAAAGACTAATATTGCATTCAGTGCATCAAAACTTCTTGAAAGGCTGAAGCATACTATTTTGTTATTTTCGCAAATAATAGATGATTCTGAAAATTGATTTTACTTCCACAGTTGGAAAGCAAAGCTAACTAAAGAACAAATACACTAATGGAATATAAAGAACATATTAAAGAGAGAGATTTTATAAAAGCATTGGCTAAGCATGAGAAAACCAGAAAATGGTATTTTAAAGCCTATTAACATAGATCTCTTTCAACAAAAAACTAATCTAATACTATAGCAATAAAGCAGCATATATACACTTCCTGCTTAACAAACCCCCCACCAATATTACATACTTTCAGAAAGTTGCATCTCACTCTGGCAGGAAAAGAGTGCTTGGTGAATTTTCTATGAAAACCTGCCAATTGAAGTTTGAATGATGGAATAAACTGGCTCATGTCCTTTCTCTCTACCCAAACTTAATGAAACAAAAACTAGGTTAAAAAAAGTAAAACAAAAATTGCTCAACACATGGCAAACGAAGTCTACAAACCAAAGCTGTTCGTTACTTCAGAAAATAGTGAGGAAAGAGAAGATTCAGGAGTGAAGCAAACTATCTCTGTGTCAGGAGTTTCAATCATCCTCTCCCCTCCCACCACACACACAAACACACAACACACTTCCACAAGGCCCTCACAAGTTACACTGGGGAGCTGCAAAATCCTGAGCTCTCACACATCAATGATAAATCTGGAGAAAGGTAAGCTTAGAGGGCTGCCTTTGCCCCATCTGGAGAGCTAAAGGAAGGCTGCTGGGAGACAAATAGCAGTTCTCTGGCAAAAGAGAAGCCCCTGGACCACAGGATGAATTGGGGAAGGTCTCAAGCATGTGGAGACCCCTCCTGGGAATGGAGCTCACTTCCCAGCCTGGTCGACATTTAGCACCACCTTGCTCACAGGTGAGAGTGGAGTCCAGACAATCTAATGACTGTGCCCACTCAGCTGAGCCTGCCTGCTACCTGCCACACTCTCGGGAATTAATAAAGTGGATTCAACCCAAAAAAAGCAAAGCCTGAGCTGCCTTTTGTTAGAAAGAAGCAGGTTTCATACACGGCAGAAAGACAGTCCAGTACGTTGGCTATTTCTGGATGATGGGGTTGAAATAAGTGTTTTACTTTCTTCTCCATACGTTTCTGATTTGCTTAGTCTTTATAATGAACTTGAAATTTTTGTGTAAAACAAAAACAGGTTTGTTTCTTTGAAAAATAATGAAAGCAAGAAATGTAACTGTGGTATTTAGCTCACCACACAGATTTTTAAAAACCATGAACCTGAAGTAGGACTATAGTCAATCATATAATTTTTATCAAATAAATCCAGCCCACTGGGCACTTTGATCTTTTGAGAGAATGGAAAAGAAAGAAAAGAAGAGGGAAATATCAAGATTTAGAAAAAAGGGAAAGAGCAAAGGAGGAAACCGACCCATGAGACATGGAGAGCTGAGCCGATCCCAGAGCAACTGGGGAGAAGAAGTCCATCAGCTGGTCCCATCCTCTCCCTCCCACCCCACACTTTTCCACGTGACTGTGCCATTATCTCAGTCATTGCCATGCCCTGGCATCCAGGTCCGGTCATCTGTAGTCAGGGCAGCAGCTGAAGGGGGCTGAAGTGAAAATTAGGTTACTGTGAAGTGAGTGAGTAAGTGAGTGAGTGAGTGTGTGTGTGTGTGTGTGCGTGTTCTCTGTGGGCACATAATGCTGCTTATGCAGAACTCATAGACTTATTCCAAACATGAACAGCTAATATTTGAAGGAAAACATACACTTCTTTACTTGAGTGTACTTTTTCTACCAACAAACATATGTTAATAATTTAAATGAGATAACTAATCTCTATAAGACACGAACAAACAAGAATCATAACGATGAGCAGATCTGAAGGGAGCACGGCAGGATAATGTCTTTCTTGTCACTGTATGCCACTTTTCACCACCTTTCAATGGATCCCTGATAAAATGATGCACCATTATATCATATGCCATTATGAAAGAAAAAAAATTATCACATAAACTGTAACTCAATACCTTATTCTCACATGCACTCTACAGTTCTGATCACAGGGGTGTTCAAGTGTGTATCTTAGAGTAAATGAAATGCAGCGTCACTCATCCCTCACACACCATCATTAGTTGTGTGGCTCTTGGCTGCTCCTTTAACCCTTCTGGTTTGTTTCTTCAACTATAACAATATGTTGGACTTTTACCATTTGTATCATTGATGAGATTCCTTTACATTGTTAAAATTATATGGTTCCAGATCTCTGATTTTCTCCCAGAATTAAGATACTCTGGGGCCCTGAGGCCTTTTGGGCTGTGAGGAGCAGAAACTCTGGTGGGCTGTGCTATGTGGAAAGTGTCCGGTGTCTCCAAGCCTTTTTGTCACCCTCGTCTTAGCACCTAGTGGGGAGGCACCAGCAAAGAGGCAGCCACCCTTCCTCAGGCACCACCCCTCTCTCACCACCACCTCCATTGGGGGATGGTCCCCACTTGCTTTGTCCTATTTACCTACTTTCTGGTCCCTTGTCTCCCAGGCCAGAAGAGAGAGATGTGGAAAGAAGACTTGAGGTCTCTTTCTTCTATTTAATCAGGACTCCAGGATGGCTTTCTTCTTGTCAAGGAATAGTTGCCTAGGTAACCAAGTATTAATAGGAAGTAATTCCTATTCTCTCTCTTTGCTAGACTACCCATTCTTCTGATTCCTCCATCCTGTCTTACTACAGAGTTAATAGTAAAAGGATTTATTTAATTACATTCTGCATTTTATAACTCCTGCCAGCTTCCCACAGCAAACTCCAAACTGTCTCTTACTGGAGGCTTGTCTTAAATGGACCAGAACTATTTTTCTCATCTAAATATTTTAAACCTAATTGGAACATAGCAAAGCAAAGCAAATTTAAAAGCGTTAGAGTAGCTTCCTTGTGCCTTGATTTATCACTGTCTGAGAGTGGTATGTTGAAATATAGCTCCTGCTTTATAGCATCAAGATTGGCTGAAAATAGTAATGCTTTTAGAAGGGAAAGGGGAAAGGAATTTCTTTCCCAAAATATCTAACCCCACTGACTTACCAATGTTGACAGTGTCGATTACTTTCTTTAGTTATATAGGTGGCTGGGTGGGGTCCAAGGAGATAGATCCAGGATCTGGGGTACAGCGAGTCTCAAAGGCATCCTTAGAAGAAGGTATGTGGCATAGAGGGAGACGGGGAACATAAGTGAGTGTGAACTGCAGTCCCAATTCCATTCCCTATCCTTCCCCATCCTGCAGTGTGCCTGAGAGACTAACTTCTGTGAACCATACCTGCCTGCCTGTGCTCTCTGGCTTCCCACTGACCCTTGTCAATGGAAAGGTCTTGCTGGAGATAAGGTAGATGCAGAGTCAAGTCAGGTTAGGAGCAGCTGTTTCCCTGCCCACAGCCACAGCTCCTGCCATACAGTCCTCGCCTCCAGCTACAGGTCTCCATGGGTTTTAGTCATCTCTTCAAGCCTAGAGAGAGGTGGCAGTGGCTTCCCATGGTAGCTAACCCTTGGGTGCTTCACCTTCTCTTGTTGAATTCCCTCAGCATCTAGCCCTTTGTACACAGGCCCCTCAGTCACAACTCTCTTCAGAATCATTAACTTCTTTGAAAGCAATAATAATATTATGATTACTTTTTAAAGGAGTCTTTTTCTTTGAGAGATACATCCTAAAATATTTGGGGATGAATGATATTTAAAGGAAGCGTCTTAGGCCATGAGTTGATGATTGTTGAAGTTAAGAGACTGGCAAACAGATACATGGGACTTATATATAATTTTCTCTCTATTTTTGTTTATGTTTGAATTTTTCCATTGTAAAAAGATTTTTAATGGAAAATAAGCTCTTTTTAAATCACCCCTGTTGGGTATGGTATCTGTTCCCCACAGGGACCTGAACTGATAGAAAGTAAAGGAAGAATGAATCAAGAATATTAACAAGTTTAATGTGCCCTATTATACATTTTTGCCAGGAACCATCCCCCAAAAGAAAAGGTTCCAAATAATGTGTCTGTGGTCCTTTCTAAACTGGGAATATACAGTAAAACCTCACTAATTCACCTTAATTAGGAGAGCCATTCAATCTGACTCAGAAGAGATCTATGTAAGAAATATTATTTTTAATGTGTTAAATTGAGTAATTTATTGACTTTCAATCTCAGGCTGGCTTTCACGCACTCTCCAATCTTATCTCACAATGTACCTTTCTGCAAATCTTTATGGAAAACTCCTCTTACAGATACCTTAGACATGCTTTCCTCACACTAACATAGAGTTCCTGGCCCTCTCCTCCTCACTTCAAAACTCATGCTTCTCAAAATTCAGCTGGTTTTAACTATTCCTTAAGACTGGCTTGACCATATTGGCCAAAATGAACTGTCCTTCATAGGGATTCCCAGCTCTGCTTCACCAGTCACTGGGTGACTTTGGGCAAGTACTTGACCACTCAGTACCTCAGTTTTGTCATCTGTAAAATGGAACTTGAACAGTTTGCATTTAATTAGAATTTACAAGAATATTAAGTGAGTCTATTTGGGATTGGCTAAGCATTCAGTCAATGTTAGATAGTACTGTTATCATTTATTCAACAAATATGCATTGAGCTTCTATGATGCACCTATTTTTATTCTGGGGTTTTATTGTGTCCTGATGATACAACAATAAACAAAATTACTGTGGAGCTTCCTTTTTGCAGCAGAGACAGATATAAACACATAGATAAATGTATGGGTTTCTAGTGCTAAGCACTTTGAAGAAACAAAAACAGTAAAAATGAGGGAAGATCTTATCTTTAGATAAGGTGATGTGGAGTGCCCTCTCTAAGACGGTGACATTTTGATGAAAAGGCACATATGGAAATTAGTTTTTAAACCAGTTCCACTGCCTAAGAACACACTCTTAGATAAGTATCAAAAAACTCTTTAAGTATTTGGGAACTATGTTTTCCAACTGAGTAGCAATGATAATCCAGAATCCCAACCTAGACTAGTAGACTCTCCAATGGACAAATTCCCGTTATAAACATAGTATCCATTCCCAAACTGCATTTCATGGCTGTGTTAAATGCTATCAACTTCCCATATTGTCTTTTTTTATACTGACCTAATTTTTCTAACACAGTGCTTTGTCATCACAACTTTTTCACAGTGTTGACAGATTCTTCTCTTGCTATTTCACAGGCTTGGCCTTTTAATTTCTTCACCTTTAATTGTTGCCTAAGAAATTGCCTTTAGTCTGCATTACACCTTTAAACTGCTTTCATGCTACCATTCACCTGTTTTCTTTTTATATCAGAGTCACTGTCACTGAATTCTTTCGTCTTCTACTTTTTTCATTCTCTTTTTTATTCTCTTCACTCCCATATTCAGCCAAAGGGAGAGGAGATTCCAAAAGAAGCTGCTAACCTGGGGTGGGGGTAGGGGTGATGATGGGGGGCATGGAGTGGGGCAAGAGACTACACTGGTGGGAGCAGAGGATTCAGAGAAATAAGATGTAGGTGAGAAGTGGTAACAGCATCCAAGAGATCCACCATCATTTTTCTGACAATTTCAGAATCTGAGAGTTTATAAAATAAGGACTTGCATTGGAAAGTGTCAGGAAATTCACAAAGATAAATATGATGTTTATTCCCACCAAGGGGGGTAAAGTAAAATGAAAATTGTCACCATGTGAATTCTTTTTAAGTGGGTTAATGGAATAATTTTTTTTAATTCTAACTATATAAAATAGCAGTAGGCAGTTGGAAGCCAGAGTCCTTGAGCTATTCCCCACGGGAAGCAATAACCTCAGGCGAATACTTGGCCATCTGAATATTCTTCTTTACTTCCTGTCCTTTGCTATGATTTTTTTCTCTTCTTCATACATAGGACCCCAAGTCACTCAAGAATAGAAAACATAAAAGTTAAAAGATTAAATTCTTACCATTAACTTCTAGGGAATTCACCAAGACCACATACATTTAGAGCCTTTCCCCGTCAGGCACTCAACAACTCGATTAACGTTACTGCTTTCTAAAGTTGTGCCACATGAGGGCCACACAAAATCGGCCTCATCTTCATACTGTTGCACGTCCCACATGAGTGTGGGATCGAGCCCTCCTCCAGAGACGGGCTCATGCCACAAACGTCCCCAGGTACCAGGAAAGGAGCGATGTCACCATCTGGTTGGCACTCTAGCACGTGCAACACTGAATGTTCTACATATGAAAAAAATTAATACGAGAGAAAACACTGCTTGCTTTCCAGCAATAATAAAAATACAGCTTCATTATCTCACAAGTTAAAAATATCAGAGATGAAAAGAGATGGAGATGGTCAGCCTTTTGCTCTCTCACATCCTTACACACAGATTCCCCTCATAAAAATATTCTGTATTGTCCTCATTCAAATTTTTAAGAAGATTGTTATAATTCTTCCTAAGTGACATGTTAAAATTTCCATCGCTTCACCTTCAAGTGGCCTCGAGTGTGACGCATTCTAATCTTCCAGACAATACTTTACCCTGATCAAAGGAAAGGATTTTTTTTCTCGTTTTGTGTGTTTGGATTAAAAATTATAATCTGCTGGCATGAGTTGAACAAAATTGAAAGTTTACTGTATTAAAAGAAGAAACTCATTAACTCTGAAACATCGTTTTAAAATCTGAGGATTCTGCCCTGACTGGTGTGGCTCAGTTGGTCGGGCTTTGTCCCCGAGAAGCAAGAGGTCTGATGCTCTTATCAGGACACAGGCCTGGGCCGCATGTTTGGTCCCTGGTCGGGGTGCACTGAAGAGGCAGCCGATCAGTGTTTCTCTCTCACATCGACGTTTCCTCCTTCTCTTTCTCCCTCCCTTCCCTTCTCTCTAAAAATGAATAAGTAAAATCTTGTTTTTAAAAAACCCGAAGATTTCAGAAAACGCCTGGTGTTTTCAGTAGCATGCCAAAGGTGGGGAAAAGGGACAATTTGACAGAGATGAAGACAAAAAGGGAGTGAGTTGTTGTCTGTAGAAAATTTTGAACAATAATTAAATCGACTAAAATACATTCTATATTTTTATCACACATGCCAGCAATCCTAAATAATGTGATAAAATACTCCTCCCTGAAAAATTATATATATATAGTTTTATATGTCCTAACAATTGCTGTGGTTACGGTTGGATATTAAAATACATACTCAAACTTTATTTTCTTTAAGATTTTTTTTAATTTTCAGAGAGGGGTAAGGGAGGGAGAAAGAGAAGGAGAGAAACAACAATGTGTGGTTGCCTCTCATGTGCCCCCTACTGGGGACCTGGCCCACAACCCAGGCATGTGCCCTGACTGGGAATCCAACCAGCAACCCTCTGGTTCACAGACTGGTGCTCAATCCACTGAGCCATACCAGCCAGGGCCATATACTCAAACTTTAAATTAGCACATTTTACTACTAATCTTTTAATGTACATTATTACTCTACAAGTAAGTTAATTCAGAGAATCCCAATTATATAGCTAACTCCACACACATGTGGTCTCAGATGCCTATGTTCATTCCATAAGCAAGTTCAGGAACATTCAGGAATCATTCCATCTCTCTTTGGGTACAGTTTGTGTCTCCAACCCTCATGGTACTCTGTATTCCTACATTTAAGCAATAGATTTGAAATAAACAGTACCATAATATTAATTATTGAAAAAATGTGCTCATTTGAATCATATTCCATGTGACCACTGAAATTTTATTTTTGTCAAAACATAAAAACCATGAAAGAGGGCAAATGCGAGATGTGGCATTTTTGATGGGAAAGTATAAATTTTAATTTACAAATTAATTTACTGAATTTCAATGATAGCATTAAAATGGAAACATTCTTGCCCTGGCTGGCATGGCTCAGTGGACTGAGTACAGGCCTTCGAACCAAAATGTTGCTGGTTTGATTCCCAGTCAGCGCACAGGCCTGGGTTGTGGGCCAGGTCCCCAGTAGGGGCAACCCATGTGTCTCTCATGCATTGCTGTTTCTCTCCCTCTCTTTCTCCTTTTCTTCTTCTCTCTCTAAAAGTAAATAAGTAAAATCTTTTTAAAATTTTTTTAAATAAAATTGAAACATTCTTTTCAATTATCCTTATTTGTCTCTTGATTGATATTAAACTCTAATACTACTAATTATTACAATAGACCAATGAATAAGGAAAATCTTCACCCTTTACCAATCTATTACTTTTCTCCTCTTTTATAAATAACACTTATTTTATATTTTATCATTTACTTTCTTATTGGCATAATTATATATATGAAGTCCAATCAAAACATTTCAACGATCTGCATTTCTTTTATGGTCATTATTATCACATATTTCATTTCATATGAAATCATTTTGAAGATAATTTTGTTACACAGAAGAGGAGAGGGTCAAAAAGTGACCTGCTCTGACTGCAAATATGGCATGTACATCACTGACTTTCTTGGGTTTCCTTAGATTCTTATGACTTTCTAACCTGGTCTGAGTCTTAGTTCTAACACAACTTTGCATCAAAATTGTAAGATGGCCTCGGGTGGTAGATTCTAAGATTGCTAGAAGAAAATAACTCCTAGAAAGAGATAGAAAAGAGAGGGGAAATGACAACCAAGACATGCATTCATTCATTCATGTATTCACTCTTTTATGCATTCAATAAAGAGCTAGTAAGCATCCAGCCATGTGCAAAGCACTGGTTTAGGCAATAAGAATATAGCTGGGAGAAGTCTCATGCCCCTGAAAACTCACATTGTAATGCAAAACCACAAACAAACAACAAACATAGTGAACGGGTAAATTACAGAGCATGTTAGAAGATGCTAAGTTCAGAGAAAATAGTAAATGCAGCACATTACAGGTCAGGAGAGCCGGAGGTGGTAGTTTTAAATAGCAGCTCATTGGGAATGGGACTTTTGATCAAAGACAAAGGAGGTGAGGATCACGGTGTGCCCCTCCTTGCCCCTCCTTGCCCCTGACCCTCCCCCAAAGGGAAGGTGAGTACAGGATGCCTCTTTGTAGGTTCATTAGTCCTCCTGGTCCCCAAACTCTGGTTTTTTTAAGACTATTATCACATTTATTCTGTTTAGATCTTTTTTTTAGTAAAATTTCTTAACATTTATTTGCCTCACTGGAAGGCTTTTAACTTCTCAACTGTCTTCTCAAAGTATCTTCCAAGAGCACTATCAGAAGCAAGATGGAAAGAATCAAGGTGGTTAATAATTTTTACCCACACTTCCCACTGATAGCTGAATTTGTGGTCAGGATTGAATAGATATAAAAAATAGTATTTCCTAACAATGTAGGAAACGCTGTTTAAAAGTTTTCTCTAATGTTTGCTAACACCAAGCATCTTGCCAGCGCTTACAACTTGGAGTTTGTAATTTCCCAGTTTGTCAAACCATACTTCAGAAACCCGGATTTAAATCCTTGTATTACAAATGCCTTCTTTCCCTTAGGAGTGTTGGCTATGTACACACAATGTAACATATGAGCCTTTATTTTTT
This sequence comes from Phyllostomus hastatus, assembly GCF_019186645.2. Lineage (NCBI taxonomy): Eukaryota > Metazoa > Chordata > Mammalia > Chiroptera > Phyllostomidae > Phyllostomus > Phyllostomus hastatus. The sequence continues at coordinate 11,450,778 of NW_025334006.1, read as the reverse complement.
TTTTTACTCCTGACAGCTTCTACCCCAGGAAGTCTCATAAGAAGGAGATGGCAATTCCCTACTTGACGTAATTTAAGGACACTGGGAAGCTTGCCTTGACTCCATCACCCACAAAGTTCCCCCACCCAAATGCTCATGACTTACCATAGTTATCATGGGGCAAAGAATATACAATAAGAGTTGACTGTTAAAATGTAAAATTAATAGACCCAGGGGAGACGATCGACATCTGGTCAAGATAGCCAAGTAGGCAAACACTCATTATGCTCACCTTCTCCCATAACCACATCAAAATTATAACTAAACTATAGAACTATCATAGAGAATCACTTGAACTCTAACTCAACAGAACTCCTATAAGTAAGGATTTAAAGAAGAAGTCATTTGGAGACCGGTAGGGGGCAGCAACAAGGAACAAGCTGGTCCCACATTCACATGTGGCCATCAAAAACTGGAAGGGAGATCTTGGCTGCAAAGTTTCTCCATAAGGAATGAGGGTTCCAAGTCCTACATAAAGCCCACATCCCAGGGTTCTGGTGCTAGGAAAAGAAGTTCCCATAAAAGCTAGCTGCAAAAACCAGTGGGGATTGAGTGAAATAGAGAGCAACTGGAGACCCAGGCATTCCTGGTAAAGAGGAACTCCAGTGCTGCAAAAGCAGCTTGAAAATCAAAGTGTGCCAGGGACATACAGGGCAGGGCCTGAATTGTCTGGCTTCAGGGCAAGGGCTGGGAGGGCAGCTTTCTCCCACACAGACGTTCTGGCAGAGGCCATTGCTCTTTTGCTGAGGCCTCCCCACACCAACCCTGCAGACACAAGCAGGACCTAGGTCTCAGTTTTCATCAACCTGGCTAACACTGTTCCCCCCACCTTGGTGATTCCCTGAGACCAACTGCCTCACCCGACTTGCTGGCCCTCCCAAGCCACTCCCAGTGGCTTTTCTATATGCACAGCCTATCTTGGCTCCTGCTTTGGACTTTACTAAAATCTATTAAAAGTTCAGAAACCCCAAACAAGCACTGTCTGTCCTCAGCCTGCCCCTTACATCTTACTAAGAGGCCCCAAGTCTGGCACTAGTGGCAGCCACTTTGGATTCGCAGCTTAGTCTTTCCCAGGCACCAACAAGCCCAGCACAAGCAGCACCATCTGCAGGTCACTTGGTAGCTCATATCAGGTATCCCCAGGCAGGGTAAAGACACTATCTGACCTTGGGCTACATCAGAGCCCCTCCCAAGAAGCCCTAGAACCAACATACCCAGTAGTCAGCTTCAGACCAAACCAGAGCACTGCCCAACCACCTCCACAAACAATACACCCAAAGGGCAAACTTGGCAGGCACCAGAGACCCAGTAAAGTGAGTCTTGCTCCCTTGGGTCAGCCCCTACAACAGCCCCTCCACTGTAGTAACAGCTAGTCCTCATAGCCCATCAGCCTGAGGGTTAATCCCTCACACTGATGTGCCAACAAAAATTAAAATTCAATTACAACAGAAGACACATACAACCCACACAAGGGACACACCTGAAACACCCAGCCCAGGTGAACAAGGAGACTGCACCACTGGGCTCCACGGGACACCTACTATATATGGCTACTCTACCAAGACCAGGAGACATAGCATCTCTACCTAACACAAAGAAACAAACACAGGGAGGCAGCTAAAATGAGAAGAGAAAGAAACATGCCCCAAATTAAAGAGCAGAACAAAATCCAGAAAAAAAGAATTAAACAAAATGGAGACAAGCAATCTGCCAAATGCAGAGTTCAAAACACTTATTAGAACAATGCTCGGTGAATTTAGGGGAACAGTAGATGAACTCAGCGAACACTTTAACAAATAGATAAGAAACACAAAAATGGAGAAATATAACATTTTTAAAAAAGTCAATAATGACAAATACAATAACTAAAATGAAGAATACATTAGAGTGAATCCACTGTAGATAATATAAAGCATCAGACCGAATCAGCAATTTGGAAGATAAGGTAGCAGAAAATAATCAGAAGAGCGAAGAGAAAAAACAATTTTAAAAATTGGGAAAGTTTAAGTGGCCTCTGGGATGTCATTAAGTGTACCAACATTCACGTCATAGGGATACCATAGGAGAAGAGAGAGCAAATCACTGAAAATCTATTTGAGGAAATAAAGACAGAAAACTTCCTTACCTGGTGAAGGAAATAGACATACGAGTCCAGGAAGCTCAGAGTCCCAATCAAGATGAATGCAAAGAGACCCACATCAAAACACATCAAAAATAAAATGCTAAATGTTAAGGACAAAGAGAATGTTAAAAGCAGCAAGAGAAAAACCATTACTTGCCTACAAGGGAGCTCCCATAAGACTGTCAGCTGATTTCTTAACAGAAACCTTATAGGCCAGAAAGAACCAGAATGAAATATTCAAAGTGATGGAGAGCACAGACCTACAACCAAGATTATTCTACCTGGCAAAGCTACCATTTGGTATTGAGGGACAGATAGAGAACTTCCCAGACCAGAAAAAGTTAAAAGAGTTCATTAACACCACACTGTTATTAGAAATGTTCAAGGGACTTCTTTAAAGAGAAGAAAAAAATATTAAAAATATGAATAATGAAATGGCAGTAACTGCACACCTATCGATAATACTTCAAATGTAAGTGGATTAAATACTCCATTCAAAAGACATAAGGTGGTCAAATGGATAAGAAAACAAGACACACACATATGCTGCCTACAAGAGACCCACTTCAGACCAAAGGACACACAAACAGAAAGTGAAAGGGAGAGAGAGATGGTGGACAAGTAGGTGGAAGCTGAATCCACTCGCTCTTGCCACCAACTCAGGTTCTTGGGTGATCTTCTAACAAATAACCTGAACAATCAATGGAATCTCAGCTGATACGAAGTTTTGAAGCCAAGAAGATTTTATAAATTGAAGGAGAAATGTCCCACGCAGGGTGCCTGCAGCAACAGGGATGCTAGTCAGAAATTGCAGCTTTGTGACTCCCTCACCTCACAGGGCCCCAGTCCCATGCAGGGAATGCCCAGCCCCTTGCCGAAAGTGACTTGGGAGGATATTGTGGAGTTGGAGAGACACAAGCTATACATACACAGTGATCAGCGTGTCCATGGCTGCAGGGCCAAACACCAACTGGGAGAATACTAGAAAGAGAGAGGGCCTCTATCCCCCAAAACAATCAGGTGCCACACCTGGGTCAGGCAGAGGAAGGCTGCAGCCAGGAGTGACCATGAGAGACTTTTGGGTTTTTGGAAGGATGATGTGCATGGAGAACCAGACAGTGACTCGGTACTGCAGTGGGGGTGCCACACAGAGAGTTTTTAAAAGGGGAGCTAAAGTATGCTGGGCAAGGATCCCATGTGCAGCTGCCCTGCCAGCAAAGGGACAAGAATGAAAGTGTAGTTTGCTCCCACTAAATACAGCTGGGCAGGGAGATCAGAACGTTGCACAGCAAAGGGATTTCTGGGCCCCAGCCCAGAATGGCTAGCAAGCAGGGGCTACACAAAATGGAGAGACTGGGACTGTGTCTACTACAAGGGCAGTGGGCTGGGAATTAGATGGGCAAGAGTTGAGTGCCTGAGATTATTTACAGCCAGGCACAACCCCCTCCCCTGGCAGAGTTCAAACCTCTGGGAAGGGAAGGAATTACCCAGCCCCCATCTCCTGCAGGACTGGAATCACCACATCCAACAGGGAAGCTCTGCAAAATACGGAGGATGGGCTCGAGAACCCCTGGAGTGCACCTATCTGTAGAAGAAATACAGGAAGAGAAATTCCAAAAGGGCCCATTTTAAACTTCTCTCAGGGAGAAAAAATATACTGGTTCCTAGGGCCCTATTCCACTGAGACCAGCAAGGCACGGAGAACAGAAATTGGCACAGCAAAAGGAAATCAGGGCCCTGCCCGGCCTTGGCTCACACAGCAAGTTGCCATCAGCACCAAGCAGGAAAGAGCTGACTCTCTTCCACAGATGGGCCCCTCCCCTGATATGGACAGCTATTTCATCAGAAACTGTACATTGTTGGACATAAGCTGGGACAGACCAAGACTGGTGGTGCAGGGGCAGGAGGAACACACGCACAATTTTCCCAGAAAACTGCACAGCACCCATAGCTTCAGCCTTCTGAATTATCCACATAGTTTCCACGGAGGAATGTTCAAGCTTGGGAGGGGGGAGTGAGATAAGGGTGGAAAAAAGGGGAAGGGACTAGTCAAGAAACAGGTATGAATGACCCGTGGACATGGACGACAGTGCAGGCATTGACTGTGGGAGCAGGGGATGGGCTGGGCAGAGGAGAGCAAACAGGGAAAAATTGGGACAACCATAACAGAACAGTAAAATATTTATTAAAAGGTTTAATTTCTAAGAGAAAAAATAAAATGGAATCACAAAAAAATGCTCAGTTAAAATGAGATAGCAGAAAATGGGGTGAAAAGAATAAAAAAAGTTATAAACATGGTAGACATTAATACAACTATATCAGTTATCACTTTAAATTTGAATGGTTTGAATACATAAAGTAAAAGATAGGGATTGTTGAAGTGAATAAGAAAACAAGACCCAACTCTATGTTGCCTACAAGGAACCTACTTTAAATATAAACAATAAAAAGTTCAGAGATTGTCAGGGGCTTGTGGGCTCAAGGAAGATTGAATACACAAAGCACAATGGATAACTTAGGGGTAAAACTATTCTGTATAACACTGTTTTTGTGGATACACAGTATCTTGAAATTGTCAAAACCCACTGGACTTTACAGCAAAAAAAAAATCATGAACTGCCTAAGACACAGATGAATAGCAAATTGAGTTTGACTTTGGAATAATTGCTACCCTTTAAGCACCCAGCGCCCTCATGCTGTTTTCTGGTTGCCCAGTGTCCCCCAGTCACGAGTGTAGGTTCGTGATATAGTTTTTCTGTAAGTCCGCCAAGCAACTGCTTGGCTAGCTGCCTGCCGAGCAGCTCAGCACCAAGGAATAGACAAGAGTCACACACAGTAACTGTGCTATTCATTCAGCTTTTATTGGATGCAGATTCACTCAGACATCAACATACATTAATATCCTACTCACACTCTAACAATCTAAGAGAAATATTACACACACACAGCTATCAATGGGGAATAATGAACCCAAGTCCCAGAGTCTCAGTCAGCAGGTCCGGGAGACAGCACAGTGGGCAAGGGAGTCATCAGCATCTTGCGAGGAAGGATCTCCAGAGCCAGGTGGGCAGCAGGACAGATGAAGTCCTCAGTCCAGCAGGGCAGAGCCTCCAGCGGCTGATGCCAAAGGAGGTCAGCCTGGCAAGGAGCAGCACTCTGGTGTATGGAGCTCAGCTGTCTCAGCGATGGTCTGGAACCTACCTCAGTTATACCTTGAAGGTGGTGTCCTCCATCCTTCTGGGTCTTCTGGATAAATGTCTTGGCATCCCTGATGACAAGTGGGGAATTTGCCCAGGAGCCTATGGGTGGTACATGGCTGTTCTGATCACATGTATAGGTATCTTAGGTATGTCTGCTTACCAGATGTGTCTGCTCTAACCTAGGTAGTTTCCCTCTTGAACCAAAGTGTTATGGCCAACTGGCATCCATCTGGGTTGACATAGTGACTCTACTTTGTTTTATACGCTTTATGCTATCTTGATTGGACCAATGCCATTTTATTGGTCCTGCTCTCCACACCCCACCCAATACATCACTTGTGGCCATGCCCAGCATCCGTATTTACCTGCTCATCCATCAGCATTATCTGTTTCTGTCCCTTTTCTTCAGGACTCTATTTGATGACAGCAAGGCATTCAGTTAACTGTTAATCGGTTCAAATTATTATTAATTCTCTGAGATGCAGGAGCTGGACTTTTAAGCACAAAACTGTGACCTAAAGTGTGATTCCTTAATGATGGCTTCCACATTGGCTGAACACAACACAGAATGGAAGGGTGTTAGAAGAGATGTCCAAGGCCAAGTAGAAATTAGGTGCTTTCCATTCTATTCCTCAAATTTTTATCGTGCAGGAGTAAAAGGTGAAAATAGCCACACTACACTATCTACATAGATTCCTGTTGGAATTTTCTGTTCCTGAGACACTTCATTGCCAGTGACCCTGGATCCCCCCTTTGGTACCCCAAATATATCAAGGCCTTTCGAACAATGTTGGCACCTAAGCCATACCCCCATTCCACTCCATTAGTCAAGTGGCTACCCAGGCACCAGGCTCAGGCAAGTTCGCTAACTCCAAGAAGAGGTAGTCTCAACAAGGACCTATGAAGACAATGTGGTGTCTTTCACTCCTGCGCACAAGAAAAATTTTCTACCCATTTAATCACCTTAATGAATTTGTCTCTTATCATCTTTCTCATTTTATATGCATTATCAACTCTCTCACTGGGACGTTTTGAGATTTAATTAATAATATGCATTGATTTGAGCCTTAAGGAGGAAAGAGCTAAAGAAAATGCCTTGTGTATATATTCATATTATGGAGAATATAGTGCTATGAAAAATATGCTATAACAGCATAAAACAAAAAGAACTCTGGGCCAGGCAAGTGAAGGGGATGATGTGGGGAACAGAGACATCAAAATTATATAAACCATGGATAAAGAGATAAGTAGGAGAAATCTCCAGGCAATAAAAATTAACTAGCTAAGTTATAAATCTGAAATATGTTGAATTATTATTGTCTTGGGGGAAAATGACCCTATATTTTCATCAGACAAGGCCGCATATAAAGGTTCAAACCAAGAAATGTAACAGTTGCCATGCTAGATACTTCCCATTCCCTCTCCAGGTACACTTTCCACCTTCTCCAGTGGTCTGACCTTTACAGGCTACACTAAAGGGTGCCTTCACTGCGGCTTCAGAGAAGGCAGGAGGGGAGTCAGACAAGAGCAGTTATTTTTCAGCTCTCTCTCTGCTGTGGTCTGGTGGAAAAATGGTCCCATTCCTCTACCAAGGGCCACAGCTCCTGGCAGACCACCATCTCCTGCAGCCCCTCCCTTCAGCTCCAGGGGTGGTAGGGTTCAATGGCTTTGCGCTGCCTCTCATGGGCTTCCCTTACCCTGTCCATGTCTTTGTAAGAGTCCTCTTGTTTATTTTTTGTTCCCTGTTACCTGCCTAGATTGATTGACAGGGATATAAAATATATAAACAAAGATGCTATAAATATGTATATATTAACTTGCTGACAAGGACTTTTCAGTTTTAGTGAAATAGATCTTACACAAAGACAGTGTAAGTAGGATTTGCCTCCTCTGTGGAGCTCTTGATCCCAAGAGTTGGTTATGACTTTCTCTTTGTAAACAGGAAGGTCTTAGCTCTGTTAAGATTTCCAGGTGAGGGTTTAGCTGAGTTCTAAGATGCCTTGAACCCCCACCCTGAGTCAATGTCTTAGACCCATCTGGAGCTGTCACCACATACTTCTACCCAAGTCATTTCCATCTCAAGCACTGTGCAAAGGCCCAACACTCACCTCTAAAGCGCCATCTTCCATGAATTAACTCCTGTATCTGCTTTATTTTCAATATAATCAGATTGTTAGTTGGTACAAATACCACATCTGACATCATTTTTTTCCAGCTTGTCCTCACCACCACGTTTAATCTCCCCAATCTTTCAAGGGCACCTCCAGCCAGGCCCAGTACAGTGCATATCAAATAGCAAGCAAAGTTTGTTAATAAATCAAAAAATTCAGTTAATCCAGGGAGTCAAATCACAACCATCCAGACCAGTCTGGGGACACCCACTCACCTTGACCTAGCAGAGCCTCCCCCATCAATCCATGGGAGCTAAGTTGACAACATTTTCCCAGTCAGTACGCCATACCCTTATCCCCTTGACTTTTTATCTTGCCTTAAATGGTAATATAAACATCGAGCCTCCAAAGTAGTAAAAGTAACTTTTACTTTCTCATAGTTTCTATAGCCCAGGCATTTATATTATATTGTAAATCCAAAACTGCCATAAAAGTTAGAAGCTTCAAAAGTGTCTTTATAGGAATTTGGATTGCAGTCAAACTTCTACCCTCAATGTTCTCTCTCCAGTGGTGACATTTTTTCCCTTACTACCTCACCCTAGTGCACTGGTGGTATCAGGAAGACCTGCAGACCTAAGCAGGTTTGAGCTATTTTTCATCACTCATCATTATAAACATGTTTGTGTTTTAACTGTGTAGTATTCTTAAGCCCTGCTGCTGGTGATGCTTTCTGTAAACAACAGTAATTCTCAAGTGCTTCATCATGAATGCAGTGATTCATCACCAGTGCAGAGAAGTGGCTTTATTTAGAACTGGCCAGGAGGAGGGGCATCATTTTATTCTATTTCATAGAGGATCTGCAAAATTCTGCTTCATTTGCCCTGTGTAGCAGGTCTAGTTTATTCCTTTTTCTTTCTCCTATTATAAGAATCAGATGCCTAAACATTAAGCAAATACCCTGAAATTGATGCTTTACTAGAACTATTTCTTCTAAATTGGTTCAAACAAAGTGCACTTTGCAAATCCCTGCTCAGTCTAGTCTGTGTGGTCTCACAATAACTGACACACAGGAGACATTAAATAAATGTTTAATTAATACTTGCTGAGCAATAAAGACAAAGGGAAAAATAGAATCAAGAAGGCTGGGAGGTACAGTTAGTATGTGCAAATGAAAAGCAATCAAGGTCATAGACTACTTCTTTGTCTGGTTCATGGGGCACTGAGCCTTACAGATTTAACAACTTTCTGTGACCTCAAGTGCTAATTGCTGCCCCCCTCTTGGATTAGTAGTATGAAAACATTCAGAAAGAGAGCAACCAGCTTAGAGCCACTCATCTCCACTGCTGGAAAAATACAAGTCAACAAATCTGACCTTTGAAGGTATATAAGCATACTTAATATATCAACTACCTACTGCCATAATAGTAGTGCATAACAAACAGCTACAAAAACTTCAGTAGCATTCAGCAATAAACATTTATTGTTTATGCCTGGGTCAGCTGGGGGTAGGTTAGATGGCTCTGCTAATGTATGCCAAGCTAGCTCACATGTCTGTAGTCACTGGCTTTTGGTGAAACCATCTGGCCTTGGCTGGGACAACTGGAATTGCTCAGCTCAGGTCCTCCTGTCTGTTATCCTCCAGCAGGCTATTCCAGGCATGGGTTCATGGCAATGGGGGAGGGGCTTGCCATCAGAAATACAAATAAATCTTAAGACATAAGTTCATAGTTTAGGCCTCAGCTCTACCTCATTCTATTGGCCAAAGCAAGCCACATGGCTGAAACCAGGGGACAGGGAGTTATGCCCCGCCCTCTGTGAAAATGCACTGCAAGGTTAAATGGCAAAGGAAATAGTACAGGGAGAGATGGGGAACTGAGGCCAATGATGCAGTCTACCACAAGTAGATTCACATAAAAATAAAAACTATGACATCTTTAGTCACAAAAATGCAACCCAGGAATATTTACAAGTACTAAACTAAGAAATTAGTCTGAAAGAAGATGCTTATTTTTCAAATAAATATCAAACTCATATATTATTTTTTAACTCCAGTCTTAATGTTATTATAATCAGTTAAATACTAGCTTGAGGTAGGTAACATTTATTCTGAGAATGAATTGATCTCTCCTCTATGGGTATTATTTATTCAAGCAGCCTGTTAAAACATTTTTATGAGCTTATAAAAGCTTTAAACATATTTATAAGTCTATAAGAATGGCATATATTTCTAATTTTTAGAGAGGAGAATTTAAATATCCCATCTAACAAAGATTATGAATAAATTAGAAATGTACTTCAGTATTTTAAATCTAATAAATTCTTTCATTTAACTGTTTGACAAAACAAATGCAAAAAGGCATCTTATTCTTAGATTTGTATTTCTCATCTGATTCAATTAGGTAAGTCTATATTTTGGAAATATCAACCCATTCACATCAAGACCAAGACTAAATCACTCAGCAATACCAGAAGAAGTTTCAGATTAAAGAAGGTTAAAATGAAATTACATCTCTGCAGAAATCAGAATTTCTATTTCTAGGTTCGCTGCATTTGACAGTTTAACTACTTACATTGTTTTTATCATATGAAAAAAAGACTACTTTAATTTCACATCCCTTAACCTTCTAGCAATGAAATAGTTCTAGAGAATGTAATGAATATAAAAGGAGTCAGTGTTCAAATCACATTCGTTTATAGTTAATTCAAAGTTTCTTTTGCTGTTGAAGATCAGAGCCTTTTCACCTGTCTATCTATCGGCTTGTAGCTTTCACTTTGATGCCTTAATCTGCAAGTGGACATTCCCTTGACTCAGTACAATTAATTATAGTCGCCCTTAATGTAGTCCTATAAGAGATATGCCATCATTACCCAGATTTATGTGTAGAACCACGTTCGTTAAATTTAGATAATTGCTTGTGGATTGCCACCCTATTTTGCCTATTAATATAAATAACATTCCCAACATTAGCTACCAAGAGGACACATTTCTCAAAATTTTCTTTGTACTTAATTCTGTTGGATAATCTCCTCTGCAATTTGATGAAGAATATACAGTGAACAACTTTCCATAACCTTTGTTTTTCCAGTGTGTTTTGCTGAATAAGCTCAATCTGTTCTTTGTTTGGGGTTGTCACCACATTACATTGATTTAGCGACACCATTTTCCATTCTTCTGTCTTCCATGCTCTGTTAACTTATGTCACATTTATTAAAAGTCATGGTTTTGCATCTATGTTTCAATTTGTGGTAGCAAATTGATGAGACATGTTTCCTCCCCTTTCTTGTAAAATAGTGCTTAATGCCTGCTGCTACCATTAATGTATGACCACACCACAAATAAACTCAAGGTGAAAAGATCTGCAGAATTTTCTGATTAGGAAATAATGCCCAGGGCACAGAGTATATGTGAAGTATCTTTTCAAAGAAAAACATGGAGGAAGTAAATGGGACAAATGCACAAAAGAGTGACATATGTTTTATGCTACCAAATTATGCATCATTATTTTGAATAGCTAACCAAAGTGTGTTACAGGTACTAAAGCTTCATTTAAATTTTAGTCCATTTGCAGTTTTTTCAAATTCCCAAGGCAGGAGTGTAGGGGGAATGGCTTCTCTAGGGAGCTTAACTTGAAATCTGTTTCTGGGAGATACTGCAAACCTTGATCTCAGATTCCAGACTGTTCCAAATAAACCTCTGAGCTCCAATATGCTAATTTATGACGTATCTGCATTCACCCACTGGGTTTGCACTTTATCACCAGTCTCAGGGAGCCCATCCGGGCTTAAAGGGAAAGGAAGTCTGGGAGACATAAAAAATACTTGACACCAAGCCAAGGAGCAATTATATTCTATACAGCATAAGAAGAAACCCTGGAACTAGAGAAAACTAAGGTTATGGTCTAAACAATTATGGGGACTGGGCTGTCATCCTATATTCCTCGTACCGTTAAAACAAAGTGTCTAATCAGACTTGAAGCTTCCCCAGGCACGTTGGAGAAGGAGTATTAAGTTGGGACACATGCCTCCCACTTTCCCTCCCACCTCCCCTAGGAACACACAACACTCTGACCCTACTCTGTTCGGACCAAACTACATACGCCTTGGATATATCTTGTGCTTCCTGCCTTCAAGTTTCTCACACTTAAATTTTGCCCATATTTTAAGGTCCAGCTCTTTTCCCACCTCTAATCTTCTCTGAATACTCTGATCCAAAGTCAGTGCTCTTCCTCTAGAGAAATTACAGTTTTTAATTTTCTCTACCATCCATACATCTACCTTATGACCTATGTAATATCCACTGTTTTCCTCATAGGTTATACATTTCATGACCATAAAACCATGTCAGAATATTCAACCATGCCCCTAAATAACACATTGAGCTTTATTCCAGGTAAATGCATAACACAAATTTGTTTTTTATATTTTTAATATTTTATATTTTGTTTGGAATATTTGTCTTCTTACATACAGTGTCATCATGGATACCACCTTCAAACATAAATGTGAGTGTAAGAGCTATAACATTCACCTGTGTTCATTTAAAAGTGTTAAGTTAATCAGTGGACGAGAAAGAATTTGTACCGTGGATCTAGGCAGGTGTTACAGGCTACAGTGAAGTTTGAAATTTTCATATCATTTGTTGGAAGACACAATTCAATCAAAATCTACTTTGTCTTAAAGGAATGGGTCCTGAGTGGATTACCTCCACTGACAACATGCAAAGTGAGTGTGAGATGAAATAAGTGTCCACATCAACTCTAACTTGACACCATGCTCCCAGGACATTTCAAGAGGCTGCAAGTCTTCCTGAGGCTTAAAGAGTGAGGGAGTAGCTTTTCCTGAGCAACTGTTAATACTCTGGGTAAAGAACACTGGTTATGGAAACAATCCTCATAATCACCTTCTCAAACAGCACAATCTTTAGAGAAAACGGAGGGACATACACGATCATAGTCGAGGGAGCTGCTTCTACAAGCTTCTGCATCTCTAAAATCCAGAGCCTAACTAACCCATCTGAAGAGCTCTTTCTGCAGTATCTGTTTTCAGGAAACATTTCCATCACTGACGCAAGTATCAGAAAACAGAAACAGAGAAAGAATACAACTTAATTAAAATTCCAGTAGTATTAACATCCCATCCCTTTCATAACCTAATGCAGGAGAAAGCCACATCATAATCCCCCATCTCAAAAATGAGCAACCCCCACTGGTGCAAGAAGGCAGCCAGGCAAGAGCAAGACCAGCTTCAACCACCAGCCAACCCGCAAGCTCAGAGTGCCTCCAAGGGCTCTCAGTCCAAAAATGGAGCTTTTACCCCAGCTCTGTAAGCAAATAGTCCTCTGCTTTTAGTAACATAATTAGCTTTTCTCTGCTTCAATTCCCCAGTGTATAATATAGCATAATAGTGTATAATAGTGATAATAGTGAAGAATGTGGGCTTTAGAGTGGGAGTTCAGTAAACCCAGGTTCAAACATCAGCACTGGCATTGACTTGCTATATGACCTTGGACAGGTTAATCAGCTGAGGCTTTGGTTTCTTCATCTGTAAAATAAGAGTAATGTTCATGCAATTAAGTAAGCTAAAATAGGAGTAACAGTAAAGTTTAACTGTTATAATTATTATCAGTATTGTTTTGATAAGTTAGATAAGATTATCTTTTAAATGTTCATTTCACTTCTAAGATTGTATGAAATAATTGTAGTAGATTTGGAAGAAATTCCCCATTCAATACGTAACTTTCACGGCCATAGTGATTAAGGTGCTCCTTCTGCACCGTAATATAAAAGCAAGACACCCTTGCTGACTGTGGGGCATCCCTGCTCAAGCATCAAAATACACTTTATTTTCAAAATTCTTAATTGGATATAAGACTGAAAAAATGGCCCCATTTCAACAAAGTCCTTGAGAGTTAATCTATTAGTAATCCCAACTTTCTCATTTAACTAGCTTTCCTGATAGATTAATTATACGGGATATAGAAAATATGATACTAAATAATGAGACTGATTCTGACATGATATCCAGGGAAGAGTATAAATTACTTCTTATCATACTTACATAAGGAAAATCATTTTAAGAGACTTTATATCAATAGAATTAATAAACACAAGTCAAGGCATATTTTCCAGGGAGTTCCAGGTAACATGGTGATTTACATACATGTGTCTAATATCCTTCCCTCCCAGATCACACTTGAAATGATAAATGGAATATAAATATGTCAAAATAAAGCTTTACTTTTGACTTGCCTAATATTAGTAGGCATTCTAGTTTTGGGGGATCATAGGGTGATCTCATTATGGGTAATTCCCAATCATGTCTTCGGCATATAGCCCCTCCATCAGCCTTGATCCTTCTTGTTTATATCTCTGTGCTGTTTTTCTCACAGTAAGTACTTCAACCTTCACTCCATTCATTCATGTTTATCACTTTCTCTTTCAGCTTTACTGAGGTATACTTAATATACAAAAGTTGCACATATTTAATGAACACACTTCAATGAGTTTGGACATATGCACACCTGTGATACTATCACTACAAACAAGGTAACAAATATAGCTATCACCTTAAGAAGATTTCTTGTGTTGCATTGCTTCTGTGTCTGTCTATGTTTTACAAACATTTAGCATGAGATCTACCCTCTTAAGTTTTTAAGTGTACTACATCATATGAACCATAGGCACTATGTTGTACAGCAGATCTCTATAACTTATTCACCTGTGTAACCGTAATTTTTATGTCAATTGAACTTTGAATCCATTGAACCCATTTCACTTTTCCCCCATCCCCTGGCATCTACCATCTGTTTCTTGCTTCCATAAGTTTGACTATTTTAGAAACCTCAAATCAATGGAGCCACGGAGTATTTGTCCTTTTGTGACTGACTTATTTCACTTAGCAAAATGTTTCCCAAGTCTATCCATGCTGTCACAAATGGCAGAATTTCATTCTTTTCCAAGCCTCACTAATATTCCATTGAATGTAAACAGCACATTTTCTTTATTCATTTGTCTATTGATGGACATTCGGGTTGTTTTCAAATCCTGACAGTTGTGAATCATGCAGCAATAAACTTGGGACTGCAGATATCACTTCCAGATCCTGATTTCAGATCCTTTGACTATATACCCAGAAACTGGATTGCTAGATTATATTGTAGTTCTATACTCATACTGTTTCCATGGGGGCTTAAACATTTTACATTTTTGCCAACAGTATTCAGAGTTCTAATTTCTCCATATCATCACAACAGTCATTATCTTTTGTTATTTTGATAATAGCCATCCTATATGGTGTTAAGGATATCTCATTATGGTTCTGATTTCAGTTTCTCTGGTGATTAGTGATGTCAAGCACATTTTAATATACCAGTTTGCTGTTTGTATGCCTTCCTTGGGAAAAATGTCTGTTCAAGTTCTTTGACCTTTTTTTTACTTTATTTATTTTTAATAAATATTTGTATTATTATTTAATTATAGTTGTCTCCATTTTTCCCCAATTACTCTCCCCTGCCTTTCCCACTGCCCACCTCCCACCTCCCACATTTAATCATCCCTCTTAACCATCTTTGTCTTTGTCCTTGGGTCCTTTACACATGCTCCTCGACTTGACCCTTCCCCATCTTTCCCCTGTTATCCTCCTTCCCGTCCTCCCTCTTCTCTGGTCACTGTCAGTTTGTTCTTGATTTCCATGCCTCTTGTTCTATTTTGCTTGCTTGTTTGTTTTGTTGATTAGGTTCCACTTGTAGGTGAGATCCTATGGTATTTATCTTTCACTTCCTGGCTTATTTCACTTAGCATAATGTTTTCAAGACCTATGCATGCTGTCATGAAGGGTAGGAGTTCCTTTCTGCTGTATAGTATTCCATTGTGTAAATGTACCACAGTTTCTTGATCCACTCATTTACTGATGGGCACTTAGGCTATTCCCAGCACTTGGCTATTATAAACAGCGAGGCTATGAACATTGGGGAGCACAGGTTCTTTTAAATTTGTGTTTCAGGATTTCTAGCATATAATCCCAGCAGTGGAACTGCTGGGTCAAAAGGCAGTTCCATCTTTAGTTTTTTGAGGAACTTCCATACTGTTTTCCATAGTGGCTGCACCAGTCTGCATTCCTACTAACAGTGCACTAGGGTTCCCTTTTCCCCAAAACCTTGCCAGCATTTGTTGTTTGTTGATTCATTTATGATGGCCATTCTGATCAATGTGAAATGTTTTCTCATTGTGGTTTTAATTTGCATTTCTCTGATGGCTAGTGATGCTGAGCATCATTTCGTATGTCTGGGCCCTCTCATTGTCCTCCTTGTAGAAGTGTCTGTTCAGGGCCTTCATCCATTTTTTAATTGGATTGTTGGTTTTCCTGGAATGGAGTCCTGTGAGTTATTTACTTTTTAATTGAATTATTTGATTTTTTGCTATTGATTTATAAGAATTCCTTATATATTTTGGAGTCTAGCCCCTTACCAGGTCTATGGTTTGCAAATATTTGTTTCCCATTTGTAGGTTGCCATTTGACCTTGTTGATTGTTTTCCTTGCTGTGGAGAAGCTTTCTAGTGTGATGTAGTTCCACTTGTTTGTGTTTTTTGTTGCCTGTGTTCTTGGTATCATATCCATAAAATCATTGCCAACACTGATGCCATGAGGCTTTTCCCCTGTGTTTTCTTCTTTGAGTTCTACAGTTTCAGGTTTTATGTTTAGGCTTTTAATCCATTTCAGGTTGACTTTTGTGTATCATACAATATAGGGGTCCAATTTCATTCCTTTGCATATAGATATCCAGTTTTTCCCAACACCATTTGTTGGAACTTCCTTTTCCCATCGTGGATCCTTGACCTCCTTGTCAAAGATCAGTTGTTCACATATACATGGGTTTCTTTTTGGACTCTCTATTCTGTTGCATTTGCCTGTATGTTTCTCATTATAAATCTACCATACTGTTTTATTTACTGTAGCTTTGTAATATATTTTGAAATCAGGAAATGTACTTTCTGATTTCAAAATACATCACTTTCTTTAAGATCTAATCCAAGACTTTTCCCCTATTAAAAGCCTTGCCTTGCTGACTCTGTCCACCTAGCATTACTGTCCTAGAATATTGTCTCCCAGTATTCAAATTTCAGAACAGTGAAATTTCATGTCAGTGACTATGTTCCTACATTATTCACCTTCTGTTTTAATGTAATTTTCTCTCCCAAGAAAACTATGCTTTCTAAGGATAAAAATTTTGCTTTTTTGAGACCTCACGATGTCCTGACATTCCTTTAGGTTCTTCCTATATAAAGGAATTAATGAATTAATTAATCAAAGAATAGATGAGAGGGCTACATTTTCTCTCCTCAATAACAGGCAATTATGATGATTATGATAATGATGAAAAAATTCTCCCCAAGATTGATTTTTCAGTTCACATTGTGTAAATGTTTCATGTCAAACCAAAACACCACCATTATCCTCATCATATTGTAGTGAAACAAATCAAAAATTCTGAAATCATTAAGACAAATAAAACAATGGTCTCTGGAAAAGAAAATCAACAAAAGCCCTTTATAATGGTAACATCAGGATTCAGAATCAACATCTGCCTTGCAGCAGAACTATGTTCAGCTGCAATTTTATCATGTGTGGTTATTTATGAAGAAAAATACATTCCGACCTGTCGTAGATCAGACTCCATACAATAATGGATGGTCCCAGAAGTGAGGTCAATTCTATGGTTGTTGAGTCTACCGCACACCACATCTCAACACCTAGATTAATCTTGAGTTCCCAGAGGCAAAGCCATCAGTGGAGGCATCTGGAGCTCAGGGATGTGTTGAGTCCTAAAGCCATCACTAAAGACCATGTGGCATCCGAGATGCCAGCCAAAAAGAGATGCACCCTTTAAGGCAGATGTTTTTAAGTTTGCAAAACTACTCCAAAAATTGAAATGGTCAATGTATTCAGATTAATATGGAATAAAATAGCTTCCAAAAAAAACAATCTCTTAAAAAGAAAAAAATTAAAGTCACTCAAATTTTTAAAAGTAAAAGTTTTGTTTAGATTTACAAATTGGTAAAAAGAAAGGTGAATTAGTGTTTTAAATTACATTTTATCTGATCCAAACTGGAAGTGTATAATTTCTCTATTAAGACTTGGAAAATAGTGATACTGATAAATAGTCCCTTAATAATGTAGAGTTCAGAGTTTGTTTTTATAGATGACTTAAGAGACAAAGTGGTAACTTTTTAATTAATGTACAAGGTACTAGAGCAGAGACATTGATTTATTTCTTTCATTTATCTTCCATTTATCTTCTGTTTCATTTATGTTCTGATTTGTTGGTGAAATTAATCGTAAATGACACAATCTGATCTACTACGGAGTACATCTCTTGAGAAGTCAAGATTCCAAAAATACCTTCCTAATATTATTCTTTCTCAGTACATGTGTAAGTTTTCTATGCTGTTATAACAGATTACCACAAATTTAGTAGCTTTAAACAATACAAATTTTATTATCTTACAGATCTGGGGCACAAAATGGATCTCTCTGGGATCAAATCAAGTTGCTGTGATGCTGTGTTCCTCCCTGGAGGCTTCAGGGGAGAATCTACATCCCTCCCTTTCCCAGTCTCCAGAGGGCCACATTCCTGGGTCCACACCTCATTTCACTCATCTTTAAAGCTAGCAACATTGCATCTCTTATTCCGCCCCAAATCTTGAATCCTCATTATCCTTTTGTAGCTGTTTAACATTGGACAAGTCACTTAAATTCTCTGTGCCTCAGCTTCCTCATCTGCGACATAGAGATGGTAATAATAGTACCCATTTTACAAGGTTTTTGTGAAGAGTAAATGATAGAAGTCACATAAAATGACTAGAAGTCACGTAAAGTCACTAGAAGGTAAGTCATAAATATTCTAAGTATTTGCTTTATAATAATTATTATTGTAATATGAGTTCATGACTATTACTGCTCATTTAGATTATTTATTCCACAGTAGCACCCCTAAACATGTGGATTTGAGGATATTTATCTGGTTCATTGGCTGGTTTTACTTTAATAGGATTACTTCCTTGAAACAAATTCCCAGAATATCTAGCCCATTTCCAAAAGTGCTTCTAAGTCGATTTTTAAATGCTCAAATGAAAAATTACTTAATTTTATATGTTTACTTATAAATTACTTTTTAAGAAGGTATTTTCCCAAAACCTCAAAAACCTGTACAGAGAGATACTTGTCAAAGAAACTAGATGGTCTCAAAACAATGGTTTTTATTTCCAGCTCTTCATCTCTGAGGAATCATTAATTAGCAATCTCGATGCACATCAGAGAGTGTGTTGAGGGAGAAAGCCAGAGAAACAATACTTATTTCACAACTCAAAATTCATTAATTTATATCTGTATTTTATTGTGCTTTGTTAGGGGTTTTTTTGTTTTTGTTGTCACTAAACAAAAACTTTTTTTGATCTCTCTCAATGAGAAAAGAAATGTGTGTGTCAGAAAAAAAAGAGAGAGAGAGAGAAAACTTCAGAGAAAGGAGCAGACAATAGGAATGAATGCAATGAAACACGCCAGGACCTTCCTTGATATTGCCCATTTACTTGTGGAAACCAAGTACCAAACACTTAGGGAGAATGCAATAGAAAGTTGCCATAACTAAATGGAACCATATTACTTGTCATTGTTCTCACTTCAGATGCATCCAATATTAAAGATCTGGGTCATAGAAAGTGGGAAAATTAAACACTTTTACCCTGTAATTTACTTCCTCTGGGAAGTAAATTACATACATACATATATGTAGACTCAGTATCATTTCTTTGGCAGAAAGCATTTGAAATTCAAACCTCAAATCATGTGCAAACTATATGTCGTTTGCTTTCTATATGTGGAATCACTGAAAGAGATGTTTTTCTTTAGCTGGACATTATGAAGTTTTTCTTGATTCTTGACTAAAAATTAGTTCATCTGTTTAACCAATATTTATGTTATTTCAGGCACAGGTCACAACAATTCAGGCACATGGGGCAAAAGTTAACACATCTTTATGTCACAATGAGCTCAAGCATGGGCAGACAGTGCTAAATGGGAAACCTGTATCTTCTCTATGAGCAGCAATTTCCTAGAAAACAGAAATAACAGCAACTGTGGTATGCATCCTTGTGTAGCTTCTGAGAAGGTTAAATGAGCTAATTCATGTAAAGCACCCAGTGCACAGTAAGCCTGTAGTAAATGCTACCTATCATTATATTCTCATTGAGATACCATGTAGAGTTTTTTGGTCCATTATCCTAGTCTAGGATTTGACTTTTTGTTTATGTTGTCCGATACTAAGGAAGTATGCTATTTTTCATTTCATATTCACTGCTGGATTTTCTACTCAACCCTGTTTAAAGATAATTGCTAATGGATCACGTGTTCTATGCTTATTAACTAGATATTAAAATTGCTTTTAAGTAAAATGAAAACATGTCATAGATGAAGAAAGTCAGGCCTATTGCCAGTTTACAAAAGTGACAAAGCACAGTGAAAACACTGCTAATAGTTAGAAAGTCCCGTCTTTAACTGATGTAAAACTCCATGTAACTTGAGAAGCAAGGTCTTCTCAGTCCTAGCAGACATCACGTGTTGATAAAAGTCGGATTCTGCTAGTTTGGATGTTGATCTTCCCTTCAGTAGGACAACCACCGGCAGTTCCAGGCTTTGGTTTTTCAAGCACTGGGCCACATGACAAGAGAACAGAGGCACATGAGGATAGGATTTTTTCCACTCTGTCCTCAAACCATTCTCCATCTTTCAGCAACCTTGTCTGAAACAGCAATGGCTATTGTTAAAAACGATGCAAATTGTGCCTCCATTTAGAAAAGTACAAACTATTCCGTTTTCCCAAGTCCAAGCGCTGCCCAGGATCTAAATTAGCCAAAAAAACACAATGACGATGGGGTGGGTGCCTATTTTAAGCTGAAAGATCCTCTAAATTGGAAAAAAATCAAAGGCTTCAGACATAACACTATTCAGTTCATTATACTATTGATTTTTAGAATATTTAACTTCAGCCTTGCTTTTTTTGTAGATGTAGGTCAATGTACCAGGAGTACTTTAAGTTACATTTAGAAGTAATATCTGTCATGTGTACATTTTTTTAGAGCAGAGAAATAAGCAGTTTTGGTACCCACTAACCACAGCCTGTGAGCCTGAGCTTGGAGAAACATGGAAGGACTACACATAGTTAAACCCCACCAAAGCCCGTGCATTTCTTTGGCCTTCTGCAGTAATTGAGATGTTCTGGATGTGTGGTTCAATTCCCACAGGAAGCAGCAACATAATTCGGTTGCCATTCCCTATATCCAACCACACAGTGACTCAACAAATGTTCCCCAGAGGCCTGGGGGAGGCCCTACACTTGGTTTAGCAAAAAATAAAATACCTCCCCGGAAGTGCCCTACACTTGGTTTAAGCAAAATATATAACGCCTCCCTGAAAGTGCTAACTAACACAGTCATAGACTAAACTTGCCTAATTTCCCTGTCTTCTGCAGCCTACATGGTAGTCCAAAATAGTTTAGGAGGTAAAATAGAAACTTCAGATCATTTATGTGGCCATGTCCAAGACACCCAACATGATTTTAATTTAAAGTATAAAGAATTCCATTAAGATAATCTCCCTAACAAGTTTCATTAGACTCCCTCCCCCACACCCCCATCTTTCTGGTCTATGTAAATTTGCCTCGGTAGCAAATGGATAGGGCTCACTGACTGGAAGCTCAGAGCTTTGCTCCAACTCAGAATTCCTCCCAACTTCTTTGGTGGATTTCCAAAAATGATCAATACTTTGGGAGTTATTACATGTAGATGTCAAATTAATTTCCACTTGCAGCAGGATTACAGTAACATCTAAAAACCTCTTAATAATTTTTTCTAGGCAATATCTTTTATATTTTTATTGTTGTTCAGTTATAGTTGTCCCCACTTTCCCTCTATTACTCTCTCCCGCCCTACCCACACCCACCTCCCACATCCCACCCTCCCCACCCCGTTGTCTTTGTCCATGGGTCCTTTATACATGTTCCTTGATGACCCTTACTAATTTTTACTTTCAATTTAAAGCAACATCCAAAATCCACTGCCAAAAGATGATACATTGAGTCTAATATCTCAGGAACAAACTCTGGCAAAGAAAATATGTGTCTGTATGTGCTTGCACTGGTGTGTTGTATATTATACTTAATGTCAGTTCCATCCCATAAATACTATAAACAAGACTATAAAAACAGGACTTTCCAGGTTCTTAATGCATTCCATTTTACTTATTTAAAAATAAATATTGCTAATAGCAACCACCTATTAATGCCTACTGGGTACCAGAAAAGAAAGCACTTTCTGTACATATTCCTGTTCCTTACAATAACCCTAAAAGGTTTACTAATCCCCATTTTACCAATATAGACTCCAAGAAGTTTAAGTAGTTAGTCATTTAAGGCCTACTGCATTGATTGAGGCAGAATTTGGACTCAGATTCACGTAATTCTAAAGCCTGCCTCCACACAAATAAAATGTTCACTCATTCATTGATATAAAATTGTGAACCTCTTCAAGTATGTCCTGTTTCAGCCTATCCCTCTTAAAAATTAATCAGCCATTCTCTTCTTTTGAGATTCCTCTGACCTAACGGTGATTAACAGACGTAAGATCAAGAATCCTCATTTTCAGAATACATTTTTCTTTTTAGTTCAATGAAGCCAGAGATTTTGAGCCTGTACTCTTTTGACAATTTCCTCACATTCAGTTAGAAGACAGACCTAAGACTTATCTTAGAGGTATATCATGTTTTCACTGTAAATTATGTTTCAGAAGACTTGGTTTAATTCATATTATAGCTGAACATCTAATAGAGATCCATGCTATAAATAATATTATATTTATTTTTGGATAAGTAAATATTATCAAGTATATTCCTACATTTTTAATTAAATAACAAGTATTTAAGTAAACAGGTGATTAAACTTGGAATTCTAAAGATTTAAACTGTGCATGAATTGGTTTAAGGAAGGAAGGAAGAGAGAGTAGGGCAGACAGAAGAGGAAGAAAAGGAAAAAGAAGAAAGCCCTCATAACTAGAATAGGAATGTCTTCATTGTAGAGTTTCTAAATTTTTATTTTTATAAAATTATTTAAATGTACAAGGTATGTAATTCAAATAGAGAGGGGTTAAACTGAATGTTTTTAAAATATGTTAAGTATGAGTCGTGATTAAAGGTATTAGAGTTCTAATTGATTGCATTCATTCATTAACTTACATTTGCATAGCATAAAAGAACGTGGTAGCCAAGCCCCACAGTTAATGTACATAACACTTACTGAATTGTAGACAAAAAGAGCATAAACACTAGAAAGTAGCTTTTACTATTCTGTAATATGCTATGCCGAGCAGTTTATGCAAGCCTTTATGAAACACAGTACATGGCATAACAATTTCCAATGCATTATTCCTCACACCTAACTCTCATTTCTGCCTCAGACCCTCCTGACAAAGCACAATGCCTTCACGGTTTTATCACACAGAAGCTGTGTGGTCAGAAACGCAGCTTCCCTGTTCTGCAACAAGACCCTGGAAGAGCTTGATATTAGAGAGCCAAGGGTTCCACTGAGGTTTCCAAAAGTGCAGCAGTTGCCATTAGAAACTTCCTAGCCCTCAGATGTGCATTTCACAGGGTGTTCAGAGGGTGATAAACAGATCTTTCACTTGATTTGCCATCTGTGGATTTTATAGCTGTTAAGACACTTTTCAGTCCTTATTTCCTTGACGCTCCTGATCACATTTGCCAGTTAGATGTGCTCACTAATATATTTTTCAGTTCTATTGAGAAAACGGTACTGATGCATCTCTGATGTGGCATTAATGCAGGTTGCCCTTTCTTTTTTCTTTTCTTTTTTTAAATAATATATCAGGTAAAATAAATCAGCTTGAAACTCTGGCCTTCTCTAGTGCTTCAAGTAATTATTTTCATCTCTTCATGACCAGTGGCTTACACTAGAGAGCTGTTAATACATTTGAGTCAAATGTGTGTTCTCAATTCAACCCACACCAGGAATGAAAGACATGGAGAAGAAACATGGCCTTCCTGGACAGCCTGAATCAATAAGTTGCTACTCTTTGCCAAATGTAGCTTATGTACAAATGGCTTCATTTCCATTCCTCTTTGCAGTCTGAGCCCAGATAAAACTGTTAATAGGAGCTACAGGATCGCACTTGACAGCTGTCACACAGGCAGTACCCACTCACTTTCAATAACCTTCACCTCTCTTCATTGATTGGTTTTCTGAAAGACAAAATTGTGATGATCCTGATTGTATGAGACCAAACAGGGAAAAAAAGCCTTTGTATTTCACCTGGTGCTTTTGCCTGGGTGTCTTTTTTCGGTGAGAATGCTGCACCACAGTATAACTGCCTTGAAGTTATTCTTCAGTAGAAAAGAGAGTCATTCAATCAGTTCAATTCATATTTATGGAGCACCTACTACATGCTAAGTACTTTTCTAGATGCTTATATAACAGTAAACAAAACCCAGGTCCTGCTGTTGTAGAGCTTTCGTTCAAGGGGGTGGGATGGCAGGAGACAGAGAGAAGAGTGCGTAAACAAATAAGGAAGATTGTGGTACAAACCCTGTCAAAAAACAAAGCTAAGACAATGGATTAGAGCAGGGTTTCTCAACCTTGGCATTTTGACCAGATAATTCCTTGTTGAGGGGAGCTGGTTTGTGCATTATAGGATATTTAGCATCAACAGCGGCCTCTACCCACTAGCACCCCCTGCACCCCAGTCAAGACAGTCAAAAATATCTCCAGACATTGATAAATGTTCCTTGGGGCACAAAATTACCCTTAGTTAAGAGCCACTGGGGTAGAACAACCTAGGGAAGGGAAGTGAGTGATGAGTGACAGCCTTGCAGGAGAGATGACTCTTGAGCTAAAACATAAAAGATGAGAAGGAGACAGTTCCGGGATGATTCAGAAGACGCGTGTTTAAGGTCACGCAACAGCCAGAGCGATGCTCCGAGCTGAGAGCGAGCTGGCACGTCCAAGGCCTGTGTTTGAGGCCCGCAACAAAACCCCCACTGAACTCTGTCACACCAGAGGAAATGCCAGAGACAGAGCCATCAAACACACAATATATGTTGATATCTAATCACGGAACCAAAATTTCAGACTTTCTTCTTAAATGTACACCATTCTTCATAGAACTATGTGGAACTAATGTGTTTGGTACATAACTATAGTTAAAAAATGTAATTATTTGGAATTCTAACTTGATGTGAAACCAAGTCTCACTTGGTATGCTTTACGAGTTATTTTTTGTCACCTCACCTCTTCCTCTTCCTTTTTGTTCTAAAATGGTTAAGTCTAAAGCACAGGAGTTCCAGATACAGACCAACCTTGGCCACTGAGGTACCCAATACCATAGAGCTTAGTCGCTTCCAGTCTTTTGCTCTCTGACGCTAATTTGTAAAACATAGGGGTTGGAGTAGATTATTCCTAAAGTTCCTTCCGGGGGGCTAAAAATTCTGTGATTCATTTGTAAACAAGTGCTAAGTAATTTTTTGTCTCACATGTGAATGCTGATATGTATAACATCACCATAGCCTTTTAGAATTAAGGCACTGTATATATTTGAAATATTGCAAAGTTTTACCAGCCCATGAATACAAATGTGGTCACATATCCATTAATGCCCAAATTATTAGGTCTCAGGCTTCCTTTGAAGTCTCCTTCAAATTATTTTGTGGGTATTACCAGATGTGGCTTCACATGCAATAAGCACAAAACTGAACACTTATGTTCCTCCACTCTGGCTTTTTAGCTAACCTTCTCCTCATGAGCCAAGTCAGAGACCTGCTCACGACCATGTCTCCACAGCTGCCATTAGATCGCTGCCTTTTTGGAGTTATCCTCGCTGCTGCTGCAATGCGCCCCTCCTGTTGCTCAGCTTGGGGCCCTGGGAGCACCCAGGGTGTCAGTCTTCCCTGGGGTCTATGGCAGGTGAGGAGAGAAAGACAGAAGATCACCCACTTACTCACATTACAGTTGGTCACCTACAACTCTTTCCTGCCCAAATTTTCACATGTTCTTTCACAAACACTATGCCTTTCTCTTCTGACCCTTACCTCCTTCCAGCCAGACTCTATAAATTCCCCTTAGTTGTTGTCTCTTCAAGCACCTATGCACAAGACAGGTCCCTCTTTTTCCGTCAGAAACAGAAGCGTTTATGACAACCACCACATACAATATGCCCACAGAAATGACAGACCTGATGTTCCCAAAGCCACCGTCCATGTTGGATTCCATCAGGAAGCCCTGCCAGATATGGTTGGACAGGAAAACTGAGAGCTATGGCCTCAGGGACAGCAGCACCAGAATCAGTCTTTAAACCACTCCATTTGATTTCTTGACAAATGTATTTCTCCGCCCATTCACTGGGTACTAGCATCTTCCTCAACCCCTAGCTACAGAGTTCGAATGCTTGGATCTCATGGGTGAGGTGCAGTCACGGGGCTCCACTAATGTGCTTTATGATTCCTTACAAAGCTGGATTCCCATCCTAGTAAGGCTGTCAATAATCTTGCCCAAATGTGGTAAAGTCACCTCTTAGAACAGCTGATTTGAAACTATTAATCCATTTAACATGGGTTTTTCTACTGAATGTAAAAACTTGGTTCTTTAGCCCTGTATGACTTCCCCTGGCTATTCACTGTCTAAGGAGGGTATGTAGACTTTGCTAAATAAATTTGGATTAAATAAGTTATGTTTTTCTTTTTTTCTTTTTTTATTGTTGTTCAAGTACAGTTGTCTCCATTTTCCTCCCAACACTCCCCCCACCCCAGCTATACATGTAAAAATTATATTCTATCTTTGTGAATTTTTCCACAGGTAAATCTCTTATAACTGAGAATTTTTTAAAAGATTTTACTTATTCATTTTTAGAGAGATGGGGAAGGGAGGGAGAAAGAGAAGGAGTGAAACATTAATGTATGGTCACCTCTAGCACACCCCATACTGGGGATATGGCCTGCAGCCCAGGCATGTGCCCTGACTGGGAATTAAACCGGTGATGCTTTGGTTCGCAGGCCTGCGCTCAATCCACTGAACTACATCAGCCAGGGCGTAACCCTGAGAAATTTTATTTCCCTGGAATTACTATGCTTCCATGATAATAGAAAACTTCAGAAAAACTTCAAAGCACATGTGCCTCAAATGCATGTCCCATGAGCTTCAGCAGCAGTATTCTTGTACAGAATTCAGTAGGGTAGAAAGCATCTCCAACATTCTGCAAAACCAAAGAAATCCAATCTGCTTAAGCATTTCAGAACTCCTATTGCATGACACTGGAGAGCTTACCAGCAGAAGTTCAAACATTGGTTGCCTTGGATATTCCTAGAAGACTTTTCCTTAATTATCAGTCAGGGCACTATGACATTAATTTAGACAAGAGATGACAGTAGCTAGACTAAGGCAGTAATAGCAGATGTGGACAAAAAGGACAGATTCAAAAGCTAATCAGGAAATGAAATGTACATGGCTTGCGTGTCCATGAAAATGAATGGGTGTGGGAGTGAGGGAAAGAGAGGAGGCAATGATGACTCCCAAATTTATGGCTTAGATGTTGGAGAGAATGCTGCCTTTTTCATTAGGCTTAGGAAGGAGAGCAGAGCTAGAGAGAAATGTGACTAATTGTACACTAACCTATTATATTCACAAAATGAAGCATATAGAAGGGAATATATTTTTATAAAATGTTTATATTCTTATTTAAGAGAAAATATGTGTACTTACTATCTGTGCATTTAATCCTTATTTTCCTAACTCCATTTTTCTATGTCTTAATAGTACCTCAAATGTATTAACCAGTAAGGGGAAAGGTAATTAAATAAAAATAAAACTTTTATTAAAGCACTAATCATAAATGCTCACTTATTTATTCAACATTTATTGAATGTCAGCTAGACCCAAGTACTACTCTGGGCTATAGAAACATAGATAACAATAATAATGTCTAACATGTAAGACGTACCAGCCACCATGCTAAGCACTTGATCTGCCATTAACGATCCCCACCACGACCCTGTAAGGATGGTGCTATTGCAATGGCTGTTATTTAGATGATAAAACTGAGGCAGAAACATGTTTTGTAACTTGGATAATGAGTTGAGAGCCAGGACTTTACCCAACACTGAGACTCCGGAGCTAGTCTCTGCTGAGCCCATGTCCCCCACAGAACTCAGAATCCCTTCAGGAGGCAGACACATAAGTAAATAATTACAAAGCTTTCATAATCATCACTTTGTTTGCCCACCTTAAATCTCCCAGATCTGCCATTCTGCAGGCCTCTAAGCACCTGATTTCGTGCACCTGACATGATCTATTATTACCGGCCTCCCCTCCCCTCACTCTGCCTGTAATTGTAGCAATCGTTTGTTTTCAATCGTTTCATTAGAGAGTGACATTGAGTTTTCCATGTTGTGGGTTGCCTAAATTTCTTTTTATTTTACCTGTTATTTGTGTTTTTGCCTTGAATGTCTCATTTGTCCTTGGAGATAGGTAGTTTCTAATTATATTCCCCACAGAAGTTTTACCCTGGAATGTCTAATAGTGTGTTTGTTTCAACATCAGAAATATAAATACTTAATATAGAGGTTCTGCTTGGTGCTGTTCTGCTGCTGTGAGAAACCAAGGGCCAGCCAACCAGGAGCTGAGAGACTTAGTTTGTTCATTTAAATATAGCTCAGATTTCTCTCTCTCTCCACCCTCAGAAGATTTAGCACCTAGAACAAAACAAGGCTCCTTCAGTTTGTACTGCGAGATTGCTGAAGACGTAAGCTCACCTGGAAACTTCATTTGAGAAGGAGCAGGTACACATAGCAGCTGTTGGAAAGAAATTACCCTGGAGAACCTGGCCAAATGCTAAGTCAGAAAAGAAGCTCCTCAAAACCCCACCAAAATCAAGAATATGCTGTCCAGTATGAAACCTAGTCAAGATCTCAGCTGTTGCATGCACAGTGACACAGGAACACTGTGGTAACAGAAGGGCACCCACCCCAAAAAACCCTCAGAATTCTGCAGCCTCTGCCTGACTCTCCTGCTCTATTTGCCATATTCCTCCTGCCCAAGTCTAAACCCCAGACCTTGAGAGCTGGATTCAGAGTTTCCAGGGCAGTAGCAGCACAGTGAACCAAAGGGATTCCAGCATCCTCCACAAAGGCTCTTGTAGGGACTATGACCAGCATGAGGGTCAGGGAAGATGAGGAATAAAGTCCTTTGGGAATTCTAACTCACCCAAGGAGAAATCCCATCAAAGTCCAGGTCCAGTTCACGTTATCTGGGCCTCTGCAACTAGACTGGGACAACTGCGTCTTCATTGAGGGTCCTCTGGCCATAACACACCAGAATGAAGACTATATTTAGGGCTTCCCAAGAAGAAGTTCTAAGCACTAACCATGAACTAGGAACAAATGTGAGCTGAATAATGAGTGACCATCCTATATAAACAAGGCAACAAGTCAGGACCAGACTATGGATCCCCATGGACCCAGAGCATTCCCACATGCATAATTCACCCACTAGCTCCACCCCATAGGAAGCTACTATGCTCTGGAGTCCAAGCAAGCAAGCACTTCATTAAAAGTAGGAGCACTTCTAACCCTGTTCAGGATTTGAATGTTAAACTCTAAGGATAAGCGTGAAACCAGTTTTTAGAAATGTGAGGGTTCCTGGTTAATCTAGAGAGGCAAAATTCTTTACCCTATTTTCAAGACAAACTCATGATAACTCAGGGCCTGGAATATGAAGTCATACCACAAAGAGGTTGATTCTTTCCGTGTGAGGAGTTGCTGAAAGAAAAGCAAGAATTTTGGCACTACAAATTAAACTACACGAGATCCATTTGTGTAGTTTAATATCAGTAAATATAATAATATCAGTTTACACATTATCCTCTCACTTTGTTAAAGAATACTTTCACATTTAAGATGTTTTACCTCCCAGGCAGGCCTCTTCTGACTTGGGCATTGGCTGAAAAGATTTTGGCTCAGTCCAAAGCAGAATGTTCTAAACCTGTGGAATATCAAGCAACGGAGCAAATTGTGTGGTAACCTCTGGTCTAGCAAAGCTGGATAGTGATGTGTTACAGATGCTTTAGAGAGTTCTAGTAATTGAGGTGTGAGATGAGACTAAATGACATGTAAGATTTCTTTCAATCCTCATGTATGTGAGGAATCTCTTTCACTGCGAAAGCACCCAAAAGTGAAGTATCAGTGACTTCCCCTAGTCACACAACCAGACACTCCAATTCCTGGTCTACTTTCCACCAGACGATCCTCAGCATCACCAGTCAACGCAACCTCATAACACCAGGAGGAAATGGGCATTGACTATTAAAAGATTATGGGTACAAATAAAAGGCTCCACATATGATGGATATGCTTTCACATTTCGTGCGAAATGATCAATTTAGTATAGGTTCTGCATTAGACTGAGGCTGTCTCATAAACTTCTGAAAGTCAATATAAAGAGTATCTACCTTGAAGGTAATCAGTAGAACATTCTAGAACACTATATACCAGTATTTGGGATATTGGATTAAACCAATAATTCCATTGCTAACCTCATAATCAAACATAATGACAGCACTTATTTAGCTGGGTCAGCCTCATACTTAGACTATGGGAAAAAGAATTTTGTATCATAAAGATCACAACCTTACATAATGGTCTTCCTTGCATAATAGTCACAACCCCTATACTTGGACTGGCAGAGCCAGTATTAAAGGTGTTATCATTATACAAATAGATACAGCACTTCAGACATGTTTTAAAGGACAAAAACACATTTCCAGTGTTATTACTACTTTTCAAACAGCAGAGGCTAGTCAGAGGCTCTGAGCACCTTGCTTCACTGCTTTTGAAGCTGTTGCAACAGTGACCCAACTGACTACAGTCACGTATCTCACCCAAACAGAAATTCCCAGGAAGCCCGAGGTTATTTGGGTCACGCTCATGAGGTTTTTAATTCAGTGCCTGCTAATACAGCCTTTGTGTTGTCTGAATACATGAGGACGTAAAAGCCAAGGTAACAACCTACTTGTATTCATTTTCAAGTTTTCATATCATTACAACCAAAGAAATGAAAACCTTTTCCAGCCTGCCTGCTTCTATTAATATACAATACAGTGAACTTTGATGTAAATGTCAGACATGCTCACTTTAGGCTTCTGGTCAAATTTGCATGAGAATAAGTAAGTTCTGAGTTTCTAAATCCCCTTTGTAAATTCAACAGAGATGATATATTTCTCTTCTTCTACTAAGCTATTGTTTACTATTGCTCTGAACTACTCAACAGCTGTAACACTGCATTCAGTGGATGTTGAAGGGTGTAACAAGTATACAGAGGGATATGAATGCGTGTACACTCAAAGCCTGATGCCACCACTGTGGTGTTACACTAGCCCGCATTCCTCCCACCCTCACACCACAGCACTGTAGCTCACTTCTCCAGAGATCTAGTGACCTTCCTTCAATTTCTCTTCCCTATACACGCCCTCATTCGTTACAGACTCACTGTCTAATGTGATTATCGCTAGCCACATGTGGCCAAAGAGCATGTCTTGGCTAGTCATGCTCTTTATAAATTTTTATATTATTATAAAAATATCACCATTTTTATACTGACCATCTGTTAAAATAAGAATATCTGAGGTACATATTGAGTTAAATAAAACATATATTCTAGAAATTTTAAAATTTCTGTGTGTGGCTCACATTATATTTCTATTGGATAATGTTAAGTTAGATAGTTTTTGATACTTTGACTCAATTCCACTGAGTCTTCTTCAATTAGACGTAAGTGGAGTATTCTAATTCTATCCTTTATGTCTCTAAATCTCTCTCTTTTTCAATCTTTTTGTCTTTCTGTGCTGCATCCTCGGTAATTCCTCATATTAATCTTCCAAATCACTGATTTTTTTTCTTTGCTGGGTCTAACCTGTTGTTTATCCATCCATTCCATTAGATTTTATATGTTTCTTTTGACCTCTTGAATATGGTTTTATTTGTTGAATTTCCACACAAGATTTTAAAGGTTAGAAACTGTTGCAGTTGCTACTAATGCTGAACACATGAACACTCTATGACCTAGCAATTCCACTGCTGGGTATAAACAAACAGAAATGGACAGATAATAGCCCCAACCTGGAAATGTGCCAAATGCCCATCAGCAGCAAGAAGGATAAATAAATTGTGGCATATTTACACAATAGCATACTATATTAAATAATAAGCAAATTATAACTATAAAAAATGAATGAATTTCATACTTTTTATGATTTCCCATGTTGAGAGGTAATGGCCATATTAAAAAGAATATATACTATATAAATCAATTTATAAAATGTTTCTTTTTTAAAAAAAGGCAAATGGGTAGTGGTTTCCTTGCAGTGGGGAGATTGTCTGGAAGAGGCTTCTGAGATCTGAAAATGTTCTGTTTCTTGAGCTGAATAGTAGTTACATTTAATTTGTGAAAATTCATCGGGCTATATACTTAGGATTTTTACTCTTTTCTACATGTAGCCTTTTTTAACAATATTCTAAATTCAAAAGTAAATTGTTATCGGTCAGATTTCCAAAAAATACTTGATGGTTAAACATTTTTTCTCTTTGAGATTCTTTCAAATATAATATTCTTTATTTACAGAATTTCCTTTTTGTTCTTTTTCAAATTCTGCCTACTCATTTTTGAGGGCCTCTTGTTCCTTGCTCATGTTTTAAATGCTTTCTTTTATTTCAGTAAACATTTTAAGGATACATAATTTATATTCTGATTTTGATAATTCTTATGTTGAAGTCCTTGGAAAGTCTAATTTTTTACAGTATTTGGTTTTGGTTTATGGTTTGTGTGCTGTGTGTAACTGGTAATTCTTTATTATGAACTCATGTGGCTGATCTCAATCTGTGGGGATCCTAAAGAGCCTCAGCTGTGGGTACATTCCTCCAAAGAGGATTCGCATCTGATTCTAGTGTGAGTCTTTCTCACACTGGAATCGCCTTAACCTCACGCTTTACTTGATGCTTCCTGGACAACACATGTAGATTATGTAAATTTAAACCGAAAACCATCATGAGGTAAGAATTCTCAAGAGAAACTTGTTTTATTCCCCCATAACTTTTCATAGCAACTTTGTTTGCCAAACAGATTTTTTTCCCCAGTCCATCTTTTCAACGAGGGTGTAGATCTACAAGACTCCTGGCTTTTGCAGGCTCGTAATCAGTCTTGACTCCCCACCATGTAGTCCCCAAGACCTTTGCTCCCATTCCTCCACCTCCACTCACCCCTCCTGCGTGGCAGCTAAATCTCAAGGCTCCAGATTTCTGTTATCCTCGGACGCCCTCCCAAGGCAGCCCACAGCTTCTGTGCTCACTCACCACCCTGATGTCAGCTCTCCACTTTCACCCCTGTGCATTTACCTTAAATTTTAATGGGCTTAACCACACATTTTTGTATGATATCCAGCTTTCCTCAGTGTGTGAGTAATTAGAAGAATTTCTCAAAATATTCAGTCTTTCAGGACGTCAGAAGTAGAAGTCCACCAGGCCTTCCCTATCTGATGCTTAAAGGCTATCACTGTAACTTCAGGGGCTCTGGAGAAGCTCCACTCTTGTTACCTCCCAGCTTAACTATACCTGAATTTTATGGAACTAAAATATGTTTGAAGTGAGCTAAGATAAGCTGGGATGTCAATCAATTAATTTTCACAATGTGCTACCACCTACCATTTAGTGAACTTGCTAAAAAAAAAAATCACGTAACTTTGCTAGATGGAACCTTGCTACTTCTTTATTCCAAAGGCAAAATAATTCAGAAAACATTTATTCCAAACACAAATATTCACCAAAAACCTACTCTTTGCCAGCCATAGTACAAAGTGTTAGGCATATAAAATGTAATTAAAACATAAACTTATCCCTCAAAGAGTTTAGCAAGAATGCCTAAAAAAGATTTTATTTGCCTAAGTGCAAACTGATCAGTAAGTAAAGATTGCCTGGCATATTGTGTCAAGAATATGAGGGCAAGGCAAAGTTCAGCAGATAAAAGTGATCCATTAAAAATGTGAGTTTTACCATACTGCATTGCTGCTTAAGCATCTCTAACAGCTTCCCATTTCCCCTAAACTGTAGTCCAAACTCCTCCCGGCCTCCAAAGCCCCCTGACTTGTGACCCTCCCTATCTCCCAGCTTTCATCTGACACCACCCTCCTTGTTCACTCCATTCTCCCCACTCTGGCTTGCCCACTCTGTTCTTCAAAGATGCCTAGGTTATTCTCACTCTAACTCATTTGTGCACACTCTTCCTTTGATCTAGAATACTCCTTTAAAATTTATTTTTAGAGAGAGGGGAAGGGAGAGAGAAAGAGAAGGAGAGAAACATCAATCAGCTGCCTCTCACACACACCCCGACCAGGGGCCAAACCTGCAACCCAAAAATGTGCTCTGACCAGGAAACGAACTGGTGACATTTTGCTCCCAACCAACTGAGTCACACTGGTCAGGGCTCACCTAGAATACTCTTATCTCAGGTCTTTATATGGGTCCTGTCTCTCATCATCCGGGACTCAGCTCAAACGAGAAACCCTTTGAGAAGGCCCTTCTCTGACCATCCAGTCAAAAGGAGTCCCACCAACATATCACTTATCTATTACTTCACCCTTTTTTCATTTTTATTCAAAGTACATATCAGAATTTTATATTGCCTACTTTTTAATGTATTTTCTCATTTACAAGCCCATATTTTGCTTTTCTCTGCATCCTCTAAAAATGAACATGTTATATATAGTGGGTACTCTGCTCGTATGTGAGAATAAATGGCCAATGATGTCTGCAAGTGTGAAAAAGAGGAGAATGGTGACAACTTGTGTCACCTAGTTGTACCCTAGGAGATAACATAAGTTGTAGAAAGTTGCAATTAAGTGCAGTAAGTGCCATAAGATTCAGTCGTGGTTAAAGAGGGAGTAATGAATTCTCTTGGGAGCAATCATGGAAAACAGGCAGCAAGACTGTCCCAGAAAAGGCAGCTTGCAGAGAACCCTAATGAATGAGTAGGCAGGCAGTGGCCAGACCAGATGGAGAAAAGCATCCAGACAGCCAAAATGCACATGCAGCAGGAGGCAGGAGAGAGCATCCTTCCTTCATATTGTCCCCTAACTTCAGAGAATGTAGAACTTCCCAAAGGGTTCAAGTTTGGCCCCTTGTCCAGAGGTGGCCAGGGTATCTGAAATTAAAGCCCTATTGTGAACTTTGCTGCCAACTAATTGTGCAATTTTTAAGCAAGTTATTTCACCACTCCTCTGCTCATTTTCAGGACCTATGTAACCAAAATGTGACTCAGGGATCTCTGAGACCCCTTCCAGGCCTAAAAGTCTGTTAGTTTCTCCTGGGTTTGCCCCAACCCACATTTCAAAATTGCTGATACTAGAGTGTGAAACATAAATTCCTTTTGATGGTTAATTTTTTTGCTGGGGGTTTTTTTTTTTGTAATTTAATGATAAGAGTCTACAGAACCTGTTCCATTCCATTGCTTGATTATGGTTCAATGCTTACATAAGTTATGAAATGCAGGTCTGGATTTTGGCAAATCCTAAAGTCTTTTGCACACCCGAGGTCAGTCAGCCTTGCCAGGATGGACACAGGGCAGGGAGGCTGACTCAGATCTGTGATTCCCACATCACAGAGCTTCTCAATGTGGGATCTGCAGACCACTCGTTCCATATCAAAATCCTTGTTAAAAATTCAACCAGCCACCACTCTCTAAGACTCAAAGCAAAATTAGTAGCCCTCATGAGTGGGGCCCAGGTAATTCCTTCTTATGCACCCCCAAGTAGAGAACCACCATCTTAGTTTCACTGTTTTGTGACAAAAATAAAATACTAATAATAATGACTAGCATTCATCGAGGGCTTATTCCACCATGATCTGTAGCAGGCTTTTCTGACTGATCTCCTTTCTTGCCCCGACGGTGTTACATAATTTACCCAAGCTCACAGAGCAGTCAGTTGGCGGAGTCAGGATTTGAGTCCATGTTTTTCTGACTCCAGAGTCCATATTCTCCACTGCTAACTAGAGTGTAGCCAGATAAGGTGCTTAAGAGCTGCCATTGTGGCATCACCTTTGATGACTTCAAATCCCAGCTGCACCTTTTAATAGTGGTGTGCCCTTGGGCAAGTTCTTTTTATAAGGTGGGACTAATCACCATTCCTACCTCATCGAGTAGTTGGCTGTGAAAAATAATCGAGGTGATTGATATATAAATGTATAGAAGGGAACCTGGCATATCATAAGCACTCAGTAGGCATTAGTCATTATAATCCAGCCTCCCCTTTCTCCAGGCTTCATGCTTCTCAGTGCTTGTCACGGGTCCCAAAGGAGACCTCTGGCAAGCCTGAGAAGACAGATTTGAAAAAAAAAAATCTATCACTTCTGCTGGAAAACAACCTCTCGTAGCACAAGCTCCACCAGCAGTGGGTCAGTAGTGTGATCTTTGGAGATAAAGGACGGCACGTTATTTGAACTTAAATGTTCAAAGGGCGTCGACTCGCTTCTAACGCTGAACACTTTCAGCCTCGCTGCTTGTTTTTCTTTCATGGCTCCTAATGGTTCTGTCTGTCATTACGAACCTTTCAGTTCAGCTTCGACAAAGCACAAAGGGATTCCATCCTTTAATCCTCAAAATAGTTTGTCTTTAAAGTTTGGCAAGTAAGAGTTGGTTGCAGCGGTAAGTACTGAAACCTGACTCTCATTATGCCAAGAACTGCAATGTGTTGCTGCATCAAAGCATGAGTGATAACAAATGCTTTCAGATGGTGAGAACTGCTCTTTATAACCTGCCTTCCAAGTGCCCTCTTGACATAGAAGAAGTTTTTTGACGAGCATCAATCATCATTAGTAGCAAATGGTGATATCTGTCCGGGTGACATCTCAGCCAAGGAAGGAAGCTTTATCCTTAGAATGTCAGCTACGGCAAGGCTGAAATGATAGAATACAGTGCAGCCTGTCTTCTTCCATGGCAAAAATTATTCCATAAGGCATGTTCTTACTAAATCTCCTACAAAAGAACTAAAAATTATTTATTTTTCTTTGTAAATGAAAATATTTTAGTCATGTATAGAATTTTAAATAAGCCACTATTAACGACCTCGGATATTTCAAGCACCCAGAGTCAGCAGGAGAAGCAGCATTACCACATCATCCTCACACAAATCCAGGGATGTGCCAATAAGCTTCCCTGTCCATCCCAAAAGCTCTACCCAGGGAGGCAAGGCATCCGAGGTGCGCTGAGTCCTAGCACACCACGAATCTGCCAGCCATGCAGCCAACTGGCTCCCCCTTTGAAAAAGTCAGTCCCCCAAGTAACACCTAAATGTTGCAGGACCCACACAAACAGGCAGCCCACTTCTTGGCAGGATTTTCTTTTACTAAACCCAGCTGAGATCTTCCTCCCTCTGAAAGGATACAGAACCCTTTGCAAAATGAGGAAAAGACACCGGTCCCATAAAAATTCAGTCTTTTTAATAATAAATCAATCAAGATGAAAAACTTCTTAGAAACATCCAACTCTAAGTAAATGTTTGGCTTTTGGTGAAAGCTGACATAGGTAACAGTGACCAAAGAAAAATCTTGCTCAAAGTTCCTCCCACAACCTAGTAAGAAGCCAGTCCACTTGGCCTAAGATTCAACTCCACAGTGATGTTGCTTCCAGCCTGGGAGGTTGAGCTAAAGTTGGAGAGTGCTAAAAGCTTTGTAATCAAAGACCTGAATGAAAGAAGCCTCCCCACAGGTTTATTTTGATGGGTGTTGACTTGTAATCAAACCAGTCA
This sequence comes from Phyllostomus hastatus, assembly GCF_019186645.2. Taxonomy (NCBI): domain Eukaryota; kingdom Metazoa; phylum Chordata; class Mammalia; order Chiroptera; family Phyllostomidae; genus Phyllostomus; species Phyllostomus hastatus. The sequence goes on along the minus strand of NW_025334006.1, from coordinate 11,413,412 downwards.
ACATCCAAACAAGTTTTGGGGGTTGCCAACACTGAATCTATGCCGCTATGTCAGCAAGAGTAAGTAAGAGCAGAACATCAACCAGCTATGTCATACAATAACAAAATATTCCCATTAGAAACTACTATCCTAGAGAAAGAAACTGCCTGCATTAGAGGAACAAGCTCCACTATCCCCAGGGAGTCCAAGGACTGACGTGACTGAGGTTTTCACTCCATTCTCCTAACTTCACCTAGTCCAGTACTCCCTACAGCTGACCAGGTTCCTGCCTACAGGCACATATGAAAATACAGAAACGTCTGCCTTTTCCCCTGAGCAGGGCACAACTACAACAATGAGCCAAGGAATGTTGAAAAATATTACTAATAATGCAATCAAACTTACAAAAAGGTCTCTTACAAGATGGATAGAATTAAAAGCAATAAAGAAAGTTTACAGAACTCAAGGAACTGAAGTCCAAATGCTGAACGCATTTACCCAAACTTCTAACTAGACAAGATTCCTATTGCAGTCACTCAGATGAGGAACAAGGACCCTAGATTCCTCCCAGAAACTGCTCTGTAGACTAAGTTCTGATATGGACTTCCTTGCTGTCCCCTTGGTCACCAAGCCACATAGCCCTTCTGGCCCTGGTCCTAGGCTTCTGCAGGTCTAATTCTAGTTCCCAGTCCCTGGAGTAAGGATGACTCCCTGGGCTTCAGGCCATGTGGCTATAACCTTGCAGTACCTCCTTTGTTATTCTTGAAGGTCCCTGTGGCCCATGGGCCAGGAAGCCGGGTCTTACTAAATCCATTGTTCTCAATCAACTCCCCTGAGTCAACCAGGCCTTAAGAGTCCATCTGTGCCAATTCTTTGTTCACATGTAAGGAAGAGAGATGGAATGACGTGTTCCAGGTCACATAGCAAATTAGAGAGAAGCCAGGCCTTCTGTTCCCCTAGCCAATGGTTTTCACATGATGTTACCGATAAAGCCTAGAGCTTTAGAGGCTCTTGAGCCCTGCCCATCTTACCAAGGATTCCTCTTCCAGCTTCTGACAGTGCCACTGCTAACTTCACACCTCTAACCTTCTCCAGAGAATTTCCTTTGGGTGATAGGGCCACATTGCACAAATGTGTCTGGAAATTATCCCTGATTTAGGGCTGGATTCTCCCTCACTAAGAACCGACTGATGCAAGGAAACAAAATTCTCACTTCTTTGCCACAAGACAGGACAGGCTCTGATGCAATGGATGCAATAGTGCATCACATAGGACCAGGTTGACACTAGGCTCCACCTAAAACCACACCCTTTCTCCTAAAGGCTGTTTTTTAACAAACCACTTGTATAAGAATCCTCTGTCTCCAGAAGCGGACCTAATGCTGTGCTTCTTCATGAGTGTTCCAAACTGGCATATTGATTCAGTCCCCACAATGGTCAAAAGGCCTCTGTGGACTGCCTTTATCCAACTCATCAAGATCCAGTGGCTCAGACTACCAGGAATAGCCCCCTTGTCCCTTCTAGCTTGAAAGTCGACCCTTCCCCATGCCCACCCCCAAGGAAAAGCTCCAAACACCTCCTTCCTGCCCTCACAGCTCTCACCTGACTTGCAGTTTGGAGCTGAAAGACCTATTTTGAAGTCAGTGAGCGATCAAGCCGAGGTTATCAGCAGCAGAACACAGCCTAAAATACTGACAATGATTCATTCTTCTGGTTCTCTTTGGGGAGCAGAGAAACCTCCTCCAAGGTCCCTTAATTTGCTTCTTGCAGTGTGAAATCTTGTAAACAGAGAATAGGGTCTTGTCACAGCATTAATATTAACAACAAGTCACCCATTGCTTGACGGTATCCCACCTTCCTCAGGGGAATCTCTGTGCTTGCTCTATGTTCTAAATTATATTCCTATCTAGATGCATTATTTGGGATAGAAAAACATCATTTCTGGGACTTTTTACTTAACTATGGCCTTCTTACATAAAAAGGCCCCCTCACTGAGTTTGCTTCTTTCCTGGCAAAGGTCAAATTGACAACATATCTGGAGAATTTATAATCTGCTATATAAAAATAATAGCTGTTCTCTTACAGCTCTTAATAGGTTCCAGGCACCAAAAATATGCCACTTCTAATCCTCACAAAAGATAGGACTGATGAGGCTCTGGGAGTTTAGATAACATATCAGTGCTATGTTAACAATTACGTGGTAGAAACAGGATTTGAACCAAGGTTTATCTAACTGCAAAATGTGTGATTAGGCCACTCTGTCACACTCTCCTTGCCACTATTCCACTGCTTAGAGCTGGCTCTAGACTTCAGTGATTCCTGGTCCAAAATAAGCTTCCTATAGAATTACTGGATGTTCTTGAAATCACACCCTGTTCTCTGACCTTGAGAGAGTGAAGCTACATAAAGGGTGTCTAGGAGAGATAAAGATAAGGATCACAAGGGGTTTTGGTGGAAAGATGGTGTGAACATACTGCTTCCTATTCTTCCCATAAAATAGCTTTAAAAACATGGACATTATATCTAGAGCAAACACAAGAAAACTCTGAAGGTACAGAGAAGTAAGGAAGGTTAAAGACATCAGGACCCAAAGAATGACATGGTGGTGAGTTCCCAGATTTTCTTGTCTACTCATGTATCCCAGGACAGACACTGAAGAACTCAGCATTCTGGAAATATCAACAGGCAAAGACAAAAAATAACAACCCTACTCTCTACCCAAAGAACCAAGAAAGGAACAGCCTAGCCCCTTTTAGACAGAAAACTTTTAGGTTATAACCACTCTACTTAAAACACTGCAGGGGGGGCCCTGGCTGGCATAGCTCAGTGGATTGAGCGTGGGCTGCAAACCAAAGTGTCGCAGGTTCGATTCCCAATCAGGGTACATACCTGGGTTGCAGGCCATGACCCCCAGCAAATGCATGTTGATGTTTCTCTCTCTTTCTTTCTCCCTTCCCTCTCTAAAAATAAATAAATAAAATCTTTAAAATAAATAAATAAACTGCTAAAAAAAAAAAAAAACCACTGCAGGGAAGGACTGCAGTCTCACCCCCATCTGAACAGCAAAGGCCTGACAGGGAGCCTAAACTGGAATGGGTTTTCCCCATAGCCCACCAGGATGGTTTCAGAGAAGGTTGGGTAGGGAGCCTGGTCTTTCCTCTCTGCTGAGTTCAGTTCCCTGCTGAGGTGGTATTGGACAAGCCTAGTGGACAGTCAGGACTTCACCATCGCCACTCAGCAGTGTCAGTCCCCAGGGGTGTCAGTGGAGGTCACATAGGAGCAATATCAAGGCACCTCTCCTTCTCACAGCCAGAGTGGTCCCAACTTCAGTGAGAAATTACATTCTTGAAACAAATGAAAAACTAGAAAGATTTGGTGAAGAAGCAGGAATTCTCAGCAAAGAAAGAGAATACATAAAAAAAATGTGGAAATTTTGGAATTAAAATATACCATTACAGAAATTTAATAAACAATGGCAACTCACTGGATGGGTTCAACAGCAGAATGGAGAGGATAGAGAAAAGAATCAATGAATTTAAGGATAGAAAAATAGAAATTGCCCAGTCAAAACAATAGAAAGCAGACTGGAAAAAAAATAAACAGAGTCTCAGAGCCCTGTGGGATTACAGTAAAAGATGACAGAAGCTTAGGTCATCTGACTCCTAGAAGGTGAGGGGAAAGATGATGGAGCTGAAAAGTACAATATTTAATGAAACAATGGCTGAAAATTTACCCAACTTAGCAAAAGATGGCTTTAAGAATCTCAGTAAAAACCAAATAGGACAAACCCAGAAATCCACACCAAGGTGCATCATAGCCATGCTTGTGAAAACTAAAGACAAAGACAAAATTTGAAAGTAGCCAGACAAATGATGCATTAACTATAGGGGAATAACAAACTGAATGACAGATTTCTCAGAAGAAATCAAGGAGGCCAGAAGGAAGTGGTACAACATTTTTCAAGTGCTAAAAGAACAGAACTGTCAACCTAGGATTCTATGTCCAGAGAAAATATTCTTCAGGAATAACATTCTTATATGAAGGAAGATTAAGAAAATCTATTGCTAACAGACCCACCCTAAAAGAACAGCTGAAAAAAACCTCCCTACAAAGAAAGGAAAAGATAAAATAAGGAATTTCTGAACATCATGAAAGGAAAAACAACAAAGCAAAAATAGGAGTAAATACAAAAGTCTTTACTTCCTCTCTTTAGTTTTCTAAATAGGTTTGTGCTTAAAGCAAAAAACTGTAACACTGCCTACTGTAGTTCTCAAGGTATACAGAGAAAACAGTAAAACAACCATAAAAGGGGAGGGTAATTGGTGGTTACTACACTTCAATGGAACTGGTAAAATGTCAATACCAGTAGACTGCGATACATTATGTACATATCAATATAATACCTAGAGGAACCACTAAAAAAGCTATATAAACAGACACGCTTTAAAACACAATAGAGAAATCAAAATGGTATTCTATGAAACGTTCCAGCAGCCCCCAGAAAGCAGGGAAAAAGTAAAATGGAGACTGAAAAGAAGGGAAGGGGGGGCGGTGGAAGCATCTCCAGGCCTATGCCCCAGGGGCACTCTGGAGCTAACTAGATCCTTTACATCGGGGAGCAGAGTCTATCTGCTGCTCATGTATGCCTCTGGGATGGGGGCAGAGGGCGGAACCCACCAGCCAATTCCACAGAGTTTTGCCTCAGAAATTACAGTGAGTTTGTGAATGTTTGCACTGGCAGTCATGGAAGGCTCTTCTCGAAGCCAGCGGGCTGACCTGCCACACTCCCCACTGGACTCCTTGCCAAGGCTTGGATCTCGGCTAACCTTCAGCACAGTGGAGGCTGCCTCCGGGGAGAGGATGGCACATTTACATTCCAATTACCAAAGCCAAAAGTCTGCCTTTCTGTACAATCCATAGGGCTGGGAAAATGGAACTAAGACGGCTTTGATGAACGTCCGATGCAGCCTGGGCAAGGAGAAGCAGCAGGCGTGATCATTTGGAGTCGAGCTCCAGATGCTTCAGGAAATGACTGGGTTCAAAGTCAGCCAGCCTTGGTAAATTTCCCCTACCAGGTATCAGGCATCTTCATTCTCAGAAAGATTGAAAAGGAAATGAATGCTGATTTCCAGAGTAGTTCCATCTCCCTTTGATGTTATTAGAGGCAAGAGTCCTGAATTCTTCCAGGCACGTGGGGAGCCCCCAATCAAATATGAACCCATTTCATTGGACCCGATGGCCCTGTCTCTCAGAAGAATGCTTCTGAAAACTTTCCATTACAGTTGTTTATAATTTTTATGCTTTAAAAAAAGCAAAAATGTGTCTAGGTAGGATATTTATACATTACATGTCATTCATTGTTCTGAATGTAATTTTAATCAGTTCAACATGAAAGCATCTTAATAGCCTCAATAATGGCACTGGTAATTTAAATATTAAAATCCACATAAGGGAAAGGGGGATTTGATTTATTCTCTCCTTCCAAATAAGCACAATCAACTAGGCACACCACCCATCTTTCTCTCCACTGTCCCATCTTTTTTTCTCCCTTCTTATTTTTCTCTTTCCTCCCCCTCTGCTCCCTTATGAGATGACAACGATCAGGGTTGTAGGGGCAGAGCCTGACTGACCCCAAAAATCTGATTACCTCCTCTCCTTCTACTTACTCAGAAACCTGAGACGTTTTATAAAAGTAGTTCTATTTTTCCCAGAAAATCTCTGATTTTTATGTCTGCCCTGTCTTTAACCAACTATTACAGATTTTTCTATTGAATTCTGTTTTGTACCCCAGATTCCTGAAAGGTATATTTGCAGATAATACCAGGTAGATTCCCTTGAGTTTTGGGAAATGATCTCCCTTTCACCAAAAGGCAAGCAGCCCAAGGAAGGCTCTCATCCACCTACATTTTCTTCCACCTTTTACTTCTTGGCACTTGTAAAAATTCAGGAATGTTGCTGAAAATTTAGAAATGGGGTTCCATTGCTTCTTATATACTATTGCATTTGAAATAAATACCTCAAGTTAATTCAGCTCTTTCTTCCTTGAGCTAATTAGTGAACAATAAATTTCATGCTAATGTTCCCAAACCATTTGTGTGCAATGCGCGACTCACTTTCCAAATTTTGCTGATTGCAGTACAAAAAAAATATGCTCACATCATTTCATGACCATGGTTCTAAAGGTTTCTATCAGGTTCATTCTCCACTTATATGTAGGATGTTTACTGTGTTAGTCCACAATGCTCCAACTTTCCACTGGTACACAAAGCTAGTGGTTTACTAAAGTAGTCCTGTAATTCATTTCCATGGAAACCAAAGGTATAAAAAGCTGCTTTTTAAAAAGATTTTATTTATTTATTTTTAGAGAGAGGGGAAGAGAGGGAAAAAGAGAGGCAGAGAAACATCATTGTGTTGTTGCCTCTCACATGCGCCCCCCACTGGAGACCTGACTCACAACCCAGGCATGTGCCCTGACTGGGAATCAAACTGGCAACATTTGGTTCACAGGATGGCACTCAATCCACTGAGTCATACCAGCCAGAGCAAAAAAAAAAAAAAAACAGCTGCTTTTAACTAATATGAAAACCTAGAGGAACTCTAAAAAGATCAGAAGTATTTTTGAAGTAAACATATAACACAATACATTCTAGCTTTAGTTAAAGAAGCCTTAGAATGGAATAGCGTAGCAGGTTAACAGAGGAAGACTGGACAGAAAAACAAACTTTTTGTTTGGGCAGTGATCATCATGGTGCTAAGAGGAATACATTGCTGTGTCTGGTCTTTGACCCAGGTCATTAGAAGTTTCTCCACATCTATATAGGCCCTTCTCAAATTTTGTTAGTCTGTTTGCCTACAACGAGGCAGATCCTTTAATAGATTCTGTCACTTGGTTCTAGTTCTTCATGATCACAGCTGTGGTGGAATGGAACAAGCCTGACTGACGGGCAGTAACATCACTAATTCTCCACATTTGTAGTCCCTAATCATTTTTTATTTCATTTTCAGGTCATTCACTCAATGTGGCCTCTTACTAGCAACATTAGCAGTGGATTTTGTATGCTTAGGGGCCATTACAAACAAAACAAGAGATCAAATACAAGAGAAAAGAATGCAATCAAGAGATGCAGTAAACAGGAGATATATGAGGCAGCTGCTAACATAACAGGGCATACTGTTTCACAGCAAACTTGTTTTTTGCAAGTGTAGAAAAAGTATAGTATATAGTCAATATAAAAACTGGTAACATTTATTATTTTTATCAAGTGTTACATACTGTACATAATTGTATATGCCATATTTTTATATGACTGGCAGGGCAATAGGTTGTTTACACCAGCATCATCACAAACTCAAGAGTAATGCCTTGTGCTATAACTTTAAATAGCTACAACATCACTAGGCAGTAGGAATTTTTCAGCTCCATTTTAATCTTATGGGGCCACCATCCTGTGTGTGGTGTGTCACTGACCAATAACATCGTTATGTGGCATATGTCTGTATGTAGAACATTCCATCAAAAACAGCAGAATACACATTTTTTCAGGAGCACTTGGAATGTTTTTCAGGATAGATCGCATGTTAGGCCACAGAAAAGCCTCAATAAACTCAAAAAGATTGGAATCATATCAAGCTTCTTTTCCAACCACTAAGGTATGAAACTAGAAATTAATTACAGAAGAAAACTGAAAAAAACACAAATACATGGAGGCTAAACAACATGGTACCAAACAATCAATGGGTCAAAAGAGAAATAAATGAGGAAACAACACCATGAGATGAATGAAAATGAAAACACAGTGTTCCAAAATCTATAGGACATAGCAAAAACAGCTACAAGAAGGAAGTTTATAGCAATACAGGCCTACCTCAAGAAACAAGAAAAACCTCAAATAAACAATATAACTTTACACCTAAAGGCACTGGAAAAAGAAGAACAAACAAAGCCCAAAATCAATATAAGAAGGAGAATAATTAAGATCAGAGCAAAATAAATGCAATGACTAAAAAAAAATAAGAGAAAAGATCAATGAAATTAGTAGTTGATTCTTTGAAAAGATACACAAAATTGACTCACATGTAAATTCTATCAGACATTTAAACAAGAGTTAGTAACTATTCTTCTCAAACTATTTCAAAAAAATGAAGAGAAAGGAAAGCTTCCAAGCTCATTCCATGAGGCCAGTATTATCCTGATACCAAACCAGATAAAGAAACTACCAAAAAATAATAATCCTGCTGAACACAGATGTAAAAATCCTCAAAAAATGTATCAGTAGAACTTTAGCTCCCCTGTCTGAACACTAGACATTTCAAGTACTTAGTAAGTACATGTACCTAGTGGTTATTCCACTGGACAGTGTTAGAGATATAGGGCATTTTCATCATCATAAAACTTTCTATTAGAGCTTCTCTAGAAGTTGAAATTAAATTTTAAGCTTAACCCTGGCTGGGTGGCTCATATGCGGCATTGCCCCGTACTCCAAAAAGCTGTGGGTTCCTTACCATGTCAGGGTACATACCTAGGTTGTGGGTTCAGTCCCTGGTTAGGGCACAGGAGGCAACTGATCAATGTTTCTCTCACATTGATGTTCCTCTCGCTCTCCTTTCCTCCTTCCCCCTCTCTCTAAAATCAATGCACATATCCTCAGATGAGGGTTAAAAAAGAGAGAAAGAGAGAGAGAGAGAAGCCAAAAAACTACCCCAAAAAAACTATTAGAACTAATAAAAGAATTTATTAAATTTACAGGATTTTAAATTAATACACATAATCTGTTACATTTCTATATACTAATGACAAATACCAGGAAGAGAAATTAAGAAAACAATGCCATTTATAATTGCAGCAAAAAAAAAAGGAATAAAACCAAGGAAGTGAAAGATCTGTACTCTAAAAACTATCAATGATTAAAGATATTAAAGTTTACACAAATAAATGAAAAGATATACTGTGCTCATGAATGGTAAAAATTAATGTTATTAAAATGTCCATACTGCCCAAAACTGTCTACAGATTCAATGCAATCCCGATCAAAATAGTAAGGCATTTTTCACAGAACCAAAGCAAATAACCCTGAAATTAATATGGAGCCACAAAAGACCCCAAATAGCCAAAACAATATTGAGAGGGGGAAAAAATGGTTGAATCACACTTGCTCATTTTCAACTATACCACCAGCTATAGTAATAAAAAAAGTATGGTACTGGCACAAAAAAAAAAGTTCCATTGTTTTTAAATATCATGCACATTAATGGACATTTTAAAAATGTTTTAGGAGGCCTTATAACCTCGGACAGACAGAAGAATCAGCTTCAGCACAATCTGTCTGCACCTGCACAACAGCACACAAGACATGGTGGGCAGAGTGACCCTCAGTCAACTAGCTTAGGTGGGAAGGACCCACCAAAGAAAGACCCAACAACAATCAAAACCCAATTACATCCAGAGAACCAACATAAATGGCATAAAGGGCATCCCAAGAGGATCAAGTTCAGGTGATCCAGGAGACTACACCACCAAATCTCACAGGCTTCCTACCATAGAAGTTCACAAAAAACTTCTTTTTTCATAAAGAACACTTCCTTTTTCTTTTCTGTATTGTTGTTCTATTACAGTTGTCCCAATTTCCCCCCATTACTTTCACCTGCCCTGCCCAGCCCCCACCATTGGCTCCCATAATCAATCCCCACCCTATTGTCCATGTCCATGGGTCATTTATACCTGTTCCTTGACCAGACCCTTCCTCTTCTTTCCCCCCTTATCCCCTCTGGTAGCAGTCAGTCTGTTTCATGTGTCCATGCCTCTGGATCTATTTTGCTATCTTTTTGTTTTGTTCATTAGGTTCCTCTTATAGATGAGATCATATGGTATTTGTCTTTTGCCACCTGTCTTTTGTCTTATTTCACTTAGCATAATGCACTCCAATTCCATCCATGCTGTTGCAAAAGAGCAGAGTTCTTTCTTTCTGCTGTGTAGTATTCCATTGTGTAAATGCACCAGTTTTTTGATCTACTCATCTACTAATGGGCACTTTAAGTCTTTATCCATATTGAGTTTATTCTGGTATATGGTGTAAGCTGGTGTTCTAGCTTTCTTTTTTTTTTTTGCATGTATCATTCCAGTTCTTCCAAAACCATTTGTTGAAGAGGCTATTTTTTACTGCATTTTAAGCCCCTGTCCCCTTTGTCAAAAATGAATTGATGATAGAGACATGGGTTTACTTCTAGGTTCTCTATTCTGTTCCATTGATCTATGTGTCTGTTCTTATGCCAGTAACAGACTGTTTTGACTATAGTGGCCTTGTAGTATAGTTTGATATAGGCTAGTGTGATCCTTCCTACTTTGTTCTTCTTTCTCAAGATTGCTGAGGCTATTCAGTTCCATATAAATTTTTGAAATATTTGTTCTAGATCTGTGAAATATGTCATTGGTATTTTAATAGGGATTGCATTGAATCTATAGATTACTTTGGGTAGTCTGGACATTTTAATGATGTTACTGCTTTGAATCCATAAACATGGTAGAAGTTTCCACTTATTTGTATCTTCCTTATTTCTTTCTTCAGTGTTGTGTAGCTTTCTGAGTACAGGCCTTTTACCTCCTTGGTTAAGTTTATTCCTAGTTTAAGGAATTAACTTAAACTAAGTATTAAGTTAAAGTAGGCCTGTACTCCTTAAATTAATCCTTAAATTAAGGATTTATTTTACTTGTTGCTTAGTAAATGGGATTTTTTCCTAGTTTGTCTTTCTGATATTTCATTACTGGTGTAAAAAAATGCCTTCAATTTCTGAATATTGACTTTGTATCCTGCTATTTTCCCCAATTCACCTATTAGATTGAGTAGTTTTTTGGTAGAGCATATAGGGCTTTCTATGTACACTGTCGTATCATCTGAAAATGAAGTTTTACTTCTTCCTTTACAATTTAGATGCCTTTTACTTCTTTTTCTTGTCTGATCACTGTGGCTATAACTTCCAATACTATGTTGAATAAAAGTGGTGAAAGCAGACACCGTTGTCTTGTTCCTGATCTTAGGGGGAAAGCTTTTCGTTTTTGCCCTTTGAGTCTAATGTTGGCTGTAGGTTTCTCATATATGGCCTTTACTATGTTGAGGTATTCTCCCTCTATTCCCACTGTGATGAGTGTTTTTATCATAAATGGGTGCTGTACTTTATCAAATGTTTTTTCAGCATCTATTGATATGATCATGTGATTTCTGTCTTTCATTTTGTTTGCGGTGTATTATGTTTATTGATTTGTGAATATTATGCCATCCTTTCATCCCTGGGATGAATCCCACTTGATCATGGTGTGTGATCTTTTTAAGATCACACACCATGACTGCTGGATCCAGTTTGCCAATATTTTGTTGAAGATTTTAGCGTCTATGTTCATCAGCAATATTGACTTGTAGCGGTCTTTCTTTTCTTGTGTCTATACCTGGTTTTGGAATTCGGGTAATACTGGCCTCATAAAAAGAGTCTGGGGGTCTTCCCTCTTCTTGAATTTTTTGAAATAGTTTGAGAAGGATAGGAGTTCCTCTTCCCTAAATTTTTGGTAAAATTCACCTGTGAAGCCATCCAGTCCAGGGCTTTTGTGTGCTGGGAGTTTTTTTATTACTGCTTCAATTTCACTAGTTGATATAGGTCTATTCAGGTTTTCTGCTTATTCTTGATTTAGTTTAGGGAGATTATATGTTTCTAAAAATTTGTCCATTTCACCCAGGTTGTCAAATTTCTTGGTATATAGTAGTTCACAGTAATTTCTTACAATCCTTTGTATTTCTGTGGTATTGGCTATAATTTCTCTTTTTCATTTCTGATTTTATTTATTTGGGTCCACTTTCTTTTTTTCCTGATGAGTCTGGTTAAAAGCTTGCTGATTTTGTTAATCTTTTCAAAAACTAGCTCTGGGATTTATTGGTCCTTTGAATTGTTGTTTTAGTCTCTATGCCATTTAATTCTGCTATGATCTTCACCCCAAAGAAGCAAAACGCACATTATTTTCAAATGCACATGGAACATTTTCAAAGATAGCCATCACGGTAGGACACAAAACAAGCCTCAACATATTCAAGAAAACTGAAATCATATCAAGCATCTTCTCAGACCACAATGCCTTAAAATTAGAAAACAACCTCAATGAAAAAAGCTCAAAAACTTTCCAATTCATTGAGACTGAACAACATGCTATTAAATAATGAATGGGTTAACAATGAAATTAAGGAAGAAATCAATATATTTCTGGAAACAAATAAAAAAACACACAACAGCCCAATACCTATGGGACAAAGTAAAGGCAGTTCTATGAGGAAACTTCATAGCAATACAAACCTACCTAAAGAAGATAGAAACATCTCAAATTAACCATTTAACTTTACATCTACAAGAACTACAGAGACAACAACAAACAAAGCCCAGAGCAAGTAGAAGGACAGAAATAGTCATAAGAACCATTTTCAAACTGGGCATAAATTATTTAAGGGTAATTCTCATCATGTAGATATAATCAGCATTATTTATATGATTTACATTTGTTTTACTTCAAATCCTAAATTTATACTACTTTGCTAGAATGAAATATTAATGCTATTAGTTTAAATATCATGAATTTTTAAATAAAATGTTAAAATAATATTTATTCATCAACCTTGGACCACCATAATATTTTAGATCACTGGTTAAATATCTAAATTTTTATCACATGTTATACCTAATACCGATCAGTAACAGCTGGCATTTGGCTATAATCACAGTCTAAAAATACAGGTTTTTATTTACTTCTTCATAATTCAGAAAAATACGTAAGAGTAAATATAAATCTGACATTTAAAATCCCAATTCTCCCAGCATGTGCTTAAACCCATCTTGCTGCACAAGCCAACCTTTGACCCCCAACTATTCCCAGGACAGTGTTGGCTCAGATCACCATGGAGGTGACAGATGGGGTATGCAACTATGGAGGATGCTGGGTATTTCATTTTTGTTAGAGAAGGAAACTGTGGGGAAAATATGCTTAATCTATCGTATTTTCAGCATGGTGTCACCTATAAATACTAATTTATAAACACAAAACTTACCAAGAATTTTAGCTGCATGAGAAAATGAAATAAAGTAATTCAAAAATAAAAAATGGAATTTCTACTATCTTCTTTCCTCAGAACAGTGAAAAAAATTCAAAGGATTTAAAATTTCATCCCATCCCAGTGGTTTCAGAGGTAAGAAAACACATCAAACTCCCATTTAAATCATGGGGTTACAAGAGTAGAAATTACAAGTTAAAGTGCCACAGCACTAAAAACAAAAATAGTCACTGTTTACAAGACAGAACATATTTCCAAATCACTCAAAATACACTGCACTTAGAATACTGTAAATTCTCCAAATTTTTACCTTTCTGAGATCTGTAACCACTTTGTGAAACAGAGAACGTGTATATGTGATTGCTCCCCACTTACTTAAGGGTCAAGAGGAAAGAAGGAAGAAACTGTGAGCTCTTCAAGGATGATGGCTTTTCTTATTGGAATAAAGCAAATAAAACTGATTCACTGATAATGCATTTAATTTCCCTCTCAGCAATTAAACTGTGTATCTATGCTTAACGAGAATGGTATAAACAGGACAGGCATGTGGCAAATCAGAAATTTTTCTTTTTTGATCTTAAGCTACATGGATTTCCAAAGTGCAAAAAATAGTAGGTAGGACTTCACCTGGATCCTCTGGCTCCTTCCTTGAATCACACAGCAATTCACCTCCTTTATCTCTTCCTACCCCTGAGTGAGAGTGCATAGCCTTCTGCCCTCTGGATGCTTTGTACCCACTTCCTTGGGTCTTAACTGAGGCTCAAGTTTTATGATCAATGAGAGCTGGGGACATAGCCGTCAAACCTTCCTCATTTTGAATTCTCCTAGGAGACCCTTAAACTGATTCTTTGAAGTTTGTTATAGGAGAGAAGCTGTGAGGGTAGAATGAGGTTTCCACTTAACTTCCCTTTTCATATAACTGAACAGGATCAGGCCTCAGGTCAAAGACTGATGGATTTCTCCATGTCTGGAAGAGCCCTTTTCCCCTCCTGGCCTCTCGGTTTATATACACCTACCTGTCTCTCTAGGCCCAGCCCAATCCCACATAAGCACACAAAGCCTTCACTAATAACTGCAGCTTCCTCTGGTAAAGCTGGTCTTTCTTTTAAACACTGGCACCATGCTATAGCCTTTATTACATAATTTTAGATTGTTCATTGTTATTTTCTAGGAGTTAGTTGTGTTTCTCCCCAACTAGATTCTGAGCAATGTGAAGGCTTAGAATCTTGTACTTGTCTCATAGTTGTCCCCTAGGGGGCCTACAGTGTCAAACTCAATACATATGCTGATGGGATGCTGAATAAATACCTCCTGGGTATTTATTACCCATGACTCATTATTACCTAATTTCACCTGTTAAGAAGGAGAATAAGTGGGTAATGTGCTGGCGTTTCTTCATCTTATTCTGCTTTTCTTGGTGAGAAAAAAAAAGAGATCTGGCATTCACTGAGTTTAAAGAATTCTATCAAGAACTATTTAGCATTATCTCACAACACTCTGAAAGGATTCCATGCTTCCTAACTAGACCAGAGAATTCCACATTGTGAAAATACCATTTTTCTTTCCCTGTGAAGTGCTTCTTTCTACATTTGAGTGCATTAACCATGTTTAATTACAATGAAAATTTACAAGACAAAATTGATGTGCTTGGCTGAATTATTCACATTATAAAAGGTAGAGCAAGATAGGTCACAGTGTGAGTCAAAATTGAATATATTGGCTTAGCCAAAGAGTCCGTTTAGTTTTTTCATAAAATAAAGGACAATTTTTTTTCATTTTCACCAATAAGTTTATTGATTTGGATATTTTGAGAATGTCAGCTATCTTCTGCTATTGGCTTCAGGTGGATAGAAGACAGGAATGCGGCTAAACATCTTCCAGTGCATAAGAGAGCTCCACACCAAAGAATTATTTAGCCAAAATGTCAATAGTACCAAGAAAGTTTGCAAACCGTTTTTGACACATTTGATCAGTCGCAGCACCTTCTCCATACACTGCACAGATCTTATCTTGCGTTTCAGTTGTGTTTTTACCTTTCTTGAAATAATAAGGCATAATATGCCAAAAATGCTGCACATCTTCTTCCATCTTCAATATTAAAATGGCTGCACAAAATTTCACCAATTTTGATGTTTTTTCAAATGTATGCTGATATGACAGCTGTCACAATGCAATCTAACAAAACTGTTTCAAATGAAGTTAAAAACAACTAAGTACTACTAGAGCCATCATGTGGAAAAAACCAAATGAACTTTTTGACCAACCCCGTACTTAGTTCTACTTTTTGTTCTGGCTGTCCAAAAATGAATGTGACTTCTAGAGAAAGTACCTCTGAGTTCTTCTAGTGCTTTCATTTCTGACATCTATATCAGAAGGTGATAGATATGTGTTATGCAGTACATCTCTAGGAGAAAAGAAAAATTATTCCCTCAATATCAGGTAGTATTCTTTGTCCAGAGTACCAAACACAGCAAAGAAAGGGAATTCCAACCCAAAGGCAAACTTAAAGGCCGCCATCCAGGCTTGGGGTTAGTTGACTGCTTATCCTCAACCACAACTTCACCTTTTATACCATCAAACCAGGACATTCAGAAAAAATCCAAAGGAGCCAAAATTTGTTGTTTTTCTTCAAACCTGAATTCTAGTGGCACTTTTGTTTGGGTGTTGGAACAACACTAAAATTTAGCACAGTTTACCTTTGAGTCATCCAATCTTTATTTTGGTTCCTGTCCATTAAATAAAACTGACTCTTAACCACCTGGCAATATGGATTTGGAAAGAACAGCAGTACACCACTTTCTTAGCCCAGCTGGCTGGAGCATGGCGTTCACGAGGTCCAGCTCTCATGTCTGACCTTCAGGCAAACAAGACTCTCCTGCTCCATGCCAGAACCCATTTGGACCTATCAATTGTGCTGTTTCTTGGTCAATGACTACACGTTTAATGCTAACCTGCCATTGTCCATCAAATAAGGCAAGTCAGTAAGAATGCTGAGAAACTGGCGGAGAGGTATAACTCAAAATAAATATCCTACTGAAGGTGAACATCAATCTCATCATCCTCATTCTCATCGTTGAAACAAACACAGTACTATAAGCCAGGGATCTTGCTAAGGACTCTCTGCACTTTCTTTTATTTATCTTTATTTAAAACCTTATGAAGGAGGTCCTATAATTAGCTATTCTTTCCAGATAAGCAAGCTAAGATTTAGAGAGATAAACTAGTTTGATTTAGGTAGTATAGCTAATAAGTATTACATCAGAATCTAAAGGAAGCCTGATTACAGAAGCTGACATACTTCATATAATTCATATTAATCCTTTTTACTCAAGAGAATCAGCACTACTAAATAAGTATATTACCATAATCTATAATTTGAATAGATAGCACCTGATGATAAATATCTATAGGTCACAAATATCTATACAAGAAATCTGCATAAGTGTGATATACAATTTGTTCTATAAACAATATAAATGCAAACATTCTTAGAGCTAAGAGGGTAAATATTTTTAAGAACTCTAATATATAGAACTGTCACAATGTAAATACTTAGAAATAGCACAAACACCAATCAAAGCTAGAGTCCATGCGCCAGCCATGTGAGAGGAAGAAAGGGTGAGATGCTGGAGCAAGAATATGTCACCACAGTCATGTCCCTAGGGAGCCTGGTGTACCACTGTGAGGGGCACGGAGACAGATCCATGACTTCTCCAAAGCTGGCAGTAAATAATAGATCTGAGGCTATATTATACCAAGGCACCAACCTCCCCAAATGCAGAGGGAGGCTGGGAGAGTTTTGGAAGGAGACTGGTGGCCAACATTGAGAACACATGCCTATTAGCTTGCTGGGCCTAATGGAGTAGAGCAGCAGAGATTGGCCTCATCTGGAAACAAATATTAAAGTGGCTTTGAACAATGCTATACCTGGGCCCCTTCCCACCCCACCAGCCTTGTGCTCATTATGTACTTAAAATACATAAAGATTACATATATATTTTTATGTTATTAAGAGTGCTTAGAGATAGTGGAAGTCCCTAATTACAGCTAAAAGAGATGTCTGTCTTTTGCCAGAGAGTGTGTTCTATCAATTAAATGGGTTAATAGGCCATTTTTCCCCACTGTGGGGAAAGAAGAGCCCCTGTGACCCTCTATTGATTAAGACTGCTGTGGAATACTATTTGCGATCGCATTGCATAATGGAAATCAGGAGGTAGCTGTCATGGTTTCTGAAGACAAATTGCTGGTAGCTGAGACAAATCATAGCCTCTTTCATCTCTCACTGTTCTCAGTTCCCAGTTAATGTGGATCTTACAGTCTAGGTTTCTTAAATCAGTCTGCTCTACTGACACAGGTAGTAAAAATGAGTAAAAATGGTAATCTGAGTGACCCTGCTTTAGAAATTGTGTTCAAGTAACCACTACGGTGACCATTACTCCTGAGCCATGCATTATTTAGTAAGAAACACAACCTCCAAAAGGGCACACAATTAAAAATAGATCCATACAGCAGCTGCTGTGATTATGACCAATACAAACAGAAATCCAACCAGGCACAAGTCAAAAGAAAAAGGACCGCTGCCAGACAGAATATTGTTCAATCCCATTTTTGTTTTGTGTCCTTTGACTTGCTAAGTCAGCCAGCAAGTGATGTGGAGGGAGCAGTGGTTCTCAAAGTCTGCCAAAGAGCGGCATCGGCGTCACCTGGGAACTGTCAGAAATGCCAAGTCTCAGATCCCAACCAGACCTACTGACTCAGAAACTCTGAAGGTGAGCTCAGCCATCTGTGTTTTCACAAGCCCCCTGGGTGATTCTGAGGCATACTGAAGTTTGAGAACTCCTGGGCAGAAGCCAGGGGGCAACCTTCAGAGAGTAAGTCCTCCTAGCCAGGTACCACCTTTGGTTGTGGGAGGTGGGGAGAAACTATCTTCAGAAGACTCTGGGAAGAAACCTGTCCTGAAACTAAATAAAACCACTGCAATCTTCAGTTTTCTGTAAACCTAAAACTTTCTCTAAAAAAAATAAAGTCTACAAAATATTTTTTAAACCATTGCAATCATTTGGGTGAATGAGTAGAAAGAAGGGCACAGGATTTTCCTTATGCAAACTTATTTTTTTATTTACCTATACCCTGAATTGCTCTAGAAAGGTTTTCAGACAACTTCTTAAGCAAAATATAGCATCCAGTCACAAGTCATTCTCTTGGAAAGACTCCTCACTACTTTCAAAACAACCTCATTATTTTAAAAACCCAAAAGATAGGCATTAGTTACTAAGTAAGTTCTTAAGATGTCTCCACTACTCACACCTTTTGAAGGAAAAGTAAGAAAGATTCTATTTAAATTCACCAAGTTAAAAATCTGCCCCTGCTCCACTCAACGAGAGTCACAATGCCCCTTGACCAATCTGAGCATATGATCACTACACTGATTCTGAGTTACGACATGTCATGAAGAACCACAGCCTGTGACGTGTGCCTGTGTCATGAGTCAGCCTTGCAGCAAGTGTTTTTGGTAATTATAATATTTAATTCAACCCCTTTGCTGGCCCAAGAAGGGGATCTATGATACCAAAATTCACCCTAGAGCCAATAGTGTTTGAATGAGCCTCTAGCATTGTTTCAACTTTTTTTAAATAATAAATGATCTTAAAAAATGAAAGGGAAGGAATCTATCAGTAGGAGATTTATTAAATAAATTAAGGTCTATTCATATAATTAAAAATCAAGCAGCTGTTTAAAAATTAAGTTTTATAGTTCTCAATCCTGGACAAGTATTTGAATCACCTAGTCATTATTTAAAATATACCAATGACAGAGCTCCATCCCATTTTCAATGGTGTTGGATAGGGTTTGGGCATCTACATTTTTTTAAAACTATCCATGTGATGCTAATGTGCCTCCAGGGTGAATTACTGAGGGAGATTTATATTAACCAACATAGAAATCTCTCCCAGATATATTATCACATGAAAAATAAAGTCATAAGATACATATCTATGAATAAAATTCTGTTTGAGTATGTGTGTAATTATATTAAAAGATATGTATATTTGGATATGTGTATTCTATTTTATACTGTTTATTTATTCATTGCTTATTATTTTCAAAATGAAAGTATCTCTTTTACTTAATTTTTAATTTTAAAAATGTGTTTAGAGAAAATGTGAATTGGTTTAAAAAGTGAAGAAACACATGAAAATGGGAATTATACCATGTCTCCTTTTTCCCCTTGTCCCTCCTTCTGATCTTTTTTCTCAGAGAGTATAAAAGTAAAATACACAAAATTCCAGTTTTGCCCTACCTACCAAACACCTATTATTTCCAATATTTGGGGTTGGGGTGAGGGAAGGCATGGAGATGGAGGGGATAGAGAAATATGCTTCATCCATTCATTCATTCATTCATTTGGCAAATATTTTGTTGGGTTCCCAGACAGGTCCGTGCTAAGGCTGGAAATACAACAACAAACAAGATACATATGTCTTCATGGATATCATAGACATCATCCTGCCCTTGTGAAGTTTTGTTACATTAACAAAGAAACTTAATCTATCAAGAGAAGGGAGGAAAGACTTCCCAAAGTAGAGATGGACATTTATTCTGGAGATAACAGTAGCCATTGTTAGAGTTACAAGAAGGGGAGTGACTTTACCAAGCCTGCTTTACAAAGTGAAATTGGAACTTGTTATAGTAGCAAAGAATTGACTGAAGGAGTCTATCTTTTAATTTTCCATGTATCTATTTGCCATTTAACAAGGTTTAACATCAAATGTTACCTCCTGCTGAGTTTATTGACTGGACTCATTTATCTGTCCATCTAACTAGATGAGCCTGGATATGGCATATTTACTTTTTCAGAGTTTACAGTTAATAAAATTAGTATGCAGTAAATAACTCACAAAATGATTGGCTTTATGCAAGTGGTTGCTACAACTAGTAGAATCTCTTAGAAGAAAATATATCTTTGTAAACATAGCCAGGTAGGCAAAGGCTTCCAAGGTAATGGGATGCCTCCCAGTGCTTCATTTACTTACAGGGAGGGCAATTTTAGCTATTTATAACTAGGACCCTTCCACATGGGAAGAAATTATCTAGCCCACCCACAGGTGGATTTCTATTTAAGAGTCTCATTTGATTGCTTTGGGAAGTATATACTACAGATTATATAACCCCTATCCTTCAAGAGTAGAAAATTAACTCTCTGGGTAAAGTTGACCAGAAAAACATGAGAGAAATTATACCTGATACTGTCCTTTTATAACCTCAATGCATCTATGTGGACATTAATGGGCATCACATCCAAGCATCAATGTGCTATTTTTAACGTGGAATTTTCAATCTTTGCACAAACTAAGATTAGTGTTTTGAGGAACAGATTTGCTCTAATTTAAAGGAGAGGAGTGGAAATGTTCTAGAAAATGGAAAAAACTCTGAGCTGCTTATAAAACATATGCAAATTCCTTGAAACTGCCTTATCAAATCAATTTAAATTATGGGCTTTCCAGTCAACATTTCCAAAAAGCCCACTCAGACTTTTCTTAATTTTTTTCAAACTGCACAATCTCAGAGAGCTGGACTCTCTTTTTTCTTCAGTGTTTCTGCTGCACAGGAGCCACCACACTGGCATTTTCACCTTAATGTAGGATGGAGCAGTTCTGGGTTTGCTGTTCTGCAGTTACATGTCACATTATCATAACTGATACTACTATTATCGAAAACCATTAATTTGCTACAGAGATTAAACAATCACCTCTGCCCCCATGTTAACCCATACATAAAAGAGTGTGTGTGTGTGTGTGTGTGTGTGTGTGTGTGTGTGTGTTTTAAGACACAGTTGTGCTTCTAAAAGGTTCAGTTCATTAAAGTCTTGTTCTGTAACTCTCAAACTTGTTTTCACTCCCAACTCACCTAAGAAATATGAGACACATCAATCATTAAAATGGTCCCTAGGGAGGAGGTTGGGGAGCATGCACTTACTCACTGGGTCCTGTCATTGGAGAAGCCTGAGGTAGTTTGATATGCCAACACACACCAGCCCTGGGCCATGAGGAGAGCATTCAGTGTCCTATGGGCCCAGACCACAAGGCAGCTTCTGCCCCCATGTGGTGTCTGGATCTAGCCCCTGTGCATCTGTCCTCTGAAGTGAAAAGGGCCGGTGTTTTTCATTTGCCTCTGAGCTTTGATTGGAAGAGAAACAATGATCGGACAATCTCTCTCCCCTCTAGCAGGACCAGCTTCAGAGGACTTGGCCCCCCATGAGGCTAAGTCTCTGGGAGACTAAATGAACTTCCCGACGGATGCCCGAGTCTGCTTTACAAAGACAAATCATTTCATTCCACATCCTACGGGAAATAGAATCCTCCTCTGACTTAAAGATAGACATACTATATGCAGATGACTGATAACACAGTTCCTTTCCGGAAACCAGACTTCAATTAAGAGAACAGAGAGAGATACAAGGGCAGGCTGCCACAGGAGGGGCAAGAAGGATGAGGAGGACGGGGAGGCCTGGAAGACTTTGTCTCCTTCACAGTTTAGCCCACACTAAATCACTACATAGCTTTAGCAGGATTGTCTAAAAAAAGAGAACTGAGAAATTTGGAGATTACTTCAAATTTTAGCCCAAATATTTTCTATAAGTTTTAAACAGATCCCAACTACATTCTAGAAACCCCAACTAACATTTATTCCTAAGCAGAACTGTGAGTAAATTCATTAGTCAAGACCTTGCTTACATCCCTTATAGTCAAGGTTAATATTTGCGTGTTTTCAAACCAAGCTGCTCTACCTTCTTTAACTTCATTAACACAGGAATAAGTGGCAATATACTGATATCTATGTGTCCTTTTAGATTCTGTGGGTCTTGTGTTGTCCTGGAGGAGCCCAAGCTGTCCAAAATGTTGATCTTTACACAAGTCATAGTATTTGACATAATCAGATTATTTTTTGAAATAGAACTATAAACTAATCCCAATGTGTTAATTTGCTAAATATAACTTTAATAGCTATTCTAATATTACATGTCAGTCCTAGTATATATGTGTTTAAACAGGATATATTCATACATAAGTGGAAACATTTTCTAAATCTAAGAGTGACTATCATCATTTCCTAATTAATATTATTGTGAAGTGTTGTCTGGAGGTCTCATATAAATCATCAAAGTAAGTTACAGTAGTACAACAGTCAGTTGTAATTATCAAACTCACATCACATGGTTCCAGGCTGAGCACCTATATATTCTCTTCTTTACTTTTGAAAGATACAAATTTTTCAAGCCCCAGTAATCTAATTAACAAACACGTGTGCTTCTATAAATTAAATGCTCAATCCATGTCAGGCTGCTGGTTTTAGCCATGACATTTACCAGAACCAATGTCCCCTTCAGGCTACAAGTCATTCACTCTTTGTACTTTGGTCAAGGGTAGCAAGAGCAGCCCCTGTTTGTGCTGACCAATGTCTTGGGAATTGGCCTGGAGCATTAGACTCTTCCTAAAGAGTTCATGGTATTTCTCCCACCTGGTTAGATTAGGCCCCTCCAGAATTACCCAAAGAGTAAGGAGAGAATTGGCCAGTCAATGAGGGAAGAACAGAGCAGAAACAAGCCAAGTCCAAACTGCATAAAAACAAAATCCACCTTTCAGGTGGCCCAAGAAGGTTCCCAGGTTCGCTTTGGTAGTCCAAGGAGGCAAAGGATGTGGCCAGATCCTGGTGGAACCCCTCACCTGCATTTTCTCATTAAACCATCCAACAACCTAACACAATATTAATATCACCATTTCACAGATAAGCTGATTCTGTGGCACAATTAATGTAAACAGGCTGTAAGAATCTCAAATAAGCATTTATCACTTCCACCCCATTGCTCAATTCCTTGCCTAATGTGGCACCAGACCACAGG
The DNA here is from genome assembly GCF_019186645.2 of Phyllostomus hastatus. Classification (NCBI taxonomy): domain Eukaryota; kingdom Metazoa; phylum Chordata; class Mammalia; order Chiroptera; family Phyllostomidae; genus Phyllostomus; species Phyllostomus hastatus. The sequence goes on along the minus strand of NW_025334006.1, from coordinate 11,390,454 downwards.
AAGGAGACAGGATTCCGGGTAATTTTGCTGAGATAGACAGGAACCAGAATTAATGTATGAGGGGAGGGTAGCAGAAGGAGGACAGATCTTCATGAAGGTTTTTCTCTTCTCTAAAAGTGAGTGTTTCTGGACCACAGTTGCTGAGTTAATAACAGAAAGAGACTTTGGAGAAGTCACAAGAGGAGATCAAGTGAGAAGAAAATGAAGAGAAGGGGAGGGGAGCGGAGGAGAGGGGAGAATTGGGAAATTATTAACAACTTGCTAGTTTCCCTTGAAAGTTTACAGAGATGAAGAATTAGAGCACCCTTGGCTGCCTGTTTTAATCAGTGTCCTTTTCACTGCATGGGGTGCTTCCTAATGTCCTGCTCAAATGTCTCTGGAATTCCCTAAAGCCTGTTTGTGCCTTCTTCAGGACTCCTTAGACACAGAGAGCTGCTTCTGCTCAGCAGCATGCTCATTTGAGAAAATTTCATCGATCTGAAAATAGTCATTAAGCTGCCACTTAGCATTCTCTTCTCCAAACTAAGACATTCATACAGAAGCTGGAAAGCCACTTGGGGTGAGGGGGTAGGTTACAGACAGGATTCCAGCATATGAAGTGAGCCAGATTACATGGCTTTCTAAGATAGCTTCCGAACAAGAAAGCCTGTGATTCAATTCCTTTTATCTTTATTGTAAACTAAGTTTTTCCATTACTTTGCTCATTTTTGTCAGTAGATCTGCCACTTGTCTAACTTCTCCATATTCTTTTAATATTTTTAAATCTAATATGCATAGGAGCAGTTTCTCAATACAAAACAAAGCCTCATTGGGTCAGAATAAGTTGGAAAAGGCATGTCCCACTGAGTAAGAAATCAGAGCGAAAAGTATTTTCAATTAAAAAATTAACATTACAAAACACTATGTAATGGATATTAACAAATAAAATAAGAGAGTTAATGAAAGATGACAAGTGACAGTAACTATTTTTATGGCACTTTATACTTTCAAATTGTTGTTACTTACATCATTTTATTTTGCCATTTTATCATATGGTAATAGATCATCTGAATAGACATCTAAATCAAAAAGTCTTGAATTATCCTGCTAAATTTGAACTTTTAACTCAATAAGAATTATATATAATTATTCTAAGTCTGCATCAGAGCAGTCTGAATTAATGAGGTTCTGCTCTATTGTAGCTATAATAAACCTGACAATTTTATGGCCATCTTATATCCCAGAGTGTCACTCCCATCTGCACATTAGTCACTAATATTGTTTCTTCACACAGGAACTTTTGTCATAACAGAGCATCCCACTTTAAAAAAGTTTCATCAAGTAAATTATACCTCAAATACAAGAGAAATGTTTTCTATGATAAATGTGCAAAGAGTTCATTCTACTCTCTAAAAATACTTGCTTTGACTTAAAATGAGCCTCAGCAAAAACGAAAAAGGATTCATGGGCATGGACAACAGTGTTGGGATTGCTTGGGGGAGAGAATATAAGGGAGTGAATGTTAATGGAAAAAATATAATAAAGACTATATATTTAAAAAAATAAAATGAGCATCAATAAAGAGCATATTGTAAGATGTTGAGAATCAACATGTCACAGGTATTATTATGTTTCTGTTTGTTCAGAAAAAAAAACAAAAACAATCCAATTAATTGTAAATAATGGAACTAAATTAACTCATGGAGAAGCCCGACACAGAATACCCTCTTTGAGAAACATGGTGACCCTGAGGGTCTATGAGCATCTTCACCATCTTTACTTTCTTCTTAAACCTGCAGTTAGAATCATAGCAATTTATTATCCTTTCACAATGGTCAGAAAGACAGTGTCTTTACCCACCTTAAAAAGTCTTAAAATGTTAGCAACCATGATGGACACGGAGCTGGCTGCAGCACCGATGACTCCAGAAATCTTGTCAGGCTTGGTAAAAATGGGTGGGTCTCCATTAGCACACTTCACGTCAGAAGCATCTTTCTCTATCAACGCCTGCACAAATGTTAAGGACTGCTCCAGAGCGTAGGTGTCCCTGGAGCACGTATCAAGGATCCGGACACCCAGAGTGATATTGGAGAGGAGATCAGGGTCCTTATTAATCTGGTCGATTGCATAAAGCATGGCCTCCAGTCTGTGGATCCCCTTTTCTTTCTTCAGCTCCCCACAAGGCACCCCTCTTTCTCCCTTTGCATGAACAGGGAAGAGACCCCCCAGAATGATGTCCCCATCCACTCGTATGGAATGGGCATACTCCTGGCTGTGAGTTCTTTGCATCATTGTGAGGATCCAGTAGAACTTGGCAGTCAGGAGGAAGAAACAAGGGCAGGAGGCTGATCTCTTTCCTTCGCATACCATTTTCTCCACAGGTGGTGTTGCAATCCAAGACCCAAAGTTTATTCTTGCCACAGAAGGGGGACCACCTGAGGCTGCACCTTCTGGAGGCTACCATCAGGGCCCATGGGGAAAAGGCTCTGTGGGTTTCAGCAAGTTTTCTTGATTTGAATGTCACAGTGAGTTTCCATCAGACCCCTAAGGTTCAATTTTATTTCCATATAAAGTCAACTTGCCTGGAATGGTGCAAAAATTAGAGTAACAGCTGAGGTTCTGATGTTGGGATGAGGTCAATCATTCATGTCCTTGAAGTCAGCGCTGCAGCAGAATCATTCCTGGGGACAGGAAGAGGGAAACAAAAGGTTCAGTTCAATGGGTCTACATTTTTCATATCTGTAAGCCCTATTTGCACCAACCTTTTTATTTTTTTGGCTTAATTTCCCCTATTCAGCAGAAGCTAATTTTTTTTGTCCCCCTATGATTCTGAACACCTGGCTGCACTGCATCTAAACAGAGAGATTGATGACACTTTTGGAGCAAGGAAAACAGAAAAGTATCAGAAACTAGGTTGATTCTCCCAAGCCAGAAAGTATTTTTATTTACCAGTTTATTTCAATAAATCTAATTTCCATGAAGGTAAAAATCCTGTGATTGATGGCATTATTTCCTTCAAACCTGTTTTTACATTTTACAGCTGTCTGAATTTACCATTTACATTTTGTCCACAAAATCATAATGAAAGGTTATTTTCTGTGATGTATTGAACAAGCCAGTCATCTGTTAATGACATTTTTTGGTGCCTCAGATTTCCCAGTGGGAAAAAAAGTGATTATTCAATCACAAAAAAAAAATCAGAAACCCACCCAAGGAGTCCAAATGTATAAATTTTGTAGCTTGTAAAAAGATTTTACATAGAGTGTCAGCTATTTTGTATAAATTAGCTTATTGTTCCATGATGCCAAAACAAAGACTTGAACATTAAACATGTAGGGAGGGTGACATGTGAGGATATTCCTATTACCATTGTCAGAGTTTCCTACAAAATGTGTCCGAGTGGAAGCAATGGGTATGTTTACAGGTCTGAAGTAAAAACTCCTTGATCCTAGAACCACTAGAAGCAAATCATAGCTGGAGACCAATTGAAGAGCTTCTTCATTTTATCTGACTCAGTGGGGAAAGGAATTATTTCATCAAGGCGAGAGATAAGCTAGAGTGAAATGTCTACAAGAAAATCTATTTTTAAAAACGTTGATTCTAGGACCTTTGCTCTTAAAAAAATTCCATGAGATTCTTTCAAAGGACTTTTGAGAAGGTTTAACTGAACAAGAACCGATTTAACATAAGTGAATCTAATATCTGAAACACATAATCAAGAGAATAAACAGCATCAACTTATTTTGGTAGGATGGTTAATCTAATGTTCATCTCTAATCTATTTATATACATGTAGATTTGAAACCTGAAATTTTGACAATTTGCCTCCACCCTAGACAACCAACATCTGCTCGTATTTCCCATTCATTTGTTCAATTTCCAGTTCATAAAATTTTCATTCCCTCTTCCCTGTCCCAAAGGAAAGGATGGCGCCTCCCTAGAGGACAACTGAACACATGTCCAAGAGCCTTCTGAGAAATCTTTACTTTTTTTCACTTTCAGATTAGAACAGGGACTTGTCATAGCCCGTTGCCCTGGATTTCTGAGCAGACACTGGGAGAGGTACTCAGAAATACACCAATAACCCACCCTGCTGAGATCAGTCTATTCTGCCTACGACAAGCATTCCCTGCCTCCTGGCACATGCTAAGCCCTCAATTTCCTTTATTCTACCCCAATATACTTAGTCCTTTTCTGATTTTTCTCACACTTAATTCTCCTGGCAGCTGCCTTTCCTTCAGAAAAATTTGTGAGTCAACAACAGTCTGACCTCAGGCAATCAAAAAAAAAAAAACCACTTAGAAAGTCAACTTGACTTTCTGGATGAAACCATTTAAGTGATGGACACATAATTTGCACCACCCACCCATTAAGGGAAGTAGGATTATGTTTTACAATTTCACAAGGAAGACTGGTTATAAGACAGTAAAATCTCATTAACTATGACCACTAATTCAGAACTTAAGACCATGTCCACATGGCTGGGCTGACCCTTTGCATATCCTTTCTAACAGAGAACAGAATAAAGAGGTATTTTTCTGGAGAAAAGGAGGGAGCCCTATTGTTCTCCAAAGACCACTCTTTCATTTCACAGAGCCTCCTCCCAATTACGTAAAACATTTCAGAGAATAAATGGTTTTCAATTATAGACAAACATGAAAACTGTCCATCTGTTCATTATAAATCATCCTTACCTACTCATGTAACATTAACCTCATTCCATTGCTATGAGTCCTGGAAGAAATAAAATTGAGTTTCATTTCAAAGTATTCACGTTTACAATAATTTTTAGTCTCGTTAGCATCTCATAGGTCTGTTTAGAGCTTTAAGTTAGGGAAAGATTGGGAAATAAATAGTGAGGCAGGAATTACTTGTGTTCAATGGATGAATGTCCTTAAATGGAAAGCAAGTGTTTCATTTTGCTTATTATTTATTGGACAGCTCACTTGAGTTTTTGCTTAAGATCCCTCCTTTGCAACATAGAAGTAACGGCATATAACCTCTCTAAATAAAGCTTAGTTTTCATATCTGCAAAGGGGTGACAGAGCTTGCCAGAATACACAGTACCTGGCACAGGGTAAGTGCTCACTAAACAGGAGCTACCATCGCTAATCTAGTCTGCAACTCATTTCCCACCAAAGCAGAGCAGCTTTTTCCACATTCATCCTGTTGGTGAGGTGTTTACTGAATTCTGTCACTTTAAAATTAAAATCAGAGCTACATATAAAATATTGAAATACTGAGCTTATTTCACAATCTGATCCATTGTTATAAAAATTACAGACTCTTGACAGCTGGAAAGTTTAGTTTCCCTTTCCAATTCCAAGAAAACATACATATTTGGAAGTTTGCCAAAAAACTACATAAATTCAGTTTCATTGTATACTCTTAGGACACTGCCTAATCTTGCTCTAATGCAATTCTTATGAGCTTTAATCTAAACTCATCCTTCATTTCCCTTGCCCTAGGAGATATAGTGCCAAAAATATTGCTACATGGGATATCTGAACTTTTACTGCCTATATTTTCCTCTAGGACTTTTTTGGTGTCACAACTTATATTTAAGTCTTTTATCCATTTTGAGTTTATTCTGGTATATGATGTAAGCTGGTGGTCCAGTTTCATTCTTTTGCATGTACCCGTCCAGTTCTCCCAACACCACTTATTTAAGAGACTATTTTTACTCTGTTGTATGCTTGCACCCCCTTTGTCAAATATTAATTGACCATAGAGACATGGGGTTACTTCTGGGCTCTCTATTCTATTCTATTGATCTATGGATCTGTTCTTATGCCAGTACCAGGCTGTTTTGGTCCCAGTAGCCTTGTAGTATACTTTGATATCAGGTATTGCAATCCCTCCAACCTAACTCTTCTTTCTCAAGATTGCTGAGGCTATTCAGGTTCTTTATGGTTCCATATAAATTTTTGGAGTATTTGCTCTAGATCAGTGAAATACGCTATTGATATTTTAATAGGGAGTGCACTGAATCTATAGAATGCTTTGGGTAATATGGACATTTTAATGATGTTAATTCTTCTAATCCATGAATAGGGTCTATGCTTCCATTTATTTGTATCTTCCTCAATTTCTTTCTTCAGTGTTCTATAGTTTTCTGAGTACAGGTATTTTACCTCCTTGGTTAAATTTATTTCTAGGTACTTGATTTTTCTTCTTGCTATAGTAAATGGGTTTTTTTCCTAGTTTCTCTTTCTGATAGTTCATTGTTGGTGTACAAAAATGCCATCAATGTCTGAATATTGACTTTGTATCGAGATTCTTTTCCAAATTCACCTATTAGGTCCAGTAGTTTTATGTGGAAATGGGAATAAATCAAATTAAAAAGCTTCTGCACAGCTGAAGAAACCATCATCAAAATGAAGAGAGAACCAACCATACAGGAGAACATATTTGCCAATAATATATCGGACAAAGATTTGATATCCAAAATATATAAAGAACTCACATGACTCCACTCCAGGAAGACAAACAATCCAATTTAAAAATACACAAAGGACCTGAATAGACACTTCTCCAAGGGGGAGATACAGATGGCCCATAAACATATGAAAAGATGCTCTACATCATGAGCCATCAGAGAGATGCAAATTAAAACCACAATGAGATATCACCTCACACCTGTCAGAGTGGCTATTATTAATAAATCAACAAACAACAAGTGCTGGAAAGGTTGTGGAGAAAAAGGAACCCTAGTGCACTATTGATGGGAATGCAGACTGGTGCAATCACTGTGGAAAACAGTATGGAGAGACTTCCGGCCAAGGTGGAGGCATAGGTAGACACACTGTGCCCCCTTGCACAGCCAAAATAAGGACAACAACAATTTAAAAACAAAAAACAACCAGTACTGACAGAAAATTGAACTGTCTGGAAGTCCAACAACCACGGAGTTAAAGTAGACATATTCATCCAGACCAGCAAGATGAGCGAAGTCAGGGAGCCTAGATGGAGAGGGCTTGTGGCAGGGTGGCTGGCAGACCCAGCAAGGCAGTGGATTGTGGAGGGGCACGGTGCACAAGGCAGCTGGTGGACCGGGAGGTCCCACATCTGTGTGCAGATAAACCAGGCGAAACTGGGGAGCGAGATACCATGCAACCCAGGGTCCCAGTGTGGGGAAATAAAGCCTCAGAACACTGATTGAAAATACCTGTGGAGGTTGAGGTGCCAGGAGAAATTCCCAGCCTCACAGGAGAGTTCTTTGGAGAGACTCACAGGGTGTTAGACCGTACACAAACCCACCCATATGGGAATCAGCACCAGAAGGGCCCACTATGCTTGTGGAAAGCGCTGGAAGTGACTGAAATCCTTCAGAAAACGGAGCAAGTGCCATTGTTCCCTCTCGGACCCCTGCCCCACAGATAGCGTCAAACCCAGCCACGTGGGTTACCCCACCCCATGAACAGCTAAGGCTCCCCCCCTCACTACGTAACAGGCACATCAAGACAAAAAAAATGGTCCAAACAAAAGAGCAGATCAAAGCTCCAGAAAAAATAGAACTAAGCAATGAAGAGATAGCCAACTTATCAGATGCACAGTTCAAAACACTGGTAATCAGGATGCTCACAGAATTGGTTGAATTTGGTCACAAGTTTGATAAAAGAAAATGAAGGCTACACGAAGTGAAATAAAGGAAAATGTACATGGAACCAAGAGTGATGGGAAGGAAACTGGAACTTAAATCAATGGAGTGGACCAGAAGGAAGAAAGAAACATCCAATCAGAAAAGAATGAAGAAACAAGAATTCAAAAAAAAAATGAGAAGAGGCTTAGGAACCTGCGAGACATCTTTAAATGTTCCAACATCAGAATTATAGGGGTACCAGAAGGAGAAGAGGAAGAGCAACAAGTAGAAAGTTTATTTGAACAAATAATAAAGGAGAACTTCCCCATTCTGGCAAAGAAAATAGACTTCCAGGAAGTCCAGGAAGCTCAGAGAGTCCCAAAGAAGTTGGACTCAAGGAGAAGCACACCAAGGCACATCATAATTACATTAGCCAAGATTAAAATGAAGAGAATCTTAAAAGCAGCAAGACAAAAGGAGAGAGTTACCTACCAAGGAGTTCCCATCAGACTGTCAGCTGATTTCTCAAAAGAGATCTTACAGGCAAGAAGGCGCTGGAAAGAAGTATTCAAAGTCATGAAAGGCAAGGACCTACATCCAACATTGTTCTATCCAGCAAAGCTTTCATTCAGAATGGAAGGGCAGATAAAGTGCTTCTCAGATAAGGTCAAGTTAGAGTTCATCATCACCAAGCCCTCATTATATGAAATGTTAAAGGGACTTATCTAAGAAAAAGAAGATAAAAACATGTACAGTAGAATGACAGCAAACTCACAATTATTAACAACCACACCTAAAGCAAAAACAAACTAAGCAAACTAGAACAGGAACAGAACCACAGAAATGGAGATCACATGGAGGGTTATCAACAGGGGAGTGGGAGGAGGAGAGAGGGGGAAAAGGTACAGAGAATAAGTAGCATAGATGGTAGGTAGGAAATAGACAGGGGGAGGGCAAGAATAGTATGGGAAGTGTAGAAGCCAAGAACTTATAAGTATGACACATGGACATGAACTAAAGGGGGAGAATGTGGGTGGGAGAAGGTATGCAGGGTAGAGAAGAGTGAAGGGGGGAAAATGGGACAACTGTAATAGCATACTCAATAAAATATATTTTTTAAAAAAGAAAACAGTATGGAATTTCCTCAAAAGACTAAAAATGGAACTGCCTTTTGACCCAGCAATTCCACTGCTGGGAATATACCCTAAGAATCCTGAAACACCAATTCAAAAGAACTGATGCACTTCTATGTTCATAGCAGCACTATTTACAATAGCCAAGTGCTGGAAACAGCCTACATGTCCATTAGTAAATGAGTGGATCAAAAAACTATGGTACATTTACACAATGGAATACTACACAGCAGAAAGAAAGAAGGAATTCCTACCTTTTGCAACAGCATGGATGAAACTGGAGAGCATTATGCTAAGTGAAATAAGCCAGGCAGTGAAAGACAAATACCATATGATCTCACTTATAAGAGGAATCTGATGAACAAATAAACTAGTGAGCAAATAGAACCAGAAACATGGAAATATAGAACAAACTAACAGCAGCCAGAGGGGATGAATTGGGGGGAATAATGGTGGAAAGAAGGGGGAGACACTAGTCAAAGAACATGTATGAGTGACCCATGGACATGCACAACGGTGTGGGGATTAACTGTGGGAGTGGTGGGCGGGCTGGGCAGAGTAGGGCAAAGGAGGAAAAATTGGGACAACTGTAATAGAATAACAATCAATCTTAAATAAATAAATAAAAATAAACTCATCCTCATTGAAGTCAGATGAATTTTAAAGAAATAATGATCTTTTTGTGCTCCAGAGCCAAACAGCTCTATTTCCTGTTCTGTGCATGACTTAAAACAGCTCTTCTCTCAAACTGACCTTCCCCTAGGGTTTGGTACAAGCCCCACCATTGCTGATGGACTTGTTCAAGGAGGTGTGAGGTCTGCACTCTTGGAATTGACCTGTGAGGGTAGTACATGCCTTGCCCTATTTCTGCGCCCACAAGGAGGGATTTTGAAAAGCAGCCTTGGAGGAGGGATAACTATTCGCCCTGGAAGCCCTTCCTGTTTACTCCCTCCCAGCCCATCCTCAGTACTAGTACATCATATACAATCAGCACTTCTATCAAGAGTCTTGTTCGCCTAGGTCTGCTGGGGAGCACTGCCCTGCCCCTCACTGGAACTTGATTCAGTGGCTCCCTAACAACTGTTTCCTGAAGGGCCAGTAGTAAGAACAGCTCCTCAAGGGCCAGGGCCCTGAATTCTGCTGCTTTTTATTTTCTACACTTTTCCATACCAAAGTCTCAAGTGTCTAACAGAGTATCTTACTGAATTTTCATTCACAGATTATTAACTCTTGTACAAATAAGAAAGGAAGGCCCAGAAAGGTTAAGTATAGGTCAAGGACCTGAGCTAGTAAGTGGCACCACAGTCAAGATCCTCAGCCCCCCAAGGTGGGTCCTGTTCTTTGAGAAAGCCCCCAGTGCTGCAGATCCTGGCTATGACAGCACACAGGAGAATAAAGACCCTGCCCCTCCACTGAAATCTTTCAGAAATATATATATCTTCAATGGTTAGCTCTTTAAGAAAACTTATGTACTAATTAAGAGGGGACAATCTAAGGGGCACTTCCAGGGCAGGGTGACTTCTGAGTATCTCAGAAGCTTGAGAATAGCAAATACAGTTTGTTCAAACACCTCTTCTAATCATGTTACCTAGACAGCCTAATGCCAGTGAGAACAGAGCCAACAAACCATGTAGGATCTATCAAGTCTGTCACCGCACCTGGCACATACTTTCAAGACATGATATGGTAAAATCCTCTCCGAGGAATACCATTAGCCAAGAATTGTAATATTTTCTCATAAAAGACAAAACAGCATCCCTATGCTGGATTCCATTCAGCTCCTTAACAAAAAGATTAAGCTAAATATTGTCATCAACTCACAACCCTACAAAATCCAGCAGTTTCCCTCGAAATTGCCCACACTTGCAGCTTTTTGTTTGTTTTAGAAAATGCATCACATTTGTCTATCATCTCCTCTACCAAAACATGTGTTCACGGTGCTGGAATCTTGGAGGGGGCGGAGTGAGGATGAGTCTGACAGAGCCCTCCTCTGGGCAACGGAGGCCTGGAATTGGATCTTTATCTGACAGCCACTGGCTGTTAACACTGAACATGACACTCTGTCTCTGTGTGCTTCTATCGCCTCATCTGAGAAATGAGAGAGATGGACCATGTGATGTGATTTCTAAGGTGTCTTCCAGCTTCCCATTCTGAGATTCTATTATTTAATAATAAAGGAATACGAGATAATGCTCAAACACTAGAGCAAGGCTTTTCCAAATGAACACAATAACTGTTTGCAAGCCGAGTGACTTTTTTCCATCAGTGAGACAGGGTTAGGAAAGCTATTCTGCACAAGCAAGCACCATATTAAGAAAATCTGATACATGAGAAGCTCAACTTACTAAACAGATAAAAGAGAAAGTGATTATGTGCATTACAAAAGAATTCACCACAGATTTCCTTTAAATAGCTAAAGCCCCTGTGCATTTAAAATACAACCTGATTTAGTAGAATTCAATTTTCAGTTTTTTTCAATAACACAGCTATTGCATAAAAAGGCCATACTTAAAGTAATGAGAAGCCACTTTTATAGTATATATTCTATAAGAGAGAAAGGGGGTAAAACAAGCATCTATTGAATGCCTACATTATACCTAGAGCCTCACACACATTACCTCATTTCCTCCACAAAATATACTTATGAAATTGGTATAACTGCCCCTATTTGGGATACAAGGAATCTAAAAAAAGAAGTGGTATATGAATGTGTCTAAAATCTTGAGCAAGAATTCCAATGCAAAACTTCTTATGTTCTTCCCCTTACTCCATGTCCCTTGGGATGTGGAGCTCACCTGGATTTGAAAAGGTGAACTGTGAGTGTGGCACCCTGGGGTCCAAGAAGTCCCTGATGCTAAACTCATTCCCTCTAGGACTCACTATATGGCCTTGGGCAAGTCACTTAACCTGGGATCAATTTCTTTGTTTCTAAACTGAGGAATAGTTTCCAGGGAGCTCCTAGGGTTGTGACATAAAATGATAAATTATATGTAAAAGTATATATATACTTTAATAATGTACATAGGTTTTTAAAAAAAATAATCAGTCCTAGAACTCAAATATTTTCCTGGTATATTATGCTTTGAAGAACTTTCCCATCACACTCAGGGCTGGTGAGATCTTAACAAGTCATGTATCCAAGAAATCAAAGGAAATCGAAGGAAAACTAGAAAGGACACAAGAAGAAAAGTCAATGGAAGTGCAATATCTGACCTGGACAGCTGAAGTCACAGACACCTGGAGCATCCAAGGGCTATTCTGAAGGAAGTGCTGACAAGCTACTCTTCCATGGAGAAAAAAGGACAATAGCAAACCTTCCTGAGTTGCATGCAGAATATAATGCAGAGCATCTACTCCAAAGGGTAATTACCACTAGAAAAGTTAGTCAATAAACAGCCAGCAGATTTCTATCTTTAGGTATAACCTTGCCTGAAAAAGTATAAAATTGGCAATACAGGTACTCAATGACCTCCACATACTCTTTTTTAGGCCTATCCTATATTTTCCCACATCTGATCACCTGCTCGTTCCTCCACCAGACCTGGATCTCCTCCCCCTCTTGGTGCTAATGTCTACTACAATTCATGATCTTAAGACCTGGTTTTCTCACCACCTTGACCCTCGCTAGGGGGTGAGTACATTCACCAACAGGTATCAAAACCTGAAGATGCATTAATGTCATCCCCCAGCTGAAACATCTGCATTTATAAGATAATTTCCAGGAGATCCATAATTTCTTTACCTAAGAAATGTGTCCCATAATGGTAAAGGATTGCAATATAATAAGCCAAAGCTGGGAATTATCATGAGTCAGAAGCCTCTCAGCAGTACCCCTGAAATCACTCCAACAGTGCCTGCCACTCGGAAGGCAGGTCCTGGGATAAGAATGCATCATGCTCAGGGTCCTTAGTCAGTGACTGAGGTCATCACAACTTAAAACAGCAAGTAAGAATGAGAATCAAAGAAAATTCCTCTCAGAACCAAGAAAAAAAAGAAAGGAGAGAGGGAGAGAGGGAAGGAGACAGGGAGGGAGAGAAGGAGAGAAAAGAAAGGGAGGAAGGGAGGGAGGGAGGGACTTAAGGAGGAATCTAAATTCCTAGCGGACAGAAAACCTGCTCTTGGGATGGCAACAATCTGATCCAACCAACTCTCTGTTCTCATCCTCTCCTGTAACAACATGCAGCGACTATCTCTCCTGAACAAACAACATATATGTGTCTGGTGATGTCCATTCCGGTTCTATCGAGAAAACAGCAACAGTTTCCTGAATCTTGGAAAGAAGCCTGTTTGACAGGCATGGAAACATAGCCAGGTCTTTGCTGTGAGTCCAGATAAGAGATAAATCAGGCCACATCTTCTTTATAAGACACTAAGACAGAGCAACTCTACTCCCCAGACTAAAGCAAGGTCCTCTTCATGGCAGGCATTCTAACTACAAGAGGAGGATAGTGGGAAGCAGTCTTGGAAGGAAAAACATCAGTGCTACCAGTAGCATGTGTTCTGTGTACTGTGTTCTATGTCTCATGCCCTGTGTTCTATGCCCTGAAGACAATGGAACATTTTTACACAAAGATTGGCATGCAATGTTGCCAACATGAATGTCAGCTGGTTGTTTGCTGCATAAATACCAATTAAACAAGCCCTGTAGCAGCTCCAACCTGCTCAGCCAACTTTGAAAAGAGCACATCTCTCCAGACTTCTAACTTTCTCCTGCACTCATTGACGCTTTTATTCTATTCCTTTTGGATTTATAGATTGTTTTTAGAATTATTCAAGTAGTCATAATTTGCAAAGGGAGCAGGGTAGGGCAGAACTAGCTAACAAACCAAATAGAGAAAATAAAGCCTAAATAACACAACAGAGCTGTGTTCTCAGCATCTTTTTCTTTATTCTAGGTAAATCTCCTAGGGAGAGAGCCTCCCTCTGCTGTTTCTCCTCGAATCCCTGATTTACCGGTAAAAGCAAGAATTCTGTTTTTATCTCAGGTAGTTGAACCTGAAATGGGAAAATTACACTTAAAAATCTTACTTCATTTTCCCTGATGAACGTGGCTTTTCTCTTCAAAATTATCAAACCACATATTTTCAAAAAGTAGACAATGAGTTTCACACAGTTAATTCTGTCTCCTACAGAGATCTTTCAAGACATTATTCACATGCAAGTGACCAAGGTAAACTAAAGTGGTTTCTGTAGCCATTTGCAGTTATTGACAAACGATTTCATAATGGAAAATGGAAATGACAGTCAAGTGCAATAAGCTGTTTATCCAAGATCTACCTGCTGGTGGCTCTTTTTCTCTTTTTATTTTTTTCTTTCAAGCAAAACACAAGCTATCATCGGAATGTATTTCTCCCGTTTATGATTTTTCTTGTCAGTACTTCCACCACCACCCCTGTTTTCCAGTGCTGTCTGTTGGCAGGATCTGTATTCGATGGGGTAAGTGGTGGAGACCGTAGGATATTCTTGGGTGTTTGCTAGACTCGCGGCGTCAGGTCTGTGGGAAAGGATCACCCCCAAATGGCAAACGGGGCATTCCCTTCCCCCGCCCCCTGGGTGCGTGCGACGCGCTTCCAGGACTGAGAGGTTTGGTTTTCTGCAGCTGGTGAACAGGTCTATTTTCGCCCCTGCCATCCTAGGCGCGCAGACACCCTCTGACCCCCCAGGCTCTGCAGTTTGGGCCCCGGTTAAAACAATTCTTTGAGCAAGCGTGGGGGTGCCGTCTTGCGCAGTTGGGTGACACGCTTGTTCCTCTGCATTTCATTTGGACTAAGGGAGCCTGTCAGACGGGTGTGTGTGTGTGTGTGTGTGTGTGTGTGTGTGTGTGAGAGAGAGAGAGAGAGAGAGAGAGGGGGGAGAGAGACTGTTATATTTACGCCAACTGTACGAACCTCGAGGGATCTCGGAGCTGCTTGCAGAGCAGATGGGCTGTCTCTCAGCAGGCTCAGAGGGTTATCTACCTTTACCTGCCTCTCAGCCTGCAGCCACTCACGCCGCCCCCGCTCCCCTCCTCCCAGCCGCATCTTCCTTTTTCTTCTCAGTTCCTTCGGCCGTTGAAGCCAGGCTCCCGGTAAAGCCCAGGACCTTGGGAGAAGTACCTGGTTGCTCCTGCCTTTCCCGCGCCGCCCTAGTCCCCCTGCGCTCCGGGGAATCCAGCCTCCGCCCCGCCGCACCTGGCCGCCCGGAGCGCCCACGCCCCGTGCGCGTCTGCCGGAAACAGGGGCCCCGCCGGCCGCAGGTGCTTCGGGGGAGCTGTCGGGCGTATTTGCCTTTGCTTCCTAAACTCAAGATCCTCAAGACCATTCCGCCTCTCCCCGCCCCCAACAGGCCACGGAACTCCAGTGTTTTCCCGAAAGCCACAAAAAGGGGGGCACGGAAATCCCCACCTCGCCGCGCTAACTCGGAGAACGCAAATTCAAGGCAGGCACATGCGGTGCGGGCACCGGAGTCTCCAGAATCCCCAAACCTCCCGGCTCCTCCCGCGACCCCCACCTTCCCCGCATCCTGATGAGACGTTCATCACCCAGCCCCACACTCCAGAAGACCGAGGTTACCCCGACGCGTCCCGGAAGCCTCTAACTTTGGAAATCCCATCGTTAGATTCGCAGAACGGAGGTACCTCGTCATCGCAGCGGGCAAGTCCGGATTCCGCCGGAGCAGGTCCAGGAGGTCGCCCAGGGCAGGCGAGCCGAGGACGGGCGCCTTGAAATGTGCCGCCGTACGGCCCCGTCAGGGCACCCTGGGCGCCGGCCTCCTCCCCTCGCCCTTCAGTCTCCCATTCGCCCGCTAAACTTTTGGGGGATCACATCTACAAACCTTGCGAGTTCCGAGCTAAGCCTCCCTCTTTTCCGGACCTCTTCACTGGAATGTAATCACGGGAAGACAAGAGGGGTGGCTGCCTTGTTCTTTGCAACGTAAAATCAACAGACACCCAATCAAGCTCCAGTGCCCGGCCAGCCCCTCGTCCCCTGGTGCCTACTCTCCCTCACCCCCCATTCCGTCACCTCCGCCCGCCACTTCTCTCCCAGACTCCGCGTGCGCAAGGCCGTTGGACTGCGCCCAGGAAAAGCCAATTACTAAAGTAGCCTAAGAGGGAACGGTGCGCCTGGCTGGCCGTCCACTCAACGGCTTAAAAAAAGAAAACGGAAAAGGGGGACAAAATAGGAAGGATTCTCCTCTTTCCTCCTGCACAGCGTTTGGGGGAGCTGGGGTGGGAGCTTTTTTTCCCCCCCTGTTGTTCTGCACTTGCTTTCCTCTTTTCCTGGTTCCGCCGCTCGGCGAGTCTTACCCTGCTCCCCGCAGAGGGCGCGGCGCGGAAGCCGGCGAGGGGACCACAGCTCCATGTCAGCGCCACCTCCGCCGCGCGAGGCGAGCGCCACCGCCGCACTTGTGGCTGGTCTCGGGGCTGAGGGGCTGAGCGGCTGAGCGGGCCTGGCAGGCGCCAAGTCTCTTCCATGTGAATAACAAATACTCCCACCCGCGGCCGCGATTGGTCTGCGCCCGGTGCCTCCGGATCCTCCGCCCGCGGCCATTCACCCGACGCGGCGCGGGGAGTAGAGGCTGGGATCGCGCCCCGAGTCGCCAATCGCTTGGCGCCAACCAGACACCTCGGGAAGCGGGAGGAAGAACCCCAAGGGGCGGGAGACCCTGGATTTCGGTGTCACGGAGGTGCCCTGGCGCAGGCAGGGAGAGGGGCGCTCGCACGCCGGATTCCCCTGCGCACTACATCCCCTCAGCCCTCAGCGATGTCGGGACCAGACATGTCAACAGTTCTGATTTTAAAATCAGAACTCGCCCCACTCGCCCCACTCCAAACAGAAAAGGGAGGACCCAAAGGTGGCGGGGAGAGAAGAGAGTGGCGGGGAGGGGGCTGACAGAAGGAAGACTCTATGGCTGAGAAGGAGCTGAGCCGCTCCGACTGCCTGATGAGCCCAGGACCCACGCATGAAGGCGCAGCACGACAGCCACCCACCAGGAGCACGCAGTCAGGACCGTGAGCCCGGGTCCCTCTTCATGGACACAGCTCTGACAGGGTCCGCATCAAGAACACAGAGTAGATGACAAGTGTCCCGCCATCCGCTTTCTTGTCGGAGATGCTCCAAGGGTACAGTCCGCTGGCCGAGCGATTCCTCTACAAAGTTTGCCCCACAACGCACCGCTGTTAGGAAAGTGTCCGCCCTAGCCCCCGAGGGTGTAGGGGGGAATCTTGCACCGAGCTCCCGGAGCTGGAGGTGGGCCCAAGACGGTCCCACTGCGGGCTCGGCGCAGAAAGGGGCGCGGGTGGTCACAGCGACCGGCCTTTTACTGCGCAGTTCCAGGAGCCGCAGCCCAGGGCAGGAACTCCTGAGGCGTGGCCGCTTAGAGTCCGAGGGAAGCCTCGGGATTCCCTTCACCTCCCGCTAATGGAAACCCTCCGGCCTTGACGTGCACAGTCGCGTGGCCCTCCCCGAGAGTTACGGCCCAGGAAACACGCCCCTGCCGGGCAGGAGCCAGAGGGAGCGCCCAAGCCTCTCGAAGCCCAGGCAGCTGCGACCCGGCCTTGTGTTGGTGAGAAAGTTCCATCTAGAGGCCGCCGCGCGTAACTGCAGCCGGCGCCGCGAGCCAGGGAGCCAGTGGCGCCTGTCCCCTCGGCGCAGACCGGGTGGGAGCGCTGGGGGAGACAGAGACAGCCAGTGGGAGACTCAGAGGATGGAGATGTGAGGACAGACCCCGCGAAAGGCAGGTCCTCTTCCTCATTCAGCACCTCTGCAATGGACTTCAACTGCCTCAGCACCAGGAACTTCGTAGAGCATCGTGCTAGGTATCTTACACTAAGCTGTACATTGCTATTCCTGCTTGGGCTTCTTTCATTCTCACACCAACTCTGTGAGGTGATCAAAATGCTTAAGTCCGCCCTACAGATGAAGAAGGAAAGAGACTTTGAGACACATCTGGAAAACGCTAGAGCCAGACATCAGAACTGCCTGGCTTACCAACCCCATACACATCCCTGGGGTTGTTGCTTTTACCAAGGCTGCTGTTAATGTGTGAAGTTTCCATTAAGGAGACAGCTGTCTCTCCTGGTTTCCTAAAGCCACCCTTGCCCTTTGTCACTTAGGAAAATCTACAGGTTTACAGTCTGGGAAACCTCTTCCCTTTTCATTCCTTCACTTCCACGTTAAGGGCTTTTTTTTTCCCAATTTGTTGTTGTTGTTGTTGTTTTTGTTGTTGTTGTTGTTTAAGAGAGAGGGGAAGGGAGGGCAAAAGAGAGGGAGAGAAACATTGATGTGTGAGGGAAACATGGATGGGTTGCCTCTCACAGGCCTCCAACTGGGGACCTGGCCTGCAACCCAGGCATGTACCCAGACCTTTCAGTTTGCAGACTGATGCTCAAGCCACTGAGCCGCACCAGTCAGAGCCACATTAGAGGCTTTTTGATTGTAGAATCATTCTTTTATGACCACAACCATCTGGAGGGAGGAAGGAGAGTTTGGAGAGATAAAAATAGGCTGGGTCCCCTGTCCTCAAGTTTCTAGTTAGGGAAGCTCCATTCATGGTGAAAGTACAGCACAGCCTTATGGATGTGACCAGCAGTAATGCAGCCTGGAGCACGGAATGTACAAAGACAGAAGGACCCCTAACTGACATAGAGATGGCGCTGGGTGGGCTCATTGGTCACATGTCTGCATATGAAATTTGGGGGCTTTTTTTTACCAACTGGAAGAGCTCCCTCCTTCTCCTCCTGGTTTCTATAGTAGACAACTCAGCCCACGCCGCCCAAACTGCAGACTGTTGACCCCTGTCTCAGAAGAGATATCATAGGTAACACAGGTATAATAAGTCCCTCTAAACCCTTTACTATGTGTGCATTCTACATTGTAGGAATGAAGTAGGGAGCCGGCAGAGGACGCATGAAAATACCCTGAGCCCACAAAGCTGCTGACCACACCACAGTCCTCAGGGTTTCCTAGAGGCCAGCTATGGGCCCAGTAGATCGTTGCTCCAGGGTGAGCAGAGAGGGCAGCACCCCCACACTCTGGTGGGCCAATTTTAGCAATGAGGACAGCACAGCCGGCTGTGGCTTGGGAGGCCTGACAAAGTTAAGTGAGCTGCTCAGGGGAGAAATGCCTAATAAGCTTGCATTTTTCCTTTTCCTATTGATCATTATCTGAAAAGAACTAGTATCCTACAAGCACATCACTGCCTTTTCTGGTGCAGCCTTCTGAGACGTGTGGAGCATTGATCTCTCCTAGGGAAAGTATAATTCTGATGTTTGGTTTTGCATCATCTTTAGCTCTTGAAACACAGAACAAGGTCTCACACTACTCTCACGTGGAATCTGGTCAATAGGGAATAGATGCATTTGACATATTCTGGACTATTTCCAAGGACTTTCTCTGGTGACCCCTGAGCAAGTGACATAAGCTTATACACAGGTTATAAGCCACCCAGAATGAGAGCACCATCAGGGCATGGGAAGAGAGATGTCTCCACGACTCATTGGTCCCTGTCATTAACACTCACAAAAAAGCCACTAGGCTGGCCAACACCTATTCATCAAGCTCAAATCCTACAGCCCTGCTTGCCCTCTGCTGCAACCTGTGTCAGAGGAGAGGGTCTGAAGCCCAGGCAGTCCAGATATTAGGTGATTCCAGAATCATCCATCTGGTCTCTCCTTTGGCTACCACACTGCAATATGAAATGTATCCTTTAAAAGTGTCCGACCTCATCATACATCCCACCCAAAATATTTATACAAACCAGATATATCTCCTAGTAGTTAATCCTCCAAGAAGATTTGCTTATAGTCTCATATTCAGTAGACTTGCAATGTGAGAAACTGCCCATGTGTTAGAAAATGCAGAAAACAATACCATATGTTTAGGGTCCATTTAACTCAAGCTGTTATATGTGTTTCACACATGGAAATTTATTATGCCACAATTCCTGCTTTGGGGTAATCGTTAGGACTCAGAACCTTTTGAAGGCTACTCACATAGGAAGAATATAGACAGTATGAAGCTCCCACATGGAGCAAAGCTGACAGGGGAAAATGGGAATGGGATTTGTTTCTTTTGGAAACTCAGACAATATTTTTCTTGCTAAACCATCTGCAAATGGCAGTAACTGTACCATGTGGGGTTTGCTCAGTTTATTAAGGCACTGGCTACTACTAGAAGAAAGAGTAGGCATGTAAGACTGACAGACAGGACCAATGAGGTTCAGGGCAGCACTGTGCCACTCACCCCCACAGTCAGCTCACACTTCGCTGTGCAGGACTCATGGAAAGGACTTCCTGAAAGGGTACATATAGCGTAGTATTCATACATTCCTTCCGGTTTCATTTGGGTTCCCTCGGAAGTACAGCCTGAGACAAGAATTCAAGAGCAGGTAGTTTACTAAAAGGTGAAGGAAGCCCCAGAAGTTGGATGGGGAAGTGAGCCAATTCAGAGAGCATTATCAAGTGAACAGCCACTGTGGGCACCTGGGTCTTAATCCCGGTGGAGAACTAGGAAAGCCAGGGTGAAACACACACCACAGAGTTGCCCCAACCTAGGGGCGAGGGAGCTATCTGTACACCAACTCCTGTCAGCTGGTAAGAACTGCTTCCAGGTAGTTAGTTTTTCAGCGATTCCAGCCTCCCACAGCCACATCCACATCCTTAGGAAAATGTATGCAACCAGAGGCATAGGGCCATGTTCGTGTCCTTCCCACGACCCATCCTCCCTACTTCTGGCGTAGTCGGGCCCAAGAGAAGGGAAAGATAATGCAGCTCCTCCACATCACTGTGGTGTTTGCCTCCTCCCTGAATAGCCACTTGATGGGACCAGAGACATCTTCACACCCAGGAGACTATACTGATGAAAGAGGAATTGCTTTTTATTTTTTTTATATGACCGCTTTCAAGTATTAGGTTGGCCAAAAAGTCTATTTAGTTTTTTCCATAAAAATAAAGGACACATTTTTCATTTTCACCAATAACGTTATTGATTGGATATTTTTAGTATGCCAGCTATCTCCCATGTGGTATAGCATTTATTGTTCTCAACTGATGTCTCAATTTGATTGCTATCAACCTCAACTGGTCGACCTAACCATGGAGCACCGTCCAACAAGAAATCTCCAGCATGAAACTTCACAAACGACTTTTGACACATTCAATCCGTCATAGCACCTTCTATATACACTGCACAAATCTTTTTCTTTTTTGTATTTCAGTTGTGTTTTTACCTTTCTTCAAATGATAAAGCATAATATACTGAAAATGTTGAACATTTTCTTCCATCTTCAATGCTAAAATGGCTACACAAAAATTCAGCAATTTTGATAAGTTTTTTTAAATGCACGCTGATATTACAGCTATCACAGTACAATCTAACAAAAGTTTTTCAAATGAAGTTAAAGACAAACTAAGCACTGCTAGGACCACCTTACAGGAAAAAGCAAATGAACTTTTTGGCCAACTCAATATCAAACAATATATATTCATTTGAACAAGTTACCTGGTAAAGAGGAACTGTGTTTCCTAGCACTGCAACTCATGCTTTCTTCTCTATCCATCCTTCCCAGACCAGCTCAGTTTAAACTTTTCCTCAAAAACCTCCCCAAACTTCTAGGGCAACCTAATAAGACCTACACAGTTCAGCTATTGGTTGTTTATATTCTCACATTTTTCTCTCTTGTTGCACATCTGTGAAGTTGGGCTTTATTGTCTTATGTTGTAGCAACAATGACTTCATTTGGGTTCCTGGACACATAGTAAGTAATCATGAGCTATTTGACTGTTAACCTTAGAAAAAATCAAACAGCCACACC
Source organism: Phyllostomus hastatus (assembly GCF_019186645.2). Classification (NCBI taxonomy): domain Eukaryota; kingdom Metazoa; phylum Chordata; class Mammalia; order Chiroptera; family Phyllostomidae; genus Phyllostomus; species Phyllostomus hastatus. Next base: position 11,368,968 of record NW_025334006.1, on the reverse strand, counting down.
ACCACTGGCCCTACTGCCCCCACCCCCACCACCACTACTACCACATCCACCATCACCACCACCATCATCACCATTTCCATCTCCATCACCACCCGCCCATCACACACACATCTTAGCCCCCTCTAAGGCTAAAAGATGACACTAGAGGAAGCTTAATATATATCATAGTTTTAAATCTTTTGTAAAAATTGCTGTGTGCAACTCAATCTCTAATATGACTTTGATATATATATTTCAACTCTTTAGGTTTAAATAGTTTTTAAACCTAAAACATTCTAAAACCTTACTCTTTAATTATTTGTTAGATCTTTAATCTAAATCTCAGAAACCTGTGTTCTCATAAGAAAAATACTTAAAACAAACAGAATGTTTGGCAAATAGAAAGATTATAAATGATAGTAACTAGTTTTGGTTGTCCAGAAAATAACTTGTATTATATTTCATATGGGCTTAAATTCATAACAAAAACTTCTTGTGATAATCTTGATGCTGTTAGAAATGAGTATTAATTTCAAGAGACTTACTTCCAGTGACAGTTTGTTTTAGCTTTTTTTTTTTTTTGCACCACTTGTCATCAGCTGATCAGGAACACAGATGAGCACAAAATCAATGATGAGTCCAGATGAGCTATTTGATTCTTTCCAAGATTAATAATCAAGAAACTCATGATTACCTGCTTGGCCCAGGGAACTAAATAAAGTCACAGCCAGTACATCATAAAATAATAGTCTAGCCTGACAGATGTGTAATAAAATAGACAAAATACAGGAAAAATAAACAACCAACAGCTAAATTATATAGGTCAGAATGGGGTGCTGTAAGAGTTTGGGAAGGTTTTGAGAAGATAGAACCAAGATAGTCTAGGAAAAATGGGCAGAGAAGAAATAATGAGTATGTTCCAGTGCTTGTGGGAATTACAGCCTTCCTTTCCCAGGTACTTCAAAAAAATCTTATTAAAATATCATTTTCTAGGTGCAAAATGTGGTTTATGATATGCAAATCATGAGCCCTATTAAAGTAAAAGTTAACTTAAAAGATGGTGTACTGAGTATATACTGCTGTGTAGCAAACTACCTTGAAACTTGGCAGTTTTAAAGAGCATACATTTATTATGCCACAGTAGTTATTGGTCAGGAATCCAGCTCAGGTTCTCCCACAGGGCTGCAAAGTGTTGGTTGGGGCCTCAGCCATCTGAAGACTTGGCTGGGACAGGATCTGCTTTCACGCATTCTCACTGGTTGTTGGCAGGATTTAGTTCCTTGCAGGGTGTTGAATTGTGAGCTTCAATTACTTGCTGGCTATTGGCCAGAGGCCAGCCCTAACTCCATGCCACATGCCACGTGACTTCTCTATAAGGCTGCTGACACAAGGCAACTGGCTTTATCATAGTGAACAAGTGAGAGAGAAAGCAGGAGAGTGCCAGCAAGATAGAAATCAGTCTCCTGTAACATAATCTTAGAAGTGGCATCCCATCATATTTGCCTTATTCTATTCAATAGAAGTGTGTCACTAATTTCAACCTCCACTCAAGGGAAAGGGGGCAATTACACAAGGGTACAAATTCCAGGGAACAGGGATCTTGGGATGGGATCTCTGAAAAGTCTGCCTCTCACAGGTGGTCTGCAGTTGTTGCTTTGAAGATCCTATTACAGCAGGGTTTGCAGGGCTTTAAACATGCATGTCTATATGCATGTCGGGCACTTAGAGCAGTTGTTAAGCAAGGAGCAGCATCTACCATTTATAAAGAACACTTCAGTTGACAAATGTTAACATAGTGTTGCATTTAAAGAGGAAAAAATTAATTTCTGAGGCAGAGAAACAACAGTGGGCAAAGATTCCATTACTTTCTAACAGGCTTTAATTTTATCCTTTTACTTCTGGATGATCACAAAGCTCCCTAAAGGATTTCCCTTGCCCATACCTGGTAGCAGTCTGATTTTTCCCTTCCTTCTCCTTTTCTCCTTTCTTTATCACTTCTTTCATCTTCAGAAGACTTCACTGGAGAGAAGAAGAATGTAAAAGATCATCTTTGTTTGGAAGAATTACTGCACTCCTTAATTTTTTTCCCATCTCAAGCTGAGGGGAGGGAGGAAGAGAAACAGAAAAGGAATCAAAGAGGGAAAGAAGAAGGAAAGGAGACAGAGGAGGGAAAACATAGGCTCTGGGGAAAAACTCTAGCCATGTAGGTTTTTATTGCCTTAAATAAGAAGGGAGGGATGAGTCCTCAAGCTTTTCTGATATAGAGAAGCAGAATCCAGGAGGATTTTCAGGGCCAATTCTGGGTGCAGTTTTTAGACTAGCAAAGTGAAGTGGTAGTAGAGGTGTGTTGCAGCCTGATGGGAGCACTTGGGGCTTCAAACTGGAGTGTTCTCCACAGCTGTAGGGAGCAGGGAGACCATGACAGTGGGCCTGGGAAGGGCAGGAGAGGGAACTGTGCCAAGCACAGTAGCTGGTGGGCAGGGACAGGACCAGATAAAGGGATATAAAAAGTGCAAATGTAGCCCTGGCTGGTGTGGCTCAGTGGATTGAGCGTGGGCCTTGGAACCAAAGGATCCCTGGCTCAGTTCCCAGTCAGGGCACATGCCTGGGTTGCAGGCCACGTCTCCAGTAGGGGGAGTGCAAGAGGCAACCACACATTGATGTTTCTCTCCCTCTCCTTCTCCCTCCCTTGCCCTCTCTCTAAAAATAAATAAAATCTTTTTTTAAAAAGTGTGCATGTAAACAGCAGATGGAGAAGGAATAATTTTTCCCCAAGGAATTTAATGGTTGCTCAGAACTGGGAAGGATGTTTTGACTGGGCCATGCAAGGTCCGCATCCCTACATCCTGGATCTGCCCATTTTTTTCTTCTTTTCTTCTGTACTTTTATAGCCTACCTTTATCTCCTGATTTTATCCTTTCTCTGTCTACTTTCTTTTCTTCTCATCTTTCTTCTCTTCAGTCCTTACTCCTTAGTAACATTATTACAGAAGTATATTTCTTTTATGTTATACTTACAAAATGGAATTTGCTGTTGCCTGTTCTAAATTTAAAAACTTAACAAATGGTTATTTATTTCAGATTCCTGGGTTTTAATTCATGATTTTTTATTTATGTGACCCTCAATAGATTTCCCCCCTCTCTGACTCTTGACAGGAAAAAAGTTTTTATGTTCTTACTATGGTGGTAGGGTTGACACTCTATATATTGTACTTGGCTATAAAACAGTACACTTGTTAGTAAATTTTTCCTTGATGAAAGGGACCTTTTTAAAAAGTCCAGGTTTCCAAATGGAAATTAGCATGATCTATCAAACCCAAACTAAAAATCTTTGCATGTGGCATGTGGATTGAAGATTTCTTAAAATATAAAGTCAGTACAAAAAGACTTACTTTAAACTGGTTTTAGTAACCTGTATTGCTACATTCTGATGAATGAAAGTAAAGAGTTTTATGGGCATTAGTGAAAAAATAAAGATGTTAAGCAGCAATTTGATCTCAGACTTTGAAAAAAATTTAAAAGCCTAGTTCTCAAAAACCTAAAATTAAACCTTTCACCTCAGTTCTGACACTATTTTAACAGCAAGCATATGGCCTCCAGCTGGTACACTCTGAGGTGGGATCCTGTCACTGTCACCGCTTATGGAAGACTATGTCACAACAGCACCTTGACTAGGAAATCATCCTAGGACACCTGAATGTCACTGGATGGTGCTTCAGCTGCCACAGATGAAGTAGAGCCTCACCCTTCCCCACACCACACAAGGCCAAAACACCCCCTCAAGTTAGTAAACAAGTTAATAAATATTTCAGGCACAACATTCAATAGTTCACTGTGCTCCAGTCCAACTTAATCAGTTGAGGATTTTGTAAACTCCCTGTGAAACAGACAGACAATACTAGCGTGTCTTCAGGAGAGCACTGCACCCAGCCAGCAGCGTGTAAAGGCAGCCCTCTCACCATCTGACAAGGCTTGCCATTTTGTTCCTGTGGCTCCCTCTGAAGAATTGTTTTCAGACAAATACATCCTCAGACATTCATTTCTGAAGCTAAAATTGAGGTGTGTAAGGTCTAAGATTTTCTTTTACTAAAGTTTCTAAGTGTTGGAAGGGGAAATTTGAATCTTGCCTCAATCAGTAAGGACCTCCACTCTTATCTGAACTTGGAGGGGAGACAACAACATAAGAAAACAAAAAGGCAAACGGAAACGTAGAGAGCAATATGGCAGGAAGGGAATCCAGAAGGTTGCTTCAGAATGAACAGAATTAAAGTCACCAGAAACATGGGAGCACTGTTTCTAAAATATTCAAATTTTGACCAAACCTATAATCACTGAACTAGAAAAAACTGTTGAGATGATCTTGTCCAAACGCTTGAAATCATGGTGAGGAAAATGATGCCCAGAGCAGGACAAGGAGGTTGCCCAATGCCCCTGGTGGGTTAGAGAAAGAGCCAGGAGTAGAAGACTGAGTGCTGATGCTGGCCCAGTCCTTGTGAGGAGTGTTCAGGTTTACATTATTAGATATGTATACATAGTATTGTATATATGCCTATAGTATTGTTGATTTCTTTCACTGTGTTTGTATATTATCCTATGCAATATACTTTTTATATTAAGATAATAAATAGTTTTCTACTAAATCATGCTCTAATGTTTACTGGGTATTTAAATTCACTTAACAAAAAGTCTTAAGTACAAGTACATTGAAATGAAGCAAACAGAGAAACAAAGTGAATATTGTTTATTCACCCAAAAAGCATGTATTAAGCATTACCTAGTCTTGAGCACAGCATTTTCCTGGCTATGGCTTTCTTATTTTCAAGACATATGAAGAAAGGATACGAAACCTGTACCAACCTACACTCCTCTCTGAGAATAGGATTAAGTTTGGGCAATGGCAATAAACTGGTAAAGATTTTATCTTTCCAACCTAATGTGACCTTAGTTCTGGCCTTTCTCCTCCTAGTCCCCTAGACCTTTCTTTTTCTCCAGAGCAAAATTATAATCATTTTAATACAGAGACAATAATAGAAACACTTAATGCTTGACATATGCAGACTATTTCTTCATTAATGAAATTCATTCAAATCACTAAATTGTATCAAACCAAAGTGCTGAAAGTGGCCATATGTTAGTCGAGTAGACAAGGAAATAAGATTTCATAGATTTTGCTCTTAACAAGGATTAAGCTATGTGGCTTCTCAAGGATGGCTCCTAAGTGACTTACTTGGCAAACTCTGCGGCATGCTTAGGCTACTGCCCATTTATATTAAGACAGTGAGACCCTCTATTTCTAGAATGCATTCCCTCTATCTGCCCTACTCACATTCCCTAGCCAGGGACTAGGTAACCTCAGCAAGGTAAGGCGGAAATTCTGTAATGTCTCTCTGTTCTCTCTCTTCCTTTTTTTTTCTCTCCTTACCCAACCAACAAAAACAACACATAACTAACCAAAAACAATAAACAAATAACTAACAAATTTTCTTCTCTCTAAAAAACTCCTACAGTTAATTTCCTCAACCCTCCTACACATTCTTAAGAATGACTAAAATTCCACAATCCATTTTCTTCATTTCATTGTTTCAAGGAGAGTCTCTTTTTATCTCTTGGGTGCTCAAATGCCCTTCCATTCTCTATTCCAGTCAAAGTCTATTCTCAAAAAAAGATTGAATACCTTTACACTAAAATTGAAATAACTATCAGCAGTTTAAAAAGATACATTTTCCAAAACAGAATTTGCCTTTTAGCAAAGTTCTGTGAAGATGTGTGCCCAGTGGTCATACAGTTCTTAGGATATGATAAACTCTAACTTTTTGTTGAACTGAATTGATGTACAGTTCAGTGGGCAAAGTTACAGATTTCCAAATTAAACTGTCTGCATGAGAGCACTGTTTCAGAATGATAACTATTTCTATTGATAATAATTCACATAAGAGGGTTCTAGAATCTTGGATGCCCAGCTAGGCATTTGAAAAAAAATCTTTGATTGAAATATTGTTTACCAAAACACCAATACAAAAGAATATATGCATCCGTATGTTCACAGCAATGTTATTTTACAATAGCCATGATCTGAAACAGCCTAAGTGCCCATCAGTAGATGAGTAGATAAAAAAGCTGCAGTGCACTTACACAGTGGAATACTACACAGCCATAGAAAAGAAGAAGAAACTCTTACCTTTTGTGACAACATGGGTGGACCTGGAGATTATTACGCTAAGTGAAATAAACCAGTCAGTGAAAGACAAATACCATATGATCTTACTTATATAGAGAACCTAATGAAAAAATAAACTAATGAACAGAATAAAAACAGAAGCATAGATACATGGAACAGACTGGCAGCTGTCAGAGGGGAAGGGGGGATGGGATGAAAGAAGGTAAAGGAATTAGACAAAGAACATATATGCATGATGCAGGGATATGGACAACAGTATGGGGATTGCCTGCAGGAGTGGGGCCTGGGTGGAAGTGGGCAAAGGGGGGAAAAGTGGGAACAACTGAAAAAGCATAAACAATAAAATACAATTTAAAAAAATCATTGTTGTTTTAGTCTTGGCAAACTAAGTCTTATAATTTTCATGGATGGCTTATCTAGCTACTTTATAAACTTGAATTCAGAGAAGACATAGGTATAATATCTTAAAGACTTATTCTCCATTACTCCTAACATAAGTCTTATCTGTAATCAGAGTTCAACAAATATTTGTTGAATAAATGTGAGAATATATGAATAAAAATAGGATAGAAAAATGGGTAAATGGAGGGATGGAAGGGTGATTGGATGGATGGATGGATGGATGGATAGAAGAAAAGAGGAAAGTATCAATAGGACTAGAAGGAACATCACAGGTTAAATGCCACAATTACTTTCACCCAAGACAAAAATTAACTGAAGTTTCAATTAGGAGGAAATGCATATAAATTGGAGATAGAAAAGAGGAAAAAAGAAGGAAGGAAGGAAGGATCAGTGCAAGAAGTAGCTGAGGAGTAAGAGAGTGGTGATGGTTAGACAATCTTGGCACACCAAGGTATCAGAAAGTTATCTGGCCCTGGCTGGGTAGCTCATCTGGTTCGAGTATCATCCTGATATGCCAAGGTTGTGGGTTCAATCCCCAGTCAGGGCACAAACAGTATAGAAGTAACCAATGAATGTATAAATAAGTGGAATAACAAACTGATGTTTCTCTCTCCTTCTTTCTCTCTAAAATCAATTTTAAAAAAGAAAAGAAAATTACCTGAAACTTGGAAATAAGCAAAAAGAGATTACTGGGATTCCTTTTTACTGCAACACTGGCCTTGGCTTTTTATTGTCTGGGTGAGTTTACAACTCCAAAAAAAATTTATATATATATATATATAATCTTGGAATAAATTTAACCAAGGATGAATAAGTTATAAGACACTATGGAAAGAAATTGAAGAAGATACATATAAGTGAAAGCACATACCATGTTCATGGATAGGAAGAATTAGCATGACTAAAATGTCCATACTACCCAAAGCAATCTATAGAGTCAATGCAACTCCTATCAAGATACCAATGGCATATTTAACAGAGCTAGAACAAATATTCCAAAAATTTATATGGAATCACAAAAGACCCCAAACAGCTACAGCAATCTTGGAAAAGGAGAACAATGTTGGAGGAATCACATCACCTGATATCAAACTACATTACAAGGGCATAGTAAACAAAAGAGCATAGTACTACCATAAAATCAGAATATAAATCAATGGGACAGAATAGAGAGCCCTGAAATAAATCCACCTTTATGGTCAATTAATAGTTGACAAAGTAGGCAAGAACATACAATGGGGTAAAGGTAGCCTATTCAATAAATGGTGATGGAAAAATTGGACAAATACATTTAAAAAATGAAACTAGATAACTTTATTACACCATATATAAGAATAAACTCAAAGTGAATTAAAGACTTAAACATAAGACTCAAAACCATAAAAATCCTCAAAGAAAACATAGGCAGTAACATCTCAGACATTTCCTATAGCAATATTTTTTCTGGTCCATCTCCTCAGCAGGGGAAACAAAAGAAGAAATAAACAAATGAGACTACACCAAACTATAAAGTTTCTGCACAGAAAAGGAAACCATCAACAAAATGAAAAGACATTTCACTGAATGGGAGAACATATTCACCAATGATACATCTGATAAGGGATTAATATCCAAAATATACAACGAACTTATACAACTCAACCCAAACAAACAAACAATTCAATTAAAAAATGGTCAAAGGACCTGAATAGATACTTCTCCAAAGAGGACATACAGATGGCCAATAGACATATGAAAAGGTGCTCAACATCACTAGCCATCAGAGAGATGAAAAGTAAAATAATAATGAGATATCACTTTATGCTCATCAGAATAGCTATCATCAATAAATCAACAAGTGTTGGTGAAGATGTGGAGAAAAAGGAATTATCATGCACTGTTGGTTAGAATATAGATTGGTGCAGCCACTATGGAAAACAGTATGGAGCTTCCTCAAAATATTAAAGATGGAACTGCCTTTTGATCCAGCAATTCCACTTCTGGAAATGCATCTGAAGAAAGACAAAACATTGATTCAAAAGAATATATGAATCCCTTATGTTCATTTCAGTGTTATTTATAATAGTCAAGATTTGGGAGCTGCGCAAGTGTCCCTCAGTAGATGAGTGGATAAAAAAGCCATGGTATATTTACACAGCAGAATACTACTCATCTATAAGAAAGAAGGAAATCTTACCTTTTGCAACAGCATGGATGGACCTGGCTAATGAAATAATCCAGTCAGATAAAGACAAATATCTTATGATTTCACTTATGTTTGAAATCGAATGAACAAAATAAGCTAACGAACAAAATAGAAACAGACTCATAAATAGGAAGACAGACTGACAGCTGTTAGGGAGGATGGGATTGGGAGGCTGGTTAAAAAAGTGAAGGGACTAATAAAAAAATAAAAACAACTCATAGACACAGAAAATAGTATGGTGATTACCAGAGGGAAAGGGGGTTTGGGGAAGGTAGAAGAGAGTAAAAGGGGGATAAATAGTGACAGAAGGAGACTCGACTCTGGGTGGTAAACATACAATACAATATACAGGTAGTGTATTATAGACTTGTATACATAAAGTCTATAAAATTTTATTAACCAATGTCACTTCAATGAGTTCAATACATTTTTTTAAGTCACAATTCAGTAACTCACTGAAATGTAGCAGTAAGACAATTCGGATGTTTAAATGTTTAAAAGACAATTTAAATGTTTAAAGAAGTTATGCTGTAAAAAAGTTTGGGGTAACTGATAGAGGGGTCAAAAACAACAGTCATCAAAGTACATACATATAACCTCAGCTCAGAACAGAGTAACAAATATAAATAATCAGGACTTATGTAGACAGAACTATTTCTAAGCAGGAGAAAACTTGCTCAGCAATTAAAATTAACCTAAATCAAATACTGTTGCATTGACACCTTCTTTCTTCAACCGTAACTCTGTTTTCACCAGCAGCATTCGCAGCAACAGCGGCCATAGCATCCCAGAAAAGGCTAGCCATTTAACTGCCTGGGGAACGTGGTCCTTCCAATGCAACTGAGTAAACTGGGATTTCCATTTGTTGGTAAAACATCCTATGAATGCAGCTCGATTTAGTCAAACCAAGACAAGTTAAGCTTTATGAGGTCACAAACTTATTTTCATAACTTAAAAAAAAGGATCTCACCCTGGGATAAAGTGATATAGTTCCAAAGGTGCAACCCATGAGTTCTACCTAAAACAGACATCAGCCATACCTGCAAGTGCATGTATGGGGCTTTAACCAAAATTGAGCTGTAAACAGGGAGATACTATTAGGAAACTCATTGACTAGGTTTCTTTTCATTATATCTTTGTTGAGGTACATCTCCCAACTACATGATGACAATGAAATATTTCAAGAAAAAAGAAAAGGAGTACTTTCCTCTACAGTGAAAGGCATTGATTCAATGCTTCCTCTTCTCTAAGAGACTTAAGTTGTGGAACTGGGGAGAACAGCCTAGGGTTATCGATGCTTAAGACATTAACATTTAAACCTAATGACAGTAGTGAGAATAATTGTTACATTTTATTTACAGGGAGCCCTTCAAAAGAGGTTGCAGAGCACTTGCATTTCAAGTTATAAATATTTTCAGAAGACATGTTGCACCCAAGAACTGTACATTTCAATCACCACCCCTGTCAGTAGGTTCCTGTCACTAACCAGCCAAATGGCAAAGACTCCTTAAGGGAGCAGTTAAGCCAATTTGAATGTCTTAATATGACAGAACCCTCCATTTTTTAGAGAAAGAGATTAAAACTGAAATATTGAATATTTTAGGGGTTTGATGAGTCTCTAAAGTCATTTTTTTTCACGTATAAATCTTAGGGACAGATTTCTGGCTGTGATCTCTGGATCACCTGCCTCAGCACCACAGAAGAGCCTGCTGAGAATGTGGATTTCTGGGTCAACAGATTCACTAAACCAGTGTTTCTGAAGTTGAGCCTAAGAATATGAATTTTTAATATACTTTCCAGGACATTTCTAAGCCTACCCAAGTTTGAGAGACATTATCATCAAACATGTCGGGTGAATAGGAACCTAAAAATTAAAACCAAATTGAACACCATATTGCTTACTACAGATTCTTTCAATCTACGTCTACTTGATCTCTCCTTCTCTAAATTAGTTTTCTTTACATGTGGATTCAAGAATGTTGTGATTCAGCTTTCCAGAATCATAGTGTCCCTCTGATCCTCAGATTCTACCCCTCAAGACCACAAAACTACGTAAAAGATTATGTTCAAGCCTAGAATCACAAAACAAAAACAAAAACAAAACACAAATTCACAAGCTTCTATTTGTCAAGGGTTGCCTCCAGCATATCATGGCAAACTGTCTGTTTTTATCAACTATAATCCCATTTCAGAGGCTGCAATGCTGGCATAGAAAGCACACTGGCTTTGGTGACAGGCAGACCTGTCACTAATCCTGTCACTTGTTCTTAGGAACTCCTTTCATTTGGACAAGATACTTAACCTCTCTGAGCTCCAGTTTCCGGTCTAGAAAATTTCTTGGGATTGTTAAGAGGACTAAAGATCATTTCTGTGATGTGGTTGTTCAGTTAGTTCATTCATGAATTCAACAAGATTTCCTGAGCACCAACAGTGCACCTAGCCCTCCTTCTAGGCCCTTGGGACCCATCAGAGAGAAACAAAGATCCCTGTCTTAAGGGAGCCTGCAATTTTAGAAAATGGAGCTAAATAGTAAACAAAATAAATAAGTAACTTATAGCATAGGGTAGAAATGCTAAATGCAATGGGGAAAAAAGTAAAGGCGGAATAAATGGGGTCAGAATTGCAGGAGGGGGGAAGAGTGTCAAAATAAGCATCTTTGGGAAAGTGAGATTTGAGCTGACTTGATGAGAGGGAGTGAGCCAGAGGGAGAACATTCCAGGAGGGAAAAGCTGGAGACAAGGCTTTAAAATGGGGAAATAAAGGTGGGGCGGTGGGGAGGTAACCTTGTAAGCCACCATGAAGACTTTGGCTTCTACTCGGGGTGAAACGCAGGGTGTCTGCAGGGTTTTGAACAGAGGCGTGCCATGAGTATCATGATTCCTAACCAGTCGTTAGAGATGATGCGCTTCAATTATTTCATCTAAGAAAATGTAATAGATGAGTCCTTTCAAGAGGAATGGATTCTGCCTGGGCTTATAGTGATTACTTTTTACAACGAAACTTTAAAACAGGACTATATTTGCCAAAAGATTATCTCCCACATTTGCATGACCACCTTTAAATATGATACCTTTGGAGATGAGTGTGTGTTGTGTGTATATGTGTATGGTGTGTGCATGTGTGTGCATGTGCACACCTAGTGCCAGCCACACCTGGATCTCAGGCCAAGTCCCACCCTACTCCAATATTTAGGTGCAAACCTGTGTTTCTGGATGTAGTACAGGGTCTGAAGAAAAGCAATAGTCATAAAAGTCTAGTCAGGAGTCATCATACCTGTGCAAGACTTGAAAATTTAGCTCTAGATACACTTATCTCAGGCCATATGATATTCTAGTGAAAGAGTTTATAAATTATGCATTTTCTCAATTCTGCATAGTTAAATGAGAGGTGACATAGTGTTAGATCTGTGCATGAAGGAAAGAGGCAGCATTTAGGAGGAACCACATCCTTGTCAACAGGTTTGGAAAGAGCTAGCAAAGGCAAAAGATCCTTTCACATTTTACTTTTCCGCAAAAGCCCTGTCATGGAGCATCATGTATTTCAAAGAAATGTTAACACTAGAACTTTGTGGTACATTTTAGGGATCCTGGCAGCAAGAGTATTAACTCTCCATAATTTACCCCACTTCTGATATCTTTATTGAAGGTTAATTTTTCTTTACAGCCCATTGTACTTCCTAATATTGCATGAATAAAGTGTAATGGTGCAATAAAATAAAATTTGTCCCATGGAATGGATAAATGCCAGGCTATTGAATGGGGCCCTTGAGCTCACCACATTTTGTTTGCTGTTTCATGACTACTGCATGCTGAACTTCACAGGTGCTTTCACTATTAAAACCTCATATCCCACAAAGACAAAACTGCACTATATTAACATGTTTGTCTAGTAAGAGATGAGTTCAATATAATATTTACCTGTGTTATTTTCCTTTTTTTTAAATTTGCCTGGAAAATTAAATTTAGTCAGGTCAAATCTTCTGATTGACTTCCTTGTCTGTCTCCTTTTTAATTGTAATGTAGTCTTTGTTGGCACTCACTATTATTAAATTATTTGCATGAATGTTCAAATTGAATGAAAATCCTTGGAGATGGAAAATGTGGAAGTCTGAATGTATTCCTGCACCAATATAGCCGATAAGGGCAAAATGTGCCTGAGTTTGAAACCCAGCTCTGTGCTCATTAGCTGTGTGATCAAGGTCAAGTTATCTAACCTCTCTGTGACTCAGGTTCACTGTCAATGAAGGGTGGCTAGCAATAAGGATGCCAAGAAGATAAAATGAATTGATATATGAAAGCAAATTACTTAAAGCAGTATCTGACATGTGATAAGTTGCTACATTGAAAAAATATTAAAAATCAAATGACTCTATGACCTATTTTAAAGAAAAAAATGGAGGGAGGGAGGAGACAAGAAAATCACTACCTCACGCAATATTGTACCAACTACTTTTATAGCCCACCTGATGTCATTAAAACTCTCCCAAATCCTCCTATTTGGGGGCCCATGCCCATCCCCTGCAAATGTAGCATCCATTCAGGTGATACTGAACATGAGGCTCAAACTCTCATTTCTTCTCTTCCTTTTTGAGCATCCCCTCTAATTACTGGGCAAGAATCCCCCAGGCTTGCTTCTGTGAAGGAAAACTTAATATATCATTTCCTGAGTGTTATCTGTGGTATTTGGGAGGCGGGGGCTATACAGATTAGCAAACCCTGGGAATCTGAGAAATAGAATTTAGAAATGGCTTTACTGGTCCACAGGTCTCTGGCACCCTGGTGAATGCCAATCCTGCCATCCCCAGGGGTGTGGGTCAGTGTTGAAGTGGACCAGAGTTGGAAGGATGTGCATATACACATGTGATCTAGAGACACATGGGGACCACTCATTCAAAAAAGTTTGTCCTTAGACCCCTTTCCCTCCTGCAAGTCCTGTCCAACTTCCTTCCTCTGTCCAGCACAGTCTAATAATCCAGCTCACACATTACCTCCTCAGAAAGGTCTTCTGTGGCCGACCTAATGCCCACAACAATGGCTGGCACATGACAGACATGTAAACTTAGATAAATGAATGATGTTTTTCTTCACAAAGCCAAACAGCGCCTCGCCAAAAAGTCACAAAACCAAAAACTAGTCTTTATCACCTTTTTGTTTATAAAAATTTATTTTGCAACTCATTTTTCAGAAAACCATTTGTTGTGCAACGCAAATATATGTAAAATCTGTAGATAAGCTCATGAGCAGATAACCTTTCTGTGGTTTAGAATATTTCTGGGAAAGGCTCAGAAGCACACCTGTGGTGAGCTGTGAAGTATGTTTACGTTAACATCGGTGTGAAAGAGAATTTTAAGCACAGGGGGCTTCTTGGAGCCAATGAACCACTTTTAACCTTTGATCATTTCCTGCAACTAATGACATGGATTAAAAATCTTATCGTCGCCTGTGATTCAGATCTAATTATGCTGTTTGGGCCCCTGGTGCCAACATTCCTTTATTTTCTACCCATCCAACTGCATGAAGCCTTGACTTCCCCCTTTCTTCCTCTCCAAAACTCTTCCTTTTACTTGCCTTATTCTCCTCTGTGGGCTGGTATATCAAGTTCTACCTACTACAGATCTCTAAATGTTTCCTTCATTCCCTTTTTCAGACTTTCAGTTTTTACAAAATTTCTTTGTGGTTCACCCATGCTTAAAAGTAATGAACCACAGAATAGCTTAGGACCAGTGCTTTGTCTAGGAAATAGGAATTACTTCTAAATTAATTGACTTAAAGTCAATACTTTCCCACCTTGAATCCTATTATGCAAATGAATAGAACTGTAGAGTAATGGATTAAAGATAATTTTGCATTTTATGCTGTTTGTCATATTTAATTCACAAATTTCACATTTAAATAGAAGAAGTTGAGGATTGAAACAGAGAACTATTACATGAGGAAAAAGAAAAAAATACTTAATAGAAATTCAATGATCAAGAGCAGGTATATTTCTCTTAAAAGGAAAATAGATTGCTTTTGACAAAAGTATTCAAACAAATGATTTATAACCAAGTCAGTTATGCATTAAAATATGAATTTTTTGCACACACAATTAGTAAATTTCTTCGGAGAACTTGGGTTTTTCCCCAATCTATGGCCATCTGAAATGAATTGTGTCCTTTGCCCTTTTTGTCTGACTGCAGATAGGTTACATTTCAGACAAACTAAATAGAGATATCAGAAAATATAACTGTAGAGTTTTTTAAATTTTAGTCAATATTATATTTATATATTACAGAAACCATATATATCATTCATCTGTAAATAGATGTGTGTATTTTTCTAAAATAGAAACTATAGAAAGCAAACCAATGTTTGACATTGTTTTCAAACATTGACAATGTTTGACCAATGTTTTCTTGGCTGAAAGGAAAATGCAGAATACACAGTGATTTTTCAAATGGAGGTTCACCCATGCAGAGGGCATGTATCAGAATCTCTGGAAAAAAGGGAGAGAAAGATGCAAAATTTCTATCAACTATGGTGAGGGAAGGTTTTAAAGGGTTGTACAATATTGGCATATGGAAGATATAAAGAGGGTGACGGGATTTTAGGGCAGTTGGGGCTAAAGAAGTGATGGGTCTCTGCTTGGGCTGCTGCCCTGAGCTTACGATCACAACTCTAACAGCCGACATTTTGCCCATCGCCCTGTGCCAGGCTCTAGGCTAAGCACTTTGGCATCATCTCATTTAACCTCTCCCACCCCCAACCCTCGATGTACATGCTGTTAATACCTCCATTTTATAAATGAAGAATGGATACTTCAAGGGCTCAAATAACTTACTCAAGATCACACAGAAAGTAAACTCAAAGCCAACATTTAAAAAAGGACATTCATGCTCTTAATCTTCTTCCTCTATTCTACTCTACTAGAAAGGGCTGATGTTCACCTCTCATTAAAACATTCATCTCACTATAGTTGACTGTAATTACCTTATACAGTATCTTCTCCTAAACTGTGTTATCTCTTAAGAGCTATATTCCAAAATGATGTGCAAATTCAGCATAAACTAGTAGTCATGGATTATATTAGGATTCAAATTGTAAAATTAATGACACCCTGCAAATTTGTTCTGTCGTGAGACGTATAAAGCTTTTTTGTCTAATAGGAATAATAATAGCTAATCATTACTAAGTATCCTATGCTAGATATTGTTCTGAGAGCTTTAATTGAAGTTGATTTATCTTCAAAAGAACCCTCAAGACGGGTTCTATTATGTCCAATTTATGTATGAGAAAACTAAAAATTGGCTTTGAAGACCTATGAAAATATGTGATCCCTAAAATGATGTGAAAAGAAAACTGAAAAATAAAAACAAATCCTTAATAAAATGTCTACAATATGTAGCATTCCATAGGTTTTATTAATTATTGAATTTAAAAATATCTAAAAATTTTTATATCTGAAAACAACTTATCTTCTAGAATAGATTTTCCTCACTTGTTGGAATACCTGTGTGTATATTCACTATGCTTGCTAAGACATTACTGTCAATTTTTAAATTAAATAAGTATGCAGAGCCAAATAACTCAAGAACAAAATTATAAAAATTCTCACAGAAAAAATGAGAGGGAAAGATGTTGGGGGGGTTTCCCAAAGCAGAAGAAAGGCCTATGAAGGGGTTAAAACTACCACAATTTGTGCATGTGATGACTTAAGGAGCCTGGGGAAAGCTAAGGAACTTTACATTCGACTTACTCAAGTTCACTCTAAGTTGAAGTTGCACCAAGGAACCATGAAATATTAAAAACTGATGACCCCGCTCTGCTCCCCGCCAGCTGTGTGACCCTGGGCAAAGCCCTCAGCAGCCCTGTTCCTCGTCGTCAAACAGGGCTGTCATAAAGATCAAACAAGATGCTATATTGGAAAGTGCTTAGCCAACTATACAGCTCTGTAGATGTTGATATATCAAGAGCTGTTCATTCCAGCTGTACGGTTTTTCTCTTATTGAGAAAAGGACAATTAAAATTCTAAGACAGTTTTAGAAGAAATGTTGTTTTTTTACCATTAAGTAAATGCAATAATCCAACAAAGTACTGTCAGGTAGATATCTGTTCTTGGGAGTCTTTCTGTAAATGGCTAAGAATAATTAGCCTATTTACTTTCTGCAACTGAGCCTTTCTTAGTTGCCAGAGAAGTTTATGTATTTAAGCAGTTCCAACATCCTCTCTGAAATATTACTTGTACCTGCCAGATCTCATCAAGGTACTTTGGACACAGCAGCAATCACCAGCCTCTGGGGAAGGTGCTACCAAAGATCCAAAAGGCAATTGTCCTCTCTGCTTTTCTGAAAAGTGAAAGTTCTGAATGTACCTGCTGGGCTGCCCTAGACTGTGTCAGAACCTCAGAAACTCTTCCCCTCACCCAGAACTGGGGCCTGACCAGAGAAAACACCGACCTTCTTTTCTCAGGTCTAGTGAGGAGATGCAGCAATGTGTTGGCCAGAGACGTTTCCCCGGTTTCCCTCACAAAGCCATGGACCTGCAGGCCCATCTTAACACACAGGTCACAGGAGATCAAGTCAGGAGAAGAGAGAGGAGAATGACAGAATCCAGCAATTCTCCATCTATGTGCCCATTAATTTTGACAGTATTCTCCATCTACATGCTGATTAATTTTGACAGTTTGCAGCTCCACTGCAGCCAGTGGAGCCACCAACACTGGGTGCAGCCAAACCTCCACTCTCCCTTCTCTTAAACTGTCTCCCCATCCCAATACCTGTTTCCATCCACTCATGCATTATGCAAGCATTTGTGTTTTCTACCCAGGAGAGACTGGGATGGGAGTGATGAAAGGAAGAAGGATTTAAAAAAGAGAAAGGAGCAAAGAGTAAGGTATCTATTCTGTCTCTGCCTCTCACTCCTCCCCTCCATCCTCTGAAGGAGATAAAGCCAGAAACTGCTGGAAGAGTTCAACAGAGATTTGGTGCAGCTCCACACCAACGTAGCTGCTTCCTTCCCCAGAGGACCAGGTGCAGCGTAATGGGGGTCATTCTCCCAGCCCCTTTAAGAAATCAGGAACACCTGAACCATAGAAGCAGTGGAAACACATGGGAGTTGGAATAGAGAGGGTCCGAATGGGAGGTGCAGTGACCACCAAGCTAGTCTGAACACATGTATTGTATAAAGCCCACTAAGGGAAGCACCCAGAAATAACACAACTGACTTTAAGAGGCCACCAGATTCAGGCCGGTGAGGGGCTGCAGCTACCATAGCTTGTTCCCTAATGACAAATGTAGCCTGGGACACCTTAGTTTCATTGATGACATACTCCCCTCATTAACTGA
This sequence comes from Phyllostomus hastatus, assembly GCF_019186645.2. Lineage (NCBI taxonomy): Eukaryota > Metazoa > Chordata > Mammalia > Chiroptera > Phyllostomidae > Phyllostomus > Phyllostomus hastatus. The sequence continues at coordinate 11,350,903 of NW_025334006.1, read as the reverse complement.
TATCGGTGTCTTATAGCCCTCGCCCACCTCGCACCGCCCCTCCCCTCCTGGAACTGGAGGGAGGAAGCCTGGTGCTCCCACTGGAGATTCACCTGTGGCTCCACAAACCCCTCTCGTATGTGATGTTAAAAAAACATAGTCAATTCAACTATGTCTTTGGCTCTTCATCAGAAATTCAGAACAGGGGAACAAGTTGATTAAGTTTTCTGTCTAATGAAACAAAGATGATAGAAATTAGGTACAAAAACTAACTGATCTCATCCAACTCTTGCACCTAATGTGAGCTTTGCAGCAGGTAACCTGAACCTGCCATGCAGCGTGCTTTTAGAAAGACAAGTATTAGGCACCAGCTCATCACGGAATCTAATTAGTTGCTCTGGTGGTCTTCTCAAGCTTGAAACATCTAATTCCATCTTCCCAGGACTGAAATTGTTATGAATCACTGTTTTTATAATTAAATGTTTGGCTTCTTTAGATATTAAAACATAAATATTGCTGCTGTTAGCTTCTCACAGATTTAGAAAAGCATGGATATATACCTAAAATGTGTGGCTCTGTTAGATTCAATATCCTTTCACAAAATCTTAGATATCACACTACTTGCAAAAGGGTACCTTTTTCCAGTTGTATGACAGAGAGTGGGAGGACATTAAAATATCTACTCCTCGTGGAACAAAAACTGAAAATGGAAAGACCAACACTCAAGTAAGAGAAGATAATATTGTCCATGTGACATTTAGATGATTTTTAATGTTACCTTTTTTCCTTTTTTTTTTTAAATGGGAACAAAAAAAAAGTCAACTTAGTGGGGGAAAAAACCCTCATCTTATTTTGATTCCTATTCACCTCTGGTCATGACCCAAACTGTTTTAGGGAAAGCTATTCCAGGCAATAACAGAAAAAGGTGAAAGAAAAACAAAGAAGGGTATGGATGCAAGAGTCTTAAAAGACACTAAATATTAAGGAAAAGAATTCAGATCCCCATGTTTCTGTTCCAATTCAAGCATTATTTTTGTGCACACTTGTATTAATGTTATTTAATGGGTCTCTGTCTCCCACTTGAAATCCTTTTAACAGAGTTGTTCTTTCTGGTTTTATATATTTATTAATGTTTCTACCTTCCATCCCAAATCAGAGGTAGATTTGAAAAGGCACCATTTAAAACCCCCAAAATAATAAATGCTATTCTAATTAAACATTCAGTCTAAATTTTATCCATTTGGTTCAGCTATACAGTGGCATCTTATAGAGTAAGTCCTGATGTTTTGTTGGGTATTAAGTGTAGACTATGTAATAAAACAAAAGAAAATGACTATTTTAGGCCATCTTGCCTTAGAAGTAGCATTGTAAGAACCAGTCCAAGAGAGCTTGCTTCCTCCTCAAGTGGATCAGGGAATCCAGAATGCTAAATCCCCATAGGTGTGCGACACTCCTAGCTGTGCATACAAGGACTCAGGGCCAGAATCACACATTCTCAAGGCTGTTTTGTCTGTCTTCCTTGTTGAACCCCAGAGCAAAGGACTGAGTCCATCTTACTCCACAACTCATGGTACATTGTTTTCCTTGACTCCAGGAAAGGTCTCTTCTTTATTTCTCTTTTGACTTTAGTCCTTTTCTCCCATTCCTGGTTCCATCTCCCTCTCCCACCACTGGCAATGTTTCTAATGTGTCTGTTGTCTAATTCTGCAATGGGACCACTCCTACTCTGCATCCAGCCTCCTCCCGTTCTCTGCTCCTGGTCTCTGGGGCCTTTTCCCCATCCTCACACCTAATGACACCTTGATGTCCGCTTTCACACCCCAGTTTACTGGCTCCTCTGTCTCCTAACTCCCATTTTATTCCCTTCATTTCCTGCTGGCTTAATGTTGCCATGATGATGATTAGTAACTTCCCTCCTAGGCTCAGGGCTGTATGTAGCTCTCCAACAAGGTCAACGCTGGCAGAAATGGCCTGGACCTTCAGGGAGGACTTTGACTGTCCAGAATCTGCCACCAGGGAATTTCCAACTAATGCTAACCAAAATAATGATAATAATAATGACTCTTCTAGAACTCTGATGATATGTCAGACATACTCCTAATTCAGTTAGGGGATAAAAATATTTTCATCAATGACATAGAGCTTTACTTGAGGAGAATTTGGGAAATGCAAAGGAAAAGAGACACCTGTCTGTGCCTGCTCTTTTTATCAATGGTGTTGTGCTATTTAGGATTTACTAGGCAACCACAACATTCAAACACTGATTAGCTTTCCAGAATGCAGACAATGTGTGCCCCCAACTCATATGAAAAAACATGAAGAAAGTATTATTGTTTTTATAACACAACAAAGGAATTGAAATGAGCTGTGGCCTACCAAACTAACAATGTCAGACCTGTGCTCCTGTTCTGGAGCCTGTGGTTGGTCTGGGGTGACAGTGGTCCCTGCTATCAGCCCTCACACATCCAGGGAGCCTCTGGTCACCCACTGGACACTGATCTCTTGCTAGTATTTTCCATGGCAGGCATATCATAGAGGTGGCTCAGCAAAACAGACTGTTAATAATTGTGCCCTTTATGAAAAAGTCTTCAAAATATGCAACACCATGGAAATTCTTTGAAACTCATTATAAACCCTCAATTTGGCTGTGTCAAGTAGATGAAATGTGGAGGAGCATATGTTTTAAAGTAGCTCACAGCTGTCATCTTAAAAGCTGTAGACGGCTTTAGTTCAGCTAAAATACTCATTTCCTGCAAATAAAGCATTGAACAGACAAATATCCATATCTCTGTGTTCAGAATGCCTGTGCTTGAGTATTATTCTTCACTTATATGTAACACTTTCATTTGCAAAGGGCTTTGCAATTGCCCTGGTTACGCACTCTGTAAGGCAATTCTGTGAATTACATTTTCCTAACCCACAGACAGGAGACTAGAACACTGAGATTATGTTGCAGGCTAAGGGCCTGCACCTCCTGGGTCCTGCTGCTCCATGTGTTAGGGTGATGAGACATTGAAAAATGTAGGTATGTTCAGAGACCTGTGACTCACTACTCCCTATCCTAAGTGGATATTCCTGTTAGGTGGTGAAATCTCTCCTAGTTGGCAGTATGAAAGTAGTGTCGGTCTACATTTTAGTATTCTTTTCTCCTAGGATTCTTAAAGATCCTTTTCAGGTAATAACTCACAATTGCCCTAACATCTCTGTAACACGTGTCTGCCACAGGTATCTCCTTTTTAGCAATGAGGAGGAAATTAAAGCACAGAATCACAGAGCAACTTGGAGCCAATCCTGGCTCCCAGGCAGCAGGTTGATTTAGCAAAGGACTATGCAAATAAGTTCAATGGAGAGCATTTGGACAGAAAAGACTTCAAATGTGCTTATTTACTAGCAAGAAAACAAAGACATAACTAATTATGTGTTAAACCCATAATAGAGCCATTTGCACTGATGATCCTCAATAAATATTAAAGATTGCAGCAACAATAAGAATCTGGTTATTCTTTGCTTAGTAACCCATCCCCAAACCCCTTTGGCCATTTAGTCTTGTTTTCAAAGCCAATAAATCCTTATTGAAGTATTTTGTTCATCTCTATTCAGAAAATAGAAGCCCCTTTTTGTTTCTCTGAAAAAAAGTTCAACCAAAAAAAAAAAACTTATGGAAGAAACAAAAAAGAAATGGAGCATGTCTTGTTTCTGTGACACATAATTAACCAGGTACTTGTTTGCATGTGTGTGTGTTTATTCATTTGATTTTCCAGCTCTCTCAGGGATCTGAATACAAAATAGAGCACTTGGGAACAACTCACAGATTTACAAGGCACTCTAGGGAATACAAGGTCTATAAACTGACACATTAGCCTCATCCATAGACAGGGCGTAAAGTATTTTTACTGCCACATCACGAACCACAGTGTTCCTAATCCAGAAATAACTTGGTATCAGTAGCCGACACAACATTGGCACCGAAATGTCCTTCATTTCCCTTAACTGCTTCCGACCCATGGAAAAGTAAATGCAATTGAGGGGAAATTGCTTTTCAAGGAGTTGTGTCTGCACTAGAAGAGTGAAGCGGGGGACTGAGAGCTCATCTCATCAAACCCGGCCCAATACTGCACACTTTCTGTCTAAAAACATGACAGAAAGTTCAGAAGGTAGCTTCTTGTGTTGAATTTATATGATTGCAATGGAATTACATACTAAATTCTGTTTTTACAAGCCAATAGTCAGGGGTATCAAAATGCAACCTTTACCTTTCCTATAATTCAACTTAACTTCTAGCTCAAGGTCTCAATCTTCTCTGTAGCAAAAAAAAAAAAAAAAGAAGCTTATCTTCTTAATTTAATTAAAATTAGTAATTCTTAAGTAATTTCATGGATAAAATCAGGTGAATTCAGGGCTTCACCCTTGCCCTTTTATTGTCTTGAGATGGCAACAATGCTCTGAGAGTGTGCGTGTCTCATGGTGTTAGGGAATAAGACACCTCCACCTGCTGGTGTTTGGACATTGGTCTCTATCTCTGCAGTGTTCCCTCTGCCCTTGCGTATGGGTCTACTATGGCCTCTGGTTTTCCATGCTGCTGCTGCTAGCAGTGACTCCTCACCAAAAACTCTCTCATCCATGGCCACATGCTCTCAGGGACAATGAAAAATCTTATGGCCTCTTAACTGGGCTGCAGGAGTGTTAGAACTGTCAGATCCTGTCTTGCTTAGACTGTTCCAGCTGCCATCTCTGCTTTCTTGCTGCTCCAATGTGCCTAGGAGGTGTGCCGCATAATCAGGCTTCACCCAGGATGCAAGGCACAGGTCTTTCCTGCTCCTGGAACCCTGCAAAGCAAGCTGAGCTTTCTATCATCCTCACTCACCCAGGGCTTGGGCACTGCCAGCCAAGTACTCTAGAGCCAAACCATCTCAGTGCAAACACTGGCTCTGCCACTTATAACTGTGACTTTGGGCCCATCACTTGTCCCTCTGTGCCTCAGTTTTCTCATTGCAAAATAGGATCTCATAGGTTGTTGACAGGAAAAATGAATTAAAGTATGTAACACACTTAGAAAAATGCTTGGCACATAGTATGCACTAGATGTGTTGGATGGTGTTGTTGCCGCTAGTCCCTGATGGAGGCTGGGATGGAACATCCCTTCTCCTAGAACCATACCAGTGTCAACCGATGGTGATGGTCACTGGCACCAATTCAATGCCAACAGGAATCCCCAATTTGGGGTGAAGAAGGAAACTTCATTCAGTGCAAAACAACTCAATTATGATACAGCACAGCTGTGAGGCAGCCCTGGGGCCAAGACCCTCTCTAGCTAAACAGCTCTGCTGTGCTTCCCATGGGTCTGCTCTGGCCTATGCTGGTCTGCTCCACTGTGATCTGGAAAGACATCTTCTGTGTTTCCGCTCAGCCAGGGAAACACAGTCTTCCATGGAAAAGGAGAGTGCACTTCTGGAGCCAGAAGGGAGCTGACTTACATAGAAAGAAGCCTCTGGCCCCTGATTGGTCTGTCCTCGTGCAAACAAGAACTCCAAATCCTTGTAGTTTGGTCCAAAAGGCACTGTCCTGATTGGTCAGAATGGAGCCATTCTGATTAGTTTGTGGAGATGTCGATGGGGATATAGCTGTGCAGCTCCATTTGGATGGGGGAAAGCCTCGGTTCCATTGGCTGAAATAGGATTTCAGGAACTCCTTTATACAGTCTGGCTCTGCTCACAGAAACACAGTGCAGGCAGGCATTCATCGCAGAGGTGCATATTATAGTTTATACAGGCTTCTCCCTGAAGTGCAGTTTGCATGAGAGGCCCCTGAGTAAAAATGGCCGCTAGACTTTGTTTTATCAAATCTGAGCCCAGTTAGTCACTAGGAGCCCTTCTTAGTAGGTGTCTTCTTTGTCAGGGTTCACACAGCATCTCTTACCTGGCCTTTCAGGAAAAGACTAGCTGTCACCCTCATGCTGTCTTTCCACATCTATTGTATGTGTAGGAACTTCGTGTTCCACAGCTTCAGTGCCCTAGCCTTCTGAAACTCAAAATACCTTTTATCTTTCAAAAACCTGGACTTCTGCAACTTAAAACCTTGACTGTCATAGATATGAAGGAACTATTGAACTATTGGAAGTTCAAAGTCAATTATTGGATTGGCTAAAAAGTCCATTTAGTTTTTTCTGTAAAATAAAAGACACATTTTTTCATTTTCACCAATAACTTTATTGATCTGGATATTTTGAGTATGTCAACTATCTCCTGTGTAGTATAATGTTGATTGTTCTCAATTAATGTCTCAATTTGATTGCTATCAACTTTAACTGGTCTACCAGGGAGCATTGTCCAGCGAGAAATCTCCAGCACGAACTTCGAAAACCACTTTTAACACATTCAATCAGTCACAGCACCTTCTCCAAACACTGCACAAATCTTTTTCCTTTTTTGCATTTCAGTTGTGTTTTTACCTTTCTTCAAATGATAAAGCATAATATGCCAAAATTGTTGCAGATTTTCTTCCATCTTCAATATTAAAGTGGCTACACAAAACTTCACCAATTTTGATAAGTTTTTCTAATGCATGCTGATATGACAGCTGTCACAATGCAATCTAACAAAATTGTTTCTAATGTAGTTAAAGACAGCTAAGTGCTACTAGAGCCATCACATGGAAAAGAACAAAGGAACTTTTTGGCCAACCCAATATTAGTATTCTGCTCTTGTCTCCCCCCTAAGATAGTAACTCTGAGCCCTGTTATCAGGTACATATAATGGAAAATTTGTGAGTTCAAAAGTTAACATTCCACTCAACTGAACTACCAGTCTGAGCATTTTGTGGAGAGAGCAATCGGATGACTAGGATGGCTGTGCCTGTCCCGTGCTTTAAATATTTCTAGTAATCATGAGAGCAGTTAAACATTAGCCAGGGCAATATCCTGCTAAACTAATTACTTGAGGCAACTCATGGAAAAATGCAAAAGGACACTAAAACAGGTGTGCTATAACCATCTGTGCTGTAACAAAAACAACTCAGACCACCAGGATTCAGCTGCTACTGCCACTATTAGAGCAATGATGTTAATGCTTTTGTAGAAAAATTAAAATCTGTAATCAGCCTGTGCCCACAAGAACTTTGTTCCGAGTACAAGTGGCATCAACACCTCGTGAGGTGATTGTTAGCCAATCTGAGGAGAATCCACTAGAAATTTGTTTAAATCACAGATTTCCCACTGGGATTTTCATTTTAAGCTTTAAATATGTTTTTGGTCACTGAACCAGATCCCTTGGCATTAAAGTGCATCCTGTGTGCGTACTCAGAGATATATTGCCTCTCCAGGCCACTACAGCAATATGGGATGAGTTATGCCCCAGGCTACAGGGCGCATTACTCACACTGAGTCCCTGAAAACATCTGTTTGGCTCCACAGGCTCTAATGTTACAGCTTAAAGTCAAGTCTCCAAAAGCCTTTTTAAGAAACCGCTCAATGACACCACCAGGCATTTTAAATCAACCCACATTCATTTGAACTTCAAGTGGTCAAACTATGGGCAAGAAAACGTAACACCTTTTTCTCAGCAGCGGTACTCTGCCACATTACAAGGTCCTTCTGCCTTCTGATCCTATCCATACACATGTTTTAAATGTCAGCTTGTCAGGCCGTAATGAATCCACAGATTCAGCTCAGTGGTTACAACTGAATTAATTATGATATATGAGAGGCAGGATCCTAGAATGCCCCAGGCAGGCGGCTTTGAAAATCTGATTCATTTATGTATGTTAATAGAGCCTGCTCTGCAGTTCTGTAAAACCGCAAAACTATTGATCATTTTCATTGGCATCACTTCCATTCTAATAACCTCAGACTGACAGTAAATGTATAATTAAATGACTGCCCAGTTGTTTGGTCTCAGATAATGGTAATAGCTTACACTTACAGGGTGTGAGTGTGTCGGGGAGGGTGGGTTGTAATGGCCCACTCTATTTAATGGCCCATTTTACTTAAGCCTCACGAAAGTTCAGGGACTTGTCTAAGGTCACACAGCTCATGAGTGTGAAGCTAGAACTAAACTCAGGTCTGTCTGATTTCAGAGCCTCAGCTCAACCTGAACTAGACCATACCACTGCCTATACAACATAATCAAAAACTGAGACTGTATTCTCTCTCATCCCTGACAAACCAAATATGATTCTGATCCTGAATAGATGTTATATTTTCCTCCTTGAAATGTCTTTTCTTCTCTTCCTCCCTTCCCTTTTAGCATATCCCTTTGCTTCCTTCCACCTTAAAATAATCTTTGACCTCTTTTAAATGCCAAGAGCCTCACACCCCTGGATCACAGAATACCTCTAACATAATACACATATCCATTAAGGTCCATAAGGCACTTGGAAAAATTAAAGCAAGTCTTTACAAAATATGAATATTCATATAATGTTATAAAAATATAAGTAATTATCACTTTTTGATTCTTAAAAATATTCTTTTTTGAAAAAGCTGTCTTATTACATAAATAAAGAAAAATTACAAGTAATTAAATTGAACAAAACAAGTATTTTAGGGAAAATTTACAGGCAATGAAGCAACAGAGACATAAGTGCCACCCTCTTTCCGTCACACAGTGAAGCAGTCTTTGGTCACGCACAGCCATACACACCATACAAAGTGCACCCGAGGAAGGACCCCGTGGCTATGCCACTCCCCACGTTACAGAGGCATTGAAATGGGACTAGGAAAGATCTTGACACCTACGAGACAATGGAAACCTCGTGGTAGATGAGATGGCCTTGTTAGAAAGGGGGCCTCTCCTGAGTTCAGTCTCTGGGATGGCCTACCCCACTGCAGAGCTATCTTAGATGCCAGAGCTAGCTTCTTCCTAAGCTACTAAAATAGAGACCAGAAGAAACTCCCAGAAATCTCTGTATTTGTATCTTTTCAGGATTTAAGCAAATATTTTTAGCATTTTAGTTTCAAATAGTAACAACTTCAAATATGTTAGGACACAGTAGCCAACTTAAAAAGCCAGATATGAGGTAATTTAAGCAACAAGAACAAAAAAAAAAGGAGAATAATAGATTATGACCCCTGGACTAAAACAAGAATCCAAGAGTTCATAGGGATATTAATAAATAAATCTTTCTTACAGTAGATTTCTAACTAACAAATATTAGATAAGCAAATTATTAAAATAGGAAATCCTTTTGGCCGACACCCCAGTAATAACTATTTTACAAGAATCAATGACAAATGCTAAGATTTGTGAGTGAAAACCTGATGAGAGACAGGATTATTGCAGAATCACAAAGCATCTCTCGGTAATTTCACATAACAGAGAAATGGGTAACTGGAAAACCCTGGCAGACATGACCATCATTAAGTGGCTAGTTAATATCACCAGCAATGGGATGAATTAATACCATGCACCTCTCAAAAGGATGCACTGTAAAGGACAAAATACCACTTCTGATATTTTTCCAAAACTTGAATTATGAGGAAACATCAGGAAAAATGCAGATTGAGTGACATTCCACAAAATAGCAGAATACTCTTCCAAAGTATTCAAGTCCATGAAAGACAAGATGTATAAGAGACCAAAGAAACTGGAGGAAGAACCACCAGAGCAACACTCCTGGCCATTCCTCCCACCCTGATCCATTCCCCTGCCGTCCCTGGTGTGGGCAGGCCTTCTGAGCAGAAGGGAGCACGGTGGAGGTGTGGGCACTCGGGGCTGCCTGTGATGAGGCAGTAAATCTGCTTCCTTCTGGACAAAAATATTAGCAAGACCCAAAGCTATATTCTCCAATGCCTTTATCAGTTATTAAGCTGGCATTTTGCTATCAGTCTGATTCCTGAACTGTTTCTCAACAGGTCTAAGCCTGGATAGGAAAGATAGGGTGTTATTTATTAGCAAAGTGACCATATACTTTACTGTCCAAACTGAGACACAGCTGAGAAAAAAAGGAAGCACTATTAATAATTACACCAGGACCACAGGCAAAATATGGGACTGGTGCCTGTGGTCTATTAGCCCCAGCTCATGCATGAGCAGAAATGTTGAGAAATAGACATAGAAAGGGATCTGAGGAGAAAAGTAACACTAAAATTGATGGTCTGGCTTAGTCTTTAGAAGCATGGGTCATAGAGAGTGTCTTTTATCTTTTTTTATAAAATAAAGCACAGATACAGAACATTACACTTAACAAATGCATAGCTGAATGAATATTATAAAGTAAACACACTTGTATCATCCAGGTCAGGAAATCGCCCTTTGCCAACCACTCATGAAGCCCATCTGTTGGGCAGGATAGGTAGGGAACTAAGGCAGGGAGGATGGAGCAGACGTGTCTCACCCATTGACGCAGCAGCCCTGAGCCTGGTCTGGTAAGTTTGTCAGGTGTTCAAACGTCACAAGCAGGAATAGTGCAAGAGGAAGGGAGTCCTTGGGACTCTGCGCCAGGAAAGGGAACCTCTGTAGCAAGTTCACTAAGACAAAGAGCCTTTAATAACTGAGAAAGAAAGCCTTTGTAGTTGTACATTATTTCCAAGGTTTAGAAAAGGAAGAAGGAAGGAGAACCTAAAAACTGACTGAGGCGTGTAACTCCTAAACTCCAATAGTTGGTGCACTCAGACTAGTGAGCGCCCACTTGTAGCCTCAGCTTGAGTGAATAGAACAAACTTACTAACAACTTTATTTCCTCTATACATGGGGCATTCAGACTAGCTGGGTGCCTGCTTACAGCTTTGTGCTCATATGTGTTTCATAAATAAACTTGCGATCTCATTTCTACTCTATGTGTTGCCTCTTGTTTGAATCCTTCTCTTGCAAGCAAAGCAAGAACTGAGGGACAAGCTCGGGGGTGAGGGGCCCTGACCCGGGTCTCTCCCTACTAATACATCCATGTGCCCTGTCCCAATCACAGCCTTCCTCCCTCCCTCCTAAACTAGCCTCTGTCTTCCCTTACAGGTATCACTACTTTGTATTTCTTTTTGTTTGGTATTGCCCATTTGTGTGTCTTTAGAATCAATAGTCTAGTCTTGCCCATCTTTAAAACTTTTAAATGTCTCTCAAATATCTTTTAATCTACAGATTTCCCCTTTAGTTTCTTTCTTTTCCTTACATTTTATCTGATGGAGCATTCATACCGTTTGGCCTGACTTTCCACAGCCTGAGTGTTGCTGGCTATAGACTCAGGGTGGAGTTCCCTCCCATTCCTCTGTCCTCTGTAGGTGCTACAAATTGGCAGCTGGATCCAGGGGCTTGATCGGACTCAGAGTCAGTCTCATTGGGGGGCCTATATAGGTGGTCATGTCCCTTTTCTGTGATGTTAGTAGCCATTGACACTCATTGTCAGATGTTAACTCACTGAGAGTAGCAAAACAGTGATATTCTACTTCAACATTTTATCTTCATTTATTAGCTAGAATATTTTTATAAGTAGACAATTAACTTATCTGCTATTTAGCTATCCAGTGTACTCACTGGTATAGTTTATACAGGAAATACTTGATCTTTCTCTCTAAAATTTAAAAAAAATTCTCTCTAAAAATTTTTTTAAAAAGTATTCTAAGAAGTTATTTTCCTGTCACTGTCTGAATATGACCAATAATTTTCTATCATAATGAATTTATTAATTTAAGCATATTATATGGATTAAATCCACTGAGTGTCTTATCCTCCATAAAGCTCACATTGTCCCATCTTTGGCCAGTGGAGGTCTCTTCAAGTTGCCTCCTTAGTTCTCCGGACACTGCCGTAGCAGTCTCTCACAGCCATCTCACTACTTGGTGTAACAAGATCTTCTAGACTCATCTTGTAGATAAGGGATTTAAACTAGATGGCTTTTAAACATCCTTCTGGCTTTACAATTTTGAAACTGTAACATCTTGAATTAATCGGAAACATTTTATAGTAAACCATACAATCGTTTTATTATAATTTTACCTCTCTTATAGCATTTACCAACTTCCCTTGTATCAGACTTATTTTGGTAGTTGCATATTCCTCTTGCCCACCAGACTGTGAGCTCCCAGAAGGTAAGGGAATACCCTGTTTATCTCTCATTGCCCTTAACTTGTTATACATTGCAGATGATAAGCAAAAGCTTAGTGGATTAAATTGAACTCTAAGACTTAAATAGTTTACAGTCTTAATGGACTATACTATTAGATGAACTCTCTCTGGTTTATAGATATAATTTGGGGTATTATCACCGATAATACAAGAGAGCAAATAGTTTACTTGTTAATGTGAAAGAACAGGAGACACAGCAATACTCCATTTCAAAGTAAACATTAAAAAAGTAATTAGCATGTCCCTTCCATGTTCTCAGCTCCATCTTGTATTCTGAGAGGCTTTCAGAAAAATTTAACCTCCTAACTAACCTTTATTTTTGTAGGGGATGGAAGGTGGTGAGAGAGTAGAAATTTCAGGACCGATTGATTCCATGATTGTGCTGCCATGTAGATGCGCAGGAAAGCCAGGAGCCGTGGGCTCTTTTCAAAAGCCCGTGTCTTGTTGCAGAAGCAGTGAAGTCAGAGGAGGCGGTGTGGGTGGAGGCGATGCCGAGAAGCCTGTGTGGGGGCTTTGTCCTGCTCACATCTCACGTTCATGAAACCTGAAGAGCAGAAACTCCATCTGCCACAAGAAAAAAACATTTACAATAACATTAAAATTAGATACCATTAATGTGTGCAAGATGGACTACAGACATATGTTGTTGTTTTTTAATGAAATGGTTTATTGTGGCTATCCTACTGCTTGGTGAAAACGTGTGTAATATTTGGTCTTCCTGTCCGAAAACAGAACTTTTCACTCGCTAGTACATGCTTTCAAAACCATGTAGTCACTCAGAGCATATAACATATAATAATTTTCTGTTTTAAAAAATAGTTTTAAAAAGACTTCTGCTTCTGAAATATGGAATGTATACTTTTCTTCCTTCCTCCAAGAAGTACTATGAGAAACCTAAACATTACATATAAAAGCAACACAAGAAGATTCTGAAAGGTGAAAAGAAGAAACGTGCTTCTTCAGATTATATTAAACTGACACCCTATTTCGAGATTCACCCTGCAGTGTCTTGCTCTGCACATAGTTGTTTCATGTTGTTTTGTCATCACTATGGGTAAGCATTCCTCTAAGTGTTTTAAATAGACTAGCACATTTATTTCACAGCCCATGACTTATATTCACCTTTTCTATTTGGAACTGAGGTATAGAATGGTCACATAACTAACTTGAAGTCATAGAGTAAGTGAAGGAACCAAGGTCTAAATCTCAGTAATCCAACCTCCAGATTTCTTTGACTTTTGAGACCAAAATGCATGAAACAGTGTTTGTTTAGGTTGATCCAGAGGATTAGCTTCGGCATCACGAAGCAGAGGAAGTGTGTTTATGAAGCTGATTCCTTCCACTCCAGCATTATCAAATCTAAAGTCTATGGATAGGGTCTAGGAATCCATATTGTCAAATGCACCCAGGTGATTCTTGTGCGCAAGGAAACTTGAAACTCACTGACATAAGCACACCAGCTTCACCTCCTATAAGAAAAATACACTGATTTCTGAGAGAAAATAGGTCACACGGGTACTCTTAGTGGCCCAGAGGATCCCTTACATTCCAGTATGTGAAAGTAGAAAATCAGAGTCAGCAGGTGAGTATGACTCTCCAAAGTGAGGACTCTTGAGAGGGGTGCTGCGTGAAGTTATTTTATTCTTGTTCTCTAGAGCTTTAGTCCAGGATCTTAGTAGCAGCATTCTAGTTCTATCCCATGAACCAGCCACTTAATGGTCAATCACTCGATTAGAAAAGCCCTAATATGTTGGGGGGGCTCCACCCACAGACCTCCCCCAGAAGCCCCGCCTGCCACCATGGATGAGAATAAGTCTACCAAGACATGATCTGCTTGGAGAGGAAAGGTGGCCAATCTCTCAAAAGTGAAGGACCAGGAACCTGTTCCTCAATGGGCTTTTACTGGCTTTAATTTGCATAGGGATTCAGGGTGTATACGTAAAGCTCATCAATCATTGTCAGGCAGAAATGATCAAACAATAGATAACATTCAGAGAACTCTGAGGGCTTATTCTGAGTCAGGGTCAGATAGCTAAAGCACCATAAAACTTTAGGGAACAAACTCATTTCATGCTTGGACCCTTATCATTTAAATTGAAGGTATTAGCAAAGTAGGTTTCATAGGATTTTATGCATTCTATCTTAGGCCTGATCGCCCTGGGGAACCTGGGAACCTGCCCTTTCCAGCACAGGGCCACATCCACCTCCAGCATTGTTTCAGGCTTAAGGCACTGTTTTCAGGCTTAAATTGGGTAGGGAAAGTAAGGCAGCCAAGAGATTAGGAGACTTCCTGCAGACAGTATGAGGACTTAGGCTATGTCAAAGCTGAGAGGCAAGGGTCCATCACCCCTTTTCTATGGCCTCCCAAGTCCTTTTCTGAGGGCCCCCTTCCCCCAAGCTCTAGCTTGGGGCAGCAGCTAAAAGGAATCAGGGGCATATGAGGAGGAAGTGAATAATCTGACATCAGGGTGAGAGTTGAGGGGCAGCTTTCTGCCAGGCAAAAGTGCTGGCAGAAGAGCTCATTAATCCCCTTCTGAGTCCTTCACCCACAGACCTGGCAGGCAGGCTCCATATATGAGTCTCCATCATCCTGGCTCATTCTGTTCACCTTGCTCTATTGATTCCCTGAGATCCCACTGCACCCAACTTGTAGACCCACCCATGCTGTTTCCAGGGGCTCATCCACACACATGGCTTGTCTTTGCTCTTGCTTCAGACTTTCTTAACATTTCTCAAGCAAGCAACATTTGGCATCCACATACCTTGCAAAGTAGCCACGAGCCTGGAACTGGTTCAGCCAGTGTTGGTTGGCAGCTTAGCCTTGCCTGGGTACCTCCAAGCCCAGCACCTGTTGCAGCCATCTACATATTGTTTTGTGGTCATGCTGGGTGGCCCCAGGCAGAGTACAGGTGGTGGATGACCTTGATCTGGACCTCCCAGGAGGCCCTAGAGCCACATACCCAGTGGACAACTTCAAACCAAGCACAATCCAACCACCTCCACAAACAACACACTCAAGAGCTGGACTGAGTGGGCACCAGAGCTCCACCAAAGTAAGTCCTACTCTGTGGTGTGGGCCCCTGCACAGCTGACCCTCCACGGTGTTACTAGTCCCAGCCAGTCCTTGAAGCAGGCTGGCCTAAGAGTAAATCCCTCCCATTGACATGTCAAGAGCAATCAATGCTAAATTACAATAGGAGGGTACATATACCCTACACTGTGTGAATATAGAGTGCCCATCTTGGGTTTAGGGAGGTTCTGTCATTGGACCCTACAGAACATTTACTACAAAAGGACACTCTACCAAGCCTGGGGGATGTAGCAGCTCTACCTGATACACAGAAATAAACACAAGGAGGCTGCCAAAATGAGGAGACAAACATGGACCAAATTTAAGACGAGAACAAAACTCCACAAAAAGATCTAAACAAAACACAGCAAGCAATCTACTAGTTGCAGAGTTCAAAACACTGGTTACAAGGATGCCCAATAAACTTAGTGAGAACTTCAACAAAAAGATAGTAAATATAAAAAAGGACATAGAAACCATAAAAAAGAACTAGTCGGAAATAAAAAATACACTAACTGAAATGAAGAGTAATTTACAAGGAATCAACAGTAGAATTGATGAAGCAAAGAATCAAATCAGCAGTTTTGCACATAAGGAAGCAAAAGCACCCAATTAGAACAGAAAGAAAGAATCCCCCCAAATGAATATAGTGTAAGGAGCCTCTGGGACAACTTCAAGTATGCCAATACTACATCATCAGGATGCCAGAAGGAGAAGAGAAAAAGCAAGAAATTGGAAACCCATCTGAAAAAAATGACAGAAAACTTTCCTAACCTGGTGAAGGAAAGTTTTATATGTCTATATAGACATATATATATATAGACATATAGACATATAGACATATATATATATGTCTATATATATATATGTCTATAGACATATAAATCCAAAAGGTGCAGAGAGTCCCAAACAAGATGAACTCAAAGAGGCCCACACCAAAACACATCATAATTAAAATGCAAAAGGTTAAAGACAAAGAAAGAAGCTTAAAAGCAGCAAGACGAAAGCAGTTAGTTATCTACAATGGAGCTCCCATAAGACTGTCAGCTAACTTCTGAACAGAAATTTGGCAGGCTAGAAGGGAGTGGCAAAAAATATTTGAAGTGATAAAAAGCAAGTACCTATAATCAAGATTACTCTATCCAGCAAGGCTATCATTTAGGATCTAAGGACATGTAACGAGCTTCCCACACAAGGAAAAGCTATAGGAGTTCATCACCACCAAACCAGTATTACATGAAATGTTAAAGTGTCTTCTTTAAGAAAAAGAATAAGAAAAGGATTTAAAAAATGAACAATAAAATGGTAATAAATACATATCTATTAAAAATTTATCTAAAAAACAAAATACTGAACAGGCAGAATGGAAAGAGAATCATAGATACAGAGAACATATTGATAACCAGGTAAAATAAGGATTGGAAGGATGGGTGAAAAGGTAAAAGGTGTTGGGAGCTGCCCTGCCTGGTTTCAGGAGCTGTAGCCACCCCGTGGCTAAGGCTGAGTGAGCAACCTTCGACCATCAGACCTTAAGCCACTAAGGAGACAACGGTTATCTTCCTGACAGGAGCACCACTTCTGCTCCTTCTTCCATAGCTGGCCCCCAATGCTTGATCAGTTAGCCAATGACAGGTAAGATTCCCCAAGGGGGGAACAACTTAAGACAGGCATGATCACGTGGAGGCCCCAGGGAAGGACTTGGGGGGCTACAGCAAAAGGGGGTGATGGACCCTTGCCCCTCAGCTTTGACAAAGCCTGAGTCCTCATTCTGTCTGCAAGAAGTCTCCTAATCTCTTAACTATCTTGCCTCCTCTGCCTGACTTAATCCTGAAACAATGTCAGAGGGTGGTGTAGCCCTGTGCTGGAAAGGGCAGGTTCTCCAGGTGATCAGGCCTGAGAAAGAATACATAAACTCCTGTGAAATCTACTTTGCTAAGAATGCTCTCAATTAAATGATAAAGGTCTGGGCAGGAAATGAGTTTGTTTCCCAAAGTTTTGTAGGTCTTTAGCTAACAGACCCTGACTCAGAATAAGTCCTTGTAGTTCTTTGTATGCTATCTATTGTTTGATCCTTACTGCCTGACAATGATTAATGAACTTTACCTGTATTCCTGTGCAATTTAAAAACTAATAAAAACCTGTGAAGGCAAGGATCGGGGTGCTCTCCTCTTGAGAGAGTAGTGGTGCCATCCCTTTTCCTCCACAGGACTTGGTAGTCCATTTGAATTTATCTCATATCTCATCCATAATGCCATGGACACTGCTGGCTAGTGTCTGTGTCATAAGGGCTTAAGAAGTACAAATTGGTTATTAAGAATAGTCATGGGAATTTAAAGTACAGCATAGGAACTATAGTCATTAATAGTCCAATAACTATTGTCAGATGGGTATGAAATTTATCAGGATGATTACTAAGTAAGTTATGTAATGTCTAATCACTGGCATATACTTCTGAAATGCATACAATATTGTATGTCAACTGTAAAAATTAAAAATAAAACTGCCTTATGACCCAGTGACTCCACTTCTGGAAATATATCCAAGGAAACTCAAAACACAGATTTGAAAGAATATATGCACCTCTATGTTCATTGCTGCATTACTTACAATAGCCAAGACTTGGAAGTAGCCCAAGCATCTATCAGTAAATGAGTGGATAAAAAAGTTGTGGTACATTTATACAATGGAATACTACTCAGCCATAAAATAAAAGGAAATCTTACCTTCTGGGACAGTATTATGCTAAGTGAAATAAGCCAGTCAGAGAAAGACAAATACCTTATGATTTCACTTACATGTGGAATCTAGTGAACAAAATAAACAAACAAAGAAAATAGAACCTGACTCAAAGATACAGAGAACAGACTGACAACTATCAGAGGGGAGGTGGTTTGGGCACCTGGATGAAAAATGTGAAAGGATTAAGTAAAAAACAACAACAGACTCATAGACACAGACAACAGTGTGTTGATGACCAGAGGGAAGGAGGGGGTTGGGAGATAGAAGCTGGTAAAGGGGGCGATAAGTGGTGACAGAAAGAGATTTGACTTTGGGTGGTAAACACACAGACAATGTATTATAAAATTTTTCACTTGAAACCTATATACTTTTGTTAACCATAAAAGTCAATAATTTCAATACAAATTTAAAAATAATAAACCAGAGAATGGAGCAGGGTGTGTGCTGATTTAAGAGCCAATTTGCCATTACACGAAGGAGAGATTCTGAGAGGGGGGAAAGATGAATAGAGAGAGGAGGAAAAGGGCTTCCATATTGGCCTGGGCACCAGTTCCATCGTTTGCCCCTTCTTAAAGACATATGACTTTTATTTTCCAGATAATCAACATGTACAAATCAATGGTGTCTATAATGTAGATAGGACTCCCTTTGATATGACACCATTGTACAGTGTATAACCATTTTAGGAAGGCCCAGGGGCACAGACTGTCCCTACCTATTCTCTTGATAAACATTCAGCTGCAGAGGTAAGGGATTAAAAATTCTTCTGTAGGTTGGGGATCTATAAGCACAGAGGGCAGCTGTGCTGTTCTTGCTGTCATAGATATCTTGAAGGCGGCAGGCTCAGAGTGCCCATATGAGCACAGAGCTGCAATACAGTAGAAGCTGGCAGCCAGGTGTCTGCTCTCAGCTAGGTCTGAGATGACATCCATTCCCGACCTGAAATTTTGGGGCCTCCAAGAAACCCAGAGAGGCACTGAAGACAGCTGAGAATTGAAAACCAGCAAAGCTGCTAAGGGATAACTGTGGTTCTAGGCAAGTGGACTGGTAGCTGAAGCTGCAGATGGACCAGCAGGGACCAGGAAGATATTACTGACTCTCAGAATAGCAAGTCCAACAAGAGCTGTGGTTAGGACCAAATCTGGAAAGAGAGATGCTGGAAAGAGAGAGCTTTTCTGGGGAATACTTGCCATGTGGCTTCTGCGTAAAAGGCTGGATGATGAGCCATGAAAATGTAGATGCCCACAGAGGAGCAAGACAACTCAAATGCCATCCTCGGACACCAGGACCATGGCCCCCTGGGGATCACAGGCAGAGAGAAGGGGAGAAAAGGAGGGAGGAGGGCTCTATTCAACAGTGACTGAGTAACTTTGAATTGGCAAGATTATCTTTCCCTCATTTTTTTTTCTAAAAACCACTGTTTTCTTTTTACCACTTGAATTTTGTAATTATGTGAATATCATGCTTACCACAAACAAAACGCTCATTACGTATTTCTCAGGTGTCTCCTTCTCCCTGTCTCTCAGTTCTCTTTCAGCTGCAGGCTAGAAATTCAAATTCCATAATCAGCCCCAATAGGGACATTTAACCTTGTAAGACTTCAGATTTTTCTTTTAAACTGTAGACTTTCCTCATTTCTTTTACTCTGTATGTCCTCATAGAGTAACTAGTAGTATTTTTTAGAACAACCTAATCACACATGGTTGTTTAGGAAATAGGAATAAAAGGGATTAGTAACTAAATTTTGTTCCTGATCTGCATGCAGCAGATGACAGAGAGCCTGTTACTGGCCCTGTGTGCAAAACCTGATGATGGGGGGGGGGGGGGGGCAGGCCAGCGTTCAAGGGTGGACCACTTCATCATGACAGTCCTGGAGAGTTAACCCTGGAAGTCTGAATGATGGAAGGATCGCATTCTTCTCCATTGGATGTCCTCTCCCAAGGAGAGAGTGATTTGGGTAAAGTGTAGATCCTATCAGTGTGTACTCTTTAAGGAATAAAATACAAAATGTTTCATTTTATGGGTTTGTATATCATCTTAACAACTTCAAAATGTAGATTCTTTCTGAAAATGAGAACTTTAACTCCGTGTTCTACCCAAGCAGTAGCTTTAACAAAATTCAGAGCCTTTCATAATAGTAATTGCTAACACCTACCGAGCATCCTATTACAAGAACTAGTCAATAGACTCTATATAAATTAACTCATTCAATTCTTCCAACCCTATGAGACAACTACTCAATTTATAGATGGAATAACTAAGGCGCAGACAGGTTAAATAAGGTCTCACAGCTGGAGAGGTTAGAGCCCATCTCTAAACCACAGTAGTCTCATATTTAAGCTGGTCTTTAATATATTTAAAAAACTTTTTAAAGTTTTAGGAATTGTCTTCTATCCATATTACCTAGCACAATAGACAGAGAGCAGGTAACAAATACAAGATTATTGACTTGACTTTTAGAAATAATATGGGAATTGTGCTCTCACCTGTCTTTGTGGCTCTAATATAAACCCTCTTACTTTATAACTGGTTCTATAAAAGAAGTTCACTGCTGGTCACCTCAATCTGATTTATGGTAGACTATGTCTCTAAGAAAATTGGTCTGGATATTATATCTGTAGTTAGAACCAAAGCTTTGATTTGATCTCTCTGAAACACATTGGTGGTACATCTTGATTTATTGGTAGTATTTTTTTTAACCGAGGCCTAAAGTCTGCTTGCAAGATGACTATCTCATAGGGATAATTTTTGCCATATGTGATATACATTTATTACAGAAAAGATGAATGTAAACTGACTCAAATTTCAACTGCACTTGGGCAGTTTGTTTCTGAAAGATACTGTATTGTGAATATTTCATAAATAAAAAAATCTCATGTGTCCCTTTTATAAATCTATATAAATTATACGTGTGTCAAATTAATATTCTCAATCTGACACCATAGCAATAGTAATAATGTAACTAGGTGGCCTTTTTGTAGCCTTATAATATCAGTAAGATCTTTGGCTTTATAGCCTTATAATATCAGCAAGATCTTTGGCTGAGAGAAGAACGCTTCCTCAGACTGATTGTCAGAGAAGTTCCACAGGGTGTATGAGGCTTTTCTGGGGGTCCCTTCCAGAATACAGTCATCACATTCAAGTTCCTGAGCTATTAAATTTTTTTTCCAAGCAAAGGGATCCACCCTTACCTCACTTTCTCTGCTGCCTGTCCCCACAGCTGCCTGACTGAGAGCCTCCACCTTACTGAGAGCCTCCGGACACTGTCCAGGGCTGTGTTAATGTTAGCATCAGCATTAGCTGCAACCTTTCTCTCTCATTGAGGGATGAGACTAAGTCCCACGCAGAATCCAGAAGCCTAACTACAGCTGTAGGGCTCTGGGCTGCCATCTTCATCTCTCCACCCCTACCCCCACACTGACGCTCTTTTTCCCCCAACATCTAGTGCCCTGGGGGAAACTTGGGGTCTTGCGGGACTGGATATCTCCCAAGAAATACATCCTACTGGGAGGAACTTCTGCAGCAGCCTGACAGGGTGTAGTTTAAGGACTCAGTGGCTGGCTTGCTCTGAGAGAGGAGAAAGGAAGGAGGAAGAGAGGGAGAGAAGCACTAATGTGTGGTTGCCTGTTGCACCTCCCTTGCTGGGGACCTGGCCCGAGACCTAGGCATGTGCCCTAACTGGGAATCGAACTGGTGACCCTTTGGTTCGCAGGCTAGTGCTCAATCCACTGAGCCACACCTTGCTTCACACCTTGCTTTGCAGCTTGCTATGCCATGGAGGTGGGAGCTGAGACTTGGAAATGGGCTTAAGAGAATGAGTTGTCTTTCAGCCTGCCTCAATCCTAGATGCACAGCTGCCTCTTGTGGCACCAATGGGATCCTGCACTGGAAGATTTTGGTACTAAATCATAACAAGTGCACGCTGGCAAACTTCTGTCCTCTCTGTCCACGTTTCCCACAAGTTCCTTGAAATGATGGCAGATTGCTTCAAGACAAAGGTCATATGTATCAGGGATTCTGATCCAATACTACTAGTATCTTATTTTCACTCATGATTCTAAGTCTCTAGCATTCTGGAAAATTTATTATTATCTATGCTATAAATATAATTAATTAATATTTGGGTTAAAATTGTACTGTCTGGCTTCTAACAGTTCTAGTTAAATGTTTCTAATTAGTACTATTGGATAGCTAAAAGCAGATCATGTCTTATGCTAGATTCTTTTTTAATTACATTTATCTAACTGTATTGATACACTCAGTTGTTATTAGTTTATTGTTGTTGTTGTTAAGAATGAAAAGTAGCCCTGGCAGGTGTGGTTCAGTGGATTAAGTGCTGACCTGCAAACCAAAAGGTCACTGGTTTGATTCCCAGTCTAGGGCACATGTCTGGGTTGCCAGCCAGGTCCCCATTTAGGGGCACACAAAAGGCAACCACACATTGATATTTCCCTCTCTTTCTCCCTCCCTTCCCCTCTCTAAAAATAAATAAATGAAGTCATTTTTAAAAAAGAGTAAAAAGTGAAAGGCAGAGATCCTGAGAGCTGAAGTTGATGGGTACTTGCCTGTATTTCTGCGATTGATTCCAGTGGGGATGGACATTCATCAGCAACAGCCTGAGGTAAAAGTTTAGTTTTTAGTAAGAAACTAAAGTAAGAAAATGTCTCCAATGTTCCCATTTATCTGCTCACACTCTCTCAGACTACTTGTTACTTCTTAATAATAGTTCATTTTCTCCTTTCTTAGGAAGAATTGATTTTTCATTTTAGTCCTTATGATTCACAAAAGAAAGAATATGAAGATTTTTGCCTTTAGAAGATGAAAGCTTAGGAAGAGAATGTGGAATTAAAGTGAATCCTTATTTTTAATATGATACCCTTTCTGAAAAATCAATATGGCTTAAAAAAATTAAAAGATCACACCCCCTGCACTTACTGTAAATATAGCTAACAAATATAAATTAGAGAAAAAATATTTAAGTTAGCTGTATTTAAATTGAAAAAAAGAATAACAAAAATTCTCTCCAAGAGAAAACAAGAAAGATGAAGACTTTGAAGAAGTTTTGCAACTGAATGTATTCATGGTAGCTGTCCAGTTTACCCCGTGGTAGGAGGAGCAGTAACAATAGTAGTGAGTGTGGTAGCAGCTAACACTGGAGCACTCGCTATGTGCCAGGACCTGTGCAAGGTCTTTATATGCTTAATTTAATGTACTCCTTAAGGAAATCTCTAAGAGAGAAGTAATTATTGTTGTTATTATTATTCCCATTTTGCAGATAAGAAAACTAAGGCTTCAAAAAATATAAGTAGCCTTGTACAGATGGCTCACTTGGTTGGAGCATTGTCCCATATACCAAAAAGGTTGTGGGTTCGGTTCCTGGTCAAGGCACACAGCTAGGTTGCAGGTTCCATCCTCTGTAGGGGCACCTATGGGAGGCCACCAATAGATGTTTGTTTCTTACTCTGATTTTTTTTTCTCTTTCTCCCTTCCCCTCTCTCTGTCTCTTAAATCAATAAACATACCCTCAGGTTAGGATTAAATATGGAACTTGCCTTAGGTCACATAATTAATAAGTGGTAAGGTAGGGTGTGAACCCAGATGTTGATCTTAACACCTGGACTCAGAATTTCAGGATTGAGCAACCAGAGAGTGCTGGGTTCTTCCTCCACCAGCCCTCTTAGGGGATGTCTTGAACCATGGAGGCAGAACCACCCCACACACACCAGCACTGAGAGAGTTCAGGAAACTTGAGGAAACACAGGTGAGACTGGGGACGGGGTTTGAGGGGCCAAGGAACTGCCATCAGTAACAGCTGAGAAGCTGAAACATCCAGAACTTTCGAGGGCTGCAGAGTGCATAGGAAATACCCAGAAATCAAACTTTGAGAGCTAAGAACTGGAAGTAGAATAGAACTTTGTGGGAAGAAGGCAAACGGAAGATTAGCAGACCTCACCAGAGGATAAAGGTGCCGACTTCCCAACTCCAGGAAGAGGAACATGACCACCACACGAGAGTAACTATACCATATTTTCATGTCATCTTATTATAAAACTATCAAAAACATAGAAAAGTTGAAATAATTGTACACTGCATACTTCCACCTAAATTTGACAACTACTGTTATACTACATTTGCATTGTAATATATGGATCCTTTTCTCCATCCTTCTACTCATCCACCAATCTATCTTGTTTCTGATGCATTTCAAAGTAGGTTACAGACATTGGTACATTTTGCTCCTAAATACACCAGCATTCATATCATTCATTAGCTAGAGTTCAATATTTCTTTTTGCTTTTTTTATTGTTGTTCTGTTACAGTTGTCTCACTTTTTTCTCTGTTGCTCTCCCCTGCCCTGCCCCCACACAGTCAACCCCAGCCCCATTTTCTGTGCCCATGAGTCTTCTATTCATGTTCCTTGACTTGCCCCTTCCCCTTCTTCCCCTGCTAACCTGCTAACCCCCTCCCCTCTGGTCACTGCCAGTTTGTTCTGTATTTCCATGGTTCTGGTTTTATTTTACTCACTTGCTTGTTTTGTTGATCAGGTTCCACTCAACATTTGCTTATGAATCTGACTTTTTGCTATAATGTTTGTATACAATGTAATGCACAAATTTTCATTCATTTATTATGTGCTGACAAGTGCACACACCTGTCTAACCCAAAACCCTATCAAGGCATAGAACACGATCATCATCTCAGAAAGTTCACTCAGGTTCCCCTCCAGTCAATCCCCATCCCCCACACCAGCAACAACCGCTGTTTTGATGTTTTTCATCATAGCTCAATTATGCCTGTTCTTAAACTTTGTAAAAATGGAAGTATACTTTATGTATTCTT
Organism: Phyllostomus hastatus; assembly: GCF_019186645.2. Taxonomy (NCBI): domain Eukaryota; kingdom Metazoa; phylum Chordata; class Mammalia; order Chiroptera; family Phyllostomidae; genus Phyllostomus; species Phyllostomus hastatus. The sequence continues at coordinate 11,326,225 of NW_025334006.1, read as the reverse complement.
TTGTGTAAGGCTTCTTTTACTCAGCAGAGTGCTTTTGAGATTCACGCATATTTTTTCTGAGTATCAGAGGCTTGTTGCTCTTCATTGCTGAGTAGTATTCCACTGCATGTTGTGTGCCTCTGTGATTTGCCCACTCTCCTCTTGAAAATCACCTCAGATGTTTCCAGTACTTAGCTATTAAGAATAAAGCTGATATGAATATACTTGTACAAGTACCAGGGCCGACACATTCACTTCCCTTAGGTAAGTACCTAGGAGTGATATTTCTGGGTCATCAGGTAGATGTATGTTTAATTTTATAAGAAATTGCCGGGTTTTTTCCAAAGTAATTGTACCACTTTGCACTCCCAGCAGCAATAAACCTCAGAGTTCTGGCTGTTTCATACGCTCACCAACCTTTCCTATTGCCAGTTTTTAGAGCTTTAGCCATTCTAGTAGCTAAAATGTATTCACATAATTCTTCATCCATTTCTCTTTCCCCTAATTTCCCCCCTTCCACCTTTACCTGAATGTTCTTAATAGCATTCATTAGGCACTTGTTATGTGCCAAATACTGTGCTAACCACACTGTATAGATGTCAGTGTACAGAAATTCTTTTTATTATCATTTTACAGGTGAAGCCACTGAGACTTAGTAATTCCATCAAGACATTGCTACCACCTGTACTTGCCTGACTCCAAAGCCCATGGTTTGAACCTCTCCACTGTACCGTATCACAAGGCTGGGGCTAGGACAGAGAAAGGTTTCCCACTTGGAGCTACTACCTATCCTTCCTGCTGCATAACTAAATCCCCTCCATGAGGCACACAAGTCCTCTTTTGTTAGTATAAGGAATAACTAAAGCAAATTCAAAGCCTCGCAGGAATCCACAGAGCCACAGGTAACCAACCCCTTGAATGCTCACGAGAAGTGTGCCCGATTCCAGGAGCCAGTGTGCTTTTCATTCTTCCCTGCAGCTGATTACTGCTTACTGCACCTCCCAGGGTGCCTGATGCTGTGCTGGACTCGGGATTCCAGAAAAACTAATGAGTTTCACAAACCCAGAGATGTCCCTCTTTTATGTACTGTTAAGAAATAAAAATCACTGCTTTCTTACTATTTGCAGTTTTTACTTTACACTTATTAAAAGGATTACTTTTATACTCAAAGGTGTCGATAACCTGTGCTCACTTGATCCTGACCTTCCTTAGGAGCTTTGCATTGACAGTATCATTTCAAGACACATCAAAGAACACCTGAGTTTTACTGTTAACAGTATTTCCACTTTGCCTAAATTCATAGTTTAACTTTTTTCCTCAACAACATCACATTACTGGAAGTTAAGGAATTTCTGCTCAAAAGTAGCAGAAAGTTTCTGATAAATGCCCATCTATTGCCTTACCGATAGACCTGCATCAGGCATGACTGACCTCACCAGCTTTTCTCATTATTTTAAAATTCTATCACCTATTCTGAGGGATTTGACAAGTTCTGCCATTAGGGGTTTGGCTCAGTCTGCCATAGGGAGTGCCTTTGCACATGTATCAGGGACAAACATACCATAGCTTCATCTGCTTGAGGGGACCTCCTGTCTTAGGTACCTTAAACACACTTGGTTTTGCCTTACAAGAAAGTATAGAATTGCATTTATTACTCCAACAGTGAGTATTGAATTCACTAGTATCAAATGCATGCTGGATTGCTCTGTGTGTGTGCCTTTCTTAAACATCATAATTTTCAATGCTGAATCATATAGTAATATTTTTGAAGTCCACAGTAATCAAAACAGCCTGGTACTGGCATAAGAACAGACATGCAGATCAATGGAACAGAATAGAGAGCCCAGAAATAAACCCAAGTCTCCATGGGCAATTAATATTTATTTGACAAAGAGGGCAGAAGCATAACATGGAGTAAATATAGCCTCTTCAACAAATAGTGTTGGGAGATCTGGACAGCTACATGCAAAAAAATGAAATTCGACCACCAACTTATACCATACACAAAAATAAACTCAAAGTGGATAAAAGACTTACAGATAAGTCACAACACCATTGAAGTCCTAGAGGAGAACATAGGCAGGAAAATCTCAGATATTCCACGCAGCAATATTTTCACTGATATGTCCCCTTGAGCAATGGACATAAAGGAAAAAATAAACAAATGGGAGTTCATCAAAATAAAAAGCTTCTGCATGGATAAAGAAAACATCAGCAACATGAAAAGGGAACCAACTGTATGGGAAAATATACTTGCAAATGATACCTCAGACAAAGGTTTGATTTACAAAATCTATAAAGAACTCACACGACTCCACTCCCAGAAGATAAACAACCCAATTAAAAACGACAAAGGACCTGAACAGACACTTGTCCAAGGAGAACAAACAGAGCACCCAGAGACATGAAAGGATGTTTAGCTTCACTAGCCAACAGGGAGATGCAAATTAAAACCACAATGAGATACCACTTCGCACAGGTCAGAATGGCCATCATAAACAAATCAGCAAACAAGTGCTGGCAAGGTTGTGGAGAAAAGGGAACCCTGGTACACCCTTGGTGGCGATAAAGACTAGTGAAGCCAATTGTGGAAAATAGTATGGAATTTCCTCAGAAAACTAAAAATGAAACAGCCTTTTAACCCAACAATTGCCCTGCTGGGATTATACACTAAGAATCCTGAAACACCAATTCAAAAGAACCTATGCACCCCAATGTTCACAGCAGCACAATCTACAATAGCCAAGTGTTGGAAGCAACCTAATTGTCCATCAGTAAATGAGTGGATCAAAAAACTGTGGTACATTTACACAATGGAATACTACGCAGCAGAAAGAATGAAGGAAATCCTACTCTTAGTGACAGCATGGATGGAACTGGAGAGTATTATGCTAAGTGAAATAAGCCATATGATCTCACCAATAAGTGGAACCTAATCAACTTGCAAACAAACACGCAAGCAAAATACAACCAGAGACATTGAAATAAAGAACAAACTGACAGTCACCAGAGGGGAAGGGGGGAATAATGGGGGAAAAGAAGGGTAGGGTCATTGAGGAACATATATAAAGGACACATGGACAAAGCCAAAGGGGGAGAGGATCCAGGGTGGGAGGTGGGGATGGGTGGGAAAGGTGGGCATGGTGGAGGGAGATGGAGACAACTGTACATGAACAACAATTAAAAAAAAAACTTCAAATAAATATCAAAGAAACAGGAAAAAATATTTTTTAATCAGTAAATTTATTGGATTAACCCAAAAAATCTTTGCTGAAATTTGAGATTGTGTTGGTTAGTTTAGGTCTATTCCAGAACTGTGAGGAAGCTGGCCACCTTCTGAGCAACCTGATCTTTCTTCCAGAAAAATCAGATTTTAGGATACTTCTACCTGATCTTTTAAACTCTAAATTTCTTCTTATAGACTGAATTCTCTCACATAGAAGTATGAGCCTTCTAATACATCTCTTCCAACAAGCCCATTGTTAATGTTTCTCTTTAAGTATTAAAATAACTATTTCTTATAAGCACATCCCCATAATATGTTGACCAGGTACTTTTACATGGAATTCATTGCCTCCTGCATTGTAACCAGGGAATCACTTGGTATCTGGGGGAGATGGAACACTCCACATCCTGAGCTCCCTCCGAGCCCCCAGAACTTTGTTCCCAAAGTTGGTCTGGCTAGTCCCACATCTGAACAGCATGTGAAGGCAGCAGGCTGACCATCAGTCCTTCCCACATTCCATTCCTCTCCAGTCGCCTAGACCTCACTTGGCCTTCACAGAACTTGTCCACACCTGTGTCTTCTGCTGCAGCATGCCTTAGAAACCACCGCACGTGCCAAGGGAGTCTGTGAGCACAAGCTGCACAGAGTACCATCCTCTTCTTTTCAGGCATGAGCAAGCTGGCAGAGTCAGCCTCTGTAGGAACCACAAACTGTCATCCTGCATCTGGGCGAGGTGTACTCCTTTGTACCTGGATTACCAAGTGCCCTAGGCATGGGAACCCTACTTTCTCCTCCTCCTTCTAAATTTCACGTCAAGTTACCTTTTGACAACTTCAACAGACCTTTCCATATTCATGGATTGATACAAACCTGAAGGCTTCACAATACTGCAAAGGAAAAGGTTTCTGAAAATAGTTTTACATGGCTTTTGTTTGAACTAAACTCAACATGTAGTGCCAACAATGCATATCACTTGATTGATAAGAGGACTTTTTGAAAAGCACACCAGCAATACCACATCACCATTGCCACCAATGTCAGCATGAAAAAAGGCTCATCTAGAAATGAATGAACAATTGTAGGAACAGCCTTGATTTTAAGAAGTACCAGGACTTATCTCCTTCAAGTCTATGTACTTCCTGAAAAGAGTGCATTCAACTGTCACTTCAAAGACCATTTTTTATACATAAGTGAAGATTATTTTTAAAATATTCTCCTTCCTATTATACAGCTAAAATGGAAATAAACTTAACGTAGATTGACAGTTAAATACTAACACCAATGTACATTGCTGGAAATAATTGTGGGCCTTAATTAGATTTTATTCTGCTACTGAGAATAAATTTTTTTAACTTAAGGGACTACTTGAAATGTGATTTCTGGTGGCAGCCTGGAAAAGTACTGATAACATGCATTTCTGCAATAAAAATATGTGAAATTTGAGTCTACTAGTAGATATTTAAATAACAATTATTCCTGGTTCCCAAGTAATTAATGGGAAAAATATTACCTAAAACAAATAAAAGATCAGTCATGAAAACAGAAGTGTACACAGTATGTTAACTGATGAGTTCAAGGTTTCAATCTGTCTTTCCCAATTGTCAACATTATCCTTCTTTCTGTCTTTAACCACAACATATAATGTAATTGAACTTTCTATGCCTCATTGTGTTGTAAGAGGGTTTCACTTTTATTAACACTTTCAAAGAACACTGACTTAAGTAAGTTCCACAGATTCCACCTTATTTATAACCAAGAAGTCTGCATTAAAAGACAAAATTAGTGTCTGTGGTCAGAACTGTAAGATGTCAGGCCCATGTCCCAATCTTTTGCTTATCTTATTAAACCACACTTTCTTCAGTTCTCTTCATTCCGTTTCTATTAACTCATTCAATCAAAATGAGCTGAGTTTCTCTGACGGGAGCCCCAGAACAATGACAGCTCAAAAGCAAACCATTTCTCCTCTTTTAGTTCCTTTATCATCTTTCCAACGTATATGAGAGCCCAGGGACTAAAAGGAAAAAAAAAATTTAAAGGCAGCATGACATTTTTAAAGGTTTGATTATTTTAAAGAATCTATGTCAGCCAGAAAATCGGTCCTTTCATAATGGATATTCTCAATCTCTAGTTCCTCATTCGGTTCCTTTGATTTTTATGTATATGATACAGTGCTGATGTGGGCAACTATGGAAAATAGTATATTCCAGAGGATGATCACCCAAGTACTTAGAGATATTTCCTGGGCAATTAATCAAGAGAAATAATTTCTGACATTCTATTGAATTTAATGTGCTGTCTTACATTTTAAATAGTCAGCACATATCTACATGCTGAAGTACAAATAGAAACATTTCTGAGGGCTGTGAACTTTAAGTCTTGCATGGACTATTCTCTTTCTGAACCTCAGCCAACATTTGTTACAGAATTTCTACTGACTTAAAATCAGAACTATGTAATAGCTGAAGTTTTTTCAGAAAATTAGCATTACACTATTGTGTTTGATTTATTATGCATAATGATAAATAATCACATATCACAGAATAGTGAAAGTCAGGTAAGGAAAACAATAGCAAATTGCTTTTAAGTGCTGTTTTAGCCTAAGAAACTTGGGTTTGCATATATCATTTTCAGATTTCTGCTAATGCTAAAGCAAAAACCTACAAAGGAGAATTAATTATATTATTTGCATAAAATCTAATTTCTACAAAACACTTTATAGTATTTGAATGAAAAAGTGCCAGAGAAAATTATCAAAGCAATTAAATAAATTGCTGATTGCATATCCCTTTTACTCAGAACAATGAATGCTGTTAAAGAATGACATAAAAGTAAAACTGCAAATTTAAGGTTTGTAATTTGGGGAATATTTTTCATTCAGCTCAAAAGTGATAAGCTGGTCATTAAGCACTGTCAATTAAAACTGCGACTTTTCCCTGGCTGGGTGGCTTAGCTTGGTTGGAGCATCACCTTGTACACTAAAGTGCTGTGGGTTCAATTCCCAGTCAGGGCACATACCTCGGTTTTGAGTTTGCCTTCCATATGCAGTCTGGTCAGGGCATGTACAGGGGGCAAACAAGTGATTGTGTGTGTGTGTGTGTGTGTGTGTGTGTGTGTGTGTGTCTTTCATCAGTAAAAAACATTCCCTGGTGAGGATTTTTTTTTAAAAAAGAAACAAATCTGATTTATGACAAGTCTAAGTAGAGGGGCTTTAAAGAGGCAACCCAGTTAGCATGTGCCCCTACAAACGTGGAGCTACAGTGAGCCAGGGTCTGACCCTTACTTGCATTAGTTTCCCGTTGCTGCTGTAACAAATTAGTGGCTTAAAACAATGCAAATTTATTATCTTACCATTCTGGAGATCAGAAGTCTCAGTAAGCTAAATTCTAGGTGTCAACAGGACTGCATTCCTTCTGGATGCTTCAGAGAAGAATCAACTCCCTTGCCTTCTCCAGCTTCTAAAGGCAGCCCACATTCTTTGGAGCATCAGCCCAACCTCTGCTTCTGTCTTCACATCTTCTCTGCTCTCCTGCCTCTTTCACTGATAAGGACCTCTATGATTACACTGGGCCCACCCAGAGGATCCAAGATCATCTCCCCGTTTTAAGATCCCTTTTCCACAGTCCTTTTTGCCACGTAAAGTAACACAATCACAGGTTCCAGGGATTAGGTGTGAACATATTTCAGGGGGGAGGGCTCATTATTCTGCCAAAAGCACCTGAGGAGTACCTATTGGTTAGCAGAGGGAAGGTGAGCCAGAGAGGCAGCCCCAGTGGGCAATCAATCAGTGCTCCAAGACTATGTCAGAACAAAAGATGCCGTAGTGTTTTCCACTGAGCAGCTGATGTGGGCCATGTGAGTGAGAGAGAAGGGATATTCAGGTAGTGTGAGTAGCAGACAGGCCTCAGAGGAGCTTAGCTGAGTAGCCCTCACCAGGCACTAGGGAAAGAGCAAGCAACGAGCTAGATCAGTGCTCTGCAGTCTGAGGACTGGCTCTGGTCCACAGACTGTTTGCTACCTGTCTATGATGTTGAACCAAAAGTAAGCTTTTAAAAAATGTTATTGAAGTTTGACAGAATAATTTTATGTCTGTAGAATATGATCATTTATAAGGTGTTTTCTCTTGTGTCTTTTTTATTTCATTTTACTAGAACTTCATTTGTATTGTATATTTTCAAAACTACCAATTGGTCCATGGCACATTGGAAAACACTGAAAATTATCACTTTCTTCTCTTTCTTTAATGCACACACAAACAAACCTGGCTCTTCGCCATGGATGGTTTTTCAAGAAACTCTGAGCTAGTGGAGAGTGCATCACTCACAGAAAGGGATTCCAGGTGAAAGCCCCCCACCCCCCCAGGAATATCCAAGGAACCAAAATTCACTATAAACACCTTCCAGGCCAGTGACTTTCACACCAACTTTGAACACTATCAGTTCATTAAGAACTTTCTAGGTCCCCTTACCCTCCTCCTACATCATGCTCCAACCCCAGAGGCTGGGCAAGCTAGGAGAAGCTTAGGAGCACTGAGTGGGGAACAGGGATGAAGCCTGTCCACAGCCCTGCCAGTAGCCATCCTTTGGCCACCCCCAGGGCCTAGGAGTGCTCAACCGATGGCACAATAAATGCACCTAAGTGGCTCCAAAAGCAAAGCTGTTTAGACTGAGAATTCTGGGTGGCAGGCTCCCCAGTCGCTTTATCCTGGCAAAGCAAGAGTGACCAAAGGAGGGCCAGAGCAAACCCTGTACAGCATGGGACCCAAAGCAAGGGCCTCTCTTAACTGGGTCTGAGAGGAGTGCTGCGATCAGAGCCTCAGGCCATGCTGGGGCTAACTTCTCAGTGCACAACAATAACAGGCACCACAAAATCAATCTACTCTACATGTCAAATCAATTGAAAGTTACAACATCAATACCAATTCAATGACATAACACTGAAGTATGGAAGCCAAGCAAAAGGGCCATCAGGATATTACTAAATTAATAAATGAAATCAATGTTTCCTAAAGTTTTATAATAATGAAATATTTAAAACAGATATTTTGTTTTTATTCTCTGCAAGCACAATAGCTTCCTGATAACCAAGGGCACTGTCTTGTGACAAAGCGGGAGCCTATGTATTTTTTATTTTTTTTAATATTTTTTATTTTAATTGTTATTGTAGTACAATTTTCTATCTTTTACTCCCATCCCAGCCCACCCACCCAGCCCTCCCCTCCTCTTTCTCATTTCCACACACCCCTAGTTTTTATCCATGTGCCCTTTATACTTCTTTCTGTAAACCCTTCCCCTTTTCCCCTGAAATTCATAATTATGATATGTCTTGAAGTGACCCTCTTTGGGTTCCTCTTGATTGGAACTCTCTGTGTTTCCTGGATTTGTGTGACTTTTTCTTTCATCAGATTAGGGAAGTTTTCTATCCCTTGCTTTTCCTCTTCTCCTTCTGGTATCCCTATTATACGGATATTATTATGTTTCATATTGTCTTGCATTTCTCTTAATCCCTCTTTATTCTTTTTGAGCCTCTTTTCCTTTTGTTGCTCCTTCTGGGTGATTTCTTCTACTTTGTCCTCTAGCTCACTGATCCGATCTTCTGCTTCATCAATCCTGCTTTTCCTTCCTTCTACTGTGCTCTTCAGTTCAGAAATTGTATTCTTCATTTCCTGTTGGCCCTTGTTGATAGTTTCTTTTTTTTTTTCATGTTGATATAGTTTTCAGTGAGCTCATGGTAGCTTCCCTGTAGTTTCTGGTAGCTCATTGTGAGCTCATTGAGTTTCCTGATAACCATTGCTTTGAACTCAATATCTGATAGTTGAGTTGCCTCTATTTCATTTAACATTCTTTCTGAGGGTTCCTCCTTTCCTTTCATTTGGGGATTCTTTGTCTTCCCATTGTTTGTGAGACTCTTCTTATTAGTGTCAGCTTCTTAAATTGATCTGTTCTGGCTCCCTGGGTTTGTGGTGTGAACTTCTGTGGTAGAATACCTGTGAGATTCAGTGGTGCAGTTTCCTTGGTCTCCTGAGCTCACTGGTCTTGGGCTGTCGTTTAAGTTGGCTCTGTGTTTGTCTTTGGGTTTTGATTGTTGTTGGGTCTTTCTTTGGTGGTTCCTTCCCACCAGCTGGTTAAATGAGGGTCACTCTGTCCACAACCTCTTGTATTTTGTTGTGCCAGTGAGGGCAGGTTTTGTTGAAGCTGGTTCTTCCCTGTGTATAAGGTTTTGATGATTCTCTCTTGCTCTTATTCAGTTGTTTGTACTGGGTACTGCCTCTACTGTTTAGTTGTATTTCCAGATAGGTCCTGGATTGAGGTTTGTGTGGTTTCCACTCCCTTCTTTACCTTCTTCTGTTGTTATCTGTTAGTGGTTCCTTTGTTATTGGGTTTCCTCTTCCAGTGGGTATCCTGGTGTTCACCGCTTCCACCTACTCTTTTTTGTGATCCATTGGAGGGGGAAGGCAAAATGGTTTAAGACAGCAAGAGAGTATTCTATGATATTTATAGTAGCAGCCAGAAGAGAAGAGATTGGAGATCCTTTGGCTATGTATAGTATTAACCATGATTTTCCACCCAGCTAGCTGATTTTTAGAAAGGATGGAAAAAAGATAAGACTCTTGTTGGGGAAGAAAGGATTGTGAGTTGGATCTATAAAGCAGTGAGGTTGTGGTCAGAGCAACCTGCAGCAGAGCAGTTGAGGTCAGATTCTGAGGTAAGGTGAGAGAAAAGGATAGTAAATAGATGTTGTGTGTGAGAGAATAGAGTTAACCACTACAGTAATAGAGTTCAGGAAATTTTGAAGTGGGCTAAGATCTGGGAGGGGTGTTGTGAAGTATTTACAATTGCATGGAACAGCAATTATTTACAATAATATTAGAGCAACAATCATATGACAGAAACTATGAAACCTAGATAACAAGAATAGGGAGTATAGAACCTTGAGTAGTGTGCTAATGAAGCACAGGTGAGGTGAAGGACAGTACATTAACAATACACTATAAAAGAGATATCAGGGGAAACCTGTCAGGTGATACAATATACCAGCCTAGCAAAGCAGACTATACAGAAAAAAGAGGAATACAAAAATACTATCTAAAAAATAGATGTAAGAATAATAGAAAAATAATAATACAAATATGCAATAACTTGCAGGTTCTCTAATAGCAGAGTGAAATTTGTCTCACTGTCACAGCTGTTGTGATTCCCCTTCTTTGTGTTCAACTCTGGTCTTTTCACAGATCCAGGTTTTTGTCTCACCTGTAGGCATTTAAAAAATAAAAATTAAAAAGGCAGACGAAGGAAGGAAGAAGAGATAAAATTGGAGGAAATAAAGGAGGGAGGAATAAAACAAGAAAGCAGGAAAGAAGGGAAAAAGAAATTAAAAGAGAATAAAAATAATAAAAATTTAAAAATTAAGAATTGTTTAAAAATAGAATAAAATTAAAAAGTCTCTTGGTTTCAAAGTGGCCAAACTGGTTTTTCTGGTCTTGCTGGGTGCAGCAGACTGAGGGGTGATTGGTATGGCTTTTCTTCCTTTGGAATCGGCACTCGGCACTGGGTCAGCAGAGCGCACTGTCTGGGGTGCTATGGTGGCTCCTGGGCCCTGCGTCCCAGGTGTGGGAATCAGGTCTTTCTGCAGGGTTACTGCTGTGGACTGGAGTGCTACAATGCGCTCCCATGCTCGAGCGGGCACGTGCGTGCCATCAGCCAACCGCCTCACCCTTCCCAGCACTATGGAGGTGCACGGGGTCCTCCACATAAGCACAACCCTCTGTGCAAACTCAGGGTCGCTACCCAGCTGGGCGTAAGGGAGGCTGGCGATTGCTGTAGGAGAATTCCCCAAACAGTGTCTGTCTTTTCACTCCTTCCTCTTGAGAAATTCCTCCTATTCAAGCCTGCTGCTCCACACCATGGCCTGGCTTCTCCCACAGCCCAACTCTCCAGCCAAACCGGTGACTGTGGGGGTCAGGGCCCACACTGCAACCCAACCCCACCGGTGTCCACAGACTCCAAGGGTGCTCACAGTCTTTGTGCGTTTGCTAGCAACTGGGTTCCTCTTGGTGCCACTCAAACCCTGTTTGGCTGGGGAGGGAGCAGTTGTCCCGGCTCTGTCCCAAGGACTCTGTGGCAAACCCTGCAACCAGCGCTGGGCCTGGGGCTGCAGCCCCCCAACCGCGCGCTGGTCCCTGGGACCCTACCATATTGCAGCAGTCCTCTCACCGACTGGTTTTTCGGTTCTGCCACAATCCTTGGTCCCCTATTTTCACATATGCTGAGGTGTGTTGGTTGCTTCCTCCTCCACTTCATAGATTGGCCCTAAAACAAATATTTTTAAGGCAAACTTTTTTTTCTGTAATGCAGAACTTCTCAGAGTCTTTAATAAAAGAATGTGTTCTATGGCCCTCCAAACAGGCAAATATAATAGGTGATATTTCCCAAACACATATAAAGGGGACATGTACCTGCACATATATGCATAGTACATCTCTTGGCACAAGAATTCTGAAAATACTATCAAATAAGATATAATTACTGTTTCAGTTGGAGTTGAGTGTGACAGAAACTACTTATAGCTACTTTGAGGAACAAAGGAATTAAATGGATGATTATCAGGGGGGTCTTCAAGGCCAGGCTTGAAGGGCACACAGTCTGGGCATAGAAACCATGGCAGAAAGAGCCCAATACCAATGCTACTAATACTGAAATAAATCAATGCCCAAACATCTCTACTTCCTTATGTAACAGGGAAATGCTTACAAATAATCAGTGACAAAACAAAACAATGGTGCAAAAGGTTAGCCCAATTCTATAAAAAAGAAAGAGCATTGCACAGAAACAGTTCTAGAAGGAATTACAATAAAATGCTAGCATTTTTCTGCATTATAGAGTAATAAGTAATTTTTATTTTCTTTATGTACATGAATTACATTTGTAGTTATAAAATTAAGTATTTTTAAAACTACCTTTGTCAAGTCAAAAAGAAAAACTGTTCTAATGCCAAAATTTTGTGACAAAGTACATGTTCACAATTTTCAAATAGTTCTTGAGTTCATAAACTTTGGTAATGAGTTTTTCTAATTAGTAGGTGATCATTTAATTCTATACACCTGAGGACTTTTGATGCAATGAATATTTTTAAAGCTCTTCCTTGTCTTTTACATGAGTACTTGACATCATATAGAAATCACGATACCAGTGAATTTGTGAGACTAGGAGTACACCAAATCCCTGTCGTCAGTAATCAGCACATTACCACTTGTTGGCACAGTCGGTTGGCTCTTATATGCAGAGGAACTCTAAGTGCTGCTTGCATATAACTTCAGACAAGACCACTTCGAGATAACTTCACTTTTTCTAAATGCAATTAGCTTTTTATTAAAATAGCAACATAAATATTAATAAATTTATCCTTTATTAAAAAGTAAATAGGATTAACAACAACAAAACCTCACAATGCTATCCTAAATAAAACCAATCAAAAATGAAATAAAAACAGCAATTATAATCTGTTGTTTTAAAATAGTAACAATTAAGAGACTATATATCAAAATTTTTGAGATGCAAAGTTGTGCTCAGAGGTAAACTTACAGCCTTATGTGTCCTGTTATTAAATAAGAAATAAAAATGAATGAACTAAGTCATCAATTACAAGGAAACATTCAGGAAATAATAAAATAAACAAGGAAGGGATAAAGAAGGAATTAATAAAGAGTAAAAGTTATATTAATGATGTTGAAAATAGAAAAATATAATTTATAAAATAGCTAACTATTAGTTCCTTTAAAAGACTAGCAAGTCTAATTAAGAAAGAAAAATGCAACAAAAAAGATTAGAAATGAGAAAGAAGTTATAACTACAAATATATAAAAAATGTTTTCATTACTATAGGAGTCTACTAATAAACTTTAAAATTCTGTGAAAATGCATGATTTTCTTTTAAATTATCATTTTTTAAATTTATACTCAAGAATTAGTAATTAACCTGTCTAGGCAAAAACCACAGAAGAAAACTTTGTTTTCAGAGATTTAACTTCTACTCACACACCCTTAAAAACAGCCTGGGTCCTAAGCAGTGCTATAGATGAGTTCCTCCAAACCTTCAAAGAATAGGCAATTCCTATACTCTATACTAATCTAGAATATAGGACATTTTTGAAATCTCATAAAAATAGAATTTAAAAATGTAAAACTGTAGTCCAATTTTATGTGTGTATAAATACAATTATCCTAAGTAAAATGTAAAAAGTTGAATTCAATATTATTATACTGAAAGAGGAAAAAACCTATGGTAATGAAACAGGATACATTTCATGCAGAAATAATCCAATATTGAGAAATTTATTTAAATAATTTATTGTAATAATAGGTCAAGGGAGTAAATCCACATGGTAACTTCTAGTATCCCAGAATATGTTTAATATAATTCAATTAACAACTTTCAATAGAATGCTTAGGATACTTGAACCAGGAAACAACTTTCTTCATCTGATAAAGACTTCTATGTTAGTCCAACAGTTAGCTGGACTAAATATTTTAGCTTATGTTAGCTTCTAACATTAGAAGCTGATGAAATATTAATGGCATTCCTAAAAAGTCAGGGATATAAAATTAATACCATCATTTATTTAATATATGAGATATAAATATTGCAAAGAAAGAGAGAAAATTATCATTAATTACACCTCAGATGATTGTCTGCTTAGAAGAGAATCAACTAGGAGGATTAAAGAAAGAGTTCAGAAAAGTTCCAAATACAAAAATCAGTAGGTTGACCTAGCAAAGAACAACTGGTTATAAAACATAATGAGACAATAACTTCAACAAAGATATGAAACACCTATTAATATTATTAATAAGAAATATGCAGGATCTACAAAATTACTGAGGAATATATAAAAAAACCTTCCATTACCTTGACATGTGAAAAGTTCCTGAATGGAAAAATTAATATCACAAAGATTGCAATTCTACCTCAACTAATCTGTAACATTAAAGCAATTCTAAACAAAATGCTAGTAGAATTTCTTTTGAAACCTGACCAAAATATAATTAAAGTTTATCTTGAAGAAGAAATGTACGAATATAGCTGAAAATATTTTGAAAAAGAACAATGTTTACTCCATTAAAAAGATAATCACACAATAAAGCAAATTTTAAAATGACACTGTAAAATGACAGCAAGTTTCAGGAATAGGGAAAGATACCAAAAAATGAACAAACACACAAATAAAATCCAGAGACACTCCAAGTATATGTAAGAATTTAATATTTGATAAACATGGAATTTTCAAAACAGTGGAAGAAAGAGTTTTCAATAAATGATGTATCAGCTAAATAAATATTTAGAGTCTTAATCACATCTATATCAAAAATAAATTTTATTTGGAGTAAAGATTTAAATCTAAAAAATTTTAAAGAAAACATAGACAAAGATTTATTTAACATTGAGATGGAGAAGGTGTTTTAAAACATATCACCAAAAAATAGAAATCATAAAAGATAAATTTATCTAAATGAAAAATGTAATATTTCTGTATATCAAAGACATCATGAATTAAATTGATACATACATGACAAGGGGGGAAATGTCTGCAGCATACAGAATAAACAAATGGTGGTGGTTGTAATATATAAAGAGCTCTTACAAATCAATAAAAAGTGAACTCCCAAAAGAAAAATTAGCAGATTGTTTGTTCATTCCTTCAACAGATATTTACTGTGCACCTAACATGTGCCAATATTGTTCTAGGGGCTGGGAATACAAAGTTGAAAAATCTAGACATCCAGACAAGGTCTCTTCACACACACACACACACACACACACACACACACACACAGAGTAAATAAACAAATAAATAAAGTTACAAATTGAGATAAGGAATCCAAGTAAAGAACTGAGATAGTAAATGGGAGGGCAGAAGCTACTTTCAATCAATGCTCTTGGCAGGCCTTTCTTAAGATGTTGTATTTAAACTGTTATCTAAAAGACAAGGTTGCGATGGGGAAGAGGATAGCCAAGGAGAGAAGCTTGAGCAGAGATACAGCATTTACTAAGCCTGTGAGCTGCAGGAACCGTCTGGGCATGCTGGAGGAAGGAAGTAGTGTGGCTGCATCATGGGCAATAAACAAAGCAGCATACATGGGATTCGAGATATAGGAAAGGGTCAGATTATGCAGGACTCTATGAGCCACATAAGGAGTTCAGATTTTATCTTATGAGCAACACTTTACTCAATTCAATTTATGAGTAAGGTCATTGTTGCTACTCTATAAAGAAGTGGGTCTTGGGTCAAGGAGCAGGAGCAGAGACCAGGAAAGACTGGCTGTCAGGTAAGAAAAAAATATTGATGAGGATTGAGTGATAACACTGAAAAAATGGAAAGAAGCAGAGAAACTAAAGATATATTTGAGGATAAAACAGATTGATTATGCTGGTCTACTTAATGTAGGAGAGGTCATGAAAAGAATCAAAGGTGACGCCTAGGTTTCTAGCTTGAGCAAATGGTTGGATGGTGGTGCTATTTACTGTTTAAGGAAAAAATGGGGGAAACAAGTTTGGGGTGAGAATGAGGAATTAAATTGTGGACATGTTAAGTTTCAGAGATCTGTATCATCCAAAGGAAGATATTGAGCAAGCAATTAGACATTTGAGTCTAGAACTTATAGAAAAGTTCAAAGTGGAAAAATTTTTAAACTCATTAGCATAAATGCACACTTAAATCCACAAAAACTGGTAAGATCATCCTGGGAAAGAACAGAGAAAGAAAAGGGGGTCCCAAATGACGGTGAGAAACCTCAACTTTTCAAATTTAGGTAGGAAATAGGTAGCTTAATGCTGAGGAGTGATCAGTGAAGGAAGAAGAAAACCAAGAGAGAATCATGCCTTATATATGAAGAGAAAACATTTGAAGAAGCAAAAACTAATCAAGGTGAGGACAGGAAATACCCTTGGAGAAGGTAATATGGAAGTGACTGGTGACCTTAACAATGACATTTTCAGTGGTGTGATGGGGAAATCACATTGTGGATAGAAGATTAAAAAATAAAAGCAATATATAAGGATAATTCCATAAAGAAATTTGGTTATGAAAGCGAGCTGAGAAATATCACTGATGGAAGAGATGTACACAAGGGGATGCTTGGACACTGGAGCTGTGTAATGCATTACTGTGATTGAACTTGAACTCCAACATCCAGTCCCCTCCTGTAACTTCATCTCCAGTGACCATTTAAGATGGTGGACACTGGAGCATGTCTGCAATCTGATGAAAATGATTCATTCGAGACAGATTTATGGTACAGAAGAAAGGGGATAACCTAAGGAGAAAAGTTCTTGAAAAGGCAAGGGGGGAAGGGATCCAGAGCTCAAGAGGAGATACTCATCTCTGAAACTTCCTCCACAGTCAAAAAAAGGATGAAGATGGTTACCAAGGTACCTGGAGTGGGGGCAGGGGTCTTATGGTGAAAGATTTGGAAGTTTGAATGTAGTATCTTCTATTTCCCAAGTGAAATCTGAAGTAAACTGTGAGGAAGGGATCAGAAAATTTTGAGGAGAGATTAAAAAGTATAAATAGTAGTTTTAGAAGTGGGAAACTGACACTATAGTAGGAATGATAGCACCAATTTGAAGTTTGAGATAACAAATTCAAAGTAAAACTGGTTGGCTGCATTGTGTGCTTTTCTAGAAGAAAATGCTTATCCCAGTCAGGCACATGGAAGGCAAATGGTAAAGCTCATCCAGCACTGGGATTTTATAGGAAAGTAAACTGGAAAAAATTCAGGTTCAAGACTGCTGTTTCAAGACTGCTGTTTCAAGATTGTGTTTCAAGGAGGATGATTATAATGATGGACCATGGGATCTAGGCTAGAAAGGATGTGAATCCAAGAAGGGGCTGATATATAGTGGGAAAAATTAATGAATTAACTGTCAGTGAACAAGGGATCCAAGATAGGACAATGGTGATCAGAGTGGAATGTCTGACAATGTGTTAGCTCAGGTCCCCCTAGAAGCAGACACCAAGACAGGGTTCAACTTATAAGAGTTTTATTGAGGGAACATCACACTGGAGTATAAAGGGAAGGAATGAGAAGGGAGGCCTTCATATCATAATGCAAGTCTGACACCTATGAAAGGAGGCAGGGATTGGGCAAGAAGGGCTTTAGACTGCATGCAACACAGTTCTAAGAAAGTCTCAGCCAGGCTGCTGAGGAGTTCCCACGCCAAAGTTGTTCATTAGAGGAATTCAGCATTTCACATGAATGGACCATCACTAATACCCTCACTGTGCTCAGTCTTGCACTGGGAATAGGCTGATAGTCTGGGAGAAGCACACTTCAGTGCAAACCCAGCAGAAGTGGGTTCCCTGGGGTGGCAGTACAGAGGTGTGGGAGCAAGGACTGATTCCCAAGAAATGGTCACTGGAGATGAAGTTACAGGAGGGGACTGGATGTTGGAGTTCAAGTTCAATTACAGTAATACATTACACAGTTCCAGATTGTGTCAGTGGCCCCAGTCACTGGGGATTTGTGCACTATGAAAACAATCTTCTGGCAGACGGTGGAGGGGTGGGGGATAGTAACCTGTTGACAGGATTTGAGAGGGCAAAGACTAAAATGGGAGCTAGTCTTTGAAGAACTAATAATGAAAGCAACTGACTAGGTAGTTAATAAATTACGTGGAGGGAAAGAGGATGGTATTCACAGGGGTGTCCAACCTTTTGGCGTCTCTGTGCCACACTGGAAGAAGAGTTGTTTTGGGCCACACATTAAATACATTGCAACATGGAACCACACACACAAAAAAATCTCATAAAGTTTTAAATTTACAATTTTGTGTTGGGCCACATTCACAGCCATCCTGAGCCTCATGAGGCCCACGGGCCACAGGTTGGACATCTCTGGTCCAGGGGCAAGATTCTCAAAGACGTCAGGATTTTGGCAGGCAGCCTGAGGATGTAATGCTCTGTGAGTAGCAACAACTGGCAAGAAAACCATCCTCCCCACCCACCGGGCCCTAAGGCACATGGTCCTCCTGAGGGTCTGCGGGGGGAGTTCAGGGGTAAACCAGGTTCCACCAAAGCCAAGGGGTGAGGGGGTCTGTGAAATCCGCAGACACCGGGGAGCTCGCTGATGACAGAGGGTCTGGAGGGCGGGCGGGCATAGAGGCGAGTTGTGGTGAAGCGCTTGAGGTACTCGGAGCTGTGCACAGTGCTGGCGTCATCCCGCCGATGGCCAGGAGGTGGCACTCATGGGGGTGCGGGCTTCCGTAGGCCCCGGGCAGCAAGCTGGCGCTCCCGGGCAGCGCCCCCACGGAGCTTAGGGCGGCAGCTGGCGGCAGCCTGGCGCGTGGTGACGGCCGCAGCCACGGAAGGGCAGCGGCTCCCTGGGGCAGCCGAGCGCGGGGTGGCAGCGCTGCGGGGCGACGGCTTCCCCAGGCTTCGGCCGCGGGTGGCAGAGGTCCCCAGGGAGAAAGACAAAAATACGCCGGTTAGAAACAGGACTAGGCGCCGGAGCCTTCCAACTCATCAAAAAGCTGCAAACCCGAACTCGCGCGATGCCATTTCCACTCAACAGGTTGTCTGGCTGTCACTTTGACACAGGAGATAACTTGTGTTGACCAGAAGGAAACAGCATACAATTGAAGTCGCATACATGTTTTAGCAATTTAAGAAAATGTATCAAAACCCTCAAATTTTTAAGTACTCTGACGCAGAAATTCTAGTTTCAGAATTCTCCCTTAAATAATAATCATGAATGAATACAAAATTTTCATACAGGGTATTCAGTGAAATATCTATAATAGCAAAAAAAAAAATTAAAAACTGGAAAGACCCCATAACCAATAATAAGGTGTTCATTAGATTGTCTTTTTCTTATAATGAATACTGACCAGCTGTTAAAGTGATACTGAGAAATAATAATCATATGGGAAAGTATACCAAATGGAATAAAATCAGTTTCGTCCTCATTTGTAGTGTGTGTGTATATACTTAAGTGTCTATACAACACACTACACATGTATAAAGTAATGGAGAAAAAGACTCCAAAATATTAACTGGCTATCTCCAGGTGATGAGGATGCAGATAACCTTTATTTCCCAAATTGTATACAATATTTTATTTTTATGATAAAAATGCAAGTTAATTTAATAAAAGGAATTTTACTACATTCTTATGTACCCACTCAAATTTTCTCCCAATTTAAATTAAAATAATTATTTTATATTGTGTAGCAAAGTGGTGGACATCAAAAGATTTTAAGAATTAATGGTCTACAGAAGTACTTTATCTTCCTCAAAGGTTCTAAATAAATCTCAGTATTACAGAGCAAGTTTATTCCTTAACCATCACACAGTTTATCAAAATCACTCCCTTTTGTGAGTTATACCTCATTTTATTCTATTAAACATTTCTACTCCAGGGGAACAAAAAAATGCTTTCCAGGCTTCTAACATCTAATTTGGTTTGTTATCTCCACAGACCTGTGAACACAAACTTTGCCAAAAACAGAAAAAAAAATACCATATTTTAGAACAAATATTCTAAATACCAATGTTTTCACAATGTATTCAATAATTTTCTCTTTAACTTGAAAGATTTTTGTAGGAGCAAAACTAAAATATTACAATTAAACTGTAGTCTATACTTAACATCTTGGTCTTCTAATCATAACAAATTAAAAAATTCTGGAAGTTATTAATATCTGGGGAGTCTGTTTTGCTAAACCTTATTCCAGGAAAATATAAGGATGAAAATAAAATTATACTGGTATAACATAGAGGCAGGGTTCCAGGGCTTTGTTACTAAATTGATGGGAGATACGTCATAAGTTCCAAGGATGTTTTAAGCTAAAGCGACCTCAGAGTTGTCAGGTTGATTGTACCTAATTGTGAGTAAACCTAAGCTTAGAATGTTGATTGGAATGTTACTTAAACCACACCGCCCTACAAGTTTCCTTCCCTCTGAAGGTACTGGATAAAAATTAACATGTATAAATGCATACTTTTAGTAAAAAAAAATCAGAAACAAAATTTACAAAGAGGACAAATCCAAGAGGCTAAAAGTCTGTTAATCAATTGCTCCTGAACAAAAAGGAAGTTGTATGAGCTTTTTATGAAGCATCATCTCTCCCAAAACCTTATCACCACATGATTTAACATAACAGGATTAAATGCAGATAAAATGGAAGAGCATCTATGTTTGGTGCTGTACAGTGCAACTTTTTATCCACACAGCGATTTCATTTTAATTCAGCATTTTTGAGTGATGATTGTCTCAAATACTGCTCATTTAAGAAGAAAAAAAAGAGATTCCTACCTTTGAGAAGCTCTATCTAGAACATTACCCTCAGAGTAAAGGAACTCAGACCCTGGGGCTAACTTGAATCCCTAAACCACCCCACCCACCACCCTGCAGTCCTTCCAAAGCTTTCCTTCCCACCATATTCTTCAGATGAGGTTTCTGATTTCTTGTCAATTCTTTGCTCAAATTCACCCTGAGCACCCCATTATCTCCACACTTGCTAAATTACTGGTTTTCAACTGTTCAGGGGAGTTAAAAACCAGTCTGAGATTCTGATTAAAGACATGGACTCTGTCCTCCAGAAACTTGCACAGAAATGCATATACCATATACTTTATTTCACTGCCCTGGAAACTGATTTCCTGAACATAAGCAAAACAAACAAACAAACAAAAAACAAAACAAATTATTTAAAAAGGATTGTGCCTCCCTCACATTATTTTTTCATGAAAGAAAAATTGTTAATTCCTGGAAAAGATTAATTTAAAAAATTCTAACTGCTTAGTAGTAAATTTCAATGAATTTTGGCTTATTGAGTTGAAACTATGATATGGCATTTGACACAGCAACAAATACATCATCTCTGATAATCAAGTGCAGCTTCTTTCTCCATGGCAACAAGTGCTGAAATCCTGGACTCAAAGGTACATAGCACAAAAGCAGAATTCCATAGCATACTTTGTCATGTTATGGTAGCCTGTGTATTGGAACACTAACTTCCTCCAAGAATTTCAAGTTAAAGTCACATTATTTCCTCTATCTTCAAATTCAATTAAGATTTCTGGAGAGTCAGCAAATTTGTCTGGTAGAGAAAAACATACTCTGTTCCTTGGAATATTCATATTCTTGGCAATACCTCTTGGAAAGGTGGTGACAGCTGCTGATATGGAAAACAGGAAGGCACAATGATGTGTGGCTATCTGCTCATCAAGCAGGACCACCATAATGTATGCTTTAACATCATAGGTACACATCTGCCCTCAAAGTGCTATCATTTTTCCTCCCATTTGAATATTTATTAAAGAAAGAAAGACAGGAGAAAGAGAATTTAAAAGATGTTAATGCCCCGGTAAGTGTGGCTCAGTGGGTTGAGCTCTGGCCTGTGAACCAAAGGGCTGCTGGTTTGATTGCCAGCCTAGGACACATGCCTGGGTTTCAAGCCAGGTCTCCAGTAGGGGGCGTGCGAGAGGCTACCGCACTATGCTGTTTCTGTCCCTCTCTTCCCCCTCCTCCCCTCTAAAAGTAAATAAATAATTTTTTTTTAAAAAAGACACCCTTTCCAGTTTCCAAAAATCATCCCAAAATGGAATTCTTTGATGGCATCAGAGAGCACACGAAAACATGAAGCTCGATGCACTGAGAGGCACAATAGTTTCATCCAATCGTACACTGAACAGAAATGGCATAGCGCCCACTTTCGGAAGCACTGCCTCAATTCTCTTTCACAGACTGTATTTAAGAACCTTGGAACCAAACGATTTGACTCTCCACACCCCCAACACACACTATTATTTCCCAACCAATGTTTTTGTTTTTGGCATTTCACCGGTCAAAAAAAGGTCTTCTCCTTTCTCTCATCTAGTCAAATGATGCCCATCCCTTGAGACCCAGATCAAAGCCATTCTGATATGCTTTCCCTTAGTACTTACTGCAGTCTGAAATGATTTACCCATTTTCTTAACTCCCACAATGTTTGCTATCCATGCGTCTTCTCAGAGTGGTTCTGAGGCCACCAGCTTCAAAAATACATCATGATCTGTATTTTTACAAACACCAGAAAAAGCTGTGGCAATTTTCCCTCTGTTTTCACAAATCTATTTTGCCACTCTTAAAAGAGTAAGTCATCCCCGCATGCATGGAGAGGGGAAGGCCAACAGGGCTTACTGTTGCTGGAGTGACCGACTGACTCATCTCAATTGTTCCTTTCTGTACTCATTTTCACACAGAAAGTTTTGATTTGTCAACTGTGTACTTGTCAGGTCTGTAATGGCATTGTTGATTGATGAATTCACCAACATTATATGTCCACCCCTGTGTTTTTCAATCATCACCTCCCGATTCCATGGCCATCCTACTGTTCTAAGGCTTCAGATGCTATTTTCTAAATAGCATTACATTCCATGAGAAAAAATTTAGGCAGAGCCTGAAATGAAGTTAAGCACGATTAGATGGAAAGCATTACAACTAACATCATTCACTCAAATAAGATACAAAGTTACACATACATTCTAGAGCTGAGCACTAACTTGAAGATCATCTCTTCTATTAGATTGACATTACAGATGGAGGAACTGTGGGAAATGCAGTATTTTGAAGCAAATAAACTAACATTTTATAAAAATCTAAATCTCAAAAACAAAATAGTAGCTAAATCATGCAAAGCCAAAATTGTCCTAATTAGCCCACAGATTCAACATTAAGGATAAATTAAGGAGTTAAAAGAATTAAAGAATAAAAAATGTAAAAGATGTGATAGATCAGACATCTATAGAAAGGGCACAAAAGATTGTCTTTAACATTATAAGTATCAAGACGACCTGAACTCAATACCAGTCACACTAATTAATATTTGTTATCATTTATTTATAGATATGCCAGGCATTAGGGTATTTTACATACATTAGCATGGTTTTATTAACCTCTAATGGAAAAAAAAATGTGCTAAAGGAGATAGCCTATGGTAACTCTGTAAGAAAAGAAACCAAGAAAGAAGAAAGCAAAAACTGCCCATGTATCTGCACCTTGGTCTAGTAGAAAGGATGCTCTAAAAATTGAAAAATATCTGGTCCGAGTGGCAAGTACAGGGTGGGGCAAAGTAGGCCTACAGTTCTTTGTATAGAAAATAATACATAATTAAGAAATAATAATTCACAAATAAACTCTGTTTAGCTTACTCACAACTATAAACCTACTTTTGCCCCACGCTGTAGATTCCTGTGGGAAAGATGAATGTATCACACTACAAGAGCTGATATTGGTCAGAGAGCTGACTCAATGCTCATCTAACAACCTCATGATTATAATTAAGTTTTCCAAGCAGATTTGCCTACTGGGAGAAAATACATTGAACCACAGAGATGAGAAGCAAGTGTGCCTGATCCCTCTCATTGCAAATTTTAAAAACTAGCATTGCAGTAATTATACCCTATTATCTATGAGGCTAGTTAGTGTGACACAGTCTTCTCATACCCAGTCCCTTGCTAGATGAACCAATAATCAGGGCCAACCTTAGAACGTACTGGCCACATCAAAGTTACCTGTGAGCCTCCCTGGCAGGGAGGCTAGCCTGCCCTCTCTGTCTTGCTCTTCATCATCTTCAAACTATAACACTATGTGATTTCAAACATGTACATGCACTCACGGACACACACGTGCATACAAAAGAACCATTTAATTAGAAATGGAAATGATGGGAAAAGGAGGAACATAGTGTTTTTTCTCCATGCTCCAGAGCACCACCTTGTGAATTTAGAATTTAGTTTTTATAGAGGATAAGGCTGAGTGTGTATGTGGGCTTTTTTTTTAAGATTTATTTATTTATTTTTAGAGAGGGAAGGGAGGGAGAAAGAGAGGGAAACATCAAGGTGAGGTTGACTCTCACGTGCCCCTTGTTGGGGACATGGCCCACAACCCAGGCACGTGCCCTTACTGGGAATCGAACCAGCGACCCTTTGGTTTGCAACCCAGCACTCAGTCCATTGAGCCACACCAGCCAGGGCTGAATGTGTTTTTAATGGCACAAATAAACAATTAAGCATTTGTTTCACTTTTAAAAGAATTAGTCACCAAAACAAAAAAGTTCAAGTAGAACTTGAACATAAAACATCAAAATATTTCCCATGTCCACAAATATATACAATATGCAATTACTCAGTGTTTTTTTTTCCTGTTTTGGGTGTTTTCTCTGTCATAGTGTGCTGCTAACATCTCCATAGAAGAGAGACCTATAAATACAGCAAGGTCCTAACATGACATCACAATTCCTGACAAGACTTGCAGTCACAATCTTACACTAAGAATTACAAAATCAGAATGCAATAAGAACAAATAGGACCTCATGTCAAGGGTTGAGGATAACACACACAAAACCTGCACTAATATTATGTACCTCAAGAATACAATCTTACTTGTTCTACTAGATGAATTTTAACTATCATGATGGTATTACTAAAAAAATACTTTTAATTTGGTTAACTTTTTTCTAATCAATAATGGATTTATAATTAATACAATTTTCAAAGAGAATTACTCAGTAAATAATACACTGAGAAGTCCTGCCATCTTTAGGGAGAATGCTGGGTAACTGAATAACTAACTTATTTAGTCCCGCTGTAAGCACTTAAGCTCTATGAATGCCATCATGGAAATCTGGCATGGGACACATTTTTTTTAATGATTTGTATTTTTTGGTACAGTTTCATTGAAAGATCTAAAATCAAGCAGTTCTTGCCCTGGCTGGTGTATGTAGCTCAGTGTATTGAGTGCCGGCCTGCAAACCAAAAGGTCACTGGTTCAATTCCAGTCAAGGCACATGCCTGGGATGCAGGCCAGGTCCCCAGTTGGGGATGGGGGAGAGGCAGCCAATCAATGTTTTTCTCACACACCCATGTTTCTCTCCCTCTCCTTCTCTCTCTCCCTCTCCCCTCTCCCTCCCCCCTCTCTGAAAATAAATAAAAATCCTTTAAAAAATAAAATCACGCAGTTCTGATAAGTACCAATAACCTCTGAAAAATAAAAGCAAAAATTGCATTAACAGGTAACTTGGCCAAAATAAACGAAGAATGATCAAAATTAAGGATATACTTCTGTAAGATACAGTAAAAAACTATTTCAAGAAACAAAAATTACTTGTTATTTTTTCATATGAGAGTAGAGTTTTAAAATTTAGGAAATAAACATCGGTAGTTTGATATTTATAAAATCACTGCTTTTCACTGGCAGTGAGATTATAACTGTTTTGTACATACCACAGAGGTTTTTACACAAGTCTAAAGATAAATGACTTCCCTGAAAACTTCACTTGCCATTTCTTTATCAAATGGAAAATAAAATATCCCAATAAGCCATTTTTGGTAACTAGCAGTGATTACTATATACATTTCATGTATGATTTCTTTAACTTCAACATTTATCATAAAATAAATCAATGACCACAATCTCTTTCTGGGAAGAAATGTGAAATACATCATATTGCACATGAAGTACTCAATGTGATATGCTAGAAACAAAGAAAAATTTAACACTTTGTTCATTTCCATTAACAAAAACTGGATATCTGAATGATAGGCAATATAGTAAAAAAATGGAAAGTTCATGGACCAAGAAATAAAAATACCTGGGTTCTACAATTTTCAGACATAGTGTGAAAACATGATAAAAAGCAAGGTACAGAAAAGTGTGTACAATATGCTAGCATTTGTGTGAAGGGAAATATTTATATGAGTATATATACATAAAGCAGCTCCTGAAAGCCCAAGAAACTAGTGAGCTCCTGACTCCGGGGAAGAGAATGAGAGAAGTGGGAATGGAGCAGGACAAAGACTTACCTTTCACAGTACACCTCTATGTACTGTTTTTCTTACATGTACATGTTATCACCTAATAAAGTAATCTTTAAGAGATAGATGGCCTCCACTCCTGACTTCATTAACTACATGTGTGACCTTGCACAATCACTTACCTCAATTTTCTCCATTTTAAAATGAGGTTATATTAAATCTCTAAAGTCCCATCTACAATTCAACAGAATTATGGCTCAAGGGAAGGCATATACAAATTGCCTGGTGGCTAAATAAAATAAGCTTTACTTTGTGGTGACATACATAACATGACATTATAATTATTTACATTACTGCCTGCTCTGTTCCCACCAGACTATAAAAACAACATAATAAGCAAGAAAGTCTGGGAAGAAAATTCATATTTATGAATTTGATAATGTTTGTCACCTTTTTATTCTGTATCAGAAGTAAAAGTCTGAGGGGAGCCTAATGTATGGTGACAGAAGATGGTGTGAATTTATGTGGTGGACACAGTGCAATACACATCTATACCACAGAAATGCACATTTGAAACCTATATGATCCTATTAACCTATGTTGCCCCAATAAATTTAATTTTAATAAAAAAGTAAAAGTCTAGTTAATTCTTTTTTATATATACAATTGCCTCTAAGATATGGGCTTTCAAATTATGTTTTGATAAATGAGTAAATATTACTAAAAACATATAAAGAGGTAGAATTTTTATGGTAGTTTAAAAATGAATCCTGAGATAGAAAAAAAGCTTAAAAATCACTCCTTTGTTCCCATAAAATTACCCCAAGAATCTCCTAAAATCATCCATAATCTTCATAAACACAACATACTAACAGAACCACTGTAGCCAAAAGTAAAGCAATACAGAAAGTTTAGGCCAGTAAAAGTAGGACATGAAGAGTGGAGAACAGAGAATGGGGACATGGGACTCCCTCATTCATAACCCTACATACTATAGAGTAAAACTGTTAGTCTAGGGTCTCAAAGGGCTTTAAGCCTAATCATGGTGACACTGTAATTAAATAATAATGCAATAATAACAAAAGATGAAGATGAAAAATAAGTTAAGTGTTGTTAGTTCATCAGAACAAGAGGTCACCGTGGGTTGGGGCTATGAATACAAATTCACAGAAG
This sequence comes from Phyllostomus hastatus, assembly GCF_019186645.2. NCBI lineage: Eukaryota > Metazoa > Chordata > Mammalia > Chiroptera > Phyllostomidae > Phyllostomus > Phyllostomus hastatus. The sequence continues at coordinate 11,299,058 of NW_025334006.1, read as the reverse complement.
AAATAAGACTTCGAAATCTGTGTGATCAGCAAAGTGACAGTGACAGCATGGACAAAATACAGTGAGCATGAGGAGTCAGTTCTGGTAGTAGGCTGATAAATTAGTTTTTGTCATAGATGAATTTTAAATAGTAACTTAGCAAAAATGCCAGAAATATTTTTCAAATATTGGGTTGCCAAATATTCTTCATAGAATATATTACAAAGAAGCAATGACAGGCTGGTAATATATCGAAAGTCACTGAACAGGCTCAAATACAAGATCAGTATGCATCTAGATGTAACTTTTAATAGGGCAGAACCTTGAAGTATGAGAAAATTAGACATATAGGATGTTTGGCAACCCTCTTCCAGTATTTTCTTACAAGTATCTCGTATTATTTCCTATTACAACCTTCATTCTCAGGAGTCACCTCCACTCCAAAATACACAAAACTAGGATACCAAGAGGTGCCTGTTTTACTTTTCCATTGAATTGAGGCTGGTTAATGAAATCCAGTACTATGGGTTTCACTGAATTTTAAAAAAATGTCAGAGCAGAACAAAATAACACAAAAAAACTACCCTCAATCTCTCAGTGGTCTAGTGATCCTGTAAAGATAAGGAATAATATCTAACCACTTAACTTCCGGAAAAATATGCAATATAAGTTAAAGGTATTCATTATCTCATTTTAAAAAGTGTTTGTGTGTGCAACCCATTAATACAAGTGTGTGTTTTATTGGTAACACACTGAAATCTGTAAAATGTTGGCACAGTATGAAAAAGAATATCAATAAATATAAAGAAGGTTATTAAGTAAACGAAGTCCTCAATGCAGAAAGTATGTACTCTAAAAATATATTCCACTGTTCATTTATGTTACAAGCCTTTGCCTAACTGATATTACATTTATTCAATAGGCTCTTAATGATTTACTGAAGAAAGAATGGATGTACAGCCCTGATTGGTGTGGCTCAGTGGGTTGAGTGTCATCCCACAAACTGAAAGGTCACCAGTTCAATTCCCAGTCAGGGCACATGCCTGGGTTGCAGGCCAGGTCCCCAGTTGGGGGCATATGAAAGGCAACTGATGAAAGTTTCTCTCATACATCAATGTTTATCTTCCTCTTTCTCCCGCCTTTCCCCTCCAAAAATAAATTAAAAAATAAAATCTTAAAAAATAAAAAAATAGGTATATAAAGGCCTGCCAGGAAAAAAAAAAATCAATGTTAAAAAACAAGTTTATTTTAAAAAGATTTGAAACAGGTATTAAAGTTTGATGATTTAAAATGATTCTGTGCTATATAATGTGCCTTGTGTTATTTTGACATGGACCTGAGGTTTATGTTAATGCCTTATTATTGATAAATTTAAAATTTGAGAAATAAGAAAAGGAAACCATTTTCAAATAATTAGAGCAGAAAACTTTAAAGGATTTTCCTCATTTTACTAGGCTATAAGATTATAATAAATGTTCTTTTAATGACTATCTTCTTCTTGTTCAAGTCTGTCACCATTTCTATTATTGACTTCCGCTTTTAAGGGTCATATCTTATCCATAAAATTTACTCAGTGTTTGAACAGATGATGTGTTGTGGAATCGTGTTCCTGAAATCGGTATAATTTTGTTACCTAGTGTCACCCCAATAAATTCAATAAAAAGAAAAAAAGAAATTGGGAGAAGCCAGTGAGGGTCACTGGAACATATATGACAATGCAGGACTAGTTTTTATTAACTGCTATTTTAAATATGCACTAGTCCAAAAAGTGCAGTTTGGCAAAGTACAATTAATATATTCAATCATTTGTTCAATGTTTACTATCACATTTTTTTCCTGTAGAATCTGGCTATGTATACTAAATTACTTAAATTTATTGTATGTATTATGTAAGATTCTACTAGTTTTCCTGCATGTCTTCCTCTTACTTTTCAGAAATAGTTTCTGCTGTGGTCAAAGGCATAAGGACTAAATCACAAACAATTCCTGGACAGCATAAAGCTATAGGACTCAACAAATCTTGTTCAGTCCAAGAATACTAATAGATTGTTTTATATTTGAAAATAAGATATTTCCTTTTTAAAGAAATAATCTTTTAAAATAGGTCCTACAGATTTTTTAAAAGCCCTCCAAATACAACACATGGATTAGTTCATATTGCCTACTACTATTATTACTTAACTATCCAATACTTCTTTAAGTTGATTAAAAATTTTTTAAATCTTTATTGCATTTTTCCATTGCCATTTAGTTCCCTTATATATACTCCACCCCCAGTCCAAGTACTTAGAGTAATATCCAATACATGTTCTCTTACAGATTTTATACATGGCAGTGGGTGCAAGGCATGGGAGGTAGAGTCGGGAAGGACATGGGGAGAAAATCAGTGCTAGCCAAACATCATTTTCTAAATGAAAAACTGAAATAGGAAGACACGGAACTAAATTAAATAATAAACTAAGGGAATGTGAGAAATGCTATGTTGTCTCTATTTATTCTTCCATGTAATCTCTTCAAAACCTACGGCTGCAACAACCGCATGTACAGTAATGACTCTTGAGTCCCCAGTCCCTGCACAATCTCTCTCCTGACCACTAGTCTGTATATCCTACCCCTGCTAAGCACCTCCAATTACATGTCCCACAAGCAACTCAAACTCAATACACCTAAACTTTACTTCAACATTTCCCCCAGTAAGTGTTCCTTTTCCCATTCCCTACCTTAAAAAATGGTACCAGCTACTCACCCAAACAGAATGTCTAAACCTGAGAATCATACTAAATTCCTTCTTCATCTCCACTGTCTGGAAAGTTCCACTTCTGAAATAATTATGTACCCATCTCCCCAGTCTCACTGTGATCAGCTAAATTTAGGCCTCTATCATTTCTTAGATTTCTGAAACTGGCTTCCATTTGATTTCTCCACCACAAATATTACCCTATTACCTCCACTCCAATTCAGTCTCCTCAATGTTATCAGATATCCCTGCTTCAAACTCTTCAACGGCTACCCCTAATCTTGAAAGTATAATTCAAACCACTACTAGGTACATAAATCTTTTGATTTGGCCATTGCCTTGTCTCATATTACTTCCCTTAATCTAAGTGTGGTCTCATGTCTCTGTACCTACCTGAAAAGTCTTCCGTCCAACTCAAAACTCAACTCAACTCAACTTAGGAATTATGAGAATTATGAGAAGCCTTCACTGATGTAAGGGAAGACTTTTCATAATTAATATTCCACTGCTGTATATCCTTATAATGTGTTTTTCTTCCATAGTACTTGAGAGGAAAAACAGTTTTTCTCTGTAACCCTAGCACCTAATTTTGTCTTGCACAAACTAGGAGCTCAACGTGTCTACTGAATGGATGAAGCAAGTCAACCTAACACAGTGAAATCTGAAAAATCATCCTGAAATTCTTATACTTTTGACACCTGAGCAGGATCAATGGGAGAAAAGTTTAATTTTCTCATTATTGCTAATCTGTCCCTAGATAATACCTTAAATAATTTATTTTATCTTCTATTCACATTAAGTCTGTTAAAATGAAATCTTCAATCATTAAAAGGCAAATAGATACCTCATTTCAAACACAACTGGTCCTACAAGTAATAAACACTTTAATTAGCATATGGTACAAAGGCTTGCGTCACTCAAGAGGCTAAAAAGGACTGGGTTGACACAGCCTAGCAAATACCTGTTTGGCTGCATGCCTACAGTACCACCTATGAATCAGTTTAACAGGTAAACAAATCTAGCTGCCACCACCAAGGGCTCCAAATCAACTATAGTTACATCAGCATTAGCTTGAGTGTGGGGTAATATAATTGTTAAATCCTGTCCTCAGGTAAATGAATGCAAGAGGCGGAAGGGGGAAGCCCATTACTATTTCAGAAAGGCTAAAACACAAACCATGGACTCTGAGAACGTAGGAAGATTCCAGGACCCTGTAACTTCTCTGCCTTTGCTACCTCCTGCTTGCCTATACAGATAAGCTATCTATCATCTACACACACACTCAACAAATGTTTTTTAAGCGTAACTAAGTCCCAAGTGTTGTGGTAGGCATGGGGTCTACATAACTCTCCCTAGTTTTTCCCCTCCCCAGTATCTTACATAAATCTCTTCAGTGGGAAGATAGACATTAAACAACTCACGCAAAATTACAAACTGTATTACATGATAATAAAGGAACATGAAACAGAACAAGGGAAACATACTTTATTTTTTGAATCTTTTAAAAAAAATTTTAATCCTCACCCAAGGGTATATTTATTGATTTTAGAGAGAGAAGGGAGAGAGAAACATCAATCGGTTGCCTCCCATATGCACCCCGACTGAGGGCGGAAACTGCAACCTAGGTATGTGCCCTGACAGGGACCAAACCCACAAACTTCTGCTGCAAGGAACAATGCTCCAACCTACTGAGCCACCAGGCCAAGGCAAGGAGACATACTTTAAATTGTCTTTATTTAGAAGTGATATTTAAGCTGAGTCCTGAGAATAAGTAAGTTAGTCAAGTGATAAAAAGCAATGAACACACAGTAACAACAGATCTGTGTTTTAGGAAGATAGTTCTGAGAGCAGCTTGGAAGACAGATTAGAAAAGGGGTCAGTTAAGTGACTATTGCAACCGTACAGGAAAGATAAGAGTCCAAACTAAACTACTAAAGGTGGAGATGGAAAGGAGCCAAATGTGAAAAACATTCAAAGGCAGGACAGACAGGCACTGATTGCTAATTAGGTAAAAAAAGTGTGTGAGAGAGAAAGAAGTCAAATTATTTCCTAGGATTCTCATTAGCCTAGGTAACTGGGAGGCTAGAAGTGTGAATGACTGAGACAGGGAACATATAAAGGAACAACTTTAAGGGGAAGATAAGTGCAAGTTTCTGTTGCACTTAAGATGCTGGAGAAATATTCATGTGGAGATGTCTGACTTGCAACTCTGAAAACAATGGTCTTTAAAAAATGGTCCTAGAACAGGCAGGCTAGAAAACAGGTCTAGGGAATCTTCACAGAAGTGCTAAGTGATGCTCTGGGAAAAGATGAATCAGAGAGAATATAAAACAAGAAAAGGGACTAAAAAACTTTGACTTATATTTAAAAACCTAGTAACAAAAACCACGGCTAAGAAAGGAAGAATCAGAGTTCACAAAAACATCATTTCAATAAATATTTATTAACATCCACCACCTTCTAGGTATGCTAGATATTAGGTATATAAGTAAAAGACAGGAAATCTACCCTCAAGATGCTTACAGCCTAGGGGAGGGACACAAATACATCATTTCAGTATAGTTATAGATGGGGCACCTTAGAAATACACAAGGGGGAAACCCAGCCAAATCCAGGAGTTCTGGAAATACACACTGGAGGAAATAGTGTCTTATATAAGGTTTTAAGATTAAAATCATGCAAAGAAAGTTAGTGAGGGGAAACCAGATGAAATCAAGAGAATAATCCCAGACTTTTGGAATGCTGACCAGGACAATGTGTTTAAAAAAAAAAATCCTGGAAGAAGACAAAAGGCTAAAGTGATTTAAACTGGAAAGAGTTACTTTCACTTATATGTGAAGTCTAATGAACAAAATAAACTGACAAAATAGAAAGAGGCAGAATACATGGACTAGACTGACAGCTGTCAGAGGGGAGCAGGGAAGGGGCGAGAATTGGATGAAAGAAGGTGAAAGGATTAGCCAAAGAACATATATGCATAACCCACAGACACAGATAACATTGTGGTGATGGCCAGAGGGAAGGGGGTGCTGAGTGGAGGTGGGCAAAGGAGGTAAAAATGGGGGCATCCATAACAGTGTCAATATTAAAGTAAAGAAAAAAAATAGTTACTTTTAGAAGAAAATAATAGACCCAGAAGATGGGAAAAGTAGACAAGAGGTGTTTGGTGGAAAATTTACAGGTGGCGGGGGATGGAATGTTACAGAAGAGATTGGAGAAAGCTGCCAAGCTGTATGAGGATTTGGGAAGAGAATTGGGTAAAAAGAACTTATATGAAGTTTTACTTTATGTAATTGTATCTTTTGACCTTAGAGGACTTCTGTAAATAGTAGATAGATTCATTATTTCCCAAAGATTCTTTGAGCTTGTATATTTATTTTGGATATACTGGGCTGAGACTACCCAAGGTGACCCAGTTTTAAGTGATCATGAAAATCTGGGAAAGGTAAATTTGTAAGTATTAATGGGTGTAGAAAGGTCAAGCATGATGAAAAAAAAAGCAAGAAGCCATCAGATTAAGCATTATGTGGTCATCGATGCCCTTCAAACTTTCAATAGAAACATAGAGGTAGAAAACAATCGCAGATGGTTCACAAGTGAATGGTACAGACATGACTCTACACTGTTCATTCATTCAACAAATATTTACTGAGTGCCTACTACATACTGGGAACTATCCTAGGCCCTGGAGAATCAATGGTGATCAAGACACAGATCTCCTAAGAGCTTATTGCCTAATGGAAGACAAGGAAATAGACCATTAGAGTTATAGTGAAATCAGAGCACATGGAATTTTGACAGGAAAGGAAGGAGTAATAGACAGCAGCAACTACACTGAACGTAGAATGAAGGGGAAGTTTACTTCCTGGCTAAAAGGAATTTCAGCATGTTTGTAAGCTGAGTGGGAAAAGCTTGTGGAAAAGGAGACAGGCAATAGGAAGGGAGGAAAGGGAAGAGAGTAGTTAGGGGAAGTTCTGGGGAAGGAGACTGGCAAGGGTAGAATTGTCAGACTTGGAAAAGTAGAACAGTTCTTCCTCAAACAACCAAAGAAGGAACAGAAGACAAAAAAATAATTGTGATGCAAAAGGGGAGCATAAAGAAATGTCCTCTACCTTTTGCCACAGCATAGACAAAGTTGCCTCTTATCAAGGAAGCAAAACAGGGTTAGAGGCTTTGAGGACAGGGTAAAAGTTCTGAAGTTTGCAATGTGAGAATTGGATAAATGAAATAACTAGTAATTTCCAATTTAAGATTACACAGACAATGGAAGAGGCAATCAATACTTGTATGCTTGCTTTGTTTATATCTGGAAGTAAAATATAAAGTAAAATGTGACCTATATTTCACAGAATTCAGTTATGCATAAATTAAACAAAGCTAAATCTCAAAAAGAATTATCAAAAAAATCACAAGTGTACACCCATACAGTGTATGATTGATTATGGACTACTTATCAGAGTATCCAGTCAATACGGCACTCCCAGAGTTTGAAACCTGTCACCATTACTTAGTAGCAATGGCAGAAACAAGGAGGCTCACAAAATGAATGCACGTAATAAGATTCCATCAGTAACAGAAACAAAGAGGAGCTTGAAAGCTTGCAAGTAGAGAAGCTATATACAAGGGGGAACCCCCCAAAATGTAATTTATTTATAAAAAATTGTGTACTTATTTACATGTATAAATTTCAGTCACCTTCAAAGTACTTTCCATTTGATGGATACACCTATCGAGACCTTTTTTCCACTATTCAAGTTTTTGAACTTGTTGATTTTGATGCCTGTTAGTACCTCTGTAGTTCTTGTTGTTTTGTTTCACCTCTCCCACACTTGCAAAACGTTACCCTTTGAAAACTTTTTTCATCCAGGGAAACAAAAAATGTCATTTGGGGAGAGATCAGGTGAATAGAGAGGGTAGGGCACAGGGGTCATGCTGGTTTTGGTCGAAAACTACTCAACACAGCGCAGTGTGGGCAGTTGCACTTGTAAATCACCAATTTATGAGCTGAAATGGCCAAACGCACTGAAAGTCTTCAAAAAAAATTCACTGAAGCCAAACGCAGCCTCTCACACCACCACCAGCTAGTACAGTGACACAGGTGGGTTCTTAGAACACTCACCTTAGTAGAGAAAGCCTGTACTACAGTGGGCCTAGCCTCCAGAAGATAATTCAGGGGTTTTTTGGGGGGCTCTCCCGTGTGTATTAAATGAGGTACTGAAAAAGAAGCTTAAAAGCAAAGACATACTGTGGATTAATGATAAGTCTGAAGATAACTGATCTTAATGTTCCTGCCTTCCTTTTTTTCTTCCTTCAACATGCTCTTAGCACTTGTTATATGCCAGGTACACTGTGAGGCAATGGTGATACAAAGAAAAAACATAGTTCTTGCTTGTAAACTCAGAATATGTTCATGTACCCATAGCCTAATGTTTACCAAAAAAAAAAAAAAAAAAACCCTCAAAATGTGCTCTGAGTTTCATTACCCAAAACCCTACATTGTTCTATAAGGCATTAACCACAAAGAAGCAAAATATCAAAAAGTTCAACAAATCCTTCAACAATTAACCAAAAAAAAAGTGCTGCAAAAAGTGGCAGCATATTGAAGACTCATAAAATAATGTTATAACTTAATAAACTGTTGTATATTTTGGCATTCTCACAGATGTTACATCTGACTTTTCATTAAACAGGTGGATTAATGCCAATAAAAAGGCAATGAACATCAAATGGCAAAGCAAGATAACCAGAAACTAAATGCCAGAAGTATTTCAGCAGCAAATCATCAATTTTAGTGATCACTACAACAGTAATACATGTTTACTGAGCTCTTACTTGAGCCAGACATTGTGTTACTTATAGGCAATATACCATTAAACTTTTATAAATTCCTATAACAAACCTACCTATAAGGTAGTTTTTAATACCATTTTACAGACAAGAAAAGTAAAACTTAGAAAAAGTTACATGCCTAAACTACACAGCTAGTAAGTGAAGAAGCCAGAACTTGAACTTGGGTCTGTATGTTCTTAATAAGCCATGCTTTAACCACTGTGTGATTCTGTTTCCCCCAAATTATGGAATAATTCCAGGCACATGATGGACACTCAATAATGTCTGTTGTTGAAGGAATGAATGCAAAAATATAAAGCAGCTATTGCAGAGTGAATCTAAATGTGGAAAATACAAATAGAAAAGCAGAAGCAGTATTTTAAGGGTTCACTAAATCATCCAAACTGTGAAGCATAATTGTGGGTGCCTGGAAATTAGCAGCAACTAATAGAATGGCCTGATAGGCTGTTACAGGAAATGTAATGGCTCTTTCTGAGTGAAAACTTCAGGCTCTCCATGAATCTGCAAACCAAAGATGGAAATAGCACCAAGCAGTTTAGGAAAGAAACTGCAGATGCTTATCAGAAACCTCTTTCCCACATTTTCTCAGCATGGAAAGGATTGTTGGTGATGCACTGACATGAAACAGTCAAGCCCACACATTACCTTTAATTCTATTACCTTCAAAATGGAAGAAAGTCATGTATACTGGAATTATTATATTCTAGTACTATCCAGATCCCTCTTGCAAGATTCCCATCCTAAGATTCCTTTTATTGGCTCCAGGGCCATGTTTTATTCCACTGACTCTACCACCATGATCATCAATGATAGGACCAACAGAGAGCACCTGTCCCAAGAGCAGCCAAACAATGAAGAACAGCCTATGGCCAGCAATCTATGAAGAGACCTGGCATAGGAGATTTGCCCAACCTAAATGAACCAATCACACTTTCTCTTATGATAGTCTCAACTCAAGCTATATGGAAGGGGAAAGTAGCTGAAAGACACAGAGAAAGTAAGCAACAGAAGTAAGGAGGTAGTAATAACCATACTGAGAAGAACAGAATGCAGTAATTCATTTTCAAAAAAGTAAAAGCAGAGTCTGAAAAGGGATAAGAGCGGCAGAGAAGCAATACTCCTGCTGCTAAGACACCAACACCTAATCAGTAGAATTACATTGATTTTTTTCAGTTTCTATGAAATCTACATGGGGAAGCCAGTTTGTACAATTACCACTAGAGTTCCATAAGGCCTGGCCACTTCTATCTCACTCATTTCCCCACATAAAGCCTTCTAATAAACCTCTCCTTACTAGCTACAGACCAATTAAAACTCTGTGCTTGCAACCAAAAAAATAAAACAAAATAAAAAGCACAGCCCAGTATTTGCATATATGGGTGCACATGCACTCACACACCTGCAGTTAGATGACATGGTAGATCAGGTGGTGGCTGGTAATACAAGCACTGCAGGTTCTGCTTCCATCTTGTAGTCTCTGTGGTTTAAATTACTGTGCTACTTAACTCTAGTTAACTGTTTTAGAAAGAAGGAACTTCAAAGAAGCATCTTAAACCTTAAAAATTAGTAATTCGTATCACTACAATTATTCACTTAAAGATTAAAAAGAGATCCAGGGAAGTTACAGGAAACAAAACCATCTCTTTAAAAGTTTCTTCCTCTTGTGCATGTACAGATCTGTTTGTGTCCAAATTTCATGGCAAATAAGTGATTTTGTTCTCTTACAGTCACAAGAAACAACAGAGGACTAGTCAAGACAGCCAGGCAAAGAAAGGGCAAATTGGAAAATTATAAAAGTGCTTTGAAGAAAGTTTAGCTTTAGGATATAAATATTAAAAATTAGTTTTAAATTTCAAAAAGTATGTTCTTGTCTATCTTTATGGCAGTCCCGTATCTTATCTCCTCAAAGCCTGTTCATTTAAAGAAAGAGCATACTCAGAAAAGTCTCAAACATCTATAAACACCCAGCATGGTACAATCCAGGGAACTCAATAAATAATGATCAAAAGGCATGAAGATGATATGGCCACTCTCCTAGACAACCTCATATAAAACAACCCTAACAAATTCTATCTCATAAAATAAAAAAAACTACATAAAAATCCTTTCCCTAGTTAATTTTTTTCCATATGGTTCAGTCACTTGAGCACACAATGCTCCTAGTGCTTCACTATTTTCTTCTCTGAAGAAAAGCATTCCTTGCTTTTTCGTCCCATCCAAAATAAAAAGCTACCAGTCACAACTAGCAGGTACTTTGGGCTTCGGGCCTAACAAAGCACCCAAAACAGTCTCAGCTTTTTAAAAAAATACTTTGCACAGCTTAGAAAGTAAGTTTGACCACAGCCACAGTTCCAATTCTCAAAGTTAATTTATTTTCAGGATAATCCCACAGATAGGAGGAATTAAAAGCAAATACTCAACCTGAGCTGTAGTAAGAGTTCTATGCACTTAAGGTTTCTTTTGCTGTAATAATTTCTCCTCTATCATTATTACACACTCTGTATTGATAGTGTTACCAGATTATATAGAACAGGACACCCAAAACACTGCAAGTTATTACTGCTCAAGCATTCGGTAGGGGGTGACAAGGGTTGTTTATTTTGGTTTGGCTGTATTTTCAACCACATTCTACTATTCTACTTCTTAAACATTATAATAATTTGTGTCAGGAATATGCTCCAGACATCTGACACAAGTATTGAGTATCAGAATTACTAAGAAGCCACAGAAGCCAGGTGTTGGAACCCCAGCACTTGATCCGAAGTTTCAGGATATGAAGGGTCATCCAAATCTAGAAACAGGGTTTTCTGGTGTTGCAAATTGTACGAGTCCCTAAACCCTAAAATTTCTAAAATCATCATCTTATTGTTAAAAATGCAAGATCAACAACAGTCAGGTGTGTGGGTAAACCCTCTCAGCAGATAATTTAACAGTACTTGGTCCTCAGCTGAAATTTGGAGTACTGCCACTAATGACTACCATTGGCAAAACTGTTGAAAAGTGCCATTTCTTCTTATCTCCTCATGACACACTCACCAAAGAAACTCCTGACTTAGCCTAAATTGTGCCCTGCTGAAGAATCTACTCTTTCCATAATTAAATGCTTTCTTTCAAATAGCATCTACTTGTGTTTTACAGAAATATTTCAGCTATGTTAATTAATACTTATTCCATGTAAATATTTTATACATGACCAAAAATAAAGTATTTGTGTGACAGGACACATATAATGAAAATCTTATGACAGATGGGCTACTCTGGGGAATAAACATAAAAACAAAACATAACTTACAATGATTGTGTTTACAACTACCTTTTGCAAGACAAATGAAAAACTTACAAGAATGATAAACTAGTAATATCTGATTAGAATTGATAGAAAATGGTATTTTCAATGGCTGAATTAAACACAAAAGCAGCAGTTAAAATATGATGTGTAGCAATAATGTTCCCTCTTTTAATGTACATTTTCTAAAGGGGTAATAAAGTTCCACATTTTGATCACTTATAGTAATCATATCTAACATTTATTGTATCATGTCATGCATTATTCTAAGTATTTTAAATGTTTTCTCATTTTATCCTCAGAACTTTGGATCCTCATTTATTACGTAATATTGGGATCCTCATTTCATACGTAAGGTAACTAGGGCACAAAATGTTTAAGTAACTTACACAATGTCACGTAGGAAATAATTTGTGAATCCGAAAATTTCACCATCTGGCTTCAAAGCATCACACTAGGCTACCAATAAGGTAATACAGTGAATGTGCTTTGCAAATGGTAAACTGTGCAAATGTCAGGTATGCTGATCAAGGGCACATGCTTTGTAGTCAGACCTAGTGTCAAGTCTCAATTCTGTAATATACTACCTATGTGAACTTGAGTACATCACTGAACTTAAGTTTCAATTTTCTGTTCTATAAAATGGGGAAAATGAAGTGACAGTTCTTAATTCATAGGGATGTTGATGAATTAAGGGAACTGTGTATGTAAAGGATTAGCAAAGTGCTTGGCATACAATAAACACTGTGAATGTACATTATTATTATTAGCTAATCCTAAGAATTTCTTTTATTATCATAAACTCTCATTTTAGTACCAATAGCATTTTCTAAAATAAGTGAAATCTATCAATATTGAGATACTATAAATTTATGAAATTAGGACCCCAAGTCTCAAAGAATATGACAGCAGTTTTGAAATGGAAAAAGCTACTGCTTACTTTAATATCATTCAATTTATTTAAAGTGCCTGGGTATACAGCAAAATGTGCTGGGCACTAAACAAAATTACCAAGACATAGTCCCTGACTTCAAAAATGCACAATCAAGCAATTTAATTCAGCTGAGTGGGCACAAACAGAAAACCTCCAATTTTAAGCATTTTCCCAAACAGATGCACCTATGTTCCCCTCTGTGGTGTGGTAGTAGTGAACACAGGTAGAAGAAATTGCTTAAGAATATATAGTAAACCTAACAAACAGAATGCAGAACATTAAGAACATTAAGGAAGAAATGAGCTGACTTCCCAACATCTTACCTTCTCAAAAAACGTTTTAGTTACCATGGTACTAAGATCTCTGTTAACCAGAAGAAAACATAAAAAGAGCTTAAAACAAGGTCAGAGGAAAAGGCTGCAGAAACAATTTATAAGAGGAGAAATAAATTTGGAAAGTTAGAAAACAAAATAATTGTGAGTTTAAGTGAAACATGTTTTATTTTGTATTATATCATGTGCTGGATGATTAGGAACGAAACTAATAGCAGTTCTTAGATTGTTGATCCTTACTCCTTTTTAATCCTGAGGTTTCCATTAGCTCTTAAGTCAGAGAAAAGAACAGCATAGAGTACAGTAGGATTCTCTCTAACAGCACAGCCAACATTATGCTGCTCATATCCTACAGCTTGATTTCAGATCAACTATGAGAACCATAGTTATATCATAACCCTGGTACTCTATGGATTCCATTAGAAAAGTAACTTCTAAAACTCCTAAGAATCTGGAATACTTCCAAGGGCCAGTGCAAAAACCTGAAAACCTCATTTCCAAAGTTTTAGAAGCATTTCTATCTCATCTTCAGTGATCAAACTATTTGAAGAGATCTTCTGCAACTTCACAACAGGAAATGATATCCACTTATACCTCTCTATCTGCATACCCAGTTGTCATAACACCTGGGAAACTCCTCTTTCTGTAACCACAGCCTCAAGTCATAGTAAAGCAGCAAACCTTCCTGCTACTGCATCCATATGCCCTTAAAAAAAAACCAGGAACAGCCTATTGACCATGAAACAATTTAACAAACACATACTCCTTAAAAAAATGTTAAGATACTTTTAAACAATACAAGCAATCTGTCAAAAGAAAACTTAGCTCATATATACAAAATCAGGCTAAAAATTAAATATGGGTAATTTATATGTTCTTCAAGAACATGTATGTATTCTTTAAGGTTTTCCTATTGAAATAGGAAATAAGAAAAAATATGAGACATGAACCAACAGTCATTGTGCATTCAAGGTACATCTGCATGTTCTAGTGAATACTTGCCCAGTGTGGGCCATACCTGATCCACCTCTCACTTACACTATACAAAACTTGGGAAGATGAAGCACAAGCCATTTCCTTTAGTGTTTCTAGTCTTCCAGCACTTAGGGGAGGAAGGTATATTAAGGAAGAAGATGAGTAGAATTCTATAGAAAAACTCTTTGAGCAAATAGCAGCAAAGGTGAATATTATTTGTAGCCAGAGCTAGGTCTTTATATATTATAAACAGTCTCTGATGGTTCCTTTGACTCCCTACAACAAATAGTGCTATAAATATTTGTTTATATAGCTTACGTGCAAAAAAAAAAATCTTCCAGCACAAATTTCCTAGGTCTCTTCTCAAGAATCTCAAGAATGACAGAGCTCAAGAATCAAACTTAAACTAAAACATAAGAATAAAGACCAGAAAGGAATAAGAAGAACACAGAATTTGAATCACTTACTTGTTCATTTTACCTTAATAAACTGGTCCCAGTTTAACCTCTAACTTGTGTCCACCATAATCTGTTTGGCTATTATGATAAAATATTCCTAATCTCTCTAGGCCCTTCTAATGTAAACCAGGCCTGAAAAAGTGCTGTTTTTTTCTCAATGACCCATATATTTTTGACAGTCCTTGAACCCTCAATTCCTTCATCTAAATTCCTGCTCTGTGGCCCTAGAGTTATGACAGAGAAGCTATGTGGAAACAGGTGAGTGAAGTAAGGAGATTCCAGGAACTGGCTACCCTCCACAAAAATCAGGCTACTTCTCTTTCTTCCACACAGTATTTAACAAGTAAAGCAGAGAAGAAAAGTCCTACATACAGATGAAAGGCTGTATGCAAACAGCTACCCCAAGCTTTTTAGGACTCATGTTTTGGTTGTAAGTACTTAAGTCTGGAAATCTTTGGAATATGTCTTGTGTGTAGGAATGCATAAAAGATAACACCTTGCAAAAGTCAAACATACAGGTTTAATAATGTGCAACTAAAGAAGATGGTTTATAAATGAAATACCACCTACACATTTAGTTCCCTAAATATATTACACTATTAATCATTAAAGTTAGACCTATAAGTACAAGTTTTCCATATGTGGAAAAGTAAATCTGTTTTTAAATTAAGAGAAATTATAACTCTAATTCTTAAAAATAAAACTATCAAGATATAATTCAAGTGTAGCTGCTCATAGTCAAATGAATATATTTAAATTTGATAATAAAACATTTAAGTTTCAACCAATGCACCTTTGTTGAAGCACATTTAGCTGAAATAACTCCAAGTCTGGTTTATTTCCATCACATATAGTACATTTTTCCAACAAGAGCATGTACATTCAATATAGAACATTTCCAGCAACAGTTACAGTCTTTCTAGTTTCCTTTCACAGTATATTTTAGTGCAAAGCACTGGGAAGGGTAAATGTTTTTCTAGCTATAGAAATATTTTATTATGACCTTGTGGATCTTCAACATTTTAAAATTGTATACAAAAAGTATATAGATGGACAGGGTCCCTCCTAAGTACAGGTGTGAACCTCTATAAAAACATGGTATGTTCTCTGCTGTACCTTTTAAAATTATAATTTGACAACAATTACTAAAAAATAAAATATTCCCTAAAAAGTACAAAATATCAATACATAAAACCTGTCCAAAATTTCATAAAGATAGATGTATCTGTTTTTCCTAAAATCTTGATTATAAAAATGAACAAGGAGTCATTATTTTCCGAATTTTACAGTAGGAATCAAATATTATCTAAAGTGGTCATTTAAGATTTTACTTGGGAGAAAAAAAAATCAGGATTTATGCCCCATCTGCCTTTTTTTAGCAATACTTAAAGAAATAAACTAATATAAGAAGTGGTTGTGCATGGATTGTCTGCATCCATAAAATATCAGTAAGCTACTTACTACCTTCATATTAACATTAGTAAATGTGTGGTCTTTAAAAAAAACTGACAAATTAACTTGCTTCTATCATTAAAGTGCTTTGTATAAAACTTCCTTAAAAATTGGGAATGTTAAATTTTCATAAAAACCTCAGATGTTTACAAATGGAAAATGTAATGATCCATGGATGAAAATGAACTAGAACTTTGCTGTAGTATATATTTTAGAATGAAATTTTCAAATATTTTAAGTGCTGGAGAACAAGTTAGAAGTAAATGAATGTAAAAATAATGACAAACATTTAGTAGGCTAAATATGTATATTGTGTTGATACTAATTTGTCTTTGGTCCTAACATACACTCACTAGGAAATCATATATCTGTACAATCCAGATGAAAATTCTGCCAAATAAAGTGGAACACAACTAAAATCACTAAGATATAAAGTCTTTGTCAATTAAAAATCACCAGTGGTGATATTTTCTTCAGGTTGTTCATCACTTCAATCAACAAATTGTTTGGAAAACAAAATTTGCAACATTTCTGTAGAAACTGCAGACCAAATGCACAAGGTCAGAGGTGGTTAACTGATGGACTGTGATGACAATATGTAATGTCACAGCTACTTCAAAAGTGCTGGAAAAGGCAGTGCCTTTGAAACAAGTGGTTTGATGATAATCACTTAAGTGAGAAAACAGCAGTTACAGTCAAATATTTATAAAAACGTTTTTTTTCCTCAAAATACCATTTGAAGACGTTTAGTGGTTCTAACACCAATTTAAAGTCTTTCCACAAAAATGAACTCCAAACCTTTTCGTACATCACTTGAAGTTATCTGAGGAGAAATGGGAATAAATGAACACTTTTGAGTTTACCAATAAAAGCTTGTTTTTAAAATTACACAATAATAAATGACTTCTAAAGAATGGTTTCATCTCAAGTTTTCCACAAAAGTATTTTTTTAAATGTGTGATAATCAAACCACAACATTTAACCTACTCAGCACTCAAACTACTGCTTTAAAAGTTAAATCCAAAACTAATTTAATACTAATTAAATATATTAATTGCCTTAACATAGGGACACAGGTACTGAAGGTAAACTTTCAAAATATAGAGACTTGAAAAAGCAAGTATAGTCTACTCATTACTTTATATTGCATTTTTAAAATCTACATTTGTTCCAAAACCTTCTAAAAAAGTAGAATTTTTTTCTTTCTTCCCAATAGGGGTTTTACTTTTCTTGCAACATACAACCACACACACACACACACACACACACACAAAAGGGGGGAGGGGACAAGAAAATCCCTATTTAATAATATTAACTATGTTGAAATGATCACCAAAAAGTTTATTTAAACAAAAAGGGAAATTTAAGAGGATTTGGGACCTAAGTAATCATTTTTCTTTCATAGATCAAACTTAAAAATGGTACATACTCCCAAGGAGGAGGAAAAAGAAATTCCAAACTTTTATCAAGTTTCCCCCTTTATCTAGAAATACTATGTTAAATGTAAATAATAAATACTAATCATCCTAAATTCAATTTGGGGATTTTTTTTCTGAGTGCAGCACTTTATTTAGCCGTCACAGACTAACTTTTACAATAATTACAATGCCTCAAAAGACTTTTTTCTGTAATTATCGCCTTCACAAATTCATTCTATTTAATTTTCCTACAATGCATTAATTAGTAGACTAAGTCACTGAATCAAATTAAACCTGTGCAAAGTTAGTTAAACAGAAGATGTCTATTGTAAACATAGGCCAATATAAATGTATATTTTACAACAGAGAGGAAAGCACTGACCCTATGCCATCTACCTATAACTATATTGCATTGTCCTATGGAAGATAAGTTCTGAAGTTAACTTTTGTTCCCAAGCCACTGGAATAAAGGTCACTGAAGAGGAAATGCAATACACGCATTACTCTTGCAGCTCCCACTGCTATGAGATATATGGAAGCAAATGTGTTAAAATGGAACCAGCTATAAATTATGGTCAAATGATTTTTTTAGTTCGATGGGGGGGAAAAGCAAAACTCTGTTAACTGTTCCTCACCAGACAAGAGCCTTAGATCTTGTACTTCGGCCTTTGGTTTTGTTTCCTTCAGGTGAATTGGAAGCATTTGCCTTATGAGTTTTCTTATGATGTTCAAGATAAGTCTTTTTAGCAAATGCCTTTCCACATTTATTGCATCTGTGAAGAGAAAAGTTTTTTGTGACTTTTACTTCAATACCAACGTCAGCTACTTCATACTTTTTACTAGGAGAGTTAGAAGTGCCATCATGTTTTGAATCGCTATGTTTTGCTTCGTCCCTTGAAGGGCCTCTTTTTGCCACTTTATTTAGAACAAAATCAATGGGCTTTTTTATAGCTCTGATCTCCAAACTGGCTGTTATTTTCCCAAGATAGCGGGATGACTTTTTATGAACCACAGTTATATGTCGTATCACATCACGCTTTCGACGAGTTTCGTAAGTGCAAAGAGGACACTTGTAGAATTTAACATAAATGTTATTCCCATCTGTGTGCAACTCAATGTGTTTAGTCAAGTTCTGTTTGGAAGTAAACTGACGTTTACAAAGTTTACAGTAAAGTTGCTTAAAGTCAAAGCCAGCTGAAAGTTTTGGTTTCCTGGTTTTTTGCTGGCCACCTGCAGCAGACGGACTGGTTGATTTAGGGCTTTCAGAGTCTTGTTTAACTTTATTTTTCTGGGCTGCCGGTGTGTTCTTTTTTTCATTTGAATGATTTGTTCCCTTTAATTCATTCTGTGGAGAATGGGTAATGGAAGGGGGTGAAGATTCTACAGAATCTGCTGGTTCAACTTTAACTTTTATTTCTGAACTGTTGGCAGTATTATTGGGGCCTTTCTCTCTTTTAGAGTTTGTTGCAGAAAGAGTTATCTTGTGGACAATTTGCATATGTCTTTTAAGCATTATTTGTGAACTATATTTCCTCTTGCAAAGGAGGCATTTGCATGCAGTTAAATTGTATTCAGCCTTTGAAGACGACTTTTGTTTTCGAGTCTTAAAAGATTTTTTAGGAGAAACAGAATCCAGAAACAAAGGTTGCCCAGGCTTTGTTGCTATATCAGGAGTAATTGAATCCCTCCTTAGTCCTCTATGAACTTCATCAAAGTGCCTCCTTACATTCGCTTTTGTAGCAAATGATTTACAACATACTGGACAACTCCTACTTAATGGAACCAGAATATTCTTACTACGTCCTTTAGAGGATTGGTTTGGATTTTTTCGTGTTTCAATGTACTTTTTTAGTTCTTCCATCTTTTTCTTGTGTACTTTTCGAATGTGACGACGAACACCTCGTCTGGAATTAAATTCTTTTCTACAAAGACAACATATCAACTGGTGACCAAAATCAGAATTATCAGAAGTTTCTAAGTCAGCTTGTGATTCCTGAGGTTGTTCATCAGATGTAGGTGCAACTTCATCTGCAACGATCTCAACAGGAGGGGTCTCTACAGTTTCCATCTCTGTAACTGGAACAGGAACTGTTTTAGACTGTTCAGTGCTAGTTTCCTGTATTTGAACTTCAGTTTGTTCAGGAATACTGCTTGACTCCGTGACTTCAGTAGGATTATCAGTCCTTGAAATATACTGAAACACTGCATTCTGATTAGTTTCTATGGGTTCTAGTTTAATAATATACTCTCGCTTGTCCACACTTGGATATATGGCTTCTAGGAGATCATTTATGGCTTGGCTTTGTTTATCATTTACATCAGGAAGGTCTGTTAGGGGAAAAAAACAACATTTTAACGTGAAATATTAGCTCTTCTAATTTTTAATGTGTTACAAATGTCTATCTTAAAAATTATTATATTTCTGGTTAATGTTTATTTTTATAACAGCATTTATAAAAATAAAAACTAGTATTGAACTAAAATTTGCTTTAATTTAAAACCTCAACATAGTACATAAATGTTAAGGACTAGACACAACTGAAGAGTCACACCACTTCTAGGTGCCCTTACTATAAAATACATAAGCACATGGGTGTCCTAACAATAAATTACTATTTCCTATTTTTAGTCTAAAATTTTAGGCAATCAAAGGTAAATCTAAGTTCTCATAACCCAAGATGGATAAAACATCATGAAAAATTTTACTATATATAAAAATAATTTTTTAAAGAACACATACAGCATTCCTATTAAATTACCTTATTCATAATAATTTTCCTACTCTAATTATAAGACATATTTATGAAATAAAAAAGAGACTTTATAGGAAAAACATAAACATGAATGACATGATATATACAAGTATTTGCTAAACTCAGTCCCTTTATGTGTCTCCTTAACATGACACAATTCTATTAAAACAAATGATTAAAAACTATAGATTTATTCCAAATAAAAGATCTAGTTTTATTTCCTTGTACAGTAATTACACCTTCTGTAGGCAACTAAATATTCCCATTGTAACAGACTTGTCTAATACTTAGTTATGTTTCTACATACAACTCTAAATTTAGCTATTCTTATTAAATATAGCATCAAATATTCTATTTAGAAGTAAAGATGATTTATTATAACTCTTCTCATCTACTTCCTTTTTAAAATGGATAAAGTTTCTGTAAGAATAACACTTTCACAAAAGTATTTCTAGAATGAGTATTGCCAAGAGAGCACATTAATCCAGCAAACCTGTTTATCTATTCCCCTCTATAAGTCAACTTCATACTAAAAAATAACAAGTAATTACCAGAAAATTAACTTACTTTCTAATGGTACTTTAATTAGAAAGTTAGATTTAAAACTAATCTTCATTGTCCTGGCCAGATGGCTCAGTTGGTTAGGATGTCATCTATACACCAGAAGGTTGCAGGTTCAATTCCCAGTTAGGGAACATACCTAGGTTGTGGGTTCAATACCCATCTAGGACGCATATGGGAGGCAACCAATTGATCTTTCTCACATTTCTTTCTTTCTTTCTCTCTCTCTCTCTCTTTTCTCCCCCTCTCCTCTAACCCTCCCTCCCCCTAAAATCAATGGAAATATCCTCAGGTAATGATTAAAAAAAAAACAACTAATCCTTATGGACTGCTTTTTTTATTATATCTCAATGATTAAAAAAAAGTATAGCAGACCTAACAGCAGTATCCAAACAAATATGAAATATGAAATGTTCAGTTCATGTATGTCTTATAACATGCCTTAAATTGGCTTCATGCTAATACTTGAAGTTTGCACTTTATTCCCATCCCAAAAAGGTTAAGTTGAAAAAATGCACAAAATCCACAATGCAAAATAGTATCAAACTGGTAAAATAAATTCTGTATTTTATAAGTCCACAAAGAGTTAAATCTCAAAAAGATGAAAAGTTATTTTTTATTAAAATATTTCAAAGAATTTACATTAGTTCTTTAAAGAAAATAACACCATTATATATACTGCAACTTAATCATACACAGGCAATACACTTAATTCAACAAGCAAATCGTTTCACAAAGACTTTATTAGCCTACTATCTGCCTTCATCACATAAGCTATTTCAGATCTCAAGTTAACCCACAGTACAATCTAACTTCTGATAAAATGACTAATCTAAATAAATTTCACTGAAAACAAACTGACCTTCAAATCAAGACTCAGAAAACACTAGAAAGATTAATAAATATTTAATGCTCTCTACCAGTCCCAAGAAATCAACTCATTTACTCAAGAGTAATCTAAGTAAATAATCAGTCATATCTGGTAACAAGTTGTTAAAGAAGTAAAAAGGAAAAATACCAATAGCCCCCTTCAAGAATTAATATTTTAACTTACAAAACTCCTGAATATAAAGTATATGACCCCTATGAACATTCAAAAACAATATTCAATATTTAAATACAAATAAATACTCACAAATCTAACCCCTTATATATCTTGAGGAAAATCCAAGTAAAAAACACAGGTATGAAAGTACGTATCTAAAAAACTGAATATAGCCCTGAATGGCGTGGCTCAGTGGACTGGGCTTTCAACCCACAAACCAAAAGGTCACTCACTGGTTCAAATCACTGTCAGGGCACATGCCTGGTCCACAGTTGTGGGCATGCAAGAGGCAACCAATCAATGTTTCTCTTGTACATCAATGTTTCTCTCCCTCTTTGTCTCCCTCCCTTCCCCTCTCTAAAAATAAATAAATAAAATCTTTTAAAAACAAAAAATAAGCAAATAAATTGAAGATTGGGTCAAGTATTTAATTTTACTCTCTATCATTAAATAATCTATAACTAGAGATCCATAATTTAACACAAACATAAGTTGTAATATAAGAATACTTAATCATAAGGTGCATAACTGAATACTTGGATTAAAACTTACTGTCATCCATCTGGAGACTTGGTGGGCAGTAAAATTTTTTGTGGGTAATTAAATTTGGTAATCCTCTGAAGAGACTTCGGCATAATTTACATTCAAAAATAGTGTCCACATCTTTTAATAAAATATGTTTAAGTTGTCTAGTTCCTGAGAGAAAAAAACAAAAGAAAACTTAATACAAAAAGTAACTTTAATATGTACTTTTAAACTGAACAACCACTGCTGAAAATCCAAAAGTGCAGTTTCACTCTTCAAAAACAAAACATATAGGCATTTCCAGTCACTACCACAGTGTATTATTCACAACAAAGTTATAGACTACTTCTAAGCAAAAATCCTTCTATCATTTGGATATTAGGGAGCTAAAATTAGTGATATCATCCTAATTCAGCAGCCAATCAAGTCTTGGGATATCTCAACAGTGGTCCCAACATGTTTGATTGTCACAAAGACCTGGGAATAAAGATACATGTGATCTACCTCTAGAGATTCTGATTCTATAGATCTGGAGTGAAACTGAAAAATTAAATGTCTCCATCCCCTCCCACTCCCTGCCAAAGTTTTTGCCTGGTTCTTCCAGCTCACTTCTGCATTAGGAAGTGAACATAAGAGTTTTATAACACATTTCCCCTGATTCCTTAAAGAAGGTCAAAATTATGTCACAAGATTGTGACTTTTATTTTTAAATTTAGATCAAATCACTTCAGGTTCTGGGCCAACATAGGATTATGGCCATTTAGTGTGATAGCGAATCTTGTCCATAATTTTGAATTTTGCTTAGGTCTCTTGATACTACCATAAATTTATTCAAATCCTTTCTTCCTCAAAAACTTACCTCAATTGCAATTAATTAAATATTGACATAATTACTAGTTTAAAGCCTGTCTTCTCCACTAGTATTAAAAAACTCCAAAACAGCGAAGACCAAGTCTGTCTTATTTATAACTGTAAGTATTCAGCTCTAATAGTGCTCAATAAATTTCTGTTGAAGAAATTCCAGTGATCTAAGAAATCTAAGTACTGTGACAAAAGATCAAAGGCAGAGAAAAAAATAAATGGCAATAAGTACCTCATCTTTAAAATAAGAACACCCACCAGGAATAAAACACAAATGGAAAGTCTTTTGTCACTACTTCCTACAGGTCTTTGCCACAGGTAAACTAACAAAATTGATCTACAATGCTTTACTAATTAATGAGTTTTCTCAAATAAAAGAACATGATAATATTGACTTAAATTAAAACAAGTGTCTTGAAAAAAACTTTTAAGACTATCTAGGTGTAAAGTGTTCTGTCATCCAACAAGCATTTGACTATTTAAGCTCTGGAACTACTAAAGAGTAAACACAATTTTACTAATATAATTAATATTGAAGAATCCATAAAAGTTAAATATTTCTGATTCAATATTTAATAATCTGCTCACATTTAATTTTTTTATTAATCATCACTGTGTAATTTTATCTTATTTTGAAAATAGACCAACCTTTAAAATTCTACTGCAAAAAGATTAGCAGGTTATCAGAACTTTACTATTTCTTAAGAGATTCCAATTCTGATAGTTGTGTGACCTTAAAGAGCTGTATAATCTTTGCATTTTGATTTATCCATCTAGTAAAATGAACAAACCAAACATATTCAGAAAACATAAATTTAAAAAGATTCCAAAGATAACTTGGGTATAATTATTCTTTATAAAAGAAGTGTATTCACATATAAACTACATACATACATACAGACATACATATGTGTGTCGTCCATTTCACATTACAAAATATGTATACTGGCAATAAATTGCTGCTGTATTTAGAGTTCAGAGTTAAACTCCTAAGTGAATGACAAACTATGAGAGGTAGATTAATGAAAAAAATGTTTAGATAAACCTCTCTAACTGATCTAAAGAGTTCTGAGGAAGTATACCTGAGTGGAAGTATACCAGTAGGAAAAAAATAGCAAATTTTTACACACTTTAATTCTAAATTAAACCTGCAAGACCTACACTAAAGATTCAACTCTGCCTTTAAAAAGTCAATAAGGACTAAATACAGACAAAGAAATAACACCTGAACTAGGTTAGTTTAAGAACTCAACTAAAGAGTTACATAAGCAGTACAGCATGAGGTTACACATTTTTTTAAAGTTACTTGTAAAAATATAAAACTGCATCCCTAAATCAGACACATAATTTTGTCTACCAGGTTCTCCCAATCAACCGTTTAAAAAAAAGCAGTATCAATTTCTTATATGTTCCTAGTTAGAGTTATATTCAGTAGAGTTCCCAATAAGCATCCAAAAATAGGTAAGTATTTGGCTCTACACTTGACTAATCAATCTTAATTATTGATCACAAAGCTTTGTGATCACAAAGCTTCCCACCCACACCCCACCTACACACACATACAAATACACACACAATAAAAATAGTTGTGTTGATCCAGGCATACCAAATGTCTTTCAGGTCCACAGATTCACCAAATTCTCAATCACACTTACCACGCTTTCACCTAGGTTTTTTTCTCTCTTCTTCCAACATTCTCCTATTTCCCTGGTCTGGCTCACCTGCAATAATCCTTCAGATCTTAGGTTATAGGTCACATTCTCTGACCCCTCCTGTTTTTTCGTTAAAAATTCTTCATGTATATTCCTATTGCACCCTATATACTTCTACACTATATTATCCCACTATCTTGTAATTAATTACTTTCCTGTATCACCATTAACCTGGAAGTTCTAAAAGGATGGATAAGATATCCTTAATGCTCACCATTGAATTTCCAGTGCTCAGGACCATGACTGATTAACATTTTTTTAAATGTTAAAAAAAACCTTCTCTATAAAAATAAGATTTTTCTAGCCTGTGTAGTGTTCATGGGCAAATCAAAAAAGGGACCTCAAAGATTTTCTAACTCCACATTTTACCAATGAGAAAAATACTTGTATTTTTTAACTCCATGAATACAGACAATAAAAGTTTTTCCCAAAGTTAGTTTCAGTATCCATTTAAGGTTTTGGGTTTCTTTTATAACTTTATTCTAATCAGTTACCATTTCCTAATTGCTTTGCTAACAATTAGACACAGTCAACCAACTGTGCCTCTGTAAATAGTTAAAATTTCCTATCACCTGACACAACAGACAGGTCATCTTGACAGCAACATAAAGTTCTTCCACAATCCTTAATTCGGGGAAAGAGAAAACGAGGCTGCCTTGCTCCTAATTATTCCTTTTCCTCTCTCTTTCTTACCTTAAATTATGTTAGCAGTCATTATTTACACAGATCATTAATTAGTATTTTTCAAAAAACCAGCCCTCCAAGGTTTTTGATGCCTAGAAGTTAACTAGTGGTATCTCAGATTCTTACAAAATAGATGTGTAATAAAAATTAGATAAATTTCATCAAGGGTTTATCTTGTACTATTCCTTAATGCCAAATACATTATATATACTGACAAACATATTTAAAGGATTTTTTTCAAGAGAAAAAGTTTTACATTAGGTTGGATAGCAGTCACTTTACATGACATAATATTAATTTAGGCTCTTTTGTGATAGATAAAGATAAGCTTTCATTTTTCTTCTTAATATACTGATTTGTTGGTCAATGACCATTTTAAGTTGTGGCAGTAACTATTTAAAATGTATACCACTTGCTTTACTGTTGACTCACACATGAGCTGTGTCTTCACAATTATCATCCCAACATTGCAAGAAAATCTGTAACTCCTGTCAAATTTCCTGAGTTCTAAGACAAATATGAAATTTATAACTAATCATCCCTTAACAAAGTAAAGATAAAAAGTAGGAAAACTTAAGAAAATTAAAATGTTATCTTAAAACCACTACCTAAAAGGGTTGATTAAAACACACACACACAGCTAATTGTGGAACACTGCCACATACTATAATAAATTTATAAGTAAAATAAAATTATTTCAGTGGCTACTCTGTAAATTTTTTAGTTTGATTTAACAAGTGTTCATTGAATACCTATTAAATACTAGGTACTCTTATTCACTGGAGACATGAAGTGAAGTATATGATCTGTGCCCTTGAGAAATTCCCAGACTAATAAAAATGGCCACTCTTCTAGGAATACAGCTTCAAGTAACATGCTCTGAAGATGAATTAAAACACTGGTAAATCAAACAAGTAAATCCACATTTTTCTTATTTATCAAAAAGTGTCTGGTCTTTAAAATATCTAGATTTGCCTTGGTTGGTGTGGCTCAGTTGGTTGGAACATCACCCCATATATCAAAAGACTGCGGCCTCAATTCCTGGTCAGGGAACATACCTATGTTGCAGGTTCAACCCCTAATCAAGGAACCTACAAGAGGCAACCAACTGGTGTTTCTCTGTCACAGCGATATTTCCTTCTTCCTTTCTCTTTCTCTCTCTCTCCCCCCACCCTCGCTCTCTCCCCTCCTCTTTCCTAAAAGCAATGAAAAATAAATATCTAAAATTTAAATGTTCTAGAATTATGACATAACCACCAAAAATGGCACTCCCTTATGTATCTCTGATAAATCATTAATTCCATCCTGTCTTTATTACAGAGTCAAGACTGAGGCATCAGGACCCAGTTACACCTTATACTAACTGACATTAATGTTGCTTTAAGCAGTATAAACAAAAAAAACCAAAAAACTTCTAAGAAGTTAAATGACCAAACCTAAATTTAGGAAAATGATGATAACAGCAAACATCACACAACGCTAATTCTCATTTTCACTACAATTTATTCCTCCTTAAAATTCAAAAAAGATGTTTCTTGCACATAGTTGTATACTCTACAGGCAGAATCTTTTTTCTATAATATTATGTATTATCTCTTTGTACTATATATTTCAAGAATTCAAAAAATGTCAACTTCATATTAAAGATCAATTTTAAATATCGGAAAAAACGATTATCTTCTTCCCTCCCCATATTTCTGATTCTCTAACCTTAGGACAATCCATAGCTCCTTTGCTTCTACCAAGACTAAGAAAGGATATTAAGCTCAATTAAATCCATTTTAATAATGTCTCATGAAAGCATACTTTTTGTTATTTAAAATTTTGTTTCCATTTAAAAAGATCGGGAAGGAAGAAAGCTAAAATAAAAGTGTTAATAAAAAGGAGGGAAATTTGAAGACAGCAAGTCACAGAATTGATCCTAGGACTACCACAGCCCAGGCAAGGCTCCAGCAAAAGGAAGGATACAGAAAAGGCAGTACCAGAAGTCAAGAATTCAGAGCAAACAACATGTCTCAAATCACCCAACTGTCAGGAATTTCAGGGTAGAACCTGTAGGTCAGGGCAAAACAGACAGTTTTCTTAAAAATAAAAAGACAGAGAGACATCTACAGACAGATGTCAAGTAACAGTGAACTGTACTGTTAATAAAGCAAAAATGCGTAACAGTATGCAGACTCTTCCACCATTTGTATTAGGAAGAAAATGAGGGAAGTATGCCTGTATATATGTAAGGGTTAGTGGTTGCCTGAGAAAAAAGAGACTTATTTTTGTGTATCTATTTGTAGTTCTTTATTTTTTTTAAACCCATAAGCAAATATCACTTATTCCAAAAAAGATAAACTATTCAAATTAATTTACGTCAAGCAGACAAAAATAAAGAGCTATCAAAGGTAAAGAAGAATTTGTAATTTAAAGCCAGAAAAAAAGGCCAAAGCAAAAGCTTAAGTGTGAGGCAAAGAAAATGGGTTAAAACTAGTCATGCAGTCCATACAGCACACATGGAGTTGGTGGACCTAAAAAGTGAATCAATTCCTTCCCCAGCCTTTTATGAATTTCCAGCTTGGGTAGGAATTAATGCCAGGTCACACACACCCCAGTGTAGGCAGGAAAAGGTGAGTCACTTAAGTAGAGATGAGACTGTGGCTAAAGACAATTATCTGAGCTTGAAGATAAGGTAGATATCCTAACCTGACTACTGCCCAACCTGACTTTGCCTCTTAAAGGTTACCAAGAGCAAAAGCATGGACTTCTACCTTTAAGTATGTCAGATATATAACACCAGCAGGATAGTTCTTTAAATACAATGTGTGTGACCTAGCTATATTGAAAAAAAGCCTAGATAGAGGTGAGTTATTGAAGACAGGCTTGGGAGTAGAGTGGGACTGGGAGGAACCTGCAGAATGGGAAAAGATCTCAGTCCCTCCAAACCTCCATCTCATCCTCCCAAAAGTGCAGTGAGCCACAACTTGAACACCTCAGACCTACAGAAGAGCTACCTTGGTCGACTTTAGATTATCCAAATATGTAAGAGATTACTATCTTGAAAAGATTAAAATTGCTTAGCTATAAGACACATTAATGAAGTAAAACAATTCCTTTTTAAATATAAAATTAGTTTTTATACCAGTCACTATATTTCTAAATCACTACTAATGTAAATTATTGGGTACTTAAAGAATTAAAATTATAGTATTTTCGGAATTTGCCTGAAGAAAAAATAACTCAGAAGGAAAACTTGCTGGAGACATTTTTAAAAAAACATACTACAAATTTCACATTCCCTTTTCTTCAGCTTATATAGTAAAGAAATGGCGAATACAGAAAACAGATATGACCACAGCACAATAAAGAAACAATTTCACTTTAATGTATTCATCTTTCAAAGTTAAAAAATATAGATTTTGAGGACAGATTCTTGTTGAAAAATTATTTTTTAGAAAACAAAGAATTTATAAATGAACCAATTCTAGCTTTTTAACCAAATAACACTATGAAGCAGCAGAAAATAACCTTATTAATTCCATATTATGAATTTCTAAAAAGCAAGGATATTATGAAATGTAAAAAGCTATTACCTTCATTTCCAGGATACAAGAATGAACAAGAATAAATTTTATCTCTGTACTAAAATTAGATAAATAGAAGCTCACTGCAAACAGAAACTAACCATTTCTGTTATGCCAGAAATATATTTAAATACAGTCCCCACCAACTAAAATTTTAACTGTATTTACCATGAGAATTTGACCTATCAATTACTACTGTTAACCACAAGCAATTATCATAAGTAAAAAAACAAAAAACACCCTTAAACAGGTTATACCACCAATCAACCTAAGCATAGGCATATGGTATATACTCAACACTTAATTAAACAGACATAAAAGCAATGCCATAAGGACTACAGATGGAAAGTCCAAGAAATGATCTTGAAGAGTCAAAAACAAAATCCTTTTTATTAAGATTAAGAAACTATTTCTTAGAATCCTAAAATAAACCAAATATATGCTTTTTTCCCTTTATAATGTTTTAAAAACAAGCACATCAAAAAAATTCTCATCAATACAAAACAATATGGTTGCACATAAACTGTCTTTTCCTCTGAATCTGGGTATTTTTCATTAAGATAAATAATAATGTAACTTAATATTTATCTTAATAATTTCATTAAGATAAATAAAATAACAAAAGATATTCTAACCCTTTAAATGACCATCAGATACCCATCTGTCACGTGTGTTTGCTTGTTCACATTTGACTCAATAGTCTGTAATGTCGGAGAGGCCGAATCCACTTGAGATGGACAAGTGGATCTTAAGAGTCATAGTAACTTAAGATCTTACTGATAACTTGGGAGTTCTAACAGTTCTCACTCATTTCTATGTAGTAAGCAACATCTACTTTAAAGCACTGGATTACAACAGCACAAATACACTTATATACCTAATTATTACAATAATCTAATGGAAAGAAAAACTAAATAAATGTATCTGAAGATATCAGGCTGCAGTAAGTCTTTTCTTCTATCTTATCCTCTATTATGGAGCATAAGAAAAAGCTCTATTATGGAGCATATGCTCTATTATGGATATTCAAACTCCATAAACTCTAGAGTTAGGCAGAAGAAGGTGAGTCACAGAGATAATAAAGTAATTTGCCTAGAACAAGTGACATCTTAGTCTGAGTAAATAATTCACTCTTCCAAAACTTATAAAGACCCAGTATAATTTACTACTGCCCTATGAGAATTTATAAAGAACATGTCAAAAACAACAATGAATCTTTAAGAGGAAGAGGCACTTTATCTGCAGATATATACCACTTAATACATTTCTTTAAACCATATTGTTTACTTTAAAATCAATATATAATATATAGTACTAAAAAAGAATCTCCAGATTACATCACTATTTATTCATTCACTTTTTTAAAAATATGACATTAAAAATATTCTACTGAAACAGTGTATACATTTTAATTTTTTTAGATTACTTCTAAGGACTTCTAGGTAGTTTTTAACTATTATGTGAAGAATGAAAAATATATCCTAAAACATTCATACCTGATCGAAAGCACTCAATTATTTGTTGAATACCAGATTTGGATGTCTGCAGTGGTTGCTGTAACAAAGGAGCATCTCCAGGTTCCAGGATATAAACTACATGGAAGACAAACACCCACCCCAATCCCCACAGAAAAAGGGTTATTTAAATCATTTACTACTGAAGAAAAACAATGGTTGCTACAATCATGTAAATGACGATCATACTTATATGTATTTCACCATCATCTTTGCAAGGCAAAATAAAATGAGAAAAAAATAACCAAAGTAATTTTCAATTCAATAAAAAGGAAAAAAATAAAATTAGTCTCAATTCAAGGCTAAAATAATGCTACTTAAAGCTAATTAGTTTAAATGCAAAGATCTTCCTATCCTGGTATTATTTAATATATATTCATCAAGTTTGCCTTTTTATTCCCTCTGAAGAGGGACCACTATATTTAACCAAAATTCTAGGGCAATGATGGCCTAACTGCACCTCATAAGCCATTCCAAAACCTTCCCCCTGGACAATCTAATACAGCTCTCTGGGCAATTATGAAAGCAAAACCTAAAAACCACTGCCTAAGGAAAGAACTTGGTTGAGTGTACAAGGACAAATGTACTAGAATGTTCACTGCAGCATTCTGCAGCACTGTAAATAATTAAGAAAAATGTCCAACAATTTAAGAGTCTCAAAAGGAACCGAAATAAATAAACTATCAAACATTCATACAGTGGAATCTCTGATGACTATTAGAAGGCATGAGCTAGATCTATGTGTACTGACAACAAAGGATGGCAATAATACATTGTTAAGCAACAAAAACAGGTTATAGAATATGATCTCATTTATATTAATATATATTTCAAAAGATACACAAAGAAATAAATTTAATGTATAAGTAAATGTATGTATGAACACACAAAGTCTCCTGGGTTACAAACAAAACTTAACAAAAGTTCTATTAAGGTGGTATTCATAGGGGCAATTTTTACTTTCTGCCTCACATTTCACTAGTACTTCAGAGCCTGGGCTTTTAGAAGTGTGCATTTGAGAAAGTATACATTTTCATTGTAAGCAAAAATATTTCCATTTGCCCTGGTTGGTGTGGCTCAGTGGAATGAGTGGTGGCCTACAAACCAAAAGCTCACCAGTTAATTCCCAGGGCTCATACCTGGGTTGCAGGCCAGGACCCCAGTTGGGGACATGCCAAAGGCAACCAACTGATGTATCTCTGACACACCTGTTTCTCTCCCTTTCTTTCTCCCTCCCTTCCCTTCTGTCAAAACGTAATAAAATTTTTTAAAAATGCATATTTCCATTTTTAAATAAAATTTGTATTTTCCTATACAGAGGTTAGATCATCCCTGCTTTTCAAAATTCTCAGATTAGCTGTGTAAGTATGCAATAAATTAGACTATGGTAATATGAAACAAGGTAACTGAAATGGAAACCTGAACCTTCCATCAGAAATCAAATAAAAAGAGATGGTTATGTTGGAGAAAAACTGCCCACTTTAATTACCTCTTATTTTCAATGTTATGTTTTATTGAACTATTACCATCTTCACCCAATCTGCTCAGTGTGGGGAAATAAGGAGGGTTATTTCAGTAATATGTGCTGCTACTGCTTCAGGACCTGGGCTTGGACAGCATTTAGCCGACAAGGGGGCCAAAGTCTGCTATACTATGTGTAGAGACACAGCCTTAAGTTCTCTTTTAGGTTTGTGGCCGGTACACACAAATAGGAGGAACTGTGTCTCAGGACCAAGTCATTTTATTAAGCAAAATGTTCCTCATCTTCAGAGACACTTTAGGAGCATTTTAAATGAATTCAGAACATATACACAAATACAACTCATTTTAAAAACAGCTGACACTGGCACTAACTGAGGTGATTAGGACTCCAGAACTGGACTGTGCTGAAATTCTCTTTCTGCCATTTACTAGATAAAACGAGGAAAAAAATTAAAGTCTCTGATCCCTCTTTTTTCGTCCCTAAAATGGGGATAATAAAAGTACCTAAATCTTAGGACTGTGTGAGGATTAAATTAGCTAACAGGAAAACTAGTTAAAAACAGAGCTTGGAATATACTAACTGCTCAATAAATGTTCTGTAACCACCATCATCACCACCACCAGCATCATCATGTGTAAACCAACTGCTTGTCTGACACCAAAAACTGAAATCTTTTCCGAAATCTAAGAAGTAGAATTCAACATCTTAGAAAAACAATTACAGAAGCTCATAGATTGGTGATACCATTTATATGGGTTAGATGGATCTCTTTGCAGTATTTGTGCTTTATAACTGATAACCATTTACAATAAATAGTAACAACTACAAAAGAGAAAGTGGAAGTTGTACAATGGTAAAGAACTAAAAGCTTCAAAGTCTGGCTATTTAAGTGGCAAGAATTCTAGCAGGGAAGCATGAACAAACAGTAATGAATAAGGGAGGGATGAAGGAAAAAACAGCAACTTCTTACAGTCCCCTTTCCTCATTTAGGTATATGCTCCAGAAAGCTTTCTATAAACATCAACTTCCACTTCATTGTGACAACATCTGATTTTAAGAATAAAGCTAAATTTTGTTACCCATTATCTTCAAACACTGCTAACACCAAAACATATATACCTCCTGAGATACCAATCCAAATAACCCCAAGATTAGCTTATTTATGCAAGGACACATCCACTTGGTATGTGTCATATCTGTGTAGTTCCCACTTAAGAATCTAGCCTTTCTTTATTTGAAAACATACTTTCAACACTAAAAAGCTTTATGTATTAATACTTCATAAAATCTTTTTGTATATCCTATCATCCCCTCCCCAAGATCAGGTTATATAACCATTTGGGCCGGGGGAGGGGGACGCGGGGGGGCTGCAGGGGGAGGCATCTCCCTCTAACCAAAAACCCAAACCCTAAGAAGTTAACACCTTGCTTTACATATTTTCAAGAACACACTTTAAGAATAAAATACCTGCTTTTGTAAGAGTCTCTCATACCTTAAAAGATCCTTCTACTACGAGGTCTGAAAGTTGCTCTCAAATAAAAGCGTGATGGAGCAGTTGGAGAGTGTAGAAGAAAATCATAGGAAGGGGAGAATAGACATGAAAAGAGACTGTCCATGTATTGATAACTGATGGGAGTTGTGAAATGGTTTTATCAGGTTCCTCATACCATTCTACTTTTGAAAGTCTGAAAATTTCTATAGCAAAAAACATTCTTAAAACATAACTACCACCATGACCAGTGTGGCTCAGTTGGTTGGGTGTTGTCCCAGAAAAGTGAAGGGTCACTGGTTAGATTCCCAGTCAGGGCACATGCCCATATTGCAGGTTCCGAGCCCCAGTTTGGGCATGTGTGAGGCAACCTATCAATGTTTCTCTCCCTCTCTTTCTCCCTCCCTCCCTCCCCCTCTCTCTAAAAATAAATAAATACAATCTTTTAAAAAACATAACTAAGAAAGTATATACATTGACAGGCTTATAACACTACCCTTCACTACAAACTGACCCATCCTATCAAGGCCTACTCAAATATACACTGCTCTCATCTAAGGAACTTACCCACTATTCATAATCCAAACCAGGACAGACCTCTCAGGAGAGCCCATTTAAAGAATTAAAAAAAATTTTTTTTTTCAAACATCATGTCATCTTCTATCATAATATATTCCTCTCAACACTGGGAACATCCTCACACTCAGCACCTACCTTCCTCTGAAATAATGACAATTAACTACCCTATAAGTTAACAAACTTCTGGCTTTCCACTGAACTAAATGCTCAGAAGGTGTTTAATTATAACTAACAAAGCAAAGAAATACCAACTACTTTTGACCTGATAGTTTGCAATATAAACTGCATGAAAAGCTTAAGGTAAAAGAAAGGTGAGATTTTTTAATTAATTCAACTTATCTAATTTCTTGTTAATTGTGGAGAAAAAAGAATTAAAAAAAGTTCCAATACATATTTAAAAGTTCAACTCTGGAAAGCATCTTTAAAAAGACATTAAAGTCTCTAGAAAACTTTAATTACCAGAATACACTAAATAAGATTTGGTCACAAAGTATCTTGTTTTATTTATGTTTATCTCTTCCCACTCAAAAGTTCTACAAGGACATGATTTTATCTGTTTTGTTCCCCACATACATTTCCACTGCCTAGACAGTGCCTAGCACCTAACAGGTACTCAATAATAACCTGTCAAAGAATTGAATCAATAAATCTCTTCCTGAATAAGATGATTTCATTAATTCAACCTGAATTGAAGTATTCTAAGAAAAAAACACACACACACACACACACAAAAACCCTGGAATAAAAAAGTCAGTGAGAAACACAAGTATAAAGGGCATTCACAGCCCTGGTCAGGTAGCTCAGCTGGTTGGAGCCATCATTCCCATATGCCAAGGCTGCAGGTTGGGGCACATGAAAGAGGCAATCAATGAATGCATAAATGAGTGAAACTGTCTCTTTCACTACCCTCCTCTAAAATTAATAAAATTTTTAAAAGCATTCACAACCTTCTACTTCAAAACTGGCAAACTCCACCCAACATTTGCTAAAACATAAGTGGTATATCTTCATTTCAAACACACAAAATACGCACTGTAAGAGGGTGTTGAAAATCAGATAGGTAAGTGGACAGGTGAATAGAAACTGGATCCCATCATGAGATGACCTGTTTTATTAGCAGAGGTGAATTATTACTGATTTTTTGCAAATCAGTGGTGATATGGTCATTGTACAAATTTTATTCTCACATATACCAAAGTTTTCTGAAAATGGAAGTTCTTCCCTTTTACCATTGCAAATTTTTCCCATTAAGCAAAAGAGCACTCTAAACACTACTGTGGTAAAACTGAGTACATTAGAGCAATTAAAACACTCCAACAAAAAGCAAGCAAAAGTATAGAAAGTCCTAACAAGTCTTAGGTCAAAAATAATGATAAACACCTGCCTTTAACTAGAATAGATTAGACTTTATTTGGTTTCGAAATAGTGTGTATCCAATGATTCCCTTCTAAGTTGCACCAGTTTGTGAAAAGCACATCAAGCTTCTAAGTAGAAAAACTATCAATAGTTTATATATCACATTTATCAAATTAAAGTTTTCTAAGTATTCCTCATGAGACTACAAAAAGTAACTTTTTCACTTCATAACTTCAAGTTTTAAAAGTTCCATTGAATAACATATCCCGGAAATACTTACATATCCTATCTAAACAATCAGATTTTTTAAAATTCTGCAATACAGTATTTATGTCCAAGAAATCTTTTAAAAGGTTGCATTTGGCAAATCTTGTTTCTCCCAACAAGTTGAGTTCAACAAACTTTTTTGAGCCCAAACTAAACTCATTTTTAGGATTCAAGTGATATTCTCTGATAAAAAAAGCATAAGAAACTTAATTTTTTCAAGTTTAAATGAAACAAGTTTCATGAAGGTACATGCTAGTATTCTATTATTTTTCCCTTTCTTCAGTTTTAAACATTTACAGAGCATGGGGCATAGTAACTGCAGGCTGCCTTGAAACAGAAGGAAAGGGGACTGGGTAATTGATCCTGCGGAAAAGATTTAAGGTGACACTTGCCGTACTTTTTTAAGAGATCAAGCAGCAGAGACCTCTTGCTTGTACAAGCATTTAGCTTCATAACCAGTTTTATGCAAAGAAAAATCATAGCCTGCTTACTTAAGAACGACTTCTTGGGCAGCAGGAAAAGAAAACTGGAAGGAAACAGAGGGCAGAGTGGCAATGACAGAGGGCAAAGTAACTGGAGAAGAAAGAGGGATACCTGGTTCACAGCATCCGTGATGATGGTGGTCAGTCTGACAGTATTTGTCCCTTAAAGGCATTTTCAGTGGGCGCGACCTACTTTCCTTTCACTGTAAGTAGCTCTTCATTGCGGCTTGGCTGTTGAAAGAAGCACAAACCAGTCACTCACCCTGAACTTCCTGGGGGGACATTTCCCAGATAAGTCCCCTACACCCGCCCTTGGTGTCCCTCCACAACCCGCTCTTTCTGGAACTGGGAAAAGAAAAACGCACGAAGGCTTCTCCAGCCCGAACTCCCGCACAGGTTCACCGTCCTACCCGGAAACGCAGCCTCCGGCGCGCAGCACCGCGCAGCGCAGCACGAAGGCCCGGCCGGCTGCGCGGGCGGCGACGGCCTCGCCGTCCCGGGCTGGCGCGCGCGGAGATGGAGGCGCGGAGCGCGGTGGCACGGTCTGCGCCCCGGCCCGAGGGGCGGCGGGGCGAGGGGTGCGGTGACAAGGACGGCTCAGGAGCGGCTTCCTCACGACCGGCCCACGGCCTCCCACTTCGCACGTGCGTCGGGGTCTCCCCGGCGCAACCCCGGTCCCCACAACCAAGTGCGCCCAACTTACTTAACTCCGAGGGCGGGCCGGCGGGCAGGCGGAAGGAAGGCCGGGCGGCCTCGGGGACAGCCTGGCGTGGGAGGCGGCTTCGGCCCCACCTGAAGCGGCCTCCTCGGATCACGCGAAAGGAACTGGGGTTCGGGCCCGGCGCTCCCAAAGAGTCCCCGCCGGCGCCGACGCGGAAGCGCCACAGCTCACCACGTCCCTCCGCGGCCCGAGGCGACGGCGGAGCCGGCGGCTCACGGCGTCCCTCCGCGCTGTGGAGCTGGAGGGCGGGTGGCGCTCGGGCGCAGACAGTTGACAGGAGGAACCGCCCCGCAGCAGCCGCCACCACCACCTGGAACCCGAGCGGGCAGGACCTCAGTAGCTCCTCACCGGGGCAACGGCTGCCGCCGAAGCCCGGCTCCCCCGGCACCTCTCCACCTGCAACGGTCCCTAAGGCTTTTGGAGAGGGGCGGGGAAGAATGGGAGTCTCCCCCCACCTTGGGCCTTTTTTGGTAGTAGTTGCTGTTTCAGGAAACTTTATTAAGTCAGTCTCTCTCTTTCTCCGTCTCCCCCTCCCCGAAGAGCCTGAGCTACCGCCACGGAGCGGGTAAGAAGGGGGAAGCAGAGACTCTCCGGCTGCGACAGGGAGCGACTGACTGACCCCGGACGGAGATGGGGCGAGGGCAGGAAGTGACAAGCTCTCCGAGTGGGTGGGGGGTAGTGTGGCCGGCACGCCCGGGAGCGCCTCGCGCATGCGCCCGGCCCGGCGCCCCCGCCTGTGGGGAGGCGAAGTGCGGTGACCGGGCGGGGGAGGGACCCATAAGGGGTGTTGCTGGGGCAGCACCGCGGCCCGGGACGCTGACCAGCGCTTCGCTTGCGCGTACTCCCGCGGGTCGTTGGAGAGCCGAAGCCCTGCGTTGCGCGCACGGAGAGGAGTGAGACCCTGGCGCGGCTTTCGCGCCCCTGAGACGGGCTGCTCGGCAACCAAACTGTTGCTATGGCTTTTCTCCTTAGAGTGGAACTGAAACTGAGGGAGGGTTGGGAAAGCTCGGGAAAGAACTGTTGGGAGAGGCTTAACAAACGTGGGAGCCCTGAAGAGGTGCTGATTCCGAAAAGGTGGCTGGCGCATTTACGAATGGGAAACGTCGATCTTTTTCCCCCAGTAATTTTCATAGTGTGCCTCTCCGGGGTTTTCATCTGGTCCTTTGGAGGAAAACAATCTAATGGTGGAAGATCGGTATTAATTCCAGCAGCGCTTCGCTTTGGAACCTGAAAGTGAAGTTGGGTCACGTGTGCAGTAAGCTTTCTTCCCACCTCTTCGGCGCCCGCATCCTGCTTGGAAAATCCCCGAAGATCTGAGATCTCTGTGGTCTGTCAAGTTCAGCAAGCCTGTGTGTCGCTTCTTGAGGACAAGAGAACAACTCCTCTGCCTTCTGCCCAACTTGTTGAATAGAAATCTTCAAGAAGCAAATATGTGCGTGAGGAAATTTTGAGAAAGAAAAAGTTCATTCACTTTGTCTATCCCCGGCCGCTAAGATCCACTACAAACTTTTGCAGTTGTCTAAGCAAAGTTGAGTAGATAGGCTCAGTGTATATTTTGAAAGAGTAAACAAGGGACTAAAATCCATTGTCAGAATTCAAAGGAAAGTTTGTAGTAGGCCCAGTAATTGATAAATTTGTTGTAAAAGTATTGAGTGGAGTATTTGCACATGTCTTGGTGATTGTAACAGCTTGATTATGGGGTGACAGGAAAAGTATAGGAAAAATGAACTTTTTAAAAGGAATTCCACGTATTGTACATTCTACCCACACACTAACCAGTCACATAGGTAATGTTTGATTGTTTTTTTCTGTTCCATTGTCAAGAAGCATCACACATCAAACTAAAATGCAATAAAATACTACAGTTTATAAGTCAATGTAAAATAAATTCTGAAATGTCCATATGAAGATGTTTGTTATGCAGCCAATAAAAATCACATTTTCTATAATTAATTGCATGCAATATGCATTAAGCATTATGCAATATGCTTAAGCAAAAGAAAAAAGTTTCATGTAATAATGGAATTATAGGTGGTATTTATTTAACTGGAGATCTGTGATAAAGTTTGAAATGAACTATCTTCTTCATTTAAGGAGTATTTTTCCTACTTTAATAAACATATTTATCACATTAAAAATGTACAGTTTTAACTTTCCATAAACCTGAAGAAGCATTGCTTCAGATATGTGAGTTATCAATGTCTGCTGACCAGATATGAGTAAAAATGTTTAGTTTTCTGAGAAAATGCAGTACTGTTTTTACTTTCAAAGTGGTCCTGACGAGGGGGTCCTCAAAATTGCTTGCTAATAGAATGTGTTTTCAATAATCTGAAAATTTAATTTGGACAAGATTGCAGTGTGCATGTGGTAAAACAAATATTAAATGTGGGGTCATAGAATTTTAAAGATGAAAAGAAACCATGGAAATTATCTAGCAAATCTTACTTTATAGATGAGAGAACAAACCCAGAGAGATTAAATGATTTGCCAAAGGTCACACGGTAACAAGATCCAGGTCTAGGATCTAGATTATTCTCCTATAACATACTACTATTTGACATGTATTGAGTAATACATTTTAAGCTTAAATATTAACTCAATCCTTACATTCTACAGGTGGGGAAACAACAAAGGTAACTCATCAAGGTTACATCTGATATGCAGCTGAACACACACTTGAACCCCAGTAGTATGGCTCTGGAACTCATGACCTTAGCCATTGTGCATGTACTGTGTTGCCTACACTGTGCTATAGCTGTTTTTAATTACATTGTATAAAAGATGAGCCAGTAGATCGTGTAGGTTGTGAAAGATAATAAAATGTCATGTACAAGTTCATGAAGTAAAAATGGAGTTGCTAAAATTGCAAGGATGTCATAGGAATTTCACAGGGCCCTAGAGTTGAAAGAGACTTTGGGCATTGTCTAGAATATTGCCCTACTTCTGAAAACACTAGGCACAAATCATCCCAGAAAAAATCATCTGTCTTCCCTTTTCATTGTTCACTGCAGCAACCTAGGTGACACATCATTTCAGCTTTGAAGAAGATTTTGATCCTTTAGTCCGGCAGTACATCCTGATGATTAACCTAAGACCTTTTTACAGTTTAAAATTATTTTATCATCTTCAAGGCAAGAGAATTCTAACATACACACACATTATTGCTGCATAATAAACCACCCTAGAATTTGTGCCTTTAAAGTCATTTTATGAGCTCTCAATTCTACAGATCAGTAATTTGGACTGACAGAGTTACATGAACAATATCACTTCCACCACATTTTTTTAGTCAAAGTAAGTCAAAAGGCCAGCACAGATTCAAGAACTGGGGAGACAGATTCCCTTTCTTCATAGGAAGAGCAATATAGTCATACTTCAAAGGGATATAGGCATATAAGAATGAGAAGAGTTGCTGCAGTGATGTATAGAATTTCTTACAATATATAATCATTTCAAGAATGATACTAATAAAAGCTGATTTTTTTAAGTTTTTGATGATGCCTTTAGGAATACCAATACAAGGAAACACTAGTCAAGCATTCTTTAAATGGACCAAGCTCAATTTGGTGGCTTTGTGTAGATAAACTTTTGTGATTCCTTAATTTTTAATACTGGACTTCTTTATCTGGTTATTTTGTTGCTTTCTTTAAGCCGTTCCCATCTGTTCTAAACAGATCCCACTAAAACAGCATAAAAACCTAACATTAAGTAGGAGCAATTATCCTTCCTATAGGATCTATATACTCTGGTCCAGGTTTTGGTTATATTGTGGCATTTTATAAAACATAATTAAATTCATAACAATGTACAAATTAAATAATGGACCAAACTAGAGGCTGGCAGTTTAGAAAGGATCATAGAAAATTGATTTAAAAGAACAAATATTAAACTTGATCTGTAATCGACTATAAAAATCCTAATATTGTTTAAGAAACATAACATGAAAAAAGAAGATAATGTTTTCCCTAAAATGCCTATTTTTAGAAGGGTAGGGAATAGTTGCATGTGGGTTGCTACCTGATGATAATTTGTCTACAAGTCAATCCCTGACATGGGCTTATACCTTCCATTCCTACTGCACACTTAGGCCTTGCTAGCCAGGTGATATAATGCATGCACCATGCTGCCATATGGGCAACAAATTACACCTTACAGATCTTCCATTCCGATGCATTTCAGTTATCAGTTAAGTGAATTACACTAAAGATGTTTTTTATTATACTGAAATTTGGAAGTAAATATTTATTGTAATCTGATAATAACAGCTAATGATAATTTTGTTGTCACTTGATGAACTCAGACCATGCACTAAGTGCTTTCTAGTTTCTCACCGAATCCTTACAAAAATTCTGGGTCAGGTATCATCCCATTTTACAAATAGGAAAACAGATAAATAGTGTCTGAACTAAGATTTAAATGCAGGTCTATCTGAGTGCAGGTCCTATGCCCTAAGTTACGTATATTGATTATTCCTAAAATGTTATCTCTAGCTCAGACCTGAGCCTCTAAGCTCTATTTCTAACTACCCATGAGACAGACTATCTGATTTCCTCAGGCATCTCATAATTAGCTAGACCAAAACTGAACTTATCTTCTCACCAAACCTGTTCTTCCCCTTCCAAAATTTAATCAACAATGTTGCTAACCATTCATGCTATTCAGGCAGAAGTCTGAGTCAGAGAGAAAGAAGCATATGCAAAGATGCAAAATAATGCAAATTACTTATGTACAAGGTTTTTCATCTCACTTATCCCAGCCCAACCTATCACCATAAACAATTGGTTATACCTCAGAAAGGTATGCAGGTATCTAGAAAATACAATTTCCCCTCTTCACATGCACAAACAATCTTCTGGTCCAAAACCTTATCTCTGGACCATTACAATAACTACTTTTATGGTCTCCCTACCACTAGTCTTTCCCTCACTCCATTATTCTACACTATCAACAGAATTATAATCCAAACAAATCAAATAATATTACTCCCCAATTTAAAATCCCTGTCAACCACTGATTTTCTAAATGAAGAAGTCAAATATTCCTGGCTGGCGTAGCTCAGTGGATTGAGCTCGGGCTGGGAACCAAAGTGTCCCAGGTTTGATTCCCAGCCAGGGTACATTCCTGGGTTGCAGGCCAGAACCCCCAGCAACTGCACATTGATGTTTCTCTCTCTGTTTCTCTCTCTCTCTCTCTCTCTCTCTCTCTCTCTCTCCCTCCCTCCATCCCTTCCCTCTCTAAAAATAAATAAATAAAATCTTTAAAAAAAAAAGAAAAAGAAGTCAAATATTAAGAAGCATCAGTAAAAAGAGAAGGTGTTTTGGAGTCCAAAGAATATGGGTGTTAGTCCTAACTCCAACACTTACAACTTTTGTGTCTCTAAGCAAGTGAAAACCTCTTGCACCTGTTTCTTCAGCTGCATGCTACTTTCAGCATTGTGAGAAATCAGTAAATGAATAAAGCTTCCAGAAAAATTTAGTAGACAGTACAGGGTATAATAATAAACACTTATGATATCTGGCCCTACCACAACTTCACAACTTCATGCGCCATACACACTGGAGGGAGTGTGAGACAGAAGGGAATTTTAGAGAGAGATGATAGAGGTGTTGGCTATGTGGGTGTGTTCATTTGTTAAAGCAGCTGTTAAAATAATAGAACAGTGATTACCTTTGAGGGAAGGAAAGTGTTAGGAAGTTTACTTGATGGGGAGTGCCAACTTTAGGGTCACTGGCCATTTTATAGACCTTAACCTAAATCATTGCATATTTATTTGCTTTATAACCCATAGTTATGCTTCATGTACTTTTATGAATGTGTATAATATTTTACAATAAAACTATTTTTAAGTAGTTAACCTAGGCTTTAATGCCTCTGAACTAAATCTAGCATAAAATTTGAAATGGCTATTGAACTGTTTGTTCAAGGCTTTATACCTTTGTACATGCTCCTCCTCATGCCTTGAAATATCCTTCCTCTCCACCTAGAAAACTCTTACTGGTCCTTCAAGATTCACTTCACATATCACTTCTATGAAACTAGTTTCCACAGACAAATAAGTGTTCCATCTTCCTGCTCCTGTAGTACATCATTCTGATTACATCTCTGATTATCCCATTAATTTGAATTTATCAATAAACAGACCATAATTTATTCCTCTTTATGTTGTCATCATTTAGCACAGCAGTCCCCAACCTTTTTGACACCAGGGACCAGTTTCATTGAAGACAATTTTTCCACAGACTAGGGTGGGAGTGATGGTTTCTGGATGATTCAAGCACCTTACATTCAAGCCCACCTCTTGTTGTGTGATCCAGTTCCTAATAGGCCCCAACCCATACAAGACCATGGCCCAGAGATGAGGACCTCTGATCTAGCACACTATGTGGCACATAATAGGCAATCATTAAAAGTTACTGGATGGGGGGGGGGGCAAGATGACGGAGGAGTAAGTGGAAGCTACACTAACCTCCTTCCAGGACCAATCTGGAATTACAACTAAATTGTAGAGAAATCATCCAGAATAACCAAATGAATACTAGCTGGAGAGAAGGCTTATAATCACAAACAGACAGAAGAAACCACTTCACCACAATGTGACAGTGTGGAGGCAGCACAAGAGGGTTGTCTGGGTTCCCACAGGTGGCAGCGGAACTGCTGGAGTGATATTTCAGCAGCCAGGGATTTCTCCTGAGAAGTGTGGGATCTAAACCCCAAGCTGGGCTCCCCAGGCTACCGCACCAGAGCCAGAAAGAAATCCATATATCATCCATCTGTGGAAAGCAGCAGAGTTTCTGTCTGCCAGAGAGAGACAGCTGGAAATGTAGAGAGCTTCTTAAAGGGCCAAAGCACAATATTTCATTTATAGATACTAACCCTGGGTGCCAGTAAAGGAAGGATAAAGTGGGCTAGAGATACTTGAGTAGAGTCTGGGGTTGGTGACTGCAGGGAGAAAACTGAAGAAACAGCCACCAGGATCCCTTTGCTGAGTCATTCTCAATACTGCAGGAACCATTACTCTCAGGCAGAACACTGTTCTCTGAAAGGCATCAACCTGAGGGGAAGCAACATCACCAATCACAGAAATTACTCTGTGCTACCCTGTGGCGCTTAAGCCAGGCTGCTGATTACAACACGATTAGATTAAAACTGAACCGTTTGATGGTTGATTAGTTTAGCCACTAAAGCAGAAAATACTATGAAGCCAAAGTGGAAAGACAAAGAAACAGGCCACAACTGAAAGAACAAGTGAATTTTCCAGAGAACTAGATGAAATGGAGGCAATTTATCAGAAAGAGAGTTTAGAATACTGATTATAAGGATACTCTACAAGATGAAAAAAGACACAGAAACCATAAAAAAAGTACCAATCAGAAATAAAGAATGCAATATCTGAAATAAATAATACACTGGAAGGAATAAACAGTAGGTTAGATGAAACAGGATAGAACCCGTGTTTTGGAAGATGAGGTAGAAAATAGTACCCAGGCAGAGCAGCAAAAAGAAAAAATAATTTTAAAAAATGAGCAGAACTTAAGAAACATTTTTGACAACATGAAGCATAACAACATCCACATCATGGGGATACCAGAAGGAGAACAGAGCAAGCAAGGGATCGAGAATCTAATTGAAGAAGTAATGACCCAAAACTCCCCTAATCTGGTGATGGAAAA
Source organism: Phyllostomus hastatus (assembly GCF_019186645.2). NCBI lineage: Eukaryota > Metazoa > Chordata > Mammalia > Chiroptera > Phyllostomidae > Phyllostomus > Phyllostomus hastatus. Next base: position 11,254,366 of record NW_025334006.1, on the reverse strand, counting down.
GGTATACAAGTCCAGGAAGAACAGGGAGTCCCAAAGAAGTTGGACCCAAAAAGGCCTACTTCGAGACACAATTAAAATGACAAGGCTTAAAGACAAGGAGAGACTCTTAAAAGTTGCAGGAGAAAAGTAGGGAGTTACCTACAAGGGAGCACCAATTAGACTGGCATTTGATTACTCAATAGAAACATTTCAGGCCAGAAGGGAGTGGCATGAAACATTCAAGGTGATGAAAACCAAGGACCTACAGTCAAGGCTACTTTACCCAGCAAAGCTGTCATTTAAATTCAAAGAACTAAGGAGCTCCCTAGACAAGAAAAAGCTAAAGGAGTTTTTTTAACACCAAAACAGTACTGCCACAAATGTTAAAGGGCATGGAAGAAAAAGAAGAAAGAAGAAAGGAGGAGGGGGAGAAGCAGGGAGGGGAGAGGGTGGGGTAGGAGAGAGAGAAAAAACAGAGGAAAATAGTCTAATAATAAAGTGGCACTACATACATATCTAACAATAATCACTTTAAATGTAAATGGTTTAAATACTCCCACCAAAAGACAAAGAGTAGCTGAATGGATAAGAAAACAACTGATACCCATACATATGCTGCCTCCAAGAGACCCATCTCAGATTGAAAGATACACACAGACTAAAAGTAAAGGGATGGCAAAAGATATGTCATACAAATGGAAAGGAAAAAAACACTGGGGCAGCAGTACTACATCCTACAAACAAGACTTTAAAACCAAGGCTATAGTAAGAGTCAAAGAAAGACATTACATAAAATAAAGGGAACGATCCAACAAGAGGATATAACCCTAGTAAAGCTTTATACACCAAGCATAGGAGCACCTAAATATGTAAAGCAAATCTTCATGGACATAGAGAGAGCAACAGAAATACAGTCAGAGTTGGGAATTTTAACACCCCATTAACTTCAATGGATATATCTTCCAGGCAGAAAATCAACAAGGAGGAAACAGCCTTAAATGACACACTAGATCAAATGGATTTAATTGATAACTTCAGAGCATTTCACCCAAAGAAGCAGAATATACATACTTTTGAAGTGCACATGGAATGTTCTCTAGGATGGACCACATGTTAGGACACAAAATAAGTCTCGATAAATTTAAGAAGACTGAAATCATATCAAGCATCTTCTCTGATCACAATGCTATGAAACTAGAAATCAATCACAAGAAGAACACTGAAAACATGCAAATACATGGAAGCTAAATAACATGTTATTAAACAATGAACGGGTCAACAATGAGATCAAGGAAGAAATCACAAGACACCTTGAAACAAATGCAAATGACAACACAAGAATCAAAAATCTGAGGGATAGAGGGAAAGCAATACTAAGAGGGAAATTCATAGCATTATAGGCCTATCTCACAAAAAAGAAAAGAAAAAAAAGAAAAAGCTCAAATAAACAGTCTAACTTCCCACTTAAAGGAACTTGAAAAAGAACAACAAACAATGCTCAAGGTGAGCAGAAGGAAGTAAATAATAAAGATTAGAGCAGAAATCAATGAAATAGAGTCTAAAAAACAATGATACAAAAGATCAATGAGTCCAAGAGCTGGTTCTTTGGAAAGAGAAACAAGATTGGCAAACCCTTAACAAGACTCATCAAGAAAAAAAGAGAAAGGACACAAATAAATAAAATCGGGAATGAAAGAAGATGTAACTGAACAACAATAAAAAAAGAAATGAAAGGAGAAATAATAACTGACACCAAAGAAATTCAAAGGATTGTAAGAAAATACTATGAACAATTATATGCCAACAGACTAGACAATCTGGACTAAATGGATAAATTCCTAGAAACACAATCTTCCAAAAAAATCAGGAAGAATCAGAGAATCTGAATAGACAGATTACACCTAATGGAACTGAACAAGAATCAAAGAACTCCCAAAAAACAGACCACATGGTTTCTCAGGTGAATTTTACCAACCATTCTGAGAAGAACTAACACTGCTGCTTCTCAAATATTTCATAAAATTCAAGAGGAGAAAAGGCTCCCATACTCATTTTACAAGGCCAGCACTATTCTAATTCTAAAACCAGCTAAAGACAGTACAAAGAAAGAAAATTATAGGCCAATATCCCTGATGAACATAGATGCTAAAATCCTCAAAAAAATATTAGCAAACCAAATATAGCAATGCATCAAGGAGGTCATACACCATGGTTAAGTTGGGATTTATTCCAGGAATGCAAGGTTAGTACAACTTTCACAAATCAATAAATGTGATTCACCACATAAACAAAATGAAAGATAAAACCACATGATCATATCAAGAGGTGCAGACAAAGCTTTTGATAAAACCCAGCACCCATTTATGATAATTCTCAGCAAAGTGGAAATACAATGAACATACATCAATGCAGTATAGGCTATACATGACAAACCCACTGCCAGCATCACATTCAATGAGCAAAAACTACAAGTGTTCCACTTAAGATTGGGAACAAGACATGGATGTCCATTTTCACCTCTCTTATTCAACACAGTACTGGAAGTCCTAACCAAAGCAATCAGACAAGAATAGGAAATAAAAGGCATCCAAATTGTAAATGAAAAGGTAAAATTGTCTTTATTTACAGATGGCATAATACTATACATAGATGATGTATACATAGATGATGTATAGTATTATGATTCTATAAAAGATTCTAGCAAGAAACTACTAGGTCTGATCAATGAATTCAGCACAGTCACAGGATACAAAATTAATGTTCAGAAACCAGTTGCATTTTTATATACCAATAATAAGCTAACAGAAAGGGAAATTAAGAAAACTATCCCATTCACAATTGCTTCAAAAAGAATAAAATACCTAGGAATAAACCTAACCAAGGAGGTAAAAATACTTATATTTGGAAAATTATAAGACACTGAAGAAAGAAATTGAAGAAAATACAAACAAGTGGAAGCACATACTGTGTTCATGGATAGGAAGAATTAACATCATTAAAATGTCTATACTACTGCCCAAAGCAATCTATAGACTCAATGTGATTACTATCAAGACTCCAAAGACATAATTCACAAAACTAGAACAAATATTTCAAAAATGTATATGGAACCACAAAAGGCCCTGCATAGCAACAATGATCTTGAGAAAGAAGAACAAAGTTGGAGGAATCACACTAACTAATATCAAACTATACTACAAGGCCCTAGTACTCAAAACAGCCTGGTACTAGCATAGAAACAGACAAGTAGATCAATGGAACAAAATACAGACTCCAGAAATAAACCTATACCTTTATAGTCAATTAATATTTGACAGAGGAAGCAAGCACATACAATGTGCTAAAAATAGTTCATTCAATAAATGGTATTGGGAAAATTGGACAGATATGTACAGAAAAATGAAACTAGACCACCTTCTTACCCCACACACAAGAATAAATTCAAAATGGATCAAAGACTTAAATGTTAGACCAGAGACCATAACAAACCTAGAAGAAAACATAGGCAGCAAAATCTCGGACATTGCTCATAGAAATTTTTTATTGGATATATCTCCCCAAGCAAGGGAAACAAAAGAAAAAAAAATAAACAAATGGGACTACATCAAACTAAAAAGTTTTTGCACAGCAAAGGAAATCATCAACAATATAAAAAGATAATAGGAGAACATACTCACCAATGCATCAGATAAGGGGTTAATATCCAAAATTTATAAAGTACTTATAAAACTCAATACCAAAAATACAAACAACCCAGTTAGAAAATGGGCAAAGAACTTGAATAGACACTTCTACAAGGAGCAAATAGAGATGGTCAATAGACATATGAAAATATTCTCAACATCACTAATCATCAGGGAAATGCAAATTAAAACCACAATGAGATACCATCTCACATATGTCAGAATGGCTACATCAATAAATCAACAAACAAGTGCTGATGAGGATATAGAGACAGGGAAACCCCTTTTGCACTGTTAGTGGGAATGCACACTGGTACAGCCAGTGTGGAAAGCAGTATGGAGAGACCTCAAAAAATTAATGATGGATCTGCCTTTTGACCCAGGATTCCCACTTCTGAGAATATATCTGAAGAAATACTAATTTGAAAGAATATAAGCATCCCTATGTTCATTGCAGTGTCATTTACAATTGCCAAGGTATGGAAGCAGCCCAAGCATCCATCAATAGATGAGTGGATAAATCAACTATTTATGCAATGGAATACTACTTAGTCATAAAAAAGAAGAAAGTTTTACCTTTTGTGACAGTATGGATAGACCCAGAGAACATTAGACTAAGTGAAATAATCCAGACATAGAAAGACAAATACCATATCATTTCACTCATATGTGGAATCTAATGAATAATCTGAACTAAGAAGCAAAACAGAGACAGACTCACAGATGGAGAGCAGTGGGGGAGGGAGGTTAAGGGGTAGAGGGATTGAGCAAAAACAAAAAGGACTCATGGGCATGAAGAACAGTGTGGTGATATCTGGGGGTAGGGGGGAATAAAGGGACTAAATGGTAATGGGAAAAATACAATAAAGATTAAATCAAAAAAAAAGAAAAAAAGTAACTTTTTTTAAAAAGCTTAAATGAATAAATTTTCATTTTAATTGGGCTAGAGGAAATATTGACATCATTCATTCTTTACAATGAACAAAATAAGAAAATGTTTGGTAAGAAAAATCTATTCTAGTGGTTTGGTTTAGTTGGGCCCTTGGCCTAATAAAACATTCGTTTTCAGTGTAGGGAACACCCATACAAGGACAATGAAAGGAACCATATTGTATAGAATTAGAAATACTGTATATATGCTATAGTTGGACACTTAACAACTACCAATGATTTGTCACATAAAACCATTCATCAAGATTTTGGTTTTGTTTTTATGAAGGTGGCTTTTTGTTTGGTTAATTTTCTTTAACTTAATTCTCAAATAATTTCAAATTTAATAATAAATTGCAAGAATACATATAATTTTATTCTCTTTACCCAGATTGACCAACTTTTTACATTTTTCACGTTTGCATGCCCATTCTCCCTCCTTCACTGTCTTCCTCCCTCTTTCCCTCCTCTCTCTCTATTTCTCTCTCTCTCTCTCAGTCCATATACATATATGATTTTTTGAACCATGTGAGGAGAGGTTGCATACATCATGCCCCTTTATCCCTAATTACTTCAGTGTGTATTTTCTGAAACCAATGGCATTATTTTTAGATAAGACCAGTACAGTAATCAAATTCTGGAAATTTAACATTGATACAATATTTTAATTTAACCTACAGTCCATATTTTAATTTTGTCAATTATCCTGATGATGCTTGTGGATTTTTTTATTTTTTGCTACAGTATAAGACCCAGTCCAGGACACATACTGCACTTAGTTGTCATGACTTTTTACTTTTGTTTAACCTGGAGCCATTTTTCAGCCTTCCTTTGTCTTTCATTACAGTGACATTTTGATTGACACAGGCCAGTTGTTTTATAGAATGAATTGATTTGGATTTGTCTAATGTTCCTTCATAATTCGATTGATGTTTTATATGTGTTTAATGGAGTGCAACATATGTGATGTGATGTCTTTTTCGGGGTTTGACATCCAGAGACATCTAATGTCTGTTAGATACTAATGTTGTTTATTAAAGTGTAATTGACATGTAACATTAGTGTCAGGTATAAAAAGTAATGATTCACTATTTGTTTATATTGCAAAATGATCATCACAATAAATCTAGTTAATATCACCATACACAGTAAAAAAAAATTTTGTGTGTGATAAGAACTTTTAAGATCTATTCTCTTAACAACTTTCAAATAATACAACATATGTTTTATTAACTATAGTCCCCATGCTGTATATCACACTCCCAGGATTTATTTATTTTATAACCACAATTTTGTATCTTTTGACATTGTTGACCCATTTCACCCAATCTCATCCCTCACCTGGCAACCACCAATCTGCTATCTGTGTCTCTGGGCTCTGTTTTGTTTGATTTGGGGTATTTGTTGTTTGTTTTTAGATTTCATACATAAATAAGATTACATGGCATTTGCCTTTTTGTGTGGTATACTTGAGGTTCATCCACATTGTCACAAATGGCAAGATTTTCTTCTTTTTATGGCTGAATTATATTTTATTATATATATCACATTATCCATTCACCCACTGATGGACAATTAAGTTTCTTCCATGTCTTGGTTATTGTAAACAGTGCTGCAAAATGGAGAGTAAGAAGATAGTTATAAAACCCATGTCCTGATTGCTCTTTTTTTTATTTCATTTACCTAACCTGCTGGGGTGACCAGTCCTACTCTACAGGGAGCCAGGGGCACTTACCTCTATTTACCCCTGTGGCATTCGTGATGGATCAACCTCCTTTCTTGAGGTTACATTCACCTCTCATCATCTTCTTCTATTCCCACCCCCCAACTCGGATTACCAAGTTTCTATTCAATGCAAGAATTTGACCCCTAAGAACCAACTATTTTAAATAAATAAATAAATAAATAAATAAATCTGCCATGAGCATGGGTGTGCATATATGTTTAATATTAACCTTGATCACTGGTTTAAAAGGTTATTCAGTTTCTCCATGGCATAGTGCCCTTTTTCCTTATGTTGTGAGTAAGTGACATGTAGAGATAAAATGGTTTTATTATAGATGCATTTTTACTAGTAATCTTAATAATCCTATTGAGGCTTTAGAAATTATCAAAGCAAAAGGAAAAAAGAATAAAAGATAATTGAACTGAGTCTGTAATACACTCAGAAACCATGATCAATTATGTAAATAGAAAATTGGTGTTTTTGTTTACACTTTTTTCATTGCAAATGTTCATTACTTTTTTAGTTTTAGTTTTAGTTTATTCTATTATAGTTGTCCCAATTTCCTATCTTCTCTTTTGCCCCTCCACCCAGCCCACACCTCTCTCCCACAGTCAATCCCTCTCAGCTGTCCATGTCAATGAGTCATTCATACATGTTCCCTTCCATTTTCCCATATATGATATGAAATTAGAAAAAAATTATAATTATCCTGGGTGCTAATTTATTATCAGAAAAATCTATTCAACAAACATTTACTGAAAATACACAGATGAGTAAGACCAGGTCTTCCTTTAGTCAACAAAAATTTCTTTAGTGCTTATGCACTAGATCACAGGAATACATCCATGAATAATTTGGGAAGTTCTTACCCTCCTGGAGTGTCTAGTATAAAAATTGAGAACCTCCCAATCTGATCATGGTGGCATGTAAAAAAGGTGTATTATTCCATAATAATCACACAAGACAAACACACGAGATATGACTGAAACCATGGACATATAAGGTCCTGTACACAACAGCAGCAGGGGGCAGGGTGGTGGTAGCGTTTGTTGTATCAGTTTTTCAACTTACTTGAGTTAGAGAAGAGATAATAATAGATGATGAATAATGTGATGTTTTATTAAAGATTTTATTTGTTTATTTTAAATATATTTTATTGATTATGCTATTACAGTTGTCCCATTTCCCCCCTTTATTGCCCTCTGCCCTGCACCCTCCTCCCACTCACATCCTTCCCACCTTAGTTCATGTCCATGAGTCATACATATAAGTTCTTTGGCTTCTCCATTTCCTATACTACTCTTAACCTCCCCTTGTCTATTTTGTATGACCACTTATGCTTCTTATTCCCTGTACCTTTTTCACCATTTTCTCCTTCCTCCTCCCCACTGAGAACCCTCCATGTGATCTCCATTTCTGTGATTCTATTCCTGTTCTAGTTGTTTGCTTAGTTTGTTTTGCTTTTGCTTTTTTTAGGTTCAGTTGTTGATAGTTGTGAGTTTATTGTCATTTTATTGTTCACAGTTTTGATCTTCTTTTTCTTAGATAAGTCCCTTTAACATTTCATATAATAAGGGCTTGGTGATGATGAACTCCTTTAACTTGACCTTATGAGAGAAGCACTTTATCTGCCCTTCCATTCTAAATGATAACTTTGTAGGACAGAGTGATCTTCAATGGAGATGCTTGCCTTTCATGCCTTTGAATACTTCTTTCCAGCCCCTTCTTGCCTTCAAGATTTCTTTTGAGAAATCAGCTCACAGTCTTATGGGAACTCCTTTGTAGGCAACTGTCTGCTTTCCTCTTGCTGCTTTTAAGACTCTTTCCTTATCTTTAATCTTGGATAATATAAGTATGATGTGCCCTGGTGTGTGTGTCCTTGGGTACAACTTCTTTGGGACTCTCTCAGCTTCCTGGACTTCCTGGAAGTCTACTTCCTTTGCCACAGTGGGGAAGTTCTCCTTCACTATTTTTAAAAATAAGTTTTCCATTCTTTGCTCTTCCTCTTCTCCTTCTGGCACCCCTATAATTTGGATGTTGAAATGTTTAAAGTTGTCCTGGAGGTTCCTAAGCCTCTCCTCGTTTTTTTGAATTCTTGTTTCTTCATTGTGTTCTGGTTGAATGTTTATTTCTTCCTTCTGCTCCAAGTCATTCATTTGAGTCCCAGTTTCCTTCCCATCACTGTTGGTTCCCTGTACATTTCTTTTCATTTCACTTTGCATAGCATTCACTTTTTTCTCCATTTTGCAACCATACTCCACCATCTTTGTGAGCATCCTGATTACCAGTGTTTTGAACTCTCCATCTGATAGGTTGGCTATCTTTTCATTGCTTAGTTCTATTTTTGGAGCTTTGATATGTTTTCTCATTAGGGCTGTATTTTTTTTGTCTGGGTGCAGCTACATTGTAAGGGGCAGAACTTTAGGAAATGGCCAAGATGGGGCAACCCAGGTAGCTGGATTGTGGCACCATCTGTGGGGGAGGGGTCCAAGAGGGAACAATGCCACTTGGTCTCTCCACTGGCTTTCAGTCACTTCCCCCACTACCCATAAGCAATTTGGGCCCTTCTGGTGCTGATTCCCAGGTAGGTGGGCTTATGTACATTCTAGGATTCTATGGGTCTCTCCAACAAACTCTCCTGTGAGGCTGGGAGTTTCTCCCACTGCCACAACTCCCACAGGTTTTTATAGTCATAGGTTTCAAGGCTTTCTTTTCCTGTGCTGGAACCCTGAGTTGCACAGTCTGTTTTGCTCCCCAGTTGTTCTTCCCAGTTATCTGTATGCAATGTGGGACTACTCGTTCTCCCAGCTGCCACCTTGCTGCACTTCCTCCCCACCCCGGCTGCCTGTCTCTGCCCCTCCTACAAGTCTGAATCAATGTTTCTTCTCCAACTCCTTGGTTGTTGGACTCCCATACAGCTTCATATTCTGGCAGTTCTAGTTGTTTTTTGTTTTTAAATTTGTTGTTGTCCTTTTGGCTGTAGGAGGAGCAAAGTGTATCTACCTATGCCTCCATCTTCGCCAGAAGTAAATAATGTGATGTTTTATTCCAAGTAAATATTATAATGTTACCAAGACCTCTTTTATTAGGAGAGCTGACTGACTATTGTTATATATCGGCAGGATAATTCATCATAAATTGTAAGTTTTAAATGCTATTGATTCAATTTAAACAGGTAGTGCTGAGGAGCTTTGTATTTGACACCATATTGTCAAAATGGCATTCTGAGTTTTGTTTTTCATTTAGTCTCCCAGCTGCTCCTCCTCCTCATCAAGGTTTATTTGAAAGACTGGGAATCAGACTGCAGTTTGAGACTGCAGAACATTATTAACCAATGCCATCCCAATAAATTCAATTTTAAAAAAGACTGCACCCTGGCTGGTGTAGCTCAGTGGATTGAGCATGGGCTGCAAACCAAAGCATCGCAGGTTTGATTCCCAGTCAGGGCACATGCCTGGGTTGCAGGCCACAGCTCCCAGCAACTGCACATTGATGTTTCTCTCTCTCTCTTTCTCCCTTTCTTCCCTCTCTAAAAATAAATAAATTTTTTTAAATCTTTAAAAAAAGAAAGAAAATAATTTTTAAAAAAAGACTGCAGAATAGAATGAAGTTAGTCTTTCATATAATTCTAACTTCATTAGCATCCTGATCTGAAATACCAAACTAGAAATCTTCTCTGGAAAATCGAGATGGATGATGCTTCATCTCTAATGATAAAGTAACAGAAGAAATGTATACTTTTGGCTTATGAAAATTGAGTCAAAAGTTAAAAAGTCAAAAGTTAAAAAAGTGCCACAGGTCTTAATTATAGTTGAACAAATAAACTATAATGTTCCAGACCATAACCTACAATAAAATACTGTATTAGTGGAAACTTTTTAGAAAATTACTGGTGTTTGCACTTATATTTTTCTAAGATTTTAAATAATTTCTAAAATAATATTTAGAAATGATCACATTTTATCTTAAAATGACATTAATTTTTTCTATTCAAACTTTTAAATTTTTTCAAGTAAAAGTTATATATCTTGAATCTCAGAAAACTCTAGAATAGGACCATGCAAAAGTAGAATGTATTTCATATAAACTCAGAAACCTTGCTGGGTGTTTCATCAGATATTATCAGTAAACAAACTGCTTATAAAGCAATTTGAGTGTTGTAATTGTCCTATAGTAAGGGAACAGTTCGGTTTGGTAAAATTTTTGAAAAAGTACATCAGGAAATTACTTTCTCCACTCAGGCAAAGTAGTTTTTAGTTCAGAGAAAGTCCCACCGGTTCCAGAGTTTCAAGATTCTTGGCAAGACCTGCTCTTTTAGGCAGTACTAAATCATCCTAGATACGAGAGTTAATATCGCTGTTTTAATGCCATAGTATGAGTCTTTCTTTTTAGAGTCATTCTGATGAGGGAGTACCTATATCTAGTGTCACTCCCTATTCTCAAATAAATGGCTTTTGTGAAAACATGAGTCGAAGTTCAGTGTGTTTCTAATCAGCTTGGTGCTGGAGGAGAGAGTGTGCTGACACTGTCAGGAATAGTAGTTTCATTTATGAGAACAAAGTTACTTTACATTTCTCAGAAATTTTTTTAGAAAGGAACAATTGACATAGGATATTCAAAAATTCCCCCATCAATGTTAGTTCTCTTTTCTTAATCACTTGTGAAACTGAGAGCTCTAACACAATAAGGTGAGAGATCTACTTGAAACCCCTCACTTTTAAATTCTTGTATTTCTATTCTTAAGAAGATTGTTTTAAACACATAACCAAGCCAAGTGAATAAAGATATAAAATAATGCACAAGTCAGCTAGCTTAATAAAATGAATGCCTACAGATTGTTCAACTTAAGTGCTATATTGTATTTGGAAAACATATGAGACATTTGTGTCTCATCTAACTGTCCCTTAAGATTTTACTTAAAGAAAACAAAGAACTCATGTCTTCTGGGAATTAAAAAAGAGCCTACAGAAATATTTTATAGTCTATTTTTTTTTATCCTTTCATCAACCTTGTGTTAAAAAGAGGGAAAAGATTGCAAGAAAATATATAAAAAGGTGGAAAGAGAGAAGGAAAAGTTAACTAAGATTTGTTGAATCACTACTCTGAACCAGACTCCATGCTAGGCACTTCCCACTCATTAATTATCTCATTTACTAGCCAAGCAAAACCATTAAACAGCTTTATCTTAGCTTTCATATGTTCCCTGGGCATGGAAATGAAAGAACATACATATTCTCTTTATCATTTTTGCTGTGACCAAGGAAAGAATCATTTTCTCCCATCTAAAATGCTGTATACTTATGAGAGACAGAAATGTTGTTGCAGATTCATAGGAAATGGCACGACACTCCCAGGAAAACATGTCTTGGACACTCCAATCTACAAACCCAGTATTTGGTAGAAACCCAGTTGCTGCACATAAACCTCACCAAAAATACTGGGTCCTATTTGGACAATGCACTTCAAAAGAGATATACACAGAGGCACATTCACTGGAAGAGGGATCAGAAAAGGGGAGAAACTTGCTAAATCATATCCTACATGGAGGGTTCTTACAAAGCAGGGAAATTACACCTAGCCAGCAAAGATCTCAAATACATATGGGGTGTTGGATAGAAGAGAAAGTACATATGGTTTATAAACACATCTTTACTTGGTGTGAGAAGCTCAAGAAGGCCAATTTCAGTGCAAGAAAATAAAGAATTTTCTAACCAAACTGTCCTAAAATGGAATGGCTTGCCTTAGGAGGTGGTAAATTTCCTCTTTGGCTGGGCCGTTGGTGGAAATATTATAAAGGAGATTCTGGAAGGTTGCATTGAAAAAGATGACTTTGAAGTTATTTCCAACCTTGACATTATACAAAAACGGCAATCAAACTAATGTCCATTCCTCTGAAGACATAGTTTGAAAGACAGCAAATCAGAACAAACTATTCTCGAATGACCTATGCAATAAGAAATCAGACTTTCCTTGCCCTCCCTAATTCATAATTAAGAATCTGACTCACTGGTTTCTTTCATAAACTGAGACACAAACCAACAACTTGATCTGTTAATGACAACACTGGGATCAGGTGTCATTAGTTTTTCTTCTATAAATACCAAGTATAGAATTAGAGTATTTTGATTCATTCATAGAACAAATATTTACTGAGCACCTACTGTAGGCCAATAACAGTGCTAGAAGTTGGCATGGGAGATATAATGATGAACAAAAATCCTCCTGAAGTTTACAGCCCAGCACAATTGCTCTCTCCCTACAGATTATATGAAGTCTGCTATTTTCATGAATTCACTTTCATTAACTTACTTTCTCATTAAAAATAATAAAAACTTTCTTCTATTAAATATTCAGCAGAATCATAATTATCACCTTGGAATCAATTTACATAATTTGAGAAACCATATGTCTACCAAAAATACATTACTGTTTATATATATGGAGTTAATACAAACATACATAATATATAGTAAGCATGTTCTTTGCTATGAATAATTTATATGGACATATTAATTTGCATAAAACATGATTGATTGAGAGAAAAAAATTTAAATAATTGACAATCATTTATGAAGATGGGTCAGCTGACTTTTTGCAGTTTTTCAGATAAGTAGTACAGTCTAGATCAGCATTTGAATGAAATCTTTTGGTATGTCTAGCTCTTACATACCCCAGTAGTTTGATTTGCTACAAAATTAAATTTACAGTTGAGTAGGAAGTTTGGTAGTAAGATCAGGTTAGGAGCTAGAAAAATCTTTTAAAATTAAGTTATGTGATTTAGTTGACTGACATTACCAAGATAATGTATTGAAAAGGGAAATTCTATGTAATTCCAAAGGGAAAGTCTATGAAGGCTAAATTTCCTGCTGCAGACACAGCCACATTATAAGGAGATTAATTCCTATATTCTTACAGGCCATAATCATAGTTGATTAAACCAGACATCATTTCATGAGTCACAGGAAATCATATACAGCCTGGCATATAGTAGGTGTTAAATGGACATTTTTGAATGAATGAACAAATGAGCAGAAAAGGAAGTAAACTCAGAAGTGGCATAATGGGGACTACAGAGAAAATGACTCACTCATTAATTCACTCAATAAATATTAAATAGGTCAGGCACTGTGTGTCAGAAACTGTTGCAAACTTACAGGTGTGAACAAAACTACACATAACCGTACTACCCCTCAATGAGTTGACAGTCTAAGAAACATATATTAATCCAAATTCATCCATTAAAATGCAAAATAACATGCATAATATGAGGTGTTATGATAAGCAATATGGTACTATGAGAGGGTATAATAGACAAATTTGACCTTGTTAGGGAAGTCAGGGAAGGCTTGCAAAAGAGACAAATAATTACCCAGAAGAAATGAGACCACAAAAGTGTTCTAGACATCAGGTCTGGCAAGTGTAAAAGTCTTATGGAAGGAGGGCTAGTGTGTCTTTGCACAGGGGACATGGTGTGAGATGAGGTTGGAACAACTATCATAGGCCATGCGTAGAAGTCCTTTATCTGAAGAGCAAAGTGAAAGCATCAGAATGTGTAGCAGAATTGCAGATTTAATCACTACACTCAAATGAGGACACAAAACATGGTGCCATTATGTTTTATTTGTATGTGCAATGTGCATATATATGTACATACATGTTTTTTAAATTGAAATCTCATTGGTATCATATAACTGACATAATAAATTCACCCCATTAGAATAAACAATGGTGTGGTTTTAGTATATTTAGAGAGTGGTTAAACCATCACCACTATCTAATTTCAGGCCCTTTTCATCATCTCAAAAATAAATCTCACACTCATTGGCAGTCATTCTCTATTCTCCTCTCTCCCCAGTCCCTGGCAATCACTAATCTACTTTCTGTTCCTGTGAATTTGCCTATTCTGAACACTTCATATAGATGGAATCATATACTGTGTGGCCTTTTGTGTCTGGCTTCTTTCACTTAGAATAATGCTTTTAAGGTTCATCCATGATGTAGCATGTACTTAATTTCTTTTTGATGGCCAGATAATATTCCATTGTATAAACATACCACATTTGATTCATGTACTCATCAGTTAATAGGTGAGTTATTTCCATTTTTTAGCTATTGTGAATAATGTTGCCATGAACACTTGTATGCAAGTTTTCATGTGGACATATTCTTTTAAAAATTTTTATTGTTGTTCAATTATAGTTATCCCCATTTTTCTATTACTCTCCCCTGCCCTACCCACCCCCACCTCCCACATTCAATCTTATCCCCCTTATCTTTGTCCATGGGTCCTTTGTTCATATTCCTTCACTTGACACTTCCCCTCCTTTCCCCCATTATCTCCCTACCCACTTCCCTCTGGTCACTGTTAGTTTATTCTTTATTTCCATGTCTCTGGAAATAAAGAATTTGCTTGCTTGTTTGTTTTGTTGATTAGGTTCCACTTATAGATGAGATCATACGGTATTTCTCTTTCACCATCTGGCTTATTTCAGTTAGCATCACTCTCCAGTTCCATCCATGCTGTAGCAAAGGGTAGGAGTTCCTTCTTTCTTTCTGCTGCATAGAATTCCATTGTGTAAATGTACCATAGTGTTTTGATACACTCATTTACTGATAGGAACTTAGGCTGCTTCCAGCACTTGGGTATTGTAAATTGCTCTGCTGTGAACATTGGGGTGCACAGGTTCCTTTGAATTGGTGTTTCAGGATTCTTAGCATATAATCCCAGCAGTGGAATTGTCAGGCCAAAAGGCAGTTCCATTTTTAATATTCTGAGGAAATTCCATACTGTTTTCCACAGTGGCTACACCAGTCTGCAATCCCACCAACAGTGCACTAGGTTTCCTTTTTCTCTACAACTTAACCAGCACTTGTTTGTTTATTTGTTAATGATGGTCATTCTGACCTGTGTGAAGTGGTATCTCACTGTGGTTTTAATTTTCATCTCGCTGGTGGCTAGTGATATACATATATTTTAATGTATCTTGGGTATATACCCAGGTGTGGACTTGCTAAGTCATATGGATGTTCTGCTAGTGTTCACTATTAACATCTGTGGTAGATGAACTTCTAACTCATTCTTTACTTGCTTAGTCAGAGCCCAGTAGTGCCCCTCAGTCCCTGCTGAGCTTCTCCTGGGATCATGCTGGCATCTGTGTGTTTGCTACATATTCCATTTTGTTCTGGGCAGACTGTCCACAGCACAGCCAGATAGCTCTAAACCCAGCATCCAGGCCACATGGGAACTGAGGTAGAATCACAAGTGCAAACTAAACCTCTCTGTGATTGAGTACACAATGACACACTTTTAACTATGATATGCAGGTGTGCGAAACTGCTCTGCACTGAAATTTTCTCCCAGGCTCCAGAACAGTGAGTGGAGGAATAATTCATCCACTTTCGGTGTTCCTTCCAACTGATCAAATATACTTGCCCACAATGGGTTGAGGCTGGGAAACCAGTGCATCTCCCCTCCCCTCCTGTTTCAGGACCTCAGAATAAAGAGATGAGAATTTCTCCAAAAATCTTTCTACCCTTCACCCTTCTAGTCCAGCAAAATGAGTGAACTTTATTTTTACTTCTTCCATAGTTCAGTGATTCTCTCTAAGGGATGTTTTGAAACTCTGTAGAGGAGTTGTTGGTTGTCATGATGATTGGCAGGTGCAACTAGCATTTAAATGAGCAACACTGGGGATTCCAGATGTCTCACCCTGTGCAACACTCTGCCTGACATTTTTGAATAACAGCTTTTATGAAAATAAAATTTAAATACTATGCAATTCACCTATTTAATTATTCAATGATTTTAGTATATTTAGAGTTCTGCAACCAACACCACAATCAATCTTAGAATATTTCATTACCCTCAAAAGAAATAGTACACCCACTAGAAGTCACTCCCCATTTCACCTCGACCCCTATCCTGAAGCAACTACAATGTACTTTCTGTCTCTATGGACTTGCCTGTTCTGAATATTTTGCAGGAACTGGACATGTACCATATGTGATCCTTTGTCTGACTTGTTTCACTTAGCACAATATTTTCAAGGTTCATTGATATTGTACCACATATCAGTACTTCGTTTCTTTTCACTGCCACATACAGACAAACCTTGGTTCTTGAACATCTCCTGTCTCAACCAGTTTGGTTCTCAACCAAGTTGTTCACAGGAAAAAAAAAATGTCTGTATTGTCAAACAAAACCTTAGTTCTTGACCCAACAACCCTTCCATAATGATACCTATATGATCAGTCACACATCTTTCCAGCAACAAACAAAGGGGAGAATGCATAAGTATGAGTATGATCGTTTTTAAACAAATCACTCCTTAAACAACCTTCCTGAACAAATTAAGTTCAAGAGCTGAGATTCCACTGTTATATTCTGTTATATGGATATACATTTGACTTATCTATTCATCAGTTGATGGACATTGGGTTGTTTCCACTTTAGGCTATTATAAATACTGCTGCCAGAACATTCATATACAAGTTTTCATGCAGGCATATTTTATTTCCCTTAAAACTATGCCTAGGAATATAATTGCTAGGTCATACAGTAACTGTATGTATAACTTTTTTAGGAAATGCAGACTGTTTTTCAAAGTACCTGCACCATTTACAATCCTACTAGCAGTGAGTAAAGGTTCCATTTTTTTCGCATTCTTGCCAACACTTAGCATTGTCTGTCTTTTTTATTATAACCATCCTAGTATAAAGTGGTATTGCATTGTGCTTTTGGTTTGCATTTCCCTGACAGCTAATAATGTTGAGCATGTTTTTATGGGTTTATTGGCCACTTACATATCTTCTCTGGAGAAATATCATGCCTGACTTTTGACTGTCCCACTAGACTTTCATAAAGATGAAAAATGCTTATCATTATAGAATCTAACTCTAGCTTTACATATAATCATGAAGAATTTTTACTTGGTTTTAATATACAGTAAATTCAAGAATGCACCTTCCTAGCCCTGGCTGGCATAGCTCAGTGGATTGAGTGCGGGCTGTGAACCAAAGTGTCTCAGGTTCGATTCCCAGTCAGGGTACATGCCTGGGTTGCAGGCCATGACCCCCAGCAACCGTACATTGATGTTTCTCTCTCTCTCTCTTTCTCCCTCCATTCCCTCTCTAAAAATAAATAAATAAAATCTTAAAAAAAAAAAAAGAATGCACCTTCCAGGCATTTATACCTTATTTTGTTTGGAAGCTTAGCAAGGTTTGTTTACTATTCCAGAAGACATCATCAGTGGCAGTGCCCTAATGGTATTTGAATTGCTAGTGCAACGTGCCTTTCTATATCAGTTTGTATGTGCTGCTATGACATGCAATATGTATCTAAAGAAATCTGAGACACTTTTAATAGAGTTAGTAACACAAGGATCTCATTGAATGTTAACAATAAGGGTTGCTTTGAAATATGTTATGTTACCTCTAACATATATTTTAATATTGTGTGACAGTGTTACATACCAGGTTTGTCCAGAAGGTAGACAGCCATGTAAGATGAAAAATAGAGACACTTACTGAAGAAGATACAAGATACAAGAAACACTGTACATAGGAAAATAACATCTCAGTTCCCTTCAAAGTAGGCCCCTTGGGACCTCACACAGTTCTCCCAATTGCCATCAGTTACCCTGTCGTATCTTCCTGAATCTCATCAACAGTCTGAAATCTCTTCCCTTTCAAAGGTGATTTTAGTTTTGGTAAAAGCCAGAAGTCACAAGGTGCCAAATCTGAGCTGCAGGGGGGCTGAGATACCTAGATGATTTAATGTTTCACCAAAAACTGCTGCATGAGACGTGCTATGGGAATGGGCATGTTGTCACGATGAAGCTATCACTCACCAGTTGTCCATAGCTATAGCCTTCTGAGTCATCCAAATAGTTTCTGCAGAGAAATGTTCACTCTACATCTAAACTGAGCTGAAGGCACCTGATCTCCTTTGATCTTGGAAGCTAAGCAGGGTCAGGCCTGGTTAATACTTGGAATGTTCAAGCTTAACACAAAATTTGATGCATATTTGCTGCTCTATTTGCTCAGTCACTTTAAATGTGATGTCACACAGTACACATGCTCACTCAATGACATCTACAGCCCCCAGTGACTAGTACAGTGAAGTCATCATTGTTCATGCATGCACATTACAGTCCACTCTCTTTGGCTGCCAGGTTACATTAATGTTGCACAAACAGTTCTTGTTATATTAACAATAGCTTGGATTTTTCCACATAGACCTTGTAAGCTGTGAAAATTACATATTAAAATTACGTAATTTATAATGGTCTGCTGTTTTTCAGTCTTTCTTTGATTCTGATCCCAGAAGCCTGTGAAACAATCCTTTCATTAGCATCTTCTAATACAGTATTATTTTCCAATCTGCCTGCTTCCTCTTTGCCTATCTGAAGATATATTATCCAAGGCCTTTTCAAATGCCAAAGATTGGATGTGTTCAGATGTTAAGATAGGAGATACTTTTTTTGTGCATGTGATACCTTATCACTGCCTATCTGATGTAATAATAAAGAAAATTATTCTACAGTACAGTAATGAGACCCAACTCATTTGTACAAACGTTATACTTCCTCATTTTTTTCATTACATCATCTGTAATTCCTCCTGGCTGTTAACCACACTTCAACTATGGCTGTTTCTCTCTTATCACATAAAAATAAGTCTGATCTGGTATTACATATCTTAATTGTAGCTTATATTTTCATTTCCACTTGTACTTCTGCTCTTTTATTTCCCTATATTTCTTATACAGTTAAGTTTTTTACTTCTCTTAAATTTAAACTTTTTTATTACAACCAGACTCAAACATCTGACTTCCTTCATTATATCTGCTAGTCTAGACATGCCCAGACATTTACACATTGAAAAACTTATTTGATAATAAATTACTTTATGAAATATGAAATAATTCCATTATTTCTGCTTTATATTAGGCTTAGGCTATTATATTGATTTTCTAGAATTATACATGGAAATAATTTATTTACTTATGACTCTCATTCCAGGATAATAAAGGAAGCATTACAAAACATTAGCATTAAAAATGGGGCATTGGATCTGAGAGAGTTGAGAACCATCACTTATTCACTACAGGAGAGCAAGCTTCATGGCCTGGCTATCACAGGAGGGAGGGGTATCCTCTCTACACTCTATGGCAGGTGCTATGATCTTGGGTGAGTAGGGTTGGTTCTTGATATAGGAGTAAGATAATCATCTCTAATCCAAGCCTGGTTTCAAGATTAAAGAAGTTAAGTAACTTCCCTCACAATTCCAGAGCAGTAAGCCTTAAGGCTCAGCTTCCAAAAGTAGATAATAAAACTCATCACTTACGGGACATATTAATATGTATTATTTTAATTATTGCTAACTATAAATATTTTAAGCAGGGTCAGGGGGTAACATATCGTGTTTGGGTTCTACAAACTCCAACTCTGTGAAGATAACTGACTGTGAGAGGCTCATGTATGGACTCAAGAGGATATGACAGCCTTTCTGGTTTCCCCTGAAATCTAGTGCAAATGTGACCAGTATTCCCCCATGCTCCCTTATGGTGCCAAGTATCAATAAATTAATCTTTTATCACTAAAAGTCACCTGGGATCTTACAAGATTAACAGCATAATAGTATAATTTAAAGACATGAAACATATTTAGGGAATGACTTAATGATCTTAAGAATCTAATTTCCTTTATATTCTAACTTTATGTATTGATTAGCTTTAAGTAACACAGTTGTACTGCTGTGGTTTGGGTCTCTACCACTTCCAGCTAATAAAGTCAGGTCTTGAAATGAGAGTCTGCATGAGCAGGAAATATAGAAGTGATAGCATGATTGCTTTCTCAATCTCAATCTTCCCATTTTATTTTTGTTTTAATATATAATTTGATGAAGTAGAATTAAGTCCAATATCAAGACATCTCCTATAATTAACACATGGTATTATATATAGTAACAAGAGTCACATTGGTCCATGATAATCATTTAATGAACATTGTAGTATTGATCCAGCCACCAGTATTGCTATGACATTCCAGACTCGAGAGAAAGAGTCATCAGCTGCCCTCAAATTACTTTGGGGAGAAGGTGGGTATGAATTATACAGGATGGAATACCTAAGTCAAGATGGCTGAGAAGAAGACACTCCTAGAAGGACCATAAAATCTTTTTATGGGAACTACTCAGCAAGGAAAAAATATATATCTATCTACTGGAAATAAAGAGAGAGAAGACTGGATGGACTAGATTTCTTTGTCCTTTTTGGACAGAAGATTCTGTGATTCATTAAGAATTACTACTAAACTAAAATGAAGTTTTGGGCCCTGGATGGTGTAGCTCAGTGGATTGAGCTCAGGCTTTGAACCAAAGGGCCGAAAGGGTCACTGGTTCCATTCCCAGTCAGGGCACATGCCTGGGTTGTGGGCCAGGTCCCCACAATGGGGTGCTCGAGAGGCAACCACACATTGATGTTTCTCTCCCTCTCTCCTTCTCTTCCCCTCACTCTAAAAATAAATAAATAAAATCTTTTAAAAAATAAAATAAAATGAGGTTTTGGGGGATCACTTGATGGCTAATTCCTTGATTGAAATTGCTGGTTTATTCACTGTATATACTTTAGTAACACATGCTTTATCTTTCTTTTCTCTTGTTTGACCAGTCATTTCTTTTTTAAAAATTTTTTTTCATTTAATTCATTTAGAGGGTGAGAGAAGGAGGGAAGAGAGATGTGTTGTTCCATGTATTTATGCACTTATTGGTTGCTTCTTGTACGTGCCCTGACTGGAGGTGGAACCTACAACCTTGGCATATTGGAACAACGTTCTAACCTACTGAGCTACCCAGTCAAGGTCTGATCAGTGACTTCTTAATAAAATGGAGAAGCTTTATGAAATATGATTTCTTATAATATAGATTCAGCAGTCCTTTTGTTTACTGTATTAGTTTTCTAATGCTGCCATCCAACTTCCACAAACTGAGTGTCTTAAACAATAGTTTAGAGGCTAGAAATACAAGATCAAGGTCTCAGCAGGACCATGTACCCTCTGAAGGCACTAGGGAAGGATCTGTTCCAGGCCTTTCTCTGAGCTCCTGGTACTTTTTTGCTCTTGGGAGCATAACAATCTTCACTTGTGTTCTCCCTGTGTGTTCGTCTCTGTGTCCAAATTTCACCTTTATATAGTACACCAGTCATACTGGATTAGGGATCCACCCTATTCGAGTAGGACATCATCTGAACCAGTTACAGCACAACAACCATATTTCCAAATAAGGTCACATGCTGAAGTACTGGAGGTTAGAACAACATATAAATTGGTGGGAAATGACACAATTCAGCCCATAACACTTACCTTTTTGCTCAAAGCAAATGCTTTGTCTACGAAATTACAGCTGTGGGAAAGGAAGTAAAATAGTGGTTTTGAATAGTGGTATGGCAACCACGACTTCTACTTTCAATTTCTAAGTCCTCCTACTTATTTTTCATCTTGATTTTAAGGAAGAAAAATACCAGAAGGCTTGGACAACTCTAAGTGTGCATAAGTCACTCTGAGTGTTTTTCATAAGAGACAATAGCAATAGAGATACAACTCTCTGTCACAGAAATATATGCAAAATTATCCACAAAACTTCAGTGTCAAGAAATTGCTACTTTTAGATTTGACCATATAAAACACGAACGATATGCACTGCCCCTCAGCTTCCTACTCCCATTTTCCTCACATTTAAGAATCTTCAGCCCTGGCTACTGTGGCTCAATTGGTTGGAGAACTGTTACAAAACCTTGCGGGTTCCATTCCAGTCAGGGCACATGCCTGGACTGTGGGTTCCATCCCTGGTCAGGGCACATGCGGGAGGCAACCAAACATTGTTTCTCTCACATTGATGTTTCTCTCTCTCTTTTCCCCCTTCCCCACTTCTCTCTCTGGAATTAAAAGTAAAAAAATAAAAAAGAATCTTCAAAGCAAAACCCAACCCAGGCAAAATTATGAAGTAAAAGAGAATTGCCCTTTTGGCTATTCTCTTCCTTCCCTTGTTTCCTCCCCTTGCACAGCCCCCCTCAGACACTTCATTGTGTGCAAATGCCTTTTCCAGGTGGCAGTCCTGAAATGAGAATGGGGAGGAGGAGGCAAGCTGGGCGGGGCAGAAAACAGGTAGCCAAGAACCTGTCTGGGGAGAGTCGGGGGAAGAAGGGAGGGGCAGCAGTACTGCTTCTGAGCCCAAGGCCGCAACTCTTCAGCACATGCTCCATTGTCCCATCAGATTTCAACCTCACATGTGGTGGTGGTTCCACAGACGAGGGGGTAATATTTTCATGCAAATAGATCTTTGTATTGGTCCTTCAATCACATGGCACAATAAGGACACCAAGACATAATGTAAACAGTATAGAATTTGGAACAAGAAAATCCAGATTTGTGTCCTGACTTTCTAACTAACTAAATGATATCATTAAACTTTTGGAAACCATGTTTTTATCGTTTATGATGGTATCAGGTAAGGTGGTATTCTATAAGGGTTATATTAAATAAGGTTAGTTGTGGCAGAGACCACAAGCTAGCCTCCATCTTTGGGTGCACAGCTAGACTGTTTCCTTGTCTTTCTTACTGGCAGGTGGGGCCACGTGACGTTCTCTCCAGCACAATGTGAGCAGAAGTGACATGTGTCCCTCCTGGGCCAGGCTCAGGAAAACCTCCCGCAGCTGCTGCTCTCTGCCCTTCCCATTCTGCAGGCTGGTTGTAAATGATGATGAGGCTCTAGGAATGGGAATTCTTAACCTGGGGTCCATGTAGCCTCAAGGATCTATGGATAGAATTCAGGGAATCTGTGACTAGATGAGGAAAACTTTAAATCTTTATTTTCACTAACCGCTATTTGAAATGTTGCATTTCCTTTCATTAATAATGTAGGCAATAAAGCACAGTACTATGAGCAATAACTGACCTTTTTACCAATAAAAATCACCAGTATTGTCATATTTTATTGCAATTGTTGCAGACATTTCAAAATGCAATGCATGCTTATCGCTACTTTGATATTATGGTAGTTGTTAACCCACTGCTAGATCTTATTATTTAATGCATTAATAAAAAGCACACATATAACTACATCACAAATTAGCTCTTTTAATACATATATAGTTCAATGTAATTTTATTATGAAATCTTAAAATTTTATTTTATTCATTTGTTAACATTATTCCAAAAAGGAAGTTTACAGGCTCAACCAGACTACCTAAGTGACCTATGACACAAAAAGTTTAGGGCCCATGCCAAAGACAAAAAAAAATCTAGACACAAAAGGCTACTTAGAGAAGTCAGCAGGGGAGGGAAGAAGATTGACTACAAAGGGGCACAGGGTACTTCTTTGGAGCTATGAAAATTCTCTATATCTCAAATGTGATGGTGGTTACACAACTGTATATATTGTCAGAACTCATTGAACTGTACACCTAAAAACAGAGAATTTCACTATATGTAAATAAGCCTGACTTTTAAAAGAAAAACCCTGCTAGGGGATAATAGAATCACTGACAAAAGGAAACTGCATGACCACATGGAGGAGAGTCACCCATTGATCTAAACAATGGCCCAGGGCTGTTGTGTCAGAGAGAAATAAACTTTAGTTGTGTTGGATCCAAGCTTGCGTCCATTTGTCACTACACCTTAGGTTACTTTAACATAGTAAAAGTATTTACTAACCATCACTTATTATGTAAACCTGAAACATAATACAAATGTTGAAATGAGAATATTCATGTTCAAGTTCTGACACTGTTACTTTGTAAGTTTTCATAATTTGGACAACCACTTAACTTCTCGATGTGGCTTATCCAGTCTCTTCACCCACAGAATGGATAGAATTGATAATACCCTCTGTATAATATGCTGTGAAGATGAGAGACTATATAAATCTTAGCCTAGAGTACACAACAAATGAACAAGTGTTCTTTTAGGTAGTCACCTGCTTCATTGGTGTCGGGGGCATTACCTAATGTATTTGTAGTACATAAAAATCTAGTATTACACTTCCCTTAACACAACTATTTCTTGAGATATAGTTCCCCTTCTTTATCACATCTCATAGTTAGATAGGATGGTCAAAGCCATCTATTCTAACCTTTTAATTTTCCACTTCTGCTTACAGGAACAAAGCTAAAGCAATAATATGGCTTCAGATTCTGAGTAACATATTGGCAACTAAGAATCAGAGATGAAAGAAGGTGCAGAAAATCCCCACATTCTGAGTCAAAGCCACAGCTATTGAGGGCAAGCCACCATCCAAATGAGCTTGGGGAAAGCTGCCATTCTGGAAGAACTAAGTAGGAAAAAAAGCTGGAAAAGAAGAAGTCACAACTTGGGAGCCCACAATTTTATTGAAATGCTGTGACTATCTCCTTTACCTCCTGACAGCCAAAGGAGGGCAATCAGAAAGACTGGGGATTCCTAAACTTTCTCCTTCAGCTCAGCTGGGGGAGAGAGATATAGTATCTTCTCTAAGAGTAGATCAAGAACCGGATTAGCCACATGCTTGATGTGACTTCAGAGAATGATGATAGATCCAAGAGAAGGTTTGTCAGGGAGAGGAAACCTGCATTTCTACTGTTTGGAAAAACAAAGATTCTGAAGTGTCTGTGGGTCAGGGTGACATGGCTAAAGGAGCCTGAGCCTCAGCAATCTTGCTTTTACTGCACTAAACAATCACCCAACAGCTGATGAGACACCAAGTGAAGAGTACCACCTGTGGCAAGGGCTGTGGCCATGGTGCCAGTGGAGTGTAAGCCAAATCTACCATGCTAGGGACAGTGCAAAGAGAATGTCCAAGGATATTAGCATCCGTCAAAGAATCAACAAATCCATTCAGAGAGAATCAGCATTTGTTACTACTACAAAATGCAAATGCATAAGCACCAGTCACAATCAACAGAGTAGTAACTACTACTTCTCTGTGAGCCATTCTGTAAGGAACTGCAGCCTCTGCCTTTCCTACTTGCTTCCCATGCCAGCACCATAATGGAAGCAGTGAGAAAGTAATTATGGGGGAGGTGCCTCAGATAGTGTACACTGTGTGTCCTCTCTCCACTCCCAGCAGCCAGGACACAGTGCTTCCATCAGAGCCACTAACCAGCTCCCACAACAACCGCCGCCATTCCTCTAACCACCATCCTACCCACCACCCCCACATCCACCATCACCCCACCCCCACATCCACCATCACCACCACCATCACCCCACCCCCACATCCACCATCACCACCACCATCACCCCACCCCCACATCCATCATCACCATAGCCATCACTACTTGTACTAAAGATCTTACCTGTATAGGTACGGGTGTGGGTGAAGATTTAGGCCAGATATGAGTTTGATATTTGCAAGTGAATTGTACTGAGCCTTAAAACATGGTCAGGAAACAATTCTAATAACTATGTATCTTTAATGTCATGGAATTCCACTGTAATTTGTCAAAGGAGCCCATTACCCAGAAGCAGAGTTTAACTTAAGACAGCAAAATCATCATCTATTTATTCCCATAATGAATTGAGGGTTTTTTGGTGGAATGAATAATAAATTGACATTCATTGAGCACCAAGTACTTCCCAAGCACTAAGTTCAGCACTTAGTTAATGTGATCTCTTTCACACCTAACAGTTCTTCCTTGATCAAATAGTTTGTAAGCCAAAGCAAGCTGATGTATTCTTTTCAACTCTAATGGCAAAAATATTGGTTTGCCAATAGACTATTTTTAAACACATCTTAACAAATACACTTACTGCTCAAGCAATCATTAGTGTGTCATGAATTAAGAGCATGAGATAGAAACAAGAGGTCCAGTGGATCTCAGAGATTTGCCAGGAAACTGCCCATAAAGGCATGAACTTGTTGGTTAATGAATGCCCACGTAACAGAAAACATGGGATGTAAAAATTGTTTCTTGCCACCATGTATTTAATTTGTAGACGATCACTATTTCTTTACATAAAGTAAGGACATCAGTTCTGAGACATACATCAATACAAAAGACAAAGTCACAACCAATTTTAACATAGTTGAAAAAGCCAGATCTTATGAAGTCATGCCAGTAATATTTATAGAATAAGACATGATAAGGGAAATCCATTAGCATTTAAAACTTACAAGGTCTGACTGGAAAAAGTTAGCTATTGTTATTATAGCGAGAACCATTTGTGCAACATCGATATAAACTGCAGCCAAAGAGAGTAGATTGGAATGCACATGCACGAACAATGATGACTTCACTGTACTAGTCAGTGGGGGCAGCAGACAGCCATAGATTGAACATGTGTACTGAGTGGTCATCACATTCAAAATGACTGAGCAAGTAGAGCAGCAAATCTATATCAACTTTTGTGTTAAGCTTGAATGTTCCTCCACAGAAACCATTCAGATGATTCAGAAGGCCACAGCTATGGGCAACTGGTGATTGGCAGCTTCATCACAACACACCCACTCCTGCATCATGTCTTAGGCAGTGGTTTTTGGCAAAACATCAAATCACCCAGGTGACTCAGTCCCCCTACAGCCCAGATTTGGTTCCCTGTGTCTGCTGGCTTTTCCCCAAAACTAAAATCACCTTTGAAAGGGAAGAGATTTCAGACCATTAATGAGATTCAGGGAAATATGATGGGGCAGCTGATGGCAACTGGAAATGTGTGAAGTCCCAAGGTGACTAATTTGAAGGCGACTGAGGCATCATTGTCCTGTGTACAATGATTCTTATATACTGTACCTTTTTCAATAAACATCTTTATTTTTCATACTACATGGCTGGCTACCTTCTAGACAGACCTCATACATTCTAATGTCAAATTGTGTTTTGAGAATTATTATTTTTTACATTTTTGATATTGTTGCTTTTTTTCTGGGTTTTGGTAGTGATGATGGAGATGGTGCTTTTGGTTTCCTTTGATTTTTCTTTCCAGCTAGCCAAAGGTTCACTGAAAAATGACTCACCAATACAGAAACTGAAATTCCAAAATTAAGGATAAACTCATCATAATTCTTCATCAAACTCAGTAGAAATAAAAAGGCCCAAATAGCATGCTGAGCCATTGTTGGGGAGGGCTGAATTTTGTCCCCTCAAAATTCCTGTGTTAGCCTCACCCCCTTGCACTTGAGAATGTGACTGTAGTTGGGGATAGTGTCTTTCAAGATGTAATTAAGGTAAAACGAAGTCATTAGGGTGGGCCTTAATTCAATATGACTGGTTTCCTTATAAGAAGAAAAAAGTTGGATACAAACACACAGAAAGAACATGTGAAGACACAGGGAGAAGACAGCCATCTACAAGACAAAGAGGGAGGCTTTCAGGAGAAACCAACCCTACCAGCACCTTGATCTTGGACTTGTGGTTTCCAGAACTGAGAAAATAAATTTCTATTGTTTAAGCACCCAGTCTGCAATCCTTTATTATGTCAGCCTTGGCAGACTAATGAAGTTATCATTATTTTTCTACTCTGTATTTCACTTAAAATCATAGCATTGTAGAGCTGGAAAGTTCCTAAGCACCAAGTCCAACCCTATCATTTTGTGTATAGTAATAATAACCAGCAGTATTAAGTGCCTGGTGTGTGGGACACATATGTTCTGATATTTATATCAATCCTGCTCTGTGTATTTGTTATTATCCCCACTTTTATAGATTCTCAGAGCCAGGGATTACCAGAAACTGAAATTCAAACCAAGGTCTACTTAATACCAAAACCCTGAATGCTTTCTTTTCCTTATAAAAGTATTAAGTTGATGTATTTCAATATCCTGAACTCTTGGACACAAACTGTGAAGAGGTTTGCCTAAAGTTAACAACTGAGTCAAAGCTGAACTAGAGATGGAATGGAAGTCACCTGACTCCCATGTCAGTATCGTGCCTCAATTATTATAAAAACATTTTTAAATACAAAGCTTTATAGAGTTCATGTGCTGGTACATGGTTGCCTGGGAAAGTTCTTACATTCACTGGAACTCTTATTCCTGTCTCACACTCTGTAATTATTTTATGATGTATCAGAGGATTTGAGTACTTCAGGCTTCTGGTCCATGGCTGTCTGCGAGAGTGGCTGGAGATCAATCATGGGTAGAGTGGGGGAAGAGGCCATGTTGGTAAGGTTTAAGGTCTGGAGGGGAAAACTCAAATAGCAGGGATTTAGAACATGAGAATCTACAGTTTTCACCATACACACAGATTCACAAGCTGGCACATATCCTAAATGCTTTTCTAGACAATCTTCACATACATAGGAAACTGTGAGGGTTAGGAGGTTTTCTTTTGAAGGAACTGTTTTTCCTCTCTTAGGCCTACAGAACTTTAGGTTGAAGTCCTACAGTTTATACTCGAGACTCTTCCTGACATTCTCATTAAAATCAGACTACAAAATTGCACTTTAAAAATCCTAAATAAAACCTAGAACTCACCACTGCAGTGTGAAATATCCCAAATGGAAGATGGTAAGTTGTAAGCATGAAACTATTTCTGCTGTTTTAGGGGAAAGTGTCTCTTCTAAGCTGTGCTAATGTAAGTATACCCTATATTAGTGGTTCTCAAAGTGAGGTCCCCAGCCGGCAGCCCTGACATCATCTGGGGTGAGTCGTGTTAGCAATGCCCAATTCAAGACACACCTTGAACATAGTGTTGATTAGGAAACTTGGCAATGTGTGTTTTAATGAACCTTCCTCCGGGTGATTTTGATGCATACATATGTTTTAGAACTACTGCTCTATAATAAATATTTTTAAATTTTTGATAAAGGTCTTTAAATATTGAACTCCAAAATCTTTAATAAGTAAATTATTTAAAAGGGAAAGTTGTAATAATGATCCAAACCAATTATTAAAGCATGTTCTGTCAAAGACTCAACACCACCTATTGAACCAATCTCTGTACTTTGGCCTCTTGGGCACCTGTCATATCTAGAGCCTGTGAGCATTGAGAAAAAACAATCTCCTGATTGAACAACTGTATACTTACAAATAATTGACACTTTCATTTTTTTCAGAGTTTTGAGTTTCTATTCTCGTTTTCAAAATATCATTCCTGTGAAAATATCCTCTTGAGGTATAACCTAGTCTACTTAGCATTTTAAGATCCAAATAAGAAATGCAGCAAAATGTTAACAGTGGATGTTTCTGGACAGGAGAATTATAAATGAATTTTTATTCTTGTTTTTTTATATTTGCATTAATATTTTTCTTAAATATTAAGGTAAGGTTAGATAAGCATATAAGGTTCCATTAAACCCAAGTGAAATCCATCATTCATAATGACTGTAGCCAGATCCAATACTGATAGATAAAGATATATTTTATAGGTTGACATAGAATGCATTTTCAGTAAGCAAGATTGAACAGAGATTTTTTTTCCCCATTACTTTTCTTCTTTTCCTTCTAACATGTCATAGATGGACTGTTGTTTGTTTTTTGTTGTTGTTTTTTTTTAAATGGGAATTAGAAATCATTCCAGGAAAGAAATGCAAATAGATTTAGTTTAAGTATAAGAGCATTTTAAATATATTTTATTGATTATGCTATTATAGTTGTCCCATCCTTGTCTCCCTTATTCCCCTCTGCCCCTTACCCCCTTTCCCACTCACATCCCCCCCACCTTAGTTCATGTCCATGGGTCATACATATAAGTTCTTTGGCTTCTCCATTTCCCATTATTCTTAACCTCCCCATGCCTATTTTGTACCTGCCAATTTTGCTTCTTATTCCCTGTAATGTTTCCCCCTCCCCGCTGATAACACTCCACATGATCTCCATTTCTGTGATTCTGTTCCTGTTGTTGTTTGCTTAGGTTCTTTTTGCTTTTGCTTTTTTTAGTTAGGCTCAGTTGTTGATAGTTGTGAGTTTATTGTCATTTACTGTTCATAGTTTTGATCTTCTTTTTCTTAGATAAGTCCTTTTAACATTTCATATAATAGGGGCTTGGTGATGATGAACACTTTTAACTTGACCTTATCTGGGAAGAACTTTATTTGCCCTTCCATTCTAAATGATAGCTTTGCTGGATAGAGTGATCTTACACGTAGGTCCTTGCCTTTCATGACTTTGTATACTTCCTTCCAGGCCTTTCTTGCCTTCAAGATTTCTTTTAAGGATTCAGCTCATAGTATTATGGGAACTTCTTTGTAGGTAACTCTCTTGCTGCTTTTAAGATTCTCTCCTTATCTTTAATCTTGTGTCATGTAATTATGATGTGCCTTGGTGTGTGCTTCCTTGGATACAACTTCTTTGGGACTCTCTCAGCTCCCTGAGCTTCCTGGAAATCTATCTCCTTTGCCAGATTGGGGAAGTTCTCCTTCACTATTTTTTCAAATAAGTTTTCCATTTGTTGCTCTTCCCCTTCTCCTTCTGGCACCCCTATGATTTGGATGTTGGAACATTTAAAGTTGTCCCAGAGGTTCCTAAGCCTCTCCTCATTTTTTTGAATTCTTATTTCTTCATTGTGTTCTGGTTGAATGTTTATTTCTTCCTTCTGCTCCAAATCATTCATTTCAGTCCTGGTTTCCTTCCCTTCACTGTTGGTATGTTTTTCTTTATTTCACTTTGCATAGCCTTCACTTTTTCCTCTACTTTGCAACTGTACCCAACCATTTCTGTGAGCATTTGATTACCAGTGTTTTGAACTCTCTATCTGATAGGTTGGCTACCTTTTCATTGCATAGTTCTATTTTTAGAGCTGTGATCTGTTCTTTCATTGGGCCATATTTTTTTGTCTTGGCACACCATTATTTTGTAAGGGCCTTAGGGTATTCACCAGGGCAGGGAAACCCACATCACTGCATTGTGGCTCTATATGTTGGGGAAGGGTCAGAGAGGGAACTATGCCTCCCTGCTCAGCTCTTGGCCAGCTTTCAGTCACTTCTCCCACTACTCACAAGCAAATTGGGCCCTTCTGGTGCTAATTCCCAAGAAGGTGGACTTCTGTACATTCTAAGACCTTGTGGGTCTCTCCAATGTGAGGCTGGGAGCTTCTCCCCATGCCACAATCTTCACAGGTTTCTACAGTCTGAGGTTTTGAATTTTTATTTGCCTGTGCTGGAACCCTGAATTGCACAGTCTGTCTCGCCTCCCAGTTGTTCCTCCTAGTTTATCCTCACACAAATATTGGACCACCCACTCTGACAGCCACTGCCTTGCCCATCCCAGTCTACCGGATGCCACTTTGCCACATGTCCTCTCTGCCTGGCTGCCCATCTCTGCCCTTCCTACAAGCCTAGATGAATGTTTCTTCTTTAACTTCTTTAACTCCTTGGTTGGACTTCCATATGGTCTAATTCCCTGGCAGTTCTGGTTATTTTTTGTTTTTAAACTTGTTGTCGTCCTTCTTTTGGCTGTCGGAGGAGGCAAAATGTATCTACCTACACCTCCATCTTGGCCAGAAGTTCCAAGAGCGTTTGTTTTTTTTAAATGTCCAAATGTTTCCTACTCTAAATAAAGAATGTGCCTTGGAATCTACAGAAAAATTCTTTCTACAAAACATGGAGTCACTATATAAAACCCCTTGTCATGCTTAATGGTCCTCAGTTCCATGGGCTGTTACTTTTTTGGTTGATTGGCAATTATATTGTAATGAAAATGGATTCATATTTTAGCTACTCACTCTTTATTGCAGCAACTAAGATTGAAATTTTTATTTTCCCCACTTTGATTCTTAAGATGTGTTTTCCTTAACATAGATCTATTGTTTTCATTTTTAAATGTTTTTCATTTAGATATCCTTTAGGTACTTCCTGTGAATTCTATGGGCCTCCATTCTTATTATTGCTATAGTTGTCACTTCTGAAATCAATGAAGCATAGCCTTTTATAGGATTGACTTGTACCAATCTACTGAGCTAGAAGAAAGATTGGCATTCTATTTCTTTACTATTTCCTACCCAAATAATGACTGTGTGTAATGCTGTTAGACTAACTTTTTGAAATCCTAGATAAGGTCTTTTTTCTTATGTTCATTTTCATCAACTCCTATATGCTGTGACACTGTCTTCATATTATGGTTTAATAAAGAAAGCACTAAGTCAAAATTTCTGAATTAAGTTCAATTTCTGCCACTGACTTGTTCTATGAATCACTAACTTCATTGAACTCTACTTTTTTCAGGTGTAAATGGAAGTAATATTAACTACATGACAGGGTTATAAAATAAATAATGTAAAAATGAGACCATGAAATTTCATAATAATTACTTTCATTGTTTTCTGTACTGACTCAAGTGCCCCAGGTAGCATGAAATAACTAAAGAAGGGCACAAAAAGAGTATAATTCAAATAAATTGAAATTTATCTTTAGAATCGTCCTTGTCACATTTTCTCTGCCACATACACACCCTTCACTTACATACTCCATGCCTTTTTTAGTTTACCATCGTTTTCAGATGTTCAATTAGGAAGGTTTTTAACCAGGCCTGGAAGGTGTTTCTTCACTGAAAGAGTTTTTAGGGTGGGGTTTGAGGCTGATAGTTTAAAAAAAAAAAGAAAAACTAGAAGGAAAAAAATCTCAACACTCCCCTAGCACTTCAACCATCTGTTCAACCTGTACAATTCCTTCCCTGATGCCCAGAAATGATTGGCACATCCTTCCTACAAGCCAGTATGGGGATAGAGAGGGATGCTGCCAGGGGGATAAAAATAGATGGATGTCTATACAGGTGCACAGATAGTTATACATAGAGTCACTTAGTTTCATGGGGATAAGTGGAGTATTGGAAGGGGAAAGAACAGATGGAGTTTGTGAAATGGATGAAAGACAATCCCAGAACAATTTCTAGGAGTTTGACAAGTCATATAGGAACATATATTCAAGGAGATCTGAATCTTGGGGTAACTAGAGAAAGGAACAAAAGTAGTAGTTCTGGGCCACTACTAGGATGGGAATTTGAAATAGGTTCCACATTAACAAGGTGATTGGAGCTTAGTTAAGTACAAATACAGGAAGGATTGCAAATCAGTGTAAGCTCTCTGATTTCACTATTTTTTGTTCTGCTAATTAAAAACCTTTGTCCATTAGAGGATATTTTATTTATCCTTTTCTATTTTTAAAATATCTTTGTGTATTTCCAAGAATTAAGAAACTGTTTTATATTAACTACAATTAATAATTGAAAATAGCATTCCATCAAAAGATCAGAAGAATTCTGTGTACCTTATATAAGAATGAGAAAACTCTTACAACACTGAATGACTCAACATATTCACTGCAGACATGATCCCTCAATTTACCCACCTCTGTGCAGAAGATAACAATACTTATTTTATAAGGATTTTATGATGGTAAATAGAACTAATGCTCATAGAGCACTGAAGGTGTTTTAATTCATTAATTTTGATATGCTTTCTCATGAATTGTGTGTGCTGTGAAAAACACCTGGAAAAGGAAAAAAATACTATGATTTTTTAAAAAAAGAATATACATGAATACAACCAAGAAGGATTACTTAGTAGATTATAAGTATTAATGTCAAATTAAATATCAATTTTAATTTAACTGAAATAAAACCAAAGAATCCTCAAAGAATAGGTCTGTCACTAATAAGCTGTCATTTTATGAAAATAAGCCATTATAAAAGAGCTGTTTGGGAGGCATTGTTGATATCTAGCATTACCAAATAAATAATAATCATTGTAGCTAATAAAGGTTTTTATTTCCCCTAATATGACTGTCCCGAGATAAATGTTTATTGCTTATGTGCAGACTCACTATTGCAGGGATATCTTCTCAGGAGAAGATACTGCCCCACCACGGAGTGGGCCATCCAGCCATGTTACTCACTAATCAGTCCATACCTAGGATCTCTCAGCAGTGTACCACAGAAGATATGGTAGATTTGGTGCTCAAATAAACAATTAAAGCACCTGGGTAACAGTATCTTATCCAAGACATGGGAGTAATTCAGGAAACACATTAACAGCACCCTCTTCAATCTCATATTTCACACACAAAATGATGGAGACTTCTAATAGGAGGAAAAGACTAAGTGAGCCTTCCATTAGACATAAGCCTAATCACTTTAAGGCTACTAAATTTGCCACAATAAGTCAAAATATAATGAAATCACCATCACCAACAAACATTACTGGTATCTACAGTGAGTAAAATATAATGCATGATGCTATGGATACCCAGAGAAACACTACACAATACCTGACCTCAAAAGCCTTACAAGATAATTGGGAAAGAGAAGGTAGGCATTGTGACCATGGGAGAATTGTAACCCACCCCACCATTCTTTTGACACTGTTTCTGTAAATGCGGACTCTGGCTCATGTATGGCTTATAGACAAATAGCATGTTTGTATAACACTCCCAGGAACTAACTGCTCAAAAGATACAGACTCCGACTTCAGGCATCCCAGCTCCAGGAGATTTGCCAACTTGCAACCATAGAGCCAGGATGACATGAAGCCAGGAAGACCAAACCAGGATGATGCTCAACAGACCATCCCTTGTTTTATCAGAATGCACTGCACTTGTCTGCATGTGGAGAACTTTTCAACCCTTTTCCTTGGCCTCCTTGTTCTATTCCCTTCTCCCTCCTTGTAAAAACCTGTCTGCACTGAGATAGAAAGATGGACTTTGAAACACAAGTCCCCCATCTTCCCAGGAAGATGGGTTTTGTGACATGAGCACCCCCCCACCTTCCCATGGAGATTTGCTTTGAGACAAGAGTCCCCCATCTTCCAGATGGCTGGCATCTGAATAAACCATTTTCCTTTACATCAGCACGTGTCTCTCAAGTATTGACTTTCGAAGCAGTGGGCAGCCCGACCTGCATTTGGTTACAGAATTACAGATGAAGTAAAATACAAGGTAGTATAGGGCAAATTACAACACTAGATGGGCATTGCATCTAAAAAGGGGAAAGTTAGCATTTAATTAAGATTCATTATGAGCCAGTCACTGACCAATGTGCTCTACATAGTTACATGCTTAACATGGGTTTTAAATTCTATTTGAAAAATAGAATTTAAGAAATTTGATACAACTATACAGAAATTATGCACAGCCGTTAAAGGAGATATTTACAAATAAATCATTGTAAGCATGAGAAAATGCTAATTCTAGTATAACAGTATACTAAAAAGAAGTATAGACACTGTATATGCATTATGACCTCAACTTTGTATCTTTTGCTTTTAGATTTTATTTATTTTTTATTTTTAGGGAGAGGGGAAGGGAGGGAAAAAGAAACATCAATGTGTGGTTGCCTCTCAAGAGCCCCTACTGGGGACCTCGCCTGCAACCCAGGCATGTGCCCTAACTGGGAATTGAACCCCCTTTGGTTTGCAGGCCATCACTCAGTCCACTGAGCCACATCAGCCAGTGCTCAACTTTGTGCCTTAAAAACTGAAATATTATACCAATTATTTACTATAAAAATCAGTAAATAAAGGAAAATTATTAAACATTTACCTTGCCTTTTTAGGAAGAACCAGAGTGTAGGAGGGAAACCTCTTCCTTACAGAATCATTTCAACTAATAGATGTAGAAAGAATAAAATTAGAAAAACAAAACAATTTTGCAATCCCCAATGAAATAGTTAATTCAGGCAAGTATCTCAGTGGATGATGAAACCATTAGGTAAAAAAGTGACGAGGGACTAAATATTTGAAAGTGTCAACATTTCACACCCCAGATTACTTGTCAATCACAAAGGGGAAGAAATGGAGAGATGTGACTACCCCACTTAATCAGGGAAGCAAACAGCATCACTCCTAGTGACATACCTTATATCAAATGCCTCTTGACATGGACCAATATGAATTACACAGCATCACCCATGAAAGAGTCTTGCCAAAAATGTCAGTGTAAATCTAACCAAGGCCTTAGACCTATCTTCCAGTTTATAGGAAACACATGGAACAGGACAAGTTAAGTGTCACCTTCAAGAAACAATCACCCACCAAAATGTGGGACATCCTACAAAACTAGTCTCTTCTAAAGGCCATGTCATAACAAACAAACAAAAGTGTGCAGATACAGGCAACAGCATGGTGGTTACCAGAGGGAAAGGCAGGTGTGGGGAGGTAGAAGAGGGTAAAGGGGGTCAAATACATGGTGACAGAAGGGGACTTGACTTTGGGCTTTGGGGGGTAAACATGTAATGCAATATACAGATGATATATTATAGAATTGTACACTTGAAACTTACATAATCTCATTAACCAGTGTCAGCCCAACAAATAATTTTTAAAAAGGAAAAAAAAGGCAATGTTATGAAAAAGAGAGTAAAGAAACATAACAACCCAATGGCCATTTTTTATTTCATCCTGGTTTAAAAAAAAAAACAAACAAGCAATTATTTTTTAAAAATTGAGGAAAATTGATGACATTTTAAATACAGACTGAGTCTTAAGTTATATTTGGGGGTTATTAAGTTTGATGATAATGTTATTTTTGTTACATAGAAAATAACTTATTTTTTGGAAAGTAAAGAAGCATGGTTCACTGTCCTAAAAAAGAGACAGAGACACATAGGGACAGAGAGAAATATTGATTGACATTTATTGCAAATCCTAATAACTATTGAATTTGTTGTTAAGAGGATGGGTGTTCCTTGTGCTAGTCTTTTGTTTTTTTATAGTTTTAAAATCTGTATTATAAAAACTTGGAAAAATAGGCATTGAAAAAAGACTAAAGAAATATACTAAAATATTGACAATGGTTATGTCAGCATAATTATAGGTGATTTTCCTATCAATTTAAAAATATTCTGTAATTTCAAAATTTCTCCTAATTATTACATATTATTCTTAATCAGAAAATATGAGTAAAAAAAGGCAGGCATTACATTAAATTGTGTGTGGAAAAAATAAAAAGCCTTAAACCTATCCATTTAAGGAAATTGTGATGCGGGCTATAGTTGTTTTGGTTCTGTTATTATTTCATTTATGAATAGCTGCCAAAATGAAGTTCAAGGCATATTAAGTCATATTTCAAATACTATCTTGGCAAAGCCATAGGGAGGGCTACAAAAACAGACCAACCCAGTTTATCAAACTGCTCATGCTTTTACTTCATTAATAAACAAGGACATTTTTTAAATCTTGAAAAAATTCAATCCAATACCTCTGGAAAATTTCGTGTCTGCATAGTTATTCAATAATAGAGAAACCTAAAAAGAAACAAATGGCAAGGAGAAAGAGCAGCAGAGAAGTGGGGAGAGATCATGGAATGATGATGGGAAACAAATTAGAGATTAGTGTCCAATGACATAAGAGAAAAACAGGTCGGTGTTGATTTGAACTAGTATCCAAGCAAGACTGCCTTTCCTTCCTGTTCAACTGAGACTGTCTAGTCCTATGTAATGTTCAAATTGAGGACACAAGAAACTGTTAACATTAGGTCTAGCAAAGCAAATAAACAGGAGCCTTCAGGGACTAATTCATAAAAAAAAGGCAAGAAATTAAATATGCAGAACCTGCCAAGAGATGACAGAGTGCAAAGATAAAGTCACAAAAATATGTAAAAGACATTAATGCAAAAAGATAGAGAAAGCACTTTACCCGGAGCTAAGAATAACAGTATTAAATAAAATTAAGAACTAAAAGCATCGTACTAAAAATTGTTTAAATGAGGTCATTGAAACATCTCTTACTAGTAATACTTGCCTTTACATGCCACTGCTCAATTTAGTGGTCAGTCTCCTTGTATGTGTGACTTGCATGGGCTAACACTTCCCTTTTAGTCAGGGAGTGGCTCAAGCTAAGCCACGAAATATTGACATAGTGCAGTGGTGCCCGATTTTGTTACACATGAGGGTCATCTGGGGAATTTTTTAAATCCCAGTATCCATGCTGTGTCTCCTACATATTATGGAACATATCTGCAAGTAAGAGCCAAGCAACAGTCAGGAGTGTCCAATGTGCAGCAAAGTTTGGGAACTACTGGCATGGTTTGCAAAGGCAAATGCTGGAAGCTGTACTGACTACAGAATTCACACTGATTAAAATATTTTAAGCAAAACCTACCTCGCAAGTGTTCACAGCACAGTCAAATCATGTATCATCTACAGAGGAAGAGGCTGGATTGTGACACTATATAGGCAGAATGTAAAGAGCTGAGAGAGTCAGCCACCACAGGTAAAAGAAGTTGGTTCCACCAGGTATGGAACCCTTGTTGGCATGTTGTGAGGACCAATTCCATACTAGCTGGTAATAAACTAAATGTATTTTTTAACCCCTTTTGATGGATCACAATTGAGAGTCTATACACTCTGTTACAATTTGAAACCAACTGTATTAAAATTTTCTTCATCCCTAATAAAAGATTTTCTATTTCAGAATATCACACCCATTTTGAACAGTTTCCATTTGTCTTATGGTCTCTGAGTGTTTATCAACATTCCCCCACATAACTTGGGAAGTTTCTTGAATTACTATAATGTTTTAAAAAATAAAAATTTAAGTGTATGAATTTAGAAATGAGTTGAAAAGCAATTTGAAGTTTATGTCACTTAAAAATCATATAATAAATTATATTTTTTGAGTTTAGCTTTTGAAAGCCAACACAAATTATGTTTACATGTTCTGTACAAAGGCAAAAGGGTATCTCCTCTATCTCCAATATTTACCTTTACCTGAAGAAAACCTGACTCACTCTTCTCTGCTCCCATCCAATTGTCCACCAGCCTGTCTCATCTTTTCATGTACAGGTTGGCCATTTGTATATGTTCTTAAAAACAATGTTTATTTAAATCCTTTGCTCACCTTTAATTGTGATATTTTTCTTTTTATTATTATTATATATGACTTGCAAATATTTCTCCCATTCTGTGGGTTATCTTTTCACTTCTTTTTATTTTTTAAGCTTCACCCAACAACATGCTTATTGATTTTAGAAAGAAGGGAAGGAAGAGAGAAAGAGAGAGAAACATTGATGTGACAGAGAAGTATCCATTGGTTGCCTTTCATATATGCCCTGAATGAGGACCAAACCCACAACCTAGGCATGTGCCCTGATCAGGAGTTGAATCATGCATGACCTTTTGGGTTGTGAGATGATGCCCAATCAACTGAGCCACACTGGCCAGGGCTCTTTTCAAAGTGAAATGATACCCACTGAATCAAAATGGCTTCTTAATTCCCTCTCTCTTTTTCTTCTTTTAACTAATCCTATATAATTGTGGTTCCATATAAGAATTTTAATATATATAGGACCTAGAATATAAGCTTTTAATAAAGCAGTGCTTTCAACATGTTTTGTTAAATACTGTAATTTTAAAGCAGCACCTGGCACATATATAACCTTAATGAATATCTGTTGAATGAATGATTAACTAGCATTCACACACACTCAAATTTTTATCTCTGGGCATATACTCCATCTAGTTTAAGTGTGGCCTTTTGAAACCAGGGAAATGATCCTAGTTCTCAGTCCGGTGAAATGTTAAAGGAATATCTCAGCCTAGCCCAAGCAGCAGGATCATCTCTATCCCTTCTAATCTTTAATCTTGACTATCTCCCTCCTGTTCACAAAGGAGTTGCTAATTGTGAGGCAAAGGAATAGCAGCCCATCCTAAAACCTTTCCCTGCTGCATAAGCTACAACAAAGAGTGGACTTCAGGGATCCTTCTTGCTTGCCTTTCAAGGGACAATTCTTTGATTACATGATTAAATTCTTTTATTATTTTAAGCTAGAGCCCTTTAGTTCTATAGACACTAATTTTTAGTGACCCAAAGAAACTCAGAATCTTTGGGGTCAGGTGTACAGGGCCCTTGTCACCACCCCATCAGATGAGCTCCTCCAAGTGCTTGATTGGATGAACACTGAGAACACTTGATGCCAGTTCATCAAGGATCATGCCACTGTGGCAAGACTGGAGTGATGAAAGCCTGGACATCGATGGTTCCCTGAAGCCACCACAAACTAGGGACCATCTTTGCTTGCCTCTAATATTTGGGCTGTGGCAGGCATCCTTTTTGTTAAAAGCATTAAGTCTCCTTAATATTGATGATATCATTCTGTTTGCTTTGGTCAAACTCATTGGGGCAAATGTAAGTGGTTGGACAGAAAGGAGTACCTCAAGCATTAAGATAAGGACTCTCCCTTCACAACCTGGCTCTGAAGACTCAAGACTGCCAACAAAATATCTTCATATTATTCTCTTTATGTCACTTTTCTATATTTATATCCCTCATTACCACCACTTATCTACAAAAGAATTGCAAACTCCTCAGCATCATACCTATGGTTCCTATGATCTGGTCCCACCTTGTCCACTCAGCTTTTCCTCACTTTTCTTTAATACCAGCACCCTTCTCCCTGCAAGCCACCTTTCCCATCTTCTAAATGTGTCACGCTCTCTCCCACCTCTTTGCATTTGCTTGAACACAGTGATGTAATATGTTTCTAATTCTTCTCATTATCTTTTAGAAAAGCAATTTAGTGACAGATGGTGAATGCTTTCCATTTCTTAGTGTACATTTAACAATTTTTTGCCCTAGCTTATTAGTTTTATTTTTTGCTTCTCAGGTGAAAATTTTCATGTCAAAAGTTATAGAAGTAGATGCTTCCAAAAAGAAGAATAGAGCAGTGAAATATACAGTGCTCAAATACACAAGAAATACATATTTTTAAAAATCTAAAACAATGAGCAATATCAACAGCACAACAAGTTGTTCACTACCCAATAAGTCTTTTTAACAGCAAAGAAATATGGGGAAAGAATAATGAATACCTACTGCTCTAATTAGTTGGGTGTCAGGTTTTTCTAATTTAAAGTCTTATTAAGTTACTGACTTTCCCAATACAACTAAAGAATACTTTAAATTTTAAAATATCTGTCATAAGCCATATTGTAGCACAAGTAATAGATTTCTCAACAAAAGAATTAAAAACTCACTAACCAGGTGCCTTCTCAACAAATCAAACTCGAAGAATTTAGCCAAATTCCCATTGAAAAGAAAAACAGTTCACAAAAGAAATACAAAAATAGCATAAACAGATGAACAAATATCGTCACAGTAATCAAAGAATTGTAAATTAAAATGAGATGCCACTTTTGCCATCCAAACTGACTTTATTGGATAATCACATAACACACACTTAGGACTACAATGCATTCTGTGTTTTCAAAGCGTCCACTAGAGTAAGGTAGAGTTAGATGAATACTCTCAAACACTGCTGGTAGACATAATGTGGTTTAATCTTACCAGAAAATGATTTGATATTTTTAATTACCTATCCTGTGGATTTATAGTCTTCTAAAATGTACATTTTTAATTATTACAAATATATATATCATTCCTCTGCTACTAAGTATGTAGGTTTTTTCCTGGTGTTTGCTATCATCAAGTCTGCAATGAACATTTTCACATAATTGTCTGACAATATCTCTGGTTATTTTCTTCAGAGAAACTCTTAGAAGAGATAGTACTAGATAAAGAAGTAGAATAATTGTTAAGATTCTGCTTTTAATTAAACAACATGCTGGTCGTTCTCCATAAAGCTGGAAGCTGGGCTCTTTTAGGGCAGGGATATTTGTCTGCTTTGTTAAACACTATACTCCCAGAACCTGGCACATAGAGGCCCTTAATAAATAATTTTAAATAATTTTAGAATGTATGATTGAATAACATTTGCATACATACAAATTCTGGCAGTTGCCCTTATAAATTTCTGAGAAGACATTTGACCCTGTCTTATTAAGGAAAGCTAGAGGCTTACAGTGTGTTGTCAAGACATACCAAGTACAGGTATGAAACTTAGACAGACTTTCCTGTCTTTCATTTTCACTGAGATAGTAGAATTATAGCAACAAGTTGGTGATGACAGTCCTCAAGACAAAAGTCCTCAATCTCCTGTCATTGCTCCCAAATTGATTTATACATTCAATGAAACTTCAGTAAAAATGCTAGCAAGATTTTTTGTAGAAATTCACATATTTCACCATAAAGCTGTGTGGTGTTGAGTAAAGATAGATATGACAATATAGATAATAAAGATAAACATAAATATGGACAATGAAAGAGAATAAAGAATTCAGAAAAACACTCATACATACAAGGTTGACTGATTTTCATCAAAGGTACCAAGACAATTAAATAGGAAAATGACAACCTTCTTAAAAATTATGCTGTAAAATTGCATATCCATATGCAAAAATAAAATGAAACTGAATCCTTACCTTTTATCATGTACAAAAATTAGCTCCAAATGGATCATAAACCTAAATGTAAACACTAAAACTATAAAACTTCTAGAAGGAAAGTTAGGAGAAAATTGTAGTGACCTTGGTTTAGGCAAATAATTTTTTTAAAGATTTTATTTATTTATTTTGAGAGAGGGAAGGGAGGGAGAGAAAGAGAGAGAGAGAGAGAGAGAGACATCAATGTGCAGTTGCTGGGGGTCATGGCCTGCAACCCAGGCATGTACCCTGACTGGGAATCGAACCTGCGACACTTTGGTTCACAGCCCACGCTCAACCCACTGAGCTACGCCAGCCAGGGCCGGTTTAGGCAAATAATTTTTAGTAGGACATAAAAACACAAATTTTAAAAGAAAATAATAATAAATTGGACTTCATCAAAATTAAAAATTTTGTTCTTCATAAATTTTGTACTATATTGTTGAAACTTCAAAAACTTTTGTACCTCAAAAATTACTATTAGGAAAATTAAAAAGTAAGCCACAGGCTTGGAAAATATATTCATAATACCTACAACTAATATGAAACTTGTGTCCAGAACAAAAAGAACTCTTTTAAGTCAACAATAATAGTATGAACAAACCAATTTTTTAATAGTAAAAGATCCAAACAGAAAGTCATCTCTATCCCTAAATTTAGACGCTGTTTCCAGAAAGTAGAGACTATGTACCATAAGTTGAAACCTGTCACTTTAGAAAGTATACAGTCCAACTAACTAAGAGGGGAAATAGAACTAGTAGTTATTGAATAGCTACTATGTGCTAGGCCCTACACTAGGCACATTACATGTATTTTATCCGTCAATAATAATATTATTATAGCCATTTTACAGATTGGAAAACTAAGACTCAGAGAGGTTAAGTTACTTTCCTATAGCTGCACCACAGGTAACAGCCCAGAATTTAATCCTGCTTGACTCTTACTATGTCTCCTAACTCACTGTACTATGTCAGTATGCATGGTGCTTGTTAGTATTTAAATAGCTGCTTAAGGCTCCCTTCCCCCTACTCCTTGAGAGGAGCCAATTTGGCCAGAAGCCAAAGTCACTATCATTGAGCTATCACTCAATCTCATAAGACTGTGGACTGAAGTTTTCAGTATGGCTTGAAATGGTTTGAATTCCTCACTTTAGCCTCCCATTCCTGGCTTCTTGCCTGATTCGACTTAAGTATAAGTGACTAAAACTGTTTGAGGAGAGGGATATCCATATGTGCTGTTGTCCATGGTCCTGAACCATCATGCATGCTAGGGCTGCTCCTCTGGGAAGCAGGAAGTGGTTGTGAAAATGAGATGGAGCACAAAATGAGAAAGGCCAAGCAGAACCAGATATGGGCCAAAGAAAAGGAAGCATAGAGTAGACGGCTTAACCAGCACCATCCAATAGGACTTTCTGCAATGATGGTAATGTTCTAATTCAGCACTGATCAGTATAGTAGCTATTAGCCATATATGGTTATTAGGCACTTGAAGTGTAGTTCGTAGATGAGTGATTAACTGTACTATTTTATTTCATTTTAACTAATTTAAATTTAAATAGCCTCATGGTACCATATTGCACAGCACAGGTTAGATCACTGGTGTAAAGCTGTTTCCTAAATGCAAATTCCTGGGTACCACGCCAAATGTGTGAGTTACAGTCTCTGGGGGGAGTCCAGGATGTGAACTTTTAACCAGGAAATTCCTGTTCTTGCTGACATTTGAGACCCACTATCCTCTAGGGTATTTGTGTCAGCCTTCTGAAGCTTCTCCTCTGGACCCACTGCTGCCTGCCACTTTCTCATCAATTCCTGAGCTGGTCCTGACTTAAAGAGTTTAAAAGTATCAGCCCTCTCTTTATACCTGGGGCACAGTGGCTCAAGATCCAAATCTGGACTTCCACATCCTTTTTCTTCATCCCAAGGTTCCTTAAGTACCAATTCAAAGGTGCTCATGACATGCAAACCTTATGCACCTGTCTGACTCTGCCCTGAGTAATACTCCCAAATTCAGATGCTACTTGCCTTCTTTCCCCAAGTATTTTTGTTTAGTCCAGATAAGTAGGCATTTGCCTTG
Source organism: Phyllostomus hastatus (assembly GCF_019186645.2). Lineage (NCBI taxonomy): Eukaryota > Metazoa > Chordata > Mammalia > Chiroptera > Phyllostomidae > Phyllostomus > Phyllostomus hastatus. The sequence goes on along the minus strand of NW_025334006.1, from coordinate 11,209,822 downwards.
GTTTCTGCCTCCTTAGGTCCCTGTCCTTCCCAATCCCCTCTGGCTGTAGGGATGGTGCCTTCCTACTTCATCCAGTCTGTCTCACATCAAGGATCCTCACATGAGGATCTTCATGATCTCCATCCACAGTCAGGATGTATAGAGAGCTCTCATGGTATTGACCACTACCCTACTGGATTTCAAGTTAAACTCACTTAGAATGGACCTCCAGGTCCTGATTAATGACCAATGTATCCATCAATTTGATACACCCTCAAAACACTGAGATTGGATTGCCAATTCTCTGTAGCTGAGTCCCTTTCTTCAGCTTCACATACTGATCACATTACCCAGGTTCCAGCATGCTAACACCTCTGACCTCACTTGAATTAAATAGTTTTAATTTAATAATGGAAATGAGAGTTAACACTAAATAATTATTTTCAGGAATATGAATTCAATATCTATTAAGGTTTTCATATCTTCTTCCCACCACCACCACTATTCATACACACATGCACACACCACACAAAACTTACACTAATATAACACTGGAAAAAAAACCATTTCCCATGCATTGTACATTTGACTGCCAGAATGTGTAGATTGTTACACTAATTATTCCACCTAAAGCATCTACACTGTGGCAAAGTACCCTCCCTCATTGACCATGAGCTTGGTTATGTGACTTGCTTTGGCAAAAACATGTAGCAAAAGTGACAGTGGAGACTTGGTAAGCATTTGCATACTGGGATTTGCCTTCTTAGAATTACTGTCATTGCCATGTAAGAAGTCTGGGGCTGGCACTCTATTGATTGTCACAGATGACTGTCATATGAGGGTGAGACCATCTTGGATCATCCAACTCCAGTTCAACCCCCTAATCACCATAGCTGCATAAGTGACCCCAGGAAAGTCCAACAGAACTACCCACTTTGACCCAGCCCAAACTGTATGCAAATACAGTAAATTATTGTGTTTAAAGCCATCAAGTTTTGAGATAATGTGTTACTTCACAGCAGATAACTGACACACAGATTGACCCTAGGAGACATTATTATTCCCACTTCATAAACTAGGAATGTAAAGTTAATAGAGATTAGGTAGTTAATTCAAGGTCTTAAAGCTAGAAGGCAGGAGAAGAGGGCCTAGAACTTCAGGCTATCCCCGTGTTCAGCACTCTGCACTGCACTACACTGCATCTGCACAATCTCCATTCAACAACTACAGGGCAATCAAAGACCCTAGTCCACCTGAGACTGCATTTGCTGACCTGGTCACCAACTTCCAGCATCCCTTTATTGAGCATAAAGGGATTTATTGAGCATAAGAGCTCTTCTAGCTCCCTCCTGGCAGACTGGTGACCTCACTTGTTACTTTCTTCCTGCAGAAACTAAGACCAGGAATTGTTTTAAGGGAACCACTTGAATATAGCTAGTGGAAGCATTAAAAGGTGAGGTCTACTTTATATGCAAAGTGAAAATTCTGGTCTGCAGTCCTGAGTTAGGTCATCATAACAGAGAAAAAAAGGAAATAAATTTGCCTAGTCTGGAGGGGAAAAATAAGGATTATCTAAGGATTTAAAAAATCATTAGTGAAAAATGGATTTTGGAATCAAAGATCTTATTCACAGAGAGTATTATACTTATATTAATTCTTTAATACAAAACTGAAGAGTGAAATGGATTTAAACAACAAAACTGAAAATGTGCCACAAAACCAACTACAGTTTTAAAAAGGAAATCTTAGGGTAAAAAAGCTCTGAAAAACATATTTAGAAAAATCTCATTTTTTGAGAAGTTTATACAAAAATTATCAAAAGAGTAAGAAGATATGAACAGGTTCATCCTTCATTTCTCCCACAATTTTTTGAATAACATCATTATGCCCATTTGGGCTAATTCATGGATTTAGTTCCAGATGAAGCAAGTGATTCAAAAATACATCCCTCCTTCCCAACTGGAGATGTGTTTACTCTACTTCTAACAAAAGGAGAGTTAACCAGTCTTCTGAGTTTCTGGCTTGGGAGCCAAAAATAGCTCAAAACTAAAATGTTCACATCTGAATATTATTTCACAGATGATGATAAGACATGAAGAAAGCACCTGGAATAAATGAATTGACCTGCTCTCCAAATCATTTGATGAATAACCCTTAGAGTGACGACGTGGGGTCATTATGAAAACTGGTTCATCTACAGGGTTCAAACGACAGAGTAGATAAAACGTGTAAACTCATAAGCAGGCTTTCTCAGAACAAACTCATTGTCCTGCAGCTCTCTGTCCACACAATGGAGTGACCAATCACACAGGTGTAGCCTGGCTCATGTTTGCACCAGCAGAACTCGTGTGCCCACATAATTTCACACAGGAAGGGAAAGCAGCGTGGGCTGGTGGGGAGGTGCTGCTGCCTTCAACCCATCACTTAACCCCTCTGTGGCTCATTGTTCTCACTTGCGAAAGGTGGATAGAAAAACTCATGCGTCCTATTCCACAGAGTTGCAAGCATGAAAGACATAAACATGCTTTGAAGAAGTTAAAAAGTGCTGTGCAAATACAAAGGGCTGAGTATCTGGTGAAGAGCATAAAAAAGGCAGAATTCCTGCGATTCAGCAGCAGCAATCCCCCCACCTGGCCACAAGGCTGCTGCTTATTTTCTCATGTGAAAGCAGAGTCATTTTAAAACACAAAAGACCTAACAGGGAACAGAAATAAAGATATGCTGCTTGCAAAAACAATAATAATAATTGTGTCTATTCTGGGGTCCTTATACAAGAAAATAATGTTTTGAAAAATTGTCATGATAAATTTAAGCTACCCTTGGGTAACTTCAAGCAATGCAATTTGCATTTAGCCCAGGCTTAATTATATCCTAGAATAAGTCCTCTAATTCTCATTCATGACAGTAATCCTACAACATTCAACTTAGATCCACTTACAAAGACTTATGCACAAGGTTAATAACAATAAATCAATCATTTCTTTTGTTCACATACTTTGGGTATAATGATTCCATTTCTGCTGTCTAGTACAAGGGCTCCAACACTGTTTACCTACAAGGCACACATTTGCTCCATACTATTCTATTTTAAATCCATGCATAATTTCACATGCGCTCACACTGGAAGAAGAGTGCTCTATGTTCAAGCCAGTCTATTTCACTCAATTAAATATATTTTTGTTATTATATTACTTCTGTTGATTTTCTTGTACCAACACCACATGGGTTTGACACTGTTTGCCATTTGGGGTTAATATATTCATGAATAAGAATTTCTGCATCCAAGAAACCTACATTCTAACAAAAAAGGTAAGAAAAAGCAAAATGATAACACAAGGCAGACTAAAAGAACTTTAGGAAAAGTTTAAAAGGCTCTGGGTGACAAAGAAAGACATCATGTCTAGTCAAACTGAGGTTGTTCTCTAAATAGATGAATGAAAATAAGCCAGTTAGAGAAAGACAAATACCATATGATTTCACTCATATGTGGAATCTAATGAACAAACTGAACTAACAAGCAAAATAGAGACAGACTCATAGACAGAGAGCAGGATGACAACTCTTAGAGGGGAGGTGGCTAGGGATGGAAGGATTGAGCAAAAAGGACAAAGGACTCACGGACATGGACGACAGTGTGGTGATTGCAGGGGGGAGGGGGATAAAGGGATTTAATAGTAATGCAAAAAAATACAATAAAAAACAAAATAAATAATTTTTAAAATAATAAATACACTTCAAAGTAGAAACAGACATAGAAAATATGTATCATATGCCATCAAACATGTTATTTGTAAAAATACTAAAGGCATGGGTGAGAGCAGGAAGGAGGACAAGTGCAAAGACTTGGAGGTGGGAAAGCAAAGAGCTTGCTCAGGGTCCACTGGTGGTGAAATCTGGGCAGAGGTCAGGATGCCAGTCTCCACAAGCAGAGGGGTAAAAAGATAAAGGAAGATTAGTTCATCTCAATATTTTAAAGAACCTTGATTACCAGGCTAGCATTCAGGATGTTAAAGGGTCTTTGAGAGTGGAAGACAGGAAAATACAATATTTCACAACCTCCCACAAAAAAACCCTAGCTCTTTCTATTATACCATCATTAACATAAATAATGTGTAAAGTGATTAATGTATGTTTTCATTAAAACCCTGATCAAATACTGCTTTATTATTTTACTTATGTATCTACAATATTATTACTTGCTATACTTATTAGCTTTCTTTTAAAAAAAATCATTGTCATGCATTTCATTTTTGATTGTCAAATGCTATTGATTTACTCATTATTGAAAAAGTTTTCCCCAGTATAATTTGAAATTGATATCTTGATTTCTATTTCTAGCAGCATGGTTAACAAAGTACCCTACTTGGCCCTCCTAAAGAAAACCAAATAGTTGTACACCTGAAATTAATATAATATTGTATATTAACTATAACTTAAAAATAAAAAAGTATTTTTAAAAAGGAAAAAGAAAAAAGAATACTAGATAAAATGCAATAAATTTTTTATTTTTATGTATTTTTAGAGAGAGGGGCAGGGAGGGAGAGAAACAACTATGTGAGAGAGATATATCAATTGGGGGTGTGTGTGCCTCTCACACACCCCCAACCCAGGCATGTGCCCTGACTGGGAATCAAACCAGCGACCTTTTGGTTCAAAGGCTGGCATTCAATCCATGGAGAAACTCCAGCCAGGACCAATAAAAATATTTTATCAATTATCTGACTATTTAGTAAGGAGAGCTCAGTAAAAGTAAGAGCCCAAAGAGGTAATTAGAGAAATGAAGGCATGTTTTGCCTTGGAGAACATCTGTCAAACTGAATGAACTTGTTTTTTGGTTTTCCTGGTATCTATAGAGCCACAGAGTAGAAGGCACAAAGCCCAGATTCACCCGAGGTGGAATGTTTAATGAGAGATCCCCTTCATAAAACTAAGACTGCAAAGGGCCATACCTCCAGTATAAGCGTGAAGTAGGAAAAAAAATCTGCCACCCAAGAAACTGAAAGAAAAATTACCTATCTAGACATTTGACCTTAGAGAGAGTAGGACTTTTCCCAAAAATTCTTAACTATTCGCCAGCCTTCCTATATTTTTGCAGGCCAAACTCATACTACTTTAGAGGTCCAATAAACTACAAGCTAAGAAGTCAGTTTAGATTGTCCTGGACTAGAAGTTCCTCCAGGTTACTGGCAGAAACAAGTTCAAATCCTCTCTGGAAATCTAGCTTTGTTGCGCTCTCAAAGAATTCATGCAAAGAAGTTCCCAGAAATATGAGGTTACAGGAAAAAAAAAAAAAACAATACCATGAGCAAAAGTCAATACAACAGACCTGAAAAAGAATGTCTCAAAAAATTTGAGTCATTAAAATATAAAGAAAGAGAAAGACACTGTAGAAATGATGAAATAGACATTTAATAAATATATAACTTATAGAAATAAAAAATACAATAAAAAATTAAAATTCAATCGAACAGCTAGAAAAAGCTGATGTGTAAAATGGCATGATCCAAATAAATCATCCAGAAGGCAGCACAGAGAGCTCATGATAGAAATTATGAAAGAGAGATCAAGAGATATGTCAAATCAAGCTCTAAAAAGACAAGAGAAAAAGAATAAGAAAAATATATTTGGACTGATGATTGACAATTTTTCAGAAATGATGGGACAAGCTCCACAAGTTAAAGAACCCTAATGAATCCCAAGCTTGTTAATAAAAGGAAATCCACAGAGAAAATGTAGGGTTATAAAGACAAGGAAAATATCTTAACAGAAAGCACAGAGGAAAAACAGCTAACCTTCAGATAAAGGACAAATACAGACACAATGAAAGTCAGAAGACTAAAGAACAATATTTTTAAGTGGCTGAGAAACAAATAGCTGACAAACTAGAACTGTACACATTGCAAAAATATTTTTCTTTTTAAGATTTTATTTACTTATTTTTAAAGAGAGGTGAAAGGAGGGAGAAAGAGAGGGAGAGAAACATCAATATGTAAGAGAAACATCAATTGGTTGCCTCTCATATACCCCCAACCGAGGACTTGGCCCTCAACATAGGCATATACCCTGGCCAGGAATCAAACCAGCAACTTTTTGATTTATAGGACACCCAACACACTGAGCCATACCAGTTAGGGCTATAAAAATATTTTTTGAAAAGGAAGACAAAGGAAGATATTTCTAACAAAAATATCCTGACACACTGCTACCAACAGACATTCAGTAATAGAAATTCTAAAGGATATAAATATTTTATGCAGAAAGAAATTGACCCCAGATGGAAGATTCAAGATGCAAAAAGCAATGATAGGTGAAGAAGTAGTAAATACATGGATACAATTAAATAAACATTGACTTCATAAAATAATAATAATATTGTCTTGTGGAATCAAAAGAAAAATGAAATACATTTAAAATGCATGATAAAAATAATATGTTTCAGGAGTGATATGATTAGAGTTAATGTGTTTTAAGGAAATAATATTGCTAGAGAAGAGGATTATGATATGATTAACTTTAGGATTTGATAAGCCAAATGTGTATTTTAAAATACCCAAGATAACAAGTAAAAGAACAGAAACAAAGTATATAGTAAAAAAGGAAAATGGAAGGAGAAAAACAAATACTCAATTCAAAATCATGTAAACCAAGGGTCTCCAACCTGCGACCCATGGGCTGCATGCGGCCAGGATGGCTGTGAATACGGCCCAACACAAATCATAAATTTACTTGAAACATTATGAGATGTTTTAAATCATTATGTGTCACAATATATTTAATGTGTAACCCAAGACAACTCTTCTTCTTCCAGTGTGTGGCCCAGAGACACCAAAAGGTTGGACACTCTTGATTATATAGAAAAAGAAAAAAAAGTAACATAAAAAAGGTAGGACAAACAGAAAACCCATAAAAAGATGGTAAAACTTAATGCAAATGTATCACTGATTATAATAATAAATGTAAATAAGACAAGTATCCAGTGGAAGAAATACATTTTCCAAATGAATAAAAAAGCAAACAAATCCTCTCATATTCTCTTTTAAAAAATATGAAGATATTTAGAAAAGAAATGATCTGTGCCCTTCATAAACCTGAAGAACATGAAAGAAGAAAATATGACAAGCAAATACAATGTGTAGTCCTGAATGGGGTCCTGGACCAGAATATTGTTTTCTCCTTTGCCACATAGGATGTAAGTGAGACAAATGGTGATATTTCATTAAAGTCCATAATGGGGTAATTTCCTGGTAATGATTCTGCCATGCCATGAGAAGCACATGCCCTACCTACTCTGCCAATTCAAGAGGGGCGAGAGGCATGTAGAGTACAGAGGCATAGCATGGCAGATTCATTAGAAAAGACAAGCAGGTTTTCAATAAATCATGCTGGGACATTTCAATATTCAAAGGAAAAAATTAAATTGTACTACTATATCACACCATATATTAGAATCAATTCCAAATATTTAAAGATCTAAATGTAATAGAAAAAAAACATAGAACCTTAAAAAATAAAGGAGAATATATTTATGGCCTCAGAGTAGAGAAGTATTTCTTAAACAAGACATAAAAAAACACAAACTTTAACATTAAAGAACTTGTGTTCATCCAAAGACCCCAGGAAAGAGTGAAAAGACAAGCCACAGAGTTGGAGAAAATATTTGCACCATGTGTAACCACCGAAGGACTAGTATCCGGAATATATAAAGAACTATGATTGTCACAAAGAATAGCAAGGTTAAGAAAGAAATTCCAATTAACAAAATAGAAAATAATAATAGCTTTTGTTTTTATTTAGAACTGTGGTGTGGCTGAGCTCAGTGATCCTTAGACATCATCATCCTATATATTTAACTCCCTATTTCAAAGGTGAAGTCACCAAGACCCAGAGAGCTAGGGGCTAGGTGTGTAGCATGTCCGGTGCCTTACACCATCTTGCTTCCTCTTCTGAATCTCAGCAGTCCCAAGACTGGCTGAATGTGGAACTTTACATGTGGTCTCATCTTTCTGGCAACTAAAGTTTCCTTATTTCATGAACAAATGAACAGTTCCATTTTTAATTTTTTGAGGAAATTCCATACTGCTTTCCACATTGGCTATACCAGTCTGCATTCCCACCAACAGTGCACTAGGGTTCCCTCTTCTCCATATCCTTGCCAGAACTTGTTTGTTGATTTATGAATGATGACCATTCTGACAGACATAAGGTGATCCCTCATTGTTGTTGAAATTTGCATCTCTCTGATGGCTAGTGATGTTATCATTTCTTCATATGTCCATTGGCCATCTGTATGTCCTCCTTGAAGAAGTGTCTGTTCAGGTCCTTTGCCCATTTTTTAATTGAATCATTATTCTTCCTGGTATTGAGTCATATGAGTTCTTTATATATTTTGGATATTAAACCTTTGTCCAATGTATCATTGGCACATATGTTCTCCCATACAGTAGGTTCCCTTTTCATTTTGATGCTGTTTTTTTTAGCCACACAGAAGCTTTTTAATTTGATATAGTCCCATTTGTTTATTTTTTTCCTTGCCCTAGGAGATATATCAGCAAAAATATTACTACATGAGATATCTGAACTTTTACTGCCTATGTTTTCTGCTAGGACTTTTATGGTATCAGAACTTATCCATTTTAGAGTTTATTCTGGTGTATAATATAAGTGGGTGGTCTCATTTCTTTCTTTCTTTTATTTTTTTTACATCTGCCATTCTAGTTCTCCCAATATCATTTATTGAAGATGCTGTTTTTATTCCACTATATACTCATGCCCCCTTTGTCAAATATCAATTGACCATAGAGACATGGGTTTATTTCTGGGCTCTCTATTCTGTTCCATTGATCTATGTGTCTGTTCATGCCAGAAATGGAACTGCCTTTTGACCCAGCAATTCCATTGCTGGGAAAATACCCTAAGAATTTTAAAACACCTATTCAAAAGAACTTATGCACTTCTGTGTTCATAGGAGTGCTATTTACAATAGCCAGATGTTGGAAATAGCCTAAGTGCCCTTCAGTAGGTGAATGGATTAAAAAATGGTAGGTGAATAGTACATTTACACAATGGCATACTACACAGAAGAAAGAAAAAGGAAATCCCTACATTTTGCAACAGCATGTTTGAAACTAGACACCACTATGCTAAGTGAAATAAGCCAGGAGGTGAAAGACAAATACCCTATGATCTCACTTACAAGAAGAATCTAGGCTTCTGGTCAAGATAGTGGCATAGGTAATCAAAATTACAACTAAAATATAGAACAACCAAAACTCAGAACCAACAGAAATGGAGTTGAATGAAAATCTGACAAGTACAGAATTAGAGAAACCACATTCATCCAGACTGGTAGTAGGGGTAGATACATGTAACAGGCTGGTCACACATACACATGTGGTGGATAAAAATTTGAGAGGGATATCTTGAAAGTGAGGAGTCCCAGCCCTACACCAAGTGCCCCAGCCCAGGGTTCCAATGCCAGAAGGATAACACCCCGTAACTTCTAGCTGCAAACTCCAGCATAGATTGAGTCAGTGGAAGAAACTACTAAAGTCCCGAGTTGTTCCTCTTAACCCACACACAGACTTACTCAGACTCACTCCCTCTGAGCTCCAGCACCAGGGTGGTAGCCTGAAAGGTAACAGTGGCATACAGGGAGGAATTGAAGTGTCTGCCATCAAGGCAGAAGCTTGGGAAAGCTCTCTCCCAGACAGAAAGTCAGAGAGAGGCCATTGCCCCCTTTTTAAACCTTCCCCCAACACAGCCACAGATCCAGCAGGTGAATGTCATATTTGAGACCCCAGCAACCTGGCTAACACTGTTCATCCCACCCTGGAGATCCCCTGAAGTTCCATCCCACCCAACTTATGGGTCCACCCAAGCTGTTAATAGGGACTTTTCCATATGAATGGCTGGTCTTGGCTCATGTTTCACAACTTCCTAAATACTGTCAAACAAGCAAGAGCCTGCCTCAGTGAGCCCCTGGCCCCTGTACCTCTTGCTAAGTGGCCCCAGGCCTGGCACTGGCAGCAGCCATCCTAGATTCACATCTTGGCTTCATCTGGGAATCTCCAATACCAGCATAAGTGGCAGCCATCTCAGATTGCTTTAAAGGTCATGCAGGGTGGCACTGGGCAGTACACAGGTGGGGGCTGACCTTGGCCTACACAACCTGGGAAACCCTAGAGCTGCACATTGGAGAACTACCACCCTGTCCCTGCACAGCTGATTCTCAACAAAGGACAGAAGTTGGTGGCCAGTGGTCAGAGCCAGTCCTTGCAGCTGCCTGGCCTGGGTAAATAACCTCCCATTGACATGCCAACAGCAACCAAGGCTCAACTACAAGAGGAGAGTGTACTCAGAACGCACAGAAGGTGCAGCTCAAGTACCCCACTTGGGCGATAGGGTAGCCTATATGACTGGACCCTACAGGACATCTGCTACATTAGGGTGTGCTACTGAGACAGGAAGTCACGGCAGCTCTTCCTAATACTTAGAAACAAGCACAGGCAAGCAAAACACAATCAATCAGAACAAGAAGCAAAAAGAATCCAAAAAACATGAGGATAGTGTAAGCAGCCTCTGGGACAACTTCAAGCATTTCAATATTCTCAGCACAGGAGTGCCAGAAGGAGAAGAGAAAGAGCAAGAAATTGGAAATCTGTTGGAAAAAATAATGAAAGAAAAATTCCATAATTTGGTGAAGGAAATAGATATGCAAGTCCAGGAAGCAAAGAGAGTCCCAAGCAAGATGGATGCAAAGAGACCCGTTCCAAGACACATCATAATTAAAATGCCAAAGGTTAAAGATAAAGAGAGAATGTTAAAAACAGCAAGAGAAAAGCATGTAGTTATCTACAAGACAGTTCCCATAAGACTGTCAGCTGATTTCTCAAAAGAAACTGCAGGCTAAAAGGGATTGACAAGAAATATTCCAAGTCATGAAAAGGAGGGACCTACAGCCAAGACTGTTCTACCTAGCCAAGATATCATTTAGAATCAAAGGGGAGATAAAGAGTTTCCCAACAAGAAAAAACAAAAGGAGCTCATCATCACCAAACAATTATATGAAACATTAAGGGAACTTATTTAAGAAAAAGGAGGATCAAAACTGTGAACAATAAAATGGCAATAAATACATATCTAGCAACAAGAAGAACAGAGATAGAAACATGGATATGGAGAGCATTTTGATGGTTGCCAGATGGGTGACAGTTATGGGGGAATGTGTGAAGAGGTGAAAGGATAAAGAAGTACAAATAGGTAGTTACAGAACAGCCAAGGGGATATAAAGCGCTGTATAGGAAATGGAGCAGCCAAAGAACTGATAATCATCGCACGTGGACATAAATAATTGTGTGGAGTTTGTCTGAGGGAGTGGGTGGTGCTGTGTGGAGGTGGGTAAAGTGAGAAAAGTTGGGGCAACTGTAATAGTATAATCAATAAAATATTTTTTACAGAGGAATCTAATGAACCAAATAAATTAATGAGCAAAACATAACCAGAAACATGGAATCATGGAACAGACTGACAGCTACCACAGGTGAGGGGGTAGGGCAATAGTGGAAAGAAGGGGAAGGGACTAGTCAAAGAACATGTGTGAATGACCCATGGACATGAACAACATGTGGGAAATGACTGTGGAGCAGAGGTGGAGGAGGGTGAAAGGGAAAAACAGGAACAACTGTAGTATAGAATAAACAAGAATGGATGAATGAATGAATAAATAAATAAATATTTTTTTAAAGAATCCAAAAAAAAGAGAAAAGGTGAGCATGCTCAATGATGACAGAGTCTGGCTGATAGCAACGCCCACTTAGTATATTCTAAAATATTTTGCCACATAAAGCCAAAGAAATTCCCACTAAATTCCAGCCACTAAATTCAGGAGTTTGTCCTGAATTCTCTTTAGATTCTCAAGGAAAACTTGTTTTGTGTCACACTATTTTTCTCTCCTCTTTGTGGGCTAGATTCAACTTGTCACTACTTTACTATTGAACGCTCTTTGCAAATTAAAGAGAAAGTCACCTCAGGCAACTCTCAAATATAGGCTTATTGGAGACTTGATGATACTGCAAATCATTAAAGAGCTTAGGTTCTGTGCCACTGCCCTCACTGATCAAATAGAGGGCATTGCTTTTGAAGTCAGCTAGGATCCCTGGGACTGACAAAAGGCTTTGTGCCTTTAGCTTCTGAAGTTTATCACATTGCTAATGTTTGAGCTTCTGGATTCTGCTGACTATTTTAATCACCTTGAAGTACAATAATATTATGAATGCTGTTAGAAATAATTTATCCTTCTTTGTATAACCGCTTCCTTCTGCTTAATTCATTCATTTTATTTATAACTTTGCAATTACAAGTTTTCTTCTCATAATCCTTTTCTTTCTGGTTGTTCAAGGTAAAGGCCATGCTATCCTCTTTCTTTTATGATAATCTATTGTTATGGAAATAGAGTCTTCAAAAAGGAATTAAATAATTCAGAAGTAGGAAAAAAAGAAAAAAGTCTTTTCTAAGAGAGAATTTGTATTCAAAGATAATTCCTTTAAACTAAGTTGTCATAAAAACATCATGCAATTATTAATTGAATATTGTGTATCTAGCAAGGTGTCAGGTCCTAAGTGATACAGAGAAACATAAAGTCCATACAATTGTGCTCCAGACTTCCGGCCAAGATGGAGGCATAGTTAGATACACTTTGCCTCCTCTCACAACCAAAAGAAGGATGAAAACAAATTTAAAAAACAAAAAACAACCAGAACTGCCAGAAAACTGAACTGAATGGAAGTATAACAACCAAGGAACTCAAGAGGAAACATTCATCTGGACTGGTAGGAGGAGCAGAGACAGGCAGCCAGGATGGAGAGGGTGCATGGCAAGGAGATGGCTGGAGCAAGGTGATGGCTGGAGGACCTGGGAGTGGTGAGGCAGTGGCTGGGGGAGCAGATGGTCCCACAATTGCATGCGGACAAGCCAGGAAGAACAACCAGAGAGAGAGACAGACTACAAAACCCAGGGTTCCAGCATGGGAAAAGAAAGCCTCAAAACCTCTGGCTGTAAAAACTGCGGGGGTTGAGGTGGTGGGAGAAACTCCAAGTCTCACAGGAAAGTTTGTTGGAAAGACCTACAGGGTCCTAAAATGTACACAAACCCACCCACCCAGGAATGAGCACCAGAAGGGCCCAATTTGCTTGTGGGTAGCAGAAGGAGTGACTGAAGCCAGTGGAGAGCCAAGCAAGTGGCACTGTTCTCTCTCTGACCCCTACCTCACATACAGTGCCACAACATAATGATGTGGGTTGCCCCGCCCTGGTGAATACATAAGGCTCCGCCCCTTATTGCTGTGCCCAAAGAAACCATATGACCTAAATGAAAGAATGGATCAAAACTCCAGAAAAAGAACTAAGTGAGGAGGAGATAGCCAACCTATCAGATCCAGAGTTCAAAACACTGGTAATCAGGATACTCACAAAAATGATTGAGTATGGTTACAAAATAGAGGAAAAAGGGTAGGCTATGCAAAGTGAAATAAAGAAAAACATACAAGGAACCAAGTGAAGGGAAGGAAACTGGGACTCAAATCAAAGATTTGGAACAGAAGGAAGAAATAAACATTTCACCAGAACACAATGAAGAAACAAGAATTCAAAAAAATGAAGAGAGGCTTTGGAACCTCCGGGAAAACTTTAAACATTCCTACATCTGAATCATAGGGATGCCAGAAGGAGAAGAGGAAGAGCAAGAAATTGAAAGCTTATATGAAAAAATAATGAAGAAGAACAATCTGGCAAAGAAAATAGACTTCCAGGAAGTCCAGGAAGCTCAGAGTCACAAAGAAGTTGGATCCAAAGAGGCACACACCAAAGCACATTGTAATTAAATTACCCAAGATTAAAAATAAGGAAAGAATCTTAAAAGCAGCAAGAGGAAAGGAGACATTTACCTACAAAGGAGTTCCCATAAGACTATGAGCTGATTTCTCAAAAGAAACCTTACAGGTAAGAAAGGGCTGGAAAGAAATACTCAAAGTCATGAAAGGCAAGCACCTCCATCCAAGATTACTCGATCCAGCAAAACTATCATTTAGAATGGAAGGGCAAACAGAGTGTTTCCCAGAAAGGTCAAGTTAAAGGAGTTCATCATCCTTTATTTGCCCTTCTTACATGAAATGTTAAAGGAACTTATCTAAGAAAAAGAAGATCAAAACTATGTACAGTAAAATGACAACAAACTCACAACTATCAACAACTGAACTTAAAAAAGAAAAAAACTAAGCAAACAACTAGAAGAGGAACAGAATCACAAAAATGGAGATCTCATGGAGGGTTATCAGTGGGGAGGGGGAGGGGAGATAATGGGGGGGGAACACAAAGAGTAAGAAGCATAAATGATAGGTACAAAATAGACAGGAGGAGGTTAAGAATAGTATAGGAAATGGGGAAGCCAAAGAACTTATATGTACAACCCATGGTCATGAACTAAGGGAGGTGGAGGAACACTGGTGACAGAGGAGTATAGGACAGAGGGGAATAAAGGGGAGAAAAAGATAGGACAGCTGTAATAGCATAAGTAATAAAAAATACTTTTAAAAAATTGTGTTCCAGCTGAGGAAATAAGATACATGACACAATGTAAAAGTAGGGCTGTACATAACTCAGGTATAATAAATTATGTTTGGGGTTATAAAAGTAGTATAAAAATCAAAGTAGACTAATAAATAAAGGTAGGCTTCATGTGAATAAGCCACCAGACTGGGTTTTAAAGCCAAAATCAGACATTTTACTTTCATAATTAGAAATTAGGTTTGGAAAGAAAGAGTAATGTGATCTTCATGCTGCCCAAGGAAGGTAACTTCACTCCTTCATTGGGTGTGAACATTTTCTGAAGGTCTAACTGGCATGGGGTCCATGAGCATGAGGGCAAGGGACAAATGAAAGTACTGAAGCAACGTGCCTTGGACCAGGTTCCCTAGAAGCAGAGCCTGAGACAGGGATTTGGGTACACACAATTGATTAAGAGAGTACTCTAGGTGGAGAGAGAAGAGAGGCAAAATAAGGCTGGGGAAGGAACTAAGCTAAAATGTGGTGTCAGCAGGAATCTGGCAGCAGCTTGATTCCTTAGTGAGCCGCAAAAGCATGAGCATTGCCCACAGAACTTGTCCTGCCTTAAGGCAATGGGAAAAACCTTTGGTCCTCCTGGACAGGCAGCAATTGGCTGCCCCCAGGGGAAGCAGATGAGTAATATTCCAAAGGAATTGTCCTCATTGAGTAAAGGGCCATTCTTCAGACGAGCAAACAGGAGTCAGCTATTAGTAGCTGATGTTCACAGCAGTGGAGGAATGGGTGCCCTAGCCTGGTAAAGGGGATCTCAGTGAGACACCAGCAGTATAAACAATGTCTTCAAATTATTGAGAAATTAATTTTAAACTTAGAATCCTCTACCTAGATCTCAAGCCCCTCTCTGAAAGAATTGCTTGAAAACAAAATTGTGGCAACAAGATAAAGAAGTTCAAGAAAGAGGATATAAGAAAAAATGATAAAGAAATATGTGAAATTTCTAGTTAATGCTAATAATTGCTAATGCAGAAAACAAGCGAAAATTGAAAGTAGAATTCCAGATGATTACTACATGGCAGAAGGTGCAGAAAAATCAAAGTATTCTATAATGAGTAGCAGTGTATGTGGAGAGGAAGAAATAAATACAGAGTAATTCTGCACTCTCCAGCACATTGTTATAGGCTGACTTGTGTCCCTGCAAAGTCATATGTTGAAGGCCTAACCTTCAGTACCTCAAAATGGAACTGTCTTTGGAGATGAAGAGATTGCTTAAGTTAAAATGAGGCTCTTAGGGTGAGTCCTCATTCAATGTAACTGGTGTACTTGTAAAGAGGATGTGTAGACACCGAAGTAATACCAAGCACAGAGAGAAATGCAAGCACAGAGAGAAAAGACTATGTGAGGACACACAGCAAGAAGACAGCCACCTACAAGCCAAGGAGAGAAATCAAAAGCCTCAAGAGAAAACAAATTTAGCAACACCTTGATCTTGGACTTCCAACTTCCAGAACTGTGAGAAAATATATTTCTGTTTTCTAAGCCACCCAGTCTGTGGTGTTCTGTTATGGTAGACCTAGAAAACTACCACAACAGTACTCACTGATTAAGTGTAGCTATTTAAATTTACATTGATTAAAATGAAATAAAACTAGAACTTAAGCTCCTCAGACACATCGGTCACATTTCAAGCACTTAACAGCCACATGTAGCTCAGGGCTCCTCCACTGCACAGTGTTAGGGATACAGGACATTTCCATCATCACAGAGTTTCTACTAGCAAGTGCTGCTCTAAAGGCTGAAGTCAAATTTTAAGTTTAGATATATGGAATAAAAACGTAAAAGGTAATGATTAGGAAAAGAGAAATAAAAATGAAATAAAGAAACTGTAATATATCAACAAAAGACCCAAAAGACAAACAACACCAAGATAAAATAATAAATATAAATATAGCAGGCCATATTTATAATCACAATAAATACAAATATATTAAATTCTCCTTTTAAAAGAAACAGATTTATACACTGGGTAGAGGAAGGATGAAGGGAAAGAGGAACGGAGGAAAGGAGTGAAAAAGGGAAGAAAAAAAAGAAGTAAAATTCAAAATAGAGGTACAAAAATATACAACTGCTAACAAAATGAAAATGTAGCAAATGTAGCAATATTAATGTTAAACAAAATAGGTTTCAAGGTTAAAAACAATAAATTGAACAAAAAATATTTTATACTGAAAATGATGCAATCAATCATGAAGCCTGATAGCTCCTCTAAATATAAGGTAAAACTGACAAATCTACAAAGGGCTGCATTCAGAATGGAAATGCCATAGCCTCAAATGGAAAAAAGATTCTTGGATCAGATGTGACATATATTAGATCACAGGTAAAATTGTAACACATTCCTGCCCTGGCTGGTGTGACTCCATGGATTGAGCACCAGCCTGCAAACCAAGCGGTCTCCAGTTCGACTCCCAGTCAGGGCACATGCCTGGGCTGTGGGCCAAGTCCCTGGTTGGGAGCACATGGAAGGTAACCACACACTGATGTTTCTCTCTCTCTTTCTCTCTCCTCTTACCTCTCTTTAGAAATAAATAAATAAATCTTTTTAAAAATATTTTCATAAATTCCAAAAATCACAAATCTTATAAGCCACATTAACTGACAACCTTACAACAAAAAGAGAAATTAATATCAGAAAGAACCAACATGTTTATCAACTGAAAGATTTTTTAAACATCCTTCTTAATAATTCCTGAGGTAGAAAGGAAATCAACATATTATTTAGAAACACAATTTCTTTAGAAACACTATTTAGAAAACAACAACAATGAAAGGATGTACCTTGGTATTCAATCAAGATTCTCAGTTGGAAGCAATAGAAACCAAGTCTGGTTGACTTAGACAAGAAAATGAACTTAGTATCAGGACATTGGTTCACTCACAGAATCACTGGCTTGGCAGTAGAATTAGGCTCAGAACTGTACAGTTAGAACAATGCCTACCATAGTGTCACCGACCCACTCTGGAGAGGACAATGCTACTGCCACCACCAGGTGCCAGCAGCTGCATCTTGCACTACTGACTCAGACAGCCATGGATGCTAAAATAGCCCCTGGTGCTCCTGTCGCTACTGTCCCAAGCACTTGATCTTGCTGCAAATGCCACTCCTGTTGCTTGTGGGCATTACTAACTCTCAATTGAAAACTAGGGTGGCATACCTATGATTGCAGCTCGGTCATTCGTCTGTGTTCCAGCTGCAAGAGAAAGCAGGCTTTCTCTCCCACTAAGAGTTATGAACTCAAGAACAAATAAGCCCAAAGAAAGCAAAGAAAGGCAAATAAAAATGAACAAAATGAAAAACAAAAATCAAATAGACTTCATTTTTGAAAAGTCCAAGAAGGCAGAAAAGTTTTTATCATGCCTGACTAAGGGGAGGGAGGGAGGGAGGAAAGGAGGGAAAGACGGAGAGAGAAAGAACACAAACACTTTTTAGGATAAGAAGGGAACATAACAATAGAGTTCTTATTTTAAAAAGTAATTATTACATACAGGTTATTATCAGTAGACTTGAAAACCTAGGTTAAATGAATGTTTTAAAAGATAATATTAAAAATTTGACAAGAGAAGATTAAAAAACACAAAGATTGATAACCATTTGAGAAATTAAAAATGTAATTTTAAAAATCTATTCCTGAAAATGCATCAGGAAGATTCAGATGATTTTTTACAAGTGAATTCCAGAAAGCATTTAAAGAAAAAAAGTGATTTCTATTTTAGACAAACAATTGCAGATCAAGGATAGAAAGGATAAAAATTTTCTCCACTTCATTTTACAAATTAAATAAAACCATGTTTTCAATATTGGACAAAAAGTAAATGCTAAATAAGACAGTTGACAATATTATTTAAAAATTGTAGGTGCAAAAATCCTAAACCAAACATTAGTAAATCAAATACAGCAGTATATTAAAAGAAAAACATATCATGACCAAATAAGGCTTATTGCAGGAATGCAAGAATGATTCAGTATTAGGAAATTTTACTAACCAATGAGAAAATACTGGCATTTTCTCCATTTTGTCTATCCATAAAATATCCAGCCATGTGCTATGGAAAATAGAGATATTTATTGAACAAAATATAATAAACACTGTACATAGAACAATGACGCCTCAGTGCCCTTCAAAGTAGGCACATTGGGACCTCACACAGTTCTCCCAGTCTCTTCCATTATTCAAAACGCTTTGCAAAATCCTTTGGCCATCAGCTGCTTTGTCATATTTTCCTGAATCTCATCAATGGTCTGAAATCGCTTCCCTTTCAAAGGTGATTTTAGTTTTGGGAAAATCCAAAAGTCCCAGGATGTCAAATCTGGGCTATAATGGAACTGAGTCACCTGGGTGATGTGATGTTTCACCAAAAAACTCTGCATGAGATGTGATGCATGAGTGGGTGTGTTGTCGTGATCAAGCTCCCAATCGCCAGTTGCCGAAAGCTGCAGCTATGATGAAGAATATTGAAGTAGCACTCATTAATTGTTTCACCTGGAGGGGTGTACTGATGATGGACAACACCTTCCCAATCCAATCAAAAACACAGTTAACACAGTCTTGATCTTGCTGCAACTTTGCCATGCCTTTTTAGGGTGTGGAGAAACAGGTGACTTCCATTTGGAGAACTGGGCCTTTATTTCTGGATCATAGCTGTAGACCCACCATTCATCTCCAGTTATGACCTTCTTGACAAAATCTAGTTCATTGATAGTGGTTTGAATCAAGCCATTAGCAACTACAGCACAATGTTCCCTCTGCTCTGGTAGCAGAAGCCACAGAATGAATTTTGTCACAACACGTTTCATGCCAAGACCCTATGTCAAAATCTCAGACACAGTAGTTTTTGGAACCCCCAGATCAGCTTCCAGTTCTCACCCTGTCAGTTGCCAGTCTTTGTTGATTGCAGCCCATACACAGTTAACATTCTCAGGTGCTCTTGTTGCAGGCCTTCCAGAATGTTGACCACTTTCAACAGACTCTTGGCCATCTTTGAGGCATTTGTGCCACACTTTTATTTGCACTGCACTCATTGTATCATCCCCAATATCCTTCCGAATCATCTGAATACTTTCTACAGAAGAATGTTCAAGCTTAACACAAAATCTGATGTAGATTCATTGTTCTATTCACTCAGTCATTTTTAATGTGATGGCTACACAGTACACATGCTCACTAAATGGTATCTACAAACCCCACTGACTGGTACAGTGAAGTTGTCACTGTTCATACATGTGCATTTCAGTCCACTCTCCTTGGCTGCCAGGTTACATTAATGTTGCTCAGACTGTTCTTGTTCTATTAATAATTTCTGGATTTTTTCCAGACAGACTGTATCAAATCTTTTGATATGTCAAAAGATTTATCAAAATATAATTGCACTTACTTTCTGAGATTGTTTTCTAGTTCATCTTATTTAACATAAAAAACAAACAAGCGCACTAGATTGAGCTCCTTCATAATCCATCATTAGGCTGTGAGCCACGGTTTGAAAAACATTAGCATAGAGTACCTCATTTCAGTTGCATTTTGTTGGTTTTCCAGCTCCACTTACCTGATACAGGAGTAATGACGTTAAGGAGGATGCATTAGAAGGATAAGCGTCGATCGATTCTAGGATGATGGCAAGAGAATGTGTAAAGATGGGCAGCAGGCTGGATAAGAAAGACAGAGGAGTCAAATGAGAACAAACGCACAGGTCCAGGAACTAGAGGTCTCAGTGTAACTGAAGAATAAGTGTGATGGGTATTAGGGAACAAAACAGCTGAAAACTAGTGCTTAGATTTAAGTGTCAGAGGCAGAGTGATCCTGGGTGATGACAGGCCCAGGTATGACCCTGAGATTCTGGATGATTCATGGAAGGAGATTACAAGGTTTGAGAATTGGGAGACAAGACCATACTGTATTGTTGTAAAAGTCAAAGCATACCTGTTCATGTTGCCTAGGTTAATTGGTAGAGAAAATTAAAAGCTCAAGACAAATATTAAAAATGTGTGAGACCAGCAAAGACTAAAGAATTGCCTTCAATGACAGAAATGCTCTATGTCTTCCCTGTTCAATTCAGTAGCCACTAGCCACATGTGGCTATTGAACATGTGAAATACGGCTAGTGGGGTTGGGAACTGAAGTTTTAATTGTATTCATTTTAATTTATATAAATTTAACCATGTATGGCTAGGAGCTACAGCACAATTCCAGATGAGGAGCTACTATCCGGGGACATGTACCAGGGGACATGTCAGTGAAAAGTACCACATCGGGATGAGTCTGAAGCACTGGGAGCGTGCTGATACCAATTACTTTAATGGAAAAAGGTAATGTAACCTGTTTATTTTACTTAACAGAATGTTAAGCCCACAGAAATGTCCTTCAGAGATGCAGAATCCTTGTTCTGCAGAGAATATAAGATGTTAGGGAGAGAGATATAGAAACACAATTTATCCATGTAAGCCAGTGCATAAAACCATGAGCGGATAAATTCCTCAACACAGCAAAAGCATAGTAAGCCCACGGTGCTTCCTGTGCCCACTGCCATGCACGTTGCAGTGCTTAAAAATTAATAACATGGGAAGGAGGTCGAGGAACACTGAAGGACTTCATACGGGGGTGTAGCATGAAATTGTTAAATACTCCAATGACTTTCATAAAGGTTTGTTTGCATATTTATAGCTCTTTCTCTTAAAATTTTCCACTTGTTCTCACATGGTTTCTGTTCCTCCCTTTAACTGTAGGAAATTCCATTATCATTAAAAGTTATCGCAAGTTTTGAATCAAACATTATCTCAGCTTGAACTGAACCACATAACTCACTGAGCAACTGCTTCCTAAGTGTAGAAATCTGAAGTGCAAGGAAATGTCACACAAGTTGTATTCTCCAGGCTGGAACTCTTGAGCATTAGAGAGACTGGCAGTACTTTGTTGTTTATACCTGTAGGGAAACTCATTTGAAGCTCTGAACACCTAAAGCTTCACCATTCTGTCCTCAGCATCAAACTGATAAAATTTCACATGGCCTGTGGCATCCTCCATTCCCAGTCCAAGGGAAAGATTCCAGATTTCATGGAATTAGACAGCTGAGGTAGAGATTTCCTCCTTCATGTTCTCAAACGTTTGGCTTTTTTTTTATATTTTATTTTATTTTTTTACGTACTTGTTTTTTTATTTTTATTTTAATTGTTGTTGCAGTACAATTTTCTGACTTTTACTCCCATCCCAACCCACCCACTCAGCCCTCCCCTCCTCCCTCCCATTTCCACCTGCTCCTAGTTTTTATCCATGTGTCCTTTATACTTCTTCCTTTATAGGAAGAAGTATAACCCTTCCCCTTTTCCTCTGAAATTCCCCTGAAATTCCCTCTCCTCTCCACAACAAACAACAAGTGTTGGAGAGGTTGTGGAGAAAAGGGGACCCTAATGCATTGTTGGTGGGATTGCAGACTGGTACAACCACTATGGAAAACAGTATGGAATTAGCCCCAGTTGGCGTAGCTCAGTGGATTGAGCGCGGGCTAGGAACCAAAGTGTCCCAGGTTCAATTCCCAGTCAGGGTACATGCCTGGGTTGTAGGCCATGACTCCCAGCAACTGCACATTGATGTTTCTCTCTCTCTCTCTCTCTCTCTCTCTCTCTCTCTCTCTCTCTCTCGCCCTCCCTTCCTTCCCTAAAAATAAATAAATAAAATCTTAAAAAAAAACAGTATGGAATTTTCTCAGAAAACTAAAAATGGACCTGCCTTTTGACCCAGCAATTCCACTGCTAGGACTATATCCTAAGAACCCTGAAACACCAATCCAAAGAACCTATGCACCCCAATGTTCAGAGAAGCACAATTTACAAAAGCCAAGTGTTGGAAGCAACCTAGGTGCCCATCAGTAAATGAATGCATCAAAAAACTGTGGTACATTTACACAATGGAATTCTATGCAGCAGAGAGAAAGAGGGAGCTCCTACCCTTTGCAACAGCATGGATGCAGCTGGAAAGCATTATGCTAAGCGAAATAAGCCAGGAGGTGAAAGACAAATACCATATGATCTCACCTGTAACAGGAACCTAAACAACAAAACAAAGAAACAAGCAAAATATAACCAAAGACACTGAAATAGAGAACAGACTGACAGTGTTCAAATGTTTGGCTTTAAGCACTATGCCTCCTGCAGACATGCATGCCAGCCTCTCCTTTCCCCGGTTTTTTGTTTTTTGTTTTTTGCCCAAAGCCCATTTCTTACACTTCTGGTGTCATAGAACATTGTCTGTAAACACAGGCTCTTCTAGAAATGAAACTTATTCAAACCTTAGAATTTTAACTTTAATCATAAGGCTCTTTCAATAGCATTGTTGTCTGTCATCCATGCAATGCTCTGGTTCCATCTCAGAGTTCCACTCTGTCGAATGTTTAGGCAGGTGAGAAAACCACACCACCCAGAGTAAAATACACAAAAGGTTGCTTATAAAATCAGTACTAATTTTCAGTCTGCTGTGCCTTGACATTTACTACGGCAAACAGTTTAAGAAAGAAACTTCACACTAAATCACAGGTAGAAAGAAACCGCACTAAATCACAGGTAGACTTACAAAATTACTGCTTTCTAAACATTTACATAGTGCACATTGATAATGTCACAACACTAAATTCTCCTTTACTTCATAACCTGGGGCCAGCCTAGTACCTAGAATCCTGCTTTTCCACCTCCTCCACGTTAGTACCCAATTTTTGGTCACTTGGCTATTAATTACTTTAAAAGTAGGTAGGAGAAAAGAGAGGTAGGGATTTAAAATAGTGTGTTGTGTGATTTGAACAACTTTTAATAAAATGTTGATGGCACTTAGGAGATGGAGGTGGATTCTGATTATTGAAACACATTTGGGAAATTCTCTGGGTCTCTACGTTTGTACCTCTATGGCCTATACATCTGCCATCTCCTCCCCCAACAACACAATAACCAAGACCAAGCACAAATGTGCAAGAAACCACACATATGGAGGGCCAACTGTGCATAGGGTTCAGGACTAGCCAAGATTCCAGGCATCCACTGGGAGTCTTGGAGCATAAACCCCACAGATAAGGGGAGACTACTGCATGCATAAATGCCACCCCTCAATCCTCACAACATAGTTCTTTGAATTTCTGATAGCAGCTGCTGTTTTGCACAGATTCAGCACCTACACTTCAGTATATGAAGATTAACTAGACTCCCAGCTGTGCCTGGCACTACCCAGCCTGGAAGTCATATGAATTATCCTATCCACAGGAAAATTCAGTGTGGGAAGGAAAGCTGGAAGGCTAGCTGCGTTGGAGGAAGCCTTTCAACCACTCACTCCTACTGTGTAGTATCACCTTAGCTCCAACTCCAAGAAAAGTGCCTAATGACACCAGCTCCTGAACCTTTTGAGGATTCCTCAGCATAAATAAGTTTCTCCTCAATTTTCACCATCTGGATATCCAAGATGCCATTTATTTCTTCCAGGTACCAGTGCTTTTCTGGTAGTTTCTTTCTATTTTCCTTTTTATGTGAGTACACATGTTATTCTTTTGAGCATTTTTACATATACTTAATAAATATTCTTTATCTGGTAATTCTAAAATATGAAATCCTTAGGAATTGAAATAATTTTTTATTGTTCCTGCTGACTCCTCCTGAGTCTCAGAACTCGGCTTTCCCGGCTTGTCTAACACAGATCCTACACAACCACCTGCTTTCCACCTTTCTAAGTCTGGCCGTTATTGTCTCCTCATGTACTCCTGTAGGCTTGTATCTTTCAAAAACACCCATTTATGGTCTTGCTTGTGGTTGGGAAATAGAGTAAAAAGTAAATGCATACGTTCAGTCCGTAATGTTTAATTAAACATTCTCCAGCCTTAAAATACTTCCTTCATATTTAAGTTAAATTCTAAAGTTATTCAATATCATGACCCTTCTTTCTGAACACCCTCACCAATTTGCATGCTATTTCCATCCCTTGCAATTCATGATTCTGTTGCCTATTAATTTAATTCTAATATTTTAATGCCCACAAATAAAACATTACTATTTTATATTGATAAGATGTGTTAGGCTACCAGTTTCTTTGCTCACCAGACCTTCTTCCATTTTAGAATTTATTTCTGGAGACATTTTTCTCATTCCCTTAGAATAGCAGTCTCAACGTGTGATTTATGGACCTACAGGGTCCCCGAGACCCTGTTAGGAGTCCACGAGGTCAAAACTGCTTTCATAACAATGTTAAGGTGTTATTATTGGTCTTTGTCACTGTGCTGACACATCCACTGATGGTTCAGGAGCAACGGTGGGTACAGGTGCAGTTGCCTCAGCACGAATCAAGGCAGTGGCACCAAACTGAGCTAGAAATCACTGTTTTCTGCGCTGTCACTCACACATGGTAAGTTTTCTAAAATGCCAATTTCACTTAAAAGTGTGCTTGGTGAGGCCGAAAAAATATTAACTTTATTAAACCTTGACCCTTGAGCAATGTCTTTTTAATATTCATTGTGACCAAATGGGAAGCACAAAAAGCACTCCTGCTGAATACCAAAGCATGTAGGTTGTCTCAAGGAGAAACACTTGTGTGATTGAGTTTCAAGCTGACGTAACCAGTTTTTTCACGGAACACTATCTTCACTTAAAAGAATGACTGACAGAAGAACTATGGCTATTCAGACTTGGATAAGTGGCAGACATTCTCAAAATTGAACGAAGTGGGCCCATTACTTCAAGAGAACAACCGATAGAATTTCTTGCCAATAATAAAATTCAAATTTCAGGCAAAAATTAGAATTTTAGAAAACCTGTATTTTCTGCCTTGAGCTTAACAGCTTCTCAGTACATGGACTTTTCTAAAGAGATTAGTGGTAATGTTAATGAGTGTGATTTTTGCATCAATGTTTGGAAGACCTGTGTTACCCAGTGAACCCACATTTTCCAAATCACCAGTTCACGATGTTACAAAATCATTCATAGGTAAAAAGTCCATTTTAGGTTTAAGATACACAAATGAATTTTTTTTTATTGTTCATTTATGGTTGTCCCCATTTCCCCCCACCATTACTCTCCCCCATCCTACCCACCTCCACCTCCCACATTCAATCCTCCCCCATCTTTGTCTTTGTCCATGGGTCCTTTATATATGTTCTTTGATGACCCTTTCCCTTCTTTCTCCCATTATTCCCCCACCCCTCCCCTCTGGTTACTGTCACTTTGTTCTTCATTTCCATGTCTCCAGTTATATTTCACTCGCTTGTTTGTTTTGTTGATCAGATTCCACCTATAGGTGAGATCACATAGTATTTGTCTTTCACCTCCTGCCTGATTTCACTTAGCATAATGCTCTCCAGTTCCATTTATGCTGTCACTAAAAGTAGAATTTCCTTCTTTCTTTCTGCTGGGTAGTATTCCACTGGGTAAATGTGCCAGTTTTTTGCTCCACTCATTTACTGATGGGCACTTAGACTGTTTCCAGCACTTGGCAATGTTCTGCTATGAACATTGGGGTGCATCAGTTCTTTTGAATTTGTGTTTCAGGATTCTTAGGGTATAATCCCAGCATCAGCAAATGAATTTTAATGTAATATGAAAGTTTGTTGATAATGTTTTCAAATTCTACATTGCAACTACCCATTAGGAAACTACCAGTGGTTGAGTTGGGGTGTAGTATAAAGAATAATATCCACCATTATCTGAAAAGGCTGGTAAGATACTTCTCCCTTTTTCACTACATATGTGTGTGAAGCCAGATTTTCTTCATACATTTCCACCAAAACAACATAGTCACAGAATGAATGCAGATGCAGATATGAGAGTCTAGGTGTCTTCTATCTACCCAGACAATAAAGAGATTTTCAAAATTGCAAAACAATGCAATGATGTTTCTAAAAAACATCAAATGTTTTTTCTTCTGTTATTTTGGTGATCTTTGATTGTGAGTTTATATTTGGTAGATATTAATCTATAGGAATCCTGGAGGCCAACTGATGTTTTCTAAAAAACATCAAATGGGTTTATTATTTTTAATGAATTAATAATTTTTTTTAAATTTTTGCTTTAATTTCTAATATAGTATATATCAATAGATATAACACACATATAGAAAAGCTCTTTTGGGTCCTCAATAATTTTTAAGAATGTAAAGAGTTTTTGAGACTAAAACATTTAGAATTCTTTTAGTTAGGGCCTGTTAGTGATAAACTCTCCTTCATATTTTTCACTTTCTTAACTTTCTGTGCAGCATTCTGGGTAATTTCTTTCAATCTATCTAGCAATAATTATCTCTTCAATTATTTAATTTGATATTTTACCAGCTCATTGATTTTTAAAATTTCAACAATATTTTTCCATTTTGAAATTTCTACTTCTTTTCTTTTCAAACCCTCCTGCTTATTTTGGTTAGTTCCTTATTGCTTTCTCATTTACATGAGGTACCAGGTTATTCCTGTAAACATTTCATACATGATCATTTGATATTCTATACCTGAAAATTCCAAAATCTTAATTCATTAGGGTCCTAAATCCTTTATTGTTTCTGCTGACTCTCCTCATGGTGAGACAGAGGTTTTTTCTTCTGTTATTTTGGTGATCTTTGATTGTGAGTTTATATTTGATAGATGTTAATCTATAGGAATCCTGGAGGCAAACTGAGGTTGCCTTCCTCCAGGGTAGGTTTTCTCTTGCTTCTTCGAGAGAGCTGCACCCAGAGCTGCCTTATTCCCCGTTCAGGGTCTGAACTGTTGTAGGAGTCTCAGGTTCCAATCACTCATCTTGCCTTGGGCACAAAGCTACTTTCCTGATCTCATTTGCTTACTGCTCAAATTTCGATAGACTATTCTTTTTATTTTTTTACACCATTGGACATTTCCCTCATTTCCTACAAACCTAGCACTGCATTTGAAATTGTGATGTTACTCAAGCACATACATATCATAACGTAATCAAGATACAACTTTTTGCTTCCCACTATTCCATTAAGCTTTATTTAGCAGGAATAAATGTTTCCCCATACCTGGATGAAAAACAGTATTGATTCAGAAACTACAATGTCCAATTCTGTATAACAATTATAACTCTGGGCTTGACTTAGCAATAAACCTCCTCCTCTCCCAGCTTGCTTCTGCTTCAGGCTGGAAGCTACAATGAGAAAAAGGGGCTTATTGGTTCCTTACCTAGTTCACTGCCAGTTCACTGCCTTGTGCTTCTTTTCTCTCCTTCCTCTTTCTTCTTCAGATTTAATGTTTTGATGTCCTCAGGGTTAAAGCAAGAAGATGAGGAGGAAGAGTGGGACAAAGTGTCTCACTAGGACTGATATCCTCATGATCTGAAGGTTAATGAGCTCTCCAGAGCTCATTATCAGTGAACATCTTTGTCATGCAACTTCTAGCCAGCCCCAGGCTGGTGCATTCCTAACTTGAGCAGTCTTTCACAGCTCCTGTCTTTGTATACCGGTGGTGCATAACCAGCCTCTGTTTTCTGAGATCTTCTCCCTACTTGCAGATTGCAGGCTCTAAGAGAAACCACACTGGCTCTTTCTCCCAAGTACCCACCTCTAGTCTATTTGAAACAATGAGACAGCCTTTGACAAAAATCAAACAAACAAACAATCCTCAGTGCCAGTTCCCCCCATGTCAGCCAAAAGAGTAGTTAGTCTGCTCTTCTGTTGACCTCAGGACTTCTTACATCAGAAAAAGACTCCAGCCCACACCTAGCAGTGCTGTTCATAACTACCTCACTTGCCTTCGATGAAGAAGGAAGTATGTCCCCCTGTGTGGAGGGAAGTACTGGGATTTATCATGCATTTTTCTCCAAAAATATCCTCCTCTCTAGCCCTTTCCTCTCCCACATATACAATGACTCCCTTATACATCACACCTTTGACAGACAAGTTCAAGGACGTGGCTCCCAGAATTTTCACTCTCTCTTTCCTATCTATCAGAATGGTGTCTCAGTCAAAACTCAGGGATGAACTTCAGACCAACATTTTGTTACTCATCAATAAGTATGCTTTATCCAGGAACTACCTTGAGTATTTAGTCCTCCATACTGGAGGAAAGAGAAGCATCTTCTAATCAACTTAACTAACTCATTTAAATTTTGTAAATGTGTGATAAAGTGCCTTAAAAATAAGTCTACAATATTTATGTCATATACTAATGCTCCTGAACCATGAAGAGTAGTGTAGTCACACCCACAAATCAATGTCATTTCTGGAGAGTAATGATCAAGTATACTACAGTGAAGGACCTGCCTTCTTCATTATGTGTTGTGCTCCACATACCCCGCTACGTGAATATGTCTCAGCCCACTTTTACCTCATTTGGATGCACATGAAGCTATTTATTCCTCCAGATACACATTGCATAATTATTTTCCGCTCTAGTAAATGAATAGCTTAATTAGCTCTTTAATTTGATTTTAAGAGCTGAAAAATATAAGTAATAGTGTATTCATTTTTTTAATTATCCTAAATAATCACACATCGTGACTAGTTCTTAAAGATATAAACCGTACTAAAAGAGCAGCAAAAAATTTTTAAAAAGCAGACTTTACTAAAAAGCTATTTGTGACAATTAAGAGGATTTTTCTTGTTTACATTAGAGGAGAAACAGCACAAAACTAACTGAACACATGCCAGAATAATTAGCAGCTCTTGGCTCATTTAAATTATGTGCACATTGCCATTTTAATGCATTTTTTAAATACCCACTTGCAATCCTATTTTACTCTTAGAAGAAAATTAATAGCTTTCAACTAGGTATGACTAGTAAAACTGAATTTGTTTCCTGTTTTCTAGGAAAACATGTATCTTCCTGGCTTTATAGACCCACTTTTAATAATAATTAAAAACATAAAATAATATTTGTACTCTGGATTTATATAATACTTCTGCATGAAAACTAAAGACATTCTCAAAGAACATGTATGACCCATGGGCATGAACTAAAGGGAGGGAATGCAGGTGGGAGGGGGTGTGCAGGGTGGAAGGGAATAAAGGGGAGAAAATGGGACAATTATAATAGCATAATCAATAAAATATATTTAAAAAATAAGTAAATAAATAAATAAAATTTTAAAAAACTAAAGGCATTCTTTTATGTAAGATAATTACATATTCTTACTCTGTAAGAATATCATGTTTCTTCATGCTCACTATATAATGTGTTAATTCTAAGAATCATCTAATATTAATCAGAAGAAGATTAAAACTGTGATTTTCTTTTTTCAGGAAAATACCCAAGTGGCTCCCTAAAACACAAATTCATGGCCTGAACTTTACATTTTTCTTCTAAATTTAAGGTCCCTGATGATGAGTCACAGTGTAGTGATTAGCTAGAAGGGCAGGTATAAGCATGTTTCCCGTCCTAGGAGATAAAATCAAGGAACAAGAAGAGATCACTACTTCTCACTGTAAAGACAGAAATGCAGAAAATTAGGTCAAAGAACATCAGACCCAGACCAACAAAAGTTTGTTATTAAATGTTATGACATGCAAAACTCAGCTAAGTATCATGATGTGGCTCACTCAGACTTCAGAATATATGGAAAACAATAACATGGCCTGCCCACTGTCATCATGTGCTCATTCTGCCCCAGGCCCCAACAGATGCCATCAGAAACCACAAAAGTCCTTGTGACTTGACTTGAGCTCTCCAGAGGCTGCCGGTCAATTGTAAGATGTGACTGGTCCACAGGTAATTCCTATGTCAAGGTAGAGTTAGAGATTCTCTTAGAATCAGACCTAGTGCTGAGGAAATTCAGAGAAGGGAGTTATGGCTTCGGCATGGAAGAACCGGAGAAGGCAAACACACCTTCAACCTTATGACCAAGGAAAGCCAGAAGAGTGGCTCTAGAGCAACCCTTTCAGGCTCAAGTTTTATTTGTCACACTCAGTCATTGGGCAGGAAGTCAGTCCCAGTTCATTCACGCCAATGCTTTGGTGAGCTATACAAAAATACAATAAGGGTATACCTAACACAGAATTGTATATAAGCAGAAGAGAATGAGGGAAGGGCAGAAACTATGATCAGGTGATCCAAAAAGACAAAAGCAGTAACTCATAACACTTTATTATGGGCCTCTTTAGCTCTAGCTTCAAGTCTTAAACAGGATATTTGAGAAGGTATGAAGGTGTGATCTGGTCAGATAATGTTAGGAAACTGTCACATGAGGAAAAAATCTGCATGTCATATGACATTTCCACACTCTGATGCTGAGAATGAGAATCAAGAAGCAGGGACTTTCAGCCAAAATGGAGGTGTAGGTAGACACACCGTGCCTCCTTGCACAACCAAAAGAAGGACAACAACAATTCAGAAGCAAAATAACAACCAGTACTGACAGAAAATTGAACTGTATGGAAGTCCAACAACCAAGGAGTTAAAGTAGACATATTCATCCAGACCAGAGGAGGGGTGGAGTTGGGCAGCCGGGCAGAGAGGTGTCTCAGCAAAAAAATTGTTGGCTGGTGGACCCCAGGCATACAAGGCAGCAGTGGGCGGACCCAGCGTGGTGGTGGATTTTGGAGGGGCACAGTGCAGAAAACAGCTTGCAGGCCGGGTAGTCCCACATTCACACACAGATAAACCAGGGAAACTGGGGAGTGAGACAGATCACGCAACCCAGGTTCCCGGGTGGGGAAATAAAGACTCAAAACACCAAGTGAAAACACCTGTGGGGGTTGAGGTGCCGGGAGAAACTCCCAGCCTCACAGGAGAGTTCATTGGAGAGACCCACAGGGTCCTAGAATGTACACAAGCCCACCCACATGGGAATCAGCATAGAAGGGCCCACTTTGCTTCTGGGAAGTGGGGGAAGTGCCTGAAATCTGGCAGAGAGCAAAGCAAGTGCCATTGTTCCCTCTCGGACCCCTGCCCCACTTACAGTGTCACAACCCAGCTATGTGTGTTGCCCCACCCTGGTGAACACCTAAGGCTCTGCCCCTCACTATGTAGCAGGCACACCCAGACCGAAAAAAAAAAAAAGACCCAAATGAAAGAACAGATCAAACTCCAGAAGAAATACAACTCAACAGTGAAGAGATAGCCAACCTATTAGATGCACAGTTCAAAGCACTGGTAATCAGGATGCCCACAGAATTGGTTGAATTTGATCCCAAATTAGATGAAAAAATGAAGGCTATGCTAAGTGAAATTAAAAAAATGTACAGGGAACAAAGAGTGATGGAAAGAGAACTGGGTCTCAAATCAATGGAGTGGACCAGAAGGAAGAAAAAAACATACAATCAGAAAAGAATGAAGAAATAAGAATTAAAAAAATAAGGGGAGGCTTAGAAACCTCCAGGACGTCTTGAAATGTTCCAACATCCGAATTATAGGGGTACCAGAAGGAGAAGAGAAAGAGGAATAAGTGGAAAACTTACTTGAACAAATAATAAAGGAGAACTTCCCCAATCCAGCAAAGGAAATAGACTTACAGGAAGTCCAGGAAGCTCAGAGAGTCCCAAAGAAGTTGGACCCAAGGACAAAGACACCAAGGCACATCATAATTATCTTACCCAAGATTAAAGATAAAGAGAGAATCCTAGAAACAGCAAGAGATAAGGAGACAGTAACCTACAAAGGAGTTCCCATCAGGCTGTCAGCTGATTTCTCAAAAGAGACCTGACAGGCAAGAAGGGACTGGAAAGAAGTATTCCAAGTCATGAAAGGCAAGGACCTCCATCCAAGATTGCTCTATCCAGCAAAGCTTTCATTTAGAATAGAAGGGCAGATAAAGTGCTTCTCAGATAAGGTCAAGTCAAAGGAGTTCATCATCGCCAAAGCCCTTATTATATGAAATGTTAAAGGGACTTACCTAAGAAAAAGAAGATAAAAGACGTGCACAGTAAAATGGCAGCAAACTCACAGTTATTAACAACCACACCTAAACAAAAGCAAAAACAAACTAAACAACTAGAACAGGAACAGAACCACAGAAATGGAGATCACATGGAGGGTTAGCAACAGGTGAGTGAGAGGAGGAGAGAGGGGGGAAGGTACAGAGAATAAGTAGCATAGATGGTAGATAGAAAATAGATAGGGGGAGGGTAAGAATAGTATGGGAAATGTGGAAGCTGAAGAACTTATAAGTATGACACATGGCCATGAACTAAAGGGTGGGAGAGGGTGTGTAGGGTGGAGGGGAGTAAAGGGGAGAAATGGGGCAACTGTAATAGCATAATCAATAAAATTTATTTAAAAAAAAAAACAAGAAGCATATGAGTTGAGACCAAGTAAGTTATATAAGTCTCCAAGAGGAGACTATAGTATTAGCCCAACAAGACCAAGGGTGTCCGCTTATATTCACTTCCCTATTTGCTTTGAAAGGAAGAAAACTAATTATAATAGTGCTGTCTTAATTTTTGGAGGCTTGTTCCCTTTATTTGATGATATACAATGAAGCTGCAATTGTGGAGACCAAATACATCACCAAGGTCCTTGGAATTATGCACTCATCATTTTTAAGATATGCATGTCACAATAATAGTCATATGATTTTATCACATTTTTGACAACAAAATAACATGTATAAAATATTTTCTTTAAAACTAATAATTTTGCAATAGCATAAAGATCTGATTCTATATTTTAAAATAACTCTTCTTGCACATGTAGCAACTAGTTTGTGAGCTGATTTAATTTGACATGTGAAAATTAATCAACATTCTATCTTTGATCCATGCATGTAATTTCATTGATTTCAGTGGAATCTATCTTCAAGGGCCAAGGATAGAATTACTCCATAATTATCTTTACCAATTCAGTTGCTATATTTATTACAAAAGCCACTTCACTTTCCATATTGACTTTTGAAACTCAAAGTACATACATTATATTCTATTGGATTTGCTCCTTCCATAGGCAAAGTATGAAATCCATCATGAAATTTGTAATACAAAATTGCTAAAACAAGGATTTATCTGAATTGATGACAGTGAACACTCAATATTTCAGAAGGTGATGCAAGTTTACATTTTCTTCTTTAGTATATAACCTGGGGTGCAGTGAAAGAACCTCTACGTTTTTCTAATTACCATTCAGCAATAATACTTATGTTTTGATAACCCTTATGTTTTGTCCCATCCTTCAGGATTCTGGTTTTAAGCTTTTACAAACTTATTTCTAATCTTCCAAAATTCACTCTACTACTTGCCTCAGTTGTACCCTCCAGCCATAGTCTAACAATATAACATGAAACTGCCCACTTCCAAAACTAGGAGAATAGGTAATGAAACAACCAATACTGAGAAAATTAAATCAGTTCACAGAGCTCTTTTCTCATAAGGTATCAGTTAAAATTACCCAAGCCCTTGGCAAAATAAGTTAAGAAAAATGTCATACAAATTTTTTTCATTGTTTTTCTTTAGAAGAGAACTACAAAGTCTGGTATTCTTTTTTTGATGTACACATGAAAAAAGGGGAGGGTGCCACAGCCCAGGGTACCTGAGGAACCAGAAACATTACAGTTTATCTGCAAAAGAGACATCTATTTTGGCACCAATTAACAGTCTTATCAAACTAGCGACATCATGAATGCAAACTTCAGGAGTCAAAAGACTCTGAAATCAGCCCTGGCTGGTGTGGCTCTGTGGATTGAACGTCAGCCTGTGAACTAGAGTCGTTGGTTCAATTCCCAGTGGAGGTCACATGCCTGGGTTGTGGACTGGGTTCCCTGTTGGGGGCGCATGAGAGGCAACCACACATTGATGTTTCTCTCCCTCTCTTTCTCCTACCCTTCCCCTCTGTCTAAGATTAATAAATAAAATCTTTCTTTGAAAAAAAAAGACTCTGAAATCAGCTCATAGCCCCCAATTTTCTTCTATTAAAAGCATGCATTACTTCTACACAAATTAACTCAAAATGGATTGTGGACATAAATGTAAAACATAAAACTATAAACCTTCTAGAAAAAAATTAAGAGAAACACTTTGGGTCTATGGATAACAGAAAAGTTTTAAATTTAATACAATAAAAGAAAGCTTGATCAATTGGCTGTCTTCAAACTGAGAACTTTTGCTTTGTCTTAATTTGAGAACATCAAATTAACACTATGTGAAGAGGATGAAAAGCAAGCTATAGACCGGTAAAAAATGAAAACCACATATCTGACAAAAGGCTAATATCTTAAAAAAACTAAAATTCTCTTAATTTAACAGTAGAAAAATTAGCAATCCATTAGAAAATGTCAAAAGATATGAAGAGAAATTTCAACAAAAAAGGTACACAGGTGGCAAATAAGCACATGAAAATAATGTTCAACATTATTAGCCACCAGGAAAATACTAATTAAAATCAACCACAATGAGACGTCACTACTCACCTATCAGAATGGCTAAAATCAAAACTAGTGGCAACATCAAATGCTGGTGAGGATGCAGAAAATAATCACTATACAATGGGAATATAAAATGGAACAATCATTCTGGAGAACATTTTGGCAGTGTGTCAGGCTGAATGATGGTCCCCAAAAGGTGTCCACCTCCTAATTTTCAGAACCTTTGAAAATGTTACCTTATACAACAAAAGAGACCTTGCAGATGTGATTAAATTAAAATCTTGAGATGGGGAGATCATCCTAGATTACCTAGTGGGTGCAGTGTAATGACAAGTGTTCTTAGAAGGGGAGGGCAGGATGTCAGAGAGAAGATACTACAGAGCTGGGTCTGTATATGGAGAAAGGGGCCCCCATCAGCCTCTCGAGCTGGGGAGGCAAGGAACAGATCCTCCTCTGGAGCATCCAGAAGGAATTGGCCTTGCTGAGCCTGTAAGATTCATTCAAACTTCTTACCTCCAGAAGTATAAGAGAAGAAACTTGTGCTGTTTTAAGACACTAAATTTGCAGCTGCAATAGAAAACTAATACAAGCAGTTGCTTATAAAATTAAACAAACAACTACCACACAGCATCATAATTGCCTCTTGGGTGTTTATTCCAAAAAAAATGACAAACTTATGTTCACACAAAAATCTGTACACAAATAGCCATAACATCCTGATTTGTGATAGTCAAAACCTGAAAACTGTCCAGATGTGCTTCAATTAGTGGGTTAAACAAATGGTGAGTGGTACATCCATAGCACAGAACACCACTCAGCAATACAAAGCAATGAACTATGGATACACAAAACAACTTGGATGAAGCTCAAGAGAGTTATATTGGGTGAAGAAAAGGCCAACCCCAAAAGTTTGCAAACTATATGATTCCATCCATCATTCTGGAAATGACAAAAATATAGAAATGGAGAACAGATTAGGGTCAGAAGGTGCGATGGGAGGAAAGAAGATGTACTTTTAAATAAGGCAACATGAAGGGCCCTTGTGGTAGAATTGTTCAGGATCTTCACTGTAGTGGTAGATATATGAACCTACACGTGTGATAAAACTGTATGTAACCAAACACACACACAAACACAAGTACAAAGAAAACTGGGGGAAATCTGAATAAGAAAGGTAGATTGTATCAATGCCAGTATCTTGGTTGTCACATTGTACAATAGTTTTGCAAGATGCTAGACCACTGGGGAAAAGTGAGTAAATGGTACATGGGATTTCACTGTTATTTCTTGCAACTGCATAAGAATCTACAATTATCTTAATGAAAGTTTAATTTTAAAAGGCACTTATTACTATCAGTATGCTAAAATAATATCTTCCTCATTAATAGGCATTTCCTGTCCCTCATACAACCAAATACTATTACATTTTAATATAACTACCTTTGTATATATTAGAAATATGTAGTTACATATTGGTATGGAATTTTTTAGTCATAGAGAAAAACAATGCAAGTCAGATATGATTCAATACTTTAAATATTTGCTTTTATTTCTGCCACGTACACATTTCTGAATACACTACTCTACTAAACCCTTCATATCTACTACCTCTAGTAGAATGGTGGTTAATACCACAGGCTCTAACAAAAGGTAAACTGGTCAAATCCAAGTTTCATTATTTATGCTTTATGTTTCCTTAAGTTTTCTATGATTCAGGTCCCTCTACAGAGAAATGGATTGATAACTAACACCTAAAAGAGTCATAGTGATAATTAAATGAGTCGATGTATGCATGTAAAGATGACATGGTCTTACACAGAGTACGCACTCAGTAAGTACTACTTAGCATTCTATTACACACCACTATTTGTGCTATTTTATCACCATCAGGGTATAACCATGTTCACACACAGACAGAATCCACAAACCTAAGTGGAGAAACCACAAAGTTGTAGACGTCCCATGATGAGGAAGCATCCGTTCTCGAACGAGACCCTTTACTCCAGTTGAATGACTAATTCCTGGAACTCTTTAACCATTCACTCGTTCATGGACATTTGGATTGCTTCCACCTTTTGGCTCCTATAAATAATACTACTATGCACGTGGGTCTGCAAATAGCTGTTAGAGACCCTGCTTTAATTCTTTTGGATATATACCCAAAAGTGAGATTGCTGAATCATATGGCAGTTCTATTTTTAATTTTTTGAGGAAATGCCATATTGTTTTTCACAGTGGTTGTGTTATGAAAGGGGACCAAGATTGGGATCAGAGCAGGTCTGCCTCCAGCGGGTTTAGAGTCCCTGACCTTTCTTCCCTAGAGATAGCAACTGGACTGCAGTTGTATCCAGCTCCAGGCCTGGAAAAAGCAGCAAAGCCAGGCAGGTGACTCCAGGTCCAGCTGCTATGACTAATGACCCTCTGCCCTGGTGCTGACCAATTAGTGGAGACCATGACCCTGAAAAAGCTGATGACTATTCTATTGAGATCCTCCCCTAAAATCCTGGCCTTTAAAAACCCTCAATAAAGAACAAACTGATAGTGGCCAGAGGCGAGGGGAACAGAGATAACAGGGGAAAGAAATGGAAGGATCAAGTCAAGGAAACATGTACAAAGGACCCATGGACAAGGACAGTAGGGTGGGGATTGTCTTTGGGAGTGGGGGTTTGATGGGTCAGGGGAGAGGAACGGGGAGGGGGTGAATGGGGACAACTGTAACTGAACAACAATGAAAAATTAAAATATTAAAAATTGATATTGAATTAAAAATTAAAACAAAAGATTTTTTCCTGAGAGTTTGGGCCAAAAATGTGGGTGTACCTTATACATGGCAAAATACAGTACAACATAAAAAGAGGGGTTTATGTATTTTCTGTATTATTCTCTATACATTTCAGATTAGCAAATGTTTGTTTGACTAATTTCAAATATCTATGTGTTAAAATAAAATCATACTTGCAAAAAAAAAAAACCCTCAAAACAAAAGAGGTAGCATGCTGCTCTCCCTCCCGGGAACACGCCTGTGCCCTTCCCTTCCCCCTCTTTTCCCCCACAGGTGTGCATCTTTACTTTCCCCTCCTAAACTCTAAGGGTCCCCACAAGACTTGCAGCCAGTGGAGCAGTGGGCAGTGGCAGTTTGTACTGGGCTAACCCTCTGAGCCTGCCTCCAAGACCCCTTTTCTCTGACTTCTCAGTGAGCCAAAGCAGCCCTCCCGGGACTTTCCACCCTGGTGCCCTTCTGTATCTGGCTGCAAATTGCTCTGCCAGTTTGTTCAGCTATCAGTCTCAGTTTCCCCATTCCACCTGCCAAGGAATTTTCCTAGCTTGATTACCTATCCTGCCTCAACTGCACCATTTTACAATCATACCAACAGTGCATAAAGGTTCTAATTTCTCACACTGATACCAGCACTTGTTATTTTCTGGGGGGGCGGGGGGGTGGTTATAGTAGCCATCCTACTGGATGTGAGGTGATATTTCACTGTGATCTTGATTTGTGTTCCTCTTATGATTAGTGATGCAGAGCATCTTTTCATACGTTTGCCAGTTTTTAAATGGCTTATCTGCTTTTTGTTGAGTCATAAAAGTTCTTTATATATTCTGGATATTGAAAGAAGGTAAGTCTGAAGGTAGAAATAAAAAGGGATGAGTGAGTCAATAAATATTCTAATAGGCTAAGTCAGCAGCCTGAACATTGCTCATGTTCACCAAGGTTTGGGGCAGTGTCTTCATGCTTTCTTTGTTGCATCCTACAGCACCGTGTCAGTGCCTCACACCCGGGAACCACCCTGTGTCTTTGTCACTGGCTTGTCTTTCTTCCCTATTGACCAAGCCAGAAACTCCACTCTCTTCCTTATTTCCTGTTTCAAACCAGTTTTCAAGTACTATGCATTTCATCCATGGCAACATAACCCTAAATGGCTGTTCTGCAACTTCTTAACACACCAGTGAATCAAGAGTTTCCAAAGCATAAAACAAAATTTGAGAGAAGTAGAAGTCTGATATTTTATAAAATTTATTTTTTGTTAATGTTTATTTTATAATCCAGTACTGTTTTTATTTTAAACAGCATATGAGGGCTGGGGAGACGCCATTAGCTTGTCAGTGCCGAAGGTCTCTAAAATTCTTAATCAAATGCTAATTTTACCCTGAAGTATCTTCCATGCCTCACTATTCTCCTACCGCCAATGACCACTGCCCCAGTTCGGGCCCTGGATTACTGCCTACACGACCTTCTTGTAGCTGGAGCCCCTGCCTCAAGCCTCCCTTTAAAATCAGAACTCTGCTGCCCAGATTATCTTTCTGAAGAACAGATATGTTCACACCCTTTCCCTGCCGGAGAGACGCCTGACTTCCCACCCTCTCTGGCCAAACCCAGGTTTCATAATATAAATTTCAAGGCTCTCTGTGATCTGCACCCAAAGTACCCTTTGAGGCTTGTCCTCTACTTTGTCCTTCCACACACTTTGCCAGGCTAGACAACCTGCACTTCCCCCACACAGGGCATGCACCTCAAGAGCCCCCTTCAGTCACTGTTCTCTTGGGCTGGAATTGCCCCCCCGCAACATTTTCTACCCAAATAATGGTCCTGGTCATTGTTTAAATCAACAGAAAGTTTGTGAATTCAATGACTGTGGTGCTCAGCAGCCGTAACAGCCATTAACTGTGACCCTAACCAGGCCATGACACTCGAAAACATAAGAGCAAAGGGTTGCCGGTTGTTTCCCAAAATCTGCATCTTAGCTTCATGATATGCAGACCTTGATTACTCCACATCTGCTTCCCAGAACAACCCCAGCTCAGTTGCTGCTAATGCTCAAAAGGGAATGGAGCAATACCGATAGCTTTGCCGCTCACAGCTGGCCCTTTCCTTTGTGACTCCTTGTTTTGGCTTTCTGAGTCATGGTCAGAATTTGGGCACTTCTTCCACAACTTCGGGCAAGTCACTGGACTTTCTAATACCATCCCAAAAAAATTCCTGATGCCGTATATGGACAATTGTAAGTTTAAGATCTATCCTCAGCATTCAGCTGCCAGGTTTCTGGTTTCTACCTTAGCTTCAGCCATTAACAATGAGAATGACACAGTGTGAATGTGCCACACCCAGTAAAATATCTCAGAGTGCACTAAGGTGGCATTAGAACCCACCTTGTGTGCTCGTCGAATTGGTTCCCTTACACTCTAAGGTTGAATACTCCTACTACATGAAGCAGATTTATGGTCATCATGGTTA
Organism: Phyllostomus hastatus; assembly: GCF_019186645.2. NCBI lineage: Eukaryota > Metazoa > Chordata > Mammalia > Chiroptera > Phyllostomidae > Phyllostomus > Phyllostomus hastatus. Next base: position 11,169,756 of record NW_025334006.1, on the reverse strand, counting down.
AGTCACTACCATGTGCAGATCCTTCTCTGTCAGGTTCCTGGACCCAACTGTAACGTGTGTGTGTGTTGGCGTGGGGGGGGGGGGGTCTTCCCCACACCAACAAGCAATTATCAGGCCACCAGGTGAGTGTCCTATAACTCAATTCAATTCTGACACCATCTACCCAGAGATAGCATCAGATTCCACAGGCTGAGTGTTCCGTTTCACAAGATGCTTCCCCCTCTCTCCCATTTCAGACGCCAGTTGCCATCAGGTTGTCATCTTTGCTTCTGACCAAAGGGCTGCAGATTGGAGGTTCCCACGACACCCTCCTTGTGCTTTAGACTCCAGATGAAATTCCAGGTTGTTACTACACTTCTGGCCAGTCGGCCACAAATCAGAGGTTCCCATGATCTCCTTCTTCAGTTCAACGGTTTTGCTCGAGCAGCTCACAGAACTCAGGAAACCCATTTACTCACTAAGTTGTCAATTTATTATAAAAGGATCCAACTCAGAAACAGCTCACACTGTCAGCAACTCTGTGACATCCACAGAGAAAAGAAAGACTAGACCAAAAAAAAATTCAGTCAGCAAGCTTATCCCCATTCAATTAAAAGTTTAATTTCCAAACCACCATTTTGGATAATGGTCTAAACAGCAGCCTGGTAAGATACAGAGCTCTGTTCAGCCTCTAACAACATGTGCTTTTGGTCACAGTATCACGCTCTCCAAAAACCAAGAAGGAATCAACTGCTTACCTGACTCTTGGTCTCTCAGGGTCACTCAGACCCCATAAAACAACTGGACCCCAGCCTCTCTAACATGTAGATGTGCAGTGAGAAGGACTGAACATATGGTATAGCTGTGGCTTAATTTTTCAAAGAATCCAATGGAACCTGGTGACAAAGTAAATATGACAGTCTCCAGAGCCAGTGACCATGTCAAAAAAAAAAAGACCTGTGCTAACATTTAGCCATTACATTTCTCACCATTGACTATTTCTCCTGTCCATGCCAAGTCATTCATTATCAGCTACAGCTTCGCTCAAGTACTCTCATTTTGCAGTTTGCTGCAGAGATGCTTTTGAAATGACATCAAGTTTTATATATTCTCACAATCAGATGAAACTGCCAGGTGGGAGAAGCAGTTCTCTGTATAAAGAAAAGCCTTCCTTATAATGTACTTTTGCTGGCATTCTTTGAGGGGGAGAGATAGCTTAAAAGACTTGTACATTCAATCAGAGCCTTCAGAGGGATGTGAGAGGAGATGCCACAACTCTGCTGTGTATTGCATCGCAAGAGTGACACCTGTTGGCTGCAAATGTACTGTATCTTTGGCTCGTCTCCCCTTTCTTGTTAGCTGCCGAGCAGCCTCTTCTAAACAAAATCTCTTTCTTAACTGGCCTGAACCATTTAAGTTGTGTTACGTCCTTCATTCCTAAAAGATTGCAAACTCAAGTTCATGGTGGTTTCTCGTGTAAGCCTTCAACTCTCTTATGAAACAAGACTTTATGTCATTTTTAATATATTTTATTGATTATGCTATTACAGTTGTCCCATTCCCCCGCTTCACTCCCCTCCCCTTTGCACACCCCCTCCCACCCACATTCCCCCCTTTAGTTCACGTCCATGTGTCGTAAGTTCTTTAGCTTCTACATTTCCCATGCTATTCTTGCCCTCCCCCTGTCTATTTTCTCCATACCATCTATGCTTATTCTCTGTACCTTCCCCCCCACCGCCGCCTCCTCCTCCCACTCCCCTGTAGCTATCACTCCATGTGATCTCCATTTCTGTGGTTCTGTTCCTGATCTAGTTGTTTGCTTAGTTTGCTTTTGTTCTAGGTGTGGTTGTTAATAACTGTGAGTTTGCTGTCTTTTTACTGTTCATACTTTTTAATCTTCTTTTTCTTAGATAAGTCCCTTTAACACTTCAAATAATAAGGGCTTGGTGATGATAAACCCCCTTAACTTGACCTTATCTGAGAAGCACTTTATCTGCCCTTCCATCCTAAATGAAAGCTTTGCTGGATAGAACAATCTTGGATGGAGGTCCTTGCCTTTCATGACTTGGAATACTTCTTTACAACCCCTTCTTGCCTGTAAGGTCTCTTTTTGAGAAATCAGCTGACAGCCTGATAGGAACTCCTTTGTAGGTTACTGTCTCCTTATCTCTTGCTGCTTCTAGAATTCTCTCCTTCATTTTAATCTTGGCTAATGTAATTATGATGTGCCTTAGTGTGTTCGTCCTTGGGCCCAACTTCTGTGGGACTCTGAGCTTCCTGGACTTCCTGGAAGTCTATTCCCTTTGCCAGAATGGGGAAGTTCTCCTTTATTATTTGTTCAAATAACTTTTCCACTTGTTGCTCTTCCTCTTCCCCTTCTGGTACCCCTATAATTTGGATATTGGAACATTTCAAGATGTCCTGGAGGTTCCTAAGCCTCTCCTCATTGTTTTGAATTCTTATTTCTTCGTTCTTTTCTGATTGTATGTTTTTTTCTTCCTTCTGGTCCACTCCATTGATTTGAGACCCAGTTTTCTTTCCATCACTCTTCATTCCCTGTGCATTTTTCTTCATTTCACTTAGTGTAGCCTTCAGTTTTTTCATCTAATTTGGGATCAAAACCAACCAATTCTGTTAGCATCCTGATCACCAGTGCTTTGAACTGTGCATCTGATAGGTTGGCTATCTCTTAGTCGCTTAAAAGTATTGACTCTGGCGCTTCGATCTGTTCTTTCATTTGAGCCATTTTGGCGGCGGGGGGTCTGGTCATGCCAGTTATGTATGAGGGGCAGAGCCTTAGGTGTTCACCAGGGGGAGGCAACCCAGTAGCTGGGTTGTGACACTGTCTGTGGGGGGTGAGGAGGGTCAGAGAAATAACAAAGGTGCTTGCTCCACTCTCTGTCAGATTTTAGTCCCCTCTGCTACTTCCCACAAGCAAATTGGGCCCTTCTGGTGCTGGTTCCTGGGTGGGTGGACTTGTGTACATTCTAGGACCCTGTGGGTCTCTCCAATGAACTCTCCTGTGAAGCTGGGAGTCTCTCCCGGCACCTCAACCTTCACAAGTGTTTTCAATCAGTGCTTTTAGGCTTTATTTCCCAGCACTGTGATCCTGGGTTGTGTGGTCTGTCTTACTGCCCATTTTCACCTGGTTTATCTGTGCACAAATGTGTGACTGCGGACAGCCAGCTGCCTTGTGAGCCTCGCTGGGTCTGCTTGTTGCCTCCCCGCACCCATGCCCTGGGTCTGCCACCGGGGTTTGCTATGCTGCCTATGCCCTGCACACCAGGGCCTGCCAGCCACTGCTCTTTCCTGCTGCATCCCCTCTCCACCGGCTGCCAACTCCACTCCTCTTACCAGTCTGGATGAATGGATGTCAGGACTTCCGTACAATTCAATTTTCTGTCTATTCTGGTTGTTTTTTTGTTTCTAAATTTTTGTTGTCCTTAATTTTGGTTGTGCAAGAAGGCACCGTGTGTCCACCTATGCCTCCATCTTGGCTGGAACCCCCAAGACTTTATGCCATTTTATTTCTTTGCTAAAACAAAATCAGACATCCATGTATATAGCACAGCCCCATGAATCCAAGCACAAGCCATATAAATAAGAACTGTTATTTGACTAATACAATTTTGAAATGTTAATTGTGAGAAAGATAACAAATATTTATTGACACATTTCATGTCCTCCATACAAGTGCTTCCTGCCATTCACCCCGCTAACTGGTCTCTCCTCCTTGACTCTCGTTGTTAGACCTCCTTTCTTGACCTCCACTGTGTTCTCTTCTCCATGACCCTACACTTTTTTCTTTTCTTGTGCCCTGTAAGGAGCTTCCCTATGCACTCCTCAGAGGTCTTCTGACCCTCAGTATCCAAGTGACTGTCTCTAAGCACATGGTTTAATATGCCATGGAACAAGAACACCCTGACTTTTCCTCGCCTGTATCTCCTGAGGTACAATGACTTAGAATAAGAGGGATTACCTTCAAAGTCCCTTCTTTAATGCTATAATTTTACACCCTAGCATTAGCTATAGTTCTAATGCTATCAAAACTGAGCTATTGTCCTCCCTTCTGAATCTCACTCCTTCCCAGCTCCCTCATTTCCATCAAATGCGGCACTATCCTCCCAGCCCCTTAATTACAACTGGATGTGACGCCGTGGCTGGCTCCTCTCTCAACTCCCCCACAACATTCCCTGTCCATTTCCTCAGCATGAGTTCTGATCCCCGATCCCAGAGCCTCTCCCCTGGACAAAGACAGCAGAAGGGTCATCCTCTTCCATGACACCAATTATCATCAATGTACTGATGAACTCCACTTCCCCTTCTCCAGCCTAGACCTCTCCCCTAAACGTCAAACTCACATAATCCACATGACCCATAATTAGTCATCTTCAATTGCATATCCGCAGTTACCTACAATTCTACATAGCAAAATGCAAATTTCTATTTTTCCCTTCTCCTCTACCTCCCTCTCCTCTGTTCCTTATCTCCATAAATAGACCATTGGCTTCATTATCCAAGCCAAAAACCTAGGAGTTGTCCACAAGTCCTGCCTGACCTTCAGACATCATACCCAATCAACCACAGAAGCTTAATTAAGTTGCCTACTGATTCCAGTTCCTGGCTACTGTTTATTTCATTCATGACTCACTAACTCAGTTGTAGGAGAAACCACTATCTGACCACCTCTACATAACATGGGATTGTCATAGGAAAACAACTGTCCTATATGTTTTCTTTTTTTAAAAGCATATTTTTAAAATATTTTATATTTTTCTAGCAACTTAATATATTAATTGCTTAGCAAACAAAACAAAAATATAGAGGGAAAAATTGGTACAACTGTAACAGCATAAACAATAAAATGTAATTTTAAACTTAATTAATTAATTAATTAATTAAAATATATGAAAGAATTCAACATCAAAGTTATGCAAATAAGTCATCATCTTGGGGACCTTGCCAATGAGAAAATTGCCAATAATTCAAGCCATGACTTTATCCTGTTGAAGGCATTGTGGTTTCCAAGTTGAGCAAGTGCTAAAACAAGTTCATATGATGTCATGAACCTGAGTTTCAACAAAATGTTGTATATTTCAAAATTATCTTAGCAACATCTAGCCATATGATCTTAACATGACAGTAACTGCTATGATTTTTTTCTTTTCTTTCTTTCCTTTTTTTTTTTTGGCAAGAAACTATATTTTCTAAGCCCCTAGCATCTAAGGAAGGGAAAAGGCTATGCAATTAGTTCTTGCCCATGGAATATAAGTTGATAGTTACATATGCAATTTAGTACTTATGAAGCAGATGTCCATTCCCAAGCCTCTTTCCTTACCCACCAGCTGAATGGAATGGACCCTTAGGTCTTAGAGGTTGATTAGCCCATGAGATAGAAGCAGCCAGGTTTCTGAACAAGCATTTGGAAGACTGTCTTCTAGGAATATTCACATTGGACTGTGACACAGTATGAAACAAACCTTTATTATGGTCCAGCCCCTGGGAACTCTGGGCTGATCTGTTCCAGTATCTAAAGCACTCTCTGAGACTGCCTAGTTCAGGCCAGTGCCATTTCTCCTCACAACTGCTCTCTGTGTCTTTAGTCTTGTCTGAATCCCTTCTAGATTGTGAGCTCCATGAGGCAGAGGCTATCTCTGCGTGTTCACAGCATATCCCACGCCACAGCAGAGTGCCTAGTATGCAATACAGATGTCTAGGATCCTTTCTTCCCAATTACTCCCTGGCTCATACTCTCTGCTCTTATTTTTCATTATCTAATGCCCCTCTCCCTGTCTCTTACCCCACTGTGCACGTGCACACACACACACACACACATTCACCAACAGCTGACTTGGGCCCTCCTTCCAGTCCCCATGCTGAGGAGACCCCTCCTGTTTCTTCCTGTCAAGGTGCTCCTGTCTTCAAGTTGCTTTATAGCTCAGCTTATGTGAATTTTTCTCTGACTTATCTGAGACTGATAATCCTAACATTTAATTATCCAACTGTTCTCTTTATCCTCACCTGAGGACATGCTTATTGATTTGGAGAGAGGGGAAGGGAGTGAGAGAGAGAGGGAGAGAGAAATATTGATGTGAGAAGGAAGCATCAATTGGTTGCCTTTCATATGTGCCCTAACTGGGGACTGACCCTACAAGCCAGGCACGTGTCCTGACGGGAATCGAACTGGCAAACTTGCAGTTTACTGGATGATGCTCCAACTAACAGAACCACACCTGCCAGGGCTAGGTATCCCACTGTTTTATGCACCTTGTCCAATACCTCTGCTTGCATTTGTGATAAATCATTTGTGTCAGCATGTATTCTTTCTTGTCTCTTGTGCTAAATTACACTCCCTGGGGGAAGAAATGAGGTTTGCTCTTATATAGAGCTCCTCAGTGAATGCTCAATAAGCACCACCCACTGAACCCAATAACTTGCTTTGTGTAATACTATACTCAGTATCTTCAAAGATATCTCTGGGTCCAAACTTTTTTTTCTCATATACTTCAATGTTAAGGTTTCAGTGGAAATTATAAATAAATCTGAAGTGAAACACAGCATTTACAAAGAAAAGACTCTTTCTACTACCTCCTCTGGGACTATGTTGTTTTTCACGAAGGGGAACTAGATTGTTAAGGTATGAAATAAGCAATTAGGCTCAATGTATAATTATCATTAATAACAATTAATAGTAATAATAATAATTTTGTATCTAGTAAGCCAGTGTCTGGCACATAGTAAATGCTCTGTAAACACCTCATTCAATTCTAACAACCCTATAAAGAGGTCTTCTTGCAGTGTTTGAATTTCATTAGCTTCTTTCTGAGCTTCCTTTCTTGAGTAGGTTCATAACTGAGGAAGGGGCTATACTTGAGATATCTGAAAGGCTCACTGCTGAGGGCTTCCAAAAGACCAGGGATTCAGTGAGGATGCCAGAATATAACTGAGGCAGAAGTGTCAGGGGTGATCAGCCTCAGAGAAGACTCTCCTAATTTCATAGGGTGGCTGCTGGGAAGTCACAGAAAATCCTGGAGGTGCAACACCTATTCCTGATACAGACACTGCGATCACCACAGTAGCCCAGTCAGTCTGTGTGCTCACCCATCACACCGTCCACACATGGATCTCCAACACTGGGTCTGCCAACTGTCGCGGGTCATCTTAAGCACATGGAAGCTGTGTCTCCATTACTCCTGGGATGCTGACACACAGATCAGCCCAGGGCCAAACTGTCTTCAAACCATTCACTCGAGCACTCCTCAAAGAGACATAACCTAGCTCTCAAGTCAATGTGTGAAAGCTTTCGGGCATGCCTCACCATGCTTTGGAAAAATTATTTTTCATTTAAGTGCTGTACATTATCACTTTAGGTGCAGGCATCATATATATTGTGCTGCACAAAAATAATTGATTACTCATGAGTGACAGAGTAATTGGCACTACCCTGGTTATTCAGCTATTTTTATGCATTATAATTACCAGCTTCAGTACACTAGACAGAATTTAATGTTCTCAAAAATTAATAGTATTGAAAGACTTGATATAAAAGAATGTAATGTACTTAAATTAAAACCTTGTTGCACCCTGTTAGAGTCCCACACTGTTGGCTATGTATCAATGTTTTGTTTTAATCATTTCAATCCCCTTGATCAAGTTTCAGAGCCTATAGCTCATGTCAGTTCAGTACAACTGAATTCTAGTAAGTTTACAATCTGAATTGGAGTTTGCAATAGTAATAGTATATGCTTCATGCTGTATTGAAGACCTGGACTCTTTTGCCTATTGACCTGCATTACAGCTGTAATTTGCTTGAGAGCAAAAAAGGAAGGGCAGGAGTAGGGGGTGTTAGTCATTTACATTTGATCCTGATAACTTCCTGGTGAGTTAAGACTACATGAAATATATTAAATAAGCAGAATAATATACATAAATGATGCTCATGAACTCACTAGAAGAAATTCTGTCCTCTGCACTGTGATCTAGCTGTGATGCAGGAGAGAGGCTCCCAGGAAAAAAAAGATGTGGTTTTGAAGCCAAATCTGGCTCTTAATGGCATCCTACCCAGGACGATCATAGCAAGATAGGAGATCTTTTGTTGAGCTTTTGATTGTACAAAAGGCCCCTTCCCCCTTTAAGAATGACTTAATCCCAGTCTCTCAAAATGCTTATTAATTCATGAAACCTGGTTATTCTCTTCATCACTGTGAATAATTCCTATATTTGGTCTCTTTCCTCTCTTATTCTGTCTACCTTTATACAAATGGGAAGTTTTACATGTCTGTGACCAAGTGCCATCGTCTGGGTGGGTCTCCTCTGCTTTGTCCCAGTTCCCCAGTCCCTACACTCACGCCCTCATGTGAACTGCCAGGCCACACTAACCCTCTGGGTGCGACTTTCCTGACTGTTCCGCTCTCATTTCCCTCATCCCTCATCCCTCCCAACCCCACTTATCTTTTCTCTCTTTTTCAGCAGTCAGCCAGTGGACAGAACTGCAGTGTACTTACATACTCAAGTGCTTAAATAATACTTTCAGTTGCCTATTCCTAAAGCAAGAACCAGATTTGTGGACCCTTTTTAATCTTATTATTTTCTTTAAAATAATAATTAAAGTTAGATTTTACTTCTATGGCTCATGAATTGCTTTTATCTTTCTGGAACTTAGCAAAAGTTCTTTAATAGAAAATTACTTCCCTTCCCCAGTGTATAGCTTAACAGATAAGAATCAAAAAATCATATAACATTTAATATTATTAATGTTAAGAAAATTAAAGTTAGAAAATATGGGTCTTGAACCAATCATAAATTTGGAGCCACAGTTCCAATATTTCTTCATAATCAAATGAATAGATTAACATAATTTCAACTAACTGACTATGCTGCTCTAATATATATCTGTTTTACCTCATACTTTACATAGAATATCAAAGTGGAACATAGACCTAAAATTATAGTTCTTGCTATAACTAATAAGACCTAAAACTACAAAACTCTTAAAAGAAAACATAGGAGTAAATCTTTATAAACTTGAAATAGGCAATGTTTTCTTAGATGTGACACAGAAAATACAAACGACAAAAGAAAAATAGATAAATTGGACATCATCAATATTAAAAATTTTATGCTTTAAATGACACCACCAAGAAAGTGAAAAGAGCCCTGGATGGGTGGCTCAGTTGGTTGGAGCATCGTCCCATACACTAAAAGGTTGCAGGTTCAATTCCTAGTCAGGGCAGGGAATTGATCTGCAGGTTTGATCCCCTAGTCAGGGAGACAACTAATCAAAGTTTCTCTCTCACATCCATATCTACTGATGTTTCTCTCTCTCTCTCCCTCCCTAACTCTCTAAAAGCAATAAACATATCCTTGGGTGAGGATTTAAAAAAGAATTTTTTTAAAACAAAGAAAGTGAAAAGACAACCCACAGAATTAGAGAAATATTTACAACTGTTAGGGGCCAAAGTAAAGAGCTCTTATAAAAACCCAATTAAAAATAGGCAAAAGTCCCCTAGAGCAAAAGACATAAAGGAAAGAATAAACAAATGGGACCTCATCAATATAAAAAGCTTCTGCATGGCTAAAGAAAACAACATTAAAATGAAAAGAGAACCAACCATATGGAAAAACATATTTGCAAATGATACCTTGGACAAGGGTTTAATCTCCAAAATATATAAAGAACTCACAGGATTCCACTCCAAGAAGATAAACAACCCAATTTAAAAAATCAGCAAAGGGCCCTGGCTCAGTGGACTGAATGCCAGCATGTGAACCAAAGGGTTGCCAGTTCGATTTCCAATCAAGGGCACATGCCTGGGTTGCAAGCCAGGTCCCCAACAAGGGGCACATGAGAGGTAATCGCACATTGATGTTTCTCTCCCTCTCTTTCTCCATCTCTCCCCCTCTCTAAAATAAAAAATTATATCTTTAAAGAAAAAATCAGCATATAGAGGACACACAGAAATATGAAACGATGCTCAGCACCACTAGCCATCAGAGAGATGCAAATTAAAATCACAATGAGATACCACTCCACACTAGTCAGAATGGCCTTTATAAACAAATGAATAAGCATAAGTGTTGGAGAGGAAGTAGAGAAAAGGGAACCCTCATGCACTGTTGGCGGGAATGCAGACCGGTGCAGCCACTATGGAAAACAGTATGGAATTTTCTCAGAAAACTAAAAATGGAACTGCCTTTTTTAAAATTTATTTCTTTTTAGAGAGGGAAGGGAGGGAGAACGAGAGAGAGAGAGAAACATCAATGTGCGGTTGCTGAGGGCCATGGCCTGCAACCCAGGCATGTGCCCTGACTGGGAATCGAACCTGCAATGCCTGGTTTGCAGCCCGCGCTCAATCCACTGAGCTACGCCAGCCAGGGCAAACTAAAAATGGAACTGCCTTTTGACCCAGAAATTCCATTGCTAGGATTATACCCTAAGAATCCTGAAACACCAATTCCAAAGAACTTATGCATTCCAATATTCATAGCAGCACAATTTATAATAGCCAAGTGCTGGAAGCAACCTAAGTGCCCATAAGTAAATGAGTGGACAAAAAACTGTGGTACACTTACACAATAGAATACTACACAGCATAAAGAAAGAACTCCTACCCTTTGAGACAGCATGGATGGAACAGGAAAACATTATGCTAAGTGAAATAAGCCAGGCAGTGAAAGACAAATACCATACAATCTCACCTATAAGTGGAACCTAATCAGCAAAAACAAGCAAGCAAAATAGAACCAGAGACATTGAAATAAAGAACAAATTGACAGTAACCAGAGGGGAGGGGGAAGGTGGATAATGGGGGAAAATAGGAGAAGGGCCATCTAGGAACATGTATAAAGGATATATGGACAAAGCCAAAGGGGGTAGGTTTGAGAGTCAGAGGTGGGGATGGGAGGGGGGTGGCAGGGGCATGGGGCAGGTGAAAACAGAGACAACTGTACTTGAACAATAATTAAAAAATAGGCAAAGGAATTGAATAGCTATTTTGCCAGTGATGATATACACATGATCAATCAGCACATGAAAAGATGCTCAACATCATCAGTCAAGAAAATGCAAATCAAAACCATTATGCACCCTGACTGGTGCGGCTCAGTGGGTTGGGCTTCCTCCTGCAAACTGAAAGGTCACTGGTTTGATTCCCAGTCAGGGGACATACCTGAGTTGCCCCACCCTTCTCCCACCCTCCTCCTCTCTCTAAAAATAAACAAACAAATAAATAAATCTTTAAAAAAACATTATGAGATACCACTTTATACCTACTAGGATTGCTACAATCAAAAAGATAGACAATAACAAATGCTAGCAAGATATGGAAAATTGGAACCCTCAACATTGCTGCTAAGAATGATAAACAGTACATCCACTTTGGAAAATAGTTTGGCAGTTCCTCAAAGTTAACCATAGAGTTAACATATGACCTAGCAATTCCACTCCTTTTGGGGGGTATATAACCAAAAAATTTGAAAACATACATCCACACAAAATCTTGTACCCAAATAAATGTTCACAGATGTGTTATTTACAATAACCAAAAAGCAGAGACAACCCACATGTCCATTGACTGATGAAAGAATACACAAAATGTGGTATATTCATACAATAGAATATGATTTAGCCATAAAAAGCAACCAATTTATACTACAGCATGAATGAACCTTGAAAACACTATGCTAAGTGAGAGGCCACATATTGTATGATTCCATTCATATGAAATGTAGAGAACAGGCAAATCCATAAAGACAGTAGATAAGTGATCGCGCGGGTCCTGGGCAGCTGGGAATGGAGAACAACTGCTAATGAGTGTGGGATTTCTGTCTGGAGTGATTCGAATACTCTGAAATTAAATAGTGGTGATTGTTGTAGAACTCCGTGAATGAATACACTAAAAACCACTGAATTGTATACTTTAAAAGAGTGAACATTATAATATGTAAATTATATCTCAATACACTGTATTTCTTTAAAAGTGCTTATTAATAGGAAATGCCTGTGCTTTGATCAGAGGAGTTTCCGGAGACACAGGCTGCGGGTGTCTGAGGCCTGCGGGGGGGCAGCGTCCCATTCCAGAACTCCAGGTGCTTCACCTTTCTTCACGTAATCAGCTCAGAAAATCAGCCATGTTACTGTAGGTAAATTACCTTCGCCTGACCTCAGTTGTCCTTTTTAAGGTATTGACCCAAGGTAGCTAGAGCCTAGATAGGAAGAGTGCCAACTGGAGTTGGTGCTGTTACTGTTTGAATCCCAGCTCTACCAGATGGGGGGCTTCAGTCATGTTACTTAATCTTGCCAGGGCTCATTTATCCACACTGTGAAGTGGGGGTAATTACACCCAACTCACAGACTGTAAAGAATGAAACAATGTACAGAGCATGTATTCTGGTCCTTGACAGGGAGTAAGCATTCTGTCATTGTAGCTGTTATTAGCTCAAAGGCCTCTTCTGGTTCTAAAATTCTCTGAGATATCTATTAGAATTCCAATTTAAGTAGCATATATAAGAAAAATAGTAATAAACACAAAGTTACAGCTTAAGTTGACTTGACATAGCGGTTAAAATAAGAAGTTGAAGTCCTCTTGTCATTCTGCACAAGCGCTTCTGCAGCAACGGTATGCACTCAGATGCTATTTTTCATCGTCTGCCAGTTGTCTGAGTTCTCAAATAAAATAGATGTCCAGCAAGGTTTGGTGTGAGAGTTAGGTTGTTCCTGAATGCACAAATACTGGCTTTCCATCATCTGACTAGGTTCTGAGCTTTCTTACCATACTTAAGATTGCTCTGGCAGGTCACGAGACTGATGGACGTGCAAGTGTGAGGCTACAGTAAGCCACAGTGACACACACTGTTTTCTCTGATCCCTTAAGTTCTGAGTCAGAGAGAAGACACTTGGATGATGGCTTGGAGGGGTTTCCTGCTACTTTTGATGGCTGTGTGCTTAAGATGCTATTTCTTAGGTCGCCAAACAAACATTCCTGGCATCATTTGCAAAACGACAAAATTACAGGGATGTCCCCCCCAACTGCTTTGATAGACTGACTTCTGCCTCTCAAGATGTCTTCCCTTTGACTCAAGCAGTAATTTACCTAAAAGTAAATTACCAACCATTAGTACCCCCAATGAGCTAGCTCAGCAGTCTAAACTGAGAAGGAAGAAAAGGGGAAAATCATATAACACACCACCAGTGCAGCCACTGCTTTTTCCCAGGAAATCAAGAAGCAGAAATAACACTAAAGGAGTGTCAGTAATAATAACAACAACAAATGCCTGCAAGAAAAATACCTTAGACCTAGTTGCAAGATAATGTGGTCTCATTTCATTTTTAAATGAATACATGCTACATGAAGAAAGAGCAGCCTGTGATTAGATCTGGAGCCATTCAAATCCCTCTAAGACTGTGAATGTACCAGATAAAAAAACATTCTGGTGTTCATAGGTCAACCCATCTGCAGTAAATTTGCCAACCTGGGCAGAGGGAGAGCAGATATAAACTTCAGATAATTCCTCTAAAACTTATGAGGGCTTCTACAACAAGCTTGTCCTTCATCTTCAAAGGCACCCATGAAAAATAACAATCCACGGAGACAAACAGGTGACACATCACTTTAAATGAATGAAAATACTACTATTCAACAAATTGTTCTGTAGAACCAGCAACTGGTGTATTATGCAGGCATCACCAAAGCACCTGACATGCACAAGGACGTGGAGAAGAACACTACTCGGTCTTGGTCTTGTTTTGCCATCAGCATGACTCCACAATCAGTGCACCCTACCATGATTTAACATTTTGTCAAACTGGAGCATTGTGCGTGGGTCCACATGCTTTGTGACATAGACACTTAATAGATAAATTGATCAGGAAAAGGAAACCAAAACAAATTCTGAAAATTTGGGGCATATTGAAATTAAAATATTCAAATAGATGACCTCATTATAAAGCCTATACATTTGCATACTTTCTTGAAAAGAAATGAACACTAGAGTCCGATGAGCTGGGTTTGACCTTTTGTTCTGCTAAGCTGTATGACCCTAGGCAGTTTCATTTCTATGTGCCTCACTCTTCTCATTGGTAAAATGGGTATAGAAATGGTATACATCCCCTTATATATACCATTGGGTTGGATGGAGAATTGAGTTAACATGTATAGAACACTTGGGACAGAATCTGGTGTATGGGAAATACTATATAGGAATTACTTGTCATTATTTCTATGGTGCTAGAGGTGGGGGCTCCAGTAGGTGCCACTTAGCATGACCAATATAAAATGAGCCCTTTGGCTTGGCACTTGTGGGTGCTTGGACCCAAATATCCAACTTGACTATGACCTGGACCAACAAATGAGCCCTTCTATTAACAAATAAGGAGGAGCTCATGAGTTCTCTTTTGTCCAAGAACCTTCAACTCCTGTACCTCAGATGATGGGAAGAGCATTCTCTGGATCAGCAAACATTAATTAATTAAGGAATGCCACAAGGAGACCATCCATGTATTACTACTTTGCAGAAAATTGTGATATAGTAGAATCTCCCTATAAGCGCATTTATAGAACATATTTTATGATTCAAAAAAGCACTTCAAGAAACAGTAGTATTTCAGAATCACTATTATGAGCATTAGTTACCACTATATTGTAGAGGTGCACACATAGAAGAATAATGAATTGAACTTACATCAACTATAGCCTGAAAGTAGTCTTTTTTTTTTTACTAAACACCTTTAATATGAGTATGCTTACTTACCACTTATGTACGTACTTTTCTACTTGTTTGATTTCCCAGTTGCGTGAACTCTGGGCAATGAGGACTTTACTGTGTCCTCTCCGTGAGAATGTGTTATTTACCCAGCCCCCCTCCCACCATACCACATAGGCTGATTACTCTCTGAATGCAGCACACCAAAATCCAATATTCAGACCTAGTAAGCACTGGAATAGTAGCTTCGAACATTTTCACCTGTAAGAATTTATTTATTTTCTTCTCCCCCCAAAACAGTGTTTTGGAAAATGTTATCTACTGAAATACAGTCCTTTGCTTTTCATTTAACTTGTAAAAGGCTACCTAGGTCGTTTCCAATTTTTAGCTACGGCAAATGCTGTTATGAACATTTGTGTGCAGGTTTTTGTTTGAATATAAGTTTTTATTTTTCTGTAATAAATGTCCAAGCGCACAATTGCTTGGATATGTGGTAGCTACATGTTTAGTTTCATAAAAATCTTCCAAGCTGTTTCTCAGGTTGACTGTACCATTTTTAGTTTCCCACCAGCAGTGTATGAGCAACCCACTTTATCCACATCCTCACCAGCATCTGATGTTGCCATTGTTTTTCACTGTGGCCATTCTGATAGCCACATAGTAATATCTCACCGTGGCTTTCATTTGCACACTTCTAACGCCTACTGATGTTGTGCGTATTTTCAAGTGCTTATTTGCCATCTGTATATCCTCTTCCATGAACTGTCTGTTCATGTCTTTTACCCATTTTCTAACTGCATTGTTTGGTTTTTACTGCTGAGTTTACTGAAAACTCTTTTTTGTTCTTTTTATTATATTCATTGGGGCAACGTTGGTTAATAAGATTACATACATATGTTTCAAATATACAATTCTATGATATGTGATCTTCATATTGCACTGTGTGCCCATCACTCAAAGTCAAGTCTTTTTCTGTCACCGTATATTTGACCCCCTTTACCCTTTACTGTTCCCCCACCCCCTTCCTTCTGGTAACCACCTTACTGTTGTCTGTGTCTGTTGCTTTCAGTTTTCTATCCCACATCTGAGTGAAATCACATGGTTCTTAACTTTTTCTGACTTATTGCACTTAGCATGATATTCTCAAATTCTTTATATACTCTAGATACTAGTACTTTATCAGCTACATGGTACGCAAATATTTTCTCACTGTCTGTAGCTTATCTTCTCACTCTCTTCACATAATCTTTCACAAAGCAAAAGTTTTTAACTTAGTGAGGCCCAATTTCTCAAATTTCCCTTTTATGGATCCTTCTCTTTGCGTCAACATTGAACACCAGGACGAGGCTGATCAACTCATCCAGGTTTGTCCAGGACTTTCCTGGCTTTAGCTGCTGAAAGTCCCGCATCCTGGGAAACCCCTGAATTGGGACTCACCCCACAAATCAGGACAGTTGGTCACCCTAGTGCAATGGAGTCATATCTTCTTTTTCTTTTTGCTCCAAAGCAGCCTCAGTTGCACAGTAGAGGGTCCAGTGCCAGGGAGACACCACATCTTGAGAACCAGAATCAGGAGGTGATGTCACGGAGACATGAGTAGTAGTGATCCTGCAAAGTTCTGATGTGCACACATGCTAACTGCCATCCTCTAACTGTGATGGGCATGATGCTCTGAAAAGGCAGGCTGCCAGGGAAAGACAGTTCCACTCACAAGGTCATCCCACTGTCCTCTTCAAGCTTTGGAGTCTACACCCAAGGCAGCAGTTCTCACAGTTCTCGCCAACATCCTTTTGCATCTAGCTCAACCCTTTGGGCCAGGGGTCCTAAGCCCAGCTGCATGGGAGATTCCCCAGAGGAGTGCTCCAGAAGTGCTGATGGCAGGGCCCCATCCTGGGCTAATTCAGTGTGACCCTCTGGGAGAGTGAGAAAGCTGTAAAAACTCCTCAGTTGATCCCACTGCCTAGCCAGGGTAGAGACCTCCTGAAAGGTAAACTGAGATCTGTTTGCCACCACTGTACCCACAGCACCTAGCACAATGCATGCACATAGTAGGCATCTGATATGTATTTAGTCATAAATTACCAAGTGTCAAAATGATCAAAGATTGGGACTAAGTATATTATCATTTACTTTGTGTCTCCTGCTTGGAACTGAAGAAGGAAGTTAGGTGCAAAATAAATCACAAGATAAGCCTCCCTAAAACTCAACTGACCCCAGATCCTTGCCAATCTCAAAAAAAGCTACAAGACTTGAAAAATCAAGAAATCCTTCATTGCACCAATGAGCATTTTTATTCCCATCACTCGACAGACAAATATTTTGGCTCTGGAACAGTGAGAGCTGTACCTCATCTCCAGGTGAGTGAGAATCTAGGGCCCCTGGCAGCATCAGCATCACCAGGGAGCTTATTAAAAATGCAAGTTTTTCAGGCCCCATCCCAGAACAACAGAATCAGAATGTGCATTTTAACAAGATCTCCTGTCATTCACAAGCACGCTAGAGTTTGAGAAGTACCTGTCCAACCCAAAAGCTGAGAAGTTGTGGGAGAGAATCAGCTGACTCCACTGGGAAGGGCCTCTGCCTGGGAGAGTGGAGCAAAGGAAGAGATCCCTGGGGTGAGTTTGGGGGAGAGGGTGGAGCCATATCTAGAGGCCAAATCGCAGAGTTGCCTCACCTACACAAAACCCCCACAGCAGCTAAAGACTTGAATCCTTAACATCTCAAATGTAAGCCTTGAGCTTGAAAGATAAATTAGCAGGCAAAACAACACAGCCCGGAAGAATAACCTATAGATACCTCAGAGTATTTATTTTTACTTTCTGAATAATCTGGGTGAAGATGGGACCACCAACAAGTACTGTCATCCTGAGATGGATCAAAGAATGTGGCCCTGTCTCTGCATTACCCGGTGGCACAGGCAAGCTCTTTGGGATCTGCTCAGGAAAACAGAGTGGGTGGGCCTCCCTGCTCCCTCTCCCACGTGGTCGGATTTTGTTATTCCCACATGACGTCCACTGTGCTGGGCAATCCCCTGCTCATAGTACCAAAAGACAGCACCAAGGTCCCTTAGAAACCCTCGCTTGCCTCCCCTCAACCCCCAGGAGTTTAGTTAGCATGTCAGCATCCTCATCAGCATTTGCTTTGGTGACTATTATTTTCATCATATACTTCAGCCTTCTATGGGTGTACAGGTGCAAAGGGGCAACGGAGCCTTTTGTATAGCAGGGGAACTTACACCCGTGAAGAAATTATTTGGGTTTTTTGCAAATTCTAGATACCTGATGCACCCCTTTATGCAGTTTTCTCCAGCTTCTGGCTTCACCCATGCATCCTTTCCTGCTGACACCCACCAGAAGTTCACGGAGAACAGCTCCCTAACCAGGGTGAACATCAACGGAAGGAAGAGCTAAGACCTCAACTCACTCCATCCTAAGCATCTCTGCCCTCAGCGTAACACAGCTACGTAGGCACAGAAACACCAGAATGGGAGATCTCAGCTAGAAACCGTTGAAACAATTATGCTTTGCCCTTGACGAAATTGCTTCATCTATTTTCTTCTTTCCAACCTCATACACAGAAAACATTTTTCATGGCGGGGCCATGGCTTCAGGCAGTTTTTGCATTCTGCATCAGGAGGAAATTGATTAATGTGAATGTTTTAGCTGTGGTTGTTGTTTGTGTATAAACTTTTGTTAAAACAAGTACGGCCGAATAAATGACCTTTATGTAGACACCTATTAAGGCACTAAAAGGCTTGGCTACATTCATCGGAGACGCGTACACATAAGGAGTGGAACAATGAGGGGATCAGCAGCTGCAAGGGGCTGAATTGAATTCTTCAACAATAGAAAAGTTTTTCAGACCCAAATACCAGCAATCAAAGAGAATTTTTGCAGATAATCCGAGAGAAAGAAAATAATAAAATAAAAAGAAATGCTCGCCAACTCCACACCAGTCAGCATAAGGTTGCCATCTGAAACTTGTCAGCTTAAGAGCAGACCCAACCACCATTCTTCTGCCCAACTGCAGTTTTCAGAACTGTTTCCCCAAATAATCCCAGATGGCATGCCACAAAATTTCAATTCATTTTAAAAGCTTTCTTTGCTGTTATTATGTGATTGAAAGTGCAAAAGCAAGTTGCCATTCTCATGGCACTATTTGCATTGGCTATTATCCCCTAAAATCCCCTTTAAACAGCTACATTGTCAGCCCATAGGCCTCATTTAGAACTACAAAAAAAAGCCCAGATTAATTCGATCAAAGAAAGAGCCAAGTACAAAATGCACTTTTCAAACTGTATCAGAGTGGGTTCGCTTTACAGATCGCTTCGGGGCAAGAACCGCAGGGGGAAAGAAAGCCCCGAAATAAAGCTTGGTTATGAAGCGAAATAACTAGGTTTGGCGCCTTCTCTGATTTGTTTGAGCACCTCAAGGCGAAATCTCCAATTAAAAATTCTTAGAGGGAAATATATTTAAATATAAATGCTGCAACAGACCCGCACGAACGGCCGCATCACACTGGTAGCCTTGGCTCCCGGCCACCATTCTTAGGCGGCAGTTTGAAGCCTGGCGCGGGTGCCGGGTTAGCGCCAGGCATTTCTGAAGTCGCAAACCCTGCATTAAGCCAACGGAGCTTGCATCGGTAAACACTTATATCCGACTTCTTTCACCCCATCCCCACAGGAAATGTTTTTTTTAAGTTACCACGAGAAAATAAATTGCTGGAAAACAAAAGAAAACGGTGGTGGCAACATTTCTTGGCACAAAATGAAACGCACTAAGATCCAGGTCGAACTCCGGGAGACAAACAGGCTGCCCACCTTCTACAGGCAGGCTGTTACGGGTCGCGGGGTTTGCTGGCTTGTTTTAGTCTCACCTGGGGGTCTGGAGGTGGGGGAGAAAGCTGGGGTGAGCCAAGCTGGAGTTTGGGTTTCTTAGGGACGCTCCATTAGTTTCCTACGCAGGGTGAGCAGCATCTGTTTCCACTGGAGACGGTGCAGCCGGCGCGGCAGCCGCCAGCTCCCTCCCTCTGCCCGGAGCTGTTCCCTTCAGCAGCGGCTTTTGTGCGCTGAGAACATTTTATCCCTCAGTAAACGGCTGCACAAAGGTAGGGCTACAGGACGTGTGCGGCGAGATGTGCAACTGCCGCCTCTTCAGGGACGGAGCAGGACCAGGAGGGCGCTGGAAACACAGGCAGCTGCAGCAAATGTAAAAGTCATTCGCAGGAGGGAGCACCAGAGACGATCTCAGCCGGTTGTTTCAGTCGTTGGCCCTGGGGAGGGGGGATGAACTCCAAGTCCCGGGCTGTCTGCTGTTCCCCAAACCCACCCCGGAAACAAAAGAGCACCGTGCTGCTCTAATCGCGTCACATACTATGTTTAGAAAGAGCACGCTTACCATGAAACGCTGGTCCTGAACTTCTTGGTCACATGCTTAGTGCGAAAGGCACGGGACTAGTAAATTACTCAAATTGCTCAGATTGCACCCTCAACAACCAAAGCCTCATGACCATCCCAAGAATTATCTAGAGAAAAATATGGATAGGAAACTGCAAATTGGAAATGCTACTCCACCCCCATTCCTGAAATCAGGAAGACAAAGAAAGAAGTAAATACCCAGGAGAGGGACTATAAAATCGAATTGTTTTTAGTGAAGGGAAACATTCCATTTTACCCCAAGTCTTCTAAACAAAGTATCTGGAGTCTTTCCCTGATGGCCCTAACTTCTAACTACAGCAGCACAGTATAAAGAAGAATGGTGTTTTGTTTTGTTTTTGTTGTGAGATCTGTATAAACTTCCTGTAATTCTGCAAATCGAAACCCATAAAGGAAAGAGGAAAGACAACTACATCTATTGATTCATTATGGGACAGACTATGTCACTGCGAGAAAACATATCCAGTCATTTATTTCTAGTGGAATCTCAATAGACTCTTCACTGAGATGGGAATGTCTCCTGTGACTTTACGTAGGTCACACTGGGACCCTAAATGAAAATGCAATTATTTCCCTTTGATGGTAAATATTTGTTCAATGATGAGTCAAGAATATTACAAGCAAAATAAGAGAGGAAGATGAGCTCCTTCCTTGTTACCACCACTGTCAGGACCCAGAGACCTGTGGTGATCCCACCAAGACTCACTGAGGGCATTGTCTACGGCAAATACTTTCTTGTTTGTTTGTTTGTTTGTTTGTTTGTTTGTTTGTTTGTTTAGGGGGCAGGGGAACAAGGGAAGCAGTGCCATGGTGATTGTAAGAGTCTCCACTCTGTCGGGAGATCTGCACTCTGGTTCTGGCTCTGACTCTAACCAACAGAATGACCATGGGCCAGTCACTTTCCCTCTCCAGACCTTACTTCTCTCATCTATAGGGTCCCCCCAGAAGTTGCATCAAAGAGTGATGAGAGTGTTTTCCAAAAAAATGCAGACAATAGTCATGTAACAGCTCCAGAATGAGTTTCTTATGCTATGTGCCTTCTATGTAACAGAGTATCTCCCCTGGCACAGGAGGAGGCTTGGAAGGTTTTCTCTTAGCCTCCTAGAGGCTCTGGTCAACTCTCCGCTGCACATATGAATTAACTTCAACGTGGTCAGTTTGAAAGTAGCTGTGAAGTTTCTGGCAGTCAGCTGCACCAATCGATCCCAATCTGAATCCTCCATAGGAAAGCCTGCTTTCCCTATCTGGCATTGGCCCCAAACTGTTAGTCCTCTAAAACAGCTTCTATGTTTTTTCTTTAGTCTAATGGGAAAACAGGATGCTGTTTCAAAAATTATTTGACAAACATACTTTTTAGGCATTTTGTATTTGCAAAGAGGAAGTCTGTTTTAGTTATAAATGCTTCCATTACAAGTATCAGTCTCCATGCCCTGAATCAGGAAATATGTACTGAGTGCCTACTTTGCGCCAAGCATTGTTCTAGGCGCAGTAAATACAAGAATGACAAGTTCTTTTTCCAGTACAGCTCACATTCTAATGGGGGCCAGGGAGAGATCACAAACAAGCAAAAATAAAATACAGTGGATGGAGAACTGGCCATGCTTATCGATCAGGGAGAAGAGCACTCTGGGCTGAGGGAACATCTGGGGCAAAGTCCTCAAAACTTGGGACAGAAGGAAAGCTAGTGTGGCTAGGAAGCAGTGGTGGAGGAAGTGAGCTGAGTAAGATAAAGTCAGTGAGCAGGAGCCAGTCCATGTACACCATTGGATTTTATGCAAGTTATAGGAGGCAACATAACGGGAGAGTTCTTTCTTAAAGATTTTATTTATTTAGAAAGAGAGAAGGGCGAAGGCAGGGAGAAAGAGAAGAAAAGAAACATCGATCTGAGAGAGAAACAAGGATGGGCTGCCTCTCACAGAGGCTGCAGCCGGGACCCCGCAACTCAGGCATGTGCCCAGACCAAGAATCGAACCAGCGACCTTTTGCTTCCCAAAAGGGTGCTCAACCAACAGTCGGGTCTCATATTGGAGATTTTTAAGCATGGTGGTAATATGATCTACTGTTCATTTTAAAAATATTACTCCTCCCGCTGTGTGAAGAATGGGTTCTAGGTGGAGCAAGCGTAGAAGGGAGACCTAGTAGGAGGTTATTACAATAGTACAAGCAAAGGTAAAGGTGTCTTCAACTGGGAAGTTGTAGTGAAGATGGAGAAGACAGCAGAGTCACAATATGTCTTGGAAGGTTTGTCACAGGAGCAAATGAGGATAAGTCAAGGAGAGAATATTAAACCAAGAGAAAGAGAGGAGCAAATGTAGCTTATATCAATAGATGTTGGAACTGAGCAACTTGCTGGGGGAGAAGCAAGTCTAGTGGAGTGGGAGGAATTAAGTGTTCTATTACAGCAACATTAAGTTTGAATAGCCCTATTAAATGTTCATGTGACAACATCAAGTAGCAGTTGGACACATGAGTTTGGACCTTCAGGGAAAGGTCAAGGCTATAGACGAGATTTGTGAGTCATTGGGACAGGGTAAATGACAGTCATAGTTAATAATTCTGATGAAGGCACTTTATCCAGAGATAAATGGAGCAGAAGCCCTCCAATCCAATTCGTCTGGGGCCTGTAGTTTGCTTCATAAATCAAACACATTTTATGTTCTCCCTTAGAGCTATTGGGCTCTATTGAATCTAGGGCTTTTGGTGACTTGTTTTACACCCAGCTGCCACAATCCAGCAGCACCTACCTTTGTGCCCACACTCCGCCACACTCACATCTGCCCCCCAGGTTTTTCCTGAGAACCTCCCTACTGAGGCAGACCTGCTCAGCTCCCTCGTCTGTGGGCAGAGTCTTTGAATGAAACAAATAGAAGCTGATAGAGAAATTCTTCTCCCTTCCATCTCTATATGGACTGCTCCAGAAAAAAAATATCAAAACCTGTCAGAAAATGATCCCACAAGATTGAGAAATCAGTCATTCTTAAATCCAAGTGGCGTCTGGCTGCATGCTCACGTTTCTTCACGCTGCTCTCCTGCCACACTCCACCTTTCCCTCACTCTTCTCCCTGGGGTTTCACTCAGAAGAGAGAAGTCCAAGCAGAGAGGTCAGCTTCCCTGCCACCTCCCCGCTCAGCAGATCTGGGAGTGCTAGAAGTATCTGATGGATTAGAACACTGTGGAGTGTCGGAAAAGCCTCAACAGGAGAATTAGTACAAATCACTAGAGTTATGGAGCAAGGTCATGCCTTCTGTAGCCAAGAATTATTTTCCATTTGAAAAACAGCTCCTGGTGTACTACTGAGATGTATTGAAACCAATGACTATGCAAATGATTATGAGAATAGCCCATCAAATTGGATATGATCAGATTCACTGACTCATGAGTTTAGACAAGAGCAGCAATTGACAATATGATGATAATAATGATAATGGCATATACAGGATTGGGCCTGAGCAAGACCAGAAGGTATGAATAAATTACATTAACAGGTAGTCCAGATTCCCATTCACCTGTCTCTACTGCATTAATACCTCTTCCTCATCTCACTCCCACAGCCTCATGGAAGATTCCTTAACACCAACTAACAGAGGAAGAAAGAACTCAGACCTGGTTCATAGATGGCTTTGTAACAATAGAGTGATGCGAAAACAAAACAAAATAAAACAAAACAAAATTTAAAAATGAAAGACCGCAGCTGTATTACTCAGGAATAAGCATCAGGACAGTGATGAAGAAAGATTTTCC
Organism: Phyllostomus hastatus; assembly: GCF_019186645.2. NCBI lineage: Eukaryota > Metazoa > Chordata > Mammalia > Chiroptera > Phyllostomidae > Phyllostomus > Phyllostomus hastatus. The sequence goes on along the minus strand of NW_025334006.1, from coordinate 11,145,902 downwards.
CTGGAGGCAGAGCTCTGAACAGCAGACTTGGTCATCTACACCATATGGAGTGGTCTGAAGTACAGATACATAGATTTCTGGGAAGTGGCAAAAAAAAATGGCTTAACTATTTGGCCAAGTTCTCCAAGGAACAAGATTAGAATATTGAGAATAAGGAGGTCTGAGGAAGAGATATATGGATGGATCTGCGGGGGTACACACTAGTGTTTACATCTCTGTGTCTCATGTTAATGCCCCTCCAGTTAACACTCTCACCTATCAGATGGTCAGGGTGACTTGTCTTATGGATATAGCCAGCCTTATTTTCTTGGCCACCACTGTGCTTTTGCAATAGATTCGTGCTATATCCATAGCCTCCATCTACGCTACTATGCTATGAATAGGCTAAATGGCATAAATTACCCCTTACTGAGATTGATATAGCTACTACCATTGCTGAATGCCCAACCTGCCAACAGCAGAGACTAGTACTGAGATATTAACATGGTACTATTCCTCAAGAAATTACACTTACATGTCCTTCCACCCTAAATGGAATAGTAGTTGTTCTTCCCAGGTTTGACATCTTCTTTAGATAAGGTTTTCCCTTCCTCTACACAAGGCCTCCAACAGTGCCACCACCTAAGGTTTATAATGCCCATTCTATTGACATTATATTACATGAATATTGCCTTGCTCAAAGGTACCCATTTTACAGCAGAGGAAGTACAACAATGGACACATGACTAGGCTCTACAACCCCTTATGTACCTCATCACCCTGAAACATCCAGGCTAATAGACAGTGTAATGGCCTATTAGAGTCATTTAAGTTGCTGGAATTATTATACTTTATTCCAATATATGGTATAGACGTTGAACCAATGGGAAGTACATGGTTCTGTATCTCCAGTTGCTAGAATACCCAAGACCAAGAACCAGTGAGTGGAAGTTGGATTAACCCTTCTTACCATCACTCTTAGTGACTCTCTTGCAGAATTTGTGCTTCCCATTCCCTCAGCCTTAGGCTCTGCTGTTAGGAGTCCTGATCCTGGTTGAGGATACTTCTACCAAGGAACACAATAAGAGTTCTAATATCCTGGTAGTTTCTACTCCTACTTGGTCACTTTCACCTCCTCCTTCCAACAGATGAACAGGCAGATACACAAGTTTATTTCTAATCACCATGAAAAGCTAGGATGGATGCTACATAATGGTGTCAGGAAGGAGTGTGTCTGAAGCTCAGGGTGCTCACTGGGTTATCTCTTGGTGCTTCCACGCCTAGCAATAACAACGAATAAAAAATTTAGCAACCAGTACCTGACCAAGCCAAGGCAACTAAGGATTCAAATCCCTCAAGGATGAAGGTATAGGTCACTCTGCCAGGAAAGAAGCCCAGAACAGGCAAAGTGATGGCCAAGGGGGAGAGATCAATCCAGAATGAGTGATGGAGGATAGAGATGATAAATATCTATTATGATCAAGGAAACAGTTGTAGTATCCAGGACTACAGTCCATTTTGCTAATTCTCTTATCGTAAATCTTATGAGATATTACGACTGCCTATGTGGGTTATTGAACTTCCACCTCCTTTCTCAGGAAAGACATAACAACATCTTCACATCAGAATAATGAAGGCAACAAATTATGGCGTGGGAGCCAGATAAAGGGGAAAGACAGAGCTGACAAGAGAGATGCAAGGGAAAAACTCTATCAGCACTTCGTACATGCCAGTCCAGATCTTCTCAATCTCACCTGTCCCAGGGCCTTTGGCCAGTTGTGCCTGATGTACGTACAACCGTGGCAACATCCTCCATGTAGCCTACTGACCCACTGCAGGCAGAGAAAACCTGGTGGAGCCTGCCCCGTGCCCACAGGGTACACACTTCTACCCTCTGCCCAGAGTGTCCCTGCTGGCACCTACGCATGATCCACACAGACCCACTTAGTGCCTGTCAGGGCAAGCTGCATAGTCTGCAAGGCCCAGTACAACTGAAAATTTGAAGTTGTTTGTTCAAAAAGCAGGGAACAAATCTTCCTTTATTCTTATTCTTTCTTCCACATTTTCTTGATCTTCATGGTATATCTTACCTGCTATTTAATGGTGTGTTCCCTGGGGCACAGAGATACTCACTGGGTGAGTGCAGATCTTCCTGAGTGTCCAGGGCCCCATGCCCTAGCACACACAGCACTTGTTCCTGATTCAGTTCTCCCCTTGGCCATATCCATGGGGGCAAAGGGCAGCAGTAGGGAGTAAACTTAAACCAGTGAGAAATTGGAGACAATAAGTACCATAATTTGTTGTGTATAATGCACACCCACGTTGTTGGCCCAAACTTTCAGGAAAAAAATCTTTCATTTTAATTTTTTAATTTAATTATTTATTTATTTATATTTAGATACTTTTTTATTATAAAGGAATTTTAGCATTTATTTTTTAAAATATATTTTATTGATTATAAAATACAGTTGTCCCATTTCCCTCCTTCACTCCCCCCCCCTGCATACCCCCTCCCACCCACCTTCCCTCACTTTAGTTCATGTCCATGTGTCATATTTATAAGTTCTTTTGCTTCTACATTTCCCATACTATTCTTACCCTCCCCCTATCTATTTTCTATCTACCATCTATGCTACTTATTCTCTGTACCTTTTCCCCCTCTCTCCTCCTCCCATTCCCCTGTTGATAACCCTCCGTGTGATCTCCATTTCTGTGGTTCTGTTCCTGTTCTCGTTGTTTGTTCAGTTTGTTTTTGTTTTTGTTTTTGTTTTAGGTATGGTTGTTAATAATTGTGAGTTTGCTGTCATTTTACTGTACACATCTTTTATCTTCTTTTTCTTAGATAAGTCCCTTTAACATTTCATATAATAAGGGCTTGGTGATGATGAACTCCTTTGACTTGACCTTATCTGAGAAGCACTTTATCTGCCCTTGCATTCTGAATGAAAGCTTTGCTGGATAGAGCAATCTTGGATGGAAGTCCTTGCCTTTCATGACTTAGGAATACTTCTTTCCAGCCCCTTCTCACCTGTAAGGTCTCTTTTGAGAAATCAGCTGACAGTCTTATGGGCACTCCTTTGTAGATAACTCTCTCCTTTTGTCTTGCTGCTTTTAAGATTCTCTCTTTATCTTTAATCTTGGGTAAGATAATTATGATATGCCTTGGTGTGTTCCTCCTTGGGTCCAACTTCATTGGGACTCTCTGAGCTTCCTGGACTTCCTGGAAGTCTGTTCCCTTTGCCAGAATGGGGAAGTTCTCCTTTATTATTTGTTCAAATAACTTTTCCACTTATTGCTCTTCCTCTTCTCCTTCTAGTACCCCTATAATTCAGATGTTGGAACATTTCAAGACGTCCTGGAGGTTTCTAAGCCTCCCCTTATTTTTTTAATTCTTATTTCTTCATTCTTTTCTGATTGGATGTTTTTTCCTTCCTTCTGGTCCACTCCATTGATTTGAGTCTCAGTTTCCTTCCCATCACTATTGGTTCCCTGCATGTTTTCTTTTATTTCACTTAGTGTAACCTTCATTTTTTATCTTATTTGTAGTGAAATTCAACCAATTCTGTTAGCATCCTGATCACCAGTGCTTTGAACTGTGCATTAGATAGGTTGGCTATCTCTTCATCACTTAGTTGTATTTTTTCTGGAGCTTTGATCTGTTCTTTCATTTGGGCCATTTTTTTTTGTCTTGGTGCACCTGTTACGTATGAGGGGTGGAACCTTAGGTGTTCACCAGGGTGGGGCAACCCTGTTGGTGGGTTGTGACATTGTAAGTGGGGCAGGGGTCTGAGAGGGAACAATGGCACTTGCTTCACTCTCTGCCAGATTTCAGTCACTTCCCCCACTTCCCACCAGCAAAATGGACCCTTCTCGTGCTGATTCCCATGTGGGTGGGCTTGTGTACACTCTAGGACCCTGTGGGTCTCTCTAACAAACTCTCCTGCGAGGCTGGGAGTTTCTCCCAGCACCTCAACCCCCACAGGTGTTTTCAGTGGTGTTTTCAGGCTTTATTTCCCCGCACTGGGACCCTGGGTTGTGTGGTCTGTCTTGCTCTCTAGTTTCACCTGGTTTATCTGCGTTCGAATGTGGGACCACCCAGTCCACTAGCCACTGCCTGCTCTCCCAGGAACCACCAGCCACTGTTTTGCTGCAACCCCTTTCCGCCCGGCTGCCCAACTCCACCCCTCCTACTGGTCTGGATGAATGTGTCTACTTTAACTCCTTGGTTGTTGGACTTCCATACAGTTCAATTTTCTGTCAGTACTGGTTGTTTTTTGTTTCTAAATTGTTGTTGTCCTTCTTTTGTTCTTTTGGTTGTGTGAGGAGGCACAGTGTGTCTACCTATGCCTCCATTTTGGCTGTAAGTCCTAGCATTTATTTTTTAACATACTGTGGTATAAGAAATTTTATGTAACAAATAATTACAAAACACAAGAACAGATACAAGACATTTGACGTACTACCCATGAATAACACACACCCCTATTTTTCCCTCAAAAATTTTGGGCAAAAAAGTATGTGTTATATATGGCAAAATATGTAAATTCTTCTCCCTACTTACCCCAAATGTGCTGTCCTGAAAAGCAGTCATTTATGTAGCCTCTCTGGAAATGGTTCTCTAAGATCAAGAAATCAGTTCCACTGGATTCCAAGTGCAGGCAGCTCCACTGGGCATTTTCATATTAGCTCTTCCTCCCCCGGGCCTCATTCCCCTTTCATTCAACCTCTGGGATTGCATTTCTGATTAAAGTAATTGCATGGGAGCCACTTTGACAGGGTAATCCAGGATAAGACCACCAGTTAACTGAAAAGGCAAGGAAGCAGAGAACATACCTTAAACATTTTATACTGATTGAAATGTTTTATTTTAATTTTGAATTTAAACTTTCATTTAAAATGTTAAGCAAGCATTCACTTGCCAATTTTCCAAAGGTTTTTGTTTATTTGTTTTTCATTTTTGTAAAGACTAGATTCACTGAATGAATTCCATTTTGTCCCTATTGACTAAATCACAGACATAACACATCATTTACAACTTATATCAGAGACATGATTTGTTTAAAGTAAAACAATAATTTAAAAACCCTTTTAAAGCAACTTGAGTGCATGATTCCTCCAAGGTTTTATAGATTCTTTCTGATCTTTAACAGTTGCCCCACCAAACCTAACTTAGTGACATTACTCCAGGGAGTACCAATATTAAGGCATCCCAAAGCACTCAGCTTAATTTCGTAGAAACAATTCTCTTTTCAACTACTGTTTCATAGCTTTATGTAACATTTAATTAAGTCATAATCACAAGTACATTACTCATAAACAGGTTGACATTCATGTAATTATCAAGACAATCACAAGTATAACACATGTACACAGGTTTGAGGACAAACACAATTGATTCCTGGTAGCATTCAGCTCACTGGTAGGAAAAGAAAACTGTAGCGTCCTTACTTAGGTCAGTGGTTCCCAAAGTGAGCACCCCAGGCCAGCAGCATCAGTAGCCCCTGGAAACTGGTTAGAAATGCACATTCTCAAGCCCTACTCCAGAACTACTGAATCAGAAACTCTGGGAGTGGAGTCCAGAAATCTCCAAGTGATTCTGATGTACATGCAAGTTTGAGAACCACTGTCCTAGAGAATAGTTTAGTAGCCAGAACATTCACATGATGGGCAACAACCCAAGAAATGGAGAGTGCTGTTAATTTAACAAGTGAGTTAATTGGAAGTCAGTTAAAAGAGCTTCTGTGTTTTAGTTAGGATTAGGTTTGAATTCATATAAACAAAAAACCTCAAAACAATGGTTTATGTGAATATAGGTAACACTACTAAACTATACACTTAACACACTTATACAGCCAGTGTCCTGCCCTGGTTGCTGTGGCTCAATGGATTGAGTACCAGCCTGCGATCCACCGGTTCAATTCCCAATCAGGGTACGTGTTTGGGTTGTGGGCCAGGTCCCCATTTGGGGGTGCAAGAGGAACTAATTGACATTTCACTCCAACATTGATATTTTTCCCTCTCTCTAAAAGCAAAAGCATGTCCTCAGGTGAGGATTAAAAAAAAATTGGTCAAAATAGGAAATATATGTTATTTTTACCACAATTAAAATAAATCAAATTAATTAGTTAAAAGTAAAAAGCCAGTGTTTTAAAGAAATTAGAAATTTATTTTCTTTCATCTAGAAGAAATCCAGAAATACTCCATGACTCTTCTGGCACTCCTCTAAGTGACCAAGGGCCTGTGCCTTCCTGCTCACTCTCCACCACCCTTGGAGTGGGGGGCACTCGTCCTCATGGTCCAAGGGGGGCTGTAAGAGCTTCAGCCACTGTGTCTACATCCCAGGTAGCAGAATAGGGCAAAGGAAAGAATAAGATATTTTATTTTTTGCAAGAGCTTTTACAGAAATCCTATGCACTTCCTTTTAATACCTTACTGCCTAGTGGTCATGTGATATCGCATAGCTGCAAGGGAACTTGGCAAATGTCTTTTAGTTTGAAGCACAATATTGCCCACCTAAACACTGAGATGCCATTACTAAGGGAGAAGAGGAGAATAAATATTAGGAGACAATTTAACAGACTCCCATATCACATATGTAACTATAAAATCATTCCTGCCATTACCCAATTCTCAAATGAAGAAATCACTGTATAAAAAATTTCTAAACATTGCTATAGCAAAAACACACAGATTCAGCTTTCTTATGGTAAGAATTCACATTTTTTATGAGATTTTAAATGGAAAAGGGAGAAGAAAATGGAAGTTTTAAACATCCCCCCCGCCCTAAAAACTCTCATGTGAACCTCAATCGTGTTTCTAGGACCATTCCTCTCCTGAAAGAATTAGCTCCTGCAGCATGCATCCCCAGAATTCATTTGGGTAATAAAAAAAAAGAACTTACTGAAAATCAGGTTCTGCCCACCTTCGTCCACACTGCCTGCTGCCAGAGGAAGGGCAGCGTGGGCACCGGCCCTCTGGTGGAGAAAATGCCTATTTTGGCTTTTGTGCTGCAGAACAAGTTGATGTGTCCAAATTCTGTCTTTAATCTGTCCTTTTACAAGGCAATAATAACAAATGTTGTTGTGGGAATTACATTTTTATGGTGATTAGGTTATACAGCAGACGAATTACTTTCACTCTTATGAAGAATAAAATACACCACACTACTGGTGCTGTTATTAGGGACTGTCGACTAAATAATTTAAGCTGTGCTGTTGATATAAATGCTTAATTACTGCTGGGACTTGCACGGTAAGATAGAGTTAATGATCTTTTCTGTCATCTCCCCTCTGTAATGTGATGACTGTTGTGAGCCTCCTCCTTCTAATTGCATAAAACAAGTAAAGCACTCAAGGAAAAATGGGTAACTAAATGATGATGAGTCAAAACCCCCCCAATTAAGACATTAATGCCAGAGCTGAGCCCAGAGCTGCCTAGGGGGACTCTTCTCATCACTGCTGGATGTCTCAAAAACCAGCTGGGCATTAGCCTGCCACAGAAACAAGCCAGTGTTACCCATTCAAGCATCTTCATCAGTGCACCCCTGAGCCTCTAGTGCCAGGACTTTAATATCTTTAACAATATGATGCCGAAACTAGACAACTTTATACCACACTTGAAAATCAATATTATTGTGTGGGTTCTCATCCCCAGCCCTCTTCTGGATCCATAAACATTTTAAGTTAAAATAAGAAATGGCCCCTGGACCATTGTTGACTTTGATCTTTCTTATGATTTCACAGCAGTGTTTGCTGGCCTTGACTCTGACCCAAGGCAGTTAATGTGAGCCGGGAGGGGGTGGGGATGGAAGTGTGAGGGCCTTGAGGCCCAGGACTCAGGATGTGGGTCAGACAGGAGGTTGTAGTCTCATCAGCCTGCTGCAGCATACCAAGAGCTCCTCCAGGAGGGTGTCATTACCAACAGGAAGGGCTGACCCCCCCTGTGGGGTGGGGTGTAAAGACAGGAAAAGATGACTTTTCCATCCACTTAGGACACTTCGAAGGGCTCGATCTGGCCTGAGAGCAGTAGTTCCAGAGGTCTGGTCAGGCTGTCTGTCTGCCTTTAGCAGTCTGTCGTGAGAAGTGTGCGGGCCCATTGTGCACACAGTCAGAGGCCTGGGAACCCAGGGCCTGACTGACTCAGTTGTGTGGTGTATATACCCTCTCCGCCCCTGCTCATTCTCAGACTAAACTCAAGTTTGGCACAAAGGCTGGCTACACTCTCAGATCCTGACCCTTGGCTCCTCCCCAGAGGCAAAATTAGCTCCCTGCACAGACTGATCCTTCCCTAACAGCCTTTTGGACATGGCCCAGGGTTACACAGCCTCACTCATTGTCACTCATTGTCCTTGAAGGCGTCACTCACCCTAGGGCCAGAGGGCACTTCTGCTCCAGTGCCCTCATCTTCCTATCCACTCACCCAGGACTTCAAAACTCTCTCTTTTATAAACAAGTACGTGGCCCTTGTCCAGACCACCCCGAGGATACATGTGCTATTCCATAACTACCCTTCAAAGGAGACATATTAGATGACACTTTGCTTTTAAATGGTCCAGCCAGGCCACAGGTGAATGCTCTGATGGGGGTGAGGACACTACATTTGGAGGGATTTTAAAAAGCTTCTTTTGTTTGTTTTTTGCTTGTTTTTTAAATATTTTATTTATTTATTTTTAGACAGAGGAGAAGGGAGGGAGAAAGAGAGGGAGAGAAACACCAATGTTTTGGTGGCCTCTCACACACCCTGCACCAGGGAACCCAGCCTGTGACCCATGCATGTTCCTGGACCGGGAATCAAACCAGTGATGCCCCAGTTCATAGGTGAGCACTCAATCCACTGAACCACACCAGCCGGGGTGGATTTAACAAAGTTTTAAATTTAAAATAACTTTAGATTTATAGAAAAATGTCAAAAGCAGATTTCCATATACTCCATACCCAGTTTTCCCTGTGATGAGTATCTTACATTAGTATGGCACATTTGTCACAATTAATGAACTAATATTGATACATTATTTATTAACTAAAGCCTATATTTTATTTATATTTTCTTAGTTTTTACCTAATGTCCTTTTTCTGTTCCATAAGCCCATGCTGGGTACCACACTACATTTAGTTACCATGTCTCTTTCCACTTCTTCTGAATACAACAGCTGGGACACTGTCTTTTACAACAGTTCTGTCCTCTCAGGCTCAACCTCGTACTGCAGAGGAGACCATGGACATGAGGAGGAAGGTCGGAGAGGACAACGTGGAGCCTGATCCAGTCTGCACTGTCGATAAAGTTGTATCAGAACAAGTGAAATAACTCTGACAGTGGTGTGAAGAGTGGTGGTCTTGTCCTGTAAGAAGAAAAGGCGCCTTCGTTTGCACAGCACTAGAAGAGGAACAGGAGACAGATCAAGAACAAGCCCACATGGTGGTAAAGGAGACATTAGCATGTGTGTTACTGAGCAGTTATCAATGGAACAGGAGAGAAAGTGAATAAATATTCAGAGCAAGGCCACCCACGGGAGCAGGGATACACGTCCCCAGAGGAGAGTAGGGACACAGGTACCTCCCAGTATTGCACCCCAAGATTCCTCAACCTCCAAAGAGATGGGTAAACTGAGGGATAGGACAGAGATGTGTATCAGGCTCACATCCCTGTGCCATCAGTCAGGGTCAGGAGTCCCAAGAACATTAGTCTCCCAGAATTAGAGATGCCTCTCAGGTAGGGACACTCTCAGGAGTCAGAGGGCGTGAATTCTACTCCATTCTCTATTTCCATCAGTACATTCTCCATTGTTTCTCTATAGGGATCATACTCACTACCTCTCTCCTCATCTGGGGCCAGGTCAGCCACACATAGTGAACACTCTGCTGATTGTAGTAGGGGAGGAGCAGAGGAAGGAGAACTGACACCTGAGAAAGAAAGGGGTGATCACTCTGAGGCCTTGAGATGGAACTGGCTGGGCCAGGGATGAGAGGTGGAGGGGCGGGAGTAAAAAAACTGATAGGAGGTACTTATCTAATCTCTTCCTTGTGTCTTCGGATTATTCATCACCCACTTTTGCTTCCTTGATCCTCTTGGCATTTTTTAGTAACTTTCTTGAGACATTATTCACATACAAGATAACTCACCCCTTTAAAGTGGACAAGGCCATGGTTTTTATGGGTTTGGGTATATTCACAAAGCTGTTCAATCATCAGCACTGATTTCAGAACATTTGCATCACCCCCAAGATAAACCCTGTACTCATTAGCAGTCACTCCCCTTCTTACCTTCCTCCTCCCCAGCCCCTAGCAACTACTCACCTGCTTTCTGTCTGTATGGATTTACCTGTTCTAAACATTTCACATAAATGGAATCACAGTGTGTGTTGCCTTTTTTAGTCTGGTTTTTACACTTAACACAGTGTTTTCTGGATTGTTCTGTATTGTAGCATGTATCAGTACTTTCATGGTTGAATAATGTTCCACTGCATAGGTATATCAGATTTTGTGTACCCATTTATCAGCTGATGGACATTTAGGTTGTTCCTGTACTTTGGCTATTATGAAAAATGGTATTTGAACTTTTGTGTACAAGTTTTTGTATGAAGTCATCTTTTCAATCCTCTTATATATATATAACTAAGAGCAGAATTGCTGGGTCACATGGTAACTCTATGCTTAACTTTTCAAGGACCTGCCAAACTATGGCTGCACCAATTCTTTCACATGGGCAAGAAATAAACTTCTCTGATGTTTCAACCAGTGTTCATTTGGGTTTGTTTGTTTGTTTGTTTGTTTGTTTTAAGATTTATTTATTTATTTTTAGAGAGAGGGGAAAAGAGGGAGAAAGAGAGGGAGAGAAACATCAATGTGTTTGCCTCTCATGTGCCCCCGCTACTGGGGACCTGGCCCACAACCCAGGCATGTACCCTGACTGGGAATTGAACCAGCGACCCTCGGGTTCAAAGGCCCACACTCAATCCACTGAGCCACCCCAGCCAGGGCAATTTGGGTTTTGATATATGTACAGCTAAGCGTAATGATAACTGATTCACTTGGCCATTAAGTCTTTAGTGTTTTGTAAAGGTGTACATACGCTTCAGTTACAGGGTGTTTCTCATCTGCCCAATAAGACTGGAAGTAGTTTGAGAGTAGGGATCATGTTCTTATCTTTCTGCATTTATCAAAGAGCCATACCCCAAACAGAATTACTTCAAGTACTTCTGGATGTATGCACGGATGTGGGGGCCCACACCAAGTCTGAAGAACATACAGAGAGAGAATCAGCACCCTTCTCCCTCTGTGAGTAGTGAGAATGTCATTTCCACGCCGTCAGTCACTGAGCTCTACCTTTTTAATCACAGGACACTTTGTTTTCTGTTGAAATTTATATGGAGAGACACTAGGTGTTGCTGCTTTCCCATGAAAAAGAATATTGCTAGGAAGGATCCAGTTGTACCATAAACCTTTATTACCGAGAAAGTGAGAAAGAATTTTGACTTTCTGTTTTTTGTGTTTGCCAAAGTTCTTTCCAGATAGAATACTCACAAAATATATTCTGTGATGGGCAGAATTATACCCCCTACGGATGCCCATGTCCTGCTCCCCAGAACCTGTTAGGTTGCGCAGCAAAAGGGAATTACAGTTGCCAATTAGCTGACTTGAAAACAGAGAGATTGTCCTGGATTATCTGGGTGGGCCTAATGTAATCATAGGGTCCTCAAGAGAGGAAGAGACCGAGAGAGTTAGAAGAAGATGCGAGTGCGGGAGAAAGGCACAGAGAGATGTGACACTGCTGGCTGTGAAGGTGGAGGAAGGGGGCCGTGGAAAAGGCGCAGGCAGCTTCTGGAAGCTGGAAAAGGCAAGGATTCGGAATGGAACACGGCCCTGCTGGGACCTGGATGTCAGCCCAGTGAGACACCTTTCAGACTTCTGACCTCCAGAACTGGAAGATAAATTTATGTTATCTTAAAGTCACTGAGTTTGTAGTAATTTGTTATGGCAGCAATAGAAAATCAATACATACACTAATCATACTTACCCCACTTCATCTTTTTGAAGGTAGGAATCTACTTCTTAGGAAGAAGTGGGGGATGGCGGAGACAGGGGGAGGGTTAGGTGACCGTCCACCGACACACAATTTATCACTGTACTGTACTCTGTGAGCTAGTACATATGATGTCAGACATTAACAGTAACTACTTTTTATAGGGCTTCACATTTTCCCAAGAACCTTCATGCATTGTTTGATGTGATCGTCACAATAACTTTGAGAAGATAATTGTAAGTACATCACTTCCTTTTTTGACAGATAAAATCAATGAGTCACAATAAGGTCCCAGACACAGATAATGACAGAATCAGCATCTTGCTTTTCTCTCTTTCAGGGCTTGTCCTCAGCCTTTTCGTGTTATTCTTTAAAAAAGCTTGGGTCCCAGGGCGCTAGAAACAAAAAGCCCACTTTCCGAAGTTTCCTGTGTGTTTGCAGGTATTCTGTCACCACATGCAGAACTTATGGAAAGAGTTCAAAGCCATTAAGTTCATTGAAAGCTTCTACCATTGGGCTTGTAGATGATGACCTGGAACAGGCAGACCTGCCATTGGAACCCTCAGACACCTGAAGCTTCTTCCTTCAAGTGGTTACTCCTCACTGGCTCTCCCCTCCAACCCAGTCTCTACCTTCCTATAAACCTTGAAGGCAAAAGATTCGTCATTTGAATGATACTAAGAATCTCAGGCATGAAATCATCCCTCTGGCCTGCCCTACTCTGTACAGTGAAGAAATCAGACACCTTGTCCAAGTATCAAATCAGTATCACCAATGGGGGGTACATAATGACTCCAGATATGCTGTCCTGAGATCACATCACTAATATAATATTCTGGCAGGCAATGTATAACCTGAATCTAATCATGAAGAAACATCAAACTAAAAATGAGGCGTTTTCTATTTTTTAAAAACAGGGCAGGGCTGTATTCCTTTAAAATGCCACTGCTGCCCTGACTGATGTGGCTCAGTGGGTTGGGTGTCATCTTGCAAACTAAAGGGTCACTAGTTCAATTCCCAATAAGGGCACATGCCTGGGTCATAGGCCAGGTCCCCATTTGGGAGCACATGAGAGGCACCCAATTTATGTTTCTCTTGCACATCGATGTTTCTCTCCCTCCCTCTTTCCCTTCCTTCCCCTCTCTTTAAAAATAAACAAAATCTTTTAAAAATGTCATCATCATAAGAGACAATGAAAAAGTCAGGAACTCTTCCAGATTCAAGGAGACTAAAGACATGATAACTAAATGCAATGTGTGAACCTAGACAAGATCTTTTACTAGAGGGGGGAAAAAAAATCCTATAAAGGATACTGAGTTGACTGACAAGTTGGAAAGCAGATGGTGGATTGTATTATAGAATTGTACAAAATTGGTATTTTCAGTCTCTTGTTCATTCATTCAGCTACTTATGTGCTGGGATATTAAAAGTCCTGATAGCGCAAAGATGAATGGAGCCATCAGCATGACTTGGAGGGATTTATAAGGTAGTCAAGGAGACAGAACATTTAAAAATGAAAGTACAAGAAATCACTGTGCTCAAGGTCAGTTTGAAGAAAGTGCTAAAGGACCTCAGAGAAGGAAGTACCCGAGTATACACGGGTATCAGAAAAATCAGCATAGCGGAAGAGATATTTCAGCTGAGTCTGAAAGGACAGGACCATATTTCAGAGAGCTGGGATGGGACAGAGGTAGAACTTTGAAGGTCGAAGGAACAGTGTACCTAAGGATCCTAAGTTTGGCAAGTGTAAACTGACCAGGTGATACAATGTAGGCATTCAAAACCAACACAAATACCCTTGGCCTCCAGACTCCTCTCATCTCAGCTAAGGCTTCAAGTTGGGCAGATATCCCAGTGGAGTATACAGGGCAAGGTGTCTCCCATGTGCCTGTGAAATTCCCTAGACTGAGGCTTCATTTTCAGAGACCTGATAGCTGTCAAACTAAGGGAATGGCAATAGACCCCACCCTAAATAAACTAACCTCAAAACATTTTGACTGTGTAAACAGCAAAGCCTCAGTTTACAGAAAGTTTATGTGGACTTCTGCTCAAGATGGAGTAGGTAAACACACTTCACCTTCTTGAACAACTACAGCAAAAATTATAAATAGACTACAAAATAAATATCACCCAGATTTGTCAGAAAATCAAGCTGTATGGAAATCCAACAACCAAGGATTTAAAGAAGCCACATTCATCTGGATAGGTAGGAGGGATGGAGATGGGAGACACATGGAGAGGCACAGAGATGCAGAAGGGTGGTCCCACATGCATGTGTGGTGGATAAAAATCAAGAGGGATACCTCAGGAGCAAGGGATCCTAGCCCCAGAACAGACCACCCAGCCCAGGGTTTCAGCACCAAGAAAGTCCCCATAACTTCTGGCTATAAAAACCAATGGGGGTTGGGGTGGTGGAATAAACTGCAGGATTCTCAGGAGACTCTTCTTAAAGGGCCCACAATGGGCTTAGGACTTAGACACACTTCCTCTGGGCAAGAGCTGGAAGGGTACCAGTGGCATAGAGGGAGAAACTGAAGTGACTGGCAACAGAGTGAGAACTGGGACACAGCTTCCTCCTGGGCAAAACTCCAGAGGCCAGGCAGCGGCATTGTCCCCTCTCCAAGCCCGCCCCCACACACAGCCACAGAAGCACAGAGCCATGACACGGGTTGCCCAACCCTGGTGATTACCTAAGTCTCCACCCCATACAACTTACAAGTGTGCTTTTCTACAATAGGTCATACTAGTAAGACAGAGAGTCAAAGCAGCTCTACCTAATACAAAGAAACAAACAGGGAGGCTGCCAAATTAAGGAGAAAAAGAGATATGGTCCAAATGAAAGAACAGAACAAAACTCCAGGGAAAAAAAAAAAAACAGAACAAAATGGAGTAAGCAACCTATCAGATGCAGACTTCAAAACACCCTGGATTCTTAAGGAATTCAATGGGTACTTCAACAACATGAAAAAGACCCAGGCAGAAATGAAGTTTACATTAAGTGAAATAAAGAAAAATCTACAGGGAACCAACAGTGGAGGAGATGAAGCCAAGAATCAAATCAATGTTTCAGAATATGAGGAAGAAAAAAAAAACAACCAACCAGAACAGCAAGAAGAAAAAAGAATTAAAAAAAAAATTAGGATAGGCTAAGGATGCTCTGAGACATCTCCAAACATACCAACATCTGAATCATAGGGGTGCCTAAGGAGAAGAGGAAGAGAAAGAAATTGAAAATCTATTAAAAAATAATGAAAGAAAAACTTCCCTAATTTGGAAGTAAATAGACAGGCAAGTCCAGGAAGCACAGAGAGTTCCAAACAAGTTGGACCCAAAGAGGATCCAATCAAGACACATCATAATTAAAATGCCAAAGATTAAAAATAGAGATTCTTAAAAGCAGCAAAATAAAAGCAGAGAGTTGCCTACAAAGGAGTTCCTATAAGACTGTCAGCTGAAAAGAAACTTTTCAAGCTAAAAGGGGCTGGCAAGAAGTATTCAAAGTGATGAGAGCAAGGATCTAAAACTTAGATTACTCTATCCAGCAAAGCTATCATTTAGAATGGAAGGGCAGATAAAGTGCTTCCCAGACAAGGTAAATCTGAAGGAGTTCATCATCACTGAGCCATTACTATATGAAATATTAAAGGGACTCATATAAGATAAAGAAGATCAAAACTATGAACAATTAAAATGGCAAGAAATTCACAACTATCAACAATTGAATCTAAAAAACAAGCTAAGCAAACAAGCAGAACAGGATCAGAATCACAGATATGGAAATGATTTGTAGGGTTGTCAGCTGGGAGGGGGAAAGAGGTGAATGGGGGAAAAGTTCAGGGAATAAGCACAAATTGGTAGATACAAAATAGACAGGAGGGTGTTAAGAACAGTATAGGAAGTGGAGTAACCAAAGAACTTATATGCATGACCCATAGACATGAACTGAGGTGGGGAATTGCTGGAGGGAATGGGGGTATGGGGCAGAGGTGGGCAAAGGGGGAAAACTTGGGACAACTGTAATTGCATAATCAATAAAATATATTTTAAAAAGTTTATGTGTAATCTACATTTAAAAACTCATATTCACATAAAGTTGTATCAGTCTTCAGATTCATCCTTTCAGGTATGAAAGAAAATATTTAGTCCTTCAGGGGGAGCTCATAGGGATGGGTGAATCTGCACTAAGCCAGAGATGGTCTCATTGCAAACGTTAAGCTCGGCACAGGGTTTGCCTCCTTATGAAGGTCATTGGCCTCCAAGTGTCCTTTGCTTTTCTGGCCCGAGTTGATGTGTATGTTACCCAGCAGATCTGGGTCCAGGAAAAACAGGCTGTCACTACTCAAACTCACATAAAACTGACTTGCAACAGAGTCCATTTCATAATTTTCAGTGTGAAAGAGCTCTGCTGCTAGGAAAGAAGGAGGCTTCTGGGAAACTATAAGGCAGGAAGTTGCCACTGAAGAGAGGACTACCTGGACAAGGACCCTTTCTTCCCCAGGCCAGGTGGGAAAGGCAGCACCCTAAATGTCTCAGAGCCACACATTTTCAGTATTCCACGGTGCCCTCTGCTGGAGGACAAGACAGACAGCAGAAAGGGCACGGGCCATGGTTCAGATGAACAAAAGTGTTGAATCCTAAATCTGCCATTGGGCAATTCATCTCGCCATGCCTCCCGTTTCCTCATCTGCAAGGCAGATATGCTTCACAAGCCTGTTGTAAGAATTAGTAAAATAAGGGGGGGAAATGAAGCCATCTGTTGCATAGCAGGCACTCAATCAAAGAGTCATTATTTTTCCTTTTGTCCACATTTATGGTTAAAAAACACAGGACTTGAACCCAGAGGAGCTCAATCTAACTTCCAATTCTGCCAGTTCACATTCTTGGGAACAAAGCAGCACAGTTTACTACCTATTTTGCTTCAGGTACTATGCTGGTTCTTTTTCCTTAATCTGAGGATATAAGCTAGAAATTGATAGTATTTTCCCCCACTATAAGAAAACTGAATTCAGAGAGATCAAGCATTTATCAAGGTCATACAGCTGGCAGGAGATTGGACTGAGATTTCAACCCAGAATGTCTGAGTCTGGTTTCTTACCCAAAGTTCATCAATAACCAGGCTGCTCCGGAGAAGCAGGGAGAAGAGTGAAAAGGGAGTTGAGGCGGTTGAAGACTGAGTAAAGTGGCCCATTCGTTAGTGTCCTATTTCCAGTTTCCAGAGCTGCTAGAAGTTACAGTTGGAACACACTGTAGCGGTAACTGTCGCCCAGCCCTCCTTTAGTTAATTAATTGGAGTTCTAAAACGAGCAGTCCTCTAGAACCTGGGGGACAGAACAGCTCGAGGGCTCTTATGAAGAATCGGTGTTGCCTATTTAAGTCCACAGTGTAGCAGCGTTGCTTCACTGCAATTCATAGCTAGAGACTTGCTCTCCATTTGAACCAGCTCAGTTAAACCTGGACATCAGTCTCTCCTCCCCTGGAAATCATCTGTGGATACAGACCCTGCCCCTCAAGTCCTGAGACGACAGGAGCACACACAGATTAAGCAGGCTTTGGGGTTATTCAGACCTGGTTCAGATATCTATCAGTTACATGATCTTGGGAAAATTTAACTTCTCAGTCTTTGCTTCCTCATCTCTGAAATAGGGGATAGTGGCTCCAGTGGGGAGTAAACAATAATAATGTGTCTAAATTACAGCTCAACGTGGTACTCCTGTCCCACTCCACAAGAGTTAGCAAAACACCCTGGAGTAGCAGCTTCTCAGGACAAGGACAAGAGCCTTAGGGTTCAGGGTAACAGACGGGAACTTACAACATTAAGGGCATGACATACGGACACTTATTCCCCAGATCAAAGCTACCAAACCAGGGGTGTGGGGTGTGGGGAGGGGGCAGCAGAAAGCCCTTACAGTTGTCACCTTGCCTTCCTGCCACGTTCCCCCTCTCTCTCCTCTGATTTTCCTCTAATTTATGTGGTAATAGCTAAACAAGTAAGGTTCAGTCTCGTCCCCTTACTGACGCACCTTGCACTGTCGGACAGTCCAGGACCAGAGCCCAAGGAAAATTTATTTTTCTCTGACTGCATCTGATCTCATTTCTTTCTTTTTCTCTCCCTTTCTTTTCCAAGGGTAGCTAGCACAGGCAAACCAATAAAATAACTGAAAAGCTTATTTGGTGGGGAGTGGAGAGACAAGGAACTTGCATGTCCTTAAGGGTAGGAAGGAACTGAGTCTTTTCGTCTAAGTTGGGAGCATTCACAGCCTTATATATATGGATACTTAAAATTATTAATCAGAAAGTGACTTGCTTCATTGCCATTTGGTATCTTCTCAAAAGTCAAAAGCACAGGAATCCTTAGTCCCAGGAGAGCAACTGTGATTATGGATCTTTCTATCCTGATCAAAACCACCTAGAAATAACAATGGTTCATCCTGCACTGAAGGGAATCAGTAAGAAAACTAAATGATGACGATTAAGTTTAGCTTGATATCCTGAGAAACTTTTCCGGGACATTATGTATCCTGATTTGAAGCATAAGACAGCATTCCTAAAGAGATTACTTCTGAAGTTTTAAAGCAGTAACTATGAAGTTTCAAGCCCACTCACTAAACAAGAGACAGCTTTCTCCAATGTAGCTGCCTGCACACAAACACATACACACAGAATTCGGACTGAAAAAACACGGTGTTGTAATTGAGGCAGTTAAAGCACTGAGGTATTCATCCCTAGATTCAGGCTCGTGGATTTATCATTTACATTCTCACTATTTGTGTCCAGATAAATATGTACCATTAAGAAAGCACACAGGTCACCCTGGTTAGTGTAACTCAGTGGATTGAGTGCCAGTGTGTGAACCGAAGACTTGGACAAGGGTTTAACCTCCAAAATATATAAAGAACTCACTCGATTCCACTCCAGGAAGACAAACAACCCAATTAAAAAGTCAGCAAAGAGCCCTGACTGGTGTGGCTCAGTCGATTGGGCGCCAGCCTGTGAACCAAGGGTTGCCAGTTCAATTCCCAGTCAGGACACATGCCTGGGTGGTGGGCCAGATCCCCAGTTAATGTTTCTTTCCCTTTCTCCCTCCCTTCCCCTCTCTTTAAAAATAAGTAAAATCTAAACATATATATACATATTTTTTAAAAAAAAAACACAGGTCAAGTTGTTCGGGTTTAATAAATCCATGGTTTATGTTATTAACATTTGAACACATCATCACTTCTGTTCCATTAAGTCCATGCACTGTTTGCAGTTTGTAGATAGCCCGGGCCACCCTGCTTCCCAATCGGAACATTTAGTCAGAGCCTTCTGTACCCCAAACCCTCATAAAACAGCGCTCTATGTTGAAATAACAGAAAGACAGACTAGTGCAGTGAGTGGCAAAGCACTGGTCTTTAGGGTCCAAAGATTTCTAAAACCAGAAAGCGCAGATGGGGGCAAGGAACAGAGAGACTGATACTGTCTGAACCCGACTTTTCTGAGTCCCTCCGTTATAGGCAGAATGAATCTACTTATGTAACACCAAATGTAAGAAACCCTACAGAAGGAGGAAAAGTTATAGTAACACCAGTGGGCAGATGAGGGCTGTGGACTAAAACTATATTACCTCCCTAAGGAGTGGGCAAATTACCCTGGTGACAGTAACCCATGAACACTTGGCTTGTAGAGATGTGAGGACGTAGCCAGAATGCCATCCACAGAGCAGCAAGTACCCCAGCTCAGCCTCGGTTGAACTTCCACCACTTTCCTGTGAGGGTCCCAGCAATCTTCTGGAATCTTCTATGGCAAATCTTCCTCCTTTTCCCTATAAATCTCTGAGCTAGTTCCTTGCCTCCAGGCAGGATCAGAGCTTACCAATAGAACTTCTCTCTGTAAGAAGCTAGGATTTTTTATTTTCTTAGTGGAAGTTCAACACTGAAGAACAGAAAGCAGTCACTCACTCACAATCTCAGGCCAACCTTAGGCAGGCTGGTTAAGGCAGGGACAAGTGTGCAAGGTCTATCATAACCCTACCCAGGCTCAAAGCAGGTCATCAGGAAATCCCCAAAATCAAACTGGTCAAAAGTGGTGTGTTTTGTCCAGATTGATTAGGTTGAATCCAGCCCTAACTAGACCAAGCTTCCCAGTTCTAGGATGAACTCACTGTTTCTTGGCCCTTTGGACTGGTGGACAATCCTGTCACTATTTCAAAGTTCCTGGTCCCTCTCCAGCCTGGATTTGTGTCCCCAGATAATTGGGGCAGCAGTGGACCAGACTCAGGTTGTGACGGTGAAGAAAACTGCTGGTCCTTGTGCATAATTAGAAATTACCTGAGCTCCTGTTGGAGTCACACTTACTCCTAGTTCTCCACTAGAAGCATAATATTAAAACCAACAAAGTCTTATTTCCAAATATTCTCACCACTTCCCCAGCGTTTGCACTTCTCAATCCTTACCTCTCCCCCTATTCCTCCTCACACACATACCCTACCATAAAATGTTGTCCCAACACTTCCGGCATCTCTAGGGCACAAAGATTAAGTGGAATTAATGGTATTTGGCAGAAAATTCCACTCCACTTTGAAGACTCCTCCCAGTTCAATAAAATAAGGGAAAACAATGATAAGGTAAGAGAAGAGGCAGTAGAAACCAAAGCCTGTCCCTTCCCACATAAGAGGCACGGATATTTCAGGAATTAGTGAAAATGGCATCATCTCTTGCCAGAAAGCCACCAGCTACCACCGGGTGGGAGCTGCATTATTACTTGTTTCTCCTCTGGACTGAAATGCAAGATAGTCAGGATGGCTGTGAGTGTCTGCTGGCGGCCCAGGCTGTCAGGCAAGGTCAGAAAGCGGTAGATGATATTTTTGAGGTACTCCAGGTTGGCTCCCTCCCTACTCTGGTCCCTGATGTTCTTCTCAATGTGGCTCTGCAGGACTCCAACCTCCTCTCGATGCCGCTCCTCCTCCTCCAGCAGCCGCTCCTGCAGCTGATGCACCTCCACCTCCAGCCTGTGTTTCTGCTTCCTCAGCAATGTGATTTCCACCTCCTTGCGGGCCAACTGCTCAGCATACAGGAAGAAAGTGGGCTCATTGGCCGCAGCAAGTTCAAGTGCTTGGGTCAGATTATCTGGGGAAGCTGTGTCAACTGGGTCCCCAGGACCCCCACCACCGACAGGGCTTCTGCGTCCAGGCAGCACAGAAGACAAGGCCAAAGACCGCAGTTGCTCTAGCTCCAAGTCCTTCTCGGCCAGCACGGCCAGGGCACGGTCCCGCTGCTTGTGCAACTCCTCCTCCAGTTTCAGTGTGCGGTCCCTGAAGTCCAGCTGGCTCCGCTCCAGCTCCTGCCGGTGGTGATGCTGCAGCCGGGCCAGCTCCTGCTTCCAGTCCTCAGCCTCCTGCTGGTGCTGGCGCTCGAGCTCGTCACAGGACAGCCGCAGGGAGATATACTTCTCCTTCAGCTCTGCAAGCTGTTCCTGGGCTTCCTCCAGCTCCTTGGCCAGGTTACCGTCTTTGGTGTTCTTGCTCTTGAGGACAACCTGGGCCCTCATCTTGTACCTCTCAAACTCTTCCTTCAGCTGTTTCAACTCCTGTTGGTAGTAAAGCGCAGTTGCCTTCTCCCCATCGGCAGCCTCAGAGCTGGGCATAATCTCCAGGTCGCAAAGCTTCTCTACATCCAAGGTCACCTGGCTTTTCCTGGCTGCCACTTGCAGTAGCCTCTTCAGCTTTTCCATCTTATCCTTCAGGACATTGACATCCAGATTGGACTCTTCTGCGTGGCTATCTAGAGGGGACCGACTGGAGACTGCAAGGGCTAGCGTCTTATTCTCCAGGTCCAGCTGCAAAATGCGCTCCTTCAGCTTCTGGATGGCCAGCTGATCCTTCTGCTTGGCTTTCTCGTAGGTGCCCAGCAGTTCCGACACCTCGGAGATTTGATTCTCCAGGGCTGCCACCCTCTGCTCTTCCAGCTGAGATTGCTGGCGGAGTTGATCCTCTACAAGGGCTGTCTGTAAAACAAGGGAACAATGAGAAATGCATCCAGAAAAGCCACAAAGCCCTATGGGAAACTTTGAGAAAGCAAGAGAGGGAAGCAAAAGGATGGGACTGACTTGGGCAGAAATGAGAATTGGGGATTTTTCTGTTGATATGGGAGCTAATAAAAGTCCCTATATCCTGCTTGGGGTCTGCTCCCAGTCACACGTTATACCAATCAATATTAAGAACATTTGTATATCTGCTTTTATTCTGCTTTAGTGCTTCCACTTTCTCCTATCATACACTGAACTTACATATTAAATTGTTATCCTTGTTTATCATGTACTTCCCCAAATCGTTTCAAGAAATCGGATGACATTCTTTTCCTCTTCCAATATTCTTGGAAAGTTCAAAACTGAATTGGAACTCTCTCCACATGGAACAAAAGCACTGTACAATAGCATGTCTTTATAGAAGAGGCAAATCTTGACTGAAAGCAATTACAAAAGGTTGCTTCTTCAGAGAAAATTCCCATTGCCCTCTACATATAGGCATATACCCATAAGCAAACACACTACCTCTCTGCACAGCTGCTACAATACTGCTTCACAGAGCACAGCTGACAAGATGCCAATGCCCAGAGGCTCAGAGCTGTCTGGCTCCAACCTGGCCTGCACTCAGAAACTCCCCATCCTTTTGGAAGCACACTCTGTAGCTACTGTCAACACCACACAAAACAGGAATTCCCAGCACTCACAAATAAAATTTTTTTAAAAGCATCAAAAATTGACAGGGCAGCCCTGTCTGGGTAGCTCAGTTGGCTGAAGTGTTCACCAAAAGGTTGCAGGTTCAAGCCCAGGTCAGGGCACATACTTAGGTTGCAGGTTAGAACTCCAGTAGGGAGGGGTTTGTATGGGAGGCACCTGATCAACATTTCTCTCTTTCTCTCTCCCCGCTGCCTCCACCCAAATCAATAAACATCCTCAGGTAAGTATTAAAAAAAAAAAAACTGACAGAGCAGCCACTTAGATCTAACTATCAAAGGAGAAAAAAAAAAACCTTAATATTTTCCACTTCAGGCTAAATGACTATTTGAAGGAGATGAAGATAATTACCTTCCTCATTTCCTGCTGCAACTGAGCCTGGAAATGGCTCTTAAGGCAGGCAGCCTCTTCCTGGAGCTCCTGCAGCCGGGGGTCTGGCCGATTCTTCTCACCTCGAAGAGCCTGCAGCTCACCTTTGAGCTCCTCCACCTCCTGGGTCAGCTGTTTAGTCTGTAGTTCAAACCCTTCCATCTGACCAGCAGCATATGTCTGCCCGGCCAGGGCTTCTCGAGTCTCTTCTAACTGAAGCTCCAAGTTTTGGCGCTGGGTTCTCTCCTCCTGCAGCAGTTTCTGGAGCTCACGCAGCATCAAGGCATGGTCACTCTGCTCTTGGGCCCGATCATGCTGTTGGGTTATAAGTCGAGCTTTGGTTTCTGCTACCTGCTCCTGCAGCTCCTTCAATTCCCCCTCTAGACGGCCCCTCTCATCCTCTGCCTTTTTACTGGCATCTTCTAAGTCCTGTTTCATCTTCTTCTTGTCAGCCAGGTAAGAAGCTTCCATGCGGGACTTCTCCTGGGTAACTGTAGCCAAAGAGCTAGTCAAAGTAGCCAACTGGGTCTTCAGCTGGTGCAGTCTTTTGTCCACCTCCCCACCTGCAGATGGTCCATCCCCACTGCTACTGCTAACACCACTTTCCGAACCACTGGCCTCTTCGGACTTGAGAGGTGGTGGTCCACGGGCCAGTCGGTCATCTTCTGCCCCAGCCTCACTCTTGGTGCTAGTAAGACTGGCTGTGGTATCCAAGCTGGTGGCGGTCCCAGTGCTATCCTCGCTGTGAGTGGAGTATCGATCATCCACGGCGTCAGGACAGGTGAGGCCTGGAGGCTGGACACCTGCGAGGCCCACATCTGCCTCATGGGATACCGACAGCACCTTGATGCTGGCCTCTAGAGCCTCTTTCTCTTTCAGTAGGCTTTTATAGGCGCGGACCACATCCTTGAGACGTGCCTGGTACTGGTTGAGCTGCTTCTTCTGGGTCTCAATGGTCTCCAGCAGGTCCTTTTTGCTGGGTCCGCCCCCGAAACTCATCCCAAACTTCTCCATGAGGATTCACAACTGGTTGTTACACGTCAGCGTTCGGGCAGCCTGGTAGAGGGTCGGGAAGACCCTGGCGGACGTTGTTGTCTCCGAGCCCGCAACCCCGCTCCTCCCAGGCTTCCGATACCGACGTGGGACGGCAGGGCCGCCCAGCGGAGCGCCCCGGAGTTCCAGGTGCCGGGGGCGGGGGCGGGCCCTACCCAGAGGCGGGGCGACGCCAGCACAAAAGAGTACACTTCGGGTCTTCCCCGCGCTGTCCCAGAAGCCCGCGTTCTCCGCTCGCCCGGGCCACAGCAGCCCCGGCGGCCCAGTGCCCACGGTCCCGAGGGTTTAAACTAATCCCAGCCCCACTACGACTTCCTAACTACCGCGGCCAGTCAAAAACGCTTCCGGGTCCGCTGGAAGTGACGACAGCACGACGCCACAGGCTCCGCCCTCAGTGGGCACGCAGTGGACCTGACTACTTCAGCCCGCCCGTGGGAGGTCACCTGTTGAGAATCTACGTGGCTGCAAGTCGACCTTAGCGGAACGAGCACAAGTTGAGGACACACGAGTGGTGGTTTCGTGTCGCCTCAGCTTGCCATCAGGCTGCGATCAGCAAAGGACAGGGTGACGTGGCACTGAGTCCTTACTAAGTATTCGAGATTGACAGGTGCCCATTATCAGTACCTTTGTCCCTAAAGAGCAACAATTAAGAGTCTCATTTAGACCACGAAAACGGCACCCCTTTATAGGACAACGTTTGGCACCTAGTAGGTGTATTATAGTATAATTAGCACCCTTTCTGAGTCTGCTGAGTTAATTCAACAAATGTTTGTAGAGGGCACCCTATAGCCAATATGTCTGCTCCAAGTGTGAACTATATTCCAGGAGCTTCACAAGAGTTTTACTATGTAGTCTTTACAATAATTCTGCTCAGTGAGTGTGGAAACAAGGTGCAGAGAGGTTAAGTAATATGCCCAAGGTCACTCCGTATGTTTAGGAACGCTATGCTGATCAATACCACTCTCAACAGACCAAATGCTGTGCCAGATGACCACCATGAAGAGACAAGGTCCTGTCCTCAAGAAACTCACATCCAGTGAGGAACTGGGCATGCAAATGCAAGTCCAGCCATCATACCAGTATACATAAGTATATTTAAAGTGAAATGGAAGTTAGGAGTGAGACCTATCCAGGGGAGGCAGAGAAGGCTCTCAGGAAAAATCTTTTGGGATTTGAAGGATGAGGAGTGATTGCCCATCTAACTAGAGGGGAGAGAAACAAGCATTCCAGGCAAAGGAAAAAGACTGCAAGGGCTCCTAGGGCATCAGGGAGCCTGGTTTACCTGGAAAGCATTGAGTCATCTCAAGGTGGCAGTTTAGGGTATGTGTGAAGGAGGTAGCAACAGATGGGGCTGGCATAGTAGGTGGGGACCCAAATTAAAGCATTTACATTTTGTCCTGGGTGATAAGAAAACACTAGATTTTAATCACAAAAGTGGCATTATCAAGAGTTGTATGACTAGGTGGTGATACTAAGAGTTGTATGACTAGGTGGTCTCACAGGGAGACCTGTGAGAAGGCTCCTGGTAATTCATTCATGGGAGGAGATGGTAGTGAGATAGGGCAGTGATGGCAGGGATGAAAAGAAAGAGGTTAATAAAAGAGCTAAAGATGTACAACTAAAACCTGACTTGTTCACCACTAGTTGTATTATTATACTGGAACTCTTTTAAATGTACTCTTTGGCCTTGTAAAAGCCTTCTTACAAGTCTTTTGTAAGGAATACAAGTCTATCACTGAAGGGTAAAGTCATGCCCTTCTATCTAATGCCCAAAGTCTGTTCTCTCCACAGGCTTTGCAGGTCAGGGTGGGGCAGGTTCTGGAGGTCTGTTCAGACCCAGCTTCTTAGAGAGGCCCAGGTACCATCCAAATGCATTATATAAAATGTTCAGGTATGCTATCTCATAAGTTTAATCTTCACCATAACTTCATGAGATTGGGCAAATATTAGTCTCCATCTGTGGTTAAAAATGACAGGTTGTGAGGATTGTTGAATGCAAGCCCTCAAAACAAAACAAAACAAAACAAAACCACAATGAGGCAGAACTGACATATGAAGTGAGACCCAGAACAGTGGCACATATGGGGATTCAATATTTGTTGAATAAGTGAACCAGGTTCTCTGATTCCCAGCTCACCTCACCACATCTAGTCCATAAACAATTGCTTTTAGGTTACTGGGATCCAGAATAAGCAATCTGTCTGCCCTTGCTCCAGTGCACAACCTATCAGTTAAATTCAACCCAACAAGCATCTGTTAAGCAAAAGTCCAACACTGACACGGTTTCTGCTATCTTTCTACTTCTGTTCAGATGCTGAGTGGGGAAATTATACTGGTAAAGCTATTTGGGTCTAAGGAGGCAAGATCCTCACAACACCCTGGATAGGTGTGCATTAATAATCCAGGCTTTTAGGTCCGTGGAAAAGTGAGGGAGGAGCTTCAGATAGGCTGTCTGGGTCCAGACGGAAAGGCATTTTGCTTCTAGGCTCATCGAGGCAAAGACCGAGTTCTTTAGTATGCGGTAGGGTCTATGACCGCGCCGCCCAGAACTGGGAATCTTCCACTGGTTCTGCTGTTTCAGGATCTATGAAGCAAGCCTTTTAGGGAACCGGGAAAGCCAGCTAGCACTCGAGCATCTTCTTCTCCCACCTCCCGTGTACTCCTCTTGAGATTCTACTGTCCCTGAACCACCTGCTATGCTCAAAGCCCATCACTGGGAGCTGAGAGGGCAAAAAGGAAGACAAAGACACCTGCATGGACCTTCTGCATCACTGAGAGGATGGTGCACACAGTCGATACTGCTAGTTATCCAGAGTTTAAATCAGCACCCAGAGTAGGCTGGACGCCACAAACAAAAGCCCTGCGGCCGACCACTGATGATGCGGGTGGGGACCGCTGTGGAACGTGAAAAGCTTTCCTTGGCCCCGCTCGGGCTGCCGGTTCAGCAGCAGCACAGACGAGACAGGAGCCCTAGAAACGTGGGGAGATCCTGACCCCTTCCTCTGTAAAAAACCGGCGTGCGACCCAGCCAAGTGGCAGAGACTTGCTCAGCTTCAGTTTTTGGAGGAGTCGAAGCCGCGGAGCCGGGCGGGAGGCGGAGCTGGGGGCGGGGCCCTAAGGGGGTGGGTCCGCAGTGACGTAGGGCGGGCCGGGACGCGCGGAGGCGGTGGCGGCACCTCCTCCTCCTGCTGGCGAGCCCCATCCCCCCGCGGCCGGCCGGTTCCAGCCTGCACCCCTTGTCCGTGCCAGTGCCCCCTCCCCCGGGCCCCCGCCATGGGCCTCACTGTGTCCGCGCTCTTTTCGCGGATCTTCGGGAAGAAGCAGATGCGGATCCTCATGGGTGAGGCAGATCGAGCGCGCGGCCCGGACGGGAGCGCCGGCCCCCGCACAGCCCTCCCGCCCCTGCGTCCCTCCAGCCCAGCTCACCCGATCTCCGACCCTGAGTCACCCACCTCCTAACCCCCAGGGCTACAGCTCTCGGGAAGGTCGCTGTCTGCAGCGCTGTCTCCGGGGCCTGAGACCGGGAGCTGCGGGCCTGGGTGGGGTGACGCTCCCTCCGCCCTAGTCCGGCTGGTAAGAAGGGAGGATTCCGCCCTTGGAAACGACTTTTAAAAGGAGCGCGGCCCTCCTCCTGTGGCCTGACACCCCCCAGCCTTCTCCCGCCCCTCCAGCTTTGGGGTCTAGAGTTGGCGCTCACAACCCAGACTACCCTCAAGGCCCGGAAGGTAGACAACAGCGCGCACCTGGAGGTGCTCGGGCTCACCGCCCCCGTCACCGTCAGCTGTCCTGGGCTCTCCCCTTCCCTGGTCTCTAGGGGGCTCCCTCACTCCCATCTCTATGCCCCTCTCCTTTACAGTTGGCTTGGATGCAGCTGGCAAGACCACAATCCTGTACAAGCTGAAGTTGGGGGAGATTGTCACCACCATTCCCACCATAGGTGAGTCTGGAGACAAGATCGGGAGGAGTGGGAGTGCGGCGGCTGACCTCCTCCGGGTCTACTCCCCATTCTCCATCCAGTAGTGGGAGCTGACACCAGATACAGCTACCTGAGAAGTGGGTCACAGTATCTTTACGCTCTGGGTGGTGTCCAGGAGGGCCGAAGAGGACTGGATGTGACCTAGCCCCGCCCCGTCTGAACTGCCGGCCCTCTGGGCTTCTGTTCCCTTGGGCTTTGAACACTGCCCTCTGGTTTTGTGTCCCTGATGAATCCATGTAATTTTAGTGAGGTCCTTCGTTTCAGGACTATTTTCTCTTATTTTTCCCAATTATCTGCAGGCTTCAATGTGGAAACAGTGGAATACAAGAACATCTGTTTCACAGTCTGGGACGTGGGAGGCCAGGACAAGATTCGGCCTCTGTGGAGGCACTACTTCCAGAACACTCAGGTAGGGGGGAGGTGTTTCCCCAACCCCAGGGGAGGTGGTGCTAGGGTTACTGAGATGTTGGCCTAGGCTGTGCCCCCAGGCTAGGAAAAAGCCTTATCCCCTTCAACCTCCCTTTTGTGAGCTAGCATCTACTCATCCTTCAGAAGTGGCCTTAGTGTTCTGAGACTCAGCCACCTTAGGTGTGTTCTGAGAAGCAAGGTTCTGGATCCAGAGTCCAGGCTGCCTGATTTAGCTCTCATTACATGTCTTTCCCTGTTTTCAGGCTTGTCTTTTAACTAGATTACTTGCCTGAAGGCAGAAGCCGTATCCTTTGCAGGGTGTCTCCAGTTTGTGCCAGGACTTCCGCAGAGCCTTAGTGGAAGTTTACTAGATGTGAAGGGTTTAGACACAAAGAGAAGGAGCCAGAGTAGGGTATGTCCTAGGCAGCAGTGATTGCTTCTCCTTCCCTTCTGCCTTCCCACCCAGGGCCTCATCTTCGTGGTGGACAGTAATGACCGAGAACGGGTCCAGGAATCCGCTGATGAACTCCAGAAGATGGTGAGCACCCAAGGCCCTGGGATCTGATCCCTTGGGTTGGAGACAGAGATCTCCGTCCTGGTGTGAAGGTCAGAAAATGCTTCACAGGCTTTGAATGTGTGTCTCTCTTTGTGAACAGAAAGACACTCTCACCCTGTTTTGAACTTGGGTCAGATAACAAGAATGGAACTTGAATTTTCATGTCCTTACATCTGAGTCTGAGAATTGGTGGGGAGAGGGGAATATGTGGTGGAGAGAAACATCATCTTACATTCTTGTTTTTCCATTTGGAAATTTTGTCATTTTGACTAGGGCAATTACTCAAATTAGAAAAAGGCTCTTTCTGGACTTATGGCCAAGATGGCCTCCAGCTGACTTATAACTCTTATGTCTTGTGGTCAGCAGTAGACTAGACAATGTTATGTTTTCCCACTGATACTAGAAGGTAGAAAGGGGAGCTCTCCTACACAACAGGTAAGAGGGGGCCTGGGGACCCCATGAGATCCCAGCTTCCATCCCCTTGGCCTCTCTCAGCTGCAGGAGGACGAGCTGCGGGATGCGGTGCTGCTGGTCTTTGCCAACAAGCAGGACATGCCCAACGCCATGCCCGTGAGTGAGCTGACCGACAAGCTGGGCCTGCAGCACTTGCGCAGTCGCACGGTGAGGGCCCTGCCTCTCCCAAGGGAGCCACAGACTGGGCAGGAAGTGAATGCATCCCCCTTTTATTCCCTGCTGCTAACCTCTTTCTTTCCTTCTCCCCACAGTGGTACGTCCAGGCTACCTGTGCCACCCAAGGTACAGGCCTGTACGATGGGCTGGACTGGCTGTCCCACGAGCTGTCGAAGCGCTAACCAACCAGGGGCCGGCCCCTGCTGCCCAGAAGCTCCCGCGTGCATCCCCGGGATGACCAGACTCCCGGACTCCTCAGGCAGTGCCCTGCCCTCCTGCCCCACCTCCCACAGACACAGGCCTCTGCTCCTGCCCCTCCTGCCTGCATGTTCTCTCTCTTGTTGGAGTCTGGAGCCTTGCTCTCCAGGCACAGAGGGGTCCACTCTCCTGCCTGCTGGGACCTGTGGAAGGGGCTTCCAGGGCTGAGGCTCCTTCTTTTAGAGGAGGAGCAGGGACCTGGATTTACTTTTGTTTTTTCCCATTTGGAGCATACCCTTGGGGCCAGGTGGGGAGGGAAGGTGAGGGCTCCGGGTGGTGCTATGAAATGGCACTGGATATTGAGTAATAAATTTGCTGTGGTTTGTACATGGTGTCTGTAGCCTGGAAGTGGGGGCTGGGTTATTGGGTGCAAAGAGACAGTATGGAGGACGCTCCAAGCAGCTAAGGCTGCAGGGCCAGCCCCCACCTCCCCAAGCACACACACACATACATTGCTGCCTTAATCTAGCTTAACTTCTCCCTCCTTATTCTTGAGGCTGGAAGTACTTTAGATGTTCCAGTGGAGGAAATCCTCCTTCTCCAATACCAAGGGGCCTTTGCTGAGGGTAACAGATAGGATCTACCTTCATGCTTCTGTAAACCATATAACTCTCATACCCTATCCATCTCCTAGCTAGCTGTGGTTTTGAATGACTACCATACACATTAACATTTGAGGAGGAGGGAACATTCATTAAAAATAAGGGTCCTGAGGTACACTTGAGAAAAAGTGATTCATCAGGACTGGACTGAGGGCCAAGAAAATGCATCTTTAAAGTCACGCAGCTGATTCTGTGGTATATTAGCCTTATTTCATAAAACGTTGGGAGGGACTTGGAGATTCCAGTTCCTCACTGTGCACCCCCGGGACTCTGCACCTGGGAAGACCCCACCCCCACCCCCACCCCACCAATGGGGAATAGGAACCGGGGCCGTGGGCTGTTCTCCGAGTGTGGTTTACTCTGCCCACTTTTTCATCCCAACAAAACTTAAACAAAACCCACCATCACCACCATTATTTCTTTTTGCCATTCTCGCCTTTCATGTTAGTCTCTCCAGGCTGTGGGCTGGTTTTCTCCATAGGCTGTGTATGAAGTGAGTTCTGGAAGCTCATGGTGGACAGAGACTCTGGGGGCTGATATGCTCAGAGGCAGCCGCAGTGCCACTGCGGATCATGACAGTACTTGGGATTTTCCCCTCTTAGGCCAAGCTCTTCACTGTGCTCCGGAGCCAGCCTTTCTAATTACTCTGAGTCATTCGATCCTTGCTGGTTATCTATCTAGGGTGTCCTCCGCATCCCTGAAAAGTACCTTCTGAGACATGCTGGCCTCATCCTCCCAAAAGCCATAAAAGTCCTCAATTTTTCTTTGATATTATGAACTCCCAAATCACTTGAACCCCAGGGGAGTCAGACAGAACCCACTTCCAGGGAGGAAAGAGGATGACTTCTATCGTGTGATTAAAAAGAGAAAGAGAAGTGAAGGAGGGGAGAGACTGGCCTGAAGTCACAGGTGGTCACTGGCACAAGCTGAAATTCTGATTCTCAGTTGTAGCCCACCTCCTGGGGTGCTGGGGATGGAGAGGCTAATGCCGGCCTGCACCCACCTCTTCTGATGCTGAGCCAGTGTCCTTTCCCTGCTATGGTGGGATGAGAGGCAGCTGTCACAGTCATAATGCTCCCGGGTCACAGAGGCGCTGGGCCCTAGTCAGCCTGTGCCTGGAAAGTTCCCTCTGGGAACGTCTTCTGGTGGGTACTTCGGGCCTGATTCCAGGCCCTATGGCCTTTGGAACCTCACCACTGGGGGGAAGGCTGGGCCGGACGAAGTCATCACCTGTGGTGCCGGCCCCATGGATGAGATGGAGTGGACGCAAAGGCAACCCAAGCTGGAGGACCTAAGGGTTGGGCTCATCAGCTGGGCAGGATCCTACCTCACTTACGAGCCGTATAAGAATATGGTCACCGCTACTGCAAAGGGTTTGGGCCGGAGACAGGTATCAGAGTAGACCTGTACAGGAGTGAGTTTTCCCAGTGACTAAGCCCTCGTGTGGTATGGGGAGGGGGAAAGTGGGGAGAGTACACTCTCAACCCTATCACTTTCCTGGCCCCTGCCATTGCTAGGCTAAGACCCTCCTACCCCAGGTTCTTGCCCACAGGTCTCCATTGCTCCATCTCCTCCTCTCTAATCCTATTCCAGGAGGTGAACCCTCAGCCCTGGCCATGCTGCTTTGGCTTGCTCTGGCTGTCCCCTCCCTTCCATTCCAGCACAGAGTGGTTGTGTCATCACAAAGAGGAGAGGTGGACAGCCCAGGCTGGAAAGCCGAGTTGTGGGCATGTGGAAGTTAAACCAGTGGAGTTACTGCAAAGCCTGTCTTTCTGTTCTGGCTGCAGTTTGGAAATGGGTTACTCCAGAAGCCCTCAGAGAGGGGTCCTCATTTTAGAGCAGGATGGAGACCCCTCTGGGGTGGTACTACAGAATGAGGCACCAGGGAGGTCCTCTCACTTATAACAGTTCATCACAGCTAAAGCAAACAACTGCATCTCAACTGCACTAACCTCATCTCTGAGCCCGAGCCTGCCTGTGAGAGGTCTTACTTTTCTCCTGCCCTGTTGTGGCGGTGGGCAGGGGAAAGAAAGTGTTGGCTGAGTGTGTCATCCAGGGGCAACAGCAAGGAAGAGAGAAGTAAGACTTAAACCAAAACATTTCCTTAAAACTTAAGTGTTGAAGAACGTGGTCAAGGAAGAGAGGGCAGTTTACCTTTCGTTACCTGGTGGAGGTGGGCATTGATAACTTCTCTTGGGATACTGAGAAGCCTTATGGCTCCAATGAGTGAGGTGTCCAGGGATCTTTTGATTACCGTTGAAGGAGAAAGTGGAGAAGCACAAGGGAGGCCTGTGTGGAGGGAAAGTTGGTTGGTCTCAGTGAAGGTGCTGGGGTGATGCCAGAGATGATGGTTTTAGGACTCCTTGGTCCAGTCATTTATCAGGACTGAGGACTGATTTCCTTCTTCTCCCTCCCAATGTCTCCAGACCTGGGAAATCCTGGTCAGCAATGAGCACGACACACAGGCTGTGGTACGACTAAGGAGCTTGCAGGGCCTCTACGTCCTATGTGAGGCAGATGGCAGTCTGTGCTATGACCGGCCAAGGACCAGCCACCACGGATGCTTCCTACTCCGTTTCCACCGCAATGGCAAGTGGACCCTCCAGTGCATAATCAGCGGCCGTTATCTGGAGTCTGATGGCCAGGATGTGTTCTGCAACTCCCGGGTGCTCTCAGCTTATCACATGTGGACCCCCCGGCCAGCCCTGCATGCCCACGTGATCCTGTATAGCCCCCTCCACCGCTGCTATGCCAGGGCCGACCCCACTCTAGGTCGTGTCTGGGTGGATGCACCAGTACCCTACCTGGGGGAATGTGGATTCCTGTTGCATTTCCAAGATGGATGCTACCACCTGGAGAGCTCTACACACTGCTTCTTGTCCCACTTAGACCGGCTGGTCTCCCAACCCTCAACACAGACTGCTTTTCACATGCAAGTGCGGCCTGGAGGGCTCGTGGCACTGAGCGATGGAGAAGGGGGCATGTTGTACGCACAGGGCCCACGCCTGCTCCTGGGCCTGGGCTCCAGTCCCCATAGGGGCGAGGAGTGGTTCATCCTACAGCGTTGCCCCACCTGGGTCAGCCTCAGGTCAAGGAGTCGGAAGTTCCTCTCTGTCATCTACGGCAAGTGCTGGGTCCAGCGCAGCCATGGAGGGAGGGAGAGAGGCCTAGCTACTGAGCAGAGGAAAACGTGTTTGGGATCAGTGAGGACCTTTGAACCTAATTATAAGGAAGATCTAGGGGTCCCAAGAGCACCTCTATGCCATGGAGAAGGACAGCAAAGCAGGGGTGTGGGCTGTAAAGGAAAGTGGCTTGGGTCTTCTCCAGGCTACTATGGTGAAGCAGAAGGTGATGTAGGTCCAGGAGGAAAAGCAGAGGGAACCCAGCCATAAAGCATGGAGGAGGGGCTGAGACCAAGCATGAGACCAGACTCAGACTTACTATGACATGTTCTTCCTCTGCAGATGTTGAGGTGTATGCTGCCTCTGAGCACCTAACTCCAATGTCGTTGTTCCAGTTTGAAAGTGACAATGACAACCTCGCTTTGCAGCTTCGTTCTGCCAATGGTTGCTACCTAGCCCAGGTAAGACCTTGGCTTTCTGAGCAAGACAACTCTTAAGCCCCGAGTTCTCTCTCTATAGACACACTTCTCTTTCTTCAAGGCAGGTAACCATATGGTGAGGTGCACGGTGGTGGCCCTGGTCAGTAAACATCCAATGGGGCCTCTTAAAAATTTTTAAATCAACTTTATTGATGCATAACTTATATACAATAAAAGACACTCATTTTAAGTGTAATTGAACACGTGTTGACAAATGTATACACTTACCACTATTTACCAAGTTAGAGACTATTTCCACCACCACAGAAGTTTCCTCCTGCCCCTTTCCAGTCAGTTACCTCCACCCTTGCCCTTCCCACTACTGCTGACATGGATTCTGCCACTGTGCATCACATTTAGATTTCTCTGCTCCAGAATTGCATACAAGTGGTATCACACAGTATTGTGGTATGTATGCTTCTTTCACTCAGCATAATGTATTGGAATTCATCTACAGTGTTGCATGTATCAGTAATTTATTCCTTCTTATTGTTGAGTAGTACTTCATACTACTGTTCATAAATACAAACATAATTGGTTTTTTTATTCACTTGTTAATTACTTGAATTATTTCCAGTTTGGGCACTTATGAATAAAGTTGCTATAAACATTTATGCATGAGTCTTTTTGTGGGCCTGCTTTTTCAATCATCCTGGGTGAATACCTAGGATTACAACTACTGATAAATGTGTGTTTAACTTCTTAAGAAGATGTCAAATAGATTTCTACTGTATGTACCATTTTACATTCTCACCAGTCATGTATGAGAATTCAACACTTGATATTGTCTTTTTAATTTTAGCCACCCTAATGGGTGTGTAATGACATTTCCTTATAGTTTTAATTTGCATGTCCCTTATAACTGACCATGTATGAGTATCTTCATATGTGCTTATTGTTTGTTTATTTACTCTGTGAGATGTCTGTTCAAATTTTTTGCCCATTTGTTATTGGGTTGTTTGTCTTATTAAGTTACGCATTTCTATATGTTCTAAAGTCAAGTCCTTTGCCAAACATATGTATTGTAAATGTTTTCTCCCAATCTGTGGCTTGCCTTTTCATATGCTTAAGTGTCTTTTGAGCAGCAAATGTTAAATGTAGTGAAGTCCAATTTCTTCATTTCATAAATGATTAGTGGGGGTTCTTTTGATCCCAAGAAATCATTGCCTACCCCAAATTTACAAATAATTTCTCCTTTGTTCTCTTTTACATGTATTATAATTTAGGTTTTACTTTTATGTCTATGATCCATTTTGAAATGATTTTGAAGTGTGGGCCAAGGTTTATCTCTCTCCACATGGATATCCGGTTCTCTTTTCGCTACTGGGTTCTGAGATACAGCACAGACTGGGCAAGTGAGAGGGCAGAAGGCACAACATTTTCCAAAAAGGATCTGAAAGCATAAAGCATACCCTGAGAGAATGAAAAAGGCTAGTGGGTGGGATGTAGGAAAGGTGGTCTAGGAATAAAAATGAGGGGAAAAAACTGTTTTCATTCCTTGCTTCCCTTTTGTGTTCCCAATATTACCTCCAGAGGCACCACAGGACAGTGTTGGCTAATGGGCACCCACTAGAGTGCGACACCTTCTTCTGTATGCACTGGAATTGTGGCAGGATCATCCTGCAGTCTCCCAACAGACGCTTCTTGGGCATCGCACCCAACGGCCTACTGATGGCCAGTGTCACCATTCCAGGTGAGTTAGGCAGCCTTCCTTCCAGCTTATTCCAACTTAAAGATGCTTTCCTGGGGAGCTGGGTATGTTAGAACAGGCCCTGGAATTGGAGTCAGAAGATTTGGATCTGTGTATTTGTGGAGTCACTGAAATTTTGCCATCATTTGGCAAACTGCCTCTTTGAGGCTCAGCCTCCTTGTATTCATTATAATGGAGGTGATGTCCAGTCTACCTTCCTCGCCAGATTATCATGAGTGTTAAATAGATTCATACATCTCAAAGGAAGAAAGAATAATTAAAATTTCTAAGTGCTTTCACAAACATTTCACAGTACCTAGCATGTGACCTGGCACACAGTAGGTGTTCACTAAATGTTAAAATATTGACTATACTCTCTTGCAATCAGTGTCCCACCTTCCTGCATTCATCTGAGAAAGCATCTATCTAGACGCAGCTCACTCAGACAATGCCTTTCTATTTCTTTCAGGCCCAAATGAGGAATTTGGGATTCGGTTAGCCAACCGCCCCTTCCTCGTATTGCGAGGTCGGTATGGGTACGTGGGCATCTCTCCGGAACATGACCTCATGCAGTGCAACATGGACCAGCCCAACTGCATTCACCTGCTGCCCTGCCGCCAGGGCATCTACCACTTCCAGGGTGAGTAGCCCCTCACCCTTACCCTCAGTTCACAGTCCAGCCCTCCCTGAGCCCCAACCCAGTTGTCACAGCCTGTCACTCAGGGCCTGTTCATCATAAAAGGAAAAATAGAGTTTCTGTTTGTTTCCACACTTCAAGGCCCCCAGAGTGGGCTGGCAGAACAGAGATCAGTCATTCTGTTTTTCCACATAAGGACCTGCCAACGCAGGCAGGGTCGAGCTGCCAGGGAGGGTGGCACATCTCCTGGGAGCCCCCTCAGAGGCTGCACTACTGGAGGACTCCCCTCTGGAATGGCCCACTGACCCGAGCTCTTCCCTCCCCAGCACAGGGTGGATCCTTCTGGTCAATAACATCCTTTGGCACCTTCCGCCCTTGGGGAAAGTTTGCCCTCAACTTTTGTATCGAGCTTCAAGGGAGCAACTTGCTCACAGTGCTGGCACCCAATGGCTTCTACATGAGATCCGACCGAAGCGGCACCCTGTTTGCAGACAGCGAGGACATTACCAAAGAGTGTATCTGGGAATTTTAGGTAAGGTACAGTGGGTAAGGACCTGGCGTGAGGGAACAGGAGCTGAGGGGCAAGAGAAGGGAGAGAGGGCTGTGGCGTGTGAGAACAAGACTAAAAAGCACCACAAGCTGACTTCTGTCCCACGACCTGATCACCTCCAGACATATACAGTGGCACCTCGGTACTCGTTGTTAATTTGTTCTCAAACTCATAGTGAGTGCTAAAACCTACGCGAGTACCCAACGATGAAACATTTTCTCTGGTGGGGCAGTGTGGTGACTCATACAAGTTCTAGCAAGTGAGAGGAATCCCAAACAAACGCTCAGTGCTGAAACATTTTTTCTCATCAAAATGTGAAGGGTACAGTGTTTGACAAATCTAAAGCTGACGAGTATGGAGGTATGACTGTATTCCAAATCTGTGTCTTTCCTCTCAGGGCTCCAACCCAACATGTGCTAGATCTGATTTCTCCTCTCTAGGAGGAGAAATCAGATCTAGGTTCTCATGCTTATGCCACACATAATAATAGTACTTGCAAGCAAGCCTGCAGGGGATGGGATGAGGTGTACCTGTGTATCTGTGTCTCTCTATTAAGATGAAGAGTTTGCACTTGCTATCCTCACCCCTGGATCTCTGAGGTGCTGATGGCTCCTAGATATTTATCTGCAGCCTTGACCCTTCTTCTGAACTCTAACTTCATCTCTTTCTAACTTTCTGATTGACAACTACCATCCCTTCAAAATCAGCCTCCTCATTATCCCCCCAAAGATAATTATTTCTGCCCTCCCCATGGTCATCTAGGGCATGGCCATCCTCCCAGGCACCACCTCCCATGTGTTCCCTTCACCAACCCCCCCGAAAATTCTGGGCTACCCTCTTAATAACCCCTCTCTAGTGCTTGCTCCTACGTAATTACCATTACCACCAATGATTCCAGGATTTCACCAAAAGCCTGAACTGCAACAAGGGCTTTCCAGCAGCACTCGCGA
This sequence comes from Phyllostomus hastatus, assembly GCF_019186645.2. Taxonomy (NCBI): domain Eukaryota; kingdom Metazoa; phylum Chordata; class Mammalia; order Chiroptera; family Phyllostomidae; genus Phyllostomus; species Phyllostomus hastatus. The sequence continues at coordinate 11,107,912 of NW_025334006.1, read as the reverse complement.
CTGCCAGACCCATCCCCACCTAATCTGTTCTCCACAGCAGGTTCTCTTTCCTACAACGCTGCCTCCATGTCATCATTCCCTGTTCGCAGCTCTTCAAGGCAGGCACCTCACTGCTCTCAGTCCTTTCCCTTCACTGTCCACCTCTCTTGCTTGGCTTGGAAAGTGATGAAGGTGTTGTCCTGTAGAAAGAGTTTTGGTTTTGATATCATACAGACCTGGAACCAAGAGCTAGTAAGACTTGGTCTTTGGGGATTAATACGTATTTCATAGGATGCTGTGAAGGTCAAATGACAACGTGAAGCTGGTTATAGAGGCCTCAATATGTCTTTACTCCTTTCCTTCCATTTTCTACCAGTTTTTTATACAAGCCTTTTACTATGGCCAAACAGGGAAAAATAAAATGCAATCCCACTGAACTTGTTTTCTGATCTATTCCATGAAGGGCTTGGATTGAACTAAATTTCTCGGGCTCCTTCCAGGCCTGACATTCTCGTAGACAGTGTATGGTAGTGGTTAACAGCTCACTTTTGGACTCAGAACTGGGTCATAATTAGATTTGTATCAGTTAAACCTCTTTGACCTTGGGCAAATGAACTTAAAGTCTGTTTCTCATGGGTGAAATAGGAAGATACACTTATCTCCTAGGGTTGTTGTGTTACATGAGATAATGATTGTAAAATGCTTAGTAAACAGCTTGGCACCTAGTACACTCTCATGTAGTAAATTTTACCTGTTGACTACAGTCTCCCTAAGAACTCTGATGGTATTTCTGCACCATTGATTTGATTTTAAAAAATAATCTCTACTGCCTTTTTCCATAAATTAACTTCTCCTGACCATGTGATTGCCTCATCAAGAAAGGGACAAATCACTCTACTCTCTCTACCTTTTAGGTTTTTTCCTAAAAGCCAGAGGTCAGCAAATGACTGACTGAAGGTTTCTGTTTCCTCTTTCCTTCCCAGGTCAATGGGTTGCCACCTACCAAAATCCAACTCCTCCAGGAGAAACTACTACACTAAACAGAACAGGAACCCCAGAGTCAAGATCCATGAGAAGAAAATCTGTTACACAACTTTTCCTACCCAGTTTAGCAAAACATCTGTTTCAAGCAACAATACATCAAAAAGGCCACCCCCAAGACCCTGGTGTGCATCTTACTTAGTACAGAGTAAGGGTGTCAAGGGTGGGGGGTGTAAAGTTGAGACTGAGGCTCTAGCCAGAAGAGGAGAGACCAAATGGTAACTAGAAGATCAATGGATCTTCCATTGATCCTTCTCACCCCCACCAAAACCATGAGACTTTTCCCATTGATGCCATGAGGAATTAGCCTTGCCCTGAAGGATTCAGAATCCAGATACAACTAATTGTCTTTGGTCTAGAAAGAATGAAGGATTATCAATCTTATAGGCACAGGATAATGGTAATAATACCTTATGCCTGTGTAGCCTACCTCCTCACCACCACTCCATCACCTCCAAAGTTTACCAATCATCCCACCTTATTGCCTGTGGTCCAGTCAGTTGGACACAACAGGTACTTCCCCTGTCATTGCCCACCTTTTACAGGGAGCTGGAATAATTTGCCCAAGGTCCCATGACTGAGACCTCTGGCTCAATTCTTTGATTAGAGTGGACTCTAATGTTCACTCATCTTTCCATCAAAACATAGCTTCCAAAGTGGCTGTCGTTCTTGCACTGTCTTCATAACTTCGGTGTTCATCTGCTTGCCATCAATCCTATTTATGTTTTTATTGATGTAGACTCTTAAGTACATTTATTTAGAAAGGAATATTTTAATCACTGTTGTAAAATGGAAGACCAGAATTGCTTGCCATGAACAGAAAATGACCATAACAATAAATACAATGAAAACAAAGCAATGTTATCAATCCTCGTTAGAGTTTTCCCTTCCTACAGAGGTATTAAAAACTAGGACCAAAATGAAGACTTTCTGTTTGATGCAATCAGAATTGAAAGGGAGTCGAAAAGGGAATTTTTTTTCTCATTTCTGACTCAACATTATTCAAAGCAGCATCCACACTCCTCCTGAGATGTTCTCAGACACCCACAGTGCTGCCTGGTCCCTGCTCTGGGAAAACTGCACTGTGCCATAGTGAGAGTCTGGCTTTTGGTCCATCTTGAGAGCAGCTGATACTAGAACATGAGAGAGATTGCATCTAGATAGAGGAACATGACTTCAGGGTTTTTTGCAAGTATGTTTCTCCTCATGAGATATAAAAGAATTTTGTAAAGAAATTATCCAATACATGAAAGGGTGAGAACACTAGAGGCCTGGGCACCTCCTTTCTCAGAGAACATTAAGAACAGGCCACAGATAAACAGTGGAACACAGTCTTCAGAGAGATAGGAACTTGGAGGTCATTCAACGCAGAATCCCTCAGCCCTCCATAAATCTATATCCGCACTCAGATGGGTAGGCGTGCATGTGCATGGGGACTCCTACACACATACTTTCTCTCTTATGCCCTGTTCCCCACAAGTAGTCATCTGTTCTCCACTTGAATGTGCTCAGCCACAGGGTCTCAGCTGATAGCTTCTTCCACTGTTGATGTCAGCTCTGTCACTGAAGTGAATGGCTTCTTCTCAGATGGTGCTGTGCAGATTGTCACCCCACAAAGCCTCGCCCATTTCCCAGGTCAGCCTGTCCCGCAGGCCTTCAGCTTGAGGGTAGTGAAGGCAGAGAAGGGACAGGAGATGCTCTGTTACCCCTGGAACTCCATTCCAGAGCTGTGCTGCCCCTTAGAACTCCCTGTGCTGCTGAAAATGTCTACTATCCAGTATGGCAGCCTCAGGCCACATGTGTCTATTGGGCATTTGATATATGGCTACTGTGAGTGAGGAGCTGAGTTATTCATTGTACTTCATTTTAATTAAATTTTAATGGCCACATATGGTTCATGGCTACTTAGTAAACAAGCAGCAAGCTCTAAGAGTGATGATAAAGAGACCTCTTGAAGGACCACTTCCAGACCAGTGCCTGGAGTAAACAACAATGTCCCCATTCCACCACCCTTTTGCCTCCTCATTCTACTTCTGCCCTTCAAAGGGGGAAGAATTTGGAGGGATGAGTCCATCCTCCACCCCAATAGCCCATTCTTCATCCCCCTTCCCCCACATGTTTTCCCCTCCATCCCAAGTCTTTCCAAGACTTGGGAGAGTTCTGTGCAGGGAACAAAATTGAGCTGATTGCGAACTTACTGCCGAGAAGCAGTAAGCAAACATGCCCCAGGAGCATGTGCAAAGGGACAATCAGAATATGAAAATGGCATTCCCTTCATTTGCTGCTATGCAAAATAAAAATACACACTCAATTAAAGAATTAATGTCTATTTTTTTAGATTAAGGATTACTGAAAATTTTCTCAGATGTGGTCATCGTGTTGTAGTTATATAAGAAAAGTTTCTTATTTTTTGGAGATACATGCTGGAAGATTTAGGGGTGATGTGCTATGATGTATTATCAGTGTATGTGTGCATATGTGTGGGCACATGAGCACTCAAATACCAAGATAGATACATACATACACACATATGTAGATGGGGAGATAGCTAGATATATACATATATACATGTATGCATACACAGTTACATTACATAAATACATAAATACATTAGCTATGATACGTATGTAGATATTTCAGAGAGATAGATGACAGATAGGGCACACAGTTTATAATCGTCAAATATAAGGGTGGGAGTATGAGTGCTCATGGGAAAAACATAAAGGAAAACAGGAACTACTGTAGATTAAAAAAATGTTTTTATTACTGCCAAGTGAAGGCCTTTTAAGCCCACTGTGAGCAGTAGGTGGGCATGGCTTCTCCAGTCCCTCAAAACAGGTAACACAATGGAGGGGCAGCAGGGCAGGACCAGGCAAGGTCCACAGGTGAGGAAGAGATGCAGGAAGGAGGGAGGAGCAACGATGTGCTTGGGCAGGCCAGCACTAGACAGCCCCCACCCCATCTTCTTTCCATCCTGGCCCTCCTCCTTCATCACAGGCCTTGCAGTAGTGGGGAGCCAAGCCAGAGAAAGGCGTGAAGGGCAGCAAGACTGTCGACGGGGGCAATGGAAAGGAGGGCAAGGATGGCAGAGCAGTACTGAATCCAGAGGGCTTGGCTGTGGGGGGCAGATAGCCTGCAGGGACAAAGAGGGTGAGCATGGGCTTGTTGCTGCCACTGATGGGGAAAGGCAGACAGACATTGGTTCTCTACCATGGACAGAAGCACTCAAATCCCAACCCCACCCCCTTTTCCTGCTATGGCTGCCGGTGGTACCATAGACTCAGGGGATACTATTCTCCCCAGCTTTGTGGGCCACGCAAGGAGGGAGGAAAGCTGTATTGAATTTCCTTTGATGACCCTGATCAGAGATCCTTGTCCTCCTGTGGAGTCAGCCAGCCCTCCCCACACCCTGCAGCAATGAGGTCTCGCCTGGATTCTTACCCCAGCAGGGCTTGAGACAGGCATGGTGTGGGGTGTCACTCAGGCACCTGTCTGGTGCTATCCCCCAGCACAGCTGATAACAGGGGGGACCCAAGGATTCCGGGAAAGGCAGGGCCACTGTAGCCACGCTTCCAAGGGACTGCTAGAAAAAAGCAAGAGAACACCCTCAGCTGCCTGTGACGCCTTCTGTTTAGCAGGACTGGGACCCAGGGCTGCCCTCGGCCCAGACTGTATACTACACAACTCCAGGGGGTGCCATTCACCTAGTAGACTATGGGGATGGCACTTTCTGGAAGTGTGCACTGTGGGCAACTGGGAGAGTCATGAAATTTAGCTCAGGCCTTCACCAGGAATGGGAGAGGTGGTGAGCCCTTCAGTCTTCCAGCTTCATAAATCCCCCTCCCTTCCTGAATACCTGTGCAGAGGTGATCCCTGGGGCAGCACTCGGTACAGTCAAACCCTGAGAAGTACCTACAAGGTGAGGGTGGATCCATTCAGGGGGAGGAACCAGGGTCCAAGGAGGGGAGAGTGGCAGTGAGGAACAGGGAGTTTCTGGAAAAGGCAGCAAATTCTGGCAGGGGTGAGAAAAGATGGATACTACAGCCTTAAACTGGCAGAGCCTTGGGAGACTAGGGAAGAAGGATTAATCCCAAGGATGGTAAACTGAAGACGGTACAGCCCTGAAGAGCAGAGACTGTGTGTGCCCAGCATCTAACACAGGGCCTGGCCCGTGGGAAGTGCCAAGTGAATGTTAGGTGGGTGGATGGATGGAAGAAAGGAAGGAAGGGCCCTGGCCAGTAGCTCAGTAGGTTGGAGCATTGTCCCAATACACCAAGGTTGTGGGTTCTATCTCCAGTCAGGGCACATATATGAAGCAACCAATGACAAATATATGCCTGTCTCTCTCTCTCTCTCTCTCTCTATCTCTCACCCTTGGGTAAAAAAAAAAAAATTAAAGGAAGAAAAGAAAGAAGGAAAGAATAGGTGGATAGATGGATGGATGGGTGGATGGACGGTGGATGGACACAGAAATTACCTGGAAACTGCATTTCCCACTTGAGCTTCTCTTGTCGGCGCCACTTGGCTCTTCGGTTGGAAAACCAGACCTGGGGAAGGGCAGAGGCAAAGCAGCTGGCTGTTTTCCCCACTACTGGGCACCTACTGCTCTCAGCACCTGTTCCTGGCCTGGACTCAGAGCACAGACCCTTCCTCAGACCTGACATCTTCCCTCCCTGCTCTGACCTTTGCTCGCTGTCCCCTTTCTCAACTCAAAGGCTTGGAGTGGGGAGGAGAGGAAAGCATCAGCAGAAGGGGAACAAGGAAGATCTTGTCTCTAATTTCTGCTCCAGACATATCTGTTTCCACCTTCTTGCCCCCTTCTCCACCTCACCAGGACCCAAAGACTTCCGGGCACAGACTCTGTCCTTGTGGTCTGCACATATTACGTGGCAGAGCTCACTCACCCTCACTGTGTCTTCGGGCAAAGAGGTCGAAGCAGCCAGCTTTCCACGGGCCACCGAATCAGGGTACTGCCCACGCTGGAACTCTGCAGAGACGGAGGCTCATGGCCAGGGTATGGGGAGAGAAGCAAGGCATGGGTCTCCCCCTCAGGCCCCACTCCCTACTTGCTACAAGCCTAAACTACCCTAATCTCCAAGGTGGGACCACCACGGCCTCCACCTCTCATCCTTTGCCCGCAGGCCTTAGGGCCACTGCCTCCATATGTCACACTGAGCAGCCTCTGACCCACTGTCTGCCCCAGCATTGGCACCTTTCTCCAGCGCCTCAGCTTGACCTGGGGAGAAGATAGTCCGATTCCGGTGGCCAGTCCCCGGATGAGGGCCGCAAGGAGCTTCAGAGACACTATGGGAAGTGCGAGGAACTGGAGCCAAAACAGCTGAAAAGGGAGACAATGGTTTGTGTGGTTTGTGATGGTGATTCCTCTGGTCAGATGGGATCCCTGAGGCCCTGGGGCTGTGGACAGGGGACAGCATGGGTATAAGAGCAGAGCTGCACTGGGGGGTGAGGTGCCTTCACAGTGATTTGGAGGTCACTGCAGAGGCACTTGGTAGGAGGCATGCTGCGTGCCATGGCAGGGTGCGTGCTTAGTGTTCGGGGGGAAACAGCAGCAAAGTTGGCCCCGTCTGCATGATCCCACAGGTCATGAGAAGTGCCCTGAGGAGCTGTGCACAAGGCAGAGGAGGGTTAGAAGACACAGCCCTGCCTCTTCCTCAGCACATCCTGTGAACCTAGGGGCAAGGGACCTGGGGCCTGCTCTAGGAGCCGCCAACAACCAGCTAGTGGCTTTGGGGGAGTCATTTCCTTTCTCCAAGCCTCAATTTTCTTCTGCCAGGAGAGAATAAGAGTGTAAAGAAATGTAAAGTTCTTGGGTTTGGCTCTGATCATCCGTGGGGGCAACTCGAAAACCCACCTGGCGATCTGAGCTGTGCCCAGGGCAGCCTCTGGTCCTCCTGTAGCGTCCGCAGGACTCGGTTGATGGAGGAGACCTGGGGGTGTCAGGGCGCTGAGTGGGGAGATGGCACACAGTCCCAGGGTTGTATCCTGAGGATATTTCCCCAGCATCCTTTCTCTCCTTCTATCCCTGTCCGCACACTTCTTAAAGGCAGCCCTTTCTCTTTCCCCAAGCTTTCTTCTTCCCACCTGTCTCACCACCACCACTTTTCAGAAGAGAGCCCAGGAGCCCTGCCCCCCAGCCTGGGATGGCCCCATTGCCTAATGAGAAGGGATCTTCTCCCCAGACAACCTGTTTGCCAGCCCCGGTGTGGGGAGAGGAGGGCACTTACACTGGGAGTCTTGTCCTGGGTGCAAAACCCTTCAGCACAGAGCTGGCGTTGGATCTCCCAGGCGAAGAGGCCTGGGCACTCACCCTTCAGCTGGGCAATTCGAGCCACCACACGGGGTGTGGCCAGACGTGGCTTGCTTCCCCCAACCCCCTTGGGTTCCAAGACTCCTGTGCGGTAGTAACGCCCTAGTATCTTGCTCACACAGCCATTAGATACCTGGGTCAGGTGGGAAGCAGGGACAGGTAAGGCATAATGAGCAGAGGGTGCGTGTACCTGGAACAGAAGGAGGCTACAAGGCAAAGTGAGACATACTCAGAGTCTGTAACAGCCCTAGACTTGTCTTAAGAGAGGCCCCTTTTCTCTGCTTTTTGTCCCCATCCCTGTGTGAAAGTCCCAGTGCACTACCTTAAGGCTCCGTGAGATGTCACAGGGCCGCATCCCACTGACTGCCAGCCGCACGATCTGCTGGCGAGTGTCCAGGGGCAGAGGCCGACCATTCACAAAGAGCCCCCCGAGCTGATTCACACTGCTGATTCCTGAACATGAGAAGGAAGCATCCACTTGCCACATCTCCCCTCTCCCTGGCTCACCACCACAGAGAAAGTCTTCTCCCCAGGGGACTGCTCCCCTCCTGCTCATGGGGTCCCCCAAACATGCTGCTTTCTTTGGAAGCTAGCTCCCAGGTGAGCATTTGCTCTGTGACCAAAGGCACTGACCCTCATGATTTCAGGGAAGTGAATGGAGTGGGGAGGGAGTGACTAGACAAATCTTTGTGGGAACACTGGCCAAGGGCAGATGAAACCACGTGGATGGGAGCAGGGCCCTCAGATATTCCCTCCCTCCTCTGTTCTTCCCCCTTCTCGCAGGCATTTTACCATCCTGCGGCATGCTCCAGGCTGGCCTCTTCACAGAAGGGCAGGAACCGGGAAGACTGGGGAAGGGACTTGCTCCTGGGACCTCTTCCCTCAGTCTTGAGGCTGGGCCTGCAATAATCAATAATTGGGTGAAGACTCTTGCTTAATATGGTCTTGGGATATAGTATATTGTGATAGAGGGCCAGGTTTCTAAAATTTGCTCATAGGTTAGCTAAGAAAATTAAACTTTTCTTTGCTTAAACCCTTCTGTGATTAAGTAAAACATCGCAGAGCCAGAAGAGGACTGAATCTGGATGTCCTGATACGGGTCTGGGAGGGTGGGAGGTATCTCGCTGCTCACAGGTCCCTTACAAGATGTCAGGGAGGTGGAAAGGGATGATGCCTCCAGATGCTGAGGCTTTCCTCTTTCCAAACACACAAATCATGTCTGACCTCTTAACAGCCTTCTCAACCCTGGGTGATGCACTCGGGCCAGGGCTCCTGCCTCCTAAGCTCAGACTCAACAGGGTCAAAAACCAAACTTAGGGTATTCTGCCGAGCCAGGAGAGGGCATCTGTGACCAAAGGTCCCAGCTCCCAAAGATCTGAAGCTGGAGACCAGATTTAAGGTTCTGCCTTCACTTTTGGGCAGCCCCTGAGGTTTGCTTCCCCGCCAGGGGAAATCACCAGCCAGGAGCTTCCTTTGGAGCACTTTAGGGAAGGGTCTTGCTCCTGTTTTTTATGCTCTTCAGGAAGCTCTGGCGAGACATGGGGCTCAGATTTACCCACCAGGCATTGAGGATCTGGTCTCACACGTTGAGACTAGATGTAAACAAGACTGAGTCCTGGCTTCTTTTGGAACACACACCTCCTGGCAGTTTCTGACTTGCTGGGACTGTTGGTTCCTGTTAACTCTGGAGAGTTCTAGACCTTGTAGTAAAGCATTACTTGCAGAGACCAGCTGTCTGGGATCAGACACTCATTCACTCCACTAACATGTATCAAAGGCATGTAGAAGGGAGGGAGTGAGAAGCAGGAGAGAGCTTTTTGCTGACCTACATAGGAGCTATTGTGAGCACAAGCAAGGAACACAGGTCATGGGACACCATACCTTTCTTGCTTTTATAAGCGAGTAAGTGGAGCTGAAGCAACCTCCTTTCATGCCTGGAACCCTGGAAGGCATGAGGCTGTAGAGAATAGCTTAGGCTTAGAACTTTCCTGTAATAACCATGCTATCTTGGTTCAGTTACTAATCTGCAATTATTTACTGAATAAGGTATTAATCATGAGTATATTGCTGGTTTTTCAGGATGAAGGGAGTAAAAAGAAAAGAGGCGAGGTTTTTGCCCTCCAAGAGATTACAGTGCAGCCGGAAGAGGAGACTAGCACAGGGGAAACAATGAACTCACAGAGAGTATGGAATCAGAGCTATTTTTTAAATTCAGTAGCTACACTGGCTTTTACTCACTCCTCTGTGGGCAGAGACATATTCTCCTTCGAGCTCTCATCTTTTCAGAAGGTCAGGAAGGAAGGCAAAAGTTTTTCCAAAAAGAAAAATTTGGTTCCCACAAGTCAGGAGCCACCCAGAGAGTTAAACTCAAGGAGGTTTAGAAGCCAGTTCCTCACCAGAAGCTAAAATTTCCAGCTCCTTTCTCTGCCCCCATCCCTGATTCATGTTAGTGTAATTGCTACCAAAGCAATGGAGAGAGGAGAGCTGATCTGGGACTGTAAAGGGCTCTGCCAGGATCAGTGGGGAGTGTGGGGAGCTCAGAATACCAGCCAAACCCTGGATTCTTGATAGGATGTGTCCCCCTTAAGTGTCCACAGCTCAGAGGAGCTGTGGGGACTCGAGTTCAATATCCAAATCTAAATCATCTCCAAACCTAAAAGCATTATGCCCCAACTACCAGAAACTCCATTCCCAGTAGCCATACCACACATCCCAACATTCATATTAACTCATATAGTAAAAGAACTGGTGCTCACAAGATGGGAAAGCAAGGTAGGGGGGTTGAAGAGGCAGAAGGGTGGGTGCTGCAAAGACAGAGGAAAGAAGTTGACTTGGCCACACAAAGACATGGAGACAGCATGGGAGGCAGAGCAGACAATGAGCCTGCAGGTGAGCTACCTGTGTGGAGGCAATGAAGTGGGAGCTTCAGTGGGAGAGTCTCAGTCTCCTATGTGGGTTCCTGAGACCCCTGCAGGCTCCAGGGGTGGTGGTGCTGGTCTGGTGCTGGTCTGGTGCTGGTAACAGCCTCCAATCTCCTCCTGTGTGAGTCCTGCCAGGGGTCCAGAGGCACAGAGAGCTTGTGCTCAGGAGCAGAGGGCAGCCTTCTGGGAGCAGCCAGTGATGTCACAGGCCATGAGCAGAGGAGAGAGGAGGAGGGAGGTGTGCATGGGGCTGACTGACACCAGCCCTGAGGCAGGGCAAACCACAGCCAGTGACCCACTGTGTCCTTCTATGGGAAGTCCTCGGAGCCCACTTTGTGTCCACCTACCACCCTGAAGCAGATACAGAGCCACCCTCATGAAGGTCCCCAGACTCTGAGCACAGCCACTCAGGGGCCAGTACTCCTGAAGGGACTAGGGGATATGAAAGACAGGGAAATCAGACAGTGTCTCCAAGGGTTTGAATGTGCAAAAGCCCAGAGTTACTTCCAGAACCACACACATATCTTCTCAGCTAGAATGCACATGCCTGGGTTTGGGGGTCAACTGCTGCATCCTTTGGGTATTACTATAAAAGATAAATGGGTGTAGAGACTGATACCTAAACACTGGCCAAGTGGCTCCTAAATCTTTGAGAGAATGAGGGTGCATGGAGTGTGTGTCACACAGCATGAGTTCTCTCCACAGAGGGTCCTCACCAACTCTCCAGGTGGCTTCTTGACTGAGGTGACCTCATGGGTGAACTCTTTCCTGGAATAGGGGGATCCTGGAAATAAGAGGATCTTGGACTTGAGAACATTGGAAACAGTGGTAGTGTTGGGAATGAGCCTGCAAGAGTAGCTAGGATGTAGGTGGGGTGTTCATGAGGAGGTGTGCAGCCTGGTTTTCAACCTTCCATTTCTAAATGTAATCAGGCTCCATTCCATGAGGGACTCGGCACATTTAGACTCTAAGTTATGAGTGACCCTCCTGTTCCCAAAGAGAACACCACAGTTTATCTGGATCATCATTGGGGCGAAGGCACCAAGTAGCTGGTAGTTCTTGTGGAGTGGGAGGCTGGTGATGAAACACAGCCCCCAGTGGGTGGAACTTTTGTTGCCACCACAACAAAGCTTGGGCAGATGACTTGTGAAGGAGCCGACATGGAAACCCGCTTGGGTCTACGCCATACCTTGGATTCTGTGACACCCTCCCAGAAGTCAGGTTGAAAGGAAGCAAGGTGTGAGTCAATAAGACTAGACTGAGGTGGGGGGAGAATGGATTTCACTGGTAAATGCTTTGGTTTGGGGGAGTGGGGGTGGGTGTTGTACGTTCACCTTGATCCTAGGGCACGGATCGAAGAAAGGCCAACCGCCAACAAAACAAAAAGGTAACCAACGGAATGGGAGAAGATGTTTTCAAACCGCAGCTCTGACAAGGGGCTAATATAACACCCAAACCGTATAAAGAACTCAAGGCCAAAGGTATCACAGAAGTGGATTTCCTACTTTGCCCTACATGTGTGCCCCTTCTCTTCCAGCCTCCCCCAGCCTCCTCAGGCTGGTCCGGAGCCCTGGGGCATGGGGGAGACTGCAGCCGTGGTTTCAGCACCATGGGCAGGACAGCACATGCCCTACTGTCTGTGGAGCCCATTCAGTCCCAGGGCAGCTGGGACTGCTGGTTGCTCTACTCAGCCACGCTGCGTGAACGGGGGTCCCAAGGAAGCATGAAGTAGCCTGCTTTTAGCCCTTCTTTCCTGCCTCACCTCTCCCCCCTCCACCTGCCCCTGCTTCTGGGGGTGCAAGGCTTCCTGTCCTGATCTGCTATTCCCACAGACAGCTGTATGAGGCTGGAAAGAGGGGTGTTAGAGGGGGAAGGGACCAGCCCTGGCAGATGGTGGTGGTAGTGATTTCCCCCATAAACTACCCTCTCCCCCCGCCTTTACAATGCACTCTTGGGTCTGAACAAACAGAGGCTTTCGACCCAGAGGTGATGGAGGAGGGAAAGAGAGGAAAGGCCCTGGCAGGGGGGCTTAGCCAGCCCAAAGGCTCAGCCATTCAGCCCTCTTCCCAGCGCACCAGACTGTTTGAGGAGCAAATATCTGCCTTCACTGATTCTCTCAACCGCCCCCACCGGGTTTGGGGCTAATTGTCCCTCATTAGATTGGGACCAGGCCCCAGGCTGCCGCCAGCCCCCGCCATCTGCTCACAATTATACATTAACTCAGAGGTCTTGCCTCCCGCTAGACCGGCTGTGCGCCCCTCTCTGGGGCAGCCATGGCCATTCCAGCCTGTCCGGCGCCCTGATGTAGAGGCCTGACTGCCGGCTTCTTCTGCCCCTGGGAGCCTCTAGTCTAAAGCCTCATGGCTGTGGGGAAAGATGTGTCCTCAGGAGAGGCAGCTGCAGAAACTCTGCCCTCCTCACCGGGCCTAAAGACAAGCCAAGCCAATGCGTAAAGCTGGAGAGGGCAGGGCGCAGCCAGCGCAAGGACCTTGCCGGCTTTGGTTCGACACCTCTCCTCGGACTTTTGGTTCTCACTGGCGGAGATGACACGAGTCTCGGGCCCTTTCTACCCTTCCCTGAGGTGCCCCTTAGCAGGCTGTGTGCTGCGGCGCCCAGCCTCCCCCTCTCCAGCGAGCCTCCCTCTCCTGCCAGCACCTCTGCTTCCCAGAGCGCACCGCACCGGGTCTCCAAAAACCGCTCTCTGGCAGCACTTGCCTTCTGGTTTAAGTCGTAGTAGTTTTCCTGCTGCAAAAACGTGGGGAACCTTCAAGGTCCCTGGGTATTTCTAAACTTGGCGCTGAAGTGGCACCCCCTCCCCAAAGCTTTATGCCGCCACCGCACTCTCCAGCCCAGATCCTGCTCTAACACCTGCAAATCGCTGCGCTTTTCTGCTCAGCTTCTAGAACTCTGGCTACCCAGCTCCCTCCCTCTGAACGACCCAGGGAAGGAGTGAATAGCACGTCCTCCCATCTGTGGCTTTGAACTGGGAGCACAGAAAAACTACTCCCTTCCCCTCTTTTTCCCCAGGAGCCCCTAACCTCTGAGCTCACCCCCGCCCGGTGTTTCTGTTTGTAGTAGGGTGCTGTGTCTGCATTCCCAAGGACAACACCTAGCAGCGCTGCAAAGCTCAGTGGTTACGCCCAAGAGACCAAGGAGACCAAGAGAAGACACACGCGCGGGGATGCAAAGGGCAGGTTGGGAAGAGCCCAGCCCTGAGCCTCCAGGACCCGCACTATGGGCCTTAGATCACAGCCGACCAGGGCGGTCAGACGATGCTTTGTAAACCACCAGTGGAGAGTGCGTCCTTGGGTCCACATGCGCACCAGCCTCGCCAGGTGTGGGGAGGGTGGCGCGTCCTAGCTGGTGTTTTCAAACCCGACCAGTAGCAGAAACCCGAAGTTCAATCTGTTCCCTGGGGCCTACCAGCTGTGTGCTCCCAAAAGCTTCCCCCACCCCCAGCCCCACTGCTCATGGGTGGAAGTTCTGGGGAGCAGAGGGCAGTCCATTTTTAAATATATACTTCATTTTAATAGCCTTCATTTTCTAGGACAGTCTTAGATTTACAAAGAAATTCCAAAGATAGTACAGAGAGTTCCTATACATCCTATACCAAGGTCCCCCTATTATTAACATATCACAGTAGTGTACATGTGTCATAGTTTATAAACTAATATTGATTTGTTACTATTAACTAAAGGTCATACCTTTTCTGATTGCCTCGGTTTTCCCCTAGTGTCCTCTTACCCTCTTGCTGTCCCGGGATCCCACTCAGGGTCCCAGTCAGGATCCCATGTTACCTTTAGTCATCATGTCTTCTTAGGCTTCTCCTGGCTGCGACAGTTTCTGTGACGTTCCCTGCTTTTGATAACTGAAAATTTGGAGGAGTCAGATATTTTGTAGAATGTCTCTCAGTTGGGAGTGTCTTGTGATTAGACTGAGTTTATGGGTTTTGGGGAAGAACACCAAAAAAAAAAAAAAGGGTTCAGGTAAGGTGTAAAGTGCGATTTCATCACAGCATGTTAAGGGTGCCTACTGTTAGCATGACTTCTCCCTGTTGATGTTGACCTTGACCACCTCTGTAGCAGTGTTTGCTGGCTTCCTCCATGGAAGCTACTCTGTCCCCCTCCTTTCCGCACAAGACTTTCCTGAAAGAAGTCCTTACTTACGCACAGCTCACACTCAAGGAGTGGGAGCTATGCTTCACTTGCTCCAGGACAGGGTATCTACAGAAATCCTCTGGATTTCCTCCGCTCAGGAGATTTCTCTCTTCTCTTCCACTTATTTATTCAATAATTGATTTATATCAACATGGGTTTATGGATACTTTCATTATTTGGATTATAATTCAATTATTACTTTGTTTCTTCTTGTGCTCAAATTGTTCCAGTTTTGGCCATTGGGAGCTCTTTCAGTTGACTCCTGTGCCCCTTTGACTCACCCTTGTTATTGTGGGGTTTGGTTTTTGGTTATGAGGGTATGAGCACTTCCTTATTTTCTGCACTACATGTTCCGGCTTACCCTGTATATTTCCTGCCCGTCATAGAATCAGCCAATTCTCCAAGAAGCTCTGGTACCATTTGTGGGAGAATGGCATGAAAAACAAAATCTGGGCAGTAGGGGTGCTTCTTACTGGGGTGTCAGGGCTTCTAAGTTCTCTCAGCTGACAGAGCAAAGAAACATATGTATGTATACTAACGCATGTATGTAGACATTGCTATAAATAGTTCTGTGTGTGACCATTTTATCCACCTTAAAGTAACCCTGAGCCCATTCTTGTGTCTCCAACTCTAATCCATTACTACATAGATCATTCTAGTTTTCCCCCTTGCTTATTTGTAAACTCTGTATAATACTTATGTACAATTTACTTTTCCTTTATTCCTATAGACCACACTCATGTCTAAAGTTACTTAAATCAGCACTTTTTCTGCCATTCCCTTCATTGAAGTTGTTTCATACATTTGTAATATGTATGAAACATATTACATTATTTTGTCACATTCTGCATTTTATCTTGGGATCCCCTGACCTCTACATAATTTTTAAAAAGATTTCATTTATTTATTTTTAGAAAGAAGGGAAGGGAGGAACAAAGAGAGGGAGAGAAACATCATTGTGTGAGAGAGAAACAGTTGCCTCTTGCACACCCCCAACTGGGGACCTGGACTGCAACCCAGGCATGTGCCCTTACTGGGAATTGAACTGGTGACCTTTTGGTTTGCAGACTAGCACTCAATGCATTAAGCCACACCAGCCAGGGCCAATTTTTAAAATTTGTATATATTAAGAGTCACTCATCATACTGCAAAGTTCTATAGGTTGTGATAAATGCATAATGTTATGTATCCACAAATACAGTATTATACGGAATAGTTTCACTGCCCTAAAATCCACAGTGCCTCACCTATTCAACCTTTCTTCCTTCCCCCATACCCATGGCCACCACTGATCTTTTTACTACCACTATAGTTTTGCCTTTTCCAGAATGTCGTGTAATGAAATCATACAACATGTAGTCTTTTCAGACTGGCTTCTTTCACTTAGTAACATGCATTTAATATTCCTCCACATCTTTTCATGGCTTGATAGGTCATGTCTTTTTAGTGCTGAATAATATTCCATTGTCCAGATGTTCCATGGTTTATCCATTTACCTACTGAAGGACATCATGGTTGCTTCCAAGTTTTAGCAATTATGACCAAAGCTGCTATAAACATCCATGTGCAGATTTTTTTTAGTAAATATACATTTTTAATTCCTTTGGGCAAATAACAAAAACATGATTGATAGATCATATAATTAGAGTATGTTTAATTTTGTGAGAAACTGGCAAACTGTCTTCCAAAGTGGCTGTGCCATTTTGCATTCTCAAGAGGAATGTATGAGAGTTCCTGTTGCTCTGCATCCTTGTCAGCATTTGGTGTTGTCAGTGTTTTGGATTTTAGCCATTCTAATAGGTGTGTAGTGGTATTTCATCATTGTTTTAATTTGCATTTCCCTGATGACATATGATGTGGAGTATTGTGTCATATGCACACTCGCCATTTGTATATCTCCTTTGGTGAGGTGTACTTTGAGATCTTTGGACCATCTAAAAACCAGGTTGTTTGTTTTCTTATTGAGTTTTAAGAGTTCTTTGTATATTTTGGATAGCAGTTCTCAGATGAGTCTTGCAAATATTTTATCCCAGCCTGTGACTTTTCTAATTCTCTTGATGTTGTCTTCTGAAGAGGAGAAGTTTTTAGCTATAATGAAGCCCAGCTTTTCAAATATTTCTTTCATGAATCCTGTCTTAGGTGTTGTATCTAAAAAGACATTACCAAACACATAAACTTTATTTTTTTAGAGTAGTTTTAGGTTTGCGGCAAAGTTGAGAGGAAGGTACAGAGATTTCTCATACAGCCTGTACCCCGATGCACACATGGCCCCCTCCATTTTCAATACCCTCTGTTTGTAGCAATTGATGAAACTAAGCTGTAGGTTTTGCGGGTGTTCTTTATCAAACTGAGGAAGTTCCCCTCTATTCCTAGTTTGCTGAGAGTTTTAATCATGAATGGGGATTGGGTTTTGTTAAATGCCTTCTCTACATCTATTGACATGACTTTTTTTTTCCTTTGGCCTGCTGATGTGGTGGATTACATTGATTGGTTTTTAAGTACTGAGCCAGTTTTTCATATCTGGAATAAACCCACTTGGCCATGGTGTATAATTCTTTTTAATACGTTGGTAGATTTAATTTGCTAATATTTTTTGAAGATGTTTTTCATCTATGTTTATGAGAAATATTAGTTCACTTTTCCTGTTTTGTAATGTCTTTATCTCTTTTAGTATCAGGGTAATGTCGGTCTCATAAAATGAGTTAGGAAGTGTTCCCTCAGGGAGACAGCTTTGAGAGTGAGGGCAGGGTTACCAAGCAGATGTAACTCAGGCCGAGAGACACACGAAGCCCCTCTCCTGTAACAGCATCCAAGATAGCATGACTCAGTAATTAGCAGCAGCAGTAATTAGCAGTAGGACCTTGAGAGCCATCAAACCTCAGTTCTTATCCCAACCCTCCCACACCATCTGCAGGATCTTGAGCCATTTAACTATTAATTTGACAGATCATTATTGAACACCTACTGCATGCAGTGAATATAAAAGACAAACCCCAGCCCTCTTAGAGCTTATTTTTTCTAAAGGTTCACATTTTAAATCATTTTGCATTTCAATTTTCCCAATGAATAAAGTGGGACTATAATAGTACTTACCTGATAGGATTGTTGTATTATATAAGTTAGTGTATATAAAGAGCATTCTATGTAAGATATTATTGTTGTTGTTACTATTATGACTACTACTATTAGTGCCGAGAGGTAAAGTTATTATTTAATGACTGAGCTCAATAGTTCCAGTCTAGGAGATTTCCAGCCCCACCCTTGCGGCCCTAACTCTACATTTCTGTCTTTCTTGTCTCTCTGCTCCTTCAGTTGACCCTCTTGATCTCCAGGCTCACTAAGCCTATGACAGGAAATTCCTTCTCTGACCTAGAGTTACCCATCTGAGAGATAGGTGAGTGGCTCTCTTCACGCTGCCTTTGAAATATACCAAAACTTTGCAATTTTTGAAGCGGAGAGAATGAAGACTATAAATCAGGTATGATCCAAAGTCTTTGCTTATATGCTTCCTAAAGGCTGTGGGGTCTTGGCTGGGCCTAGGGAAGAGTGACAGGGGACTGTATTAATTCAATCTAGCCATCACTGAAAATAAGTCTATAGCAGGTCTTACACAAGAAAGCTCAGCACTCCAGCTTCAGTAACTTTCCACTGCTCAGCAAGAACCAAAGACAAGAGGAAGAGAACTCCCTCCCTAAGGATAAGGATTTTACTTTCCTCTGTCCCAGGAATCCAGAGCTATTTATCTTTACTGCACCCTCCAGAGCCCCCAAAGCAGCACCTGCTCAGCCCAAAAGAAGTCACTGCACTACCCAGAAAGCAAGTTATGTACAGATAACTTATTATAAATGAAGTCTCATTACTGTCTCTGGCTTGACACCATAAAACACAGTAACCAGACTTTGAATGGTCCATTGTCTCAGTTTCGTTCAGCCCAGCTGGCATCTGCCTTCATCACCAATCCTCACTCAGCTCACTAAATTCCTCTTGACTGGTCCTCAGGTCCACTTTAGTTCTATGTCAAACTGCTCTTCCTCTCTCAAGTCTCCACTGCCAAAAATCAATGACTTTAGCCTTCCCCAGATTGCTCCACGTTTCTCTTTTATTTCTGGAAGACAGCACAACACCAGTCCTTGGGGAATACCTCTGTTTCCTCCCTGTTTCTCTTCTCCCACTCTACGGCATTTAGACCAGGGGCGTCAAACTCATTTTCACCAGGGGCCACATCAGCTTCGGGGGTGCCTTCAAAGGGCCTAATGGAATTTTAACTCCTTAACAGTTAAGGCAAAGGACCTAATGGAATTTTAACTCCTTAACAGTTAAGGCATAGTTACATTTCTACCATCCTAGAATTATTTCAGCCCTTTGAAGGCAACCGCGAGGCTGATGTAGCCCCGGTAAAATGAGTTTGACACCCCTGATTTAGACCATTTACTGAATGTCTCCACTTGCTTGCTGTTTTCTCATCAGCCTCTTGGTACTTTGAGTTCTTTCTCTTAGTTTTCTTTATATGTCTTGTAATTTAACGTGAAATTTAATTGTTTTCACCAAAGTGTGTTTGGAAAGAAAGCTGCTTAGAGTTGCTTGACCTGGCCACGGGGCTCAGTCACTGGGGATCTTGGCAGAGCTAGGCAACCAGCCCCCAACGTCACGTCAGGGTCTGCACGCGAGCTCCCCCTGCAGTCTGCTCAGTGCTCTGCGTTGGGTAGGGACGCGGCCCTGACATTTAAATGTCGGTATCTGGGCTTCGTGGGTTACTTCACCTCTTGAGTGTAACTGGCAGAGGAGCCAGCGCTCGGTGACACGGGAGCAAAGGAGATGCAGACTTGTGACAGACTTGGCAGCTGCGAGTGCTCGGGGACACCAGTTCCCCTTCCAACTGGTAAAATGATTAAGAGAAATGTCTCGTGAACTCCGGATTCTCAGATTTAGTGTCACACACAAGGATGTTACTGCATTTTTAACTGTAGTTTCTGCCTGTTTGGCTTTCACAAGGAGAACGGACCCTGAGGTGGGGAGAACAGAGTGAATGGGTAACCTCTTCTATAGCGGTTGGGTCCCAAGCGATTTACTTGGATTAGACTGCTTGAAGAACAAAGAGTTGCTCTTCTAAGCTCTTAGAATTTTTTAAATTTTATCACTTATTTTCCAATTAAGAACTTCTAAACTTTGAGAGCAAGAGAATATTCCAGGATTAGATCCTTCCTCACTCTCCTACCTCATTTTGGATGAGGATAATGTGTAAATGGCCATGATCCCACAGCATGACTTGAAGGAAGACAAACAAAAGTCGTCACAGGACCTCCTAGACTTGTTGCTATTCATGCGAAAGGCAAAATAATAAAGCTCGTAGGAGATAATATAGAAGAATATCTTTTTTGAAACGTTAAACATTTTTATTTATCCAAGCTGGATAATGCATTTCCACAGTAAACTTATACTTTAAAATACAGAAACATAGAAAAATAGGAATCGTTTCCACAGACGCCGTTTGCCTTTGGAAACTGCCAGCCGGGCGGTCAGGCGTCCTTGCGGGGCCCCGGCCTCCTCACCAGAACTTCGGGAGCCTCCCCTGGCCTAGGTCAGGACCATCGACACCAAGTTTTAAGATTCCTTCACTACCTGTCATGGGGGAGGGGATTGTTCCTCCGATTTCCTGTCACGCCTGTGTCAAATATGACGTTCCGGCAATACTGCAGTCACCCGCAGGTCAGTCCCCGGGATCCAAAAACACCTCGGTACCGACCGCTCCTCAAACCAGATGTCTTATTGTCCCAGACCAGTGTCTCGAGCGTCGCCGGCAGACGACCTCTGTCTGGGCTACTGTCTCCGCCTCAGCCCATCCTGCTGCCCCGTAGGTCCGGATCCCCCGCAGCCCCAGCCCTGCTTAGGCAGCTAGCGACACTAGCTAACAGGAGAATGTCTTTATGACCAAATGCCAGACACACATAATTTTAAAAGCTCAACCTCATTAGAAATCAGGGAAATACAAATTAAGACAATAACGAGATACTACTGCATATCCACCTAAATGGCTGCAATTTAAAAAGGCTGACAATATCAAATATTGGTGAGGATGTAAGACAGCTATAAGTCTCGTGTGCTGCTGGAGGGAGTCTAAACTGGTGCATTCACTTTGGAAAAAGTTTGCCATTGGCTGCCAGAGTCAAAAATATTCATAACCTCTGACTCCCATAATTTCCCCAAAGAAATGCATGCATGTGAATATTTATTTATAATGGCTAAAACTGGATACAACCCAGTTTCAGACACCGTTACTGTGTACTAAACCACTCCAAACCTAGGGGCATAAAACCATCACCATTTTGTCATGCGTGTGGAGTCTGTGGGTCAGGAGTTCAGAAAGGACCTAAGGGAACTTGCTTGTCTCAGCTCTGCAATATCTGTGTCCTCTGCTGGGAAGACTTATGGGCTGTGACTCAACAATGATGGGCTGGAATCATCAAAAGGCTTTTTCACACATACATTTGGTTGTTGATGCTGGCTATTGGCCAGGAACTAGGCTGGGGCTGTTGGCCAAAACACCTGAATGCAGGCTCTCCTTGTAGTAGTAGCTCAGGCTTTTTCACAGCACAGTGGCTGGATTCCAAGTGCAAGCATCCCTAAAGAACCAAGTGGAAGTACAAGGCATATTTATGAAGCAACTTAAGAAGTCACTTGCTGTACTCTATTGGCTGAGGCAGAGCAAAAACCTACCCAGATTCAAT
The DNA here is from genome assembly GCF_019186645.2 of Phyllostomus hastatus. Classification (NCBI taxonomy): domain Eukaryota; kingdom Metazoa; phylum Chordata; class Mammalia; order Chiroptera; family Phyllostomidae; genus Phyllostomus; species Phyllostomus hastatus. The sequence continues at coordinate 11,086,761 of NW_025334006.1, read as the reverse complement.
GGGTGGAAACATAGATACCACTCCTTCCTTCCTTCCTTCCTTCCTTCCTTCTTTCCTTCCTTCCTTCCTTCCTTCCTTCCTTCCTTCCTTCCTTCCTTCCTTCCTTCCTTCCTTCCTTCCTTCCTTCCTTCCCTCTTCTTTCCTTTTTTTCAAATTACAAGAGAAAGCTTATTTAGAAAGTTACAGAAGTAGTAGAAGTGAGCCAACTGGGCTATGTAGGCTCAGGAAACAAGTTACAGAAACAGAAGGGCCCTTGTAGCTTGGAGAGAGAAAGACAAAGGTAACCCCTGAGGGAGAAGAGAAGGGGAAGGGAAAGAGAGCCCATAGATTCCACCTCTTTATTGGGAGGAATATTGAAGTCACTCTGTAAAAAGAGCATGTGTGTTGAGAGATATTTCTGTGGCCATCTTTGCTCCTTGTCTATCTTGTTCCTTGTTTCAGGGACAGAGTTGCAGGCAGGGGAAAACAGCTTCAGGGCCCTGTATTGGGAAAGAGCATTTCTTTTAAAAAGGAAAAAAAGGCGTGTGAATATCACATAAGTCTATGGTTGTCTCCCCTGTTTCAATTGCAGCATAAAGCAGCATCCTACTCTCTGAAGCACTCTTGAGGGAGCGAACTCTGTTAACTGTTTTCCACTGAACAACAGGTTGTAGTATAATTTTAGAATTATCTTGCCTTTTCATAAAATTATTTCTTATTGGCATTTATGCCACTTATGAATGCATGAATAAAGACTTGGGGTGAAGAGGAAAAAGATATTTTCTGACATCAAAATGCCTGCAGAGTTAATATGATGTGGCTGAAATAAGGTATTCTTCCACTTGAAATGGCTCTTCTTTGGGAGAATTGAGCTAGAGAAGATCCAGAAAAGGACTCCTGGGGAAAAAAAAATGCATGGATCATCCCGAAGTCCACCGTGAGAGAACCTGTGTGTGATTTCAAGCTGCCACACGAACCCTAGCCTCTTGACTTGGTTTCACCCCTGCCCTTTGATTCCCAGCAAATACCTGTCTGCCTGGACTCTGGTCATTTAATGCAGGCACCCCCACCTGCACACACTCCAGTTTCCCAGTCCTCACCTTGCCCCTACCTTCCCCACTGTCACAGCTCACCCAGGTCCTCACCTCTTGCTTTGTTTCCTCTTTATTGCTGGCCTCTCAGCTCTGAGAGTTGGCCCCGGCTCTCATGTACAAGACCATGTCAACCCACTGCAGAGTCTTAACCTTAGTTTGGCCTTAGCTCCTGGCTATTCCAGGATCCAGTCCACCAATTGTGGGGTCACTGCTTCCATAGGGACTCATCCTGTCTTCTGTCTCCTGAGTCTTCCTACTGCATGTAGAAGATTGAGAGTGTCCAATGTGGCCATTTGAATGTCTTTCTTCTCTTCCTCAAAATGTCTCTGCATCATCACATGAGCCCTCTTCCTTAGTTCTTGATTTTAAAGGAGGGCTGTTCTAGTATGATCTCTGTTAATGGATGGAAGAACTGCCACCAGCCTGGGTCTTGGGACAATTACTTGAGGAGAGTCACATCCTGGGCTGTTATGTGAGAAAGACTCCTCTCTGTTATTTAAAACACTAAATAATTGTTGTTTCTGCAGCTGACCTAGTCTATCTAATACAAGGGGCAAGCTAAAGTTAAGCTATGTGTGGTTTCCAGGATTCAAGAAGAGGGGAAGACACAGACAATTGTTAATAGGAATGAAATATAATTCATTTTTTGGATGAACTAGCCTATGTTTGGATCTGTCTAATGAGAATAATTCCCACTAAAATCCCCAACTTCCACCATAGACAACACCAACGTTCTCCATTTTAATTTCCAGGAAACTCAAAGGATATGTGATGTGTGTATAAGAAGAAAGAGAAGGTAAATAAGTCACCCCAATCATGAGAACAGACTGAATACTTCAACTTAATTCCAAATATACTTCTTCAGTGTTTGCTCTTCACCAGGTAGTGTCAGGAGTATAGGGAACACAAAAAGTAGCATGACTCATAGGGGCTTGTTATTGAAAAGTTCACAGGCCAGCTCTGGATGGTGTGGCTCAGTTGGTTGAGCATTGTCCTGCAAACCGAAAGGTCACTGGTTTGATTCCCAGTCAGGGCACATGCCTGGGTTGTGGGCTGGTCCCCAGCTGGGGGCATGTGAGAGGTAACTGATCAATATTTCTCTCTCACATTGATGTTTCTCTCCCTCTCTTTCTCCCTGTCTTCCCCCTCTCTAAAAATAAAGTTGTTAAAAAATGTTCACAGGTCAGTTCAACTGTTACAGAAATAACTATGATACAGGGGAAGTATAGTGCATACCATTGGAAATATATAAACCAAGGGACCTGGGGAGACAGGGGAATCATTTCTGATTTCAGGTATGTCAGGAGAATGTACAGGAAAAGTTGTATCTGTACTGAATCAAAGGTCATTCTAAGCCCTGGGCGTATTTAGGTGAATTTTCTAGTGTGGCTAGAGCTGCTGGAGCCAAAGTGAGTAGCACAGGGCAACATAACACTGGGTTTGGTCCTCCAATGTACAGGAGTCTTCTCCTCAGGTAGGAGAAGGTGGGGACATTGAAGAAGCCACTGCTACCTCCACTCCAAGGAGGCAGGGCCTTTAGGAGATGAGGTTGTATAGGGGGCCCTAGTCTGGAGGCAGCAGAGATGAAACATAGGCTCACTGCTTCTGCCTCTTTTAGTCTGGAGAGAAGGAGGACACAGGATTCTTCATGAGAGAAGGAACGGGACTTAGAAATAGCCCTGAGTTCTAGGAAGGGCACAACGGGACCAGAAGCAAAGAAGAGGTGCAGTGCTCTGGACTTCAGAAAGGTTTTTGCTTTCCTGATAAAAATGGGCCGAAATTTCTTGCACTGGTCTTTTCCCTCTTCTTCTTCCTAAGTCATCTGGAGCTGAAGCAACTATCTTACAACTACAAGGAAAAACCAAGGAATGGCAGAGATGTCTGCCCTGATATAGTTGAGCCTCTCAACAATTATCTCCAAACTTTTGTTCTGTGAAAAAAAATATATGTTTATCCCATGGTTAATCTAGGTTGTTAGGACTTGCTAAGACATTCCTAACTCTGAGTTTGCAACCCACTGACTTCAGGGTTCTGAGGACAGAGAGAAAGGAATCCTCAGGTTCCATCCTAGCTTGATCATTTCAGTTTGCAGAGAGGAGACAGAGATTCAAAACAACAATACTACCTTGTAATAAAGGTGGTACCCTTGGCTGGAGATTTACTTATGCCTTTTTTTTTTTTTAGAGACTTGAGTATGACAAGCAGAGTCCAAGGTGACAAAACTTGACAGTTTTGGTTAAAGCCAATGGCTGTAGCAAGAGCAAATCAATATATAATTATCTAAGTCTACTGAGAAGCCAGAGGCATTGACTGATGGCATTCAGGAGAATGGAATGAAGGTTGGTCTTGCCATGAAATGACAAAAAGCACAGGGTACAAAATTGATCCAATGACTAAAAGTTTTGTAACCACTACCCAAATCATATAGTTGTACAAATAAATCCTTTACATCGACTTACTATATAGATAGGGCAAATTGGGAAGAGCACATTATTTTTCTTAGGTTGATATGAATTTTGTTCTGCTGTGAAGTTTGAGAAATACTGTCTAAGTCATACACACAGGATAATTTTTCTTTTCTTTCTTTAAAACAGAATTTGGGTCCAACTTTTAACATATATTTTTATTTCTTAAGATTAAAAAAAATGATGTTGTCATGTATTTTAATCAAGTTTGGACTATTCGAAACATAGAGAAATAACTTAATTAAAAAATCTACATAAAAGATTATGGTATCAGATACAATAGCAAGATTCATATTTAGTCACTTGGACCAGTAATGTGTAATACATTAGTCAGTAGCCTCTTGTGGTTATTTAAACATGTCTCTTTTTTCTTTTTTGTTGTTTATTTCCTTGTTTTCAGACTTAATTTAAAGTTAAAAATTTAACTATTGAAAATTCAGTTCCTCAGTTGCACTAGCCACACTTCAAGTGCTCCTCAGCCACATGTGGCTGGTGGCTACGGTGTTAGACAGAGCATATACAGAACATTTTCATCACTGCAGAAAGTTCTTTTGGACAGGGCTGATCTAGATAGGTTGGGTTTGTGAGCCTTTTCTTTCATAAACATTCAGTGAAACTCTGTATTAGTCAGCTCAGATTGCCATAACAAGATACCACAGACTGGATGATCTAAAAAACAGAAATTATGAAGACTAGAACTCCAAGATCAAGGTGCAAAAGTTGGTTCTTAGTGAAGCCTCTCTTTCTGGCTTGCAGGCACCACTTTTTTCTATGTCCTCACATCACCTTTTCTCTATGCACCTGCAAAGGGGGAGAGAGGTGAATTGTAGAACGGTAGATAGGTACATAGCTATCTCGTCCCTCTTCCTCTTTGTATAAGAACATCAATTCTGCCCTGGGTAGCGTGGCACAGTTGGTTGGAGTGTCGTCCCATACACCAGAAGATTGGGGGTTTGATTTCTGGTCAGGGCACATACCTAGGTTGTTGGTTCAGTCCCCAGCCAAGGAACAGAGGGGAGGCAACCAATTGATGTTTCTCTCTCACATTGATGCTTTTTCTCTCTCTTTCTCCTCTCTATAAAATCAGTAACCATTTTTAAAAATTAAAAGAAAAGAACACCAATTTTATCAGATTAGGGCCCCACATTTATGACCTCATTTGACCTTCACTACCTGCACAGCATTCTTGTCTCCAAATATAGGGCATTGGCTTCAACATATGAAGTCTGGGGAATACAATTCAGTCCATAACAGACTTTAAAAAGGAGGAGGAGAAGGAGAAAAGGAGGAGAGGGAAGAAAAGGACATCAAAGCCAGATGGATAAGATCTCATGTTCTATGCTAAGGAATTGAAAATTTATCCTAAAGCAGTAGGGGAGCCACTGCAATCCAAGGAGGGAGTCTATGTGACTGAGGTTTGCATTTCAGAAAGAACATCAGGTTAACAGTAGGGAGGATGGATTGACGTCTGAAGTTGGAGGCAGGCCAGGGAGAGTGAAGACAGGGAATCACGCTAGTGTTTTCTCCTGTTTCTCCAAGGGAAACTCACTGGAGAATTAAAAATTCTTTTTCTGCCAAGCCTCTGGATTCTATTGTACTAGTGCAGGTCTAGGATGAGAGGGATACCAGTCAAATAGTTAAGAGCATACTATGGTCAGAAAGTTCTGGGTTCAAACAAATCTTGACTCCATCCCTTATTAGCTATTGACCTAGAGTTGGTCGCTTACCTTTTCTTAGCAATAACATCCTCCTTTTTAGAAAGAGATTGGTTGTATCTGCTATGAGGATCATAGGCTCTTTCTGCTGTGAGGATCATAGGCTCTTTCTGTGAAGTACAGGATAAGGATACTAAGGATAAGTATGTAGTGCAAGTAAAAGCATTTAGCTCATATTATGTTTATTTGTTTATTTATTAAACAACATTTATGATTTATTCCTTTGATAAGGTAACACCATTTCCCAAGAAAATGGTACAATCTTTTTTGCATGTTATTTCACATCCAGAAGAGGTGTATCTGTGTCTGCTTGTGCTTTGGGTTCATTTTGCAGTAGATGAACTCAAAACCTCTTCACCTGGTGTCAGTCCAAGCAATGCTTCTTCTTCTTTTTTGAACTTTGTTTATTGATTTGAAAGAGAGAGAAAGGAAGGGAGAGAGAGAGGAAGAGAGAAAAACATTGCTGTGTTGTTCTACTTATTTATGCGTTCATTTGTTGTTTCTTATATGTGTCCTGACAGAGGATCAAACCCACAACCTTGGTGTATGGGAACAAGGCTCTAAACAACTGAGCTAGGGCTGAAAGTCTGTTTAGTGCATATGTTTTATGCTCAATATACTTGACGATTATTACTGCCAGGGATATATTTCCTAAATTTACTCTCAAGGGAGTATAGGAAATAGGGTGATTGTTTAAATGAATCTTGTCCATTTCTCAATTGTGTGTGAGTTGTGTTCTCACACTCAGAAGGAATCACACAGAAGGAATCAATCACCAGACTTTAAGTATGTTTAAAGTCTCTCTCTCTCTCTTTTCTTAAGCAGCACTATTTATTTAAGTAAATAGCTTGTAAGTAAATCATTGGTAAACATTACAAAATTAAATGCATTTTCAAAAGCTTGCCAGTATATATAAAATTCACCAACATAGTTCCTTAAAAAAGTAAAATATATTCAGAGTACCCTTGATATAAAGTGACTGACCCTGTCCTCTGACAGGGCCACCTAGAGATATCTTACAGTAGGTGAGGGTTCCATTAGGAGAAGCTAGAAATGCAATCTCCACCACGCTTCTAAATTAGCAGATGTTCCTGTATAAACTTTCTTGAGAGAAGGTGAAGCTCCCTCACCTCTACACCTGTCCAACACTCAGTTCAGCCCATCTGGTCTGATGCTGCCCAGGCACAGAGGTGACCAGAATCTAATTCTTAGGATGAGCATTGTCTCTTTCCTCCTGTGAAGGCATAGTGATCATGAATTTTAGAGTTTCTTGAACTCATGTTGAATCCTGACTCTACCACTTACTAGCCAGATGACCTTCCACAAACATTCTACATGAGTCTCTAACTCCTTGTAGGTAAAATGAACGTGATAATACTTTTCTCTTATGCATTCATTTATTTATGGAGCAGCAGCTCTCTGTGCCAGACATTGTGCTGGGAATGCTACCACCAATAAATCAGACAGCCTGACAACATTTCAGTGGGCAAAAAGACAATTATATTACAATCTGATAAGTGCCTTGATAGGCCAAAGATAGGAGGAAAGATAACTTATCTTGTCCTTAGGGAAGGCAATCTTCTCAGTGCCTTCCAGGGGAGGCATTTTGATTTCTAAGTGAGGAGCTGAAGGATGAGGAAGTAGTTAGTAGTCAGGTGAAGTGAGTAGGAATGGAAAGGCAGCAAAATTTACATCCAAAAACTGATATTTGTATTTACCAGCAATCTATTTAGCACATATTCACTGTGGGAATTATAATAATTTTATAAGCCATAGCATATATGATAATATCTTTCAATAAGCCAAATAATGAAATAACCTCTTCCAAACAAATGACAAATTAATCACACTATTTTTCCAGGCAAGAAGAGGTGAAGGAATAAAGTCCAAATTTTAACAGAGGTGTACTTTTTTATACAAGGACAGACAACATCCAACTCAGAGCTGATTTCCAGCTGCCAGAGCAAAAATAAAAGTCTCCTGTTGTTAGAGCACATTGCTAGGGAACAAAGACACCACTGTTGGCAGGGAGGTTCATCTTTTTCAAGGGGGCTCTGAGTGGGTTATCATCAATATCATTGCTAACATCGAGGCATGACTTACTTCATTTTTACACCAAAACAACTTTACTTCTAGCCCTGGCTGCTATGGTTCAGTGGACTGAGCACTGGCCTGCAGACCAAAAGTTTGCTTGTTCAATTCCCAGTCAGGGCACATGCCTGGGTCATGGGCCAGGTCTCCAGTTGTGGGCATGTGAAAGAGAGCCAATTGATGTTTCTCTGACACATCGATGTTTCTCTCCTTCTTTGTCTTCTTCCTTTCCCCTCTCTCTAAAATAAATTAAAATGTTTTTTAAAAAACTGCTTCTAAAAACAACTTTTTTTTTGGTCTTTGTCACAGACATAAATTAGTTTAGTTATATCACAAACAAGTGGATTTGAAAGCATATTAAAACCATATACAACCCCTTGAAAGACCATGTTCACTTGGCCTGCGCAGATTGTGCGAGTCAGAACTGTGAGAAAAGAGCTGGTATTGAGAAATCACAGGAGAAATTTGGGGAGTAGAAAGGCCTGATCAGATCTGCATTTTAGAATTATCACTTTGGCTAGAGTAGGCAGAATTGCTGGGGTGTAGCTGAGGAAGACTGTGTCAGGGAGCTCTGTTAAAAGCCTAGTGCAACAATCCAGGTGAAAATATGCCAGGTTTAACAACAGGAGAGATGTGATAATTATAACAAATTTAACACATAGATCCAGGCAGTGTTCTGTGTTTAACTAATACCAATTCATTTAACCCTCAATACCAGAACAATCCTTGGAAGTAGGTCCTGTTATTATCTTCATTTTACAGATGAGAAATGCAAGGAACAGAGATACTACATAACCTGCTTCAGGTTGTACTGGGTTGGGATGTGAATCCTGGCTGTCTGGTTCCAGAGCCTGTGTACTGGACTGACCTGCTGTGGACCTAACATTTCAAAGATTTACTAGGAACTGAGGAATGAGGAGGCGGGGTGGGGGTGGGGGGCGCAGGCGCTGTTACTGTCGATCTCCGGATTTCTGGCTTGCAGCTGAGTAGCTTCAGGTGTCATTATTTGGGCTGAGATACATACTAGGGAAGGGCAGGTTGGGGAGGAAATATAAGTTCCTTGCGAGACATGTTGAACTTGAATTTCTGAGGTGACAGCCACAGGCAGGTATCTAGAGTATCACTGTATATATGTGTCTAGAATCCGAGAGAGTTCAACAGGCTCTATATATTTGGGAATCATTAGCATGCAGCCATGGGAATGGATGTAGTGAAAGAATGTTTCAAATTAGAAAAGAAGATGCTCTGAGAAGAGCCCCGAGGAATATCAATATTAAGTGGCAGGCAAAAGAAGAGTCATTCACAGTGGAGATACAGAGCAACTAGAGAGATGGGAAGAGTACAAGGAGTGTTGGAAGGAGACTCCTCAAATAGCAAATGGTGTTAAATGTTGTGGAGAGCTTAGCAAAGTGAAGTGTGAAAAGTGTCCATCGAATGGAGTCACAAGGTGGTTATTAGTCACCTTGCAGAGAGCAGTTTCAGTAAAATATTAAGAACAATAGTTAGTTAGAATGTAGTGGGCTGAGAATTGGATACAGGGTTAAGGATGTGGAGGCAACAAAGAATTTCACCAAGAGGGTTTGTTTGTGAAGGGAGGAGAGCTATCTGAAGAGAAATGCAGAGTAAAGGAGATTTTTTGACATTTACTTTTACTGTTTAAGAAATTCGATATTTAAATGCTAATGAGAAGAATCCAGGATAAACTGAGAGTTTATAAAAACAGCAGTGAGAATTATGTCTTAGAGTCCTTGAGAAGGTGGAGGAGTGGATCCTGAAAGGGAAAGTTTGGCGTAGGCAGTAGGAGGGAGTTTTTTCTTTGTAACAAGGGAGACGAAGAGAGGAATGAAAAGGAAGATGAGTTTTTAAATTTGGTGGTGGGAAATGGAAGGCGTTCTTGATGGCTTTTATTATCTCTCTGAAGTAAAAGGCCTTATTACTGTTTGAGAGTATGGTAGCCAGTGGAGTTGGAGTTAAGAGGAAAACAGGTTTTAAACAGAACAAATGATTATTTTAGGGCTGTGAAAACACTCTGTATGATACCAGAATGATAGATACATGTCATTATACATTTGTACAAACTCAGAGAATTCACACCACCAAGAGTGGTCTCTAATGTAAACTATGGACTTTGGATGATTATGATGTGTCAATGTTATTTCACCAACTGTAACAAATGTACCACTCTGGTGGGGGATGTTGACAATGGGAAAGGCTATGCATGTGCATGGGCAGGGGGTATACGGAAAAATCTCTGTACCTTCCCCTCAATATTGCTGTGAACCTAAAATTGCTCTTTAAAAAAAAGCCTTAATTAAACAAACATACAACCGAGACCAAATGGAGTTGGAGATCCAAGTGACTGAGTAAACAGAAGAAATTTCCAGTAGAAGGGAACAGGTAAAAAGAAGATAGAAAGATTAGTGGACTTTGAATTCTACTTAAAATTAAAGAACAGTGTGTGACAGGCAACCTTTAAGATGATCACCAATGATCCTGCTTCCCGGTATTCTTTCCCTTGTGTAACAATTCCTACTTCCTTGACTGTGGGCAGGGCCTAGTGACTCTTCTTATGAATAGAATATGGCAAAATGATGAGATGTTACTCCTGAGATGAGGTTTTAAATGCCTTTGTCTTGCTTGTCCGCTCTTCCTCTCGCTTGCTCTGATGGAAACCAGCTACCATACTGTCACCTGTGCTATAAAGGTGCTAACCCCAAAACTTGACCCTGGGACATGAGAAATGTGCGAGAATTAGCAAACAACCTCTTAAAAGAACTACAGGATAAGTGGCATCTTCGGTGCAGAGCTTGGTTTTGAAGATTAAAATTAAATGCCGTAATTCCTAAGGTCCTTGGCTCCACATAGTGGGCACTCGAATAGTATTAATTGTCTCTAAATATTCATTTAACTATTTGTATGTCGTGGCTCTCCGCCCCCCACCCCCGCAATATTTTTATTCAAAAGAGACAAGGGCTAGGTGAGGGGGTGGGAATGGGTTGAAGGCTTGTAAGGTCAACACACTCCATCAGGGGACTACCTCCTCCGGGCTCAGGGAGAGCATGTAGCGAGGCTTTTCCTGACTTCAGCGCAGCGGGAAGGGGCGGTCATTTTCCTTACTGTAAAGGACACGTCACCCCTTAAAAGATGTATTCTTTCCTTCAACAAACATTACTCTGAGCGCCGTACAAGCACTAGACACCGGCGACACAAATACGAGCGAAATGCAATCCGGACTACAGGAAAGAAGTGCAACGGCGTTCCGTGCCAAGGCCAACGTAGTAGAAGGTTTCACGATGCTCAGACTTTTCCAAGTTCCCCCATTCTTTTAGCTGAGGTAAAATTTCGGAAGTCGGTGTTCTGCCAGTTCCGAGAACCCTCCCCGACTTGGTCTCTCTGGCTCCCAGTTCCCGGTACGCACACCTCAACCCAGAAACGCCCTCCAGAAACGCCGGTATTCCCGTGAGCTCCCCCGCACCCTGCGGCCCGCGGGGCGGGGCGGGGCGGGGCGACATGGGCGGGGCTAAACTGGTGGGCGAGGCCGGCCTTACCCTTGGGGCTCCCATGGCCCACCGCGCCCCGCGGCCAGATGCTGACGTGTCCTTTCCTTCTCACTACACCTCCCGACACTACTTAGAAGACTGCCCCGGAAGTCCCGCCCCAGACTTTTCCAGTTACCGCAAATCAGCTCTTTCAGCGCTTCCTGGAGTTCGCCACCCGTTTTGGAATCAAGAGGCGGGGCTTCGAGAGCAGGATGCCTATTGGCTTGAGGTCTGGCAGGCTCTGGGTGCTAATTGGCTGGAGGGCGGGGGCGCTCTGGCACGCTTGCGCGGCGAATAGAACGTGTGGCGGCGGCCGAGATCTCGTCTCCTTTTTCGATCCCAGTTCCACTGCTGTTTCTGTGAGCACCCGGCGTGTCCGTCCGTCCACCGTCTGCAGCTCGTCGCCCGCCAGCTCCTCGTCGCGGCGGCCTCTCACCAACACCGACACTCACATTGACACCTCCAAGCCGGCCCTCAGCCTTACTCGCTGTTTTTCCATCTCTACACATGGCCTCCTCCGCGCAGAGCGGTGGCTCCTCCGGGGGACCCGCGGTCCCCACCGTGCAGCGGGGCATTGTCAAGATGGTGAGAACGGGGCCCCAGATACCTAGCCCACTGCCCGTCTCCAGGCGGGAGTCTGGCATTAGCTCCTCTTCCCTTCCTGCCAGACTGCAGAGTGTCCCAGGTCCCTTTCCCTCTGTCCCCCTTCTTCACTTTCCACCCATTTTCAGAATCCCCTCTCTAGAAGGAACCCGTCACGGACTCTCCTTCCTACCTAGCCTCCCGAACACCCTGGCATTAGGGGTCACTGTGATTTCCGTGGTCGCGGCACTCAGATCTTTTGGCTGTTTACCAGGACAGACCGAATATTGATTAACAGATAATTGGTTGATATCTGTCTTCCCGTTCCCCTTGTCCTTCTGTCCATTTTGACATTTGCTGAGCAGTTTGCAGTTTTTCTAGGTCCTGTTGTCCGTTCCTCTCTGGAACTCTAGGAGTACTTGACCATCTTGAAGCTTTTCTGTTTCCACCGACGCTCAGTTACTTACTCCAAGTTTCCTTGCTCTCTGGCCCTCATTTCCTTTTTTTCCCTCCCCACCTCCTGTGTCAAGTCTGTAGTCCTGAGATATTTGTGCTCGCCCCTCCTTTTGACCCGTAAACTGTTAGGCAGGTAGCAATCTTAGCGATCACTTCTCGTTCTCCCACCGCTAACAGTGACTTGCCTAAGGGCACATGGTTTGGCTTAGAGCCAGAGCCCAAGTGTTCTGATTCCCAGCCTATGACTCTATAGATTCTGCCAGATTTTTCTCTCCCCTTACTCCCTACATTCTTGAATTTTGAATTCAAAACCCTGTAAAGTTCATTTTTAAAAAACTTACTCTCAGTTTCATGATAATTTTGTATAAGTTCCCTTTATGGCTTGTCCCCTCTATTGTCCTTCCCCCAACCCTCCCAAATCTCGGAACCTGACATTTCTTGGTTGTTACCAGATTTTCTGGTTGTGAAGACTGTAAACTTCTATATTTTTGTTTCACGTTAAATTCTGACTTTTCCATTCCATTTGGAACAGCAAATATGCTTTAGGACATTTTCTCCCAAGGTGCCAACAGTTTTTTGTTGTTGTAGAAAGTTTAAAAAACATTCTGTTTTCTTAACTCATGGTCTTTCATAGGATTGAAATGTTCTTCAGCTTATGTGTGTGTGAATTAGATTTCAAGATTTCTCTTTCCCCCTAATTCTCATGTCTTCATTTGTTAGGTAATATTCTGCCACCAGTTGATATCCTTAGGGTTTTCAATATTGCTTTCCCTCCTTTATCTGCACATAAATGGAGAGTCAGAATTTATCAGAAACTGAATGAAAAGGGACTTTCCAAGATTCACATATTTTTCCCTTGTTGAAATATTGACCTGACCCATGAAAGTATTATGAAGGGCTTCTCTTTCATTAACCTTTTCATTTGCACTGATCTTTCCTTTTACCATAGGAGTGAAGCATGGCTTGGTGGTCTGATGGTGGGATTGTCAGCACTGAGTGGTCTGAGTTTTTTCCTTTGTTAAGGCCCCTCTCATTTGTGGGGTGGGAGTGGAATGAGGCTGAACGTATTTTCCTTCTGCCAGTGCTGGAGGCTTTCGGTGCATCTGGGTTCTGTAAGGTGCCCATGCCTGCCCACAGATTACTCCCATTGATATTGAATATCAACAGTCGCTTGTTTACTAAGGGTCATATCTTATGCAGAATATTGTGTTTACATATCTCATTTATAGTACCTAACAAGTAGATAGGCTTAATTGCTACATTTTACAGCTGGGTAATCTGAGGTTTAGAAAAAATAGTTTACCCATGGGCAGGCACTTCTTATTATTAATAAAAGGCAGAGCTGGGATTTGAACCAAGGCCTGTCTGCTAAAGCACATGTTTTTCAACATGGTGCTATGACACTTCTAACTCCAAGGCATGAATTTGTAAGGGTGGGGCCAGTGGTGCATGGCCGCAAAATTGTAGGAAAGCGAAGCTGACTGTAATTAAGATGGGGAAAGATTAGATGTTACTTCTTGTCTTTTCCGGGAGCTGCTGTTGTGGTGAGTGACTTCATTTGGTGCTTCTGGTCGTTTTGTGCAAAGGATTGTGGTGTGGAAGACACCTCTGAGTCTGAGACGAGGCTTTTAAAATGCACTAATTGAATGATCTATATTGCTGTTTTTCTGTGACCAAACTGCATGGGGTGGGTGGGTGAGTTCCAGGCAGAAATTAGGAGAAGAAAGCCCAGTGAATTGCAGAGTCCCAGGCAGTTGTGCCAAACTTAGAAGTCTTGTCTGGAATAAAAAATTGACCACTGGCAAATTGCTCCGTGTGAAGCTCTTTTGCTAAGCAAAGTTGTATTTTCCTGGAGAGTAATTGTTTCCAATAGTACTAGGAACTGCTTCATAAGAACTCTCCAAAGGAAGACAGAAAGTGAGAAGGAAGTAATTTGATGAATAGGAAAATGGTAATCACAGCTTTTCTGCCTTTTAGGAGGGACGGAAACCGGAATATTAACCAGAGGCATGCATTTCAGAGTGAGTCCTCTGGATTTGTCTGGACTCAGGCAGAGCTGAAGGTCTGAACAGATCTAGGCTTGAGGCTTGTTTCAGTGAGGAGGAATAATCCTTCTTTGTCAAAAGAACAGGGTATAGGACAGAGGAACATGCAAGTTTTTCTGGCCTCTGCCTTGCACTCTTAGTAAGTCCTGTGTGACTTTTTTTAAGGTTAAAGAAGAAAGAATTTGTGGATGGAGTTTAAAAAATCTTTACATTTGACCTGTTTATAAAAATGACAGTGCTGGGTAGAAGCTGTGCTTTGCTGTTTGAGTGGAAGCAAAGGGACAGAGTTGGTTCTGGAGTGTGTTTAAGGAGGGAGTGGGCAGTAAGTTCACACAAGCATTTTGGAGATGTTCTGTTAACTGAAAAGGCAGTAAGTAAGGACAGTGGAAAACTGAAGGTGGACTTATATTTTCTGAGTTGGGATGAGACTGGCAAATGTGTGGACAGACAAAATACAACCTGGAAGAATAAATGTCTCTGTTGAATCAGGTACTGCTTTCTCAAAACCCTCAAGGATTCTAACTTTGGGTTTCTTTGAATAATTTGCTGGACAGTATTTAGCTGCAACAGATTATCGTCAGCACATGCTAAATAAATGAAGTTGGGAGAAGTTTTGGCGTACTTTGTATAAAATTCACTTACCCCACTTTGTAGCTACGTAGAAATGGCTGTTTTCTCTGGTTTTATTGACCTGAGTTTCTTTCTGTTTTGAGGGTAAAGCCATTTTCTAAGTCTTTCTACTTTCCCATCTGACTTGGTATGTTTGCATGTTTTTTCAATCTGGAGCCCACAGACTGCTTTCCTAACAGCAGAATGTGTCGGCCACAGTTCTTGAATCTTCTGTGCTTATCAGAAGCAACTGTGGGAGCAGAGTATCTTATCTTGCTTGTGGTGTGGAAGGCCAAAGGGAGCTCAGTGCCAAATCCCAGTTCCCATTTTAACCCACTCCTTTTAAAATCCCCTAAGGGGGAAAGAAATCCCTCTGCCCCATTGGTTTTATGCTAAGAAACATGATTCACCGTAGGTGGCTATGGCAGAGGGTCACCTAAGGAGTAAGGAGATGGCCCATAATTTTCCCCTTCGACAGGAATTGTGCTGTCAAGTTGTTGTAAAGTGGGATGTAGACTTCCTGGTGAGCAGCTTAGTGGACATTTCTCCAGTAGGAAATTTCTTACAACCTATAGGAAATGCTACCTGTAATTTAGATCATTTTAGCTAAGTGTTTCACAGGTTTCTGAACTAAGAAGTATGTGTCTTTCCATAGTGTAATGTGGACAGAGAGTAGTAGTATGTCGCCTGCTCCTTCCTGTGTGCACTTACCTCATGCAGGCTGTGAAAGGAAAAATACAAAACTCACCTAAGCTACTGAAACTACCCTTATTCTACTCAATGGGACAAGATAGCTGAATAATGATACTTTATAGCACCATTTGCAAAGAAGTAGGTAGAATATGATGGAAGACATTTCTCTGAAGCCTTAGAATTGTCCACTTCCCAGCAGGTACCCAAGGCAACTTTCAGTCAAGCTTGTATGTAAAGGAGCACAAAGTTTTTACTACATCTTAAAGGCTTTCTGTCACTTCTGGTGAAAAGGAAATGTCTGTCTGGCTCCAGTTATGCTAACAGTGGCTCCTGCCATGTACTAACTAATGATACAGATTGATGAGCAATCATACGTCCTTTCTTTCTTAAACACATATTTTCTGATCATCTGTTGTGTCGAGCTCTCTCTGGGTATTGGAGAAACCGGTAAAAATGTAGATCAGAGTCCTTCCCTTATGGTTCATGGAGAAGATGGAGAGTAAACAAGTAAATAGTAAATAAGCAGGGTAATACAAATAGGGATTTCAGGTAGGGGAATGGGGCAGAGTGGTGGGACTAAGGGGAGGGAAGGCATGTTTAGGTGGGGTGTTTAGCAAGGGCTTCTCTCAGCATTTGCACTAAGATCTGATGGACATCAAAGAACCAACCAGAGAGGAAGTGTGTTCTTGGCAGACTGAAGAGCAAGTACAAAGGACCTAGGGTCACCATTGTTGATATCTTCAGTATTTTTGTAGTAGTTCTTCAATTTCTTCCAAGTTCAGTGTTCCACATAAGTGGTATCAGTTTCATCTCAGTTGTTAACATATGTGTTTAAGGGTGACAAAAGGCAGAAAGGCAGTGGAGGTGGTCATTGTTCTGGTACCCTGGTGAGATTAGTAGCTGACGTTAAGCCCGCTGCATAAATGTAAACAGTGGCAGACTGGCAAAAACATACTCGCTCTTGTTCATATTCATGTGTCTTACACGGCCAAGACTAAGGTCTTTTTTAACTTCCTATCAGCCAGACCTACATATTCCCAAGTCGCTACAGGTATCCTGTGTTTTTCTGAAGTTTGTATTACGCCACTTAACTTTTACAAAAGACCTACATTTGTATGTTTTTGCTAACTGAAGGCAATTGAAAGAGAATTTTCGCTTTTATGAAAAAAGGTGAAAAGTAAAAGTAACATGCAGCATTTGTTTCCCCTTGGAGAGGCAGTGTGCACCCCAAGCAGCCTGTGGCAGTGCCAGGCTCCTTCCCCAGGAAGTGCACTCAGCATCGAGCTTCCGTAGCTTTGAGTGGTGTCTGTGAGCATCTGTAACTCATCTTAACTTATTTTGTTCATCCCTTAGCAAGATGTGTTCTAAAGTGTCAGAAAAGCCTAAGAGAGCTCTTAATGGTGTTAAGCATAGCATAAAACTGGACATAACTAAACATTTTGATTATGAACAAAAGAAAGACATTGTATTTGTTGAATTTTGGGTCTGGCAATGCTCAAAAGTTTTCCATATAAATTAATGGTAATTGCTTCTTCACTTTACCCCACTTTGGCTCATGAAAGTTTTAATAGGACTGTTTTACTTTTGGATAGCATGGGAAACCTGTACCTGCCTTCCAATGCCAAGAACAGGCTCAGTGAGAGTTAAATAGCATCCAGAACTTGTCAGTAGTCATACCTCTGTTAGCATTTTATTGCTGCATGTAATTTACTTTGGCCTCTGGCAACTTTTAACCTAGTAAGCTTTGGCCAAGCTTTCACCAGTGGTGGTAAAAATCCAAGTAACTGCTGCAGAGTTCACACTAATGGTCAGGAAAGGACTAGCTCACACACAGTGTGACTCTTAATAAAATGGGGCCAGATAGTGATCACTTCCTGGTAATAAGTGGGCAAATGACTTGGTGAGTCTTTGCCTCATTTTACCTGGGGAGTGGAATTCGGGAACGGGAAATAAGTGAAAATTTTAGTTTCCATTTGTAGTTCAAAAGAGAAAATTGGCCAGGTTTCTGATCCAGGTAAGAAGGTTGTGCACTCACCTCTCAGCATGGGCTGGCTATTCACCTTCTAGGTGTGGTTCTAGCAGACCTTTGGGGTCTGGTCTTGGATTTTATTTTATGTCTCCAAGGAAGAGCATAGCTAAAAACTGTAGGAAATTCTTTGCCTTATTAAGCACAGGAAATGAAGTAAAGGGATTCAACTCTTATTGGGCTTATTGTAGCTTTTTCTTTTATTTCTTGTTGGGAGATGGCTACGCACCCAGTTTCTGTTGCTGCT
The DNA here is from genome assembly GCF_019186645.2 of Phyllostomus hastatus. Taxonomy (NCBI): domain Eukaryota; kingdom Metazoa; phylum Chordata; class Mammalia; order Chiroptera; family Phyllostomidae; genus Phyllostomus; species Phyllostomus hastatus. Next base: position 11,069,220 of record NW_025334006.1, on the reverse strand, counting down.
CCCTCTCTTGGGAGACTGACATATGCTTTTTGATTTTACAGCAGAAACTGATGCAGAATCACAGGTTGTGAACATTTGATGCAGATGGAGTGTTGTGAGATTTCATTTATTTTCAATGAGACTCAATATGATAATGTTATGTTTTTCTCACTTAGCTCTAATGTTTAGGGAAAAAAGAACAGTGGTTTCAGTTGGCTTTTTTGGTAAATTTTAGTTTTTGATTAGTTGGCTTTTTTAAAAGGATGAGTTTATTTAATTTATTACTAATTTTTAAAAATTGATTTTAGAGAGAAACCAATTTACTATTACACTTATTTATATATTCAGTGTTTGATTCTTGTAGGTACCCTGACAGGGATCAAACCTGCAGCCTTGGCATATTGGGACAATGCTCTAGCCAACTGAGCCACCAAGGCAGGGTGGCAATTTTTTTTTTTTTTAAATTGGGAAGTTACAGAAAAAATAAACCTAATGGAAATTTAGATGAGATTTTCAGATATCATTTTTGAGATGTTCAGTCTATTTTATAAACCGGGCATGATAAGCTTTCTTTTCTTTTCTCTTTTCCTTTCTTTCTAAAGATTTTATTTACTTATTTTTAGAGAGAGAGGAAGGGAGGGAGAGAGGGAGAGAAACATCACTGTGTGGTTGCCTCTCGTGTGTCCCCTACTGAGGACCTGGCCAGTAACCCACGCATGTGCCTTGTCTGGGAAACGAACCAGCAACCCTTTAGTTTGCAGGCCTATGCTCAATCCACTGAGCCACGCTAGCCAGGGCTCGATTTATATTCTTATGATGAGTGAGTTAAGGCACCATCTCTTCACTCTCTCTTTATGCCTTAACACATTTTGAGATGCTTTAATTTGGAAGTAGCCTGCTTGGGATGGACTTGGAGTACCAGATTGAGATTTGGGGAATCTGTGCTTAAGGTTAATAAATCCAATTTATTAACATTGTCCCTGGGAAGCAACCTGGCAGAGAAGAGAGATCCTTGGTCTTGGATTCAGGGGAAACAGGTTATAGTCCAGATGCTGTTGTTCTTAATCTGAGTGATGAGGGGTAAAATTCTACCTCACAGACTTTTCTGTTAAATGAGGCAGTTGGATTCATTGTCTCTAAGCTTCTTCTAGTCCTGAAAGGCTGAGATTGAATAAGAAAGCTTATATAGCAAAGAAAGCCTATGTATATAATGTCTTTTAGGCATGATGAACCAAAGCTGAGAAATCTTATACCTGTGGTGGGCTTCATTTTGAATTGCTTCTTATCCTGCATGAAACACGTGCTTTGTTTTTTTTTTTTTAAGAATGTGAATTGGTTGAAATACAGTTTTCTAGGGTGGAAGACTTAAGTAAATCCGTGGGTGGAGGGTGGATAGGAGTGAGCCAAACGGGATCCTCATCTCAGTAGTGGTATTAGGAAAGACTAGTGGGAGCGGTTGTTTGAGCCTTGGAAGAACATGGTGCCAATGGGTTTTATTCACCCAGTCTCAACTCTACTTCAGAACACCCTGACCTCGTGGTGCAGTAGGTCTTGCTTTGGGAAGGGTGGGGATGAGACACGGCCCTTGGGGAGCTGTAGCTCATGGGGAGAATTTATTCTGGCCCTGAGTCTGGTGGGCTGTGGGGTACAATTGAGTTCTGAGCTCTGCTTTTCATGCTTCGAGGCCAGAGCATCTTCCTTCAAATCTTTGTAACGGTCTTTTGCAGATCTTTTCCACTTCCATTTAGTGTGCAGGCATAGGAACCATCTTAATCTATTTTTGGTAGTTCCTCACATGGTTTCTTTTCTTTTTTTTGGTTTGTTTTATTGTAAGCCTTCTTAAGTCCTTTCTGGGAGTAAATTTAGAGAGGGAGAAAGAACTCAATGATTTCCTAAACAGGTCATTTTTTTTAGGACCACCTAGAAGGCGTTTCAGAGGGACTGAATCAATCTCTGCAAAGTTGGCCTGGGAATCTATGTTTTGAAAACAGTCTAGGTTCTGAAAGGGTTGGTTTGGGCTCGGTCCAGGTGCTGGCATTTGAGACCAACTTTTTTAACTGCTGTATTGTACGTAGTTTAAGGGTCAGGACACAGATGATAAAAAGTATATGTTGGGGTAGAGGCACCAGAATTTTGTATGTGGAAGGATAGTAGGACTGTGTCTCTTTCCTTTTTTAGTGCTTGTCTTGATGGCTCCCAGGACACTTCGTATTGCTATTAGTCTGTAGTTCAGTATTGGGCTGATATCCTTAGGGTCCTTTTAGAGTGACACTGAGATCCCATTCCTTGGTCATGATGACAGCTGAGAAGATGTTTTATATGCCCAATTTAGGCCATATGTTCATTTTAATGCTCATCTGTCACTTTTCTTTCTGTTCCCATAGATTTCCAAGATCTTCCAATAATTTGGCACTGACACCTTGGCACATTGTTACTGTGGAAGACTTTAGTGTTATCTGCAAACATGGAGATTCTATGCTTCTCACTTTCTGCTTTTGCAATGCATAGTAGCCACACAGTTGGGCCTGTACACATCCTGTTTCTTGTTTATAAACCCCATTTTTTTAACAACAGCAGTAAAACCTAAAATGACTGCCTTGGTGGTCTTAATCTTTACTTTTTATTGTAGTACTTCTCAAATATGGAAATATAGTTGTATTGTAATTCACAGGTCTTCAGAGTCTTTGATTAGGAACACATTTGTGGTTGCCTTGGTGAACTTTCCTCATTTTGACCAGCAGTTTTTTGGCTCATTCCCGAATTCCTTCAAAATGCTCATTCAGTATTAATAATTTAATAGTTATTGATATTTAAATTTTGGAGTTAATACTTGGCTCATAAGACTTTAAAACAGTGTAGAAGTATGTAAAGTTAAATACCAGAATCTCTCCCCCTCTGCCCTCCTTACCCCTCATTTTCTATCATGCATTCTCATTCCCCTAAGGTACTGTTTCTAACCCTTCTTCATGCAGATACATACACCCTTCTACTTTTGTTTTTAAAGAAACAGAAATGGGGTCATACTATATTGTGTCTTGCAGTTTTGTTTTTCTTTTTAAAAATTGTCATGACTCTCTATATCATAATTATAGGTGTCTACCTCATTCTTTAAGATTGAGAAGTAGTCCATAGTTGGGATGTACTTACTCATGCAGTTTTTCCTGCATGGTTTTTTTATTTGTTTGTTTGGCTTTTCATGATTCTGAATACTGCTACACAGTCTGAACTTCTTTTGTACATCTTTGTATTCTTATATTGGCATTTCCATGAGGCATTACTAGATGTGCAGTCGCTGATACCTTTTAATACTCACTTTAAGTGGTGGTAAGGAAGCTTTATTTATACATGACCCGTTTGTTTCACAGGTATCATCTTCAATAAAATTGAGGGCAAAATACAGCTTAAGATCTCATTACTCATTAATCATATAACTTTTGGTGGTTTTATTTCCCCAATCTAAGAATCCTTGCAAACCACTTTGTTTCTTCAGTGGACAGCAGGGCCCAGCCTCTGGGGATCATTAAATAACTCTTTTTTTAATTGCTTGAAGATCCCCAGGTGTTTTCAGGTCTTAGTACTTACAGGTTGAGTAGGCCCTTTGGTTTCTAGAGAGCTCCGTGACTAAGGAGGTGTGCGACTATCTAGCCATAGATAACCTGAGTGGGAGAGAGGCAGGATCATGCAAGAGGTTTGACTTGGTTCCTAAGGACTGGTACATAATTCTTTCTCTTTTTCCTTTTTCTTCTCGGATAAGAGACTGGGGAGGTAAGAGATGGCAAGTATGACTGTATGCTGCATGGGGAAACTCATTTTTATTTTAAAAATATTTATTGTTGATTTAAAGGGGGAGAGAGAATAAAAAATCAATTTGTTGTGACATTTATTTATGCCCTCATTGGTTGATTATTGTCTGTGCCCTGACCAAGTATTGAACCTGCAACTTTAGCATATTGATAGCTCTAACCAACTGAGCTACCTGGCCAGGGCTGGAAAACTGTCCTTTTCAGAGCTGTTTGGAAAGACTGAACCAAGGGAGTCATGTTTTCAGCCTTTCAGTTAAGTGCTAATCCCTGTTAATAGTTTACCTAAAGTTTCCCGGGCTTCAGATGTGTGTGTGCCCTTACTATGGTCTTAGTATGTCTGATTAATATCTCTACTTCTATTTAGTTTGAAAATCTTTTGGATCATCAGCTGCTTTATAAAGTGAAATGCTATTTTAAAAGGAAACGTAATTTCATTATTGAAAACGGAAAACCAATATTACTTGCCTTAACCAGAAAGTACCTTTAGAAAAAAGGCTTAAAGTGAAAACAAAACAACGTTATTAAATTCTAGCTAGGTATTGTGTTTTGCAGAGTGCTCTGAAGGACGTTTAACAAGTGGTGGAGGTGTGATTTAAAAAGAAAAAGAAAAGGAAAGAAAAGAAAAGGCTTTCTGCCATCAAACTGAAACTTCATTTTCCAGGAAGGATTGAAAGAGATTTGAAAAGGCAACAGTTCTTATGTATGTGTAAATATTAAATGCTTGTACATGCCAGTTTCATATACCACTTAAAGCAGGTTTTTTTTGTTTGTTTGTTTGTTTGTTTTTTAAATACAAGCCCATCACACTTTGGGAAACAGACGGAACTTGTATCTTGAGGCAGAGCTGAACTGACTTTCTGGGGAGGCTGTGGTTCAAATAATTAACTTCAGTGACAACTAGATATATAGCCTTGGGCAAGTAATTTTACCTCTTCAAGTTCCAGATTTGCCTGTAAATGGACATGGTAACAGCACTCACCTGTGCAGTTATTGCTGCTGTGTAAAACACGAGTCTCGTACTCACGTATGTGTATGCAGTGTCAGTAACCATTAGCTGGTACTAGGTAGTCTAGCAGTTTATCGGCCCCAGAATTAGATGGGGGATAAAAATGGAACCGGCTGTGGCAAAATGAGAGGAATAAGGACACCTGGCAAGTTTTGCAAGGTGTAAGTTGTTCAACTTAAAGGACTGGTTTTAGTCTTGAGCTTATATTTTTACTATGTTGGGGGGCTAAAAGGTCCTTTATTTTATAAATAATGTGATGGCATTTGTTTTATTTAATGTCATTGGCAAAAAAAATGTGGACAACATGTCAGTTCCTATTTTTGATGGGTGGGGGAAACCTTTCCTGGTCTGAAACTTAAGAATCTGGGAACCTCTGGCATAGCAGAAACGTGTGCACTGGCATGAGTAGAACTCTTATGAGCTTCATGGTACCATCCTTTGTACTATTATTTAGGAAGGATTAAACAAATTTAATGTGTGAAAAAGTGCAGTTGTGAGAGTACTAGTTGTTGTTCATTGTCACAGGTGTGACTAGTTGGGCAAAAACAATAGCAGGCTTTCTTTGATTCCTGGCCCCATCCTCCCAGCAACTCTCTAGGCTCTGGTGCTTTAGATCCGGCCTGCATTTCATCTTCCTCCAAAATTCTTATCACTGCCCCCTGCCCCTCAAAAAAAAAAAAAAAAACCCACTTATCAAAACTTGAAGTTGCTGTATTTAGAACAAATTTTTCACTGTAATGTAAAACATTTTCTGTTTTCTTTGCCCCAAGGAGGACTGGGTAATCTAGATTTGTTTGGGATTTTCTTATTTTTGCCAATTCCCCAAACCCACAGGAAAGAACAACCATGTGGAACCAATATACATTGGTTCTTTGCAAGGAACAGCCACAGCCCCTTACCTGGCTTTGGCACCTTTGTCAGGACTGGGTTACTTACGTCCCAGTCTGCTCAGGGCTGTTTTGGTTTATACCTGTTGTCTTGGCATAATCACACTAACACCCCCTTTTCACTGTCAGAGTCTCCTGCTTTGAGTGATAAAATGTATGTTTGCTGGGCTTAGTAAGAGCAGTTAAGTCTAGGGAAAAAAGTGTGGGGTGGCACTGTTCACAGACCAATAAAAACAGAAAGTGGATGGTTCTGTATGTAAGCCTAGCTTGTAGGATGGCCTGGAAGAGGAGGGCCGGTGGCTGAGAAGAGCACCTTTGATGGAGAGTGGGGAGCCCAGGCTTGAGACCCCAGGCTGTACACTTGATTCCGGGTAGCTGTTCTCTTGAGGCAGGTAGCTTTGTTTTCTGGTGAAAAGGGGGACTTGTGAATTTAAATACTGATGGTTTTCTTGGAGAATGGGTTGGAAAAATCAGAGATGATAATTTCAGATCTGTTTTTGTTTTAAAAATCTTTTCTGGGGAGATGGTGAAAGTGAGAGGACTTGACAGAGGCAAAGGAATAAAATAGATGAGACAAAAGGCAGGAGAAATGGGCAAGCACAGGTGGGAGTACTCAGGGGTTCTTAAAAGCAGCTGTGAGCAGTCCGGTTCGGTCTGTAAGGTGAAGGCAACGTGCTTGAAGTAAATAAGGGTTGCAGGAAGTTTGGAGGAAAGGAACAAGAAATAAGGCTTATGAGTTTTTGTTTCTAGTGCGTGGAATACACTAAAGTGATATTAGTGAACTTTTAAACCTTATGAATGAATTCTGTTCCAGGAGGGAAATTCTGTTGTATTATAGCCTTGAATACCAAGGGACATTTTTATTTTTGGCAACAACCCCAAACAGTGAATCATGCCAAGTGTAATTTATCTGCTTACCTAATAGGAGTCTCACAGGTCTAAATGAAAAGTGGTGTGTTGTGTTCTTCCTTGTGCTTCCCTCCGTGTGTAAGGGAGAGGAGGCCTAGCGGACCAGGGTCTCTGGAATCCCGCTGAGATCTATTATTCTGTGTGCGGTAATTGCTTGTGTTATTGTACTTGGCAGGTGAGCCCTTTCACAGTCCAGAGGCCGGGTGGCTGCTTCTATTACTTAAAAGCCAAGTTATCTTGTTAAACTCCTCTCCAGTGAGAGCTTTAGAATCTCCTGAGACCTCCTGCAGCCTCTCTGTGGGGCACAGGCCCAGCTCGCCTTTAACCCTGTCTGCCCCTGTGTTAGTCATTGCGATCCAAGCTCTAGAATAATAACTTTCCTACACAGCAAGGCAGTGTAGGGCTGCTAGTCAGACTGCTTGGTTCCATTAAATTCTTAAGAGGTCCTGTATGGGTGCTCTGAATGAAGGTATCTCTCTTACTCTTGGTTCAGAAGATAACATGTTTCTTTTATCAATAGGAGAAGCTGAAAGCCAATATAGAGAGAAGAATAAGCTTGAGACTCAGGTAATCTGAGGAACAGGAACTCTGAAAATTGATTTTTGAAAGTGGTTGATGGTACAACAGGCTAATTGTAAAGATGCTCCATGTTTCTGAGCTGCCCACAAACTTTGACTTGAAATTTTTATTCTGTATATGTTAAAGTTCATTTACTTTGCTGTTTGTTGAAGAAAGTGCCTTCCTGTCCCAACGATGAGGGGAAATCACACAACTGAACAGTATGGTTTGCATAGAGCAAAGAGAATACTATGAGTGTTTTAAAAATGGAGGCGCAGCCCCTACTGGACAGACCTGCAGTGAAGATACCACAGCAGGTTCCAGATCCTTGCTAACTAGCCTTCTGTTTAACTTCTTGAGGAGGTGTGCAAGTCTGTTCTGGTGAAGGATAGGGTGACTCCAGGTCTGGCAGTTCTTCCTTCAGGACCGTCTCCCTAGGCTTTCAATGGTGAGAATCCTGGTATGGTACCTTAATTTAGCAATAAAGACTCTGAAATATATGTGGTAGATTTGTACTTCTTTATTTTGACATCTAAAATTGACTGTCAACATTTCAAATAGGAAGTTTCCAAACAAGTTTGGAAAATAAAACTAGAAATGTAATGCTTTTCATGGGGAGCATAGAATTTAATTATCTCCTCAAGCTCTGCAGTTAGTCCTGCAAAACAAATACATTAGATATTTTTTGGTGATGATTCACTCTGAGTAGTATTGAGTATTATGCTTAATAACTTAGTTTCTGTATTGCTGTAAGTTCTAAAAAAAATCCACTGACTTTACAGAAGCAAACCTGAGGAATAGTGAATGCCGCGATCTTCATTTCTCTAGGATATTTCAAGATCTCTGGTATGCTTTCACTTAGCTGCTTCAGGTATACAGGCCTCCTACTTCCCTTTAATCTTTGGATTATAATTTGATATTTTGTACAGTGTACATTTTGCTCAGGGACATAGTGATGGCAGGGCTGTGGGGAGGAGGAATAAGATGATAGCAGCTACAGCCATTGTGGGTGGGAATAGCTGTTCCCTCCCTGTCACGGGATCAGGACTTGTGGCGGCACTTCTCTCTTTCCTCTGAGCATTGGCGTTGGGGAGGAGGAAAGAGGCAGAGTTGAGGGAGGGGCTGCTGGACATGCAGAGCCTAATGAGTAGCCCCTGCCCTGCCCTGACAACCCCTGTTCCACCTCCATTTGCCCCCAAAGGGAGGAGGGAAAGTGTTCGCCATCAGGAATACTTTTTTCTTGGGATTCCTTAAACAGAAGAAGGAAATTCTGTTGTATTACAGCGTTGAATACCAAGGGGCATATTTAATTTTGGCAACAACCCCAAACAATGGATCATCATGCCTTGCATATGGTAGTGTTCAGTAAATGTTGGTTTGATTTGGTTCATAGAAGCCTTACGTGCTTAATGATTTAATCTCTGAAACCTGCTGTGCTGGCACATACAAATGAAGATTTTAATTGGAAAAAAAGATTTAATCAGTAGGTAACCTCAGATACTGTTCTAACAGACATCAGCTCTCTAGATGCTTGTTTCTACATGTGGCATATTAGGTTATCAGGATTGGGGGGATTTCAGGTCTAGTCCTTGTTCTGCCATCAATACTTTATTTTAAACAAAAATCACTTCACCTGTCTTGCTTGCTTTTTCATCTGTAAAATCAAAGGGCTCAGATTAAATGCTCTCTGTAGCTGCCCTCTCTTTGTAGATGATCTTTATAGTCCCAAAGAGAATTAAACTCCCCTATTTTCAAACTGAGGCTCAATTTGTGGTACAGCTGGTACACCTGGGAGCAGTCACTTAAGCTTGTCTGTGCTGAATGTGCTAGTGCATTCAGAGCAAGTGAAATGGCATGCTAGGAGGCCGTGGGCTTCCAGTTCATTGTGTTTGAATGCCAGACTCTCTAGTTTAGGTTTGCTTCTTGCTCTTGCCAGAAAAAGAAAGAAGAACCTCGATGTGTTGGTGACTCTTCTGGGAAAAACCTCCCAGACCACACAGCTTACGTTCTTTCAGGATTGCTTGCTTTTTGTTTAAATGACTTTAATTTTCAAGAGATGGTGCTTCAGCTCTGGTTGATAGAAAACTTTTTTCTTGCTAGACTTTCTGAAACTTTCTCCAGTTTAGTTTCTTTTTAGTTATTCTTGCTTTAATTCCATTTCTTTTGAATTTTCCTGCTTCATTAAAGTGTATGTAATACAATATTTCCTACCCTATCCACAACAGCTCCTTCCCTGTTCCCTGATGGTATTTTTAGGAGGAGAAAATGCCTTGTCCAGAGAAGAGTCTCTCCCTGGCTTGCTTCTCTGTCAGTTCGACAGCCCTTACACGGGCATCCTTTGGGTTGTGGCAGTTGGAGGCTTGCGGATGGCATAGTGAATCTTTCAGCCCAATAACTTTCCTGGTTCTCTTTTCTGTGCCACATAGGGAGAGGACTTCATTGTATTTGCTGTATTGTTCTCAAAAAACTTACAGTTTTCACTCATTTTTACCCCTTAAAAGTTTTGTAAATTGCACTGAAGTTCTGCTTCCTTCCTGTGACTTCTGTCTTGTCATTTCTAGAGGACTTGAAAATTTACAGTACATTCTGTAGTGAATCACCATGCCTGACTTTGGATTCTGTGTCAGGTGCCTTTAAAAATGTAAAAAAAAATTTTTTTTAAAGATTTTATTTATTTTTTAGAGAGAGGAGAAGTGAGGGAGAAAAAGAGGGAGAGAAACAGCGATGTGCAAGAGAAACAGCGATTGGTTACCTCCTGCACTTCCCCAGCCAGAGACCCAGCCTGGAACCCAGGCATGTGCCTTGACCAGGAATTGAACCAGCAGCCCTTCAGTTCGCAGGCTGGCACTCAACCCACTGAGCCACATCAGCTAGGGCCACAACATTTTTTTGTTAGTATTGTTCAGCTAAGCATCTAATCTTTTCTGTAAGATACAGAAATCCTCTGTAGGACTGATACACATTTTTGTCTCCATGCTTTTATACTTCTGTATTGGACCTTAAAATTCTATTACATTGAAATAAATTTACATACCATAAAATTTACCCTCTTAAAATATACAGTTCAATGATTTATACTGTATTCACACAACTGGCATCACTGTCTAATTCCATACCATTTTCGACATGCAAAGGAAAAAGAAAGCTTGTACCCATTAACAGTTGCCTCTTGTCTTCCCCTCCCTTCAGTCATTGGGAACCACTAATGTACTTTCTGTGTCTATGAATTCACCTATTCTGGACATTTAATATAAGTAGAATCATTCAGTCTGTGGCTTTTTCTTTTTGGTGTCTTTCATTTAGCATAATGTTTTCAAGGTTCATCCATATTGTAGCAACAATCAGTACTTTGATTTCTAAAAAATTTCTAAATACCATTTTATGGGTAAACCTCATTTTATTTATTTATCACTTGATGGGCATTTGGATTATTTGCACTCTTTGGCTATTATGAATAGTTGCAGTAGGCATTTTTATACAAGTTTTTGTGTGCACATAATGTTTTGTTTTTCTTAGGTGTATACCCAGGAATGGGATTGCTGGGTCATATGGTAATAACTCTTTTGTTTAACTTTTGAGGGGCTGCCAGACTGTTTTCCAAACTGATTGCGTTACCAGCAATGCATTCGGCTTTCGATCTCTCCACATCCTTGTCAATACTTGTTATTGTCTGTCTTACTGATTGTAATTGTCATAGTGACTGTGAAGTGTTGTCACAGTGGTTTAGATAGGCATTTCCCTTATGACTAATGATGTTGAGCATTCTTATGTGCTTATTGGCCATTTGTATATATTCTTCGGTTAAATGCCTTTTCACATTCTTTGTCTGTTTTTAATTGGGTTGTCTTTATTGTTGGGTTATAATAGTTCTCTCTTCTAGATACTAGACTTTTATACAATACATGCTTTTCTTGTCATTTTCTTAAGTGTCCATTGAAGCACAGTGTTTTTAATTTTGGTGAAGTCAGTTTATACATATATTATTTTTCTGGTCATTTGTGCTTTCTCAGGTGGTATTGTGTCTAAGAAATCATCACCTAATCCAAGGTAAAGATTTACACCTCCTTTTTCTTCTACGCATTTAATGGTTTAACTCTTACATTTGGGGCTCTTACATCTGATGTTTTCTATCTCACACCATCTACAAAAGTTATTAATCTCATTCTTTTGTACGTGGATACCCAGTTTTCAGTTTTGTTGAAAGGATTATTCTTTCCCCATTAAATTATCTTGGTACCCTTGTTGAAATTCAACTGACTGTAAGTGAATGAGTTTATTTTGGGCTTTTTGGGGGTAACATTTTAGTGTTCATTAGATGGCTGTCTTCATTCTTTATATTGGGTCTTTATTCTTTATGTAATATGAATACTGACAAACGTTGTTAAGATCTACCTGTTATTAGCTCTGCCAGTCCTTGTTGAGTGAATAAGGTGCTCTCAGTTAATCAGATTCCATTCTCAGGCTGAGATGATTTCTGCTCTTGGGCTGTGAAAAACATAATGGCTTTTTTGGACATGCTTATGGATTTCTATACCATCACTCTGTTTGCCTAAAGTATAGTGTGGCTAGGTCTTTGTTTGAGAATTATTCTATCTTCTGGTGTCTGTGGTCTGGAGGTTTAAGAGTTAAATGTACCAAATTGTTTATTGGGATCTGGTGAATATCTGTCTGGTGTTCCTGTTGCTGGGCAACATTTCAGTGGCTGCCCATGAAGTATTGCACTGTAGGTAAATCTCCTAGTAAGCCTATAAGTGGGTTTGAACAGTTTGAGTCCCCATTTTCCTTCTCAGCTGGCTTATTTCAGCCTTTGTCACCACCCGACTTGTGCCCTGAAGCCAGGTCCTCCAAATCATGCTGTGTTCCTCTGCAACCTTTATTGGCAGAGCTGAGAAATGTCTAATCCATAACCTCAATCAAACTGACTCATTGTGACAGCTATTTTCACAAACCCCTGCTGTATGAGGTAGGGCTAAAATCGTTTTTCTAGAATGTCATTTTATTAATGTAATTGGATAAAGCAGTTACCATATGACTTGCTTTCTATGCCCTATAAATTAGCAGCTAAGGATAATTACCGCATGAATTGCAACATGAATCAGTACAACTTTGGCAGAACAATTACCTGTGACAGTTTCCTCTCAATCTTAATATTCTTCTGAAATTAGAATTCCGATAAACAAATGATATGTTTTACTTATGCTTATTGGTTGCCTCCTCCCCCCACTAGAATGTCAGCTCTCCAAGAACAGACCTGTTTGTCTGTTTTATCTCACTGAAGTATATACCATTTGTCAGGAACAATGCCTAGCACATGGTAGGAGCTCATTAAATTTCTACTTAATTAATTAATGATAAATGAATCAAATCAATGAATAAAACTATAAATAATCAGCTTAGATGCCAGTTCTTTCACAGAGGAAAAATGACCTCTTTTGATGCCATAGGAGACAAAAAATTAAGTTTGATATATAGACCCCTGGTGTGTTTTTTTTTTTTTTTTTTAATTTTGCTTCAAGACATTTTATGTATTTTTCCCCCAGGAGCTATTTTTCCTTGGCTTTATTTGGTGGGGAACATTAGATAAGAGAAGGTCATGGATAAGTGAGGCAGGTGGAGGGAGGGAGTTTAATAGTACTTAGAGGATGAAATGGTGATAGTTCAAAATAAGCTATACCTCCTTTCTGCTACTTTAGTTCCTGTAAGTACTAAGAAGGAAACTAGATCTTCCCTTATAGACAGGCCTCTTCCTTCCATAATGGTCTGTGGACAAGAGTTTCTTCCTGCGTCTCAGCCAAGGCTATGGCCAAATGAGGGGGAGAGAGTTTCAGAGTAAAGATTACATGTGTCAGTTCTTCCCTTCTGTGGGAATTAGGAGTAGCAATGTCTGCCACACGAATATCTGTTCTTGTTGCTTAGGAAGCTGAATTGGTGAGTGCTGCTTGATTTTAAATATACAATAGTATAAAAGGTATAGAGCAGCCTATAAAGTAAAAGTCATCTCTCTCCATTGTTGACTCAAGCATTTACTATTGTCTAAATGACATTATTTGGTGCAATAATGTAAAGAGGTTCTGATAGCAGTTTTTAGAGTAGCATTCCAGGAGAGGGGAGGGTGTACAAAGGAAGCTTTGCAAAATTCCTGTGCACAGTTGTTTGCCAAAGGCCTTAATGGGGGCAGGATAATAGTTACAGACTCATTGTTCCCTGGGGACCTAGTGTACCAGCTGGAGGCATTGGAGGTAATAACCTTCTTGATATTTAGGGGAGAAAGGGGGCTCTTCTCATCAGTCATTCTGTTCTTGAGCTTTTCAGTGGCCTTTGTCACGCTTGAGAAATAAGGATTTTTTTCCTAGCTTGGGTCAGTGCTCATTTATCAGAGTTTACCTTGATTAGCCAAGGTATGTTTTCTTATAAATGGGCCTTAGTTGTTCCAGCTGGGCTTACCAAGAGCTACTGGCTTTCCTGGGAGCATTTTATTATTATTATTTTTTGTGTGTGAAAACTTGATACAACTGAGGAGCAGGCAGTGGAAACAGATACTCTGATTTTGCTGCTCTGTGTAGCTGGGCTCTCCTTGGCCCTATTTGGAATTTTTGCATGGATGATTTCAAGTGCACGTATTCTGAAATGTGCTACTGTTGTTCCTTCCACTTGTGAAGAATTAACTATAAGTGAATCAGGTCCAAGCTCTTTTCCTTTTCTTTCCTTTGGCCTTTCGCATTTTAGGAACATGAAACATCCTCTGCGTTAGTATACCTGTTCTTCCCTGGCTTCGCTTTCTTTGAGGGCTTGTCTTTTTAGAATGTCAGTTCCCTGGGCTGATATCAGAGCATGGCCTCTCAGGAAAGGCTCTAGCAAGGCAGTGTGGTTGGCAGCTGTGAACTTTAATTGCAGGTCACACTTGATCAGGAAGGCTAAAAATGAAGAGCATGACTGGTAAGGAGACAGTCTTTCATTGTGTGTGTCATGGTGTAGCCAGGGGGGAGCCATTAAGACCAAAGTCTATGTCTTGTTTAATGGGGATATTTAGATATTGATTAGGGTACTATTTATTTGCTTAAAAAATGATTTTATCTATTTAATTTCAGAGAGAGGGGAAGGGAGGGAGACGGAGAGGAAGAGAAACATTGATACGAGAGAGAGACATCAATTGGTTGCCTCTCACATGCTCCCAACTGCGGACCTGGCCCACACCCAGGCATGTGCCCTACCGGGAATTGAACTGGTATCATTTTTGTTGACAGTCAGGTACTCAATCCACTGAGCCACACCACCCAGGGCCAGAGCACTATATTTTTAAAAGTTGGAAGGGAGAAAACTGTACTTGAACAATGATTAAAATAAAATAAAAAAGTTGGGATATGTGTATTTGTGGGACAGAATTTCTGTAACAAGGTAGTAGAATAGATAGATGGATTGCTGCATAGTCATACAATGGAATAAATGCTATAGTGTGAGGGAGCTTTGCCCTCAGAGCCCCCCTGTCCATCGTGGATGAGAATAAGTCTACCAAGACATGATCTGCTTGAGGAGGAAATGTGGCCAAACTCTCAAAGGAGAAGGGCCGGGAACCTGTTCCTCAATGGGCTTTTATTTGGTTCGTTTGCACAAGAATACAGGTAAAGCTCATTAATCATTGTCAGGCAGTAAGGATCAAACCATAGATAACATACAAAGAACCATGAGGGCTTATTCTGAGATAGGGTCAGTTAGCTAAAGGGCTATAAAGCTTTGGGGAACAAACTCATTTCCTGCTCAGACCCTTATCAGAAAACTGAGGACATTCTTAGCAAAGCAGGTTTCACAGGATTTTATGCATTCTTTCTTAGGCCTGATTGCCCCGGGGAACCTGCCCTTTCCAGCACAGGGTTGCACCACCCTCCATCATTGTTTCAGGCTTAAGTCAGGCAGCCAAGAGATTAGGAGACTTCTCACAGACACAATGAGGACTCAGGCTATGTCAAAGCCAAGGGGCAAGGGTCTATCACCTCCTTTTTCTATAGCTCCCCAAGTCCTTCTCTGAGGGTCCCTTTGTGACCACATCTGTCTTAGGTCGTCCCTCCCTTGAGGAATCTTACCCATCATTGGCTAACCAGTCATCCACCTAGGGCCAAGCAGGGTAAAGTGAAAGGTGGTAGAGGTGGTGCCCCTACCAGGGAGATGAGCTTTGTCTCCGTCGTGACTTACGGTCCCAAGGTCTCTCACTCAGCCTTAGCCTTGGTGGGGCATGGGGCGGGGGTGGGGGGTTACAGCTTCTGAAACCAGGCAGGTTGGTTCCCAACACTATAGAGCTGTGAAAGTGAATGAATTAGTGTTTCACATCACCACGAATGAGTTTCATCCAAAAAACAAACAAAAACAAACAAACAAAAAAACCCAACCCAGAAACAGTGAGTAAAAGAAGCAGGTTGCTTATGGGTACGTGCACTAGACTCAATTTATGTAGGGTTCAGAAACAGGTAAAATGAAACCATACTGCTTAGAGATGTATATTTAGATGGTACAACTGTACCTAAAAGCAAGGGATCGATTATCATATTGGTAGGGTAGTGGGTTGGGAGAAGGAAGAGGCTACAAGTAGAGAAGGGAATGGGGGGAACCCAAGGTTATTCCAGTTCTTAATTTGGGTGATTACTCGGTTATGTGTTTATCTTATTCTTTAATGTGTACATTTATGTTTTTATATTAATATTTATATTAGTATACACAACTTAAACGTTAGTTAAGGTGGAGGGGTGAAGGAGAGTTGTTAGCTAAGCAGATGTGTATAGGGGAGGCTTCCCTTTGTATGCCTTCCTTTCCTCCTTTGATTTGGCTTCCTTTCCAGGGACTGTTCCTTTATAGAGAGCTCCATGAACCTGTCTACTGCCCACTTCTACGTTGGCAGAACTCTCCAGTCTTCTATCAGTGACCTTTTCAGCAGCTTTTCTTATTTTGAAGCTTGGAAATGAGGGTCTTTCAGATTTAGTGAAGCCAGTGTCTGAGCCCCCCTGTTTATTAAATTATGCCTCACTGAGCAAAGACTACTTGAATAGCTTGGGTACTGTTTGTCATTTTTTCTTTACACTTTTTCTTCTCTTCTCCCATTTGAAATCCTCCTTTCTTCTCCCCTGCAAATATTTAAAAGTTAAATACCAGTGAGCTTCAGAGCTCTTTTCACAGTTGCCATGGGCTTCTATGCCTGGTGCCTTTGATTATAGAGCTGAAAGGCGCTGTGGTGCTCAGGAGCCTAGGTGCTTAGATTCTTCTGCTTCAGTCATCTAGAATGTGGGTTTTCTAGTATTACTTCTTTTTTTTTTTAATATATTTTATTGATTATGCAATTACAGTTGTCCCATTTCCTCCTTCTCTCCCCTCCACCCTGTACCCCCTCTCCTACCCACGTTCCCTCCTTTTAGTTCATGTCCATGTGTCATACTTATGAGTTCTTTAGCTTCTACATTTCCCATACTATTCTTGCCCTCCCCCTATCTATTTTCAACCTACATTCTATGCTACTTATTCTCTATACCTTTTGCCCCCTCTCTCCTCCTCCCATCCCCCCTGCTGCTAGCCCTCCATGTGCCCTCCATTTCTGTGGTTCTGTTCCTGTTCTAGTTGTTTACTTAGTTTCTTTTGGTTTTGCTTTAGGTGTGGTTGTTAATAATTGTGAGTTTGCTGTCCTTTTACTATACATGTCTTTTCTTTATCTTCTTTTTTTAGATAAGTCCCTTTAGCATTTCATAAAATAAGGGCTTGGTGATGATGAACTCCTTTAACTTGACCTTATCTGAAAAGCACTTTATCTTCCCTTCCATTCTAAATGAGAGCTTTGCTGGATAGAGCATTCTGGGATGTAGGTCCTTGTCTTTCATGACTTGGAATATTTCTTTCCAGCCCCTTCTTGCCTGTAAGGTCTCTTTGGAGAAATCAGCTGACAGTCTGATGGGAACTCCTTTGTAGGTTACTGTCCCCTTATCTCTTGCTGCTTCTAGGATTCTCTCCTTTGTTTTTACCTTGGCTAATATAATTATGATGTGCCTTGGTGTGTTTCTTCTTGGGTTCAACTTCTTTGGGGCTCTCTGAGCTTCTTGGATTTCTTGGAAGACTGTTCCCTTTGCCTGATTGGGGAAGTTCTCCTTTATTATTTGTTCAAATATGTGCTCAATTTGTTGCTTTCCCCCTTCCCATTCTGGTACCCCTATAATTCGGATGTTGGAACGTTTAAAGGTGTCCTGGATGCTCTTAAGCTTTTCCTCGATTTTTTTGAATTCTTCTTTCATCATGCTTTTTTGCTTGGTTGATTCTGTCTTCCTTCTGGTCCACTGTATTGTTTTGAGACTCAGATTCCTTCCTTTCACTATTGGCTCTCCTCCGCGTATCTTCCTGCATCTCTTTTATGGTAACCTGCATCCTTTCATCTAAATTGCGCCCAAAATCAACCAATTCCATGAGCTTTCTGATCACCAGTGTTTTGAACTGTGCATCTGATAGATTGGCTATTTTTGGTTGCTCAAAAGGATGAGTCCTGGGGGACTGATCTGTTCTGTTGGAAACATGTCTTATGTCTTTCCCTGTCTCTCCTTTTTTTTTTTTTTCCGGTCTGGTCACTCTTGTTATGGTGGGGGGCAGAGCCCTAGGTGTTCACGGGGGCTGGGCACCCCAGTCGCTAGATTGTGACGTTATATGTGGGGGCGGGGGCGGGGACGCGAGGGAACAGTGGCGATAGTTCCATTCTCCTGGGCTCAGACTCTTCTCTGGGGTCCTGGGCTGCGAGCTCTGCCCTGGTCCGCAATCGCCGCCTCACTGGGTCCGCTAGCGTACTCAGGGATCACCGCTGTGTTCTTGCGCCCCGATGGCTGTCGCACCAATTTCGCGCCAAATTTTCCGCGACCTCTGTGTGCCCTCGATCCGCGCCAGCCCCGCGCCAGCCCCGCGCCAGCCCCGCGCCCGCCCGGCTAGTCGTCTCCTACCAGTCTGGATGTACGGGTCTACTTCAACTTCTTGGCTGTCCGACTTCCATTCAGATAAATCCTTTGTCAGTTCTGAGTGTTATTCTATCTGTAAATTATTGTTGTTCTAATCTTGGTTGTGCAAGGAGGTACGGTATGTCCACCTATTCCTCCATCTTGCTGGAAGTCCCCGGGTTTTCTAGTATTACTTCTGGATTTCTCTCTTAGCCTAAACTATGAGCGCTGTGTACAGTGGAAGTGTTGAGTCCTGGGCTCTGGCTACACTGCTGTCACTCAGCTTCTTCCGGATGGTGTGTTGGGGATTCTTCCTCCAGTGTCCCCTTTGCTCAGGCCTTCCATTGCTTGCTTCCACCCTGGAATGGAATGTATGGCTGGAAACATTAACTTGCTAATAATTAAAAAGAACACAGGTGGCCACGGTGCTTGCAGGGATGAAATTACAAAGGTCATTAACCTCCCCGTCTCATGTACCTCTTCACCCCAGTCTATGACTTTTCTATCATTTGTATAATTCCTACTTCTATTTTTAGGTGAAATAATTTCAGGCTCCAGCCCAAGTTTTTATGTGGGTGTTTCTTTTATAAAATTGAAAATAATCTCATTCATTTGCTGTCTCAACAAATATTTGAGTGCCTCCAAGGTGCCAAGTACCATTCTACATATTGGGACAGTATTGATACATAGATTGATCAATACTGCCCCCAGTACGTGTGTGTGTGTGTGTGTATTTTTTAAATGATTATATTTATTTTTTAGAGAGGAAAGGAGAAAGAGAGAAACAACGATGTGCGAGAGATCAGTAGCCTCTTACATGCCCCCAAATGGGGACCTGATCCACAACGCAGGCATGTGCTCTGACCAGGAAACAAATCAATGACCTTTAGGTTCACAGGCTGATGTTCAACCCACTGAACCACACCAGCCAGGGCTGAACAATCTATATTAGGTGCTGTTACCTGTAGACTGCTAATTTTCTGTTTTTTTCTCTCCCTACTCTCAGGTCCTGTCAGGGTGTGCCATCATTGTCCGAGGGCAGCCTCGTGGTGGGCCTCCTCCTGAGAGGCAGATCAACCTTAGCAACATTCGAGCTGGAAACCTGGCCCGCCGGGCAGCTGCAGCACAGCCAGATGCAAAAGATACGCCTGATGAGGTAGGTTCTTCCTGAGGCTGTGGTGGACCTGAGTGATAGCCCTATCTTCTTGACTGATGCAAGGGCTCGGGCTATCACCCTATCTTTCTTTTCTATGTATTTTGAGTGTTTTTATATCACAGAACTGATGACCCTAGATATACCCACAGTGTCTTGCATTGGTTTATATACATTCACTGCCCTTGGCAGTAATCCCAGTCTTGAGGCTTTTTCTCATGCCCTTTCCCTTAGGTTATAGAGTCTTTTCGGGTTTGTCAGTGTTTTACTCCTCCACCTCTTGGAATAGGTTAGATTCTAATTGTTAGAACATTTCCTAGGTAGTCTTGGCTGTTTGAGGTTGGCATTGCTTTTGGCAGAGCTCAAACACATTAATTTGTGTTTGAATTCTTCATTCACATTCAAAATTCAGAAGGGTATTCGGTCAAAAGTCAAATTCTGCTCCCCAAAGACTACTGATGTTACTATTACTAGTTTTGTGTCTTTCTCCAGAGACATTTGTCACTTGTGCAAGCACTCTCATTTTTCTGAATGGTAGCATACTATAAATGCTAGGCCTATGCTTCATTACACATTCTTAATCTGGGATCCATATGCCCCTGAAGGCTTTGGAACTGCATGATGTTTGCAAAATTTTATGTAGACATGTGTTTTTAAGGAAGAGAGCTTCTATCAGTTTTTCAAGGCAACTTGTGACTCAGTGCTAGTCAAGAACCGTTGTGTTATGGTGATTTGAGAAATTTCTGAGCATTGGCTCCACCATCCCCTCCTTACCCCTTGTCCCCTGACCTCTAATGCTTAGCTACCTAGCCTTCCTTGTGGGTTGCCTTGGACTCCTTCAGGTCTTGCCTCTCCAGGCAGCTGCTGTGAGTCCTAATTTGGCATTGCTTAGTTATCTTGGTTCCTATACTTTGAAACATGAGCTCTTGTCTTTCCTTTAGTTGTGCTTTGGCTGTTCAAAATTGAAATTTCTGGATTCTAATTGTCATTTGCCCCAACTTAATGACATTGGGCAAGTTAACACTTCAGCTTTTCCTCTGCTATTCTCTGACGTACAATTGGAGAATAAAAAGCAGCTCATGGGAATCTTTTATTTAGGGAAAATGTTTAGTTTTTTTCTATGTATAATAAAGGGTATTTTGTTTGAATTAAGAAGATAGTGAAGCAATGCAAGAAAAAAATACAGAAAATGATTCCAAATTCTTCTTTTAATAGCAGTTAGATTTTTGGGATAATGACATTTAAATAGATCAAAATCAGGTCTTTGTCACTGGTCCTCTCTCAGCACAAGTTATTGAGAATAATAATAGTGAAATGCTTAGTACACGCCTACAAAATACTTAGTTGTTAGCTGTGGTTGTTACTAGTTTTATTATTTTCTGCTGTTACAGATACTCCTATACTGTTAGACCAAGCACTGAAGATTAAATATCTCAGCACATCTTAAATTTTGGGTGCAAAGTGCTTTTCTTGACCAACACTGAATAGTTCTTTCCTTTCGGTTGTATGTTGTATAACAGCTTGACTGCTTCTGAGAGGAGAGTGTTGGCCCTGGCTCGCTAGAGCTGATTACATTCATTTCCTCAGAAGGAAGAAGCAGTGTATCCTCTAGGAAAAAATGGTTTCAACTTCTTGTTTTGCGGGTGAAAATCTAGGGCAGAGAAACACAATGCCAGTCAGAGCTTGTTCTAAATATTTGTATCCTATGTAGCAGTGCAATGAAATCTTACCAGAACCATCCCAGGTGAAAGAATACCACATACTTTGACCCCAGGTCTCATTTTAGTTTTATATATTTATACAGTTTAGTGCTTTTTGTTTCTTTCAGAGCAATTCATCATCACTGAGTTACTCCTAGTAACTCTTCAAAGGTCTCTAATAAGAAGTATTTGATAGCTGTAGATTTTACTCTTTCTCAGCTATAGTCATTGTTTCTCCACCCTGATAATCCAGTCTCCCCTCATCCTGCTGTGATCTGGTTTTTCCCCCAAGCATGCCCTCGAAGCTTCTGTGGCTCAAGTAAGCATTGGCACCAACAGGTAACTCAAGTCAGAAACCTGATTTCCCTTGCTCTTGTTTCATCCACCCCCACCCCCCAACATCTAGGCCTTTATTGAGACCTAAACATTCTTCCTCCTTAAAACCTCTTCTCCAATCTTGAAACTTCATTACTACTCCTGTTGTTCTTTGTTCAACTATGATCTTGTGCTTGGAATTTTTTTTTTTTTTCATTTTTAAATCACTTTTATTTTTCAGTTATAGTTGACATACATTCTTATGCTAGTTTCAAGTATACACCCCAATGATTAGGCATTAATTACATAACTTACTAGACCATCATCCCAATAAATCTTACACCCATCTGACACCATACATAGTTATTAGAATACTATTGGCTATATTCCCTATGCTGTATTTTACATCCCCGTGACTGTTCTGTAACAACCAATGTGTACTTCTTAATCCCTTGATTCTTTTCACTCATTTCCCCAACCCTCCTTTCATTTGTTTCTGTTCTGCTTGTTGATTTTGTTTTTTAGATTCAATTGTTGTTAGATATGCATTTATTGCTATTACAGTGTTCATATTTTTTATCTTTTTTCTTCTTCTTCTTAAAGAAGACCCTTTAACATTTCATATAATACTAGTTTGGTGAGGTTGAACTCTCTTAGCTTTTTCTTCTCTGGGAAGCTCTTTATCCGTCATTTGTAAATGATAGCTTTGCTGTGTATATCTTGGTTGTAGGTCCTTGATTTTTATCACTTTGAATATTTCTTGCCCATCTATTTTGGCCTACAAAGTTTCTGTTGAGAAATTAGCTGACAGTCTTATGGGAGCTCCCTTGTAGGAAACTAACTGCTTTTCTCTTGCTATTTTTAAGATTCTCCCTGTGTCTTTAACCTTTTGCATTTTATTTATTAATTTTTTAAAAAAAGATTTGAAAGACAGGGAGAGAAACAGTGATGCGTGAGAGACATCGATCAGTTGCCTCTCACATGCCCCCAACTGAGAACCTGGCCTGCAACCCAGGCATGTGCCCTGACCGGGAATCAAACCAGTGACTTTGGTTTGCAGGTTGGCACTCAGTCCACTGAGCCACACCAGCCAGAGCTAACCTTTGGCATTTTAATTATGATGTGTCTTGGTGTGGGCTTCTTTGGGTTCATCTTGTTTGGGACTTTGCACTTTTTGGCCTTGTATGTCTATTTCTTAGGGAAGTTTCGTGTCATTATTTTTTCAAATAGGTTTTCAGTTTCTTGCTTTCTGTCTTTTACTTCTGGTACCCCCATGCTGCAGATGTTGGTGCACTTGAAGTTGTCCCAGAGGCTCCTTACACTATCCCTATTTTTTTGGATTCTTTTTTTTTTCCCCCTGCTTTGATTGGGTGTTTTTTGCTTTCTCATGTTCAAAATTGCTGATTTGATTCTTGGCTTCATCTACTCTGTTGATTCCTGTAAACTATCCTTCATTTTAATTACTGTACTCTTAATTTCTGACTGGATCTTTTTTATGCTGTTGAGGTTATCATTAAGTTTGTTGAGCATCCTTATACCTGGTGTTTTGAACTTTGCACTTGTCTCCATTAGTTTAGTTTTATTTTTTTTTTAATTGGAGTTTTGTTCTGTTCTTTTGTTTAAGGTATGTTTCTTTGTCTCATTTTGGCAGCCTCCCTGTGTTTATTTCTGTGTGTTAGGTAGAGCTGCTATGTCATACAGGCTTGGTAGAGTGGCCTACTAGTATACTAGTAGGTGTTTTGTAGGGTCCAGTGGCACAGCCTTTGCTATCACCCAAGCTGGGCACTCTTTGTATGCCCTCTTTGTGGGCTGTGTACACCCTCTTGTAGTTGAGTTGTGATTGCTTTCGGCCTGTCAATGGGGGAAGCATTTACCCCTAGGCCGATCAGCTGCAAGTGCTGGTTGCAACCACTGACTACCATCCTCAACCACTGTGGAGGATCAGCTGTGCAGGGGCCCACCCCACAGAGCAGGATTTACTTCAGTGGGGCTCTGGTGCCTGCTGTGTCTGTCCCTTGAGTGTCATGCTCGTGGAGGTGGTTGGGTGATGATGTTTTGACTTGGTGTGAAGCCGCCCTCTGGGTATGTTGGCTCTGGTGCCTCACAGTTGTGTTCTGCCCGAGGCCATCCAGCATGAGCTACAAAGCAGTCTGCAGATGGCTGCCACTTGTGCTGGTCTTGGAGGTACCCAGGCGAGGCCAAGCAATGAACCAAGGTCGACGGCTCCTAGTAGTGTTGGGCTGGGGGCCACTTAGCAAGAGGTACAGGGCATGCTGAAGCCAGACGCTCCTTGTTTGAGAGAATTTAGGAAAATCTGAAGCATGAGCCAAGACAGGTCATTCATATGGAGGTGCCACTGGACCTGAAAGATGGGTGGAATGGGGTCTTGGAATCACAGGAGTGGGGTTGGGGCACACAGTGGTAGATGTCAGATATGGTGCCTGCCTGTCAGCTCTGTTGGGGAAGGGCTCAACAAAGGAACAGTGGCCTCTGCCAGCATTTCTGTCTGGGTGAAAGCTGCCCCCCCAGCTCTCACTCTGGTGTTGGACAACTCAATTCATTTCCTCCCTGTATGTCTCTGATGCCTTTCAAGCTGCTACCTCAGTGCTGGAGCTCAGAGGAAGTGAATCCAAGTAAGTCTGAGCATGGGCCTTTTAGAAGAACTGCCTGGGAGAGAAGCCCTCAGTCTCCCTCAGCCTCAGTCCCCACTGGTTTTTACAGCCAGAATTTACAAGGACTTCTCTTTCTGGCACTGGAACCCTGGGCTGCAGGGCCTGGTGTGGGGCTGGGACCACTTGCTCCTCAGGGGTGATGTCACCTCTGCAGCTGAGACATCCCTCTCAATTTTTATCTGCCACATGTAGGTGTGGGCCCAGCTTGTTCTGCATCTCTGCTCTTCCTACCACTCTCCATGTGACGTCTTTAATTCTGTAGTTGTAGGACTTCCATTCAGTCAGATTTCAGGTGGTTGTGAATGATGGTGGTTCTGTAGTTTAGCTGTAATTCTGATGTGGTTGTTGTGGGAGGAGGTGAATATGGCATTTACCTGTGCAGCCATCTTGAGTGGAAGTCCTGGAATACTGAAAGAGTAGTCTCTTTGCCTTTATTCTCCTTCTGATCTTTCCTTTATGTGCTCTCAGATCTTTTTGAAACATTTATTTTCTTGCTCAGTGTCATTCCTAGACTTCAGTGATTTCCTATTACCTCTGTGGCAAATCTAAATGACTTCCTTAGCCTGGGGTTCAAGGCTATTTGTGATTTGACTTTTGGTCTCTTGCTGACCCCACCTGGGGATGCTAAGTTCCAGCCATGCTGAAAATATTAAGAGCCGCTTAAGTCTTGCCTACTTGTGCCTTGGCTCAGGCTGCTCCGTCCATCAGGAACTCCTCCGTCTGTGACCTGGTGAACACCTACTATCTCTGAAGATTGAACCTCCTGAGAAGTTGCTCTTGACATCTCCTTTCATCATTCCATTTTTGTGCTGTCGTAGCATTCATAGCATTTCATTCCATGTTTATATGTCTTGTTCAACGTAGGCTCCTTGAGAGGAGGGGTATTATCTCCCATCATGTGCCTGGTCAATGCCTGACGTGAAGCAGGTATACAGTGGATACACATTTATGTGAATAATAGGGAAAAGAACCCGAGTCTGTCTTTTTGTGCACGGTGGCTCTACCCTTTGTCTCTGATTTTGTATTGTTTAGTACATACTGTCTAATGTTTTCACATTCAAATAGAGTCAAGGACATGATTGCTCATTGGATTCTCTCTGTTTCACTACCCCAAATATCATTCGATTATTCTCTACTTTCCCCTATGATGTCTTTTTCAAAGAAATTCAGCTTTCTCTTAAGTCCTGTAGACATAAAAGCAGCTCCACATCATGCCCCCAGCCTTCACTGCCCTGTTGCAGCTTAATCCCCAGTGTTGCCTAGCTACTCGAGGCAGCCTAGATGCTGCATTGCTGGACACTGAAAATTATATATTAATTTCCCACAGATTTATTGAGCTCCTCTTATGTGCAAAGCTCTGTTGGTTTAATGAAAAATATAGAAATGAATGTCATAGTCCTGTGTCAGTAGAGCTGTTGAGAATTGAGTTGGTGGGGTGGTTGAGGCAGAGAGGGATTAGTTACATGTACAGGTGGTACAGTGTGATGATTAGAAGAGAAGGAGGGAAAAGAAGTGTTAAGCATTGGGCCAGGTTCAAAAGTAGACAATTTTAAGGTTTTACATTGTTGTGGAATTTAATCTGGTTTAAGTAGTTCAGGAGTCTGTTTGGTTCAAAGAAAAAATTGGAATTAAAAATTCCATTTCATCATTGTAGACATTAGAACCTGGCTTGGGTCTAAGGGTGGAGAGTAAGCTGCTGGATCATCTGCGTTTGGGCATTGTAAATGTAAGAGGGAATTTTGAGTTCTAGCTACTTAACGGCCATTTGCTTCTTAGATGGGGCTAGGGAACATCATTTGAATAGACCACAATTATTGTTCCTATTAGGCTCTGCTAGACCTTATTTGATGAATGCTCTGAGCAAATTTCCCTATACTTGTCTCTTAGAGTTATTCTGGGAGGCTGTGTTGGGATAGCCTTCTCCATCAGGTAGCCTTCTGCTGGCTGTCATCTGTGTGGACACTTTTGTTGAGGTTCTTCCCTGGAGTGCTATGTTGCTCTTGTGAAGAGTGAATTGGTTAGTTGCTTTCCTGATTCATCATGTCTGGGTAATGTCATGTCCGGTTAATGAATTTGCCCAACTTGAGAAGGCAAAATCTTTAAAAAAGGAAGATTATAAAAACAGGATTTTTTTTTCTTAGAGGATTAGGTATATGTCATTTTTAAGACCTCCAGTATGACGTTCCCCTGTAGCCCAGTGACTGACCAACTGTAAATGCAAGGCCCTTAGAGAAGGGTGCTCCTTTAGCAAGCTGTAAAAGCTTTTAGTGATTCTGTCCGGGTGGTAGATATTGGAGGTTTCCCCACAGGGGCTAGATATTTCCTTGTGAAATGACCCTTGATAAATGAATTTTTATCAGTCTTGGTCCACTTTAGGAGTACTTTTTTTTTTTTTTTTTTTTACGTCCATTTGGTAGGACTGAAAACATTTTTGAAAGATTTTATTTATTTATTTTTAGAGAGGGAGAGAAACATGGATGTGAGAAAGAAACATCAGTCAGTTGCCTCTCATACACGCTCCATTGGGGACCAAGCCCGCAACCCAGGCATGTGCCCTGACCCAGAATCAAACCAGTGACCTTTGGCTTTGCAGAATGACACCCAACCAGCTAAGCCACATGGATCAGGGCTAGGATACTTGTCTCATCATAGCTTTTCTAAGTGTTTAGGAATTCAGCGTGTTATTGAATATATGGCACTCAGAACGAAATCCTAAGTATTAAATCTGCAAGGCCTGTCCAGAAAGTATCCAGCCACACAATACAAAAAATAGGGACATTTATTGAAGAAGATACAAGACACATTGTACATAGGACAGTGATGCCTCAGTTCCCTTCAAGGTAGACATGTTGGGCCCTCACAGTTCTCCTAGTCTCTTCCACTGTTCAAAACACTGCAAAATCCTTTGTTGGAATTGCCATCAGCTGCCCCATTATATTTTCCTGAATCTCACGACGGTCTGAAATCTCTTCCCTTTCAAAAGTGATTTTAGTTTTGGGAAAAGCCACAAGTTATAGGGCACCAAAAATGGGCCATAGGGGGGCTGAGCCACCTGGGTGATTTGATGACTTCGCCAAAAAGCTCTGCACGAGACATGATGCATGAGTGGGCATGTTGTTGTGATGAAGCTCCCAGTCACCAGTTGCCCATTGCTGCGGCCATTTTTGTCATATTGCATCTCTCAACCAACGAAGAACATTGAGATAGTGCTCCTTATTAATTGTTTCGCCTGGAAGGGTATACTCTTGATGGATAACACCTTCCCAATCAAAAAACACAGTTAACATGGTCTTGATCTTATTCTGACTTTGCCATGCCTTTTTAGGGCATGGAGAGCCAGGCGACTTACATTGGGAGAACTGGGCCTTTATTTTCAGATCATACTGTAGACCCACCATTCATCTCTGGTTATAACCTTCTTGAGGAAATCTGGTTCATCAGTAGTGGTTTGAATCAAATCATTAGCAGCTGCAGCACAATGTTCCTTCTGCTTTGGTAGCAGAAGCCATGGAACAGATTTTGCCATGACATGTTTTATGCTAAGATCCTTTGTCAAAATATTGGACACAGTGATTTTTGGAACCCCCCAGATCAGCTTCTAGTTCTTACACGGTCAGTTGCCAATCTGTTGATTGTAGCTACTTGTGCATTCAACATTCTCAGGTGTTCTGCTTGTTGCAGGCCTTCCAGCATGTGGATCACTTTCCACATTATTTTTGACCATCTCTGAAGTGCTTGTGCCACATTTTTATTTGTGCTGTACTTACTGCATCATCCCCAAAAGCTTTCTGAATCGTCTGAATAGTGTCCGTGGAGGAGTGTTCAAACTTAATGCAAAATATGATGCAGATTTGTTGCTCTACTCGCTCAATCATTTTGAATGCCATGGCCACAGAGTACATATGCTCACTCAATGGTGTCTACCACCCCCACTGACTAGTGCAATAAAGTCATCAGTTATTGTTCACACATATGCATTCCAGTCTACTCAATGGACTGGAATGGGCTGCCAGGTTACATCAAAGTCACACAAACTGTTCTCCTTATATTAACAATGGCTTGACTTTTTCCAGACAGACCTTGTATAGGTGAAGCTACTTTTAGAGTTAAGTGGGTCACTAAGTTAATGAAAATGGCAGGAGCCTGTGTTACTTGATTCAGTAGTGTTTCTGTGATTGGGTGATAATTAGGCTCATTTATCAGTCATCAGACTCTTTGGTTATAGGTACTGATTCTCATTTTTAGGAGTGGGGCAAGAAGTACAAATGGCCTGTAAAATATGGTGAGCTCTATATTGCCATTGAGTGAGTGGCCGTTTTGCTTGTTGGTGCTTTGAGGAAAGAGCATTAGATGATTGAGTGTAAGCTGTTGTGTCTTTGATAGCACTTTCTCAGGATCAGTTTTTTTCTAGAACCATCAATATTGGGTTTATATAACAGGACTGTTTTTTTTTTTTTTGTTTTTTTTTTAATACCATCCCAACCAGTTGCTTCTGGCTTCTGGGAAGTCATACGAATATTTTTCTTTTAGAAAATCTCGTTGGATAACCTCTTGGACTAATCCTCATGGTCTGAAAAGGTCAGCAGAGGTTCTTTTTCAGGCCACACGTGTATTGTTGTTTCTCTATTGTGTATGGCCTGAGTTCTGTGTCTCCATGAGGTCATAATAGACATTGTGTGCCTGTCACATACAACTCTTCTTTTTTATACTTTGCACTTTTTTTGCACATGAACTTTTGCTGACCATATATCCTTGAACTCTTACTCCTTCCTTCCTCATTTCTGTTTTAGAGAACTTGGGGCACTGAGCTAGATCTCGACTGTAACTTCAAGTGCCTATGACTGCTGACCAATAGGGATTCTTCAGAGGAGACATCTCCCTTTGTCTTTACCATCATAGAAGTGATGGGTTGGCAATGGGACAAAACTACTCCTTTGCACAGTGTCTTGAGATCATGGAGACTCTACTTCCCATTGTGTAGCTGTGTGGCCCACTCCTTGTGTCAGTGCCTTTAATGGATAACTCTCTGTGTCATTGTGAAGTTGACCAGGACTCGTTCTTGGTGTCTTCCTGGAGGTCTTGGGACCTTTATAGGGTCCCACTGGTACAGCTTCAGACTAGAGCAATAGAGGAAGAGGAGACATTTTGGGGAGGATAGTTCTTGCCATTCTCAACTCTGTTGGCTGTTCTTAAAAATGGTGGAGGGAATGACGTATGCAAGGCTTTTATTTAAGTAGAGGACTCATTCTAGTAGTTCTAGAACCTTATCCCCACTTTGACAGTGCAGTGAACTGGTTTCAGGCTAGTTTAATAGTCAGTGAAAGTGCTGGAAAGAGACAAACAGAGGTCATAGTTATTTATGACTTCCCTTTAGCTACATGAGTTTCTGGAGCCTGGACTTCCCACCCAGGAGTGGGTTGATAAATAGAAAGCATTTAGAATAGTGGCTGACAGCTGGTGAGTACTATAAAATTATTGGCAATTATTATTCACCAAGTAAGCTATAGCCCTAAATAGAGATGCAGGGAAGGGTGCTATTGCCAGCCTCTGAAAAACTGTTACATCTGCTTTTAGGGCCTGTGCTGGTTAAACCAATTGCTAGACCCTGTTTTTATGAACTCCCTAAGTGTGTGATTTGTGTTGCGTGCATTTCATTTTTGGGCCTAGCGCAGGGCTAGGATATTGAAGAAGTGAACTTGAATGCTGATTGTGGGAAACTAGGCAGTTCCTATGTGACACATTTGTTTTGTCTCTCAGCCCTGGGCATTTCCTGCTCGAGAGTTCCTTCGGAAGAAGCTGATTGGGAAGGAAGTCTGTTTCACAATAGAAAACAAGACTCCACAGGGACGAGAGTATGGCATGATCTACCTTGGAAAAGGTGAGTATCAAGGAGAAAAGGACTCATTTTTCTCATTCTCTGAGTCTGAAGTTCTTTTGATCAGTTTCCATCTGGTGGAAGGCCAGTGTGAGTGCTCGTGGAGGTAGCCCTAGGATAGTTGGCTGTTGATGTAGTTGGAAGTGTGAGTTCATGGCACGTATGTGTAGAGGAGTTACCTGATATTTTGGTTTCAAAATATACTGTGATATATCCTGGGTCTGCTTTCCTGGCTTGGTTTAGGTGTATGTTGTACAGCATAGCATTCTTCCTTGTATTTAGGCCTTCAGCCCATGGAACTTAATGGCTGTGTGCCTCTGGGTCATAGTGCTAATTGAATTCTTATAGATTTCCAATCGCATCTTCTATTTCTTTTATCTGTCTTGTGGTTTTTCTTCTGCTCATGGGGAGACTCTCTAGGAGAGAAAGATTTGTTTAGGGCTTGTGGGGGTTTTTTGCAAGCCACATACTTTACAGTTGAATGGGAAGAACACAGGCTTTTGAGTTGTAACGTGTAGGTTAGAATTCTGGCTCCTCTTTCATGGACCCCTTACTTAATTTAGCCCTTAACTTTTCTAAGCCCTAGTTCATTCATTTGTAAATTATTGAAAGAATTTAAAGAGGTAGTATATGTGAAGCATCTATCTCTGGCACAGTGTATGTGTTCAGTAAATACATTTGTGTATGTGGACACATACCCTGATTGTATAGCTGAGCCAGATGGCTCATGTGACATTAGGTGTTCTGGTCTTTTGAATTAGGTGGGGGGAGAGAAAGATTGTGGATTAGAGTTTGAACAGAAATAACGACATTGAAATACTTGGAAGGCTGTTCTTTATAAAGCATAAAACGGTCGTGCTCATCTGGAACTATTTGAGTAGCAGATATTTTTAAGTTTCCTGTGATTATTTGATAAAATAATCTTCCAACTGAGCTGCTTTAGATAATCTATTTGACTTGGGTAGTCTGTACTAGAAGTAAACAAGCAGGGCACAATGACAAGGCTAACATCATCTGTTTTGAAGAAAAATTTTAAAAAATTTATTGAGAGAGAAATCAATTTAATTGTTCCACTTATTTGTTCATTCATTGGTTGATTCTTATATTTGCTCTGACTGGGGATTGAACCTGCAAACTTGGCATATTAGCATGATGTTCTAACCAGCTGAACAACCTGAGCAGAGCTCATCCTGTTAAGATTCTGATTTTAATTTAGAGGTCTTAGATAAGCGAGTTGGGCATGACCTTGGAAGCATCTTGTCTAATTTACCTGGTAGAGAAACACCACCATTTTCAGCCTCCCAGACAAAGGGCTGTTTCTTGATTGGATGGGAAGTTACAGTAATATGTGTCATCTTTTTGAAAAGGGAAATAGATTTGCCTTTTGTACATAATTCAAGTAATATAGTAGGAAATAAAACACTTAAGCATTATTGTTGGATGGTTACTGGTTAGAAAGGATGTGCTATGTCTTCCAAATGCATTTTTCAAGGGTTTCATTACTTCAAATATTTCCTATTTAGTCTTGTGTTACCCTGATAGAGACCTCACTATGGGCACAGATAGGTCTATAAAGAGCCACTGTCTAAGAGTTCATTTAAATAACCCGGTCTTCAACCAAAATGGTGGAATTGCTTGTTAGGAGAATCTGACTCTTAAAATAATCTTTAATGTTGTTTTAGAAAAGTTTATTATTTAAACTGACCCAAATTATAAACTGGATATAATCAAGCAGTTAATGCACTAACTAATGTTTAGAATAAAACCTGACACACAGGATTTCGCCAATAATATGTACTGAAAGAATGATTGAAAATTACCTACATCTTTGAATTTTAAAAGCTTAAATGGCTTCAAGTTTGATATTTTCATTCAGATACTTTAACCAACTGTCAGTGCCATTCTAATGAAAGGATTCAGTGGCTTAAATGATTAATTAGTATTCATATATTCATCCTCATTTGTGGCTATTTTTTATGATGGGAGAGTGTAGAATTTGAGAAATTGTGGTTAACCTAGAACTTATTTTAAAAAGAGGTGATTAGTCTTCTGACTTTGGAGAAAATATAGTCACCTACCTGCTCTTACTGCCATCCTCAGTTGTGACTTGATCAAATTAATAACTTGATAAGTAATGAGCAAGAAAATCAGATGCATGTCTTACAAATTCCCTGCTTTCAGTATTTTGTCCACCACATTTTGTTGTTTCCTTTGGGAGGCTGACCCAGAGGAATGTATTTTTCTCCCTTTGAAGGAGCAATCAGAACTAAATTTTTAGAAGTGGGCCTGCTGACAGGCATTATCAGACTGCTCTGTGCTAAGAAAATATCTATTGGGTATGCTGCTGATTGGCTGTTGTCATGGCCACTCATCTTGTTTGTACCTGGGCTTCATTCTTTTCACCCCCTGACTTCTTGGCCCCTTACTGCTCAGCTTCTCCCTTACTTGTTGAATCCCTCCTTTTGATGTCTTATTCTTTGTATTCCTGTCGTTTTCAAAGAATCAATGTAATATTTACCAATGGCAGGTAGCTATGTGTGTCTGGCCTCAGTAGTAACTTCAGTGGAAAGGTTCCTATGATCTATACTCAGCCTCAGAACCTGAGCATCCTTCGTATAAATATCATTCATCTGAACTTCTCTTGGTAGAAAGAGAAACTTACAATTTACCTGTGTAGAAATCGGGGCATGCCAATGGCAAGGCATTTAAGTTGGGCTTGGGGATGGTCTGTATACTTGTGCTTGCTTGCAGCAGTCATTGTGTAGTGTACCAAATAGAATCCTAACAGAATTTTGTTCTGTGCTGACATTACCTATTGGCTAGACTTTGTTTCAGTTTATCTAGAAGCTTGTTTCTGCCATGTTAAACATTTTTATGTGGCGCTTCCCTCATAGATGTCTTCCTTTATCGTTCTGGCTGACAAGCAGAGATTTAAGAGAGTACACAGAGCCTAAAAGCTTTTTCAATAGCATGGAAATGCAATTACTGTTTCAAGTGCCCAGGTAAAACGTAATCAGGTTGGGATTTATGTTTAACTTTATTTTTCTTGCCTGCTCTGTAGGCTGCTGTGTGAGAGATTAGAAATCTAGACACTGTCCCCTGCATCTCTGTGAGTGCAGGAGAAAGTCTTTGTCAAACTGCGTAGCTTGTCTTGGTGTCCTGTTGGAGCAGAGTAGGGCATCCTGAAAGGAATTGGATTTTGTGGTGAAAACTGTAATGGACAATCCTAAACAAATCTGTCTGATTGTATATATAATATGTTCTTAATTCCTTTGTGCTTGGCTATTTACAGATGTTACTGTTTAATTCTCAGAAGAACCCATTTTAGAGAGGTCCTCTTCTCATTTTAGAGATGAGCAGATTAATGCTGAGAGATCTTGTCTAAGGCATTAAGTGGCAGAATGTTTCTTCAGCTCCAGGCCTGTCCCCCTTGGCTCACTGCTCTTTATACACTCCTAGGCTGCCGCATGTGTCTTGCTTTCTTGTCAGTCTCTAGTAGTTCCTGAGATTGCATTTGGCCTGGGAGATACACAAGAAAATTAGAAGCAAAGACCTGAGAAAAAGATTTGTAGACCCTTGAGTCTCAGAGGCTAGACATTTTGGAAGAAAAGGTTTTCTGAAAAATCCAACACTGCATCGCTGCCTTGTCCAACTCTCTGGCAACATCACTCTCCTTGAAGAGCTAAGGGTGAAAGTGGGCTCCATTTGATTTCTAGTGCCATTGCAGGCAGATTTGAATCTTATGTTTAATTCGCTTTTTTTTTTCTCCTCAGATACCAATGGGGAAAACATTGCAGAGTCTCTGGTTGCAGAGGGCTTGGCCACCCGGAGAGAAGGCATGAGAGCTAATAAGTAAGCCTTCATTACTCTTCTGATCTCCTGACTTCCTTCTACTCTACTGTGAGAGCTGGGGTTGCTCAAGGGAGGGTGGGCATTCAGCTCTGCATTGGCTTTGCTGCGTTTTCATGTCTGCCCCCTGATATTTAGTGGGTAACCTCTGGTGCTCTTTGGCTTTTAGGACATTCCTGCCCAGGTGTGTATTATTCTGAGCCAGCAGGTCACTCACCCTTCTTTAGTGGCTTTTGATGTGTGTAACACCTTAAAAAACAGACTTTGAGACAGGCAGCTCTATTCTTCATATCATGAGAGTCAATAGACTTTGTTTTACACCATAGATACTCAGTTCCAGAGTACTTATCAGTTCATCCCAAAAGATTCATTGAGTATTTGCCGTGTGCCAGGCTGTGATCTAGACATTGAGCACAGATTCATGAACAAACATACTTAGCTTCTGCCAACATTTTAATGGGGAGACAGACAATAAACCAAGAAATAGGTATACAATATCTCATGTGCCAGGAATAAGTACAATGAAAAATGAAGCGAAGAGAATAAATAGAATTCAAAGCAAAATCTACTGCTTAGGATCTAGTTAAACTGATAAAGGCTCAGTGGTTCTGTTTTAAAGTCGGGAAATTTCTCTCCAAAGCCTTTGAAGTCTGTTTTGGTCTATGGATCTGTAGATGCTTTCTAAGTAGTAGGTGAAAATGTATTTATTCAACTAATGGCAGTATGAACTTATTAGAAATGAGTGCTATGTATGTAGGCTTTATAGCACAGTAATCATGTTCAAGTTTATTAGTGTTGGCTCTCAGTAAGATGGATCACAGCTAGCTTTTTAAAAAATATTTATTTTTAGAGAGGGGAAGGGAGGGAAAAAGGGAGAGAAACATCAGTGTGTGGTTGCCTCTCGCGTGCCTTGCATCGGGGACCTAGCCCATAACCCAGGTATGTGCCCCAACTGGAAATTGAACCAATGACCTCTTGGTTTACAGGCTGGCACTCGATCCACTGAGCCACACCAGCCAGGGCTGCAGCTGGCTTTAATTAATACCTTATTCTCTGAAAAGCAATAAGCTACATCAGTAATTTGGAGGCTAAAGATGCTGTTTAAATCATGTCCAGGCTTTGGATAAATACTTGCATGGACTGTACTTATGGGGATGAACAAAAGTAAAAATGCACTATTTGCATTTTTCCTGCCTTCTTAGTCTTGGGGCCCACTCGTAAACTTCTGTGGTCTTTCCTGGCTTTAGAGAGTCATTTGCTAGGAGTTTGTTGCATTAAGACATTTGTCTTAGGTGGTGTTTTTGGAAGCATGCTGAAGTTGTATCTTAAGGACATTGCTGGCATGATACTATTGTACTGTTTTTTTAGGAATCCAATTTGTACCCAGGGTGAAGAATTTTTAAAAGCCCATAGTAGTAGTTTACCATGTCAACAAAGGTATCTCCCTTGGCATACCGATCCTTTTTTCCTCTAAAATTGTCTTGACTTAAAGCCTTCTTTTCTCAGTTTCTGTTTGCTTCTGTTTCTTAAACTACATTTGTTTCATTGAATTCTGGCTGTAATTTTGGATCCCCAAGAATGTGATTGTCTTTTTTGTGGGGTGGGGAGGGGAAAAAGGTACTGAAGACTTCTGGTTGAGAAATTCTAGGGCAAGGGTCCCTGCTTAGATATCCCTGCTGATGGAGGTGGGAGATTCCATTTATACATATAGCCATCGATGGAACCAGGCACTGAGATTGTGGAAAGGCCATGCAGTTACTTCCTTTGCTCAGACACGTGTGTGAGAGGGAAGAACAGAGCCATCTCTCGTTTCGCTTGTTGGTGTGTTCATGTGCTAACTTTCTGGCTGCTCTTGTATGTACTCTGGTCTCCCACCCGATGAAGAAGGAGTCTTCCATTTTCAAACTGCTTTTGCTTAACTGGCCCTATGAATGTGTAAGTAGTTTTGGGGTGACATCTGCAATAACAGTGTTTGCTCTGCATTCCCCAGCCCTGTTCTGCGGACGACAGTAGGGAGTAAGAGTGGTTCTTAGTCACTTTTCCTGCACTGTGTCCTGCTGAGCTCTGCCTAGATTTCAGTTCCTGAATCTGGGATAGTTAAATGAAGCTGTGCCTCCTGGAGTGGCTTCCCTCTGAGCCACCAACTTGTTTTCTCATAATCATTGATTGTGGCAGTACCGAGATGTGTGTTCTTTGGATCTTCTCATTAAATGCCCTTGGAGGGAACAAATCTGGAATCCTGAAGTTGCACTCATGGTGGTTTTCTGGTTATAGGCTTGAGTCTAAAGCTTGATCTGAAATAAATTCTTTGGTCCCTTCAAGGGGAGAAGGTGCTGAAGAAACCCAGAGTCAAAGAAGAGCCTAATATGTTTGTGAATTCGCTAACCATGTGTGTTTATTTTTTGCATTCCAGTCCTGAACAGAATCGGCTTTCGGAATGTGAGGAACAAGCAAAGGCAGCTAAGAAAGGGATGTGGAGTGATGGGAACGGTTCACATACTATCCGGGACCTCAAGTATGCCATTGAGAACCCTAGGCACTTTGTGGACTCACACCACCAGAAGCCTGTCAATGGTGAGTCTGGTGAGCAAAGACAGATGTGACGCAGGGTGATTTCTTTCTATTTGCTCTCAAGCTCCTTGAGGTTAATAAAACCTGTTTTACTTATTTAGTATCCAAGGGAAATTATTGAGGCTAAACAACACCATGGTGTTTTGGGAAGAGACTTGATTCAGTTCATGTGGGTCACACCAGATATATTTTGCAAAGGTTAGTCATTTGCTAGTATAAAGTAGTAAATTGCTGGTATTTTTGCACATTGGACATCTTTCTGTTTTCTAAAAACTGGCTACTTAAATGCCATTCTTGTAACTGAGGTAGGAATGTTTATTCTTTGTACAACCAAACACACGTGTGCGCACACACTGTAATTCTGGCCCCACTTTTTGACTTTGTTGACACTGACTCAGTAAAATAAAACTATTGCTAATCCTGAATTGTTACTATTTTTTTTGCTGGGTACCTGGTACTAAGGTGAACAACTTACCTTACTGATATCAAAGCTTTGGTGTGAGCCATGAGGTCCCAGAGGGTTCTGAAGACATAAGAGTCACTCTGATCCGTGTTCTCCAGGACTAGTTGTGGAAGAGTCTGTTGTGTGAATACTCAAGGCCTGCCAGTGCTTCATCATTTCTTAGAGGGAAGCTTTCCCGAAGGCTTTGGGGACAGGAGCTGTGTTCACTGCAGTTGACTGGACCTTGTTTATCCCTGGAATGAGTTTTGCTGATGACTTAAGCTGTTTATTCTGTCTTGCAGCTATCATCGAGCACGTGCGAGATGGCAGTGTGGTCAGGGCTTTGCTCCTCCCAGATTACTACCTGGTTACCGTCATGCTGTCAGGGATCAAGGTCAGACCAAACACTGGGCTACGTGTGGGGGGGCGGGGGGGGGGGCGGTTTAGGGTTCGTTGAAGTGTTTAGTCATAGGTAGAGTTTTCTACAAGGGGACTTGTGGATCTACTATTTCCTCTAGAATGGGCCATAAGCATTGGCTAGAGTCCTTTAAACTTTGTGGAAGAACAGTTCCAATGAGAGCAAATAAGATATTTTTAAACTTTCTAAGTACTCAGGGTCTGTTTGGAATGGGCTGTGTGGAGAGATTGTCAAGACTCAGCAATAGGGGATGAGAGGCTCTGAAGTTTTCTGGGTTTGACTTGTCTTAATATAAAATACACATTTTGATTAAAACAAACAAACAAACAAACAAGGATTTAATGCTAGGCACTGGTTGAATTTTTTTTCTTGCAGGGGGTAATTTTCAATGTAAATAAAATTTTTTTCTCCATAATAACATGAGGTTTTTTCTTTTTAAAGATTTTATTTGTGTATTTTTTAAGAAACAGGAAGGGAGGGAGGAAGAGGGAGAGAAACATCAATGGGTAGTTGCCTCTCATGCGCCCCCTACTGGGGACCTGGCCCAAAACCCAGGCATGCTCCCTGACTGGGAATCGAACTGGTGACCCTTTGGTTTACAGGCTGGCACTCAATCCACTGAGCAACACCAGCCAGGGTGATAACATGAGTTTTATTTGCCTTACCATGAAGTCTGAGATGATGCTATTTCCAGTTACTTTTTACCATTATGTTTTAAAAAGTCTTAGAAGATCTGATCTGAGACTTTCCCCAGCATAGCCTTGTTGGTTTATGCTTTTTGGACAGTTCAGTGTGGCATGAGTGTGGCGAGCACTCACGTTTGGGCTGCATGACTCACTCACTTTACTTTGCTGTAGTGCCCAACTTTCCGACGAGAAGCAGATGGCAGTGAAACACCAGAGCCTTTTGCTGCAGAAGCCAAATTTTTCACTGAGTCTCGACTGCTTCAGAGAGATGTTCAGATCATTCTGGAGAGCTGCCATAACCAGAATATTCTGGGTACCATCCTGCATCCAGTGAGTATGCCATACAGACCGGGCTGTGTGGGGTTGGGGGTCCATTTGGGGTCTGATGAGCTGTATTTTGCTACCCTTTCTTTTTTCTTGTTTTTAAGAGCCAGTAAATATCTTGACAGGATTATCATCTACTGGTTTTTGAGGCATTTTCAAGGGAGATGTCGCTTATCTGATAGAATTGGATAAATCTGTGCAACTTCTTACTTTTAGAAAATTAATCTCAAATGTTACTGGGTTTACAAGGGGAACTCTTATCACTTATTTTCCCAAGAGTGGGTCCAGAGTTGTGCCTAGGAAAGGCGGGAGGTTGCCACCTTGATTAGAAGTGGCACTGAAATTTGCTGCAGAGGATTGGGGAATTTGTATGTAGGCCTAGAAGTTACCTATTTGGAATAGCGGTAGAACTGTGAGGAAATCTTTCTATGGAGAAATTATTTTGTGTATGCCAGGCTTTAGTCCAGTTTCCTCCTAACTCTGCTTTTTGAGCAGGAAATGGGTTCTTTATGTTCTGACTATTGGAAATAGGTTCTTTATGTTGTGACCTTATTTTATTCTTTGATAGGTGGGTTATTCTTGGACAGGAAATGACCTTGTTTTTTAACAGCAAAGTTTAAGTGGATTTTCATTATTATAACCTATATCTAATACAGAGTAACTGTATTATAACTAGTGTTACTTAATTCTTCGCCTAGAGAACTCTTCCATTCCATCGTAGCAGTTGTGAAGGCTGGGAGGCTTGGTGTGGAATATGCCAAGGTCATGTCTGTTTCTTCTGGAGTGCTAGCTGTCTGCCTGGGCCCTGCCAGATGGCTCTGTGTCATAGCAGAATGTGAATTGTAATTCATTGGGCAAAATGTAGCTTAAGTTATTCCCTTACTCAGCTCATTCTTCAGCTTTCCCCTTATGGAAAGGGGAGTAAGTGCTGATCTTAGGGAAGGAAATAATAAGGTGTAATGCCACTAAAGATTAACATCCTCCTTTTCCCACAAGAAGAGCTATTGAAATGTCAATTCCATTCAATGCCACTAACATTTATCCTTTTCCTATTAAGTGAGAGTCACTGTGCGTGGTGTTGTGAGGATATGAAGCCAAAGTTGTTGAGAACAGGAGCCACAGAGTGGTGGGTCTGTGCTGGGGCTTGTTTCTGAGTGCTTGAGCAATGGCTTTACTTTTTTCTTTTTTAAAATGAACTGCAGACTAGACTGTGACTATGTAATTGTGTCAGAAATCCAGAGAATGATTCTCTTGCCATAGAATCTAATTCATGCCTGCCTTTTCATGTGCCTTGTCTTCCAGAATGGCAAC
Source organism: Phyllostomus hastatus (assembly GCF_019186645.2). Taxonomy (NCBI): domain Eukaryota; kingdom Metazoa; phylum Chordata; class Mammalia; order Chiroptera; family Phyllostomidae; genus Phyllostomus; species Phyllostomus hastatus. The sequence continues at coordinate 11,029,816 of NW_025334006.1, read as the reverse complement.
ATCACAGAGCTCCTCCTGAAGGAAGGCTTTGCACGCTGTGTGGACTGGTCGATTGCGGTGTACACTCGGGGTGCAGAAAAGCTGAGGGCAGCTGAGAGGTAAGGTCTGTCGGGGAAGCCTTCCAGCCAAGGATCTCCTTGCGGATCTTTAGGGAAAGAAATCTTGTGATTTCTCACCCATTACATCAGTGTCTGTTTTATTTCAGTAAGGGATTAGGGAAATTCCGGAAGAGGCTAGAATCTCATGGAGGACTTGTAAGTCTTTAGGTTTAATCCAACTCCGTGCTGCATAGTAAGGAACTAGATTTTTACTCAGACGTTATGCTCCACCTTATACACTTTTTTAATGTTTCCAGGTCACTTTAAAAAAAATAAGCCTCTCAAATTCTGGATTTTAGGCATTTGTGATGAAATAAACTTGAGGTTCATTTGAGGACAGTGAAATTACTTATAGCCTACTGTGAAATTACTTGAGCCTACTGTCACACAGGCAGGCTCAAGCCAGGGATATTACAGAAAGACAGAGCCTGTGGGCCCAACACAGGACTGTGGAATGCTGTTTTTCGGCCTAATACCCTGCTTTATTTAAAAGTGTGTTAGTTATAAATACTGATGAAATTGAGGTGCCGTTGTCCTGTTTTTGGCTAGGTGTAGGTGTAGAAATAACTTATTTCCAGAAAAACAGTAGTGGATATTTTAAAGATTGGTGGTGATTTCAAGTGTCAAGGTCAAGTATTTGCAGGTGTAAATGAACTTCATTCACTTGGTGGGGTAGATAGAAGAAAATGAAGCAGATAGCAAGCGTAGATGAATAGAGATGATGGTCCGGGAATTCTCAGCCACCACCTCCCACGATAAATTAAGCAAAGACTATGACCGCTGATGACAAGGTTCTAGTCTCAAGGCTTGTTTTATGGCTCATTACAGAATCATAAAATGATATTGGTCTTGGTAACTCCACATGTTTGCCTTGAAGGCACACAGCTGAGAGATGTGTAACAACATGAATTGAATGACGAGTTTTCTTCCCTCTGTTAGGTCTTTTGCATCCTTCTACACCTCTGAGCAGGAATACTTGGAATTTATAGATGATTTTAATCTGGGGCATTTAATATTGGCATATCTGACAAAGGAAAACACAATTATTACATAAAAGTTTATTAGTCTTTATGTTCCACAATTAAATTCAAAGGATATAATACTGTTCTAAAATACAGTGTTCCAAATATCTCTGATTATTCTGTGATGCTCCATTCCTCTCCCCCCCCAAAAAAAAATCCCGTCAGTCCATTTTTCTAAATTATTATTTTGGTTGGTAGCTCTTATTGCCTTCTTTAAGTTCTTGCCTCTCACTGAAGAAAGTGAGTGTAATGACAGGAGTGTCTACATGTTTTACAATGTCTTTAGGAAATTTTATGGATTTTTTAGAGAGTGTTCATCATTATAAAAGAGGTTTAGACCAAGAAATACAAATCATCTTTTGATAACTGGTGATTTCTTGCCTGCTGTTTTACATGCTGTGTTTGACTTGTTTGCATTGTTGGTAAACCTCTGTTGAAGTACTTGGTATATTTTACAACTACAACATGCTGCTTTGTCTTTTTCTTATTTTAGCATTTCTTAAAAAAGAAAAGGTTGCAATACTGTTTTCAGAAATAATAGTTCCTTTCCCCTGCACATGTATTCATTTACTTGTAAAAATGTGAGACAGCTGGTCATTGATTTTTTTATTTAAAGCTTTGCAAGCATTCCATTTACCTCTCTTAGTCTGACTCAAAGAGTCTACTGGGCTTAGTACTTTAAAAATTTCTGCCAACATGCTTTTTAAACTTCTGTTAGTGAACTTCTATTATAGTTTTGTTCGTTTTTCTTACTCTTTAGATGCACTACAATGATAATTTTGTTCTTGTTTTCCACATAGGATTTGGATTCAAATGGAACTTGAGCAAGCCTATTTTTTAAAAAAAATATGTATATGTGTTTGTTCAGTGTATGTATTCTTTACATTTAAAAGAAAACTTGCTTTATGTTTGTCTTTATAGTGCCTAGTACATAGTAATCACTCAGGAGGTACTGGATAAGCCAAAGAGCTAATAAGTTGAACTTGAACTGTTCATTCTCAAAAAATTGCATATTTAATCTAGTCTACCAGCTATGGGTTTATGGTTTATATACACATCTCAGATAGTTACAATTGCTCTACACTTTTTCTTGTGGCTCTTGACACACTTTTTCCGCTTCGACTGGTGGTCTTTGGGCACCTTGTCAGTGAGGTAGGATAGGATTTTGTACTGTTTGCTGTCATGGTGATGGTGGATTTCCTTTGCTGACCTGATCTGTCTGAATGATTTGCATCCTTGCTTTGTTGTCAGGTTTGCCAAGGAACGCAGGCTGAGAATATGGAGAGACTATGTGGCTCCCACAGCTAACTTGGACCAAAAGGACAAGCAATTTGTTGCCAAGGTGAGTCATTCTCAGCATCTTAAGATGCATAGTGATTGTCATAGACCACTGATAACACAAAATTTTGATCAATCAAGAACTTAAGTATTTTTATTTCAGGGCAAGCCAGAGGTGTATAAAGGTGCATGCACAGTTGTACACGTGTGTGTATTGTAGGGCACTTAGACACCATAAGAACTTAAATTTTTGTGTGTGAATTTGCATAACTTCCTTAGAAGTTCATGGGTTAAAGTTATAAACATTGCCATTTGGAAATGTTACTTATCTTTTAGGGGTTGTTGTGTTTTGTCTGCTTAGCAAATGGCATTTCTCTCTCTTCCTATGCCCTCAAGTATACATGACCTCAAGTTTCTTGTTTGTTTTCTTTTCTGTTTGGAGACTCGTGTGGTTTTGACTTTTTTCTACTGTGATGTTTTTTTTTTCTAAGAGCTCTCCACTGCTGTGTTCTGGGATGGATTTCTCTGATGGGAGCTCGAGCTACTAAATTGATTACTTCCAGCCGTGGTGCTGTGTTTTTCTTAGTTACAGGGTTTGTACCTTGGGGCAGGCCTGTTCTCCTCACCTTCCTTAAATGCTGTAATGTTTTCCAACCTATTTTTAATTTGGGCGGGGAATGCTGGAAGCTTTGTGGACTAAAGTGGTGAAATATTCGTATTCTCTGAGAGGTGACTGTCCCAGATGCCACTGAATAGTTTAAGATGGAAGGCCACTAGGTGGCACTGTCAGCCTGAAAAATTCTGGAATGATTTATCTTAGAATGGTAAAATTTTAACAAAGCCTCTGAGGAATTGGCTGAATTTCTTCACTTTCTTTTTTATGATGCTCAAAGCAATAAGTCACAGAGTGCTCCAGTGGCCCCTCTCCATCTTCTAGTCTGTGGTGTCTAAGCTGTGGTCAGGTTAACCATAATTGTGCCTTTTAGTGGATATCAGTGGGAGTAGTCCCTGGTTGGATTCTCTCCTGTGCATTTTCCCATTCTGATGCAGACCAGAATGGATCCCTGCTTTCTTTCTGTGTGAGGACTGGGCTAGCTTGGAAACTTGGACATGGCTGTTCAACCTAATTGAAACTTGGTTGTGCTTATGTTTCCGGCAATGCGTTCTGTTTGAAGACTGTGGCTACACAAAGAAAGGATGATCTTTCAGTCAGCAAGGGAGGCAGGCCTTCCATTTTCACCATTCACATTTAGGACCTGTGATGTTAGTGATATAAATGAGGCCTGGGAGGGTCCCATTTTCTTGTACTGTGGCTACCAGCCCCTCCTCTGTTGTAGTGACACCTAGAAGATTTTGAGGGTTTGGGCCTTTGCTGGTTGGGGAACTAATGCATTGCTGAAGAAATTGAAAATATTAGATGGCTGAATCAGTAGTTTTGCCTTTATCTTAAATACGACTTTATCGTAACTAGAAAAGGGAGCACTGACTCTAGGAACATTTCCCCAATTTTAAAAATCCAGAATCTGTTTTTTGTTTGTGGTCTTTCCTGTTTAGTTTTAAGACACAGTGAGGCTTTTTTCATTACAATTAAGTTTTATTCACTACAATGCCAGGATAGAGTAGATTGCTCCTAGTGACTATTGGATTGGGGATTATGAGGAATAAATAATCATTCTCCTGAAATAACTTAAACATAAATTTGGGTTATTTGGATATAAACCTACTTAGAGAATAGAAAAATGTATTTGTAGGTAGGTAAATGGTTTTAAAACTTTTTGACTTTGAAATTCTTAAGCATTATTTCTATTTCTAGAAGAGAAGAAAGAAGAAAGCACACTAAATGAAGCTACTGTGACACAGCTTTCTTTTTAAACACAGCTTATCATACTGTCTATGGGAGGGGTTGGCACACTGTGTCCCACCACTTGTTTTTGTGTCATCTGCAAGCTAAGCATGTATTTTACATAGGAAGGAAATGTTTTGTGGCACATGAAAGTTAGATGAAATCAAATTTCAGGGCCATGAATTAATTGGGACCGTGGCTGCATCTGTTCGTTTACATATTGTCTACCTGTTTTCGTCATAGAGTGGCGAAGGTGAGTATTTGTGAGAGACCATATGGCTTGCAAAACCTAAAATATTTGCTCCGTGGCCTGTTACAGAAAAGTTTGTTGATCCTTCACATATACTTATCCTGCTCAAAGTTCCTTAATATGATAAAAGGAACTTGAGCTAGAATGTAAATCAAGGCATTGCTTCTTTCATCAAGAAAAGATTGCTGTAGAAAAATTGTCAGCAATGTTCTCAGATTCTTGCGTGGTCGGTTTACGTTCTGGTACAAGCTCCTTCTCTCATTGCAGACTAGTAGCTACTTTTGAGTAGTAATGATCTATAATCTCTTGTGTATAAATTTATATTTGTAGGTTTTTGTTTTTAATATGAGTTTAAAGAACTGGGTTTATTAAGAAAAGAACTGGTTCATTCCTCTCCCTTGAGGCAGCCATTTTTAACCCTTGGCAATCCCTGTCTCAATAAAATGTTTGTATTGCTCTTTTTAAGTTTTTCAGTGTTAGGTATAACCCCTTTTTCACACCATGAAAGGTGAGCATTTAGTTTTTTCACTCATGCACACATATTCACAAGGGTGTGCATGCAACCTTCCCCAATCCTTCCATTAGGACTATATCATAATTCTGATTAAATTAATATTCAAAGTTTAGTGGGTATATGGTAATCACCACCAAACCATATAGCATATTCTGCCTACTTTTCATTTCCTGCACAATTTTTGTTTTATTTAGAGTTAATAATTTTGAAATTTTATGTGTATTTTTCATGTACTGTAAAAATCTTCTCTCAAAACAAAGATTCAGTCTGTTAATTTTCACTTGTCAACAATACTTTCCAGGAGCTGTACCAATCTGGAATAGTTCTTTTTTCCTGTTACAGAACTGTCATTGTTGGATTTCTTTACTGTTATCCTGAGTTTTTCTTTGCTTTATTCCTGGATTGGAACTAGGTTTACTGGATCCTGTGGCTTCTTCTTTATGATTTAATACTTTAGTTTGGTGGCACAGATTCTCTAGCTTCTTGGGAAAAGAGTGCTTGGTAGGTCAATATTTTGAGATCTTTTGTGTCTGTTTTATAATAGTTCAGTTGGGTATAGAATTTTGTTAGAAATTATATTTCTTCAGAATTGTGAGGAGGACATTGCTCCACTGTCATTTAGCTATTAGAGATTTTTTCTTGTATTTTAGATGTTTGAAACTGTTCTGATTCCCCAACCTGTCCTTATATGATTTGTTTTTTCTTTCTGCTAGATTTTAGCAAATTCTTTTTTATCCTGAACTTCCATAGTGATGCACTTTGTTTATTCATGTGTGAATATATTATGAGGGTGAACCCCAAAAAACCAGTGTGGGCAGATAAGCTCATAAATCACCTACCATGAAATGGGCAAATGTGATGCAAGAGTCCTCAAAAAAAAAATTCACTGAAGCCGAATGCAGCCTCTCACAACAATGCCAGCTTACTCACTGATACAGATGGGTTGCTAGAACACTCACCTATCTGGGGAAGTCTGTATCACAACAGGTCTGTCTTGAAGATAATGCTGGGGTTTTTTTGAGGGGTAGGGGGCAATCATCCCTCATATACTTTAATTTTTAGTTCTTTATGTCTGGGAACTTCAACTGTTTTGTAGATTTCCATCTAGTTTCTCTGCTCTCTATTTTCTAGAACATCCTATTTGGATGTTTGACTTTGTGAACTGGTTTTCTAATTTTTTTCCTCCTATTTTCCATCTTTCTGTCTTTTTGTTCTTTCTAGATTTCTTCCTATTTACCTTTCAGCCCTTCTATTATTTCATTTATGGTACTGTATTTTAATTTCTCAGAGCTGTTTTGTTCTCTGAATGTTTTTCTCAGTATTGAAAACATCTAATACTTGTTTCAGAGGTGAATATCATCTATATCTACCTTTCTGAGGAAATTACAATATTTCGAAACAAATTTTCTTCTCCCTGCATAGTCTGAGTTCTCCAAGTTGTTTTTGAACCCTTTTGGTTATTTGGTCCCTTATTTTTCTTTTTTTTTTAAGATTTTCACTTTTCTTTTTTTTTTTTTAATATTTTATTTATTTTATTTTTAGAGAGGGAAGGGAGGGAGAAAGAGAGAGAGAGAAACATCAATGTGTGGTTGCTGGGGGTCATGGCCTGCAACCCAGGCATGTACCCTGACTGGGAATCGAACCTGCGACACTTTGGTTCGCAGCCCGTGCTCAATCCACTGAGCCACGCCAGCCAGGGCTTGGTCCCTTATTTTTCATGTTAGAGGCTTTCCTCGGCTCTCTGGTGATCCTTGGTTATTTCTCTTGTTTAAGGGTGACATATTAAACACTGGGTTAGAAGCGATAGACTTATGTATGGGTGTACATCTTGAAATACAGGTGCTTTTATAAGTTTTAAACCAATCCTAGTTTTGATGATGGGGGAAGTTTGCAGCATAAATCACATTAGCTATTGTGTTTTCTCACTACTAGCTCAGGATTTAGCTTTTGTGAGTCTGAAGATTGTTACCACTCATACATCTGCTTTCCATCTTCTGGAGTTGGTTGCTGTGTTCTTTTCTCCTATTAATCTTTGTCCTTTTGAGGTTATGGCAATAAAATAACAAAATTAATTTCTTTATTTTTGTTTGGAGGTACTTAGGGAGGGAACCAAAGTAAATGTTTGAGCTTGCTTTAGTTTGTTCATAATGTTCTGCTTCATTGTAAGGCCGCATCATAATTTATTTAACCAATCTCCAATAGTTTGACATTCATATAGTTTGTGATTTTTCCCTTATTTAGAAAATGGAATAATCTCTGTGTAAAGGGCAATTATTTCCTTAGGAATGTTTTGGAGCATATTTGCCAAACAGCTCTTCAGAAATGTTAACTAGTGTATACCCGCCCCAATGTGTGTTCATTTTTTTGATACGTTGTAGAACAAAGGTTGACCAACTTTTTCCTAAAGGGCCACGTAGTAAATATTTTAGGCTTAATGGGCCATATAATCTCTGTTGCAACTACTTAATTCTTCCACTGTAGCAAGAAAACAGCTGTAGACAATATGTGAATGAGTGGGTGTGTTCATGTTCCGATAAAACCATGTGCAGCAATAGGCGGTGGGCTGGGTGGCCTTTGTTTGTGAACCCCTCGCGTAGACCTTGGGGTGTCACCTTGGGGTGTCAGCAGTAAATGTAACAGAAAAAAACGATCTACATTTTTTTTTCATAACCTAGAACCCACCTGCAGTTTGGTATTTGTTTTACTCGATTTAAAATGTCTGTTAATGCTATAGAAACCTAAAAGTGTCCTAAGATGGTGGGGCCTTCATGTACATTGTCTGACAGCCACTGTGTCTCCTAGGAATTAATTCTATAGGAACAGCTACATACCCTGAAAGGCCCACAGAAGGTGACCTATGAACTCTAAACTGAATGCCTCTGGGACACCGTAGGTGATTTCTGGAACTGATGCAACACTGTAAATCAGACTGTTGGCCAAGAGTCTCACTTCTGAGAAATTTGTAACTCAGCAAAGTATCTTGATACATTCGGCCTACTGAAAGACAGGTTCCTATTCTCTGCTGAAGCAGTTTCATTGCTTAAGGAAAGAAATGCAAGGGAGGGCTCTTCTTGTCTCTCCAGGTTAGCAGAGAAGCATGTTCATTTCACAGCGATTAGCTGAGCCTACTTGAGACTTTTGTGCCTGTCGTGGCTTGCCAGTTTCCTGCCTGCCTTCCCTGTGGCGTTTTAGCTCATCTGTGTTGTTTGTAGCCATATGGTCCCCTGAGCACGTGGCTTGGCTTCCCCGTCCCTGCTGCTGGATGCTTGGGCCTTGCAGATTTCACAGACCTGAATAACACAGCAGTGGGGGGCGGGGGCTATGTTTGGGTGGGCATTGGTGAGGGGGGCAGCATGTCCTCAGGAGGTGGAGTCTTTTTGTTACCCTGCCTGGTTAGAGGCCTCTGGTTTGGTTCTGTGTACCAATTGATTGCTTCAAAATACAGAGCCCTCAAAAAGGTGCTTTGAGGTGGTTCAAAATAATGGGAAGTGGTTTCTGCTTTCAAGGAGCTTACCCTCTAGGGTTCTGTCTGGGAGATTGCCCTAAGTAATGAACTGTTTGGTATTGGTGGCCATGTCCAGCTTTGGAGGTGAGATTATAAGCTATCTGTGGATGCAGTGGATTCTAGTACTTAACTTGGTTTGGTCTTGATTATTTTCTGTGGTGTGTTCAGTCATAGCTTTGAATGGAGTTCATTATCATATCTCTCTAAAATGGTTTTTAAGCAGGTATACATTTTTTTCTTTTCCTTTTTTAATCCTCACCCAGGGATATGCTTAGAGAGAGGAAGGGAGAGAGGGAGATGGGGTGGAGGGTGCTTGGGGAGAGAGAGAGACAGACATCAGTGTGAGAGAGAAACAGCAATGGGTTGCCTCCCATACATGCCCCAACCAGGGATTGAACCTGCAGCCTTTTGGGTATAGAGGACGATGCTCCAACCAACTGAGCCATGCAGCCAGGACAAGGATACTTCTTAATATGTTTGGCATTCTGTAGACTTTTTCATTATATTCCCCTTTGGTAATGTGGAGAGAACAAAAAAAAAATACTAGCTATTTCCTTGACTTTTTGGTCATAGGCTTTTAGTTAAAGTTTTATGGATGATCTGGTTGCAAAGGTAGCCTCTATTATACCAAAAAGATGTCAAGCCCTGGCTGGTGTGGCTGTGGATTGAATGCCGGCCTGTGAACTGAAAGGCCACAGGTTTACTTCCCAGTCAGGGCACATGGCCTGGGTTTCAGGTCAGGTCCCCAGTTGGGGGCATGCAAGAGGCAATCGATCGATGTTTCTCTTGCGCATCCATGTTTCTCTCCCTTTCTTTCTCCCTCCCTTCCCCCATCTCTAAAAATAAATAAATAAAATCTTTTTTAAAAAGGAAAAAGATATCAAGACTTAGTTTATAGCTTAAGTTAGCAAACTGATAGCTGATAAAAGAAAATGATTGAAAAGGAAAGACTTGTACAAAATATTTACCTGGCTTTTTAAATAGAGACTTTGTTTTTTTAGAACAGTTTTAAATTTACAGAAAAATTGGGCAGATAGTACAGAGAGTTTCCTGCTCCTCTCTCTCCCCTCCCCCTGTTTCTCCTACTATTCTCTGATACAAGTTTGGCAAAACGATGACAAGTAGTATACCAATATTGATATGTTATTATCAACTCAAGTCCATGCTTTAGTCAGATTTCCTTAGTTTTTCTCGGATGTCTGCTTTGTGTTCTAGGATCTTATCCGTGATAGCATTCCAAATTTCGTTGTCATGTCTCATCAGGCTCCTCCTGGATTTGGCAGTTTCTTAGACATTCTTTGCTTTTAATGACCTTGACAGTGTTGAGGAGTCCTAGTTGGGTATTTTGTAGGATGCCCATCTGTGGGAATTTGTCTGATGTCTGGTTTCCTTTGAAGTACCTGTTATAGTACCCAGTCTGTTTGATCATGCTTAGGTGCCTAGAGGTATTTGCATCAGGAAATGTACTTAGTATTTTGTCGAGTTCACAGGGTAGCAGCTGTACTCTTCTGGGGGACAGGGAAGGGAACATGCAGTGACTCTAGGCCATTGCTAGAATAGTTGTGGGGTATTCCTTATTTCACCCACTTTTGGTGTTGCATCATTAACACTTACAGGATTAGTTTTAGGGAGAATAGACACAGCATTATAGTTGTAAGGAGCAGGAGAAGCAGCTAGACATCACTGTTTCAGAGAGTAGGAAGGGTGTTTGGTGTCCCATTCCCAGTGACCCTATCAAGGGCACACCCCGCTGGTGCCTATAGAAAGCCCCTTTTGGGCTGCTGGTCCTTTTATTCCTATCCAGCACTAATAATTTAGTTAGCTTTGGGAGTACTGGTAGTTGTGTCTGGGGAGCTCTTCTGAGTGTCTCTGTGGCTCAGGAGGCTGTTGTAGGCCCCTTTTGCTCATTTTATATGCACAGCAGGATTTTAAGAAGCTGAACAGCAGCAGCCCTTCACCACCCAGTGATCACTGTGGATGGGCTCTACAGATGGGGAGTGTGGCAGGATGCCAGAGATGGGAATGGATATCCCCTGCCCCTGACAGCACTCTGCACTCCTCTTAACTTGGGGCAGCCCTTAGCCTATACCCGTCATTAATAAACCACTCATTTTTTCTTATATGTTTGGGCTTCAAGAAATGGGGAGGGATTTGGATTTAGGGCATGTATTTGGAGTCCTCCTAGTGACTTTTTTTAGTGTAGATTTCTGCTGTGCTTTAGGTTGTCTGCTAGAGCGTGTGGTGTGGTGGGTGTGTGTGTGGGTAGATGGAACAGGAATCTGCAGCTTGTGGAGAAAGTGAGTGATGTGGGCATACTTGGAATTATCCTGATGAAAAGCACCATAGGAAATATCCCTGTTATAAATGTGGTCTGTAACAGGGCTGATGAGCAGGCTTTGGGTAGTAATCCACTCTGCATTTTACTTATTGCACAGTACGTGACTAGAACTGCTATTTTATTGCCTCTTCCATGCCTCAGCTCTGGAGCTGCTTGTTCTCCGGACAGTAATGACACAATTTACCGAGGAATAGTAACTCATAAATCCCCCTTAAATACACACACAGACATACACACATACACTCACTGTACACCCCTTCACCAGAAAGCCAGACCTCTTTTAGCTGGCAGCGTCTGAGTGTACAGGTCTTGAAGAGGAGGTTTCTAATCAGGGAGATGCCAAGCCGAGAAAGTCGGCTGCTGTGGCCTGAAATTTACAGCTTCAAGAATCCATCCGCTGCTCCTGCTGCTAATGCATTACGGGGGTGATGAACACCAGTAACTTGTCACAGGGTTGTGCTTAGATCTTCACAATCTGTAATCAAGGGGTGAAGGTGTGAGCACTATGATACTTTCCCGGGTTTTATTCCTCTTTTGGCATGACTAGGGAGTAGAGAATGTCTAGGTATTTTTCATGTCTTGATTATTGAAATTTCTTGATGTTTTTGGCAATTGACGGTAAAAGTTTTGGTGTGAGAGGAATGTGTAGCTCTGTTCATTATTGAGATTTAGGAAATGATGTGTGTTCATCTGAGATGCCTGTCAGTTCCCTACTTTACCTTGGGTGGTGGTTTAGTACCTGTGAGAGAGGGGTGGTAGTGGTTTGCTTTACTTAGCTGTTTTGCTTGGCATGGCTTTGTGGAACTGTCCTTCTCTTTGGTGTGAAGGTGGGGTAGCAGACTAGCATGTATCGTGAATACCTCATCCTTGTTGGAGTGTTCTGTCATCCATTTTATAATTTGTTTCCTTTCACCCAGTGTTGGATTTTAAAGGATGGGGAAATTGTCTTTTATCTGTTTTGGTCAGTTCTCCAAACTACTGATGGTACCTTTAGGGAATGAGAGGAAGTTTCCACTTTGATGGACATTTTTACTTGTCATTAATGTCTAGTGAGAATAAGATGTGCTCTTTGTCATTCAGATACTGAATCTGTATTTTTGGTTATGTCTTGTGAATTGTTTTTAAGTTCCGCACTCATGGGCATGTTTTTGTGATTGGGCTGGCCTAAAGGGCTCTTTGATTTGGAGGGTCCTGTGCCCTTTGATACCATTCATACTTGGGTAATCAGCCCTGAACCTGACTTGGTCTTGGTGTGACCAAAGACCATGCTTTTGATTACCTGTGGACTTCACCAAGTTTTTCTGGCCAGGTGAGTTTTCGGTTTTGGCTGTTTGGTTTGTAGTGGTTAGTTAGCCTTTGTGAAAATTAAATCTGTCATAAAGTTTATAGCAGAATGGCTGTGGTTATTTGAGACTGGCTTTTTTCTGCTTTCAGAGTTGCAAGTTAACCTTACGTGTAGTGGAAGATTAGAAAAGGGGATGGGGAGAGGGTGAAAAGGGCTGGGGGAGGGTGAAAAGGGCTGGGGGAGGGTGAAAGGAGAAAATGTTTGGTAAGGAAACTAGACTTCGCGTGGTGAGCACACATTGAGTGTATGTTGTACTATAACATATACCTGAAATTTATATAATGTTATTAACCAGTGTTGCCCCAATAAATATAATTTTAAAAAGTGTATATTTCTCCCCTTCTCGCCCAATCTGCTCAGCTATTTCTCAGACTTTCATTACTTTTCCAGTTAGTGGCATGGTTTTCTGTACGTGGCTTCCATTACTTATGGTGGGAAAACCCAGGGACATCTTTCATCCACCAGCCCCAGTCAGCCTTCCATGGATTTACAGCTCAATTCCAGTTATCATCTTTCTTATTTCATCCGTTCTGTTTGATGGCACTTTCCCCCTGCTGTTTCCTGTTATGTATAATTTTTCTCTTGTTTTCGCTTTTTGCTCTTTCTTCAGATTGTCCCTTAAATCACTCTTTTTGGTGTGTGGTTGGCTGGTTCTTTGGAAAAAGGTAGAGGATATCCATTTTGGAGGAGTCTGCAAGTAAACGTGTATATTTGTTCTCAGAGATCTGCATCCTTCCAGGGAATACTTAGTGAGAGCTCTTTTATCCATAGCAAAGGAAACTTAGCTCCTTTTGTTTCATTTGGGGAGTCTACGCTCTGGGTGGCAGCTGACCCTGCAGTTTGTTCGGCTGTCTGTTGGATCCTAAGGGGGTGTGATTGAAGCCAAGAAGAGGTGTTTTTGCTCCTGCAGATGAAGTGGATGGTGACATTGTTTTGTAATCAATAGCTACCTTGTAGCAAAGTGTTGCTTGCAAAAAAAAAAAACAACAAAAACAAAAAACCCCCCAAAACTTGGAACAGCCATATAATAACAGGCTCTGAGTATAATTAGAATTACAGACTGCTGGCTGAATTGTAGTTTTAGTTGTAACCTAATGTGGTGCTACTCCAGTTTTAGTGGAATTTTATTCTGTGCACATTAGTAGAGTGTCCTGAAAACCTCCACAGAGGAATATTTGTGCTTTTGTCTTTTTGAATACTTTTCCTTGTAGGTTATCTCAGACTGGAAGTTAATCTTTCAGCTGAGAATGGGGTCCACTGTCACTGATTGGGGGTTCCAAAACAAAGTTCCCATAGTAGTGCTCTGAAAAGGTGGCTTTCAAAGTAGCTGAAGTATTTAATGTCTTAACAATTTAGTGATTCTGCTTGTGAGACTAATAACTTTTCCATGCTGAGATGACAGTCCTTTTTGCCCTTCATTTGCTTTTGATTTTCCTCTTCTCTTTTGGGCATCCTACTTTACTTCTTTCTCATGTAGTGCTGGTACCTCCTTCTAATCCCGCTCTCTCCTCTTTCCCTAGATTCACGTTGAGATAGGGATTGATTTTAGTTTAGAGCCTGCTTCCAGGAAAATCTTAAATAACAAGTAGAGACTGGATTTCTAGTTCGCAAGCTTTGTAGTTAACCACATGTCTTGGTCAGGGCAAAAGATAAAAAAAAGATTGACCATTTTTATGAATGATACAGACTCTGGGAGAAATCATAATCAGGTCTTTGGGCACTGGCAGTTGTAACATGGTTTTTTTTTCCAAGATCGTTGCCTCATGAAGGATGTTAGATCTGCCACAAAGGCTGTTGATCTCACTGCTCTCCCCCTGACTGTGGAGGGCCTTGTTCCCTGGCGTATATGCTGTGGTGTCTGGGCCACTACAGCAGGTTTAAGCATTTTTGTCTTCCTGCCCACAGGTGATGCAGGTGCTGAACGCCGATGCCATTGTTGTGAAGCTGAACTCCGGTGACTACAAGACCATCCACCTGTCCAGCATCCGACCCCCGAGGCTGGAGGGGGAGAACACACAGGTGAGAATAGGGGAGCAGTGCAGCTTCCCTTCAGAAACCCGGTGGAAGGGGCTGGAGAATTAGTTAACTATGGTACATATGTCTGAGAATGCTAAAAGACAAGCATTTTAAATCTCCAAAAATTTCCTAATATTTGAAGCCCAGGTGTTACTGGTCAGGCCTCAGTTTCTCCCGAACCACGCTCGCTGCTCTTCTTCTTTATGGATGGGCACTGCTGGTGTTTCTCCCTGGGGGTCTTGAGAGGAGTTAAGGTTGGGATATGTGAGGTAGTGAACGAGTTTTATTTGTTAGGGAGCTCTTGTTTTTCTGAGAACAAGGAGAAGAGAAGGCCTGCATCTCACATGCCATGGTAGTAAGGCCTGTTTCTACTAGTCGTTTTGATTTGATAGTTCCATATGTTTTTGCTGTAGGAAGAAATTAATATTCCCATATATATTTTATGGGGTCATCCAGTCATCTTTTCCAAGTGGTAGCTATAATTATTAGTTATACTGTTTTGTTCTGTCTTCTGCCAGCATAGGTGCCTGCCTAACCAGTGTGTATGATTTGGGTTTATCAATTTTGAGAAATCATTCTTAGGGCGAAAACTATAAGAATTGATAATCTGTAGACAGTTTTGTTTTAAATTTTGATGTCATTTTCTTTCCATCATTAATGAGTTATTAGAAGTTGGGAATATGGATTGAGGCTGATTTTTAAAAATTTATTATTATTATTTTTTTGCTTAAGCTTGTTGTTATAGACACCTGCATAGCTCCTGTTTTTGCCCTCTGATAACCAAAGTGTGTAGCTGTGTTGACTGGTCACAGAACTGAGTTTTCAGTGAAAGCCAGTGACACAGGCAAATGTTTGGACAGTTTTCATAAACTAAAAAGCATGGTTGAAGTTAGTGCTATCTACTTTTAAAATTTATCTACTTTGTAGTTCTAAAGATGTGAAGTTTACTTTTCTGATGTTTTGCAGGTCCACATGACTTGGTACATTCACTAGTTGAAATTTATGCCCTGTTTTCATTTGCATGAGAGTTTACAGACAGCTCATAAGAGTAAAATAAAAATATCATGATTGTCTTTTGAATCAGATTATGCATAAGAAACACATACAGAATGGGTTCTTTGAATGTCTGGCCAATCAGTTCATTCTCTCCAGTTTTTTCCCCTATGGAGGAGGCAATTTAATGCAGCAAACAGTGTTGTGGTAAGGTTGAGAATTTAAATGCATGAAAGCCTAGGAATGCCAAAGTAAGTTTCTCTCAGTAACTATAGCTCTGCCTCATTGCACAGAGTAAATATACATCTCCAGTTTTATCAGTATTGGGAGTAGTCCACAATTCTGCATCTGTGCCATACAGTTGGAATTAAGGTTCCCACAGCAACCACAACTTTGAAATTCTTAAACGTTAATTTTTGTGCCTGCATCATCAGCCAAAAGCATTATGTTAATGTAGACTATGTAGCTGAATTTTAAGCAGTTTTTGGTAGGGGCTGGGAGTGTTACAGCTTAGGTAGAATGATAACAGGTTTTCTGGAATAAGAACTAAACTATTCCTGAGGATTTTTAGTTTTTCTGGAGTCCTTTGAAACCCCTCAGGGTATAATGGATGGATTTTCCCTAACCTAGTGGACGATGAGAAATTGTTGGAATTTATGCCCTAGTTTAGGCAGGATCTTCTTGCCAGAATTCCTTGTTCTTTACACCAAGGAAGGTTATCTTCTCCTCCTCTTCCTCTTCTTCTACCTCTTCTTCTTCTTCCTTCTCCTCCTCCTGTCTTCTACCTTCTTCTTCCTTCATTGTTTTTCCTCTTCGTTCCTTCTTTCTTCTTTCTTCTTCTTCCTTCACTCCTGAGAATTTTTCTCCATTTTAAGAAAGTTCTAAGTAAGACTTAGCTCTTAAGAACCTACAACATTTGGCTTTTGATTGAAAATTGAAGAGTGATTGCTGTTATTATTTGTTATTCCTTTAGAAGGTTGTAATCAGGGCTCACATTAAGAAATAAGTTCAATAAGGTAATGTAATGCACCTTGAACACAGTGGAGGGCACTGTGAAGATCCCAGTTGGGGTGGATGTTAGGGAAGTCTTCTCAGGAGTAGTAGTGCACATCTGGAGAGTTCACGGATGAAGAGGAGTAGCAGACTGGAGGGAGGGCACTCTAGGCCAACACTGTCCAATAGCTACATAATATAAGCAACAAATGCGAGCTGTATTACTGCTACTATTTTAAGTTGTCTAATTGCTCCATTACAAATGTACTTTTAATGCATTTTATTCAATCAGATAAATCCAAAACATTTCAACATTTAATGAATATAAGAAATAATGAGATATTTTATTAATTTTTACTTAAGTTTTTACTTTTACTAAGTCTTTGAAATCTTGTGTATATTTTACACTTGGAACGCATCTCAGTTTATTCTGGTGTATTTCTAGGGCTCAACAGCCACATGTCGATTGTGGCTACTGTAATGGACAGCACAGGTTTATGAATTCAAATGAATGGGTTCATCATCATTGGTGAATATTTACTGGGGGGCACTTTGCAGAGATATTATTCTGGAAATTCAGGAAGGGAGTAAACCAATTCCTCATGGAACATTACATTCTAGTAGGGGAAATACACAAGTAATTTTACTTGTGTTATGACATAAGAGTTTAGGGTTTCTGAGAATGCATAATCTGGGAGAGCTTCTTTGAGGAAGGACGATTTGGAGTTGGCTAAGTAAAAAGCAGGGGAGAAGACATGTTCCGACAAGACCTGGGTGAGTTTGGGAGTAGGGAATGGATGGACACTGTGGATGGGGCATGAGTGGTATGAATGCCTTCTACCACAGAATGTAGTAGGCACAGAATGTAGGTGGGGCCAGATCTTGCTTGTTCTGTGAATATCTCCGGACACTTGTGAAGAGAGAGCATATGTGGCATACGATGTACTGCAGATAATTTAGTATGTCTGGAGTAGAGGCGGTAGTTAATGCTAGAGAGTAGAGAAGTGGGCTTGGGAGTTAGGCAGGGGCCACATGTTAAACTTGTGTGCCACACTTTTTGATTTTGTTTCAAAGAATTTTAAACCTGAGAATGGTACGTTGGGATTTGAGTACTCTTGTGTTGGTGTCTTGCATTTACAAAACATGACAGTCAATTGCATTTATAAGATCATACTAGATGAAAACTAATCTGTAGCAAGGAGTTCAAGGAGTTTCTTTTGGTAAACCTCTATTGACCAAGAAGGCCCTGGGGGCAAATGGTGTGATGAAGGAGAATTTGTGGATGTAGCTCTAGCAGTCTCTGTCAGAGTTCTTGCCTTTCTATTTCTACTTAAAGAATTTCACAGAACTGATAATGGGTGGAAGATTCTGCTCCATGTTTATCTTAAAGTTACCATTGATTTACAGCATGCATGTAGGAATAAAAGTCCCCTGGAGATCCCATTGAGGGTATATTGTAATCAGGTCTGTAATGACTGGGCAAGCGAGTACCCATTTCCTTGTGGGGGTTGGTTTCTAGTCTTCTTTATTCTGTACCAACTGCCCTTATACAAGGGAGACCAGTCAAGTATTCAAGACATAGATGTTGGGGCCAGAGCTCTGTTAGCCCATATGGCACCCTTGACCAAATTAGAGAAGTTTGCCCCTTCATTCAGGCAGCCTCATGTCAGGGCAAATGGTTTGGCAAACAGAAGGGAGGCTGAATTTCAGCTCCCATTCTGCCCTTGTCCCCTGGCCAGATGCCCTTGAGGAAGACACAGGATGCTCAAGAATATGTGGCTGTCTAGTTAGAACAGGGCTGGTAGACTCTCTAATGAAAATGCCGAGGGCTGTTTAGGAATTGGGGGGTGGTCTTGCAGCGGCAGAAAGAGTGCTTGAGGATTATTTGGATGGACTGTGGAGGACCTTGAATAAAAACACTCAGGAGATTGCCTTCTGTCTAATATTTGGACATCTTCAGGAGGTCGATGCCTTTAAATGGAGAAAAGGATATCCTGACAGTTTATGGTGTTGGTGTTCTGAGCAGAGTGGGAGAAGGTGCAGATTAAGGAACAGGAGTCTTTGCACGAGCTTCCTCAAGGGCAGGCAGATGGCGTGCAGTGACTCCTGCTGCAGGCTAGGCCTCCCTACACACTCCCAGATGACGACTCGATGGGGCTTGACCTTCAAGTAAGGCTGGGGAGATTTCTTTGAATGTTTATCTTCCCCAAACCCTAAAACCTCTAAGGTGTCAACGAATATAGATCTGCTGAGACATCTATATATTGTGGGGAGAATAGGGCAAATTAGGTTTTCCTTTTTTGTAGAGACTTGGTCATTTCTCTTAAATTATACATAAAGGCAAGAAAGTTTTGCCCAAGGCTAACTGTATACTTCCACTTCCCCATTTTGGCTACTTTCTAATGGCATCTAGACGAAAGGCTCTGTACAAAACAGCACAATCAAAGGAACTGTTTTCACCCTAGGCAGCTGCTTTCCAATAGTACCCCGGAATTCATGCTTCAGATTTTGGTTAGAACTTGATTTGTTGCTTAAAAGTGTGATAGGAGAGTTAAAAGCAAGGTAATAGTTCCCTCAGAAAGATTACAGTTGGATGGCCAATGCTGCTGATTCTGTTTCTGTGGCACTGTGCTTCTGGATTATTCGGTGTGAATCCAGGGTTGACTCTTCGGAGATGTTAACTCCTTCAGGCTGAGAGCTGTTTTGCATGTTGGTGTGTGGTGATCCTGTAGTACGACGTGCAGCCTTCCCTTGGTATCCCCAGGGGATTGGTTGCAGGGCCCGCTGTGAATACCAGAATTTGTGGATGCTTAAGCCCCTTATATAAAATGATGTAGCAGTTGCATACAACCTAAGCACATCCTCCTATGTGCTTTAAATTATCTCTGAATTACTTGTAATACCTAATACAATGTAAATGCTCTGTGAATAGTTAACACTGTATTGTTTGTATGTGTTTAATACATATATAACCATCGTAGGCCTAGCTACATAGTATGTGCGAGTAAAAACATAACGTTTCAATGCCCTGATGCTGGACTATTCAGTTCCTCCTCATATGTTTCTGATGAGTTTCAGTCTGCTGCCCCTGCACTGGAGCTTAGAGGGAGCCAGTTTGAGTAAGTCTGCTTGTGGGCCCTTTAAGAGGAACTGCCAGGGAGTCCAGCAGTTTCTGTCTTTCACAGCCTCAATCCCTGCTGGATTTTTGCAGCCAGAAGTTATGGTGACTAATCTTGCCAGCAGTGGAACTTTGGGCTAGGACCCTTCATTCCTTAGATATCCATCCCAATTTTTATGCAGGTGTGGGACCAGCCCGTTCTGCATCTCTGCCCCTCCTTCAAGTCAAGATGTAGTTTCTTCTTTAATTCTGTAGTTGTATGACTTCCATTCAGCTCAATTTCTGATGGTTCTGAATGACGGTTGTTCTGTATAGTTTAGTTGTAATTTTGATGTGGTTGTGTGAGGAGGTGAGTTGTGTTTATCTATGCCACCATCTTGACTGGAAGTCCTAATTTTCTTTTTTCATTCATCTGTAAAGTCAAGAAAATTATTCCACCTCAAATGTAGTCAGGCAAATTATCTTTCTGGTGGTGTTCATCTTCCTCGCAGTGTGGACCAACTCCCTGGGCGCCGCTGGCAAGGACATCGGTCTCGCTCACAGGCTCTGCCTGGCTCCTACTCGCTCTGCCTCACTACATTTTTCTTCTCTGAAATATTTTTGATTTGCAGTTGGTTGAATCCATGGATGTGGAACCTATGGATACAGAGGGCAGACTGTATAGTTGGTTTCATCCAGTTGTTTGCTGCAAAGAAACAGGTGCTAAATCTTGGAGAAAGGCTATGGGATTTCTGAGCTACTGCCTTAAAGGAGATAACACATTGTGCAATCTCAGGACTTCCTAGAGAGCAAGTGGCTTTGATGTGAAACTGGAAAACTAGTGCTCTATTGCCCAGGGCTGCTGTGGGCTTTGTGTTATACTTGCAGTGGTAATGACAATGGAAATACGTCCCTTTGGCATCAGATGAAGGTGCTGACTTACTCCCCCATGAATTCCGCTCATGCAGTGCTATTGTAGTGGGCAGAGAGATCTGAGCTGAAATTTACCTTCAAATCAGGCACATAAATTACCCAACTGCTAGGTGTTAAGTGCAGAAAGTTTACTTTCAGTTGCAGGGCCTTTTCTCTCAACCCCCCTTCTTTAGCTTCTCTATCTGTGTGTGCGTACGTGTGCACGCACACACTCTCTCTCTCTCTCTCTCTCTCCCCTTTACCTCTTCAGCTTGGGCCTCTGGTAAGTATGGATACCCAGAGGTGGAGCCTTTCCTCTCATCTCCCAGCCTGTGCTTTTACCTTCTATTCATTTCCATCACTTGTCTTTTCATCCTCCTCCCGTGAACTTGTTTGCCATATAAATGTTTTTTCACAATAGGGCCTCTCAGTAATTGGACCTGGGCACTAAAAGGATCACTTTTGTTAAAGCTGCAATCTGCTCTTCTCCCAGTGCTGCCTTTGAGGCAGGAGGGATTGGTAAGGGGATGGGGTTGTTCCTAGACCTGACCCCACGAGGTCTCATGTAGGCAGTTGATGGTAGACAGAGCTGCAGGTAGGTACGTTATGAGTAATACCCTGGGATTCTTAAGGCCTTTTTGTCAGAGGCAGGGCAGTTTCAGGTGCTAATAACTCCATTTGTTGCACAGGGCCCCAGGGTCCTTTGCCATTTAGACACGATTAAAAGCAGTTCCCAACCTATTCCCTCCAGTTTAGATTTCTGAAAGCAAGATGACTGGTCCCTCTGGACCCTAAAGCAAATGATGCTGCCACTTAGAGATGCACACCAACAGAAAGCTGTGGAGCTGCAGTCCCTAAGTGAAGCGGCTGAACCAATAAACCCACTGACTGTGATCTCGCACTTGTGACGGAGCATAAGGCAAATAGCAAATTAGAAAGGGACTCCAGCTTGGCATTAAGGACCTTGGAGAAAAGCAAAAGCTCTTTGAAATGGATATAGCCTTTCACCGGTTTCCAGTGGGGAGATCTGGGGAATGCAGCAGTGTGATCAAAAGACGGAGAATGGAGAATATGCTGGAGCACTGGCAGAGGCGTTCTGTAGGGTTCAGCTTTGTTTGATCTGGGCATTTTCTGAGAAGAACACTTGAAACCTTCTTTGTTAGAGAAGTGAAAAAAATTATTAGGAGACTGTCTTAGCTCATCTTTTGAAGATTCCATCATTTGTGAAAAGATTCATATCTAGGTACAGCCTGCTCCTCCGCTGGGGGGGATCGCGGGTGGCAGGCCTGAATCGGCGCGGTGAGGTAAAGCCACTGGTGTTCGGGCAGATAGCAGGGTTCCTACAATGCACATTCCTCTCATCATTTATAGGCAGATTTTGACCTGGAGAAGACTGAGCAAGAACCTATTCTATTTCCCTTTGACTTGCTTTATTCTCCCCATTACAAATTATGTTTTCTTTCGTTTCCTTTATTTAATGTATCCACTTTCCCATTTACCTGTTCCCTTCAAGTAATTTTTGTGGGATTTTAGCATCATCTAGTGGGTCTTGGGCATTAATCCTTCCCTGAACCATGTGCATTTACCTCTGCAATCATCTCTTTCTCTCTCTTCTTTTCTTCATTAATCATCACCATTACACAGTTCTGTATTTTCTATTTATCTAAGTCTTGCTGCTGCTGGTATGTTCATATTTCTTGCCTCTTTTCAGTCCCATGAGCTGCAGTAATTCTCTGTTTCCAGCATTGACAGCACCATCATATTTACTGTCCTGTGACCATTTAACATTGTTCTTTGCTCAGGTAACCCTCTTTCTTGTGCTGGTTCTTGAAGGCGCATTTAGGCTGGAGATTTCCAAATACATATCTCCTACCTTTGTATCATCCTGTATCATTAATTTATGCATTCCACTATGAAGCCTAAACTCTGAGGGCTGGGATGACATGGCTATTTCAGCTTCATATTCCCTCTTTTTTTAAATCTTGCAGAGTGCTGGAATACAGTAGGCATTTAATACATGTTTAAATCAAAATATTTGCTGAGACTTAAGATTTAAATCATTTATCTGTTTGAGAGGCGTTTTTACCACCTCCCAGTCTTTTGCTGATCTCCTTGACTGCTTCTGATTGCCATTCCAACTTGACCAGTATACTGGTGTCAAGAGGAGGGAGTTTTTGCACTCCCGTTTTTCTGTTTCCTAATTGGATTACTTGTTCTGATGGCCAGGTTGCACAGGGCTTAGTTTTCTGTGGACACTTTCCGTTCCCCACTCCCAGTGTGTCTGGTTGCAGGCATTGGGTTGACTAGCCCTCCCTTCATTAGCACAGTATAGCTTTGGTTCAGTCTACCAGAGGGGTTAATTTTAAGATTTTAAGTGCTTTTGCAGATTGGTTCCCACTTGACATTCCTTAACACCTCTATTCTTATTCAGGCTTTCCCAAATAATCTTCTTTCATAGCAGCTCAGGTGTCTTGATTCATTGAAGTTTTTAGGTGCACGTTTTCCCTGAGGGCTATATATGTTTTTTTTTTTTTTTCCTGCTGTTGGTGACCTTGTTGGTTGTCAGATTATTTCTTTGCTTGGGACTAATTTGAAAATCAATTAGAACGCTTTCGCTTCATCTTTCTCTTTATTTATGAGATGCTGATTGCAGAGCTACCTACACTGTGTTTAGATAAATTACCTCCCCCCTTCCCTTCCAGCATTTATATTCAAGGGAAGTTTAGTGCAGTCATCCAGTGCCAGGGCTACAGGTTTCATTCCTTTGTGGGCTAATTAGCTTTGTTCTGGGAAAATTTTGTTCAGTTCAAAATCCAAACATTTAAGTTCCTCATGTCTCATAGCAAACACTATGGATTTGGGAAATTATTTTTATTAGTAAGGTGCTTATAATTTTAAGAACTAAATCTCTAATTTTTTTAATGACATGTCTCTTTTAGACAGTATTTAAAGATTTTAATTATTTATTTTTAGAGAGAGGGGAAGGGAAGGAGAAAGGGAGCTAGAGAACATCCATGTGTGATAAATACACCAATTAGCAGCCTCTCGAAGGCCTCTGACTGGGGACCTGGCCTGCTATCCATGCATGTGCCTGACTGGGAATTGAACTGGTGACCTTTTGGTTCTCAGGCCTGCACTCCACCCACAGAGCCACATCAGCAGGGCTAAGTCTCTAATCTTGACAAGTGACTATGTGTTGTGGTCACAAGGTAGACTTTAGACTGGATGATAGATCATGGATGAAGCTGCATCAGTTCATGTCACTGTTTTGGAAAAAACTTTTCAGACTAAAAGGAGAAGGAAGCTGAAGGACACAGATGCTTGCTTTTTTTCCCTAGCGAATGACAGGCCTATTGCTTAGGCATATGGTGGACGTCTCTCCATTTCAACCCTCCTTTGAAAATCTGTGGCCCGTTTATGGGTTGTTTGCATTTCCTGGGCCTTAATCTCATCATCTAGTAGGCTGTCAGTCTGGTTTTGAATGCAGATGCCTTTGCTGGGTTCAGGGTTGTGTCTGTTGATGGCCACTTTGTGTATTGCTGCTTCCCAGGATGATCTCTTCAGTTTATCTGTGAAGGCATTTCAGGGACTTTGTGTTTCTTACCTTCCCATCTCTCTGCTGGGGAGCAGTTGATGTGGTCTCTTTCGTCCCTGTGTCACTACATCGGGTCCTTCGTGAGGGCCCCCTTTATGTGAATGTCTGCATCTTTGTGTTCAGACAGTGGTTCCCAGAATTGGGTGGTTTCTGCTGTCCTACTCACTTTGGATGACCTGCATAATGGATGCCTGTAGTTTCTAGTTTCTCCTTTAAAATGTGCCTCCCCACCCCATTTAGTTTGATTTTCTGGATAAACTAGATTTCTCATTTTTTCATATCTGTTGCTAGCTCACTCCCCAGCACATAATTGATACTCACATGTTCTTAGTATAATGTCTCATTTTATTCTCATTGGTGGGCTCTACCCTTTCGTCATTTGGGGTAGGGGCTGGGCAGACTCTATACTTTCTGAGTCTATCACTCTGCTACTCCTAGGATAGTTTCCTTATTACTAGGGAGGCTGGGGGGAAGATTGGACTTTTCAATGTGCTGTTGTCTTTTGTAAGGTGGTCTGGAAGGAGGAGAAAGCCACGTTCTTATTTATATGGAGCTGCCTTTAGCTGCATTTAGGTGCATCTGCTTATGCACCTGGGGCTTGTTTTGGAAACACTCCTAAACAGAAGCTCTAGGTGGATCTCTGCTCAGGGACTGACAGCTTGCTACGTGCCCTGGGCACCCTTTCCAGCCTGCTTGCTCCCTCTGGCCCTGGCTGGAGGCTGGTCCCTGTGGATGGGCGTGCGGCCTGTACTGTCTGCCCTATTGTTACTGGACCCTGCTTCCTCTTTGTGACTTAGTGCAGCTGCTGTGAGCAAGTGCCCTGTGTTCTGCATGGGAGAATTGGCAGACAGCTCCATTTGTTGGTTTTGGCCATTGGGACAGCCAGGATCATTAGGCCAGTTTGTGCTTTGAGAGGAGGGAGACTTACATCACTCAAAGCACCTTATTTTATTTATGTCTTATTTCTTATAAAGGGGAAAGAAGTTATTCCAGACCTTTGCTGTTCCCTTTCAGTGTGTACTGAAGTAACAGCCCGTTGTTTACCTTAGGAAAACATCAGGGGCTCCGCCCTGCCCCTTGAACCAGGGTCTGTCTCATCTTCACAGATTGCTCTCTGGTGCTCGCCTCCTAGCTTTTAAAGCTTTTTGGCGTCAACCCTCCTCCTCTCACCCCTCCCAGTCCTCTTCTGTCAGAGGAGTGAATGGTTTTTCCAGTTTAGACATTTCTGTTTGCATACCATATTATAGTTACTCTGGAGGTGCTTGGACTCAGTAATATCAAAGTTCAGGGAAATGTATGCTTCTCATTCGAGAAGCTGTTAGGCCGCTTCAGTTTGTACCAGCATCTGGGCCCATTGGTATTATTAGAAATGCATAAAATAAGCAGACAGAGAATAGTCATTGGGGCTCTGTTAGAGAGATATGTCTCCATCCTAAAAGATGCAGATTAGTCCCAGGGTACCTGAGATAGTTGATAAAACCTGACAAACTGAAAATTCAGTGTAATAAAATCGTACAGCCTTTCATCTCTCACCCATATCACCCAGCAAGAAATGAATTTCAAGGGCAGAAGCTGTTAGTGTTTAATATTTCTGGCCTGTCCGTCTGTCTAGGAATATAATTGAATGTGCCCAAGTGGGAACGTGTGCTCTCCTTGCTCCTGTGCCCACCCCAGATCTGGTGGCTTTGACACTTGTGGCCTGATTCTGCTTCTTCTCCAAGCTCATTATCTTCCCCACCTCAGGGTTCTCAGAAGTTTTAATACAAGCTTGTGCCTGTTCCTCTGTTTGCTTGTGTGTGTTGACTTGGAAGTATTTCTGAAAGTATCTGAGTGGTAAGAGTATAGATTTCTACTCCTGTTACTTTAGTAATCATTTGGATTTCTTTGCTTACCTCCCCCATACCCACTGTGGTTCCTCCCACTTCCCTTTACTACCCTCTCTCCTGGGGGTCAGAGGGGGGATTTGGAAATATCGTTTAAATGATGAGGTCACTTGTGGCCCACACAATCTGGTCATTCTCTGACTTGTTACTGAAGGCCTTGCAAAGAACCTTGTGGCTCTCCCCTGTGTCCCCTTCATCTTCAGTGTTGCTCTTAAATTCTCCGTGCTATGCTATGGATGCTGCATGAGTCTGCAGTGAATGTTCAGCATTGTTGAAGTTCACTGTTGCCCTTTAGCTGTCTTGCTCTGGGTCCAGTAAGAAGGAGTGGCACCTTTCACATGAAATCACTACTTACAGCGGACAATAACCAAACTTGATTACTCTAGTTTTCATGGGCATTCACATTTAAACTGCTTATTAAGTACAATGGTATGTTCTAGAAAACTACACACTTGCACAATTTAAGCCAGGTCAGTATCATTCTACTCCCAGAATTTACATAAATTGATATCTTACTTGGTCAAATCTATAAATCTATAGCTGATAGATGTTGATTTGAAGAAGGTGTCTGTCTGATCTTAATCAAGTCTTATTTTTATAAATTTTACTTTAACTTTTGATTTTAGAGAGAGGGGAAGGGAGGAAGAAGGAAAGGGAGAGAACTGGCTGCCTTCTGTATATGCCCCTGTGGCGACTGAACCTGCAATCCAGGCATGTGCCCTGACAGCGAATCAAACCGGTGACCTTTTGGTTAGCAGGACAACACCCAACCAACTGAGCCACACTGGCTGGGGCTGATCTCAGTAGAGGCTTTGCCTTTAGTCAAGTGCTTGAGTCTGTGCAGTGTGCCTGGGGTAGGGGTGGGGGGGGCAGGGAGGGGCTGGATTTTCCTTCTTCTATCTTGTTTCTGTTAAGAAAAAGTTATTCCTGACATTTGTTGAGGTACAGTAAGGTAGACTTGATTCTTTTTCATCAAGGAGCAGGGTGGAGATAGGGGATGGGAGAGGATGAAGAACCCAGTAAGATGTCAAGGATAATAATGAGATATTGAGGGTTAGGGATTCCGGCTAAATCGACTTAGCAGGATTCTTGCTCAGACTGGGTAATGCAGAGATGAACATGGTACGCACAAGCCAAGACCTAGTTGAAAAGAGAGTTCAGAGTAGCCTGAGTTGCGTTTGGTCAAGGGGAGAATGTTTGCCATTTGTGATGTCAGGTTTTAACCTTGGTGTCTGTCATTAGTTGTAGAAGGTTCCAAAACTCCAGTTCTTCACAGATTGCAAGAGTTACTTCTGTGATGCTTGTGTGACAGTTGTCACTTCAAGATATTTTTCCCAGCTTCTTTCATTCCCTCTTTCATTGCCATCTTTACACTTTTCCTTCTCTCACCCCTCTTTCTAGCATGGTCCTCATTATTATTGTCTGTGGTGGTGGTCAGGATGAGTAAGAGGAAGTGAACAGTAGGAAGATTAATATATTCCCTTTTTTCTCCCTTTACCTTAAGTTCACATTGACCCTGTTGTGTCTTTTCTACCCAGTTGTAACCTACTGCCATGGCTAACTCAGAGTTCTAAAGCCCCTCATGGTAGTAGAGGCAACAGCTTAACAAAGCAGGAGACTTGAGGACATGAAATCTAAGGAAGCAGTTTTTGACTTTCCTGTCCTCATTCTTGTGTATTTTAACAGCACTTTGGAGATGCTGAAGTGACTTGAAGTTCAGAAGCTTGAGAGTAGGGACTCGGTATTTCTGGATGCTATTTGACTGTGGTACATCTCCCTTCTACTTCTGTCCCCTTCCCCGCTAGGAAAGTGCTGTTCACATGTACTGCTCTGTGGTGTCCCATGATGGGAAGTTCCACAAGGACAAATCATTTCATTGTTAACTGTTAAATTCACTGCAAATATGGCTGCCAACATTATTGCTTCTCATTTGCTCCAGCCTTCTGGTTTGCACTGGATTGCTCTGAGGGCAAAGATTAAGTGGACTTCTGATGATGCCATATCTTTTCCTTCAACAGTGGACTTGCGGTGTGGATAGGGGTCTGCCACTGCCCTTCTCTCTGTAGTTTCCCTTACTCCCTTCTCACACTAAGCCCTAGCTCAGATGTAAAGGTATATGCCCTGTTGGCTCTCACAGTGGATATGAAGTGAGAGCTTTTCCCCCTTGAGAGAGATGATAGGCCAGGTTTTCTTATTGTGCAGTGTAAAAAAGTTACTTGTGGTAGAGTCTCTGGCTAGAGACTGAACTGTTCATTTTTCACAATTACAAGGTGTTTGTTTTGTGCACTGCAGCTTGAGAACTACTGTTTTAGATTGTTGCTCCTAGCAGTACACAAGTGGGGCTTTACTAAGGGCTGCCTGTCCCGTATTTTGGTTTTGGACAACACCACTTTTCTTTCTTGATCCAGTGTTAGACACAGTAATATTGTTGCTGTTGCCTGTGTGAACTTTGCCTCAGAACCAACTGCTAACCAGACATATCCTTTCTTAGCTTAGAATACCTCCTGAGGATTCCACGAAAGAAGATATGAGAGTTCTGCCTGAAGAAATTTATCTGCTTCAGAGAGCAGGGTCTCCAGGGGAATCACGGGATATCCTAGGGTTTACAAGATGCTATCTGAGCCAGTGTTTAGTTGGTGGGGCCTGTGGATGGTTCCAGGGTGAATTTCAGTTTATAATAAAAAGTGTAAAGTTTTATGAAGTGGTGCCTTGTTAGATCTGGGTTCACACCTCATGTGCTGTCATATTAACTGAACTTGGTAAGGTGGAGAAACGGGTGCAGGATAAAGAATGTGTGCTTGCCTTCGGCATGTGCGAGCAGCTCTCGAATGGTTGGGGGAAAGTATGGGAGCTTTATGGTACATACAGAGGAGCCAGGGGCCTGATTGCGGTTCCAGATAGAGCACAGCAAAAGTCTTGAGGTGACTCCTGGATCGTGACAGGTGCACAGAAGTACATTGTGTAGGTTTAATGTTGGGTGACAACTCTTTTAAAGACTGATGATGAGGAAAGCTTGTCCGTTTGTTAGGGCCTTACAGAAGGTCTTCTGCTCAGTTCAGCTCAGCCTTACAGGCTGAGAAGTGCTATTTCTTAGACTGGTTAGGTGATTTATGCAAATACACTCACAAAAATGGGACTTAAAAGTTGGTTTGTGGATTTACTAATTTTATGAGGTAAGTCCAACCGTCAAACAGACCAGAATGTTCTGAGGGGCAGGGCATTCTCTTTTTGCGGAGGACATTGACGTACTATTTCCAGAATCCCAGTAAAGGAGGTTGCTGGATCCTGAGGGAGGCTGTGGTGGCCCTGAATGCCCATGTGGCCCAGGCAGAGTGTGAGATATTGGATGTGTGCTTTCTCCACCTCTCTCCTTGTTAGACAGACAGGTGGGGAAATGGAGGCTTGCAAAACTTGCTCAAGGCTCCTTCTCTGCTACGTGGAAGAACCAACATCATAACTGAGACCTGTTGTACCTGTCTCCAAATGTGTCACATGGACTGTCATGTTAGCTGAGCAGGCTGTTGACTCTCTCCTTTTGGCAAGGTTGGGTAGACTTCTCCAAACTTCTGTTTTTCAGAATTTCTGTGATCTACCAGAAGTTGCAGCTGGTTGTCTTTGTCATGGTAACACAAGCTTTCTTCTGTCAATGTATTTTTACAAATTAAAATATTTTCTGTAACCTTGAAGGCACCATAATTTATATCAAGAGGGATTTTAGTTTATATTTCTGATGGTTGTTTACCATCAGAGAAGTAGATGTAACTATATCTCCTAAATATAAATAGTCTTGTCTCCTGTATCAGGTTTTCCTGGCAATTATTTCACTGTTTAGATTCCAGTCTGTTCTAAACTTTAGAACAATCAGGCCAATCCTATGAATATGCAGTATTCTTCCGCTCTCATTCTTTTTAAATTTTTTAAGTGTAGTTGATATACAATAATATATTAAGTTCAGGTGTACTGAATTCTCCCTTTTTAATGAAGAGCCTCAATACTAGTTATTTTTGTACAGATCTCTAAGCCCTGTGAGCATCTGCTTTGAGGCATTTCATGATCACTTTAATTTTCATTAATTATTTTCATACATTAACCCCATTAGATAGATGGCTTAGATACATTCTCTACCCTAGACATTTTTTCCTTATTATAAATGAAACATTCATTTTATAAATTTTGGAAAAGTTAAAGAAGAAAGTATAAATTACTTAAATCTCACCATCCAGAAGCAAGGTCACCACTGTTGATATCGTGTGGCCTGTACCCGCTTCTCTGTGTTTTCGTTTTGTAACTGAGCATTTCCCTCAGCCTTGAAATAACTTTGTAAGACATGATCTTTAACTGTTGTGCAATTATTAAGAATGTGGAGATACAATTCATTTAACAAGTTTTCACTGATCCTTGTGTAGATATAAATTATTTCCAATTTTTACAATTGTTAGACCTTCATTTTGAAAAGAGGAAATTTGCCTTGAAGGAGGAAGTATGAAGAGGTCCATGCAGATCTAAGGTAGCTCTCCGGTTGCTCTGGAAGTGCAGTGTTAGAAATTCTTACCACCGATCCCAGTTCCCAAAGGGGCTGATATTTAGCCCCGCTGGCAGTACTCTGTCTAATCACGAAGTTCCTTGTCTGTTTGTGTTATTTAGAAGCAGGCTGTGATCCAGGCCCTTTGTGGTTTGTTGCCAGGGTGGCGCCCTCCCCTCAGCAGCTGAACGTGCTGCTTCTCAATAAATGGTCGATGGTGAATCTTCTCCCTCCCGGGGACCACTGCTCTTCCCTGTGCCCTGGCTGGGATATGGCGAGGCACTTTAACGGGAACACAAAGGCTCCTGTGGCAACTTTGTGAGTTTAGCCTGCATTATTTGTTTCGTACCATGTGCTGCTGCTCTGTCAGTGACTTCCACAGTGCCAAGCACTTGTATTTGCACAATTACATTGCACCCTACTGTGATAAAAAAAAATTACCCCCAAGTA
This sequence comes from Phyllostomus hastatus, assembly GCF_019186645.2. Classification (NCBI taxonomy): domain Eukaryota; kingdom Metazoa; phylum Chordata; class Mammalia; order Chiroptera; family Phyllostomidae; genus Phyllostomus; species Phyllostomus hastatus. The sequence goes on along the minus strand of NW_025334006.1, from coordinate 10,999,162 downwards.
AATATATATAAAGTGGTTCTATTTAGTTAAACTACAATAGCATTAGTGACCAGTAGAAATGAAAATCACTACTGCTATTTTAAAGGCATATAATGAGCCCCCATCTTGAGGAGGGTGGCAGGAAATGAGACAAATGCAGCTTTTCCACAGCCATTCTGTCTCTTTGTGTGTGTTACCTGAGCACTGGCAACATCATCTTGTTTGATCTCAAGTAGTGAAGTGTTTACAGGGAGTGAAGACTCAAATCATGGAGGGCTGTATAACCTACAGTTGGCATCTGAAAGACACATTCAAGCAAAAGGCAGCCATTGACAGGAGACTATCATCCAAGTCACTCAGCAGTTTAACTGTTGCATTCTTTACTGGCTGAAACTCTAGTTTGTTGCCTTGGGAGCACAGAGGATGTTATTATATACCAACTCAGGAGTTACTGCAACTCTTTCTGGGGCTAACATCTGTATGGTGTAATTAGAAGACACTCTCAGATCCTAAAACTGTTCTTGTGGACAGTTTTGCATTCTTCATGTGTCTTTTCTGTAAGAGTCAGTACTTACTTTTGGCAGTCTTATCCTCTTCCATCTCCACCCCTTGTCCCTTTCGCTCAGGAGTGGCACATTGCTTACTCCCGATGCATTTTCTCAGCCACTGATAGTTCCGCTCTAGCCACAGTGGAAGCTGTTTCTTTAAGGATCAGCTGCTTATCTGGGAGAACAACAGCCAGAGGTGAGAGGGCCCCAAACGTATCTATTTACTATTTTTCTTTTTAATCTCCATCTTTCAGAGATGGGAACCCGGGAGAAGAGGGGAGCTGGAGGAGTAAGACCTGAGTTACTGATTTCTCTACTGTCTGGTTTCTGACCTGTATGACCCTAGAAGTGATCCTCACTCTTTTCCCCCCACCTTCCTGCCTCCACCTGGTGAACTTGCTTCTTTTTCCCATCTGGCTGGCTCTGGTGAACCAGCTGTAAGAGCCAGTAGAGGGCTTTGCAAGGTCACTTACAGGGTTGGTTGTGTCTGATGCACAGGAAGTATGTGTGGAGATATTTTAATTTGTGCACGAGTGTGTAGCTTGGAGTGGCATTGGCTCCCTCTGGTTTGATTCTGATCAAAACCTGATCTGGTTTGATCGAAACCAAGAGTGGTGGGTTTGTGCTGAAACGATCCTGACATTTCAGGAAGGGAAGAATGGGTTCAGGGCTGGTGATCATTCCGTGATACGGTATCATTAGTATGGGTCCCTATAGTTCTGAAGAAGAAAATAGTGTATTGGTCATTTAAAAAAGTAATTTTAGCTCATAGACTCCCTGCCACACTTGAGTAACTTTTGGAAAGTGTAATATTTTACCTTAATCCCTTTAAGTGGTAGGCACTTTTTCTATATTCCCTTTACTGTCCTTTAACTGATTAGTGAAATATCTGCGTGAATCCAGAAGTCTGATTTATTAATTTTATTGTCTTTTTTAATAACTTACTCAGCACTAGGGTGCTGAGGCCCAGACACTGCCATGATTTTTTTTCTGTAATAATTGTCTGCCCTCCCCCGGCCTGCATCCTCAAGGGGCTACTTTTGGATTTCCCAGCTTTAATGAAGCCTCCGTCTGTTTCTTCCCATGGGTGGGTGGTAATAAATCTGCTCAAAATTCCCCCACCAAGATACATTGTGACTCATTTTAGGGTATATAGCAGAACAGTGGATAAGACTCAGCATCCTGACCCTCAGGCGTGTTCCAGGGACAACTCTAGAAGAGATGTAGAAGTAAAAATGCCACATGTCAAACTGGCCTTGACTTCTTGATCTGGGAGCCTTTCTTGGCCTAGGTCTGAGGGTTTTAGCCATGGTTAATTTGCTGGCCAAGGTGCTCCAGAAATTCTGAAGCACCTGTCTGGGTAGTCAGGCAGTTGCTGATGAAAATGGTGTCTGAGATGTTGCTCTGGAAATAGATAACAGGTCTTGGGGTCCATGTCCTAAAACCATGGTAGTAAAAGATTGCTCAGAGGAGAGACTCTGAGTGGGGAGACACACATGCCCCAGTCCCTTGTTTGCCAGCGTAAACACTTAGACGTCGTGCTGGTAGATCCTTCCTTGGTGAGTCTGTTCAGATTACTTTCCATAAATTCTCATTGTTGCCTGTAAGCACAGGTCTCAGGTGTTTTTAAGGTTCAGGGCAAAACAGATTTCTGTCTCTCTCCTGCTCTAAGGGTAACTGGCTGTATTTGTAATGCACAATGCCTGGCTCTGTGTGTGTATACGTGTGTGTGTTGGGCTATCTTTTATTCATGAAGCACGTTTAAGTGCAAAAGTCTAACAGAAAACGAAAGTAGCTTGGGTCTTTTTCAAACAATTTTTATGTGTTGATTTGGAATCATGGAATGAAAAGCACACACAACTTGGAACATGATAAAAGATTAATGAGAAACAAAGCCATGAACTCATCAGAGTCTCAGCTCCACTAAATTACAGGCCCTAAAGAGTCACAGTAACTCATCTGTGTGTCACAGAACAGAACCATTATTGCTTGCTTTGGGTCTGACTCTAGCGGCGTGGCCCACTCAGTCAGCAGAGCAGTGCGGAGTGAGAATGTTGTGTCGATGCTTTTAATGCACAGGTTCCCAACCCCTGGCTACACATCTGAGCCACCTAGGGATCTCTTAAAAATCATCTGTGCTCCAGGTCTACTGAATCAGAATTTATAAGTGTGGATCCCACAAAGCTCCTCAGATGCTTCTTTGTGCAACTAGAGTTGAGAACCACTGTTTTTTGTGTCCTGGGTGGCTGTGGTAGAAGTGGCGATCTGGTGGGATCGATTCTGGATGGGGTCTTCTGATTGAAATTGGTGGCATCTAACCCGAATAAAATATTGTAGATGTAAATCTTGTTAAGCTTGCCTTAAGAATTGTTTGAAGTAATCATATTCTTTTCCACTTTGGGGAATTTTACGGAATTTGGGGAATTTATGGAAGTTACTCCATAATAAAGGTGTCATAGCCACTCATTTTTTAAATGATGAGTTTAAATATTTCCCCTCTGGAACACTCTTCCCTTATAAGGCATTACAGTGGTACCTCAGTACTCGTTGGCTTCAAAACTCATCAAATCTGGTGCTCTTCACATTTTGACAAGAAAAAATGTTTCAGCGCTTGGTGCTTGCTTGCCACTCAGTTGCACTTGCTAGAACTTGTATGAGTCATGACGCCACCCCACAAGAAAAAATGCTTCATTGAACATCACTTGCTTGCCACTCACGGGAACAAATTAATGATGAGTACTAAGGTACCAGTGTATGACCTATTTTGTCTCCTTTGGAGATAGTAGGGAGAGCACATCACTATCCTAGTTGTGGTATTGTGATTTATACTAAGAAATACATAATTTGGTTTTCCTTCATCCCTGTTTCTGTCCCAGAGCTCCTTAAACCCTTGCAATTTTCTACTTGGTAAGAGAGTAAAGGTGTCTTTTGTTATGTCATTGAGGTGAGTTTTGGAAAATGCCTGGGATTGGGGCTGGTTGCCAAGAGACCCAAAGAGGTGATTTGAGGATTGGAACTGAAGGGGAGAGGAGAGAAGGGCTGGAGGTTGAACCAGTCACTGTGGCCAGGCCTGTGTAATGAGCCCTCCATAAAAACCCCAAAGGACTGGGTGTGGAGTGCTTCTGGGTTGGTGAGCAGCTGGATACTGGGGAAGAATGGTGTACCTGGAGAGGGTGTGGGAACTTTGTGCCCTTTCCCCTACCTTGCCCTATACATCTCTTCCATCTGGCTGTGCCTGTGTTATGTCCTTTTATAATAAACCAGTAATCCAGTGAGTAAAATGTTGCTCTGAGTTCTCTGAGCCTCTCCAGCAAATTAATCAGGCCCAAAGAGGAGGTTGTCAGAACCTTCAGTCTTTAGGCATGTAGTGAGAAGCACAGGTGACAACCTGGACTTTCGTTTGGCCTCTGAAGGGGGTGGGCAGTCTTGGAGGAACTATAGTATCTGAAGCCTTTTCCAGGTAGAAAGTGTCACAACTGACTTATTATGGGACACCCAGCTGCTGTTGGAGAATTATTGCTGGTGCGGGAACACCTCCTTGTCCCATGTTGGGATTGGTATGCGAATAATTGATAGTAATAGTGTCTGAGTTTTTTTTTTCGGTCCTATGATTTGAGCCAGTGTTTGCCTTAAAAGCCATAATGTGGCCTGATTTGTGAAGCTTATCTGGGGAAACTTTCATTCTCTCTTAAAAATGCCTGAAACCTAGACAGATACTTAGGTGGGCGTTTAGTTCCAGACTTGTCTTATCCTCTATATGAATAACTTAAGAAATAAAAATTAACATGAGTCTTAAATATTGAGTGTGATTTTATTTGGCTTCTTTTACAAGTTGGCTCCTTGAAAAGCCCTTTCCTTTTGTTCTTTACCTGTTTATTTTTTGTGTGCTTGTTCTTTGTTTAATGTTAGAGTATTACCTTAAAATTACCCATGGAACTTAAAATAAAACCAATGCACAGGTCTCAACCAGAATAATTAATTAAACTCTCTGGGAGTAGAGCTTAGGCATTGTTGTACCTTGGGTGATTCTCATTCTCCAGCGGTTTTGCAGACCTGTGTTCAGGTATTGCTTGGTGGTCTGCTTGCTGACCAGCCCCTAATCTTTCTTCCTTACTCTTTCTAACATTGCCTTCAACTGTGCACTCTGTATCTGTTATGGCCTCTCTAGACTCTAGACCCTACCATTTCTCTTCTGCAGGTGACTTTAAAAATCCCTCTTGTTAGAGTGGAACTCAGTAGACTTCTCTACTTTTGAACTTGGCCTTCAATAAATGATAACATTGTGCTTATTTAGCGTTCTTTTGGGGGAGCTCAGAGCTCTTTAATAGTCTTATGATTAGTCCCCACAGTGTTTCACTAAAGTCAGGTAAGGGATTCCTTATTGTTAAATCTAATACCCTGAAATCGTTCGGCTCTCCTGTCTTGTTCTCAGCTTGACTGTTACACCTATGAGGTTGGACAGGTTCCCAGATTGCCTTCCTGGTAATCTGAGCAGTAAGATTTACTGCCTAGCTTTTCTTTACCTGGAGAATAAGTCCTACAAGGACTTGAGAAAGGTATTCTTTCTAATCTTTGGTGGAGAGATTTACTTGATGGGCTGGGCGTGGGTAGTCTTTGAAGAAGGATGTTGTAATGTTAGGGTTAATGTGTGATTGTGGGCATCCAAGCTGGGCCGGTCCATGGCAGAACCAGTGATACCAGTGGACAACGTGTACTACCAAGTTGTGTCATGGGCTGATGTTTAAATTGCATCAAATTAAAGGCTATTTTTCATTCTCCGTTGTGGTGTCACCACAGGGTGGAATTAGTGTCATTTTCTGCAGCTTTGAGCTTCTGGACCTGTCATTCTCCCTGAGGGTCACTAGGGGTAGTAACTCAGTATTTTATAATCTGAAGAGGGAAGAAACTTCTCTGGAAGACTTCTTAGGAGAGTTATTATTCCAGGTCCACCGAACCCTACTCAACTTTGTTTTTCCTGCAGTCCTTTATTTAAAAAAAAAAAAAATCCCCCCAAACAAAAACCAAACCCGTAGGCCCTGACCCGGTAGTTCACTTGGTCAGGGTGTCATCCTGATACGTAAAGGTTGTGGGTTCCATCTCCGGTAGGGCACATATGAGAAGTAAGAAGCAGCCAATGTGCATAAATAAGTGGAACAACAAATCTTTATTTTTTCTCTTTCTCTCCCCTGCCCCTCCCTCCCTCTAAAAGCAGATTAAAAAGAAAAACCTGTAATAAGTTCATGTTAACTCCTGTCTGTCATACTTAAAAGAGCAAAAGGTACTGGGGGTGGATGGGGGAGTGTGGCAAGCACCGTGGTTTGGTATTTTTTTCCTTTTATGAAAGTTCTCCGCAAAGCATGGGTCATAGGAATGTTTTGAGTGCCTAGTCATTTTCTAGCGATTTAACAATAGTTCTTCAGGTGGTTACTTAGCCCTTACTTTGAATGTTGTATCGTGTAGGGAGTGCAGGTGTGCATGATGAACCCTCACCAGGAGAAATTCAGTCTGGTGGTGGGAATCACTCAAGCACATGTTAAACGAGGCAGCATATGCTACATGCCGGGAGGGATACAGCCCAGTGCTGTGGGGATTCAAAGGAGAGAGAAATCACATTTGACTTGTTTTTTACCACTTGGATTCTGGCAATATTCCTGCTTGTACATCTTCTGTGGTAGAAAATCAGACACAGGCCAGTCAGAGACTATTGCTGGGCAGGGTCGGGGAGGAAACTCACGTTACATCTTCCCATCCTCAAATTGTAATCTTTCTTTGGTGATTTCTCCCTCCCCCATCCTCCAAACTGTTTCTTTTTTCTTTAAATCCCCTCATTCAAATCCAGTGTTGCAGGAGCCAACCTTATATCCATAGAACAATTTAACTTTGCTTTTGGGGGCAAGAAAAAGGAAGAAGATAGATCTGAAAGCTTGGTGCTAGGGATGGAGCTAATTGTAAGTTGGTCAAGAACCTCATGGACCTGCAAGGTGTTGCTTGTCAACTATATAGTTTCTATTTGGAGAGCTGCCTTTGCGGTAGACCAGAACCTGCAAGGTGTTTTTCCCTTCAGGCTCTGCTTTCTCCCTAGACATTTTGTTAAGGCCACTCCTTAGGCAGCCCTTGTCTTTTTTGCTGAATGTCAGCAAGCATTTACTGTCACGACTCTGATGCCAGGGAGGAAGGTGATGTTTTTACTTTCTAGCAAAACAGCCCCTGGCCTTTTGGTGGCTCTACATTTAAAGGTCAGCACCCTCTCTTTCCTTCTCTTGTCTCCTCTGTCCTCAGTGTCATCTTTTCAACCTGTCTCCTCTGGAGCTGTTTTTGGGGGGGTGTTTGTAGAAAGCACTAGACCTGTATTTTAAAGAGAGTAGCTTAAGTCTGAAGGTTCCAGTGTTGACTGTGAACTTGAGATGGTCACATTATTCCTCAGGAGTAAGTTTGTGATTTATGGTTTTTGTCTATTAGAAGAAAATAATTGACTTTTTTTCCCAAAGGAGGGTGTTTTCTATTTAAACCATGTATTCTTATTATTATTGGATTATTTCGCAGTTTAAGCATGTTTTAATTTTGAGTGATTTTCATACTGAAATTGGCTGGGGCAATTATGGTGGTTTTAGTGGTAGAATTCTCATCTGATGTTGGGGACCTATTCATTTCACAGGTCTTGCACCTATCTTGATACAACAGGCATGTAAATTGCATATACATACAAATATTTTTCAACTGTGTAATGATGCTGGCTCTAATGAAGAGCTTAACACTTGCCATAAAAGCCCCTTTTAAATTAAGTTTGTATGTGGTGATTTTTAATGATAAGTAGATTATGATAAATCTTTCATGATGGTGATTAGTTGTAAGTTTAGTCAAACATCTGTTTATTTAGCAAAGTAATCATGAATATTCCCTTTGCAATTAGAACTGATTTAGGGAAGATCTATATTTATAATTAATAGATATTGAAGGTGTGCTAAATATACTTAGGCTTCTGTTCCTTCATATTCCTTCCGTGTTCTTTAAATAATTTTGTTCTTTTTGGTGGCATTCTCTACTTCTGCTTGCTTCCTTTTGTGTATTGAAACTCTGATATTTTAAAAAAGCAATAAACTCTTATAATAAAACACTCATTTGCTAATTAAGTCAGTTTTTATTCTTGTACATCCATGCATGGCCAGTGCATGAGTTAGAGTTGTTGGGTGTACAGTGAACCTGAAGTAAATGCTACTGCCTGCTACACACTTGTTTCCAGGTCTGTTGGCCTGTCCTGTACAAAGAATATTTTGAACTGGACCATTCATGTTCCCACGTGAGTATGTAAGTGATGCTGTGCTAATTTCCCCTTAGCTCTCTTATGTTTTCTCTCAAAAGAATCACCTGTGCTCATCTCTTCCCTTCTTGCGTTCAAGAAAATAATGTATTTGATGAAGTCCTTTGTCAGATGATAACTTTTAATTTTTGTCCCTTTCTTATAAATTCAGAAGTATATGTGCAGAAAGAAAAATGATTTCTCAACAAACGCAAGATAATAGTGGGGAAAGAGGGTTTGGAGAGAGAATAAATACTCCTGTTTATAGAAACATGTCAAAAACTCAACCTGAATCCTTAGATGGCCACACAGAGTAAATTCTAAGGTGACCATATGTACAACTGATTTGTCTTATTTGTATCTTGCAAATTACATAATGCTGAGCAGCGTTTTCTTTCTTTATTAAACTATTCATAAACTGATATTTAGGAAGATCAACTCCAAGAACTTTAAACTAATTAAAAATAGTACAGTTAATTTTTAAAAATGTCCTTGATAAGTAGAGAGACACTCATCCTTTATAAGTAAAAAGTCCTCATTCAACTATGAAGACTTGGGAGAAGGTGAAACGGGACAGAGGTCCAGGACTGGGGTGTTTTTTGGTGGTGGGGAGGGGTGCAGTGGAGCTTTCGAGATGTTGCTGTGTCTTGTTTTCAGAATCTTCTCTGAGTAGTATTCCTGTTGCAGTGTTGCCATGCCATCAATGACTCATAATGCTACAGCAAGACAGCTTTAGAAACCTTAACACAGAGTAAAGTAAGTTCAGATTAGGTATCTCTGACTATCTGTGAGGTTATGATTCATGCGAACTTGCCCCTTTTTACAAGGCCTTACACAAATTTACCTTACAATGATTTTATCTTCTTTTGCTCACTGAGTGTCTCCATCATAGATGTAGTTAAGTCTGTGATAACCCTTCTAACTTGTGAAACCTTGTATAGTCTGATAGAATGCTATCAGTGACAGGCAGGCCTGGATGGCCTGAGCCATATTAGCATCCGAATGTGCTGCTAATTCTCAACTTTAGCAAGTGCGTTAGTCAGCCTGTGCTAGTAGTAAGTAATGTTTGACTGCAGACAATCCATATGACTCAGAGACACATTTTGTTCTATGTTTTCTTTGGTATTAAAGTAACTTTTAAAAAGCTAATGTCAGAATAATTGAATAAACACTTTATGAATGACTTTGCATTAAGTACATACAGGGTGTCTTTTGTCTGTGTGTGTGGAGGATGCAGCTTGAGTGGCACAGGTAGATTTTTATATATAGAAATGAAGGGAAAATGTGATTCGTGGGGCAGCTTTCCAGGTTGGCCAAGTTTTTCAAAATGACAAATATCTCTGTTCTGTTGAAAATTACAGATATGCTGGTGTGCCTTATCGTTAAATGAATTGTTAAAAGCTCTGTATCTTGTGCTTTGGATATAAATAGCACATGTGGCTATAGAAAGGACTCTTCAATGTAGGATTGCCTGTGGCAGTTCCTGCCCTTGTCTCTCAGAGCAATCATGGATTTGCAATAATTTTTGCCTTTGTTTTCCACTCATGTAGATCACTGACGCTTGCACTAACACAGCCAATTACCATAATTCATTGTTTCTGTTGCAGGCTCATAGGATGTTCCAAGAAATTGGCATTGGGTGTCCAGGGACGGTTCTGGGAGAATGCATTCTCTGGATACAAATGGTTTCTCTAACCACATCCTTGAAGGGAAATTGGAGTCAGATAATCCAAAACCTTCAATGTTCAGCTTGAAAGATCCTTAGGAAAAAAAAAAATTTCCCCAACTGACAGCAGTTATCAGAGCCTGGTTGACATATTTGACAACAGTGAACATCAGTGATTTGAGGAAATGACTCTTGCTTGTACAGGCCCACAGCATGGTTTTTCTCACAAGGACTAATTTTTTAGGACATGCCATGGTAATAATTTTTAGCAGTCCTTTAGCTAAAGGCAAGTGGTGCCTTTTCATTATCAGTGTCACCGTGTTGTATTGTCACTTACTTGGGCATTCTCTCCTTTTTTTGCCTTTTATTTGATGGATGTAGGAAGAAACCGTAGTAAGACAACCGGATGAACAGTGTATTTTGATAATTGTAGAGTTAATATATTTTTGTATGATGGCCCAAATCTAGTTATCTCCCCACCTCCATACCCCTCTGTGTGTGTGTGTGTGTGTTATTGCTTTGGATTAGGAAACATCTTGATCTTTTTTTATATGTTTGGCTATCAACTGCCCAACTCAGTGTTGTACTAGCCTACTTATCTGATGTAGTGTTGGGCCCCATGGAAACACAGGCTTGCATGAAAACGTGATACTGAAGCAAGAATCTGGCACTCATGAGAGCCCTTCCGTCTTGGCTGGACTGTGCCTATGATGCTTTTTTTTTCCTGCTTTCCTGGCCTGGTCTGTATCTTTGTCGATGTTTCTTGCCTTCAGAATCCATTTAAACAGACCATAATACTTGGTGATATAGTTGCTCTGACTAGTCTTTGCACCTCTTCTTAGATGTGCCCTGTAAACAATGCTGGCATGCGTGATAACTATACTTCTAGAGGACTGCCATCCCCTTTGGGCACTGGAGCATAACCGAGTCAGCCAGGTGTATGCGGGCAGTTACTTGTCTGAGTTGGTACCCACAATGTCTGTTAACTCTCTGATACATGGCAGAAGTAACTTTAAAGTCAATTTAGAAGTTCGTAAAAGACACCCTCATAGTATGTGTGAGAATTAAACTAAGTACCTGGTGAGAATAGGGAAAAGTTTAAATATGTTTTCTTTCTCTAAATTATCTAATTGAGTAACAAGCTTAAACACACAGAAAGTTTTAAAAAGTATGTGTGCTTTATAAAACATTCCTACTTCAGTAGATTATAATTTTTTAATATATTTTATTGATTATGATTATAATTTAAGAGACTGTATGCATTGGTTGTTAGAAATCACTATAGTTATTAAGAGGCAGGATAGAGTGTCTCAAGGTGGTATGGAACAGGTTGTTGGGTTAGGAGAAGAAATGGCATTTTAGCAGGATGCGAAGGGCAGGTGAATGAAGGGTCCAGGCATGCATGATGGTGTGGAGAGTCTGAGTTCAGCGTATGGAAAGGAAAGGATGCGAGGATGTTCCTGCCGCAAAGAGTCAGCACCCTTTCTCGATCAGTTAAATTGGGAGGGGGTGGTTAAGTTGTAGATCAGTGGATAAGTGTTTGTCCATAGAGATTAAGATTTTTGTCCAGGGAGTAAGAATTTAGTTAATAAACATAGATAAGTAGAAGCGGAGCTGGTATTGGGAGACTAGGTAACCACAGAAGTTCACCTTCAGACAAGCTGGCACAACCTATAAGTAGGAATGTTCAAGCAGGAGTACTGTATGTGAGGCGCATATAGACAAAGTGTGTGTGGCCACAAAAATTTTAATTCATCTGCAGAGAAGTTGATTGTTAATCCAGTAAAGCATTACAGATGCTGCAGATAAGTCAAAAATTAAGTTTGGAAGGCTTGAGGGTTGGGTTGGAGGATTTGGAAGCATTCCACGGGCTGATTCCCATGAGTGGAAAGATTCAGAGCTCTGATGAGGAAGGTGAAGGAAATATAAGCTCACAATCTCCTGCAGAAATCCTTAGGGTCACATCTTTCTGAATTCAGAAGTTTTGGGGTTTTAGACAGGTTATATGGTACCGGTATGGTATATTAATTACATACTCCCCTCAGTAGGGTTGTGGATAGCACCCCCCTAATTAAATAATATATCTGCAGTGAAATAATGAATATTCACGCTAAATGCATTAAAGACTTTAACTTCACATCTGTTCAAAGTGAGTTTTGTAGCAAAGAAGTTCAAGTTAGGTTAAGTTTTACTACCAAATGTGTTGCGAGAAAAATCTTTTGGTTTTTAAAGCTTTTTGGAGTTTGCAATTGTAGATAAGAGATTTTAGACCTCTAGTTTGAGGCTACTGTGTCAGAGAATTTCGACAAGAAAAGAACACCACCCACCTACGCCCTTACCCCCAAATCAGAGACAGGCAGAAAGTCAAATGTATAATGTAGGAAATTTCTTTTAAAAGGTGAATTTATACTAGTATCTCTGGACTCTACATTTTTTTCCCCTTTCATTTAAGTTAGCCTTCATTCTGGGGGGTATGAAATGATAATATGTACTTTTTCTGTGTTGGTGGTAGAATTTTTCTGGTTTACAAATGACTCTGATGAGGTAAACCATTCTAGGTGCTTTGTTTTTTTTCTTTTCTCTCTCTTTTTTAAATTAAATTAAATAGGTGCTTTGTCAGTGTTACTGAGGTCAATTTAAGGTATTGGACAATATAAATAAACAAATGTATTTTAAGTGGTGTTGGTGTTTCATTTCTGTGGCAGCATTTCTTCTCAGTGTCTAGTCAGTCTCCTCCCCTCTCTCATTGAAAAGAGCAAAAGGCTACCTAGACTTCAGGTTCTGAGTGTCAGACTTGGTTCAAAAGAAGCATTCTTAGCTTCTCTAGGTGACTTGACACGTTCTGTCTTGGCTCTGGGTACATGAGACCTGTTGTGTATAACAGCCCATAAGCTAGGACAGCATGGAGGCATGCATTGTTTAGAATATCATGTGAAGAGGGGAAGCCTGTGTTGCTGCATATCACTTAATCTCTCTGTACCACCCCCGGTGCTTTACCTGATTATATACATGTGATTTGAGAGATGGGTTAGAATGGTGAAGGTTATCCAAGTCAGACTAATGTACTGGTTTAAAAAAAAGGAACTTGGCAAGGGGAACCTTATGTTGTAGTTGTACACTTCATTTGGCTTAAAGACTTTCTTTCTAGAGAGACTGGCCTGAGTATCCTCATTTGTTTAAAAGATAATGGCTTAGGGCTCGTTGTGACCTATAGCAGTGTACCTGCCCCGGCAAACCCTTGGCTAGGGCAGGATTTGGAAAACAAGGAATGTGCTTGCAGTTTTCTAGGACTGTTATGAGCACATGGCCCTGTTGCATTCCCTGGTCCCTCAGCACCCTCTGGACACTGGCCTAGTCATGGGCAATTGGCTGTGCAAATAGCGTGTGGGCGTTTGCAGACGGAGTTCTTAGTGAGGATGGGGCCCAGCGCTTTCCCAGCTGACTGCTTGCGGGAGCATTACCCAGTGTGCAGCTGTTGCCTGAATCACAAGTAGGCATCTGAGTGTAGGGCTGGTGCTTGCCTCCCTCCCCCTTCTTTTTATTTGCTGCTCTGTGAATATCTGATCTGTGGGGCAGGATGTTGGCTGGGATCCAGCTAAGTCAGCCATATTGTTGGATATAGTATTTTAGCCTCTCCCCTTCTCATTTTCTCCTTTTTGTCAACATTCTAGTATAAAGTGCATTCTAGTAGGAATTGCACTGGCCATGCTGGTCTCTATACATTGAAAGAATGTTTATAATCTGCTCTTTCCTTGCGTTTCTAAATTGGGTGGCCAATGAGATTTGGCTGGTGGGCAGAAGTTTGCTGACCCCCTGGTATAGGGCGTCTCTGTCTGACTTGGCCTTCTTTTTTTCTGTTGCTATCTCAGGAGTGTCTCTTCAAAGGCAGCTGGCTTAGCATTGATCAGGTGCCATGGTTTTTTGTTTTTTTCCCTGAACTCTTATTCATGTGGCTTGGCAGCTTAGAGACAAAAACGTGGTATTGACCCAATGATCTTAACTCACTCCCAGCTTTTTAAGGGACAAATCGCCTCCTCCTTTAGGGCTGCAGAGGCCAAAGGTTCAGTGCTGCTCCTGGATAACAAATTCTTGTTAAGCATCTTAACTCACAGTTTGGTATAGAAGAGACTGGGTTCAGAATGATGTGTTTTAAGTTCTTCTTGGAGTACTTTGTGCTTTGGGGAGAGTAATCTGAGTGGGATTTTTTACTAACAGCCATAATGATACTAGAAGACAACTCGAATCTCTAAAAGAGCAGAGGTAGCACACGACAGGCTCGTTGGAGCCTTGGATGTTGTTTGTAGGCGTGTTAGGCATCAAAATTGAGATGATGATTTTTCTTAAACTTATTTTTTTACATTGAAAAACGCCCTGCCTGGCTCGTTCATTTTGTCAGAACATCTTCCTCAGGGAAGGACTCTGTAAACCACTTGGCCAAGTCTTACAGTGAGGTGGGAGATTATTATCCTCTTTCAGACAGAGACATACAGTATTTTGGAACACCACCACAGACTTGATGGTTGGCCAGATTTATCCAGCCCCAAGTGGGGAACCCGTAAAAGTTGAAAGCTACTTTTGGCCTGCGAAAATTTCACTGGTCTGTTGGATTAGTAACCATAAGCATTAAATCACTAAGGACCTCTAGTATTCTAAGTTGTAGGTCTTCATGAACATTTTCACTTTTTCCAAAAGCTTAATTTTTTTAGAGCTGAATAAATCCCCTTGGGTCCATGAACTTGTTCTGATTTGCATAGGTATACTTAGCTCCAGCGCCAAGTTGTAGGGGTGATTTCTGTAACCTACAAAAAACAATTGGAATATGGTCTTCCATCTGCCACCAGTTTGTATTTTGGGTAAATGATGCCAAGAAGTATGTTTTGTAACTGACATCTATTTCCTGTTACCTGAAATAACTGAGTAGATTTGTGCAAACTTAATTCAGTGCAGTATTGCTTATATCGGGCAGCCTGGAGCCCAAGAGGAGTAACATCTCGTTTTGCCCCAGCAAGTGGAGTGACTTAGTTGTCACTCTGTGCATTGTAGTCTGGGGGCCTCTGATTGAGGCTGAACCAAAAGGAAATCCTGCTGTTCCGGAAGGGCTCATTGTTCTTCCCCCTTTCCCCCATCTTTGATGGAGAAGAGTAACATTTGGTGATTTCATAAGAGCCAGGCACTGATGTGAAAATCCACTGACCACATCTTTTACCCTTGCCAGGCAGTCTGAGGACCAGGGGAAAAAAGTTCAATCTGTCTTGTTTAGGAGACTTCTTGAAATACAGTCCTGCGGATGCTGGGCAGCCAGAGGCACTGTATCTGGGAGTGAAATATAAAATCTCTCTCGGTGCTGGTGAACAGTGAGATGTATGCTGAGTTGTTGTGTTTGTGTCCTTCAGAGTGTGCGCCAGGCGGCTGCAAACGCTGCTGTCATTTGATGTGGCTCTGTCTGAAAGCGGAAGCTGCTGATTTCAGACTGGCTCCCTGTAGGATAATGAATTGTCATGCCTCTGCTGATTTTCTAACAAGTTTGTACAACGTGTAACACAAGCTGACAAGACAAACAATTTTATTAATTTAAGCCTGCCACTAATGGGATTGCAGTGTGGTATGAATGTAGGAGTATTCTCCAAAACTACAGGCGTGGGCCACCCCACAAAGACTTGTATTCTGAGTTTGGTAATACAAATAGATTATTTTTCAAGAAACACTATTTGGTATTTCCATTTGTCCTGTATTTATTTGGATTTGAATTGGAAAATTCTTTTGGAATGTTCAGGAATTTATGAATCTCAAATGAAATGAGCCGTTGCATCAGCCTTTGAAGTATTTGGTTTTTACAAACCAATTATAACTAAAGGAGCTTTTGTCTTATATCTGTCTAGAGTTCTGTCTTCCATTGGGACAGTGCTGAAGCCTATGAAGAGATGGATTATATTTTTATGGCCTCTGATCTGCAGTATTTTAGTTTTAAATTCTCATGTTCTCATATATGAAATTGACAATCTGAGATAGTTGAATCTTGGGTCGTTGGCTAGAATTGATTAACTATGTTTATGAGAAGAATTCATCACCCAAGAGAAACGAGGTTAATCCAGGTAGATAAGAAAGAGGTCTCCTATGAACTCTGAGTAATCTGATTCTGGGTTCTGAGAGGGGTGTTTCCAGCATGGAAAATGATCCATCATGAGGACCAGGGAGTTTGAGAATCCACAAGAGTACATAAATGTTGGCATAATTTCAGCGAGAGTGGTTATATTTCAGAGCTTCAGAGATAGTAACAGTGGGCTTCTTCTTTCAGGACACTGGGTAAGGAATGTAGCAATGTAGCAGGTTCTTGTCGCTTGTGTAGCCACCAACATGCAGGCATTTAGACAGTGCAGGCTATGAAGTGTGCCAATGCAGCAGACAGTCAAGAATTTAGGGCACTGGCATTAAAAAAGTCACTTAAAAAATCTTAGTAAATCTAAAACAGCAAGTGATTGAGGCTTTTGCCTTAGTAGTGTCAGCTTTATGTGTCGTGTTTTGGGA
Organism: Phyllostomus hastatus; assembly: GCF_019186645.2. Taxonomy (NCBI): domain Eukaryota; kingdom Metazoa; phylum Chordata; class Mammalia; order Chiroptera; family Phyllostomidae; genus Phyllostomus; species Phyllostomus hastatus. The sequence continues at coordinate 10,983,147 of NW_025334006.1, read as the reverse complement.
TCATTTACTGTTTGCATGCCAACAATTGTGATGTCGCTACCTGGTAGCCCTCCTTTGCTCTCTTCCTGGTCTCTCCCTCACAACGTCTGGTTTAGTAGCAGCTTATGTACTTCGGATTGGGGGGTGGGATGTGTGACTGCAGGTAAGTTCTGTAAGCGCATTTTGTATAATTAAAAAACAATCATAAACTAGAGAATAGTTGTTGGTATGGTTTCCGTTTTGTCTTCATTTATCTTTTAAGAAGTAGAATTGCCAGCTGCTACCAGAAATAACAATATATTTACATAGTAGTACAAATTTCAAGTAGTTTCCAGATTATATTCCCAATACTAATAAAAATTATTCTTTATTTAAATGTAAATGGTATTGCTCTGCTTATCTTTGCCACTTCCTGAAAGCTTTTTTTAAAGAAACTGTTTTTATTGAGGTTAAACATCTAGTCATGTGTATAAGGTACAATAATCTTAAGTATACACCTTGATAAGTTTTTAGGTATGTATATGCCCATTATCTACCACCCAGATCGACATAGAATATTTTAGTATCCTACAAGGTACCCAGTCACAGACAGTACTTTTTTTTTATGCTTGAGGTAACCACTGTTGTGATATCTGTCATCATTGATTAGTTATGCCTATTCTTAAGCTTCATTGAATGGAATCATACATCGGATACCCATTTGTGTCTGACGTTTTCCATGCTACATTATGCTTATGAGATGTATCCATGCCGTTCTGTGTATCAGTGGTGGTTCTTTTGTGTGTAATGTACAATTGCATAAATAAACAGCACTTTGTTTATTCTCTTATAATGGACACCTCGATTTTTTCCAGCTTGTATCTGTTATGATAAAGATGCTAATACACATTTTTGTATATGTCTTTTGGTGGACATGCACATTTTTTTCTCCTGGAAGAAATAGTGTGCCAATGAAGGGTGTTGGTTGGATCATAGGGCAGATGAATGTGAATGGATTTGAGCTTTTTTGACTTTACAATTTTATTAATCTGTCCTTATTTATTACTTGAAAGACCTAATGGTGAATGGGAAAGTAGTGGACTTTAAAGGATTTGGTAATTTGTGTCTGAAACCTGCCTACCACTAGTTCTGAGACATTAAAAGGATAACTAAATTTAAATCTGTTTTTGAATTTGTAAAATGGGCATTATAATGGTGACTTTTCTTGGTTGTTGTGTGGTAAATTGGGTTGAATAAGATAGTATATAGGAGACATTTAATAAACATTCCTTTTCTTTTTTCTGTTTACTTTCTAAAGAAATCTGATCACATTCTCATAGCTAAAATGGGAAAGTAGTTGTTAGAATTTAACACTGTTAAGTTTTTTAAATTATATTTTATTGATTATGCTATTACAGTTGCCCCAGTCACCCCCCCCCCTTTGGCTCTTCTCCATCCTGCACCCTCAACTCCTGCAGGAAATCCCCCACCTTTGTTTATGTCCATTGGTCACGAGTTTAAGTTCTTTGGCCACTGCATTTCCTATACTGTAATATACACCCAGATGGCTGTTCTGTAACTACCTGTTTGTACTTCTTATCCTCTCACCTCTTCACCCATTCCCCAAAAGCCCCTCCCATCTGGCAACTATCAAAGCACTCTGTATCCATAATTCTGTCTGTTCTTGTTTGCTTAGTTTGTTTTTTAGATTCAATTGTTGGTATGTATTTATTGTCATTTTATTGTTCATAGTTTCGACAACTTCTTAAATAAGTCCCTTTAACGTTTCATATAATAATGGTTTGGTGAGATGAACTCCTTTAGTTTCTTCTTGTCTGGGAGGCTGTGTATTTGCCCTTCAGTTCTAAATGATAGCTTTGCTGGGTAGAACAATCTTGGCTGTAGGTCCCTGCTTTTCATGTCTTTGAATATGCCTTGCCTGCAAAGTTTCTTTTGAGAAATCAGCTGACAGTTATGAGAACTTCCCTATGGTAACGGCTTGCTTTTCTCTTGCTTTTAAGATTCTCTCTTTATCTTGAAACTTTGGCATTTTAATTATGATGTGTCTTGGAGTGGGCTTCTTTGCATCCATTTTGTTTGAGATTCTCTGTACTTCCTGGACTTGCATGTCTATTTCCTTTACCAAATTATGGAAGTTTTCTTTCATTATTTTTTCAAGTAGATTTCCAATATCTTGTTCTTTCTTTCCTCCTTCTGGCACCCCTATGATGTGAATGTTGGATCTCTTGAAGTTGTCCCAGAGGCTGCTTATACTATCCTCATTTTTTTTAGATTCTTTTTTCTTCTTGTTGTTTTGATTGGTTATTTTCTTCTTCCTTATGTTCCAATTCATTGATTTGATTCTTGGCTTCATCCACTCTACTGTTGTTTCCCTGTAAATTGTTCTTTATTTCAATTAATGTATCCTTTGTTTCTGACTAAATGTTTTTTATGCTGCTGAGATCCTCGCTAAGATCCTTGAGCATCCTTATAACTACTGTTTTGAACTCTGCACGTGGTAGATTGTTCAGCTCTTTTTCTGGAATTTTGATCTGTTCTTTCATTTGGACCATGTTTCTTTGTCTCCTCATTTTGGCAGCCTCCTTGTGTTTGTTTTTATGTACTAGGTAGAGCTGCTATGACTCCCTGTTTTGGTAGCCTGGCCAAATGTAGTAGGTGTCCTTCAGTGTCCAGTGACATAGCCTATCCTATCCCCCAAGCTGGATACTAGAGGTGTGCCCTCTGTGTGGGCTGAGTTCACCTTCTTGTAGTTGAGCCTTGGGTGCTATTGGCATGTCAATAGGAGAGGGATGGCTATCCCAGGCCAGTCAGCTGCAAGGGTTGGCTATGACCACTGACCACCAACCTCTGCCATCCGTGGATGATCAGCTGTGCAGGGGCAGGGTGGTGGTTCCCTGATGTGGTCCATTGCTGTCCACTGGGTGTGCGAGCTCTGGTTTCTTGGGTGGTATAGGCCAAATTTCAACCCCCACCTGTGTTCTGCCTGGAACCATCCTGCCTGAGCTATAAAGCAATCTGAGATGACTGTTACTTGGGCTGGGCTTGGAGGTACCCAGGCAAAGCCAAACTGTGAGCCTAGGCTGGCTGGTGCTAGCTAGTACTAGGTTGGTGCCACTTAGCAAGAGGTACAGGGACTGGGAGCTCACTGAGACTGGCTGTTGCTTGTTTGATACGATTTAGAAAGTGGTGAAGCATGAACCAAGACCAGTCATTCATATGGAAAAGCCAGCGTTAATAGCTTGGGTGGTCCCAGTTGGGTAGGAGCTTCAGTGGATCTCTGGGGCGGGGGCAAACAGTGTTAGATAGGTTGATGGAGTCTCAGATAAGGTACCCTGCATGTCCACTCTGTTTGGGGAAGGGCTCAGAAAAGGAACAGTGGTCTCTACCTCTCTTTCTGTCTGGGAGAAAGCTGACCCCTAGTTCTCACCTTGGTGCCAGACATTTCAGTTCCTCCCTGTATGTTATGGTGCCTTTCAAGCTGCTGCCTTGGTGCTGGAACTCAAAGGGAGTGAGTCTGAGTAAATCTGTGTTGGGTTCATTAAGGGGAACTGCTTGGGACTTAAGCAGTTTCTTCTACCATTTCAGTCACTGTCAGTTTACAGCCAGAAGTTACAGGGACTTACTTCCTGGCACTGTAACCCTGGGCTGGAGATTCTGGTGTGGAGCTGGGACTCCTCACTTGCAAGATATCCTTCCCAAATTTCTATTCACCACATGTGGATGTGAGACCTGCCAGTCTTGCATCTCTTCCCCTCCTACCAATCTGGATGGATGTGATTTCTTTAATTCCATAGTTGTCAGACTTCCATTCAACTTGATTTCTGATGTTTCTCAGTGATGATTGTTCTATAGTTTAGTTGTAATTTTGATGTGGCTGTGCAAGGAGGCAAGCCATGTTTGTTAATACCTCCATTTTGACCAGAAGTCCCCCCAGAACTGCTAGTTTTAAACTTACCTAGCTTTGCCAAGTTCAGTTATCTATGTGTGCATACATGCTAATAAAAATTGGTTAGAGGTTAATGCATAACTTTGTAAGGAGTCTCAGAAGACACCTGTCTTGTATGTTTTGTCATTATATCTTTTATTATTGAGGATCAAGTCTCAGCAAAATCTTTTTAGCTTATTATCTTTATATCCAATAGTAATTTGGAGTTCTAGCTTTTTGTCTGTTTTCCCTTTCTTTAGTTACTTGTTTCTTCATACCTTCAAGCATTGAGAACTTAGTATGTGTCTAGGCATTTACTAATTGCTGGTATTGTAAGAGAATGGACCTGATGGACTAGAAACTGCATTATAAGCCCTGGCTGGTGTGGTTCAGTGGATTGAGTTCTGGCCTGCAAAGCAAAGGGTCACTGGTTTGATTGTCAGCTCGGCACATGCCTAGGTTCTGGGCCAGGTCCCCAGTAGGGGTCGCGTGAGAGGAAACCACACAGTGGTGTTTCTCTCCCTCTCTCCCTCTCTTCCCCTCTCTCTAAAAATAAATAAATAAAATCTTTTTAAAGAAAGAAACTACATTATAATTGCAGACCATATTCTGAACAAATTTGTACGTCATTGGAATTTCTATTTATAGCACAATAATTTTTAGAGCGCATTTAAAAAGTACAGAAAGATTTCAAAAATATATTTCAAGTGGTTTATTCCTCTCCAAATATACCTTAACTAGGACTTCTGGAAATCACCATTTCATCATATCTCCATATGGTTTTCTAGGTCACCTACCACTACCATTTTGGCCATCAAGCATAAGATTAGCATGCTGAGAATTGTGAATATTTTGCCTGCCCCTAATTATAAGTCAGCTTCCCTTACTTCAACTAAGTTTAACTATCCCCAAACCCAAATTTCTTTTTTTGTGAAGGTTGACGATGTGGGGGAGTAAAATGCTTTTAACAGTTAGGTGTAAATTTCTTTATTCAAGCAAATCCCTAGACCTGAGGACTTCATAACTAGAGCTGCCTGTGGTGATCACTTGACCAGCTGTAGTTTTGTGGATTATTTTTTAATTTCAAGGTGGGAAAGCTGTGGCCACCATCTCACCCTGGTATATTGTGGAATAATTTATCTCCTTGATTAACTGAGAAAGTGTCAACTAAGGGAGGAAAGCTAAGCCAAAACAAATAAACAAAAAAACAACAACAGAAAAAAACCCCAAAACCCCCAAACCTGTAACATGCGAAAGATAGAACTAGATTTACAGAGACATAGACATTTAAAATAAACAAGGTCACATTTAAACTGTTCTGCAGTACTCAACAGTCTCGTCTATTCTTTTCTGTAAGTCTTCAGGCTTGTTTTTGTTTTTGTTTTTTCCAAGATTTTACTTGTTTACTTTATAGATATTGGGGAAGGGAAGGAGAAAGAGAGGGAGAGAAACATCCATTGGTTGCGTCTTGTGGACCCCTAACCAGGAACCTGACCTGCAACCCAGGCATGTGCCCTGCCTGGGAATCAACCAGCAACGCTTTGGTTTGTGGGACGATGCCCTACCCACTGAATTGCACTAGTCAGGGCTAAGTCTTCAGCTTTGATAACCTGAAAGTTCTAGTTTTGATTACATTTCTTTATCCACACCAAAAAGCTAGCATCTATCTAGTCTTCCTGGTCTTTTGATCTCATTCTTAACACCCATTTTTCCTTCAAAACTTAAATTTTGCTTCATCTTTACTCTTCTTTGTTTAAAGCCCTTGTTTCTTTTTAAATGGCCCTGTTTCAGTTTTTCTTTGAAGGCATACTTCTTGTATAGTATGTATATTTGGTATACTATTTTTCAAAAGTTCATACCTCAATACATTGTTGTTCAAAACTATTGGCTGGTATTTAGTGTCCACAAGAATTGTGTTCCAGAAATTAAGAAAGATTAAATTGTAGGTCTCTGCTGTTGATGCTCAGGTGTATCTGGGACTCTCATTTGTAATTATTCTTGTATTATGGTGGAAAGAGCTTTAGTGTGAGATTTAGATTCTCTCCTTTGATTTTCTAATTACTTGTTTTTCGGTCACAGGTGAAAACTCTGACCTCACAGAGCTTGGTTCATTATCTATAAATGGAAGGGTTTGGACTAGATTAGGAAGAGCGCAGAAATGTCCTCAGGGGTCAGGTTGGAAACTGTATTATGTTATGATGGCAGTCCTAGCAAACTAGCACAGACTAAATGGCTTAAATAGCAGAAATTTATTTTCTCACAGTTCTGGAGGCTGGCTAGAAGTCCAGATCAAGCTGGTATTAGTGGCTTTGGTTTCTTCTCAGGCCTTACTCCTTGGTTTTCAAGTCACTGCTGTCTGATTCCTCTTCACGTGGTCATCCTTTCCGTACATGTGTGACCATGGTGTCTTTCTAACCTCCTCTTTTTGTAAGGACATCTTACAAGCAGATGAGGGCCCACCCAACTATCTTCATTTTAATTTAATCACTTCTTTAGAAAGGTCCTGTCTCCGAATATAGTCACATTCCGATATTCAGCATATGAATTTGGGGAGGCACAGATGAGTGCATAACAGGAACCCAAGTGGATCAGGCAGCTTGGTCTGACAGAGAACACTTTGCCTTAGGCTTTACGTCCCCAACTGTGACTGAGCCCCCCAGTTAGGCTTGACACATGATGCTGACTCTCCTCTGAAAAAGGCTTGGCATTCTTAACTAAATGTAAGGTTGCACTCATAGTTGTTTCAAGCCTGTAAATTTCTCTTCATTTTATTTTCAAAGAATAATTGTGAGAGAAATTAGATCTGCAGTGGCATCCTATCCTCTGCTGTTGGGTCCAAGCAGACAAACTGGCTAAAAGACATGGGTGGCTTCCTGATTTGTGCGTAATCTTTATCAGAGTAGTCACCTTCTTAAAGCTATATATAAGACAGAGATTTAAAGGACAACCCAAGCTTTGTACCTGAAGGTATTCACTGTAGCACAATCTCAGAAAAAGTAGAGATAGGCCGAACAGTCAGAAAGCAGGGCTAGGTTACATAAATTCTGGAATATCCATGGTCCATTAAAATTATTTAAAATTGAATTAATGCTTTTAGTACAGTATAGAAGTACTTAGTACAGTTTGAATTTTTATGTATAATTATGCATTCCAATTTTGTATCTATCAAAATTAGAAAGATTATATGTCTACTGGGATGATTATTTAGGTTACAGTGTTACATGAACAAAATGTCAAAGGTCATTCTATTTGTACTACAATTATAATTGTATAAAACATGAGCATAGAGTAGGACTGAAAGGGAACTGTTTTTAGAGCAGGGTTAAACAATTGTGTTTGGATAAACAGTAGAGTGAATTTTTCCGTTTTCATTTCCCTTATACGTATTTTGTTTTGCTTTTACTGGATTTGTCTGTCAATAACTCTAATATTTAAAAAGATAACTTTTGATGAGAACCTTCACTTTAAAGCTCTCCTTCATTGAGCCTCTCTTACGCTGCTGTCAGTAACTGTAGTTTCTGTCTTAAGTTCCTCTAAAATAGTGATTCTCAAACTTTTTGGTTTGAAGACTCGTGCATGTTACTAAAAATTACTGAAGACCCAAAGAGCTTTGGTTAATGTGGAATAATTATATCTATTGGTACATTCTGTGTTAGAAATAAGACCAAAACACTGTAACATATTTAATTAAAAAATAATAAGCCTGTTATATGTTAATACAAAAAAGTTTTTATGAAAAATAACCATTTTCCAAAACAATTGAGTGACATTACTTTGTTGTTGTTGTTGTTGTTGTTGCAAATCTCCTGGATGTATGTGGCTTAGTAGAAGACAGTTGGAATCTTATATCTGCTTCTACATTTTGAATGTTTTATGTTACTTTGGTTGAAAAATTTGAAGAAGTTTTAGTCTCACACATGTAAGTAGTTAGGAAGGGAGGAAAAGAGAGGAGCAGCGGTCTGTGGCCTACACTTTGAGGACTGCTGCTGCAAAACAGCAGTACTTCTAGTGTGGCTTTGTGACTCTCACTGAATGTAGTACTTGGACCCTCGAGAAACACTGACTTGAGGTGTGCGTAGGTACAGATCATGGGTGGTACTGTTGATAAAGAAAAGGTACCATCTATAAATCAATATCTCCTGACAGTCCACTTATTTTGTTCTCTTACAGTTGAGACTTAGATGAAAGTGCTAACCTGAAAGGGTAAATGTGCTCTCTTTAAATTTAGGCAAGATAAGAAATCTCTGGAATTTTTGGCCTACCCCTGTAGTCAGAGAACAGAATTATTGCATCTAGAATTTTGTATCTTGTGAGTCCCTTGTTTAATACATGGTGTGAGTGGTTTTTCTGAGCATGTATTTGGTACTCTGCCACCATAACATGTTCAGGTGGCAAAACTATTAGAACTCATTATACATAAAAATATTTAATGCTATCATTTTATTTTAAAACTTTTTTTTATCCTCACCTGAGGACTTTTTTTTTTTTTTCATTGCTTTTGGGGAGGTGGGAAAGAGAGAGATGTTGATTGGTTGCCTTCTTGCATGTACCCCAACTAGGGCTCAAACCCACAACCTGGGTGTGTTCCCTTGTCAGGAATTGAACCCGTGACCCTTTGGTCTATGATTATACTCCAGTCAACTGAGCCACACTGGCCAGGGCAATGCTGTCATTTTAATTTAGGATAATTCTCCAGGTAGAAAATGTATTATATGTAAGTTATATAAAATTACATACGTATGTGCACCAAAATAGGCATTCTATTAATAGTAATTAGTAGTACTGTAATAGTAACTTGGTATTGGTTCATTGATTTATTGACACTTGACAGCAAAGATTCTTTTTCATTAAAGAGAAACTTATGGACAAAAATCCCAAACTGAGACCATTTCATTTAATAGCTTTTGGTAACATTTTTAAGTGAAGATGACACTCCCCCCCACCCCCAACTTTGTTCTTTTTAAGATTGCTTTGGCTATCAGGGGTCTTTTATGGCGTCACATAAATTTTTAGACTATTCTAGTTCTATGAAAAACGCCCTTAGTATTTTGATACAAATTGGCATTGACTCTATAGTGTAGACATTTTAATGAGGTTAATTCTTCCTATCCATAAGCTTAGTATATGCTTTCATTTATTTGTCTTCTTCAATTTCTTTCTTCAGTATATTATAATTTTCCGAGTATAGGCCTTTTATCTCCTTTGTTAAAATTTTTCCTAGGTATTTTATTTGATTTTATTTTTGTTTTATTATTTTCATTTCAATTTAATTTTATTATTTTATTTTATTTTTGATGTGGCTAAAATGGGGTTGTTACCTTAGTTTTTCTTTCTGACAGTTCATTATTGGTGTATAAAACTGCAATTGATTTCTGAACATTTATTTTATATCCTGCTACTTTACTCATTCACTTATCAGTTCTAGTAGTTTTTTGGTGGCATCTTTAGGGTTCTCTGTATACAGTGTTATGTCATCTGCAAATAATGACAATTTTACTTCTTCCCTTTTAATTTGGATGCCTTTTATTTCTCCTTCTTGTCTGATTGCTGTGACTAGGACTTCTAGTACTGTGTTAAATAAGAGTGGACATCTTGCCTTGTTCCTGACTTTAAGGGAAACACTTTGTTTTTCCCTGTTGAGTATGATGTTAGGTATCATATTTTCTACATTGTGTTTCAGAAGTACTGGTATTCTAGAAAAGTAGACTGAGACCTACTAAAATATATTGAATTGACAAGGCCTGTTAAGTCTAATTCAAGTAATTATATAATTATTTATGGGATAGCAGTTAATTCCAATCTGAATATTATGGCTTTCATAATGGTAATCTGAGGGTTGCAACTGACATTTTAGTTACTGATATTTAAAAAGTGTTTCTGGGTTCTTGGTGGTTTTTTTTTCCCCTGCTGGAAGAGCTCTCTTCCTCCCTTTGCCCATTCCCACACATTTCTTTTGGTTAGCTCCATTGAAAAGCTGCAATGCGTGTGCGTGTGCAAAGTACTTTAATAGGGTGATTTGCCTTTTCATGGTCCTTAACTCTGGAAGGAACTTCACATTTTCATTAGTTTTCTGATGTTGCTGTATTGCAGATGCTGCCGAAGGCTTCTTCTGCCTTGGACCGCCATCTTCAGTTTGCTTGGTATAAAGTCAAATAACAAAACCGAACCAAGTAGAACTCTGACGTGCCTATAGAATGCTGTGATTTTTATCAGAATGTCTTTTAATGTTTGCATATTTGAAGAAATTTTCAAAAATCATGTCTTTTTTCTTTTTTTGAAATTTCCTTTCTGCACTTTGTGTCAAAGTATAGGATTTGGGATCAGAAAAAGGATAATTTGTAAGTAGGTAACAAACGATGTTTCCAGGACTGGTTTTTAGGGATCAAATGTGCATTTCTCAAATTGGAACCTTTTCTAATGGGCCCCTGGGAAATGCCTTAGCGAAATTGCAACAGTGGCTGGTGAAGTCGATCGAGGTAAATTGCTCCCATTGCTGAGGGTTCAGAAACCAGGCAGTAGAAGCTAAAACTCCGGGGGAAATCGGGTAGAACTATTGCATATGGTTGCCCTGTTGAATAGAGAAAAGGGGGCTGGTGTCACTATTGATGAATTGGAGGAGATTAAAGCCTGTTTTTGCAGTGACTTGGTATCATACTCTTGGGGAGACTAAAGAGAAATTTATGAAAAGCCCATCAGAATCAGTTAGGTGATTCTTTTCAATATTGGGTACAAATGATATCTAAGAACAAATGCTGGAAACATTGGATTGTCTAGCAGTTTATTATAGAACAGTAGAATCAAGAAACTTGGTTGTGTGTACCCTCACTAAGCTCAGAGATCAAGGGATTCCACAGGTAATTTCTAATTTCTACTTCATAGTCAACTCCTGAGCACTTTGGCTTTGTGTTTAGAAAAATGAACCTGGCTAGTTTTGACTTTTATGGCGTTAGGTTAACATAGAGATCATTAGGAAAGTGTTTGCGAGGGGCGTCCAGATGACCTGGCTTATGTCTTTTCCAGACGCCTTCTGTGTATTAGAGAAAGACCCTTGAGCTCTCTGCAAACTGGGAATAATAACCCATTGCAAAATTGTGTGACAACATCAGGACTTTTATAATTGATAAAACTCAGTGCTAACATGTTTCTGTCCATTGTGCTGAATCTCTGGTTTGTGCAGAGAGCACTAAATTAGAACTCAGATTAGAATTTAAATTTGAAGTTGAGAACTTTTCTGAGCTGTGGCTCATTGAATTGGTGGGGTACATTGTATGTCTGGGAACACAACATTTTATGTGTAGAGAGAATTTCTTGCATTTTAGTTCTTTATCTCTTGGAAATTCTTGTAGACCTTTTAAGAGCTCAAATCTTTAATATGTCCAGGAGGGAAAGGAATGATGACTCCCTTAGTTGATAAGCACTGTGTAACCATAACTTAATAATAGCTGAGCTTAATATAATTTAAGTTTGTAGCTCTTCTAGGCCCATTAGAAGATCATTTTTTTTTAAAAGTGGTCTTGACCATTTAAAAAATATATTTTTCAGTTATGGTTGATAAACAATATATTAGTTTCAAGTGTACAAAATAGCACTTGGATGTTTATATACCTTACAAAGTGATCACCCTGGTAAGTTTGGTAACTCTCTGGCATCAATAAGACCACTTTTGATCCATTTTTCTTTCTTCTCTAAGCATTTGGGTGTTTATCGTATTTACATTTTAATATTACTTTGATGAATGCACTTGGCATCCTATGAGTAGAAAACCAATTAATGTTTAATGCCAAAGGTGGAAATTGCAATCAAATTTTTACAAAGATACCACTCTTTACCTTCAAGAGTTAAGGCTTTGGATTACTGATAGGTTGATTTTGGGTTGTATTAACTCCCCTTCTACAGATCACTACTTAATAGTCCTTTTTGTACTGCCTCCCAAAATTATTCTTTGCCAAGAATGTGGTGCAACTGAATATTTTCCTTTTTCCCTCACCATTCTGTCCATGTCTAATTTAGGCTGAGTTCCTCCAGGCTCTAGTGCCTATGTTCTGTGGTTTGTAAAGTGCTATGTACTTTTATAGCCTCTATAAATAACAAAATGTGGCTTGTGGCAATAACACTGTGGCATCCTACAGGTTTAGAGAGCGTGTGAGAAAGAAAGCTGTAGAGAGAGAGAGAGACATATATCTTGGGTACAGAATGTCTAGAATGCAAAACTATTCATCTTCTCACACACATCAGTAATGTTTCTGATTTCTGTTCATATTTTAGTAAATGACACCCCTTTATCTTGGGTTTATTTTATAGATAGAAACTTGATGTGATGGCGTTCCCCTTCTTTTCTCTTTTTAACATAGCAGAGAAGGAAGGGGAGAAAAGCTAGTTCCAACCAGATGCTTGTCTGCTAGCGGCCCAGGTCCCATCCTGATCCTCCTGTCCTCTCCCCTCCCGTCCCCCACCTGGTGGATCACTGCAAATGTTACCACGTATTTAGGAGATGTGAAGCTAGGAGCTAGAAGCTATTTCTATTACCCCTGTCAATATAGTTTGATAAAATGCAAATGTCTTTAAAATGGTAGACTTCCAATTAAAAGGCTCCAGCAGGGAGTCTGTTTTGATAATGAAAGTGATTAAGAAAGCTCTATTTTTTTCCATTGGAATGAATGTTCAGCCAAAATAGCTTGGTTTTCTCTCTGTAATTGTACTCTGCTAATGAGGGTCTAATAACTCTTAGGTTCTAATAATAATTCTCACAATCTATTAGCTATCTTTGGTGATCAATGCTGGAGACTCAGAAGATACAGTTTCTGGACAATAGTGGCATGTAGGGTTCTTAAAGTTCTTAATGATAGCCACTTACACTTTTCTCTCTCTAAGGAATCAAATGCTGTTACTATAGTTTGTATGTATCCTAGGTCAGAGTAAAGTCATACATATATGGTTAATCAGTATTTATGTTTTCATTTGCATTAAAAAACCTGAAATTTATAGGCCCAGAAACATTGGTTTTGATGTGTAAAGGGGAAGTTCAGAATAAACACAGCCACAGAATTAATTGCAGTCTAGACACTATCAAAAACCTAATTTCTAGAGAGTTCAGTCTCTTAACCTTTATTCCATATGTAGGTCCAAGGAAAGAAACGTGGAAGACGATTTTCTGGTAAAACTGGGTTGAATAAGTGCATATGCCATCATACAGCCTGGGACATGTATCGAGCTAGAGCAGTTGTCAGAGATGAGCTGCCCTGTTTATCTTTCAGCACCTCATTAACAGCCTGTCACCTCCAAGGTCAATGTTTGTGCTCTCTCAGATTTTAATAAAAGTCTGTCCTTTCACTGTCTCTTTTTCTACCTTGTTCATTGTTCATTCTAAAAGGACTTAGGTGTTTGTTTTGGATCATTTTTCCCTTATAACAGACTTGTGAGGTATAGCAACGCCCCTAGTTTCGGAAGATTATGAAGGCATTAGAAATGCAAATAACTCTCCTAAGTGTATGCTCAGTGGTTCAGAAGGGTCATCCAGTTTTACTTTGTCAATTAGGTTCATAATCCATCCTCTCCCTCCCTCCCTCCCCTCTTTTCCTTTTTATTTGGAGGGGGTACCCGATTTGAATCAGGGACCCCTTCATGTACAGTCTTATCACCCCTTGTCTTATGATTGTGGCCTTGTCAGTATAGCCATCTGAATAAAATAATTTGAGGGACTATTATAGAACAAAGAGGTGTTCTTGATATTTGAGGAATATTTTTAAATGAAAGGGTAAAACTAATTAAAGATTTATAAGAGATGAGTTTTTGTGTGTGTGTGTGTGTGTTCTTGTGGTGGGAAGAACTGTTTTTCTCATTTCAAACTTGTATAGATGGTACTCATATTCTCATAGCCAATAAAATACAGGGAAGTTGTGATTTTCTTACTTGAATATCAAAATGACAAATTACAGTAGAATTTGTATTTTACTGGGGACTAGAGTTTAAGGTCAGAGTATGAGATAAAAATTGTGTTTAGTGAAAACTACCCTTGAAAAACCACTTTATTGTCATTTTGCACAAACGGATATATTTTAGGATTGTCTAGGATCGGGGACAGTTCGAAATTAAGTTTTTGTTTTTCTGAGCAGAACAGGGATGTATACACAGCTAACAGTATTTAAATCTTATCCCTCACTCCTCCATTTCCAGGCTTTCTCTTTGAGAAAATACGGTTTTATTCCAGTAAGTTTAACGTGTGTGAGACAGATTCCTTTGTTTTCATTGTACCTCAAGAATTTATAAAGAACTGTCCCTGGAAAGGTAAATCCCCTAAGACTTACTGGTAATAGGAGATGGAAGGGAATAGACAAGGTCTTGATACTGCCAGTGAAAAAGTGTCAGCTGCAGATACACAATTAACAGTTGTCAAGAGGGTAGGCTTAGGTTTTTTCTAGAGCATTAAATGGATGTTTTTAAGAATTGGCAGTGCTGAACAACTAAACTCTGCTTTCTCAGGATGGTGACTAGCCAGAAGCCTGGACCGTCTGTCCATAGGTCCAGCAGGCTCTTCTTTGCCCAGAGCAGGATGTAAACACCCTTGTCCAGCTCTGTTCAATTCTTTGTGCCATTTCAGGTGACTTTATACCTAGAATTTGAGTTATTGCTGAGTTTGAGGGCTTTTTTGGTATCTCTCTTGCATCATGTCCAGTTAATTCTGGTGATTTCCTTTTCTGGCCTTCCTCTCTGGGACCTCTTTTGTTAGGTATATTTTGACCAGTTTATTTATATTCCTTGCCCAGTTCTGTTTATTTTAGGTACCTTGTTCTTGAGTAGGGTTCTTGAAAATGTCTTGTCTTTTCCTTGTATAATGTTGGCAGATTATTAAAAAAAAATTTTTTTTGAGTACATATGTAGATACATTTTTACATAAAATTCTGTAGTATGTATTGTCTTGAATCTTCTCTATTTCTTTTTTATTATAGAGGCAGCTGTATTAACTGGAACACTGCCCTATTGTAGTCCACTACCAGATTATGCATTGCTTAATCTTCTCTTGGTTTTTTAAATTCTCAGCCTGTAATGAATTAAATCGTTTTGGACTCTTCCTGATAAGGATATTTATGGGATGGACTGGCAGAATTCCACAGAAGCACATTAGTGTCTCCTCTGAGTTTAAGCATTTGCGTAGAGAAATCCTTCTAAATGGAGGGAAATGGAAATGCTTTGGGAACCTCTTGGCCTGGCTGGCCTTCCAGCTTTATACCATTCACCTTCACCAGAATGCACAATGCCAGGCGGTGAACACCAGGTCATAAACCCATGGAGTTAGGTTCACTCACACTTCATTCATTGCCTAGATATTTCTGTAGCAGCTCTATAGAACTTAAATGTTTTTGGTATTATATTAATTACTAAGCTGGTACAAAGATGTTTCTGAAAGTAGGTGGGGAATGGTGGTGGATGAGTCGAGATAAATAAAATAAAGACAATTCAGGGTAGAATAAAAGTGTTTTAGGAAAAGGGAAAAACCCAGAACACCGGTGAAATTCAGAGCAAGGAAGTTGTTTGAGGTTTGGGAAGTGCATAGCTTTATAGTGCTGTAACTAATATCAGTGGCAATTAGCACATACCGTTTTGCATATTTACTCTGTGCCAAGCATTGGATAAGAGTTTTCCTGCACTATGTAATTGATTCCACACAAAGCCAAACCCCTTTCAGGTGAAGGTTTAACTACCCTTATTTTGCATGTTAGGAAACTGAGGCTTAGAAGGGTGAAGTTACTGATAAGAACAGATACTACACTTGACCTTAACCAAAAGGCCCAGAAGCAGTGGAAAGGTTAAGTTACTGATGTAAGGTCAAACAGTTGGTAAGCAGAGCCCTTGGGATGGAGTCCAGACCTGGCCCCAAAGCTGTGCTGTAACCACTATATCTTACTGTTTAAATTCTCTGGATTTTCAGTTCACTGCTTTATCTAGGTCACCAGTTCTTTCAGTTAAAAAAAAAAAAAAGCAAGTGTGAAATAAATGTGTTGAGTAATTTGTGTTGTGCTGAATGCTTATTGCTATTTCATGCTATACACTTAATTGCTTCTGTATGCTTACTGCTTAATTACATACAATGTAATAGTCCTTTTATCATCTTTCTGTAAAACTGCCCCTTATTTATGACTTAAACAGATAGCAAAAGCAAGAGAATGTGCTAATTTTTAATTTTTTGGTAATATTTTCTTTATGAACGCACTGATACCTCATTTAGTTAAAGCATGTGTCTGGTCAGAATGCAGTTATTCAGCGAAGAAGCATCAAACAGCTGTCGCTGTGCAGCATCTTTTCCAGGCACCAGGTTGACATCTGGACTCAGTATTTTGGTGTAAGAGAAATGGTTCTTGCTAATCGTATTGTCATAGGATCATACATCAAACAGAGCTGGGGGCTCTGTGTCTCTGCCAATTGCTTTCTGATCATTATTCACCCTGAGTTAATGCAAAGAAAATGATCAGCTTGGGGACCACAGGCTAATTCTTGGCCTACGCATACTATTGGTTTCCCAAAGGACCAAATTTAAGTTTCTGTATTTTTCCTGGATTGGTTTAAGTGATTTGGGTGGGTGATGTTTGGCCAAGCTGTAAACTGGTTAGTTGCCTTCTGTGTTCATGCGTTTCTTTGTGGTTGGCACAATATAGTCTTAACTCTTTGTGGCCCACTTGCAGGTAAAGTGATTATACTTGATATGAATTATACATAATGGAAGTAAGGAGTGAGAATAGATATAAAGTAGTACTTGCCAGTAAGATTTTTCAGCTGTGATAGATGAAAAATCAAGCTTTGCCTTTTTGAAATATGGCCTGTCTTCTTGACTTTATTGGAAGTATACCACATTTCTTTAATTCTTAAAGGTGTATTCCTCCCCATGCCTCACATTTTAACATCTCTGATTTCAGGATGAAACTTGGTCATAATGGACAGCTTTATTTTTAGCGATGTGTAAAATAATAGTGCCTCTTACAAGTGGCAACTTAGATTTGGTTAAATATGATGACTTATTATGTACTATCATTTGGTTCCGACCCCCACTGTGTTCATCTGTTTCTACTGATTTGGGAAATTGTTTGGTACATTTGGAAAATCTCAGTTCCCTTTGGTTCTGTCCTGGCCATTTACTACAGTGTCATCCACTGTTTGTCATTGGTGCACTTGTACACTTGGGATAATTTATTTAACACTTCAGACTTTAAGTAACATTAGAGAATTGTAGATGATGGAAAAGATGCTGTCCACTTTAAATGCATGGGAAGTATAGTCTTCACAGAAAGAATAATGCAGACAGACATTAGAGGAGGGGAGAAGAGCACATATTTCCGTGAAAACTCATTTAGATTTAATGCTGTTTACCTTCACCAAGATAAAGAGCGAGCAATAGCTATGCCCTTGAATCTTAGAGACTTAGACCTAGAGGAGGCTATGAGAGGATGTGTCTTTTCTCTCACCAGTCAAAATTAGATTTAAGTCCACAGATGAATGGTCGTTTTCCATGTGAACAAAGGTTAGGTATTTTCTCGCCCATTCTTTAAGAATATTTTCCTGTGCTTGCAAAGCCTTTCCTGTGGATAGTGGGCTTCGTGCTGTCAGTTCTAGACATGCCTCTTTATTATGTATGACAATTTCTGTTCAGAAAGTATCCAGCCATGTGCTATGAAAAATAGAGCCATTTATTGAAGAAGATCCAAGAAACATTGTACATAGGCCAATGACACCTCAGTGCCCTTCCAAGTAGGCACTTTGGGGCCTCACACTGTTCTCCCAGTCACTATTAGCTGCCCCATTGTATTTTCCTGAATCTCATTGACAATCTGAAGTCCCTTCCCTTTCAAAGGTGATTTTAGTTCTGGGAAATCTGGAAGTCCTAGGGTTTTTTAAGTGAACATCATTTCTGGGCTGTAGAGTGGCTGAGTCACTTGGGTGATGTGATGTTTCACCAAGAAACTCTGCACAAGACATGATGCATGAGTGGGTGCGTTGTCATGTTAAAGCTGCCAATTGCCAGTTGCCCATAGCTGCGGCCTTCGGAGTCATCTGAATAGTTTCTACAGAGGATGTTCAAGCTTAACACAAAATTTGATGCAGATTAGTTCTTCTACTTGCTCAGTCATTTTGAATGTGATAGCTACATAGTACACATGTTACTCAACAGCGTCCCCCACTGACTAGTACAGTGAAGTCAACATTGTTCATGCATGTGCATTCCAGTGGCTGCCAGGTTACATTGGTGTTATGTAAACTGTTCTCGTTCTATTAACAATGGCAGGACTTTTTCTGGACAGACCTCGTGTGTGTGTGTGTGTGTGTGTGTGTGTGTGTGTGCGCGCGCGTGTAATATATGTAAGGGGGAAACATTACGCCATGTTTAAAATATATCTGTTAATTTTTTAGGATTGGAAGAAATAGACTGTATTAGATCTGGTGTCTGTTTATACTAGCTCTAGATTCACTCCTCAAACATTAACCATATTTTACTCATTATTAGAAATCATCAAGAAAACAATGTCCCAGTTTCTCATCTGTGCTACCACATTGCTGATGAATGCAAAAAGGGCATGTTAGAGGGCCATTTCAATGCTGTTGTTTACATGCTGCCTAGAAATAAATTATGGAATGTGTTTCTGTTTTTTAAATTACTAAATAATATTCTAAGCAGACATCTCTAGGCACTGTCTGGTAAGCAAATCACCAGAGACACCAATGATCCAGAGACATTTGTTTGATACATTTGCTTTGATAACAGAATGAACCCTCAGTCATCTGTCCATCTCTGAGAGGTCATTTGAATCTCGGACAATTTACATCTTCAGTTTCTTCCCTAGTGGTATAATAGGTCTAATCATTTAGTTTCAGTTAATTACATAAATTTCACTATATAGCAATGAAACCTTTTCCATTTCAAAATCTAGGGGCTGGAAATTTTTATGTTCTGAATTGTACTAGGCTTATTTGATTGGTCTTTAACCTGGACTAAGAATACATCCTAACAGTAGTGTTATGCATATGTATAAATGAGTGTGTATACAAACACATTATACTTAATATGTAAGATCATAAAGCACCTTTATGATGATGATGACTTCCAAGAATAAGATTGATACCATCTTAGAAGCAAATTCCCTTCTTGAAAAATAGTTTCATTTACTTTTTTCTTTTTTGGTTATAAAAGTAGTGTTTTAGCCTCCAAAATTCAAGCAGTAGATTTTAGAATGAAAATGCTTACTTATTAATCAAAGGACTTTATGGATGGAATAGTAGTCAGGGATGTGTGTTGCAAACATAATTTGAAATTAGAATTAAAAACAAAAAGGTAATCGACTTTTGCTTTTTTTGCTAGCCATTTTGAAGTTTTACATCACGGTGAAATGGCCACAAGTAAATATTTAGAATTGAAGATCTTGCCCTGGTTGGTGTAGCCCAGTGGATTGAGCATGGGCCTGTGAAGCAAAGGGTCACCGGTTCAATTCCCAGTCAGGGCACATGCCTGGGTTGCAGGCCAGGTCCCAGAGGGGAACACATGAGAGGCAACCACATACTGATGTTTCTCTCCCTTTCTTTCTTCCTTCCTTCCCTTCTCTCTAAAAATAAATGAATAAAATCTTCACCAAAATAAAGGAAGATCTTTTTTTGCCACATTAACTGAAATCTTACTTTCCCTCATTACTGCTTTTTTGATGAGAATTTTACTAGGTTAGATATTTGCCCCCATTGTGGTTTGAATTCTGCCCTCCCCCATCCCCTCAATGATATGTTAACGTTCTAATGCTAAGTACCTGTGAATATGATATTATTTGGAAATAGGGTCTTTGCAGATGTAGTCAATTTAAGATGAAGTCATACCAGATAGGCTGGTCCCTAAATCCAGTGACTGGTGTCCTAAGAAAAGGGTAGGACACAGACACGCACAGATGAAGCAAGCCATATTAGAATAACAGGGCTTGCGGCCAAGCCTTGGGAAGGATTTTTGGCAAATACCAGAAACTAGGAAGAAACGAGGGAAGATTATTCCCTGGAGCCTTCAGAGAGAGCGTGGCCCAGCTGACAACCTGATTTTGGACTTTGCACTCTGAACTGTGAGAGAATAAATTTGTGTTGTTTTAAGCCACCTGTTTGTGGTAATTTTTTATGGCAGCCCTAGGAAACTAATACGTGTGGGGGGACACCCCCCCCATATTTACATGTTACATCTTGTGATTAAGAATGACTAAAAAAAACAATACAGTTTTTAAGTGAACATCATTTCTGGCAAGGCATGTTAATTTGGATTTTCAAAATGTTGTTTTGAAGGCTTCAATCAATCTTAAAAGAATTGGCATTTCTGAAAATTGTGAGACTGGGCTAATTTCCTAACATTGTCTTTTCTATGTGCAAGGTTTCCCTTCATGCCTTACCCTCGGGAGTAGCCTGGTTGCCCTAGTGAAATTAGGGAACATTTTCCGGTTTTCTGCTTACAGCCCTTCCAAAGCAGCTGTTTTCCAAGCATCTTGCTATTCTGTCTTCTCTCATGTTGGCACTGGTGAAACTTACTTGAGTAATAAATGTACAGCAGAGATAGAGGCATTAGACCATACAACTGGTCTCTATTTCTTTCACATGACCCTTTCATATGATTACAAGCAAGCTTTTTCCTAGCTCTTGTTTCTAGAGAGTAAGAGTGGCCTTTTAAATTAACTCAGTAGGGGTAAATTTTTAAAAAGGCAATTAAGCAAAAGCTCCAAAGACCTTAAACTAGTTTTTATGTAGATCTCTCTAAACTGATGATTGTGCCTAATATATGTGTTACTTTGTATTCTGATACTTAAAACTGTTCACACACCCCCCCATTTTTATAGCTTTATTGGGACATAATGGAAATGGAGGGAAACTGCATGTATTTAAAGTGTACAATTAGGTAAACTTTCAGAGATGTGTGTACCTGTGAAACATCACTACAGTAAAGAAAGCAAGCATACTCGCTGCCCCCAAGCCTTCCACTTTCCTTGTGCCCTGTCCCCTTCCTTTTTCCTTCCCACATGCCCCCAACCACTGATCTGCTTTCTGTAACTATAGATTAATTTGCACTTTCTAGGGTTTTATCTAAATGAAATCATGCAGTATGTATGTACCCTTTTAATTCTGGCCTTTTTTACTTCAACACAATTATTTAGAGATTCCTCCGTGTTGTAGTGTATTATCAGTAGTTGGCTCCTTCTTGTTGCCTAGTTGTATTTCATTGTGTGGCCATACCGTGGTTGATTTATACATTTTCCTGTTGGTGGTCATTTGTGTTGTTTTTAGTTGCTCCCAGTTTTTGGCTGTTTACATGTAGAGCTTCTGTGAACATTTCTGTACAATTCTTTGTGTGGGTTTATGGTTTTTTATCTCATGGGTAAATTCCCTGGAGTGGAGTGGTTGGATCATGAGAGGAGAGGCAGACACTGTTCCTTCTTATGCTTTCCCATGGTTCTTCCCCTGGCCTTGGGTGCTTGATATTTTCAGCACACTGCCATCAGGACCCTGCCCAAGGGAACCCTAGTCACTTTGGTCTCTCAGGCCCTTGTGCATTCTCCTCTAGAAACTCTTTGAGGCCAATAACTGGGGCAGTTGTAGGGGTTACTTGTGTTCTGTCTCTTAGGGATCATTTCCTATGTTACCTGTTACCCAGCATCTTGCAAACCATCTTTCTATATATATATATATATCTCTATATATAGATATATATATATATAGATATATACATATGTTTTAGGCAGGGGAATGGATTTGTTCTGTCTTGGTTGGAAATGGAAGTCCTACTTTTTTTTTTAATTATGGCACTTTTGATTTTAAATGTATACATGCACACACTTTCTAATATGCTAATATACTATTTCCTAACTTTCCATTAATCCAAATTTCAGTTTTTCCTAATAGCATTAAAGATGCACTTTTTTTCCTACTTCTAGTGGGTATATATATCAAAGGGTAATAAGCTGGTTTTCATATTGCATCTGCCACTGAACAGGAAAAATTCTCGAGGCAAAGGTTTGGTGATAAAGGAAAAGAGTCTTTATTCAAAAGCTTCACAGTTTTGGAATTTGGGATAACAGCTTTCCACAAACATTAGTCACTTAAGCCTATCAATTAAGGCTAAAGTCTTTAACACCTGAGTTCTATCATGCCCCCTGTTAATTTTAATTATTTCATTTCTGTAGGGTTAGTTTATAAACTAAAACAACATAAGATTTAAAAAGCTACACAATTTTTGAAGAATAGCAGACTTCTGCCTCAGAACTTATCCCTTCTAAAACACCCAAAGAAGAAGAATAACCCTGCCACCCTCTGCCAGGCCATTCCAGCCCCAGGCTGCACCCAGTTTCTTCCCATCCGAAATACTGTCCACTGGGAAATGCAGGCAGCTGCAGCGTGATCATTCAGGAATCCTTGAGCATGAGAGCTAGCCAGCTAGCCTGCGTGAGAGCCCTTCATTTATTTTAAATCTTCTAGCCCATAATTCCATGCACTCACTTTCTCAGCCAGTCCCATCCTAAACTGTTTACTGTTGCCTCAGGCAACCTTTTCCTTTGGCCCTTCCCCACTCCCCAGTGATCTGATAATATCTCTGAGTCACATCCATAAATATTTAAACTTCTGTACATATAATTCAGTTTTGTTTTGTCACTATTTTTGTTAATTTCCTAGATTGACAGGGCACCTAAGAATTGTCTTCATTTGCATATAATATTGCTATTAAGGATGTGCATCTTTCATGCAATTGACCACATTTTATTTTCCTTTTTGTAAGCCCTCTTCTTTAATTACTTTTAAAATAGAAAATTTATTTTATTGGGTATATATTTATATCGTGTGGCTGTTAGATGGATTTCACCATTTCTTTTTTTATGTATGGATTTTTAAAACACATGCAAATTTTCTTAAAATTTATTTTTTTAAATTCTAGGATGTTGATCATTTTATGTCATAAACTTATCTTTCCACAGCTAGTCTTGACTCTTTTTAAAATCTTTCTTTCTACATTCTGTTTCCCCATTTATTTGTTTAAGTGTCTAATTATGGGACACAACTGGAAGGTTCCTGCAATACCTGGTGAAAAAAAAAACAAAGTTATTATCAGAAACCAGCTCTCTTGATTAGTATCTCTGCTCATTTCAGCCTAACTCAAATCATCTCTTTAAAACTGCTTGTTGAAACCCTAGTTTTTCATTCAACAAACTGCTTCTTTGAAATTGTCATGTAGATACTTTGGAAGTCTACTGTACATCAGGAACTCCCCAGGGGTAAACCACTTGTGTTAATGCAGAAATTTAATCATTTCTGAAAAGGAAAATTGGCTTTAATACGGACGTTGGTGGATACTACATGAGATGTAAAAGATCTGGCTGGAATGCCCCTGTGTGTTGATTTTAGTGGTAATTTATATGGTTTATATATGAATATATAGGCACCGTGTGCATGTGTATTTGCACAGATGCTAGTTGCTACTTTTTACAACTCACAAGTGGCTTAGGTTTGAATAACAGTAACGTGTATTTGTTGGTGGTTCCCAAAACTGCTTCTAAGTACTTGACATATGTTACAGATTTATCCTCCTAATAGTATGTGACTGAAAAGATTTGTTCTTCCCAGTTACAGATGAGGAAACTGAGGCACAGATAGTTCAGTAAATTTGCCCAAGGTAATGTTGCTAGTAAGTAGCCAAAGTTTGAGGGGGAAAAAATTTATCCTTTGACATATCCTATTTTGAGTCTGACCATGGTGTAGAATCACAATGCCAGGTGAATAGCTAGAAAACTATATATTTGTTCCAAGGTAAAAAACAGTCTGAAAAGGTTCATGGTAGTCACAAACAAGTTTCATGACTGTAAGCAATTAAGACTCTAGTTACTGAACTTCAGGTATGAACAAGATGCTGTTAATACACTCTTGGTTCTGGAATTCTGCTGAACATCAAGAACTGCTTGAAAAATACAATGCGCATGTTCTCATACAGTTTGCTTTTCCTTTGAAACTGGAAAAGTGTTTTCATAGGAAACTCGACATAGTTTGGATTATAATCTGTATCATTATAACAGAAATAGTACTACATAATAGAAATTTACTGGTCTATATAATGAATGGGTATTTCTAACTCCACTTTTTATTCAGCACTTGAATTTATATTGACCTGTTCATCTTTTGGCCAAACTAGCATGAAGTCTTCATCTTATTGGCTCTGTCCTGTTGTTCTAGGGCAAATGCTGGTAAAATCTGAGCAAGTCATTTGTTTGGGTTGACCTTAAACACAGGGCATAGCTCTTGAAATTGCTCTGAAAAAGCCTGCCTGAATTCCTCAGGACTTTTATTCTTTCATCTTTGATTATCTATTGAAACTAAAGTTTATAGTATTCATTTTCATAAAATATTCCTATTTATTAGCCAGTAAGTAAATCTTCTCATCTTCAGACCTTTCTTGCAAGCAAAGGCTTGTAGTGTTGAAGTGTGCTAACGTGGTATTGCCTGTGTATGTGGGTGTAGTGAAGAAACTCAGGTGAGACTTTTTTGTGTGTGCACTGTTCCATAACTGTGCCATTTACACATCCAGGTGTGTGTGTGGGGGGGGGTGTGTGTGAAACTGGGTATTTCTTAAAACCAGGGGTTCAAGGCTTGTATGGCCAAGCCACAGGAATGAGGATGTTGGGGTGGTGGTCACTTTTATAGACTAGTGCTTATGTAAATGAAGCTCCATTTAACTTCAACTCAGAACAGAAATTTCTGCCCAGGGACACATTACTTTTAAGAATGTTGTCATGCCTTTACCCTTTGGGATCCGTGGGTTCAGGGAATGCACATTCTTCTTCTCCTGTCACACGCAGAATGTAATGCATTTCTTCTGTAGTGGTCTGCATATTCACTCCCTAAGTTTTAGCCACTAGGGCCCTTTTCACCCTTGTTCACAAATAGTCAGTTTTACAGCTAAAGTTAAGGGGTTATATCCAATGAGCCAGTCACAGTTGTTCCAACATTGTCTTATAATTAAGGCCCTCACTGCACTTCCTAACTACCCACCTCCCCATAATGACCAGAAACAAATTGTTGTAAAGAGGAAGAGAGACCTTCAGATGGCAGAAGGATTGACCTTGACAGAAACTCAGGAAGCGTTGATAAAGTTATGCAACTTAAGGGGAGATTCAGTAGAGAAAGCCACTTTGGAACTGAGATCCTTTTAGCATTGTAGCACAGACTCTGGTGACTGTGCTTCCTGCTCACTCGGGCGAAAAGGAAGAGGAAGTTAGGTTGTCCATATCTGGGGACAGAGTCAGGAGTGGGCACTAGTAAAAGGCTAGCTAATGTAGTGGATGAGATTAGACATTATGTTCTTTATTTCAGAGATACATACCATGTTATTCCTCTTACTCCAGAGTAGAATGAATTTCAAAGTGCTAAAAGGGAAAGCCCAATATATTTGTTAGCTTACAAAAAAAATGATTATGAAATTTTTATTGTATAGCATAAAGACATTTATGACTATGGCAGAGCATATTATGAGCCTGCATACATTTCATGAGTGAGAGAAGAAAGACATTGTGTTTGTTGTCTGTTACCTGTATCTTCAAACACTTTGCAAAAATGTAGTACCCTCTTTTCCTTGTAGTCAGTCTTGCTGAGTATAGTGGTTCTGTTGGGCTTTCTCAGAAGTTTACATTTAATACTACATTCTGTTCTTACACTCTATGTAGAATTTCTTAACTGGTCATGTTTGTTCACCCCCTTGCCAGTTGCATTTACACATGACTTCAAATCACTTGCCTTGTCATTAGTATAGTAATTTCTTAATTGAGTGTTGTCAAAAGTAGACAGTTTGCAGTCAGACAGACCTGGGTTTCACTTGTTTCTCTGCTTTAGTAGTGACTAACTTTAGAGGATTATTTAACATCTTTGAGCTCTGGTTTCCTTATTTGTAAAATGATGGTATTGTTGAAATCTTAGGTTTTTTGAATATTAAATGGGTCTCATATATTGCCTGTGCTTATTAGGCATTCAAATATTATGTAGTTATTTAATGATTATTATTGTCATGCAAGCTTATTTAGCAGCTGTGACTCAACTTTGGATCCCTAAATAAGAAAGTGCCTAAGGAGTCTCTGGCTTTTCATTTGTTACTGTACTTCCACTCACCTTTCTGAGAGCACTGATGGCTTCCCTCAGGTCTGATGGTTTTTTTCTGTTGAAAGACTTACATGTGCTAATGATCTTGGCTTTCATTTTAAATGGCCTATTAAGTGTCATTTTAAGTTGATTTGTTATGCTAATGCCTTAACAAATAATGTGCTTCCTAATTAGTCCATATGTAGTATGACAGGGTACCCACCTGCATACTTGAATACAAAATTTCTTTAGCTCAGCTTTGCTTGGGGAGTGGGGCAGGGATTGCTGCAGCACATAAAGGAATCTGTCCTTTCTCTGACACGAACAGTAGTGACATTACACCAGAGTAAATCATGAAAGCTAGGGACAGCATGCTTGTTGGAATAATTTAAAATTGGTTTGAATAGTGTGCTATATTGGACAGAACACCTTTTAAATAGTTCTGGCCTTAATTACATCTTTCCTCTACCATTGTAATAGCCTCCTAACTGGCTTCCTTATCTCCATTTGTCCCCCACCTCTAATCCAGCTCTATACACTGCTGATAGATTAATCTTACTGAAATACACCTCTGATTCTGCTACTTATCCTTTTAAAGCTTACCATTTCCTAGAGAAAGGGGCCACATATCTAAGGTCCCATGATGTGGCCTAAGCTTCCAGACTTATTTGCTGTAATGTTCTCTACATACTACTTGCTTTTAGAGTGGTTCTTAAGGGGGTGGGGGGCCAGAAATGTATGTGGACTCTTTTTGTGTATGTCACTGGGCGTCATTTTTAATAGTGGATGGGGGCCAAAAGTGTTACATGGAGCAGCCCTGCTGCTGAAGATATGACCTACCCAGGATGGCAGTCACCCACTTGAGCAGGACAGCACAACTTGGACAAATTGGCTTGTGTTTTCTCATGCATGCTTCATGCTTTCTTGATGTTAATCTTGGAATAATCCAGCCTCAGCTTGGATTATTCCATGTCCTTATATGTGTATCTGTTGCCCACTCTTCAGTGTTCAGGCAGGTAAAACTATCTCCATAAACCTTCCTTAGAGGTTTTGTGTGAGGAGTGCTCTTTCCTGATGAGCTGTCGTAACACTTTATCCATATGTTTTATGGTACCATTTTCTATTTTGCATTGTAGATGCATGGCTCATCTCTGTTACTAGACTTTTAGCTCCTTTCAAGGTAGATTTCATATTTGAATCATGTTTATATCCCCAGCATATGCATCATAGTTCTTTGTAAGTCAGGAACACTTGTTTTATTTGAATGGATAAAGGCATTTGTTTCTGCCCTGAAGCAATGGCAAGTTCAAAAATTGCTGCTAGTTACTTGAAAATGCTAGATTCAGAAATGGAAGAGCCACTCAAGATCTAATTGCAAATGTTTGTTGGATACTGGAGTGCATGCTCCAAAGGATTTCCTAAGAAGGTTAATCTATGTTTTATCTAATGGGGACAATAAAGCCATTGACTGCATGGAACGTGGAAAGCTGTGGGCTTCTCTGAAGGAAATGGGCATGCCTCAGCTCTTGATTGTCCTAATGCATAACTTGTACTGTGGACAGGAAGCCACTGTCAGGACAGAATATAAAGACAGACTGGTTTTCTATAGGAAAGGTGTCAGACACGGGTACATTTTATCTCCCTATTTGTTGAATCTCTGTACAGAACATAATATACAAGAAACTGGGCTCAAGTCAAACGAATGAGGGGTGAAAGTTGGTGGAAGAAATATCAATAACTGACTTCCAGCCAAGATGGAGGCGTAGGTAGGATACACTTTGCCTTCTCCCACAACCAAAATAAGGATAATAACAAATTTAAAAACAAAAAATAACCAGAACTGCCAGAAAATCAAACTATATGGGAGTCCAAAACCAAGAGGCTAAAGAAGAAACATTCATCCAGACTGATAGGAGGGGCGGAGACGGGCAGCCAGGCAGAGAGGACTTGCAGCAAGGTGGTGGCTGGCAGACTGGGCGGTCCCACATTAGCGTATAGATAAACTGGGAGGAACAACGAGGGAGTGAAACAGACTATGCAACCCAGGGCTCCAGCATGGAGAAATAAAGCCTCAAAACCTCTGAAAAAAATCTCTGGGGGTTGGGACAGTGTGAGAAACTCGCAGCCTCCCAGGAGAGTTTGTTGGAGAGACCCACAGGGTCATAGAATACACACAAACTCACCTACCCAGAAATCAGCACCAGAAGGGCCCAGTTTGCTTGTGGGTATCAGGGGAAGTGACTGAAAGCAGGGCAAGAGCCAGTGAAGTGGCACTGTTCCCTCTGGGACCCCTCCCCCACAGATAGCGTAACAACACAGTGAAGTGGGTTGCCCCACCCTGGTGAACACGTAAGGCCCCGCCCCTTACTACGTAACAGGTGTGCTGAGACCAAAAAAAAAAAAAAGGCCCAAATGAAAGATCAGATCAAAGGTCCAGAAAAAATATACCTAAGTGAGAGAGCCAACTTACCAGATGAACAGTTCACAACACTGGTAATCAGGATGCTCACAGAATTGGTTGAATATGTTCACAAATTAGAGGGAAAAATGAAGGCTATGAAAAGTGGAATAAAGCAAAATGTACAGGGAATCAACAGTGAAGAGAAGGAAACTGGGAGTCAAATCAACGATTTGGGCCAGAAGAAAGAAATAAACATCCTGCCAGAATAGAATGAAAAGCTAATTCAAAAAAAAAAGGAGGAGAGGCTTAGGAACCTCTGGGACAACTTCAAATGTTCCAACATCTGAATCATAGGGGTGCCAGAAAGGGAAGAGGAAGAGCAAGAAATTGAAAATTTATTTGAACAAATAATGAAGGAGAACTTCCCCAGTCTGGCAAAGGAAATAGACTTCCAGAAGTCCAGGAAGCTCAGAGAGTCCCAAAGAAGTTGGACCCAAGGAAGCGCACACTGAGGCACATCATAATCACATTACTAAAGATTAAAGATGAGAGAATCTTAAAAGCAGCAAGAGAAAAGGAGACAGTTACCTACAAAGGAGTTGTCATAATACTATCAGCTGATTTCTCAAAGAAAAAAAACCTTGCAGGCAAGAAAGGGCCAGAAAGAAGTATTCCAAGTCATGAAAGGCAAAGACCTACATCCAAGATTACTCTATCCAGCAAAGCTATCATTTAGAATGGAAGGGCAGATAAGTGCTTCCCAACTAAAGTCAAGTTGAAGGAGTTCATCATCACCAAGCCCTTATTATATGAAATGTTAAAAGGACTTATCTAGGAAAAAGAAGATCAAATATATGAATAGTAAAATAGCAACAAATTCACAGCTATCAACAACTGAACCTAAGGAAACAAAACAAAAGAAAAACAAACTAAGCAAACAGCTAGACAAGGAACAGAATCACAGAAATGAAGATCACATGGAGGGTTATCAGTGGGAGGGGGAGAGTGGGGAAAAAGTACAGGGAATAAAAAGCATAAATGGTGGGTACAAAATAGGGGGAGGTTAAGAATAATATGGGAAATGAAGAAGCCAAACTTGTATGTATGACCCATGGACATGAACTAAGATGGGGGAATGCTGGTGGGAGGGGGTGGTGCAGGGCAGAGGGGAATAAAGGGGAGAAAAAAATGGGATAATTGTAATAGCATAGTCAATAAAATATATTTTAAAAATATCAATAACTTAAGATAATACAAATGATACCATTCTTTTTTTAAGATTTAGTTTATTTTTACTGAGGAGAAGGGAAGGAGAAAGAGAGGGAGAGAAACATCAATATGTGGTTGCCTCTTGCACTTTCCTCTACTGAGAATCTGGCCTGCAATCCAGGCATGTGCCCTGATTGGGAATTGAACTGGCAATCCTTTGATTTGTAGACCTGCACTCAATCCACTGAGCTACATCAGTCCAGGTGAGGTGACACCATTCTTAATGGCAAGAGGTAGCTGTGATTTGAAAGGACTTCTGATGAAAGTGAGAGAAGAATATGCCAAAGCAGGGCTACATTTGAACACCAAGAAGATGAGAATCGTGATTATGAAAGAAATATACAACTTTAACATAGACAACAAAGACATTGGACAAAATTGAATCTCAACCAGGTGAAATTTTGCTTACTTTGGTTCAGTCATCAATTCAAATGGAGGCGGGATCTCCCAAGAGATCAGGAGACGTCTGATACTTGAAAAGGTGGCAATGGAAGAATTAGGAAAGATCATCAGGAGCAAAGATCATCCACACCTTTGTATTCCTAGTTATGATGTACATAAGGCTGATAGGGAAAAAAATTGATTCATTTGCCCTGTGGTCTTGGAGGAAAGTTCTAAGGATATCCTGGATCTTCAGAAAGATGAACAAGTGGGTCATAGAGACAAATAAGCCTGAAGCATCACTGAAGGCAAAGGGGACAAAACAAGTTGTCTAACTTTGGCACATCATGAAAATGTAGCGGTCTTTGGAAATGACAGTAATACAGGGAAAATAGAAGCCAGCAGGCAAAGAGGAAGACCAAATATAAGATGGACTGACTCCATAAAAGAAGCTGTGGGCAGGAGTCTGCAGGGCTGTTGAGGACAGGACGTTGTGGACGTCACTCATTCATAGGGTCACCAGGAGTCGGAGCCAACTCAAGAACACGTAATACACACACTTGAAAATCCCCAGTAAAGGGGCTGAATCATGTTGTGGTAGTTTTGGTTTTTCATATATTTTATAATTACATTTCAGATCACACTGATTGAAGTGTGGTAGCTTCTACAGGTGAAATCTAGGCAAGATGTGAAACAAGCAGATTTTCATCTTATAGTGACTAGGATATTATTCTTTGGAGGAAGCAGTAGGATGGGTGCTTGAGTGAGATTTTTTTTCATAAGTTAGGATAATAGAGTAGCAAAATTTTAGTCTTCTAAAGTACATAGGTCCAAGCTTTTGATGTTAAGAATACCATTTGGGGCCTAGTGAGACTAACTTGTCCAAGGCAACAATGTGAATGCCAATGGAAATGATTTCAGCATTGTTGTGTTTGTTTTCTTTGACATCTCAAATGTGCACTTAGAATCACCTGCCTCTTCAAAGATGGCTTCCTTCGTCATTTTTCTTCTTGACATAAAGAAAGCGTTCCTCAGTGTTGTCTGTTTTATTTAGGGTTTAACTCACAATCGTAATGACACCATTAGTCTTTCTTATCTCTTCTGCTAGAGTTGTTTCAGTGCCTTAACTGGCAGGTTAGACAATGAGAAGAAGAAATTCTTAGTTTTAGATTCCTTTTTATTCAGTTTGGTAATTTTAGAAGATCAGAGCAGCAGGTAGTCCAGTTCATGAAGAATGGGTTTCAGGAGGCACTGGGATTTAGTAGCCCAAGCTGTCCTGTGGCTGAAAAGTGAGTTCTTTATGACTCTGCAGCATTCAGATTCCTACTGAGCTACAGAATTCCCAAGTTTCGTTACCTTTGCATTAGGCTGAAATGCAGAGAAACTAATATTGCCTAGTCAGTGAGAAAGTTTACTAGGTTTGTTCTGTTGGACATCAAAGAATACAATTAAGACAAGTTATAGGGAAATGTATTTCAACTTAATATGAGAGAAGAACCTTCTAAGAAAGGTGTTCAGTGAGAGAGTAGGCTACCCCAGGAAATTATAGTTTCCTTTTATTGAATATGTTTACACATGGGCTGAATAACCATATGGTAGCAATGTTGTGAAGGGGATCTGGCAGTATATAGGAGGCTAGATGTAGACTTTTAAGTTCCCATACAACCCACCAACCCTGTAATTCTATGGTTAATAATTCATGAAAATAATGAGATTAACTCACCAGAAGTATAATGTATTTGCACTGATTTCCACCACCCCCATACATTTATTATAAGTGAAGTAGCTGGTTCTTGTTAAAGCTTGCCTACACTGTGTGACAATGACCCTGACTTTTTTCTCTTTTATTATAGTAATTGATATAATCGAACTATAGAATTTGAGAAAAATGGAAATTGGTTCACTGTCTATGGTACTGAATTTCCTTTAATAGTTGTAACTCATACCAGCAGTGCCAAGTTGCAGGGACAGAGATAATAGCAGCATTTAAATTTTTTTATTTTTGCTTTTTTGATCTTTCATCTGGAATAGAAATCAGTGTCTGAACCCTATCCCATGGTTTGATTTGTAAGTCCCACTTTTTATCCCAGGAATGACTTTTGGCTAGTCATAGAGCAAATTAGCCAGATGCTTATATATTTGATAGAGCTTTTCATCCTCTTATTGATATTTAAATTGTAGTAAAATACCATTCCAATAATACACATATTCTACAGTATGTTCAGATTTGTAATCTCATAAAATACATGAGAATGCTTTACCTGGATTATTCACAATAATCATTTCATAGAGGGGAAACAGAAGATACTGAAATTAGGGTTATTTGTAGAACCTAGTCAAGATTTTCTTTTACAACTTGAGAAGTTCCCAAAAAACTTTTTACCTGGGTCATATGCTGGTTGTCTTATATAACCAGTGGCCAGTTCCTTTCAGTATCTTTGTGATCAAGCCACAGTATCTGCATGATACTGCTTAAGGCTGCGAATCTCTTCTAAAGGAGTCAGAAAATAGTTTTATGCACTGCCTGGCAGGATCCTTAGTAACTATTCTTAGTCCAATACCTTATTTACCTGTCAGGTTTCCTGTTGTTTCATAGTTGCCTCTCCCAGGCCAGGAAGATTAATTCAAACACACTGACCTCCTTTGTGGTTGTTAAGGATGATTATCATCCAGATCTGGTTGTTTTCCAGGGGGGGAAAGAGAAGTCATTTTAAGAACTTAACCAGAATAGTGGTTTCTGTGATACATGTGTATAACTTTGAAAACCAGTCCCAGGGTCCTATATTCTGAGAGTGGCCCACACTCTCTTGCCAGGGACTCTGAGAGGATATTGGTCTTCAGATGAGATGTGCTGTTCCTTTGAGGTTAAGTCATTTTTTATACTACTCAGCTTATTTTTCTGTTTAAACCTCATTCTGTTGTAGATTACAATCCTTTGGGGGCAAATATGGGTTGTTAGTTTGCTGAAAATAGAACTTAATTGGCTACTGTACAAAGTAGTCATTTTTAATTTGGCAAGAGAATCATAATTTGGTCAGCCTATTCAGTCATCAAAAGTGGTATGGAAGCTTGAAAGAGTAATTAAAACCTCACTTGGAATACTCCTCCTTTGCAAGCCAGGTCCGTAGACTTCTGTGAGTGATTGTGGGTTGTGCACACTGGTGCATCTGATTATTCTGTGTAGTGAGGGGAGTGTGGAGAGTCTGCCCCACCTCTGAGGAGTGCCAGTGACTGCATTCAGTGGCCTGGACTGAGTTTTTCAACTGCTCTACATTTATTTGCTGTGGAAATGCTGGGGACTAGAACTGCCCAGCAGATGAAGCATTAGCTTCCTCTTCTTGACTTTGGGTTTTCCTATTTTGCCAAGAGACCTACTAGGGTAGTACAATAATGTGCATGGTCAGTGGTTTCCTCTTTAATTCAACAAAGATACTGTAGGAGTGTGGGGGCTTGTGGTAAACATGTGCTCACAGAAAATTGGGGAGGGAAGTCAATTCTGACTATTTCCTTTAAAGGGTTGTTAATCACTTCACCTTCTGAGGCATGCATACGTCCCTTTTCAGTGTGAAACCCCTTTTCATCTGGGTATGTAGAGCTGGGGTTAGTGTTTCCAGTAGACATCGAAGTCTGATAGCTGTTACCTCACCTCCTTAATATCCTTATTCATCTCCTTCAGCCTTTTTAGATTTTTGAAGCCTTACTAGATATGAACAGTTTTTGCGCAAAGGAACAGACTTCCTCTCTCCAGTGATTTACAAGGTGCTGGTCAGTAGACAATGATCAGCAGAATGCTGTGCTTTTCATTTTGCCCTGATGAATGTTTGTGTTAATGAACTCACAACAGATCTGTGGTGTAACAGTTGTGTGGTGCACAGGGCGGGTGGATTTCCTTCCACTTTTAGTTTTTATATGCTTTAGTTATTAAAGAGGTTGGGTGCTCTTAGCATGCTGATAATTAAGGTTGCTGAAAGTAAAAGGAACAGTGACAGGCCAATCATACTTGTATGTTCCTGGGAACTCTTACAGCAACTATACTGATGCTTCTCAACTTACAGCAGGGTTACATCCTGAAAAACCCATCATCAGTGGAAAAGACTGTAAGTCGAAAATGTATTTAATAACACTCAGCCTGCCGAATATCATAGTTTAGACTTTCTTACCCTAAATATGCTCAGAGCACTTACATTAGCCTACATTTGGGCAAATCATCTAACACAAAGCCTGTTTTACAAGGCTCAGTCAGCATCACGAGAATGTTTGTGTATATATTGTTAGCCCAGAAGGAGATAAAAACTTCAAAGTAACGGTTTTTACTGCATGTGTAGAGCTTACCATCATAAAGTTGAAAAATTTAAGTCGAACCATTGTAAGTCAAGGACCAATCTGTACTTGACTTTAGCCTGAACCTCTTGTTAACTCTTTTCTGTCAGATGACATTTTATGAGAGAAATTTCTCTTCAATCATCAAGTATTTATTGAGCAAGCACTTGCTGTACCCAGATCTTTTTTGTGCTCTGCCTTAAAGACTAATTCAGTTTCCTCTGGTTTGATTATGCTTTATTTATGTTATAAAATACTAGTTTGGGTTTGGATAACTAGTGTTCATTAAGGTGGGAACATACATCAGTGATTTTATTTTGATATTTTTGTTGTATTGATTGGAAATGTTAAATTGAAACCTTCGGGATCTTAGGTATGTTATGGCTTAATGCAGCTGATCTAGATGGGTATTCCTAGGTGTAAAGAAAACAAAGTGAACCCCTGGCTGGTGTGGCTCAGTGGACTGAGTGCCAGTCTGCGAAACAAAAGGTTGCTGGTTCAGTTCCCAGTCAGGGCACATGCCTGGGCTGTGGCCAGGTCCCCAGCAGGGGGTGCTCGAGAGGCAGCCACACATTGATGGTTCTCTTCTCTTTCTCCCTCCCTTCCCCTCTCTCTAAAAATAAAGAAATAAAATCTTTAAAAAGAAGTGAAAAAACAAAACATGGGTCATATTGTGGTGATTCAGGCACTTTATATGTATGAACTGATTTAAGCCGCAGAATGTTATCTCTGAATTCCATCCCCCCTTCCTCCCCAAACACACACACACATGCACACACTAATACTCTAGAAAGCTTTATCTTTTGTCTCATTTATTGTACAAGGTTTCTGGCTCCCTGTTTCCAATATCACTCTTCTCAGATGTGTGGTTTCACACTGCTGCTCATTTTGTCTTTCAAACTCAGATTACGCAGCTCCCCTTCCCCAAAAGTTTGTTTCTATGTTCCACAGGTTAATGTCCCTGCCTGGCAAACAGCGCTGGGCCCTGAGGAGCTGCCCCTGGCTCCCTCTCCAGCATTACCTCCTTTTTGAACTCTCCATTCTTTCTATCTGCTTTACTCTTGTCCTCCCTCTGGAAAACTCGAACTCATCTTTCAAGTTTGAAAACTTGAGAAAAGTGTCTTTCCTAATTCTAGCTCCTCAAGAGTTAACAAAAAAGGATGTGTGCCTCTGTGTGTACACACACACACACATATTTGTGATATAACAGTTGTGTGGTGTCATAGGGGGATGGACAGTCCTTCAGTCTGGAAAAATTTACAGTAAGTTTATTCAAGCCCAGACTTGCCACATCGTTCTCCCTTTTTTCATTTTGTGAAAACTGGGGACAGCTTCACCACAGGCTGGCCCTGGTTCACAGACTTGGATTTTTGAACCTCTTCTGTAGTGGTGAAATTGTCAGAGAGGCTGGAAATGTTATGGAAATGTGGAATGTTGGAAGAGTAATTTTTAGATAAGACAGGAGCAGTGTGAGAGCAGAAAGAACTGAAACTTGGTAATCATGAAAAGGGTGCTGACTTCAGAGACAGCATTTTAACTGACCAGTAGAAGGGGGGAAAGGGTTAGTCAAAGTAGAAGTTAATTGGAAGATGAACAACACAGAGAAAAAGGGTGAGCCTGGAAGTCCTCCTCCAAGGTTATTTAGTGACTACTTGAGTTCTGTGCGTGGATTCCTCATTACACAGAGACAGAAATTATATCAATTCATCTTGTGAATTCTGATGCATGCTATTCAAAGATGAAAGAAAGAAAATTCTTTATACAAGTTTATTAGGGGTGAGATAACATTCTTTAAGAAATATCATCCATGGTGGCCACTGGGGAACTCGAACCATCTAAGCCTTTTGGCCTAAAAGTAATTTAACATTTCAGTATCTTTCTGGGTGACTGTAATTGCTAGCTAGATGGTCGATTGTCACGAAATTTAGTTAGCAT
Organism: Phyllostomus hastatus; assembly: GCF_019186645.2. Classification (NCBI taxonomy): domain Eukaryota; kingdom Metazoa; phylum Chordata; class Mammalia; order Chiroptera; family Phyllostomidae; genus Phyllostomus; species Phyllostomus hastatus. The sequence goes on along the minus strand of NW_025334006.1, from coordinate 10,946,827 downwards.
TCTTGCTGTTGAATTGATTTTTAATGTTTATTTGCAAAGCCTCAAATGTGTGTCCAAGGCCTTGAATGCTTTCCCAGAGTTATCTGTTGTGTATCCCTAGATATGAAATATCAATTTTAGAGGCTAGCAAAATGGTATTTAATGGTGGCTGACAGGATAGTATTTAAGGACAATATGTATTGGATACTTAAATTTTTCTATTATCTGACTCTTGGCACAGATCATTGAATTTAAGTTGAACTGAGATTACAGAAGATCTGGCTGCCTTAATAGCCCAAGCTATGCAGTATGTTTATTTAGTCCTGGGACCTCTCTATGCCTTTGCTTTCTAAGCATGTACAGAAGAAAATAGAAACAATTTCTGTTTCTACCTTCACATCTACTTGTATTAGGAAAGATGTCTAAAAAAATGCCAGGGACATTTTCAGGATGCTGCCTGAAGCCTGGAGCACACTAGGTTTGTGTGATTTGTTGACACCATTTGTTTTGTCCCTCTCTGTTTTCCTTCTTTGATTATATTTCAAGGCCTAAAGTTTTGCCACATTCCAACTTAAAATTTTGAGGCTAACTTTGGTAAATCTGTAGCTGTAAAGGATGTTCTATTTCATACCCATATCATTTAGTGTTGAATTTTATTTTAAATTGGTCACTGAATTTTAGAAAGATTTTAGGAATGTCTTGTTAATGGGCTCCGTGGATAAAATAACATTGTTCAGTTAGATAAATAAATGTAATCACCTGGGTTACTGTGCATGAGTCACTTAAAATCTGATTTGGAACAGTTTCTCTGTCTGCCCTTTGTAAAGCGTATATTCTGCTGGTTTGTAGTACTGGAACTTGCACAAGAGTTAAACCTTAGAGACTCGGATTTGGGGTAACAGCCCCCTCCTCAGTATAAGGAGTATGGATCTCTTTCCTTCTGGTTATCCTTTGATATGATTTTGATTTTACATTTATCCTTTGCTGCATGTTTCTTAGCTGCTTATTTATTATTTCGTAGAAAAGTATGAGCACCTGAATTAAACAACAGGGAATATTGGAATGATTTAATGGATATGATGTTATATATATAACCCATATGGGTTGTCTGAATAAGAAGCCCCTTATGATAGGCTCAAGTTTGCATATTTGCTTTTATTTCTGTACCATAACTTTGTAAGGGCACGCCTCTGGTACACAGCGTAAGCTTCCCATTATTGTCATGTATCCATCTGCTCATTGGAACACTTTCTACTCTTCTCCCCCTGCCACTCATAACTCTTAAGTCACAACCTCAGTGAAGAATGGGGAAGGATAATGTTATCGTTGAAAACACTATATAAAACTATGGGAAAAAATGGGATGACAGAGAAGCAAAGCCATTGTTGTTTTCTTCATTTCTATATCCTAAGCACCTAGTCCCTGTGTAGAGAGAAGAATCTTTTTATAATACAAATAATCATAACATTTTTTGTGTTATTTTTCTGTAATGTTAAACAGTACTACTTGATTGGAATTTGGATTGGTCAACTAAATGTTTGTGGATCAGTATAAAAAATAGGACAGAGTGATGTAATTTATCAAGTATGAACACATCATCATTTGGAGATTAGGTCTGTGTTTTTTGAAAATGATCCCAGGCCAAAAAAACCTTTATTTGCTAAAACTTGTAATTTTAATGCACCCTATAGATTAAGATAGATTAAATATATTCCACCTGTTCAAAATGCATGTGGATGGGACCTATTATTTTATCTTTAAATTTTGATTTTGCAGATTGTATAGAAGATCTAGAAAAGGCTGGAAAGATTTAAGGGGCCAGCAGAGATACTAGGGTTGTAGGGTGATGGTGGTGGTGGTAGTGGGTGGTGAGTGAGTTAGGTAGGGCACTGTCTCATCAGAGTCTGGTTCTTCCCATTTGGTATTTCTAGTTTTTCACAGTAATATTGGACAGTTGCCTTCTGATTTTTAAGAAGGCAACTGTCCCTGCTCCTTGCTCCTTTCCTTCCTGCCTTCTGCCTCCCTCTCTTTCTTTTTTTATAAAGGCATTTAGTTCATTCTCTTCATCAGTGTTTCTGATGTTCTCATGTTCACATTTCCTAGTGCACTCCTCTTCTTAAAGTAATGTGCAATCTCACAGGCCTGGGGGGTGGGGTGGAGATGAGTGGGGAGCTCAGCCTAGAAGAGCAGGGTAGGTGTTGGCGCTACAGGTGGACATGGCAGGTGGCCTGTCCTAGGGTGGAGGTTGGCTGCCAGGGGAGGTGGAGAGGGCCTTCAATCATTTTTGCATTGGTAGGTGATTCTCCACTCATGCCCCTTGCTTGCCCAGGGTGGAGGGTGAGCATGCAGCTCAGAGTATGTGGCCTTCTTGATAATGGAAATTGTTTATTCATTTAATTGCTCTGAGAAACTATTGACTTGTGTTGGTGTTTTAATGTCTGCTTTTGAAATTTGGCTTCATTTCTTTTCTCTCTGTTCTTCTTTTCCTGCCTCCCTAGCTCCCAATTTGGATTAAAACTTAAACAGCTTAGGCCTAGAACACATAAGACATTTACACGATTGCATATTTATTGTCTTTGAATTTTTTAAAATGAACTTTAAAGGTTCCTTTTATAGTTTTAAGATTTCCAAGTAGTTCCCATATCTGTGCCGACTGACAATTACATTGAGGGGAGAGAGGGCAGAAGAATTAAACTCATCAAAATATTGTCTCAAGTGATCTATTTTCTTTTTCCTTCTGTGACCTAATTTCATGAAGATATTTCCACCTCAAAGAATGATCTCAAGAATACCATACAATTTCATTATTAGATGAATGGTTGTGACTTTGATGCTCTCAGTGCTCTTGCTTGAATGTGAATGTTACAACATGGCATATTTTCAAGGAATCATAGGGAACTGACTCATTTTATGTAACATTTACAGACTGATGGGCATTTAGAGCTAGGAGGAACATCATTTATATGCAGTCACTTTTATTTTTTTGTTGTTAACTGAGGAAGAAATGGAAGCCCAGAGAGATTAAGTAATTTTATTCAACAAACATTAATTGAGCATGCACCATATGTCAGATTCAGTATTAGGTGCTGGGGGCTACAGAGATGAATAAGTCTAAGTTCCTGTTGGAGATAAATCCATAGTTCTTAGATCATACAGTTTGTAATTAGCAGGTCAGGAAGTAGAATTTTTATGAGTCATTCACAGTCAAATCTTTCTGCATTAATACAACAAAAATAATGTCAACTTTCTCTCTGCTCCTCAACCTTTAATATATTGAACCATCTGATAATGATGATTTTCACGCTTTTAGAACAAAATCCAGTGTCTTCCCTTGACTTCCATACTAATTTTGTCTAACACTCTTTCTTGGAAGATGAGTGTACACCAGCCACCCACATTTTATCAACTGTTCATCCCACTAAAATCTGTTCAGAATGGCTCTTGCTGAAGTTAATGCCACCTCTACTGGGCACACTTAAGCCCATATTGTGACTGCTTTGAATGTGTTGACTCTTGTCATGCCTTCTTAAAACTGGATCATAGGTATCCTTATTCTCCTACCTCTTTACCTTTTCCTTAGAGTTTCAGCTGCGGATTTCTTCCTCAAATGGCCCATATAGCAATTGGTCGTCCTTTAGGCAAGATTTAGCTGAAATATTATCTCCTCATGAAGCGTATCTGACCTTTTCAGGATTTTAGGCACTTTCTCTCTTTGCTCTTCTTATAGCACCTTGTATATGTTTTCCAATCCTGTAATTTTGTGGGCTGTATATCAAGCTTCTCTGTATCTTGAGAACAGGGGCAGTTTTCCCCAGCAACTGGCACATGATAGTGTTTTTTAAAATGTAGTTTATCCCAGAAGACTTCTCACTAGCTCAGGCCAGTCCTCTCCTCCCCAGGCCATCCCTTTGTTTCTCTCTCCTGCTCTGCTGGGTTCTGTGAGCTAGGCTAGTGCATTGCTGCCAAGAAACAGTCCTTGTGATTCACTGCTAAAGGTAGATTTATAGTTCTCTCAATTGTCAGCATATTAATTCAGTTAAGAAGCTTAAACATAACCCTTAGTTACATTCAAATCCATTGGCAAACCCTTTTTAAAAATTCATAAATTATACATGTATAAACTTGAACCCATCCCTGTTTGATTAAATCTAAGTTCATAACTAATGTGAGACAAATAACTGAAATTTTTTCCCAGGTAAACTAGGGGGGTTTCCAGTTCTTGATATGGTAGTGAATACCCTACATAATGGTATTGTTTTCATACTTAATTATAACCTAAGCATTTGCGGTTTAGATGTGCTGGGCAGCACTCCATCCTGGACAAGACCAAAAGACAGTTTCTGCTTTTAAAGAAATGTAGTGTGCTGCAGGGAGGGGGCGGGGCGGAGCTCACAGATTGATTTTCTCCAATGCCTTGTTATAGGGCCATGATTTGTTTTGTTTTGTTTTGTTTTGTTTTGTTTTGAAGCTGATCCATTTGCTTAGCCAGAATGATTTTCTCTTGTTTTCCCATTTCCTTTGGTTTGCTGACCCTTCATCCTTTGCTGCACACTTGTTCTTGATTAAAATTAGATCAATAAAGGTAAATCAAGGTAAAAAGAGGAATTACCTTGGTAGTATAAGTGACCACATGTTATAGTTAAACTGATGAGGAGACGATATTAGGTGGGGTTTTTTTTGTTTTATTTTTAATTATGGCTTTTTAGTAAAATTTTGATTAGTACTGATAAAAAACTGTATAGGTTGTACCTTATTTTTTGGAAGTATGGAGGCAATGATGTGGATTTTTAGGCTGTTGTTTCTAAATTTTTTGTTTGTTTGTTTGTTTTTCCCCTGTAACCTCCTGGTCTTGGTTTGCATTCAAATTTGTAAGATTTATTAGGTGAACATTCTGTTAGCTAAGTGGCAAGATGTTCTGGCTTCTCATTAGCAGTGACCCTGGATAGTTTTCTTGCATTCAGCAGCATTTGTTAGGAGCTACCCAGCATTCTTCTCATCTAATGGTGAGGCTGCACTGGGGTTCTGGGTGACAAGGTCACCCTGTGCACATTTCCCTGGAGGGCTGCTTTGTAGGAAATGCTCAGACTGACTGGCTTTGGTTTCCAGTTTTTTTCTGAATAGGAACTCTACTCCTGTAGGTCAAAGAGCTTTGTGCTGGGAAGAAGAAAAATGAGTCTTCTGCGCTATGGCTGTTGGAGGGCATTGTAGGATCCTGGGACACCTTGTAATAGAATCCAGTGGTCATGGATTTTGGAATCAGTTAAATTAGAGTTCACCTTTTGCCCCTGCCGTTTTCTACTGGAGTGACCCAAGGCCTAAATTACAGTGAACCTCTTTTCCTTCATCTGTGAAAATAGAATATTTGCTTAGTCTGTTGAATTGTTTTGAGGAGTAAATAAGTACAGTGGGATTTAAAAACATAAGAAGCTGTTTTTAAGCTCAAGTAGTTTCTGATCCCTATGGGACATAGGAAGCATATATACTGACTTGGGTCCTGTGTGCCATTGAAAGAAGAGAGAATACTTGATTAGAGAGCACAGAGAACAGTTTCCTGAGGGGGTAGGTGGCATTTGGCCTTGGCCTTGCAGCATGTTTGGCATTTTAGTAAGCAAAGTGTTGAACACTAAGATAGCAATCACATCCAGGCATGGGAAATAACATAAAAAGAGGAGTAAAAGTTCCAGTCATAGGGCTTGTTGAGGAAAGAAAGAATTTGGAGTATAGTTGTTGGGACTAGAACTAAGCTAACATATTTGATTATTTTCAATATACTAAGTAATCTCCTTTTTTAGTCAACCAAAGATAAGGATTCATGTCAGAAAATTCTCATGTTAACTTGCATTTTGAATTTGAACTTAATGTAAGTAATTACTAATCAGATATGGGAATACTGAACAGCCCCAAAGGGAACGCTAATGGTCACATGGAGGTTTTAACCATCATCTGTCTCAGTGAGGGAACAGATAGGAGGATGGACCCATCGGAGTGAGGTTCAGACCTCCTGTGAGCTGATGTGTATGTCTCTGAGCTTGGAGGAGTAACTGTATGGAGCTGGGGCCCACCAAGACCTCACAGAGGGCCTGCCACGTGATTGGTTCTGGTGAATCTGAGGAGGTGTAAGGAGACTTTACTGGGAGTGTTGGGAAAACTGCAAGCTGAAATCAGTTGCTGCTAATGGAGCACACCACTATTGCTGGAAAGAAGCAGTATTGCTCTGGAGAAGTTGATAGTAATGGGAAAGATTTGTCTCTTCCTGCCCATTCTTCCTCTAATATCCTTTATTGACAGAGCCTAACAGGGAACCAGCTGGCAAAGCAGAAACATGGTTGGCAGTTTTCCCACCCCAGCACCACAAACTGGTATTTAAAAAAGGTTAGGTTTGAAACTGAGTGACAATAGCTTCATAACTGGTAGAAATACAGAGTCCAACGTACTTAATCTCAGTGAGCTTCCCAGGAGCTGATAACTTTGGTGGGCATGCATTACATGTTGAAATTTATTGACCTTTTCAGTTCTGTGGGGGACTGAGTGTGGAACCAGATGTGAGGGAAAAGCCAGTAGACAGTCTGTCACTTCTTGCTACCTTAATGGGACTGAGGCAGATGATAGAAACTAGTGTGGGCTCTAGGGCTAGACAGATCTTTTTTGAGATTTTTTGCTCTGACTTGTTTTCTTGGCTATTTTTTTTCCTGTGGGCACCTAACTTCTCAGTTGAGTAAAGCTAATAATTTCAGCTTTATTGGTTGTTGTGGGGATTAGAAATAATGTGTGTAAAATGCCAAGCAAGAGTTGTTAGGAACACATGAGAAATAGAGGTGGGAGGAACTGGATGATCTGATCCAAGTGCCTTTATTTGATATTGTGCTTGCAAGCAGGCTGAGTTGGGACCAACTGCAGCCCCAAGGGGAGGCAGGAATGGGGTTTTTAAAAGAAAAAGCACAGGGTTTGTGAGGGGATAAGAGAGGGGTTAGTCTCTTGTTTTTCTGGGTAGGTGCCTCAGGGTTTCAGGATGTGAGCCAGGACAATGGGTTAGGTAGAGGGTGGGCCGTTCCCAGATACAGGAGGGTCAGTTTGACCACCATCCATGGTGGCTGGCACCAAGTGTCTATTGTGGGAGGTGGGAGAGAGTTTCAGTTAAGCTGTGGCCTGTCAATTGAGTTTGGACATCTGAGTCATAGGCAGTCCAGCGGGTTGGAAACTGGCCTGACTGGGTCATGCACAGTCTGGTGCGCTGGGAAACTGGCCTGACCCTTTCAGTAGTAGGCACTCAAATGGTAGTGATGTTTATTTTGCCTTTTAATGAAATGTTGTAGAAATTTGGAGTGGAGCTGATCCTTTGTGTTGAGGGAGTTAGTCAGAAGGCCAACAATAGGAAAGGTAAGTGTGTGGTTGTCACAATGAGATGGTAATATGATTGGTGTAACAATGTTGTCAAATAGGCACAATTAAAGTGTATTTCATGGCCAGAAGATCAAGGGGATTTAGAGTGACATAACATAATGGAGGAGTTAAAACTGCACTCTCACAGACCAAGGCACCCATCTCAGGTCTCCTGTTATTACCAATGGACACAGCTGTAGGTGACAGCCACTCTTGCAGAGTGAGAATGTCCCTTACTCATGCCCTACTGTCCCCCACTCTCACTTGACCATTCTGGGGATCTAGTTACTTTCCTGCTTGTTCACTAGGTACAACCAACTGGTACAAAATAATGTCAATATATTCCCGGGTATGGTTATTTCAGATTGGGTGAAGGGAAAGTCTCTTTCCCAGGACCTCCCTCCAGCAGGCCTGGTTTCAGGCTTGTCAGGGTCCCTTTCTGCAGCAGGACAAGGCATATCGTATATATATAATGAAATTGCCTTGCCAGCTAAGTGCTGTATCTGAATGTCTGTGCTCTTCATGGTTCTGGTAACTTCATTTGCCCGTATTTCTCCATGGTACTAGTGGTTGATAAATATTGTAGTTTTCTGATTGATGACAGAGTATACTATGTAGTAAAAGAGAGTCATCTTTGCTCTGTAGGATTAGAATGATATCTGCCCTGAAAAGGTACAGGCCTCGTTTTACTGAATATTTAAACACAGGCGGAGAGTACTCTGACTTTGGTGGATAAAATATGTGACAGTAGACCTGGCAGCCTGATTTAGACCTGGGAGTGATGCAACTGGCAAGGCAGAAACCCGGGAGACCTTTCTGCCGTGGACTTACATAATTCAGTCTCATTTTTGGAAATGCATCACAATTTATTGCGCAAATTTGACTGGAAATCTGGCTCAATTGAAGGTTTCACTGGCACCAGCTAAATAATGGTGTCATATCCAGCACCATTTTCCCTTCTGTGTTGTTCCAGGAAGAAACTTTAATAATAATAATTATTTTTTTAATATGATAAAGAAGGGAAGGCATTCACAGAGAAACATTTCTCTAACAAAATGATATTATCTTCTGAATGGGCTCACCCGATCCTGCTGTGTGTTACAGAGAAAATTGGTTTCCTATTGTAAGAGATTTATTTTCTTTTCCTCTTGTTCCTTCGTCCTGTACTAGAACTGTGGGAGGGCTTGTGGCACATCACCCTGCTGGATGGGTTTCATCTGGCTTGAAGCCTGTACTTTAAGTAACAGGCTTGCCTCTTCTGAGGGCAGTGGCTCTCCATTTTTAGCCTGGGGATGAAGGGTAAGAAATATGGGAGAAGATTTCTCCATTACTAGAAAACATGATTTGAGGCCAATTGGTTAATTATGAGCTTCCAGTGAAAAGGAAAGAAGCTGTGGAAGGGCAGAGCCAGTTGTGATATACTGGTCCCTGCTGGTTTTTATTTCCTCGCAGACCTCCGGCCTGCTTTGTCCTTGAAGATTCTTTCTCCTGCTCCATTTCCCTCCCCCTTCTCCACATTTAAATTCTAGTTTCTTATTTGTAGATTTTTTTGGTGCCCTTCCTAATGAAGGGGTTTTCCATGTTAACATTGATTAATGTTTGCAAATCGATCTTCAGAACTATTAGCTCAGTAGAAAGAGTCCTATTAGAGAGACACTAATTTTTTTTTATTTCTTCTCAGCTCCATTTCTTCATTTGAACAGCATGTGAAGAGTGCTCTCGTCAACAAAACCTCACACCTGTTAGTATTGTTGCAGACTAGCCTTTCCAGAGTGAAGGGAGGGCCCTGCAGTCTTTCACTGCTCTTCTGTTCTTCCATCTCAACCACAAAACATACCACCATAGCAAATGCCCTTGCTTAGGCCTAGTCTCAAATATATGAGTGTTTGGGGGGATGCTGGTACTTTTGATTGAACATCAAGAAATTATCTATCTGCCTTTTTACTGTAGCTCACCATCATTTGTTTTAGTGTTGAACTGTCACACTTGCTATTTTTAGAATGATCAATTCAGCTTTACTTAAACTGAGTGTTATTATATGTGCTCTGTAAGGATTTCTAATAACTATTAACTAGTGATAGATTGAGGTTGGTTGGTTGGTTTTTTTGTTTTGTTTTGTTTTTTCCCAAAGATCGTAAGTAATAGAATGTATTATGTCACACAGAAAGAGCAATAGAGAGAGCAGAAGATTGCTTTGAAGTCTCAGGTCAGAAGAAAACGTGCTGATTCTTTGGATTTCACAAATTTTTTTTTTTTTTCCTAACATTGCACAGTGAAACTACCAAGAGTACTACTTTTGCATCACTGCTTACAAATAGCCTAGATTTTACAGTTGTACAGTGAGATACCTAGTCTAGAACCTTTTAATCATTTTCAGTAATACACATGTCTTTGTGTAGTATAGAATCATAGCTGGCTATAGAAGCTGGAAGGTCAACACATTAGCAAGAGTTCAAATTCAACTAGTGCTGTGTAAGTGGCACTCACTAGATGAATTTGCTAACAACAGTGGTACCGAGCTTATCGTATTCTCTCCCCCGCCTTTGTTTTTATTCACTTTTATATTTACTAACCAGTTCCATTTATGTCCACAGTCACAGTAAGTGTAGTTTGAGTTTTAAAAATCTTGTAGGTAGACCTTTTTATATTTCTCATTTTATTCTGACAGTGTGTTGGTATTTTCTAGGATTATGGCACTATACTAGGTGCTTTCTAGGTATTATAAAGATCTTTTTTTCTCAGATCTACCCTCTTGTGGTTTGGTGGGAAAGATAAGAGCCATATAAAGTAATTAAATTACAGTAATACAAGGCAGAAAGTGATTAGTGCTATAAGTTTGGCTTATGTCTTCTGTCTCTTGACATTTTAGCTCTTGTTAACATTCTTGTTAGATGTTGTAAAACTTAACTCAGATAAGTAGCTTTGCTTCTTAGTATCACTCAAAATGTAGTTGGTTTTCCCGTGGCATTTATGTTACGTAAATTTTCCTTGAATGTGAACTTAGAGTGGCCTTAATTTGTACTGGTGTATTTAGTCCTTTTCTGATTTTAGAGCATTTTGAAGCACTTATTCCTGACTTTCACAGCAAAATCATATATAATGTCAGGTAATTCTTTTTTTCTTTTAATGTGTCACCGTGAAATTAAATTTATTCCAAGAAAGTAAACCTGGTTTGACATTTAAATATCAGTAAATGAAATGTACATTCTTAACAGACTAAAGATAAAAAAGCACATTATCTCAAAGATGCCAAAAATATGTTTGCTAGAATTCAGTGTCCATTCGTGATGATGATGATGATGTTAGCAAAAGAAAAAAGAGGAAAGTCTTAGGTAGAGTGGAATTTGAGCTGTCTTGTTAGCTGACTAATACTAAATTGTGATAACCAAAATTCATATATACCACAACTGTGCAAAGTGGGGACTTTTTGTAAGTACATCCTGTGTGAAGTAAATGGGTATTTTGCATTTAAATTATGTTAATGTCAGATAATTCTTAAATTTCAGATTCTTGGAGGAAACTGAGATAAGCCATCAGTCAGGATTATTGTTTAGGGCTCAGGCTCTGTTCTATTGACCAGCAGCAATGATTGATGGAATGCTAATGAGCCTTTTCTTTCCTTGGCCTTGTGGTCTGTGAGGGGTGGTTCTGTTGCTTTATTCCACTCTGTGTCCTGTGCCTGCAGAAGTATTGGTAGCTAAGTTAAGGGACCCCATATGGTTTGCTGCTTGGATAAATGGTTTTGGAGTCCTTAGAGCCTTTAAAGTATTTAGTCCTTAAATCTTTTAAATATGACAAGGTCTTGAGGGGGCAAAAGACCTTATGTTCAGCCTCTTTCTTCTCCCCCATCCTTACAGCATCTGAGCAATAAACAGCAAGTATTTCTGGAAATGCTCTTGGTTGGCTAATGTAATTGAGTAGAAGAGCAGTCTCCAGAGACAGATTTTTTTCCCCCTCTTACATGATGGTCTTGAAAATGGTACTTTAATTTTTGGATGTGCAAGTTTCTGTGAACGCGATCATATGCCGCACACTGCGGATGACAGGTGAGTCCCTTCAAGGACATGAGGCTGCCTAAACTGGTTTGCTGCTTTCCCTTTTTGGATACTGTGAAACGCTTCTCCTCCTGGCAGGGTGCCAGGAAACATTGTAACCGTGGCTGATTCTTGGATTTGCCACTCTTTTTTTCTGCTGGCCAGTCTTAGGTCTAGAGTAGCGATTTTCAACCAGTGTGCCACAAGAATTTTTAAAACATGTGATACCTGACTAATAGGTCAGGAGCACTGACCTCTTTTTTCTTAGATTGTCAAATAAAAAAATGACAACAGACAACACAATAGCTGTCTGGTGTGAATGAAAATTATACCTATTTTTGGCCAGATTGGCAAAAAATATTTTTGTTGTGCCACAGAATTTTAGTTACTCATTTATGCGTGCTCTTGTTTCAGGACAGGAGACCTGGCTGTTAGTAGGTCTGCTTAGGGCCAGCTGGTATTGTGTTGGTTGTTGACTTTGCATAGGAAAGATTTTACAATATGAGTTCAGGTGACCCCGAGGGTATGTTTTTTAAAGCTGGGGCAATGAAACAAGTAAGGGCTTAGCACAGGAGCACCTGGGTTGGAGTACTCTTGTCTCACTGGGAAGTCAGAGAAAAGGGGATCTTGGAGACAGGTTCAGGGGATAGCTTGGGACAAGCTGTCATTGCCCATGGCCCCTTGGCTGCAAGTCTCATGGTGTCACTTAGGAGATGCATGCCTGTGGGGGAAGAAGGAGGAGAAGGGAAGCACCCAGACTGGGTCCTTTGTCTTGAGGCTTTTCTTTCTCTCTTGCAGGTGGGAATCTTAGGGAGGTCACAGAGGAGGGTTTCAGCAGAATCAGTTTTCCAGGTGTGCCCTTTTAGGGGCATGGTCTCCACTGATTGGTCAGTGCCAGGGCAGGGCATCATCAGTCCCTGCAGCTGGTCCTGGTGTCATACACCTGGTTTTGCTGCTTTTCTGGGCCTGCAGCTGAAATATAGCTGAGTCCTGGATGTTATCTCTAGGGAGGTGACCTCCTGTACCTGGCTATAAATTACTTGGCCAGTTTGTTCAATTCTTTGTTTCAGTAGCCCTATTGCACTTGTCCTGGCTTACTAGCTTGTCTCACTATGTGATGAAAAGAGCTGAAAATTGCTGGTGTAGAGCACTAGTGCCTGTGGGCAGCAGAGAAGATATGTCTGGCATAGGCAGGTTGGTTTTCTCTCTTTTTTAAAGGTTTTATTTATTTTTAGAGAGAGGGGAAGGAAGGGAGAAAGAGAGGGAGAGAAACATCAGTGTGTGGTTGCCTCTCACATGCCCCCTACTGGGGACCTGGCCCACAACCCAGGCATGTGCACTGACTGGGAATTGAACCGGTGACCCTTTGGTTCTTAGTCCAGCACTCAATCCACTGAACCACACCAGCCAGGGCTGGTTTTCTCTTTTGATTCCCAGATTCCCCATTGTCTTGCTGTAGTTGGACTTGAGGAATATTTGGAAGTCTTGTTTTGCCATCCTTACTAAAATGTTTCAAGCTGTCTTATCTGTATAGAAATTCAAGGAGTGTTTTGAATTATCTCCAGCAACCCATGCAGAGATCAACCTGAGTCCCCTAGTTATTACTTTTTCTTTTTATTTAACCATTTTGACATTAATCAAGCTTCTCATTGTTGCTCTCTCTTTGATTTTACAAACCTTTGCAATCCCTTTTCTTTTATTTCCATAGGTTTAAGTGGGGCCGGGCTCTGAAGTGGTGCTCAGCAGCATTTCTCAAAGTGTGGCCCACAACCCTCCTTGCTACTTATTAAAAGTACAGAATTGTGGAAATCCTACCAGATCTCTCCTGAATCAGAATGTGTGGTGTGTTTAGAAGGCATTCTGCATGTTTACAAGTTCCCAAGTGATTCTTAGGCACACTAAAGCCTGACAGTCCCTGACAGGTGCTGATTTGCCTTCTGGCAGTGAGAGTGCAGTATCTGGCTCACCAGCCATGGGCCCCGGCCGCTGGGATAGCTGGGATCAACTCCTTCCTCTACCATTACTTGTTACATGACACAAGTCCCGTCACTTAACCTTTAACCTCACTTTCCTTGCTGTAGATTGGGGGTTATAATCCTTATAGCCATTCAGGTAGGATTGCCATCCACATTCAGCGTACTTTGAAAGGGTTGTTAGTGTAGGCGAGAAAAGTTTTCCTGGTCTCATAGGGTCCCTGTCTCAGTCTGAAAACTAAACTGACAAAGATTACCAGGAGAAAAGCATATTTCATCCAAGTTTGATGTGACATGGGAGCCTCCATAAGGAAACAGACTGGAAGGAATGGATCTGAGTGTTGTGTGCCAGGCCTGACAAAGGGGGGCAGTCCTCTGGGAATAAGACAGGTCAGAGAGTGTGAGGGCAGTGGATTAAACCAGGGGAAACTTGCCTTTCAGTTTGGATTCTACACAGTGTCCCTTATTCTTTGGAAAGAAGGATGGTCCTTTCCTGTAGATACAGGGAGAGCAGTTCTCACATGAGTTCTATGAAATATGACCTCTCGCAGCGGGAGAGGCAGGAGGAACATCAAAGTGATGTTCCTGTTCCCGCAGCTTTCTAAAACCCTTCAGCTTGGACCCTGCTGTTGATGAGAGCAATTATTATGATACCTTGAATTCAGTGTTTTCACACATGTTATTAGACCCATAAACATGGGATCAGCAAGATCAAATACAGTTAGAAAAATCTAGAAATACGAAGATCTTATAAAAGCACCGAGACTTTGGGGGTCTGGTATCTTGTATAATCGTAATGTTGAAAGTCCAGCCCCCTTCCATTCTCACACCTGTGAATTTTTATAATCACATTTCAGTTTTTTTAATTTTATTTCTCAATTTGATAACAGTTTTTATTGTTTACCATTCCTTCTTTGCTTTCTGGAGATACATATGAACTGTGTTGCATTGTTGTGAATTTGTGACTTACCCAGACCATGTCTCCCTGTTGACCTTTAAGAGGTTTTTTGGGCGGTGGGTGAGAGGGAATGAAATAGAACTAATTGGAAAATAAACAATTCCTGAGGAAATGTTTGGATATATGAATCTTCTATGTATGGCTGTTTAGGTATAATGATGCAAGATATCTGCCTTTGGGCCAGCGTGGTTACAATTTTGAACTTTTCCCAGCTGCTGATTATAGCTTTCTAATTGTCCACCTACCTTTCATAAAAATGTGCTACTGTTTGTGCTAAGGATCATAAAACAGTGGATGCTCCTGTGGATTCCGTCTCCTGGCTGCCAAGGGAGTTGAAAGGTCCTTGATTGTAAATATACCCAGGGCGTGTGGTAGTGTTCCTATTTTTAAGTCTATAATTCAAATGGAAATCACAGCCTTTGTTTATTAAAGTGGCATGTATGGTAGGGCAACTAGGACTGGCCCATTATTTAGTATTTGAAATTCTCTCAGTTTTAATCTGATCACGTCTATTCTTATTTCAACAGTAAGTTTCAAGATCTTCAGAGAGTATAATTCCACATGGTTACTTTAATATGTTACAGTTCAAGTCTCTTTTAAAAACAAAAATCAAACTTGTTTTTTGACCCTGGTTATTCGAGAGAACTTTTCTAAATAAAGTATTCCCTCTGCCTCATGGAAGCATATATCTATGGAAGAAAGCCTTTTAAATTTTTTTTTCGGTGGAAAAGAAAAAATTCAGTGCAATTTTTTATGAGGAAAAGAATGGCCAGTTACTCTGCTGCAGAGGGGAATAAAAATGTTTTAAAATTTAAAAGATTGCCCAAATAAAACTTGGGGTGTCCTATTTCTAGACATTTTTGGCTTAAAAAAAACTGAATGTTGTTTAACAATATAACATTTTCTTTTCAGCCTTGCTATTATACCACATTTGCTTCAGATTCTCTTCTTTCAAAGAGATAAAACCTTACAGATAAAGTTGAAAGTTCCTGTGTACTCATCCTCAACCCAATTTCTTTCCCACTTTTCTTTCTTCCACTGCCCATCTACATCAGTAACCATTACCTTTCATTCTATATTCCAACACTGTTATTTTTTTGTTGCCCTATGAAGAATGTTGCTTGTGTCTGATTTTAGTTCATATTTAAATGGAATTTTACTATATCATTCTACAACTTGTTTTTCTTAGTGTTTTTCAAATTTGTTCATTTGTTGTGTTGTTCTAACTCAGCTTAACTCTGGTATTCTACTCTGTGTCTGTACCATAAACAGTGTCAACATGAATGCTGTTAGACGCGTCTTGCATATGTGAGACTTTTCTAGGGTATAAATCTACTTGTAAGTAGAATTTCCTAATTATAGGGGTGTAGATCTTAGATTTTCACAAATAATGCAAGAAGCTCCATGTCAAGATACTACAGTAGTTAAATCATTTTATAACCCTATCAGTGGTTAAAGGACACTCCCATTTCGCTTGTTCTTACCTTTAAAAATTTTGTCAATATAATGGATGTCCTGTAGCATCTCAATTTACATTTCCATGATTATAAATGAAATTATACCTTCTTTTATGTAAAGTGTCCAGTTGGAGTTCTTTTGAACAAGTATACCTGTTCATACCTTTTACCAATTCTTCTATTGAATTGTTTCTCTTTTTCTAGTTCTCCCTTTCTCTACTGAGTAAATTGAAGTAATCAGAAGACAACTTCCAGTGACTCACTACTACATCTACCCACCTAAACAGAGTCTGCATCCACACACCTAAATATGAACGATTGGTACTCCTATGTAAAGCCATCTTTCCTTGCCTATTTAAGGACATTGCTTTAGCATTTTTCTTCTATGCACTACTTATCAGTTGTTTGTTCTTTACTGGACCATTGCCTGGTATTGCTCTGATCTAAAATCAAAAACAAAAGCACCTCCTTTTCACCTTGTTTACTTTGCCAGCTGCCACTCAGTCTCTTTGTGCTCCTTTATGGCACTGTTTTCAAAAGCATGGCAAGTACTTGCTTCCTTCAGTTCTTCCCCCATCCCTAATTCCGGTTCTACTTAGGCGTTTGCCCCTGCTGCTCCACCAAAATTATTCTTGTCAAGTTACTGGTGACCCACACTTAGCTTAATCCAACATGCAAATCTTAGTCCTCAGCTCACTTGCCTTACTGCATTTGACACAGGAGCTCATTCCCTCCTTCTGAATTCCACTTCCTTTGCTTGGCTTCTAAGACATGACACTGGTCATTTAGTCCTATTCGGGTCACTGTTGCTTTTTCTAAGTCTCTTTTCTTCTCTTACTCTTTACTTCTGAATATTATCATGCCTCAGGACTCAGGCTGGGTCCTTTTCAGTCTGTTAGCTTTTAACTTACCAACTATGTGCCAACAACCTCCAAATGTGTATCACCAGTTTAGACCCTTCTTCCAAACTCCACACTTGCATAGCCCACTGCCTGCTCAATAACTCCACTTGGAAGTCTGTTACTGCATTTCCTGGTCTCACTCCACTTTCTGTAGTCTACCCTACCCGTGGTCTTCCCCATCTCATTTGGTGACCCCACCTATGTTTCTATTTGCTTAGGAAAAAACACTTGGAGTCATCCTGGACTCCTTCCATTCTCTCACAACTCACCTTCTGGCTACTTTCTGAATATATCCAGATTCTGATGTCTTATTTCTCTTACTGCTGCCTCTTTGATGTAATCTACCATCATTCTCTTCCCAGATAATGTCATAATCTCATAATTGCTCTCCTTTTGCTCAACCGTTTCTTTACTATAGTGCCAGTTCTTAACACAGCAGCCCAAGTAATTCCTTCAAATATAAGTCAGATATCTGTGTCTTTGTGTCCTTCGGCTGTCCCCCTGTATACTCTGCTGTAGTCACAAAGGTGTCTACAAGCCTTGAACTTTGCTGGTCCTTGAACTCACAAGCATGCTCCTAACTCAGGGTTTTTGCATTGGTTGTTCTCTCTGCCTTCCTCCAGATGATTACATCTCATACCTCCTTTGAGTCTTTGCTAAGATGTGATGTGATCAGGGTAGCCTCGCTGAGGTTATTTGATTACAACTGTGGCCCTGCACCCCTGTCCCCTCTCATTCTGCTCTGCCATTTCTTTATCCATTATACTTATCAGCTACTAAGGGTCTGTACTTCAGCCTGTCACTTTGTTCCTGATATGTTTTCAGTACAGTATTTTTTAAATTTTAGTGGAGCCACATATATCAATCTCTTTTTTTATAGTTTGTGTTTATTCAGTCTTGCTTGAGAAATCTTGCAGTATCCCAAGATCATTAGATTATTTGGATACAGTTTTTTGGCAACTGCATGGACCAGATAAAATTAGACCTGAATGAATGAAGGTTGAGAATAAGGCCTCGATTGGAGGTCCCTCCCATCCCCTCCAAATGAGACCTTGTTTCGTCAGTCAGCCAAAAGTGACCTTCCTGTAAAAATGACAAGCTGGTCTTCAGATGCGGAGGGAGACGTGGGCACTGGGCCTCCCTCCCAAACCCTGAGAGCCGTGGAAGACAGCCGTTCGCTCTCGTGTGAGTCACTGTGGGGTCTGCCTGCAGTGTCATTTCTCGGGAAGCTCAGGGATTGCAGCCTATACCGGTTTGTGTATTGTCCACCCACCAGATAAAGCACGTATTCTTTTCTATTTTTATCTTTTAAAAACCTCATGTAAATTAGAATGTAAACTAGACAGTCCTTTTTAGCAGGCAAGATTTAGCTAAGTCCTGTTTTCTCCCAATACATTCCATACCTCAGTCGCCTCTTAAGAGATTTCAAAGGCTTTTATGTACCTGGTAATTTGGAGGAATTGCTTTTATTTTATAGTTTCTTAGGGGTTTCTAATATCTCTCTTGTAAGATGTTTGCAGATGTCAATAAATGCTAGCTCTGAAGGGGTAGAGTAACAAGATCATTCTGTTTCCACTTGTGATATCTTGTTTTCAGCTGGTGGTATTAGTTCTTTTCTAGTTTCAGGAGAGACATAATCGGATTCCACCATTGCCCTTTGTCTTACTGGGACGTTTGTTGGTGTTGTTTGTTTTCTTTCATTCTTTTGAGGGTATTTTGGCTTGGTCCAGTCCTGTGGAGTGTTTTTAAAAAAGGATTCTTGTTCAGACAACCATTTTCAGATATTTAGATATACCTCATCTTATGTTCTGCATTTCAGTGCTTGCTGGAACTGTATGTCTTACCTTTCAGTTGTTTTGGAGTTCAGTCAGATTCTCCATTAGTGTTTCAGAATAAGTAGGGCAAGGTTCAGATACTCAGAATCTGTGGCATATCATAAGGCTATGTAAGGTAGATGTCGATATTTTGTTCATTTTTTAAAATGTTCACTTTAGGCTAGTGTATCACACAGCTACTCTCTGTAAATAGATTGTCTTTTATTGCTTGGTGAATATGAATACATTGGCACTTCTTTATTCCTGAGGGCTGATTCTGATAACCATTGATTTTGTGTTTATTAAAAATCCTGTTCATTGCTGTCACCCACCATCTTCTGTCTAGCAAGCATTCTTACTGTATCATTGAGTTTCATCATAAACTTTATTTTGTGGTTTATCTGTTATACTTAGGTCCTCAGTAGTGACCCACTAATTTCATTTGGTTGCCTGGGTGTTTATAAAAATATCCATCATTCTGTGTAACTGCCCTGTGTTACACAACACTTCCTCTACCCAGGCAACTCTCATCTTGTTATTTCTTAAAAGAAAATCTCAGTGTTATGTTAGTAAAGATTTTCATGTTAGTGTCATACGTTACTTATTAGACAGTGATCATGATACCTGAGAACCTTGATCCAGAGCTTGGCCGTCCCAGTTGTTTTCTGTGTAGAATAAGTGGGTTCCCACACATCATCTGGGAGAAGAAATAGAGACTCGCTTTCATTTCTGAAGGTGCCTTAACTTTCTAGATGGGCATCAGAATGATGCTGCTTCCTTCCTTCTTTTTTCTTCTTCTTCTTCTTCTTTTTTTTAGCCGGAAATAGACAGTTGGATGATGATGAATGTGAAGCTCAAACTCAATCATCTACATTCTGATAAGAGATTTTCTTGGTGGTATCACTGAGTTGAAGTATTTGAATGATGTGTTCTGGACCCTGAGGCTTAGTTAGGGTCTAGGGGGAAACATTTATTTCCATTCCTTTGACCTCAATATTTTCATTAGAATTAGTTTAGGTATAGGCTATTAGAATGAAAAAGAATAATCATTCAGCAGTAGTTGGCTATTGTAGATAACAATTTAAATACTTTTTGAATATAGAATGGGCTGTACAAAGATACTCTTGTTTAGTCAGACGGGTAATAGAGGCAGGCTAGGCAGACTAACCACACAGCCTGAGGGGAAGCAACAGCCTATACTAGGTTAGGAGTTAGTCCTTGTCTCGAGTGCCCCCTGCTGGAGACCTGGCCTGCAACCCAGGCATGTGCCCTGACTGGAAATCCAACTGTGACCCTTTAGTTTGCAGGCCTGTGCTCAATCCACTGAGCTACACCAGCCAGGTCTGATTCTTCCTCTTTATCCCCTCTATTTTGTAGTCAGTTCCTGTAATTCATTTCTTAGAAATCATTCTCATATCTCTTTAGTTCCTACCCATTTTCAGTTCTGTCACCTTCATCTAGATCCTTTTTCATATTCTCAAAGTCTCATTGCTTAGAGCAATAACCTACTGTTGGAGAAGTCTGGGGCCCATGAGATGATGGAGTGTGTGTTTATATTTGTGTGTGTGTTGAAATACTATTTATTTCTCCCTTTCTCTTTTTGTTTGTCCTGTCTTTTTTAACTCCATTGTTCTTCCTAGTTTTTTCTTATTCTGCAAACTCACATGAAGTCCCACCTTGTCAGGGAAACCTTTCCTGATTACTTCTTTCTCCCTGCCTAAATTCTGGTTGTACCTATTCCCCAGTTTACGTCGTACAATTTAACACTTACTCAAAACTGCTTTGTGGTGCTCTTTTATTTCTGTAGGCTTTCTTCTATTACTCTATTAGGTTATAAGAATTTTTAATCCATGATTATAACATATTTACAGAGTTCATTTTATGGGGCTAGTAGTGTTGGTAGGTGCTTAATAAAGGCTTACAGAATAGTAGAATTAGATTTATGGTCTAAAATATTTGAAGGGCCCTAATACTTACTGAACTCTTTCTATATCAGTTTATATAGGTATTTTCCTGTTGGTTGAACATTTAGGTTGTTTCCATGTTGGGTGTAATACAGACATTTCATTGTTCGTTTTTGAGCCTGTCATGTGAAAAAGATACCTTTATTCCCTGTAAAGCATTTTAACCAAATATTAATCATTTACTATGTATGTAGCACTTATTTAATATTTGTGATACTAAGAGGTAGGGAGCCTGTCTCACCGCACTCTAGTACTTTGTGCATTGGCTGTGTTCATTAGTGTCTTGTATACTTTGTTGTTTTTTTCCAGTCCTTCATTCCTGATGTGCTATTTTATTTTGCTTTTAGGATAAGAACAAGAAACTACGTCCCCTGTATGACATTCCCTACATGTTTGAAGCCCGGGAATTTCTTCGAAAGAAGCTTATTGGCAAAAAGGTAAGTGATGACAAACGTATCTGCAAATGGGTGGGAATTATTTTAAGTCGGCCCTTGAGATGGACTCTCAGAGACCAGCAGATGACACTTCTCAACCAAGTCAGGCAGAATTACTCTGATATGTAGAGTGTCGTATGTATCAGGAAGTGGTATCCCTGGGGAGAGGCTTAAAATTGGGGCCCTGACCACAGTGTGATTTCCAAAAGTCTCACAACACGTTCTTTCCCAGGCTCAGTTCCAGTTTCAGTAATTGCATATTGCCTTGACCCCCATCACTTGGCTCTCTTGTTCTTTCCAGCCACCTCCATTAAAAGTTGGTGCTGCAGGATTTGCTGCTGAGAAGTGGTTAGTGTTTTTTTTTTGTGCCTCTCCAGTTTCTGAGGGATAGGCTGGCTCTTGAGGAGAGATCCTCTCCTGGGATAGGAGCATGCCTCTGTGGGGAGGGAGTGCATGCATGGTGTCCTGTGGAGCCCTTTGGGTAGTAAACTGACTTTCTAGTCTTGTACAGCAGCTCAGAAGCCCTAAGAGTGCGTTTCCTTGTGTTCTTACAGCATAATATTCTATGACCAGCTGCAGAATTCGCCATTCTAGTAGTGAGCTTCCTAGCTCCCCCTTATTTTTACTGACTTTCTCACCCTAAGAATGTTGGGCAGTTCTTTGTGTCCTGGATAAACAAAGGAAATGAATGGGATTATTCCTTTGTTAATTTAAGAAACTCTGTTCAGGGAGAGACTGTGACCATCATCATCTTACTTTGATTCATTGGGGGTTCTTGCAGGCAGTGTCACATTTTGGGCCAGTTTTTATTGTATCTTCAGAAAGGTAAGGCCATTTTGCTAAGGTCTGGCCTGAACACATTAAGGTCATTTTAACATTCTTTATGTACATGTAGATGTTTAAACTACTGGTGATGTGACAGCCTTGATAAGGCTCTAGCTTTTGGACTACGGCCAAAATAGTATATAATAACTATATCACCAATTTCATTGTGTACCATAGTCACTAGAATGAAAAATGACAGCAAGAGATTTTGAAATTGGGCATAAGGTGAAATTGCTAATTTTGAGGTAGAGAAAGCAAACTGGATTCCCTAGAATAAGTATTAAATCTCCTCAGGTTCCTTCAGAGCACAGGCTCATTTGTCATCATATAAGCCTTGACAGAATGCTGTGTTCATTCATGAGGTGTAGTGCGAATGATGGCTCTCAGCCTCTTTCGGTTTCTAGGTCTCCTGTTACCTGATCTGAAGTCCAACATCTCTATTTCACCAAGTTGGTATCATATCACTCATTTACTGGCTCATAAGCAATAGCATAGAGACAAATAAGGAATTTCTTCACACGTGTGGGTTTTATTGAAATCTGTCCAAAATCACACCGAAAGGAATGGCAGTGCATATTTGATTCATGAGCAGCCTGTTGTGTGGCGTGCGTTATGGCATCCACGTGGTTTCTTTGAAGGCTGCCCTTTCCTTATTCTCTTTCATCCCTAGAAACATAGATCACAGTTTATTGCAGCAGCTGCTGAATGGTCCTACAAGGTGGCCCAGGGCTCGGCTCTCAAACCATGTGCCAAGCCTTTGTAAAGTCCTCTGTCTCAGGATAAAAGGACTGACCTCAAATGTCAGATATGGTGGCATTTCTTAAGCAATTAGGTTCCTTCTTGGTGTGCAAAGCCTCATTTGCTGGTTCCCTCTGCATTAGAACTGATGGGATTCTATTTGTGCTGAGCCCAAGTTTTGTCCCCCACAGTGACATTGTGTAAATGATGAATACTGTATGCCTGCACAGGGAGTAGGATACAGCTCAGCTCTGCTGGGCTGGAACATTCCTGATGCGAACTGCTTTTCCTGACTCACCACCTGAAACCACTTGCCTGTCCTCTGGGGCCGTCAGTTGCGACAGCAAACACCCATGTGCTCTTGAGTCTGAGAGCAGACAGGGCAGTCGCTGCCTCAGGGTGGGTGGCTAGCACATCACCACACATTTCTGCCAATTCCCTTCAGACCACTGCAGCTGTTCAGCATGGCACATGGTGATTAAGAGGCATCGAGAGGGAGCATGTGCGCCTGTGTGCCTATGTGTCTGTGTGCACGGAAGCTGATTAGGGCAGCCTGTCACAGCTTAAACAAGATAATGGAGATAAAATCATCTTCTCTGTCCAGACTATTATTTGACCATCTCAGACTACAGTATGACAGTTTTGAGTAGTTTCTAGAATGCAGAGAAATAAGATGGAAGGTAAACTGCTAAGGTGCTTCGTTAGGTTCAGTGGCCTCCATTTCAGTTATGGAAATTCACTTTGACTCACTTCCAAGATTTAATTCTGGCTAAGGGCCTTAATTAAAGTAACTATACACCTCCTGAGTCCTGGTTTTATCACTTGTGAACTGGGAATATTATTTGCCTTCCCTCTCTCATGGAGTTGTTATGAAATTCTAGAATGATGCTAACCCTTCTAAATTCCAGGAAGATATGTTGTCCTGTTTTAATAACGCTGCTTTCCCTTTTGTATAGAATCCAGCTTAGCTTTACTTTTTCATTTTTTTTTTCCTTTCTTTTTTCACTGGTTCTGGGGTCGAGAGATGTAAACCAGTGTGTAGCTAATTTGATTGTCATCAACCCATTTTACACATTTGTTGGGTACCTGGTTAGATGTGACACCAGGGTTCCAGCTTCCACAAAATGAGTATCTGCTCATGCTAGAATGTGAATGTGTGTGTTTTCTCTGGTTTGTGGAAGAGTAATGATACGAGTGTGTACTGGAAGGTTTCAGAAGTTGTAGATACTGCTATACTGCCTGGTTAGAATGCCCTCCTTATACCCTGCTTATCACCTGCCATCTGAGCTTTCACTAAAATCTTGACAAAGGAATATATGTGGCCTTCACTGTTTTGCTAATTTCTTCTGGGTTCTTCGTGGCCCTAGAAGAGTGGAGAAATGGAAGTCATGATAATTTCAACATGTCTTTTAGTTCTCCAGAAAAATATCCCAAGTACATAAGATGGTGGGATTGTACCTTCCTAAGAGAACCAGGGCAGTTTCTCTGTGTGTACATACCGTATCTGTTCTTCTTAATGCTTAGACGAGTCAGCCCGTGGAAAGCAAGTTTATGTGCCTACCATTTTTTTGTCAGTGCAATAAGGTACAATGAATTTTTCCCAACTATCTCGGAGCATCTCTAAAGTAGAATCTCAGTATTTCTTATCTGTTTAATACAGCATTTAGAGATGACATAATTAATTGCAGTTATCACCACGGGAACCACTGTGTTCGATGTTGGAACTGGTTTAGACAATTCAAGAGTCAAAATTGGTGGGCAAGGTGGAATTGCATGAACCAGACTGCAGTGAAGCATCTGCCCTGGTAGTAGATGTTCAGCCCAGGCTCTCCTGTCTCCAGCACCCTCTGCCCAGAGATGCGTGTCTATTCCTTAAATGTTTTTGCCACTGTTTCTATTGAGTAAGCAAAATTTGGGAATGAAGCTTATTTGCAAACAGATGACAACGTATAGTTTTCATGAGGTAGGCTCTTTGTTTTTTAAATCCTCACCCAAGGATATGTTTTTATTGATTTTAGAGAAAAAGAAGGGACTGTGTGGGGAGAGGGGGAGGGGAAGAGAGAGAGAGAGGAAGAGAGAGAAAGGGAAACAGAGAAGTGTCTGTGTGAGAGAGAAACAGATCAGCTGCCTACTGTCTACACCCCGACCAGGGATTGAACCCACAACCTGGGTGTGCGTCCTACAACCTTTAGGTATATATGGGACAGTGCTCCAACCAACAGATCTACCCAGCCAGGGCTAGGCTGACTCTTTATTAGGCACTTAAAATTGGGCATTTTCTTGATAAATGCAGGCATTTGGGAAGTTATGGGACGGATAGGATGTTACTTCAAATTCTTATTGCTTTAGATTATTCTCTTT
The DNA here is from genome assembly GCF_019186645.2 of Phyllostomus hastatus. NCBI lineage: Eukaryota > Metazoa > Chordata > Mammalia > Chiroptera > Phyllostomidae > Phyllostomus > Phyllostomus hastatus. The sequence goes on along the minus strand of NW_025334006.1, from coordinate 10,922,008 downwards.
TTGAATCTTCTAAACCTGTCTTTCCTGAGGTTCATATTTCTGGGGGCATGGAGCTCTTTGGGGATGGACGGGAATGATCTCCCTGTATGCCAGGCATAATAAATCCAGCATATCCCAGCTGAACTATCAGATTTTCCAGTGTCCTGTCAGAAGATCTGGTCTTCTCAAGATTCTCGGAGTCACACCACTATCTGTTACTGTCAGAGACATCTTTGACACCCTGTCTTCCCATGCCCTCCTATTCCAGTTTCTCACCACCTCCTGCTGGGTGTGTACATGACTTTCCTCTTTTCATTACACTGCTGCCACCCTGTCTTATACCTCCTCTCAGCTGGACTTCTGTAGTCTTATTGGTTTCCCCACAGCCATTCTTTCTCACTGGTCCATTCTGCACCTACAGCTAAAGGGAGTTTTAAAAATGACAGTTACATCATGCTTCTCCTTTGCCTAAGACTAATGGCTTCCCTTTGTTTCCTGTGGTGAACATGGCTCAGCATCATCTGGTCCTAGCCTGCTTCTCAAAGGTAACCTCCTACCTCCTTTCTTGTCCACCTTCTGGCTGCCTTTCTGGTCTTCATTAAATCTCTGAAATGCATTATGGCCCCTCTCACCTCTGGGCTTTTGCACCTACAGTTTCTTTTGTTTGGGATGTCTTCTTTTCTCTAATTTTCCCTCTTCTGTTTATCTTACGCCTGTACTTGAGATTCATAGTAGTAAATGTTACTTTCTGGGAGAAATGCTCCCTAAATAACCCATCCCCCTGCTCCCTCCCCCACTTCCAACATACTAATCTCTACATAATTTTTTACATCTTAATATATTTAGAAGATTATATGTTAATATTTCACATAATTTCTTGTTAGATTTGTTAGGCAGATTAGGGCTCACATCTGTTTTGCTCACCGCTCCAGGGCCCTGTACATACAGTTTATGGTGCAGAGCAGGTGCTCAGTGAATTTCTACTAAATTAATTAACTTTAGGGGGTAAGGGAGACACTGGGCTGAAGACTGTGGATCCAGAGACTACACAAGGGGAGGTAGAAGTAGAGCCCACTTGATTTGCAGAAGGTTAGCCTTATGTGCAAGAAGTAGGGTGAGATTGTCACTTCATTTCAGGGCTCCCAAGTCAATCTGGAAATGGCTGATATATACAAATGATACTCTCTTTATTTTGGGGTAATGTGCTTAAATGAATTTGGTTGGCAATCCCAACTACTGTTAATGGTTTTGTTTCTTTGGATATAATAATCTGAATGAATGTCTAAGTCAACTCTAGGAGACATGGCTCATTTGTAATTTGGTGAATACCTTTGTGTGATTTTCATGCCATTCCAGTGTGTACTGTGAACTAGACAGATTTCTTGATGCAATTTATATAATGCTCATTCCAGCTTAATGGGGTCAGGGCTGTCATTTGTTGAGCTTCTTAATGTAAACTCTGAACATTTTCCCCTTTAATTTCACCTCCACCCTGCAAGATATATATATCATTCCTATTTTTACAAGAAATAGAAGCTCATAGAAATTAAGTATTTTACCCAGGTGTCTATGCTTTTAATTGGTATGCTAAATTGGAGGCCATCTAGAAAGGCCCGCTTCCCTTTGTGTGTGTTGAATCCTATGCAGATAGCCTGGGTCATGGTTCTTTTTGGAATAATGTCAGTTTTTGTATAGAACACACAACTCCATGCTTACAAGAAGTTCCTTCTCTTCAGTTGCATTGTCTTAGTGTACAGATATCAGCAAGTGGGAATGGCACCATAGATCAGCCTTCTGAATGCTTTTAGCCTTCTAGACATTATCTCATTAGTCTTTGAGATGTCCCTGTGAAGTGACATTTCATCAAATTGTTCTTCAGAGAAAGCAGTGTCAGATTACATGTTCTCGTGGTTACACAAATAATGTGAGGTCATAGATGACATTGCTAAGCCAATGTTGAAGCCGGATTCCCCCTTCTCTTCAGTCTGTTGGCACAGATGAGACTTCTGGGAGAATGAGATGGGTAGGCTGCTTTTTTTATCTTGGCCTAGAGCTGGGAGAGATTGAAGCGCAATCTCAGTGCTCCTCCCCCTGTGCAAGGGTGGCTTTCTGAAGGCACCAGAGGTAACATTCCTTACCAGGAGGACCATTTCTCACTCAGCTCCAGAGAGCTCTTCAAGGTCATGGAGCTTTCTTGAGGAGGACTCCTTCACTCTTTTTCTGTTTTAACAGGGCTGTTAACAGGGCTGTGCTTTTTCCAGAAAACATTTGTGACGCTTTCTTTTGCAGTGTGTTACTTAATCAGCTGTGTTAAGTGCAAAGTTTGGCAGTTGGGAATTCTTGTTCTTAATTACCTCTGATGTATTTTAGTTTGGTTTTTATAAACATTTCCTTTGTCATCTCCACATTTTTCACTCCATATTAATTTGATTCCTTCACACTATGGAAAAGTTCTTTACATTAATGATCTAAACAGGCCCTAAGGTTGTGAATGTACTGTGATTTAAATCGACAGGTTTATACGAGGTTGCTTGTCCTTGCCTTCTTAGTGCCAGCTGTTACCATCAAAGTGGCTGTAAATTTTTTGAATAAATGGCTGAAGATACTCACCAAATCGAGAAATGTTTTGAAGGACTTGTAATTTCTGACCATGCCTTTTTCTAGCAAGGTTTCTCCCACTTAGACGTGACAGGAATGTGTCAGTATGCCTGGAGACCAAGGGCCATTGTAGATACCTTTTACCCTTTGGGTTTGGGAATGATCCTTGACTCCTTAGCCCCCTTGTCTGTTGAATAATGAAAAGAAATGACTGTAGAATTGCAAGTTTCTGGAAATTGTTGTTCTCAGCAAGGTAGCTTTCTACCTGCTGCCACCTAAATGATCTCTTTGAGATCTTGTCTTTTTTAATCTGCAGATTGTGAGAAGTACCTCTGCGTATTCAGGACTACCAGGATATTGGGCTGAGCACAGAGCTCTTGGGTGAAGTGTGGTGTTGGTATGGTGTGTATTGTAATATCCTCTTTAGAAAGCATGTCTAAGTTAAATGAAGAAGCTAGAGCATTCAGCTGCATTCCTGGAAATTTTTTCTGTATGCTCACCTGTGGGAAATGATTTACCATGTTAGCTACCAGAATTCTCAAGGTCCTAATATCATGGTAATCCTCTCATATTACTTTGCTTATTAACAAATTTCTTCCCTAGACTCTGGATTTGCTCGTAGTTTTTTAGTGAACGTTCTTGCATACACTGCACATGTTACCTGGTTAGTGGTCAGTTTATCTTAAGCCACCCAATCTTGATCTTTTCAGCAGGGGTTCTGAAATGTTGTCTTTGGGGCTGGAACTTTCCATGCTTACTCTCTGCAAACTGGGATTTTATTTTAGGGGGAGCTTTGTGCTGAATCAGCTCAGCTATGTTTGTGGGTAGGGAGAGGACAGGCTTTTTTCCCCACTTTAAAAATAACCCGTATGTGCCAAAAATCCTATAAAGTGTGCTGAGTTGCAAATCTTCCAACTTCCTATACCTCCTGGTTTACAGAGAATAGATTCTTTTCGGCTTGGGCTCAATAATGCTGTAGAATACTTTATCTTGTAGAAGAGTAAACGAGACTGTGTACAGATGTGCTCAGTTGGGAAGGAAACTTTGCTCTCGTCTTACATCATCTTCTTCTACTAGTTCTGTCTCCTAATAAGGATGTAAGCAGGGCTGGTGTGTATAACTTTTCTAATAAGAAAATACACATTATCCAGAAGTAGTGAGTCTAATTTTTAAGTACCAGCTTCTCAGGGTTTCTTTCTGTGCCATCTCTGTTTTTATGTTTAGAATTAAGCTAATAACCTCCAGTTGCTTGAGTACTTCTTTCCCCAGGGAATGAATAATTTGCATATGTACAAGAAGGTAGTATGCATAAGTGTCTGTTGGTTCTAAGGTGAAAGTTCTGTCAACTCTTTTCTGCTGGGTGACAAAAGTGCTATTTTAGGGCCCCATCTTCATAATTGGGGTCATGGAGTTGTAAGCTCAGAATATATGAGCTTCTTTGTTTTAATGTGTTTAAAATCTCAGTGCAGCTTTTTGTTCTTATTTGAATCAAGTTCTTTTATTATTACCCAGAGTCTCCTTCCTGATTTTACTTTGCCGGTTATCTATCTGTGACAAATGTTTAGGTATTTCTATAATGCTGCAGTTCTGTCCCAAGAGGATTGCTGGCTGGGACAGTCTTTGCTACTGCTTTCCTGACGACAGACATAGAGGGCTGCTTAGTGTTCCCTCAGAATTTGTGTCCTTTTGGAACTTCAGAATGTGTGCTTGTTTGGAAATAGGGTCTTCATAGATGTAATTAGTTAAGTTAAAATGAGATCGTACTGTATTAGGATGGGCTCTAAACCCAGAAACTGGTGCCTTTATCAGAAGAGAATAGGACACAGAAACAAATAGAAAATGGCCATGTGAAGTTTGAGGTGGATTTTAAAATGATGCAGCTGCAAGCCAAGGAACAAGGATTGTCAGAAGCCACAAGAAGTGAGGAAGAGGCAAGGATGGATTCTTTCCTAGAGCCTGCTGAAGGAGTATGGCCCTGTTGACACCTTGATTTCCAACTTGAGAGTACATTTCTATTGTTTTAAGCCAACAAGTTTGTGGTGCTTTGTTAACGGCAACCCTCGGAAAGTAATTCAGTAGGAAAGTGGGGCGGCATCTTCATCTATCTGGCCACTTGACTCTTGGCTGGAGTCCCCTTTTCTGGGTTTGTACCTTGAAGGATGGATACTGATGTCCACTTAAGAAGGCTGCCTTAGTCAGAGAGCCTCCATCACTTCTACTTCAGTAATGAGCAGCATTTTGAAATGTGACACACCCTGGTGGGAATTATTTCTGGCAGTAGCTTTTGCTGAACCATGCTCATTCCATTCAGGGATGATGAATAGAACATTAGAGACAATTAGCACCAGCCTGTGTTCTGAAGCACCATGTCTGCCTAACATTTTGCCTGCTTGGAGTGCACACTGTGTGGAACTACGCATGACTTTTCTTCTGTAACTATAGCAATTTCAAGTTTGTCTTTGACCTGAAGCTTGGACAAGGCATCTTTTCTGTAGCTCTGCTTTCACACCTCTCTTGGCTTCCAAAAGTGTTAGGACTGGTCTGGGCTGGGCTGAGTGATGAGCAGGCAGTCCTCTTCTGAAGGCAAAGGTTGAGGAGTTCTATTTTCTTTGAGGACTCAGTCCCCGTTGCTGTGATCATGCCTAATCACTGGATATGTTAAGAAAGCCAGAAGGGGTAGCCTAGCAAAATCAATTTATTATTATTTTTATTTATTTAGCAATTATTTCTGGAGCAACTACGTCGTGTCATACCTTATTGTAAGCATTGGAGATAAAGCCTTAACAAATTCCTGTCCTCGTGGAGCTAATATTTTAGAAAGGGCACATGTGGTTGTTGGGTGCCTTTTTAGAATGGAAATATGAATAAAATATCTCTTACAAGTTGCTTACAGGCTAATTGGGGTAAGATTTTTATCAAAATGCGTGACATTGAATAAGAGCAGATTTGAATGACTAGTGAGATAACAGAAATGTGTCTCTTGGCAGTATTGGTTTAATATTTTTGTGAATTGTACAGATCATAGCTGTCATTTAAAGACAAGGAGAGGTCTCACCAGCTGTGTGACCTTATGCACTTAATAGCTTCATCTGCCGCACATACTGCTGATTCTTGTGAACATTTCCACTCTTAACTTCCTTCTCTGTCTACAGATCTGTTTCCAGCTGCTAACTACTGGATAGCCAGATTCCAGTAGATGGATCACATCTCCTCTGTCCAGAATGTACTTTATGACTTTCATATGATTTTCCTCACTGCACACATACTGCCTTGGCTACCTCTGTCATTGACCTTACATAATGTCATCGCCCACCCATTGTCCAGAACTTTATAATTAGCAGTGTCCCCATCTCAAGTTCATCTGATTCTGCCACAGTTGTCTTTTCTAGCTCTTCCTTTTCACAGTATTTCAGTGACTTTTAGTCTGTGTGCTCCTTCTCTCTCATTTTAATTATTGCAACTCTGTCTTAACTAGTTGCCCTCCTTCTAGTCTGTGGCATCTTTCACAGTGCTGTTGGAATCTCCTTTTGAATGCACAGTCATGTCATCTCACACTGCTAGGTATGGGTTAATAATTTGTACAGATGCTTGCAGAAGAGCAACTAACTCCTTAAATGGACATGAAAGGAAAGAAAAGGCCATTGCATATAAAAATATCATAGTATCACTTAAGGATCTTGCTTCCATTTCCAGTCTCACTTCCTCCTCTGCCCTCCATCTTATGTCACAAAGAACTTCTCACCATTCCATGCACACGCCAGGCCCTTTCACAGCTTCTTGCCTTCACACTCGTTTTTCTGTAAGAATCTTCCTACTGCTCTGTGTTCTATCTCCCCGTGTAAAGTCTGGGTCTCTCTGACCACCTAGTATACTTTTTTGCCCATTTCTGTAGTAGCAGTTTCCCAGGTCTGACCTCCCTCCTCCACACCTAAAGGACAGAGAGTCTGTCTTACCTTTCCTTTAGCTCACATTTCCTAATGTCAGCAGTCAGGTTTGGGTCCCCAGTAAGTCTTTAGAGAAGAGGTGGGATTTGTCCTGTACCTAAAAGGGGGTATTTGGATATAGAGAGGGAATGCACTTTAAAAAAAAATTACTGATTTACGAGAGACATCGCTTTGCTGTTCCACTTGTTCATGCACTCATTGGTTGCCCCTGGCCACCCTCCCATGTGCCCCAACCCAGGATCAAACCCACAACCCTTTCTGCATCGGGATGGTGGTCTAACCAACTGAGCTACCTAGCCCAAGAAGGGATGCAAAAAGCTAATTCTGTAGCCCTAAGCTAAGCAGATGGTTTTCTTGTCATATGCCTTCTTTAATTTTCTCATCTAGGGTAGACTTTCAGCCCCACTTCATCAAGACTTTAGGCATAGCAGCCTGACTAAAACACAAAAAAGAGCTTTAAAAATAGGTAGAATAGGTATGTTGTTCTTTTAAATTTCTATGTATGAATTATGGTTATTATTGCTCCACCTGATAGGCGGCAGCATGCTGGATGCCTTGTGTAGTCCGCACCTCATTGTTAGGCTCTCTGACGTCTTAGTGAAGCAGCCTGAGCAGTCCTCCTTGGTGCTGGAGGCCTGGTTTGGGGATATTTTTGTGTCTTTTCTTCATAATTGAGAATGTGCAGCATTTGTAATTTGTTCTTTTTAAGAATGATTTGACAGGGAAATTTACTCAACTAGTAGGCAGTAAATTAGTATTTTTTTCTTGTCTTGGATACTTCATTATTATTTTAAAGCTCTGAGTGACAGAAGCTGAGGAACCCTGACTGCTCCCTACTGCTCCCATCCCCCTCTGGCTTTGGGTTCATAATGTCCCTGTTCTTCAATGGTAGTCCAAATGAATTGGAAGGAAATAAGTCAGTGACTTGTTCCACTTTGCCATTTCTGCAATGTATGGGGTACCTTTTCAAAGGCTCCACAGAGCCTGTCAGGCTCGACTTTGATGCATGGTAGAGTACTCAGAAGGGAGAGGCCAGTTAAGCGTCTGACTTTTTCCCACTAGGCCTGGTCTCTGCCACCTGTAACTTCTTACCCTCTTTATTAAAAAAACAAAAAAAGAAGACGATGACGAGAAAGAAAAGAACATGAGAAGGGGAAGGGAATGTTAAGAAGGAAGAAAGCCACAGACATGATCTGGGCACTGATTAGAAACTAGGTGACCATTTTTGGTGAAATGCTACCACATGCAGCTGGAAGGCTGGGGGAAGCTTCTTTACTTTTCTAGTTGAAGCCGAAGAGCAGAGAAATAGAATCCTAAGTGTGTGGCCTGTGCATTCATGAAGCCTCTGTTTGTTTATTTGTAAAACAGAGGTAGTATTTTGGCAGCCCTGGTTCCTTTGGTTGTGCTCTTAAGGGAGGGAATGGAAGCAGATGCTGCATTAGGAGTAATTTGGGGGCACGGCAAAAAGGATGGAACTGATTAATTTCTTCAGGGTGCCAGTAGTTACTAGCACCTCAAATTCAGGCCTGCAGCCTTGTCTGTACTTGGTCAGCCCACATTGCAATGAAGAGAATAGGTCATTTCTGTGACCTCAGACAGGAAGATACGCAGTTGAAGATTGTATATGTCCAAACTCTTACACTTGGGATGAATTCATTTCTTTCAGTGTACCTTATTTCCTTAATGTATAAAATATAAAGAAACATTTTCTATCTTCTAAAAAGATGATCTTACTAAGGAATCCAGAAAGGGTCAATTAGTCATCCTGGTATCTCTAATTAGACTCTGATGTAACAGTGTTTACTGATCAATGTGTAATTGTCATAGTAGTGAGTATGGGGAGGGCCACATGAAGAGGCAGGTCGATTTCCATTTCCCGACATGGGCCCCACCTCACAGGGTGTGCTGGAAGTGAAGAAAATCTGAAGCTTCAGACCTGAAGTGCACCTGGGCCTTGTTTTCCACCTAACTCCATGATCTCTGGTGCATCCTTTCATGTTAGTGTCCTTATCTGGAAAAGAACAGTGGACTGGCAGTCACCAAAGATCTCTGTTCCTAAAGCCTGTAGTGAAGATTTTTGACTTTGTTGTACTGATTGACCTACTTGACCTTTTATAGTTGTGAATGTTTAATCTTTTCACAACAAAGACTTGTTTTCTTTTAAAAATCAATGAATGTGAATACCCGTGGTGGACAAAATGACAAAGTTTGAGGGGTGTGTGAGCATGTGAGACACACACACCCTTGAGTCCTGTGACCACAGCATGATTCTTTGTACCTACTCTGAACACTGAATGTTAGCAGCCTGTTTATTGAGGGAGCTGCAGTATAAATCTCTCTCACCTCTGTTGAATGGCTCTAATTATCTTTTACCCACTGGCTTCCTCCCACCACAAGAGAAAGCTAGGAGATTGAACTCATTCTTTTCTTCTGCTTGTGTTACTGATATATCTTTTTAGCTGAAATGTTTAAATTGTTATGGTTGGGTTCCAGTCTAGTTTACTATTGAGGCAAGGACCTCTTTTCTTCCTTTTCTAGGACCTATGTCTTTCTTCAAATGATTTTCTTCCATTTGAGGGCTGGGTTTCCTTTCCTCCATCATTTGTCAGTTCACTAAGTGTTGAAGTAATGGCTTTAGAAACCAGATCCATCAGAATGATTGACTCCTTGATGTTGGCCTGGCGCCTCTTCACATTTTCCACTAGTTTCTCCCATTGCCAGTGGTGCTGCCAGCTGTGTAGAAGAAAAGCAGCAGGCAGTTTGAACTCCCCAGCATGTGAGAATTTTTGAGGATGAAAGACAAAGATGAGTCACATTGCTGCTCTTCAGTATTTCTGGTTTGGTGGTCGCTAATCATAGCTTTCCGAAGGAATATGGAAATGAGATCACTAAGTCTAGGTGGATATACTGTGTCTCTCTCACTTTTCAGAGAGTGAAGTATTGATAGTCTCTATGTCCCTTCTTTACAGACACAGACTATTCCTTCCCTTCTCTCTCTGATGTCCTTGTATTTCTTTCTCTCACTATAGCCTTTCTTTCCCTTTCCATCCAGCTGCATTCCATCTTCCATTACCCTCCTCAAAGGTGCTCAGATCATCAGCATGAGCAGCTTCCAAATTTGAAGCTTGTAGTAGCTCTCACTTTCCAACACTCACGCCCATCTGCCATACTATCTGACTTGGCCGTTGCCGTGGATCCCTGGGACCTTCCTGGCCTTAAGAGGAAAAAAGTGATTTGCTAAATGTCATCTTTTCTTGTTTCTGTTCTTCCTCCCAGCAGCATGCAATTTGGTTTAGAACCAAAGTAGACAGGGTATTAGCTTCTCTCTGAACAAAGTCCACTTAGTTTGCTTTGATGTTTTCTGTTGTTCCTTGGGCTGGGGTCCTCCTGGATGAGCACACAATTTTCCAGGCTAGATAACTTTGTGGTTGGTACATTTTAAACTCTGCCTACTTTAACTGTCATTTCCCCTCCTGCTGATTTTTCTTCCTTATGGATGAGGAAGAGAAATTAGTCTGGATTTCCCTTCCCTGAGGGTTTCTGGTTGATGGAACAGGGAATGTGGGTCCTTCCTTCGTGCTTTAATGACACATCAGCTTGATGCTGCCCCAAGCACAGGTACCTGGTTGGATGCTTGAACGTTGTAGCCGCTAAGAAAAGAAAATAACCATTTGGATAACTCTGTGACCTGCTTCAGAGTCTATAGGAAGTATGTTTTCCTTGCCTGGCCTAGCTTCCTGGCATTCACAGTCGGATTTGATTGTTTCTTCCTTGACTCCATGTCATCACCCCTGCCCTCCAGACCTGTGGGTCCAGGTTAATGAGTGTGGTACAGGGTTGATGTCTTTGGGTCCTTAGTTCTTCCTTTTTCATACGGAGATTGCTCCTTGCAAAGGTACATTTCCTTTTAGGGTTTTTTAAATTTAATTTTTAAACAGAAAGACATAATTTAAAACATTTTTTTGTTTTATTTAACATAACATGTTCTTCTTTGAAAATAGATGTAGACAGCATTTTTAGAAAGCACATATATGGATAAAACAGTGATTCTTCTTTAAATTTTCTCCTAAAGATTTTCAAAGGCAAGTCAAGAAACTAAATGCTTTTTATTGTTTCATTTGCTGAAACAGACATTTTAAAGTCATTTGGCAGGAAAGTCAATATGGAAACAGGATATTTTGACACACTATTGTGTAAAAAAGGTATTTAAATTAGTTAACATATCTTTTTAATCTTTTAGATATTTTTATTTACTAGAAAGCCAATAACATTTTAAATTTTTTCCTTTACTTTTGGCGGGTAGTGTTCACTTTTTATTTTAATTTTGGGTGGCTACCCACCGCACCCCAAGCCCCTCACTGATTCAGTGTGCCTGCTCAGAAACACCCAGTGTTTCCCTTTCCTTAGGAACCTCTCCAGAGCTATTTTAGGCCTGTATAGGCAGATGTGTTTGTGGGTGGGTAGATATTCTTCTTCCATTTTACACAAATGTTAGCATCATAAATACAGTTACATTTTGTACGTATGACCAAAAATAGTAATTTTGTGTTTGTATTTCATTTTTACGTGCTTAAAAGTGCTAATGGATTGTTGGTGTTGATCTGCACAAGTTAGGGAAAGCTCACAATTTTCCTACAAAATTTCAACTTCATTTACTCGGTGGCTATAATTATTCTACTTGAAGATGCAGTTATTAGTTCTGCTGATATTGATGATGATTCTGTCTTTGTTTATGAACTGTTTTGATTTTGCTCTTTTATTGTAACATTTACTGCCTCTGTTATCGGTCACAAAAGCAACACTTGTTTATTCTAAAAAAAAATATTTTTGAAAAAAAGTTAAAAAGATATTACTACCCAGGGATGGCATCTGAAATACTTGAGTGTGTATTATTCCAGTCGTCTTTTTATGCATTTGGGCATTTGCATAATTTTCACTTAGCTGGTAATTATATGGTACTTACTGTTTTGTAACCTTCAACATGATGGTTTCTCCGTGTCATTAAATAGACTTCTATATTATATACTTTTATCATTTAATGTCAAGTGAATATTTAATCACTATCCTATTGGCACATATGGGCTTTGGAACCATATAGACATGGGTTTGAATCTCTGGGGTAGTATTACCTAGCTCAGGCTTGTCGTGAGCATTAAATGAGGTAATATATGTTAAGTGCAATGCTCGGCACAACATAAAAGCTTAATCAATAATCACAGACTACTACATCAGCGTTTAGGAATATTAAGAACAAGTAGCAGTATATAATGACAAATAAAATGCACTAGTTCTTTTCTGTGTCCTGAAATGTGGTTGAGTGAGACAGAGAGAAAGGAAAGTTGAAAAAGGAGCAGTGGGGGAGAGGGGAGCAATATAGAGTGAAATCTTGAGAGAGAGAAGGTGGCTAGCATTTTATTTTCCTTGGTCCTTTTTGCCTCCAAAACCAATCTTACAAGATTAGTCTATTGCTTGACCTTAAGAAAGCCTTTTTGATTCTCACCACCATCCCTCCCCCTTCCTCAGGGGCTGTGACCGGGATCAGCTCCACTCAGAGAGGAAGTGGCCCTGGGGAAGGGAGAGTTTGGAGAGAACTCTTAACATCCCATTTCCTTCTTTTCTGAGATTCTTGGTACGCGTTTCATAGCCTGATAGAGTTTCCATGGGAACTAGCAGGAAGATGAGAACTTAATTTAATCTGGCCCAAAAGAAGCTAAATACAGGGGAAAGTATGCCCCATCCCGCAGTCCTTTTTGGAGTTTTTTTGTTAGTTTGTTTACCCCCAGTCCTTTAAGACCTCAAACTTGAAGCTCAGAATGGAATGGTCTCCATCTCCGCAATTTACCAATCCAATCATAGCTGTTTGATCAGCAGTCAGAAAGAAATAGTGAATGCTGGATACACTGCTTTTTCTCAACTCCCCAAATGAATGTGTAAGGAATAGGGAAAAACTTAGACCATGAGAAAATAGGAACCTAGCTAGCTAGAGCCAGGAGATTACTAGGTTAATGAACAAACACCTTGCCTTCCCACCTTATGCAAGAATGCTTGGTTTGAAATTCCCGTGCGAGGTCTTTGTAAGTGAATTGCTAACTGCCACGTCTGCTTCTGTATAACTCTTGCTTGCCCACCCCTATATAAGGACTTAGCTGAAGCGCTCGGCGCAGCTCTCGTTTGCAGCCCCTTGTGGGTACCGTGTCTCTGGACACTCTGAGAGTTCGCCCCTGCGCAGGTTAAACTTGGCCAATAAAGTAACATCCTTGATACCCTGAAAGTCTCCGACATTTGTTCTCGCATTTGCTGGATGCAACAAATGCTCAGTCAGTTAATTCGGGATTTCAAATCATTATCTATTTGCCTTTGATACATTTACTCTTAAAAGCTGAACTGTTAAATAGTTTAATCAATTCAGACATTCATTAAATTTGAAGAAATACTGTGAATTAGGTTTATTTCTAATCTCATATGCAACATATTTTGTTTCAAGTACTTCAGGTGAGAGATTTGTGATTTGTATTATAGAAGGATGATTTTTGGTTGCTGATATCATAGTCAACACTTAAGCAATGAAGGATTTGCCCTGGTACTAAATATAGGGGGTATAGAAAACAAAATGAGGTAGAAATGCTGCTTTATTATAAATGTAGGCAAACTGGTTATGCAGATACAATTGTAGGTTGTAATACTGCCATTTTCCCCTAATGTTGCCTTTAAATTCCTACTGATTCTAAGTGCTGTCCATTTTAACAATTAAATGCACATTAACCAAAATTATAGTTAAAACATGAGGGCACATTTTATATAGATACTCAACACTATTGTCATTTCTTGTCTCAGAAAAAAATTATCTGCCAGTTTTTGAATTCTTCATAGGCAGTTACAGAAAGCCTCAGTTTTAGGAAAATAGTGAAGTTTTATTTTGTTTTTATAAATACCTAAGCTAAGTTCCCTGAGGTAGTTGAATCTATTTCTCTTATTGATCACTGGAGACAGAATAAGTATAAATGTTCAAGGCCAGCTCTTTGATTTTTCCTCACATTATGAAATTTCATAAGCCTATTTCTTTAGAGGACTAAAGCAGTTTAGGTTTAGGAGTCATTGTCCTAGAATGTAAATTCTGGTCTTTGTCCATTTGCATTGTGTTAATCACTTTATCTGGTCTTGTCCTCACTCTAGTAGGGCCTTCCCCCTGCTAGGAAAAGATGGATTCCTTTGCAATTCCCATAGGTAAAGATTAAGTCTCATTTTTATTTTATATTTTAAGCTTGCTTTTAAAAAAATTGGGCAATGGAGTATCTTTATTCAGACAGTCCTGATTATTTTGCTACTTTTTACCATCATCTTTGCTTAGTTCTTGACTTTGGAAAGCTTTGCAAGCCTTTAATCTTGACTTTTCTTTGTCAATAACCCCATTGACTTCCATTTTAGATTGTGTATTTACCATTCTTTTCATCTCTTTATTGGGGCGTGGTACACAGTTACCATGGATTAGTAAGTTATTTTTTTAAAGTAGGGAAATAGGAACCTGAAAACATTAAGAATTGGTCAGCTGATTAGAAGACTTCCGGAGACTCAGAGTCAGAGTCTAGTCTCTTCTAACAGGTTACTGCTTATAGTCATAACCTGTTGCTTTTTAGGAGTGTCATTAACTAATGTTACCTTAGATTACAACTTAATTATAATGTTCTTTAGCTTTCTTTCTGTGTATTATTTTTCCCAATTAAAAAGCAATATATGTTGCTATAATGAGTTTGAAAGTATAAAGGGAAAATAAAAGTAACTCAAATCACTTTAACATTCTGGAATATTCTCCTTATATAAGTTTATACTTGAATCAATCTGTATGACCTTAGTTTTTCAATTGACAGTAAAACCTGAATATTTTCTAACATCATTAAATGAACTTTTAATATAATGATTCAGTGATTATGTCATACTATTCCTTGATAATATGATGTTTATTTTGCCAATCTGTGTTCATCTTAATTTTTTTGGACTATGGTAGTGTGGTTTTATTTTATGTTTTAATAAACAGGCATAGTGTATGTTTACCCCCTCAGTGTAATCAGATTCACTAAGCATGCAAAATCAGATCTTCTAGATCTGCATGGGTCTAAAGTTTAGAGGTGTGAAGGACAAAAAAAAAAGAAGCTTTTCCATTTATTAATTGATGTTGTTGAATACTCTTTTAGACAGGACTTGGTCATTTAAAAAGTGTACTAGCCCCCGCCCTCTATTATCCCATGCATTTTATCTCATTTGTAAAGGTCAGCCTTTCATGTTTCCTAAGATTTTAATTCTCTGATTTTCTCAAACTTTATTTTTATTCTTTTTTCTCTTAAATTTCATTTAGCCTAGTTCTTTTTAATTTTTTTTAATTTATTGATTTTCTAGAAAGAGAGGGAAAAAACATCAATTTGTTGTTCCCACTTATTTATGCATTCATTTGTCGCTTCTTGTATGTGCCCTGGCCTGGAATTGAACCCACAACCTTGATATGTTGGGACAATACTCTAATCCACTAAGCTACCCAGCCAGGGCTAGCCTAGTTAATGCTTAATTTTTTAACCTTCCACAGGTCCCTTATTTTAAAACAACACAGCAACAAAATAGTTCATTTGCATTTTTATTTTTGATTTGCTTTTGATCAGCAGGAGGAATAGCTATAAGTTGGGTAGTTTTGGAGAGAGTGGAGTCAATCACAGGAGTGGTGATAGGTTCTCTCTGTCTCTCAGCCTTCTCACGAACAGCACCTTCAGCCACCTGCATTGTATGGTCCATTTATTTTAAGGGTAGTTTCTAGAATGACTCGAACTTGAAATATTCTTGGGCTAACCCTCCTAGACTTTAATTCTCTCTAGGCATATAACAGACTGAAATGACTTAATTTACTGTGGATTACTATTTTTGTACTTTCAGATCTTGTTTGCCCTGATATTTAGGATCTAGTCATAACTCTTCCATTGAATTGCTATTTAAACTTGGGAAATTCACATGATTCTTAAAAGTGCAGTTAACTAAGAGTTGGATTAAAAAGTAAATCTTTAATTACATAAAAAGCATTTAAATATTAATCATTTTTAAAAGCTACTTACTATACAAATATATTTTTTTATTTTCATTCTTTGTAAACCAGCCTAATTCCAAATTGTATGACTTTGCCTATTGTATTGTAGAAGAACCTTCTTGCATAATTTTTGAAGATTATTTAACCTTTCTGAGTAACTGTTATGTTGTGAATATTATTAATACTGCTTCTCCTTACTCCACATCCCAGCTACCTCTAAGCAGCTAAAAAAAAGTATCCTATCAGGAGAAGCAAAGATGGTAATACCAAACAAAAACCTCTTAGATAAAGATTTATTACTGACATATGTGGAATTATTAAAAAGTGATTATAGTTACTTATTTCTGGTTTGAGAGTTGATTTTATTAGATTGATGCCAGTTAATTCTTAGTTCTTTCTTTTTCTGAATATATTTTATTGATTGTTATTGCAGTTGTCCCATTTTCTCCCCTTTACTCCCCTCCACCCTGCACCCCCCTACCCACATTCCCCCACTTTATCTCATGTCCATGTGTCACAGGTGGGCACAGGTAACCAGGTTCTTAGTGATTGGGACAAAGAATTGAACCTAACACCCAGAGTTCATAGCAGAGAACATGGGAACAGGCCAACTCCAAGCAGAGGCTGATCTCATGGGCTGGAGGGACTTTATTCTTATAGGGTGGATCCTTCCTGGCTAGTTTTGGTTGGCTTTTACTGAGTATATACAAGTAGTTGTATTACTTTAAAGCTACCACTCCTTCTCCTGGGGTCTCCCTGTACTAGGTTCACCTTTCACTTCGCCAGAGAATTACAGCTCTCCATGTTAGAGATGGGTGAAAAAGAAAGGAGTTATTTATTCAAGTTATACAGCCTAAGAGTAATGACTTAATGTCGTCATCAAAATCCCAAAGTCCCTTAAAACACCTACAAACACACACAGTCCTTCCTTCCCCCATTTGCCCAGTCTGGGGTACCATATCTCAGGGAAAGAAATAGAAGTCCATGGCTCAGGCAGCTCCCGGTTTTTCCCAGTAATCCATGCTCGGCTGGTAGGCCATCCTCGGTTCCCAGCACCATCAGCTGTGTTGCCAGGATCTCCAGCTAAAGCCGCGTGGTGGTTCTTCTCATGGCTGTGGGGGGAGAGGTCCCCCCCACTCTGGCCAAAGCACGTGGTTCTCACTGCCACAGCCACATGGTCCCTCTTCTTACATGATTGCAGGAGTCTCCACTCAGCCAAAACCGCATAGTTCTCTCTCCAATGCCTGCTGCGTCTGGGTTTAAATATCCTTCCAGCTTTACTGGGCTGCGCAGGGGTGGCCCCATGTCATGGAGCCAATCATCTCCAAGCTCTCACGCAGGCGCTGTAACTAGGGGGAGTTGTCTCCCAGTTACATCTTGGGGGGAAGTTCCTTCCATCCCCCTGGCTCAGAGCATGGCCACAGCTATTTAATATATCTGTGCAACCAGTTAAAGGTTATAGATGTGTTAAATGACCACACCAGAGGTTAGCTGCAAAGCTGTTGCTATGCAAAACAACTCTCAATGGCCCTGCTCCATGTATCCCTTCCCCCAACTCATACCTGTGTTGGAGGGTAAGGACATCCTATATATCTTTCCAATATTTCCTGGACACCTTGAGTTCTGAACCCCATTACAAATCCTTCTTTTGGGGACCCTCTGGCTGCACCCTCCTACACATGTGTCATACTTATAAGTTCTTTAGCTTCTACATTTCCCATACTGTTCTTACCCTCCCCCTGTCTATTTTCTACCATCTATGCTACTTATTCTCTGCATCTTTTCCCCCCTCTATCCTCCTCCCATTCCCCTGTTGCTAACCCTCCATGTGATCTCCATTTCTGTGGTTCTGTTCCTATTCTAGTTGTTTAGTTTGTTTTTGTTTTTGTTTTAGGTGTGGTTGTTAATAATTGTGAGTTTGCTGTCATTTTACTGTGCACGTCTTTTATCTTCTTTTTCTTAGATAAGTCCCTTTAACATTTCATATAATAAGGGCTTGGTGATGATGAACTCCTTTGACTTGACCTTATCTGAGAAGCACTTTATCTGCCCTTCTATTCTAAATGAAAGCTTTGCTGGATAGAGCCATCTTGGATGGAGGTCCTTGCCTTTCATGACTTGTAATACTTCTTTCCAGCCCCTTCTTGCCTTCAAGGTCTCTTTTGAGAAATCAGCTGACAGACTGATGGGAACTCCTTTGTAGGTTACTGTCCCCTTATCTCTTGCGGCTTCTAGGATTCTCTCCTTCATTTTTACCTTGGCTAATGTAATTATGATATGCCTTGGTGTGTTCCTCCTTGGGTCTAACTCCTTTGGGACTTTCTGAGCTTCCTGGACTTCCTGAAAGTCTATATCCTTTGCCAGATTGGGGAAATTCTCCTTTATTATTTGTTCAAATAAGTTTTCCACTTGTTGCTCTTCCTCTTCCCCTTCTGGTACCCCTATAATTCGGATGTTGGAATGTTTCAAGATATCCTGGAGGTTCGTAAGTCTCTCCTCATTTTTTGAATTCTTGTTTCTTCATCCTTTTCTGATTGGAGGTTTCTTTCTTCCTTCTGGCCCACTCTATTGATTTGAGTCTGAGTTTCCTTCCCATCACTATTGGTTTCCTGTACATTTTCCTTTATTTCACTTAGCATAGCCTTCATTTTTTCATCTAATTTGCAACCAGGTTCAACCAAGTCTGTGAGCATCCTGATTACCAGTGATTTGAACTGTACATCTGATAGGTTGGCTACCTCTTCGTCACTTAGTTGTGTTTTTTCTGGAGCCTTGATCTGTTCTTTCATTTGGGCTTTTTTTTTTTTTTTTTTTTGGTCTCAGTATGCCTGTTACGTAGTGAGGGGCAGGGCCTTAGGTGTTCACCAGGGCAGGGCAACCCAGTCGCTGGGTTGTGACACTATGTGGGGCAGGGGTCCAAGAGGGAACAATGGTGCTTGCTCCACTCTCTGCTGGTTTTCAGTCCCTTCCACCACTTCACAAGCAAATTGAGCCCTTTTGGTGCTGATTCTCCCATGGGTGGGTTTGTGTACGTTCCAGGACACCATGGGTCTCTCCAACAAACTCTCCTGAGGCTGGGAGTTTCTCTCAGTACCTCAACCCCCACAGGTGGTTTTAGTTGGTGTTTTGAGGCTTTATTTCCCCGTGCTGGGACCCTGGGTTGCTCAGTTTGTCTCACTCCCCAGTGTCACCTGGTTTATTTGTGTAAGAATGTGGGACTGTCTGATCCGCCAGCTGCCTTGTGCACTGTGCCTCTCCATAATCCACTGCCTCACTGGGTCCGCCAGCCACCTCCTGCGTGCCTGGGGTCTGCCAGCCACCACTTTGCTGCAACCCCTCTCCGCCCAGCTGCCCGACTCCGTCCCTCCTACTGGTTTGGATGAATATGTCTACTTTAACTCCTTGGTCGTCAGACTTCCATACAGTTCAATTCTCTGTCAGTACTGGTTGTTTTTTGTTTTTAAATTGTTGTTGTCCTTCTTTTGTTTGTACGAGGAGGCACAGTGTGTCTCTTATGCCTCCATCTTGGCCGGAAGTCTGTTTTTTTTCTATTTGTTTCTGATCAGAGTTTCTGTAACATGTCTACAATTTCCTAACAAATGTATGATGTTCTTTTAGACTTTTGAAGCCCATACTTCTTATTGAATATTTTACTGATTTAATTGCTATATTCTTATTTTAATAAAGATTTTATTTATTTATTTTTAGGGGGGAGGGGAGAAAGAGAGGGAGAGAAACATCATACATGTGGTTGCCTCTCACATGCCCCTTACTGGGGAACCAGCCAGCAACCCAGGCATGTGCCCTGGACTGGGAATCAAACTGGCAACCCTTTGGTTTGCAGGCCCACGCTCAACCAACTGAGCTACACCAGCCAGGGCTCTTTTTTTTTTTTTTTAAATACTTTTCCAATGAGTATTTATTATTAGTTAATCCATTAGTCAGGATCCTAGGGTGAGAGGTACCCAGGTCCCCCTTTACCTCCCTGGGAGAAGGATGGAGGACAGAGGACAGGTAGGGTGCAGCCAGTTCAGATCTTCCCAGGAAATGTGCCTTCTGCCATGCAGTCATCTCAGGCCGACTCAAAGGGACTTGTACACACACTGGTACCATTCACACACGGAGACATCACCCCATTTAGTGGTCATTGTGTTCCCACAGGGGTGGAAGTTCAGGTAGTTCCGTTAATAGTCCTGGTCTGGTTCTGGTTGGGGAAGTTGCTATCAAAAGGGGTTGTCTTGTAGTTCTTCATCTTGATCTTGATGTCTTCTGCCACATTGCCTGCTCCTACACACACACACCTGAAGCTGCTCCTAATTGCTGTATTCCTATGTTTATTGTGATGTTTACTCACAGGAATTTTATCAAATGTCACTAACAGAATACTCATTACACATGGCACAACATTTCAATTTATAAACTCATGTCAGTTGTAACCATTTCTTATTGCAGGTTCTACTTTTATAAGTGCATCACTATTAAAACATGCCTATGCATCTTGGCTTGTATTTTACAGAGAAAATAAATACACAATATTTATGGATCTGTACTTTTTATTTCAGCACACAATTAATCTGAAACTTTATTCTTGTTTTTTAATATATTTAATGTCTCACTGTTCTGTGATGTATATATATTTATATATAATAATACATATTATATATATGTGGATTTTTGCTTGCTCTTTTTCTAATACAGAAAGTTTGATATTCCTGCACCTGTAAGTTGTTCTGGAATGTATTCTTTAAGTGATTGGACTTTGTTCTTTTGAGATTGTTTGAAAGTCTCTTCTTGGGATAGTTTGCATGAAGTTCTTGGCCAGTGATTGCAATAAATTCTTTTGTCTAGTTAGAAACTTCAGTTGCTGATTTTTTAGTGTAAACATCACTGTATTCTTAGAGTAATCTTCTGATGATCAGATTAACAAGTTTATACCTCAAAGTTATCTGAGTACAACAACTTTCCTATTTTTGTGATACTATCTCATAAGCACAAGAATTCTTTCCATGCTGAGTTACTGAGGAGAGCTTATTGGGTCTTCATGTTTATTCCATTGCAAGTGTGTTGTAGAAGAGTTCACCACTGGTTTTTTCCACTGTGGGCTCTTAAGGGTTGGAGGCAGGAGAGGAATTGGGTCAGCTGATAGGAAGAGCAGCCCATAGAAATTACCACACATGACATGTCGGGAAGAGATACATTGCAGTGTTTACCAAGAATATATATTCAGACAGACTAAGTAATGATATGAGGGTCCTTGAAACCTGCATTACAGCTCAGTTCACTTTGAGTATGCGCAAGGAAACTGGAAAGCAAATGCAGCCATCAAGAGAGTAACGCCTATAGGGAATGTATTTTTTTTGGAAGACTCTTTCCGTAGCTTCTGTGTGTATCATTTTTGGCATCCTAAACAGTGGCTGTTGTTTCTGTTCTGAGTTCTGTTAATAGGGGCAATGGCTGTAGAGGCAGTTTATTGGTACTTCAAGCATCTTTTACCATATTTCATTAAGTTCAGATTATCTGCTACCGTGAGATAGTGACTCATAATGTCACACTCTTTGCTAATCTGGTTAACATCACTTTTTATTGACTGCACTATGATGATTTAGGGAGACAGAATGAATTGACTTTGCTGCAGTGACAAATTTGTGCTCTTCATCCACTGTACTAATGGGAAACAGGATCACAGGGCATGAACTGGAGATGAGGTACAGCCCTTTAGACATTAGTAGCTCCTGGCCTAGGAGCTAAAGGAAGAATTGCTGGCTAGTTCGCTGCAGAATGTTGGGGTTTGGTGAATGGTCAGCTGGCAAAAGATTATTTTGTATCCTTCACTTACAATTCCTCAGCTATATGTAGGGCTGCTGGGAGGTATAACAAACATTAACCAGTAGTATCAGACCTGTCAGTGACCAGCATGCCAAAATGCACTTCCTTGTTGCGTGACAAGTAGAGAAAACATATGGCAGGCAGGTGGTGGTGGCAGCATCATTCTCAGCTCACAGTGAGATTGGCAGTTCATTTGCAGATAGTGATGCCCACCTGCCATGGAAACAGTACACCACTGGGCACCCGGAAGCCCTCACAATTGTGTCCTTCTAACAGTGTATAGCCTGCCCTGCCTAATTCTTATTGGTTGGCAGACATTACTGAGTGGTGTCCCTGCCTCAGCCTGGGAAAAAGTGTGATGAAATAGTAACACTCAAGTTTGTGCTTGTGAACAGGCCAGTTTTTTTGTTTGTTTGTTTCATTTTTAAATGAAGACACTTGTTACCTTGTATATTGTATTTCAGCTGACCATTTGTTTTATTTTTAAAAAAATCAATCCTTCTCTTCCAAATGTAATTAAATTTTTTTAATTTCAGAAATTCATAGTGATAGATAGTGTAAAATTGAAAGTACCCTATAATTGTACCTTTGGAGGCAAGCCCTTCTAACAGTGTTAGATATATTCCTTCAGATTCTGTTTCTGTATGTTTCCCTGAATCTTTTCCTACCAGACAGGGTAATATCGTATGTGCCATTGTGCATTTGCTTTTTTTCTCTTTGCAGAATGCATAGTTTTCCTTTGTTTTTAACAGCAACTGTATATTTGAGAAGTGCTAGTAACACACTAGTGGAAAACAAATAGCTGTGATGACAGCCAGCTTGGGACTCATGGTCTCGTGCAACTTAGATCACAATTTGTAATTATGCATTTATGTTAAACTACCGTCGATACAAAGGACAGAGTGCTTACATATGCATCTTTGTTTCTATAGACTAAATTCCTAGATGTAGAGTCGCTGGGTCAAATGACATCCACACTTTAAACATTAGTAAAATTGCCAGTTTGACCTCCAAGAGTATACCAATTTTGGTTTCTGCTAACAGTGAAAAATACCACAGAAAAACACATAAAAATGGAAGAAGGCTCATTAGACAAAAAAATGAATAACTAAATAAACTCAACTGGAAAACTGGATAGAGGTGAAAAATTATGGTGGACACAATGAAAATTCCCCAAACGTATAGATCTGCACTGACAGATCTCCAGGGGAGGTTTATTCCTCATAGTGGGAATGGTCGGAGCACAAGACATCCAAAAATATTTGACAATTTTATAGGAAGTCAGTGAGCCATAGACTACTGTACCCCACTCTATGGCTGCCTCTGAGAAATGGTGAAGGAGGTACGTTTAGTTAGACATGTGGTACTGTCACATTTGCTTGACTTGGCTCCACTTTTTGTAAAGCAAGAGAAGATATTTCATATACTGAGAAAGGGAATAATTTATCCACCTTGGACTTTTCCTTCTGTTTAAATGGGTTATTGGACATGTGTTCTAATTATTACTGCCTTTGGTGAACCACCTATTTTTCTGGGAATGTGATGCAAGTATCCTCTTGAATTTCCTGAAGATTTTACGTTAAACTGGTTTTGGTTGGAGTAAGAATTGTCTGGCCTCGGCCTGGCTCATGCTGCTAAGTTACTGTCTTGTGGAATGTGTTGGTAGGATTGCCATGCAAAAACATATATTCAATTGTGGTAAAATGCACATGGCATAAAATTTATCATCTTAGCCAATTTAAAGTGTACATACAGTTAGGTAGTGTTAAATATACTCACATTGTCATGCAGCCAATCTCCAGAACTCCATGTTACAAAACCAAAATTCTGTGCCTATTAAGTAACATTCTCTATTCCCTCCTCCCTCCAGCCCCCAGCAATCACCATTCTGCTTTGTTTCTTTGAGTTGGGCTACTCTAGGTCTCTCACTTCAGTGGAATTGTACAGTATTCTGATTTTCTGACTGCTTATTACATGTAGCCTAATGTCCTTGAGGTCCAGCTAAATCACAGCATGTGCCAAATATCCTTTCTTTTTATGGCTAAATAATACTCCATTTTATGTTTATACCACCTTTTGTGTATCCATTCATCCATTGATGGATTTATGGATTGCTTCCACCTTTTGGTTATTGTGAATCATGCTCCTATAAACACAGGGTGCAAATATCTCTGAGACCCCGCTTTCGGTTCTTTTAGGTCGCTATATCCAGGTCTTTATATTAGGTCTTTATATTATATTTATATCCAGGTCAGGTATTAGGTCTTTATATATCCAAATATAGAATTGCTGGGTCTTATAGTAATTCTGTTTTTAATTTTTTGAATAGCCTGAGCAATAATTTTCCTTCTTGTCCCTGATAAGGTTAGTTGTGGACACTGGAGAACTAACTATGAGCCTGGGAGAAGGCTTCTTCGTCTATACAGCTGCCTAGAGCTAGCTTACTTCATGAATTTGGGCTGTTTGTGATGAAAACACCGTTTGACCTGTTTATTGTTCAGTGCTAATCACCTAGTTTCTGAATATGTAATGTGTTTGTGGCCTGAGGATTGGCTGTATGCATATATACTGTTTTTTAAAACAATAGCTATAAGTCAGGAGACCTTAATGCAACTCAAGTTGGTCTTTGATCAGTGTCTGCGTGGAGTTTCAGACATTGACCTTAAGTGTTATTGCTCTATGCACGCTGTGCCTTTGATCAAGGAACCTCGTTTCATTTTGTAGGCCTCTATGTTCTGTGTGAAATACAGGGAGAGGCTGGCGTGTGTAAAGTAAGAAAGACCTATGATGTTAACACCTGACCATCTTGGAATCTTTCCTTGGGACAAAATCAAAAATATTTTATGTAACAGAAGAGCAGCATCCGTGAGCTGTTTTTCTTTGTGCCATTCACAGGCCTTAAGAATTATATTTTTCTTCATAATTCTCCTTTGAGGTCATGGCACGCTTCTTTTAGTCCAATAAACCATTCTAAGTGTGAGCTTTAGTTAACTTAACTGAATATAAATATATTTCCTTTGTCTGAGTGATTTCTAAATGCCAGCTCATGGGCATGCTGGAGAAATGGGTGTTCTCCGAACTGTAGTGAATGAAGGAGGGCTTTTCTATACTGACTTTGCTCACCCAGACAATACTTAACCCCCAGAGCAATAGAATTTATTGGAACTCTTGGCAGGCTGAATACTTTAGCCCCCACTTTTATTGCTCAGGTGTTCCAGTTTTGTCTTGCGGTGAGTGGAGACATTGCCTTCACAGACTGGCGTGTGTTTGCAGAGAAAATGTAACATAACCTCTGTTTTTTATCCATGTCTTAATGATATCCTTTTTTCCCCAGTAATTTTTCTTAGATGTTATTAAGCACACCCCCTTTCTTTATGTCCCTAAGCTTCGCATCATAGTTTTGTTACCATTGTTGTTTTGAAGACTGGGTGACATTGTGTGTATTCTTCACAAAGGCATAAGTATCTCTGTATATTTGTGCTGCTTGTTTGGCTGGAACTCCTCCAGGGAGAGTTCTGGACGAAGTGATTTAATTTCCCCTGACTGATGCTGACCTTGGAAATTTTGGACACAGATGAATGTGATTGACACTTGTATAAAGGAGAAAAAAGATCCACACTCAACTTCTATCCTCCAGAGAAGGCAGGAGGAGATTGTCGCTCTCGTGAGGAGTAAGATGAGACATGCAGGGGGCACAGGGGCAGTTTTCAGTAGTGCTTCTAGGGCCCCAGCATTCTTCTTGAGGGACAAGCAGTTGGCGTTAAAATTAGGTACTGGGATGAGTTACACCATGATATAGTAGTGAGTGAGAGAATGGTCAGGGCACTAGCACAAATACACTTTTTAAATGTATTTGTAGGTTTATAAGCTCTTGAATCAAGAGGATTAAAGAAAATTCTGGCAGCTGCAAGGTTGTTTTCAAATAGTGCCCTCTGTTTTTTCTCTGTGATCTCTATCAGATTTACTTGAACTATTTTCCGTTGTCAGACTGAGTTTCCATAATAATTTATATGTGCCTATTATTCCTCTCATACTATAAATGGTGCAGTATATATCTGGTCGATTTTAATGACATGGTTGTTGTCATATTGGCAAAGATTTCCAGAAGTAGTGATAACAATCTCTAGTGGCCCCTTATATGAAATGGTTTCACTTATATTTGTGGGTCTCATGCCAGTGTAGGCTTCTAATTAAATATTTACCAAACCTAATGTTTATTATAGAGCACCGATGTCCACTTCAGTGAATGCCTAATGTCAGATAGAATTTCTTAATGTCCCTAGTGGCCCTGTGTTAAGCTGGATTTTACCTCTTCCCTCAAAACAGATAAAAAAAGCCTCTGCTCTTTCAGCAGGGGAGTTGGGAGTGGGGAGTGGTGGTAAGGGGTTCATTTTGCCACAGATGTAGCAAGAAGAAAGTCCCTTGACTTTGCTTATAGAGTTTTGTGAGCAGTATAGATTAACATCCGGTTGATGAAAATGAAATGTGAAATTGTAGATGGGAGAAAGCAACATGAATATGTGTGAGTAAACAACCAGCCTCAGCAGCTGATTACAGTGATTTTGAAGGGGATGTTACAGCATACATCTAGGCTGGATTGGAGAAATAGGGAGCATTGGTTTATCTTTGCAGTGTAGTTGTATAATCTTTTGTCAGTGTATCTGTGAAAGTTTTCATTTAACAGATACCAGAGCTCAAAGATGTGCTAATGGAGCATATAAATTTCAGCTTTGGATTATGGTTATAAAAATAAATAGTTCACATCTACCAGTTGCTCATTTTCTTTTTAATAATATCAGTAGTCAGCAGAAGCATTATTCATAACTACAAAACCATATTTCTTTCACCTGAATTTCTAGTCACCATCCATCCATTAGAATAAATTTCAGACACTAAGGTAAGGAATTCTAGAATTGTGTCAGCAAAGCAAGAATAAATAAAGTACTGCCATTGAACTGATAGAAGTTCCGGAAAAGTATCTTCATCAAAGTATTGGTTAGTTATAAATTGGAGGAATTTTTTTCCCTTTCTAAAATTTATTATTTCACCCAGATTCTTTTTTGAAACTAAAAAAAGGAATTGCCTTGTCTTTCTAGTCTAGTGAGGTAACATATTTTTTTAAATAAAATAAAGGCTAAACGTTTTTCATACCATGGTTTTTCATATATGGTTTAAGACTGTTTACAAGTATTCACAAAATAGAAGATAACAAAAGTTCCCAGGGAGAAATAAAGTTAGAACCGCAAAAGCTAGATAATGCAATAGAGGAGTGAGGCTTAGACTCCTGTGCCTGACAGCCCCGTGTGGCAACTGTATGCAGCTGTTGAGCACTTGAATTGTGGCTGGTCCAAATGGAGATAACATCTGAGATATTTTGAGCTAAATAAGAAATGTTTTTAAAAATAACTTCATCTGTTCTCTTTTTTCATTTTTAAATGTTATTAGGAAATGTAAAGTTGCGTGTTTTGCTCCCACTTGTGACTCTCATTGTTTTCTTGCCACACTGGTTGCCTAGGAGGAGGTAAGCTTGACATCCTCTTGCACTGAGTAGCCAGCCCCTCCCGTGCTTGCTGCTCACCCGGGAGGTGAGCCGAGAGCGTGTCTGGAAGCAGAACCATGGGCCTCCCCAGCAGTTTGTTTTGAAGCTCATCCTATATCTAGATGAATTGGTGACTAAAATGTGTTTTAAAATGTAGAAAAATACATAGCTCATATATTTTTAGAGTAATTACATAAGGTGCTTTTTAGCAGTAAAAGAAGAGTGAGAATACATAAATATTGAGGAGCATTATGGAAGCTTCTGTCATGTTCAAAGCAAATGGAAACTTGGTCTTTTTGTTCATTGTCTTCCTAATTTTGTAAGGCAAAGAGTATTCTCCCAAAATATCTTTGTTAACCTATTAATTGAGATGATTCCCTATACTCTGCTTCAATTATATTCAGTAGAATAAAATCTCCAGTAATTGGTACTGCAAAATTAATCTGGAAAATGTCTAAATAAATACTAAATAGTATATCATTCTTTAAAATAAGCCCTATTTATTTCTAAGTTGGAATGAATATGCATGAGGTATATATTCTTGTTTGCTATGGTTCCTTAAGGAGAAAAGTGTATTTAATTGAGTCTTCCCTATGATTTCAGTAGTCTAATGATTTAAGTCAACATTCATCGTGTGTGTGTGTGTGTGTGTGTGTCTGTCTGTGTCTAGGTGTCTTTATTTATCTTGTGGATACTTATTTAGCAGTTACTGTGTGCTACGCTCTCCTTTAAGAAAATCAGTATATGTTTATCTAAAAATAACTGACTCATAGAGCTTACTATGAGTCAGACCCTGCTCTAAATGCCTCATGTATATTAATGCACTTCTTCTTATAACAGCAAGATAGGCAGAGATATCCATGTTAAATTGAAGCACAGAGAAGTTAAATAACTTACCCAAGTTCACACAGTTCATACACATCAGCATAGCAGCTCCAGAGTTTGTTCTCTCGTTCTAACAAAACATTTTATACTAATTACTTGTGTCTCCAGGCTGTATTAGCTGCACTCGCTTAGATGATACTGTCTTTTCTGTACCTGGGGTGCGTAGAGGCTTTTCATGGCTACCTGGAAGTTCTGTCTTGAGAGTGACAGGTCACATAAGAGCTCATTTTGAGAGACAGGGTATTTATTACAGCTCTTTGTGAATTTATGATCGGCCACATGGAATAGTGGGTGGGATTATATGTCAATTATGTAAATAGCTACACATGATAGCCCTAGTTATATGAAAACTAAACTCAGGCTCTGCCAAGGAAATGTGGGTATGCAGTTGTTTTTTTCCCCCTACCTTATCTTTTATGCATAGGTAGTTCAGATTTTGTTATTTCATTATCATCAGCATTATCAGGTTGAAGTTCTTTGATGGTTTGAGACTTATGTAGTGATTAGTTATGTGAAGAATATTCATAGATCCTCGGAATTCCTTATATGTGGCCCAAAGCTGTTCTTTTGTACTAAACTGCTTCCGGTCTTTATAAGAGATTAAGATGTAAATTCAGTCCTAATTCTCATTTTAGTTCCTCTGAAGGGTCCTTGAAATGGCTTTTAAGAAAAACTCCACAATCTCATGAACCAAATATGAATTAGATTGCCTGCTACCCTTTTCCTCCCTCCCTCCCTTTTGAACCTCTTTGAAAAACAAATAATGTGGGAAATGATATATGTTTTGCTTGCTTAATCTGTTATAGGAATGGTTTTGATTAAAGCTTTATTACAATTTCAAAATACTCCTCCTCTCCCTCATTCTTTAATGTATTTTTGTTAATAGGGCAGCAGAATTGTCAGCAGCTTGATAAAATGGTTTTCAGAATGCCTAACCCCCTCATTTCAAAAGTGTCCTTCCGAATTTTGTTGTTTGGTTTCCTGATTACATATCTCTATTCATGAAACAAATACTTATTATACACCCTTCTATGGTACAGGCCCTAAGACAGTAGTTTTGGTGAATAAAAGACATGGTTGCCCCTCTCTGGGAGCTTACACTCTATGTGTTCCAGTTTATTCTAGTAAGTGTAAGGTAGGGATTGTCACCTGGGAAGGGGTTCTTGCCCCACCCCTCAGGATAGAAATCGAGAGGAGGCAAAGCATTCAAAAGAAGGTTTACTGAAAACAAGGTGTAGGCAAAGGAGAAAGGGAGGGAGCTTGAAGCATCTAGGGAGCACACTCACAAGGTATGGCTCCCCTAACACGTGCCAGGCTCTATGGTTTACATAGATTGGCACAGAGTGGATCTCTTTGTTCTCCTGGCTCCCGCAGTGGGCTGGCATTGATTGGCACAGGTGTATTGGTTTGGGGAGTACCTGAAGAGAAACCTTAATCTTACCTAAGAGAGGCTCACAAAAATATAACTGAAAAACATTTCCATCCATTTTAAGAAAGGCTCAGTTTGCCTCATCATTACACAGATCCAAGAAACCATTATGTAGTACACAATTTTGAACTAAGTTATCTTTTTAGAATTCTAGAGTGTCGTCATGCTCTGATGTTCTAGTCTAGTGTGCTCATTTTCCAGGTGACGAAAAAGTGAGAACAAAGATGTGATAGGAAAGAGAATGACGGGTGGGACCAAGAAAGCACCCCTAGCTAATAGTCCTCTCTGTGTAAAGGGATCAGGACCTGCTTTTGTGTCAGGTGCGTGCTTGTATACCAGACCTTCCAGGAGTGTCTTTGCTACACAAATGGGAACCTCATCTGCATTATCCCATTACGTCTCTCTAACTCTGCCATCCCTTAGGTACTTACCCGCAGCCACAAAATTCAGGTTATCATTTATTCAGACAAAGACATTGCTAATATTTGCAGTTGTTTAACTGAAACTATTTAAACTGTGCGGGTTTTTATTTCTCCAAGTGGTTGACAAGCCAGTGGTGAGTATCTAGGGATGAAAAACTCCAAGGTAGGGGGGCAGATCTCAGAATCCACAGGAGAGGGACATAAATGCTAATTACACGTTGACTTTAATTCCTGATTTGTCATAGCTGCCTGCAGGTGTGTGTCTTGGCTGTGGGTTATTCTCAGGGCCTCATTTGTATGTGAGATTTTCTTTAATAATGATGCCTCCCCAGTGAGCTCTTTATTTTCCTACTTATTTTCAGTTCTCTTTCTCTAGATATAGGGAAAAAAGTAGTTGGCAGGTAAATGTAGCTTTTGGTTCTTTTGTTTATTGAAGATTAAATACTTTTTTTTTTCTCTTCCCATTGATCTCCCTGAGAGACATTTTTGGGGATATCATGTCTTTTGGCCTTTTGGAGGGAAATGAAATGCTCAGTGTTCATTTTTGTTTATTATCATTACCCCCCACCATCACTTCTCACCCCCGTGCTCACCACTACCACCACTACCATGCAAGTGGCCTTCTTGATAAATTGGCATTCCTTCTGAGTAGAGAGCTAATGTGACTTTGTGCAGTGTATTTGGCACTAAAGAGCTGCTCTTCACTCCTGTCTGCTGAGGAGGAGGCTTGGCATGGGTTGGTGCAAGGTAACTTTTGAGTTTCACTTAGTTTGTTCTTAAGTAGGGATGTATTTCTTTCCTGTGGTAATAGAACTGAGGGCTTGACCTTGTTAGATGGATTAAGTGAAAAGTTATATGGACCTCCTTACTTATCTCCATGTATTGTTTGAGTTCCCACCAAATGCCCCAAATTGGACCATACACTATGACTGTGCCCCTTCGTACTATGGCCCTGAGTTACTTCACATTCCATGGTGTGGGCACCGTTGAGCTTCTCTCTACACTACTGTGTGATTTTGCCATGACTTCAGAAGATATCCAAGTGTACTCCTGGCCCTCTTCCTGCTTCTGTAGATTTGTTGTAGGACTTTGCCGGAGGTGAGTCAAGTGTACCAATGTAGATGCATAGAGACCTTCTTCCCTCTGGAGGATTTGAATCTCTGTGTGTAGACCTCCCACTCCTTCCCCTAACTCTGGCTGGCTGCACACAGAGAAACTACTGAAACCTTTTTGTTGGAGGTAGAAGTTGTTCAGCCTTAGCCCCACCCCAGTCTGGTCATGTTCCTCACATGTACCCATCTCCTTAGCTTTAGAAAGTTGATGAGATGAAGCAATAATTTCAGTGCAGACACCTGATGGTAGAAGTCATTCTTCATGTTGTCTTCTTTTCTATGTTATTGTATTATGACAGTGCTTTTAACTTTTGGCTCTTAATTGGCTTTCTCTCTAGCATAGCTCTTTGTTGCTTTTAAAACATGATTAGATAGCCGGGTAGCTCATTTGGTTAGAGCATTGTCCCAAAACCTCAAGGTTGTAGTTTCGATCCCTGGTCAGGGCACATACAAAAAGCAACCAATGAATGCATAAATAAATGGAACAACAAATTGATGTGTCCCCCCCCCCCCCAACTCTTCTCTAAAAATCAATTTTAAAATAGGTCATCAGATGGAGTGTTCAAGTAATTGAGTGATCTAATTGTTGGAATTTTGAGGCAGCTGTCCTTTTCAAAATTTCCATATTCATTTTAAAATGAGTTTTTGAAGAACAGTTTGAAAGGATTTTAATGGTACCCACTAGCAATGTGGTTGAACTTGAAGCTTGTGCTATGTGTTTTAAGCTGATCAGTGGAAACTAAAGACATATTTAGAAAATGGGATTCTGGGCTTTCAGGCTGTGGGGCTGGCTTCAGGCTGCTAAACCCAGTGTGTCTCTTTGGTACAGGTATGAAACCTTGGCCATGATCCAAGCCAAACATATACCTTAATTATAAAAACCGACCTCGTATATTTGCTAAGGGTTATTACATACTTTTCTTTTGGCAAATAAACGTGTTTATCTTAACAGGTTTCATAAAGAAAAAGCATTACTCATTATGTCTATAATCCATATACTTAGTGTAAACTAGGATTAACCAGCTTTCCTATTTTAGGCTCCTTACTTTCTAACCTATTTGTATACATATCCTTTCTTAACTCAACATGTAAAGGTTCTTCTGGTCCATTCTAATCTTGTTTTCAGAATTTCCTAATGCCAGCTTTTTTGGTATTAGGTGTAGTTAGCCATACATTTTGACTCACAAAACTGTGAAACCAGTCCCAAGCATCTTTGTGTTGGTCATCTTGTTTATTCTTCCTGATAGTTCTTAACGTGGCCCTTGAGAATTCATGGCAGACTGAAATTACATGCAGTTTTTCTGTAGAGGCATCTCATATATTTTAAAGTCTGACTTTAGAGAGGTCTGAAGGTTAAAGAACTGCTTTACCGTAATATGAAGGGGGCCTTCAGGGACACTCAAAACCTCTGCTCTGACCAGTATGATTTCGTTGGGGTCTTAAATGTTTAGCTATTGGTCTGTCTTTTGGTATCAGTCACCTTTTTTTTTAAGGTTCACAGCAAAATTGAGCAGAAAGTACTGAGTTCCTGTCCTCCCCCAAGCCCCGCTTGATACTGTCACAGCCCCCCACCAGTGGTACATTTCTTACAACCTACATGAACCTGCACTGACGCATCATCATCCAGAGTCTGCAGGTGGTTACACTGGTGCTCACTCTCGATGCTGTGCTTTCTGTGGGTTTGGGTAAGTGTGCAGTGCCACGGATCCCTCACTGCGGTATCATACAGAGGAGTTTCACTGCTGTAAAAAATCTGCTGCTGTGCCTGTTCATCCCTGTGTTGTTCCCCTAGCCCCTGGCAACAACTGATCTTTTTACTTTCTTCATAGTTTTGCCTTTTCCAGAATGCCACAGTGAAATTATATCATATGTAGCTTTTTTTGATTGGCTTCTTTCCTTCAGTAATATGTACTTCCTCCATGTCTTTTCATGGTTTCATAGCTCATTTTTTTTAGCACTGAATAACATTTCTTTGACTTCATGAACCACAGTTTATTTATCCAACTACTGAAGGATGTGTTGGTTGCTTCCAAGTTTTGGCAATTATATATAAAGCTTACTATAAACAACTTTATGCAAATTTTTGTGTAAGTTTTCTGCTGTTGGAATGTATGGTAAAGTATGTTTAGTTTTGTACGAAACCCCCAAACTGTGTCTCAAAGTGGGTCCTATTTTGCATTCCCACTGAAAAGGAAAGAGAATTCCTATTCTACATCCTCACCAGCATTTGTTGTTGTCAGTGTTTTCTAGGTTTTGGCTATTCTAATTGGTATGTAGTGGTAGCTCAGTTGTTTAAATTTGCATTTCCCCAATGACATACATCATAGAACATCTTTTTTTTTTTTTTTTTAAGATTTTATTTATTTTTGAGAGGTGAAGGGAGGGAGAAAGAGGAGAGAAACATCAATGTGTGGTTGCCTCTCGAGCACCCCCTACTGGGGACCTGGCCTGCAACAGGCATGTACCCTGGCTGGAAATCAAACCAGCAACCCTTTGGTTCATAGGCCAGCACTCAGTCCACTGAACCACACCACCTGGGGCAAGTGGAACATCTTTACATGTACTTATTTGCCATCTCTAAGTCTTTTAGTGAGATGTCCAGGTATTTTGCCCATTTTTAAATTGGGTTGTTCATTTTCTCATGGTTGACATTTAAGAGTTTTGGGTATATTTTGGATAATAGTCCTCTATCAGCTACAGCTTTTGTGTAAATATTTTTGACTAGTGTGTGGCTCAGTTGTCTTTCAGTTGTTGTTTCTTAAAATATTAGATCCAGAAAATCAAAGTGTAAATGAGGTGAGATTTCATGATTGTGCCAACATAAATTTTTCCTAGTGAGCTGTGTTGCAGACTTCCAACCTTAACTTCCTTGATTTTTTATGTTCAGGTCAATGTGACTGTGGACTACATCAGACCAGCCAGCCCAGCCACAGAGACGGTGCCTGCCTTTTCAGAGCGTACCTGTGCCACTGTCACCATTGGAGGAATGTGAGTGCTCCGCCGTAACTAAGAGTTCTCTCCTCATTCACATCTCTCTTTCCTTTCACCCTGATTTGCTTTCTGTTGCTCCTAACACAATGATTTATGATGATTATGTGCCTGTGTAGCACTTTGTGTTTGCACAGTACTTTATAATCACTCACTAGCTAATCATGTACTTCATTATTATTGTTATTTAAGATTTCTTGGGCTCTGTGCACCTGGCACTATGTAGCATACATTATTACTATTAATAATGCCATTTATTGAGTGTCATTCAGGCCCTAGGGACTATCCTAAAGTAGTTAGAAAGATTCTCTGCATATTACTTAGGAAGTTCAATTATAAACTTCTCCCTTCCCCGACCCCCCAAAAGAAAAAGAGGGAAGAAGAAGAGAGGTTAATTGGACATTTTCTTTGTGTAGATGTGTGTAATCAGTAGATGACAGGGTCTTTCTCTTGTACTGTGCGGGCTGTCTCCTGGTTATATTCCAAAGTCTCTTGAAGGCTTGATTGATGAACGCTCTTTCAAGGGCAGCATCTGATGAGGGAGGGAGGAAGCCTGCTGGGCCATGCTTCCACAATAAATATTAGAACAGTCAGTCCCCAGTAGCAGTTCTTACTCTGCATAAACCCTACCAGCATGGTAATTGTTTCCTTCTCTGTTTAACAATCTTAAATGCTATTTGTTTCCAAGCTGGTAGTTTTCTTATCTTTTAAGGGGGCAAGATGGAAGGGAAGAAAAGAATAGGTTTCTCATCAAAATGGGGATTGTCTCATTGAAAGTACAGTGAAGTCTGTTAGGAGAAACATCTCTAAGTCCCAGCATGCCTCTGAAAGGAAAGGGGATCTTAGAGCAAATGCACCTTCCAGAAGCTCTCCTACTGAATGGGAACCTTTTCCCTTCATTCGTATCATCACATTTGGAGATAACTATTTTTAGGCACTCTTACCTCTCCTATAACAAATAAGAGACTTCATTTTGGCCGAGAGGAACTTAATATAGACTTTTGATGTCGTTACCTTAACACCATCACAGGTATCATGTTTTGTTAGAAGCAGTTTCTTGACAAACCAGCTAATTTTGAAATGGGAGAATATAGGAAATATTTTGGTCATTCTCTATCTGTATAACTTGCAGTGTTTATTATTAATTCATCACCACTTAGGAGCTTGGTGCAAGCTTCTGTACTATGAGAGCTGGAAAGTTATTATTCCCTATATTCAAATTTTACTGTCACAGACAATGAATCCTTTCGGTAGATAACTGCTCCTCCCATCTAATTACTGGTAAAAGCAACACCACTACTGTAAAAATGCACATCTTTATTTTTGGCAGATGGCTTTCACTCCTGTTTATCTAAACAACCTTTTAGAGTGGGTTATTTTTTTATTTAGGTACCACTGAGGCATACTTTTAACATAAATTTATACTGCTTAAAATCAGATATTCTGGGGGTGTCCTTTTTCTTGTTGTTGTTGTTGTTGTTGTTCCTTTTTTTTAAGTCAGTTTTGGAGACAGCCGATTTAAATTTTTTTGCAATGTAGGATGTTATGGCCATGCCCATGCAATGAAACCTTGAGGTTTCAACTGCGTTGATCTTGGCTTTGACCAAGATAACTCCTTCAGAATAGCCTGCCTTTCTGCAGAGGTTCAGGTGACTCGGTTCCAGCCAACGTTTTGGTTAGATTGTTGGGAAGAAAATGCCAACCTTTTAATCAGTTTGGTCAGTTACTACAGTTGATTGGTCTCAATGACAACATCGTGTATCTGTACTTCAGGTTCCTGCCAGGGATGATAACCTTGACCTTCTCTTTCCTGGTTGTTGTTGTTAGATTGTAAGAAATAATATTTTTGTTATGATTTACCAAAGTATTTACCTTGAATTAGACCAGCTTGGCAGGCTACCTGAGAGCCATAAAGTTCCCTCTTAGATTTGTTTCTACTAAGCTAGACTTTGGAGTAAACTACTCAGCTGCAATTGGGAGAAATATAGGACTTAGTGATATTGTTGGGACCAGCTCTCCCTGGACATCAAGCTCCCTGAAGATAGTGATTTTTGTCTCTTTTATTCCTTGTTGTGGTCTCATTCAGCATTTATTTGATAGGAGTTCAATGAGTTTGTGAATGGTTTGCTTACTATATTGCAAACTGTCCGTATATTGAGCATAACAGGGAGTACTTAGATGTTTCTTGGACTTACAGGTTTCTTTTTATCTGATCAACATTTAAAAACTTAATTCTGACAGTTCTTCACTTCTGTTTGACTGTTGGGGGCTGAGTGCCAAAGAGTGCATTTCTAGAAGGTTTACCTGGCAGTGTGCTTTTTATATTCCAGTCTCACTCGCAGCTTCTCTTTATTTTCCCTTTGCCTTGATTTTTTTTATTTTACATTTTTCCTGAATTCTCTGTGCTTAAACAATTCCAAATAATATTGTAGAAAAGTTGAATTATTAATAAAAATGTCAAAATACTCATCTTATATTCAGAATTAAGGTACTCTAAAAACATTCTATCTGACTTTAAAGGTTAGTTATTAAAAAATATTGGCTAGAGAAAGGGATTTAATGTTTTTTATTTCAAACATTTTAATTTCATTTTAAGCAGAAATATACATGCATTTCAAACCTTTGATGTATGGGCAGCATGGATCAGCTGTGCGGTATTGCATAACGTCCTCTTCGGTGTGTGGACTTGAAAACACTAATCATGGAACCCTAGACCTTTGTGATTCACACCTTTCTCTATTCCAGTCTTCCTGCTGGTACTTATTTTGCAGCCATTTTAAAGCAGTTTCTCATTATTAAACCTTTTTAAAGTATTCAACTGTTTTCATACACATTCTTTTTGTACTCATATTTTAATTATTAATGTTAACATTTAATGAATTACATAATGAAAATAACAAGCACAGCCAGTATACATAAATCTGAAGACAGAAACAAATGGTACAACAGATTGCAACAGAAGTGCACAGTTGTGTCACAGTGGCCCTCAGTCGCTCTGACTGGCATCAGCAAGTAGGTTTAGTGAATCATAGAAAGTCCAGACCGGTTAAGGGAAGGTTAGCTAGGAGAGTTTTTGTAGTAACTCATTGCCTCTTTCAAAGACAGGCTTTTGTCCAAGCTCATAGACATGTTGCAGAATTAAGAAGCAGTCCAGTCTAAATTGTGTCTGTCATCATCTGTAGGCTTATCCTCCTCCATATTGGCCTTCATAGCATCTAATGGCTTTCCTGTTATTCGGGAGATCAGCTGGGATTCTCCGACTCTGGAAGAGCTTCTCTCCTGCTGCTGATTCCAGGATGATGAGAAAGAGGAGGCAGATGAGATAGAGATTCTTACGGGGTTATTTCAAAGCAGATTTTAAAATATATATTACATGCCCAGGTGTGTGAATCATCTGTATCCTCGATAAAGTCCAGTCACAGGATCTCGGGGAGGCCTCTCTGGATGACAGGCTTCAGCTCTCCATCTCTTTCCCTCTGGGGAATCAAAACAGGGTTCATCCTTCCTCTAACAGATTTAAGTGTTAGATTTTATTGACTTCAGGTTTAATAATGAGAAACTGCAGATTTTTATTGACTTCATTGTGGAGTTGGCAAGAGTTGTTATCTGTTGATCAAAAGAGTTTCAATAAAAAATAAAAAGATCAAACTTTGAGCTGTTTCTCATTCTGCGGCTCCCAGGTTGGGAATGAACTGATCCTTTTAGGCCCAGTTGGTGACATGAAGTTGTCGAGATGGCTCTTCCTGTTAATTACTTTTTATTGTATTTAAGACACTCAAATAACTCTTCTTGTAATTTAGTTTTCTATGTAATTAGCTTCAGTGATTAAAATCTCATTCTTTAGCTATTGCCAGAGCATTCTTGAGGAGTGAAATTTTTCTGGGTGACCTTTACTTGTGCTGGACATCCCAATTACTTTGAGCTCCAATTTGGCAAACCTGTATAATCTATTAACTTATTGCTCATACCTTTTTGCATATCACATTTTCAAAGAAAGGTGCTAAAAGAAAATTTGTTCACATTTATAAAGGGGCACCTGAAATATATAACTTAGGGTCAAGCCTCACGCATACACACTCATAATTAGCACTACCCCAACCCCCATCCCTGGAAAATTGTCACATGCCCAGTAGATATAGTGTCACTAAGATTTCCCCAGTGCTTCCCATTGTGTGAACTGTTTCACAGTAACAGAGGACAATAGACACGGTCCATTTTGGAAAAGTGAATGCCACAGAGATAGAACTGTGGACTAGGAACAGTTAGAAAATGCCTGTTTATTTTCTGCACAAGGACACATTTTTTTTTGAGAGGTGATTTGTTTTTTGTAATAGTGCTTTTTGAAGCACTTTCAATCTCCTGGTTCCCCACATTGCTCATCTGTGCTCCCCCGACATGATCCGTGCAAAGCCACTGCCTGCGGTTCCCCTTCATGGCAGTTTGAGTTCAGGGCCTCGCTAGCAGAGATGTTGTTAAAGCTCTGTTGGGCTTGGAGAGTTTTAGTTCTCTCTTTGTTCTAAAGATTTTCATCCAGCAGACTCAAAGCCATCTTTATGGACTTTCTTGGGTCTCTTCAAATTCTTCATAGATACAGCTCATCTTCATTATATTTATATAAACCAGACTATTAAAACTTATAAGGAATAAGACCTCTTTTTGCTTCTTCTTTCTTTTTCATTGGTATCCCAGTTTGCAGGGATACTTCTTTTCTCAGCTGTTGTATTAATGACTGAAGCATAAGGTTAGGACTTGTCCTTCTAGAATACCCCCAGCTTTTCTGTCTTAAGTTACGTAGCTTTAAGGCTTTTACTGTCACACCAAAACTTCTATCTCTTAAAATTTTCAGATCTTAAAACACACTAATATCTGAGTTTTAAGCTGAACATAGGAAGAAAGTGGCCTCTTGAAACTCTATTTTCTGGCCTAGTGTTCTTACCCAGAGTGGCCCACAATGTCCTGAAAGTACTCTTTCGGCTTCTCAGGAAGTACGGAGACAGTATTAATGTCAATGGCTCAACCAGGAGGTGGGACCTGGGTGGTAACAACCCTTTTCTCCCCAGATTTACTGATTACATTTCATCAAACTTAGTGGACCTCCTCCCAAACCTTCTCCTGCTTTGAAGGAGAAAGAAGACACCAGAATAAGGTCCTCCTCGTCCCCCTGCCACCTAAATCATAAACACCTGTCCAACCCCCACCTCTAAAAAGGGTACCTTAGAGTGTTTTCTGGACATCATAGGCTGCTTGATTTATATAGTTGTGCTACTTCTGCTCTGTTGAATAGCAGAAGCATTCCTATACCCTGTTTTGAGGCTGTTGGAAGCCTCTTTGGCATTTAGTTTAGAATACCTTGGAAGGAAATAATTGAATAGCTGCACCTATCGCCTGCTAGCTAAAGTCTAGGTCTGTGTGGAAAAAGTCCAGTCATTGCTAATATAACAAGAATGATTTGCACGACATTAATGTAGCCTGTCAACCAAAGAGAGTGGGCTGAAATGAGCGTGCATAACAGTGATGACTTCACTGTACTAGTCAATGGAGGCAGTAGACGCCTTTGAGTGACCACGTGTACTGTGTGGCCATTTCATTCAAAATGACTGAATAGAGCAATGAATCTGCATCATATTTTGCATTAAGCTTGAACATTCCTCCATGGAAACTATTCGGATGATTCAGGCCACAGTTATGGGTAACTGGTGATGGGTAGCTGCTGCCTGATCACAACAGCATGCCCTGCATCATGTCTTGTGCAGAGTGTTTTTGTGAAACATTAAGTCACCCAAGTGACTTGGCCCCCCTATAACCCAGATTCGGCACTCTGCAACTTGTGGATTTTCCCAAAACTAAAATCACGTTTGAAAGGGAAGAAATTTCAGACCATCCATGATATTCAGTAAACTATGACAGGGCAGCCGATGGAGATTGGGGGAACT
The DNA here is from genome assembly GCF_019186645.2 of Phyllostomus hastatus. Classification (NCBI taxonomy): domain Eukaryota; kingdom Metazoa; phylum Chordata; class Mammalia; order Chiroptera; family Phyllostomidae; genus Phyllostomus; species Phyllostomus hastatus. Next base: position 10,882,289 of record NW_025334006.1, on the reverse strand, counting down.
GTGTGAGGTCCCAAGTGCCTATTTTGAAGGGGTCTGAAGCATCATTGTCTCACATACAATGTTTCTTGTATCTTGCTTAGTAAATGTCTCTTATTTTTCATATTACATGACTAGATACTTTCTGGATGAACCTCGTATAGTAGTCATTTTTAAGACACTTGTCCCATAAAGCACTGTGAGAAGGAACTTGGCGTTTGCTAAGGGTTCGGGGTGGGAGTCAGGGAAACACTGTTTAGCTTCTGACAGAGCTCTCTTATTCAAATATCTTGTGACTGTCTACCCATACAGCTGTATCTTATTTCTTTAAAGACCTCTTAGGTTTGGATTATTGTTCGGACCTCATGTCTATATGGAAGTACAACTAAGTTTTTCATAATGGAAGCCTTGGATAATATGAATCAGCAGAATCCTTTGCTGAGCAGTGTGTTCTCTCCTTCTAGTATAACATAGAGAGCCTTGGGGGAAAGTGAGGCTTTTCTCCAAATAAGGGGAGCTCATTATAAGGGAGAAGTATTCTGGAATGTTTAAAGATACATGTAAGTATGTTCAAAATAATCTCAGAGGCCCTGTTTGAAAATATAAAAATTCTGTCTATTCTGATTTCGGTGGGCCCTCAAGAGTAGTAGTAGCTCAGTGAGGTGCTGGGCTCAGATGAGGGACTGGTTGCTGCTTCTAGAGCTGTCTACTGTAACAATAGATTTACCAGTTTATCCAGTAAATATTTGTTGATTACTTATTATGTGCCAGGCAGTGGGAATAGCAATGAACAAAGACGGTTCCGACTGGTAAGGCTCTCCTGGCTGCAGTTCTCAGCATTTTTTTGGCTCTGGTTGCTGAGGCCACAGAGTCCTGTGAGTATTCACTGGCTTCGCCGCCCACAGGACTGTGTTAATGTAGATTTTTGCTTTAAGAAACACAAATGGCTATTTAAACAGTGCCTACAAAGGTTGTTTTCTGTTTAGGTTTTCTCAGGGACTTTTAGAGACTTTACCACTAAGAAACAGGTTAAAATATGAATGAAAGATAATCTCAATATATTTTCATTTTTTTATAACTCAGTAATTTAACCTCTCAATAGACAAAATGAAATGATCAAGCAAGTACCCTCTGGGGCCCAGCTGTCCTTTTCCTCTTCCCATTATAGCTCTTGGGTCATTCAGTGTTGATGGAGCTCTGTGAATCCTGCCAGTGCCCTGCGGTTCCCTCTTGCTCCATGTTCTCCCGGAACCTAATGGACTGCTTGCTCTCCTGCTGCCTCACCTGGCACAGACGCTAACTTCTTAAACAGAGTTTGCTGTGCACTTTTTTGGATGGTTAGCCCTATAACTTCGTAAATCAACACTGCTGATTTAAAACTTTTTGCACTAGATAGTATCTACTTATTAGTTTATATTAAAGATAGATATTTTTGACTATTTGCACTATTATTTACACTCTTTATCTCCTAATTTTGTTATATTATTTTACTTTTACCAATAGCAAACTTCATAATATTCAGTTACTCTGATTCTGATGAACTTTGTAGCAAAAGATTAGGGAATTAGAATGCACTTTTTTCCCTGCTTTTAAAAAAGTTATATTTTTCTATTATCAAGATTTATATCCCTCATTCCATTTCTCCTCTGTCACTATAATTGTCTTCTAAGCTTTGCTTGTAAGTGGATCTGAAAAATTTACCCGCTCTCACCCCCAAAGCAGTTTCAATTGTGAAAGTGTCACTGTGGGACCAGAAGTGTGGTAATGTGAGCAGACCTCCAGAAAAAGAATCCTATGTTGTTAAATCCCCAAAGATATGTTAAACTAATTCTCTCTATGTGCGTCTCTCTTTGTATGTCTGTTATTTTCCTTTTTTGTACATCTTAATCTGCCACTTGTATCTCAGAAAGTTAGTTCTTTTTGTGGGATTGCCTTTCATTGTTGAAGAACCTTGATTTTGGGACGTGGGTAAAAGTTTGTGGAAGTTTTTCTGGCTCTGGAAATTTTCTATTTCTGTTTGGTTTCCTGAAATTTTATTAAAATATTTCTTGGTGGTTATTTATTTATTTGTTTATGTTTACATACTCAATTGGCTTATTTAATCTGAACACTCTTATCTTCAACTCACAGAGATTCATTTTTTGTTACTTCTTGAATTATTTTCTTTCTGTCTGTTTGCCTCTGACTCTGGAAATTCTATCAATATATTATATCTTATGCATCACACCTCTAATTTTTCTCTCTCTCTTTTTTTAAAATCTCCTTTGCATTTTTCATCTGCAATCAAGGAGATGTCTGCAACATTATTTTCCTGCCTACTTAGCCGGGCAGCCATGCGTAGTGATTCATTTTCATGCATTCCCAGTCTCTTCCACCTTCCTCCTTCATTTACTTATGTTGGTTCATTTATGAAGTATTTATAGAATGTCTGGTATGTACTATGCACTGTGCTAGGCATCAGGAATATATTGGTAGTTAAAAACTGAAATGATTTGTGCCCTCATGAAATTTACAAAGAGACTATTTTCTTAACTCTTCTCTTACTCTAGCCCATTTTTTAAAAAATTTCAGCATTTATATTTAAGTTTTTTTGTCTTTAAGTGTTCTGTTTTAATAGCATTCTGAATACAGTATTTTTCTGATATCTCAGAATATCATTTAAAAATAAAAGAACACCCTTTTCCATTGAATTACCTGTTTTCCCCATGACTAATTGTTCTTTGTTCATTTGTTTTCTTTCATAAGTTCTCAAGTATTTTGTGGACCTTGATCGATATTTATGAAGGACCAGGTTGGAGTGGGCATGGTTGTTTGTTCCTCTGCAGTAGATGTTTCCATGAGACACCTCTATCATGAAAGGGCCACAGGAGTTATCAGAGGCACCCCTTCGTACCTGGTATCTGAAAGTGTGTGCCCTAGAACATAGAGGAAGCAGGCAGATATTAGATCCGACTGACATTGTCAAGGCAGAGGGGGTTTTCCTCAGCTAGTAGAGAGCTTTAGCGTATTTCTCTGGGGCAGCATAGGAGACAGGGTCTGTGATGTCCTCTATCAGTTCTTTCTCAAATGCCATGTATACTCTGCTTTTCTTTCAGGCTACAGATTCTATCCAAGGCCCTTCCCCAGATGAGTCACCTATCCTCTGTTCTGTAACACGTGTTTCTTTGAAGTATCTCATATAATTATCTCATATGACATTGGTAATTTGGGGGATCTCATTGGTATAAAGTTGCAGTCATGTTGGTCTGTAAGTGACATTCCCAAATATACTCAAGTATTGAAACAACAATAGTTAAAGGGAGAACTTTAGCAATATATATGGACTTAAAGAAAAATCTGAAAATGTAAAGTTGAGAAATATATAGCAGTAACTTTCTGTGGTTTAAGTCATGACAGCTTAGTGGCTTCAGAGACCTTCATACTCTGTGCTCTCGGGCCTTCTGCTGTTGTTCACAGCCTGCAAGTACGGTGGGAGAAGCTGTGAAGACACCCCTCCAGTGCTCAAACCGTGGATTAGTGAGGAAAGGCTAGTCCTGGATCAGATTTTCTCTCTTGATTAAAATGGTCTCTATTGGTAAAAAAAAAAAAAAAAAAGCCCTCTACTACCTCACCTAGAAGGAGAAGGAAGCACGAGAGCCCCAGGGTTAAAGGCTCCTCTGCCAGTAGTGATTTCACTGTGACCCTAGGTTGTTTTTGCTGGTGTTTAGGCTAGAAAATTTCATAGGGTTTAAGTGATCTACCCATGACCCTGCTCTTACTTTCAAGCCCTGTTAGTTTTTAGGGGTTTTGGTGGTTTTTTGGAATGTCAGGAGCACATATAAAAGGTATTTAATTGAAGAAATGTCTGTACTGCTGGTAGAGTATTTCTTGTTTTTGTTTTTAATTTTTTAAAAAGGGTACCTTTTCATGCCTCAGAATTTTTTAAAATTGATTTGAGAGAGATACTGACTTGTTGTTTCACTTACTTATGCATTCATTGGTTGTTTCTTGTATGTGCCCTGGCCCGTGATAGAACCCACAACCTTGAGGTATCAGAACAGTGCTCTAACCAACTGAGTAACCTGGCCAGGGCCTTGTGCTACGTTGTTTTGTTTGTTTGTTTGTTTGTTTGCCAGCCAAGAGTAAAAAACCCTCTTAACACCTCTGTGGGCATCATAGGGACCAGGGAGAGGCTGGCCAGCCCAGTTCTTATGAACGGTGTTCCTGATCAACTGCTCAGATGATGTCCTTAAAGCCTACTCACTGTGGTGCTTCATATTTGTCCATAAAGGTCCTTGAGGTGCCCCCAATTCTCCACCCATCTCATACCATCTGCTCTCTGTCTTTCAGGATTTGTGCAAACTTTCTGATAAGCTGTTAACACACTTTCTTGTTTTTTAACACCATTAGGGCTTCATTCTTGTCCCTATCTGTCTTTTCTGTCATTTCAGTGGGACCTTGCAAAGAATGTCATGTGGACATAAGTTCTCAGTCTGTCACTCTGACCTCCCTCGAGCATTCTTTCTTTATTCCTTTGGATAGTGCAATTGATGTGATAAGGAGAGGGGACATTTGACATGGTTACCAATAAGCAAAAATTCTTTATCTTTTATATGCCATTTCTCAGCCCCTTTCTCTCTACAGTTCCTGTAGCTAGCACAGTACAAAGTGGTAAAGAAATAGGACTGGAGTTTTTATAGATTTTTGTATTACCCAGTTGTAATGCTCCTTAACAGGAGTTTGCTCCAGTTCATACTGAGTGAATTAAAAAAAAAAACAAAAGCAAAACAAATTTCAAAAGTTTAGAAAATAGGGCACAATTGCCCATTACTAATTTATGCTAATACAGTAGCTATTATTTGGGGGGTATTCTTTTTGAGTACTGGTTGTTTTTGAAGAATTTAGGAAAGGGAAAACTTTGGCCACTTGGCATATAGTTGAGATGAAGTCTAAGGCAAGTTAGATATTAAGATTCTGTGGGTATTTTTTTGAAGTAGGCTTTGGAGGTGAGCAGACCTGAGGTAAAGCCTCAGTTCTACTCCTATATATAGCTATGTAACCTTGGGCCTTTGTCTTTTCTTGTGTATGAAATGATAATCTCATTCCTCATAGGACTGTTGTAAAGATAAAATATGCTAATTAACCTTAAGTATTTCACATGGTTACTAAGACACATCAATCGAGTACTGAAATCAGCCCTGCACCTTTGCATGGAACTGGTCAGCCTTGACTTAATTTCGGATCTAGTGGTCTCTTCTGTCCTTTGTCCTCTCGCCAACATCCCCAACTACGTCTTTTTGCTCATACTTTTTTCCTTTTGTAAGTATTTTTCTTGAATATTGTTGTGTTCCAGTGTCGTCTTACTCTTTTCACTAGCCCCTGGCCAAGTCCATTGACTGATAATTCTGCTACCTCACAGAATGTTCCAAGTATTAGCTTAAATAAGATATAGGAAATGCCCAAAGGTTAAATGAAAAACAAAACAAAATCACCCCCTTGGATTATTATGGCTTAGCTTTTGTGGCAGTAGTTCATTTTTACTGTTCTACAGCAGGCACTTTGGTTTGGATTTATCTCTTTTCACACTTTCTAAATTGTCATGATGGCTAAATTACATCCATTTTTCCACTAAATATTGAATGTATACTCTATTAACTTAACATAGTAATGATTGATAAGTGCTTATATAAAGGCAGAAGTGATAGATTTTCATGAATAATTGTTAATGTTTCAAGAAGTTTAACACACACTTACATTCAATAGGCACACAATTTATCCCTCAATAAAAGCAGTATATTGAGTAATATCTTTCAAACTAAATGGTGTGTAGCAAGCAACCTGCATGGATATCCTTGCTCCAGCTAGTGATCTCTACTCTCTACTTTGCATCTGTGTAACAGCAGCGATGAAAAGGCAGAGGGCTACTGGTATTTCAGGAAGTGCTCTTCCGTAACCCCACCGTCAAGTCTTACTGAAAGTCCTGTTCAGTGGAACTTACAGAATGACCCTTTCTGCTGTGATGGATGTGTGAATTTTTGTGCCATCAATAAAATTATATTTATAACAAGTGGAACTTGGAGGTCAGTATATGTGGAAGAATGCAGAGATGTCCAATAGCATGAGCTTCATAAATAGTAAAGGAAACTTGAGACTGCCTTCCGTCAGGTTTCCAGTGCGGGTTTTACATGGAGCCTCACGACTTTCTGATGCATATGCTTACATATTGCTGTGATTCAGCAGGCCGTTGCCTTAATGTGAGCTTCTGTTGTATAAAAATTGTGATTTATAAACCATCACATATCAGTTCAGTAGCAAGGGCAATTATACTACAGTTCTTACACCATCCCTCCTCCTTCCAAAAAAATTTATTTTGATGTTGATTGCAAATCACCTTTAAAAAAATGAAGAAGCAACTGTGCAAATCATTTATTCTTGTCATGACTTTCTTAAAAACCTCCCTCTTAAACTGTTTTTCTTCATGTCACTTAGCGTGAGAGCTGACCATTGAGTAAGGATTACACAAAGGGTAGGGGAGAAAAAGAAATGTCAAAACCTTTGGCCTCTTTGTTGGGCTCGTTTGTTGTTTATGTTTGAGCTCAGAATAATTGAGTGAAAATAGTATGGCTTCTAATTCTTAGGAACAAATGTCGACCACCAGAAAACATATGTTTTAACTTAGTTTTATAAGTGGAGGCTCATTTCTAGAGTTTTCACCTTCAGAGATTCCATACTTTGTTTATGCAGTGAATGTCTCAAGCAGCTGCCACATTCTAGACCTTAGCCACACTGACATTGGGCTTGGTCCAGTTGCTAATGGATTCTGGGTAACAAAAACATAACTTGCTATGTTCCTCTGGTGCCAGCTGGCTGGTTGTAGTCCAAAAACCATAATAGGACAGGCAGTGGAATTCTTCTTACTGGGCCCCTTTTCCTCTCTGACCTGTACGAGAAAACTTACTTGAGCTTCTACTCTAAGAAGCAACATGTGTCTAAACAGTTTCCTTCATCCTTATTTAGAATAATTGAGCTTGGTAAAAGTACATGGAGTTATTCTCCCAGTTAATAGTGGCTCCGAATTTCTCAGTAGAAGGACAGCTTTCCAGAATTGAGAGTATGTTTTTGAACGTGTTCTTCTAAACCAAGCATTTGCATGAACTATTGAGGATGTAAAAATGACTCTCCAAGGCTACCCCACTCCCATTTTGGTCTCTGCCAGACCACTCTGATTTCACTGGTGCTGCTTTTACTGTCAGAGGAGATCATTCCAGATGCCATTATATAATTTTCTGTCTTGGGTTGTGTGTTTGTGTGGGCGGGTAGTTTTGTTTTTAAGTGGTGTTTAATGTCAGGCTAATAATAAACTGGATACGTAGGCCTGGTTTTATCATAATGGCCACGAGTTTGCTTGTTTGTCCCTTATTCTCCTGAGAGGCAGAGAATTTCCCCTCCCCAAGTGATGCCTGCAGTTGGAGGGGGCTCCTGTCATCACAGCTGCCTAGAAAATGCAGTGTGGAACTCGCAGTTCTATTCCGAAGAGACAAAGTTGAGGCGTCTTTTCTCTGGTTGCCCCCACAATTGATTTCTTGTCTTTCTGTGACCTAAATAGAACCAATAGGCATGAATTTGCTGATTCTGAACCAAATTCAAAGTTTGGTGTATTCCCTAACCACAGTTCTTGGTCTTTGGGGGAATGCCAACTTCTTTGACACATTTATGATTCTGGGGGCCTTAAGTTGCATTAGGCCATTCTTGGGCCCTTAAATTCTGAAAAAGAATAATATATTAGTTGAACTCTTGTGTGTGGGCAGTTTTTTATAAAACGATGTCATAGACCCACCTAGGGCACTTGTAAAAAAATAATGGTGCCCTGTATTTAAATGTACGTGTAAGTGTTTGTGGTGTGGCTTGGTGGATTGGGTGTCCTCCTGCAGACCAAAAAGTTCTGGTTTGATTTCTGGTCAGGGCACATGTGGGAGTTGTGGGCCAGGTCCCATAGGATGTCTGTGGATTTGCAAACTCAGATTTTGCTCAAACAAGAGTGATCACTACCACTTGACTCAGTGGCTCCATTGCCATTAGCCCTGGACATGACCTTGAGTTAAATTGTTTACCTGAAGGCATAATAATATACAACATTGGAGAGAACTTTGAATTGAGACTTCTAATCCTTTTATCTCTAGCTGTGATTTTCAAGTTCATAGACTTTGTCTAGTTGGTAACTTGCATTATTATTGTTTAAAAATTCCCTCCTTAAAAGGAACTCTTAGGTGGTAAAAGGGTTTAACGATTTTTGTTGTTGGGGTTGTTGTTGGTAAGTAAACAAAACTATCTTTTAAATACTTTTGGTGACCAAAGAAATTCAAGTATAATTTAATCATTTGTTAGACTCAATAAATGCCAGTTGTGGGTATATTAAAGACTTAAGCCAGTATTTAAATATCGAAGAAGCCCTAGAGTTTATTGTGTTTTGGGTGTAGACTGATGCATCTGAAATTAATAATGTGTATTTTGATGACTGAAGCCTAATTATTTGGCCTTCAATCCAAACTAACATCATCAGTGATTTGCTGTTTTATGTTGATTCCCTTTTACAGTAGATATAACACCATTTGTGGCTCTGGTTGTTGTCTCCCCTCTCCCCATCTTTCTATTTATAATCAGGGCTTAGATTCAGCTAGCATACACAGGTAGAACAAACCAGCCAGTGCCACAATATTAAATATTTTGAATATCACCCCTGATTATAACACATGATAATTTTAGCTGTATGGTCTGCTCTTCCAGACTTGTTTCTGGAGAGAGATTGTCAATCTTGTTCTTACAGTGGGTTGGCAGAGAAGAGAGTCAAGGACAGGAAGCATTTCTATTTTGGTTTGGATTGTTTGAACTGGAACTATTTTCTACACATTGTCCTGCATTGATGAGCTTCGTGTGTTGAGAGGATGTGGTTGAGAATCTTTGCCTGTAAGAGATGCTCTGCGTCTGACCATCTACTTGGTGGCATTTGTTTTTCTAACCAGTGCACTGACCTAGAATATCACCTTAAAAAGTGAGTGGAAGTTTCTGGGGCCTGTACTTTTCCCATTCAGGAACTTGGGAAAAGTGGTAGGTGATAGCCGAGCACACTTGTGCCAGTTCCCTGTTTCTACCGTGCCTTACCTTCAGAGCATTTGTTGAAGGTGGTTGTTTTCCCCATTGGTAGATAATGTTCAGCAATAAGGCATAACTCATTGTGGATTAGAAGATAGCTCATTAGGGTTAGCACACCTCTTCCCCTTCTTCCCCTTATCAAGGCCTCTACACAGTTTATCTTCCATTTAATAGCTGAGTAGTTTTTATGGAAAGTGTGCTTCTTTATTTATGGCATGTTGAAAAAATATGAGCTGAAGAATGAGTCCACTTTTCCTAGAGTGTGGCAGGGATAGTGGGACCTTAACCAGACTGTGATTGTTCTAAACTTCCCTAGATTAAACTTGTTTCCTGGGCATAAGGTGTTACTGGCCAGCCCATGCACATGCCAATTAAAAAAAAAAAAGTGAACAAACAAACAAAGAGAAAACCAAGTAAAATCTGGCCATGGTGTCAGGACTTCCTTCTCTCTCCTATTAAATCTTTAGGAGGTTATTCTTTGAATTTAGTTCCCTGTGATTTTTGAATGATAATTTCCCATTCATTGCATAATTTATATGTTCCCCACCCTTTTTTCCTTGTAATAACAAAATTGCTGATAGCCATCTAACCAGGGTTTTTTTGGGGGGGGCGGTTGAGTCAGGCAATTCATTTCTAAATTGGAACTTGTTTCTTTCTAATCAGCCTTGTAATGTATTACAGACATCATTCTCAGCATTGGCTACAGAAGTGATTTAATGCTGGGTTTTTAATGACTCCTTCATTAATCCTGGTACTCTGGGATTTAACACTCACCGGCCTTTGACCATTGGAAATGATGAAACCTTTGATTTCATGCATATTGGATAACACTGGACTGTTGCTGGAGCTGTGAATTCTGCCTCTGCAATGGCGTGTATGATTGAGTGCTGTGGATGGACGGGTGCTCTCCCTGGCTGTGCACTGCTGCAAAGAGGTGAACAGGATGCCTTTATCAGCCCAGGGTGACCTCTTCCCAGCATAGCTGGGTATGAAGTGGGAATGTGCACGGACAGCTTTGTCTACTGGACAAATCTTGGGACTCATGCCACCAGGTTTAATATTTTCAGCTATATCCTAAAAGATGCTTTCTTTGAGAACATGTATCTTAATGTGTGTACTTCGAACATTTTCTTCTTCTAATAAAGTCATAGGATTTTATAGTAGGAAGATATGTTCAAGACTATGTAACCCACCTCCCTCATTTATAAACAGGGTGGCTTAGTCCAGGAGAAGTGACACAACTGGGCCCTTATTAATGATAATGGAAATCAACAAGAGGAGTGATTGCCGACACATCCAGTGCTTACTATGCGCCAGGCAGAATCTAACTGTAGTCTTGTTTCTTTCTCACAGCAGTGTTGTGAGGTAACATGCATTGCACAGCAAGCCCAGTGCTCCACACAGCTTCTCTCTGTACCTCCTGCTGCTGTTGAAAGCAGAGATGGCAGTGTTACCTGCTTCCCTTTTTCTTAATGGAAGCATGTGAGTGCTCTTTTGAAGAGAGGGCCTAGCTTATTTACTGTAGAGTCTTGTGGCCAGAGTGGTAATAGCCTCAAAAAAATTGCCAGGTTCTCCCCTCACCACATCCCCCCCTAAAAATTAGTGCTTAGGAGAAAGGAAGTCTCCTGCTTTGAGTCTTCTCAGAGGCTCTGGTATCACAAGTGCTTCCTCACTTTGTTTATTTTGAACACATGAATTAGCCTGACTCAGCCTCAATCAATGCAATATGAAGGTCACATGGCAGAATCATTAAAAAGCCGTCAAATTTTTTTATACAAATATTGCAATTATTATGGTGAATGTGACCCCCTTCCCACTGCAAATGTTAGGTGTCATAGGAAGTGACCTTTTAAAGCCCAACTTAAAGAGCAGTGCTCTTAAGGTGGTGAGAGCTGAGAACTGTTTCTATGAAGGGCCCAGGTAGTAAATATTTCCACCTTGAAACCCTTCTGGTCTGTGTTGCCAAGCGTTCAGTTCTGCCTTTGCAGTGCTAAAGCATCCATAGGCAATATGCAAACTTTTGGGTGTGGCTGTGTTCCAATAACTTTATTTGCAAAAAAAAAAAAAAGGCAGAGAGTTTGTGGGACTTATGCTGTGCAGATATGAATAAATACCTATAGAACAAGTGATAAAACTAGGCATTTGAATGTTATAAAAGCGAATCCTTGTGATTTTTAAGGAAAGAACTTCTGATGGCAGCATCTTACATAGATTTCAAAAGAGCTATGTCTAAAAAATTTTAAGATGGAGAAGACAAGAGAAAACTATCTCCAGAGGCAGCTCTAATGATGACATACTTCCTGGTTGAGAACACTTGTACTCTAGAGTGTAGCTTGAGACAGATATTTCTGAAATGTAATTGTTGAAACAATACTTCTAGATTAATAAGTGTGATAAATATTTGGTGATTCCACAAATAACTAAAAATTATTCACTTAAGATGAACAAGAAATTCCCCCTACTATTTCCCCCCCGTTATTTCATTAAACATAATCATTAAATGTATTTTCTTACCATGTCTTCTCTTGACCCCTAGCAAAAGCTCAGTGTACGAGGAAGTGGCAGACTTTGGACATTGTTTTCAACACAATGTCCTACTGTGCTGGCTTTTCACTCCTTGATTGAACTGTCTCTGTACTGGTCACTGGTGATCGAACAGTGCACATCCTTTATGTGCTGCTACAGACAGCCATCCGTCCACTTATTGATTGTGCTCTTCCAGTTATTTGATCCTGTGAACATATTTTTGTTTTTCTAGGTGTCTCATTCTCATTTGGTGTTTAATGCTACCTACATACTGCTGTCTAGAACTATAAAACAACAGTCTTTCCCATTGGAATTTTATTACTTGCTACCCATTTAATTTTCTGATTTCTTTCTTTTCCCTTTCTCCCTTTTGTCATTCTCACCAGCTCAGCACTGACATACCTTTTCTGTGTCTTTCTTACCCTGATGAAATTTCCAACCTGATCTAGTTTAAGAAGCCCTGCACTATAGTTGCTGGTCTCCTAGAGACAGTGTTTCTTTATGTTCAGCATGCCCCTTTGCACATGCATCTGGAATAACAGCTGCATTCCAACTCCTGAATAAAATGAGTCAGGAAAGCTTCTCATGGTAAAGCACCTGGACTCTGCCACTCTGCCGCAAAACTGGGGCTAAATTCCTGAACAGATCTACTACCAGCAGGGTGGGAAGACTAATTTTTGTGGAAGGGGGGGTGAAGATAGACCACATGAATGAGAATATGACTGAACTGGTGTTATAAGAGTACCATTTGTATCTGTTAAATGGAAGGGATTAGATAATTTGTCATTATGCTAATTCTAGGTAACAGATGGTGGCGAGTTCTGCATCTCAACAGCACTATTCACCAAGGGGGAAATTAGCCTGCACCCAGATCAGCAGTCAGGCAGGAATTCCATTGAGAGACAAACACTGCTGGTGCTTACATTAGTGTGTTTCTCTGAGAACGTCCGCACATATGCTGGGTTTCTTGAATTTCTCTGTAATTTGCACATATTCTTGACCATGGCCCTTTCTAAGTTGCTGGACCTCTTTGCTCCTACATATGAAGGATTTGAGGTGGTTTCTCTCCATTTGGTTGATTTAGGAAGATAAAATTGGGTGTAGGTTAGGCAGGTGTGGCTCAAAACATTGCCATGCTGTTTATTCTTCAGAGAAAAGGTGCTGTGAAGGTATCAAATATTGTTGCTTGTCAGTCTTTAGAAGTGAACTTCAGAGCTGAAATGAGGAGCAGCAAAGTGGATGTGCTCTTTCTAATTGCCATGCCTTGCCTTTGATATAATATTTTTTTAAAGATATAATTAAGTTCTTTTGCTTTACATTCTCTAAGGGTCACACCTGATCCTACTGTATTTTTCTCTGTAAATGATTTCCATTTGGTATTGTTAATTCATAGCTTTACCCATTCTTGGTGTGCTGATGATTACCAACTTTTTATTTTTCTTTGCTTATTCCTACTCTTACCTTGTACCCACTTTTTATTTCCATTTGTATGCCCTACTCTCACGTCAAAGCCAACATGTTTAACATGAATGTTGATTTTAAAAAATGGTTTTCAAGAAAAACTTACCCCAGAATCACCTGTGTAGCTTATTAAAAAGCATTCCACACCCTGGTGTGGGCCCAGCTTTTGTAGTATTCACTAAATTACGATCTTTCCTCGATTGATTCCATTCTTTGTCATATCAGTCTATGACATAGTGAGCTTAGAGAGAAGCCAAGAATCTAGACTAGACTAGGTTGGCTGAACAGACATCAGAATTGATCACTGGTATACTCTTTAAATGTACTTTACATAGGCGTGTACTTTAAATAGGCATGGCCATTGAGTTTTAAGGGGTCTATAATGTCATTCAAGAAGTAGTACTGCATTCTGGACTAGGAAGCCAAAAAGTGAGGGCAAGGTATCCATAGCTTTAGTTCTTACCAGGGGCTGAAATAATTGAGGGTGTTTGACCCTACCTCCGTGACCCTTGGGGTCTTGTGAGAAAGAATTTAGTTGGGAAGGTATAGTGGGTTAGTTGTTTATTTGTTGAAGAATTCCCTTATATATTCTTTCCTATTACTTTTGTCATCACTCTACTTCCATGCACTCTACAATTCAGATCTAAATTAATTCAGTTTTCTAGATGTGCCTTTTGTAACTGCAGGTTTTCCCATCTCCATTTCTCTTTGCATAATGCTGCTGGATTAATTTTCCATAAATGCTGTTTTCATGCTGTTATTTCACCACCACAACAGCTATTTTAGATTTTCACAACCATCTTCAATCAAGTCTCCTACTCTATTCTGTCTCTCCTACTTGATGAAGAAAATATGGGCCTTTAACTTGTTCTCTTCAGTTCCCAACATATCTCCCTCCTGCTTGCTTTATCTCCCAATTCCCATCTCTGTGGAAGATGTCGGCTTTTTTCCAAACTACTTTTTCTTACATGCGTGCTCTGAATCCTTTCTTTTAGTTTCCTGGGAATTCTGTGCCATCAGTTATCCCCTTTTAACTAATTTTTAAAAGTGGTTTTTCACTTTTCTCTCTTTTATTATATGTACTTTCTCCTAGCCTTCTCCTCATAGCCAACTTAATTAAAAGAGTTAAAAGAGAGTTTAATTTGCTATCCGTTCCTTTCCCATCTGGTTTTGACCCTTCCATGTCATTGAAACTGAGCTTGCCTAGAAGACCCATGCTTCTTCCTTCAAAGGTACTTTTCAATCCTTAAATGGACTTGATATGTCTGCAGTGTTGAAAATTTATCGTGGTCGTTTTTTGAAAACTTTGTTCTCATTTCTTTTCAGTATAGCATACTTGACTGGATTTCCTTCTACAACTCTGATGCTTTCTTGTCAGTCAGCTTTTAAGTGCTTCTTAAATAACCTGTGCTTCAGAGGCTTCTGTCCTGGTCCCTCTGACCTCTGCTTGGTCTTGGTGGGTGGTTTCATTCATCCCATTGCTTCAGTTTTCATGGTGATAGTGCTTATTCCTAACTCTGTGTCTCTAACCCAGTTCTTCCTGCCAGGCTCCGTGGGTGTGCGTGTGTGTACACAGATACAGATAGAGATATATGTCCTGACTGTGTATCACTTCTCAGATACCAGAATTCAATATGGCTAAAACTGGGCTCATGGCCTCTCTTTAAAAGCTCTTCCTTCATTCTAATGACCCCATTTTGATTGATGGTGTCATCTTGCTTAGTCTTTTATTCCACGAGTTGAAGTGTCATCTTTATCTCCTCCTCTCTCACTCTCCATACCTGATTATTTACTGGTAATTCTCAGGTTTATTCCAGCCTCTCTCTTCTCCCTGTTTTATGCTGTCAGTCTCCTTACTGGCCTTCTAATTCTTGTCTTACTCTCTTCCGATCCATTTTTCACACCATTGCTGCAATTCACTTTCTGAAACACAAATCTGATTGTTATTCTCCTGCTTACAACTCTTCATTAATCATCCCACAGCCTTTAGGATTAATACAGACTCATGATCTGGCCCTTGCCTACCTCTCCATGTTTAAATTTAACATACCCTGGCTCTCATCCATCATTTCTGTAAAAAAAAAAAAAAGTTAACCTCACTATTCTTGAAGTCAGTCTGCTGTCTCTGCCTGAACATCATTTTCCCCAAGTTAGCCCCTACGCATCCTTCAGCACTGCATGTCTTAGGGAAGCTTTACCTTAGGTACCCTGCCAAAACAGGATCCTATTTGGACATCTGTGTATGTGCTTCCTCAGCACCCTGTGCTTACCTACTTGTAAGGTTCACAGCACTTACAACACTAGGTCACAAATCTCTTTCTCTCTCTCTCTCTTTTTAAATCCCCATTGCATAATACAGTTTTTGCCATGTAGAGGGTCTTTGAGTTAACAAATGCTGAAATACCTTCCATGATTCCCCATGGGCTTATTTCTAGGCTTGCCAGAATTAGACCTGAAATGCAGATGTACTGTGCATCTTGGGGAATCATTTAGAACTTAAGCTTTGTCTGGGACCCTAGAGGTTCTTCAGTTTAGTCCCTTTCATATGATAAACAGAAAAATGGAACTTCAAAGGTAAATGTGTCTTTTCTTAAGTTTTATCTAATTAAAGGCAGAATTAAAACCAAAGTCTCATGATTGCAAATGGAAGTGAAACTCAACTTCATGTATATATAACCCTCAAATTGTACCCTTTCCTCAGGTCACGTGAACATAACATGTTTATTTTACTTCCTCGAGTTGTTTTTTGTTTTGTACATAATGCATCAGGTACTTCTCTTGGCACTGTGGATAAAGCATTTAATGCTATAGAGAGAAATCTGGGGAGGGTTGGGAAGGTGGAGCTCACATTGTAGTGATGGCAAGCAGATAAAGACACAAAATAGGAAGAAATCTGTACATGGTCAAAGTGCTAGAGAAACAATAAAGGTAAGGAAGGGCAAAAGAGGTATTCCAGAGTTGGGAGGAGGTCAGTTTTCAGTAGCGTAGTTAGGGAGACTTCAGTGATAAAAGGTGAAGGAGCAAATGGTACAAAGGCAAAGGTAGCACCAGTGACAAAGGTGTAGTGATGCAAGAGTAGCTAGATAGAAAGAACTCATAGTGTCTGAGCTGAGGCAGCAAACGTGAGATGGTGAGAGACAAGGTCAGCATGGTAGGGAAGGAGGCCAGCAGAACCATATAGGTTCTTGTGAGCCATGACAAGTATATGGCTTTTACTTCGAGTGAGATAGAGTCATTGCAGAGTTTTGAGCAGGGGAGTGATGGGAGTATCTGTTGACTTTAATTTTCAAAGGATTATTCTGCTTATTTGATAATGGACTTAAAAGGCTTTGGTGTTTTTCTCCTTTCTTGTTAATAAGTTCAAATTCTTTTAACTTTAAAAAAACTTTAAGTAATTATAAAGTCACAAAAGTTACAGGGGCATCACAGATAGGTTCACCCCGTGTATCCTTCCTCCATTTCCCCCAGTGGTTATATATTACATAATTATAATATGGCATCCAAACCAGGAATTTGGCATTGATATTATAGTGTCTGTGTATAGGCCTGTGCTGTTTTATCACATGTTCGGGTAACTGCCACCACTGTGAAGACAGAACACTATTCAGTCATCATAAAGTTCTCCCTTGTGCCCTTCCCCACTCATCATCCTTAACAAGCACTAATCTGTTTTTTATCTCTATAATTTTGTGATTTCAGAACATTATATAAATGCAGTCGTATAGTGTGTGATCCTTTGAGGTAGACTTTTTCCATTTAGCATAATGCCATTGAGATACATCTGAGGTGTTGTGTGTGTCATTAGTTTTCCAGTCTATTAGTTTTTCAGTGAAAGTTGGAGGCAGGCTGTAGCGGTAGAAGGATGCCTGTTTTATAACTTGAGATCTGAGTTCTATTCAGGTCGGTCACTAAGTACTTTTTAATATCTGTGAATCTCAGATTAGGCATTTGCAAGGTGAGGGAATTGGACTTGAATAAGAAGATTCTTTTGGCTCTAAACTCTGTGATTATAATGAATGAAGCCTTTCTGATTTTTCCTGGCTGTAGTAATGAAGTCCATTTCTGTTGTTAATACTTACCATGCAATATTCCTCATAAGGACTACTGAAGAAACATCTCATTGACATTGCTACTACTTATATTTCTTAAGAATGAGCTGTGAGCTTGATAGGCCAAAATAATACTTGGCAAACTATGTAAATGTGAAAGCAAGTCTGATTTTTTACTATTTTCAGTGCAAAGAAACATACAGAAGTAAACTTCCTGGTCTACATAACCTAGTGAACCACGGAGGTACAAGAAATGGAATAAACTCATGTTAAATGTCAATTCTATTCTTAATCAGATGTTTTTCTATTTTAAATTTGAGAGAAAAACATTGATGTGTTATTCCACTTATTTATGCATGCGCTGGTGGTTCTTGAATGTGCTGAGACTGGGGATCAAACCTGCAACCTCAGTGTACTAGGACCACAGCCTAACCAACTGAGCTACCTGGCCAGACCATAATCAGTCCTTTAAACACATTTCAACTAATGAGATAAGTCAGTTTTTTGTCTTTGAATAAAGAGCTTAGCCAAAATAGAAGGAATTAGCCAGTGAAGAATCAAAAAATTAGCATGTTAGTCATTTCCATGGTGGAAAATATCCTATATATCCATTATTAGCTAATTCTTCCTTCCTCTTTTCTAAAGAACTGGGTCAATACATTATATCTTAAAGAAATTGTGGACATTAAAGAGTTGAAGAGAATAAATAGTAAGAGTTAAAAAGAATATTTTCTCAAAATTCATCAAGTAGCCTGGCCTCCCACCCTTTACCACCATTGTGTTGTGTGCACGCATATATATTCCACATATATATATATATCACTTTAATATGATATATATTCATATATTCCACACTTTAATATGATCATGGACATTACTAAACTGGCTTTTATTTTTCACCCCGTGGCAATCCTAGTTCATTTTAAAAATTAGATCAGAATATGTGTGAGCCAGAACATACATTTTATAGTGCATTTAGATCTACCCCCTCATTTTATAGATTCAGAAACTGGTACAAACTTAGTGCCCTTACAAGAGCTGAAACAACTGGCGAGATGGGGTAAGAACCCAGATCCTCTGCCCTGAATGACTGCTCTGTGCTACGAGTTTTTTATGAAATGAGCTTGTAATTGCTCTCTATGGCCACAAAGGGCTGGAGAAAGTGGGAAACATTCACTGGCTTTCACGATTGAAGAATAAATATAAATGCTGTGTGTAACTTCTCTCTTTTGTTGGATGAAGGAGAATTGATCAACATTTATTCTTAATGTTTCTGTTTTATCCTATTCATCTGTTTTACTGTATTGTTCTGTCATTTTTTATAATTTAGATGGTTTTTTCCCTCTTAAAGTGTTAGTATGAGGTAATGTCTTGTATTGGACATGTATTGTAATGTCTTGTAATGTCTTTCTTTTTAAAAAAACTCTGCCACACTGTGACTGTCTTTTTTTTTTTTTAAGAAAGTCGGTTTGGTTTCCTCTTTTTTAAAGATTTTATTTACTTATTTTTAGAGGGGAAGGTGAGGGAGAAAGAGAAAGAAACATCAGTGTGTGGTTGCCTCTCACACACCCCTTGCTGGGGACCTGCCCTGCAATTCAGGCTTGTGCCCTGACTGGGAATTGAACCTGTGACTGGTTTGCAAACTGGCACTCAGTCCGCTGAGCCACACCACCAGGGCTGGTTTGGTTTCCTCTTATGTGCATTTTGGAAAGCAAACCACAAACAAAATAAACTAAACTAAAATTTTCTTTTTTTGGTACCTCAAGATAAGAAATTGTTGTAACTGGTAAGTATAGTTGGGGTATCATTTTTGTTTAGAAATGCAAATGAAATAACTAGGAAAATCTCTTTTATAATACTAACTATAGACCTATTTCACACTTACCTTGTTCATTCATTCTTGTAAGCACATATAATTGATCCCTACACCTGAATATGGTAGGATCCTTACAAAAACATAAATACATGTTTTCTTGACTTTAAGATATTCACCTTCATATATTCCACACTTTAATATGATCATGGATATTCCTAAACTGACTTTTATTCTTCACCCAGTGGCAAAATCCTCAAGGGCATTCTTACTTCACTGCTCATCTTCTCCTGCACTTCTCATTTTACTTGCAAGGGTGGCCAGAACTATTGGATTACAGGTTGGTTATCGGAACCTCATTGAATGTTAAGTGTTTCAATAGAGATCACACTGTAATCACTCCTACTCAGCTAGTAGTGAGGTGATGGGGCAAGATAAGCACTTGTTCCCATTTATTCTACGCCAAGTACCTAAGCAAAAGGTTAAAGATTATGTACTTTCCTACTATATTCTCTGGACCCTATAACAGGGGTGCCATTGGGGTAATACAGTGATGCTCTGCTTGGGTCTGCAGACTTCTGGAAGCCTTACGATGGCATTCACCTCTCACCCTAGGCCTAGGCTCCCATATTTCCTGATTTAGAGGAAACTGTGACCTGTGTAACCCATGCTTTGGGACTTTGTAAAAATAAATAAATAAATAAATAACCCCAAAACAAACAAACAAAAAACCTCAGGAAAGAGTCGGTTAAATCTGTTAAGGTGTTTTGGACAGCAAGAAGTCTGACTGACCTAAAGAAGAAGATAGATTGGGAAGTTTTGAGGGGCTGAAAGAACTGACCTAAGGTTGGAGAATCAGACTTGGAAAATAGATGGGGACCAGGCAGCTCCAAAAGGCAAGAAGCAGGAAGCGAATAATTGTCTTTACTTAGGCATAGCCTAAGGACACCATCACCTGCAGAGGCCCTGACTAGGGGCTAGGACACCATGTAATGAATTCTGACTGCCTCCTCTCCTTTGCTTCACTCTGAAAGCAGGAGCATTTAATTGGCAGAGCCACTGTCATTGTGTCTGTGCACTGGTTGCCAGGGTCAAGGGCAAGGGTGAGCATCTGATGATTTTCATCTTCCACAGTATAGAAGTGAAATATCCAACAATAGAATATTACCCTATGTTGAAAGGGGGATGGCAGTTGTCTCCTACTTATTACACCCACTGTTTAACATGTGGATACTTGGGTTTCAAGCACATGTAAAGACCATGGGATGCACAAAAATATGGATTGACTACAATCAGTTTTTGTCACAGGACCTATCCCAGGTCGTGTCTTGATTGAGGAACTGGGGGTGATGATAGGGGAAGGAGCCCCTGCTGACTGCACAGATTCAGTTCATTCCCTGCGCTGTTACTGAGGGAGCGATGTTTGAGGATGTTTTCTCCTCACCCCTGAATCATGCTCTTCACACTGCTCTTTTGTAAAATGTTCTCTCAAAGGAAAGGAAAGAATAGGAAATAAGGGATGAAGAGAAAACGTACGCATGTCTACAATGAGCATTTCTACCTAGTGTTAGAATATAGAGCAAAAAAGTCATCAGACTTTTTCACATACTGTCTCCCCCTTCCCCAGAATCCTTAGAAGGCAAGCAAATTATTATAATTAAATGCTTAATATGTATTTTAGCTGGCATTATTAGTAGTTTTAGAGTGATCAAATTTATAATATATGGATTTTAATGATCCAATAAAATTTTAATTTATTAATGACATTTTGGATAATTCATATGCAGAATATATTTATTTGTACTTTATAGAATATTAAAAGGACAGTAGCATAATAAAGGGAAACAAGTTGAGAATCAGAAGGATCCGAGATGCCCTTTTGTGATGGTGTCATTCTGTGTTTCTGTAGACAACTCATGTAAAGATTTTCAGGGTTTCTCTCTATCATCATTTATATAAGAAAGGTTTGGGGTTATTTTATCTCTATGGACTCTTTTCTGCTCAAAAATTCTATGACTCAGTTATTACTTTGTTTTCATCCAACAGCCCACAGAATCCTCTGGGAACTCAGAGAGTGAAATCAGTCAGCTAGCCAATAAATATTTATTGAGTGCCTACTAAGTATTGGGCTCTTTTTGGACCAGTAGGGAATATGATCTAGTTGGGAAGACACGATATATACACAAAGGAAGATAATAATATACAGAAATAAAAGGTAAGTGCCAAATGAGTAGTGCAGCCAAAGGCATAGAAATGCAGAGAATGTAAAGCTTGATTGGTAGCTAAGTTGACTGGTTAGATTAAGCAGAAGATTGAAAGGAGTTGATGGAATAGGGTTAGAGACATATGAGGGATCCATTGTAGAATGAATGCCTTAATAGTCTATTCCCCTGTAATTTGTGGCACTTAGTCAAAAGAAAACTGGATTTAGAATTTTAAAAATCTGGCTCTGATTGTGGCTGTGTCACTTACTAACAGGCTTACTTGTGGCTAGTCTGAAATGGTTTACTCTTTTTTGTCAGTGTATAGAATTAGCATATCCTTAGCACCCTTATATTGCTAGAAAGGATTAGGTTAATGTGTGTTAAAAGTGCCTGTCCTATAGCAGACTAGGCCTTCATTAAATCTATAATTATCTTTTGAGTGAAAAATCAGGGAAATAGTTCTGTTATCAGATGTTTATGAGGTTGGGTAGGATTATTAGCAAGATCCTTTTCATTGCAGAAATGCCAGGTCTCTATGCAATAGCCTTTCTTGTTCCAGCTCTGTCACAAGTTTTGTGCCTTTCTGTGCCTCAAGTTTCTCGTCTGTACAATAAATAGGGATGATAACAGTTCCTACCTCGTCAGGATTCTGGGATCATTAAATAGTTTAATATATGTAAAGCATTTAGAATAATGCTCAAAAAATGTTTGTGTTCCTCCCCTAACCCTCTCCTCTCCATCCATCCTTCTCTTTTTTTTCCTCCCCCATCTTGTCACCTCATTCTCTCCTTCCCCTTCATCATGTTCATTGCATATATGATAACTTAATGTTGTCCCTATATTGGAAAATGTCTAAGAAGTTTTCTGTGGTCATGGTAGATTTGAGAATGAGGATTACTTGCTAAACCTGTGCTTTGTGAGGATTAAACTGGTAATATTTGGTCAGCACTGCAAGGAAACCAGGTATGGGAAGCAGCAGTAAGGAGTACAGGTGAGAGTAAGTGGGAGCTGCAACTGGGGTAGAGAGAAAGAACAGAAAACATTCATGGGGGAGACATTGGAGATTTGAATTCAAAGTTTTGACACCTAATTTTTTATGGGAATGAGAGAGAGTCATCAGGCCTAGCTGACCGAGAATATGATGGTCCTAACAAGAGATGTTAGGGGAATGAACTGATTTGGTAGGCTTTTGAAAAGCTTATTCTAAAGAAGTGAGTTTTATTTTTGAAATGCTGAGTTTTACGTGATGATGAATCATGCAGATTCACATGTCCTGCAAATAGCTGGAAGTGGAATTGTGTGGCATATTTAGCAATGAGTGGACCAGTTTGGCTGGATTGGAAGTGCATATTAGTTAGACAGTTTGCTTTCCTCAAGCTATATCCAGTATTGAATTGATTATATTAACTGTTTTTTGAAGGATCTGTTATTTGTCTCCTGGCAAAGATGTTTGTCTAATAGACAGAGCGTCAGTCTGGGTGCATACCTCCTGTTCTGCCCTGCTATAAAAGGGAGATTCAGATAAGTTCATGCAGTTTGTCTATGAAACACATGTTTTTTTTTCCTCACTGTTTTTCTTCTGTCTTATTTTGAGTATTGGAGATCAGAAGAAATATTAGATATTTGAAGGTGACATAGTTCTATTGTCATTTACATTTAATGTGCTCCTCATACATATAGCCAAGGTTCATCATTGTCCTAAGTTCCTCAAATAGTTTGTTGACTTGGAAGTGCAGTGATACTCAGAGAGGGACTGGCATAATAGAGTATAACACCAGTTTTTCCTTGTCTTATCAAGCCATGATCTTGCTGAATAAATGAAAGTGTCATATAAGAGGTGGCAATAAGATTACAGTACTGGAGAAATCCTGGGGGCAGAGTAAAATTGTCTATTTAGTAAGTATAACAATTTGATGGAGCTATTTGGTGTTATGCTTCTTCCCCCTCCTTTTCTAAATTTGCTTTGACCTATATTTTCAAACTATCCTGTCTATTAGCTAGAGTTATGAAGTGAGTTAGGTGTTTAATTCTGCCTCTTCCAAGTACAGTAGTCCCCCTTATATGCAGTTTCGCTTTCTGTGGTTTCAGTTACCTGCAGTCAACAATGGTCTGCACATATTAACAATTCATAAGTTTTAAATTGTAGACTGTTGTGAATAGCATGATGAAACCTTGTGCTGTCCTACTTCATCCCTCCTGGGATGTGAATCATCCTTTTGTCTGGCATATTGACGCTACATATGCTACCTGCCCGTTAGTCACTTAATAGCCATCTTGGTTATCAGATTCATTGTCATGGTATCGCAGTGCTTAGGTTCAAGTAACCCTTATTGCACTTAATAATGGCCCCAAAGTACAAGAGTGGTGATGGCTGGCAGTTTGGGTACACCAAAGAAAAACCATCAAGTGCTTGCTTTAAGTGAAAAGGTGAAAGTTCTCCACTTAATAAGAAAGGAAGAAAAAGCCTATGCTGAGGTTGCTAAGATCAACAGTAAGGACAAATTTTTCTATAAGTTAAAGTGTGAAGGAGGAAAAATAAAGTTGTGCTGGTTTTGCTGTTGCACCTCCATCACAAAAGTTAACAGCCATGGTGCATGATAAGTGCTTAGTTAGGATGGAAAGGCATTACATCTGTGAGTGGAAGGCATGGCCGGAAAATGTGTTCCGATTGATAGCAGTGTGCTGTACCAGAAAGCATGGAGGCTTGCAGTGAGACTTCATCAAGGGTCTCCTGAAATGAGTGACCTCTTCACATAACTTTTATTAGAGTACATTGTTATAAGTGTTCTATTGTATTAGTAGTTATTGTTGTTAACCCCTTAATGTGCCCAATTTATGATAGGTATGTATATATAGGAAGAAAACAGTACATACAGGGTTTGCTACTCTCCCTGGTTTCAGGTATCCACTGGGGGTCTTGCAACACGTCCCCTTCAGACAAGGGACTACTCTATATTTCTATCGTATTTTGCTCTCTGTTAGTTTTTCTTTCAGGAGATCAAGGGGTGGTAGGGATGAGTGGAAATAAGGTGATGACTATAATATGGCCGAGAGCTACCTGAGAATAGAGAATTAGCTGTTCTTGACAGGTTGAGAATGAAGTGACATCTCTTCATCATCCACTTTTAAAACCTGCTCCGTGGGAATCTTTGGTTTTATTTCTTTTCTTCCCAAACTGAAGAGTACTGTTGATGCTTAGTGGGGCATGGCCTCTCTAAAGCCAGAGAGGTTTTTGTCGGGACTCAGAAGTAAGCCTCTTATTTATGATGAAGTTTGGATGAATGTGTGCTGTAGGGGTCCAAGGGTTTATCTTTCGACAAAGCAGTAATTGTTTCATGGAGTGACTTTTTCTTTTTCCTTCCCACTCCCCCTTTCTCCTTTCTGCCAGTCTTATTTATGGGTTTTCTTTGGTTTCATTCGAACCATGCATCCTTTTGAGTCCTTTAGACAAAGTCCATGTCAGTCTTCATTGTTTTCTTTCCACATCCCCCTCTTCATGAGGAAGAATGATTAGAATTCATTAAAATGCAAAGAGAAGGCAGAGTCTATTGTTTCCAAGAGTTCTTGATTTTCATATCTCAACTCCAGTCTCTGGGAAATGTTCTCATGGAAAAGAACAGTTGTGTTTAGAACCTATATATATATTTTGAATGTTCATCAAATACAATCTAAACTTACTGGGAGGTTTTGTTCTGAAGAGTGCCTTTTTTTCTTGATTTGCTTGTAAGGCTATTCAGATGAGTCCTATTCCATACTTGCCCATCCTTAAGTCTGGCTTTCTGGGGTCATGCTTCTCTTTGGGTCCTGCTATGTTTCATATAACAACAGCTGTGTTGGTGGGTTGTCAGAAGCAGTTACCTTTGGTTCTCAGAGCCTGGAACAAGGATATTCTGCCCTAAGACTCCATGTGCTTTAATACAGCCCTTGATAATCATTGATCTCTCCCCCGCCCCCCCGCCCCCCGCCTCAATTTGCTTTGGTTTCTAGAGCCTGGCTAAGGATATCGAGGCATTTGAATCTTCCTCTTTGTTTTAAATCAGTCTGTCTTGCATTCTGGGAAAGTCCCTAGCCACTGTGTAGATCCTCTGGTGGCCATTCTGGTGACAGGACTTGTTAACCAGATAAAGGAGCAGATAAGAATAAAAAGATTTTTTTAAAAGGTATTAGTTATTTTAAGAATTTTATATTAGTTGAAGGGAGAAGTGAAAAAATAAGGAACACAGTAGGAGAGAAATTTGGTAAATCTATAAAGGATGTTGTGCCACCTCAGATGTTTCTAATTATTAATGCTACTAAAACAGAATCTCTGGTCTACATATGCTGCGTGGTTACATAGTAAGCACCTCCTGGGTGTATTTTAAGAAAAAAATGGGGGGAAATCATAGTTTCAGGTTCATGTGAACTCAGTCATTGGAGAGTGGAGCAGAGAAGACCCTGGGTGGGAGAGGTCAAGTGTGACCTCTTGGAGGTGTCATCATACAAGCTTTTGGCAACTACCTATCACTCTGTAGGACTTTTTGCTAGTATCAGGCCTGGTTGAAAGCAGTAACTTAATAAAAGGTACTTCTTTATTGCCCATTATCTGAAGATTCTGCTCATCTAGAATTTCACTTTCTCCTTTTACAGGCTTATTTTGTCAGTTTATAAAAGCCAAGTCAAACTCAAGCCTGAAATTGTCAGGTTCTTGCCTCAAAGAGCATGTATATTAGAGGCCTTCATATGAACCTGTAGAGAAAGAAGGCTTTTGGGCCTGTTAGCTATTTATCATTTTTCCACTTCTTTAGTATCTTTTAGGGTAGATAGCCCACATTTTCCATATACATGAGTAAAAGTGGACCTAGTATTCTGAAGAAAAGTTTTCCAGTCTTCCTGGCTTCCTACCTCCTTACAGAATCCTATGGTGACCTCTTCCTCCTTGCTTGTTCTAACCTAGTTGCAAAGAAAGACATCAGCATTGTGAAGCTTCCCTGTGGTTCCAGCCCCACAGTAGAACATCCCCGTAAAGCTGAGAAATCAGATGAGCCATCTGGTAGTTTAGAAATCAATATTGGAACCCTGTCAGCTGGGGATCTCCATCCCAGTACTTAGGAGAAAGCCTGCCCTTGTGGCAAAGGGACAGCCAGTCTGAAAAGGAAGTAGAAGCAGTTTTCCAGCACAAAACATTAGAGCCTTTGAGGGCCACAGGTGACAGAGGCCCAGGCTGCATGCCCGATGTCTTGTTGGGTGTGTGTTCTCTCCTAGTAAATAGTCATGGGATGTATTTTATGCTCAGTTTATGAAATTTGACCACAGACCCTTGAAACTATTGTAAAGAGATCATGTGGGGAATATATGTATTTTTGTGCAAGTATGCACACATGAGATAGGTACCTTTGCTATAGATGATGGTACTGTTAAGAATGAATTGAGCTGTTAATTATCTTTTGGCCTTCTTCCTTTAACCTTGACTGAAATAGACTGTACAGGCATTTCTTTATGGGCTTGCTTTATTCTGAATATGTGCTCATGTGCATGTTTGCCTTAAGGAAAATACTCTGCTTTTATAATCTCCATGGACATCTCAGTGACTGATAAAATGTAGATGGTTTTTAAGTGGAAAATGTTAAGCTCAAACAGCTAGATAGAGATCTATGAGCCAGAGCCATTGTGAGTTATCTGTTATCCTTGTTCAGATGGAGAACGAAGGGTGTGTGTATATTATGGTACTGTATCCTGTGTCTGCTCTTTTGAAATACTTGTCCATTTAACCCAGGTGGTTTTTTTTTTAATGGAATAGTGTATTTCCTTTAAATTAGCTCTATTTTTGGGCACCAAATCATGGAAGTCACAGAATGTATGAGTAAGTAAATGTATGTATATATATAGGGGAGTCTTTTTTTTTTTAAGATTTTATTTATTTTATTTTTCAGAGGGGAGGGGAGAGAGAGGGAGAGAAATGTCAGTGTGTGGTTACCTCTTGGGCACCCCCTACTGGAGACCTGGCCTGCAACCCAGGCATGTACCCTAGACTGGGAATTGAACTGGCAACCCTTTGATTCACAGGCCAGCACTCAATCACTGAGCCACATCAGCCAGGGCAAAGGAGTCTTTTCTTAGAAGTAAAAAGTTAAGGATAATGCAAGCCAGATTTCTCACAGTCAAAGAAGGGAAGGATAAATAAATATGGAAAGGAAGAAAACTAAAGTGAATCCTGTAATATTGGATTGGGATTGTAGATATCTATGCGAACTTATGGTATGTTGGTCCAGGTCTTCTAAGAAGCTGATGCCAAGATATGAGTGGATGTGCAAGAGATTCATTGGGGGAAAACTCTTCTCAGGGATCTGGATGAGGCTGGGAGATTCATCAGACTACACTGTGGGCCTTAGCTGCCTGGAGAATTAGGGAGGCAAGGAGGAAGGTTGAACTGGAAAAATCAAAGCTGTGGGGCAGTTAGTTCTAAGAGTTTCTGCAAAGCTGACAAGGAGTCCTCGAGCCAAAGTTGCCCATCACAGGAGTCCAAGGTCTCAGCAATTGGCCTGCCTTAATATCTCTGCTGCGCTCATTCATTGGCTAGGAGCAGCTGGTGGGAAGCATAACCTTGGCTGAAACAGTGATGGATTTCTGAGCACAGCAGCTGGGACTGTCAGTCAGTTATGCTTCCTGCAGTCAGAGCTCTGAGAGGCACATTTTCATGACTGCTACACATAGTTTGCAAGAGTTATAGAAATAAATGTTTAGAAATAGTGATGTATATGTGGGCAACTTAGATAAATGGTTGATTTCAGAGCTACAGAAAACAGCAGCCTGAAATGTGTTCTTGTACCAGAAATCAGGAAGTGCTCAAAGAATGTTGGGGACATGTCCATAGAACATAGAAGCCTGCTCAATCCAGTTCCCACTAGACAGTTTGGGAACAATTTCAGCATCAAAATAAATAATGATAGTAGTGGATTATAATCCTTTGAACAAAATGAGATTCCAGGAGTTTATACTTATCCAAATAAATAAATAACTTGGGAGCTTGACGGCTGAAAATTACATAGTTCAAAGTGTCTTCTCTCACAATACGTATTAAGTATAAAGAGGAAAAAGAGTAACCTTACAGTGGAGAAGCCTGGTAGACACTATCATGATCAAGTGAGCAAAGTGGACATGAATGGTAAATCATACGTCATTTCATAGGTAGCCATGGGAACAATACATCTCTCTTCTGTGGTGTTCCTGCCAAAGATGTGTTACTTGCCTCTCGTCACATTGGAACATCAGGCAAGCCAAAATAACTGGATTATACTGTTCAAAGTGTCAAGAAAGGGAGAGGAAGGGAAGAAAAAAAAGGCCAAGGAAGTGTTCCAGATTAAGGAGATAAGAAAACTAAATGTAACACCTGATTCTGAGCTAGATCCTTTTCTTCCTAAGTATTTTATTGGAACAATTGACAGAATTTAAGTAGGGTTTATGGATGGTAGTAATGTGTCCCTTTTGATATCCTGGTTCTATTCATTAATTATTTATAATATAGGGAAATATCCTGGTGTGTAGGAAATGCACACTAAAGTATTTGGGCGAGATGGTATACACCGGATTGGTTACTTACTCTGAAATTGTTCAAAGATGGAGGGCACTACATATAGTATGTGCAATTTTTTTGTAAGTTCAGATTGTTCCAAAGTTACACACACAGTTAAGTAATCTGGGTAATTTTAGACATTTATCTGGTCTATCAATATGTTGTTTGTTACTTCCAGTCTTGGGGTAGGGGGATTAAGAAGGGGGGAAGGCTGATGAAAATGTGGTAAGACAATTATAAGGTACTGTAAATGAAATCTACTTAAAGAATCGTATTCTCATGTATGAGCATAGAACACCTTTTCTCCATGTTGGAAAAATACTAGGACCTCATAGTTTCAAAGCTATTTTATTATTGGAAAGTATGTGCTCGTTAAACAACCTGCTTGCTGTGGAAATGAGTGGGAGGGGAAGGTTTCAACTGCTAGAGTTGTTTTGAGAAAGCCTGTATGTGAGACTTTTGTTGGTTGTGTTTGTATCAGGAATATCTGATCTTGTCTAACGGAAACTGTTCACTTTTAACAGAACTTAAATTTCTCTTTTAGTTTGGAAAAGCAGTTCAGTCCCAGCACTAACTCTTTGTGTTTCTAGCTGATACAGAGAGAGATGACTTCCTATTTGACTTCCTTTTTGTATGTGCCCTTTTTGTATGCTGACTGTGAATTATCCATTCGAAGCAGACATGTGTAATTGGAGTAGAATTACTGATACACTCAAGAAAGCAGAACTTTTGAATTTGTCTAAAGCAGCATAATGTCATGGCACGTAATTTAATGTTCTCTTTTCTTTCTGGGCAAATGATCAACATACTAGTGTTGGTTTCTGAGCCATCTTTGGCCCGGAGGGAAATCTTCTGACCTTTCATTAGCAGCCAAAAGAAATGAATGGGAGAGTCAAGTACATGGATCTAGGCTAATTCCATTTTCTGTCTTTCTTTCATTCTGTTTAAATTCAAATCTTAGGTAATGGAGAAGAGAAAGACAGAAGCCGGTAAGGCATACTTAGAAAGCTCTTGTCCTTAATTCTATTCTCAGCAAGCTCGGCTAATATGTACTTAGGATAATAAATAATGTTCAGTGCTGTATTTCCAAAATGATTAGGTGTTTTGATTTCAGAGAGTAGCTCAAAATTTTCAGGACGTATTAAAACAAAATTATATGAATGTGTTGTGATACACACACATTGAAAAAATTATTTATCCTAAATGAGTTAAATTATTTCATCCAGGAGATATTTACTGTCTACTTTATGCCAAGTGTGGTGCTGGTCCCTGTAGTACACAGCAAGAACGAGGCAGCCTTGCCCTCTCAGCCCTCATAATGAGAACGGAAGATAGACGCTGAGGGAGTTATCATAGGGGAGCCACATCAAGAAGAAAATACGTGTGATGTGATTCTCACATGCCTGACTCATAGTAAATGCCCGGTAATGATGGTTGTTATTATTATTTCATGTGTTTTTACTCTCCTTACTGCTAAGCACCAGTGCCACAACTGTTCCTCCAGGAGAAATCTATAATTAGGGATATGGAGCTAAGAGAACATGGCTTCAGAAAGAAAGGAGAGGAGGAGAGCAGGATGTGAAGTTGGGAATCTGAGGCCTTACCTGGTTTGTGGACATTTGCTGACAGGATACTGAGGGCAACGACCATGAAGGGGTAGGGGATGATGGTGCCCTTGGTTCTCTGCTGGCCATGCCAGTATTCAGTAATTCTGTGAATTGATTTGAGCAGCATTATCGGGAGTAGATCATTAAACATTTGTGCTGTTTTGCTTCATATTCTCTAGCTTTTCAGTTAGAAGCTTGTTTGTGTGAATTTTTTCTGTCCTGCTTTGTCATTCCAGCGTTATCCTCCAGACCCCATGTATTGACTTTAAAATGTCAATGCTCAGTAATTCAAAATGCAGTAACAAATATGTCTTTGTTCTTCTGGCATTTCAAATAGCTCAGACTTCTCAGCCTGTCACGAGTGGAGCTGTCCCCCAGTCTTCTCTCTGGCTCCTCGGTGGGTGGAGCCTCTCTGCTGCCCTGTTGGGGTCTCATGGTGACACCCTTAGTTAAATTCTCACCATGTATCAACATCTACATCTGCTGACTTGGGGCTGTTGGCATTCTTCGTGCTTCCAAACCCAACTCCGTGATAATGACAGCGTTTGCCAGCATGCTCATGCGGTGACTCAGGAGACAGGGTGGCCAGCAGAGCAGCCTCTTTGTGGGAGTGGATTTTGAGAAGTGCTAATTCTGTGGCGGTTTGGAGATATTAATATCATGCTGGCAGTAGATAAACAGGCAGCAGAGGGGCACAAAACGAGAAGAGAATCAGCCACAGCATCTTTTCCTCCTTCCCCTTCCTGCACATATTATTTTGTTTCCTAGACTTTTAAAAAAGTAAGTCCCTGGGTTTTGATGAAGAGAACCCTTGCTTTAAATGGCTTAAACATGCACATGAAGTTGTTAGTTCATCTCCCAGCATCTCCAAAGTTTGAGTCCCTAAGAACACCAGTGTGTTAAGGGTTAACTCCCATTTCCAAACAACACTAATTTGTAGCATATGGTACAGTAGTCTATTGCTTAGCATACCCCCTCCCTAAAGGGCAGCTCACCAGATGGTTTGAGTGGGGACGCTCATGTAATTATGACAGACACAAAGAAAGACATAACCACCATTCACCCCCAATAATATCATGCTTCTTAAATTCCAGTATCTGCTACAGGTCAGTTTTGAAAATTTATTTTTGTGGTTTGATTGCTTTACATCAAAATCCCTTCCCAGGATGGGGTAGAAGCATGCAGATATGAGACATTAGTTGCCCAAGAGTCATGTCCAATGCACTTCTCTCTAGTTAGATGTAGGTCACTTATGTGGAGCCTCTTTCTAATTCTGGTGAAAGAAAGAAGATTCAACATAATTGAGAATGTAAAGTGTTCTCCTTTATATATTCCATGGTCCTTAAAGGACTGTTTGGATTATTGTTCCAAAGCTGGTCATCTCAGAGTTTATTTGTTCCTCCATTTTATGCCATTTTTCATAAAGAACTTTTATTCCACCACAGCACCTTCCTTCCCACCCCCACTACCCTCCAATTCATTCATAGCCTTACCTTCTGCACTCCCCTTTGGGTGGGAGAGCTGCAGTCAGGAATTCCGATGATAAGAGAAGCATGCCAAGTGTTATGTTAAACCAATGTTTCCAACACTGCCAAACTGGAACAAGACATTTTCCAGTTATAGTATAGGCTAGAAAGGAGATTTTAAGAAATTTAGGTCATGCTTTTATGTGTTTTTTTAATCTGTGTATCTGATGTTTTACAGCAGACTTTTCTTGAGGGTAGTGGCTTGTTTATAACATTCTGTAAATAGCCTGGCCTAATGTGTGCTTCTAACAGATATTTTCTGCTCGTTTTTATGTATAGATTGATACAGCATCTGACTGTACTAGACCAAAAAATGCTGAGCTAGGGAACTGTGTTATTCCATCTTGTATTTGGATTTCTAGCTTAGTAATTCATTGCTCTTAAAGTCCTCAGCTTCTCCCTCCCTCTACCAGGACGTGTTAAGACTTCCAGGTGCTAATTGTTATTATTTCTGTTGACTGAGTCCCATATGCACCTCTAGTGCTCACTGACCTATCTTTTCTGTTGCAGAAACATTGCTGAGGCCCTTGTCAGCAAAGGTCTGGCCACGGTGATCAGATACCGGCAGGATGATGATCAGAGATCCTCTCACTATGATGAGCTGCTTGCCGCAGAGGCCAGGTGAGACGAATAATCATTAAAGTAAAGCCACTGGGATCCACGACCCCACTCTCCCTGGTCCACAATATCCTGCCTAACTCTGAGCAGCAGAATGTTATGAGAAATAATATGCTGAGAAAACTTGTATTCTTTTATTAGAGTTTTTCCCTATGAAAAGAAAAGGGGCTCACTTCAAACTTGCCATCAAACCTTGATTAAGTACACTTGGGCCTCTGTTTTTAAAATCTGCATAATAGGTGTATATCAGAAATGATCTTTCTATGTAGATCAAGTACTGTATAAGATACCCTTGTCATCACTGCTGTCATCATTCCCTGGAACTAACAGTGAAGCCCTGCTTACGTGTACAGGACATTTGCCTCTGGTTCTTACCTCCAAAGACCTCTGCTCCCTAACCCTCCCATTTATCACCTCTGGGCTTTTTGTCATGTACAAAGGAAATGAAAACATTTATTAGGAAATGAGTTTTGCCTTCACACTCCTGACAGCTGGCAGGAGGGCATTTGAGAAGCCCTGTGACATTTTACTTTTGTCCTTTATCCCCGTGGCTGGTTGCCCCAAGGACATGTATTCTGCTCAGCAATATTTCTTACCAGCAACATTCCTCAAGGCTTTTACTCACTGAGACGTCTGTCACTGGGTGGTGCAAGTAGTTGAGTGTTTCCCAGACTTCCCAGGAAACAGAGCAAGGACTGAGCTACCTACCATTGCTGAACTGACTCGGAAAGCTCAGCAGGCTGCTTAAACTTGACCAAAATATATCTATTGTTTCAAAGTGACTGCAGGTGCTTGCCTCACTCAGCCATTTTTCTGCCATCTAGTGCTTATTTAGTTTTAGAAGTTTGGTAATTGCCAGGTTATGCTCTATAGATAGAGGAGGAATGAGTTTGGGCACATTGTTATGTATACCTCAGACTTTGTTATTCAGATCACTTCTCTTGCTCTTTGGCCCAGAACATTGCCCTACTATGTGACATTTACCCCTCACACCATGTCACATCCTGATGGATAGAGCATCTGTACAGTGTCACACAGAATGTCAGCTAAGAAATCAGTTTGTCAGTCTGCTGCAGCTTTTTGGATTCTTTCTTACGGGGTTTTCCCAATGGACTCTTTAGTTGAGAACCTAATTCTTGAGCACAAAGAATTCAGTGAAAATACTACTATCTTTGGTTGTCGAAGGCTCATTAATGGTCAGTATAAAGTAATACGGTAGGGAGTCCATAAATGGTATTTCTCTAATCCTTTCTTACTTCCTCATTTTTTTCTTCCTGCCTATGTTGTCACTAAATCATCTGGGCTGAAAGAACCCATCGTGGGAAATGTGGCTTCACATCTCTTAAGTGCTATTTGATGATCTAGTTACTGTTGGGAAATGGACAATGATTAGACCATACTTAAGGTGGGATTGGCGGAGGGCAGGGGGTCGGGGTGGGGGGTCCGTGCTGTGTACGCTCAGCTTGATCTGGTGGTAACAGGAAAAATAGGTTATGCGTTCCCAGAGTAGCAGGAGCACTTAGCGATACAGTGAGATCTAGAGTCCTGTTTTCTGCCCTGGGTTCACTCTGCCACTAGTGGATGTTTAATTCTGACCAGTACGTGAGCGTGAAAACAATTTGCATAGCTGCTCTGGAAAGTGAGGCCACAACAAGCTCTCTGTGCTGTTGGAAGTAGCTATGTTGTACACTAATGTTTAATGGGTATGCATAGAGAGTGAAAATTTTTTTTTAAGTTTTAGGTTTTAAGAAGAAAACAACCTCTTTAGTCTAGTACTGATTTTGAGCTGAAGGAATGTACGGTAACAAGATGCTTGCCTGCTAAAGCAGTGAGCTGCCTGGAGCTAATTGTGTTGAGCCATTGCTTTCAGACTGATGGTGAAAAAACTGGCTTCAGGGTCACTGCTCTATTGCAGGTTGAGTAAACAGAGAGAAATTGACTGCTTCCCCAGACCTCTGAGGCACTGCTCTGAGGCAGTACAGACCCATAAAGATGTAGAAGCAATGGCCAGCCTGAACTGTGAGTTTTCCTTTGGAGCAGTATCATCACTGAGC
The DNA here is from genome assembly GCF_019186645.2 of Phyllostomus hastatus. Classification (NCBI taxonomy): domain Eukaryota; kingdom Metazoa; phylum Chordata; class Mammalia; order Chiroptera; family Phyllostomidae; genus Phyllostomus; species Phyllostomus hastatus. The sequence continues at coordinate 10,847,777 of NW_025334006.1, read as the reverse complement.
CTCAGAATGGCAGCCTAGTGCCATCTTCTAGATGCTAACCCCCAGCGAGATGAATTAAGACCTGGGAACAACTGCACCACTTGCCAGATAGGAGGTTTTGTAGCCATTAAAAATATTTGCAGTGTAGAATGACCCCTTCCCATTTTAAATGATAAAGTTGGCCTTACTTCAAGATCCCGTATTTTCTGACGCTCTGCTTTATTTTGGTTTGCCTGCAATTGGAAGTGCTACATTCCCCATAACACACTCCTCATTTTCCCTTAGCATTCTCTCCTTCTTCTGTCACGTTACAGCATGTCAAGCTCTTTTTACATGCTTCTTCCTCCCCTTATCCTGCCTGTCTGTTGAATATTATGGGAGTTTAGGGTTGTTTTCCCCAAGATAGATTAGCTATGTTTTTTTCCAGTTGAACTCTGCCTTGTAATTTCATGCCTGTGTCAATGGGCTTCCTCTATCTCTCAGCTTAGTGTCCTCTGCAGATCTCATTAGCGAGTTGTTTATGCCTTCCTCCGCCCTGAATAGAACCCCTAGACAAGAATGGCTTTGATGTTGACCTCAAGTCTCTCACTGCATAGACTGTCACTTAACTTTCTTTTGTTTGTCATCCTTTAGCCAGTTTTTAATCTTCAGCGATTGTATACTGAACCAAGCCAATTTCAATTAATTTCCCAAATAAAATTTCTTGAGATACTGTGTCTAATGCTTTAGCAAAGGCCAAATTAATAATATCCGCTGTGTTCATATCCTTCAGTTTGGAATTCGTTTGGTAAATAGTAAGTGGTTCTTTAGGCCATCCCCTCAAGGGTGTTGACTCTGAGGATTTCTTTGTCTCTGATCCCTGGATCTCTATCACTAGTGATATCAGCGTGGTACACAGTGCTTCTCCATTGACTCTACTTTTCAGAGCACTGCTCGATCATTAATCCTTTTAGAGAAACATTACAAGCTTTGAGGAAAGGGCAGCCTGTAAAGTCTGACTTAACCTGGTCAGTGAACCTGCCTGCCCAGGAGCTGATGAGCTTTCTCAGGGCTGTGCAGCAGTGCTTCCTCTGCAAAGTGGGTATGATCTGCCAGCCTTTCTCAGATCATCTGATGGGAGCTCAGGGAGTGTTGTGTTACGCACCCATTGGGAGACCAGGTGAGACTGAAGAGGGAGAAGAATACCAATTTGCAGTTTACCTACTGCTTCCAAGCATGTTCACCTGCCCCCAGAAACACGCTCACACCACTTCAGCAGCTCTGTCCAGTTTGTCAGCCCTTCCAGGCTCCTTCATGCAGACGCCTGTCTGCTCTTGGGAAACCCTGGTGCCTCAAATACACGGCACATCTAGAGGAAGCCTAATCTTTTTTGTTCCAAGGGTAAGTAAGTCCCTAATTCCCAACGTGCAAACCTTCCTTTCTAGTTCAGTTGTCTATCATCAGCTACCTCCTTTCTCATTACCTTGTGTCCTGGCAAGATAAGGTTTTGGCATTTTTGTATGTACTCTCAGGCCTTGTTCTCTTCTGGGCTTCATTGAAAAGCCCTTGATTTTTTCTGGGGTTCTGAGAGCTCTAGTGTATGTTGTTCTTATTTTTAGCAAAAAGAACTTAGCAGCTAATCCACACTTCTTGGTGACACTCCTTGGTGTCTTCTTTGGTGCCTTGGTGCCAAGTTGGTGACACCAACTTGGTTCTTCTTTTTAAGGACATCATGTGGGCTCTTTTAGGGAATGTGACACATTATATCTTTTATGCTCCATCCTAAGTTTTCATTTCTCTGTGTTGACTTTCCAACATTCCCAGTTCTCGGTTAACTTTGGTTTGTCTCAGTCCACTGGCCTGTTGCATCCCTAAATCTTGATGAGTGGTCTAAACTTGAGACAGGGCTTTGACTCCCTCAGAGAATCTCTCATGTTGTTCGGAGGGATTTCCAAGATACTGAGTCATTATCAAGACCCTTTCTTATTTTCTGAGGTGTTTGTATACTCTGTCCTATACATTTGTTATAACACATCCAGTATGATTTTAAACAAGCTAGAATGTGAATTTCCTCAGTGTTCTAGAGGTCGTCCAAGTGGGCTTTCGTTGAGCTTGTCATGGACACTGAAGAAGAGCTGGTGGTGCTGGGAATTAATCAAGGCCTGCTGTGTGCCTTTCTTTTCTTGGACATCCATACCTGGGGAAAATTATCTGTGTGCCTTCTTCAAAAGCCACCAGTAACTATATTTTAAAATGTAATACTTGAGGTTTCCTAGAAACTGTTAGCCTCTGTGGCTCACTGCAGGAAAACACAGAAGTCGGGGCTTTATTTCTTTAAGGTACCTCTTAATCCTAAGATTTTGTGATATCAAGATAGGATGTCTGTATTCAGAAAAGAAAGTGATGCCCCAGCTTGACTGTGGGAAAGCAGTTATTTTGAACAATCTAGTGTCCTAGCCAATTTAAATGAATTTAGAGTCATTCTGGACATACATAATGAGCTTAGGGTTATCTTGGGAGAAGAGAAAAGGGCAGGCTCTCTCTTATCTTTCCTTGGGTTTTCTATTTCTTGCCCAGCACACTGCAGATTAAGAGAACTGTGGTGGTGTCCTCCGCCTTTGAGAGGCACACATGAGCCCGTCCCTTTCTCAGCTCTGCCTTGGCTTCCTCTCTTCCCAGGCCCCAAACGGACTGTTTTCTGATTGAGCAACCCTGCAAAGTTTCCTTTTTAAAAAAATAAAAATCACCAACTAGTGCTCCTGCCTTGCGGACTTCTGCATCTCCAGGCTCCAAACCTCATCAGTGCCAGTCCTTGAGTAAAGTCCTATCAAACTGTTTTTAAGTAAGAGTCTCTCTTGGTGATGTGACTACGTAGGGCCATGATGGGCCTACCAATTTCCATGCATTTGTAGCAGTGACTTGTAAATGTATGTTGCATTTGTACTGAAGTGCTTTCAGTACTACTGGGAAAGAAGTTCTTGGCCTCCCATTTTTGCTGATTTATAGAAGTTTTTCCCTCAAAATTTTAATAGGAGAAAAAAGTAACTTGTGCTTAAAAAGTACAAAACTTTTTTTAAAAGATCTTATTCATTTTCAGAGAGATGGGAAGGAAGGGAAAAAGAGAGGGAGAGAAACATCACCACGTGAGAGAGAAACATCAATCCATTTGTGTCTCGCACACCCCCTAACTGGGGGACCTGGCCTGCAACCCAGGCATGTACCTTGACAGGGAATTGAACCGGTGACCCTTCAGTTTGCAGTCTGGTGCTCAGTCCACTAAGCCACACCAGCCAGGGCACACAAATTTTTGATAAGGTCCTTCCTCTCTGCATCTTTAATTAAACTGGCCTTTATAGTATTGATTATGAATGTAATGTGAAGACTTGCCAACACTTTCTGCCGCAACATAAAAACCTCTAACTTTAGTATTCTTAAGTGGAAGAGCTCAGTGCTACTAGCTTGGCACAGTACTGATTTGTTAAATATCTTAATAAGAAGCAAGTTTCATCCGCATACCAATCCAGTGAGAAAATTGGTTTTGAATTTGAGTGTGTGTTTAAAATTTTTAGAACTAATATATCCTACCACAGGGTGTAGATTACATGAGTTAACCAGTTCTCCAAGAAAGCAAATCATTCCTCTATTGGGAAGAGTTATTCAAGGCTAGTTTATTTTGTATGTGATAGCTTTGCATTCATTTCTTTTCTTTATTCTCATTTTTATGAGTGTATCCTGGGGCCTAGGCATTGGGGATAATAGTGGTAAAGAAAAAAGGTAATAGACTCAAGCCTTACAAAGCATGCAATCTCAGAGGGACAGACATTAAATAACTTGAAGAGTGTCTCTAGATACTGCTATTTTTCCTATTTCTTCTCTTTTCTTACTTGTTTTCTTAGCCCCTCCTATTTTCTCCCTCTGTGTTGTTAACACTGCCTGCCGTACATCTTTTTTATTCCATCTCTCATTTCTATTAAATTTTCCCAGGAGAGCATCTCCTTGAAATTCATCTCTTCTATCCAGCCTCTGTTCTCATCATCTCAATAGTTTAATGACACAGCTTTAAATAAACCAAGATTTCTCACTTTCAATCTAATGACCTCTACAAGTGAAATTTCTTTTTGTATAAAACTAGATCCTACTGAATACTGTTAAAAACAGAGCTTTGATTTTGAGTTTTTCTCTTTCCTTCTCTTACAATTGTAGATTCCTATAACACCAGGATACAGTGGGGTTTTTAGCCACACATCATAGAAAGCCGGAGTTGGGTGAATTACCTTCTGCCCTCTTTACTCAGCTGCATTACATCATGCCAGTGTAGGTTGGAAGCCAGTGCAGAGGAAGGAGGCTATTCTTTCTCTTCAATATGCTGATGGCTTCCTTCTCTTAACCCTGAAGGTGCACACCCCACTACAATTTGGGCTTGCAGTTAGGTGTCCTGGTGAGGAGGTTGCTAATGGGATACAGCACCTGTCAGTGTGGGGTGTTTCACTGTTGGGGAATAGGGTAGATCAGCTATTGCAAGAGCCTGTGATAACAGGAAAATGCATTAAAAGAGCTGGTGTGGGGGAAGTGATTGGACGACACAGCTGAATGTGGGGAAATTTAGCTTTTCCCTTTCTTCAGAAAAGATGATGCACTCAACATCCAAATAGCAGTAATCAATCTGCATTTAAGGCAGCACAAATGGCCACTTCTGGAGCGCTGTATAATGTCTCCATTTCCAAATAGTTTTCTCCTTCAGGATATTAAGAGGATCTGTTCACTCTTCATCCTATCCTTCTCTTCCCTTCCTACCCCCAGTTCCTCTGATAGAACTCAAGCTGTGAGACTTACCTTGATGACTAGTGTGAGGGGTTTGGGATAAAGTTGGAACCCATTATGTTTTTCTTCTATTTTGAACACAAAGCTGTGGGTGGTTCTGCCAGGTCCTGGTCAAATAATGAACTCGTAGTCAGAAATAGACCTCCTTGCCTGATCTTTGTGGTAATTATTAATCTGCACTTGTTCTGTTCCTTCAGAGGAACGGCCCTAGCTGATTGGGCCTGTCAGTCTCCTTCCACCACACCCCCACCCAGTGCAGCTACGACCATTCATCTGTCCGGAGCACCTTGTCTGTTCTCTTTTGTCTCACTGCTCTCTTAGCTAAATGGCTCTTGCTTCTTTCACAGAAGTCCTACATATTTGAGGTTTCAATATGTATTTCAAAATACATTGGAAGATTTTCATACTGGGAATATAATTTTAATCCAGAAGAGTTCGTAACAATGAAGTGATAACACTTGACCCTTGACTCCGTAACCACTCATTCTCAAAGTGTGGTCCCCAGACCAGCAACGTTATTGGCACTTGGGTACTTGTTAGGAACGTGAATTCTACGGTTCCCCTAAAACTACCCCCACCCCAGACACACTAAGTCAGAAACTCTGAAGTTGAGTCCTAGCAATCGCTTAAAACATCGTTCAGGCGACCCTGATGCACACACTAAGGTCAAAGAACCACCGCACTAACCTGTAATTCCCAGGAGACCACTGTAAAACAAATCACAGTATGTGTCCTTTTATGCCAGATGAATAGTCTCACTGCTGTTAGAATTATAGTCATGGTTGTAAGTAACAGAGGGTGAGGCATGGAATGAACAGGCTTTGGATTTCTTTGCATGTGTCTGTCCACGCGGTGCCTTCCCTGTGGTGACAGCCCTTCTTGTTCCCCCCAAGTCAGTCGAACAGCTCGTTATTCCCCTTGACTCTTAATGTCTGTCCCCTTCCTCGTACTCTGCATTCATGGCTTTTTAATTCAACTCCTTTTGAATAGCTTTCACCAGCTCTTGGCTAATTTAATGTGAAATCATCTTGAGGGTTGCTGTGCTTGCTTGATTTGGTTCATCTGCAGTGTGACGTGGCTGAGTGGGTCAGAGGGCTGAGTCTGTATCACAGATGTCCCTATCCTACTTTGCTGTAAGCCTTGGGAATCTCTCAGGAGGACTATAGTTTGAATAATTAATCACTGATACATCAATGCATAAACAGAATTTTATAGCTACCAGTGAAGGGGAAATCTACTTCATAGCTTTCTTTCATTTGCAGGATTCTTAGCATCTGAATTTCTTATAAACTCCCTCGTGCATTTCTGTTTTATCCAAGCTGCTCCTAACTCCCCACTCCAGCTTTAGGCCTAGAAGTTGAAACACATTACTTCTTATTCCTTTGCCTCTGCATCAGGTTCAGGGATCCGAATTTCTAGTGTCTGTCAATGAATCTTTTCCAGCAGGTCCCAGTAAATGTAGCTCACATCGGAAAAACCATTTCCAAACAGTAAGTCTGTTGCTTTTCATTCAGTCAAAAGACACATTAACATTTCTCTGACTTGTTCATGTTATAACAACAAATATATTATCAGGTGCATTGGGGATATAAACAGAAATATACATTCTGTGGGGATTTGGAGGAGCAAGTAAATAATTGCAAGTATAATTGTGTGAGAGCGGAGATGTAAGTGGGTGTCTGGGATGCATGGGGAAGGAGCACCTAAATCAAAGGCTTAACCACAAATAGAACCCATGAGGCAAGGCGTGTTCTATTTGGAAATGGAAAACAATAGTGCTTCGCTGTCCTGTGACACAGCAGTTACACTTCTATGAAATTATCCAAAGGAAGAAATAGCTAGACACCCAACAGTTTGTTTGAAAGTTATTCTTTATGACATTATATATAATACTAGAAGTATTATATTTACATAAATATGTAGCAGCAGGCAGTTGATTAAATTATGGAACATGGATCCATATGATGGCTTTATTTGCAGCTATTAAAAATGATGTAACAGAGATGCAAATTAAAACCACAATGAGATACCACCTCACACCGGTCAGAATGGCCATCATAAACAAATCAACAAACAAGTGCTGACGAGGCTGTGGTGAAATGGGAACCCTAGTGCACTATTGGTGGGAATGCAGACTGATGCAGCCACTGTGGAAAACAGTATGGAATATCCTCAGAAAACTACAAATGAACTGCTTTTTGACCAGGCAGTTCCACTGCTGGGACTATATCCTAAGAGCCGTGAAACACCAATCGAAAAGAACCTATGCACCCCAATGTTCATGGCAGTTCACAATTTACAATAGCCAAGTGCTGGAAGCAACCTAAGTACCCATCAGGAAATGAGTGGATCAAAAAACTGTGGCACATTTACACAGTGGAAAACTACGCAGCAGAGAGAAAGAAGGAGCTTCTACCCTTTGCAACAGCATGGGTGGAACTGGGGAGCATTATGCTAAGTGAAATAAGCCAGGAGGTGAGGGAAAACTACCATATGATCTCACCTTTAACTAGAACATAATCAACAAAAGAAAAAAGCAAACAAAATATACCCAGAGACATTGAAATTAAGAACAATCTAACAATAGCCAGAGGGGAGGAGATAATGGGGGAAAGTATTTTCGGGAACTACGGTAAAGGACACATGGACAAAACCAAAGGGAAGGGTGGAAGCAAGGGAGGGGGGTGAGTTTGGCTTGGGTAGGTGGGGAGTGTGGGGGGAAAATGCAGACAACTGTAATTAAACAACAATAAAATAATTTTTAAAAAATGATGTAAAACATTGTTTCTGGGCATGGAGAGACTACAAAACACTTCCCACATTTTTCTTGAAATACAAGTGGGTAGGCCTGTGTGGTTAAGCACTTAGAAATTATGTTAATGATAGCTTTATCTCGGAATAGAATTAATGAATCAATGTAACACCAAATTTTTTTCTAGTGGCCATTTTGGCCTTTGTGATCAAGATGTGAGAAACTACAGAACCAGTGTCATTGAGGCACTTCGCATCTGATCTCATCTTTCTGAGGCCTTGCCCTCTCAAGAAGACTTTGGACTAATACCGACCATTTCTACCCAGAACTAATAGTCCTGTGGTCCTAATCAGGGACAGCGAGTTCATTTGTTCGTGTTCCCCATCAGTCTAGAACTGGGATGCCTATTCTCTGGTGGTTCTCTGCCACAGAATTTGGTTTTTTGTTCTCTCTCTACTAAGTACTGAAGATCCATTGTCACACCTGACACAGTAGCATGGGTCTTCATTTCTTCTCATATTAATTTTAGGTGAAATGATGTTACTTGAATCACTGCCTCATAATACCTATGGAGTCATTAGTCTGCCCACCTCCCCTTGGCTGTAGGACTCAATTTCCTCATTTCCAGTCTATGTAAGCTCCATCTTTTCTGTCTTTCTTACCAGTAATTCTGATTTTGTTGAAAATGCAGCCACATAATCTTAGCACCCCCACCTACCATTTTGCACCTGTGCCTGCTCTGTATCTTATTTTCTGAGTGTCAGGACCCTGTTGCTTCCTCCAGCTGGCAAGGAACCAGTAGAGAGGCCAAAGGAATTGTTTATTGCTGCTATGTTTCACTGACGCCTGTATTTGGTTCATGCAAAAACACTGTATTCAGTGTGACCTGAAACACAGTGAAAGGTGCCTTCGAAGTTTAGCAAGTTATTCACTCTTTGTTCTGCTTTTTAACCTCTCCCGTATTGTTTAGTAGGAGTTTCGTACAATCCTGCCACTTGGTTGTTTTTATTGTTTATTGTTTATGGTGGTCAGAGTTTTGCTCCCACTCACTGTCCTTCAGATTGTTATCTGTTTCTGTAGTTCTAGGAGACTTGCTGAGGGAGATGCGATGCTTTCATCCTTGGTTCACCTCTGCTTCTGTTCAGAGGCCAGGCTCTTCTGCCCTGGCCATTCCAAATAAAACCAGCATGCCTGAAAACACTCATGTATCCTGACCCAGGGCATCCAGAAGAGCCAGCAAGCCTCACTCTTCTGCCCTGCAGTCACTTTGGCATTATCCATGTCTCCAACTTGAAAGACTTTCAGTGTTCTGCATCAGTCAGTCACCAGTCATTTGTTCAGCTTTAGTAGGCACACAATAACTGAACTCGATGCCCTGGGTTTATATAACTATGTGAACAGAGCTCCGTGTTAAATACGATAGCAAATATTAAGGGCAGGATCCTAACCCTCAAAGGGCCTGAAATCTAGCCATAGGAATAGAGGTGAACACATCATGCACTTTGAAAGTAATATATTACAGTTTATAATTACATGCTGAATTCATCCTGCCCCCCATATGTATATTTATATCATTCCACTACCATTTCATAGTCATGTGTAAATGTCCCAGCATACAAACTGCAGCTCACGTAGGATCTCCGGTAAAGAATTTCTGATGTGATAACTGTGACTCCTTTTTATTCTATATTTTGGGCCTGGAAGGACACACATAGTGAATGACTTTCGTTTACAGAGTTGGAGAAAATGAGCCTAACTGGATTAGAAGGAGTAACGTAGAAACCATGTGAAGATATAAACTGGGGCCACATGGTAGAGGTCCCAGAGAGCCAAGCACTAAAATTCACACTTGCCATCATAGGCTGGTGGTCTTTGTTTTAGGTGGATGTAGGGGAGCAAAATGATCAAATGGATTTTTTGAGAAGTCATACACCAGTGGGACACAATTTTGAATCAAAGTAGTATGCAGTATCAAAAGGGATTGACTGAATTCGGTTAAAATATTCTCGATGTTATCTTGAAATAAATTGGTGAGGGTCTGGCCCAATGGGGTTGCAGGAGGGCCAAGTGAGTACAGTTAGGAAGGAGGAAAGTATGGGATGTATGCAATGGAGCAGAAACTGAGTTAGCAACATTTTGGTTTCTAGTTACCATGAAAGCATGCTTTAAGGGAAATTACAGATTCAGTAGCTGCTAATAACTCTGTAGCTTTCAGCTCTGTAGCTTCCTTTGCCACATTATTTCCCTGCTAATTCTCTGTTGTATGCCATTTTTGCTTTCCATCACTTCACTTTCTTTATGTTTGAAACTTTCTTTTTGTGAAACTATTGGAATCTCCTACTCCTAAGAAAAATTCACATATAAATTTTTTCACTTTAGGGTTCATAGGTACTTTCAGCATTCTAAGTGTGGAGCTCACTCGCGTCCCCCGTTAAGAATTCCTGATGTGACAGCTGTTTTATGGTTGGCATAGGCAGCATCTAACCGTAGATCCTTTGACCTTCTTTTAGTGTCACAAGAAGATTTGTTCAGAATGACAGCCTAACCATCACTGAATTGAGATTAAGATTATGGTCTGTTGGCTTGTTGGCCCAGTATGAACTGCTTATGAGTCAATGGTGCCTTGAAGAGGGTTGGTCTGTAGGTTTGCCCGTCTGAGTAAGGAACCCCAGAACCTAAGAGCAAACTCTATTTCATCACATAAAGCAGGGGTGTCAAACTCATTCTCACAGGGGTGCGGGGGGGGGGGGGGCGTGGCGGGTGCCACTTCAGCCTTGAAGTTGCCTTCAAAGGGCCAAATGTAATTTAAGGGCTGTAGAAATGTAACTACTCCTTAACTAGGGGCAAGGAGTTCAGCGCTGCCGCCAGGTAGAAACAAGGTGCCGTGCAGGTAGAAAATAAGGTCCTGGGCCAGATAAAACAAGGTGGAGGGCGGAATGCGGCCTGTGGGCCTTGTGTTTGCCACCTGTGGCGTAAAGTGTGCTGACGTTCTAATCCTGTTGTGTGAAGGCGGTGGGGCAATCTTGTTTAATAGTTGAGGGTTTTATTATCTAGTGGGGAGGCAGTAGCATCTCCTGTGTGGGAATTTTAAACTTGGCTGTTTAAAGAAAGAAGAGTGTTTCCAGTGATTGGAATGAAATTCTCCCACAAGTATAGCTTCTAAAGGCTTCTAGAAGCAACCTAGAAAGCTGGGTTTTAATTTATCTTCTGACCTTTACCCCTTTGTATGAATGGGGATATATGCTCACTTTTTCTGGCTGCTGATGATTTCTGTCCATTATTGATACCGCTGGTCTTTGCCATCTTTGCACTGCTGCTTCCTGGAGACAAAGCTTCTGAGAGGAGCAGGCTGTGTTCTGCCCCACTGCTTCCTTTCTGCTGGCTGGCCTGAGCACCAGCCTGCCTTTGTGAGAAAGCAGCTATTAAGCAGACACAGCAGGAGAAGTTTAGAAGTCAGGAGTTTCATTCCTTGCCTAATGAAAAGGGATGTTGAGCTGTGGTTGTAGCCTGCAGGGAGAGGGAATGTGGGGAGGGGTGTTGGTATTTGCTTTGTGGAGCAGGTTATCAGTGGAAGCAAACCTGCTAGCTGACTACCTTCCCATGTCTCAACGACAGAACTCCCCAGGCCTATCCCACAGAAACTGGGTTATGTAAGATGCACGGGGAGCCCCACTGAGAAGTAGTGACAAGGCAGCGGAACCTGGGCTTTGACTATACCATCTATTCTACTGTTAGGAAGCAGTCATGTGCTATAGCCTCCTGGTCCTAGAACAGAGATGTGCACTACAGTATTTTCTTTGGCAAAGAACGGGGCAAGCCTACCACTCTCAGTGTTTACTCCTTTCCTCTCTGAGATATGTGCATGAATTTCTACACTGGGCACTTCCCCCAGTTACTGTCTTAACGAAAAGCTCTTGCTGTGGCATTAATAGCCTTGTGTCAGGCTGAGGGAGGAGTTCTGGGGATGACTCACTCAGGTCATCTCTGCAGCAGTATGGGAACAAGAACCAACGCAACCGCAGTACAGGGAAGGAAACCCAAACTGAATTATATACCATCTAGCTCATTTCTCAGAGAGCCCTCACATTCTGCAGCCTGGGTCCGGTGTACCACTTACACTTTAGAGTGCTCCGTAGGTGGGCATTATTTGTACTTAGTGTTTATGAATTATTAACTTTTAATTTTGCCTCTGTTTTGTTAACAACAATGAGAACTGTTTCTCAGTTTATATATGATATTATAATATTACTCTCTTGCTGCCTCTTGAATGAACCTGAATTGATTTAATTTAACAGTCATAAGTATGGAAAGATAGTATTTGAAGGTTTTTCCAAAATTAATACCTGAATGTAAATAAGTGTCTGATTGTACCATTTTTAGAAACAAGGTAGATCATAAAGTTTTTTTAGGACTCAATTTTAAAGAATTGTAGTTTGTTTGTTTTAAAATGTCTTATGCACACTATTATCCATGGTTTTTGGTTTGAGGCATTATGCTTTTTCCCTTGGATAGCATGCTTAATCTTTTCAGTTAAGTCCTGGATTTCCACCTATGGCACAGAGCTACTTTGGGGTCACAAAAAGAAAGCAGAATTTTAATTTATCACCTTACTTCCTTTGCCTGGAGAACCTCTGTTTTCTAACTTACTGCTCAGGCCCAGTTCTTTTCTCCTCATTGTACATGAGATGCTTGCTAGCCTCCAGGAAAGGTCACAAGTTCAGCAGTGCCCTCCCACACTGTCTGTTACAGGGCAGGTCCATTTATTTCACTTGTCCTTGTTGTTAGAAGAAGATAAGGCTACAAGCAGTTTGGGCCCTCAGAGGACCTGCAGAAAGCTTAGTGGGCCTAGCTTTGAAGGAAGGCAAGTTGCAATCAGGGTGGCTGTGCACTTGCCTTGCCTCAGGGGCTTTGGTCTTCCCAAGGCAGTACCCCAGAGTTTATGGGAGCAGAATGGGGAAAGGGGGAGCCTGTTGATGGCGGAGGATGAGTTAGAGCTGTTGCTGGATTCCAGCCAGTGGTTTTCTACATGAACCAGCCCTGGTCCATGATCATTAGCAGGCTCCTGGAATGATAAACCATTGTACTAAGGAAGAATCTGACCTATTTGCAATTTCTAAAGCTGAAGAAGCCCTTGATTCAAGTTCAGGAGGGAGCCCTGGGATTCAAGGAACTTGAAAATGCTTTCTTTCAATTAGCAGTTCAGATCAGAGGGGGTGTGTGATTTTTTTGTTGTTGTTGTTAACTCTGTATTTTCATATCTTACCATCATTGCGGAATAAAAACCAGATAGTAAAGGAAGCATTTGTTGTTCCTGGACAGGAGACATTTTTACATCAGTTTTGGGTGAGAGGCAGATACCCTGTGATGAAGGAAGGGGTGAGGGAGGAGTGAATGGTGATGGCCCAAGTATGTAAGAAGTATGACAAAATATGACTGTAACACAGGGGCCCAAAGCCAGGGTCTATTTGAGTGTCCGTGGTACTCTGAAAGAAACCATCCAAGGACTAGCAGGTGTGGGCATGTCGTTTACTACTTGCATGACAGGGGAGTGTACCAACAGCGGCGGGTTGGAAGAGAGCGACCAACCTGCCTCCAGTCTGAGGCTCGTTATTAAAGGGTCCCAGACAAAGGCATCTGGGTCCAGGTTGCATAAACCTAAGTGTGGCCCATAGCTATATTACTCTAGTATGCATGTGCAGAAGGAAAAGGTCAAGAAGCAGTCACCAGACAAGAAGGCATTCCCAAAAGGAGATGAGGGAGTTACAATCCACTCCCAAAATAATACACATTCTGGCCAGTGGCTGTCTGGACAGCCCTCAGTCACAGGTGGGCGAAGGGCCATGTCCACCGACCCCACACTTTTCCACTTTGCACCAAGCAACATTCACCTCATTTAGTTTATGAGTTTGATTTAGGAAGTTAAGACCCGAAAGTAACCCCTGCAGAGCAGTGTCCTCTGTTGCTGGTTATCTAGTGAGAACCTGGTGGGAAGACTGTAGAAGTGTGGTTATTAGTGTGAGGGCTTGAAATATTGACCCCAGTCTGGACAGTTTTCGCTCTCTGGAATTCAAAAACTCTAAAAAGGCTGGTCCACAGGGTGGGCACACCCTTGAATCTCTATTCCTCATTCTCGAAGCTCAGAAGTGTTCCCTGCTTGGGTCTGCAGACTGGCAGGACACAGGAATGTCTTACCTAATAGTGTAGTGACTTACATGATTTACCCATTAGTTTTTATTCACCAGTCCTTCATCATTACATGAGTGATATACCCAGTGATGCTTAGGCTTCTGTCCCTGTTACCATTCAGGGAATTACAAGATAAAAAGTGGGAGATTGGAGCAAACCAACCAGTGGTCAGATGTGTGACAAAGTCCCAGAGTCCCCTGCTAAATCCACCATTATTACAAACTGAAACTGATGGAAAATGAGGTTTAATGTCAGTTACATAGCCTTGACTAATTTTCCCTCTCCCATAAATGGCTTTTCCATACAATATTGCTTCATTCATGGCAACTTTTTTTTTTATACCTGGGAGGAACTTATTTCCATTAGAATTGGAACACTAACTACATATTTTGCATTTTAAATGTTTCATGTGATTAAACACAGAAGGAAACATTATTACTTCTGTTTCTTAAGATTGTAGTCTTCCAACTGATTCTGTTGTGCCTGGAACAATGCCTCTAATTTGGAAACAAGTTCCCGGAGCTCTCTGATTACCAGGCAGGCACACTGTTAGCTGGAACTAGCAGCCACGTAGTGATAACTGGGTTCAGAAGAGCAGGCTGTCCTTTCCCTCCACCAGATACTCTTGCAGAGACTGGCTACTCAGTCCTGTGCAGAGTGATTTTGTGCAGTGTGTGGTAGACCCCTATTTGAATGACCTCTCTTCTCACCCCGTTTTCTCACCCTCCTACCCCTTCCCTCTGTGATTTGTTTTTTAATTGGGTTTTTTCTTCTACAGAGCTATTAAGAATGGCAAAGGATTGCATAGCAAGAAGGAAGTGCCTATCCACCGTGTCGCAGACATATCTGGGGTGAGTCGTGTCCCTGAATAGAGCCTGTGTGGCTCAGAAGTCCCAAGAGTTTAGCTGCTGATTCACCAAAGTACTTCAGCTTATGTGTTTTCTGTAGCTCATTTGTTTTCAGGCACTGAATGTGAATTTTTCCAGGGCTGTTGCCTATGCATCTGTAGAGGTACTGTTTTATATTCTGGAAAATCAGAATTGAAACTAGGGCTTTAAACTTAACCTCCTATCTCATCACCTGAACTGTCACTGTGTTGCTTTACCATTTTTTAATTATTATGACTTAGAAGATATTTCTTTCCAGTTATATTAAAATGAAATTATCTCTTCGTAAAATCCCTGTTTAATTCTCACTATGACTGGAACATCTTAGTGGGAAAAGGTCAAGTACAGATTTTAGGACAAGTTTAAGTATTGTCATTTCATCAAACTTCTTTTTTTCTGAGGTTGCTTCTAAGTGGGAGAAATGTGTGAGCATCCTTTGAGCTAATGCATGTAGATGCTCCAGAAGAACAGAAGATGACATACTTTGGAGCTCCCAAAAGGCTGTGTCCGAACGAGTGTTCAGTGATTAAGACTCTACCCTTGCACAATTAGGATCTCTTGGCTGAATAGATATCTTTGTTAGTTGGGAGGGTTTATTCACCAGATATTTCAATGCCCTTCTGTGCCTAGAACTGGTCTAGGCACTGAGACTATAACAATGAACAAAACCAATAAAGTCTCCACATGCATGTGGGAAAGGGAGACAATGGCAAAATCAGGTAGTGGCAGTTGCTATAAA
Organism: Phyllostomus hastatus; assembly: GCF_019186645.2. Lineage (NCBI taxonomy): Eukaryota > Metazoa > Chordata > Mammalia > Chiroptera > Phyllostomidae > Phyllostomus > Phyllostomus hastatus. The sequence goes on along the minus strand of NW_025334006.1, from coordinate 10,832,434 downwards.
GAGACATAAAACCAACTAAGGGAGGATAGTGAGCAGTTTAGGTGCTGATTTTGATTATCTGCCCAGAAAAGGCTTGTTGGCTCATCAGTTCACCCTCTGTTCCTATGATACACCATCCATTTCAACTCCCATAGTCACTGATGGTTAAAGAAGGGATTCAGGTCATGTGTAGGGAGGACTACATAGCCTGGGGGTGGTGACAGAGGAAGGGTTAGTACATCTTATCTCGGACTCTCAGGAAGCTTCCCTTGGGTGTCAGGAAGTAAATGCAACTATAAACAAAAAATGCTAGAGCTCAGCCTAACCCACAGCAGGGATGAAATAGAATACTGTATCTTCCTGTTATATTGTCTTCCCAAGCTGGCTGAGACTTTGCCTGATGTTCCTTGTGATTGCACATCACAAATGTCTGGCCAACTCACCCTTGCCTAAATGTAGTAGTACCTTGTCCCTATTAAGCAGTGGTACTCTTTTGAGCTTTTCTTTCTCTGTGGCCAGTTACTGCAGATTATAGATTAAACACTGTTACCTACATTAATTGGACTTTTGTCGAGAAGTTGTGCCTGTCTTAATGAGTGAGATACATTGATACACATTCTTCACAGCAGTCCACAGACCTGTTGCTAATGGCCTTTGAGCCACAGGTGACTAAATTGTATCTGCTTGTTGTTGACTGTGGATGTTATCAGGCCTGTGGCTTACCTTGCTGAGTTACAACATACATGTATTAATTTCTATATGTGCCTGCTGTGGCAGTCTTAACAATAGTTCCCTTAGTGTCATTGCTTTTGTTGTTGTTGTTTTGTGGTTTTTTGTTTTGTTTTGTTTGGGGGGGTAAAGATGTTGGAGTAATTGAAGGGCTATTTTTTGGCTGTCCAACTGCAGGGGGAAGTTATATATACCTATTTTGGAAAACACAATGATGATTCCTTTACATTAGGGCCACGTGAGCCTAGGCTCACAATCCAGTGCCTTCTGGAAGCTGAATGAAACCTTGGGGATGGTGCTTTTTTGCCTGTGGAGTTCATTTTCTTGCTGAGATTTCCCATTGGCAGCAAGGGGAAGTCCTCAGTGGGTTTTTTGAGGCAGATACACACTTTCTTCAGGAATGTCCTGTTGGTACCTGCCAGTATAGTGTCCTAACGATCTTTATTGCTATCTGTGCATCTTATGCTGCCTCTGGCCATGATGCATTTTGGTGTTTTCTTATTTTTTTATTTTTTTGGTAGTAACAGATTTCCCTTCACAGTCTTCCTTAGTTGGGTGTGTACGCACCCCTACCCCCATCCATTGCTCAGTTTCATGCCTATCTTTATTCTTTTTTCTGTATGGATGTTGAAGAATTGGTTTGCTCTTATGTTTTTTAAACATAAATGCCAATTAAATTTTCCTCAGCATGTATATAAAAGAGAAAGGGTTGAGCCAAGTGGGCAAGTGAAAGTGAAAAAGCTATTTCATTTAAATAGATGTCAGAATGACCTTGTCTACTTTCATCACATATTGTTCAGCTTAGATTGGAGGTTTTCTTGTTTTTCTCTTGTCTTTCATTTTTTTTCTTTTTGTTCCCTCTATAACAGAAGATCTTTCTCTTCCCCTTCCGACCTTCCCTTCTTTCCGTCAAAGTGTCATGTTAAATATGTGTGTGTTGGGTGCCCCTTGTGCCATTTCAGTGACATATCTGTTTCCAGCTTTCCCAAGCATGCTGGTGATTAGCATCTGAGGGGCGGTAGGCATATGGGCCTCAGGCAGGCAAATAGCTTACAGCCAGATGAAGACAAACCACCTGGAGTACAGTCCATGGAGTACACGCATATAATAGTTTCACAGGAGTTTCTTAACCTTTTTGTAATTTTTAAATGTGCTCCTCTTGCTCCTCCCTTCATGACCCCCATCTTAGTTTTGGTTAGGCTGACAGTACATATGCAATATACTGCCAGAATAGCTGACATGAACTGGTGTTTATGCATAAAACCGCTTCCCACCTTAGTATACACATCCTTGGGGGTGGACGTATAGGGTGGGGCAAAATTTATTATCATATTTGAAAGTGGATATAAACCTACTTTTGCTTCACCCTGTTTTTATAAGCGCCTCACATTTTGTCTCCTAAAACTTTCAAGAAATGTGCTGTGTTATGTATCATGCTTATGAGACAAATCACCTATAAAGTTCTAGTTTTAATGGCTTCCGGCATTTAGTGTTGAGTTTCTACCTCACTGTCTATATCTCTTCTCTTGTATTTTTAAAAAGGATTTCAACAGGAAAGGGTCAGAGTGTGTTAAAATGCTTCGTATGGAGACTTAGCAAGTGCAAGGTGTCTGGCTGACTTCCTATAGTGGAAAGTCAGCGATCCAAGCACAGGAGTGGGAGAGGATGACTGGCTGTTTTGGCAGGTGAGAGGCTGGCCTCTTTGGTGATGAAACAAGCAGGACTTTTGATCTCCATTCATTGGCTTTTCCTGGAACTGGTTCTTTTTTGCTACTAAGTGTTCATATTCTCATTCATATTCCCTCCCTCTCCCTCCCTCCCTCCCTCCCTCTCTCTCTCTCTCTCTCTCTCTCTCTCTCTCTCTCTCTCTCTCTCTCTCTCTCTCTCTCTCTCTCTCTCCCTCCCTCTCTCTCTCTCTCATTTTTAGAGAGAAGGGAAGGGAGGCAGAAAGGGAGAGAAACATGGACAGGTTGACTTTCATATGTGCCCCAACTGGGGACCGAACCCGCAACCCACTGGTGTGCCCTAGCTGGGGATCAAACCAGTGACCTTTCAGTTCCTGGGATGATGCCCAACCAAGCCGCAGCGGTCAGAGCTAAGTGTGTTTTCTGACTCTGTGTTCTGCTATCCCAGTGGAGCCTGTTATGTCCCTTTCCATACTGAAAGCTCAAAAACTGTTCTGGTGGCTCCCAATTTGTGGTTTTGTTTCCTGTTTGCCTGTTAGTACAGATGATTTTTGACGTTAATGTTAACTTGGTGTTTTTCCATAAGGTACACAGCATCTGTGCAATGCCAACTGAATGAACCCTACCTTTTAGCTAGGGCTTTTAAAAACTTGGCCCTTCTGCATCTTTTGCACCTGTTTGCAAGATAACCACTAAGGGAAAACATACTGCCAGTCTGGTTATTTGAATCCTAAAGAAATTACTAGTTTCCTTTAGTTCTAATTTTCCAAGGTGAAGGAAGTAGGTATTACAAGTCCCGGTCATTTGCTTCCTTAATTAATCATCTGTCCAGTTTCCTTTAGGCCGGGATTTTCCTATGAATGTGAAACCAACTAAGAATTTAACTGGCTAGGCAGTGGATCTGATTAGATTTGGAGGGTGGTTTCTCTGGTGACTGGTTCACGTCATATACCCACAATTTCATTATTAGTGGGTTCTTTTTGCCCTGTCCTGTCTCCAGTCCCTCACCTGCACACAGAAAGTTGGAATGTGCATGTCAGTGGAATATAAGGCTGTTGCTTATCTTGGATTTATTACTGTTTTTGCTGTAGCCTGCTCTGTAGTAAATACAGTCTCCTGCAGATAGAGTAAAAAAGAGGCAACAGAATGGATCTGGTGCGTGGCTTACCATTGTTCTGGTAAATCAGACAAATCAGTTGCAGTTCTGAGGTAAGAGAGCTCCCACTTCTCAGGCTGCAGCCAGCACACCCCAGTTTCCTGCTGTACCTCCCTGCGCTCCTTCCTCTTCCATTGTGTGTGAGTAGTGCTGTGTGAAATAGCCATGGAGTCTCTACCACTTTTCCTCCATTTTCTGTGGTGTCTGTTCTTTCCTCTCTGGGGCATGAGGAGTTACAATGTTTGTTTGCTGACAGCACTGTGAGAAGAGAGAGCCAAACCAGCATCTGTCCTCTCCAGTCATATTTTTCAGTCCCAGAAAGGGCCAGGTTCCTAGAATGGGGTTGTACTTCTCCGAACACCTGCCTTTGTGTGATGTTGAGTCCTGACAACTTGTCTGTTAATTTTGCTCTTGTTTCTTCTCTTCATTCCTTTTTGCTGTTAAGTCCTTGTGTCTTTTTTCCCCATTAACTGCTGCTGTGCTCACTCGAATATTGCTTTCTTTGATCATGTCACCTACTTTTTTGAAAGCTCTATCCATGACTGATTTTAGTGGAGATGCATAGTATTATTGCTTAAACCATGGCCTGAAGTTCTCCAAGGACTAACTCTGGGCGTAGGGAGTCAGATTTTTGGCTGCCTCTTATACCATCAGGTCATGAAGCGAAGACTTACAGGGTTGACTAGTGGGATTCAAACTTATAAAGGGTGGAAGTATTCCTTTAAAATAAATAAGTAAATAAATAGGGTTTTCTCTGGCATCTTCTCCTGACCTCTTCCTTCAGTTCCTGATTTTTCAGTGCCTTCTTGAACTTGAATAGCACCATTCTCTTTTCCTCAGGGTATTTGAAGCAGTCCTTTCTATAAGAGATTTGCAGACCTGTACAGAAATTATTTTTCCATTAAGTCCTAGTGAGTTGGGCCTCAATGGAAGAGGTTAAAAATGTTATTTTTGTCTTTAGAGAAGTAAAAAGTAGTTTGCCCAGTATGTCTGAACAAGGTGTAAAAGCACCACAATCACTCAGAGGCTTTATAAGTCAGGTCTGTGTTCAGTTGCAGTTTTCCCCTGTATGTGTTCAGGCCTACTTGGTTAGATTGTCTTTTTCTTTTCGTGTAACCTTAAAGTACCTTTCAGCTAGCTACCTTTCTAACCCCTGGTAACTTGATGACATATGTGCTCCTTTCTTACTTGTTGTTTTGTTTGTTTTAACGGCACTTCCCTCTCTTACTCTCCCTTAGCCTAAAATCACATTCTGATGCCCCGTTGTGCCAAACCCACAAAGTCGATGTCTGTGGTTCTGCCTGGTAGGTTTCTGTGACCTGGAAGGGTTGCTTAGCTCTAGAGCTCCATTCACACTTTAACCTCTGGGCCCATGGCTGGGCTCTGCATTTGCTACTGTGGGAAAGTCTCAGAAGAATCCTGCAAGAGCCCACTCACTGTCTGCTGACCTTGCGCTCTGGAGCAGGCATCATGTGCTCCATAAATACAATGGGCCCCTGCAGGGGAGCCGTGGTTAGTGCTAGAGCTGGGTTCACATGGTGATTTCCTACATTCAGCAGCCCAAGGTTTTGCCAATTTAGGGGAAAGTATTTAATGTTTTGTTCTTTCTCTACCCAGCTAAAGGTTCTTGGACTGCCATGTGTAGCTCACTGACTTGTTCTCACAGCACAGAAATACGCACCGCAGCCCTGTGGTGCAAGGCACCTGTGCTGCCGAAGTAGCCGCTACCCTGAAAGTTTCTCCCAGGTTCTTTTCATTTCTTTCTCCTTTGCCTTTCTTTCAGGCTCTCCCCTCTCCTCCCCGAGCCCTTTTCCTCCCATGCCCCTTCCCCCTCTCTCCGAAAAAGAGTTGGATGTTGTTAAGGAGACCTTGATCTTGTCATGGAGTTTGGTTCTCCTCAGGTTGCATTGTCTAATGGTTGAGGGCATTGCTTTGTCATCTTTTGTCCATATGTCTTTCAGCCTTAGGAGTCTGTGTGGCCAGTTCTTGTTTGGTCAGGTTCTCCTATTCATGATCCCCAAAACTAAGTGAAGAGATATCCCCTTTCCTTCTAAAGGAAAATCTAAACGCATTTATGCTTTCCATGGGAATAAGAAGAGAGAAATATATCTTTATTAGGCTGAACATGTTTCTGAATGGAATTTTGTGAAGATTGTGTTTCAGCATTTACTACTGTTAGTAGTGGTTGTGTCCAAGCACCTCCTTTTACAAATTTAACCACCCGTTTTTCAACTGAGTTCTATTCCTTTTGTAAATTTTTGCACTATAAAGCACTAAATTTAGGACATAGTCCCTCTCCTCTCTTATTAGGTGGGGGTAGTGGGAAAAATCATTACCGACTTTGCAACTGGGAAAATTTTTGGGCATCCTTTCATTGAAATGCTGGGTACTGCCTAGTAAACCATTTGAGGTTCACTGATTTTTTTCTTTTAAATGTGCAGAAGCTTCTGGTATGCATTTTTGAGATAAATAACTTTATCCCTAGCCAGATCTTTATTTTATCTTCACCTGATGGCGTGCTTATTGATTTTAGAGAGACAGGAAGGGAGGGAGAAAGAGAAACATCAATCAGTTGCCTCATGTATGCTCCCCGACCCAGACTCGAGATCTAGGCTGGTGCCCAGACCAGGAATTGGACCTGCACCTTTCCGTTCAGGACGACGCTCCAACAAATTGAGGCACACCAGCCAGGGCTGCTTGGTTTTTAAAATTTACCTGTGAAGGCCTCATGGTAATGCAGTGATTTCTGTTTGTACAGATGTGACCCCGTATAGATTTCTGCCCTATAGAAGAGATGATTTCAGACACTACATTTTTCACTCTATAGTTTAACTAAATTCACTTCAGCATTCCTTGTTGCCTACACGTAGATGCCTGTTCTTCAGATTTGCCTTTGAATCAGTTGTAATGTCATTCTGGCTCCTTCACTAATTAGTGGGTTAAAATAAAGTTTTTGACACATATTTGTTTTATATTTGTATAAAAGCCATGGTTTTACTTGTGTGAAAAGTATTTAAGAGGGGAAGCAATTGCAGAAGCAAGAGAAATACAAAAGCATGTATTACACTGGGCAGTGAGACATCCTGTGATTATGTGTTTTGAAAATCTTTGTTTTATTGTCTCTTCTGTACCTGGAAATGAAGAGTCATTTGGTTGTGAAAGTTCTTTAAAAAACAAACGGTTCTAAAGTGAATTATGTGTCTCTTACCTACAAAATGCCCTTTTCCATGCCCGTACCTTACTTAGTCTGCCTTTGTTTGCTGACAGGCTTTCATTTAGGGAAATGTAGACACACCGCAGAGTGAGGCAGAGGTACGGGAACACTGCAGACAGGGTCCCAGCTCTGCCGTTCGGCGCCTCTGAAGACATGCATGACCTGGTGACTTGCCTGAGGTGGAGCACTATTAGAGGCAGTGATTCTTTATTTGTTGCTTCTTATAATAAAACATCTTCCCAAAATAATCAGTAGGTTTGATATGTCACTGTAGTAAATTCTGTGTCCAAGGAAATTTTCTGCCACAAGTTTTTCTGGTTCTCTCTTGACTCCTTGTTTTACTATGACTTCACACACAGGAATTCATGCAACTGAGCCCCTTAGAAACAGGGTCCCAGCTTTCATTTAAGTGTCCTGAGGTATAGCGATTTTTTTTAACTTTATTCAAAAAAAGGAGAAAGGAAATTGAGGGAGTTTGAGAGCATTTTTTCCCAAAGCGGTGTCTCTTTACGAAGAAACTTGTCTCTAGCAGCATAGATTCTTCTGTTGCTGGGTTGTGCTCTTCAGTCCCCTTTCCCGTTCTCGGGGTGCATGTGGGTATTGTTCTGTGACTCTGTTTCACGACTCCAAATTGGTTAAATGAGCCCATTACAGGCATGGCTAAATGAACGTTAGGGTATTTTGAAGGCAGTTGGTAAAATTGCTGATTCCCTGATTCAGATATGATTGGGTTGTCTTAATCTCTCCCATGGCTACTGAGTGATGTGATAAAACTTGAAATTTTTCTGCCTAGCCCCTGCTTTGCTCTCCACTTCGCCATCATAGCGCTACTCAAGTCCTACATTGAACTCATTTTGTCCTGTGGCTGTTGCTTATATAAACACTGCAAAGTCATTTTATTAACATAGACATTCTGCTTGCTTGTATTTTAAGGCTTTATTTAGCATGCTTCCAACATATTCCCTATAGAATGTTTTACAAAATGTTGGGCACTCCTTGCAGTGTGGACGTCCAGCCGAATATCCTTGAATTGGAGCGCTGCGTTGCCCTGGAATTTCCTAGTAATTGTGTGTCTCAGTTCCCGAGGAAATGGTATTCTCAGGAAGAAATGATAAAGTTCCTAACACAATATCAGAGTTGGAGGGTGTCTGAGAATATAAGCTATGATTAAAGTTTGACTCTGGAGGAAAGCCTTTGTGCTATTCATAGGCCATTATTGCAGCATGTCCGAATACTTCATCCACTGTAGAGACTCTTTTCTCCTATATCATATCCAGTTTATCTCATGATTTCAAGTTCTCGTTCCAAAGACTATTCTGTTAGTTAGCTCTTTTTGAGTAGTATTTCTTCCTGGATGGCCGACTCTTTTTCTCTCCTGACCCTGCCTTCATCGTCCTCCTCCAGGGCAATACTCCTTCCAGGCAATTCCCCCTTGTTGTCCTCACTGTCTTCTGATCATCCCTTTCCTCAGCATTTACATAAGCACTTATTACCATGATTTTGTACTTGTTGAGGTATTGATTGGTAACAGTTTTCAAGTTGACATATGTGTGCTGATTTTCCTCACTAGTTTCTCAACAAGGAAGGGCATCCTTTTTTGTATCCCTTTAGACCCTGGTTTAGATTTGATTTGCCAGATGACGATCTTAAATAGTGTGATACTCTGGAAAAGAGTGACCCTGGCTCCTAGGTACAGGGTTAACTGGAGCCAGAAGTGGACAGGCATATTTTCTAGATCAGCGATTTTCAAGCCTTTTCAGCTTGTGGCCAACATAAAGTAATTACTGAAATTCTGCAGCACACCAAAATTATATTTTTTGTCGATCTGACAATAAAATTAGATATAATTTTGATTCATTAACATGGAACAGTTATTGTGTTAGCTGTTGTCTTTGTAGTTTTACAGTCTAAAGGGGAAAAGATCAGAGCCCCTGAGTAAATAGTTGGGTATTGCATATTTTAAAAATTGTTGTGGCACACCAGTTGAAAACTGCTGTTCTAGAAAATAGCAGTATGGAGTCATGATTATTAGTATGGGCTCCAATATTAGATCAACCAATGTTCAGGTCCTTGCTCTGTTGCTTATTACTTTGTTTCCTTGAGGAAGTTATATAATCTGTCTGTGCCACACTCTTCCCATTTGTGAAATTAATAATAATGATGGCCCTTACCTTGTTAGATTTGTGGTGTGATTGAATGAGTCAATACGTAACTGTTGACATAGTAAGAGCTCAGCAGAGAGCGGTGGATCACATGGTGGTGGTGATTATTATTAAACTGCTGAGCGTTCTGCCCAGCACTTAGGAATTCCTGTAAACAATAACTGCCATCACCATCATCAGTAGTATTTTTATTTCATACTTTCTTCAAGTCCCAAATCCTGTTCCTCCCTCTGCTGAGTTCTGTAATTGCCTCTTTATCTCCCATTTGATATTTAACATATACTGTCTGGCTTGTTTTTGAAATGCATTTTTCATGTTGAGTCAATGAATGAATGATCAAACAATATGTACTTATCAGGAGAATATTATATGCCAGACACAATGTTGAGTATTGAAGATAAAACACTAAACAAGACATGTAGTTTTTATAGGGCATACACAGTTCATTATGTAATTACTGTTGTGATAGAAGTATCAAGTCCTGTAAGAGTATATACTCAGGGCCATAGGTTATTCTCTGTGGTCAGAGAAATTCTTTTAAGTGATTTTAAAATGGGTCCTAAAGAAGGAGTTAGTTGATGATAAAACTCTGTACAGAAGGGTCCTAAGATAGAAAGCTGCTTGGGTTCAAAGGCAAGGCCAATATTGCTATAATGTGAGGCTAGTGATTGGAAATACGACAGTGAATGATTGAAACATTTGCACTTTGTAGTCCCTGATGAGGATTTTGAAACTTGTCTGAAGAACAATGAGAAATCATTGGAAAGGAATGGAGTAATTAGGTCATCATTTTATATGTACTATGTATGGTATATTCTTACCCTCCCCCAGTCCCCCCTTTCTGACGGCTTCGTGGAGACAGACTTGAGGCAAGCATGGCTTTAGGCTCTACTGGTTAGGGGAGGACATTGCAGTGCACTATGTAAGGACTGGCTGGAACAGGGGTTATGACAGTAGATACGGAGAGATATTTGAGATCCAGATCAGTGGTAGAACTGGTAGGACTTGGTCTTTGTTTGCATCGGGGGTCAGGGAAAGGGAATGAAACCAGCTATCACATATGAGCATCCCATGTGTCTGAGTACAAATAACAGTTGATGGTGGCGCAACTTTTCTCATATGGTAAATACTTGGTGATAGAAATTTGGGAGGAAAATTAAGAATTAATGGACATGTTAAAATTGAGGTACCCATGAGCCATTCAGATATTCTTAGCCCAGAAAAGTGGCTTGGGCTTTATGCATGAATTTAGTACTATGGGGATCATTAAGGGAGAAGAGCCCCTAGGTCAAACCCTTTATCTCCAAAATTTAAAGATCATATATAGGGAGTCACTGGCCAAAGAAACTTAAGAGCTTCAAATGTAAGAGTTGACTGTGTTGCATCCAGGGTGAGACGGGAAGACTGAGAATTGTCCAGTGGATTTAGCTACAGGGTTACTGGTGGCTTTAGTTAGAGCAGTGTTTGTGGAATGAAGGGGTGGGAAGCGAGAGCTAGATGTCTATCCAAATGTTTATCCCCAGGAAAGTTCACATCTCTATACATTCAGTTTCAGAAGTTTTCTGGCAATGGTAAATGGATCAGTGTCTGTGATAATTGTGTCTGTGGAGTTTTCAATGACTGAGAAAGCTTTAGAACATCCATAATTAAACATTCACTGGTGGAGAAAGAAATGACAATGATCTGAGAGCCTTGGTTGAAAAAGCAAAGTTATTCTGTTATCTTGACCAAAACTCTGCCATCACTCATGCATTCTGGGTTTATCATTTTTCCCTGATAAGCCGGATACTTAGATTCACTTCTAAGAACCCCATTACCATTCAAGTCTATATTTTTCCTTACAAAGAATTTAATTTCCAAATATACACAAAATACCACAATTCTAACTACTCTTTTCTCTAAGGGTAATTTCATTATGGTTTAAGCACGGCATCACTTTTTGTAAAACATCTACATGGGATTCTGAGTAGTTCTTATTAAATCAATGTCTAAGCCCAAACATGGGGCTCTTTACATCATGCTGCTTGCTTTACTAGAACACATATTTCTTCTTATTCTTATATCATGCAAATTAATGTGTGATCTTTGTTTTCTTTCTGTTGTCAACATTCTTTTTGACTCTGAGCCATGATTATCTAAGTTAAATGTTTTTTGAAGATCTTATTTATTCATTTCTAGAGAGGGAAGGGAGGGAGGGAGAGAGAGAGAGAGAGAGAGAGAGAGAGAGAGAGAGAGAGAGAAACATCAATGTGCGGTTGCTGGGGGCTGTGACCTGCAACCCAAGCATGTGCCCTGACTGGGAATCGAACCTGCAATGCTTTGGTTCGCAGCCCGCGCTCAACCCACTGAGCTACACCAGCCAGGGCTCTAAGTTAAATTTTTATTCCTAAGGAAAAGTGCTACTTAAGTAGGCCAGCATCATCAGTGCCATAGAGCACTGCGCTTAGATGCTGGTTTGTGAAGAAATCATGGAACAAATTTCACATCCAGTGTCAAGTTGAGATATTTTCCAAGTCAGTTTACAGACTTATTTCAGTGTCCATAATATTTATTATCTCAAAATATACAGAACAATTATAAAGAATGAATTTACTCTGGAGAATGTAGGGCTTTGCAAACACTGCTGAGACAGTTATCCAACTGTAAGTGTGTCTAAGCAAAGCTGAATGAACACTGAATGTTAATCTTTTTTCTTTAAAAAACAAAAACTTACTTTTTTTAACCACCAATTTTCTGTCAGAAGTTTCGTTTGAATGCATCAGATATAAATAAGACAGAAAATAAAATCATCTCTACTACCACCATCAGAAATTTTTCAATAAAAATACATCTCACCAAAATGTGGGGGTTTTAGTTTTCATTTTTCTCTCACCCACCCACCAGTCCCCCTCCACTCCCTGGCTCCTTTTTTAAGTGATATAAGCTTTTTTTCAGTGCATTGAACAGTGTCTGGCACATAGTAGGTGCTTAATTGCTTTTTTCTGTTAATTATATTTTTCTATATGAATATTCTTGAACCATACTTTAAACATCTGCCTAGTAGTCTGTCTTATTAATGTACTATAATTTTATTTAATCAGCTTTTTGTTGTTGGCTATTTTTGGTTGTTTGGATTGTTTGTTGTTGTTGTTGTTGTTTTTTCATAAACAACAGTGATTCCTTCAGCTAATTCATAGTCTGTAATTATTTTCTTAACAATTCCATAAGGAATCTATGCCAAAGGATAGCATACAGGTTTTTTTTTTTTATCTCATCCTTCTGTACATCTTGATTGAGTAAAATGATTAGGTTTCTAGTTGGATGCACTTGGTGTTCTTCAGAACACCGACCATCTCTCTCTTAGTTAGAAATAAATATCTACTATAATAGCTGTTATTGTTCTTCATACCTCAAAAACTAGAAGTTTCTTTTCCAAATTTTATTATTTTTTATTAACTATAAAACTGTAAGGCTTTAAAAAGGCTAATTAGACATAATAAAACTTTTATCTCAGATTTATTGGACCCAAATGAACATGACTACAGGCGACAAATGGATGCTCATAGTACTTTTAGGGGATGTGGACATTATTTTAGTTATCTAACCTTTTATGATATTTTGATTTTTTGTTGTCACAAGTCCCTTGCAGATTTTTTTATCCTTTTCTGAAGTTGTATTCTTATCTCATGTGGGGCAGAGGTTAGCATGACATCAATTTCCTTGCTTCTGAGTTCTTGATTTACCCATGAAATGAGACTTGTGCTTCATCAGATTGTCTTTTAAATTCTTTACTCTGCATATATTTTAATTATCTCCCAAGTCATTTTCTGTTTCTGTAATAAATTCTTACCTGTTGCCTATAGAGACTTTGAAAGTGATAAAAATTGATCTAAAACTTCTTTAAAAAATAGTATTTCAGACCTTTAATAAAAGATATTACTTATTTATTTTTAGAGAGAGGGGAAGGGAAGGAGAAAGATAGGGAGAGAAACATCAGTGTGAGGTTGCCTCTCACATGTCTCCCCACCAGGGACCTGGTCTGCAACCCAGGCATATACCCTGACCAGCAACTGGACCAGGGACCCTGTGGTTCACAGGTTGGCATTCATTCCACTGAGCCACACCAGCCAGGGCTCCTTTAACTATTTTTTTAATCATAGCCTTGTAATCATGGCCTTTTAATCATATCCAGAGCAGTAACAGACTCTTCTTGGTGCGCTTTGTTCCATGTTCTTTCTGTCACCTACCATGTGTAAGATATTTTTTTTAGACCAGTCTTGTGCCCTTGTCCCAGAAATGTTCAAGTTGTTTATTGTGATACAGTCCTGCACAACTTAACAGTGGGGATCCGTTCTGACCAATGTGTCATTAGGCAATTTTGTTGTTCAAATATCAGAGACTGTAGCTATACAAACCTAGATCTGGCCTTCTGCATACCTAGGCTATATGGTGCAGCCAGCCTATTACTCCTAGACTACAAGTCTGTCCAGTATGTTAGCATACTTAATGTTGTAGACAATTATAACACAATGGTTAAGTATTTGCATATCTAAACAAATGCAAAAATGTAAAAATACAGTGTAAAAGATAAACAATGGTACACCTGTCTAGGGCATGTACCGTGACTGGAGTGTGCAGGACTGGAAGTTGCTGTGGGCAAGTCAGTGCGTGAGTGTTGAGTGAATGTGTAGGCCTAGAGTATTACCATACATGTCTGTAGACTTTATAAATGCTGCACAGTTAGGCTACACTAAACAATAAAACACAAGATTAAATCAAGTGCAAGAGAAAATGATGCAATCAAGAGACAGTAAGCACAAGACATATGAGGCTACTATTGGCATAACATAGCATACTGTTTTACAGTAAACTATTTTTTATAAGCAGAACAAGTACACTCTAAAATAATGATAAAAATATACTGTAGTAAATACATAAACCAGTAGCATAGTTGTTTCTTATCATTATCAAGTATTATGTCATACACATAATTGTAAGTGCTATACTTTCCTATGACTGGAGGTGCAGTAGGTTTGTTTATACCAGCATCACGTGAGTACTGCTTTGCAACATGAAGACAACTACAGTGTCACTAGGCAATAGGAATTTTCCAGCTCATACCATCGTATGTGTCATCTGCCATTGACTGAAACGTCATTATGCGGCATTGACTGTATTCCTGTAATAATTCATTATTTGTTGGAGCATCATTCTGTACACCAAAAGATTGCAGGTTCTGTCCCCAGTTGGGGCAGGTATAGGAGGCAGCCAGTCAGTGTCTCTCACATGATTTTTCTCTTTCTCTCTCCCCACTTCTTCTCTCTCTAAATCTGATAAATAGATCCTATAGTGAGGATTTTAAAAAGTCATTATTTGATTCTTACAAAGGTAACAATATAGTTGTTAAATGGTCTCTTTCTGTCATTATTGATTTATATTTACTAGTTTAAAATAGAAGTGCCACTTTTAACTATTTTCTTATCAATCTAATGATTTATTTGCTATAAATTAAATGTCTACAAATTGGATAAATTACATGTTTTTAGAGAAATATTTAATGTGAAAAAAATGGAAGATATGCCTTCTAGTGCAGTAAGCTCCTGTATCCCTTTTTCACTTTCAAATTGGTATTCCTGAATCACTATCTCTTTTGTCTATATTTTTGAGTAATTACAATTTAGGTTCATAAGAAAATGTTTTCTTTATATCATAACTACAGTAGCCCGTGGTATCAAAACACATAGTGTGTTCCTACACTGATGGGTAATGGAAAGAATTTATCTTTTAGAGTCAAAGCGGTCATCGGATAGTCTTTCTCCAGAAAAAAACTGCAGAAGCCATTTTATATTTACTTACCTGACCTCAGAGAGAGAAAACATTTTCTCCATGAAATAGGAATGGGAGGTCTTTTGTTTGTTTTGTTTTTTAAAGGAAAAGGGTAGACCAAGAAAGTGAAAGGCAAGGACTTAGGAAATAGCCCAAGACAGGATGTGCCGGAATTTCCAAGGCTTTGGTGAGAGGAACGCCCAGGACACCTGCTGTGGGCAGGCCTCACGGGCCACCGTGCAGAAGTTGGCCAGGAAGGAGGATGGGCGTTCTCCAGGGAAGGCTGTAGTTTACAAAGTCATAATTTCATGAACACTAAGTACCAGTTTTGTAAAAAAAAAAAAGAAAAAAAAATTATAGTAGTCTGCTGGGAAGTTAGAGTGTGGTTTATTTGTGGAAACTTTTCTAGATCCCACAAATGTGAGCCATGACTTTCAGGTAGTTCTGTGGATAGGCAGACCTCAGGAAGGACGTTCCTTGGCACTGTGTTGGTGGACTGCACACTCAAACAGAGGAGAGAAAGGGGACTGACCATAGGAAGAGACAAGCTTGGCTACTTCCTTGTAGTTAGGCATGTATGGGGAGAGCACCCAAAAAGGAATTTATTTATAAAAAATTGTGTATTTATTCTTACATTTTGAACTTTAAAGTACTCTCCGTTTGATGCAATACATCTATCAAAACATTTTTCCCTCTACTCAGAAGAGTTGGTTTTGATGCCTTTTAGTGTTTCTGTAGTTTTTTGTTTCACCTCTTCTACAACTGCAAAACATTTCCCTCTGAGGACTTTTTTTCATCCAGGAAACCAACAAAAGTCATTCAGGGTGAGATTGGGTGAGTATGGAGAGTGGGGCATGGTGGTCATGCCAGTTTTGATTAAAAATTGCTGAATACTCAGTGCAGTGTGGGCAGGTGCACTCGCAAATCACCTATCATAAAAGGGGCAAACATGTTGAAAGAGTCTTTAAAAAATTCACTGAAGCCAAACACAGCCTCTCACAACAGTGCTAGCTAGTACACTGATACAGATGGGTTCCTAAAACACTCACCTAGTGGGTACGTGTACTACAAGGGTCCCACCCTCCAGAAGATAATTCTGGGTTTTCTTGGGACCCCCCTCCTACTTCTACCCTTTTTATATGAGACACACATAAGCCATCACTGTGCTTTCTAAGCTAAACTTATAGTACAAAAGAAGGATTATAGGGCATTGTATTTTCTGTCGATAATAAAAATGTCGATTTTCCCACTAAAATACAATGAATTTCTTTCTAAAGATTGAATTGTTCTCACAGCATAATTTCAGCAGGTTAAATTTGGGAAACTAAAAGTCTTTCAATAAAAGAATAATCTCTGAGCCTGTGTAGAATTTTCATTTGATTAAGACTTGGCTATCACCCTGGCCATGTGGCTCAGTTGGTTGGAGCTTTGTCCAGTACACCAAAAGGTCACAGGTTCGATTCCCAGTCAGGGAATATACCTCGGTTGTGAGTTTATCCCCCATCAGGGCAAGTAACATGAGGCAACTAATCAATGTTAATGTTTTTCTCTCACATAGATATTTCTCTTTCTCACTCTGTCTCTCTGTCTCTATCTCTCTCTCTCAAATCAGTGCATACATATATCCTCAGGTGAGGATTTAAAAAAACTTGGATATTATTTTATGCACATAAGCCATATCACATGATTTTATTTCAAGGTAGAAAAGAAATGTCAATAAGCATAAGTAAGCATAAATAAGCATATGTACTCAGTAATACTTTGTCAATAAGCATAAATAAGCATAAGTACTCAGTAATACTTTTTTTGTATTTCAACAGAACATCCCTTGTATAGCCAGTTGAGGATCATGGTTTCCTTTAGCTGTTGCCTAAGAACTGATACTTTCTTATGCTGCTTTAGCCCTTCCCCAAGTCTCTGGCAACCACTGATTTTTGTTTTCTGTCCCTACAATTTAACCTTTGCAAAAATATCATGTAAATGCAATCATGCATTTGAGATTGATCCATGTTGTTGCCTATATTTTCATTGCAGGGTAATGATCCATTGTGTGAGTATCCTACAGTTGGTTTGTCCATTCCCCTGATAAGGGGGATTTAGGATATTTCCAGTTTGGGGTGAGTGCAAGTAAATTCCAGGCCATATTCCAGGGGTCCCTAATTTGTTTCTGTAACTTGATTTGACTTTCTTTTAATTAGACTGTCGTGATTGCCAGTCAGAATGCTACTCTGCATGTTTTCATTTTAAACGCCGGGTTGTCTTTTCTCTCAGCTTTTGCCAAGTCCTGATTTCTTTTCTCAGTATTGTGCCTTGTGAAAGAGAAATAGAGGGTGAGCAAGACCAACCAAATGAAAATATTTATGGATGCCTGTCTTTTGCAGGACTCCTGAGGGCAAGCATATTCTTAAAGTGTTGGAAGAGGTAGGCTTTTTTGAAGTCTGATCGCAGAGAAATTATTTTCCTCCACATTTGGGACACAAAGCTGCATTTGCAGTGACATGCTCTGCAGCTTCCTTCTTCCCATTTGGGAAGCAGACCATGCCAGCTCCTTCTGCCCTTCGGTCTGTCCTTATCTTGCAAGTTTGGAAACTTTGCTCAGCCAGCCCATCCTACCTTAATAACTCGTAAAGAAGTAGAGTTAGGAAAGAAGACGGGGCTTCTGTTCTGTTTGAGAGTGCTGCAGATGAGAATGCCTGCCTCCGACACTTGGGCTTTCTTCTAGCTTAGTGCTCCTACCACTGTCCTCTTGATTCACACTCTGCTCTCCGGAGTGAGCCCTGAGCCTGAAACATGGTTTCTCCTACACTCCAACATGAGCCTGAGCGAGCTGCTGTGCCAACCAAGGAAACTCAGAAACTGTAAACTACAGAGAGCACTTAATGGAAGGTTATTGATGGCTTAGCTGCACCTTTTTTCCACGTTTTCGTGTAATTTTATTTGTTTTTCAGTCAGTGTTCTTCTCTAGGGTTCTCTCCTGTGTTTACTTATTCCTGTTAAACATGCACCTCACTGAAGTTTATGGCCCCCCAGCCCCCCTCACACGCACCTCACCATGAAACATTGATTACCAGCGAGACAAGATTGGTTTCAGATTTTTTAGTGCTTTTTAGTGTTGTTGGGTACGGTGAACATTCCCAAGTGTCTACCCCCGGGTCCCATTTATATCAAGAGATTATCTTGCTGTACAGCTGGTTCCTCACAGGGAATCATCAACTCGTCACTTGGACCATAGAGCCTGGGCTGTGGAAAGGAGGAAGTGTGTGGAGTGATGGATGACTTTTTTGCCTTCCTGGTAGGGGACATACTTAGGACTTGTCCTCTAAGTCCTACGTTGCAGAAGTAATTCTCCTGGTCTGGAAAGCCCTGTGAAGAGATAACTATGGTGATGAGTTATCACCATGCACCCTAAAATGAAAGAATATGTTTGCTTCAGTATCCTTAGCTATTAGTTCTGATCTCCACACTCTGGGTTTCCTGTATATCTGTGCTTTTGAACACACAGATTTTTCTGCTTCAGTATTAAGATTGATTGAGCCCAAACAGCATAATGCTCTGGAGTCCTTTAGCCTCGGGTCAGCCCTGTAAAGACAGGATTATCTGCCCGCACACGGAGAACCCTTCCTCGTTTCCTGGAGTAGCCAGCACAGGACGTGGTTGAACATCCAGGAAGCTTCATCAGGTTTGATGCTGCTTCTCAAGTGCTGATGGAGTAGTCCCATGGTACTGTAATAAGCTCTTACATGTATTTGTTTTTAGTTCTTTTTCCTGTGATGTTAATCAAAGAGTGATTGTGATGATGAGAACTAATTAGTGAACTTCATTATTAACAGTTCCCATTTGAGACTTGCACATGACAATCCTGAGTGGTTAATGGTTAACTAATAGGTTTACTTTGATTGCTATTTCCCTGTGCTGTTTTGTGTGTTGTGATGTTCCCCTCTTACCAGTCTTAACTGTATTATTACCAGATGTAATGGGTATTTTCAGTGGAAAAAATCATAGAATTCATTTTGCTAACATCTTATACAAACCAACAGCCTAAAACCCTGTTCAAAAATTCGCAGAACTTGGATTTCTGTCCACTCTGTTCTAGGATGCATATTACCTGGCTGTCTACATCAGGTTCTCAGGACCTTGGTCCTGTACCTACCGAATGAATACCCTGCTTCCCCTGCCCTCCCTCTATCCCACCCCAAACTTGCCCACTCTCCCAAACTTGATAATTCATAATACTAAATTATTGTAAACATGTATATGCTAATACAGCAAGATATTTTGTAGATAAAAGTTGCAGTCTAATTACTGGAGGGGATTTCTTTCAGGCCTTGATACATGTACCCACATTTGGAAGAGGTTTGGGCTGAAAGGACAAAATGAGGGGAGAGGAGAAGTGTGTAATTAGGCCTGGCTGTTGTGGTTTAGTGGATTGAGTGCAGGCCTGTGAACCAAAAGGTCACTGGTTTGATTCCCAGTCAGAGCTCATGCCTGGATTGCAGGCCAATCGATGTATCCCTCACACATCAGTGTTTCTCTCCCTCTCTCCCTCCCTTCCCCTCTCTCTAAAAATAAATAAACAAAATCTTAAAAAAAAAAAAGTCTGTAATTAAGGTGTCTTTATAACCTTAGTTTCTCTCTCTAAGGACCATCCTGCTCTCTTCAGGGTCATTCAGAACCTCGCTCCTGTAAGTTTGAGGTATAGATATTAACATCCTTTGAAATGAAGTCACCCCAGGCACATTTGTTGCATCATTACTTTCTCAATTTCAAGGTGCATTGAGGAGGCAGAAACATTCCTTAAAGGGATACCATCCACAAAGAGCAGGTTAAATGTAGCTAATGTATCCTTAAATTAGCTTTTCTAACAGTACAGGAAAATGCTTAATGTATAGTTTGTTTTGGAACACAGGTAATGTGAAAACTACCAGTGCAACCAAAAAGACTTATCTTCTCAGAAGTACAGTTGCTTCTTGATTATTTACAACAGTAAAGGGGAATATTGGTACAAAAAGCAGAAAACTATGGCTAATTTATCTACTCGGATTCTCAAAGCCTTGAGCCAATGTAGTACCAGACAACTGTGGCAGGTAGATTCCCAGACCTCCTGTAAATAAATCACAGCAGAGAAAACCTGGGGCTGAGAGTCTCTGCAGCTAGAGTTGGAAGCAGAAATATTGGATATTTAATAGTCTTACCATAAAAAGGAGCATTCGGTGGTAAGTCTTAGTGTTATCTCTTAAAATCTGATGCCTTTAACTTTATTTTTTAAATACATCACATAATTGTCTAACCACTATGCTCGACACCTGAAACTAATATAAAATATTAAATGTCAACTGTAATTGGGGCGGGGAAGACCACCCAAATTAAACTATCTACCCAGTCACTGTCAGGAAAAAAAATAAAATGAATAAACATGCAATCCCTCACCCACATCCCTCAAAAATACAACTCTTGGCATTTACTCTGATTGTAGTTTCCAAGGGTAAAAATGAGCCCTGGCCTAGTGGCTCAGTTGGTTGGAGCGTCATCCTGTGCACCAAAAGGTTGCAGGTTCACTTCCTTGTCAGGACACATATTTAGGTTGTGAGTTCAGTCCCCAGTTGGCACTCATACAGGAGGCAACCAATTCGTGTGTTGTACATTACTGTACATCATTGTTTCTCTCTCTCTCTCTCTCTCAAATTAATAAACATATTCTCGGGTGAGGATTTTAAAAAATTATTTTAAAAAATCATATACTGTATGGCATTGGATACATTTGAATTTAAGTGCTGCATGTTAACTTTGTGACCTTGAATAAATTACATAACCTCAAAAAATAACAAAATCTTCTCTATCTGTATAAGAAATAAACTACATTTTGGAGTTCTAAATGTATAAAGAAAGCCTTAATTTCACTGAATCACAGTAGGTCCTCCTTCAGGGTTATTGGGAGAGAATTTAAAATGTTATGTTAGTGACATCATATGCACTTTATCGCTTTACCATTGTCCTTAAGATCCATGTGGTATCTTCATCTCCTCCGTAGGGCCTAAATTAGTCTCTGTTATACTGTTTCTCATAATCAAGTGTCCTCTTATTTACTTCTAATTGTAACCTTAGAAAGTGACTGAAGCGCATTGCTCTACTTGCACAGGCTCTTTGGAAGATGAATCATTTAACCACATTTAGTCAGTTTTATGGTAATACAGTCAAAACTCCTACTAAGAGTAATTTCTGTAGCTAAATTAGCAGGGAATGATTTGGGGCGACATCACCTGAAGGAACTTGTCAGTTGGCCTTACCAGTCTTTTCATTTGTGCCACTGAAACAAATATTAAAGGCTTCAAGAGTTTTTATATTGAAAGGGAACGTGCCAAGCAAAGGAAGTGCTTGAGATGACAAGGAAAGAGACATTATTGTCTGCCTGTGACTGAGGTTTGAAAGAGCCGACGTCTTTCGGTGATTGCATTCAATTTGGTTGACTTTATAAGAATTTTTTTATTCCTAAAATTCCATCAGCTGGTTGAAATTGCCATCTTGTCCCTTAATGGATGATCTGTAGACGTATTATCTTCCTCACACCTTTGGAACACTTACCTCTAGCGGCCGAGGGGAGCTCCACATGTTGCCTGACAGTATTGCCCCTGGAAATAAGTGTGGCCAGTCCTGGTAGGCCTTCAAAATTTGCTTTCATGCCTTCAGTTGTCATAGTTGGCTTTCACTTCTAGTCCTTGTCATCATCAATGCCATGTCAGAATCTCTTTGCTGTCTTCCCAGATGTTATTTCTCAAATAGGACTGTTAAGTTATAGGTTGAGACTTAGGAGGAGCCAGAAATATGTATTGACAAATTGGTTGTTACAGAATAGTCATGGGGATGTAAAGTACAGCATAGGGAATATAGAAAAGCCAAAGAATATATTGTAAATCGATATGGGCAGTGGTGTGGGGATTGTCTGAGAAGGCATCTGGGTGTAGGGGGGCAAAGGAGGACAAATTGGAACAACTGTAGTAGCATAAAGAATAAAATATAATTTAAATTTTAGAATATGTGTTGATGAGGATGATGATTTACATGGCTAAGAATAAGGTGCCTTCTTGGTCTCATTCTGAGTAGGTACCGTTGACCCTTGAATAATGCAGAGGTCAGGAGTGCCCACCCCCTGCGTGGTCAAAAATCTGTGTATAACTTCTGACTCCCCCAAAACTATTAATAGCCTACTGCTGACCAGAACACTCACAATGGCATAAACAGTTGGTTAACATGTATTTTGTATGTTACATGTATTATATACTGTATTCTTATAATAAAATAAGCTAGAAAAATGTTATTAAAAGTACTTTTACAATACGATACATATTTATTAAAGAAAAATTGTGTATAAGTGGACCATGTAGTTGAAACCCATGTCAGTCAAGGGTCAGCTGTATTTCTCAGGTAATTGTGCAGCAAAATAGAACCAGTCTGGTACAGCTTCCTTTTTCATATTAACATTAAAGGCATACATACTTTTGTGTATGTGTACACATTTTTTTTAATAAATATATCCAAAAGACAGTGATGAGCAAAAAGCAAGTCTGTTTTGGAAGAATATAGATTATTGCAGTCATAAGGGAAAGGGCCTTCTCTTTAGAGACATTAAGTAGCCTCATCATTTGCAATAATCAATTTGATAATTGTTGACTTACCAGCTCAGCTTGTGAATAACGTCCCAGATTTAGACTAGTATGACAAAAGGATTTTAATCAGGTAGTCCCTTCTTTCGCATGGAGCATTTGTCTTGCTTGACTGTCCTGGACTTCAGCCAACTGCCAGATAGACCTTTTCCCACTGCATATGTGTAGTGGACTGTGTGTTGCTTAAGCGTTTATTGAGGGGAGTTTCCAACCCACTAAAGCCCATTGTGCCATTCCCTTTCACCAATGTGCCTTTAGAGACACAGAATGGGTGACTGTCTTTCCTTTTCCCCAAGAATCTGAAGAGGATGAATCTCTTTGTGATAAATAGTGTTTTCATCCCAGTCTACCTCACTGCTTCTGAATGAGCAGAGCCCATTTGGCTGCTATGAAAATTCTCAAATACTTGATGGCTTGTTAAATTTTCATTACCTAATGTGCATTAATTTAGATACAATAGCTCTGTTGCTAGGAGCAGAGTTAGGCAAGGAAGAGCTTGGAGTGCCGACCATTTGTGCCACAGGCATCAGGCACGTGCAGAGCTTGCTGTCCTCAGAGGGAGTTTACAGTTCTGCTGTCTGGGCTGAAAACCTCAGAAATTCTGACATCCAGTGACTGTCACCCCAGCATATGCGATGTGATATTTTGATGCTTGCGTACTGTATCATCTGTTTAAGTAGCTTGAGAGACTAAAAGAATTGGAAGGCTCTTAGCTCCTCTGTAGCTCAGAGCTCTGGGGGTTGAAATGTCCATATTTGGTACCTTTGCAGACAGAATGAATGCACTTTGTGTGGGTGCATGAAAAAATTTTAAAAACTGCTATACAGTTTCATGTTTTTATGGCTTCTGTAATTATTCATGCTGTCATGATATGGGATTGGCCAGATTTTCCAGACTGGGAACAGGAGCCATGTGCCCAGGTCCCGGCTCATCCCTGAAAGCTCATAGAGCGGGGCTTGCTGTACTGGTGCCAAAAAGGCTGCGGTCATCTCCTCATTAAGAAACAGTGAGCTCCAAGTCTGTATAACCCATTGAAGACGGAAGATGAACTCCTTTGGGTTTCCTGGGAAAGGGCTTTAGGGAATATATCACGTAACCTGAGAGTCAGTTTTCTTCTTAATAAAAATTAAAGGTTAAATTAACCTCCATAAAAGGTTAGTATTGGTCTTCTCTTCATTTCCTGTGGCAGGAGGAGGAATTCTCATGTCCCAGAGAAGGGGTGACATTTTCATTTCAAAGCACCTTCCTGACTCATATATCCACTGATTGCTTAATAACTGGGAAGAGGGAAACAGGGAGTCAATGAGAATGTTCTGGAAACTTTTGACTAATTATATTTCTTCTATGGAAGTCACATGGATATCTGGTCTGTGTCATGGTTTTGGACATGTCTGATTTTATAGGGTTATTTGCTTAGCTTGTTGTCTGCTAGACTGTGTCCTAAACCAGAGAGAAAGAAACATTTACCTGAAACCCATTACTTTTCTAAGGACTCTTTTCTTCTTTTCTCTACCAGGATACCCAAAAAGCAAAGCAGTTCCTGCCCTTTCTCCAGCGGGCAGGCCGTTCTGAAGCTGTGGTGGAATATGTCTTCAGTGGTTCTCGTCTCAAGCTATATTTGCCAAAGGAAACTTGCCTTATCACCTTCTTGCTCGCAGGTAAGTCTGTGTTGTTACATGTTACTCTGAAAATTCTTCCTGGAGCTCAGAAGTCATCCCTGGAGGTCACGTGTGCTTCTTTCCTTTGTGTCGTAGGTAAAACCTGGAGTCCGCCTAGGTGCTTTCATCTCTGAGATTTGAACACAAAATTTCTAGATTTGATCCCAGTGTCACTGCAGACCCAGCACTGGGCCCTCTCCCTGCGCCTCATTTCCACCAGCCACAGGACAGTACATATCCTCATACAGCCTGAGTGAGAGGAATTGCAGGCATAGAAAAATATCGATGGTAGAATTCTCACGGTTGGTATTCCCTATCTGGAATAGACCACCCCTGCCGTGTTAGTCATGGGCAGATGACGGAGGACCTGAGACACCCTGCCCTTGTAACTCCCCAGGCAGTGCCTATTGTCTCTCTTTTATTCTTTTCAAATGTCATTAGGGTCCAAATCCTTTATGAAACCGCAGACGTGACATTACCTTCACAGGCTCCTGCATCTATCGTATTTGTCTGTTGCACTAAGGTTGGCATACCAGGCCAAGCCTTCCTTTCTTTGCTGCCTGAATGTACATCTTCCTTATCCTATCCTTTCTAGTAGCTGAATATTTCACAACCAGCAAGACTATGTGTGAACTGTGCTCTGTGAGCAGTTTATATTTATGTACTCCAGGGGCAAATTTCTTCATTTCTTCCCTACTGGCAAATAATAACTATTTAGTTCCAGTTAGGACTTGGAAGAAACTGTGGTCTTTAAGAGAAAGTGTCATTTTCAACAGCCTATACCCCACCCCATACACACAGAAACATTCACTCCCTCACAAGGGACATGCTTTTGAGTTCTCCCAAAGCCCACTGCATTTCTAAGGCTGTCCTGTTGCCTCAGCACTGCTCTTGGATTCTTAAATAGAATTTGCCATGGTGGAGAAGAGATGGGCCCCATGCTTGCTGTCCCTGCCAGATTGCCTCAGCCTCCTTCTCCTAGAAGGCACCGATAGTTTCTTTGGTTAAGGCTCTCCCTCCATCCTCAATTAAGTGGATTTGTTGTGTGAGATGAATCACTACTGGACACATGACTGTGAAGCTCACTGCTGCTCCTGAGCCGTCACTTGTGGTTGAGTCTCTCTCGCACACTCTTAAAAGGTTAATGATCACCCCACAGCTCTACAGGCTTTCTGAAGGGACTAATTGAAGCCTGACACGAAGCTCAGGGGCAGCTGAAGAAAAGATAGACTGCGGCAAATCACACCTCACTGGAAGGCTGCAGTGCTTGTGTTTTTGCGAATGTGAGCTGTACAGAGGGGCCACATAGAAGTGTACGAGAGTCCTTTCATGTAGCCATTTGTACTCTTAAAATTTCTGTAGCACCACCCGTACTGGTGTGGCTCAGTTGGTTGGAGTGTCGTCCCATAAAGTGAAAGATCACCTGTTCGATTCCTGGTCAGGGCACATACCTGCGTTGTGGGCCCGGTCCCCTGTTGGGGTACATGCTAGAGGCATCCGATTGATGTTTCTCGCACACATCAATGTTTTTCTCCCTCTTTCTCCTTCCCTTCCCCTCTCTCTAAAAATAAATAAATAAAATCTTTTTTAAAAGATTTCCATCACAGAGAAGTTTCATATCAGTAACTGCTTATTACAGAGTTTGAGGTATACAGGGTCTGGCACAAGTAATGCCCCTTTTTTATTATAGAAACTTTTATTAAAAATTATAAGTATGTAATTCTGTAACGTAACAATATCACCCTCAAGCACACCATATGACATTTTAGGTGAAATATTCAAACTGCTGTCCATCTTGTGCAAGGCATTCATGCACCCTGCCGATAACCACACTCAAACAAGCCTTACTTCTGCCGGACCCTCTGTGTCATCTTATCCTTTGCTCAATACCTGCCAAACAAGAGCATCTTTTTGGCATTGTAGAACTTCACCCAGGGCAGTGAAAGAGAAACAGTATTCTTTTTTCTGGGAAACTTGGCCACAGATCTATAAGGGAAGAAAACACTGTAATTCTGGCTTATAAACTCAAAACTACCTGAATGGAGCCTGTTTGGAGCTTTGGACATATCTGGGCAGGAGTTTTCCTGCAGAAGCCTTGGTTGTACTTTACCTAAACACAAGCAGTCTGATCACTTGGCTCAGCATCAGCCAGTCCTCTGTGTCCTTGGCATTACTCTAAGCTTCACAACTCGAAAGGCATTGTCTGAGTTCACTTGCTTTCTGAAAGATAGATTACAGAAGCAAATACATGATAAAAATATAAGCTTTTACATTTGTCTCCTGCCATACTATATGCAGCTATATTGTACATCTTCTGGCTTCTTTAGAAACCTGGCAAGGATACAGGACATTGAAAAGTCATAAGAAAAAGCAGACCTCGGTTTGAATCACGGCTCTACTTTGTATAGGCAGGGACCTGGAGAGATTACTTACCCACTTCAAGCCTGAGTTTATATGTCAGTTAACTGGAAAGAGTATCAGGTCTCTCAGGATTGTTGTAAGAGTTTAATGAGATGAGAAAAAGGGTTCAGAACAAGCCTGCCATAAGTAGATTATCAGTACGTGCATCTCCTTCCTCATTCCCTTACAAAGATTTTGTGAACTCGTAACCACAACTGTCCTTCACTCTTGTATGAACTGACTGTACGTCAAAGTCTCCACGGTAGAGCCATAGTTATCTACTGATGGAAACAAATCATGAAAAGGAGCTGTTCTAGTCTCCTTATGGGCAAGTCACTGAAAGGAAGGCTGTTGGCGTTTCCCTTTGAGACTTTGGAGCAAGGAGCTCCATATCATCCTGGTAAGACTGGTTCCTAGGTCTCAGGAAACTCTAGAGGAAAGACAGACATGTAAATAAACTGCAGTGTTGGGCACTAGGTGAGATAGTAGAATCATTTGCAAGGCATAGAAGCAGCACAAAGAAGGGAATGATAGGTTATTTAGCTGGGGATCAAGGAATGTTTCCCCGAGGATCTGATACCTGAGCTGTGTATTGAAAGACAAATATAAGTTTGCGGTGTGGGGGGAGGGGAGATGAGGAGGTGGAAAGGTCTAGGTAGAGATAATAACATGTGCAAAGCTGTAGGGATATGATATATCCCGATGTGTCCACTTTGGTACCAATGGAGTATAAACTGAGGTGAGGGATGTTGGGATGAAGCTGGAAATGCAGGTAGGAGCTAGTCTTCTTGGGTTAAGAAAGGTCATTCTGGTGGATACATTGGACTAAATGGGGCTGGGGGTCAGGAGAACAGTTAAGAGGCAAGAGGCATAGAGGTCTGAAATCTGGCAGTGAAGAAGGGAAGACACTGAAAAATATTTTAGAGGGAGACTTGAGAACTTGGGGAATGACTGGATATGTTTGGTCAAGGATAAGAGATGATGTTGAAGTGTAGGAAAGCAAGTAAAGCATCCAAGCTTGAGTGATAGGGCAGAACGTGATGTCCAAAGGCAACACGGAAGTAAGAATAGGTTTCAGGAGAGATCACTGGTTTGGTTTTAGACATGTAATATCTAAGGTATCCATGGGAATGTCCAGGTCAGCGGAGGGGCCTGGGCATATTATCCATGTGGGGAGCCATCAGCAGATAGGCAACAGTTCAGACAGTTTCTGTGCCTAGAGGACCAGCTTAGGAGGAATAAACACCCTGGAGAATTTTCAACCTGTGGGGAGTAGACCCAAGCATTCATACATGGGTGGAGAAAACACAGTCAGAGGATTAAAAGGAGAACCCCAAGAGAGTAGTCTTCTGGGAGCTGAGGGAAGTTAGAATTCCAAGGAGTTAGCAGTGTGAGATTTTACTTAAAAGATCAAGTAGGTAAAAACATGAAGTTATTTTCTTATTTATCAATTAGTAAGTCAGAGATGACCTTTGTGAGTGCAATTTCATCAGAGCTAATTCAGCCAAAGGCAGATTACAGGCAGTTGAGGGAATAAATGTGGGAAATAAGGAACAGAATTAAAAATTGACTACTCTTCACAAAAATCTAACAGAGAATGGAAAAGGAATGCTGAAAAGGAAAGCTAAAGGGCCAGGGTGACATTCTAAGGGTGTCAGCATTCGAGTACTTTTATAACTAATTCTTATTCAAGATTGGAACAGAATGTGGCATGTATACTTGGAAAAGCTATTCGATATACCTGTGGTTTTCATAATACCAATCACAGAATGTAAAAACTCAACAAATCTTGGCAAATGAGAATATAAAAAAGATGGAGTGAGAAAATATCATAGGGAACATGAGTACTGGTCTGATTTCTGAGGAGAAGGAACTAAGAAAGGATGTAGGGACATGATTAAGAGACTACTGACCTGGAAGAGATGGAATGAATAAGATGGATGGAGAGCATGGCTGGGGAGAGTATCCTCCGAGAGAGACCGGCCCCGTGGTTCCCTGAGACCACCTGTCATGCAGAGGGTGAGTGGAGACACAAGCACATATTCACGCTGTGGAGTTTTCGCCTAGACAGTGATCCTCACGGCACAGCTTCACAGCTCTCTGTGGGAGACTTTCCACACCATGTAAGTAAGAATGGCTGGAACCCGTGTCTCTGCAGCCAGGAGAGAGGTGAGATTGTGATTCTCAAGGGGAAAGGCAAGATAATTGTTCAGCAGTCTCATGTGTGATGCTCTCATTAATCCCAGACTTTTGGAGAGCCCTCTGGACTTCAAGGTGGGGTGGACACTTTCCATTTTTATGTGGCCTTTTTTGGGCAGACGGCCCCACAGCTTGATAGGGAGTGGCATTTGGCCCAAGCCAGCTGGCCTCTCTGTCATGGTTCCTGCACCCCTGTACGTAGAATGATTGTTTGGTCAGATGGGATAGCAGGTGGGGCTGGGCAACGTCAGCTGTAGCTAACAGGTTAGTGCCTCCTGAAGGCTCTTGCCCTTTAGTCCTTTGAGCACCTGGCTTAGGTTTGGTCGGTGAGCAGGCGACCTTACCCTGTCAGAGCTGAGACTGCTCAAGGTCCCTCCGCCTGCTGCTGTGGCCTCCTCCTGCGCATGCTTAGTGCGTCTTAGAGGCACTCAGTCAGTTCTTGTCTCGAGTGAACAGGAAGTCAAGATCCCGGGCAGCCTGCATTTGTCTAAAAGCATTCTTTTTCCTCATCTAGTCTTTAGTGAGCTCCATTTCCTTTCATTAGAACAAAAACCGTTTACTGGCAGTCTTTATTTTTAGTTTACTTTCGTTTGTCATGTGTGTCCATTTTACTTAGTTTTTTGTCTAAAGGGATTCTGAAGCATGTATTGGTAAATTGCTTGGCCCTTGAGTCACATTTTTACTTAACAGCACCAGCAGGCATGGAGTGTGTGTTTTATTGCTGCAACTTTGTATTGCATTCTCTTATTTTGCATTTCTTTCTTAGCTCTGGGGTATCTGGGTCATGCTGAGGGCACAGTTCAGGAAGTTGTCCTGTTGGCTAAGCATAGCAGGTATCAAGTTAGTACCTATAAACCAAATTCCTGAAATGGAAGAGAATCATCAGAGGTTTCAGTGCAGTGTACATAGTCTAGGAGTCTCGTATCAGATTTGAAGTCTTCTCCTAACTTGCTGAGTGGGCGCACCCCATTTGCATTTCCATGTTTTAAAGGTCGGACAGCAGTATATGTGAGGAGCTGTGGACCCAGGCAGGTTTGGGGTGGGGAGAAAGGATGTCAGTCACCTTGTGTGGAACTCACAACACAAAGCACCTAGAAGGCAGCATCACCTGGCAGGGGGGTCCCATGTGCATCACAGCCAGGGGCTTACCATTAACCAGTTACCTAGTCGTGAACAAGACTAGGAAATGACAGAGCTGCATTATGACAAGGGAGGCAGTGAGAAAAGGTTCTAAACATCTGGGATTTGATAAGTGGTGGTGGTAGATATGTGGATGGTGAACTAAAGGTTTGGTTGTGAGTCCTCCCACCGTGGATGCCTTTGAGGAAAGCACTTCATTTCCTTCTCTACCTTTAATGTCTCTATCCTACAAGAATATCAGCTTCTAATGAAAGAGCAGAGGGAAGGTAAACAGGAATATCCTCCTCATCTCCTGGCCCCAGGAATGGTGGATCCCCATTGATTACCAGAGCCTAACCAAATTAAGCAATTAAAACCAATGTATGTTTAAGTGAGAAATCCCATTCTGCTATCACAGAGGTGATAATGAATCAGGCCATTATTGTTGTTGCATTTGCTGGGCTTCTATCCTTAATTAAGCAATTACAGGGTCTACTGATACTTATGAATTCCTTTCCGATGCTTTAATTGAATTGCAGCTTAATGGATATTTGTGAAGTGAGGTATTCTTTCTCTTGGGACTTCCCAGTTTGAGTCTGTCTCCACCGCCTACTTACTTTCAGTTGGGTCCCATTACTGGAAATGGGCAACTTGACATGAGATTTTCCAAAGCTGTTCTAGTTCCCCGCTGTTAAAGATACCATTATATGAATTATACAAATTATGTTCTTGTCAGGAGATCCTGGATCATCACTTGTAGGCATTAGCACAATAAACTGGTTTGGGGAACCTTTTTTTTATTAGGCCAAAATTTTTGCAAACTCACTACAAGAAAGGCATTCTTTGATAGATGATAGATGATATGAAATTAATGAGATGGTTCCTGTTTTCTTGAATAGCTTTTAGTTCAGTGTCAACAACCATATGAAAAACTTGAACAAGGAAAAATAACAATGAGTTATGAAAAGTAGATGCAGCATCATGAGAGTGCAGTTAAAAGCACAATTAATTGGGGAATGGAAAAGACTTCCCAAGGGAGACGGCGTTTGAGGATCCAAGAAGATCTGGAACATTTTCTTTTCGTAGGCTGGCTGTGATTCGTCTAGGCAAAAACAACTTAGCTGTATCCTTAGTTCTGGGGACAAGTTGCCTAAAAGAAATGGATGTACTCACCAGTCATTTTGCTCTCTGCCTTTGTACGGGCATGTAAATCTTCTCAGCTCTCCTGCCACTGAGTGTGTGGGGCTCTGCCCTCAGCTCCCAGTCTACAGGCACACTAGACTGTCACCCACTGGTCACGTGGAGGAAAGTGCAAGCCTACCATTAGAGCCTGATTATCTCCCATCTTTAGATCGTGAATCATCCCAGAATGAGCTTCATCATGCTTGTGGGTCATTCAGTTGCATGGCTATTTTAATAATTGTTTTATTTCCACTAGGCACTATGCTGGGAATATAGAAATGCATAAGATAGAGTTCCAGCCTTCACAGAGTTGTTCTTGTTACCGAATATATAAGCATAAGAAAAAAAATACATTTTTGAGATGGGTAAAAGCAAAAGAAACAGGCCTTAAATGCAATACAAATGAAAACGACTCAGATTTTTATAAAACAACAGCAGTAAATATTGTGATACTTTCAGAAGGACTATAGTCTTGGTCCATAACCCAGAAGTACAGGATCCAGAGGGGGCAGAGTCAAGTGCTGGCTCAGCCTGGCTCAGCCTGGCTCAGAGTACGCCTGGAGTGTGATAGTCCATCTGAGGACCATTCTCTGAGGAAGGACAGACATCAGCGCACTGCAGAAGGTTCAGAGGAGAGTGACCGGGATGGTAAGAGACCTAAATGCCAGTAGGCCAAGTAGAAGGGATCAAAGGAGACTTCCAGGACATAGTGGAATGTTTTAGGGTAAAACGGGGCAGAGATTCAAGTAGTTCAAATTTTTTTCTGATTGAAAGAGTAAGAAATAAAGACATCTATGAAAATAGTATTTGTTTGTTATGTTTTAACATCTCTCCTGCTCCCTAGTTAATGTCAGTCAGACCATCCTGCACACCTTGGTGTGATGCTTGGGACCAAGAGGTGAAGGAGGGACAGTCCTAGTGGTTGCACCACCTTCTAATTCTTCATCATTGTCAAGTGTCTTTGCCCCAAACGCCAGGTCTTTGCTCACCTTAGATTCCTTTCAGAAAGTTTTTTCTGAGGCTTCCCCAAACTAATGGGCTAGATTTGCAAGTGTCTTCCTGGCTTTTTAGATAAATTTTGAATGAATTAGAACACACTGGGTGTCCAGAGTGGGCAGCCAGCCCAAGCATACCCTCCTTATAGTGCCCTGAGGGAGCACTGTGGGTTTTAACTCAAGGAAGTGGTAGGACCACTGGCCACAAAATGTCCTTCCTCACACCCCTGTGTGTGAGGGCCTCTGAGGAAACCCAGGGAGTTGCTCTCAGCCTCAGTGCCATGGTTTTGGTCCCAGATTCTGATACAGGGCTGCCAGTACAGACCTCGTAGGAGCAAGAACAGTTCACAGAAGTTCCTTTCATATTTGGAATGCCTCTGAGACACAACCACATTCTCCCTCAGTCATGTTTTTTCACCATTACAGCTTCTTCCCATTTATTTAAACTACCCACTTATCTAGACCTCATAAGTATGTGGTTTCTTTTTTAGCCACCCTTGACCTGTGATAAAATAAATGTTATCTACATCTCTCTTCAGTGGCCTTTGATTTCTGGATAAACAACTCCCTGCAAGGTTGGCTTATCAGCTTCTAAGTGAGCTTGGAAGAAAGCTTTTAAAATATATTGTATCGATTATGCTACTGCAGTTGTCCCATTTTTTTCTCCCTTTTATTCCCCTCCGCCCTGTACCCCCCCCACACCAGCATTTCCCATACTATTCTTAACCTCCCCCTGTCTATTTTGTACCTACCATTTATGCTTCTTATTCCCTGTGCCTTTTCCCCCATTCTCCCCCTCCCACTGAGAACCCTCCATTGATCTCCATTTCTGTGAATCTGTTCCTGTTCTAGTTGTTTCCTTAGTTCATTTTTGTTTTTGTATTTTTAGGTTTGGTTGTTGATAGTTGTGAGTTTGTTGTCACTTTACTATTCATATTTTTGGTCTTCTTCTTTTTCTTAGATAAGTACCTTTAATATTTCATATAATAAGGGCTTGGTGATCATGAACTCCTTTAACTTGACCTCATCTGAGAAGCACTTTATCTGCCCTTCCATTCTAAATGAAAGCTTTGCTGGATAGAGTAATCTTGGATGTAGGTCCTTGCCTTTCATAACTTGGAATACTTCTTTCCAGCCCCTTCTTGCCTGTAAGGTCTCTTTTGAGAAATCAGCCAATAGTCTTATGGGAACTCCTTTGTAGGTAACTGTTGCCTTTTCTCTTGCTGCTTTTAAGATTCTCCCTTGTCTTTAATCTTGGGTAATGTAATTATGATGTGCCTTGGTGTGTGTGTCCTTGGGTCCAACTTCTTTGGGACTCCCTGAGCTTTTCTGTTTAAGCTTTCTGGGTTCTCTTAGCTTGCTTTATTGTATCAGGTTGGCCAAAGAGTCCATTACGTTTTTTTCTCCATACGATGGCTCTTGTAATTTTTAGTTGTCTAACTTCATTCAAAACATATTTGTTAGGTTTTATTGTGACCACTGTTGTATCAGTGTGCATTTAAAAAAAAAAACTTGTCAAACCTGGTAAATTTTTGTACAGCCATTTTAATATTGAAGGTGGAAGAAGATACATAGCATTTTCAGCCTGTTGTGGTTTATTATTTCAAGAAAGGTAAAAACGCAGCTGAAATGCAGAAAAATTTTTGTGCGGTATACAGAGAAGGTGCTATAACTGATCAAATGTGTCACAAGTGGTTTGCAAAGTTTCTATTGACATTTTAGCCAAATAATTCTTTGCCATCAGAATGTCTTGTGCATTGGAAGATGTTTAGCAGCATCCCTGGCCTCTACCCATTAGAAGCCTATAGTGGGAGATAGCTGACATACTCAGAATATCCAAATCAATATAGTTATTGGTGAAAATTAAAAAAAAAATGTGTCTTTTATGGAAAAAATGTAACAGGCTTTTTGGCCACCCCAATACTTAGGCTGTGCAATAGCAGTCCTGAATAAACCCCAGTGACTCCCATGCTTAGCTTCACTGTATGTAGGAAGCTACGTAAATACACTAGTTAGTCTGCGATGGGTAGAGAAGTTCCCATTTCCCTGCCCTGGTGTGCCTCCTTTTTCTGATCTTGTACATCTGCTAGTGATTTTTCTAGGGTTAATTTGGGTGTTTTTATTTTTAAATTGGAACATGGTGTCTGTCTCTTCTCTGTGTTTTGGATGCAGCCCCTGTGCTAGGCATGCGGTTATTAACTCCACTGATATACGAGTTCGCTCATTAGCATTTGCATTTTAAATTACCAGTTAGAGCAGACGACATTTATGCTATATTTGTACCATTGCCTTCTTCATGAATGATGTTGTATGTGCAGGGAATGCAGAAATAACTCCTCTCTGGCCCTGATGTATTTTAGTCTTTATTTCCCTTTTACTCTTGATTCTCATTGTTTGATGGGGAATTTTTTTAAATTCTTTTCCAAGTTTAGACCTATTTGTGAGTACTGCTGATTGGGAAGTGCTAATGACAGACCAGACCTTCATATCAAAATAGGCATATTACGTAGAGTGGCCATCTTTTCCTGTCACGTGGTGCTCCTGGTAGGCAGTCTGCTCTGATGAGAGAGGAGGGAATTTTCTCCTCTAGTTTGGTGGATGAGGAGACATGGTAGCAAATACTTGTTCTTTCTTGTACTCATTCTTATATCTTTTTATTTTTTTATTTATTTTTAGAGAAAGGGGAAGGGAGGGAGAAAGGGGGGAGAGAAAAACATTGGTCAGTTGCCTTTTGCATGCACCCCAGCAGGGCACCAAGCCTGCAACCCAGGCATGTGCCCTGACCGGGAATCAAACACTTGATCTTTTGTGTGCTGTGCGATGCCCAACCAACTGAGCCATACCAGCCAGGGCTCCCATCTTTACTTTTTTATAATTCATTAGTCAGCGGTTATTTATTAATATCTGTTATCTCTTGGTGCTGCATGGGAAAAAAGGAAATAATGCATGCCTTTAGAGAGCTTATTTTTAACAAACATTTAGATTACACTACAGTACAGAACAGGCTTAAAGATAACAGTGTAAAACCAGCTTAGAAGTGGGCTTCTTTAGCGAGAGTTGTCAGTAGTTAAGTTCTCTTAGGGCAAGGGTATCAAACTCATTTTCACCAGGGGCCACATCAGCCTCACAGTTGCCTTCAAAGGGAAGAACATAATTTTAGGACTGTATAAATGTAACTACTCCTTAACAGTTAAGCAAGAGCTCGGTGCTGCTGCCAGGTAGAAACATGGTGCCAGGCTGGATAAAACAAGGTGGAGGGCCGGATTCGGACCACAGGCCCTGTTTGCCACCTGTGTCTTAGGGGAACTGTTCCTGTTAGTGAATGGTGACTTCCGCACCTGGATCTCAAGGACCGAGTCAGGTACCCAGTCATGGATCATGGACCTGGGAATGGAGCCTGCCTAGGCTTGGGTGTGCCCAACTCTGTCAAAGCTAGTCTTTGGCTGCTTTTTGGTAGCAGACTTGGTCTCTGACTCGAAAGCAGAGCTCTCGTAGGTAGGTCTGCATTCATGCCAATGTCTGTTTCTTTGTGATACTGAATTTTGGTTATCTGAGACATGTTTCAGGGATCCTTCCTCTTGGTGAATATTGACTTAAAACATACCATGAAAAATTCAGGGATGTCACACTGGAAATAGTAGATGTGCATTTTGGATAAGCAAGCAAAAATTCTGCAATTGATATGAAAGATTTTTATTTTACCCCCTTTTTACAAAAGGTCTTTTTCCTTGTAGTCTTTATTTTCTGCTAGTGAGCTGTTGAAATAACCAAGATATGAAAAGGTGCATTTTGAGGCTCATGGTTCAAGTACAGACAATGTGTCAGTTTAGAACCAGACACCATTTCAGTGTGCTGTTGCCACACATGACATTTTATACAATAATAAAAGAAATGATGTGGTAATGGCATTCTAAGCCTACTCTCATGTTGACCCATTTCATGCCTCACAGAAGGCACTGACCTTCTGAGATTGGCCTCACCGTAATCGCTGCCATGTCCTACTCCCTCTGTTCCCTTAGTGAATAGGTCTTACCCATTTGGAATGAGTGCTGGAGGGCCTTTTTCCCTTCATTATGCTATCACTTGAACACTTCCAAATCCTACTTCACATTTGATATAGCCTGTGTATTTCCTTTGATTCTATTAGTCTTGTAAGAATTTCTTGCCCTAAAATCTGCTGATTCCGTTTTTCAAGAAATCCACACCAAGCAATACAGACTTTGGATTCAGATCTCCAAATGGGGTCTGTAGTCCTGTGCAGGGCCCCCAGTCCTGTGAGGGATCCTTCCATTTAAGCATCTAAGAGTTCAGATAGAGCTCCACCTCACATCATTACATTAGCTCTTTTTTCATAAGTAAAACCACTCATGGGGTTCTTCTGAAAAGTTAATGGGCAAGGCGAAATTGATAAAGAACTGTCCCCTTCCTCTGTTCTTCCAAGGAGACAGCCTGTGTTTGCTGTGCCCTTTAGTGGCTTCCGTGAGCACCACGCTCAAACACAGGCCTTTGAGCCTGAATCTGTGTTTTTTTGTTTTGTTTTGTTTTTGTTATTTTTTTTTCTAGTCTCTATCCTCTTTTGGTCTTTGTGCCTGCTACCTGGCAAAATTGTTCTCCAGAAGCTAAGTTGTACATAACAAGTCAAGCATAGATACCATGGAGGAGATGATTGGGTCCCAGGAGACTTCAGAGTGGCAAGACAGAACAAGATATGTAGTTGGCTGGTGCCACCTGTGTGGTCAGATCAAGGTACATTTGGGTTGTGTGGTGACAGGCATCTAGATGGCACTCAGAGTGTTTGCTCAGTAGCATTTATAACCACTACCTAACGATGCTAATGGAAGCCGAGGAATCCCACAGACTCTCTTTCACGCTGTCGGTACATTTGTTATCCAGGTGAAGGGCTGATTGCTGCCAGTCATTCCTCATCCTGCTGAGCTTGGTGCTACAGAGGAGGAAAGATGAGGTTGACTGCATTCCCCCAGCTGCCAGACCATCCAGCCCTCTTGCGGTTCTCTGCTTCTTCCTCCACTGTATCGTTGGCTTCCAACAGAAACCTTGAATTAAGTGAGTTAGGAATAAACTGCTTGAATGAGTTTGCGCAGATAGCTTCTCTCACCAGCTATCTGAAGTGCTTTTTGAAATACACGGGAGCCCTTTGTAAGCTGCTTTATAAGCTGTGAAGTCCATTGTTGCTGCTCTCTGCAGCCAGCGTGTCTCTAACCCAAGTAATGTCGACTTGGCTTCAGGCCAGGGCTTGGGATTGGAAACTCGAGTAAGCAGCAGCTGTTGCAGGTTGGAGGATTTGCAGAAATTGAGATCGCTGTTCCCAGATATTGGCACTTGCCTGGTGATGAATGACCGCGTCTGTGCGGGCAGACTCTGTATGCTTTCCTTCGGCCTTTTCTTCTCAGCACTCTATTGTGGTGCCTGCTCAATGGCCCCATTGTGGAGGAGGGTGACTAAATGGAGGGGTGAGTGGCCTGCCTCTACCGCCATCCCCTTCCTCAGTTGGCTTAAATGGAGACATTAATAATAGTTCTTTGATCCCCTGAACTGATTCTTGGGGCAGGAATTTTGTGGCACATAGCACAGATGCCAAAGGCTAAGAATCCAGCCTCCAGAGGGTAGAGGCATGGATTCACCTGAAAGAGAGTGACATGAACCTTGGTGTCCTTTTGCCTTAACCACTCATCTGCCAGATTAGCTGGGGAGGTAAGACCAAAGACCAGAAAAGGTCTATTCTGATAAAGTCATTAATCGTTTGTGTTCATTTCTGATAAGATTGCCCAAGTGGAATTTTTAGGGTGTGATGCCTCTTTGTATAATTTCCTTTTATCACATATAGTCATGCATATTCATATATGCATATACCAAAACACTGTTACAATGCCATCTTCCTAGAGATTAAACTGCAAAGGAACTGGCCTGAACAACCTCTGTTAAGAGACTTAGATTCTCCCAACTGCAGCCTCCATCATCACTCTCTCATATCACCTTTTGTTTTCTTTATAGCACTTGCCACTATCTGAAGTTACCTAGTTTATTTATTTTTGTTTTTATGTATTCTTTGCCTCAACAGGATATAAGGTGCTTGAAGGCAGGGGAAATTGTCTTTCCTGTAACTGCTGAACCCTGGAATAGTGCCTGACCCAGAGTCAACATTCACTGGATAGTTCTTAGATGAATGAATGAACACTGATTCTGGGCTAACACTCGGCTTATTTTAAAATTCAGCAAGCAAAGTGACAACACTGTTCCCATGGAGAAAGTGCTAGAGCCACAGCAGCCCTAAAATGGCAAACAGGCCCCAAACTCTGCTTGGGATTAAAACCTGGAACTCTTCCTGAAGTCACATAGCCTCTCTGGGCCTTACATGTCTTCATAGAGAGAGTTGAATTAGGTTTCTTTAGGGGTCTTTCTAGGTCTGAGTCTCTAATAATAATAGCTTTTATTTAATGTGTATTATATGTTGTGGATCACTTAAGTGAGTTAATTTGGACTTCCAACTCCATTAGGTGGATACCATTACCATCCCCATTTCGTAGATGAGGAAACTAAGGCTTAGGAAGCTTAATGAACTTGCTAAATGAATAGAAGAGTACATTTTCTTGATTGAATAGGTGCTGACATTTAGAATGCAATGCCCAGATTGACATTGAGCATACATTTACCAGAGTCTTAACCTCTTCTATTTCTCCAGTCCCCTCTCCATTCATTGCATCTGCCAGTGCTTTCTGCTTAGTGAAGTGCACAATGGTAGTGGCCCTCCTGAGGAATTATGATGATGTGAATATGAGATTTTAGTTGTTGTTTTAAAGCTTAGATTTGTTTTTTGGCCCCATAGATGACGCCAGTAGGAACACATCTAAGATGAGAGCATGGCTAGGACTTGCGGGTGTGAGGGAGAGACCATGTCAGACCTGTGGGGTGGGTTTATGAGCTGGGGCATTTATGGACAAATTAACTTTAGCCCTGAATAAGCAATGTCCTTAGCCAGTTATTACTGCTCTAGCACTTCTAATGGGCCCTGTGCAACCCTTATAAATTATTCAGCTGCTTTACTAATAAAAGGCTAAGCATCTTGCCTAGTGTGTGGTGATATTTAAGTATAACATAGGGGGAACAGGTTAGAGGGACAGAATATTTGCTAACCACCAGGGAACCCTTTTTTCTAATTTGGAGTTGAAAGAGTTAAACCTATCACCTTGAGTAGCACAGTTTTGAGAGATAATGCGTAAAACTGGTGTTGAAATGTTCACATCATAGAGGCTTTCTACTGAGGTTCCCTGGACTGATTGTTGCATCTGATGCAGCTTTCAGAGTATCATGAGTATGGTGATTAAATGTCCCAGGATAGCCTACATTTAAGCATTAGAAGTTGTTGGGGTTTAAAAAAATAATTCTTGTAACTTTTTATTTTGGAGTATCACATTTACAGGGATGTTACAAAAACAAGATAAAGGGTGTTTGTGTACCTTGATTGAATTGTTAACGTATTGCCCCATTTATTATCATTATATTTTTAGAATCAGAAGATTTTTACTAGATTGCATCTTACCTCTATAAATAGCATAAAATAATTTTTCCATTCCAAATAGACATACTTTTTTAAAAAATTATGTGGTTACCAAACTTGTTCCCTGGCAGTCACCGTGGTGTTACCCATTTGGAAGGTGAGCTGTGGCCACGGTACATCCTGGCCTTCTCCACAGAAACTCCTGCTTTCAAGTGCTCTGTTCAGCATTCAGGCCAAGTGTTAAGCCAGTGGAATTTCTTGGTTCAGAAGATAACATTATAGATCTTTGGGGCTCTGTCAGGCCCAGATGTTTCCAGAGGCAAACCTGAAAGCACTTACATGAGGTAGTTTATAGCTCTGTCTGGAAGCCACTGGGAACATGCCCCCCCTCAGTCTACCTGTATGTTTGCTCTCTGAGGTTGTCGTGCTGCCCCTGGAGGTGATAGGGGCTTTATACTCTTACTTCCTTTCACATTTCAGCAAATAATGGATCAGATTGAAGCAAAATGATTCATTCATATGTACCACCAAGCATGTTTGGGTTCTGTTTTTTAAAAGTGCTCTGAGACTGTCAGTGATTCCTTGATGAACTCTAAATTTACCTGAATCCTCACCTGCTGCAAGCCACGGGCACGGTGGGAAGCAGACTCTCAAGGCTGAGGCCTCCCACCATGCCAGCCGAAAAGCATGACAAGTCATGGGAGGGCCCTGCCCGCCTGCCTGCCTGCCTCACATTTCATGGCACAGAATTTTAAAAGAAAGACTCATCTTTTTTTTTTTTTTCAACTTTGCACATTCTTACCGTATTTGCTTTTTTGCATCCACTCCATCTCATGTCTTCATTGTTTCTTTCAACTTCAGTACGCTTTGTTTTTTTCATCCATTGGTGAGTGGCCTTGGTTTTATAACAGCAAAAATTGTCACAATTAATGATACCCCTGTTATTAGCATTTGTACTTCTTAGTCAAGCATTTTGCCCTCATTGCTTTCCATGATCCTGGAGAGGACTTAAATGAGATTGTAACCTTTCACTGCAGCAGGAAATAGCAGAGTTGGGATAGGAAGTCTAATTATAGGGGAATAAAATAGGTGAAAGGTGAGTTTTGAAGTATTTTAAAGGAAAGTTGATAATAGAAAGCTCATTGGACAAGAAATTGGAAGACCTTGTTTCTCACCAGGCTACTGCTCAGGTGTATAGCCTCTAACGGAGCTCACACGGGTGTCTGCCCCTTCTCTGGCTTATTACCTGTACTTGATAGGTTCTACTACGCCATTATTAACCTCCAGGGTACGGTTTTAGCTTTGTGGCCTTGAATTATATTAAATGATAGCAGCCATTCTCTCAAGCCCTACAATGCCATGATCTTATGAACTCTTTCATTTAGTTTTAAATTTTGAGTTTGAAATCAAGTCAGCTGATTAGTAAATTCAGTTGATTGAAATTTTCTCTGACATACATGTGATCTGTATGAGTAGGGGATGATACTTAGAAGACAGCAGTGTCTTCCCTTAGTTCATCAGATAAACACTCTTAACTGGATGGGAGCTCAGTTTTGAAGTATCCTGAGCTCAAAGGTGAGCTACCCAAAGGTTAACAGCAATGCCATCAATCCAGTTCTCGGAAGAGCAATTAGGGCCCTGATGAGATGAGGAACCAGAGGCTTCTAGGATAGCATCAGAGGGAAGTCAGAAAGCTGTGTTGAATTGTCTTACCAGCTTCTTTGGGGCAGGCTGCTTGTTTGGGGTTCCCCCTTTACTCAGATGCCTCCCAGATGTGGGTTTGGACTTGGGCCCCTACGTGGCCCAACTGTCGTATGTTTCTCATTCTCTTCTTGGTGTGGTTATAAAATCAATATGCTAAGCATTGGCTTTCCCTGGGATTTATTTCTCTTCTTCATGTGCCCATTTTTAAAGCTACAGATTTAAACACAGAAGTTGGGAAATACATAAGTTTCAAATTCTGTTAGAGTGCTGGTTCGCCCACTTCACACATGAGGTATATTAAGGGTTCACCTTTAGCAACAGCCCAATTAGTAACTGCCAATACTGCCTATGTATGGTGTGGGATTGTTCGCAGTTGCTATGAGAACTTTAACTTTTGCATTCCCTGACTCATTTTACATGAACAATGCAAATGTGAAGAGATTTGAAGGGGAGGGATGATAAGACAGGGAGCTGGGAAATAAGTGAAACGCAGTTCTCTCCCCAGTCACTGGGAATGATAATGCCGTGTGTTCATATAGTTCTTCTACCTCCTGCCCTCATGGAAGTTTGTTTTCCCTGCATCCTTAAGAAGAAAGTAAAACAGTTTGACCTTTATTTTTATCAAGCTTCAAAGCAGTTCAAGTTCAGTACTTAACAGGAAGATTGCCTTTAACGAGCTATGTTTAGAAGAGATGGATTTTAATCTCTCAGTGTTTAAAAGGATGTGAGATGTACATACACAGTGAGAAACTAACTGTGCAGCTTTAACTGTTGTGTTCCAAACTAAAACACTGTCCCGGCAGCATTTAAGAATCAAAAAAAAAAAAAAAGACTGCATGGGTTTCTTTTTTTGTTATTGTTGATGTGTTTGGGTGGCCAAAAAAAAGCATCTCATCTCTAGCATGTGCCTGTGTGTGGAATCTTGAATTTAAAGAAAGAAAGAAAGCACCCTTTATACAAGTAGCTCAGAAGTCATTGTTACTTGTTTTGAACTTCATCTGAGAAAGAAATTCCTGTTCCAAACCAAGCTCCCTCCCTGCTCAGGATTTGGCCCCAGTTCAGGGTTAAGCGTGGGTTAGATTCTCTAAAGAAGAAAAAGGTGCTTCTCTCAGCCTTTGTCAGCGGTAATCGCCAGCTGTGTTTGGTGCTCCATCACTTTGTTTTTCTCCCCCTTGTTATTTGGTGGGCCTAGTTTTATGCTGAATAGAAGATAAAGAGTGCTTACTTATCCTTCCCCGTCCCTCTCGTTCTTCCTCCTCTCACTGCACTTAAAAAAAAAAAAAAGTTGGAATGCTGGGTCAGAAATTCTTGATTCGCAGTTTAGAGCGGAAGCCTTACGGGGCCCATAATCACCAGCACCCGGATGTGGACTGGCTGGTACTG
Organism: Phyllostomus hastatus; assembly: GCF_019186645.2. NCBI lineage: Eukaryota > Metazoa > Chordata > Mammalia > Chiroptera > Phyllostomidae > Phyllostomus > Phyllostomus hastatus. Next base: position 10,789,890 of record NW_025334006.1, on the reverse strand, counting down.
ACTACTTGTTGCTGTGGGCAGTAATATTTCCTTGGAGTTGTGGGATGGTTCCCTGGCACTTTCAGGTTTTTCTGGAAGCTCATCACTTCCGATGAGTTCTAACATGGTGTCTCAAGCTTGCTCAGTAGGTCTGGATTAAGGCCAGAGATTTTGCAGTTCTAATAAGTTGCCAGGTGATTGATGCCAGTGCTGCTGATTGGCAGACTACTCGTTTGAGTGAGAATGATCTAGACCGCCTTCCTTCCCTCTTTTTTTCCCTAGCTTGGAAATTATGAAATACAAAGCCTTAGCAGCTAAAAAAGCAGGTTTTAGAGCCAATTCCATCTAGTATGGGTTTAGGCTCCCCCTACTTGCTAGATATGTGAAACTGTTTCCCTATGACTGGAGTGGGGATAGAATGGTGGTAATGTGTGATCGGCACATCATCCCTATGAGGTGCTTCTTAAAGAAACCAGTGACAAGCAAAACCCTAAGTGGCTATTTTGTGTCCTGATTTGATGCATGACTTGAATTCTAGCTACATAAATGCCATCATCTGGGGAGGCCTCAGCCTTATGACAGCTAGGGCGGTGCTACACTTCAGCCAGCACTGTCCTTGGCTTTCCTGTCCATCCATGAAACTAGAACTGTATTTTACTGTTCTGTTCTCTGTCCTCCTGCTTGCATTAACCCTTGCTTGTTGAGAGGTGCGGGGTCCTTAGTGGACCATCTTAGGCCCATCTGTCATTGTGACCACATCTTATGGAGCTGTAATGGATGTTTTCAGCCTTCACCCCTGTACCCTGATCCTCTGTGTGGTAGAGCTGAGTGGGACAATTAGCCTACACTGAAGGGTACCCAAGCAATGTTTTCAGTAGCAGTGGTAGGTTGCTGGTTAAATTTCAGTTGTATATAAGGTTACAGACTTTTAAAATAGAGAGATTCTGCATCTGAAAAGGAATTCCTTCTAGGGTGTGCAGCTAATTTGTTTGGGACAGAATATGATGGTTAAAAGTGGAAAATGGAAATGTGGGGCTGAGTTGGTTGAAGAACTTGCCTTAGACCACAGGGCCTTAGACCACAGGGCCTTTCACCGGTCCTGGTCCCCTCCTCAGTAGTGAGTGTGGCAACTTCAGCAGATGGCCTCAGGTGTTATCTTGTATTACTGAAAAAAAAAAAAACAAAAACTGCTTTCTCTACCAGAGGATCCTTTCGTCTTTATTTGGCCTTATGTTGGCCTGCCTGTTGGAAAATCCACGTTGGCCACATTGAAGTAGCTAGCTTCTTTTCATCCTTCCTTTCTCAGTTTCTCCCGTTTATACTTCCTTCTGTTTCTCATTGAATGTAGGTCTTCTCCAGTAGACTCTAAACTGTTCAAGAGTTTGCGTTGCTGGTCTCTGTTACATCTCCAGTACCTAGCACTGTCCCTGGCACATAGTGGGCACTCAATAAATATGTGCTGAGTAAGTGGAAATTTCATTTACTCCTGGGCCATGCATGCATTATTCAGTGAATAGGAGCAAAAAAGTTATGTATGTTCTTACATACAAGCTCATCATATAGCAGCTGTTGATCTTCATTTCTGTTGGATATTATTTCCAATGTACTTGTGGATTTTTGTTCTGTAGTCATTTGTGTGGCACCAACTTGCATTTCTAAGAGCATATTCTACCTCCAGGAACCAGAGCTATATATAAGTAGAGATCATCACTGATTTTCAAAGGGCAGGCAACAGCCACAGAGGGGACAAATTGACGGAACAAGCTCAAGAACAGAAGAGAGCAAACTTCACTGAGACTATTAGCTCCAGGCTGAAAATTAAGAACTCTCAGCTTTCCTCATTTTTTCAGACCCCATGGCCTTAGCAGCCTCTGGAGATTCCTGAGCAGATCCATCAGCCACCACAGAAAGCAGCTATGTTAGATTTTTATGGCTATTTGCTCTAGCTTTCCATGCTAGTAACTCATTGTTGACATGACAGTCTACAGCAATCCAGATTTTTTTCTGAAGCTGCTTATCAAAATTGAAAGTGTCAGAAACCCAATATTTTGAGGCCAGTAATTAATTAGAACATTTTATTTATGTATATGCTTGTAAAACATCTTTATCAATATAATCTTGACCTTTTTTCCAATTATGGGTGACTGTAACACAAGCAAAGCACACAATTAAAGAAGAAAATGCCTGTGATAAGGCATGTGATTCACTCCAGTGTTTCCTCAGCCTCCCAGCCCCAGGGGTCTGCCTAGGGCCGTGTGCTGGAAGGCTCTCTTCCCTCCTGGTGGATTTTTCTTCCTCCAGCTTCACCAACCACACCCTCTTCTCATTTAACAATTCCTCTTCCAGTCTTACGTAGTTTCAATTGCATTTCCTCTGTATTTATTCCAACTACTTTTTTTTCCTTCTCCTAAATTTCTTTTTCTCTCCCTGCCCCCTCTCATAGGCAAGGAGGGCAGACAGGAGATTAATGTCTCTTGTAGGGCTTGCAAACCAGTGCCCTTGCTCACTGCTTTCACATGGATTACTCACTGAACTCTCCCTTAACTCTCTCAACCTGCCCTTTTTTTAATTCATTGTCATGATGATTCTCTTTGAGACAGTAAATGAAATATCAAGGAAAAAGTTGTAAATGTTTTTAATCGAATGAAATTTTTCCCCTCATCCCATCAGTGTGAATCCTTCCCACTTAGATTTGAAGCTATTGGGGAAAAGTGTTGTTGATTTTCATTTATTCAGAGGCTGCTTATCCAGTTTGGCAGTTATCACTTCCTTCTCTCCTCTCTCCTGTCGCTACTCTTATCTTAGCCTTTTCACTGTTCCTCCTCCACCATAGAGTAGAGGGCAAAGGTAATAAAATTGAAGCAATAAATGTTGCTACTTATTTTTAATGAGATTATTGTGAGACAATGTGTAAAATCTGACAATTAGGTTTGGGAAATTGGATGGCTTTTAAAAATCCACTGTCCTGTAAGTACTTCTTGGTGTTGGGAGCAAAGAGGGTTGGCTGAGGGATACAGACCAGAAAGTGCAAGTAGGTGAGTGCCTCTCAGTGGAGTGAGTGGCGGAACCTGTGTGCACTGCTCTGGGACATGGCAGTGAACAAGCACTCCTTTACAGGGCTGTCGGTGGGTTTTGAGTGAGGGCACAGTACTAAAGATGTGACTTGTGGAAATGGGTATCTTCAGTCCCCACAATTCACCTTGTGAGTCTCATGAAAGCAGGAGCTGTTGTTATCACCTATTCAAGGAATATTGTCAGGCATCCATTTCTGCTTGATTTCTTCTTTTCCATGATCAGACAGTGGCTCTGCTGGCCACCTGAAACAAGGGGTGGAGAGAGAGATGGGGAAGATTCATCTCATCCTTTAATCTCTTAGGTCTTCGACTCTTTCTCTTCCTCTGGAAATTCAGTTTGCATCCATGTGACCATTCTCTGAGAACTTTCTGTTTGTAAATGCAAAAGTTAGGATCTGGAGAGCAAACAGTATTTACTTTTTTTAGAATTAGCACTTAGTAATGTGGATATAAGTCAGCAAATTACATTTAGATGAAGTTTCAATTAATATTTTAAATTTAATCTTTATTGCATTTTTTCCCATTACCATTTAGTCCCTTTATAGCCCCTCCTCCCCGCTCCCCTCACCACACTGTTGTCCGTGCCCATGAGTCCTTTTTCCTTTTTGCTCAGTCCTTCCACCCTAACCTGCCCACCTCCAAGCTGCAGAGCAATACTTCTTCAAGATTAATTACCAGATCAGTTATATTGTAAAATAATGCACATGATTGATAGTTAATAAATTCTTCTCTGGGGAGCTGGAGAGCTTCATTGATTTGAAGAGATGAGTCCATTGCTTGTTTAGGAGCAGAGCTTTGTATGAAATGCTAAATTGATGGCCTAGACTTAGAGGCAGGAGCAGATGACGGGAGGTGGTTAAAACATAACCACCACCGTTATCGTAAAGGGTGTTGCACCAGGAAGGAGCCCACTGGTTACACTGAAGGAATCGTAAATCTCTAGGAGATGGCAGGCAGCGGGGTAAGAGAAGAGGTAGCATGTGCTGTTGTTTAGAACGAGCAGCCCTAGAGTCTGCAGGGGGATCCTGCTGATCGAGAATCTCCTCCCTTGCCCTCCTGCTGTCCAAGCTGGTGCCGGTTGGAAGAATACTGGCTCCAGAATGGTCGCTCTGAAAATTCTCTCCCTCTCCTTTCTTGTCAAGCAGGGCACACGCAGCCTCCCCGTGTGGGCGGCGTCCATATAACGAGACTGCCTCGTTTATTTTGGGTCCACGAGCTTGCGTAATGTGCCTATTTAACACCCTCCTAAAAGCACTTTTCAGCACATGATCTAGTAAGGAGGCCCACTAAATCCCGCTTCTTCTGGGCACAGTGAGCTGTTTAAGGTTGTTCCTGCCTCCTTGTATTTATGGGCAGGGGCTGGAGCTATGACATTTATCTCTGTCGGTGAGGGTGCTGATATATATCTGCTCCCATCTCCTGCGAAGAGCTGTGCCTTATCTTGAGAGAGGGATGAGAGTACGCCCATAACTCACGCTGCCTGGTCACTGGGCTGTCGGTGTGCAGAGCCACTGCACCCCCTACTAGCAGGGTGGGGAAGAGTGGCACGTGATTGTACAGATGAGAGAGACTTGGGGGGAGAATTATCTAGGATTGAAACAGGAAAGAGGGAAATGTGGTTTCCTAATAAGCTGTCCTCCGGGTGGCATGTTTTGACCTGCTTCTGGCATGCCCTCCCTTCCTTTTTTTTAAAAACTATAGATTTGTTTTTAAAAGGAAACTTTGGTTTCTGTGTGTGTGTGTGTGTGTGTGTGTGTGTGTGTGTGTGTTTTAAAGAAATACAGCTATTAATGACTATGTAGAAATAGAAAAATTAAAAATGAGTAGTCGCTTCTACTTCCATCCTCTAAACAATTTCCAACCTTTACGTGCAACTCTTTCCTTCTGTGTTCTCAGCCTGTTTCCTGCCCACTCTGAGATCCAGGGAGGACCTGGTTTGATCTCCAGAACTTATGCAAGAGTCCTCAGTAACTTGGATTAACTTGTCTGTTTCTCTGCCCTTAAAATACAGGACTGGTAAATTTAAAGGAGATTAAAAATAGAAAACTGAATGGAGAGAAAGCTGCATAAAAGACAGGCTGAGTTCTGTTGTTATATTGTCCTTGGTCCTAGCCCTTGGGATTTGTGCTCGAACAGAAACTTAGGGCTCCTTTTGCATTTCTGACACCTGGCTTTTAGGGAAAAGCACCCCCCCCCCCCATTTCTTGGGCATATTGTCAGTGTCCATAATGTTTGTAGAATCTGTTCTAATTTTTCTCCCCAGACAGGACTCCAGTCTCCTAATGAGTCTTCCTGCGTCTGTCTTCCTTGCCCTTCTGCTTTCATATGCCAGAGAGATCTGTAAAATGTGCATGTGCTCAGGTCCTTCACTTGTTTATAACTTCACAGTGGTTCCATTGCCTTCAAAATAAGGTGTTCATGGCCCTCCATGAGCTGAGCCCTGTTCATCTTCATGGCTTCCCCACTCCATACCCTCACCACACCCTCTCCTGAACAGGGGCATTGAAGTATCCAGACCCAACCAGGCTGGCCTCGAGGATTTTACCTATTCTGTTCTCTCAGCTTAGAGTCCCTGGGCCCTTCTTCCTCCGTCGCCACCCCTTCACCCCTAGGAGCCTGCCTCAAGTGTGTGCTCTCAGAGAAACCTCGGATTAACATACCGATGATCTGTGTACTCGTTTGCCTTTCCCACCAGCCTGTGTGCTCCTGGTTCATATCTGTATGCCCAGTCCTTAGCCCAGTGCCCGGCACAGAGCAGTATGCAGTCCATGTTTGCAGAACGAATGGAGCAGCACACAACAATTTTCATACAGTAATCACCTGCCAGGTCTCAGTCACATGTCCCTCCTCCATGACTGTGCATGCTCCCTGAAATCCGAGCCCAGGTGCGCCACTTGTTCCGATGGCACCACTGTGTGTAGTACAGCTATGAAGGATTCGTCAGACAGTGGCATCCATAGGAGTGACAAATCCACGTTGGGGAGCACAGCATACCTATTAAATTTGATTAAATTATGAGACGGCGAGGGTGAGGTTACAGAACATCTGTGGAAGTTCATGTGAGAAAGAGTGGTCAGGAAAGCTCAGTGGAGGGCCTGAAGCTTCATTTAGAGTCCTGAGGGCTGTTTCCTGATCTGCCAGTGCCGGGTTCCCAGGACAGGAACAAACACAGTTTAGGACAAATCATCTCACCATCCTAGGCCTGAGTGCCCTGGATCAGGCACTTGGATGGTACATGTGTGTGCATTTTTTCCTGTCTTCTCCCTGACACTTTCTATGTCCCTTACTTTCTTTACTGCCTATCACTCAACAACTTCTCTCACGCTTACAATTTACTTGTTTATTATCTTTTTCTTCTACCCAGAATATAAGGCCCATGAAGGCAGCAGTTCCTGTCTGCTTCATTCACTACCATAGAGTGAAACCCAGCACCCAGGACATTGTCTCGTTCACAGCGGGCCTTTAATCAGTAAGGACCATTTCCGTAAACAAGGAATCCTACTGTAGACTTTCTGTATCCTGGGTTTCTTTATGCAACCTAGCATTTGCCAGTCTGCTATTCATTGTTCTGTGGCCAGGGGAACTGCAAATTATTAAAATTGCATGATCCTATAGTCGTATCCCCAGCTCCTAAGAAAGTAAGCCCATGTTTCCATGTTGTCCCTGCTGCTTCTGAGATAAGGGAATACAGGTGATGTTGTTAGGACCACAGTGACATCATGTTTGAAGCCAGTTTAATACACTAACTCACGTCCTCTGGCGCCAAGGTTCTCAGCATCCTGTAGAGATCCCATTGTTTCTGAGCCACTGGCCCTGTGTAGAAGGCCATGTCACTGTGAAAGTGCCTTTGATGAACTGTAACTCATTTCCTTGTCAATTCAAAACAGGCACCGAGACTATGACCTCCTAAGTTTGTTTCTGACTATTGAGTTTCTTGGGAGGCTATTGTTTCTGTTCCACTTTGTACGTACCTTTTAAACAGAAACGAGCTTGTGGGTCCATCCTTGCCAGTCTTGGCTATTCGGTAGAGGTTCCAGGTGCTCCAGAGCAGGATTGCTTAGAATTCTTTAGCCTGAGAATTGTGTGATGAGCAAATGGCTACAGTTAATGTGATCAGCATGTGTTCAGCTGCTGCTTCAGCTGGTACGGGGGTCTGTGTTGAAGGCTAGGGGGCATGAGAGTACAGGGTGAATTATGTGTGCCAACAGGTTCCAGTAGAATCTGCTGGAAGACCAGTATTACAAGGCCAGTATGATCCAAGATTCAAGTTACCTATTGAACACTTCTCTCAAATCATACTGGTCCTTACTGCCCAGGGGTGTGGGACCAAATAGTTAACTCTTGTGCATTACTTTAATAGGCACTTAACTGTCCACCAACATTGTCAGCTGCTTTGTAGTAAATGCTATGATTTAATACCTTTATATAAGGCATTTTAATTTCTATCTCTGTTTCTCAAGTGAGGAAACTGAGAGCACTTGTCTATATAAATAGCACTGCTAGAATTACTCAGGGCTTGCAGTGCCTAACCATGCATGTGACCCTGAGAGACAAAACTAGTACAAATCTTGAACCCTTTTACCTCTGGGTGTCAGGGTTGGCAAACATGTTAATAACTGAGTCTGATGAAGACTGGGGTTCAGATTCCCTATAGAGGTTCAAGCCTCTATGTGAAGCCACTGGATAAATATACCACATCATCTTAGATTGACTCTTTTACCTCGTTTTCATCTGGCCTTGTGTATCCAAAGTGCCTACCCCTTCTCTGTGGAACTGTGTCTGCCCGAGCATCGGCAATTGCCTCGCCTCCCCACCCCCCCCAGGCCGGTGCAGAATGCATAGATGGGGAGTGGTGGAGAAGAGCGGACTCTCAGTCAGCATTCAAAAGACATCAGGAAGAGGACCGGGGTAGACCCGGGACTTCTTGGCCACCTGGATTCTCTGCACACACAGGAAGTAGGATGAGAGTAGAAGGTACAGATATGGAGGGCATGCAGCATGCTGGCGTGTTTGCTGATTGCTGCTCTTATTACAGTTCTAAGGCAGTGTTAAATTAACCAATTAATAAAAATGAGTATGCCATTGGAAGCTACATTTGTGTGGGGCTTTTCATTGTTGTTGTTGTCGTTGTTGTTGTTGTTGTTGTTGAATTGGCTAATTTAACACCATCCTAGAATGGTAGTGATTTGTAATGCCAGCAGCCTACGAGTTCAGGAGAAGGTGGGTGTGATTCCCTCCAGAGCTTCCCCAGGCATTGCCACATGCTCTGTCTTTCTTCTGTGAGGAAATGCGATAAACAGTATCTAGACATCAGCTAGCAGTGGCCCTTGGGACTCTGCAGCATGCTAGCCAGATCTTTATGGTCATGGCGAGTTTTTCCCTGGCAGACTACATTGTAGTCATTTTTGTCTACACATTCCTACACATGTAGCTGTCTATATATGTATTCATCACTGGATGCCATTCTTTCAGTGGCTTTCTGTACAAGTACCTCTCTACCCCTCTGTGACATACTGTCTCCGGCAAGTACAGCTGTGCTTGGCACATGGTAGCTGCTTGGTGTAAATATATGCCAAATGAATGAATTCTAATGAATAACCACAATATTCCCCTATGATATAGAGATCTAGAAAGGTGTGTTGGCAGTCACATTGTGAGTGTAGATTTGTATTTCATCCTCAGTACTTGACAGACATCAACCAACAGAAGAGTGTGCCCAGATTAGCATTAGGAGCACCCCTCATTCCAGCCATTGCAGCCACCAACAGTGGTCCCTCCTTATTTTCAAATTCCCTTTGGGAGTAGGTACTGCTCCTGATTAAGAAGAAAGGAAATGTTTTATTACAATTATCTAGAGAATGGGATGGGTTGTAGAAGTTCTGCTGAGCGGCATAATAGTGTTTTGGGGTTTTGGTTTGGTTTTGTTTTTTGAGGCCCCAGCTGAGGTTAAATAAAGATGAATTAATAATAGATTGAAATCAGCTTGGTTATCTGACTTATTCCATTTAGCTGTATTCTACAGCTCCAGGGGCATCAGTTGCTGAGAAGGTAGACATTAAATCTGTATTCACCACAAACCTTCTGTGTTGATCTGTGCAGAAAAATGGACCAGGTTGCCATCTATATTCAGATCTTCTCTGAGTTATATTTTAGGAGGGAGATTAGGGCCAAACTCTGAGAGCCTTTGAGGGATTATATCAGATATTGCAGTGCTGCAGAATGAGAGCTCAGCTCCGAGAGGCTTGATGCTAGCCTGCCAGCTACCCTGGAACATCCTGGGATGAAGTGTATGGGAACCCAGCAGAAGTCAGATCTTCGGAGGTTTTCTACTGGCAAGTGTGTGCTTTCCATCCCAGAAGGACTTGGGAAGCATTAGTAGGTTCCTGGCCGAGGTGCCTCAAACCATAAAAAGTCATTGTTTCCTGACAAAAGAGGACATTCATTCAATTCATCCCCATTCTTTCAGACCACATCAACCTGCACACATGTGGGTCTTCTGGGTTTTTTGTGTTTTCTTTTTTTAACAGGCATAGCTTTGTATCCAGATAGTTATTATATTTGTGGATAATGTAATACATTCATATATGTGTGTATGTATCTGCTTTGCAGAATTAAGTTACACCTTTGGTAATTAAGGAGCATGGAGGTTTTTCCCCACTTAAATATTTTTCAACTATATTTTATTGATTACGCTATTACAGTTGTCCTGATTTTTTCACCTTTGCCGCCCTCCACCCAGCACCCTCCACTCCCTCAGGCAATCCCCAACATTGTTCATGTCTATGGTCAGGAACATGAAGTTTTGTCACGTTACCTACATGATCTTGTTTTAGTCAGTCAATGGTAATATTTATTACCCAGCAACTACAAATGGTATTTACTTATAAATGTTTTTTCTTTCCTTTTCTTAAAACACAAATGCAGCTACATGGTGAGGCATCATCATTTTGAGCTGCTTGCGAAAAAAGCTGAAACATGAGAATGGAAGAAACCTTAGGATGATAGCAAAACAAATAAAATTAAATTCTTTGATTGAGTGTTTGCCACTGTACCAAACACGTGCAAAAGCACTTGTTTTCAAGAAAGAGGGGAAGAAAGCAAAACCTAAAACCAAAACAACCAAAATTTAAATACCACTTTTGCCATGTGAAATTGTCTAATCAGCCTCATTTTCTTCTATTGGCATCATCAGCTTCTGTTTGTTCTGATGCTTCATTTTTAGTGTCTTTATGGGCTCGTGAAAGCAGAAAGATTGCCGGGGTTGGAACAAGTTTCTCTACCATTTCCTGTGTGTCCATTCTCAATCTCAACCAAAATATATCAATTCAAATGCCAGTGTCCTCTCCCTTTCCAGGCCTTTGAGACCTACTTGGAAGAAAGCTGGTATATATCTTACCAAGCTAGGTTAAATCAACACACAGCAAAACCTTCTGTAACAACTGTTTTGCCTTTTAGAGACAGAAGGGTATCTTACCATCACCTTTGAGAGCTGATGGGCCTGACCATTCTCAACACATAACCCGTACCATGCTCAACACATAACCTGTGAGCTGCAGTGATCTAACCCTGTGAGCATATTAAAGACCATTTTGCATAGCTCTTAGAAATTATTAAGACAGTAAGAAAGTAGCGTAACTACATTGGTGCACATAATTTATGCCTTTTCTCATCGTTATTAAAAAGAAAAAGTAATTCCAGAGAGTTCTAATGTAAAGCTGAAGTACTCTTTGCATAAAGGAGTATGATGGATTCTCTCACTACTTGCAATTGCTGTGCTGGAAGGAAGATGGGGAAAGAGAATGAATATATTCAAATAAATTAAGCCTTGATACCCAAATAGGGCTGTGTAAGCAGACTGACCAAATCAAACAAAGAAGCATTTGCAGAAGAATACATGATCTTAGTTGAGGCTGAACAAAACCACCCTCCTTGTACATATGTGTATATTTCTCTTGACACGTGCAAAGAGTTGTTGCATTTCCACTGCTGTGCTCTCAGATCTCTGGCAAAAAGTAGCATCCATCCATAAAACTGCAGAGCAGATTTCTTCAGTGGCAAAGAATAATCTGTATTAAATGTAAACGAGCCTATTGGCAAATAGTAGGTGGGGCTTGTATGGTTTGTCTAGCTTTATGGATCCCCAGATCTCCTGTGTTTGTTTATTTATTGTTTTTAATACGCGAGTTTTTTTCTTCACCCTGTACAGGCTAGCATATATCAGTCCTGGAAAGTTAGGTTGTGGTGTGGGTCGTGACGACCAAGCCACTGTGTTCATTCATTCTTCCTCCAGTCTTGCAGGCAGCTTCTGACAGCCTTCCTGGAGCAAGTGTTAAAAACTATCCACCTTGTCATTTTACAGATGAGGCAACAGAGGCACAAAGAAATTAAGTATTTTTCCATTTTGGTCACAGACTGTATTGGATAGTAAAGCAGGGGCTTCATCTCATGGCTTTTGGCTCTACAACTTACACTTGGGCATGGCATGATCTTCACTTTCTCACCTTTCTGAACTACTCACTCCAACTCAGAGCCAGAGCTACTTTAAGCACCAATTCAAATGACACTGACCTCTTGGAATCTATAGAAAACTTCAGAGTGGAGCATGTTTTCCTTCTTAGAACCTCAAGTCAAACCAGTTACTTTATAACTTATGCTGATGATTGTATTCTATTTGATCTATTTTTCTCTAAGTAGTTCGACAGCCTTAGGCCAAAATCTTTTTGTCCTGACCTGCCCGGGGAGATTGGGGCAGCTAGGTTTGAAACAAATGCAAAGCGTGTGTGGGGTGCTGCAAGTTGTTCGCTTTGGATGGGTGTATATGACGGGTGAGGGGGTCCTGGGAGGTAAGACTGAATTACATATTTCTCAACAGGAGGCAGTCAATAGTGGCATTTTGAATGGAACATTCCTCCTTGCCTTAGCCCCCTCTCCTGAATGCCTTGGCAACCTCTACCATCGGAAACATTGGGAACATCAATAAACCTCCCCTACTGTTTTCCAGATGCTCCCAGTGGTGGTGATGGGGGGCAGAGGGCGAGGGCATTGCACAGTCTCCGAGTAAGAGATGTTAGTTGGCAGCAGAATTGCAGGAGGCAGAAGGTAGAAACTGGGGGAACACTGATGAAAAGTCATTACCCTGGTTTAGGAATCAGCAGTCCCTTTTCAGTAGGATGGGTATTTATTCACAGTGGCATCCAGAGAGAGAACTCCCATGCCACCCTGATGCCTCATTTACAAGTTAGTGGCAGCGGGGCTGGCAGTGGTGGGAAAAGAAATTGCTGAAATGACAATGGAAAAAATCAGTAAGGAATGCAATTTCTCCTTTCATGTAACTGTCACTTGTTGCCATCCATGCTATAGCTTTCCGGGAGCATGAATAACAGCAGCTTGATTTACTTCCTTCCTGAATTCCCAGCTGCTGTCTGTTCATGCTTCACAAACTTCAGTCAGAACCACATCCTGAGGAGATGCAGGCCCTCCTTCCTACCCCTCCTGGCTGATCCTGCTTCCTGCCATTCTCATTAGAATCAGAACTATTCTTGAATTATATTTATGTATATTAAGTTTTTCTTGTAGTGCCCTTTTATCTTGAGTATAGTTACTCTGCATTTGCCTGGTAACTGAAGTTCCTAAAAATATTTCCAAGAGAGCCCTGGCCAGGTGGCTTAGTTGCTTGGAGCGTTGTCCCATACACCAAAAGGTTTTGTGGGTTCAGTCCCCAGTCAGGGCACATGCCTAGGTTGCAGGTTCAATCCCACTTGGGGCACGTACTGACCAATGCCTCACTCTCACATCAGTGTTTCTCCTCTTTCTCCCCACTTTCCTCTCTCTCTAAAATCAATAAATATATCTTCAACTGAGGATGTAAAAATATAAACTAAAAAAATTTTTTCAAGAGGCCTAACAGGTATCTCTTGTAACCAGTGTGGCCTTTTTCAGGCTGTGTTTTAGACCATAGTTAAATATACTAAAACTTACAGGATCCTCTAAAACAGCGATTTTCAACTGGTGTACCACAAATTTTAAAATATGTAAGACCTGGCTATTTAGTCAGGGGCACTGTTCTCTTTTCCTTTGATTGTCAAATTTAAAAAAGACAACAGCCAACACAATAGCCATCTGGTGTGAATAAATCAAAATTATACCTATTTTTTGTCAGATTAGCAAAAAATGCATTTTTTTTTGTTTTGCCACAGAATCTTAGTAATTAGTTTATGTTTGTCATAAGATGAAAAAGGTTGAAAATCACTGCTCTGAAAGTATTAATTTGTTTAATAATACATACTTTTCAGAGTGTTCTCACATGCTTTCCCCCCTGGATGTTTGCCACAGTGCTGTGATGGAAGGAAGGCAGTTGTTGTTGCCACCTAACAAGTGAAAACACTGAGACTAAGGAACGCTGTCTCTTGGACAAGGTCACTCCGCTTAATTAAGGGCAGAGCTGGCACTCAGTACTCCACCATTTCCTTTCTCCTTTTCAGGGACTGAGGGAGGAGGCCAATTTGATTAGTCTTCTTTGGATGTCAGAATAATTTTTTTAAGAATATTTTAAGCATTTCAATTCCAGTCGTTGGTTGAGACAAGTTCTTTTTTTCTTCTGCCAACAAATTGTGACCTCTCCTGCCAATCAAATATCTCCTCTCTCCCTTTTACTCTCTGTATTCTTGGTTTGGAAGTTGTCTCAGTAACAGAGGGGCCTGCAGTCCCTGCTGCCTGCTGTTTGTGCATTATATACATAGGCATGATGGGCATACTACAGAGTTAAAGATTTTTGTAAAGTGCAGATGAATTGTAAAAGTGTCAACCTTTTACTCTTTCAGTTCCCTTGAATTTCTTGGCAGAGGTTTGATGATTAGATATTGACAGAGGACAGAAGAAAGCTATGATAATGGTTCTCGAGTAGATCCTGATTTTAATTAAAAAGAAATCCGAATGATAACATAAAAAAGCTGCATTTATGATAGTAGTCACACACACAGAGTTTGAATATTATCACTTTCTTTGATATCTGTGAAAATATAAAAATAAGTTGTTGGGGGAAAGAAAGCAGTTGTGTTTTCCTAAGCCAGTTCCTTTTCTGACTTAGAAGCGAGCGTAGTAGAAAGACTTAGTGTTGTTCTTTCCCCGAGGGAGAGCTCTCATATATCCTGACCTGGACTGTGGTTCTCCGAAGGAACTCCAGTGCCCTGCCAGGGCGCATGTGAATACTTTGCTTCTGCTCCCCATCTCGAATGCCACAGTACTGTCATTCCGAACATTGGGAGCACCAGTAAACTACCCCACAGCTCTGCTTGATGTGTGTTCCTCTGGCCAGTTATTCATCCTTTAAGACTGAGAGTAAGGTTGACCAATCTCTAGGAGTCTTCCTCTACCCACTCAGTGTTCATGCAGCATCTTCTGCTGCCTCTGTCATGGCCTGATCCTTGTAACTGTTTCTCGGTATGGAGTTTTGACACTTTGGACATTGTAGAAACTCAGTAAATAGTGAGTGGGTGGGTTGGCGGTCTACTTTTTTACTTTCCCCACCATTGCATCCTGAGGAAGGGCATCGTTGTGGACCATTCATTTCTCTAGTCAGTGATTGTCAATGCCTTAAACCAGAGGAGGAAGGAGGGAATGCTGAGCTTGTATTTCTTCTACCTGCAAAGTCTCAGTAGAATTTGCAAGCTTGTGCAGCAGTGTGTATATAGGAAAAGTGAATGACTTCAGAGACAGGACACTCGTCGTCTGATCCTTACTCTCCTCCCTCATAAATATAATGAGAGAGGTGGACAAAGATCATCTCAAGGATGTCTTCATTATTCCAGCTTTGGGACTTCTGTGATATATCCCTTTTGGTGGGGAGACACTTTAGTGTTTTCATTCCAGATATGTGTTTTCGAATCATAGGAATAGGCTAAAATTTTGGGTCTTTTTTTTCTTTAAGATTTTATTTATTTTTAGAGAGAGGGGAAGGGAGGGAGAAAGGGAGAGAAACATCGGTGTGTGAGAGAAACATCTATCAGTTGCATTTCACACACACCCAGCTGGGGACCAGGCCCACCAGGGGACACAGGCAGGTACCCTGAACGGGAATTGAATCGGCGACTTTTCACTGTGCAGGAAGATGCCCAACCAAGCCACACTAGCCAGGGCTGGATCTGCGATTTATAAACACTCTGACCTAGGACAAGTTACTCAATCTATCTTTGCCTTTGTTTTCTCATCTGTAAATTAAGGATGCGCTAACTATTAAATATAGCATGATTTTTAAAAGTAATTATTCCAGTGTCTAACACAACTGAAGTAGCACTCAAGTTATAGTAGCTGTGATTATTCCACAAATTTCCTAGTGACCTGTCTGCCCTGTCTCTTTTAATTATATATAAACCTAGCTCTGAATATACCAACTATTTCCTAATATGTATTGAAAGAGTTTGCATAGCCTCTATTGGATTATCTGTCTGTGCAGGAAAAGACATCCAGTAACAGACTGCCATAGGTTAAAGCAGGGCTGGGTGTCCTGAGTAAGGTGAAATGCATTTACCCTGAACTGATATGATACAATAAAAAGAACAACTGCCTGTCAAAAGATATGGCTTATAATCTGTACCTTGTTACCAAGTTGGTATATGACCTTGTGTAGGTCATTTAACTTCTCTGGTTTCCTGTTCCCTCCTCTAAAAATATGGAGTTTGGGCTCATTGATTTTTAAGGTTCTTTCCAGCTTTATGCGATTCTGTGAATACTTAAGTGGTATAGTAGATGGGTTTGCTATCATTCCCTTTCTTTCTATAGCCCAGAAACCTAGGAAAGCTAGGCAGTATGATTTCCTTCCTTTCTACCATTGCCCTCAATGAGCTAGAGAAGATAAAACATACTAAACACCCCTGTTACCTCAGCAGGATGATTTTTCTTTCCAAAGTTTTCCTTTAGATTCTGTATGTCTTGGAGCTATACAAATACATGTGTTTTTAATTTGAGTTAAACCATGTCACCCCCACCCCCATCTTCTGTTGAGCACTGGGTATTATCCCTTTTCAATGTTATTTTATTGCCTTTAACCCCTGATTCTTTGTGGATTCTTTTTTAATATTTTTATGTTCTGTCCTCTGATGGATATAATATAAATAGGTGTTCAGTGTCTTCAGTTCAGTTTTTAATAAATAACCTGATTAGGCCCAAGTGTGGACTGTTACTGTTTGATCATTTTCACAGGACCACAGAGCAGTGACTTCAAGTGCTCAGATTCATTCATTTCAACAGTCTTTACTAAGCTTTTTGCCCAACCCCAAGCCACCCTTTGCTGACAGATGATTTTGGTGGAATTCAGCTCTGAGTTGTTTAGATGTCACTTTCACCTGTTGCTCAGTTTCTTTCCTTTTTTAAAAAAAGATTTTGTTTATTATTTTTAGAGAGAGGAGAAAGGAGGAAGAAAGAGAGGGAAGGAAACATTGATGTATGGTTGCCTTTTGCACACCCCCAGCAGGGGACCTGGCCCACAGCCCAGGCATGTGCCCCAACTGGGAATCAAACCAGCGACCCTTTGGTTCACAGTCAGGCATTCAATCCACTGAGCCACACCAGCCAGGGTTCTCAGTTTCTTTTCTATTTGGGGTAGTCACTGACTGCCTTTTATACATCTCAGCTGTGGGCCTTCTCTCCAAAAAATGCCAGATACATGAAAAGAGAAAAAAAGCACATAACCCACCAAGGAAAGAGGGCCTTGAAAAACCATCATTATTTAAAAGGGCAAATAGTTTAATATGGCCTGCATGTCTGCTGCAAGGAGGGGCAGGGGTAATTTGGAAAGTAAGATACTTTCTGTCTTTGAAGGTTGCTATGTCTATACAAGATTGCTAAGGTTATACCTTAATGTCCAGGTTGCACATGTTACTATGGCAGCCCTGATCTGGATGACTTTCCCTGACCTGACTGCCTGAATCTCCTGGGGGCTCTCTTGCTGAGAGGGAGCTTAGGCCAGGCTGTGCTGTGTGCTTGCTTTTTGACAGGGGACAGAGATGGGTTTAAAATCCTGCTCTGCAGAGCCTCGGGAGCAACCAGCTTTACCACGCTCTGGGAACGCCCTCTTCTAGCAAGTTAGGTGGCTCCTTCACTTACATAAGATGTGTGTGTTCTGGCAGGGAAGAGAGCTGCCCGATGAGTGTTTAGCAAAAATGATTTGTGTGGAGTTATTTTGAGACACCAGGGAAGCGAATGGCAGCCAAACCCTGCACTATTTTCAACCGTTCACTCATCTACAAAGATTAATACATTACAGTGTCTCAACCAGAACATTGGTAACAGGGAAATAAGAACTCTAGGGCCCCACACATTATAAATGCCAGTTCTCTCAGTCCACAGGAGGTGACTTCAGTGGTTGGGACTGGACTTGGTGCTTCAGGCTTCCCTTACACTCCTTGGAACCCTGTCTGCCCTGAGACTGGAAGCGGACATGCAGGTTTCCTTCCATGGAGTTGGCCAGGCTCTTGATGAAGCTACAGTTTGATTATTCTCTCATTCACTGTATGGGGAGCAAATTCGTTTTCTAGTAGAGAAGTGAGCCCACTTTTTGTGGCATCCCACAATACTGACTTTATGTGGGTGGCTGACCTTTTTGAGGTTCCAGGCTAGCTAGGAGAAATTCCCCCTTCCCCTTTCAAAGCATTCACCTTTTCTCCTGACTCAAGCATCAACAGCTATCTGCTAAGGATGAGTGAACTACAGAATGTAGGATTTTCCAGTTTAATGACATTAGGGGAGCAGCCTCCATACAAAACACTTCTCTTGTTTGTGTTTTGCTCTTGGCTGTTATCCTGTGAAATTTGCCTTGTCACTCCCCACCCTCTTGCTGACAGCTGTCATCTTTGCCACTTAGGAGCTAGTGTCTCCCTAGGATGGCTGTCTGACATGGAAGAGGCCTTCTTCCTTTCCCCTGGTCTGTAGAGGTGTAGTTTAAGAGTTCCGAGTGCCAGGAGATCTAACTGCCTCTGACCTGGAGGGATCCATTTGGGCTGGAGGGCATCCAGACACTTTCTAGACTATGGAGGGAGGGCACAGAAAAAAAGAACACTCATGACTATCCATTTATTTTGTTTTATAATTTTAGAGGACATACGATTACTTTAATGACAAAAACTATGGAAACAAAATATAGTTACATAACACAGGCAACAACAAAGTGCACAGCTTTCCAGAGTCCCCAAAATTCCCTATGAGGATGTGCACCCCAGCATTTTTATTTTAATTAAGGTGTCTTGTCATAAGCCTCACATACCCAAGCCTGGGCCTAACAGGAAGGTGGGGAGGGGGCACGCTTCAGGAGGAGCACTGCTTGTGCTTGTGCTTGTGCTTGTGCTCGGCAGGGGGAGTTAAGCATGGGACTGAGTCTCTGCCACTTTTGCACCCCTGAGGAGCCAGAACCCACAGTCTCAAACATTTAGCTAATGGCACTCCCTTCTGCTTGCGATACTGGACAAGAACTTCCTGTCAGGGAGTCCGGCTAGGGTGTGATGGAGAGTGAACCAGGAGCAAAAGTCAGTGAGGAGACACAAACAATCAATCCATCATCGACGTTTTCCAAGTGGGGCAAGGGAACTGGCAGGCAGCCTGGGGCTTTAGAAGAGGGTGAAAGGTGTGAGGCAGAAGGGCTGGCTCTTCTCTCCATTTTCCCTGAAATGAAACTGTGTTCTCAAGTTTGCAATGCCAAGGGGTCTACCCATTGTTGTCAAGTCTCTGCCACTTCAGACACTGACACTGAGTGTGTGCCCATCGGTAGGCAGGTACCTCCCTGGTATCATTCTTCCCACAGAATGTCACTTTCTGGTGTGGATCTTTGAGACAGCTGCCAAAGGTGTGGACACGTCCACATGCATGGACATGCAAATTCAGATTCCGAGGCAGTGGTTTCCTCTGTCAGCCTCCCTTCCCTCTCCTCACCCTCTTTCCTTGAGCTAGTGAGCACACACAAGTGAACCTGCACATGCACACACGCACACTGCCAGGTTGTCACAAGCACCTGGAATCAGGCAATGTGTTTGATCACCAGCTGTGTCGGGAAGTTTCTACTCCCACCCTCCCTAAACACTCCTTCACCACTTCCTCACCCATCACTCCCTTATTAGAAATAATGATATTTTTCCCTGGCCGGTGGCTCACTTAGTTGGAGTGTCATCCTGTACACCAAAAGGTTGGGGGTTTGATCCCAGTCGGGCACGTATGGGAGGCAACTGATTGATGTTTCTCTCTGCCATTCTCTCCGTCTCTCTCTCACTCAAACCAATAAACATATTCTTGGGTGAGGATTTCAAAAAGAAGAAAGAAATCGTGGTTTGGGGCAAGCTTCCTATCCAGCAACTTGTGCCTCACGTGGTCCTCCAGTTGTGCAGTGCTCTCATTCTGGAGCAGCCGCCGCTCCCTTGGAGACAGGCGCAGCCTGGGGAGGCAGGCCAGTGTCTCCAATCTGGCTGCAAAAAATCAGGAAGCTTGTTTGTCAGGTACCTTGTTTTCTCCCTTGCCGTCCTCCCTTCTCTCCTGCTTTCCCACTGAAGCTTTGCATCCAGTGTCACCGTTCAAATCCTGATGCTTGGGTGTCCTGCTGTTGGCACAGTGTGACAGGAGCTGAAAAGCCTCAATTAAGTGCAAGCCGTGCTTTCAGTGTCCCACTGACCGCAGTGATGGCTGAAATAGTCCGCGGAAAGTAAAGGATGCAGACATCCTTTTCTTCCCCTCCAGTCTCCCAAAGAGGGAAAATAGTCACTTCAGTGGAACACTCTTCTCCTGAATTCTGCAAAGTGCACTCTCGGCAGTGTTTTGGATTTTGCTGTACCTTTTTTTATCCCTGAGAGCCCAGTGAATGAGAGAAGGAAATGAATAGACTGCTTGTCACAACACCACCAGGGTCTCCATGATGCCTGGGGCCGCTGCCGAGAGACAGACAATGAGAGTGGGCTGGAATGCAGGCCTTGGAGGCCCCAGCCTTCCACGGGTGGGCTCTGCCTCTCCCACACAGTCGTTGAGGGCTTTCCTTTCCCGCAACCCCGGGGATTCCTGCCGCACTAATGGAGCTATCTCTCTTACTGCAGCATCCTGCCTGGAGTAAAAGTCTAACTCTGCCTGGTTCCAGGGAGGGAGGACCCGTGTGCAGTGTCTCCTCACCCCTCCCCCATTAATCCAACAAACACAGCAAATCTTTCTGCCTAAGTCTCCAAAGGTGGCTCTCAAAGCCATGAGAAGGGATGTACCCCACCACCCATCAGACCTTTTTAATTGAATCAACTAGAAAGTTATTTCCAGTTTAAAGATTCCTTCATACTATGTAGGCTGAAAGTGGAAAAGCAGAATGGTAGCAGATCAAAACCCATGTCTTGTGAGGACCTGGGGGTGTTGAGCCTGGAGAAAATACGACATGAGGATGAGAGGAAATAGATGTTGTGCTGTCTTCAGGTATTTGAAGGGCTGTCAGGTAGATAATGGATGTTTTATATGGCCCCAAGGAACCAGACCAGATCTTAAAAGGCCTAGATGGCAGATTGAGGAGTTCTGATTTTAGTGGTAAACTAGGGAAGCCACTGAAGGGTTTTAAGCAGAACACTTTGCTTTAGGATAATTACTTTGGTAGCTGTGTGTGGGAAGAGTCAGTATATGGGGACATGGGGCGCAGGCAGGTAGATCAGAAGGCTCTTGGCTAAAAGTGACAGGAGGCTGCACAAGCTGAGTTAACATTGAAAATCGAGAGGAGTCCATGGACTACACAACAACTAGGGGGGTGAAATTAATGGGCTTGATTAGATGTAGCAGTCATTGGATTAAATAGGTACAGTAGGGACAGATCAAAGATAGGTGAGTTTTTCAGATTGAGAGGTTGTGCGGAAAGTGCTGAAACCAGAATGGGGGGAGGACAAAAGAGGAGGTGATTTAGGAAGACAAGTTTGGTTTTGGGCATGTTGAGGTGCTGGCAGGACATACGGGGGAGATGCCTCTCAGACATTTGAGAGTTGGGTCTAGAGATGAGACGGCAGTTAGAGATTACATGTCTGTGGGTTCTGCCCAGTCACTGTGATGGCGAATACAATCACGGGTGGGCCTTTCAAGAGATAGTGTAGAGTCCAGAGGAAATGGCCCAGAACAAAACGGAGGACAACAACAAGAGACAAGAGCAGCAGCCCAGAGAGAGAGGACAGCATGAAGGGACACAAAGGGAAGAGAGAATTTCGTTAAGGTTTGGGGCACAGTATTGAATGCCACAGAGAGACCCAGTAGGGCTCTCACAGAGAAGAGATTATCAGAGTTGTCAGTGAGGAGGTGCCTTTCCAAGTAGAGTTTTATAGAAAGGGAAAGTCTGAGTATACAATTGTAGGAACAAGGGTCTGTTGTGCTCACGGGGTGCACGTTTTGCATGGGGACATCTGGGTCTGGGAGTACCAGGGAAAGAGCACAAGAACGGGGGTGGGGGAGTGCTCCTGAAAGAACAGGAGAGGCAGGCTGAGGGTGCACGCCTGTGGTGGAGGACGGCTTCCTCAGACAGTTTCTCTTGGGCCACGAGTCCTTCCCTTTCACCTTCTAGGTCACACTGTCGTGAGCTTCTGTTAGTATTGTTTTTATTATTATTTGTGATATTCTTAGGCTGCACCTGTACAGATATTCTAGTTTGGGGAAGTTGAACTTTGTGCCTTGCCTGGATTTTTTTTTTTTTTTTAATCAGCCTACAATATGCTACAGAGCAAGAGTCAGCAAACTTCTCTGAAGGATCAGATAGTACACGTTTTAGGCTTTGTGGGCCGTATAGTCTCTGTCACAACCAGACAACAGTGTGGCTGTATTCCAACAATAAAACTTTATTTGTGGAAACTGAAATTGGACTGTCACAACGTTTACATGTCACAAAAACCTTTGATTTTTTAACTTTTCTAAAATGTAAAATCCATTCTTCACTCATGGGTTGTACAAAAACAGGCTTTGAGCTGATCTTAGCCTGCAGAAGTTGTCTGTTTACCCTTTACATTATGGTAACAACAAGAAAAATGCTGTGATTCATGCACAGCCCAGAATTCAGGGTAGGGTGTATTTATATGTCGAAGATCAGCTTGCACTCTTGAAGGACCTTAGCTTTTCAGAATTCCTTTTTGTGTCCCGTCCCTCCAGCCTTGTATGTATGTATGTATGTATGTATGTATGTATGTATTTCTTTATTAGTAAAGTTAATGAGGTAAAGGGCTCTTAAAGAGTTCCTTAGATCTCAGTGTTGTATGTATTCTCCTTGGTCTTGGGGTCTTAGTATTCGTGATCTAACTGCTTTCTTCTTCTCCAGTTTAACTAGCTAAATATACTCATCTCTAGACATTTAAATTTCACTTACCTCAGGAGGAGAAGCTCAGAGCAATTTTCTGTGAGTAGAAGCTCTAGAAGGCCATTAGTCTGGAAGTACATTCCACTCATATCAGAACCATTTTGTTCAGATAACAACACAGCTTGGTTTAGAAAAGGTTACTCTAAATTTATGCAAGTAAGTAGCTTTTACATTTGGCTGCCAGGTGTGTGCCAGAATACCTTCTGGAAGCTTGTACTTGCAAGATCCAAGTGGGTATTTTCTTTCCCTTTCTCTCTCCCTCTCTACCCCCCCATCCCCCCTCTTTCCTTAATTTTATTTATTGATTTTTTAGAGAGAGAGAAAGAAACATTGATTTACTATTCCACTTATCCATGCATTCATCAGTTGCTTTCCTCTGTGTGCCCTGACCAGGGATCAAGCCCGAGACCTTGGCATATTGGGACGACACTGTAACCAACTGAGCTACCCAGCCAGGGCTCAAGTGTGTATTTTCTACAGCTTCCTCACGACCCTGTAATTATTCTCTACCGGCCTGGCCAGTAGATTCAAATTTTTCTCTTTATCCATTAACTTGGGATTAAAAGGCCATAATTGGAATTCTTCAGTGCCAAAAATGAAAGAGGAAAAAAATAAATCTAAGTTTTATTTGATTCAAAGATAAAGTTACATGTTTAAAATAAGTCAGAAAAAGCAAAAGTTGAGGTTCTCATAGAAACCAACTCCCCCTCATTGCTCAGACTTGGGGTTTGTGCTTGTTAGGTGCTGTCTCCATAGTGCCAGGGTGTTACATAAAAGCTTGAGCCATGTAGCTTTCTTGTCATTGGAAGGACCATTGTTGCCTTAGCTTTTGACCTCAAATAACCTTGTTTTCTATGTAGTAAAGATACAAGGTGGTTGTTTTGATACAGATAATGAGGAGAACACCTTTTTGGAGGGCACAGTTCTGTCACATGCCCAGTTCCATTCCACTCCTGGGTGACGGCAATACTATTGCAACTGCTGTTTGTAGCAGGCCCCAAAATGAACATGTGTATTGGGAAGCAGATAGCCTGCCATCTCCAGCCCCCTCCCCAACCCACTCCAGAGACCGCCTGGCTGGGTTGTTTATGGCCATGCTCTCGGGATGCCAGGGAAGGGAAAGGCCTCGTTAATCAGTGAGTTTTTTCTTCCTTTGAAAATCACTGTTTTCAGATCTCGCTGTACGATGGGGAGAATTATAAGAGGTTATTCTGATGCTGGCCTGATTGTTATCTGCTGTACCAGCTCAAACACATTCTCTCTTTTGGGAATGATTCTTTGGTATTTAAAGCCAATGATAAATCAAGTTGGCGAAGCCAGTTCTGCACACTGCCCAGCTAGACTAAGAGCCAGAAAAACAGAATAAGGCCTCTAAGCCATCCCTTCATTGTCTCCTTGGATAATGGTCAGTGATTTAGCATTTAACACTTACTCACTTTGGTTGAGAAATCAGAGTTCCTAGAATTTCTCAAGAACTCACCAAGTGTTAACTAGCATGAGTTCGGAACTCAGAATAGAGCATTGTTAGAATGACTTTGTTGTATCTGTCTCTGCGAGATTTCCTCCTTTCTGTCATTTTTTTTAGCAAATAATTACTGAGTATCTATTATGTGCAAGAATCTTGGGATACAGAGAGAACTGGCATATATACCTTACCTCAAATTACTGCAGAACGGGGGTCCACCATTAATAAGCGAACAACAACTAGAGAAGAGGCCCAAGACGTCACCCATCTCCTGTAGGTCATGCCATTGATGACTCATATCAGAAAACGTTAAGGCACGTAAAGCCAAGGACTGCACCTCCTTTCTGCAAATGTCTCCCCTTCGCCCCTTTCCTTCCTTCACAGGGAGCTGCATTGTATTTTGAAGACTGTGTCTTATCTCTCCTATTCCCAATTAACTTCAGTTCCTGGTCTTTCAGTGAATATAACAAATATTACCAAATCAGAACAGCCTAATAAAAGTCTACCTGCACAACTGGAACTGGGAACTAAAAACAGCTTCAGTCTCACCTCTTGACCAGCTCTGACTTCCCTAACTACAATTACCTGAGGAGTTTGATCCCTTTAATTAGGATCCATTCATTCTTTTATTCCTTTATTCTGATCACTGAAAGAACTTTAGCAGCGACATGTTCCAAAATTGGCCACAAGACTTTTCCCCTGAGGTAACAAAATAGCAGGTTTCATGAACAAGGGAGAGAATACAGAATTTGAGACAATGCAGAATTCTTGTTTCATTTCTGACCCTTTCAATACAAATTGAGACCTCATACCATATAGAACAAACTCTTAGGAACCAAGTGGTGTACCATTTTCCTTGCTCTTTTGGGCCATTTTGGGAACATGAGAACAGAAGACCAGCTGCTCCAAAGTGGGATGGTTGCAGTTCTCAATTGTTGACTGATTTCATTGGCAGAATTTGCAACTTGAGACCTCCCAACGATTATTTCTGCTTTAAATCTGATGAGACAGAACTAAGAGCAAGCTTTTGATATGTGAGGTGTGTTACATTTCTGGGAACCCATGATGTGAACTGATCTGGCTTTGCATTTGTATTTAGGTGATAACCACATTCTTAAAATTAGGGAGATGGCTTGTCTCCCTCTGCATTTTGTACTAATGGTTTGAGTTCTGGATTTTGTGGTGGATGCTTAGATAAGGAATAGCTTACCTAATTGTTGTTAACACCAAAGAATTTTTTAAATTGACCTGGATATAGTTAAATGTGTTCTTCTTGTCTTGGGCTGCATACAGCATTACTCTATGTGTGGTAGAAGGTTTGGGGTTTTTTGTTTTGTTTTTTAATGTTTGGTGGGGTTTTTTTGATGGGGAAAGCATGACAAGAGAAGGTATAAAAATGGAACTAATTGAATTGGGGGGTAAAAGTCTCTGCTGAGAGTCTGGATTATAAATTGTCTGGCTGCACCAGTGGGAACTCGGGCCAAAGGTATTGGAGGGCAGTCAGTGTGTCAGGAAGCTTATTTTGGTGTTCCTCTGCACTTGCTGTGTGTGTAGAAAGGAGGGTGAGGTGTCCACATTTCCCCATGTGGGAAACTTACAGCATTTTATAGAATTCCTACCTAGGGTCTTAGAGATCGGGGATGAAGGTGCCCCATTAGACATGATGGTCTAGTCTCCTGCTCCTTGTCTAGCTGCCTGTCCCCGGGATCTATGCTCAGCTTCTCTTTACATGCTCACCTGGCATGTGCCACATGCTGCTAATAAAGCCTGAGTTTGTTTTGAAAGTCCCACCAGAACTGCTGTTTTGTCTCCCCTGTGGTCTGATTAGCAAACACTGTGTTGGAGTTTTGGGGAGCAGTGTTTAAGGCAGAGGCACTTAGATTTAACTGTCATTGAAGAAGTCCTTCCCTAAACGTAGAAAATAAAGTCACAGCTCCCTGGTCTGGGCTGCTTTCACATAGGTAGAGGGCAGGCTTCATAGCCACCTTTCATCTTTGGAATCAAATAAATAATAGCATTTGCATTTTCATTGGGAAACTTACTTATAAACCCAGTAGTCATCCTCGTGCTGACTTTTTCCAGGATTTGTCCAGATTTTCTTTCACCTAATGATTATGTTCCCTGTTCTCAAGCTGAGCGGTTTCCCTCCTTTTTGTGTTTAACAGCTTTCAAACATTCGCAAGCCGCCATCATGTCACCTGTAGGCACTGCTTAGCTGAGCACCTTTTACCTTTCCTTTCAAGGCGGCCTCCCCACCCAAGAGTCATTTTCTACTGCTCTCGTCATGCATGCTCCAGTTTTCTGCATTGTCATGTGGCCGCGTAGCTTCCTAGAGCCAAACCGGGTCCGAGTGAGGATTGTTTTTCCCCTTTGGTACACTGGGAACTAAACACTGTGGCAGCGCTCCAGTCTCAGGTCTCGCTGACATCGACGGTCAGTACTGACCATTTCCTCTCTGTATTTAACCTGCATTTCCCAAACGTGCTCATGAAAGGCCATGTGGTAAGTGGATGTCACTGTTTGAGGGGTTTTTTTTTCTTTTTTTCCTTTTTTCCTTCCTCAAAGTACTATGTAACTGTGGGAAAGTGGGATGTATGCAGTTAGGGGTTCTGTCAGCCCCTCTCCTGGTATTTGTGTTAGGTCTACAACCCTGACAGTTTATTAGCCATTTCCTTTTCTGTGTATTTACTTCGTTTCTGAAGTATTTCTCATTGATACTCATTCAGCATTTGTTGAAGCTCTGTAATACCACCATGTGCTAGGCAGTGTGTTGGATGCTAGAAAGAATACAAACTTTATATGATACAGTACCCTTCCTAAAGAGCCACCTAGTTTCGGTTTTATTTGGATTATTTTATTATTTTCATAAGGCTTGCTCATGGTAGCAATGAGGGGAGAAAGCAGATTTATGGGAACATCCATGAAACACTAAAAGGATCCAAAGTTAGGTCAGATCGCACAGGTCCTGGAGGTGACTGTGGGCCTGAGTTCATTCCAGGGACTTCTATAGATATCCAGTATTGGTTCCCTGGTGTTGGTACAAGGTAGTCCCCTCCCTCTAGCTCCAGATAGGCTTGTTTTAATACCCAGCCCAGTTCAAATTCCAGAAAAAAGCACTTCTCTCACCTGGTATCTTCCGTTTCTATTTGGACAGAGCTTTGTCCCTCTGCCAGCCTGAATGCAGGCCCTCCTTCAGTCGGGTACAGCAGTAGCTCTCCCTCCATCCCCAGCTTATGGTGAGGGGAGAGGGGAGAGGACAGAGGCCAGGGTCACGTGCGAGAGAGCAAAGATATCTGAGGCTGACCCTAACAAGGGATATGGCACGGTGAGCCCCATAACTTGTCTGATATATTCTACCAACAGTCTCCTAGACACACGTACTACGCCTGACATAATCCAATTATCACGTGCTATTTTTTAGCATTCTGCAACATACAGGCCAAATGGTGAGTCCAGTCACCAATAACATACCTTATATGATGTTAGAGGAAAGGAATGTTTTCGTGATGATAATTCATTGACACAGAGTCTTCCTTTTTCATCACTGAGTTTTCAGCTTCCAACACAGTGCCTAGCCAGAGTAGGCACTGATACGTATTTGTGAAATGGAGTCAGGGGTGGTCTGTGAAGTGGACAGTGGCATCTTTAGGTATCTAAGTCGGCAGAAGGCAAAGATGACATCGGTGTGCCGGTTATGCCCTTCCCTCAGTAACGTCCGACATGGTCGTGAGCATACAGTGGACATGCAGTAAGCACTGTCGACAGATCTTTCCAGTTGCTTATTGTTTCCACTAGAATTTTGTTTCCTCCGTCTAATGCCTGGTCTCTTGTTTGCTGGACTAAGCACCATTAGGAAGCTGTCACTTTTAGCTAAGGCAGATTTGCCACACTTCCCTTTAGCTCCCAATAAAGAAAAAAGCAAATGCACTTTGAGCCCAGAGGCTTAATTATCATAAAACCTGACATACAATGTAAAAATAGAGTGATACATGACTCTTACACGGCCATCAATAGAATCTCTCATATGGCCATTATTGTATCATTAACAAGAACTTGTACTTTTCCAAAGCTGACTGACCAAAGTGTTTATGTTAATTGACCTAGTTAGTCAATGTCTCTAAATATATAATTTCTTTTTAATAGAATGTTTTGTAGCCCAGCATTTTAAATTTGAAAGGAGGTACCCTGTACTCCACAAGTCAAAGCTTTGGTGAAGAGTTTTAAAAGGCCATAACCAAAATTGTAGGATTTTATGGTCAGGGAGACTTGGGAACTCCTTCATGTTATAGACAGAAACCATGAGGCCCAGAGAGGTTTTATACTTTGTCAGTGGCAGAACAAAAACTGTAACCACAATGTGCTGAAAGCTAGTGCTGAATTTTCTCTTCCTAAACTGTACAAAAATGAGGCAAATCCTTTCTGTTGTTGTTGTTTAGTTTTGTTTTAAATGGTCTTGTTCAACCATCATATCCAGAAAGCATAGAAAGGATGTGAAAAATAAGGGGTTTTACTTATAGGCAGATAGTTCTGTAGGGCTTTAATGTAGTCAGGGGGCCTCGTGGAACCAGGGGGTGAGTGGGTGTCTCATCTCGCTCTTCTGTATCTGCCCTTAGTGGAAGTCGGCTAAGAAGGCCCCACAGGCACAACAGTATCTCTCTTCATTTTGTCACATCGCATAATAGAGAAGAAAAATGTTCAAGAATGAGTTTTTGTTAGGTATAGGCTGCCATTATTATTATTATTATTATTATTATTATTATTATTATTATTATTATTATTATTGGAATGTTTTTGTTTTTTGAATGGCTGGTAAGTTTCAGGGGAAGTTGGATGGTTGACCTGCACCTGTGGTATTTGAAGCACGACAGAGTTAATACGTCCTTCTCAGCAGGCAGCACTGCACGGGTGCATTCATTATCTGCAAAGGTGGGTAGTATCAGAAATGGTCACTAGCCAGAGTCACAAGTACTTCCTCACCTGGCGAGGGAGTTTCTGGAACTCCTGTGATATCTCATTTTGTATTTACCGCTTGGGATCTCTCCATTGCTGCGTATCGGCCTGCTCATAGTAACTGCAGCTTCGGGTTCGCTTTCTGAGAACCCATCTTTCTTTCTCCTGAGACGTGTGTTGTTTTTTTTTAAGGTGCATTTTGTTGGTATGTTGGTAACAAAGCCGCATACCGGAGACGCCTGCAGCACTGGGCGTTTGAGTCAAGGTGCAGTGTGGGCGGGGTTTGCTTCCTGACCAAGCTCTTGGAGTAGAGCTCTCCTTGCTGACAGCCCATGTCCTCACCTGGTTTTCAGCAGTAACACCTGTCTTTTGAGCTTTAGAATGTTAACACTTGTTCAGTTTCTTGTTAGTGTACAACATATTTCCTTCCTTGTCCTTTGATCCCTTGGGACACAAGAGCAAGTCCAGAAGCTGATAAGCAAGCACTCGGCAAAGCCTTTGAACTCTCCAAAAGGGCCATCAGGCCTGCCTATCTTTGCCAGGCTTTTTCCTTCACACCTTAGTCTGTACCGCTGTTTTTCAACCTGTGGGTCTTGCCCCACTGAAGGGCCTAAATTTATTCATTGTCATAACCATCTTTTTTTTTTCTTTAATGAAATAGAACAGAAGAGAGACAACACAGCACATGGAGTCAAGATTAACCATTATTTTGTGGAAACTTTGTTACATTGTATAAAGTGTATAGACCCATATGTACATGTGTATGTGGGTCATAAAGATTGAAAAACCTCCATGTGCAGAGTTAGCATGGCACACCGATTTATAGCATGCAGACATTCAATATCATCAAACCCTGCTATCCTGCCTCTGACTTTGACTCCTAGTCCAATAATGGAGTCTGCCTCCCCCGCCTACCCCACGTGTCTGAATCCCCATTTTAGTATTCTGCCTAGGGTCTCCCCTCCTATGTAGGAGTTGTGCTGCCTCAGTGCTCTAGTCTGACAGTGCCTGAAACTCTGCCACCAAGGCCAACCCCGTGCCAAGCACCCCTTCACTGTATGTCTGAACACCAGCTGTTCCTGGACTCCCCTGACTCTGCTCACCTGCCCAATGAGAAACGGAGTGTGCCAGGCTCCCGGACTCCTACCTACTCTCCATTTCAGGTTATAATACCCCTTGTTTACAGGGCTGTTCAACTCCAAAACTGTGCTTTGTCTCACTGGCTTTAGCATTTGACAGTCTGAGGTTCAGATGAGCCACTTACCAGCTTTATGATCTTGGGCTTTACGTCAGTTCTTAGGTACTCATGGGTACTCAGTAACTGTTTATGTTCCCTCTTTGTTCTTCTAGACTTACACCCAGGTTTAACTCTGGTACCTGCTTGCACTGCCTCTGGTTTTAAAATGCAGCTTCTCCTTGTCCTAATAAGGAGTGTCAGCTAAGCCAAATCTGACCCTGAGCTCAGGTGGGACAGTGAGACAGGTTTTGACTGGGAACGGGTGACCTCAGAGAAGGCAAGTCAAAGAGAAGTAAGAGTCAGTCCAGAAGAAAAGAAAGTAAATGATAAAAGCAGACATAATACTCTTGTTTCTCAAGCAACTTTTGTGTCCACCCCCTCTCCTTTCTCTCACCTACCTGCCTGACAGGAATTGATAGGCATAGATGTGTTTACTTTTTCCACTTAAAAAGGGCAAGGAAACATCCTGCTTCAGCTTCCTCCTTTTGAACAGCTGGAGCTCAGTCATGGGGTCGGAAAGCTGAGGAGCACCTAACAAAAGCCTCCTTTGCTGTCTTGTCTACAGGGAGTGGTTGGGCTTTGGTGACCACAGCCCCACTCTCTTCTGAAAGATATTTTGAGTGCATTTCAGCTTGCCTTGTTTGACTCCCTGGGTTCATTGAGCCATCTTGTTTTCTAGAATCTATACCTTGGTGGCCTAGGATTCCAAGAGAGCTGCTGGGCTCTCTCAAGATTTTAGAATACCAGGAAGTGACAGAGGAAAAGGATATGTACACCTACGCATCCAGTGAGACTCAGTTATCTTTTGTGCCCTTTTAGGGAACGTTCCTTTCCCTAGTCCCTGCTGCCCAGTGAGTTGCCCCAGCCTCATCCTAAGTCTAGGCTTCTGTTCATAACAGCCCTGCCAACAGCAGGCCAGGTAGCCCCAGCCAAGTGGCTGCTAAGGGTAGAAACAAAGTGAATGCCTCTTTTAGCATTCTTGTTTCTGCAATGATGCTTTATCTACTGTAGTTATGTGGCCCAAAAGTTTAATAGAATTGTTTATTTTTCTCTCTGACAATTCTTTTCTTGCTTAGTTTGCAGATTCAAAGTGAAAAGTGTTTTTGGCTGTTGGTATTATAAAAACCATAGGCTATCTTTCATTCTATTTTACTCCTGCCCCATCTCTGCCTTCAAGGTTAACCTCAGGCCCTTTGGCTCTACCCTTTGGCTCTATGAGTTTATTGCCATCTTACAAAAATAAGTTCACCTCCCCATGCAGCCTAGCACTGAGGTGCTGGGGATGCAGCAGCCCTGCTGATCTTACCTATGTGACACCTGGGTGGAGCCTTCAGTTGCCCCTTCTTGGCTTGGGTGGGAGAATGGCCCTGGCCATCAGGTCCAGCAGCTCTCCTGCTGTAGTTTCTCTCCTGATACTCTGCTCCCTTCTAGCATTTCATTTGATTTGACATATTCCTTTTGTTGGGCCTTGAGGCTCAGAGAGAAAGCTGTCTTCTTGAGCTTCTGAAAACCCAAGGTGTAAACTATTCCTCTTCCTCTGAGCTTTATGACCTTGAATCTGTGCTGTGGCCAGAAACATGTACAGCCACCTGGCTTCATCCATAAGAGATGTACATTCTGTGCCAGCAGTGGCTCCTTTTCTCCCAAAGGCTCCCCAGCAGGTGTATACAGTAGCCTAGATACTCTGCTACTCTGTCTTCCCATGCCAGATCTCTTATTCCTTCACCTAAGGCCATTTGTAAATAAGAAGTAATACCTCACAATTCTGCCTTATGGCAGCAGGAGCCACCAGAAGTGGATCAGAGACATGAGCCCAGAATGTGTGCTCGCCCTCATGTGATCATCTTTTCTGTGTCTCTAGCCTAGTTCAGCTTTTTACTGCAATATGATTTGGGGAGAAATATTTATAAGTCTGATTTCTACATCAAAACGTGACCTATTTCATGGCCTGCCACAGATGAGCACTGTTAGCAATAAATATATTTGCAAAGTGAATGATAGAATCAAAGAGAATCAAAGACTAGAAGAAGAGGCAGTCTTTTTTTTTTTTAATTTTTATTGATGAGAGAGAGAAACATCAATTTGTTGTTCCACTTACTTATTTATTCATTTGTTGATTAATACATGTGTCCTGGCCAGGGATCAAACCCGCAACCTTAGCACATCAGGATGATGCTCTAACCAACTGAGCTACCCAGCCAGGGCATAAAAGGCAGTCTTAAATTGGATAGTGAGCACTGACTTTGTGTGAAATACTGTCTCTGTGTACAAAGAAGTGTGCAGGATGGGATTCTGTCCTCAGGGATCTCACAGGCTAGCTGTGGAGTAAAAGATGTCTGAGATTTTGAGCATGGGTAACTGCTGAGAACAATAATGATAATAATGATCAGATCATCAGAGCTAAAATGCGCTGAACCCTTCTGTATGTCAGGCACTGTGCTAAGTATTTTACATACATAATCTCCCCTGGTTCACACAACCATCACTGAAATAGATGTATCATTATACAAGTTTTACAAATAGGGCATTGGGGGCTTTGAATGGTACAGTAACTTGGCAAGGGCACAAAGCTAATGAGTGATAGAGTTAAGGTGTGAATCCAGGTATCTCTGACTCCAGATACCTGATATTGTCGTCAGTGTTTTTGTTTTTCTGTCTCTAATTCTGGATGAAAAACTGATGGTACTATTGTCTAAAATACAGCCAGAGGACAGAAAGGAAAGCTTATTTGAATAGGAAAATGACACTGAGTTAACACTTTGAATTTGATGGGAAAATCAGATAGTAAAGAGAAAATGTGTAGGAGTCAACTGGAATGGCTCTTAGGGTGTAGGACAGCTGGAACTATCAGTATAATCTAGGTAAGAGAGCCATTTATGTGAGTGATAGTTGAAGTGGTGAGATTAGATCCATAAGAAGCGAGGAGTCCCAGGCGAGGACTCACCCCACCTCTGGGTGTGCGTGTGTGTTCCCTTACATCTAACTCGGAACGCACTGGGTCCTCCTCTGACAGATCCGAGATGCTGTGACTGAGAGCTCCTCCCCTGTGTCGCTGCCGTGATAGTGTGGGCTTTTCCCACCTGGAGCAAAGTAACTCCCTTCTCCTGCCACCTCTGCCTTATCTCAGATATGATGGCATTCTGATCCAGTGCCTGCCTTATGAGAAGTGGACGGGGACCATCCTTGCTGGGCACTAAGGCTAGGGGCCCCCTTTCATCACTAACTCTCCTTTTCTCCTGACACAGGCATCGAATGCCCCAGAGGAGCCCGAAACCTCCCCGGCTTGGTGCAGGAGGGAGAGCCCTTCAGTGAGGAAGCAACACTTTTCACCAAGGAACTGGTGCTGCAACGAGAGGTAGGACATCTTCCCAGTTGTTTCTTGTACGAGGAGGGTGAGAAAGCGGGCTGACTGAGGTTTCTCTATGTCAGAGACCAGTCTGTCACTTTTTCCAGTGCTCACCCTTCCACATCCACGATCCATTCTGTGTCTGCCCACATCTTATTTCCTGAAGCCCTGAATTGCTCCTCACCATTGGTGTCCTGGGATGCATGGTGATCAGGCGAACGTAGCCAGGATCCTGATGCAGAGCTTACAGCTTTGCAGTCCTCCTGCTTGGCGAATTAGCCTGAGCTGCCTGCTTCCAGCTGGATTTAGAAGCTTGACTAACCCTGTCAGGGGCCAATTTTCTTTGAACATTTATTTGTATCTTTGAGTAATTGCATTTTCTATAGTGAGTTTTCTGACTTAATTTAATTGTATTTCTGTTTCTGCCTGTTGGGCTGGCTCTTACAGGCAGGAGTTAGGCTTCTCATCAGCTATGATGCCCATCTACCTGCTAATTTTTATCAAGTCATAGTCAACAGATCTATCTTCTTTCCAGAACTGCGCCAGCCATTAATCCTGCTAGGTGGGCACAAGAAAAGAACAGTGGGGGTAGCGTGCTGGGCACAGGCTTAGGATTTTAGACTTGCCTTTGTCCTCATTTCTTTTACAGTCAAATCCATAGGACCCCTCCAGCTTTCCTGCAATATCATAATACACACAAAGCAAAAAGATTATGGGGCTCCTAGAGCATGTGCATGGGTCTTTGTAGATCTTTGAGATCAGATGTGTGGGCCTCTTTGGGATGTTAAGTGATATAAGTACTTATAAGCTCCATCGTCTCTCCTTTTGATTAGAATCGCTAGCAAATATATTAGGTGAGAGGTACAGAACAGGCTAGCCCAAGATGCTTATGTTGGACTATCCTGGCCTTGAGAGAGCCACCACCTTTTTAATCCTCACCTGAGGACATACTTATTGATTTTTTTGGAGACGGGGAGAGGAGAGAAACATCGATGTGAGAAAAACATCGATCAGTTGCCTCTCTACACACTCCAACTGGGGACCTAACCTGCAACCCAGGCATGTACCCTGACTGGGAATCAAACCTGTGACCTTTCAGTTTACTGGACAATGCTCCAACCAACTAAGCCACACTGGCCAGGGCGAGAGAACCACCGTTTTGACCCCTGACTAAGCAGTCCTCTTTGCTGTTGGTTGCTACCTCTGGGATTTCTTTAGCACTTGCCTTCTCATTTTGTGAAAGCAGCATGGCAAAAGAAATTCTGAATTCTTAGTTTGAGAGAGATACGGATTCCACTTCTCAAACATCAACTGCAACCACCTGGGTATTGTTTCACATTTCTTGGCAATCTGTACCTTGAGGGGCGGGACTCAACCCCTTGGTTGTCTCATCAGTTTCACATTACCCTCTATTTTGTTTTTGGTAAGATGCATTTATGTTTGTGAAGAAGAAATCCTATATTGCCATGCAAGGTGCCTTCCCCCTCCCCTCTGTTTTGTAACTGCACAATGTAGCTGGACTTTTTATCAAAGAAGAGTTCAGACACTCCAGTTGTCTATCAGTAATTTACATTTTGAAGTGGCCCAATGATTAGGTAGAAGGGGCCAGTGTTATTATAGAATTTTCCTCTCTGTGGGCTTTTGGATAAGGAACTACAGAGCAATTTCATGTCGGAGAAAGCAGGTGAGTCCATTCAGTGTCATGACTTAAAGACATTACAGAGGGAGGGGCCACAGATGCTTGTTTGTTTGTTGTTTGGATAGAGGGAAAAAATCAAGGCTTTGGATTGCCTGAGACATGTTTTAGTTACATCCTCATCACTTACTATCTAGGTCACACTTCTGTTTTGCCTCCCATTTTTCACCATAGTCATCTTCCTCTTGTCTCTCATCTTCTAAAGTTTCTTTCTTTTTCAACTCTTGTTTCCCCAGCCACTTTTCTTCCTGATCATGTTTCTGGCCCGCTGGTGATATCCAAAAGCACAAGGGGGTCAAAGAGAATACTGACCACTAAAAGGAGTGAGTGGCCCAAAGCTCTTCTACTCTCTCATGGTTATTGTGACCTTACCTTTGTTTGTATATTTGCTAGTACTTGACTGATGAAAACGACGAAATTTTTTCTCCATCTTCTTTGAGGCTTCAGGCATGTGAGTTTGCAGGTCCTTAGTCTAATCCAAAGTTGGTATTTATCTTTCATGTTCATAGTGTCCCAGTCTTTCATAGACCTAAGTTGGGGGAGGGGGCCTCTCTTGATAAAGAACCTGTCTTCATTTTCTTAGCTGCTCATTTGATTACTTGGGCTGATTGTTTTGTTTTGTTTTGTTTTGTTTTTGTGTGTTTTTTTTAATTTTATTAATCATTGTTCATATACAGTTTTCTCCTTTTTACTCCCAATCCAGTCCCCCCTCCCACCCTCCCCACTTCCCTCCCATTACCACCTGGGCTGATTGTTTTGAGAGATCTTTATCCAGAGGAAAGACAAGTATGGCCTAAACTAAGGATAATTTGGAATTTTGACCCCCAAAAAAAAAAAAAAAACACAGTTATAGCCTATCTTCTGGGCATTTTCCTTTATATGATATATGAAAACTATGTTCTGAACAGTGCAGGAAGAAAGGTTTTTGTTTTGTTATGGGTTTTATTCATTTGTACCTGTATAGTACCTCCATGTTTATTCCCTAAATTTTCTGCGGAACTTTCCTCTTTGCCCTCCTTTCCTCACCCCTGAAGGATCTAGAAAACTGGATGCATTGGCCCTCCCCACCTTTAGGAGAAAGCACCATATAATTACCTGGATGCCCGAGTGTGGGTCTACAGCCTCCCATCTCAAGTCGTTCTTACCTTCAGGGCAGCTTCCATTGTGCACGTTTCACTCCAGGAACTCTTCTGGAGCCAAGCTGCTGCTGTGATGGCCACAGTCGAACTGGTGTTTTGTACCTTTTGTACTGGTAGCTCAGGTAATCAGGCATTAAGAATATGTGATTATCCTTGACCCTGCCCTATTCCTCCCCTTGAATTTCTCTACATGCTTCTCCCAGTTTCTGTAAATCTTCATTATCATATAGGAAAGTGGAAGCACACAGGTATCTTAATTTCCCAGCCTTTCCTGGGCCACTGTGTGGATCCCACAGAGGCATGGCCATTGTTGGGCTCCCACACAGGTAAACTGACCTGAGGATATGGAGTGGGGAGGGGCTGTGTAATGGATACTGTCCCTAGATCAGCCCTCTGCCAGGGAGAGGACAGAAAGCTGGGGAGCAGGGTGACTGGCTCTGAAAAGTGACCCCCTGTTTATGAATAAAGTGCAATGTCTTGGCTATGGGTAGCTAGCCCAGGAATTGCTGCCTGTCTCTTTATTTTGAGTGGAGAGAGAAATGGGGTCTTTTCATCCATTCCTCATGTGGCGCCTGCACAGTCTCAGACAAGTCTCTTTGCATATCATGTATTCTCGCTCACTCCCCTTCGACTGGAGACCTGAGAGCCCTGCTTCCCTGAATGTGTTTTGTGACAATGCTAGTCAGCACAGAACTATGCACATTTCTAGCCATCATTCCGCTCCATTTTTCTGGGTGTCTCCCCTCCATTTTTTCTTTTTCTCCATTTTTTACGTGTTTCTTCTCTTCAGCCATTGGCTTTTGTTCCTTTTCCTGAGTTGGGGGTCGGCAAGGACTGTTCCAGGTCAGTGGTCTAGGCATTCTGGTGTTCTTGCCCCAGGGTTAAATACCTAATTACCTTTTTCCTCATTCCTTTTGTGACCTTGAAGGCCAAAGCAGCCAAGGAACTCTCAAAGGACTTCACTTATTTTTACTCAAAGAAAATCTAATAAGCTCAACAATTCTTTCCAGGCCAATTCAGTTGGTGTATAGCAGAGGTGGGCAAATCTGCCAGTTTTTGTAAATAAAGTTTTGTTGAAACACAGGCACACAAATTGTTCTGTGTATTTTCTACAGCTGCTTTAGTGCTATAACAGCAGAATTGAGTAGTTAACAACAGGCCATGTGGCCTGCAAAGCTTAAAATAGTTACTGTCTGTCCCTTTATTTAAAAGGTTTGCTGATCCCTGCTCTATAGATTTGAGTTTAAATGGCTTGTTATGAGTTTGCTCTTATGTCCCCTGTCTTTGAGGCTGGACTACTTCTGGACCATACAACGTGAGATTGTTGTGTCTGTTGCTTATAGCTGTGACTGTGAGCTGTGAGTGCTGTGTTCCTTTTAATGGCATGTGCTTGGTGACGCTCCCCTTGTCCCCGCCCATACAACCCTCTTGCTGGCAGTTCCCTGCCATGCTGCCAAGGATAGGAAGATCTGGGGTAATTTCCCAGATGGGGAGCTGTGTTCATTGCTAGCATCTTCCCAGAAGGAGTGGTGAGAGATAGCATTAGCTAATGGGTAGATAACTGGCTTGAAAGTGCAAACTGCTAGGTTTTCACACTCCAGTTATTATATGGTCCTGGGTAAACGATTCCTGCCTTGGTATTCCTGTCTAAAACACTGATCCAGCAGTCCCCA
Source organism: Phyllostomus hastatus (assembly GCF_019186645.2). Taxonomy (NCBI): domain Eukaryota; kingdom Metazoa; phylum Chordata; class Mammalia; order Chiroptera; family Phyllostomidae; genus Phyllostomus; species Phyllostomus hastatus. Next base: position 10,752,004 of record NW_025334006.1, on the reverse strand, counting down.
GCCATCCTCTTCTTATGGGGCCCTACCTGTGAGTACAACAGTGACTTGGGGTCTCTTCACACCTTCTAGCCAGAAGGCCAGCTAGCCAGCACTCACTCAGAGACCAGCTGCGGCCCAGACAGCACTGGGGTCACTCTTAGGAAAACCTGCACTTTTAGAGAAGCAGCGGTCCAGTGATATTAAAGAGATCAATACCACAATTTAACCCTCTTCACAGTTCCAGGCTGTAGGAGGTGCAATTCCTCAGGGTAGGGGGCAGGATGCAGAGGTTTGGTGATCATTTCCAAGGTCTGTCCGAATGACCCCTTCGTCCTCTCTCAGATCTCAGAAATTGCCCGTTGCTGCTGCCTGGAAAATGATGTCCTCATGCTGGACAGCCCGAACTGAGAACTCCGGCTGCTGCCCTGACCTATTTCCCTTCTTCCTGCTGGCATCAAAGGGAGGATGTCCCCCTGGGGAGCTCATTCTGTAGGCTACAGTGGCCAGGGCACAGTCCTGGATTCCCTCTCTCCCACTACCCCCTGCTTTTTTACAAACAAATGCATAAAAGCATTACAAGGAGCTGTTGCTGTTTGAAGAACATGTATTTTATGTTCTGGGAATATGGACTCAGCAGTGAATATTGTTAGGTATTTAAGGAGGGGCATTTGTCTGGGGAAAGAAAACTTAGAACAAAAGGAAAGTGTTCTATCTCCTTTGTTTCAGTAGCAAGTGTCCAGCATCTTGTCTGAAAAAGATAACTCTCTCCTCCACGTTTCCTCACAAGTACTGGAGTATTTGCTCGCACACTCTGCCTCTTCCCATCAGTCTGTAGGCCCGTCAGTGTCAAGGAGACACGTAGGAGGAGAATCAGTGGCAAGCTTGTAGCTCTACATCAAAGCAGTGCGGATAGTTCAGGCCACAGGGAAATCTGCGAGAGTGAAGGGCACCTGGTATGGGCGAGGCCCATGACTCACTGTGTTCTGGCTCTCCCAGAGTGCCATGCCCCTTGGTACCCCTCATGGAGCCACAAATAGTAAAGTAAAAGATGGAAAAGTAAGCCAGTTGTTTGGCAATGTTTCACTTATTTGCACAAAGACACTCTACTCTAGATTAATCTCTGCCACTGCCCGGGTAAGAGGGAACGGGGTGTAGGGCCAGCTCTCCAAACAGCTCGTATCCCAGGGGGCATGAAAGGCTGTGTGGGGGCTCTTCTCACCTCCCCACACTCCTGACAGTTCTTCACCTGCCAGTGGCCTTTATGTTTTTCCACTTAAGGCTATTTTCTTTGAAGGGGGCCCAGATAAAAATCTATCTTAATAGTGATCAAACTTTCATTTCATGTAGCATTTTCTAGCATAACAGTGCTTTCATATTTCATTTTAATCTCATAGCAAGCCTGTAAGAAAAATATCCCAGTTTTATAGTTCAGGAAACTGAGATGCACAGTGGCCTGCCTCTGTTCCCAGAGCTTGTTGTAAGGCAAATACCCAACAGCCAAGGGTCTGCATGTCAAAATTAGGTGCTTTTTCTCCCCAAACTTTGCCAGCTTTGCCATTAGAAGGTGATCATTCTTTTCACTGTATTTTATCATTTTAAGCCTTTAAATATCTGGAACTAGCTAATTTGTAAAGGTCTTCTGTGAAGGCCCAGCATTGACTACGAGTTCATTCTAAGTAAGGGACCCCAGAGTCTGGTTCTGGACGCTCACGAGACTGCACGGGGATCTACAGCAGCGGTTTTCGGGCGGCATGCGGCACGAGTTTTTAGAACGTACAGTACCTGGCTGTCAATATTTAGTCGGGGCACTGGCATTTCTTTCCTTTAGATCAGTGATTTTCAACCTTTTTCATCTCATGGCACACATAAACTAACTACTAAGAATCTGTGGCACACCACAAAATATAATTTTAGCTGGTCTGACAAAAAAATAGATATAATTTTGATTCATTTACACCAGACAGCTATTATGTTGGTCATTGTCATTTTTTATTTGACAATCTAAGGGGAAAAAAAAGATCAGTGGCCCTGACTAAACAGTCAGGTATTCCATGTTTTAAAAATTCTTGTGGCACACCACTGTGCCTCTTGGGGCACACCGGTTGAAATTGCTGATTTACGGAATTTGCTGTGGGCACACCTCCCCAAAATACTTACTGTGCTCTTGTCACAGTTCTTAGTCTTTTGACATCTTCATTCCTGCTGTATCTGTTGCTTGACCTTTGTGGGCCTTACTTTTCATATAATGATTCCTCTGTAACCTGTTTTTCTTCAGTTTGATCATGTATGTGATCAATATGAAGCAAGAGTATGTATATCTATATCCTATTTCTAAACTTTCTTAAAAGACAAATCTGGCTAAGTAAACACATTGTTTATAAATATTTAACTCCTCTGGGATAAAATCTGATTTCCTTAGTTTACACATACCCTTGATTACCTCTCTGACTTCATATCTCACCACTACTTATTTCATAATTTCTGCCTCATCAGAGCTGACCTTATACTCACATATATATCATGCCGTTTTATCTCTCCCATCCCGTAGGTCAAATTAAGCTTTCCACCCAGTATTATCAACCATCCCCCTTCTTTACCTTCTTATTCTTACCTGTTCTTTAAGGCACATCGCCTTTTCTAGGGAGCTCTCCCTTGATCTCTCAGGCTGGGCAGGATGCCCTTCCTTCAGCCCCCATAGTGCCCCATGCATACATCTGTCATGTCCTGACCAGTGATGTTGAAGGATCCATGTTGGTCTCCCCACTAGACTGTAAGCAACTCAAAGACAGGAACTTGCTTTTGTCTTGTGTTCTTTGTATGTTTGCCTAGTATATAAGAGATACTCAATTAACAGATACTGGTTAAATCAGCTGATTCCCTGTGACCCAGTTCTAGAAATTGGGAAGTAGGCCTGTTCTTTTGTCCGTTATAATTCTTTGGGAAAACTCTCTAATCTCAGCATTTGTGGGGCAGAGAGGAAGACTTTTGAGTATGAGTATTGAGGCTGGACACATAGCTGCTAATTCAGGAATTCTCATTGAAAAAGCCTGTTACCAAGACCTGACTGTGGACTTACTACCTCTCTACCTGTCCCCATCTGTCCAACCAGAATATTTAAAGGTAGTGAAATAATAATATGTGAGTGTTTTTAAAAAATTCCAGTGTTCAAAAAGAAAGCATTAATGTCCCTTCAGCACTCTCCTAATTCAGGCTACTTGTCTCTCTCCCTCCCTATCCCCTGTTTTTGTAGATCAAACTATTAATGAGATGAAGGGCTTATTTTGAAGTTCAGGTCAACAAATTCCTATTCAGTGATAGGCTGTAACTAACGTTAGAATACCAGGCTGTTGTCTGCCCACTTACAGCCCCTTCATTTCTGAGTTCCTGGCCCTTGCCAAGTATCTCTAAAAGCCTTAGAAGGAGGGCCCTCTAATCCCATTCCAGCCCCCAAATGCAAATGACATCACAATGAGAAGAGGTGAGGTTAAAATGAAGAAAGGCGGATACTATCACATTGCCCTTTTTTCCTTTTCCCTGGCTGCTGGGTCGACTCTGTCAGCTTTTAAATTCAGATAGCCAGTCACCAATTGCTTCCCCGAGCAAGCTCAGCAGCATTTGCTGGTGGGTGCTAGTGGGAGCCAACAGTGTGCTGGCTCCAGTGGGATTCCTCTCTGCAAAGCTGCTGGCTCAGCTAGGCTGGTGTCTGTTTCCCTGTTCTTCTGCTTGGACTTTCATAGCCAGTCAAGCATAGAATTGCATCCATTCTTCTGAAATAGCTGCTGGGCCTAATTTTTCATTGGCTTGGCCATGATCCTATTACCTGTAATTATGTCATACAGACTGACTGTTATAGGTTGGATAGGCCTCACTGCCCTCCAGAGGCCAGTGTTCACATCCCAGGCTGGCTGTTGGGATTGGGGGAAGAATAAGTTTGGAGTAAGGTTTAGGACCTCAAGACATTGGGCCTCCTTGGGACATGTAGGGGTCTTCCCTATCCCAGGGAAGAAAATCCTTTTCAGCAAAGGGATTCTTCCTTTCCCTGGGGAGTTGGTTCCTATTGTTATAAACTCTTCCTTGAGAGACTTTTGTGTTTTCTCTGCCAATTCAATTTATTTTTCTTACTGTTCACACCAGTAAAAAGAAATAGGAGGTATAGTCTTTAGACCTGACAAATTCCGTTTTCTCCCCAAGTAGAAGCTTTAGCAATGCCAAGGCAGGTCCTGGCACTAATTTTTCTGCCGTCTTTAGTTCTGATCCACATCAATGTCCCAAACATGGCCTCCTCTTGCATCTTTCTACTAGAGTGGCCCACAGTACTTACTATGAACCTCATCCAGCTGGAGGCCTGTGGGTAGTATAGTGGTCAGTGATTGCCATTGAAGAATGAGTTTTACTGGTTTGCCGCAAGATTATCATTACAAACAAAAGGTCGTGAAAATCCTTCCAACAGAGCCTTGCTAAGCAGAACCACCCCTGCCACCTCTTGTGTTTTATTTTGTCCACCTATCTGCCATAACATGATGTTCTTTATGAGCCATCCCTATGGAAGATAGCTGTTGCCAGGCACATTTAGCCCCCTGGTCTACCTTCCATATAGCTATGTAGAGCCTGTGACCCACAACAGTTGGAGAAATGCTCTCAAGAGCTAAGAGACTGCTGGATTCCTCAGAAGTGAGGACGGTGCTCAGAGGGCTGGGTGTCATTTATTTTAATCAGGTATATTAGATGCCCCTAGTAACAATTCCTTGTTTCTCCTACCTCTTGAATCATCCTGAATACTCACTGCTTCTTAAGCTTTGGTAAGTGTACTCTTCTTCCCCCCACCCCCCCAAAGGAAGCTACTATTCTGAATATAATAAGAAAGAGCTGAAGAAAAGCAGCTCAGAATTCTTATTTTTCAGGTGAAATCCCTGAAATCCCTTATTAGGAAGTCTGTCCATTTGCTTCTGGAAGCCTAATTTGGAAAATAGTTCTGTGCGTCATTAATATTTTCTGACTAGTAGATCAACGAAAGATGACCTCATACAACATTGCCCACTGTCTGTTTGGAGAACTTCACACAGGACCGTAACACTGGTGTAGATTTGCGTGTGGGCTTTCATTTTGGCGTATTTGGGGGTCTTCAGGCCTCATGCCTCCCTGTTCTGTTTGTCCTGAGCATTCCCAGACATTCCCACTGCCTATGTTAATTTCCCCTTGGAATTATATAATTCAACTGATATCTTTTTAGAAGACAGCTCTTAATATACAGTAGCAGGGCTGCCTGTGCAGCCAGCAAAGAGTAAACAGATTGTAGATTGCATTTGCTCTCCAGGTAATACTAACATTCTGGTGTTTCAATGTGACTCCCTCAAGGACACAGGAGTGACTGTTCTGGTAAATGAACCAACCTTACTGTGCCCTTCTTGTCATCACCATGGCCACTCCCTGTGTCTACGGCCAAGGACTGGATGAGGTCCTCTGTTCCAAACCAGGCTTTATTGATGAACTTCCCATTTGCCACTCCACCCGTGACAGTTTCTGGTCAGCTGAGCTTAAATGGATTTTGAAAACGAGAGTGACTGGTGGTCTGTTGTGAAATGCTGTGGTGCATGAAATAAGATTATGAGCAAGCTTTAGAATTAACAGCAGAGATACCCTCATCTGGTCTGAACAACACGAGTCACATAGTCAGGAAGGACAAGCTCCTTGTTAGACCCATCTTCAGAACATTTAAAGCATCTTTCCCTTCCTGGTCACTTAACAAAAACTCTCTTAGTGACACGTGGAGAGTCAGACCTAGGTTCTCATTCCGGCTTCACCATTTACTGTGTGATCTTGGACATGATCCTTAGCCTCTCTAAAACCAGGCCAGTCTCAGTGCACAACAGAATTCCCTATGAATGGTTTCCCTGGAGTTGTGCAGTGCAGCAGCCCTGCTAAACGTGATTGTCTCACCTATGAGAAGGGTACTTTTTTCATGGCAATATTGTAGAAATAATGTATATATGTAAAGTGCCTAGCACTAGAGCCCTGGTATATAATAAACCCTCAGTGAACAACAGCTTGCATTATCATTTTTATTACGAATGAAAGTTCTCTCGGGGTTCAGCTAAAATCCAGAATGAGAACTTCGGTTTAGATGAACTACTACACCGAGTAGGGAGGTAGGCTGGGCATAGGCACATGTGTTGGGAGTAGCACTGATGTTAGAATCAACGAAGAACAGTAGTCAGCCTCTCCAGTGACTGATACACTCTACAACCAGTGATAGCAAATGCATACACACACCCCCATGCAGTCTTATATCCATGGCAGACATTTCCAATCAGCCATAGCACTGCATTGGCTTGGAACTCAGAACCTTCTCAAACCAGGGCTCCTAGAAGCTACTACCAGTTGAAGAGATTTGGCACTTGTGTTGATAATCTATTTGCCATCCTTGGACTAAGTTCTCAAGAGTGTTTAAGTACCATCAGGGATCTGCCAGACTCTTCTGTGAACTTCGATAAAAGACATGGTATCTTTACCTCTCCTCCTGCAAGGTCCTACACCTTAGAACCACTTCTTTCTAGGCAATGTAACATTCAGTGGAAAAGCAAAGGTCTGGCGGTAATGCCAAAGATTCCTAACCTGTGCACAGAGCCTCTTCTGCACTTGACTGTGGACAGCGAAGGCCAGCCATCATCAGGGAGTGGGGAGGCCAGGACTCCATAGATACCTCATAGACATCTAAGACATAATGGCTTGAGTATCTTTATCATGCACTCAAACTGCCATAGGGGTATTTGGAGGTGATCTGCCAATACCAAGGGTTCTCTCCATACTCTCCCTCTGTTTACACAGGACTTTTGACCTTGCTCATTTCCCACTGTCACTTGAAAATGAGGGGTACAGGACTTAACTGGACCCTGGCTCCCTTATCCTCTAATGGAATAGCAGTGCTCTCTTCTGTCCCCATACCACCTTACCATGACCACAGCCGTCTAAGATTGCCAAAAGTTTATCTTTGATCTGTATTAAATTGGAGGGTTGGAGGATTGTGGAACATTAGGCAGGAGCTCTAAAGAAACATCTAGGTGTTAACCAGGATTGAAAGGGACAAGAAAAGAACCCCAAGCTAAACCCTTTGGGACAGTCACTGCAGCAAGAACAGAAGCTATCCATTGAGCTAGGAGAGTTGAATTGGAAGCTACTTCATTTTTTCTTTCCAGGTTAGCATAATGCCTCCCTCTTCTCCCTTTCCCTTCTCTTGATGCAGTGGGATTCTGTTTAATGGTTACCAAAAAAAGAGGTTGGCGTTGAATGTCCAGCTAGAGGTGGAAGATAATGCAAATAAGACAGTAGGTCCCTTCATCCCCTACCAGGAGCTGCTTATGCCACTTCACTTCGGAATTCTCTACAGTGCTTGCGATGCGGGGATGCTGTTACCTCTCCAGTTAAATAAATCTAAAACTACTGACCCGGGATTTTTATAGCAACGCTGCAACCTAATATGAAGAAATGCAACAAATAGTCCATTACCACTGATTGGATATGGATTTTTGGCCTGGCCACTTGCCACTTGGTAATTTTAGAATAGGGTCACTTTCAGAATTGGAAGATTCCTTGTAGGAAGGTAGTGGTGTTTACTAAACAGTTGTTTCTTATCTTTTTGTCCTCTAACAGCTGTGCTCCCTGCCTCTGGAGGGTAGGGCCAACCTCTCTGTCTGCCTGGAAGAGACAGCCAGGGCTCATCCTTCACCAGCTTACAGGGCTGCAAACGTGGCCATTTCCAAGTGCCCAGGGTGTACTTACCCACTTCCTCCCTCTAATCTCAGCACTTCCACTCGACACACATCAGCAGCTTTGTAACTTGCATTTTATTTTGCTCTACGTTTTGGCCCTTCAGGTATTTGTGGGAGGAAAAGGGGAAGTCTGGGGAACTGTGTTGTCACTGATTTCAGAATTATACAGTTACACCCCTGAGTCATTGTCTCTGGAGAGTCATTTGAGCAAGAGTGCCAAGAGTGTCCTGAAGGGCTCTCACTGTTGTCACATGTGGGTTTTCAAAAGCTGGATTCTGTTTCATATTTGATATGTGACTGCTCGCCTTGGTTTCACCATCTGTAAAATGTAGCATTAGACCCTATTCTGTCATTGAAAGGTATAACCTACTAAGGTATGGTGCTGAGGTTCCCAAGGTTCCCTCCGGTTATTCCTATTTTACATAGAAAATGTTGCCAGACCCCAGATGATGAATAACCATGTACAAGCTGAAGGCACTGTGTGACCTGGAGAGGGACCTCTGGTCAGTTTATTTTCACGTCTGCATCTGAATAATTAGACCCAATTAATGAAACAGGAGAACTGCTGGTCCTGGAACCTAAGCTCTGACTATTCTTTACCTCATTGTGCTAAACTTTGGTTGATTTTCCTTTCTTCTGCCATAAAATCTGTTACATTGCCTTTTTCCTGATTTTTGGTCCTGGTAAGCAATGTATCCTAAACTAAAGCTGTCCCAGAGTGCTGAGAGGTTCTCTCAGTCTTCTTTATAGCCAATAGGTTCAACTAAGCCCCAAGAATCAGAGACCAAATGTGTATCTTCCTGGTATGGGCTGTTACGCCCATCTAATCATAACAATGTGTCCTGTTTCCTGGTTCTCTAGGTAAGACTAGAGAGTTACATATGCGTAGACTTTAAAAATGAAAATGTCATCTTGCCTGTCTGCATGTGGTCATTGTCCCAGGATTCAGATCAGACCTCACATTTTGACCTCAGCCTCTGCAAGATATGATGCAAGATAGTTTCACTTTATCTGCTGTTTGTCTAGTTTTTTGTGGCAGTTGACCCAGGGGTGGGATTACTACTGCAAAGCAAGAGGTTGCCCTTGAAGCTTTAAATTCTTGCTTTCCCATCCACAATTATGGTCAGCTGTTGAGATAGCCCAGCCAACCACCATGAAAGTATCGCAGCTTAAAAAATCATGAGCCCTTGGGATCGGACATAAAGACTTCTAGCCTCGCATCAAAAGAAGCCATATGTCTTCACAGGCCCTGCTGCCCTGATGAGGCATAGCAAGCACATGGAGTGCAGAGAGAGGCCTTGAGACTGCGGTCTGTGGCCAGCCCTTCAAGGTGTGAGGAAGGGCTCCTCGTGACACATTCACACATGCATCCAAGCGTGCCTAACACCCAGTGACTGGATTACTAACTCCAGGGACATAGGGCATTCTCACACTGCTCAGACTTCTTTCATCTGTCCTTCCTCTTTCATTCTCTCCCCACCCCCTTGCATTACTGTAATTTGTACAGTATTGTTGAGAGGTGTTGAAGAGATCAATAGCAATTCACCTTTTCCCTTATTGATTAAAGTGACGGCAAGTAAAAACGACAGGCAGTACCAATTCATTTATCTTGAACTATCCATTTCCTACCAGGCCATGAGTGACCTCTCCCTCTGCTTCTTACATTGCTGATCTGCAGCTGGGGTTACTCTTGTTGCTAGGCTGCTTTAATAGGAATGAGAGAACCACTGTGTTTGGCTTCTACAGTCAGAGCTGGATGAGGAAGGAGACTGCAGGTAATGAGCAAGAAAATGACTGTGCAGCCTGTGCTTTGACTCGATGGCTTTATTGGAGGGTTCGCCACATGTGCTCTCAAGGAGGGAAGCCTAGCATCAGTTGATGGACGTTTCTGCCTCACCCAGCGCTTCCCTCCCATCTGTCTTTCTAAAGGGCACAGCCTGCTTTTATTATCTATTTTTCTACAGAATATAAATTGAGTGTAGTGAATGAAAAGCCCATGACCCCTGTGAACTAGCTCTGTTTTCGCTGAAGGTGCAAAGGTTTGTTATTCCCTCCATAAACCTTCAAGTAGTAGCTTCGGCTCCCTGGGGAATTTGGGTGGCTGGGGTCAAGCATGAGTCCAGGGGTTCAGGAAGAGTTCTGGTGCTGAGAAGGGGTCTGTATCCTCGAGGGGATGAAGAGCAGAAACAGTTCTTATCAGCCTCTTTCTGAACTCCAGAAACAACCATGGGAAGGGTGTGTATGTGGGGTCCTATTCTCCCTCAGTGGAAACACCCTCTGATTCTCACTTGGGAGAGCTGAGGGGGGCCGCTCCTGGCCCCAATGACACTTCAAGTGCTGTGTACTAAGCCCATTTTTAAAACTGCATCCCAAATGGCAAACACTTATTACATCACTCACCTAGTGGGATGACCACGGGTCTTTGAGCCCCAGGGTTCATCGAAGGGAAGTTAACACTGACTACGAAGGCAAAGCTTGGTTAACCCAATCTCTTCTCTCTTTGGGTGCAATAGTTTGAATTTTGTTGGTTCTTTAGCAACACACTTACATAGAAGCAGCTGTTGTCCCATAGGACAATTAAGCATTCTCAGCCCCTCCACAGTGCTGAAGTCTGTCACCTTGAGAAACACAAGCCATTTCCCAAGGAACTCCTGTCTGTGTGGAGTTTCCGCTCAGGAGGCAGTATTTGGAGAGCTACCAGGAAGCTGACCCTGCTCCATGACCTCTGTACTCAGGAGAGGAAGCCACTTACCTGAGTAGGCACTTCATGGTGACCAATGGAACTAGCGGTTCCCAGAGCTGGTGGTTGCCTTCAGGGTGCTTGCAGTCTTTCGTGTCATCCTGAAAACACACCAGGCTTCTCCAGAAGATCACTGCCATCACAGTCACATGTCCTGAGTGCCCAGTGGGTGGAGGTCACTATTTTGGGTGCCCCTCTCCCAGTAGGGAGATTTTGCTAGAATCTCAGTGTCACTATGTCAGGTAGCTCTGCGGTCTGCAGATACCAGACCTGGAAAAGGCAGCCAGCTCTCTGTGAGGCTGGTTAATTACATGTGAAGCTGCCAGCAGGACAATTGTTCTTTTCCCATGGATCATTAATAAACCATTCTGACCTGTATAGATGGGGCGGGGGAAGTCTCCACAAATCCATAATTCCATCACCTTCCTCAGCTTGGTTGGACAGTCTTCCTCCCTTTCACAGTCTAAAGCTTTCAAAATAGCTGGGGATTGTTGCGGGAGGAGGGAGGATAATCTCTTTCCATTTAATGCATGAGTTTCTCTCCTAAGCAGAAAAGTGGCCCCCTGCTTTCAAGATAGTTGTGGCAGCCACAGTACAAAGGGTTCAAGGCTTGCCATGGTAGGAAGCGCTAGTGGCTTGGCTCCTAATATTTGCAGCAATCTACAGACCGGGCCCAATTTGGAAATGAGGCAACTAGTGCAGCAGATGGCAAATAGTCCTGCTCCACTGGGGCCCAAGATCGGCACCATCTTCTTCCTTAGCCAAGGCAGTCTCGTTCCTGCTATGCCTGAGTACAGAAAGCATTTCTGATTTTTTAGAAACTTTTTTATAGGAGAAATGGTAAAAGGCAAAGCAAATATAATATTGGAAACTCAATCTAGTTAGAAACATTTCCCTGTCAAACAAACTAAAATAGAGCTTTTCCTTTGTTGGTTAGAAAAACTGAGAATAGAAATCTACATTTTTTATTTTTGCATTGAGTGCAAAAATAAAAAATGAATTATAAATAGAAATAAGCATGACCCATTCAGTTTCCAAGGACTTGAGTATAAACCCTTTAGAATACAGAATTAGAGCATTTTATAGCTGTAAGGGTTCTAATCATTATACAGTCCAATCCAAATTGTTCACAGTAGCTGAGAAAACTGAGGCATGAAGAAGTTAATCACTGAGGCACCTTCAAATACTAATTCATGGGAGAGCTAGTGTCCACATTCCCATAGGGTCAGCCTTAGTGTACCCCCTCTCTGCCTCCCAGACAACAGCCACTACCACCTGTCCATCCACCAGCCATACAAATAAGTGGACTTTGACAGTGATGTATAAAAGGGAGTAGGTGTGTGTGACAGGGGCAGACAGAAGAGGTAAACGTGTACATTCTCTTAAGTTGTATTATTTTAGTGAGAACAGGCCAGGAGGCTAAGTCAGAAGAGGAAGTCGCCCCGGGCTTCAGTGTTCAGAAAAGAAGACTTGGTAGACGGGCGCGGAGAGCACTGTGCACAGGATGAGAAGGCATGCCAGAGAGGGAGAAGTACAGGTGTCTGACAGACCTGGAATTTTCCATTGCTCTTCCTGACATGTGATCATAGAAAAGCTGCTGTCTTTTTATGCCAAAAACTAGGCTTCCGAAGAGCCCAAAAGAAACAACCAAGAAGTGGGAACTGTGTTAAATTGAGGGGTTTTTTTGTTTCTGTTTTTTGGGGGTGGGGGCAACTTTCCTTGTTGTTTTGCTTTGTCTTATTACTGAGAGAGGTGGAGTGGCGGGGTGCAGCAGGAGCACATGAAATTTCCCAGGTGGCAGTGCCCTTAAGCTCCTTGGGCAGATTCTAGTTCGAGCACTGTGTTCGGTCACATTCAGCCAGGACACAGGGTGGACCCCTGAGCGCTCTCTCGCCCCTGCGTACTGTGCTCTTAGACCTGCTCCCTCCACTCACAGGAGGCTGATCAGAAAGCAATGGCATGCTGTCAGGATCTCGGCCTCGCCCCCACCCTGTAGCTGAGGTTACCCATCTTGTTAGCAATGACGTCTGTTTGTCTTTTAAGGGGTTGTCAAGTGGGGGAGGAACAAATCACATTTTCCGGCAATTTAATTTTATTAACTCTGATTTTTTTTTCCCCTTTTCCAAAGCACAGCTAAATGGAGCTAAACATACACACAAGGGCTATATTTAGTCTGATGGTGTGGTAAAGTAGCGAAGGCACAAACATAGAGGTTTATCTGCTACCTCGTAAACATAGGGAGGTGTCAGGGCTGGAGAATTCAACAGTAATAATAAGCATTTATGTGGTGCAATGACAGCTTCGATACAGGGCATAATTTTCTGGGGGTTGCTATTAATTGTGCTTCTGCCTGTGAGCGGCCAGCCCCCTGGTGAGAGGGGCTTGGAACACCACACAGAGTTAAGCTATATTAAACATCAATTAAAACTGTGTAAAGTAGAAATGGAATGAAATATGCAAAGGTCAGAGTGGCTGTGAACATGCAGAAAAGGCCCTAGGAGAAGAGGGGTTTTAGGGCCTGGTGAGCCTAGTTATACGGGGGGCGGTTTATGCTCATAATTGCCCTAAGCTTCTTTGAGTTTCCAGGTTTAGTAGGTTTGCTGGAGAGTTAGTTAATGGTATCCTCTAGCTTCTCCAAGTTCAGTTCTTCCCCAAAGGATCCTCAGAAACTGTTCACTGTGGCCAGCAAGAAATGAGAGAAGACAACCAGAGTCTACCAGCACTGTCCAATGGAACCTTCCGCAATGATGGAAACATTCTTTATCTGCACTGTCCAGTATAGTAGCTACTAGCCATGTGTGGATATTGAGCACTTGAAATGTGCTTAGTATAACTGAGGCACAGAATCCTTAATGAAATGTAATAATTTTCATTTAAATAGCCATGTGTGGTTAGTGGTGGCCATGTTGGACAACATTGGACTCTAGACTGTCCCTTCCCCACACTGAGCACTCAGGACATGTTCGATTTGCATTGCACTCGTCTTCCTGAACCAGTAATCTGCACTTTCCTTGTATCTCTGAGTGTTTTTCCTCAGTACTTTTCTTTGACCCACTCCTCTCCTGATGTTGAATTAGCTTCCAAATTCTTTCATAAGGGTCACACACGATGCCAAGAAATGACAAAGATCAGTGCCTGTATCAAACCAGACAGCCATGGCCTTATCCTTGCCCCCTTTCTCCTGACAGCCCTGAATCAAGCTAATACCAGGTGTTTCCTACTCTCCTGGGCAGAAAAGAAGGGACGGCTTTCGATCTCTGGCTGAAGATCACAAGTCTGCAGTGTTGTCACTGTTCCCACTGAACATCTGATTCAGTTGCTGATTCTGACCCTTGAGTTCCCCAGAACTTGCAGGGATTGCAAAATTCCCAGGTCATCCAGGGAACACTCACCTGAATTTCTCTGGTCCCTTTGGCACCAGAACTGAAAGTACCTTTTCCCATATAGCTCTTTCAGCACTGTTGAATGCTTGGAATGAACCCATTCATTGGGATGGCATAGTGTAGTGGAATGAAGCACTACACTTGTTAGCAAAATTCCCATGTTTAAGTCCTAGCTTTTCCATTTACTAAATCTATGACCTGGACAAAATCATTTAACCTCCCTGAGGCTTCATCTTCCCCAATAAAAATGAGTGCACTAGACTAAATGACCCAGGTACCGAGAGGACCTAGAGAAGAGTTCCAGAAGTCCCAGTTGCCATCAAGCCTGCATTTAAAGTCCCCCTGCCTCAGGCCACCAGAGGCCTCACTCGTATCTAGTTATCACCAACCCACACTTGGAAATTTTCCAGCACCACACACACCATGAGCCAGACTGAGTGGTGTTAACTCCTCTGGTTATTATGATACTCATGTCAACCTCAGGGAGTCAGGAACTCTCCCCAGTTATTTTGGGTCATCCTCAGAGATGGCATTTGGCCTGTTGCGGAAGGTTAAGAGGTTTCTTGGCTCGGGCAGTGGGTCCATAAAGCAAAAGTTACCTGATATGTACCAATCGTGCTGGCTGGCTAGCTGTTCACCAGCCCCCACTCCACCAGCAGTCACTAGTCACTGCTTCAGGGATTATCTCCAGCCACCCAGAGGCCCCTGTGGAGCCACCAACACTACACAGCTCACAAAGGGCCCTGTAGCATCTCTAATTGAGGAGCTGGTAAGCGGATGCCTTCAGTAGAAGTATTTTTAGCTGCAGTGATACAGCCTCATCTTTTTGCAGGATGTTCTGTTTAGTTATTTTAAGTGAAATAAATAAAGTTGAAGACTGTGGTTCAAACCCCAGTGCCAACACTGAAGAAGTTGTGGTGCACTCCCCCCACCCCCTCACCACAGACCTAATTCATCCTAAGACCAGGTACTGAGGCTGAGTTTGCCAGAGAGCATGTACAGAAGAGAAAAGACCTAGAAATAAGAGGAACAATGCAGACTGGCCTGGTGTGAGGTGCTGAGGGACCCATGAGCAGCCTGGCCAGCAGCTGGGACCAACTCTCCTTCTTGGCCTCTCAGACCTCTTTGATGGATCTGGGGGATGGAGTGAGCAGGCCTTGACTCCTGAGGATCTGACAGCCTTGCATTATACAAGAGATTCAGTTCTGTGGGTTGCTGACTTAATGCTTTTGTTTTCTTTCTCTTCATCGTAGTCTGTGACCTGTCACCTTTTCCTTCTCTTTTTTGTTGTGTACCATGTGATCGGGGCATTCACAGAGCTTGTGACGGACCCCACAGCAGGATCCTAGACTCATCCAGCCAGTGATTTCTCAGCCTGGCTGTACACTGGAACCATGGGGTACGGGAAGCCTAGAAAAGATACTAATACCTGGGCCTCCCTCCGAAGATTCTGGCTTCAGCAAGTACCATCTTTTAAGTAGTCCAGTTATATTAGGCGATAACCAGGAATGATTTTGTTGTGTCAGGTGTGATAAAGGCATTGTGGTTATGTAAGAAAATGGCTGTATTTTTTAGAGAAACACACTGAAGTATGGAAAGGTGAAATGACATCATGTCTAGGATATGTTTTAAAGTACTTCAGCAAAGAAAAAAGGGGATAGATGAAGTAAATATGACCATTGTAATAACTGTTTAATCAGTTATGGGAGTTCATGACTATTCTCTATTTTCAGTGTTTCACATTTTTCAAATCAAAGGTTATTGTTTGTTTTTTTTTAATAAAAATGTTTTTGTTTATTAACTTAAAACTCCCCAAGTAATTCGAATGAGCAGCTAATATTGAAAACACATGCTTTCAGAGATTAAATTTGGACCTCCACACCTGAAGACCAGCTTTGATTTTGGGCATTGTATAACCTAAGACTGACCTTTCCAGATAGTAAATTCCTGTGAGTGATATGGAGCCTTAACTTTTTGGTAGTTGTGGAACAGAAGAGGCCCAAAGAACAAAAAATTAGACCTGTTTCTAGAATCTGAATTCAGAGTGGACAACTAGACAGCTCTGACTTTTACTGAATGACCTCAGTGTCACCCAGCCTTGACAGCTGTTGTGCCTTATAGTTTATCTGTCTTGTCACCTGCCAACACTCCCACACACCACCCTGAAGACCTCTCTCGCCACACCTGGAAAACAGAAGGCATTCTAGGCTTGTGACACCTGCCACAGGAGAATCCTGATTTCCTCAGTGCTCAACACTTTACCTAAAAAGTAAAAGCTGTGGGATTTCGCTAGAGCTGTGGTGGGAGAGTGGGCTGAAACATGTACTTCCCTCCCTTCCCAGGATCCCATGTGTTCTTAGCTCTGTGTGCAAGTATGTGAGGGCTCTTTTGTGGCCCTCCTCAGGGCCTTTTGCAGCTCCCAAGCAGTATTCTGCTCTGGCTGCTCAGCTCATGGGGCACACAGCAGCTTGTTGCAGCCAAACTAAATAGAGTTCTGGAACTTGGGCTAGAAGCTTCCATGCTATATTTACACACCACAGCCTTGCTTAAGACCCTAGCTTAGTACCTCTTCATTCAGGGGCAGGCTGCTGGCTCTTGTTTATTCAGGGAGCTTTGTGATTTATACCTAAACATTAAGTGAAACTGTGTATTGCTCTAAGAAGCTGAAGTAGAGGAAAGGCTACAGACTGCCCAAGGTCACCCAGCCAGCCCAGAGCTTTCCTACCATCAGATTTACTGAGATCATGGGTGCCTTCCTACTCCCTGAGGAAGTCTTGAAACAGGCCTTTTCAGCAAATGCCAGCTTGAAAGAGGTGCTGGAGTCACCCCGGCACCGCAGTGAGAGGGCCCACAGCATCTGTCTTCCCCCAGGGACTGAGTCAGTATCGGTCCTACTGCTGTCCAGTGCCTGTATCCAGAATTCAAACTGTGGGAGCTCTTCCTCGGCCTGGTCTTAAGAACAAGTAGCTTCAGAGGCACTAAACTGTAAAACTCCAAGACATATGGCCTGCTCTGCATTTCTTCACAGGACTCTCTGGATGGGAGGAGGTAGAAGCTTTCCCAGCTCCCCAGTGCATATCTCCCCTGTCACCACTCTTAGACTATCCATCACAATTGCCTCCCCATTGTACTGAGCTCCTCAAGGGCAAGACCACACTGTTCATCTCCAGTGTTCCTCAGCACCTGGCACAGTGCCAGTCACTGTACTAGCTCTAAATAAGCACACACATGAGTAAGTGGCCCAGAGAAGGGCTGTGGCAGGGACCTTAGCCACTAGGCTAAGGGTCAGAAACCTAACATTTTAAAAAGTAGTTTCTCATTCTTTTGGGCTTCTGAACCTAAAGTGTGCGGTGATCTTGAGCCCTGCCTATGTTCGCTTGTAGAGCAGCCTATGACTGGGGAAGGTTTCTGGCTGGTGATGGCTAGGGAGTAACATGCCATTTGGTTCTCTTCCCACTTTCCTTTGGAATAAATGGTACTCTGTCCGTGCCTGGTTTCTCCCATTTGCTATTCATGGTTCTCTAAGCAGTCTGTCCTCTCTCCCTCCCCACCTGGGTCTCTAAGGAGGGTGACATGTTTGTAGGATGGTTTCTCTTTGTTTTTCCAGGGCAGTCAATCAGTTACTGCTTGGTCAGCTCCTGTAGAAGTTACACCTCCTGAACCTGAACAAAAACTCATGAACACTAGCTCAGCTTCAGTGAAACCATGTACAAGAAGTGCTCAGGCTGGGCAACTCAGTTTGCTGGAGCATCATCCCCCACACCAAAAGACTGTAGGTTCCATCCCCAGTCGGGGTACATATGGGAGGCAGCCAGTCAGAGTTTCTCTCACATCCACGACTATGTGTCTATCTGCGCTTCTCTGTCTTCCCACTCCCCCCCGCCTCCCTCCCCCTTCCTCTCTCTCTAAAATCAATAAAAACATATCCTTGAGTGAGGATTTTTTTTAACGTACAAGAGGTCCTTGTGGATTTAGTGACAGAACCATCCTGCCCCTCTGACTACTTCGTCTTCTCCCTGCTCCCTCCAGACTGTAGAGCAGAGGCTGTCATTCTGGGCATGACCTGGAATAACCTGCATCCATTTTTTAAATACTGAAGTCCTGCCCCAACCCCAGTGAGATGCCGCTGAATTTGATCTAGACCAGTGATTTTCAACCTTTTTCATCTCATGGCACACCTAAACTAATGAATAAAATTCTATGGCACACCCCCCAAAAATTTTTTTTTTGCCGATCTGACCAAAAATATAAGTATAATTTTGATTATTCATTCTCACCAGACAGATATTGTGGTGTTGGCTGCTGTTGTTTTTTATTTGACAGTCTAAGAAAAAGAGGTCAGCGCCCCTGGGTAAATAGTCAGGTATTGCATGTTTTAAAAATTCTTGTGGCACTGTGGTTGAAAACCGCTGATTTACAGTCTGAATATTGGTATGTTTTAATAGCTTCCCCAGTGCCAGTAATACGTACTTGGGACCAAGAACCACAGTCTCAAAGAGCCTTCATTAGAAGGAGCTGTAATAGCACTTGAACACCCTTATTGGCCCCCTTCTCCTTCAAGGAAGGTGGAAAGACAGAGCACACGTTTGCCTCTTTGGGGCACCCAAGGCACCTTCTGTAGCCAATTTGGACGCACAACTTCAGACCATGTAATTCATGGTGCAGTCTGTCCCCACTACCACCAACTGCCACAGACAGGACCCACTGCTTCTTAACGTTAGGCAGATGACAGCAGGGCAGATAGGTGTCTGTAGACAGTGGTTAGGTTTTGTTCTGGAGGGCATTAGTGAGGAAGAACAATCCAGAACTGTGTTTGCAATTTAAGATGAAGATTTATTCTAGCTCAGGGAATGCTCAAGTGGGTACAGCCCACCAGCTCCCAAGCGTCACGTCCCACCCTTCGGTAGCAGAAGAGCCTGCCTTAGCAGTGAGAGGCAAGGCCAGATACCAGTTGAAATCCCAGACTTCCCTACCCTCCCTCTATATCTTGTCAGATATTTCAAGCTTTAAGTCCTTATTCGTGCTCTGCCTACTTGGCTGGCTGTTCTTGCACTTGAGCGGCTTGTTTGCCTGGACAGGTCCAAGCTGTCTGAGCCATCAGCAGCTGCACCTCCTCCCTCGCGCCTTCTGTCTGAGCCAACCTTGATTCACAGTAGTGCAGATGGCTGCAGCCTTATCCAGCGACATCTGCCACTCCCATCCCTCTCCTGCCCTGCTTTCCCAGAGACGAAGGGGCTGGGTCAAGCCTTGCCTCCAGGTCAGCCTGGGGCTGATGTGAAGACTACTCTTAGTTCGTACTCTGGCATATTAACCCAAGTGAGATGATAAAAAATTTTATCTGAACCATGTAAGATAAGGATACAACAGGTCTAAGTTCATATTGTGCAGAAAACACTTTGCAGCCTTCATCAGAGCAGATCTGTTTTTGCAAATAGCCTTAATTCCACCCACTCTGCTTCTTAAAGTGTTACTTGGAGTGAGGGAGAGCGAAGAAAGGATCAGAGGCAATAGCAGGTGTCTGAAATCACCTTTCCCTCTTTCCTACCCTTTCCTCCCTTTCGTGCAGACTTAGCAACTTCTCAAAGTACCGCTCTTCAGTTTCTCACTCCCGTTCAAAGTGATGAAAGGTAGTGCCCTACAATGTACCACTGTAATCAGTTTGTTTCCCTTCTCCTGTCCCTCTCTAAGAGAAATGAAGTGATGGATGACAAATGTGAGAGGGGTCGTGGGTGTCCTTATACACAAGAAAGATATGCCACAGAAACCCTAGGGCTTCACTGTGCCTTTTCTCATGCCAGCTTGCTGCTGAGCTGCAGCCAAGGCACAGGACTCAGGGTGTCCCCGCTAGCTAGCTCTGCCTGAGCGAGACCCACAGCCATACCATCCAGCAACAACCTGCAGTAGGGAGGGACGCCGTGGCAGCGGTCTGCTCATCCACCGGTGCAGCTTTGGCTCATTCGGGTAAGTCACCTGTAAATCTCAGGGACCCTAGCAGCTCTTGGAATGCCATTGGCGCAGCAAAACCAATATTCAGATGATTCACCCCGTGGCTTAGTTATACAAATTATTTCAAGGCTTTCTTTCCCATTGGAAAAAGCAGTTCTAGTCTGCTTAAACAGGGAGGACCACAGCCCCTAAATCCCACTCTTTCCATAGGCAAATACCAGAACAGAGGTATATTGTTCTCTCTCTCTACACTTGGAGGTATTCTCTTCAAGATAAAGATATTTTTAATCTTTGATAATGGCAAGATATTTGTATGGGCACGCACAGACCAGTAACATACTCACTAAAGAAAACAGACTACCCAAAAAGGTATCTGCTTCTGTCCCTGCAATTTGAAGCCGGTTGTTTGGTGAGCATGAGGCCAGTGGATGGCATGGAATTAGGGGCCTTAAATGCACTCAAAACATCATGGTTACCTAAGCCTCGGGGTGGGTCTGCTCTGTCCTATCCGATTAGGTGAGAGAGGAAGAGAGATTCTTTACCGTAGCAGAGTACCCAGGAACCTTTGGGTTTCTCTAAAGCTACATATCACCAAACTAGTCACTTTCATGTTCTTCATGTTATTTCAATTTCATGTTATATCGCTGACTGGCCCTGCCCTCCTGGGCTTCTGTCTAGTATTGGATGTTGCTTTCTTTACTCACTACAATTGTTGTTTAACCTCTTAACCACAGAAAACACTCTCTTGGATCCATTCTTTTCTCCTGTCTGACCACACTTTAGTGACCTGCCTGCTTTTGGTTTTGATCCACAGGTTCTCGTCATTTAGGGCTGCTGGACTGAAAGTGACCCACAGGCACAGTCCAGTTTCTTAGTTGGGCCCCAAGGACCCGAAATGACAGTATTTGTCTTAACCCTTAAAGTAACCATCAGATTTATAGCCGAAAACCTTAGCCAGAAATAACCTGTGGCAGATACACTACCACCCACCCCCAGTTATGAAGGAGAATGGCCCCGGAGCTGCTCAGAGCAGGGTCAAGAGGGCAGCAAAGCTCCAGGGAGGCTGCTGCCCTCCCCATCCTGCCAGGGGTTTGGAAATTGGGGTAAGGAGGTTCAGCCTGTCTTCTGCTCCCTCTCCTCACTGGGGCACTGCCTATAAACCTGCCTAGCTAGGGACCTATGGAGGGCTGCCACAGCTACCAGAGCTGCCTGCACTGCTCACGTCATCCGGGTGTCTGCAGTACCAGGATGCCCTGGACCCAGGGGTGCTGCATAAATACAACTACTGTTGCCCAGTACAAAGCTGCCACCTCTTTTACATTCACTTGTCTCTCAGGAGACAAGTAGGGAAAGAGTCCCCTGCTGACTCTTCCTGAGTCTCAGTTCCAAATGGAAAAGCCCACCATGCGGCCCTCAGTGTCTCTCCACACACCTGATTCCACCTCAGCCTGTTTCACACCAGCAGAGGGAAACCATTTCTTACAGCTAGAGCAACAGCACTATTGGAGGAAGAGGGAAGGGGCCAGAAGTTAACCTCATGACATTTGTAAACTGGAGCATTGAGGCCTAACCTGCCAGAATGGAAACGAATGACCTTGTGGGGTCGGCAGGTACGGCACAGCCAGCATTTGTTTTGGTTGTTGATTTCCACATGTTAAGTGGTTCTGGTTGTTACCAAACTTCCCTGTCTCTGTGTGATGGTCAGATTCTGTGTCCACTGTGGCCTTTGTGCAGGGACAGGAGAAAGAAAACTTTGTGGCTTTACTCTGGCACCTGAAAATGGTTCTCTCTCCAGCGTGAAGTTGCCAGTGGGGAACTACTGAAGTAGCACTCTGGAGAGTCACCAGGGAGACCCCTCCATCTCCTGCCAAGCTAACAAACCCTGCCCTTGCACTATTCTGAATCACACCTCGCTGCAGCTTCATTCCTCCTTCCTGGCTCAGCACAGGGCACCCCCTTACAGGAAAGTCCTGGGCGTCCGCGAGAGGGGCACTTGAGGAGAAATGGACTGACGTAGGAAGAGGGAGTGCCACTCAGTCGTCTTTTAAGTGGAAAGGAAAAGGTCATCAGAGCCACATGGGGCTTGGGTTGGATTATTGTTGACTTGGCCTTGCTGTGACAAAGGGGCCAGCTCACCAGGGCCAGCACTGGGCACTGCCAACCCTATCCAGCTGCTGATAGCCAAACTAAGAAACTCATGCTCTGCGCATACAGATGGGTCTGCATGTCAGCATGCGCCCATTTTTAGCCCTTGCCCAGAAAGGGCAGCCCACAACACAGTAATTTAATTAAATTTGCCTCCCTCCATGGCCCACATATTTAAAAAGGTTTTGGGGGAAATGAATCTGGCTGAGGAACATCACCCTGCCGCTCTGGCACTGCCCCAGAGCTGAGCCGCAGTACCATAAAGGGTCTTGCCATCCTGAGTACAGCCCAGGGCATCTGTCTACACTGCAGGCTCTCTGGCCAGGCTGACAGCTGGCACATCTGGCAAGGCAGCCTCTGGAAGCAGTCCGTCTCCATTATAGGGGGCAAAATAAGGGGACTCCACACCCCTTATTTTAGAGCAGCCTTAGCAAAGCCTCAGCAAAAACTAGACCCATGGCATTAGTCCTTCCCACTGAGTTCAATGTGTAGAAGAAATGCAGAATGAGAGGACCTCACCCCTCAACTGACACCACAGCTTCAGTAATAGTTATTACCTCATTTTCAGTGTTAGCCCACATCCCTGTACTTCGGAAGCCCTGGAAAATGATATTTAGGCACCTGAAATTGATTCCCCTACTCCTGCTTCTAGTGAACTTATTGCCATGTTTCATATCACAAATGCTCATCAGTTTCTGTCCATGATGCTCAACGCACACCCACACTCCACACCCCACAGACCTCCGCCTGCCTCCCAGCTAGCCAGTGCTTGTCTTGTATTGAGTTCAGCCAACACTCAGGAGGTGTCTAAGCTTTTACTTTCTTTTGTCTTCTCCATCTTGTCCAGAGCGTCAGCCCTGTCTTCTTACAATAACCTCTAGCCTGTCTCTCAGCCTTTTCTGTCCTAGGTCAGCAGTACCATGCACGCTGGAGAAGAGTATTCTCTTTGGTTAGCTTTCTCTCGCCCCACCAAAAGCACATCCTCCTGACTGGTTAATCTCTCCTGCGTAATGATTGCAGCACCTCTGAGATAAAGGGAATTTCTCTGGCACAGCTTGTCTCAACACCAGCAGAACACAGGCTGTTGCTTAGGAGTGGGAATCATTAGAGTCAGGCCATTATTGGAGGGGACCGGTCTCTAGAGGCGCTAGCAGAAATTACTGCTCCTTAATAGATGAAAACTCATTTGCTTGAACCCCCTGCCCTCCTCTTTATTTCTCTGCATTCCCCACCTCCCTTCTCTTCCTGGCTTTGAAGTTGAAAAAAGAGGTAACTCCACCCAATCCAAGATGGCAAATTTCTGCTAAATTAACTTGGTTAAAAGAGATCTTTGGCTGAATGAGGCTGTTCTTTTAGAATGTTTCTATAGGGACTTCGCTTGAAACCATCATGAAGGAGACAGGGCAGATTCTAATTAAATGTATGTGCTAAAATTATAGCCAGGGCCACTTTGTTTCCCAAGAGAGGATTTGTTGAGGCACTTACTAGCTTCTTAGACCCCTGTTTGAGAACAAGCCTCTGAGTCAGCCTGGGCCATCTGAGCTTTCCCAGTACCAGGGAAGGCAAGGGAGTTCCGGAGGCTGGACTCCTGACTTCCCTGCTTCTCCAGTGGTCCTCTTGACCTTGAATGGACCTCTAACATGATGAAGCTTCTGCAAGCCTTCCCCACACAGGGATATTTGTTCTTTACCTTACAGCTCTTCACTCTTGTAGGGAAGGGGAGGGCAGTGTAAGCAACGAATGCTCCTTTTAATGTTATTAGGTATTTGGGCTGCCATAAGAATTCTCATGTTCTGGAACACTTGTGGTTAAAGAGGGGAAAAAAGTTGCCTGATTCCTATGCTCTAGCTGTTTGAATGAAATCATGAGTGGGCACCATCTGTCTCAGAGCATTAAGCACAGATAAAGTGCTGGCGTGAAAGGCCTTCCCCTTTTCTTCCTCCCCCTCTAGAAGCAAACTGTAAGGGATTGCACCAAATTGCAAACTCCAGGGGGCACTAATCACTTTGTAGTTTCTATAAATGGCGCCCCCTGGAGTTGTAAATCATGGTGGGACCTGCTGGTGTTCAGTAATAGTGCTGGGTTGAGAACCCAGAGACCAGAGTTCTGGTCTCTGCATCACCAACGATGTGACTCTAGGAAAAGCTACATCTCCCTAGACTTCCTTTTCCTCATACATAAAATGAGGAGCTTCAACTAGATTTTCTTAACTAACTTGGACAGTTCTCTTCACTGTCTCCATATCCCTGAAGTTACAAGCCACAACGTGTCATTCTGTCCTCAGTAGTCATTGCTGCCCAAGGTCAACTAGCTTTGGTAACACATCTGTGATGTGAAGGTGCCCTCAGATGAGTTGATACCACTGGTCAGAGCAGCTGTGGACTTAAAACAGGGATGTGGAAGAGGGTTAAAGAAAGGGAAAGCTGCCCTGCAGGCACAACTGCTCAACCCAGAACATGGAATAGGCTAGCACTTCTTGGGTTCGTATTTCTGTGGCTTCAGGACCTTTTCTCTAACACGCACACATACAGCATACCCAGTCATTGCAATTATTTCCCTTATAAGAGAAACAAAGTGAAATGCAAACATGCTTTGAGATACCTCAGCCTAGCCATATCCCTCCAAGTCCCCCCTCTCCATTTCTAATTTAAAAATTGTCTCCCCTTTCCCTGGTTCCTTTAGTAGGCTCTTCCTAGGTCCTCCCTCCTCGCTTATTCCAGATTTCCCAATTCATCCCCTTAAAGAGATGAATTGGAAAAATATACTGTCGTGTCGGAAGGAAGCTATTGTCAGTTCATACAGGCAGACACTAATAGGATAAAGCATTATCTGACTTCCTTGAAATTCAGAAATTAAGTCTTCTTGCGATGGTAATAGATTATAACTAGTAACCGCTACAGCAGTGGGCTGCAGGAACAGGCTTAGTATCTGAGGCCTAGCTTCCATATCTGGGACTGTGCTGGGCCTATTGTGAGGGATGTGCTGAGCATTCCTAACATGGCTGCGCTTTCTGGGGGAACTGTCTCTGCAAAAAGCTGCCAGTAACTCATTTAGTTCACCTACAGGGTGGCTTCTGGGTGGAGAAGCTGTCTTAATGGTCTTAATGAACCTGGATGAGTGGGTAACTAAAGGGAAGAAGCCAGCACCTGGAAGACTAGGAAGAAGTAGCCTGAGGCCAGGAAACCAAACTTTGCAGTGGGAGCAGTTAGTGTGTGAAAGCCTTTCTCAGTTATCCTTGCTGACTCATTGAGCAGGTAGAGTGACTTATCTAGTGAATAAATCAACACCAACACAGACTCAGGAAACCAGGGTTGAGACCTTAAAGGAACTGTTAGAAACTATAGATTAAGGATTTGCCTTGGAAGAAGAAACAGCATGAGAATTGTTGGAAGAAAGAGCCACCAGTCTTCTAGAATGAAATGCTCTTGCAGGATATCCTAGGTCCTCTCATGACAGATGGTTGTACTTAAGTGGGGGTTGTACTTAAGTGGCTGATATGAGAATTAATTGGAGTGTGCTTTTTATTAGTGGGGATATAGGAAGGCGGGTGGATATTAAAGAAACAAGTTAATCAAGGACTGTCCCTTTGATATTTAGTAATTAATCTAAACTTTAGTAATTGTTCTTAGGTGCACAGAATGCATGAACCTGAAAGGTTAAGTACTACTTTGGTCCACATTGTCCCCACACCTGGCATTAGAGTAGCCTCTCATCTTAATGCTTGCCTACTGTAGGTTCAGAAATGTTCTTGATGGGAAAAACTAGAGAAAACGACACCATCCTCTCAAATGCTGACTTCCTTTGGCAGGTGAGCTTCTCCCAGGGATAATCCCCCACGGGCCTCCACCTAATCTCACTGCCAGGGTCCGTGTACACTGAACTCACGGCCATCATTATTTTTTATGGGAAAACATGATTTCTGTTATACCCTCCCTCTGGAATAATACTCTTTTTGTGGATAAACAGTAAGCTGCACCTTCTCCTTGCCCCCCGTGGCTATGCCTAAACAGAAATGAGGGAGTGTTCAGAGGATCCCTGAATAAAAACCCATCAGGGTTAGATTATGGTCCTGAGGTCTGGTTGCTTCCCCAAAGCAGTGGACAGCCTCCAGCGTAGGAAACAGGATTGTTGTGGGTAGGTGATTTGGCCCAAGTACTGACAGCAAAGCTGGCATGTACCAGAGGGTAAAACCTCTGATCATCCTAAAAGCTAATTCCAGCCTCTTACAAGGAAATCAAGATACATTCTTTCTTAGTTTCTCTTGGAATGTTGATCTGCCTGCTTTTCTTCTCTGCTCCATGCCATGAATTTCACACTAAGTCCTCCCCCATCCAGGGTCTGGCCAGCCTCTTTCTTGCTGGGGCAGAGGAATCTCTCTGGTGTTCCTCTTTGACTTCACTGCAGACCCTTAGCCTGTGTACTTGCCATATTGCTCCGTTCTGCTCTCATTTGCTCAAATTATGGTGGTTTTCTCTCCTTCCTTTCCTTTTTTCAGGCCTTCCAGTACTGTTTTAAAGCCCCAACAGCCTTTCTCTCTCCTGCTTCCTGTTGCCTCTGCCCTCCCCACGCACAGGGGTAGGTGGGGAGTACTCTAGAAAACTTACCCACTTGGTAAGAGACTAAGGCTTCCTGGGTGCATGTATACTGTCCCAGCCTTCCACTGTGCACCAACAGCAGCAGCACCTTTCTTTTCTTCCTGCTGTCCACAAGGAAGGATATTCTATTCTTACACACAGTGCCTTGGGTCCCTATAGAGCTGTATTAGGGAACAGAGCACAAGGCACTGTCTTCCTAGGAAGAGAAATACAACCTATCTTTCCCACCACAGGCTTACAGATGGTGCTGTCCTGCTGTCCCTGACTTCTGGATAATCATCCTTCCTCTCAGGAATAAGCTCAATAGGCCCTTTCTCTCTTTGGACATGGATGAGGTTCAAGAATAGACGTGATGGTGAGGGCTGGGCCGTTGGCCTGTCCCCTTAAGTATATCATGAAATAATTAACCAACTATACAACATTAATAGATGTTATCAGGTACTATTGTATGATTTTATATACATATATAATTTAAATTCTCACAATAGCTTGTGAAGTAGTTAGGTAAATTCTAACATTATGTCCATTTTACAGACCAAGAAACTGAGTATTTGAACAAAATCACACATCTAGTAAGTGACGGAGCTGGGATTCAGCCCAGGACTGGCTCCAGGTCTATACTTAAAAGCACTATGCTGTATTACTTTGTAAATATGTGTATTCCACTTCTCTTTTCCTGAAGTCTTTATCCCTGCTCCAAGAAGCAATTTACTTCATTTTAATTAAAAGCAAAGATGAACACAACCTTAATCTGCTGCCCAAACCATTCTTTCCTCTGAGGGATGGGGACCAAGAGAGGTGCTTTGAGACAAAAGCTGCCTTGCAGTTTAGCTGAGGCAGGATTTAGAAATGGCGTGAACAGTGCCTGCATTAGCCGATGGCATGGAGTGCTGAGTGCCAACAGAGGAGATAAAATTAGACATATGTTTGGATGTAAATGTTCTCCCTCCCTACCTCCCCCTCCCTTTCTCTCTCTCTCTCTCCCCCCTCTAATATTAAGCCCCTGCTGCTTTGTTGCAATAAAATGTTGGAACATTAATTGTGGACTCTGGCCCCCTGAGGTAGTAGCCTGCCTGGGCTAAGTAAGGCCCACTCAGCCCTCTCCCAGTCTCTTCCATCACCACTGAAGGAAGCCACAGCTTTACTACTAATGGTCATGGAGTCTGGACCTCTTCCCCAACAATAGGAATTGTCTTGCACAAGTCTTTGCTATGTTGTCCACTCAGTACACAGCAAGTTGCTGGCCTCACTGCATTGTTAAACAGCTATGATAAAGCTGATGTCTCTAGGCCTAAAAACTAGCCAGTCTACTCTACCTTCATTGAGAACCGGATGCAGTATTAACACTGAAGAAAAGGCCCTGGAGCAGATGATGGGAGTTGCAGCACAGCATGGCACTTAAAGAACTAGGGCTGGTGTAGATACAGTGGAGAAGAGTTAAGGAGCACCCCTCAAGAGTCTGATTGTTGAGCCAAATAGAAATCACTCCACTAGAGAGAACTTGACCCGATAGGTGCTTTAACACCTCTGTCAATCTTCTACTCTATAAAGTTTCCAAGGCAGAGAAAAGGCCAAGCCACCTTACCCACTGTGAGCACCCTGCCTTAATCTACTTCACCCTTTCCCTGGCAGCGGTCACCCTCTGTGAGATCCTGCAATTTCTGTCTGCCATTGTACCTGAGAATCAGGAAGCTATTTGATGTATTTGAGAGAATCTGGCTCCTTAGTGAGTACACAGCTGCCCTTGGACCAGCTATGGGGCCCTTGTGTTCAGAATTTTGGTGAGGCCTTGGAGGCCAGTGAAGCCAGTTCTGCAGGAGATTAGGCAACTCTAAGAGGGAGAAGAGAACACAGAGTTATCTGTAAGAAGGTCCCATTTTCACTACATATTGGATAAGAAAGAAATAGGTTCTTGATGGCCAGTAAGAGCCTGAGTGAGAGCACATTTGGCTTGGGAGTCAAGAGGCCTGGGTTTCAGTCCCACTTCTTCCACTAACTAGCAGTGTGACCTTGGATATATTTTTCCGTTTCTCTGGGGCTTGGTTTCCTTGACTGTAAAATATAAAGGGATTAGACTAAAAAAATCTATAATGAAACTCTCTAACTCCATATAATCAGCAGCAGAGTCTTTTTCTCTAACATTGTTACAACCTCCTGAAAAGCTACCAACCTGTGTTCCATTCTCAGGTAACAAACCCTACAGCTTGGCCAAGCTCTAGAATGAGTCACCAACACAGCATTAAACACTGCTCTTTCAGTGCTTATGGGACTCCTGAAGAGCCGTCCCAAGAACCTGCTACAAAGGAGGATTGCTACTGTAAAAGCTGAAATGGTGCCCAGGGCAAGGAGTAAGCCCAGTGGGGAAAGGAACTACCCTTCCAGTTCTGAGAACACTTACATACAGGAACCATAATCTCAGTCCTCCCTAACTCCCCTGAGGTTCCTTCTAAAAAGCACTTCTTCCTGAGATTCCAAGACCTGAATTTGCTCAACCCCGATAAACAAGTGCATTTGTTCTTAGGGCTGTTCCCTACAAATGTCTTAGACCCACTTTCCTACCTCTCCCCTCAGACCTTGTTCAGGCATAGAGCCTCTGTTGTTCCAGAGGTACTGTATAATTCCCAGACTGCCCAAATAGCTGTCAAAAAAGGAGGGGTGTTAGGAAATTTCTGAAGCAGCAACTTCCACAATTGCCTCTGAAGCTGTTCAGCCTGGGTTGTGTCTCGTGGCACAAAAATAGGGGGCAATTTCTTGCTTTCTCAACTGGCCCCAGCCAAGTCCCACCCTTTACTCTGCAGCAGTTTTCTCTTTGTATTGGAGGTAGGTGGCCCAGAAGCATGAGTGGCAATTTCTAACTGTGTGCCCAGGCATATATGCTTCCACAAGCACTGATTCCCAGAAATGGTATATATATACCCAGGAAGATTAAGAATTGGCCCTTTCTTAGCCATTTCTTAGCCGACTGCTGTAAAGTACTGCCTGCCTCTCTCCCTATTCAGCGCCAGAGAGATCACACCCACTCAGTCCCAATTCCCTGCATTAGTATAAATACTAGTGCCGAAGAGACACAGGGTCTCAGTTCATGCAGCTTCTCTGGATGTCATTACTCGGTAAGCATCAGCAGACAAACACCCACCACCACAAGACATGTTTGACTGTTTAACGCCCAGAGAACTGAAGCAACGCTGCCTGTGGGAAATTTAAGCCAAACAACATTACTTCAGACCTCTTAAATCCAGGTCCCCCAGGGTCCCCGGGGTAGAGCTGGTACTGCCTGAGCAGCTTCTGCTGAGGTGGCATTTAACTTCTGGCCAGGTCCCAAGAGCTGAAGCTGACCCATTTCCCCTGCTATTCCAGGGCATAAGGAGTTTGGTTCTACCTTCAATAAAGCCAGGGACTAACACACTTATCTCATGGAAGGTGCACTAGAATCGGGACATTTTTATTTCAACTAAGGAAAGGTTGATGACAGCTTTAGCATTTTCCCATACTTAAAAAAAATTTAACATTGTTTTCTCTTCCCACCTTACCTCTCCCCTCCCCTTCTCTTTTTTTCTTTAAATAGAAATGACTTCGTCAATGCTCGTGTAAGAATTTATAGATTCAGGGTCTTACTCAGGTTAACCCTTTGGGAACATTGAATTAAAAATTGAACAATATTTATTAAAATACAAAAATACACTTTTCTCACATTACAATCAGTGTTCTTTTGTTGGCATCCCCCCCACCCACCCCACCCCCTTTCAAATCTGAACCCTTTATTTCCTTTTAAAGCTAAAATAATAAATGAAAGAAGTTACAGCATTAAATGGACCAGAATAACAGAGATCTCTGCCTTCCCCGCCCATGCCCACCCTTTATCTTCCACCTCTTCCTGAGGTAGGCCTGGGAGAGGGAAGCCTTCCCCTCATTGTGCTTCATCCAACAAGACTCCATGCAGAACTTACTCGTGTGTACATGTGTATCACTTTTGTTTTTTCTGTGGACTTCACATCTTTTTTTGTGAACCATCCTGGTTGAGGAAGGCATCATTCTACTTTAAATGAGCCTGTGTCCTTGCTCTCCGTTTTCTTCTCTACTCACGTTCTGCCCCCACCCCATCACCACAACCAGTTGAGATCGGCTGTAATAATCCCTAATGAATCAGCATTTAGAATAGTCACCAAATCACAAGCATGAGAAAAGCTTCCACTCCCCCAAGCTCCCCACTCCCAGCCCCCTTCCTCTCCACCTTAAAACAAAACCATTTTTAAAAATCATAAAATGCCATCATTGTCTATAGTCACTTGTTAGATACTAGGAACAACAGGTGGACATGGCACAATGCTAGTTTATGGCCTCCAGTAAATACATTCTCTCTACTTCTGCTCCCCCCACCCCCTCTGTTGCCGCACCCACTTCAGGGGCCTCCTCCTCATGGGAAACTCTGAATAGACACATGCCTTGCACAGATTAGGTTAAGCCCAACTGCAGGAATCTGGTGCAATGTGAAAGCATTTGACGGAGAGCTACGCCAGCTCCCTTCCTTCTCTGCTCCTTCCTGAGCGCTCTGTCAGGCGGGGCACACGTGTGTCCCAGTACACAAACCAAGGAGACTTGTGCATAAGGACAGACATAAGGACTTGGCCCCTTTAAGGATTCATTTGCATTTTTGTGGTATTCCTGTTTAAAATACATTTACAGATTTATCTTCCCCTAGACCGTTGAAGGAAAAAAATTATTGCCTCTCAGTATTTTAGCACAGTACAAATTCTTGGTGCTTTTTTGAATTTTTTTAAAATAAGATAAATCTGCAAAGACAGCTCTCAGCTTAAGAAAGGTGTCTATAGAAATGGGTATTCTTGTATCCTATGAAGCATCTTCTAAAAAAAAAAATGACAGATTCAGTCTATCCCCCACCCCTCATCAACCCACACCCTACCTCTTTAGGGATGTTTGTGGATATCTTAGTTGGTTTTATCTTAGCAGTTTCAACTTTACACCAGAACACCCATCTGGAAGCATAGCAAGTTGACATGTGGCTTTTACCCCACAACATTCCCAACCCCACTCCCCATTTAAATAGAACTTACAAGTTAGAAAATAGTTCTGTTTTGATTTTTGTTTTTAAATTTTAATATAATCTGTTTCTTTTACCAGCCCATAGATTTAATATATAAGCATATACAAGAAAAAGTCTCTCCCCATTCTGTACAAAAGTTGCTGTCTTGTTTGTTTTTGTGCATTCTATTGCATTTTATAAGTTTTTTTTTGGGGGGGGGGAGTCATATCTGAGTTTCCTGTACCTTGTCCTTGGTATGGGTCTGAATTATATAAGGTTCAGAGATAGTGGTGACTGTGGGGTGCAGAGAGTTCCCCAAGCTGTTTTCTGTCCAGTGGGCCCCATGTGCTGGTTTGTAGGTGTTGTAGTTAATATGGTCATGAATTGTGGGCAGCACTACTGCCCCCTCACCTGATACACCGGCTGGAGCTGCTGTTGCTGCTGTGGAAGCCGCTGCTGGGATGTCTTCATCCACTTGGATAATCTCAACTGTCCGGGCGGCCGTGACTGTACTCCTCTGCTGGTGCCGCTTTCGAAGTTTATAGAAGACAATCAACATGGCGGCAGCTAGCAGAGTCACTGCCACAAAGCAGCCAATGATGATCTTGGTGGTCTTCATGACTTCATCCAAGCTGGTCTGCATCTTGTCATTGGTGTCTGTCGCGGGTACTGCCACCTGCTTGGGCACACGGGTGGTCTGAATGAGCACCGTGGTAGAGGTGGTATAGGCCGGCTGATAACCAGTGGATGTGGTAGGAACAGGCTTGTATTTGGGTGTTGTATCCTCAGGCGAGATCTCAGTGGTCTCCACTGTGACCGTGGTGAAGAAGCTATAGTTGGAGGTGTTGAGTTCGGCCGTGCTCACGTTGAGGTAGGCCGAGGCGTTCGAGTTGCCTGCCACATTGGTCACCATGCATGTATATACCCCAGTGTCTGAGAGCAGCACATGGGAAAAGTTCAAGGTGCCATCATTGAGGACAGAGATCCGGGGGTGGCGGGAGGCATGGCTAAGCACTGTCCCATTGGGCAGCAACCACTTCACAGAGGACATAGGGGGAGTCCGACACTTAAGCTCTGCCATCCGACCCTCAGAGATATTGAGGTCCCGAGGTGCATCCATGATGAAGGGGGCAGAGCACTGAAAGGAGGCCTGGTCCACTTCCACCAGGTATCGGCCTCGCATGTGCAGGGGAGCATGACAGCGGCCACAGCAGGTGGAATTGGTGGGTATATACTCCCGAAGCCACCAGGCTAGCCACAAAATGTCACAATCACAGTTCCAAGGGTTGTGGTGTAGGTGCAACTCCACCAGATACCTCAGTGGGGTGAAGAGGTCATGGGGCAGAGAAGAGAGGTTATTGTGGGCCAGGTTGAGTTCCACAAGTGAGGCCAGCCCATCAAAAGCATTCCGCTCAATCAAGCTGACCTGTGAGTTCATGACCCAGAGCTTCTTGAGGGAGCTCAGGCCATGGAAGGAGCCAGGCCTGATCTCAGGGAAGTGGTTTCCTGACATCTCCAGCTCCTCCAGCCCCACCAGGGGAGTGAGATTGGGCATATCTTTAATGTTACACATGCCCAAGTTCAGGTACTTGAGGTTGAACAGCCCCTCAAAAGCCCCCTCAGAGATATACTCCAGCTTCTTGAGCTCCCCCAAGTCCAGGCGCATGAGGGAGGGCACCCGGTTGAAGGCATAAGAGGGGATACTTTCTATGGGGTTGTTTCGCAGCCAGAGCTCCCGAAGCTTGGACAGGTACTCAAAGGCCCCACTGGGGATGACTGTCAGCCAGTTGTCAAACAGCTCCAGAGTGTTGAGGCTGGCTAGGCCATTGAAGGCCCCCACCTCAATCTGCCGGATGGAGTTCCTGCCCAGCTGCAGGACCTCCAGGTGGTGGAGGTGTCGGAAAGTGTCGGCCTGGATCAGCTGGATATTGTTTTCCATGAGGTTGAGGTACCGGGTGTTGGAGGGAATACCCTGCGGGACCTCTGAGAGACCCCGGCGGGTGCACACCACCTTGCTGAACTGGTTACTGCAGGAGCAGACAGACGGGCAGTTTTGGGGCCCGGCTGAGGCGGCAGCAGCGATGGCTGCACACAGAATCCACACTTTCGCCGTGAGGTAGACGACGGGGAGCAGGACGGCATTCCAGGTGTGGTGCACAGTTACCTGCCACAAGAGCTTCATGGTGTGGCACGTTCATAATTCACCATCGCCTGGGATTTTGGCTCGGAAAGGAGAACCAGCCCTACCCCGGCTTAAGTGAGCTAGGAGCGCCTCTTTCCATCTGGAGAAGGAGGTGGGGAGGGGTGATTAGAGAGACGGAGCAGAACTGCCAGAAAAATCATGCCAAACTCAAGAGTGGCCCCTTGACTACCAACCCCCCTCAAGGCAAGCCCTAGCAAAACTGAGACTTTCTGTCCCCCACTGCAGCCATCCCCACCCAATCTCCTCGCTGCCACCTACCTCGGAAGGAAGGGAAGAATTGGCGTGGTGTCCTTAAGCGGTCTCCCCAAGAGCTGGCCACCTCGTTTCCATTCTTACTTCTTAGTTGTAATTAACAAAATGGGGAAGTAGAGGGGACGGGGAGGGCAGAGGGGAGGGGAGGGGGAGACAAAATGGCTTCTAGTAAATCCGGAGCTGGCTACGCGGAGCAGCGGAGTTGAGGCGCCAGGGAGAGCCAAGGCCCGGCGGGCTATGCAGGTGCATGCCCCCCCCTCAGCCTGAGGAGCGGCGCCACCAGCGCTTCCCAGCTTTGTCCTTGGACCCTGGCACCGGCTCGCACCAGCAAAGGGGGAAGCCGCTTCATCGCCGAGTGTGCCTCCTGCGCCCCCAGCCCGCTCCCCCGGCTGCGCCCGGCGGGGAGTGAGGGGGCGCCCGCAGCCTCCCAGGCCGCGCGCTGGCTGCTGCGCTGCCCGCTCTCCTTGTGGCGGCCACTCCGGCGGCCGCGGTGGCTGATGCAGGCGTTCACTCGTGGGGCTGCGAGAGTTAAGAGGCGGTGTCGCGGCTCCTGCGCCTTCCCCAGACACACACCCCCTTCTTTCCTCGCCTCTTACGGGTTAAAGAGACACAATCTGGGCTGACTTTCCCAGTCTGCGGGCGCAAGAAGCAGTAATCCGTCCAGCCCCCTGAGGGGTAGCGGCGTGGAGGGAGCGGCGGGACCAAGTCCGCCGGCTGGAGAAGCGCAGCAGCCCCGGCGCGCCTGCACTGCAGGCCCCTTGGAGGAGTCCGGGGGCGGGCACGGGTCCGGCGGCGGCTGCGGCCCCCGGCAGCGCGTAACCACCCGCCACTGCCGGGCCCCCGATGCGCCTCCGGCTCTGGCTTTGTGCGGAGCGGACGAGTTCGGGGCTTCGGCTCTCGGCGCCTTCAGTAGCTGTGCTGCCCGCGAACTGCTGCGGCGGTCCGAGCGCTGGCGGCGGCGGCGTGAGCAGCGGGGGTCGCGGCTGCGGGAAACGCTTCGAAGCCCGAGAACATGGTCCCTGCTCGCTAGCGGCAGCGGCGGCAGCAACGGGGCCCCTGGGCTCGGCGCCCACCGTCTCCTCCTCGCGCCGGGCTCGCGGTGTTGCAGGCAGCAGCCACGCAGACTGCTCTCTCATCCTTTTGTCCTTCAGTCAGAACGTGAATGTACTGCTGACGCATACTGTTCTGGGGAGAAGATTAGCGTGATGCAGTGCTCTTATGTATGAACACCGCTCCCCCTCCGCCGCCTGCCCTCGAGGGGTTAACGCCGGCGCCTTCCAGCGCTGCCTCGCAGCCCGGCTCCGCGCTTCCGTCCCACTTCCCCCTCTGTCTTCCCTCCCTCGTTCCCTTCCTTCTTTCCTCCCTTCTTTCCTCCTAACTCTCCCCCACCCCCCACCCCCCTCCGCGGGCCATTTCCTCCCACCCCCTGTAGACGAGGGGAGCTGGCCGGCGAGCTGGCGGGCGAGCGAGCTGGAGTGAGCGTCAAGTGAGCGGCCGCGCAAGTCGCAGGCGTTCGCAGCTATTTTGGTCTGGTCGGTAGCAGAGAGCCGCCGGGTGGCCGTTGATAGGCTGGAGCGGGTGCGGGGCTGCTGCGGGAGAGACCACGCTGCGCCGCCCCCGCTTGCTTCTCCGCCCCAACACAGGCGCCAGGCACCCTGTGGCACTGGGTGAGGTGGACTCCGGGACCGGGAACCTGGAGCGCGGCAACCTGCGGTGGGGCTGCTGCAGTTGGCCGGTCTCCCGCCCAGACCGCGTCATCCTCACCCCCGCCGACTGCTGACGGGGCTCCTGGCCGCCTGGCCCGACCGCGTACGCAGAGTTTGGAGCGGCATGGTGGGGACGCGGGGGTGGCTAGGGGCGGGGGTGCAAAAAAAAACGGGAGCCTGGGCTGCTGCACAGAGTCCTTTCCGTCCTGCCCCCTCCCTAGCAG
Organism: Phyllostomus hastatus; assembly: GCF_019186645.2. Taxonomy (NCBI): domain Eukaryota; kingdom Metazoa; phylum Chordata; class Mammalia; order Chiroptera; family Phyllostomidae; genus Phyllostomus; species Phyllostomus hastatus. The sequence goes on along the minus strand of NW_025334006.1, from coordinate 10,716,024 downwards.
CACCCTTCCTCAGCTTTAACTAGGGCTTTAAATGATAGTTTTCTTAATGAGGGTTGCGGGGGAAGCAAACAGTGGAAGGAAAGACCAAGTGCGAGGAGCTGGAGAATGACAACCTGGGACAGTACGGTGGCTGGCCAGAAGGATCAAGGTGAACTTCCAGAAACCAGAGCACAATCCCACTCCTCTGGAAGCCACACTGGCTGCTACTTATATTCACAGTTCTTTGACGCCCTTTTCTCCTCCCTCCCCTGGAGGATTGGGGCGGGGAGGTCTTAAACCTTCTGCCCTTGAGCTTCACCAGCTCCTCTTTCTTTTCTGGGACTTCCTGAGACCTATGCAGCAATTTGCCCCTATTTCTAAAGAGAGGAGACCGCAGGGCATTTGACAGACCAGTGTAAAACAAGACTAGTTTAACGTTTTCGCAGCCCTTTCTTTGCCTAGTGGGTGTGGGGCCATCTGTGCCTGAGTCCTGGGAAGCCGATCTGGTAGAATTTGGCCTCGGTTTAGTATTGCTTCTTCTCAAGGGCTGTCTTCAGACCCAATTTAACAAGCTTGCTTGTTAAGCCCTCATCACTTGCTCCTGGGCTTTGGCTTAAGAAGGGTCCCGGATTTCTCAGCTCTCCACAACTGTTTGCTGCCAGTAACTTGAGCCTCATTCTTCAATGCCCTAGAGACTTTTTGAAGTCCTAGCAAGTTAAGTTGCTCATTATTTACCAAGACCCTTTTATTATGCATTTACAGTCTATATGTTGCCTAGGGTCACATATTAAGTGCTGGAGCCAGGATTTGAACCTTGGCAGGGCTCAGGTGTCAAGGAACTTGGATTTGGAAGTGATTCCCCAGAGTTTTCTTTCTGTTGGTGAGAACTCAGGTTTCATTTATCCACTTTTACAGTCAATTACTGGGGTGTTTCGAGCTCTCCACTCTACTAAAGATGGATGGATGGATGGATGTGATGTGTGTGTGTGTGCGCGAGAGAGAGAGAGAGAGAGAGAGCGTGCGCACTCACACGCTTGTTTAATCTTAATTTACCCAACGATATATTAGCCATGGTTATCTGCATTTACAGATGGAGGTACTGAGCTCAGACAGGCAAATAATGTGTGTAAGGGCATACATACACCCTAAAAGCAACAGAGTCAGTATTTCAATTCAGTCTTCAAACCCTGAGCACAGTGTTTTCATCACTGTAACAAAAATGTCCAGTGTGCCTACTCTGCATAGAATAAACAGTGGAGGCAAATTGGAGGAAAGATTATTAAAAAGTTCAGTGAGGAGAAATAGACTAAAGGGTGGGAGAGGAAGAAATCAGAAAATAGATCCTTTTTTAATTTATTTCATTTGCAATGACTGATCAAGAGAAAGATGAGATAGAAATGGAGGCAAGTCTGTATTTCTGATACTCAGCATCAGTTCCATCTGGGCTCTTTAGCAGCTCGGTGTTTGTTTGTTTGTTTGTTTGTTTGTTTGTTTGTTTTCTTGTCTAAAGCCCCTGCATACTATCAGCTTTAAGAGGGACTACTGTCTTGTAGACCCAGGAAATGTAAGCCTAGCCTGACAGGGATCTGTGTAGGAGAATCGGAAGCTTGTTGGAATGAAGTTCCTCTCCTCGCCACAGCTGGCATCAAGCTAACAGAGTGCCAGAGGGTATGCTGTCCAGGGTCTAGATGGCCCACTGGACTGTGACTACCCCTCCTTCCTCAGGCAACAGAGGATCTCTGCCTTGGCTGGTGTTCTGCCAGTGTAGACAGACTCAGGCTCCACCTATTCATCTCCAGACCCAGCAAATCAAAGTTCTTCCCCAATACTGTGTTGGTGGATGGAAGGGTGGCTGCCTTCAATCAATCTAGTACTTAGTAATGAGGTTGTTTCCCGGTAAATATTTGTGGCTGATTGATGAAATGAATATGCCCAAGCTCTACATGGAGTTCTAGATGGGGCTGCCTTGTCCTCTGCTGGCCAGCCAGGCTGAGAGAGACCACAGGAGCTGCAAACTGGACTGAGGGGGCTGTGAAGCCTTCGCAGCACACAGCCCTTCCGAACTGAAAGTGGCACTGTACGAGAGTGTGGTGTAGCCATTGTCTGCTGCTCCTCACGGCACCCTGGTTCTGACTACTTCCTAGACTTGGAGTGTTGCCACCAAGGAATAAAAAGGAGAGGAAGGCTTCAACTTTGAGATGAAGAAAAGGAAGGAATGATGCTGGTTGAGAAAGTTTTCACTTCTGGTTCCACACAGAGACTGCTGTGATAAAGTCAGGAAGAACTGAAGAAGGCAGCTGGTGATTGGGCGAAGCCTGCATCAGCAGCTTGGTACTAGGGCTAAGACTGAGATACCTTAGTCCTAGTCCCCTTTCTGCCACTGATTAGAAACGTGAGAAATCTGTAAACAGCTCTCAACCTAGCTTTCTTCATTTATAAAATTAAGGAAATGGACTAGAATGTTCCTTCCAGCTCTCGTAGTTCATGATTTCCACGCCTTCTCAGCTATATAGCTCTGTGAAGAAGGTTGGTCGTTTGGGATTATAGCCAAGTCTTGGAAATCAGCCACGAAGTTGAGAAGAGAATGCTTCCTTCAGTTTAATCTAGCCATGCACAGTGCCAAAGCAGATCAGTGTTTTCCCAGCTGCTAAAAAGGCTCATAGATCACAAAATGTTAAAGCTAAAAGGGACCTTAAAGATCATCTGAACTTAACCTCTTATTTTACAAATGGCATTAATGAAAATCAGATAGTCATAGTGACTTACCTAAAGCCACATGACAAATATCAGAGTCTACCCCTTCTGAGCTCAGCCCCTCAGTCAAGATGACAATGTATGGCTAACTGGCATTTAAACCTGGGGTTCGGAAGATAGTCCCAAATGCCTGTCTTCTGTGGTCTTATATGCAAGTGCTAGCATACTTTTCTGGACTAGGATAAAGATAAGTCTCTGTAGAGCCAGTCTGCCATTCCCAGGGACTAAGTTTATCCAGGGGACTGACTCTGAGAGGACTTAGGACTGCCTTGCGCAGCCCAATTATTGGGCTCCTGATAAAGCCCAGAGTTAGACCACTACCCACCCTGGCATGCAGCCGTGAGGCATTATCGCAAGCAGCCACTAGATGTCCATAATGCCTCATAGGGCTTGCTAGGAGTGAGCAGTCTTGGGCAGGGCACTATCTTAGCTCTAATAGGCTTTTGGGCCCCTTAAGGTAGTCCCACCAGTGTCAGGAAGATCACATACTTCCTGAAACTCCAGTTCTTGTTTGTAATACTGTGGGGCTGCCAAATCCTACTCCAGCACCTTTTCCATTTTTATACTCTATTTGCTGCCATTTTAGCTAAGAACAGAACAAGACCAAAGAAGAAAAGGGTCTTTGGGAAGCAGGAAGGAAAAAAGAAAAATAGTATGGGAATGGCTCTCCACAAAGGTAAGGAAAAACATCAATTGATTGATGAATTGGTGGTGACAAAACAGTATAAGAAACGGTCTGTCTGGAAAGAGTCACCTTCTTCTACCCAAGGCAATGAACACATCATGTGTGTATGCGTGCACACATATGTTTGCATGTGCAAATCCCCCTCCTGGGTCAACTGATCATGAAGTTTCTGTTTAATGGAAAAAGTCTGCATTGCAAAAACTAAGATTATTTTCCTTGCCTGTGATCCCATAGTGAAGCTGTGGCTGGGCCATTACTACCCACAGTCATAAAGGGAATGGATTTTCTTCCCTGAGCCTGATGATTCAAGGCAACACAGCTGTTCTAGAATTATCCACTCTTATGAGTGCTCTAAGAATCCACTGTTCTTTTCCCCCTAAGAATTCTACTCTTAAAAAGGAAGGCAAAAGGAAGTGGACAGAAAAGCACTCTCCCTGCAGGTCCCATCCAGAATAATTTTAAAAACATCGGCAAAGAAAAGACAAGATGCTTAATAAGGATGGCAAAGAGCTATAGAGTGGAAGGGCCTCTCACTCTTCTGTGAAGCTGGTTTCCCAGGGCTTACAATTTCTTTCTGAACTGCTGGACCTGAGTGAAGGGAGAACTCTCCCAGTCCCCCAACTCCCTCCTCTTTTGGAATAGTCAGTTTGGTGCCCGTTCTAGCCACAGTCCCCAGTATGATCACACAGACCAAAGAAACCCAGCCAGAAACCTTGGAAATGTTCACCTCTGCAGGTACACTGGCCCATTGCAGGCCCTTCTAGTTTATCCTCTTCAGTTGCTTTTTTGTTGCAGTAACGTTAGTCACGTTAAAGCAGCATTTGCTGGGGAGTTGATAGCCACTGGGCAAAGTGTCCCTACACATATTTGACCTCCATGACAGCTCTGTGAGGTGGATACAATTAGATTCCCCATTTTGCAGATAAATTTGAGAAGCTTTCTCAGGATCACAGAACAAGTGACTGTATTAGCTTCTTAAGTCTGTCTTAACAAATTATCACATATTTAGTGGCTTAAAAACATCAGAAATTTATTCCCTAACAGTTTTAGAGTCCAAAAATGCAAAATCTGGCAAGGCTACCCTCCCTGCAAGGATCCCAGGAGAGAATCTGTTTCTTGCCTCTTGCCACTTCCAGTTTCTAGTGGTTGTCCGCCTTCCTAGACTTGTGGCCACATGACTTCAATCTCTGCCTCCATGGTCATGTTGACTTCTGTCCCTTTCCTCTTTGTCACTTATGAGGACACTTGTCATTAGATTTAGGGCCCACCTAGATATTCCAGGATGATGTCATCATAAGATCCTTAATTACCTCTACAAAGACTTTTTTTCAAATTGGGTGACATTCATAGGTTTCAGGATTAAGATGTAAATATGTCTTTCAGTCATTCATCCTGCTGCAGTGACAAAGCCAGGTTTTGATCTCGTCTGTCTAGCACCCAAATTCTAAACCACTGTGATGTTGTGATGTACACCTAAGAAGGAGAGAAAGGGAAAGGTACATCTGACAACCAACAGGTGATCCCACGTACCTGTGCTGTGAGCTATGTGGCCACTAGATCTTCCCATTGGGAAGGGAAAGTATCCCTCAATCAGCATAGCCTTAGGAAACATCATATGAGCTAAGTGAAGGGGACAGGCTGACCAGACAAACTAGAGAAATCTGCTTCCTGTTATTTTCTTTTTGCTTCTCTTGATTTCTTCTCTTTTTTTAGTATAAAATTTTTATATTTAGAATTAGCCAGCTGGACGCAGTTTAGATGATCCCAATTTTCTGAGCAACATCTAAAGCATCATAGGCTGGGGCCAGTTGAACATGAGTTCTTTTCCCCATGAGGCGTGATCAAGGTGTTGACTTTGGCCTCATCAGTGTTTGTAGAGCTTCTTCACAGTCTGTGTGATCTGGTGCTCGTTGGCCTTGACATCCACAATAAACACAAGTGTATTGTTTTCTGTCTTTTTCACGGCTAACTCAGTAGTCTGGGAATTTGACGATGGCCTAGTGGTCAAGCTTGTTCCTCCGGGGGGCGCTGTTCCGAGGATATTCAGGCTGCCTCCAGAGCCACAGTGTCTTAGGCCTCTGGAAGGTGGGTAACATGCAGATATTCTTTTTTTGTGTGGCTGTGGACACCGTTTAGCATGGCTTTCTTTGCTTTCTTTGCCTTCCAAACCCTTGCCTTGGCTTCAGCTTTGGAAGGGGCAGGGGCTTCCTTCTTGGCTTTGGGCACCATCTTTGTGAAAACTTGATGTCTTTTCTTGGTAATTTTCTTACTCTTTCTTTACATGGCCTTTACATCCCAAAGAGTTGGTAACATCTAAGCATTTACCAGTAATACTAATAGAAGTACCTTTTGGCACTGCTATAAAATTTGGCTTGACTGTTCAGAAATGTTGAACTTCATGCTCACTGGAGGTAAAGACCTCAAGATCAGAGCCCAGCAGGTATAGTTATGAGTAAGATTGTCTTTTCAGGTATTTCCAACATATATCTGTTCTTTATTTGTGGGTCCATGCCTGCAGTTATACACACACATGTATATGTATAAGTTTATTCCTGTTTTGGTTGGGGGGAGCCCAAATATTTTTTCCCTTGAGTCCTACAAAATATGTTACATAAGGTGGGTGGGGGAAGGAGGGAGAGTGCCAGTAGGCATTATACCATGGTGGTGGTCATGAGAGTACTCTGGAATCAGAAACATGGGTTCAAATCCTGGTTCTGCCTCTTGCATACTGTGTATGTGTGTTACTTTAAGCATCAGATTCATGTGTAAAGTGGTATTAATTGTACTTATTTGGTGATGTTATTGGACTAGAAGTAAGGAAAATCAGTCAGTCTTAACAAGTAGTAATAGTGGTAGCAGCTGTTACTCTCTAATATGGAAACTAGTGTAGAAAGGAAATAGTTGATCCAAATTATTGGCTAAAATTATCCAATTATCTCAATTATTGAGAATCCATTTTTTCATTACTATTATTTTTTCTGGACTTATCTGGTCTTGATATTGCACCTAACATAGACTTCTCAATTCTTCATTCAAGATACAAGGTAGGGTTTTTTTGTTGTTGTTTTTAACAGTTAATTTTGAGATAATTATAGACTTACAGGTCAAAAAATAGTTCCCATGTACCTTTCACCCAACTTTTCATATTAACATCTTATATAACCACAGAACATTCATTAAAAACTAAAAAATTAACCTATTCAAGGCATGAGTTTTTTATTCTTGCCCTCTACAGTCTATTCTCCACAGCCACCAAAGTGATCTTTGTGACATTATATCAGATAATGTTATTGATTTGCTTAAAATACTCCATTGTCTTCCCTTCATAATTCAAGCAATAACATAATCGCTTACCATGGACCATCGGCCCTAAGCCATCATGCCTTTCTTGTGCCTGTGCCCTCATATTTCATCACCTTCCTCCTCACTTCCTACACTTCAGCTACACTGCTCTTCTTTCTTCTCTTGGAACACTTTTAAGCTGGTTCACCCCATCAGGGTCTTTGCTCTCTCCTCAACCTGGAGTATCCTTCCCCCACATCTTTAGGTAGTTTGGCTCTTTCTTGAGCAGGTCTAGAGAGACTTTTTTGATTACCCCATCTAAAATAGCCCCACTGGTCACAGTCACATCTCCCAGCTTTATTTTCTTATTTTACTTACCGCCATCTGTGTTTATGTATTGCACACCCCCATGAAAGCAGGGGCCCTTCCCATCTGTGTCCAATACCTAGACCATAGTAGTGAATTAAGTATTTCAGAGGAAAAGGGGCTGTTGTTTGGCCCATGTGAGTTACAGCTCAGTCCTCCCTTGTTGGTATATCGATGGCCCTAGCCCTACTCTCTGAATCTTCAAAGATAGATGAAAAATTACCAGCTTTTTTTTTAACACTGGGAAAATTAATGAGTTTCTCTAATCCTAAATTTTTAGAATTCCTAGCCCCTTGCTGACAGATTTGGGAGTGAGTTTTATGGAGGTATCGTAGAGGCTCGCAGGTTCTTAGCAGTTGTGGATATGTGAGGAAGGAGGGGAGTGAGGACAGGTGCTCGCGTATGCATATGCCTTCATTTTCAAATTCGCTAAAGTGCATGTTCTCCCGAGGGAGTGGGGGCTGTTGAGCCTGAAATAGGGAACACCAGGACAGTAAGATCAAGTGCTCTGAAGTGGCTGTGCCAACGCTTTTTGCTAATTAAAGAATGTTAGGACAATCACCACTAGCAGCAGTAAAGGGCGCCCCATTACCTGGCTTTATGGAGAGCTGGGTAAATTTAAAGGCGGCTATAAATACCCCACTGAGTGCCTGAGGTCCGGCTGGGCAGTGAGCGGAGCCCAGAGCTTCTGTCCCGGGTCCTCATCTCTATTTTGCATGATGAAAGAACAAACAATTCCATCAACAAATTCTTAATTTAAAGCATTCAGGGGAAGCCAAAGCAAACAGCTGTGTAGAAAAAGTCCTCCTGGGAGTCCAGGCCACCTGGGTCCTTCTCCAGCTTCGTCACTGACTTGCCCTTTTGCCCTGAGGGAAGATGTTTCCTCAGGCTGTGACTCCACTTTCTTCAACCATGGGTGTGTCACACATATTTTTTTTTTAAGTCACGTGGCTTAGGGGCTGTTCTGGCAATATTCTAGGGCCCCTTACTGAGCAACTCACTGCTTCAGAGAAAATTTTACAGTTTCAAAAGTGTGAATGAGATGGGAACATACTTTTTATACTTACCCTGGGGAATTTCTGACTGAATTTATGACATATATTCATCTTGGAACTTTCTCCATGTTTTTAATCTGTTCAGTGTGTCTGGAAACCTGTTGTGTCCTTTTCTGCAGTTTCTTCTTGCATCTTTTTTATGGCCTCCAAGCCATTCGAGTCCCCGTGGTTTGTAGAGTGGTGCCATGTTGTCACTGCCTACTCTCTGCCAGCCTCCTTGATCTGCTGTAAAGTTTCTCTGTGGATTGGCCTCTGCTGCCAGCTTCAGCAATGCCTAGAGTTGTCATAGGTCCATCGTTCAGCACTGGCCTAGTAATATGGATTCATCTGTCTCATCTAAGACGTTTCATAGGGAGAATTGGAGGACCCATAATGGAAACGTGGGCTTGAATTTTGTCTCTTAATTGCATCCTCTCCCCACCTCATCCTTGAGCAAAACTGCAGGCTCTTCACCCTTAGAAGTGGAGGGGAGTGCAGCATTGGGAACACCAGGATGCCAGCCAGGAGCTCACACCACCAGCTTCCCTGTGAGTCATCTAACGACCGATGGGTGGGTTGGCGGACACCCAGGTTCCTGGATGCTGCTTTCCTTTCTCACTATGACATGGGCTTCTTCAGGACTTAGATCTACTCAGCCTTCAGCCTGCTCTTGCTCTGTGTTTTTTGTTTTATTTTGTTTTGTATCCTCACCCGAGGACACGCTGACTGACTTTAGAGAGGGGAGAAGGGAGGGAGAGAGTGAAGGAGAGAAACATCAATGTAAGAAACACCAAATGGCCTCTCGTATGTGCCCTAACCAGGAACAGAAGCCGCAAACTTTCCGTCTGCCGGACGTGGCCCACCAAGTGAGCCACGTGGACCAGGTCTTGCTCCATGTTTTTAGATGTGACTTACTCTATCAGAGTAGAATTAGAATTTAGAATTCCCCAATTTGTTAGTTGGCGTATTCACATTCATATTCTTTGACTTACCGTCTCTCTCACACCCAGTTCTGGGCTTGGCCAGAACTGAGAGGTAAATCTGTTTGTTTTTACACAAGGATAACGTGACTGCTTTGAACCTCATTCTCCCTTACCCCAGACACCACCCCCTGTCTGTGAATTCTATCTCAGTTGTTGCCTCTCTATCAGCTAGGAATGCTAAGCAATGTGTTCTCAGGATCCTGTAGGTCTACTTTAAACTATTTCTCCAAGGGATGCCAGACTGAAACCACTCTGCTCCTGATAAGGGGTGCTGAAGTCCCAGCTTTTGTGGGGCTACCAGCTGTGAATCTGGGAGTCTCCACCATGATGCCTGGATATTGGCAGATGAGCGAGAGGGGCCCGCATTCTGTATCACTTTCTTGGTGACAGGGCCAGTTTGTATGACAGCCAGGAGACTGCTGGATTTGTATGCAGTGCACAAACCCTGAAAAAAAAAAAAGTCTGAGGAGCCCTGCCAGCCAATAACTCCGAAAGGGTTCTTTGTATAAGTGAGCAGTCTGTGGGCTGGACAAGGGCTGTCCTCTTAGCCCCTATCCCCCAACAACTGGCCTCTCTGGCCCAGCAACTTGGTGGTGTTTTGGAGCTGGCACTGAGCCCTTGGGGATCCCTACCCAGGAAGAGACCATCTTGGGATCCCAGGCACACAGAGCAGCTTAGGCTCCATCCTTCCTGCCTTGGCTTCTGGCAGTCTGCCTCCAAATGCCAGTCCCTGGGATCTGTTCAGAAGAGGCGTGTGTATGCATGTGAGACAGCAAGTGAAAAAGAGAGATATGAATATGAAAAGACCAACCAACCAACGAATCGGGGACATTCTAATTCTCTGTAGTGGAGACCTCAGAGAGAAGGATGTAACCCCTGTCTAACACCCTGCTGGACTAGTCCCTCTCTTCCAGCCAGCAGGCTCTGTTCACCTGAGCCTTTTCAATTTCCTAAGAGTGAAAGCTGTCTTTTGCTCCTATTGTCTGAAGAGGAACAGAAATGTGACTCTCTGGTCCCATACCTCAGGGAGCTGCAGCATAAAATTCTTCTATCAAATTGAAGCCAAGAGATGCACCCACGCTGATAGCAGGCTGAGACCACTTCTGGCCTTCAACACCATCAGCAGCCCTGCGTCGTTTGCGGCGCTGCTTAAGGAGTTGGCTCCCGGCCAGCTTGTGTTTGAGTCCACCTCTTTAAGAATGTCGTTATTAATGAGTTTTCTAAACACACAACTTTGACTCTCTTCAGTGAACAAATAAATACTATTTTCTGGAAAGGAAAATAAGTAAGTGTTGAAGAATTTTCTAAAGCCTCACATGTGAGCCCAGAGGACAGTGGCACTGTCAGGCGAGGGGTAAGATGGGTCTTAGTCTTTGGCCCTCAAACATCATTGCCATGTTAGGATGCATCTCCCTTTTTCTTTTTTAAGAGAGAGAGAGAGAGAGAGAGGGGAAGGGTGGGATAAAACATCAGTGCGTGAGAGAAATGTAGATCAGTTGCCTCTTGCACCCCCCAAACCAGGCACCTGGCCCACAACCCAGACTGGGAATCGAGCTGGCCTCCTTTTGGTCCGTGGGACGACGCCCAACCCAGCTGAGCCACACCAGTCAGCGCTAGGCTGCACCTCTTTGTGAGAGAAGCCAAGAGGTTGACTGAATTTTGTCTCATCATGTGGCCCGTGTTCTCGAAGGTGACACCAGTTCTCCCTGTCCTCATCTCAGTGCTGCTGGGTTTCCCCTGCCAGCTTCATCTCTGCCAGGGTTAAAACCTCCTTTGTCTCTCATTTGCCCTCATTGTTTTGAATATATTAATGTCCAACTCTTTGAGCAAAACTATGTTCAAAATAAATAGTAGTCCATATTTAGTCTATCATAAATAGTATACCTATACTAAACCTTGCAGTACTTTCTAAAACGTATTCATTAAATAGGACAAGGTAATCAGACAAATACTTTTTTTCATTTTATTTTAGAAGCCTCAAGGAAGGACTAGGGACTTTAGAGAGGCTGTGTCCGGGGCCAGAAGCCAGCAGAGTGGGGTTGCCTGCACTGGCCTGTATGCAGCTTCTTCTAAGGAACATTCGGTGCTCCAAAAGGAACAGGGTCATTGCCTCACTTGGGGGCTCACCCCCAGACTCAGTGCTGTCACATCTGGATAACTTGGAAAAGAAGAAATCCAAAGGAAATATTCCCCTCTGACTGAAGGAACGTATTTCCCAAGTCCACCTCCCGTCTCCAGTGCCCGCCTGCCACCCTTGGGTCACTGGTACTCGTGGTTTGCAGATTCTTTACCTCTCACCTGAATATAGTCAAGGAGCTTTGTGGCCCTGGTGTGTGACTCTGAAAGGTTTACTCATCACATCCACAAGTGGGGACAGGCAGGCTCATGAAGAGAAAGCCTAGGAATTTTCTGCATGTGTCCTGTGCGTGTGCAACATGCTTATTTTAAAAATTCTCCCTTCCTTGCTCTCACCTGACTGAAATCATTCACTGTTTTTTCCCCAAAGGAGATAATAAAAAGGATGTTTAGAATGAAGAAAGAGGCTTGTCTTCTTCTCCACCTTTTATTCCTCCTCTCACTCTTACCCCCAAAACTTTAAAATTTAAAGAACCTTTGAGAAGGGGTTCGAAATGGCTTTGCTTTCATCCTCGGAGGCATAAATAACATTTTCCTATTCCGTCGTTTTTTATTCCATGTGGTTCCTGCAGAGTGGAAGGAATGTATCTTTCTGTACTGATGGGTCTCATGTAGTCATTGTGTACATTTATCTTTGTGCCCTGCTAATGCCATTTGAATTTCTAAAATCTTTATTTTGCAAATCTACTTGTGTCCTGGGTTTAGCTTCCGATTATAGGATTAGCAGAGATTATAATTATAGGGTCTGATATCTTCTTGAAGCTTTCTATCAGGTTTATGCCTGTGAGTTGAGAAATTTGTTGATAGAATGGAAGCTAGCAGTAGATGTGGGCTAATGGGGGAGGCAGGAGGGGTCAGAATTGGAGTGGTAATACCTAGCCCTGATAGATCAGAATCAGCTAAAAACCAGGAAACCTAGATTTTCTGGCTGTCTCTGGACTTCACAACTATGTTGGATCACTAGGGCCCACTTTTTTCAATCAACTTTTCACAAACACTGCCTCTTCCTTCTCTCCACCCCATTATTGTATTCTGAATAGAGCTCTAAACTGAAGTCCTGGGTGGCATCCTTGGCTAAGAGCTGTCCTATCATCAGCAGTGCCTATGACATTCATCTTGTCAGTTCTCATCAGACAGCTCTCCTGCTCTGCAGTAAGGAGCCCAAGAGACTGAAAAGGGGGCAAAGATGGGCTTGGGACACAGAGCAACCCTTGTTATTCAGAAATATTAGAGGATCCAGTTACCTAGTTTTGTTAACAGAGGTTAAAAAAGACATACAACTTTGGAAAAGAAGTCACCAGTTCGATTCCCAGTCAGGGCACACGGCTGGGTTGTGGGCCTGGTCCCTGGCTAAGGGTTGTATGAGAGGCAACTGATCGATGTTTCTCTCTCACATCCATGTTTCTCTCCCTCTTTTTTTTCCCTACCTTCCCCCCTCTCTCTAAAGAAATAAATTAAAAAAAAATTTTTTTTTTAAGTTCCAAAGTAGGGCAGCTCCAGTGCGGGTTTAACTAAAATGTGGCCCCAGGGTCAGAATTAGACACCTTTGTTCTTCCCATCTTTTCTGTTCTGACATTCTCTCAGCATACTCACAAGTGTCTATCTTGACTACAGAGTGGTTGCCATAGCTCCAGGCATTGCATGCTTATACACCAATCTCCAAAGGCAAGGAGAGGTAACGTTTCTTGTTCAAAAAAAAAATAATTTTCCACATGCCTCCCACCTGACTTCCTCTTACATCTTATTATGCAGATTTGGAAGACGCTCCTAAACCTTTATGTGGGACTAGGGAGGAGATTGGCCGATCACAGGGATTCATAGGGTCCTTGAATTTGGATGCAGAAAAAATTATATCTTTATTTTTATTACCCTCTAACTCAAATTTAGCATCTCCTTTGAATATGAATGTAAGCCACAAATCATAGGTAAGCTAGTATATCCATGACTTTATCGCCAAGGAAAATCACAGATGTTGTCATATTACCTCATAGTAGTTGTAGGAAATCCAAAATATTGTTTGCTCTTAACACTGCTTTGAAATTACAGTTTTTAGACCTACTACTAGATCTTGGTATTCAGCATGTTGAATCACATATATTTAGCATAAAGAAGCACATATATTGTATCCTGATTTGGGTGGGTTTTTAAAAATATTTTAATAACTTTCAGTATAATTGGTTTCTTTTGTGATCTTATATATTTTAATTTATATACTCAAAAACACACAATATATACAAATACTGAATCATGTTTTACACCTAAAACTAATATTATATGTCATTTATGCTTCAATAAAAAATAGGTATTCTGTGAAGGGGGTCCCTATGTTTCCCTCAATTGCCAGAGAGATCGTGGCACAAAAAGTAACTTAGACCAGTCAGCATTTTCCTGAGTTACATACGAATTTCACAAGGCAATATGATGGAGACCTGCCCGCAGGGAGAAGGGGAAATAATGGCTGTTGAGTGGGCAACAACGGGCCTTTCCCTAGAAGTGCCCATAGGCTCAGGCAGCCAAGTGGTTCCTTCCCTGCTGTTGTCCCGCTGCTTTAATGTGGAGCGCTGTCCCCCACGCTTCAGGTACTCGTATGCCATCTATGTGCTGTTGCCAAATCCAAGTGCCCCCTATACTACTACTACTTCCTTAATTTTTTCTTGACTCTGTAATTAATTATTTTTCTTTCTGAAATTAATTATTTTAAAATGGAAATGTACCGTTTACCATAAATAAAAGGAAACCTTAAAAATAAGTACAGAGAATACAGAATATTGTTACTGAATTCTCGCTGCATCTTACTTGCCTACAAGGCTCTGAGCCTGAGGTCTCCCTTTGTTGTTGTTGTTGTTAAAGATGCGGTAAAGACAGATTAGCAGTAAGCCTAGACTTTCTCATTAACTTAATCAAAGGAGTTGAAAAGAAAATAACTCTGTAGTTGTCATTCTGTGCTCTGTTATTGACACAAAGTTCAGTCCCTTGGGGAAAGCAGGTTTACAAGAGTCTCCTCATCTTACGGACTAGTGATCTCACCTACAAAGGAAATTAGGTTAGTCTGAATAATTTTTCATGAGCACCTATCATCTCATAATGATCTCTGGCTTTCTGCCAGCTCCTAAACTATGTTTCAACAACAGCCTGTGGTTCATGGAGTTCACCCTTTGCTTTTCTTTGTTCTGTTCTCTTTTCCACTTTCTAAAGATCAGACCAGCGTTTGTCTGTCTCTTTTCTAACAGCATCTCTTCTGTCCTCTGTGATCCAACAACAACTGGTTCATTGACATGGCTTACCCAAATGATATTGGTTAATTGATGTTACTCAATGGGACTTTAAGGGAGAAGGCATCAGTCTAAGAAACCCCATAGCAGAAGAGGTAGCCCCTGTTGGCTCAACCCCAAAACTCAAAAAGAGACAAAGTAGTTGAGTAGAGTCCCTAAAGGGTACACAACAGGGGACTGAACCAGAGCGTGTTTGGCCCTGGTCCCCACAGGAGCGGAGCAGCTTCAGGATACAGAGCCAAGGACTGGACTCGGGATGTCTGAGAGCTAGAAGGACGCTCAGAAATTGATACCATCCCATGGCTAGAGATGAGAAGACACCCAAAGAAGTGAAGGGGTCTTACCTTGAAATTGCACTGGTGTAAAGTAGTAGCAGAGTTAAGATTAGAATCCAGGGGCCTGTCCCCTGCCCTGAGCTACTTTCACTCATTATCTTAACGTCACTCTAAAAATACATTTTCTTCTTTCTGCCCACAGTGTTAAAATCGGTCTGGGGTCTCCCTCCCACCTTCTGCTCCTACTGTCTTCTTTCCCTTTCCTCACTTGTCAACATTTCCCCTTTTCCCTGTGACTCTTCTTCGTCTCACTCTTCCTCACCAAGGCCCCACAGGCACAGCACCAAGAATGAGCCCTCTCTTCTCACTCTTGGGGGCTTTTTTAGGGCTTCTGTTGAAGCTGTAGGGAAGGGAAGGATGGTCTTTCTGGGGATGTCAAATATTTGTGCCCTGTGGACCTCTCCTTTATCTAATGTCAGAGGAGTCGAGAAGGAACCTCGAGAGCATTCGGGGGGAGTACTTCTTCCTTGTCCCCTTTCTCCTGTCCCTTCCACAAAGATTCTAGTTGCCAGGTGTGGTTGGAGCTGAGGTCTGCATGTCTCTTTTTTCCTGGACCTTGGGGAACACAAGAGGCAGAAGTTCAGAGTGGGGAGAGTGAGACCACAGCTGCCATTTCCAGGGCCTGAATTAGAACTGGCAGTGTTTTGTTTTGTTTTGTTTTGTTTAAATTGAAGAAACCTGGTTGAGAAAGACAGGCTAACACTAGCAAAATTTCTCCTGGAACTGTTAATTACGTGCATGTTTACATGTTGAGTGAGCTTTGTGGGCATGTTTGTGTGTGAGTGTGCACTACCATCCCCCAGCAGGCCTCGTGCGTAACGCCTCAGCTGAGACGGTTTTCCTAATGGTTTAAAACGACAAATGTTATTGTCTTGAGTTAAGTGGTTCAATTAGCACTGATTGGAAGGAGTGGGATGAACTGGGGAAACACGCAGGCTGTTTGTTAACAGCCTTGGGATGGGAGGGAAGGAAAGAAGGTGTCGCCGCTGAAAACAGCTTCCAGGGGTGGCCTGGCCCACTGCATGGGTGTGAGAGAGCTGCTGGGACCAGGTTTTACACGGGGACGAGAAAGCAGAAAGCACTTAGGAGATGGGCACCATCAATCAGTGCAGAATGTGTGTGTAACCGGCTGCTCTAGGAGATCTTCCGTTCGCACATAAACATCAATCACTCTGCTGTGTGCCACCTTCGGCCCACTCTACCGCCTTAGTACACTTCATGCACTTTGGGTTGGTAGAGAATCCTCTCTCTGGTTTGTAGTTCCTTCTTGCAACTACTTAGCATGAGTATTTGTCTGTCTGTCTGTCTGTCTCTGTACTGGAGAGCATGACCTTTGGGGAAGGTTAACAGGATTTCAAAGCCTCTTAGAGCTCCTCCTAAGCAGCCCCAGATAGTTTGGCCCTATAGTCATTCTTGTTGTAGAAGTGGGGCCAGAACCTCTGCCCAAGAGTCTGCCCCCTCCCCAGTCTTTGCTCTTCACCCCCTTTTTGGTTACCCTTACAGGAACAAAACCAGCGTCATTTCAATGCCCGGATTTTTTCATTCTTCCCTTTCTATCCAGGTCTGAGTTTCATAATACTATAGAGGGCTCAGTGATTGATCTGTCTCTCTGCCAAGTTCCCTACAAAGTTTTCTCTTTCTACTCTGCATAAAAGAAACTAGGCCTGGCTGCTCTGTGCTTTTCACTTCCAGCCCTCATTCTTCTTGCCGCCACCCCCCCCCCCAACGTTGCTGTTCCTCCAAACTCTCCATGTTCCTCCAAGACAAGCAGCTGGGACTTCAGGTGCGATCCTGACACAGGGCCCACCAGTTCCGTTCTCCTTGCCTTAACTCCACCGTGGTTGTAACCACCCATCACCTCTAGCCTCTGTTGAGGCCAGAAGACTTGAGCCTTGAGTCTTAATGACCTGTAATGCAGCAGGATGGTGTGATGCTGGGCAGTGTGGACTTAGGAGTCAGAGACCTACTCTTGAATTCTGGTCCTGTCACTGGCTGCATGGCCTTAAATCTAAGACACTTAACGTTTTAATCTTCAGTTTCCTCATCTGTAAAATGGGGGTGATACTCATAAGTAGACTTACGGGAGGAAAGTCCCTAGAGAGCCCCAAGTTATAGGAAGGGGCAGAATGGTGCAGTCAGGGGAATAGTAGTTCTCTGGAGGGGACATGAATGTGAACGAGGTCCTGTGCTGATATCTGAGATTCATCAAATGAAAACTTGACTGGCACCAAGGAAGTGGGGTTAACACACACATAGGTTAGGCTTCCCAGAGATCCCTGCACTGTGTGTCAGGAAGAATCGACCTCAGGGGCACCCTGTACCCCTGGCAGACACCCTCAGGCCCCATCTGTATTTATAAGCTGAACCAAGAGCTGATGTGTATGTGTGCACATACATGTATGTAGGAGAGAAGTTAACAGAAAGATATTTATCCAGTTCACCCTTTTCTTTTTCTCCTTCCTCTTTTTGTATGTGGAGGGTTATTCTGTTTGAATGCCCCTGCAGAGACCAAGAATTTTGGCAAAAAATAGTATTTTCGGGCAATCCTAAGTCCATCTTTATGTCATTTGCACACAGATTCAGTGTGACCCAGAGGGTCCTGTAAAGTATGATGGGAGTCCACACCTCATCATTCTTCTTAGCCCTTTCCCCAAAGAACTCAGCCTTACAGCTCTCCTACCCAGAAGAGAAAGCCTCTACGAGTTTGCCCTCACCAAGTCGGGCAGTTCAGCTACTGCGCTGTAGCAATGGAATCACTGCTGCGAAACCATCCAGAAGGAGGACTTATTGCCATGTAAAAATCCAGGGGCAGCTGGGCCTCGAGCAAATCCCACAAGCCCCTCAGATGCCCAGAGGTCTTCCCGTCAGGACACCCTGTGAGAAAAGCTCGCTTCCACCTCAGTTTCCTGCTGATTTTTTTGGTCCTCCCTCCCTCCCTCCATTTTCCCCTGGTCTTTGGGCCCAAATCCCTCTTCCATTTATCATGTAGCCTGCAAATGCAGTTTATGTGCTGTTGCCCAGATCCTTCTCTGCATTCCCACAGCTGTCTACCTGTGACCCAGTCAGCCTTCCCCAGAGAGATTCTGTAATTATTTGAGAGAACCATTGTTCCAAAAAGACAGGCAAAGCTGCAAAGATGAGGGGCTTTAGGAGGCGACGGAGCCAGGTCAGCCCTCCCGTGCTGAGGGAGAACATCATTTCCTAGATGTTTCTAAGCTCTTCTCTGCCTTATCTCCATTTTTACCATAGACTCTTCCCTCAGATCCATGCCTGTCCATGTAAAGGGCAGGAGCTTCACTTACCTGAAAGCCTCCAGTCCAGTAAATCCGAAAGAGGAGGGGTGTGGGTCTCCAAGGTTCTGCCTGTGTGCTCTGCCTGCAGAGCGTCCCGCAGTCTCCCACGAGAGGGTTTTCCTTTCCATCAGCATTCACCACATCCTCACACACAGGACATCTGGGAACCACAGTACAGATTTAAGTTTCTGCCCCAGGCGGATCTGTCTGCCCTTCCTAACATTTAGGCAGAGGCCCAGAAGGCACACTTACCACATTTGAGATGAACAAGACTGTTCTCTTAAAATAAAAAATCAAGTTTCAGAATATTTTATATAAGTACTGAGAAAGATGGGCTGCAACTTAAGATGTGAAATGTAATTTACCAGTTGTAATAAATGCCAAGTCCTGTGTTTAAGTTTAAAAAAAAAAAAAGGTTACACATAAGACTATACTTTCAGGGATCATTTCTTTAGTTCTTTACTAGAGAAGTTTCTCTGAACGTGCAGAGCACCCGAAACCACGAGGAGGAGGCGCAGTGTTCTCTCCTGAGCGTGAAGCCGGCTTTTGGTGTTGTTTTGCAACTGCCAATAGCCACTGGTGATCGTTCTTCTCTTCTTTTGGAAGAGAAAGAGGGGAGAACACAGAGTGGCAAAAAAAAAAAAATTACAAGAGGGTGACCTAGCTTGACAGCCGTTCACTTGAAAATTACCCCAGTTTGTTTACTACAGACTGTACACCAACAACCATGTGAAGTGACTGATAAAAATTACATTAATAAAGAAATAGTATAGAGGAACGAGGTAATTATTCTGCTCTGCTTGAGGAACATCTGGGGTATTGTGATCAGTAGTGAGGGGTGTGTTTGTAGAGAGTCCTTGACAAATGGAAGAGCGTTCCTCAGAAGGGGCCGGGTGGTACAGACTGGGAGCCAGGTCCAAGTGTAACGGGAACCACGGGGGCTGGAAGGAGAGGCCAGAGAAAACATGACTGATATGAACGGCTGTTACATAGAGGGTGGAGACAGGGAACACACACTGTTCATGGGCTTACTTTTGTTAAACCCTGTGTTAGTCGCTCATAAACTAATCTTTTCTCACGTAATCCTCAAAAGCAGCCCTCAGAGCCAACTTTCCCAATGTTACCTACTGGTAAATAAGAAAAAGGAATCCCATTTATTCCAAATTGCTCTAGACTACAAAACTTAGACCAGTAGATAGAAGTATAAGTGGGTGGGTTTTAACTTGAGAGAGGGCTTTCTAACAGTGAAATGGACTCTTGGGTGGAGAGCTCCCTGTTACGGAACATTTGGAGAGAAGCTGATCATCTCCTGGAGGTGTAAGGAAGGAAGGTGACCAAGATGACCTTTAGTTCAGATGGGGTGTTCTGTAATTCCCTCCGGCTTTCCGAGGGCAGCATCAGGCTTTCCGAAAGCTGCTGGGAAGGGAGAGAGGGCCAGAGCTGCCAAGAGCCCTTTCTTCTGCTCGGCTCACAGATTACAGGCCATTTATGCCCGCCGTCGCCTAGTGCCCCGACTTGCTTGTCTCAGTGCCTTGAACAAGCTCTCAACCTGGCAGCCTGTCTGTCAAGGTTAGATCTGGCCCTCCTCCCCTTTCTGACGCCCCTTCATTGCCACAGCTTGTCTTCCCACTCAGGAAAGGGTATTTTGAGGAGGCTCTGCACTGTCTCCTTTTCCCTATCGGTGCAGTCTTCCAGCAGCAGCCACTGAGGGGGGCGTTGCCATCCTACCTTCCAAGCTGAGTATGTTGACAAGGCCCTGTGTGTATCTGCTTCCTCACGCTGCAGCCTGATCGATGCCTGTCAGAGCTCAGCATCAGAGTGACAGCCACTTGCCAGGCTGTTCGCCGAACACAGGTCGCCCGTCAAGAGAAATCAGACGGAATTCATCTCCCGTCCAAAGCCTAGCCCAATGGGCTCTGTCTGGAATGTCATTCTTATATATCCCACCCTGCTTTTGTGCCTTGAAAATTAGTTCCCCTGGGACTTGGTGTTACATTGACGGGTCCCGTGGGACAGAGAATTACGGTCAGTAGAATGATGTGAAGAGACCAGTACCAGCCCCGACCCTTGAGGAACTTCCAATTTAGAGCATCTGGCTGCTGTATGGACAGTGCTGGTTTAGTGCAGACAGAATTGACACATGATTTTTTTAATTGATTGCTATAAAATAGCACATAAATCAAAAGGAATTAATTTAAAATTTTGCAATTGTATTTTAGTTAGAGTGTGACCAGATTAAATAAGTGTGTTGCAGACAATTGGTGGAGAAGAGTCTCTTTAGAAGGTTTCATTAGACAGGTAATTAGAGGGTTTAAGGCTTTCAAATTGACAAGAACAAATGTTGGCAAAGGTTCTATGTTTGTAAACCATTAGGGGCTGTGAAAAGCCCTGTCACCCTGTGCCTGGGAGGAAGTCAGCTAGACGTTTCTCTTTCCTCTCCTGAAAACCTCTTTTACCCCATACAAGCCTGCACCTGAATCTTCAAGAAGACCTTCTCTAACCCTCAGCCACTGCAGCCCTTCCATTTCCCAAGGTAGCTGACTCTTAAGTAAACTCTACCCTGTTGCCCACCTCAGGTTGTGCCAGCTAATTCTGTCCCTTTTGCCTGCCCTCCATCAGGGATCTGAGTGACTTACTGGTGTCAGAAATGTTGCAGGGGGCCAGTCGCTTTGGAAGGTAGTATTTTTTCTCCCACCAGCTAGAAGATTGGAACACAAAATTGATCAAAAGACAGAAGTGGATGTCTGGAGGGTGGAGGAAGGAGGTCAGCCCAAGAGCCAGAGTGTAGAACAGAGCAAGCTGAGAAAATGGGGGGAGGGGCGGTGCAAAACCAGCAGGCAGAGGATGGAGATCCTAGGTGAACAGGAAACTAGGGAGGAGCCAGAGTTTGGGACTGGCTCACTCTTTCACTGGTCCTCAGAGAGCCTTTCAAACATGGGAAGGATTCTCTGGTACTACCCTCTAGGGATGTGCTGGTGGGAATCAGCCCCCTGCTTGGGCCTCCTGGCCCCAGGCTGCCCTACATCAGCAAGCTGAGCTCTCCCCAACCCAGGCCTGTGGACTACAGCAGTCACAGCGTTGTGGCTCACACACAGGAGCCGCTCTGCAATAAAAGTAAACCAAGGTAAAGGGGATCGATGGTGCAGGGGGCAGGACCCCGGAGAGCTGCACCTGCTGCCACCAGTCTTCCCTGCACCACTGGTCATGGTTAAAGCCCTGTCAGTAAGTCATCTTCAGCCCTCGGCCTCCTTTCTGGGGCTGAATGAAGGACCCACACAGCAGTCGGTTGTAGCAACAACAGCAGCGACATACACATGCCTTTGTTCAGTGCTCCGTAGACCACAGGCCTCAGGGCCTTCTCCATGGCCCTCTAGGGACAGGGAGTAGAGAGGTGGTTGCGTGTCCAGAGACAGACTGGGGTTGAGAGGATGTGAGTTCTGCCCTGGGCTACCTCAAGACCAGCCTTAATAATAATACAATCTCTGCTGTCCCACACCTAGGGTAAGTGCCTTGTAATACAGAACTAGCTGGACGAGGTAGAGTCATGCACCTGTTGGTGTCCAAAGAGAAGTGGGGAGAGGCACAAGCACCTGGCTGACTGTTCTCCCGAGGCCCCCACCTCACACACACGCTTTCTGCACAGCAGGTATTTATGCCTTGCGTGGAGGTGGGCATTAGCCGTGGTTCAAAGTCACCAATAATTTTCATCTTGTCATGCAGCATGTCTGGCCCTTTAATCAGAGAGCTTTTAAATTTCTTCTCCTTGGCCGTCTTTCTTTGCCTCCTCCCCCTCGTTCCTCCATCCCTGACTTGATCCAGACTCATCGATGAGCCTCAGCTTTCCTCACACACACACCAGGCACTAAATCTTCCCTGCCTGCCTCGAGACCTGCCATCATTTCCCAGGCTCACCTCCGCCCATGAATGCTTAATTTAAAACTTCTGCTGTCGCTCAGCAGTTTGTAATTCTGAGGCCGACTTCAACAGAGAAAACGAGCCGATGAATGTAGTCAGAAAGGTGAGCAGAAAACTACACACACAGTATTTGTGATGTGGGGAAAGGCTTTCTTACCTATTTAGTTTAATAAGATAAACATCAGCAGTGTTGAGTTATTCTAATAGGATGGATAGCTGCCTGATCTGTGGCCTGCAGGATGGTTATGAGTTTTAAATATCTTGATATTCACAGTGGTGAATTCTCTGGGCTTTTCAACAATAAACTCAGTTTTCAGCTGGGGAAGCCAGAAGGATTTTGTTTTGGTAAGAGGATTAAAAAGGCAGATTGCCCTGGCAAGGTGGCTCAGTTGATTGGAGGAGCATCATTCCGTACACCAGAAGGTTGCGGGTTCAGTCCCAGGTCAGGACACATACGGAAAGCAACCCATCAATATTTCTCTCTCTCTCCCCCTGCCCCCTTCGCTCTCTCTAAAATCAATAAACATGTCCTCAGGTGAGGATTTTTAAAAAATGTTTTAAATATAAAAAGGCAGATCCACAAGGGGGGTTGGGAGGAAGGAAGGTAGGCCATGTTCTCTACCTTCTCTATAGCCTGTGGGCCACACCCTCCCACCTCATGGAAACTCTCCATTTTCCCTGGTTCTTGTCATCTCGGTGCGTCTGATGTTCCCACGACTGGGATCTAAAGGTACCCCCGTAGCTTCAGAGGTTTGAACTTCAGAAATTAGAGCCCCTCTCAGGGTGTTTGCTGTAGCATTCTTCTGCAGAGTCGGGGGCAGCAGGGACAGAATGAGATAGGAGTGGTGCAATCTGACCTCACGGCAAGGAGGTACCCTAGCCTGACCACACCCAAGAGAAGGGGTTGCAGCTGGTGGCTCTCCCAGGCAGGCAGAGAGGTGATGAGTTCCTGGGGCTGGGCTCATGCCGAACAGCCAGCAGAGAATAGATGCAATGAGTCCCAGAGGGTAATGAGCCCAGAACACTGCTAACTGGAGTGCTCAGCGTGGGATCATTGGGGAAACCAGCTCAGGCAAATCTGTGCAGAGGGAAATCTCAGCTTTCTTAATGACTTTCTTCCTTTGTACTGACACATCACCCCTTGGTCCAAAAGCAGAGCAGCCTGGGCCAGCAGGAAGACGTATCTCTCCCAGGTCCACTTCCTGGCCTCTCTCAGCATGCCTCCGTGCCCCACTCTGAGCTCCTATGGGCCTTCTGCTCCCCGGGTCAGAGCTTCAGAGAACTCTTTGACATCTGGGGGTGATTCTCCCAATGCCAAGAGCCAGTCTCTGTAAGTAAACAGGACCATGTTCAAATTCTGGCTTCTCTACTTACCACATGACCTTGCTTAAGTTCTTTAATCTCTGTGAACCTCCTTTCCTTATCAATAAAATGAGACTAAAAATAACCACTTCACAAAATGGTTGTGAGGATTAACTAAGGCAATATGCAGTCTGGGAACCTAATTCAGTGTGTGGCACACAGCAGGTACTCAATAAATGTTAATTCCCTTCCCTCTTCCCTGTAATAGGAACTATTGGCCTTTTCCTTCAGATGTAGAAGTAGAAAACTGCAGAGCCCTCTTGCTCCACTGGTCATCCCTGGTCGTCCTTCCACCCTGCTATATCTTCCTAGAGACATAAGGCTAAACCACAAAGATCTCCCCTTGCAGGGCACGCTGTACTCTGTTGTAACTTTAACCTGCATTTTTTGCTATCCACCTGGTCTTGGAAGCTGTCTCTGTTAGGGAAGTTCTGGATAGCCACCAGGAATGCAGCCGTGTGGAAGGTACTGCCCAGAAACAAAAGAGCCGTGCCAAGCACCGCCTCTCCCAGTGGCCCAGGATCTTCCTCCTTCAAGCATCTTCCGGTGCTGCCTAGAATCCTGCCGCTTGTGCATAGGCTATAGGAACCGCAGGGTGGCATCCAAGAAACCAGCAAACAACCTCATATGGAGGGCATAACTGAAAGACAGTGGAATAATGAGAACAAGTTGATTCAGGAAAGGACATGAACACTAAGATAATGGAGTTCTTTGTTAAGAACAAGAATCACAGAAGGCTTCCTGGAAGAAAAAAGTGGTATGGGGTTGCCTCTTACAAACAGCTTCACATGTTTTCATTCTGCACTCTTGAGCAGAAACATCCTGAAGGGGTGAGGGATGCCTTAGCATTCCTTTACTGGTAAATGAAGAGACACATCTCTGAGTGTGAGTGAGCTCTGCCACCTCTGCATCTGGCAGAGCAGGAGCTATTGCTTATCTGGCTTTTGCAACCGTGGTGCAGGATTGTCGCCTCAGGAACTGGCAGGCCTACAGGAAGGGGGTTGGACAGCTCACATGCCAGGCGGATCATCTAGACCAGGGCAGAGGTCCTTGAAGGGGACTTGAAGGAAATGAAGTTGGTGAAATGGAGGGGTGTAAGCACCATCTCATATACTTTCTCTTTGAGGAGACAGAAGATGCTAAGAATCTCTTCTTAGCCCTTCCTTCTCTTCCCATCCCCCTTGTGGTGTCCCTGGAGTACCTGCTTGAAAGAGAGAACGTGGCTGGCCTTTCCCTTCCTTTCTGCAGCTTCTGCCCTCCCTACTCTGCATTATCCTGCCCACTGGCTCCGGGCAGCAGCGCAGGGAGCAGTGGGCAATTGAGAGCACCTCAGAATAGCATTAAAAGAAATCAAATTGCTTAAATGGTATTTACACCGAGTGGCAGGGTGGGGGCAGGAGTCTCGAAGCTTTTTTCAGAGGGCACGGTAGCAGGAAGTCTGTCATGAGGGGAGGTGCACTGACAGCAGTGCTTGCAGCCAAGCTACCCTCTGTCAGAAGATCCTTGAACAGGCAGCCAGGCTTAGGCGAGGGTGAGGCTCCCTGTGCCTCCCTTAAAGTCAAAGGGACTTAATTATGACTTCTGGGAAATCTTAGCCAGAGATACTGAGCATCTTCATTTCCTATCTCCATTTCAGAACATGCCTACTTTGGGGGAACTCTGCCCCCCCATGGAACAGAGGGCAGGTGTCAATGGATTTCTGTTTATTGCAACCAAATTGGAAGGTAGAGATGGACAAGTAAGGCCATCTGGCCTTATTTTAGAGACACAGGACAGCTACTGCCTGCCAAGAACAGGGCAGAATCAGCCTTGTCAGATAGTAGGGTTGAGGGGCTACCCACTAGCTACTGGAACCTTGTTTAGCTGAATTGCATTTGGGACATTTGGTTGAAATGGGAATGAGAGAAATAATCGTGGTTAATGGGACCCTGGCTGCTGTCAAGAGGATGGGCAGAGTTGTGTTGACAACCAAGCTGCTGACCCATCCTACAAAATGTCCTTTCTTACCATGAATATTTCTCCCTCTTTTGTCTGTGATCTTACTCCAGTAGCTTTGAGAACTTTGAGGAGCTGGGTACTAGGCCACCAAAGAACATCGGGAGCCCGTGCCGTGGGCAGTGGGTAGAATAGAGGAAGAAGAGAGAACGTGGCCCAGTGCAGTGCAAATGCCCATGCCGCCCACACCCATCGCTCCCCATGTTTCTCTGGGCACTAACGCCAGCCCTGCTCGGGGAGTTTGGAGGACTCTGACATGTGAGAGCTTCACTCTGACAGTGTAAGCAGTGTGATACTTCAATTATCATCAGTAATAACAAATCAGCAGTGAGGATTTCCAACCTGCACCCACAGAAGAGGGCAGGGAACAGCTTCACTAGCCAGGCCGATCTGGCCTCTGGTGTGTTGCATGTATCTTATCTCAGCTGTATGTCCCAGACCTTATAATGGCTGGCCTGAGAAATTACTGGCCCTCCAGGTCATACTGAGCAAACATCCAGTTTTCCCATGTGACAGGAGGATGAGCGTACATAGCCCTCAGCCACTGGCACTGCTAGAACTCAAAGACTGTTGCGGGGGCTCTGCATCATCTCAAAGGGTGTTACATGTTCCTTGCCATGTTGGCATAGGTTTGTAGAAGTTCGGGAATGCGCATCAGGCCTGAGCAGAGTCCCCTGCTGGGGAGAAAGAAGCTTTTCTCTATTCTCCTAGGTTCTTTCAGGTGATCTGACAATTAAATCTGCATGAGACAGATGACATCAACAAGAGAAATAACCAAATTTAATTACATAGATATATATAGGAATCCCACATACATGAGAGAGTCAGAGACCCCACACACACACGTGGTTCAGTGACAGAAAGATAAGGTATATGTGGCATTTGAGCTAAGGATGAGGTAAGACACCGTGTGGCTTCTGAGGGGAGGAAAGTCATTCACAAAACAGTAAGAGTAGATGTTCAGTGATTAGATCTTTGCCCTATCCCACAGAGCAGTCATAAGTTATTTCTGGTGCTATCTCTTGTTATGGGTAAGACCCCCAGTTTAAATCCTTTAAAGGGGGCAGTAGAAGTTTCTTGTGAGCCTGCAGGATCTTGACTGCCTTCATCTCAGAAGAATTCACATGCCAAAGTAGCACATCTTGGGAAGGTCTGTTCTGAGCCCCTATACCCTCAAAATGCCCAAATCTCTCTACTGGCCCTAAGGGTAGTTTCTTAGAGGAATGAGGAGAAAGGACAGGACTCTCTCCGTGGCCTGTTCCAGGATGTAGATTAGCAGGGCTCCTGGCAGCCTACTGCACCACCTTCACGTGCACGGTTCAGTGAGGATTGCAGGCCCATGGCAGGCTTCCTGCTTGGCAAGTGAAGGCAGGGTGGGGGTAAGGAAGGGTGCACATGAGTGCAGGAGTGCGGGTTTAATAAGAGGAGCCCAGGTATGACACGGGGCTGATGATGAGAGGTGAGGAGTCCTCCTCCCCCTCTGGTGAGAGTGCTCCTTCATCGTCTTGCTGCTGTCGGCTGTGTCATACAGTTGATCTAGCATTATTCCGGAACGACTGGCTTTCCGTGTGTTAAAATTGTTTGCTGTTTCTTGTATTTAGTTTAATAACGCATGTAAATTGCCTGGTGTCTAGATGTAAGTACAGAATTTCTATTTGTTCAGGTTCTTCTCTCTGATGCCTTTTTCTGGCCTGCAACAGGTATTGGTATCTGTGTCCCTTTTGCCAAGAGACCAGGTCATAGTGAAAGAGAAGAGCTCTGTGTCTCCTTTTCCCCAACATAGGACATTCCTGTCCCATCCTGACAGCTTTTGAGTGGCCCCTGTGGCCATAGCCCAGGTCTGAGAACTCCGAAGTGACTTAGCCAGGCGTTGGCTCCCAGTCTATAACCCAGATTACCTCAAACCCAACAGCAGTTGCCTCTCCTTAAAGGTTTTGCTGTTCTGCTAGAACGGCCCGGGACCCTCCAGTACCAGTGGGAAACTTAGGCTCTCTCAGCCCTGTGCTCAGATATTCATTCAGGTGACTGTGGTCTGACCGGCACATCTAACCCATGTAAAGGATTAAGCACTAGACTGAGGTCTGGGGTCCTGTCCTGTTCTGGGAGCTCTTGCCCTAGCTGTCTCACGTCTGTGTGTGTTCTTTACCACTTCCTGGCTGAGGGAGGGTGGCCGGGAGGGGTGGATGTGTCAGAGACCGGAGGGAGACATACACAGCTGCTGCCTGCGCGCGTGCCTGGGTGAGCAGAGGAATCCGTCCTCGCACCAGTTACACTCAGCACAGGCAAAGCCAACCGCAGAGCAGCCCCTGCTGCCCACGGCATCCGGGTGCCTCTAAGTCATCAGTGTCGGCTGCACTGACTGAAGCTGGCTTCTGCCCCTTTGGGTTCCTGTAAGTGAGCCTGCTCTGGCAGGGGCAACTATGGGACAGCCCTGCCACCTTAGCAGTGACACCTTGAAAGAGGCCTTCTCTAGTCACTTTGGTGCCATGGGATTTCTCCAGACAGTTTTCTGTCCCAGGAACTTCCTTCTCCAAGGTTACTGCCAGTGATCTGGAGAATCTGAGACCTTTTTCACCTTTCTTCATCTCTTGACTGTCTGCTCTGTGCCATTAATAGGGTAATAAATGGCACATAGATATTGTTACCATTAATAAATGCCTATTACAGTAGTGTAGTTAAAAGTGGCATCAACAAATGCTGTGGAGGAAAGCATTACCTAGGTGCGTAATAGAATGCTGGAACCACATCTGTGCAGAATTGTAATGGAAGGGTTGGGTGGAGGTATGCAAATAGGAAGAAGCATTCTCGCCAAAGGAAATGACACGCACAGAGGCCCGGGACAGTTTGTCACATGTGTGGAGCTGGAGGTGGTTTGGCATAACTGGAGCACGACGATGAGAACCAAGCTGGGAGAAATTGAGACCATAAGTACCCAGTTATAAGGACCTTATACTGTACTGTGCTGAGGAATTTGAACTTCAGCAGAGAACAAGGAAAAGATTTCAGTAAAGGAAAGGTGATCAGATTTGGATTTTTTAGAAAGTAGCCACAACATCATTTACTGACCTCTTACTGTATGCCAGATTCTTCTAAAGTGTTTAACTTGAATCAGTCATATTTTTCTTCAGTAAGTCCTTTGGGGCAATTACCATTATTATGCCCCTTTGACAAATAGGAAAATCATAGAGCCAGAGAGATCAAAAACCCAACTCAGGGTAGTAAGGAGTTGAACCCAGGAGCTCTTGCTTTAGGGCCTGTGTTAACACTATGCTAAACTGCCTGTGGTGAGCCACACTTGGCAGCATTGTGAAGGGACCTTTAGGAAGAGGCAAGGCTGGTGGCTGGTGCCCACGAGGACATTGTTACCCAGAGCTAAGGCCCACCCTGCTCAGGGAGTGGCAGTGAGGACAGGAAGAGGGGAAGAATTGAAGAGGCATTTAGGAAGCAGATCAGTGTGACCTGGGGATTGACTGTGTGTGTAGAAGGAGTCAAGGATGATTCCGAAGCTTCTCGTGCTACCAGCTGGGATAAGAAATGCAGTTGGAATAGCAGGTTTTATAGTGAAGACAGCAGATAGACGTGTTATATTTAAAATTTATCGAGTGGAGTTGAATTCTGAAGAGAGGTATGAACTGGAAATAGACGTTGTGGTGTCATTTAACTCGGAGAGCTGTGAAATGTGGGGACTGTCTACAGCTTAAAGTGGCCCCCTGGGGAATATCCATATTCAAGGGGCGTGTTGGTGGGAAGGAATTTACAATTGAAACTAAGAGCAGAAAGGAAAAAGTCAAATTGGGAATCACAGAGGCCTAAAAAAGTTTCAAAGTTGAAGGTGGGTGCTAACTTTCGTCAGATCATTCAAAAGGTCAAAAATAATGAAACCTTAGAAGAAATTATTAAAATGGCAATTAAGAGGTCCCAAGTGACCTTTGAAGTGGTCGTTACGTTGGAATATCAACAGCAGCAACCAGCCACTTAGGACCGAGAAGTGAGAGGGAGGTTTGGACAGCACACTCTGGGTAGAGAAAAAGTCTGCTGGGATGCAAAGTCAAAGCCTGGCTTTCTAAGACAGGCGAGATACCTGTGGAAAGGGGTAGGTGCTGGTGGAAAAGGGAATTGGTGTGCTCATAACGGAAGTTCTCTGTCTCATGACTGATGGAAATAGGTGCCTGAGGCAGCCCAAGAGGGTGCCACCTAGAGCCAGGGTAGCGGTAGAAGGGAAAGGAATCATGGTGCCAGCGTAAGTGCTCTTTAAAGGCAGGCTGTGGGTTCTCCATAGAAACCCACAGCCATCCAGGGAAAGAAGCCTGAGAGTTGGAATCCACAGAGCAGAGTGCACCTGTCCTCAGAGCAGGCCATGGGACCAGGAAGATAAAAGTGCCTGCGAAGAAGAAACCGGCATTCAAACTTGACCCGCTTGGACACCGTTTGGTCTTTCAGACCAGCTCAGAAATTTGATAACCTCATACCGTTACTCCATAGGTCGGCCATACCCACTGATTTCTCGTGACCAAAAAAAGGCCAACCACCTTGTCACCCTAGCTCAGTCCCTATAGGGGACTTGCAGTACAGCCTGAAGTTCTCTGGGAGAAGGTAGCTGGTTGAGGTAAAGAATGCTGCCTGGAGGCACCTGATGAAAGCCAGTCCTCACTGCCCTTATTGGCTGGCGCTGCTCTTCTGCACGTCAGCCCGGAAACATGCGGAGGAGCTGGGCAGGTGTGCTCCAGGCAGGTCTGCCTTGGGCTGAGGAAACCTGTGGAAAAGGCTGCCAACGGTGGTACCCTACACAGGGGGTAGGGGCAGAATGAGGGCCCCCGGATACAACCACATTCCCTGCATGAACCTCAGGGAAGAGAGAGTTAAATTTCCTTCCAGCCACCAGCCCCTGATTTTCCTGGGAAGATGAACAGTCTGCTTTTCCTCATTGTCTGCACCAAAGGAACAGGTTGCATCAGTTTGTAAACTGTGTTACCGCTCGCAAAGGCCCAGAGTCAGCAGGTTTGCGTTTACCAGCAGACTTAGGATGCTTATGGCCTTGGCTGCTTCTCTGCCTCAGGCAGGACCAGAAGCTGTCCCCCACCCCTCATCCCTGAGGCATTCAAGGAGAGAATGATACCCTGAGCCACCTGGCTCTCTGCTCTGGCTTTCCCTCAATTTCCAGGAGCTTCTTGACCCTTCTTGCCACTGCCAACCCAGGCCTGATTTACAGGCATTCCTACGGCTTTGGCTCGGGCCAGCACATGGATGACAGAAAAGAGGTTTTCTGGAGAGCAAGCAGCTATGTGGGTTGGACTTACGAGTCATGTGGCCTGGAGGTGATGCAGGATTAGGAGGAGAGGTGCTGATGGGGACTGGAGCCCTGCTGCCCCAGGAGCACAGGGAAGATTCTTGTTCCCCACTGGCAGCTGACACCTACAGGGACCCAGGAGGCATTTCCTTGGCACTGCCTCTCCACTCGCTGCCAGGGTGTTACATTATTAATTGCTTCGTGTTAATAATGTTCATCAACTCTGAAAGACATTGGTGTTCCTGCACATGGCCAGGAGTAGAGGGGACACATTGGCTGTGTTAAGCTGCTACTTCATTAAAGTGAGGTGTTTCTTCAAGTTTGCAGCTCCACTGTGGCAGCACACCACAGCCGTCGTGCAGCATCAGTGATGGTGGGAGAGCCAGCTGCATGGTGTGGCTACTGCTGTGTGGCAGGAGAGGAGTCTCAGTTGCACTCTGATTGCTCTGGACCGCTACTAGCGGTCTTGCAGAAAGCTCTGGATGGGATACTTGGGTTTCGAAGAGGCTGGAGTGCCTTTTTCTTCTATCCGCTCCCCACGTCTCTACAAGTTGTACAGGACTTGGCGATTATAGTGTGGGGCTTCCCCACTTGCCCTTCTCTCGTCAACTGCTGGTCACACTGGTCCACCACCAGTGCCCCCCATCCCCCACCCTAACCTTAGAAAATTCTGAGCAGAGAGAATCTCAGAAACCCATTTACACATGAAGAAACTGAGCTGGGAGGGCAGGTGACACACTCGGTCCAGGAGAGGCAGAGCTGGTCCTGTTATGGGGAAAACTCGGTTCTTCTGCTGACGTGGTAAAGAATTACAGATCAGCAAGTCTGTTGCAGAGTTTATTAGTGATATGTTCTCCTGGGAGAGAACGTGCCTCGTGGGGCGCAGGGTCGGGGGTGAAAGGCGTAGGCTTGGGTGGCAAGACCATCAGGTCCTTTGTCCTGAGGGACTTGCATACTTGGAGGCATGGGGGTGAGGGAGTTCCATATTGACTGACGGGTAAAGATGGTGCCAGCTTCCCCCAGGGTGGGGGGACATGTCACTACCCAGACGTCGGTATATGTGGAGGGTTGTTAGCCTGAATTCTTATCTCGCTCCAGACTGCATTTGTTCATCTTGTAAAACAGGTATGTGACATGAGACAGTTAATTAAAGTTGGGGCAGTTACCCAGAGTTATTTATGGGCTCTTTCTATAAGCATTAGGGACTCCCTCATAATACTGATAGTGACCAGAGGTAGGCAATTAACCGGAGTTGTTTTATGGGCTGCTGCTTTGGGCACCATGGACCCCCTCACCTTCTCCTTCTGAACCTGGGGATGAATACACAGTTTCAAAGGTTTTTTTCCCAGACAGCAGAAATGGTACGCAGAATTTCAAGGAATCCCCTCCTCCCACGCTAGCTAGCATGGTGTTTCTTATGATGTTGGAACACCTGGCAACCTTACTGGACCAGGCTCAGGACTACTGAGTTAGTGGGTGAGACATGTCTCTGCCATCCTTGATGCCTTGGTTTGCTATCCATCCTACCTAACAGTACTGTAACAGGGTACAGCCAAGGGGGGGCCCCAAATAGTAATTTGGAATGGGGTCCAGAACTCAGGGTGTCCAGGAAATATTAGAAAGATGTATAGGATATCCTCACCCTTCCCCCACACAGGTGTGAGTTGGGGGATGGGACGCATGGAGCAGGAACATGCAGAGCTGTTCTGCATAGCAGCAGCTTTGCAGCTAACCTCTGGCATGGTCACTTAACATATCTATAACCTTTAACTGGTTGCATAGATATGTTAAATCTCTGTGGCCATGCTTTGATAGGGGGGGATGGAAGTGACTTCCACCCAAGATGTAACTGGGGGCAGCTCCCCCTGGTTACAGCGCCTGCTTGAGAGCTTGGAGATGATTGGCTCCATGACATGGGGCCACACCTGCCCAGACTTATGATGGCAGCCCAGTAAACCTGGAAGAATACAGGAATGCTGGCAGGTGTAACTGACTGTAGGAGGAGTCAGAAATGGGGGTGCAGAAGAAGGTTGACATGGGGATTTAAACCCAGACTCGGCAGTCATGTGAGGAGAGAAGCACATGGCTTTGGGGTGCTCCCTTTTGCCACATGTCTTAGGAAGCAGGAGAGACTTTGCCTGGAAGACAAGGGATGAAAGGACTCTTGCTGGTGGGCCATGAGAAGGTGCCACATGGTTTTGGATTAACTGGAGATTATGGCGGCAACACAGCTGATGGTGCCGGGAGCCTGAATCACGGACTTATACTTCTTTTCCTGAGATACGGTACCCCAGATTAGGGCAGAGGGAGAAGGAAGGACTGTGTACGTCTGTGGGTATCCTAAAGGACTTTAACATTTTAATGAAGACATTAGGTCACTACTCTAAGTCTGTATAGCTTTAAATAAATATTTCTTTTCCTTTTCACAAATCTCTGGGATTGAGATTTGTCTTTCCTCTGGGTGCGGTGGGCATAGTGAACCTAGTGGGGGGTCTTTTCCGCTAATACTATATCATAGCCCCCATGGCTCTGTTTGGTAACAGTACCGGGCTTGTTCTTTGCTCCGCAATGCCTTCTCCCCATGCAAGCCTCATTTCTACCTTGTTCCCAGTTCCCGGCTTCTTGCTATGCTTGTTGCTGATGGCTCTGGGGGTATTTAAACCAGGAATCTGGCCAGACAGCATGTGGGAAGGATGGAGGCTTCTGCCTAGGAACCCTGTCATGGGGGGCCCCTGTTGTCACGGACCCAGATGTAGCCCTGAGCGCTTCTGTTCGTCCTTCTAGAGGAACTTGGAGCCAGCACCCCCTACCCCTGAAGTCTTCATTTGCAGATTCCCCAGGGCAGGGCTGTCCTGAGCTGCTGCTTCTGCCTACGTTACCTGGCATTGCCTGTCCTGCCTGTGGCGGCTCGCCTCCCTTGGGGGCAGGAGCATTCCCTACAGCTGTCTTCCAGGCCTTCCCCAGCCTCTCAAACTACGGGGCTGAGGCTGGCTGTTGTTAAGTAATTTCCTGTGCTGCCCGCAGGCGTTGTGCACAGAGGCAAGGCCAGTGCACACATTGGGGGACCTGCCCCTCTGGTGTCCTGGCACATAACAAAGGGAAGGTGGGTACACATGTGTGGGGGCGCTCCTGCCCTCCTCTATTGCCAATAAGTCCCCACTGTACTGTACCTCCTTTTGGCCACCCAGTCACCACGGAAACTCAGCCCCCTGCTGTGTGTCCTCCCCAATCAAGTCTTTAAATTCCTTTGCCCAAGAAGCCTTCCTGTGACTTTTCAGCTTTGCCCCAAACTTGGAGCCACTAGACATCAACTTGGCTCCTGGAATAGGGAAGGCAAAACAACTAAATGAAGCCGCAAGGCAATCAGAACTTCCTCTGTGGTCCTACAGCTAAACTCTTAAGTAATTCTCTCTCTCACTCACTCTCACTCATCTCTCTCTCTCAGAATTCAAAGGCTGATTGGCTGGGGAGGGTAGGACCCACTGAGAGGGTAGGGGGATCTGTAAGGACATCAGCCTCTGCCTCTACTTCTCGTCCTCTCCTGGCCTGCACCGCACCCCAGGCAGAGACTGTGCCTCACTGAGCAGAATGACTCAGCCCCCACTGCCTGTTTGAAGTAGTTCCTGTGTTGAGAAGCTGGACAGAATCCAAACAAGGGAAAGAAGGGAACAGTTTGGGAGCGATGGGAACAGGGGCTGAGTATATTTTTCTGCAGGCCCAGGGCACTGCAGCTGTTGAGAAAGAGACTGTGGGAAACTGAATAAATTCATGGCTGCCGCCACCTTTCCTCCCTCATTTGCTCCCAGCCATGGAGAGCTACGGGCTGCCCAGTTGTCCTCTTTCCTCCTCTCTCCCCTCCCCTCCCTCACCCACCAGCAGCCCGGCTGGGTGGGCACTGAGGTGTGTGTGTTTCCTGGGCTTGGGAGCTCTTCCTCAGTAATTAGGAGACATGCAAATTAACAGGCTGTGCCGTTTGTATTAATTTGGTAAATAAGCCAGAACAATTTTATTAGTGGCACATTAATGTGCTTGGGAGCAGGAGGACATGTCCTACTGGGAGGCAGCAGGACCCACTGGCTGCCCCGGCCCACAGACAGACCGTGTCCCGCTGGGCATGGCTGGCTGGGCTGCAGTGCCCCCTCTTTGGCCCCTCAGCTGTGCAGAAAGGCATCTGTCACACAGAAGCTCTGCCCATCAACCTCCACTTGCCTTACTTCCCAATCAGTATTTGGCATGAGGCCTTCAAGGTGTAAGAACCCCAAAGCTTTTCAGGTGGAAGGAGCTCAGTTAAGCTGGGCAGTGGCTGGATATAACCATTTAGGCTGCTGTCAGCCAGCATCAGTTGAAGGGAAGACGAAGCTGTTTATGTGACTTCATCTGATACAGGGGGCCCTGTTTTCTTTCTACAGTTAAGGAAACAGCTAGGAGAGGTCACATAATTTGGCTAGAACTTAACGGCTAGAGTTAGGATTTGAACCCAAGTCTGTCTGACTCCCAGGATCTAGGCTTTTTTTATAAGCTTATGTCCCAGCCAATATATCCGGCCCTGGATGATTACAGAGAACAGAACAAGTTTTGTCCCCCACAGGACACACAGTCTAGTCAGAGAGAGTGAAGATATTTGGACATTAACTGCCCTGACCAGGAAGTAATAATTGGTGATGATGATGAAGCATTCATGTGTCAAAGTGCCTAACTCTTGTAAGTGCTTGACTTACATTTGCTCCTTTGATCCACATAATGAATCCCTTTAGGTGGGTACTATTGCAGTTCCAGTTTCACAGTAAACAGGCACAAAGAAGTTAATTGACTCACCAAATGTCGTGCAGATGGTAGGTGGGTTTAAATTCAAGCAGTCTCGGTTCAGAGTCTGCTATATACTATCCCCTGAATGCCAAAGGGCAGGCAAGCCCATGGGTGTCAAGAGAGCAGTTTGCTGTAGGCCAGGGGCCAGGGAAGCCTTCACAGGAAGGTGGTATTAATGCTGGACAGGTAAGCTCACTGGGCTAGTTCAGGACCACAAAATCCCACCCACTCCACCAGCATCAAGAGCTAAAGGCAAGAGATGCTGGCACAGACTGGGCCATCAAGAGTGCATCATGAGGCAGCATCCTTAAAATAAGCCTGAGGGTCAGGTCTGACCATTAGGCATCCAGGCTGCTCGCTTCTGGCTTGACCGTGCTTACCACCAAGGCACTTCCTCAGCGTGGTGCCGCCTGCCCCCCTCACAGTCTCTCTCGGGTGCGGTAGTCTCCTCCCTGCCACACCTCCGCACCTCGGGCTCCAGCTCTGTATTCGGCGTGAGCGTTGAAGCGGGGAATGAGAGGAGAGCCACCACCCGTCCCTTGCCGACACTGCTTACGTCAATGTGTACATAGAACTCTGGTGCCCTCAAGGCCGTGGCACACACATGTGCACACCGGAGGCACTCTGGCAGTCCATGGTAGTCACCCAAAGCCTGAACTCCCTGGTGTTAACATGCCATTGTGGGAGGACTCCCAAGAATATCAAAAACTTGAGTCCGTAAAACATGGACCTACATTATATATAGGCAAAGCACAAATTTTTGGCAGTCAACATAAGAAAGAAACATAATGAAGGATAAACACACGTACCAACCTGAGTGTGCCTGCCCTGTTTAACCTTCTGCCTACCTAGAGCTAGGAGAGGGTTGAGACTTTGATCTTCAAACTGACCACCATGTGTCCATCCAGGCTGGGGCATCTCTAGAAAGATAGACACAAGCGTGGGACTTGGCTGGAGAGGCCAGAAGCCAAGAGTCTGGGGAGCAGCAGGACCAGTTGCCCAGCCCTGTCTCTCTGCTGAAGCGCGCCCACCTTACCCTAGTGCCTTCGTTTGGCTGAGAAATCACTGTGGTTGCAGCAGCTGTAATAAAAGGGGAAACAGATACCCCCTGGCGACAGCTTTATCTCCATCTATAACCTGAGATGGATTCAGTGGCAGCATAGCGCCCAAGGCTAGAGATTTCTTCTCTGCAGCTGACCTGGCCCAGGAACTTGTCAAGCCCAATTTAGTATATCGGTTGCGGGATAGGAGGGGCCGTCTAAGTGTGGTGTCAGTGCTCACCTGCCAAGAGAGCCTGACTGTCCGCAGGCGGCAGTGGCCCCAGGTATGGCTGCCAGTCACTGGGTCTCCCTCTAATGTGAGCCCTTGAGAGGCCAGCCTCTGGTTTGTAGCCTCAGAGAGAGGGGTGTAAATCTGGGGTTTGCCACGTGGAAGGAGGTCTGAGTGTAGGTGCCTTATAGGACAACAGGGAGTCTGTCTACCTGCCCAGTTGCCTTTGCTACCCATCTCTGAGGTCCTTGCATTCATTTCTAGCAATCCAGTGCCAAAAGGAGTGCTGAGGGTGACCATCGAGCTTCTTGTCACAGCTGCACGGGCCCACCACAAGCTACTCGAACCTGGAAGGAAGCCTTGTGCTCAAGCAAGGCAGCCATCCTCAGTTTTAGGAAAAGGACTCCTGGCTACTAACAGCATGGAAGGCAGGAGGCCAAACCTGGGAACTCTACCAGCTTCACGGCCTTCAGCTGGGCATAAGGAGGTGTCTCATGAACCCTTGAATACAAGGAGGCCCGAGGTCTAGTGGTGGAAGCCAGCATCAAAACACACACAGTCACCGTCCTCTGCCTGTTACCTCGTGAGCCCAAGCACAAGGCAGATGGCCCCTCTCGCCTTCCTGCTGCTTCCCAGAATTCCTCTGGGACTTGCTCCATCTTGAGTCTAGCATGTTCAATAAAGCTTGACAAATTAAGAAAGATAAGAGATGGGTTTCCCATGTATGTTTTTGTAAAACAGAGTCGACATACAATATTATATTAGTTTCAGGTGTACAGCGTAGTGATTTAACATTTATATAGCTTACGAAGTGATGACCACTAAAAGTCTGGTACCCTCTGTCACCGCACAACGTTATTACAATATTATTGGCTCTATTTTTTATGCTGTACACTGCATCCCCGTGACCTATTTATTTTATAACTAGAAATTTGTATCTCTTTATTTCTCATTGGGCCCATCCCTGTTTTAGTCTGGCCGCCACAAGCCTGGCAGCCTCTTCCTCTATCCATAGCCCTCCTACTGTGGGGTGCCCCGTGGTCCGGCAGCAGAGGTGCCCCAGTGCCCCAGTGCCCTGGGCATTTGCGAGGTGGCAGAAGGCTCCTGTGGAAGCCCGTCACTCACCTTGATGAATTCAGTTGCCTTACTAGCTGGTAAGCTCTTGAGGCACCTGTTCACAGGTGCCCACATTTTGGCAGCACATTTTGCCCACCTGCCTTTCTCAAAATGCAGGTTCCAAAATAAATTACTTGCCAGAATTAGAGACAGAAGAAATATGTTTTGACACAGATACCAGATACGGGTTCTCCCTGCTTCCACCCTTCCACAGCATGGGGCAATATTGGGTAGACGCAGCCCAGAACATCCAAGCACTTGCACCCTGGCTCTGCCAGTGAGGCGCAGGGCCCCGTGGTCTTGCTGGTGGAGGGAGGCAGCGTGAACCAGGTGGGAAGCAAGGGCGGGGGTGGAAGTGTGACCAGAGGCAGATAGGAGTGCTCCTGACATGGGCTGTGAAAAAGGGAGGGAGGTGCTCGAAGCTCTGCCTCTTACTAGCTGCACTTCCCTTCTCTGTGCCTCAGTTTGCCCCCTACAATGTCAAGTTGGGTTTGGGTCTATACATAGCATATCTTTTTTCCTAGTTCTGATAAACTCTGCATATCCCCTTCTGCACCACATCCCAACTTCAGGCATTGTTGAACTTGTACTTATACTTGAAGGGTTGGTTAACTGTGGCCCTGCCCCTTCTTTTCCTCCCACTGCCTTTTCTGCACACCCATGCCATCTCTGTCCACTCTGAGGGGGTCACATCCCCTGCCATCTCTCCCTGCCGAGGCACAGTTCCGCCAGGTGGGGGGCTGCTCTTTTCCCCGCCCTCACCCCTCCATCCCTCTGCCCTAGGCCACTGCCACTGGCTCTGGCCCAGGCTTCAGAGAATTCGCAGGTATTTAGACATTCATTTTATTGCTTAATCGAGCTTGAAGCCATTTAAATTAATACAAGTTTTTACATTTGGCAGCAAGGCTTTTACAGTCCCCTTTAGCAGGAGAAGAGAGAGGTTGGGAGAAAATCAAAGAAGGAATTTTTCTTGGGCCATTGCCTCCTTGAGGCTGGAGCAAACCAGCCACCACAAGGACCGAGCCAGTGGGGCTGCCTTGCAGGAGCAGAGTCAGTGCCGGCTGTGGGGTCTGGAGTCTTCCATGGGGGGCCCTTGAGCCCTGTGGGGATCCCTGAGGGTTCTAGAGTTCAGCCTGTGCACACACCAAGGTCTGGGCTTCTGGCAGTTGCTCTTCCCTGGGGGTAACCTCCTGCTAGGGTCACCCCCTAACATTTTCTGGGGTTAGTGCACTGTCTGCCCCTAGTCGCATCCTTCCCCTCCTCACCTGACTCTTACACAGCCACCTTTTCACCTGTTAAGCATTAGTTCATTCTCTCCTGGGAAGAACATAGGCTCCCCTCCCCCTAGGGGGTGGCCTTCCTCCCCAGAGTCTTCCTCTCTTCCTAGCAGATCTGGGGGAGAGTAATGAAGAAGAGTGGAATGTACCCAGAGCTGTCTGCTTTTGATCTCACTCCTGACCCCCGGCTACATACACACAGGCTCTGCTAACAGGAACTCTCTTGCTTAAACTAAGGAGCCAAGTTTACCCTATTAGCTCTCTGTCAAAAGGAAGGGGAGTTTTGAAGTTGCTTTGTCAGTGATGCATCTATTAAGGATGATGCTGGGCTGTGCGAGGCTAGAAAGCATAGACCCAGCTTACACAACAGAAACGAAAGGTTCTAAGCAGGTCGCTGTTGCAGGGGCTCTCACAAGCTCCTGCTTTTCTGCTTAGCACAGCCCCTTCCCTCTTCTAGTTCCAGTTGCTTTTGTCATGTGGAACGGACCTGGTGGCAGCTGCCCAGGGCCTATGAGCACTGGGCCCCAGTGCTGCTCTCCTCCCCTGCACAGCCAGGGCCAGCCCCTACATGTAGGCTGATGCCCCCTTTCTCTGTCTCCCAGGTGGAGGTGGAAGTGGAGAGCATGGACAAGGCCGGCAACTTCATCGGCTGGCTGCACATCGATGGTGCCAACCTGTCCGTCTTGCTGGTGGAGCACGCACTCTCCAAGGTCCACTTCACTGCGGAGCGCAGCTCCTACTACAAATCCCTGCTGTCTGCAGAGGAGGCCGCCAAGCAGAAGAAGGAGAAGGTATGGTGTGGCATTGGGCAGCGGCCAGGGGTTGCTGCTCCCCCAGCTCATACTGGCTCGTAACTTTCTCTCACCCCGACTGCTCCCACTAACACCACTGCCTTCAAATGACACATAGACGTGGTTCTGTCGTCCCCCAGCTGAGTCACCCTGGTTGGTCTCAGACCCCATGTCAGGAACCACGTAAGACCCAAGTGCAAGGCTGCCAGCTTAGGCATTCTCAGCCATAAGCCTGTGGCAGACGTGCGGTGGGCCCCAGGCCTGCTCCAGCAGACCTGCAGCAGAAAGCTGTCTGGGAGGTGACCTTGGATCAATGAGAGAAATGACTGGGGGTGTCCCTGTGGGCAAGAGATGGGCAGCGCTCCTGACCCTTCCTGCAGCCCACATCTGAGTTTCCTTCACATTGCCCTGCAGGGAAGCCCATTTTGGAAGCAGCCCCAGGAGACGGATAAAGCTGTTAGGACAGCAGATTTACAGCCCATCAGTCTCCTCAGACACTGCATTGAAGAGACAAGGGGGGTGGGTCTGAATGCAGCTTTTGAAAACAAATGGACAATTAAGGAACCTTAGTGGGTTTAGTGGTGGGAGCTGAGCTCAGCACCCCCCACCCCCAGCCTATTGCCACTGACTTACAGCCCAACCCTGATAATAGGGATAAATCAGCCAGTCACCAATTTGTCAGTGCTTCCCTGAGCTTGAGGAGGATTTCGTGGGACAACCATGCTGAGCCATAAATTTGCTCCAGGAATAAACATTTCCTTCCCCATGGGGCAGCCATCTGGCTTGCAGCTCGAGTCCCAGAGCCAAGGCCCAGACACCTGCCTAAAGGGGCGGGGGGGGGGCTTAGGGTCCCTGAGGGCTCCTCGTTCTCCTCCAGCCTGGAGCAGCCATCTCCTCCTGCAGTCTCTTCCCACCTTTCTTCCAAGAGAATACACCACTTCTCCCAGGGACTGGGCCCCGGGCCACCCTCCTGGACCTCTCTTTTCTTCCCGTGCCCTGGGGATTGGGGCTGGTGACCAACCCCCAGTGGAGGTGGAAGGACTCCAGGGAGAGGTAGCCCAAAAAACTTGGACAGATGAAAGGGACTGTCATGCCTTGAGGGGTGGACCACCATGAGGCCTCTGCGGAGGTTTCTGTCCTTCCTTGCCCCAGTTCTGCTCACATTAAACCCTGTCTTCCTAGAGCGATGGGGAAACAGGCAACCTCAGCTCCTACAGCAAAGGTGCTTGCTCTTGGATTTCCTGTTTGTGACAGCTGAACTTAAGACTGCCGCCCCCGTGTCCTCCGCCTGCGGCAGGGAAGTGGAGGCGATGTGGAGCTGGGTCTCAAGTACAAAGGGCTGAACCTTCATTGAAGAGTTAGCAGCCAGGGGGGCACCGTAGCAGGCACCAGCCTCTGATGCCCAGATTCTGAGGGCATCTTTGCCCCCTGGTCCTGTGCCCTGGCTGCTCAGCACATGAGCCTAGTAACCACCTCTCCAGATCCGAGTGATGCTGTGAGAGTAGAGACCCCAAAGGGATCCACAAGAGGACAGAGAAGGGAATCTGGCCTGAGGTGGACAGGTGGGTTCCTTGCCCGGTGCTAAACCCGGCATCGCTATTTAATCCACAGTGGATTTGCCTGAAAGAGCCCAAGTCATCCTTTCACCGGTGCCACATGATGACGCTGAGGAGTAATTACCAGTGATTAATTACTTACACAGGCTGCATGTTTTTATTCCAGTCTAATTAAAATGCAGTGCACCACTCTCAGTGTGGAGCCTGCCTGCCTCCTGGGTCCTTCTCCTGCACGGACTTTCTCTTCAAGGCTCCTAGGGGGACCTAGCGTGGCTTGCCTCTTCCTGGTGGGGCTGGTTCCCAGGAGCAGCATGGGCAGAGCTTTG
Source organism: Phyllostomus hastatus (assembly GCF_019186645.2). Lineage (NCBI taxonomy): Eukaryota > Metazoa > Chordata > Mammalia > Chiroptera > Phyllostomidae > Phyllostomus > Phyllostomus hastatus. Next base: position 10,674,205 of record NW_025334006.1, on the reverse strand, counting down.
TAGCAGCCCTCAGAGTTGGCTGCACTCAGATAAGAGAATTCAGGGGTCAGCTGGGGGACAGTAAACTGCATCTCTGAGGTGTCCCCAGGGTCCCCAGTATTGCCCCACTTGTGACCCCACGAGAGCTGCCTTAGCTGTTGAGACAGGCACACCTGGGGTTCAGAGGTCACAGTGCTGCCTGTGAGCTCACTGAGGAAAGGTAACACTGACAGACTGTGAGACCTGGAGCATGCGGAAGTCTTTGGCGAGTGTGCCTATGTGTGCATGCATCTGTGAGGGGGTCTGCTGCTACCTCCCCCAGTCACAGGAAACTCAGCTGCCTCCCTGCCAGGCCTTATTCCTCCCTGTGCACTTTGGACTTCTCTCTTAATGAAGAGGCTGGCCTGGCCCTCCCCTTCCTCTGCAGGATGCTGACACAGGGTTTCCTCCTCCTCCTCTCCCTCTTCCTCACCTTCCTCCTCCTCCCTCAGAGATTCCGGGCAGATAAGCGGTCCCAGGAGGGAGCCACTGATAGCAGCTGTATAGACTATCTCCCTTCCCCGCACCACTTGTGTCCTAGCAGGACCCTGGGCAGGGTTGGTTTGGCCATTGATTGGCTTTTATTGAGCTTGGCTTCCCCACTGCGGGGCTTGAAGGCCTCCAGCACCCTGGCCCTATGCCAGCTATACCCCCAGAGCCTCCTAAGCAGTAGTATTAAATAGGATTTAGAAAGGGAAGGTTCCAGCCAGTGGAGCCTCAGTCCACATTGCCCATCTCCTGCGAAGAGTCCCGGGGCTCCCTGGGGAGGCAGTGCAGAGAATAGGGAGGGCCAGGGGTAGTGTAAGGACAGGAGGGGAGAGACAGCCCGTGCCCGGCCAAGTGGGCTCCTTTCCTAGAGTCAGCCACAGGGGACGATTAGGAGCCCCAGAATGTAGAGAGGACCAAATGTAGCAGGACAGGAACTGGCATGACAGAGCAGGTGAGGAAGGAGGGAGGTGCTTCTCTTGCCCTTTTCCACCTGGGTCTAAAGTCAAAGCCATGGAGGAGGCACAGAGGAGCCTGTCTCAGGACAGCTCGATCCCAGCCCTGGCCTGAAAGTAGGAGAGCTGCCACCCACCTGACCAGAAAAGCTGGGGGCCTGTCCACACTACTGCAGCCCAGGGTGCCCTGCAGGTGGTTCTCCCAGCATCCTGGGCTCTGCTTCCCAGCATCCTGGGCTCTGCTTCCCAGGCCTGACTCAGGATCGTCTCTGCCAAAGGCCAGGAGCATTCACAGCACCCAGACTCTTATCCTGCCCAGCATGTTGACCATGGAGCTCCCTCCCCACCTTTCCTTCCACCAGGAACCTGGGGGCAGAGCCATACGGCACTGACTCTGTGTATCTGTGTGTACTTACTGTTCCTGCTGGGAGAAGTCTTCGGGTTCTTCTTGTCAGGGATCTGAGCTGTAAGAGGGCTTGAGGTGGCTGTGGGAAAATGGCACCCATCTGGCAGGTGTCTTGCCAATGTGTCTGTCCCTTCCCTGCCCTAGTTCTGCAGAAGGTCAACATAATATGGGCAAAACGAACCCATGTTTAAGGTTGGGAACATGGGCAGCCAAGCCTGTCCCAGCTGACTGACTCCTTCCCACCAAGAAGCTGCCTGGCCAGGCTGCATTTTCCAGCTTGCCACGGGCCACTGGCAGCCAAGCCCCAGGGAATAGCTGGACACCTCTGTACCTCGTGGGAAATAGGGAGCCTTCAAGGCTCCAGTCTTCAAAGGGCCAACCCAGCCCTCTCTTAGAAATGGGGTTCTTTTATCTGAGGAGCAGCTGTCCCTCTTCTCCCCTTTGGTAACGGCAAGCTTCTGGTGTCTTCTCACCTCACTGCTCCTCATTGTTCCCTTCCTGCTGCCCATTGAGCTGTGGGACCTGCCATAGGACTAGCCCCTCTGCTTCCCTCCACTTGGGAGCAGGGAGCTGAGGGCCATCCTTCCAGGAGAGAAGCTCCACCCCTCTCCGGAGGAGGAAACCTGAGGCTGTCGCCTGAGGCTTTTTTACTTGAGTCATTAGCATTAGCAGGTTCCGCTATCACCCTGTCAGTTTGTTCCCAATTCATCAACTCCACTGAGGAGCCTCCTCCCTGCACAGGAAGGAAGCAGTGTGGGATTAGGACTGGCGCCCTGAAGTCTCCCAGGCCCAGGGCCCGCTCAGGAGCCAACCTTGTCTCTCAGAGGCAGCCACAAGATCCTCTGAGCTGCAAGGGTCTCAGAGGGGCTGAGAGCTCAGAGATGGACAGGAAGTGACTGGCTAAGGAGTCACTTCCCCAAGGAACTTTCAGCGAGGGGTCCCAAGAAGAAAGCCTCTGCCTCAACAGGCCATAGGCCTTGGAAGTGGAAGGAATTGTGGCTGTCCCCCAGAGTGCTCCAGGGGTTTGTGCCATGACCTCTGATTGGAGAGGCCTTTCGTAGGAAAGTCCGAAGGCTAGCGACCCCCTTTCTCATAAGGGCAGGTGGGCCCTGGACAGATTAGGCCAGGAGTCTCTGATCTGACTGAAGTTCTTCTGCCTGCCTCCTCTTCTGTGGAGGCCAGGCCTGGGGGCGTTTGAAGCAAAAATGCCTAGGTGCTTACGATGAGGGAGGTGGCCAGCGTGGTGGGACAGATGTCAGGGGAACATGACAGGGGTCAGGAGCTGTTTGGGGTAGAGCCCAGCCCCAGAACAGGGGCCCACGAGCACACACTCAGAAGGCAGAGGGCACGGCTCTGTGTGGGTGGCAAAAGGTTGGCCCTAGGAGGCATCTCTCCCATCTCCCTTGACCACTCCCCGGCAGCCACCCCTTCCCTCAACCCAGGCTTGGGAAGTTCCTGTTGTTCATTTGTTCTCGGCGCCCTTGCCTCCCCTTCTAGTGGAAGACACTCATTTGTGCCACATTACAGGCCGGAGCGTGGCCTCTGTGGATGTGACCCGAGGTGGCTCAGTAACTCCAGCACTCCTGCCTTCAGCTGCTTCCTGATGCCACCCAGGAGTCTGCATGTCAGCTGAGTGACCGCATGGTCAAACCACTCCGTTTTACAAGGGAAGGGAAGGAGGCTCGGAGAAGGCACGTGGCTTGACCAGAGTCAAACAACAAACTAAAGGGCACAGTGAAAGGATGAGAGTTCGTACCTCCCACCTATAGGCTTTCTTACTGCTCAGCACGGCCTTCCGTCCCCAGAGGCCCAGTCAGAGCCAGGAGCCCCTCGAAGAGCTCCAGAGCCAGGCTGCGTGTGTGCAGATCCTGGTTCCACCACTTCTGGCGAGCCGTGTACCTCAGTTTCCTTTTAAAATGGATAATGTAATCTCTGTTCAAATGGTTCTTGGTAAGGACTACACGAGTTAATACTGGGAAAATGTTTAGAATGGCACCTGGCACCTAGTAAGTGTGTACGTTTCTGGCTTGTGCTTTCATCACCCATTGTCCCTGTGTGTGTTCATCTGTGGTGCCCCTGTGTGTGGTCCAGTCCCCTGCATTCTCTTACCCCCTGCCCCTGCTCAGCTGGAAAGCCACCTCCCTCCTACTCTGACAGGCCTCACTACTGGAATAATCTCCTGGCTGCAGGATTGGAGTTGACGCGCTGTCACATAGAATCAGCTTTGGAGCTGCTGCAGCCCTGACAGCACCGGGCTGGGAAAGGAGGGAAAGGGAAGGGTGGGGGGGAACAGCCCAGCTTCTGAGCTGGGGTCAGAGGTGCCCACTTGAGATGAGAAGGACAGAGAAGTTGCTGAGAAGAGGCATTGTTGCACGGGAACCAGCCCTCCCCTCCAAGGGCTTGCAGAGCCTCGGGAGTGCCAATGGCCCTGTGACAGTTCACGGTGCCCCTGCAGAGTAGTATGGGGGAGGGAGATGGGGACCTAGCACCAAGGTTCTTCTGGGGTATGTGAGAATCAGCCAGGAGCCTGCTCTGTTTTACTGTCTCTGGATCCTGCTTTAGCAGGCCTGGGGTGGGACCTAGACACGTGCATTTTTTTTTATTTTATTTCTTTTTTAGAGAGATGGAAAGAGAAAGGGAGAGAAATATCAGTGTGTGGTTGCCTCCCACACAGCCCCTACTGGGGACCTGGACTGCAACCCAGGCATGTGCCCTGACTAAGAATTGAATCAGCAACCCTTCGGTTTGTAGGCCAGTGTTCAATCCACTGAGCTGCACCAGTCAGGGCTGCATTTTCAGTAAACTTCCCAGTTGCTTCAGATGACTGCCAGCATTTGACAACTGCTGGATCAGAAGGACTTAAGAGCACTCTTCCCCTCACTTTCAGGGGTAGGAGTGTCCAGGGCCTCAGCCCAGCACCATGGGAGAGTGCTCTATGGGGATTCCCACACATCCTCGGGGGTGACGCACTTGCCCCAAAGCCCCTCTCCTGATATCCTTTCTGACTGGGCTTCCCCATCCCCTCCTCCCCTGCTGACCACACACACAGGTCTGGGCCCACTATGAGGAGCAGCCCGTGGAGGAGGTGACACCGGTGCTGGAGGAGAAGGAGCGCTCGGCCGCCTATAAGCCAGTGTTTGTGACAGAGATCACCGATGACCTGCACTTCTACGTGCAGGATGTGGAGACAGGTGAGTGCTCGAGCCCAGCCCAGGCGTGCTGCCTCACAGCTCCGGGGAAGTCAGCCCGCCTCCAGGGGCTCCAGGGACCTCCCCTCCTGCCCACCCACCCGGCCCCAGACGCCCCTCTGGGCCAGCAGGTCCGCTGAGGACTGGTGAGGTAACCAGTTCTGTCTGGGTGGTGCTCTGAGACTCTTAGGTAATTGTTTTGCTCCCGGGTGCCCCGGGCTGGGCTGGGCTGGGCTGGGCTGGGCATGAGTATGAGTATTTGTAGCCTTTGGAGTCTTATCAGGAAGCAGCGAACAAGTTGTCTCTTTGTGGTCAGGAAGCAGGAAACCGCCTCACTCAGGCCCTCGTCCCCTCAGCTTCCTCGGGAAGGCGGTTGGAGGGGGAGCGTGGGCCTTTCTCTGCTGGGGTTTCTCCTTCTCCAGAGGTTACCGCAGCCATTTGCCATGGAAACAGGAGGCACTCCTGGAAAGGCAGCCCCAGGCAGTCTTTCTAAAGGGCTTTCTCTCCCCATCCTCTTTCTCTTCGATCTTGGTGTTGTGCCTTGTGGCCAGGGTCTGCTAGGCAGAGACCTCAGGCTCCTGGAGGGACAGGGCAGTAGGAACAGTCCTCTCAGCAGCTGCACCATGGCCTCTCCAGCCCAACCTCCCACCTCCACTCCGTGTAACCTCACCTCCCTCCTCCCGTTGCCACCCTGTTCAGGGAAACATTTTAGTTGAGTGCAGAGGAAACAGCTCTTAGAGCTGCTTCTAAGGCTGAGGAGCCAGATCCTTACCGAGCAGAGGGGACTGAGATGTCACTAGCACCCAGGGCTGCTCCGTGGGCGGCAGGTACAGCTCTGTCCGGGCTCCTCAGCCCACCCCAGGCTCGCTCCAGATCACCAGCAGCCTCATCTCAACCACTTCCTCTCTAATGATATTTCCCAGGCAGCTGCTTTTGCAGTAATGTCATTTCACCAAGGAAAACTGACCATTTCCAGTCCCGGGCTGGCTATACTTGGGAGGGAAGGATGGGAGAGGGGCAGGGGGGGAGCTGATGAGCCTTCAGGACCAGGTTCGCAAGTTCAGCGGCCACCCTGGTGAAAGCTGGGCCCACCACTGCCTCAGGAATGAAGCCAGGAGGCCAGCCTCCAGGTCTGGGTGGCATGGCCAGAAGGAGTCTTGCGGTGGGGGTCCAGGCAGGAGGAACAAGAGCTATTCCTAAGCATAGGAGCCAGCAGGAATGAATGGCCCTCAGGGAACTTGGGGGAGGGAAACTCAAAGACCCTGCCCCTCGCAGATAGGCTCTGCCTGGCCTCTGGGTCCTGCTGGGGAGGACCCCCCTTGAATAAAAACAGGACCCTGAAGTCTGCACGGGACAGAGCCTGAGGGTTCGAGGCCTTTGACCACATAATCTCTGTAATCTCAGGCTTCACGTGCAGCAGTGCCTCCCAGCACCCGACCTGGCTGTCTCTGTCAGCTCTAGGAAGCCGTGACGCTGCAGCGAGTAGTAGCCAAGGCAGAAAATAAAAAGAACTGGGGAGAAAGCCATGTGTTCTTAGAATATTGGAGAAGGGAGGGGGTACTTCATGGCACTCCACCTGGAGAGTTGGGGTGGGCTCCAGAGAAATCCCTGTCCTCAGGTGGCTCCGTGAAATCCAGGAAAATAAACCTCAGCACGCACCGCCTCCCTCCTCTGCAGCCTTCTGCACTCTCCTGGGGGACATCCTCTCACCCTGTCTCCCTTCTCCTAATTAACGCCTGCCTTGGGGAAGGAGCTGATGAAATGATGAAAATGTTTCCATTAGCTGTAAATTATTATACCAACCAGGTATCTGTGTAAGGACCTCCCAGAAGGCTTTGCCTATTTGCAGGAGGTGAAACCTGCTTCTTTTGCCTTGGATCAAAAAATTAAAAATAAAAGTAGACCAAGAATGGGAGAACTTGTCCTGTTAGAGGCTTCTCCTTAGTCCCTGAAATTTTACTGTCTGAGCAAGGAGCACTATCTCAGGGAAATTAGTTGCGTGTGTACCACTGCATAGGGGCAAGGGTAGCTGCATCCTGCAAGCCTCTGGTCTGGAACCGGTCTGTGCGGTGGCCCACGCAGAAGCCCAGGAGTAGATAGACCTCCTGGCGTGCACATGCAGAGGTCATCTTCAAAGCAGCTGAGTGTCAGGGGTTCTAGGCCTTGCAAGAGTGAACAACCAAATGAGCTGTGGTCCTTGCCCTGAAGGAGCTCTCCGTGTAGTGGCAGAAACATAAACCCAGACAAGGATCTTACAAGGCCAACTGACAAGTGAACTGACAGCCAACATGTGTTAGGCACCTGTTACAGTGTGTGTGGCCTTGGGCCCTGAAGATGGAAAGACGAGTCCACATGCACTCGGCCACCCTGACCTCAGAGAGCAAAGGGGGCACAGCAGGTCTGATGCAGAGCTAGACTCAGGGCCAAAAGGGATGTAAAGGAGTGGCTACTGGGGTCTGATGCTTTCTCAGCAGGGCCGGGGTGAGGGGTGCAGCAAGAAGGACCTGGGTTGTGAGGGGCAGAGACCTGAGAAGACCTCGGGTGTTGCTAAACCTGGCCAGAAAAAGCAGGCAAGCAGCAGGACCCCAAGTTCAGAGTGATTCAGGAAAAACAAGGCGGGCAGGAGAGTGCCCACACCCCGCCCTGCCCCAGGTGAGGAGGGCACTGACAGCGTCGGGAATTCAGTTCAGCGTGTGTCTTGCAGAGGGACCAGTCGGTGTGGCCAGGTGTGAACATACTGAGGCTGGACCCTGCTCTCTCAGTTGCTCTCCATCTCTCATGGCTCAGATTCTGGGGCCCTTTTTGTCCAGGGTTGTATGTGGCCCATCCTTCACCCCAACTTCAGCCCCTGGGAACCTTGCAGGGAGTGGCTTCGGTCAGTCACCACCTCTGTGGCCCAAGCCAGGGCCAGCTCTTGCAGGAATGGGCTGCAGGCTGGCCAGCTCCCATCCTAGAAGAGGCTGGTTGGCCTTGGCCCTGCTTCACGTCCACTGGCACTCTCCACCTCCTTAACCAAAGCTCAGGAATGTTCCCAAGGGCTCCCACAGCCCTGGCCATTAGATTGGAGAGCTGGGATTGGAAGGTTGTGCGTGCCTCTGAGACCTAAAGTGTCAGCATGTCACCGTCCTGCTTTGAAGATAGACAGCATGAAACCTCTTGAGCAGAGGCCAAAGAGGACCTCCCTGAGGGATGGAAGCGAGCCAATGCTGCAAGCTCTCCACAGAACTCCTCACCCTGCCCACTCCCTAGGCTCATCTGCCTCCCCAGCCCTTCCAGAGATGAGACTCCAAAGAACCTGGCACCCTGGTCTCACTCTCTTTTCCTCCCCATCAGGCACCCAGCTGGAGAAGCTGATGGAGAACATGCGAAATGACATCGCCAGCCACCCTCCTGTCGAGGGCTCCTATGCTCCCCGCCGGGGCGAATTCTGCATTGCCAAATTTGTAGATGGAGAATGGTAAGCCCCTTGGGCCCTAGCATAGGAGCAAGAGCCACAGCAGGTCTGTCTTCAGGGTGCTGGCCAGGCTGCAGGCGTTTGCCTCTGCAGCCTGGTTTCCACTGGGGTGGTGTTGACTTTGGCCAGCTCCCCAGGGTGGCCCTCTTCATTGCCCAGAGCCCATCTGGGCCTGCACTTCAGCCCGTGATTTCCCTGCAGTCCAGCCAGCCTCTGGAGTGCTAAAGTTGTGTTCCTCCTCCCCTCTCCTCCCTAACTCTGTTGGGGGAGCCCTGGCTGGCTGGGGCTCTCCGACATACCCCTCCCCCCACACTGGAAAAGCGATGTCTTAGTGAGCCCAGACCAGCCGCCCAGCCCTCCACCTGACTGTCTGGGACATTAGCAGCAGCCCTCACAGGCCGCAAGGTCATTTATGTCTGATCTTCCAAGGGTAGGGCGCATGGCCTACCCAGGGTGACGAAGTGACTTGGATGTGTTCCCTGCTGCGGCCTCCCAGACAGATCTGCTGGCTAATTACAGCTGCTGTTTAGTGTGCTGGGTTTAAACAGCAGACATCAATCTAGTCATTAGTCTTGTTGCTTTTTGCCCCCAAGGACACATTAATCTGCTTCACATGCTCCCCTCTCCCTCCCTGTGCTCCCAGCTATGCCCTGATTCCATTAAATGGTGACCAAAGTGTCCCGAGGCTGGCCTTGATGGAGTCTGAGAACTGTCCTCTGTGACACCCTTGGGTGTGCCCCCTGAACCCTGGGCAGGAAGGTGATGTGGCCTCCCCTGCCATCACTGAGGCTCCTCGGAGACCACACTCCTCAGAGCTGTCCCTTGAGCTCTGCCCGTGATGCCATTGCAGGTACCGGGCCCGAGTAGAGAAAGTCGAGTCTCCTACCAAAGTACACGTCTTCTACATTGACTACGGCAACGTGAGTAGGGGACCGGGAGGTGGACAGGTAGACAAGAAAGAGGCCCCAAGTGACGGCCAGGGGTCCTTCAACCCAGCACTCCCTGGGTCAGGGCCAGCTGATCCCTCGAAGGTCCATCCAAGCCTTGGGCTTGTTACTGACAGGACAGTGAGCGTGCGGGCACTGCTACTGTTCGTGTAGCAGGCCGCGACCCTTGAGTGACCAGGCAAAACCAGCAACTCTGGTTAGAGGCCTGTGCGCACTGACAGGGCTGCTGTCCAGGCCCCAAGGGTGAGTGTGCAGCCACACCCACGCTTTCTCTTCTTCTGCCCTTTCTCTGAAGAGCGGGCCCAGGAAGGACAGCTCCTGTTCCTCGTGCTCGGCACGGGGCTTGTCCCATCTGCTGACCTCCAGCACATCCCAGAACCGAGGCTTGCTGCAAAGGGACAGTCATGAGGTGGCAGAGTGACTGGGAGAAGAGCCATTCTGGCAGGGCCTGGGAGTCTCTTGACTATTCCTGGGAGATTCCCTGTGGGTGTGGCGGCGAGCAGGAGAGAAGGCCATAGGTCAGAACCGTGAGGCTTCGTGGCTGTGGCTGTGCGCCTTCCTCAAGGACTAGAGTTGAGGGTCAATTAGCAGGAAGCCCAGGACTGGGCCATACTCCCAATTTATGACCTGGGAATCATCAAGAAAGAGGTCCCACACATCTTGGCCAGAACCACAGGCAGGTGAGGGCGCCGCTCTCCCAGCCACAGCTCCCCGTCCTGTGGAATAGTGGTGAGGGAGCCCATCAAGGGAAGGCATTGGAAAGAAATAGAAACAGCAATTAGAATCTGGTTGTCAAATTATTTAAGTGGGAACCAGCAAGTGCGCCGGGGTTGACAGGGTGTGAGTCACAGCTACCCACCGCAGGTGCCAGCAGGCCACGCTCTCCCAAGGTGTCGCTGAGTAGGTAAGCTGGTGTGCATGGCTCATGGGACCCAGTCACGGGTGAGCGGGCAGTCCCTGAGTGAGAACTCAGAGGCCTGGCCACAGGGAGTTCTCCTCTGAGAACAAGGGGCATCAAGTGTGTGACACTGTTGGCCTGGTGTGTCCTCTGCAGAGAGAGATCCTGCCGTCCGCCCGCCTGGGCACCCTGCCGCCTGCCTTCAGCACTCGTGTGCTGCCCGCTCAAGCCACGGAGTATGCCTTCGCCTTCATCCAGGTGCCCCAAGATGTGAGTTGATGCGTCTTCCCTCCTTCCAAAGGAAGCTGTCCAGTGACGCCCAGCCACTCCTGCAGCCGTTACAGGCTCAAAGGAGGTGGAAGCAGTGGGTGGCCTGTTAGTGATGGAACCCAAAAGGTAGGAGCGACCGAGGAAGTTGAGGAAAGGTGCCACAAAGGAGGTGGCAGCAAAGCACGTGAGCTAGTTCTTGAGGAATGGGTACGCCCCAGGGTGCAGTTGGGACAAAGACGAGTCCACCACAGCCAGGCCCCTGGGGCCTTGCAGGCAGCGTCAGCACCTGGGGACCGAGCCCTTGCGTGACCTGGCATGGAGTGTATTCTTGGTATTGTACACAGGAGGGGTGTGGCGGGATTTTCAGCAGAAATGCAGCGTGGACAAGCCTGGTTTTGAAAGTCACTCCTAGTGTGAGGGGGAGACTGGAAAGAACGGTTGGGAGACCACTGCAATTGAAAACCCAGGCTAGAGACAGTGGTGGCCAAACCAGGGCCACATGGGTGGCGGGGGCTGGGGAGAACAGGCCGGGTCTCAGGGTGCCCTCAGAGGGGTAGGGTGTGGAGGGGCAGGATCTGAGATGGACTTTTAGATGTCGGTATGTTGCCACTGGCCAAGATGAGGGGGAGGAGTAGGAGCAAATTTGGGGCTGCAGGAGCTCCAGGCAGCTTTGTAGTGTTCAGTCTGGAAAGCAAGACGAGACCCAGAATCACGGGTGTGAGCAGTTTGGAACCGTGAGTTTCGAGTGAACAAGCGTGGAGTCTGTGGAACATGGGATGGGGAGGGGCAGCCTCTGTCGGGTGTCGAAGCCCCCACTGTCCGGAGGGGAGAGCTGGTCTGCAGCCTCCAGCTCCCCGGGAGGTCAGGCAGGCTGAGGAGTCGTCCCGGGGGCTCAGCTCAGCGAGCGCACTCGGATAGCAAGGCTGCTGCTGCCGCCAGGTGCAGGGTGCTGCGGGGCATGTAGTAGGGGAGAGTCAGCACCATTGAATACTTTCTGCCCTTTCATGAAATTGCCGAAGGGCAGAAGAGAAACAGCAGGAAAAGGTGTTGACAGAACAGGTCCAGGGGCAGGCAGTCTGCGGGGACAGGGAGCCGTGAGCAGAGAGCCTGAGACAGGAAGGGGGGGAGACAGGCACTGTGAGGTCACTGTGGGCAGGGGGACAGGGTAGGGGAGGAGGATGGGGTGACCTGCAGACAGGATGAGGGAGAGGGGGCGCTTCATGTCCAGAGCCTGTTTCCTCCCTCATTCAGATCTGACCAGGGAGTGATCTGCAGGCACCCACCGGGCACTTTCTTGGGTGTCTGTGACCTGGGGCCCACGTGGCTATCCTTCCCTCGAGCTCACCTCTCCCACTGACCTGGCTGTGTCCCTGCTCCAGGAGGATGCTCGGACGGACGCCGTGGACAGCGTGGTGCGGGACATCCAGAACACCCAGTGCCTGCTCAACGTGGAGCACCTGAGCTCCGGCTGCCCCCACGTAACCCTGCAGTTTGCAGATTCCAAGGGCGACGTGGGGCTGGGCCTGGTGAAGGAGGGCCTGGTCATGGTGGAGGTGCGCAAGGAGAAGCAGTTCCAGAAAGTGGTACGTGTGCGGAAGGGGGTGCCCACTGCGGGGCAGCCCCCTAGTGTCTCCAGCTGTTCTGACAGAGGGGCCGGGGGCTGCACAAGAGCCGGTGAGGGAGCAGGGAACCCCGTCCCGCTGCTCCTGCTGCGGGGAAGATAATGGATTTCGGTTTGTTGGGGTTTTTGAAAAAAGCTAATTACACCCCAAATTAATTGGCTGCAGGTTTGGCTGAGAATGCAGCTGCAAACTAGAGCGGGAAGTTTCCCTTTGTGTGCGCCCTCAAGTGACAGGCCAGAAAGCTGTGCCCGGGTAGGGGGTCACGGAAAGGGCCAAAGCCTGCCTTGCTTCCTCTCCCATTCTCACCTCTCTCTAACATATAATTTCCGAGTCCAGAGCCAGCTCCTAGCACACAGAGCCACCAGAGCCAGCTCACAGTGCCCAGGGGTCCGAAGGGACTCTGCCACAACACCCCTCCAGCCTGTTGGAAAGGCCCCCAGTGCTTGGAGCTGGACCTGAGTCTTGCCGCCACTGTTCCTGAGAGGGCCTTAGAGATCAGCCTTTTGGAACCTGAGTCTCTCTTTCACGAGATGAGAACTTGCTGCTTCTCAGGGTGGCCTGTGAGGGTGGTGTGGGGGTGGGGGCTCACACCTAGGGAACCCACTTGCACTCTTCCAGTGTCGATCGTCAGGATTGGGTTCCGAGACTAGCAGTCCTTCCCGCTGAGCACCCCACTCACCCAGTCCTCCCAGCCTCTCAGCAAGCCGCCGCTCAGATCCCACAGTCCACCAGCCCTCTTTGCCTTTCCTCCCTCCCCATGTGTGTGCCAGTAGTCTGTGGTTCCATGGACGGCGCATGCACGTTGAAAATTCATTTGGAAAAAGACCCCAGTGGGAGTTGCTCCTGTGTCTCCTCTGGACAGGAGAGGCCCGAGTCCAGTCCTCCCCCTGGAGACCCTCAGTGCTCTGAGGTTACTCCAAGGGGTTAGCTTAAGTTTCCCTGCGGGATCTTCATGTGCCCAGACAGCACTACCCATAACATCTCTGGTGTCTAGAAAATTCCTTTGCCCAGTCCCCGAGATACACACCTAATGTGTTCATTGCTGCATCTATTCATTCTTTCAGCAAACGCTTACTAAGGGTCTACATATCTCCGTGAACAAGAGACAGCATGCCTGCCCCGTAGAGCTTACGTTTGGGCATGAGGAGACGAGCAATAGAAATAAATCTAAGAAGTCAGTGAAGTAGAATGTTAGAAGATACATGCAGTGGAAAAGGAGAAAATAGAAGTAAAGAGCAAATACCATGTGATCTCACTTATATGTGGAATCTAATGAAAAAATAAACTGACGAACAAAATTGAAACAGGCATAGACACATGGAACAGACTGGCAGCTGTCGGGTGGGGGTTGGGAGGGATGGATGAAAGAAGGTGAAGGGATTGAAAAAAAAACATGTATAGAGCACGCGGGCACAGACGACGGTGTGGTGATCGCCGGGGGCGGGTTAAGCGGGGACGGAAGGAGGCTTTGGACGCTGGGCACACGTGATGCAGCGTGCAGACCGTGATTCATCGAGTTGTGCACTGGAAACCTGTATGGTTCTGTGAACCAGCATCACCCCCAATAAATTCAATAAAATAAGTAAATAGCCATCCCTTTAAAGAGATAAGTAAATAAAGTAATAGATTTTCATTAAAAAGAGGTAAAGGGAATTAGTAGTGTGCGGGAAGGGCTGGCTGTAATTTTAAATGGGGTCATTGGAGGCCTCATTAAGAAGGCTATGATTTTTTGCTTTTAATCCTCACCAAGGACATGCTTGTCGGCTTTAGAGAGGGGAGAAGGGGGGGAGACAGAGAAGCATCAGTTGAGTCCTGACCATGACCAGAGGACTCAGCCTGCGTATCCCCTGACCAGGAATCGAACCCGCAGCCTTTTGGTTCACAGGAGGACGCTCCAACCAACTGAGCCACACTAGCCAGGGCAAGGAAACAGTCCTTTTTATCAAAGCTTTGAAGGTGCAGGATAGTAGCCAGGTGTACCAGAAGGGGAAGAGCACTTCAGGCAGATGGAACAGCCAGTGCAGAGTCATGGAACAGCTAGGAGAGCAACTGACCGTGTACTTCGGCTTTTTCTCTGAGGGAGCGAGGGATCCGTTGAGCAGGGGGTGACATGGACCTGGCCTGGGCACCCTGCAAGGTCACTTCGGCTGCCCCGTTGTGACCACTCCCTTTCTCTCCTTCCTCCAGATCACAGAATACCTGAATGCCCAGGAGTCGGCCAAGAGTGCCAGGGTGAGTTTTCGCCTGGGGAGCCCCAGAGGACTCTGAGAGAGGGGGCTTGGCCGTCCAGGTTCCGGCAGGTCCCACCTCCCTGACCAGCCATTTCCTGTTTTCTCACAGTTGAACCTGTGGCGCTACGGAGACTTCCGAGCCGATGACGCGGATGAGTTTGGCTACAGCCGCTAAGGAGGGAGAAGGTCCGGCCCCCGCACCCTCACGCCAGGACCTCTCTCTGCCAGGAGGGTGCTTCAGCTCCAGACCCCAGAGCGGGGGCGTAGATTGGGTCCAGCTTTGCTTCAGTGTATGGAAATGTCTTGTAGGGCACCATCTGGGCTGGGGGTGGGGTGCAGGGACCCTGAGGCTTTCGGGGGACAGGCATTGTCTTCTGAGATGATGGGTGTTGCAGCCGGCCACCCAGGGCGCAGAATATAAGGAGGCACTCAGAGTGTGCAGTCTCCCCCAGCCGATTTTCTGTTTGTATTTGGATGGAGGTTTGCAATTTTTAAAAAAATCATTCTCAAATCAGGAAGAAACATGAAAGACTTTGTCCCAAAGGAGGGTGTGACACTGGCACCCAAGGCCAGCTGGCACCCCACTTCTCTCCCAGACTGCCCTTCTCCCAGATCTCTGTCCAGCTGTTGATTATGTGATTTCTCTGGTACGTCCATTCTCAGATGCCAGCGTGTTCACACCGCCCCTTCGCCAGCCCTTCCCTTTTCTGTATTTAAAGCTTTGGAGGCGCAATAAAATAGTATATGCTGTCTGTAGCCCTTGTCAGTCGTGGTGGAGCCCAGAAACTGGGATCTGAGCAGCCCCAGCCAGAGTGGCTCCTGGGGACGTCATCCGAGTGCTTGGCCACGCCCACAGAAACCTCACCACGGCTGTGTCCTGCTCCTCGTGGGGCCCAAGAAGTCGGCAGGAGTGTAGATGATGAATTGTGTGGATCTCCGTCTGTCCTCACTCCTGGAGAAGCTGTTCTGCCCCCACCAGGCAAGCCCACTCTCACCACGGTCTCTCACTTTATTTTTATCCATCGTGGAAGCTGGTCTTGGAGAAGAGAACGCCCAGCAGTGGGAGCTGAGCGGGTGGTTCTTCCGAGTTCCGAGCGCCTCCGAGGGCGAGGTGGGCATCACCTGACACCTGGCCACCACGCAGAAGAGTGCAGGTCTTCTCTGTTGACTCATAACCAGTCTGGACCCACGGCACACTGCTGCCCTCGAGGACCTTAGCGACTGGAGCAGCTCGGCAAGCAGTGCCCAGACCACCTGCACAGGAAAGGCCAGGCCAGTCCTGCCAGGCGCTGGTGGGCAGTTGCAACCCTGCCAGAGCCCCAGCAAGGGGCCAGAGGGACTCGTTGAGGGGAATGAGGTGATTCCCCTCTTCCTGGTGGCAGGAGGAATGGCTGACACCAGACAGGCCAGCATTGCATGATTAAGACTGAGGCCCCCCCTGGCCCCTGCTCAGCTCCCCGCACAGTGCACATTTGCTGGAGAGTGGGGTCAGGGACAGTGTTCCAAAAGGAGTCAGGGCCACTCACCAGGGAGCACCTGTCTGTCCAGATTGTTCGTTCCTGCTCCGTTGGACGTGAGACAGTATCCCCCAATCCTTAAGGTAGAGTTCGCCGTGGCGCTCAGAAACCCCAGGCTGCCGCCGGCCTCCCAGGGAGGGGAGAGACCCGAGGGCGGCCACTGCCGTGTGCTGTGAGGAGCCTGTTGTGCTGCTCAGGGAGGGCCCGGGAGAAGAGGAAGGTGTGTTGGTGGGAGGCCACCACTCTGCTGTCCACACGTTGGGGGATCTGCCTGTTCTCCCAGACCCCTCGGCCTCATTCGCGTGGCCCTGCCTGTCCCAGGCTATGCTCTGGTAAAACGCTGTGGTGCCCCTTCCTGGTGGCCCCACTTGCCACCCTGCATTTTGATCTGGGGTGAGGCTCCAGCTGCCATGAAGGCTGGTCCTTGGTCTTGGGGAGTCAGTGGAGGTGGCGGGGCCTTGGCGAGCTGCCTCTCGTTTTTAAACCAGAGGTCCCGGGCCCCCGAAAACCCTGGCTCCTGTCTTTAGGCAAAATAGTGTGCTTCCAGTACTGGGGGTACATTCTGGTTAAAGGGGGCAGCGAGATGTAGCCGCCAGGGGCAGGGTGGCAGTGCTGAGTCAGCATAGCTGACTCGGAGCTCGTCTCTGCAGCCCCTCTGGGTGGGTCAGAGTAAGTCCCCGTGCTCCTGGCGCCAGCTCATTACAGGGCCCCAGAAGTCAGCAAGCAGGAGGCTGAGGGTGAATCGTGTGAGTCTCCATCCATCCCTGCTCCTGGAGAAGGTGCCCTGCCCCCGCCCCCAGCAGGCAAGCACACTCTCACTGGGGCCTCTTGTTTTTATCCTTCGTGGAGAAGAGAATGCCCATCGCACCCACTTCTCTGCTTCCTGGTAGGGCCCGTGGCGTGTATTCACTGGAGCACAATTGGCAGGGGCAACATGCCAGCCCACTCTTTTGTGAAAGGGTCTGGAGTCATCTCATCGTCTTAACTGTTGCCTTGGTTACATCTGCGCCAAAATAAACCCTCTGTGGTTCTCCGAATGAAATGATGCCTGAACCTTCCCACTTCTTACTTCCTTTCTTTTCTGAGGCTGATTTATGCCAAGGTCAGGATATTCACCAGGTCGGAAGGCACTGCTGCCGCTTGTCTGGCTTTGGCCCCAGCTCCACGTTACTCTCTCTCCCGCATCTGTTTAGTCCCAGGTCTGTCCTGGGCCCGGCGGGGACTGGGGTGAGGCAAGCCAGATGCCCAGGGTGCAGAATTTAAGGAGGCACTCAGACTGCAGGTGCACTGGCATGTTTTCTTCGCATCTGTAGTTGAAGCCCGTTAGCGTCAGCACTCGCACAAGTAGCGCCAGAACCTCTCCGGAGGTCCCGCAGGAGTGACAGACCATGCTCCTCGGTGTCTGGGTCTTAGGCTCTGCTTCCCCACCCACCTTCCCAGTAGGAAAACTAATCCCTTGAACACCTGTTATCTAGCCACACACCAAACACGGATTCCAGGATTCAGTGAGCCACCGGCACAGCATTGGGCTCAGTGAGTGCCAAGGTCACATCCAGTCTAGGTGTGGAGGAGGCAGCAGATGCCAGAACACTCATAATAAGCCACACAGTGGGCAGTGCACCCACCCAAAGGGCTGAGGCTCTGGCCTGGTGGTTGGCAAGGCAGCATAGGAGAAGGGCGGGGCTGGGACTGGGGCTGGCAGCCGGCGGGAAAGCAGCACCGCTGATCTCTGGGCAGGCTCTGGGGGTTCCCTGTCTCTGAGGGCTGATGCAGCGGAAGCGAGGAGTTTGGGCCAGCCACCAGGGAAGTGCTGATACCTGAGGCCCCTCCCTGGGGACCCTCATCTTCCTGCCCCCGTCAGTGTGCAAGACTAGTGGGGATGGCGGGCGCTGGAGGAAATGGCTTGCATAGCTGCCTCCACTTTATTTATTGGTTTGATTATTTCCACATCCCAGGGAGACCCCTTTTCTTGCATCAGTCCATGTTGGGAAGTAACAAGGAGGGGCTAGAGAACTCGGGCCTCCGGAGTGGTTATTGATGTCCTAATTACAAAAGGATGCTAATTTAATTTGAACCTAATTACAGTGCACTACCCTGGGTGGCATGTGTTTTAATAATTAACGTCCTTCAGATGCGTAGGAGTGTAATAATATTTACACTGGGTTGGCCAGCAGCCTGGGGAGGCTGGCTGGGGGCCCGTACACCACCCTCCCCCCGGACAGCTTGGCTGCTAGCAGGTGGGGAAGATGGCCCTCAAGTCTTCGTTGACTAGTATCTTATCCTTCCCAGGGAACATGCTTGGGCCTCATTTCCAACCACTTCCTTGACCCAGCAGGCCACTCCGCCCTGTGGGGTGCCAGCCTGAAAGTCCCTGCAGGATAGGACTCTGGGCATCAGCCCTCCTCCCCTCCCCCACCGCACGTCTCAGAGACCAGGGCCCAGGGTCTGGCTTTGCCTGCTTGCCTGGGCCCATCCTGAGGGAGGGCTTGTTTACAGAGGAGGGTGGGGAGGGGTGCTTGCTTTGTCTTCTCTGTTTATTGGAAGCACTTGTGAGGAAGTGTACACTCGGTCAGGTGTACAAATAAAGGGTACAGCTCAGGTCTTCACAAAGTGAACACCCCTGGGCAAACAGTACACAGATCAAAAAACAGAACATCACCAGCCCCTCATAAGGTCCCTCCTCGGTCACCATCACCCCCAAAGGTAGCCCCCTCTTGACTTCTGTCCCAGTAGATGAGTTTCACCTGTTTTGTTGCTTGTGTGTGTGTGTGTGCCTGTTTTTCAGTTTTGCCTGGTTTTACATTTTACATAGGTGGAGTCATGCAGCATATTTTAATGCCTGCCTTTTCTCCAGTGTCTGTGAGACTCATCCTTGTTACATTAGTTTCAGTTTGTGCATTCTCATTTCTGTATGTTCTAGTGTCTGATACACCACCCCTTGGGGTTTATGAAGAAGTCAGATGCTCAGCAATCTGCTAGAGCCAGAGCTATGCCAGTCCCTAAAAGACAAATCTGCTCATCCTAACTTGTACTGGGGCACAGGAGGTGACACTGTGAGAAGGGTAGCAACATGACAGGGCAGGGCAGCTCCACCCACCACAAACCTGGAACAGTGTGTTTGCCAGCATGCGTCCCGTGCCCCGCCTTTCCAAGCTCCCAGAAGTGGGGAAGGGATCTGTCTGCAGGTTGAAGAAGCCTTACTAGGCTCGACCAGCTACCACCTCGAGATCACCTGGGCTTCTCATTAAAATGCCACTTCCAGAAATAGTGCCAGGACTTACATTGGAAGTGCGGGGGGGTGAGCTGAACCCTCAGCTCTCATAGCAGGGAGACAGTGGGTAATGTTCGACTCCATAAAACAAGAACTGGCCTATTGTTCAGCAATAGGATGGCAGCTACCTAAAGCATGGTGAAGAGCAGTTGCCTGTGACAGCTGGGGGTGGAGAGTGCTTATAATTTCTTGTGTACTGTTTTATATTTTCACCATAGGCGTTTCTGATTAGCTTTTTTTATCACGTAAATACATATCACTTCCCACTCCAGACCTACTACCTCAGTTCCCGTGGGCCAGCACCTGGGAACCTGCACGTTTAAGCTTCCCAGGTGATTCCGATGAGTTCTCAAGTTCAAGAGTGACCTATCACTGTCTATACTCATTTTACAATTTGAGGAAGGAGACAGAGTGACTTGTCCAAGGTCACCCAGCTTATTAATGGCAGGGCTAGAAATAGAAAACGGGTCCCCCAACCCCAGGCTTATAGTTTTGTTCCATCATGGCTTTCACCTTGGTGGCTGTCTATCTCAGTGGGGCTGCGGGGCGAGCTCAGGGCCCGCGCCCAGCTGCAGCGAGCCAACCCTTCTTGTCACAGTGTGCTCACAATGCCCACACTCCGTGCAGAGCCGTCACGGGGACTGTGCATGGGGACTGCGTGCAGAATGCCACTGCCCGTGCCACCCTGCCAGCAGGAGCAGCAGCTTTCAATCACACCGAACAGGAGTGGGCACCCTCGCCTCCCAGAGCCCCCCCGAATGGGCAGCCATGTAGCACCTACTGAGCTCCTTCCTGCCGGTTCAGCCTCTACGCTAAGGGCCAAAATAAAACAGAGAATGAGCCTTGGCCTCGGGGAGCTCAAAGTCTATGGAGATCAGCAGATGCTGGTGATAGGAAAACCTCGTTGACTTCACCAAAACAGGCGTGAACAGAGGCCGCGGCAACTCCCTTCTGATTCTGTCGTCAAGGGCTAGGCTACCTGCACGTGTGTAAGAACCCCACCACCCAGGGTCACATGCGGGAACGGCCTTCGCAGTTTTGCTCTTAGTAACCAAAAAAAAAAAAACGGCACGGCAGACGCCACAAGGGTATCCACACAAACAGATGAGTCAGCAACAAAAATCAATGAGTCGTGGCTACATAGCAACAGAGACAAATCTTAGAAACAATAAAGCACATCTCAGCCCTTCATATCATGTGACACCACTAGTACAAAGTTCAAAACCAAGTAACACGCGTACAAATACATGTATGTTAAATGATCGTATAAATTTATGGGATTCTTTGAGAGGGCAGAGGGGCACTTGAATTCATACATTTGGACCACAAACGTAAACTGGTACTTTGAAGTAACTGGGATACCTGGACACCTTTGACCTCTGTCATAAAACACAAAACCCAAACCAGGGTGATGTGTGCAGAAGTCTGGACAGGGGACCTGCAAGTGGGCCTGGCCCCACCCAGGGGTGAGACGAGGTCAGATGTCAGAGAGAGGGAAGTTCACAGAGTGTCCAAGGTCTCAGTCTGGGAGGTGGGCCCATAGATGTTTATTACATTATTAAACTAATAAGCTGGTATGGGAGCTCAAGAGAGGAAATTTAAAATTCTGGCAATTAGGTGGACTTACGGTCAGGGAAACCTCGTAGGAGCACTTGGAGCTGCCAGGGGAAGTTCGTGAAGGTTTGAAGACGGTGACACGGTGTGCCAGGTGCAGAGGGGGTCTGGTTGAGGGGGCACGCTGAGCCAAGCCCTCTCCTGGCTGGTGGGCTCAAGAAGGCTGCCCGCCTGGGTCCCAGCGTCCTGTGTGGCCACAGAAGTAAACCAGAATGCAGGCCTGTCCTCGCCGGCCCTGGGTGCCGACCAGTGAGGGCCCACCATCCCTTTGGGGAAAAGCCAGTGGGGGTGGGGAAGCTGGCAAGGCCTGCCTGTGGCACCGGACTTTTGGGTTCCTGGATCACTTCAGATTGAAGTGTTACTTAAAGTCAAGGGCACAGATCTTAGGAGTAACGTCTGTGGGTGCTCACAAGTCTAAACATCCCCGGAATCACTCGGATCAAGCTGCAGAACATCACATCCTGGAAGGCTTCCTCATGTCCCTCCCGCCGAAAGTAATGACAGTTTTCACCTCTTTTCACCGTAAGTTTTGGTGGTGGTTTGTACCAGTGTCTTTCAAAAAGACATTTTCCCCCAAAATAGTCCCAGGGCAGTGAGTGGGGCCATAAAGGCTTTAGGGCCCTTTGCTGGAGCACCTAAACCTGGGACTGGGACTGAGGCTGACGCTGGGCAGGATGAGGTGGCAGAGCCCACCCGCCTCTGCTGCCTCTGGGCTTTGGCTTCTGCCTCCCCAGCAGCTCGATCCATCATCCCAGATCAAAGGAATCATTATTCCGTGCCCTGGGCCCAGCCGCTGTGCAGTGGGAGCGGGTGGCACTGATGTGATTCAGTGAGCAGGCAACCTCAATCCGCACGAGGCATCTGGGGACCCGGGCCTGGGAGGCCAGCTCCTCCAGTCGGGCAGATTTCAAGTGCGGTCCCTTGGCTACCCAAGGGCCGGCCCAGACCAGGTGAGCGTGGCCCAGGGACAGAGCCCAAGGCAGTAGCGTCTCACGGTCTCAGCCGTGCGTGAGGAAGGAGAGGCCAAAGCTGCAGTTAATCTAAAAGGGGCCCTGTTCTCGCTCACGGGCGCGGCTCACCTGGGGTCAGCAGTGTCTGGGCCTCGGAGGTCTCACAGCAGAGGGAGTGGGGGTGTCGGCCAGCCCTCCCTCCTGTCTGCCTCAGGCAGCCGCCCTGCCCGCCCTCTCTCGGCCTCTCCGGCAGCCACTGATTCAGAGTTGGGGTTTCAAAGAATTCCTTGCTGAGGCTTAGGCTGCGTTCAGAGACCGAGTCAATAGATAGATGTCAGCCAGATTAGCAATTATCGGGCTGAGTGGATGCTGGCAGAAAACTCGGAAATGAGATTAATCTCGAGGAGTCAGTACGGCGTGGTGGTTGAGGTCAGGGCTCTGAAGGCGATCTGCGCCGGCTGCCCCCTCCTTGCTGTGTGCCCTGGGCAGGCGAACTATCCTCTCAGAGGCTGTTTCCTCATCTGTGACCTGAAGATAAAAAGGTAACAGTTCCTGCTTTTAAAGCTGACATCAGACAATTCAGTGAGATATTTACGAAGTGCTGGGTGCAGGGCCCCTCACAGGCCAGGTGTCAGTAACGTCTGCTGTCTCAGCTCAGGGCCCACGCGGTGCAGGCTGCCTCTCTGTGCCTAGAGAGCCAGCATCTGACTGCCCGGCTGGGCGCTCAGACAGCCCAGAGCTGTTTTTGTGAAAGGAACAAGCAATGGTGCTACGAAGCCAAGAGACACAGAGGTCCCCTCCTGCTGGTGAGAGCATCTCGTGGTTCAGGCCAGATGGATGGACCGGGGTGTCAGGAGGTGCAGGGGTGAGGTCACTAGGCTGTCTCCCACAAGGCCCCAACACTCCCTGCTCCGGCTGTGGCGTGGTGGGAGGTGGGTAGCAGGGTGGCCTAGGACTGAGCCTGCGGCCCGTCAGCCCACCGGTGCTGAGCGCCTATAATGTGCCGGAGATACAGCAGCAAACTGCTCAGGATGCCTACCCCCATGGACAGGTGAGGGCACGTGGCCCTGCTCAGGGGGGCATGAGGATACAAAGCCCAGTCAAAACTTCCCCACAGACACCTCCTCTCAGATAGGGGATCTGGACCTAGCAGACGGAAGGAAACGGTGGTGATAGGGGTTGGCTGTGTGTAGGTGTCTTTCAGCAGCCGATCTGATTAGCCAACCTGAACACCAGCAGTAGGAGATGGCTCCTCCCCTGCTGATGTGAATGAGTGTGGCTCCTAAGAAAGCCCTGTGGTGGGGCAGCGAGGGGTGGTGAACCGCGAGTGGCATGGGCTGTGGGAGCCGTGCTGGGACAGCAGGGGCTGCAGCTATCAAGTGTGGAGCAGTGGGTCCCCATCCCCAGCAGGAAGCCCACAGCTGGAGGTTATGCGGTCTGCAGCAGGCAGGGCATGCAGCGATCGATCCTCAAAGCCACACTCCCACCCCAGAGCTGCCATGGGAGTTACATGTGCACTCCAGCCCCAGAGGGGCCTGCCTCCTGCGTTTACCTTGGGCCTCACTGGCTGGGAAAGCAGAAAAGCCGGGGTCTCAGGCTCCCCCAGGAGAGCAAAGCCAGACAGGGGTGTGCAACGGGAGCTTCCCAGCCTCAGTCCGAGGACACCATACCAGGCAGGAAAGTGTGACACTCATGTATGTGGCACTTCCTAGACAGGCCCACTGAAACCCTGGGGTCAGAGGGCACACTCCAGGACACCAGGATGTATGACTATTGGGGAAGTCCCATTTGACAGGGTCACTGGGAGAGGTCAGCACATGATCTGAAGTTACACAGTATGAGAATGTCAAAAGCCACACAGAGGCCCACCGTGCTGATCTTGTCCACTAGGGAGCGAGGCCTGTGTGGGCAAGACAGGTTGGGGCCAGGTCCCACCCCTCCAGCCGTGGACATCTGCAGAGGCTGGTGCGCCAGCACACCCTTCTTGCAGTGCACTGGGAGGGCGGGAGCTGGCCTCCCTGCCTCACCCGGCCTGTGATCCGTGGAGGGCAGCTCCCACGGGGCAACTCGAAACAAAGATCTCAAATGGTGCCATCTCTGATTAATTGATGGTGGCTCCCTCGAGTGCCGTGTGCTAAGGATTCTGAGGTCATGCTGGAAAGTCAACTATAATCAAATACTGATATCAACCAAGAGTGTGGGAAATGGAAAGGGGGGTGGCCCTGTGTGTCCCATGCATTTGCTGTCCTTGTCTTGGCACTTTATGGAAAGAGGGTTCAGGAAACCCCCAACCCCATCGATCAAAGCAGGGCTCACTTCCAGAGCCTCCCGGACAGCAGGCACGGGCTTCTGCTTCAACAGAGCACTGGAAACACCCTCTCGGGCAGTGGCATCCCACCTAGTCCCAGCTGCAAAGACTGTTGTAATTTAACAAACATGAGTTAAGCAGCTACTTTGTGCTGGGCAGGAAAGACCCATAGCCGAGCAGTCAGTCTCCTGCCCTGTCTGCTGGCGGGTGTCATCTGCAGACACTGGAATCTGGTCAACTACTGCAAGACCCATTTTCTTGCGGAGGAAGAGGCCCCTGGAGGCAGAGACACAGGGAGTCCCGCAGCAGGAGGCGCTGAGGCCCTGAGCCAGGAGTATCTGAGCTCCTGGGCTGCCGGCATTTCCTAAAGATCCAGCCTCCCACCACCCTCCTCTGGTGTGGGCAGCACTTCCAGGTCAGCAGGCCCCGGAGCGGACTTCTCAGACTGCAACAAGCTGATGGCTCATCTGGGGGTCTTGTTAAAATGCAGACCCTAGTCCCATGGGCCGGGAAAAGGCCAAGAGTCTGCATTTCTAACAAGCTCCCAGAGGTGCTTAGTGGGTAGGACCACCCTGTGGGGAGCAAGCCCTCCCCTCCCCTCCTCTGAGAGCCTCCCAGGAGGAGGTAGGTAGAGAAGCTGCATGGCCCCCAAGGGCCCCAGTTTGGAGACGGACACAACAGGATTCATGCTACAGGGAGCAAGAAATCTGACGAGAGGAGCCAGACCTAGGTGTGGCTCTCAGGACTACCTGACCTGGCGGCAGGGTTGGGGCTGGTTAAGACTCTCCCCTAGGAATGCCAGGCGGGTGAGCCTTAGGCTCTCTTCTAGGCCATTAGCCCCGCCCATACTCCACCCCGCCCCTGCCCCGCCCAGGAACTTAGTGTCGCTGACAATCCTGAGCCCTGGGCTGAGTGCTGATGGGAAGCCCTATGACAGAAGGCTTGTTGCCCCATCCTGCATACACCCTGAGAAGACAGGCCATGTGTTATTAATCCGTGTGTCATGATTCCCGGCACGGTGTTCATCAGTACTTTACATTTGATAAAGGATTTCTGAACGGACAAATGGCTGGAGTGCAGCTCACCCAAGACAAAGGGTATTGCATGGGACTAGGCCCAGAAAGAGGAGGGAAAACAAGGTCGGAGACCCCCGGATCCCATATCACTCTCCCCCCGCCCCACGGTCCCACCAGGCCCAGGCGGGACTCGATCTGTTACTTGTCAAAAAGAGAGAGGAACCCTTAAGCCCTACATTGCCCCAGGTGGATGATTCCCTACTACTTTTTAGAAAATTCTATACCCAGGTCCATTCTGCTGAGGGGGAGAGGGCGGGGCCTGGCAAAGTTTAGGGCTAGTCAGGCTCCCATTATCCAAACGGCCTTGTACACGGACCTCTTCCCTTGTGCCAGGCTCTGTGCCAAACATACCCACACCGGCACCCCACGGCCACCTGCTCTGGTGCAAGGTTGAAAAGACAGATGGGTCTCTAACTCTAGCGACCACACTCATGCTTGGAGACAGCGCCCCCTAGGGACCAAGCCTAGGTGGCCAGAGGACAGGACTGGAGGTGGGCAGCCGCGAGCCGCGGGGAGTCCATGCCCTGCTGTGGTGGGCCGCCAAGGAGGGAGCCCCGCATGGTGGTTCGGTTCTTCCGAGGCCACTCCTTCTTGCGGAGGGTAGGGACCACTGGCGGGTTTGTACAGCAGTCTCTCTGCCTTCCACATCAGGATTGCGTAGAACCTCAGAACCGGAAATTATTATTCCTCCCATTTTACAGATGAAGAAACTGAGAACCGAGGAGAGGAAGCGACTTGGCCATGGTCGCACAACTAGCTCGTGGTAGGGCCGGCGTGGGGTCCAGGGCCTGGCTCCCGCCGTCCGTCCGTGCTCAGGGCCCACCTCCTCCCCGCAGTCCCCGTGCTAACCCTGTCGGCGCGCCTCTGCCGGCCCCCATTCCTCTCCCTGCCACAGACGGGGCTCCAGCTCCGCACCCCAACCCCAACGAGAGGGAGCTGTCGTGCAGAGCGTGCTCCCCAAAAACAACCGCACGGGGCGCCAGGGCGCTGCAACCGCCTGGACGCACCTCACCCCTGGCGACGTCCGGGGCTACCCCTCGGGTCTGGCGGCAGCGAGGAGAGGCAGCAGGTCCGGGAGCGGGGGTGCAGGGGAGGACGGCTGCGTCCGGGATGCAGGCCCCGCGCAGTGGGGCCCCGACAAGCGGCCTCGAGGGCGTGCAGCGGCCGCTCCGCCGCCCCAGCGCTGGCCGGAGGCCCCGCCCCTCTCCTGCCCCAGCCCTGTGGCCGCTCCAGACTCGGAGACCAGGCGCCGGGTGCCTCGACCCCAGCCCCCAAGAGACCCACCGTCACCTGGTCCTCCTATCGGTCCCTCTCCCCGGGGGTGTCTGGGCAGTTCTTGCTCTCCCCTCATATTCTCCACCCCGTCCCAGGAACTGTGACGCAGGCACCCAATTGCTCTTCGTCTCCCGACTCCCAACTCCCAATAGCCCTTCCCATTCAACAGGGTGACAGCGACACGAATGATCTGAGTGGTTCTTAAACTAAGCTTCCCGCAGCAGCAGCAGCAGCAGCAGCAGCAGCAGCAGCAGCAGCATCGCTTGGGAACTCGTTAGAAACCAGCCGCTCAGGCCCCACCTCACACCTGTTGGAGCAGAAACTGTGGAGCACAGCAGGTGATTGTGACGTGAAGCCGAAGTTTGAGAGCCGCTGATCTAAACATACATTCATTCATTCATTCATCACCCGACTGCAGCCCTGCCAGTGGAGGAGAGGCACCCAGAAGCACCCAGATGGCCCTGCCACAGGCTGACCATAGAGAAGATGCCGTACAGTAGTCTTTGGGTGGCAGACAGGCTGTCCTTGGTGCAGTGCAGACCCGGGGTCAGCAGCTGGAGAGGAGGCCCCAGGCCCAGGCCAGGAGGGACGAGAGTGGCTGCTCAGGGTTCCTCTGGGGTGGGGGTGCGTGGGTAGGAGAAGCTGCCTGCCCAGCACCGGCCAGCAGGGTTTTCTGCAGGGAAAGGCAGTCATTTATCTCCCAAAGCAAGTGCTCCTGTGGGCGGTTCACCTGTGGAAAAGGACAGAGTTCTGCAGGGACGACTTTATGGGGTGGTGGATTCCCCACACAGTGAGGGAACGAGGGGAGGGGCAGACCCATGAGCCACATGACCAGACCAGTGGGGCTTAAACCCAGCCCAGTGCCGGTCTTCCTTGGCCCCATTCTGGCGGGGGAGCCAGAGAGGTGGGGATACCCTGCAGCCTCCCTCTTGTCCGGCGGGAGGGATGGACCCCCTCCCTGATTCCTGACTTCCGAGTGGGCTTCAAATGGGTGTGATCCCGCGCACACCCACCCCCGCTCCAAACTGTAGCACAACGGAGCCTGGAGTTGCTGGATGGTGTTTCGGGGCCCCAGGACCCCGCCTGCCATGAAGTGATGCCTGCTATTTATGACCGCGCCCTGCTCTGATCTGGAGGAGAGTATCTCACCGTAAAATGGCATGCCATGGCAAACAATTAAAAGAGAAAAATAAACCTCGGTGCAATCTCAGGGCGCTTGGAAATGAGGAATTACAAGGCAGTAGCATGAAAAAAATTATATAAAAATCTATTTTTACATCACAATAATGTGCTTTTATACGGGTAGTAATTTCTGGATGTGCAATAAAGTGGCTTTTACATCAGGCAGAATGAGAGTTTATAGGCAATCAGTGCTTTTATCAGGGAAAATATAACTCACCCGTCCCCACGCCATCCATCCTGCAGGCAGCAGGCCTCGTCTTCCCAGCACCATCGGCACTGAGGCAATAATTACGCAATGAAAGTGTCAGCCCTCCAGCCCTCCATGGTCTCCCAACCACATCTTCCAGCTCGTCCTGAAGACGGGACTCCTTCCCCGAGGGACAGGCCATGGGCCAGGACTGGGCAGTGGAGGGGCCCGACAGATGCTGGCCACTGTCTCCATTGGGCCGGAAAGGCCCCCAGGGCTCAGAGAGAACACTGCAGGGCCAGCAGGCACTCCACAGACCTTGAGGGTCTGCTACAGGCCGAGAAGCGGGCTAAGAACCTGGGAACCTGGGCCCCCAGCCTGGCTTGGAGAGCTCACCATCTTCTGGAGGTCATGATGCAGGATGCAGGCAGGGGGATGAAGTTACGTCCGGGAAATGCTACGGGCTGAAGGGACACAAAGGAGAAGCCTGGGGTGGGGTGGGGTGGGGTGGGACATGGCGCTGAGCTAAGGCCTCTGCCCAGGAGGGAGGCAAGTGAGGTGGGCGACAGCATGCAGGTAAGTGCGGACAGGCGACGTTTCTGACTGGGGCACTGGGACAGGTGCAGGAGAGGACACAGAAGCTGTCAAGTGCAGAGGGCTGACACCGTCTCCTTCAGTATCATCTGGTCTAACCCAACGCTGTACGTATCTCAGGCACTGACTGTATCAGCAGCCAGGGTCCTGGCAAGAGACAGGGGACACACTCCGTTCAGTAACGGCGTGTGCACAAAGGTGTACGGGTAGAGTTCAGGGAAACCAACCAGATGGGGCAGGACCCCGGGGCTAGCAAGGAGAGGAGCTGGTCACCGCCTCTGGGCCTGAAAAGCTGAGCAACAAAGGCCTAAGGGAGTGAGACAGGTTTCCGTGAGAGAGAGGAGTGGGAGGAAAACCCTGCTTCACTCTCGTTCGCCTCCCTGCCTCCTGCCGGTGGCTCCCAGCGGCCACCCCCAGCCAGGGGCCAGAGGTCAAGGAAGCCCACAGGAGCTGCCCCGATGGGTCCCCCAGTAGGCGGAGAGTGGATCTGGACGTGCAAATGGAAGACATCCAGCGCTGACACATATCGGGAACTGCCGGGCAGTCTGGACATTTGGCAAAAATGTAGCAGTTCACCAATGACTGTGTTTACTACTGTTTCTACTCAGGGACTCTGTGGTTTCACTGCTCACGTTTGGGGCTCACCAGAACCCGTCCTCATCAGCCTTGACAATCTACCCGACGCCATTCGCGGCTCCACGGCCAGAGACCTGTAGGGTACCGTAGAAAGGAGTTCCCCGGGGTAGCGCAGACCAAGTGCGGGCCCAAGTGGCCGTGCTGGTGAGTGAAGGGGCGGATGTGGCCCCGCCAACCCTGAGGTCCCGCATTTCCGCTCCTGGCACGGCCCCAGAGACATCCTCCCACAGCACCCATCAGGGCCCAGGTGTGAGGACGTCCGTGGCCATTCTCCTCATGCTGGGGGAGAGGCTGGGCCCGTCCCGGGGAGGCTGGGTGGGTAGGACACCCTGGAAGCAAGCATGGGCCCTGCAGCTGCAAGGCAGTCACTGTTCGCACCAACGGGGGAAGCCCTGCCAGCAGTGCTGGGGAGAAAAGGTGAGGAAGGGAATGCAATCCATAACCCTGAAGCACTCAGATAAGATTAAAAATGCAGGCACGCACACAAAACGTTTTGCAGGCGCCCTTGCAAACCCAGGCGCTTTGGAATGGCTGGCTTTTGAGGGAGCCGGAGACGAGGGGAGTGGTGTTGACAGGGTCGGATAAACAGCGTCCTGGATGAGAAGACGGCAGGCTCTCAGGAGACGACACCTGGACTCGATCCAAGCAGCTTTGTTGTGTGACCCTGGCGTGTAACTCAGCTGCTGCTTCTTTAAAATAGGAGGAAACAGTTCTAACTGGGTCCTGAAGCACGTTTATGAGGCCAGACGCTGGTCCAAGCGGACCTGTTGGGGGCTGTGCGCGGGGTGGGGTTCCACAAAGGCCACTGGCCTGGAAGTGCAGGGCAGGCAGCCCCCTGGTGGCCGGGCAGCTGCCACGTGAGTGCCGTCCAGCACCCGTGGGCTGACGTCCACCCAGAGCACAGACCCAAGTCAGTCTCAGGGCCGCAGAGCTGACTAGCCACCGGGGGTTCCTTCTCCCACTCAAAGCCTCTTCTCCACTAAAACGTAAAATATGGCCACCCCCCACCCCGCCCGTTTGGAGGTTAGCAGTCATTAACAGTGTTAGTCATTAACTCCCAAGTTCGTTTGAATTTGGTTATAGGATTAGCTCCCTAGCACCTGAAAAACGGAGAGAAGAAGGCCTAGGGGAAGGAGCCGGCGCCAGCGCACTTGACGGGAGGAAGGAGGATGAGCTTCTGGGTGTGTGAGCAGGAGGCGGACCACTCAGCATGGGTAGGGTACTGGACAGGGGCCTGGGCTCTGCAGGACGGCACCCCATTTTGAAAAGGCTCCGACCCTGAGGCAGGAGGGGTGAAGACGAGCGTGAGCTGCGCGTGCTTTGCCAGGACCTGCCCCGGGCTCCCCAGGTGCAAGCTCCCGCGTGACCCCTCCCCTCCCTCCTCGTCCAGGTGCGGGTGGGTCGGGGCCGCAGCATCTCAGCGGGCTTGTGCCTGGAGGTCTCCGCATTTGCCACCTCTGTTTCCTTCCCTTCTCT
The DNA here is from genome assembly GCF_019186645.2 of Phyllostomus hastatus. NCBI lineage: Eukaryota > Metazoa > Chordata > Mammalia > Chiroptera > Phyllostomidae > Phyllostomus > Phyllostomus hastatus. Next base: position 10,644,144 of record NW_025334006.1, on the reverse strand, counting down.
TTTCAGGTGCTGCCTGTTATGCTCGGATACGCCTCTGATTTCTTTGATTCAATCTCCTTTCTTCCATTTGTCTGGCTTCCCTGCCAGCGGGGAGGGGAAGCGCCGGCTGCAATCCTTTGCTCCGCACTCAGGGCTCAGACGTCGGTCGGCCCGCATCTCCCTGGCACCAGGACAGGGAGGTAAGTGAGCAGCCCGCGTGGAAACAGCACTGGGGCGAGCGGCCCGGCAGCCTCGTGGCCTCTGACTTCCTGCACACAGATCCGGGACGACAAAGAAGCATCTCCACCAGCACCCGCTGCAGCGGGTGGAATAGTGCCCCCCCACCGAGGGTACCCCAACACCCCGACACCTGGGACCTGTGGGTGAGGCTTGATTTGGAAACGGGTCTTCGCAGATGGCATCGATTTAGCACTTGAGTTAAGGGTTTCCGGATGGGCCCCGATCCAGTGCCCACCGTCCTCGTGGGACAAAGGAGAGGGGACTGGGGACAGAGCACAGGAGGCGGCCACTGAGGACGCGGTGTAGGGGCGGGAAACAACGTTTCATCTACCCTTCTGCGTGGTCCACTGACCCCTGTAATAAAAGGTTAACAAGAGAAACACAAACAGAATTTATTAATGCGTCCATCTCATGCGTACACGGGCGAGACCCCGGGGGGAAATGACTAGCTCTCCAAGGTGACTTAGAATTCAGGACTAAATGCCACCTTCATAGGGAAGGGCGGGGGGGCGGGGGCCCTGGGGGACCAAATGATCATCGGGGAAGTCGGACGGCCCTTTAGAAAAAGAGATGGGAATCCTGATCGTGTGTGACTGGGCTCCTCTGGTGTGGTGTCACTTCTAGTCCACACCCCCCCCAAGAGGTGGTCTTCCCTGGTGGGTAAGTCCCCGGGGAGGGGACTGACGGAGCTGAGTTCCTTTGGGAGACTCTGTCTTCAGGCCGATGAGGGGAGTTCAGAGGACACCTCTCCCTACGTTTGCTGTCATTCAAGTGCCTACAGTTTAAAGTGACCCGTACCCCAAAGCGGCATATTTGGGGCGGCACGCTTCCGTGTGCCGAGAGACAGACACTGGAGTTTCACCAACATAAGCCAAGGAAACGCCAGGAGCCGCCAGATACAAGAAGAGGCCAGGAATTCTCCCCTGGAGGGACTTGGCAGGAAAGGGAAACCGAGGCACGAAGCCACCTCGGTGCCCTGTGGCACGAAGGGCTGGCCCACAACAGCACCAGACGGGCAGGGGTGGGGCTGAAGCCAGGCACCCTGCCTTCCCCTTGCCTTGTGGGGCCAGCCTTTCCCAGCGCCCTTGGGGGCCCGAGGGTGCCAAGCGCAGAGCAATGTGGGAGCCTCCATGAGCCGGGGACCGTGGCTGCACCTCCCTGCCGCTGCCCCTCTGCCAGGCCCCAGGGGATGAAGGCAGCGCCGGCCCGCGGCCCCTGCGGCGATTTCATGCCCCATAAGACAGGCAATCAAAAATAATAGACACAGCCACTGCCCCGGGCCTGCCGCCACAGCAGGCGACACCGAGGTGACTGCCTGGAAAATAAACCAATTCCCAGCCCTGGTGGGGAGAGACAACAGCACCAGCGTGGAGCAGGAGTCCCGTCTCGGGCTGCAAAGCCCCGGCCAATAAGCGAGCTGAAAATAAGCAGCCTCTCCCTGCGGCAGTGGCTCGGCGCCCTTGTTTCGGCAACGTGGGTTTGTCAGCTCCAGGCAGGCGTCTGTCTGCTGCACGGCCTCGGGCTGGGTTGGGTGGGGGGCGCACAGGCGGAGGGGTGACAAGGGGAAGGGCCAGAGGTTCGGCCCTGAGCATCCAGCTGTCCCTGGTGAAGGACCCTTTCTGACCACAGGCGTTGGAGCTGGGCACCTAAGGAGCCCGAAGATGAAGCCTGGGGGGCCCACCTGTCTGCGCCCGGCAGGAAGGCGCGTGCAGCCCCTGGGCCCACTGGCTCTCTCTGGTCCCCTGTGAGGCACAGAGAGGGGAGGGACCACAGGGCAGCACCGGCCACCGCCTGGCTCTGCCGAGAGCCTCTACGGGGTCCAGCCTGTACACCTGCGCCTGTAAAAGAACGAGTTGCTTTTTAATTTTCAAACAAAGAATGAACATTTTAATAGAAATTGAGTGAGTGAGCGTTTTACGAAACATCCCCTGGGGCAAGGAGGGGGGACATGGATTTGCTCCAATTATGCTGCCGTGGATGAGACTCATTTCAATAATGCCTCTTGGGAAACAATGAGCATGTGAGCCTCGCCGAAACATCCCTTACCTTGCTTGTTGGCTACAGCCTGCGTGGAAGCTCCTGTTCCCTCCCACCTTGGGGTCCCGCACTCCCAGCTCTCACCTGCCCACCTGCTGGGTCCCCAGGTGCCCAACTGTCTCACCTGGAGAACTGCTAGTCTTCCAGCCATCCTCCTTCCTTCAACCCGCTGTCCCCTTTAAGTCCACTCATCAGCTTGAGAAAATGTCAAAGTCTTCTCCAATGCCTGGCTGGACCCTCCCGACCTGTGGCTGAGCTACTTCACCTGTGCCTGCCTGGGCATCCTGCTCTTCAGCAAACTAAACGCCCCCCTGCCCTGCCTGCTTCTCCACCTCTCGGTGCCTTCGCCAAAGGCAGTTCCCGCTCCCTAGAACACCCTTCCCCACCTTCACTGTTCCTTCAGGTCCTACTAATTTTTCAAAGCCCAGCTCACATTGTTACCTCTGTCGCCAACTCATCTGCAGGCGGGGGGGGGGTGGGGAATTGGTCAAGCCCACTCCTTGTGCCCCTTGGGCATATGCCTGGGTTGCGGGTTCAGTCCCCAGTCAGGGTGCCTACAAACAGTACTTCTCCCCCTCCCTCCCCCTCTCTCTAAAAGTAAATAAATAAAATCTTAAAAGATAAATTCCAGGCACACAGCCCCTTCCAGGGGAGACAAGGTCCCTGGAGCTCCCACTCCGTCTGGAGGCCCCGCCTGGAATGATGACAGTCACACACAGCATTGGCTCTGTGCTGATCCTGCTCTAAATGCCTCACATGCGCTTGCTCATGTGTCCTATGTGGTAGGGTTCATTACAGCCTATTTTACCAGTGAGGATGCTGAAGCACAGAGAGGTTGAGTAACTTGCCCCAAGTCACACAGCTGGTGAGGAGCGGGGTCTGATTTGGACCTGGCTGTAAACACAACAGTCCTCTTATGCTGCCTCTGCGCCTGGGAGCTCCTCGGTGAATCCTGGGATCCTAATCCTAACAACTCTAGCCCAGAACCGGGACGATGGAGCCGGGGCACGGCCCCCAGGGTAGCCAGGAGCAGATTGCTCTGTGTGGCGCTCAGCAGAACCCCCCAGTGAGTTGCGGCAGGGGCAGGGGCAGGGGCAGGGGCAGGGGCAGGGTGGGGGACATACCCAGAAACAGACGAAATGGCCTAAAACCAAGAGAGGCACGCGGACCTGAGAGCAGTTGAGAAGCCAGAGATGAAGCTGGAAGCTGCTCTTTTAAAGATCATTTTGAAGAGAAGGAAAGAGAAGGACCCTATAGAGGCGGATCGATAGGAAACAGCAAATGGGCTCCAGGCAGGGCCCAGCGGGCCCCTCCGAGGCGGAGGTGGAGGCTCTCCTTGGCTCGCTCAGCCCGCTCTGCGCTCACTCTCACCCGGGGAGCAACACGGGCCTCGAGCGGAGGCGCACAGGCGGTGGGGGAGGCGGGCAGTGGGTCGGGGCGGGGGGGGGGGGGGGGGCGGGCAAGGCTCGTGGTGTCAGAGCTGTGTCACTGAGATACTGAGAGCCACGTCCTGAGCACGACTGTCGGGCGAGAGCTCTGACTGCGGTGGCGCTGGCCAGGCCTGGCCTGGGGTGGGGGCGTGGCGGGGGGAGGGGCGGTTCTGGCTGCCCCTCAGGGAGGGACACGGCCAAGGGCGCGCGGGCTCGCCTCCTGTCCACAGCGCTGCGCTGGCAGGGAGGAGGCTGGGCGGGGAGGGCAGCGCAGCGCCAGGGGCAGGACAGGCACCACGCACGTGCTGCCACTTTCAGCCGGTGTGCCCTGGCCTCACCGGACTGGGACGGCGGGCAGGGGCTCCGAGGCTCGCTCACTCCAGTGTCTGGCAGCGGGTGCTGGCCGGGCCGGGGTCTCCGCCGGATCACACACACGGCCCTGCCGGGTGGCCTCTGCATGAGGGCGGGCTTGGCCTCCTTCACGGAGCGGTAGCCTCCGGGCGCTCAGACTGCTTCTGCGGCTTCCGGAACAAGAACTTATTCCCGCCAGTGAGGCAGGAGCCTTTGATGAGCCAGCCTTGGAAGTCACACTCATAACTTCTACCATCCTTGTCACCGCAAAGGAGCACCCAGGGTCAAGGGCAGGGATCGTGGGCTCCTCGACTGGGTGAGGAGAGCTTCTGGGATGCAAGGGAGCCCGTGGCCATCGGAGGGGCAGCCTGCCACGCCACACTGAGCCCACAGAAGAGGCGGCCCCCTTCCATGTCCAAATGATCACCTGACTCCCCCAGGTGCGTGTGGGAGTGTCCCAAAGATACTCCGTGTCACACTGTCACTCGGGAAGTTATCTCTGTGCACAGCCAGGTTAGCTGTCCCACAGTTCACGGGACAGAAGGCTCTCAGACCAGACAACGATTCTCGAATGACATGGCTTGTAAAATCAATGGAAAGCACAGCGAGAAGCAAGGAGAAAGAGATGCGTAAGTTAACGCACACGGACTGCAGTGCCCGCGGGTACGAGGAGCACAGCGCCGAGTCCCGGGTGCCACGTGCACGGGTGCTGCTTCTCTCTGCGTCATCCTGGTCACGGACAGTGTCGCGGGACCAGGTCAAGATGAGCCGGGGCTCAGCAGATACCGGTGCCCGGAGCCAATGCCCACTCGCGCTGTGGGGGGCGGGGGGGGGGAGGTGCAGAGGCCACTCCAGCGCACCGCTGCGGCCTGCGGAGCAGCTGCTGGTTTTGCTGAAGATTCAAACCCATTTGGTACAGGCCCCCCTCACCCCCCAACCGCTATCGGAAAGTAAAGCGTTCCTATGAATCCGGTTGTAAACTGAAGTGGCGGAGAGCAAAAGGCAATTACCTTAGGACACGTCTCGCTTGGGGACTCCGAATGCACATCGAGATAACGCACAGAGGCCCACCCAGCTCACGGCTCCGGCGGCTGATGCTGGAGGCTGGCAGGTCACGAGCGGAAGGAGCCTCTCGCTGCCCAGGTACACACTGGCACAGCTGGCTGCAAGACAAATTCTGAACGCTCCTTCCCTTTTTTCATACAAGCAAAAATTCTCTTCGGATTTCACTCAGTGAAAACATGTGCTAATAGGGGTCTTTTTGTAAAAGTGAAGTGGTGTAAAGCGAACTTTCAAAAAGTGGTGAATAACTACTTTTTTAAAAAAATATTTTATTTATTTATTGTTAGAGACAGGGGAAGAAGGAAAAAGAGAGAGAGAGAAACATCAATGTGAGAAAAACATCAATTGGCTGCCTCTTGCATGTCCCTAACTGGGGACCTGGCCCGCAACCCAGGCACGTGCCCCGACTGGGAACTGAACCTGCAGCCTTTTGGTTTGCAGGTCACGGCCCAGCCCACTGAGCCAAACCAGTCAGGGCAACTGTACTTTATTTAGATTATTAAAGGTGTTTTTTACAGTAAGGGTTAGTATAAGTTAGCACATGGGGTGTGTGAAGTAAAGGATCTACTATTTCCTTGGGTGTAGGACACGTGGGGGAGTGAGTGTTACCCGTGGGTGCCCGATGTGAGCATGGGGTGCCCCTGGCACATGGAGTGTGTCGTGGATATGTGGCTCCTGGTTTCCATCTCTCCCACCAATCAGCAACACTCTCGCTCGCTCCATTCTCTCAGGCAGCCTGAGGAGGTGTGGTCGGCCTGTCTGGCCAAGACCGTCCCCGAAGTCCAGCTCGGTCCTTCCAGAGCCTGAGGGTGCAGTCGCGTTCCTGGGGGGCCCTCACTCCTGTGTCCGTTCCTCATCTCCTGTGAGCAAACACTCTCATCTAGTCCAGTCCTACAGCATTTGTTGAGCATGGACTATGCTCCAGACACCGCTCTGGGCACTGCTGACTCGGCAGTGACCCAAACAGACAGAGTCTTTGCCCTCGTGGCCCTTCAGTTCTATCTAGCGAGAGAGACACACAGGACCCCACGTAAGTACATTATACAGGGTGCGGAAGGTGCCACGTACAGTGGGGCGGGCAGGGTGCTGAACCTGGGAAAGGAGTGGGGGTAGAGGTGCTGGGCTGCAGCTTTAAGTAAGGTGGTCAGGGCCCTGGCTGGTGTGGTTCCGTTGGTTGGAGTGTGGTCCCATACACCCAAAGGTTGTGGGTTCAGTCCCCGGTCAGGGCACATGCCTAGGTTGTGGGTCTGATCCCCAGTCAGTGCACAGACAGAAAGAAGGCAACCAACTGACCTTTCTCTCTGCCCCTCCCTCTGTGCCACCCTTTCTCCACTCCCCTCCCTCTAAAAGCAATGAGAAAATGTCCTTGAATAAGGATTGAAAAAAAAAAAAAAGTGGTCAGGGAAGGCCTTGCTGAGAAGATGATGACATTTAAGCAAAATCTTGAGGTCCAGGACAGAGCCTACCATGTAAATGTCTGCGGGAGGGTGTTCTGGGTAAGACGGAGCAGCCGGTGCAAAGCCCCTGAGGTTCTGGACAAAAACAAAGAATCTTCTAGGTCTTAGAATGTAATAATAATAACAACTCCCTCTACCTCTGCAGGGGCTGGTTCTTCCACATACGGGCAAAAGGAGCACCAGGCAGCACCGACGGAGCACCAGGCAGCACCGACCGAGCTCCCACTGTCGGGTCAGGCCCAGGCCAGCGGGCATGGCCCACCCTGACCCCTGACCCCCAGAAAAGGGAGCAGGCCCTCCTCTCACCCCACACAACCAAATGGCCCCCCGGGCATTTGTTTCAACCCTAAAGATAAGTGCAGGTTTCCACCCTCCAAGGCAGAAGCTAACAAGAGCAGTCTTTCTAGTATCCCCAAACTCTAAGCCCTGTCTTCCTGGCAACCTCTTTGCACTTATTTAATTTTGTGAGACCAGTGTACTTGTGAAACCCTTTTAGGAACAATCGTTGTGCCCCGTTTAGCAATTCGGGGGCTGAGGTCCAGGGAGGGAGGTTCCCCTGCCCAGGACACGCAGCCAGCCCCTCCTCCCCAGCTCTCTGCGCTCAGAGGCCACGTGACTTGGGCCAGACCACCCGGCCTGGAGCCTCAGGCTGCTCCTCTGAAACAAGGGAATAATACCGCTGCTGAGCCTGGGGGAGGGGGAGGGTGTGGTAACAAAAGATGAGGTGAGGAAGCTTGGCACAAAGCAGATGCTCAAGAAATCGTTGGTGTTATTACTGTTTCCACTCTGCGGGTGGAGTAGGGGGCTCTGGGCCCAATAATGGTGGCAGTCCCTGCCCTCTCCTCAGCCTGGCCTGGAGGGTTCCGAGGCGACACACAGGTATGGGGGTACCTGGGGCAGGTGCAGGATGGGGCGCCTCCGGTTGGGGCCAGGTGCCTCTAGGCTCCCTGACCACTTTCCATCTTTCCTTTCTTCATGAGTTACATTAATTTAACAACCTCAGGAGCGGAAAAAAAAGATAGCTGGGGAGTAAATGTGGAATAGCTGAGATTAAAATTAAATTGAAGTAAATTAAATTAAATGGGCTACTTTCTGGCGTTCATCTCTCAGGCCAAATTATTGTGGAGCGCTCTGGCTGCAAAGGAGACAGCTCCCCCGAGGCTCCTGGCGGCTCCCCCAGGCCCGCGGTGTGGGGCGGCGGTCAGCTCTCCCCTGGCCTCCGATGGCTGCTGCTTCCGGCAGCTGCAGCAGCTCCTGGTTGGGAAAGGTTTTGGGGAACACAGGAAACCAGAGACTCAGAGCCGAGCCTGCCCACCCCTGCCTCCCTCATCCTGTCTGCTTCCACCATTAGGGCCCAGGGAAAGGTGAACACCCAATCCAAGACAGGGGACCCCAGCTCCCAGCCCTTGGCTCAAGAAGGTGCTTCGCTGACTGACAGCGGTGGGCTCAGGAGCGCCCCCTGGGTTCGCAGTCATGTTGGCCCCTCGGGTTTCTACGGCCGAGAGTGAAGTGGGCTGCGGTGGGGCCCCACTGCCCAGCAGGGCCGGGGCCACTGGCTGCCCCTTCCCTCCCAGGCTGCCCCTCAGGACAGAGCAAACCAGATTCCAGGTTAGCTCAGGGGCTCCTGGGTCTGTGTTTCTTTCAGCTTCCCTTCAAACCCTCCAGACTGCAAGGGTGGAAGAAAATCTGCCGCAAGCACTTTGAAACTGAAAAGAATCCCTGGTTTGGAGTGAAAAACTCATGCGCGTTTTACATTCTTTCATAATAGATTCATGTTTATTTTAATGTGTGATGTTTTACAATATTTACCAGTGGCTAAAACCGGCACGTCTGGGGGCTGTGCCCTTTACCCTGGACAGTGCAGGGGGCCCTGGTAGGAGGCCGGGCAGCCCCTGTGTGAAACAGCCTCGAATCAGCCCAGAGATCCATCCGCGCCCCCTCCTCCACCCCAGGCTGGAACCCTGGAAGGTGGAAAATCCTGATGTCAAAAACCAAAGGCACTTGCAACACGGTTGAAAATGAAGGCATTATGCTGAGTGAAGTAAGCCAGACACTGAAGGCGGACTGCTGAGCCATCCAATTATATGCCGTGTTAGACCAGTCAGTTTGATGGAGATGCAAAGTAAATTGGTGCCAGGGGGCAGGCGGGGGGCGGGGGATGGAGAGTTATTGTTTTGAGTACGCAGTCTAAGATTGGCAGGACAAGAAAGTCCTGGGGATAGATAACACAACAATATGAAGGGTCTTAATACCACTTTAAAATGCTTAAGATGTTAAAATTCATGTCATGTAAATTTTGCCACAATTCTCTAAAAACTGAAGGCGTGAAGGGTCAGAGAGGCTAGCAGGCCAGGGTCCCACTGCCCTGGGACCCTCCTTGCCCTGAGGAAGCCCCTGCCCCCGCCTGCTCCCCAGGGAGGTGGCAATAGATTGGCCCTCTGGCCACAAGAGGTGACCCCCACATTGGGGCTGTAAGGACCCCTGGGGAAGCAGTCATTCCCCTCCCTGAATTTTACACACGGGGGAAGTGCGGCCCAGCGGGGAGGAGGGGTGGGAGGGGGAAGCCACCTCCCCAAGTCACACGGCTGGTGGCCGCCCTCTCCCTCTCGGGGTGACCTCTGGGGGCCCACCCCCGTTCTTTCCCAGTGACTCAGCAGCTAGAAAGGCCCCGGGAGACAAGCAAAGCCCTTCTCCCCAGAATTCAGCATCAGCCTCTCCTGCCTCCCCCCCCTCGCCCCCCCCCACCTCCAGGGGGAACAGATAACCCTTGCCCTCTCGCCAGGCTTCAGGGAGGCTGGTTAATTAATTAACCCTCATTAAGGGCTCAGGCACAGGCTACTGGGCAATAGACATTCTCATTATTATTTCTAATCAGACTTTGCAGTTTTATAGCTCCCATCACCAGGAAGTTAATTAAGACTGCCAGGGACGGGCTCAAAGAGGGAGAAGGAGACCAGGGGCTGGGTCCGGCTCCCCTCAGGGCTCGGCAGGGGAGCTGCGGGGGGTGGGGAAACTGCAGGGGGCCTGAGAGGGTGGGGAGGTGAGGCCAGTGTCTGCTAGCTCCGTGGCCACATGACCCAGCCACCCAAGGGAGGCAGGGATGGGCAGAGTGGCCGCTGCCAGAGGGTCCCCAGCTCTACCCTCCTATCTTCACTCAGGGCCGGCCTCCTGCTCTCAGTTTACCCCTGCGAGTGGTGGGGAGAATCAGGAGCCAGAGACAGAGCAGAGGTCTCCTGTTCCCTGTGCCTTTCATTCTGTGAGGGGTGCCCCTCTGCGGAGAACCCCTTCCTTTTACACGGTTTTGCCTTGTATACATCTTGGGTCTGTTGGGCCTGTACCCCGGAGCTGGAGATGAATGAATGAGTAGTCCAGGTGTGGTCTCCCCGCGCACCAGCCCCCCCACCCCCCCAACCAGGGCTCACAGCGGGGCAGCAGCCCAGCCACCTGCCTCCCTCAGCTGCCACACCCCTGCCTTCCTGTTTGTTCTCTTCCTTTTCCCGGCCCTGCTCCTCTCTGGGCACCAGAGCTGAGGGTGGGGAGGGCACTGTGGACCAGACAGAACAGGGGAACTCGGGTGGCCTGTGCTCCTGGCTGGGGTGAACAACTGTAGAGGCTCTGGGGACAAGGGGACTCTGGGGGCGGGGGCCTGGCCACCAGACAGCACAACCACCACCAGGCCCTCCAGGGCCTCAGGGGCATCCAGGCAGCCGTGAGCCCCTGAGACCTGCAGCCCCAGGGCTAAAGCCTCCCAGCCTGCCCAGAGCAGGCGCAGCGCACGGCAGGAGGCGGAGATGATACAATCCACCCCCGCGCCCAGCCTTGCGCCTCCCTACGGAAGCTGCAGCAGGCGAGAGCTGCCACAGATTTAGGGTGTTTGCTACAGAACAGAGAGCTGTGTAATGGGAACCGAGGGACCGAGAATATTAATTCCGACCCTCCCGGTAGGGCCTTCGGCTCCCACACTTACAAATGAGGCCCTAAACACAGCGGAAAAAGTCAACACTGGGGAAATTTGGCAGAGAGAACCCAGGGATGTGAGATGTAGAAATCAGGACGGTTCAGCAAATAAGCTCCCACAGCCTTTCACAGCACACCTGGTCACATCGAGGCGCCTGAGGACCCTGCTCCCCCTGCTCCGTCTACACTGGGGTGCTAGAGGCTCAGGCCTTCCCTGCAGGCAGAGCTCGGATGAACTGAGCTTCCTGTGAAGACAGCGGAGAGACTCACTGAGAACTTCCGGCAGGAGAGCTCTGCACAGTGCGTTAGCAATGAAACACAAAAACTATGGATAACATGCAAACTATTCTCATATAAACTTGTGCTTTTTATTTGGAGTTTAAACTTATGTCGATTACAAATCAGTACACGAATCTATGCACCTTAAAAATTATCAAAAATAGTTCTCAAGTCTCCACTGACCCAACCACTCTGCCCCTCCCCCATCTCCAAATGTAACGATTTTGGTGTGGATTCTTCAGGTTTTAACAAGTACTTTTAAACCCATTACATAGATAAGTCCACAGAGACTACATAGTATTGTTTGAGGCGTGTGCTTTTAAAATATGTACACATAGCATATCAACTATATTCTGCCACCCTCTTTTTCATTCGCTGATTTTTTTTTACGTCTATATACATCGCTACATTTAAAGCTGGTTCATTCCTTTTGTCTGCAGTGCAGTGTTCTAAGACTATAATACCACATTTTATTGCTCTATTCCACTTTTTGCTATTTCAAAAACAGCCCAGGGATCATTCCCACGCATCCCCGTGCGCACGCATCCCTCCGGCACTGGCACGCGGAAGCGTCGTAGCTCGGTTCTAGGATGCGCACATGTTCCATTTTGAGTAGATTCTACCAAATCACTCTCCAGGGTGACTGTACTAATTAATACCTCACCCCCAGCACTTACCTCAGCATGCTCATTTCCACACAGTCTCACTTGCACTTGATATTATAAAAAATTTTGTCAAGCTGGTGATTAAAAGTAATAGAGTTTTGATTTGTTTTCCTTGATTACTTCTGGGATTCAACATCATTTTGTTTATTGGCCATTTATATTTTCTCTTGTGAATTGCGTACTTACACCCATTGTTTATTTTTTCTACTGCTTGGTTTTCCTTTTCTCCTGTTGATTTATAAATCTCCCATAAATGCTAGATCTTAATTCCTTTTGTATATATCTGAAATGTTGGCCATCAGTGTGTTGATTGCCTTTTAAATGTGTTTATGCTATCTTATACCATACATTTAAATTCTGATTTGTAACATTTTCTTTGTGTGAAAATCTCTTCTGTGATTTGGTTTGTAGACTTAGTGTCTGTTTAAATAAGCCTTTGCTGCTCTAAAGTTTAAAAGATGGTATTCTATAATTTATTTTAATGGTTTAATAGTTTTTCTCTTTACATTTGAATCTTTAACTCATCTGGAATATACTTTTTATGGCAATAATGTACCCAAATAAAATTACATTTACTGTTGAACAACAATACAATAATTTTTTTAAGTGCTGAAGCAGACCCACTGATAAAAATTCACTTGTCATCTTGCTTTGTCGCATCCAGAAATGGATACAAATACAATATTCTAAGGGAAAAAATTTACATTTCCCAACCTCCTTTGCTCATAGGGCCTCCCATGTGACCCGGCTCTGGTCAAGGGAGTGGAATTCTGAACCTTCCTGAGAAAGTTTTACTTTCCTTCTGTAAGCTCTGCCCTTTCCTCTTTCTCACTTCTTTCTTCCAGTGCCTGGAATGTGGGTGTTATTATTTCACAAGAATTTTAGATTTAGCTTGTCAAATTTCATGAAAAATGTCATTGGAAGTTTAACTGGGATTTGTATCAGCTTTGAATAACAGAGGCAGACAGGCACTTAAAATAGGAGGGATTGTAGTTTTACATGATAAATAAATCCATAGGAATCAGAGGAAAGCTGGGGCAGAGACCCCCTGCTGTCAAGAAGAAACTGAGCTTCTTTCCTTCTTCTCTACTTTTGTTAGTGTGTGGTTTTCACGCTCTTGGACCCAGGATGTGCTGGTCCCCAGGCATGGCATCTTACTAGCAGTGTAAACTCAGAAGCAACTAAGAGAAACCTAGTAAAAATGTCCAAGACTCATGGAGCCTTCCCACTCATGAGCATGGCGTGGATTTTATTTGGCTCTTTTCTTGTATATTCTTTTGGTACAACCCTACTTAGTCATTGATTGGTTAATATTTGTGTATTATAATATTTGTGTATGTATAATATCTGTGTGTATAAGTGGGAGGGGCCTATGGTTTTCTCCTTGGTGCTTTTTTAAAAATCATTTTTTAATTTTTCAACTATAGTTGACATACAATATTATGTTAGTTTCAGGTATACACTCCAGTGATGAGACATTATACAACTTACTAAGTGATCATCGTGATAAATCTCATACCCATCTCCTACCATATGTAGTTGTTAGGATATTATTGAGTATATTCCCTGTGCTGTACTTTACATCCCCATGACCATTCTGTAACAACCGATGTATACTTCTCCATCCCTTCACCTTTTTTCCCCCATCACCCCAAACCCCTCCCATCTGGTAACATCAAAACGTTCTTTGTATCTATGAGTCTCTTTCTGTTCTGCTTGTTCATTTATTTTTTTTTTAAATTCAATTGTTGATAGATATGTATTTATTGCCATTTTATGGTTCAAATTTTTTCCTTCTTCTCCTCCTCCTCTTCTTCCTCCTTCTTCTTCAAGAAGACCCTTTAACATTTCACGTAAATCTGGTTTGGTGGTAATGGACTCTTTTAGCTTTTTTATTAAAAGATTTTATTTCTTTACTTTTAGAGGGAAAGGAAGAGAGAAAGAGAGGGAGAGAAACTTCAATGTGTGGTTGTCTCTCACGCACCCCCTACTGAGGACCTGGCCCCACAACCCAGGCATGTGTCCTGACTAGGAATCGAACCAGTGACCCCTTGCTTTGCAGACTGGCACTCAATCCACTGAGTCACACCAGCCAGGGCTCCTTTAGCTTTTTCTCATCTGGGAAGCTTTTTATCTGTCCTTTGAATCTAAATAATAGCTTCGCTGGGTACAGAAATCTTGGTTGTAGGTCCTGGCTTTTCATTACTTTGAATATTTCTTGTCATTCCCTTCTGTCCTGCAAAGTTTCTACAGAGAAATCAGCTGACAGTCTTATGGGAGCGCCCTTGTAGGTAACTAACTGCTTTTCTCTTGCTGCTTTTAAGAGTCTCTCTTTGTCCTTAACATTTTGAATCTTAATTTTGATGTGTCTTGGTGATGTGCCTCATAGGGCCTCTTTGAGTTCATCTTGTTTGGGACTCTCTGCACTTCTTGGGCTTGTATGTCTATTTTCTTCACCAGGTTAAGGAAGTTTTTGTCATTATTTTTTAAAATAGGTTTTCTTTTTTTGTCTTTATTTTTATTGCTAACACTATGACAGATATACCCATTTCCCCCCTCTTTGCTTGCCTCCCCCAGTGTCTGTCCCCTCTTCCCTTTGGCCATCATCACATTGTTGTCTGTGTCTGTGGGTTACACATATATGTTCTTTGACTAATCCCTTCACCTTCTTCCATCTAGTGATCTTCCTTCCCCCTCCCCTCTGACAGCTAGCAGTCTATTCCATGTATCCATGTTTCTGTTTCTATTTTGTACATAAGTTTATTTTGTCCATTAAATTCCACATATAAGAGAGATCATCTGGCATTTGTCTGTTTTTGACAACTTATTTCACTTAGCATAATAATCTCCAGGTCCACTTGTGCTGTTGCAAAAGGTAAGAGTTCATTCTTTTTTATGGCTGCATACTATTCCATTGTGTAAATGTACCCCAGTTTTTTTATCCACCCATCTACTAATGAGCACTTGGGCTATTTCTAGATCTTGGCTATTGCAAGTAATGCTGCTATGAACATAGAGTTGCACATATTCTTTCAAATTGGTGTTTTGGGATTCTTAGAATATGTGGGGGAGGGAACAAAAGAAACCCCTGAAATTATCTTCTGGAGGGCAAGCTGCTTGTAGTACAGGTTTCCCCCATTAGGTGAGTGTTCTAGGAACCCATCTGTATCAGTACGCTAGCTGGCATTGTTGTGAGAGGCTGCATTTGGCTTCAGTGAATTTTTTTGAAGATTCTTTCAACACACTTGCCCATTTCATGACAGATGATTTACGAGTGCACCTGCCTGCACCACTCTGAGTGTTCAGCAGTTTTTACCAAAAATGGCATGAATCCCTTGCTCCATCCTCCCTATTTACCTAATCTCTTTCTGAGCAACTTTTTTTTTTGTTTCCCGGGATGAAAAAAAGTGTTTAAAGGGAAATGTTTTGCCAATGTGAAAGAGATGAAACAAAAAATGGCAGAAATAGTAAAAGACATCAAAATTGACAAGTTCAAAAACTGTTTTGAACAGTGGAAAATGTCTTGATAGGTGTATCGTATCAAATGCAAAGTACTTTAAAGGTGACTGATGTTTAACTATGGAAGAACAAATGCACAATTTTTTAATAAATAAATTCCAGGCTCTTTGGGCCCCATCTCGTATTCCCAGAAGTGGGATTTCTGGGTCAAAAGGCAGTTCCATTTTTAATTTTTAGAATAAATTTCATACTGTTTTGCACAGTGGCTGCACCACTTTGCATTCCCATGAACAGTGCACTAAGGTTCTCTCTCTCCACATCCTCACCTGCAGTTGTTGTTTGTTGATTTATTGATGGTAGCCATTCTGGCAGGTATGAGGTAATATCACATTGTGGTTTTAATTTGCATTTCTCTGATAATTGGTGATGTTGAGCATTTTTTAATATGTCTATTGTTCATCTGTATGTCCTCTTTGGAAAAATATCTATTCAGGCCCTTTGCCCATTTTTTAGTTGGATTGTTCAGGGGGTTTTGGTGTTGAATTGTATGAATTCTTTATATATTTTGGAAATTAACCCCTTATCAGATGTATCACTGGCAAGTATATTCTCCCATACAGTGGGTTCCCTTTTCATTTTGTTGTTGGTTTCTTTTGCTGTATAGAAACCTTTTAGTTGGATGTAGTCTTGTTTATTTTTTCCTTTATTTCCCTTACCCTAGAAGACATATTGGCAAAAATATCACTACAGGAAATGTCTGAGATTTTACTACCTGTGTTTTCTTTTAGGAGTTTTGTGGTTTTTCAATTTCTTGCTCTCTATCGTCTCCTTCTAGCACATCTGTGATGCAAATGTTGCCACTCTTGAAGCTGATTTAGAGGCTCCTTTTCTCTTTTTGCCGCTCTGATTGAGTGTTTTTGTCTCCTTACATTCCCAATAGTTGTTCTGATGCTCAGCTTCATCTGCGCTACGGTTGACTCCCTGTAAGTTATTCTTCATTTCAGTTAGTGTGTCCTTCATTTCTGACTGGTTCTTTTTTTTTATGTCTGTGGCCTTTTTTATGCTGGGGAAGTTCTCTCTAAATCCATCTCCTCTTCCCCTAAGTTCATTGAGCATCCTCATAACCAGTGTTTTGAACTCTCCCTCTAGTAGATTACTTCTCTTGGTTTTGCTTAGTTCTTTTTCTGGAGTTTTGATCTGTTCTTTGATTTGAAACATGTTTGTTTGTCTCCTCATTTTGGCAGCCTCTCTGTGTTTGTTCCCTATATTAGGTAGAGCAGCTGCATCTCCCAGGCTTAACAGAATGGCCTAATGTAGTAGGTGTCCTGTAGAATCCAGTGGCACAGCCTCCCTCTTCACCTGAGCTGGGCACTCCAGGTTGCCACCCCACAACCCATGTGGGCTGTATACACCCTCCGGTTGCAGCTGAGCCTTGATTGCTGATGACACATCAAGGGAGGAGGATTTACCCCAAGGCCCATCAGCTGCAAGGACTGTTGTGACTGCCATAGAGGATCAACTGTGCAGGTATCCACTGACTGAGCAAGACTTAAGTCAACTGGGCTCTGGTGCTTGCTGAGTTCACCCCTTCGGTGTGTTGCTGTGGAGGTGGTTGGATGGTGCTTTGACATGGTCTGAAGCTGTCCACTGGGTGCACTGGTTTGGGGGCCTCCCAGGATGCATGAGCCAAGGTTAGCCACCACCTGTGTTCTGCCTGGCATGAGCTACACAGTGATCTGCAGATGGCTGCTACTTGGGCTTGGCTTGGAGGTGCCCAAGAGAAGTTAAGCTGTGAACCAAAGCTGGCTGCTGATAGTGCTGGGCCTGGGGCCACTTAGTGAGAGGAATTGTTCATGCCAAGGCCATATGCTGCTTGTTTGAGAGACATTAGGAAAGTCTAAAGCATAAGCAGACACAAGCCATTCATATGGAAAAGCCACCCTAAAGCTTGGGTAGGCCCACAGGTTGGTAGGGCAGGGCCTCAGGGAATCACTAGAGCTGGGTGAACAGTGTGAGCCAGGTTGATGGAGACTCAGATATGGTGCCCACCTGCTGGCTCTGTGTGTGTGTGGCGGTGGGGAGGAACAATGGCATCTGCCAGCTCTTCTGTCTGGGAGAATGCTGCCACCACCCAGGCCAGCTCTCACTCTGATGCTGGACAGTTCAGTTCCTCTCATATGGTCCCTGGTCCTCCCTGGTCCCTTTAAAATGCTTCCCCAGAGCTGGAGCTCAGAATGAGTGGGAGTAAATTTGTGTGTGGGTCCTTTAAGAGGAACCTCTTGGATTCCTCAGTCTCAGCCACAATCCCTACCAGTTCCTGCAGCCAGAAGTTATAGGGACTTCCCTTCCCAGCATCAGAACCCTGTGCTGGGTAGGACCCCTTACTCCTCAGAAGGGACCTCTGCAGCTGAGATATCCCTCCCAATATTTTTCTGCCCATTTGGAGTCTCTGCCACTTCTAGTCTCGATGTAGTTTGTTCTTTATAATCTTAGTTGTAGATTGTCCATCCAGCTAGATTTCAGATGGCTCTGAATGATGGTTGTTCTGCAGTTTACTTATATTTCTGATGTGGTTGTGGGAGGGTGTGAGTACCATGTTTACCTACACCACCATCTTGACCGGAAGCCTCTCCTTGGGGGTTCTAATGTTGAGGTTTAGGGTTAGGGTGATCCTAGCCTTAGAATATGAGGTCAAAACTGTTCCACCTTTGTCTGTGCTCTGGAAAGTTTATACAAGATTGGCAGTCTTCAGTAATTTGAAAGTTCTTTAGATTCATATCAAGTGTTGACTTCTTAAATTCGGCTTCTGACCACCATTTCAGTGCTTTGTTTGTTGAAAAGGCAGTCTTTCCTCCACTGAGTTACTTTTGCATGCTTGTCAAACGCAATCTGGCATCTTTGTGTCAAATCAGTCTTGAGGTTCTCTATTCGGTTCCATTCATACATGTTTATCTTTTTGGCAATACCACAAAATGTTGATTACTTTAGCTGTATACTAAGCCTTGATATCAAGTAGTGTGATTCCTCCCACTTTATTATTCTTTTTCAAGGTTGTTTTGACTATTCTAGGTCTTGTACTTTTCTCTATAAACTTTAGAATAAGTTTGTCTGTTTCTGCAAAAAATCTTGCTGGGATTTTAATAGACATTGCATCAAACCTATTTGGGGAAATCAATTTGGGGAGAACTGACATCTTCATTATGTTGAATCTTCCAATCTATGAACATATTATGTCTCCCCAAGTATTTCGGTCTTCTTTGATTTCCTTCATCAGCGTTGTATTATGTTAGTGGGACCTGGGTGGGGCAGAGTGTCAACTTTTCAAGTCTGACTTACTAAAAATTGGTGAAGACCTTGAAGAAGTTTTACTAAGAGAAATGTCTTAGTCTGTTTCAGACTGGATTGTTCCAAGTCACTAATTTTCTGCTGATACTTTTCTGTATGCTCTTACCTCCCATTATGGGATGATCTCTCCCTGTATCCAGATCCTTGGATTAGGAGTTGCTTAAAGTTCACTACAGATTCTTTGCCATTTGTGTTGCTATGGAGACTTCCCTTCCTTCCAGTGCTTTCTCCACTATCGTTTACTGATTCTTGGGGTAATCACCACTTTTTTATTCATTGGCCCCACAACTCTCTAACACTCTCTAATGCAATTCAATGGCAGCTAACAATATTGCACAACCATCACCACTATCTAGTTCCAGAACATTTTCATTACCTAAAAGGAAACTTAAACCATTAAGCATTCAATCCCATTTTCCTTCCCCTTAGCATGTGGCACCCATTAGTTTGCTTTCTGTCTCTATGGACCTGCCTTTTCTGGATATTTCATATACATGGAATCATACAACATACGGCCTTTTGCATCTGGCTTCTTTTACTTAGCATGTTTTCAAGGCTCATCTACAATGTAACAGTTATCAGTACTTCACTCTTTTTTATAGAGGAATAATTTTCCATTTTACAGATATACCACATTTTGTTTATCCATTCAACAATTGATGGATTTTTGTTGCTTCTACTTTGGGGTATTATAAATAATGCTGTTATAAACATTCACGTACAAGTTTCTGTGTGAATATATGCTTTCAATTTTCTTGGGTATATGCCTAGGAGTAGAATGGGTGGGTCATATGGTAACTCTGTGTTTAAATAGTTGAGGAACTGCCACATTGTCTTTTTTAAAGATTTTATTTATTTATTTTAGAGAGAGGACAAGGGAGGGAGAAAGAAAGAGAGAGAGAAACACTGATGTGAAAGAGAAGCACTGGCTGGTGCCTCTCAAACCCTCAACCCAGGCAGGTACCCTGACTGGGAATTGAACTGGTGACATTTCAGTTTGTAGGACAGTGCCCAACCTACTGAGCCATACAGGCCAGGGCCAAAATAGTTTTTTATAATGACTGTACCATTTTACAATCCCATTAGCAATGTATATGGGTTCCAATTTCTCCACATCCTCAATAGCATTTTTTCCCTTCTTTTTATAGAGGGGGAGAGAGAAAGAGAGAGAGAGAGAGAGAACATCAACTAGTTGTTCCACTTATTTATGCATCCATTGGTTGATTCTTTCCCGCACCCTGGACAGGGATCAAACCCTCAACCTTAGTGCATTGGGATGACACTTTAACCAATTTAGCTGCCCAGCCTGGACTGATCTTCCCTTCCTTTCCCTTCCCTTCCCTCTTCCCTTCCCTTCCCTCTTCTCTTCTCTTCTCTTCTCCCTTTCTTTCTTCCTTCCTTCTTTCCTTCCCTCCTTTCTTCCCTCCCTCCTTCCCTCCTCCCTCCCTCCCTCCTTCCCTCCTCCCTCCCTTCCTCCCTTCCTTCCTCCCTTCCTCCCTTCCTTCCTCCCTTCCTTCCTTCCTTCCTTCCTTCCTTCCTTCCTTCCTTCCTTCCTTCCTTCCTTCCTTCCTTCCTGATTATAGGCATTTTAGTGGGTGTGAAGTATTATCTCACTTGGTTTGGATTTGCATTTCCCTAATAACTAATGATATTGAGCATCTTCTTGTGCTTGATGACCATCTGTATATTTCCTCCTCACAAATATCTTTTCAAGACCTTTCCTCATTTTTTAATTTGGTTGTAAGGGTTCTTACAAGCATTTTGTATATTAGACCTTTTTCAGACTATATGATTTGCAAATATTTTCTCCCATCCTGTGTATTCTTTTCACTTTCTTGGTATCATCTGTTGATGTAGAAAGTTTCTAATTTTGGTGGAGGTCCAATTTATCTCTTTGTTGTTGTTGCTTGTATCTTTGGTGTCATAGCTAAGGAATTAATGACAAATCCAAGGTTATGGACATTTACATTTATGTTTTCTTCTAAGAGTTTTAAAGTTTTAGCTCTTAACTTTAAGGTTTTTGATCCAATTTTAGTTAATTTTGAGTATGGAATGAGGTAAGGATAAACTTAATATTTTGCATGTGGATTTTCAGTTCTTCTAGTACCATTTGCTGAAGAAACTATTATCATATTTTGCAGTGTATAATGCACACATTTTTGCTCAAATTTTTGAGGGAAAAATAAGGGCGTACATTATACGTAGGTAGTACCTGAAATAATACCTTGCTTCTGTTTTTGTGTTTTGTAATTATTTGTTACATAAAGTTTCTTGTACTATAATATGTTATGGTAAATGCTAAAATTCCTTTATAATACAAAAACAAGTATGTAAATATAATTAATTAATTAATTAATTGAATTAAAAAATGAAATGAAAGATTTTTTCCTGAAAGTTTGGGCAAAACATGGGTGCATATTATCCACAATAAAATACAGTATTTTACCACTGAATGGCCATAGCACCCTTGTCAAAAATCCATTGACCATAGATGTATGGGTTTATTTCTGTATTCTTAATTCTATTCCATTGGTCTATATGTCTATGCTTATGCCAGTATTACACTGTTTTGATTATTATAGCTTTGTACTAAGTTTTAAAATTAGAAGTCTGAGTCTTCCAACTTTTTTGTTCCTTTTCAAGATTGTTTTGGCTCCTTGGGGTCCCTTGCAATCCTATATGAATTTTAGGTCATTTCTGCAAAAAAGATCATTGAGATTTTGATAGGAGTTTAAATATGTAGATCACTTGAGGAATATTGTCGTCTTAGCAATGCTAAATCTTCCCATTAATAGATACGAATATGTTACCATTTACTGAGTCCTTCTTCAATTTCTTTCAAGGCAGGGCTTCCCTGTTCTTGTCTATTTCACACTCGGCCTTGTGGGCGGCATCTGCTTTTCCTCTCCATCTGCTATCAAAGAACTTTTCTTTTTACTGCTTGAATTTCACTTTACTTTTTCACTCTTTCTGAAATTCTATTAATTGCATTAGAAATTCACTTGAGTTAATAAGATTTGTTCATCTTGAAAAATTTTTTTAAACTATAAAAAGAGAAGGGTTTGTTAGTTACTGTAGTTTAATGTGAAATTGTTTAACAAGTGAGACTTTCTTTAACCTCCAAGTCCAAGTCTGAGGAAAGGGAGCTGGATAGATGGAGCAGATGGGAAAAATGCTGGGAAGCAGAGCATCCCTGCTGGGCATTTAGGCTGGGAGGAGGACCCTGGTGTAGCTTCTCCTACCTTCTTCCCTCTGCAAGGTTTCCTCCCCTGGCCCAGTGCTTAAGGTGGTACTAGAATTCTATTCCTTTGTAGGTAACAGACTTTTCAGGGCCGTATGTGAAATAGTTTGTATGGAGAAAGTACATTCTGGATTGCAAAGAAGGACCAACCAACATATAAAAGAACAATGGGATGTCATCCTTCTTACTATGGGAAACACTCATCCATATTCCTGGTATCTCCCTTCTACACAAAGAAGCCTCCATAGGTGCAACTCCTGGCTTTTCAACACCCCTTTACTCACCATTCCTCCTGAGTGTGAGCTCACCCAGCCCAGGATGAGGAGGTGAGTCTGCCTCCCTCTGGGGTCTAGTTCAGGAGACTTTTTACTCTTACACTGAGCTGTGTCCTGAAATTTAGGGGTGGTCAGCAAGAAAAAATGACATTTTATTTCTTCATCTCTTTGTTCCTGTCTTATTTTCCAATTTCTTGAGAACCTAATCAGAAAAGATGTGCTATTTATTGGATTCTCATAACATCTTTTTTTTTTAATCCTTACCCGAGGATATGTTTATTGATTTTTTGATAGAGGAAAGGAGAGAGAGAGAAACACTGAAGTGAGAGAGAAATATCAATTGGCTGCCTCCCTCACACACCCCAAACCCACAGCCTAGGTATGTGCCCTGACAGGGGATTGAACCTGAAACCCTTTGGTGTGCAGGATGACACTCCAACCCACTGAGCCACCCAGCCAGGGCAAATTCACGCAACATCTCGTTGAAAATTGCTAGTATTTCAGTCCCACTAGATTCTGGACCAGACTTTAATAGTAAGGGAGTCTTAAAAAATAAAATAAAACTTTTTTTCTGTTTTTAAATAGTATGGCCTTTGACGGACCTGGACATCACCAGTGTGAGTGTAAAATGTGTTCACGTGATCATTTATGTGTGAACGTCATCAGTGGAAAATTGGAGGATTCTACCCGTTCACTTAGGAATTTTTATTATTGCAAAGATCCCTTCCCTGGGCATTTCTGAACTCACCAAGGAATGTCCTGTGTGCACTTATGAATCTCTCCAGGGTTTCAGTCCGTCTTAGCCATCACTTGTCCTTGCTCTGAATCCAGCCACAACCCCCCTCCCCCTCCCCAGCTGGAGCTCCTATCACTGCTGCTCCTGTTTCAGCCAGACAACTGTCACTGTCTCCACTGTCCCTGTTGGTGACGCCTGGGCTCTGCGGCTGCTGGCCTGACATCCGTGCAGAGCTGCTCCCTGGGCTGAGCTGCAGCGATGGTGCTGGGGAGCCCCCCTCACAGACCCAGGGAAACTCTGGGGGTAGGGGAGAGTGCTCATTCTTGTGAGGGTACACCGAGACAGGGCAAGGCGGCTTGGGTTCTGAGGAGTTACAGACAGTGAACAACTTCCAAAGCCCTAGTTCTCTCCCGAGTGGATGAAGTAGGTCGGTTCTAGTGCAGGCTGCTCCCGGACCCCCTTCTGGAGCGCACACCATGGTTGCTCTAGCTTGCCAGGTTGAATTCCCTTCTCTCTTAGAAAGCCCTGTGTTTCAAGGCCCCCATAGTCCCCACCTATTGTGTGGGGCCTCATCAGCAGCCCTCTCTGCCAAGCCCACAGGTTGTGGCAGTGTGTCCCAACCCCGGTACCCCAGCACGGACAGGGCCAAGCTAACTTGCTCTAGATTCTAGAAGGTGTCCCAGCCTTCATGTAAATCTGGATGCAACAGATAGTGGGGATGGGTGGGAGTGTCTGCCAAGCAGATTACTTCTACATAAAGAACTGTTCTCCTAAAGAAAGCTTTTCCGGCATCCCTGGTTTGCTTTCCTATGAGTGCAAATGCCAGATGCCCGTCCCATAGCCCCCCTTTCCTGGGAAATCGGGCCTTTGCTGAGTGTGGGCCATCATCACTCTTCCATTTTGGTGGTCCTTGGAAGAAAAGTCTTCTGCCCTAACTGGGCAGGGGGCAGGGTGGGGAAAGGGGAAAAGGGAGGGAGGGAGGGAGGGAGAGACAGAAAGACAGAGGGAGTGCGGGAGTGAGACCCTGAAAGTTGTTGGGGTCTCATTTTGCAAAGTCCCTATCTTCACAGTCAGCCCAGCCTCCTCATGGAACTTGTGAGATGTTAATTCTGGAATGGGGGGTGGGGTGGAAGGGGGCATCTGCATGGCCATGGAGCATGCGGCCCCTGTGTCCACCGCCCGCCTTCACTGCACCTCAGTTCAAGGGGAGACCAGAACGGAGAGACCCGGAGAGGGTGAGCTGGGGGCCAGGCAAAAAGGAGGAAGAGGAGCCCCTTCGCAGGTAGCTACGGGGCTTGCCACCCTCTTCCTCAGTGGGCTGAGGGGACAGGGTGTCTAAAGCATGGGAGGGTGTTTTGGGGACCGACCGGGGCCTGACGACTGTCTCCAGGATCTGGGATCCGGAGGGAGCCTCAGCCCTCGCATCTGGCTAGCAGCAGCCCGGCTCCACGCGGGGGCGCACGCGCTCAGCCTCTGCGGCGCTGCAGCTAGACGCCCCAGGACACGCGGGGCCGGGGTTCCTCGCACAGGAGACCTGGTTCCCCAGCGCTGTGGCTCCGCAGCCAACCACGTGCCTCAGGAGGATGGGGTTTACATCGGAAGCACACAGGTCCGTCACAAGTTTTTATTGCTTGAGTGAATGAGCTATCAACCTAGCTATACTGAGAAATTCCAGGCTTAACTTGTTCAGTCCCGCCCTGGTCCATCCCTGGATATTACGTATTTAAAGAAGCCCGCTGGAAGAGGGCAGTGCACACCCAGGTGGCCTGCCGCCCTCTATTTGGGGAACAAATGCCTGAAGGGTGGGGTAGGGTGGGGTAGTAATCCCACGGGCCTGTGTTACTTGTTCCTGCTCAAAGACACAGGTAGGTGGGACTCAGGCCCTAGGGAATTTCCATACCCTGGGCCTGTTCCCTGGGCGTGTTTCAGGTTCAGGGCCACACCTCTGGACCAGAACTTAGGTAAGGTGGCACCTGAGCGGGGCCTGTTGCTTCAAGCCCTCGCAGGGACTTGCCTCCCCCAGAACACATCTCCACCCCCTACCCCCCCTCACTCAGACCTTGGCTGGTACAAGCTGCTCATCCCTCTGTCATCTTGGGCATCGCTTCTCCAGGAGGCTCCTTAAGCAGCCAGCTCAGATTCCTCTCCTCTGTTGTGATGACAACACAGGGCTTGCAGTTCTACAGGCTCAAGTTCAAATCCCTGTTAATCCGCTGGACGATTTGGGGCAAATTACTTAATCCAATGCTCTTTTTCTTCCCAGTTACACTGTGTGCCATGGGACCACTTCTAAGGCACCCACCACAAGACTAGCCGTGATGTCTTCAGAGCAGGCTTTTAGACTGGCACGTCTTGACTGACCTCAGCTCTGACAGTTTTTCTTCTAGGGAAGCAGGTCACTGTTTCTCCCTCAGTGGGTGTCAGCCCTTCAAGGGCAGTGGCTGTTTCGCTCATCGGGATCTGTGCTCTGCACCTGTGCTGGGACATGTCTGCTGCAGGTGCTCCGCCCCACCTGGGTGCACACCGACAGGAGGCAGAACCTCTCACAGCTCCTGCCCACTCTCCTCCCAGACAGGCTCTCCGGGCCCTGCTGCGTCCTAGGAGTGCTCAGGTCCTTCTCCTCGTCTCACCTGCCCCAGGCCATCCCCACAGCCTGCAGCCCAGCAGCTCCTCTCTCTCCACAGGCCCTGGTGTCCCGCCATGCCAGCAGCTCCTGGTCCCTTACATGCAGACAGGCACAGCAGGGGACCCACACCTAGGAGGGCTGCTCCCTCGTCACCCACCTACCCCACCCAGGCTCCACTGCTGATTCCTTGCTCTACTTTAAGGCGAGTCCTGTGGAAGACCTTGTTTTCTGCTCCCTGCACACTCGTAAGTGCTCGTGGTTGTTGGTGGAAGTCTGAACATCGGTGTTGCCAGAGGTTTGGCACCAGAGCGGGGGAGGGCTGCAAGATGGGGGGCGCTGGAGAGCTGAGCCAAATTCATAGCAGTATTTCTCCTGGCGGTGGGAGGGGAGGGAGAGGGGGTGGCGATGGAGGTCAGGGAAGAGGTTAGCTTTATTTATGATGCTTAATTTTTTTTGTAAGGGACACTGTATTCATAAATTATTTACTTGGTGTTTAAAAGTATGCATAAAGAATGCAAAGCGGCAAAGCAAAAATGACAAAATGCTACATAGAGGTTGTTTCCTGGGGGTGAGAGCCCCTTGGAAGGAGCCCCACTCTCCAGCGCCCCTGCGGTCTGGCTTCAGCCCACATCTGAGGAGCACCCTGGTCCCTGCTCCCGGAAGCCCCACCTCTGCAGCCCTCGTCCCAGTCCGCGTATCCCGCTGTACTTTTCTCCATAGCACTCTTTGCATTTCTTTTTACATTTATTTTTCTGTTGTCTGTTTCTCTCCATTGACATTTAAGCCCTACAAAGGCAGGGACAATAATTTATTAAAAGATTTTGTTCTGGGTTTAGGATTATGGGGGTGCCAGGTAGAGACTACAGCAACAAGAGAAAGAGAGAGAGGAAAAAAACCAGACCAGTGAAACTTCCCACTGAAAATTATAAAACATATGGGGAATTCTAATGCAAAGAAAGACAACAAAAATTGAAATTCAGAAGGCAGAGTCGCTGCAGATGGCATTAATTTTATAGAATAGTTTGACAAATATGTTTAAATATATGTATTTAGTGAACTCAAGGAGATGACTACAAATTACTTCTATTAAATAAAAAAATTAAAGAAGAATAAGGCATTCAAATAGGTAAAAATGAGCCCAGAAGTAGATATCTTGGAGACAAGAAAAATATTCTCCATTAAGAAATGTGATAGGATAGATTCCACAATTGAGAAATAAGAAGTATTTTACTGAATTTGAAGATAGTGTTGTACAAAAGCCTTAGCCTAGAACATGGCATGGAGAGATGAGGAGATTAAAATAGGGGCTAATTACGACACAGGAATGACTGAGAGAGGCCCTGACGATGGCAGGAGTCTCAGAGGAGGAGAAGGGAAGGGAGTATTTGGAGAGATGTAAAGCCGAGAATTTCCTGGGTTGCAGGGGACATGAATTCTTTGATTATAAGAGCACTCAAGGTGCCAAGCGAAGTCAATAAAAATGAGTCTGCACCTAGACACACTGTACTGAAGCTGCAGAGCATGAAGGATAACACGACACCAGAAAAGCTATTGTCTTAGTGCCTTTGGGCTGCTGTGACACGACCACAGACTGGGTGGAAGTTTGGGGTCTGCAGGCTGGGAGTGTCAGGTCAGGGTGTCAGAACAGTGGGGTGAGGGCCCACTTCCACACCACAGGCTCCTCGTCACATTCTCACTTGGTGGAAGCAAGTGAGGAGGTCTCTTTATTTCACAAGGACACTAATCCTACTCATGAGGGTTCTACCCTCATGATCTAAGTGCCTCCCTAAAGCCCAACCTTCCAATACCATCACCTTTGGAAGTTAGAATTTCAACATATGAATTTTAGGAGGCTCCAAACATTCAGACCATAGCAGCTATTAAAAATAAAAAAAATAAAATATACCTAATGGCATGTCCTTTAGACTGTCAGCTGACTTTGCATAACCGATAATGTCTGCCAGATGATAATGGAGTAACATCTTTAAAGCCCCAAGTTTATATGCAGCTAATTACCATGCAGGAGCAAAGACAAAATAAAGGTTTTTTAGACATACGAAGACAAAAAGAATATTTTCCACAGATGTTCACGCAAGAAAAAGTCATTCAGCAAGAAGAGAAATGAACCCACAAGGAAGACATGGGAGAAAACAATGGTGAGCACATTGATAAAATGTTAGTAAATTTAGTTACCTACCAATGTAAAAAGTTTTGTGACTTAAAAATTGTGAAACAAAATCTAAAAAGACAACAAGAACATAGGGAGGAATAGTGTTCCGTTGGTGATTAAAGTAAACTAATAGACTTGTGTTTGGAACAAGAATAGAAATGCTAAATTTTTGACATTGCTAGAATAGTTTTTTGTTAAATATTGATGTGGACCCAGGCTCGTGGGGTCCACGACATTATGGATGAGGTACGAGACAAATTTATACAGACTGCCGAGTCCTGTGGAGGAAAGGGACAGCATGGCCACTCTCTCAAGGGGAAAGCACTCCAACCCTTGCCTGGACAAGTTTTTATTGCTTTTCTGGGCACATTACATCGAGGAGGGTCCTCATTTACTATGAACAGGTTCGCTTTAGGTGGTTACCTTTTACAGAAAACAAAGGAGAAGATGCTGCTAATCACACTACAGAAGAAGGATATTTGCAAATGCAAAGGGAAAAGTGGTTCAACTGGTTATACTCATCCTTGGAATGTTTAGCATGGATTTTAGGAAGTTACTTTAAAAATGTGCAGTAAACATTTGCTGCCTCAATTCAGGGTGAGGGAGTTTTAGCAAGAGAAAGTCTCAAAGCGGTCTAGGTACATTGCAGACCTGATTCCCCACAGGAGAACATATCCATGGGCGAGGTTCCTGTCTGGGCCCATGCCACGCAGAGCAGTCTCCTATAAAGTATGCATACTAAAAATGTAAAGATAATTATTAAAAGAAAAGAAACACAATTCTCATTGTGTTAATCTGTCTGGGCTGCCATAACAAAATACCGTGTACTGGGTGGCTGAAACAACAAAAATTTATTTTCTTACAGCTCTGGAGGCTGAGAATCCAAGGTCAAGGTGCCAGTGAAGCTGGGTTCTAGTGAGACCTCTGTCTTCAGCTTCCAGACAACTATTTTCATGCTGGGTCCTTACTTTGCCTTCCCTCCATGCTCAGGCAGGAAAAGAGACATCTCTGGTGTTTCTTCCTCTTCTTATGAGGACACCAGACCCATTGGATTAGGGCCCCAGCCTACGACACCATTTAACTTTAATTCCGTCCTTAAAGTATCTTTCTCCAAATACAGTCACACATGGGGGGTGGGGTAGAGCTTTAACAAATGAATTTTGGTGGGACACAATTCAGTTCATAACACTTATCTTCCAAATCAGCATAAGAAATATACAAAGCTCTGTCAATTTAACAGGAGGCAAGGGAAGAGGAAAAAAGGATGCAGACAAAAGTGACAAAATAAAGTGGTAAGAATGAGTTTGAATTACATCAGTAACCACGTTACATGTACTGATTAAGCTCACTAGATTGAATTTTTAAAATCCAACCCTATGCTGCTTATAAAAAACACATTTAAAACCAAATCATACCTTAAGATTAAAATTTACAATATGGAAAAGATATATGGTAAAAATACCAAAGAAAGTCAATATAGCAACCCTAATATCAGACAAAGTAAATTTTAATGCAGTCCTACTAATAAGGATAAACAGGGATTTCACATAATAATAAAGGAAGAATCCACAAAGATTTAAAATTGACATGCTTGTATTCACCTGGCAACATAGCCTAAATATATATAAAACAAAACCCGGGAGAATTACAACGAAGAGTTGATGAAACCATAATCCTTTCGGGAGACTTTAGCAAATCTCTCGTAGGAACTGATGAATCGAATAATGAAATTAAAAGGGGGGTCTGTCAAATATATTTAGAATTCTGCACCAAGCAAAAGGAATATACATTCTTTTAAAAAAACACAGGAGACATTTTAAGTAAGTTTCAAAAAATTGGTACCCTGCAGAACCCCTTCCCTGACCACAGTGCAATTAAAGTTTTAAAATGCTTTGAAATGTGGTAAAAAGAACCAAATCAAACCAATAAACACTATCTTCACATTTTCAAAAATTTATACGTTTTCAAAAAAGAAAACTCCTAGGAGAGGAAATCAAATGGAAAGTATAAAGTATTTAAAACTGAATAACAGCAAAACATTTGGGATGCAGTTAAGCGGTACTTAATGGTAAATTGATAGCCTTAAACAATTTTATTAAGAATCAAGAAAGTAATAATAATTTTAAAAAATGTTTACTTCAAAGAGCTGGAAAAACAAAAAATAAATGGAAGGAATTGATAAAGAGCAAAAATGAATGAAATAGAAAACAAATCATAGAAGAAATCAATAAAATAAGTGGTTGAGAAATAAGAGGAAAGGCATACATTATATTAATAATTTAAAGTGGTATTAGTATTACTACAAAAACCAGAAGGATTAAAAACGCATCGGATTAGTCAAGCACTAAAATAAAGAACTACATTTCCCCCCTTTCAACTAGGTGCGGCCCCAATGGCAGGCAAACAGAAACAAGGTGCAAACTTTTGACGGTGTCCTTAAATAGAAGGGGGCGTGCCCTTCCCTTTCATTTTTCTCTTTCCTACTTCCTGGAGTGCGGACTTGCTGCCTAAATTAGAGGGGTAGCCATTTGGATGTGAGCCATGTTGAAGACGGAGGAGAAGGAATGCAGGGACCCTGGGTCCCTAAGGAATCTGGAGATCCGCCCCCAGCTTTGGACTGCTGACAGAAGAATACAATTTTAACTGCAGAAGCTGCTCTTTTGTGGTAGTCTCTGGCACACAGAGTCAGAGAGGAACCTATCCAATAAAAAAGGAACCTCCCTTAAACTGTTAGAGGGGCTGGATCTCTCAAAATCTCATGAACAAAATAATTTAACAGCAACAACAACAACAACGAAAGAAACAGAAGCATGGATACATAGAAAAAAACTGTCAGAGGGGAGGGGGCTTGAGGGGCTGGGTGAAAAAAGGTGAAGGGATTAAACAAAACAACGAGAAATATATATAAAACTATGTATGTGTGTTGTATATAAAAAACACACAGGCACAGACAACAGTATGGTGACAGCCAGAAGGAAGGGGGTGGGGGAAGTCGAGGAGGGCAAAGTGGGGGAAAGGGGACAAAGAGAGACTACTCTGGGGGGTGAACCCAGGATGCAGCGGGCAAATGACCTGATATTGAGTTGTGCACTTGAAACCTGCATGGTTTTATGAGCCAGTGTTGCCCCAATAAATTCAATAAAATTTTTAAAAGCTCATGTCAAGCACAGCAGTGGAAGCATTTCAGAATCATTTCTCCAAAAACCAGAACTAAGACAAAGATTCCTATTACTGCGTCTGCATCCGGCATTGTACCTGAGGGCCTATGTGAAGTGACAGGAAAAGGATAAAAGATGTAAGAATTGAAAGGAAAACAGTATCCTTAATGGTAGATGTAACGATTTTCTATATTAAAAAATTTAGGCTTTCAGTAAAGATGATGGATGGAGCCCATGAATCTAATTTTTCTCCCTCCTGATATGCCACTAAAACTGTGGTAAGAGGATTTTTTTTAAAAAATAGACATAAATCTACAAGAAAAAGAGAAGTTAACAGCAAAAACACTTTGGAAACTGTGAAACAGATGGATAGGAAATTGCTGACTTAGCAGGTCCCAGAAAGCTGGACCCCAAACTGACAGTGGTGAGACGGGCACCAACTGGTCTACCCTGCTCCCCACCGTCCCCAGGAACTGGCAGCCCCGGTTACGGCTGAGGCTGGTGTGGTGGGTAGGGGTAAACAGGAATACTTGAGTGAAGACTGTGGGGAGCAGTTTCCTAGACCTCAGACCTTCCCCCTGTTCTGCACTGCTCAGCAGTGCCCCCTCCTGGAGGCATTTTCTGGACTGAGGAACCAGATGTGAGGGTCTAAGGACTGTACCCAAAGAAGAAGAAATTAAGTTAACACATGCTTCATAACTGTTGAAATCTCCTGGCCTTTCCTACTAGATTTCGAAGAAGAAAGACCTAAAGGTGCTGCCAATGGACTACACCGGAAGTCCATCCAGAGGACTTAACAAAGAAACTCAGAGTTGACTCCACCACCTCCCACACGCCAGCGGGCTCAGAGCTCCCAGACCACTTTGTGGCTTCTCGCTCTTGGTCATAAACATGGTCATAAATAGACAAGCAAGGGTCATCAACATCTGAAGAAAGCTTCTGACATAAAAAGCAAGCCAGCAGGGACAGACTATAAAAGAAGAAAACAAACAAAAACAATAGAGCTATCATAAATACCCTTGGAGGAGAAAGAGAAGTTTTGTCTCCATGAAATGAGAACAGGCTGAAATTCCTTTTTTTTTTTTTTTAAAGTTGAAGAACCATGGACCCTTTGGTTTGCAGGCAGATGCCCAACCCACTGAGCCACACTAATCAAGGCTGCAGTTCCATTTCTTTTTTTTTTAAATTAACTTTTTTTATTGTTGTTCAAGTACAATTTTCTGCCTTTTCCCCCACCCCTCCCACCAACCCAGCCCTCCCACCACCTCCCCTGTTTCCACCTCCCCTTGTCATTGTCCATGTGTCCTTTATAATTGTTCCTTCAGTTCCATTTCTTACCAAGATTCTGAACTAGCGCAACTTCTGGCTCCTCCTCTGGAGGTCAGTGCCAAAGGAATACCAAGAAAGTTCTGACGAATCCCTGGGAATGGAGTTCTTCCTTGTCTTCTCTTCTGCCACTGCTTTGGGATAAATAATAACTGTTTTGTGTCCAGGGGTCAGTGAGAATAAAATTAGATGCCCTAAATTTGTGTGCAGCTGAGAAAAATAGAAAGCAATTATCCTTAGATAGCCAGTTCCCCACCCCTTACTTTATGAACCCCCAGGGCTGGTAAATTATGATTAAGAGGTATCATCTCCTAATGCTGCTTTCTCTGGGGAATGGGAGGAGTATGTGTGTTGGGTATTGTGTGTGTCCCTGACACACAAAGTTGTTCTGTGGAATGAGAACTGAGGTTTTCTATATCTAGGGCTCTTCACCCTAAATCTCGTCTGCCCGCCCCCCCGCCCTCCCCATGCCGGAAGAGCTAAGTTGAGTGACAAGCACAGAGGTCTGGCCTCCTGCATTGCCGGACAGAGTATCCAGTGCCCCGAGGGAAATGAGCACTGAGGAGCACAAATATTTCAAAAGAAAAACAACATATTGGGTTTCAGATTCAATCAGAAGTATAAATATTAGAACAGATGGGCCAAAATGTTCTAATTAGCCTTATAAATATAGAAGGATAAAGGAAGATATTAAAAATATGAAACAAAATGAGAAAACATAAAAAAGAACCAGGCAGAAACACAGCACTGGGTACAAAAAATGTAATAGTTGAAACATAATATGAGATATGAAAATATGATAATTAAATAAACAACAAAACAGATAGGATTATTACAGGCTGAGGAGTGAATAGGGGGTCAGATTGGAATTCCTCAAGAAGGAAGTAGAAAAGGACAAAAAAATAGAAAAAAAAGAAAATCAAATAGATCTGGAAGTGATTAGGTCAAACCCACGTGCCGGGGGAGCGGAATTGGCTCTACCTTTTGCAGGGAGAAGTGTCAAAGAATTCATGGCTATTTTAGCTACCACACTAGGTTGGATTTTTCTTTTTAGTGTATTCTTCTTGGGATAAATAAAGACTGATATATTCCACCAATTTTATAATGTTCTCAGCCATTATCCCTTTAATTGTCTTCTATTATATTTTCTTCTCTTGGACTCTTATCAACACATATCTGAGATTATTTCATATCTTCTTTCACATAACTTCTGTATTCTAATTTGTATTAAATTATTGGTAGTATCTTCATATTTATCTTCCAGTTTACTAATTCTCTCTTCAACCAAGTCTTCAGTTGGGTCTAATCTGCTATTCTCATTATCCTGACACTTTTGTTGTTTAATTATATTTTTCACATCTGTAAGTACTGCATGATTATCAGTTTTTGTTAGCTCTTTCCAGTTTTGATAGTCTTTCATTGCTAGCCCACATTTGTGATTCAGTCTCTCACTCTCAACATAGTTCTTTTACACCCTCTATCTAACGATTCCAATATCTGACATCCTTAAAGACCTAACCCTGTGGTTGGTTGCTTCTCCCGACTGTCACTCATGGGAGTTTGCTTCCTTGTGCCTTTGGAGATTCTTTTTCAATTTTGAGTTCACATCAATAGGTATTAATTTGGGCCTTAAGTGAGGATGACTCCTCCAGAGAAGATTTGCATTTGTTTCTTCTAGATGCCAAGGTATGTATCAACCTGGGGCTGTGGCCACTTTATTGCAAGGGTTTGGGGTTCAACTCCTCTGTGCTACTAGCCAAAAGTCTCATCCCCTGGAGATTTCCTTTACTTCTTGCAGTTTCAGCTGTGTAATGAAACCCACGTTTTGAGCAGGATAGACATGATTGTGGCAACAAGACTTTTGTAGTATCTAGGCTGCTACTTCCAGAAATGGACAAGTCAGCAATTCTTTACCATGAAGATATCTGGAAAAACAAATAGAACCAATAACAGAACTCAGCAAAATTGCTGAAAGAGGCCAACATTAAAAAAGTCCACACTATATCTATACACAAGTAATAACCAATTAGAAACTATGATATAAAATGTCCTTCACAATTGCAATAAACATTAAGACACTTTGGAATAAATCTTACAAAAGATATGCAGGACATTTATGGAGAAAAATCACAAAATATTATTGAAGGACATAAAAAAAGATCTGAATAAATGGAGATTTTTACGTGTTCATGGGTAATATTCACAGGTTAGAAGATACTATCATAAAGGTGTCAGCTCTTCTGAATTTAATCTATAAATCTAATGTAGTACAAATGAAAATTTCTATTAAATTTTTTGTGGTATTTGACAAGCTTATTCTAATATTAATGTTGAAGATGAAAAACCAAAAAACCACAAAAATTGTGAAGAGGTATAACAAGGGGCAGAGGGGACTTTCTATACTAGATATTCAAGGTTTACTATAAAATTACATGAATTAAAACAATGTCATATTAACACAGAGACAGAAAAGTAACCCCATAGATTAAAACAGACTACAACCCAGGAAATAAACCCACTCATATTTGGAAACTTGATATATGAGAGAGGTTGTATTACATTAGTGAGGAAAAGAAGAGCTATTTAATAAATGATGCTGGAGCAAAATATTATCTTTATGGGATAATCAATCTTCATAGATAGCACAGAAAGTCTATGTAGATTAAAGACTAATGTGAAAAGCAAAGCTTTACAATACTGAGAAGAAAACAGAGTATCTTTGTAGCCTAAAGTTGGGAGGGAAAGGATCTGTTAAACGAGACCCAATAGCTTCCAATTACAGAAAAGAACTGATAAATTCGACCTCATTGAGATTTAGAACTTTTGTACAATGATAGATACAATGAACACAGCTAAAGACAAGACACAGATTGAAGAAATTGTTTGCAATGCAAATAGCCGACAATGACTTACCATCTGGAATCTATTAAAAAGTCCTACAAATCAATTTTTTAGAAAGACAGAATTTTTAAAAATGGCAGACGTTGCAAACTGGCATTTACAGAAGTGGAGGGACAAATGGTCAGTAAGCCAATCTAAAAAACTGCTTGCTGTCAAAAGAAATCAAGAGGTTGCACAATAAATACATATAAAGACATTCTTAGATATTAAACATTTAGTATTAACACATCTCTACACTTTCAGGAGTGTAAATCCTGGTATAACCATTTCAAGAGCACTTTGGCAAAATCTAGCAGAGCTAAGGGGTATTTCCTTATTCCCACCAATTCTACTGACTGCACATTCTTTGGGGACATTATTATGTATAGTGCCTAAGGAGACTGTAAACAGAAATGCTCATCCAGCACTGTTCATAATAATGAAAACCCAGAATCACAAGAGAATGGATAACTCGTGATGTATTGCCATAAGAGAATGCAGTGCGGTGGTTGGTGTAAGTGAACGGGAGCTACATTTATCAACGGGATGCCTCTAAAACCACAGGGTCTAAATCAAGAAAGTTGCAGAAGGACGCATGCTGTCTAATATCATTTGTAAAAAGTTCCCAAATATGCAAAACAATTCTGTAGATTGTTTATGGTTATGGTTTCACAGATAAATTTGTAGGAAAAGTAGAAAAACATGGATGGGAAGTAAATACAACAAAATGTTAAAAATTGATAAAGGCTATGTATCAAATACCCTTCGGGTATTTGGATATTTAATAAAGTGAGCACTTGGGTGTTTTGTTATCCTTATTCTCTTGTCTCAATGTTTGAAATATTTCACTTTTAAAAGAGCACTCCACGGCCGTGTGGGGAAAGGTCACGAACTGCGCTGGTGGCTCTTGCTGTGGTGGGAGTGAGAGGTGGCGGTGAATGGGTGAAGGGGGAGGGCTTTTGGATTTGTCCTGGCAGATGTGCGTTTGTTGTTACTTTGCTTTGTTTTATCTTGAACAATGGGAGAGACTAAGGAAAAATTTTAAAGTCTGACAATTTGAAGGGTTGTCACTGAAGTGGGGGAAATAGCAGCTGTGCACAGTGCTGGCCTGGAAGTAAATCAATTCAATGGCCTCGTTGACAATCCTGTGGTAGCTCCACTAGGGGTCAAACCCATGTGCAGAGGTATCCGTGCAAGGACATTCAGTGTGGCATCAATCCCAGTGTCCCTCCAAGATAGGATAGATAAGTAGACTAGGGAAATACGTTGGCTGGATTTCTATGATACCTGCCTCAGAGCTTTGCTAGACTGGTGCCTTAAAATATTGAGAAGCTTTTTAAAAATGCACGACAAAAGAAACCACCAACAAAATGAAAAGCAGTCTACAGAATGGGAGAAAATATTTGCAAATCATATATTTGATAAGGGGTTAATATCCAAAACATATAACAAGCAGAACTCATACAATTCAACAGCCAATCATCATCATCATCATCCAATTAAAAATGGTCAGAGGAACTGAATAAACATTTTTCCAAAGAAAATAGACAAATGGCCAACAGGTACATGAAAATGTGCTCAACACCATCAGTCCTCAGGGGAATGCAAATCAATGAGATATGGCCTCATACGCATTAGAACAGCAATCAACAAAAAGACAAGAGATTAGTGTTGACAAGGATGTGGAGAAAAGAGAACTTTTGTGCTAGGTAGGAATGTTAATTGGTAAAAACAACTATGGGAAACAGTATGAAACTTCCTCACAGAATTAAAAAATAGAACTCATATGATTCAGCAATCCCACTTCTGGATATATATCCAAAAGAAATGTTACCTGGGTATCGGAGAGACACATGCACTCCCGTGTTTATTGCAGCATTATTCACAATAGCTGAGATATGGAAAAAACCTAAGCATCTGTCAACAGATGAATAAATAAAGAAGATGTGGTGCATATACACAATGGGTTATTATCCAGGCAATTGCAACAACAGGGATGGGCCTTGAGGGCATTATTGGCTAAGCAAAGTAAGTCAGACAGAGAAAGACTAATACAGAATGGTATCCCCTTTATGTGGAACCTAAAAAACATCAAACTCACCAGGGGCTGGGAGGTGGGGAAATAAGGAGATGTTGGTTAAAGGGTACAAAATTTCAATTTTAAGATAAATAAGTTCTGAGGGTCTAATGTAAAACATGGTGACTATAGTTGATAGCACTGCATTGCATAACTGCAATTTGCTGTGAGAGAACTTAAATGTTCTCTCATGCAAACAAAAGATAAATATGTGAGGTGATAATTAACGAGGGGGGAATCCTTTCACAATTTGTATGTATATCAAGTCACCACAATGTACATTTTAAATATCTTAGAATTTAGTCAAATATACCTCAATAAAGCTAAAATGGGAAAATTTCCATTTTCCTATGATATGAAATGCAAATACATGTATGTAGTCATTTGTCATCTGGTTCTGCTTAAGGTGGCTCTTGTTTTGCAGGCATTTTTTATTTCTACATAGCTGAATTTATCAATTTTTAACAGCATCTAGATTTTGTTTTTTTTCTTTTTATTTATTTATTTATTTATTTATTTTTTTATAGAGGGAAGGGAGGGAGAAAGAGAGAGAGAGAGACATCAATGTGTGGTTGCTGGGGGTCATGGCCTGCAACCCAGGCACGTACCCTGACTGAGAATCAAACCTGCGACACCTTGGTTTGCAGCCCGCGCTCAATCCACTGAGCTACGCAAGCCAGGGCTTTGTTTTGTATTTTCAAAGGTCTTCTTCAC
Organism: Phyllostomus hastatus; assembly: GCF_019186645.2. NCBI lineage: Eukaryota > Metazoa > Chordata > Mammalia > Chiroptera > Phyllostomidae > Phyllostomus > Phyllostomus hastatus. Next base: position 10,606,680 of record NW_025334006.1, on the reverse strand, counting down.
TTTGAAAAACTAAAACTTCTCCCATGGCTAACAAATTTTTTAAAGGAAATGAAATAAGTTAGATTAATATGTATCAACATGGGTAGATCTCAAATAATAATGCTGAATAAAAAAAAAAGCAAGGTTCCAAATGATATGTGTAGCATAACACTGGTTTCTGTAAATAAAAACTGCAAAACAAAATGACTTTCTAACTTTTTTTTCAATTATAGTTGACATGTAATATTATATTAGTGTCGGGCGTACACTCCAGTGATCAGACATTATGTAACTTAGTGATCATTCCAGTGAATCTCATTCCCATCTCACACCACACAGTTACTAGAATATTACTGACTACATTCCTTGTGTTGTACTTCACACCCCCACGAATATTCTGTACCAACCAATTTGTCCTTCTTAATCCCTTCACCTTTTTCACTCATCCCAATGCCCCTTTCATCTTTCAACTGTCAAAATGTTTCTGTATCTATGGGTCTGTTTCTGTTCAGCTTGTTCATTTTCTTTTTTAGATTCAATTGTTAATGGATATGTATTTATTGCCAGTTTGTTTTTCATATTTTTGATCTTCTTCTTAGAGAAGACCCTTTAATATTTCATATAATACTGGTTTGGTGGTGATGAATTCCTTTAGCTTTTTTTTTGTCTGGGAAGCTCTTTATTAGTCCTTTGAATCTAAATGATAGCTTTGCTGGGTAGAGTAAATCTTGGTTGTAGGTCCTTGCTTTTCATCATTTTGAGTATTTCTTACCAATCCCCTCTGGCCTGCAAACTTTCTGTTGAGAAATCAGCTGACAGACTTATAGGAGCTCCCTCGTAGGTGATTAACTACTTTTCTCTTACTGCTTTTAAGAGTCTCTCTTTGTCTTGAACATTTTACATTTTAACTTTGATGTATCTTGGTGTGGGCCTCTTTGAGTTTACCTTGTTTGGGACTCTCTACACTTCCTGGACTTGTATATCTGTTTCCTTCACCAGGTTAGGGAAGTTTTCTGTCATTATTTTTAAAATAGGTTTTTGATTTCTTTTTTTTTATATATATTTTTTAAGAAACAACAGTATTTTTTAATAGATTTTTTAAAAAATATTTTATTTATTTATTTTTAGAGAGGGAAGGGAGGGCGATAGAGAGAGAGAGAGAGAGAAACATCAATGTGCGGTTGCTGGGGTTTATGGCCTGCAACCCAGGAATGTACCCTGGCTGGGAATCGAACCTGGGACACTTTGGTTCCCAGCCCACGCTCAATCCACTGAGCTACGCCAGCCAGGGCAGGTTTTTGATTTCTTGCTTTCTTTCTTCTTCCAGCACCCCCATGATGCAAATGTTGGTACACTTGAAATTGTTCCAGAGGTTCCTTATTATATACTCATTTTTTAAATTGTTTTTTTTTCTTTTAGCTGTTTCGATTGGGTGCTTTCTGCTTTCTTATTTTCCCAGTCTCTGATTTGACCTCTGGTTAATCTACTCCACAATTGATTCCTTGTAATGCATTCCTCATTTTATTTAAAGAATTCTTCATTTATGACTGGTTCCTTTTTGTGTTTTCTAGTTCCACTTTTATGTTTCCTATCTCTGTTGAAGTTCTCACTAAGTTCATCTACTCTTCCCCTGAGTTCTTATGAGAATGAGCATTCTCATTAACCAGTGTTTTGAATCCTGCATCTTGTAGATTGCTTGTCTTCATCTTGTTTAGTTCTTTTTCTGGAGTTTTGTTCTGTTCTTAAATTTCGGTCATATTTCTTTGTCTCCTCATTTTGGCAGCCTCATTGTGTTTGTTTCTATGTATTAGGTAGACCTTCTACATCTTGTGAGCTTGGTAGAGTGGTCTAATGTATCAGGTGTCCTGTAGGGTCCCGTGGCATAGCCTCCCCTATCACCCAAGCTAGGCACTTGAGGTGCGCCCCCTTGTGGTCTGTGTGTACCCTCGTCTTGTAATTGAGCCATGACTGCTATTGCCACATCAGTGGGAGGCATTTACCCCCAGGCTAATCAGCTGCAAGGACTGGCTGTGACCACCAACCACTGACCTCTGACGACTGTCAAGGATCACCTGTGCAGGGGCCCATTTCACAGAGCAAGACTTACCTCAGCTTGGCTCTGGTGCTCACTGAGTCCACCCCTTGAGTGTGTTGCTTGTGGAGGTGGTTGAATAGTGGTGCTTCAACATGTTCTGAAGCTGTCCACTAAATGCACTGGCTCTGGAACCTCTGGGGAGGTGTAGATCAAGGTCAAACGCCACCTGTGTTCTGCCCGGAGCATAAGCTACAAAGCATCTGAAGATGGCTGCTACTTGTGCTGGACTTGGAGGTTCCCAAGCGAGGCTAAGTTATGAACCAAGGCCGGCTGCTGCTAGTGCCAGGTCTGAGGCCACTTAGTAAGAGGGTTGGAACATGCTGAAGCCAAATGTTGCTTGTTTGAGAGATTTTAGAGAAGTCTGAAGAATAAGCCCAAACAGGCTATTCATATGGAAAACCCACTGGAAATGATCTAGGTGGGCTTGAAATTTGGGTGGGGTAGGGCCTCAGGGAATCACCAGAGCTGTGTGAACAGTGTGAGCCAGATTGATGGAGTGTCATATGTGGCACCCGCCTGCCAGCTCTCTTGAGGGAGGGCTCGTCAATCAAACAATGGTTTCTGCCAGCACTTCTGTCCAGGAGAAAGTTGTCACCTTAGTTCTCACCCTGATACTGGACTCCCCATATGCCCCTGGTACCTTTTTTTAAAAAGTATATTTTGATTATACTAGTACAGTTGTCCTATTTTTTCCTCCCCTTTATCCCACTTCACCCTGTACTCCTGCTCCCACCAGCATCCCCCCACCCCTTAGTCCATGTCCATGGGTTATACATATAAGTTCTTTGGTTTCTGTGTTTCCTATACTATTCTTAACCTCCTCCTGTCTATGTTGTACCTACCAATTATGCTTCTTATTCCCTGTACCTTTTCCCCCATTCTCCCCTCTCCCCCTCCTCACTGATAACCCTCCTTGTGATCTCCATTTCTGTGATTCTGTCCCTGTTGTAGTTCTTTGCTTAGTTTGTTTTGCTTCTGTTTTTTTTTTGTTTTTGTTTTGTTTTTAGATTAAGTTGTTGGTAGTTGTGAGTTTGTTGTAATTTTATTATTCATAGTTTTCATCCTCTTCTTTTTCTTAGATAAGTCCCTTTAACATTTCATATAATAAGGGCGTGGTGATGATGAACTCCTTTAATTTGACCTTATCTGGGAAGCACTTTATGTGCCCTTCCATTCTAAATGATAGCTTTGCTGGATACAGTGATCTGGGATGTAGGTTCTTGTCCTTCATGCCTTTGAATACTTCTTTCCAGCCCCTTATTGCCTGCAACCTTTCTTTTGAGAAATCTTTTGATAGTCTTATGGGAACTTCCTTATAGATAACCCTCTCTTTATCTCTTGCTGCTATTAGGATTCTCTCCTGATCTTTAATCTGAGATAATTTAATTATAATGTGTCTTGGTGTGTTCCTCCTTGGGTCCAACTTCTTTGGGACTCTCTGAGCTTTCTGGACTTTCTGGAAGTCTATTTCCTTTGCCAGATTGGGGAAGTTCTCCTTCATCATGTTTTTGAATAAGTTTTCCTTTTCTTGCTCTTTCTCTTCTCCTTCTGGTGCCCCTATGATTCAAATTTTGGAAAGTTTAAAGTTGTCCCACAGGTTTGTAAGCCTCTTCTCATTAAAAAAAAAAAGATTTTATTTATTTAATTTTAGACAGAGGGAAAGGGAGGGAGAAAGAAAGGGAGAGAAACATCAATGTGTGGTTGCCTCTCATGTGGACCCCACTGGGGACCTGGCCCGCAAGCCAGGCATGTGCCCTGACTGGGAATTGAACTAGTGACCCTTTGGTTCACAGCCCGCATTCAATCCATTAAGCTACACCAGCCAGGCTCTCCTCATTTTTTTGAATTCTTGTTTCTTCATTCTGGTCTGGTCTTCAATGTTTATTTCTTCCCTCTGCTCCAAACCATTGATTTGAGTCCTGGTTTCCTTCCCTTCACTGTTAGTTCTTTGCATATTTTCCTTTATTTAACTTTGCATAGCCTGCACTTCTTCCTCGATTTTGTGACAGTACTCAGTCATTTCTGTGAGCATCCTGATTACCAGTGTTTTGAACTCTGCATCTTATAGATTGGCTATCTCCTTGTTGTTTACTTGTTTTTCTGGAGTTTTCAGCTGTTCTTTCATTTGGACAACATTTCTTTGTCTTGGCACAGCTGTTATGTTGTAAGAGGTGGAGCCTTAGGTGTTCACCAGGGCAGGACAACCCACTTCATTTTGATGTGATGCTCTCTGTGGGGGAGGGGTCTGAGAGGGAACAATGCATCTTGCTTTGCTCTCAACCTGATTTCAGTCACTGACCCCACTACCCACAGCAAGATGGGCTCTTCTGGTGCTGATTCCCAGGTGGGTGGGCTTGTATACATTCTAGGACCCTATGAGTCTCTCCAAATCTGGTGCCTTTCTAGATGCTGCCCCAGCACCAGAACTCTGAGAGAGACAGCTTTCCACATACATTAGTTACTTAAGCCTATCAACTAAGACTAAAACCTTTAACTCTTGAGCTGTAGCTTTAATCACTTAAGCCTATCAACTAAGGCTAAAATCTTTAACTCTTGAGTTCCCCTATAAGCAGGAGATGAGGAGGGAGTGGTGATCAAAGTCAGGGATGATATTAGTGTTATTCATTATGCCTAAATTTTTTTGTAAGGGATGCTGTACTCATATATTATTTATATACTTTTTAAAAGCATAAACATACAAAACTAGGCAGAAAAGCAAAAAATGCCCAAACGTTATACAGAGTATACAGAGGTTATCTCTTGGGGGCTAGAGTATAGAATGGCATCTTTATTCTTGTATTTTTAAATATTATTTAAAAACTAACTGTCATTCTAGGAGATTATGTAGAGCAAGGGAAGTATTGCATTTAAACTGTCCTATGGACTGAAAAATGCATTATAATAACAGAGTCCCGGTACATATTTGTTGATTTGGAAGTAGAGAAGCGGTGGTAATTTTGGAGAGGTCTTGCTGCCAAGTGGAGCAGACACTGTCCTCTGCTGTTCTGCGGAGATGGGCCTGAGCGTAAGGGTGAGGGTGGGTGCTGGCATCTCAGCAGGGTGTGGGTGGGGTCAATTGTTGTCAAATACTCAAGTTACTGAGTAAGACCCACTTGGGTTCAATTGCTCACTGTACCTCCAAGTAGCTATGCAGGGTCCAGCAGAAGTGACACCGTTGAGTGTGGCTGGTAGGGTATGTGAATGTCTCACATGAGATGGACAGCAATTTGAACATGCCACCTAAAATGTCATATAGCACTCTTGGGTGTGATGTTGTTATGTTACAGGATTACATACTTATGATTTTATAATAAAAGATTTTTATATAATAAAAAGGGGCATTACTTGTGCTTGACCCTGTATATATGTCAGTTATCTCCTTAAGCTTTTTGAGCCTCAGTTTCCTCATCTGTGAAGCGGGGTAATAATGCTTACCTTGCAGAGGTGCCTGTAATCACTGGTCCAGCTCTGCAGACCTTGAACTGGTTTAGTTCAGTCCTCCAAAGGTCCTCCAAATACCTATCCTTTTCAATCTCCACTTCATTAAGAGATCAGGATTCCACCCGTGTTTTCTGGGGCTTGAGGGATAGGGAAAGGTTGGAGGGTGGAGAAGCTGTGTTTCCACACACATGGAAAGCCAAAAGGTGAATTGTATAAAGCATCACCTCTACTGGCGGTCATCAGGCCGGGCTGAACGATGGCAGAAAGGGCAGTGACGAGATGACTGGGTGTAGGTGGTGGCGATAACTGTTGGAATGGAGGGGAGACACTCCTAGGCCATGACTTGGCTTCCATGGGGTGCCAGGGTTTCAAATAATCCTCCTTGTGGTGGTCTTTGGCCAAGGCTACTGCCTGAGCTCTTTACAGGCAAAGCCCCTCCCCTTTTTAGGAAATTTCCTATCAGAAACCCCTACTTCTTCCTCACTTATTTCATAACAACACTGGATGGCTCCTTAACCTAGAGCAAGAGTGAAGCTAAAACTAGTTCTCTCCCTGGGAAGGCTGAGGCCTCCTACCCTTCCAGAGCAGCAAAGAAAGGGACGGTAAAGGGGAGATGGCCTGCACTCTCACACCTGCAGCAAAAGGAATCACGCAGGGCCTGGCATCCAGCAAGCAGGTGTCCACTAGGTTACAGCAGAAGTGCTTTCCTCAAACTCTGGGTAAGCAAGTGATAGTAACAGGTGTCTGCCAAGTTGGGGAATTGCTGATTTCAACAAAACTGACCAAGTTTTTTGTTAGATTAGTCTGAGCTTTTAAATTCTACTGTACCTTGTGAATTTCCAAAGAGAAATGTACACAGGTGGAATGTACATAGTTCCCTAAAGTTCCTGCACTGTGGGACATGTTCCAGGAACATGTGTAAGTGTCTTTTGGAACTAGAGTACGTAATGGGATGACAGCAATTTGGATGATCATTCTTTGCACTGTGAAGCCTTGGGCTTTAAGATTGTGGCTGAGCGTGGGAGGGTCCCCAAGCCCAAAGCAGCCAGTTTCATCCTTGTGGGATAGATGAGTAATCTCTAATTGTGGGTGGAGGGGACAGGGCAGTGGTCCCATATTTTAATCACCTGGAGAACTTCTTTAGCCCACACCACCTCTCCCCCACCCGTGTGAGTGCCTCCTATCCCCGAGTCTGGGTTCTGCTTGCATTCTTCCCTGAATCTCTAGCTTTTACATACAGGGCCTTGTGCAAAGTAGGTGCTCAGTACATGTCATTTTAAACATAATTTAGTTCTCTATTTTCAATAGCATATTAATTTTTTTTGTATTTCTAGGGTGAGACAGATTGAAGTTCCTCAGGTTTGAAACATGAGTGCTTATGTATGGCTAGTGATGAAATATATTTGTTAATTTTTATTTAATGAATAATTTCAGACATAAATAAAAAGTAGGGAAAATTGTTTCATGAACCCGATGGGGGGATTTTGCTCAAAAGGCTGAGTTAACCCCTCACTTGTTGAGCAGGGCTTGCAACCCAGTTTTTTTCCTTAATGGATCTGCTTGTTTTGAGATAATTACAGATTCACATGCACTTGTGAGATGCAGAGAGATCTGTGTATTCCTCACGCTACAGAACAAAATCACAACCACAAGACTGATGTTGACACAATCTACCAATCTTATTCTGGTTGTAGGTTGTAGGTGGTCTTATTCCCCAGTTTTACGTGTGTGTGTGTGTTGGGGTCTACACAACTTTATCACATGTGCAGGTTTGGGTGCCCACCCTCACAGTCGGCTACACAGCAGTTCTACCTCTAGGAGAATCTTCTCCAATAACTCCAATCTGGGGTTTTTGAGTGTGTAGGGCGAGAGACCAAGGAGGGCAAGTTCAGAGGGGAAAAAAGAGAAAAAAAGGTAAGACCTTGTGGGACAAAATAAGAAACACATACTTGATCTCTTCCCCATTTCCTGACACAGATCTCCTAAACTCCTAGGAATTTTCTGGGTGATAGGAACATTTTTTGTTCTAAGGAAGCAGCTCCTGATGTGATCTTGGATGAGGGCTGGTTATGTGAAAACCAAGCCATGATTAGGAGCTTAGAACTTTCAGCCCCACCTTCCACCCTCTGGGGAGGGGAGCGGAGCTGCAGACTGAGTGAATGACCATGCCTCTTTGCAGAAGCCTCCATAAAAATCCCTAAAGGGTGGGGATCGAAGAGTTTCCAGGAGTACACACCCACGTGCTGGGAGGGTCATGCATCCCATTACCATGGAAACAGAGCCTCCTTTACTTGGGATGCTCCTGCACCTTGCCCTATGTACCCTTCATCTTATCCTTTATATAAGAATTTCCTTTGTAATATAAACCAGTAAACATAAATAAGTGTTTCCCTGAGTTCTATGAGCCATTATAATGAAGTATTGAACTGGAAGAGAGGGTTGTGGGAACCCCCAATTTGTAGTCAAGTTGGACAGAGGTGAGTAAGCTGGGGACCTACTACTTGCAATTGGCTTCTGAAGCGGGAGCAGTCTTGTGGGGCTGAGCCTTAGCTTGTGTTACCTTCATCAACCCCAGGTAGTCAAGGTCAGCAGTGAGTTGTAGAACACCCAGTCAGTGCCCAGAAAGTTGGAGAATTGGTTGATCCTTGTGGAAAAAACAGTCACACGTTTAGTGTCAGACATGTTCAGAAATAATGAAGAAACAGTGAGTGTCTCCTCTTCATCCTGGAAGCTGCAGTGGGGGGTAGAGGGACTTCGTGGAAAGAACAGAGAAGTTTAGAGAGACTTTCAGAAAGGACTGATGACAGGGACTGATCTGATTGCTCTGCTCCATTTCCCCACAAAAATCTACAGGGTCACCCATCAATCATGTAGAGTTGGATGGGGCTGGGTTCAGTTGAAGTGTTGAATTCGGGGGGGAATTCCTCATCGGGGTCAAGTGAAATCTTAGCTCATCCTCACCACTATCTAGACAGGGGTCTGGCGGGAGGTATTGTCTCCATATTTGAGAAAAGAAAAACGACTGAACAGAAGTGGCATGCCCAAGGCCACACACTTGTAAGAAAAAGCTCTGGAAAATTCCTGCTGTGGAGACACTCCATTCTCTGGGATCCAACTCAAGTCCGGTAAAGTTCATCAAGATACAAACTGAAACAAACTTGGAACTCTGGCTTCCAGGTCTGTTCTTTCCTGGCGGACTCCGAGCCTTGAAGGGCACCACCACCAGATTATCCTTGACCGATCCGTCTCTCACCCTCACATCTCATGCGTCAGCACGTCCTGCGCCCACCTGCCCAGTAACCTCTGGAATCCTTGTCATCGCCTCCGCTGTAACCCTCCAAGTCAAGCCTTCATCACCTCCTGATGGACTAGTTTGCAAAAGCCTCTAAGACCGTTTCTTCACTTCAACTGTCATCCAGCCTGAGCGATGTGGACCAGGGATTGGCCAACGACCAGCCCGCAGGCCAAACCCGAACGGCTGCCAGTTTTGTACGGCCCATAAGCTAAAGACAATTCTTGCATTATTAAGTAGTCATAAAAATCTAAAGAATAATATTTTGTGACACATGAAACCATGACATTTAGATTTTATTGTCCATAAGTAGTTTTATGAGAACACAGCCACGCTCATTTGTTTACGTATTGTTGGTTGCTGCTTCCACGGAGCTGAGTAGTTGCCACAGAGATCTGACGGCCTGAAGAGTCTGAAATACTTACTTTCAGGACTTCACAGGAAAAGTTTGCAAATATCGCCTCCTGCCCACTCTCCTCACGGCTTCCTCGTTCTCTCAGAGTGAAACCCAAAGTCCTTGCTCTGGCCCGGAGGCGTCTGCCTGCCTTTCTGACTCATCTCCCCTCACTGTCATCAGACCCAGTGACACTGCCTTTGGGTCCCCCCTTCCCTACAGTTTCTTGTAGGTGCCAACCCTGTTCCTCCTCGGGCTCCTGAACCGCCCTGCTCTGTCTGTAATTCCCTTCTGCTCTTTGCAGGACCTCTTTCTCCAGGCCTCGGCTCAGGCGTCCCCTCTTCAGAGAGGCCTCTCTCTCCCTGTTACTTTATCTCATTCCTGTTTATTTCCTTCACTGCACTTGTCTATTTCTTTATTTCCTCTCTCCCCCACCAGGAGATAAACTTCCTCTGGGCAGAGCACAAATGAGATTCTCAATGATTATTCACGAATGAGTGAATGAATGGGAGGCCTTTCTTGTTCCAGGAGCTGTGTGTTCATTTTCCTTGTAAGATGCCTTTTGTCTCCTGAGTTGAGATAATTCCCATCAACTCCCCTCAGTGTTTTATTCTCTTCCTAGACCCATTGCTGTTATCGACCACTGTGAATTTCTTTTCTAAAGAAGCCATTAGCCTTCAGGTGATTCCCGAGGAACAAAGGAGACAGCTGCCAGTTAACCAGTTTAAGGAAGAAATGTCTTTCTTTTCCAGCAGTTGAGGGAGGAGGTCCATTTTTCCACTATAAAAAGGAATAGCCAGCCCTGGCTGGTGCAGCTCAGTGGATTGAGCATGGGCCCGTGAACCAAAGGGTTACTGGTTCCATTCCCAGTCAGAGCACATGCCTGGGTTACAGGCCAGGTCCCTTGCAGGGGATGCATGAGAAGCAACTACACATTGATGTTTCTCTCCCTCTCTTTCTCCCTCCCTTCCCTTCTCTCTAAATAAATAAAGTCTTAAAAATAAAAGGCTACTGCTTATAAAAAAAGAGGAATAGTCACATAAACATCTGAGTTTGGTGATTGGTAAAAATATAAATTTTTTAAATATTTTATTTATTTATTTTTTGAAAGAGTGAAGGGAGAAAAGAAAGAGAGGTGGTTAAACCTCAGTGTGTGAGAGAAACCAATGGGTTGTTTCTTGGCCCGCAACCCAGGCATGTGCCCTGACTGGGAATCAAACCAGTGACTTTTTGGTTCACAGGCCAGCACTCAATCCCCTGAGCCACCCTAGCCATAGCCAAATATAAAAATTTTTAACCCATTTCTTTTTCTAAGAAACAGAAAACAACCTCGGCCAATGACTATAACAAATTGCAATGTCATACACAGGCTGGAGGTATAAATATGTGGAAGGTGCAGTGACCAAGACGGATTGACTAGGTTAACAAACAAAAAAAATCCCCCAATCTAAGTGTCTGAAAACAGCACAGGTTTATGTCCTGCTCACACTACAGCCCCCTTGTGGGTTGACGGTAACCGTGAAGCATGTTGGTCACGCAGGGATCCGGGATCGGGGAGCAGCTGCCAGCATGAAGGTCGCTGCTCACAGGCCTGAAAGAGAGCTCAAATGCTCTGACAGAAGAGAGCGCGGAGAGGTTCCCCTCGCCAGCCAGAACTGGTCACCCGGGCTCAGCCCCCAGGCACAAGGGACCAGAGGCGCAATCCTATCCTGCTTCTGGAAGACCGAGGGTTGGGAATATTTGATGAACAGCAGTAATAGCAGTCACATGGGGTGAAGAAAATGTGTTCTCTTTAGAGGCGAAGTAAGACCAGGGTAGGAGAGAAAAACCGGAGCTGAAAAAGAAAGATCTCAGAGCCTCCTAAAGGCTTGTCAGTGAGCCTAACAACCCTGGTCACACTTGCTTGCGCACCTGAGCTGCAAATTTCTGTGTCATCTATTGTCACGGTGTTTGAAAAGCCGATTATGCACCATTCAGAGCATTTCAACCATTCTTCACTCTTAAACATTTATAGCGCCTTTCCAAATGGGTGAGTTACAGCAATCCTCCTCAGGTGAAATTCTTCTCCAAGCCCTTGCTTGGGCAAGCAGAGGCATATGACCCCTGGGGGACAGACCAACCACAGCAGGAGCTCCGCACAGCTGCATGCAGTATTTCACACACACCTGGCAGTCAGGACTGTGAATCAATAAAAAACTCAGATTTCTTTTTTGGGCTGACCCTAAAATGTGTTTTCTGGTGATATCCAACCCTTCCAGTTTAGTCAGAGTCTTCCTTTGGAGCAGGGTGGTTCAACAGAACTTTCTGCAATAATGGAAATGCTCTGGATTTGTGTTCCCCGATACGGCAGTCATCGGCCACACGTGGCTCCTCAGCATTTGAAATGTGGCTGATACAACTGAGGCACTGAATTATTTTATTTCATTTTATTTGAATAGCTACATGTGGCTAGTGGCTATCATTTTGGACAGCACAGCTGTGGAGTAAAAAGAAAAACCACAGCTTTGTATTCATCCCTTATCTTTGCTGCACCGAGAAAAAGACAGCAGTGGACCAGGAAAAAAAGAAACAACAAACAACAATGTATAAATGCTGGTCACGGTGTGTTCAGTTCCAATATCTCCTTCTGACTCATACTGCCCCGCTCACAGTCTTCTGTTCAGGGAGGAAGTCTAGACTGTTCCTTGTGTAAGAGTGACCTCCAACTGAATGGGGGGGGTGGTGCTGCAGACCAGAGGGTATTCTCCATTCACAGGCTGTCCACAGCTCAGGGAGTTGGCCTGGGTGGAGTTTCTGGAGGAGCAGTGGTGCTTGGCTAAGCTTATCACGCTGCGTTTCTTGGAATGTTAAACTTTTTTATTTGTAATTTTAAAACATTTTTTAATTATTTGTTAATTCAAGAGAGAGAGAGAGAGACATCGATTTGTTGTTGCAATTACTGATGCATTCATTGGTTGTTTCTTGTATGTTCCTCTGACCAGGGATCCAACCCACAACCTCGGAGCATCTGGACAATGCTCTAACCAACTGAGCTACCAGGCAGAGCTCTTGGAACTTCAAAGTGTTGGCCAATCAGCTGCGAGTGGAGGCGGGAACAGGCAGAGAGAAGCAGACAGTGAGAACATCATTGTGGTGGTACCTGACAGCTGTCTTTTTCTAACCCCAGTTCCAACCATATATATCCTTAAATGAACAAGCACATAAAGTACACTTTTCCTGAATGTAGACTGAGTGACTATTTGTTCTGTGCTTTAAAAGAAATTAAGTAGCTAAATTCCTCCAATTCAAATTTCTCAACCTGGGCACCATTGGCATTTGGGGCCAGGCTGCTCCCTGTGGGGTTGGGGGGCTGTCCCTTGTACTGTAGGCTGTTTGAGCACCATCCCTGGTTTCGACCCACTAGCTGGGTCGAATCACGGTTCCCCACCCCTGACAGTTATGATAACCAGAAATGTCTCTAGACATCGTCAAATGTCCCTTGGTGGTGGGGGGCAGGGAGCAGGCAAAAATCCCCAGTCCCTAGCCCCTTGAGAATCAATTCTCTAATGGTATCCCAAGTCCACCTCCTCTGTCCTCCTTGAAGACAAAAAGATAAAAGCAGCAGTTTATTCCTAGCAACATCACGGCTCTCCCTCCCTCTCTTCTCCAAGCTAAATAAAGATTGCTTTTTCAGTCTTTTTCCTAGAGTCTGTTTCACAGATATTAATGGAGACATCTAAAGATGAGCCTGGAACCATTTGGTCAGAGGGAACCTGTTCTCTTAACTCTGCCTATTTATAGAGATGGGGAGGGCAGACAGATGCATGCAACCCGTGGCAGTGACAGCTCCCAGTCGAGGAAGGGGCACTGCGAGCGCCGCACTGGGCAGAGCCGTTCTTCCCATGAACTGATCCAGACCTGCTGAGCTAACAAACTGCTAACTTACAGAAAGAAAAAAAAAAGAGGGAAATGATCCTTTAAGACCATCAGCAATTGTCTCTTCCCAACTCTCTGAATGTTCCAACTACTTCTGGGATCTCTCCCCTTGGTGTTCTCATGGACACCTCAAACTCAGTCAAAGTAGCCTTCCCGTCTCCTTCCTCAAACCAGTGCTTTCACCCGTGTTTTCCACCGCGTCCACCTAGTTTCTCCGCTAAGAAGGCTGAGAGTGAGCTTCTGAAATGTGAAGGGAAGAGGCTGGGAGAGAACCTGGAGAGGGAGACAGCGGCTGGCTCGTGGAGGACCTTGTGGGCTGGGTGCTGCGCTGGCTCAGGCTGTTGCGGGTTGACAGCTGCCTCCCCTCTCTCCTCAGCCATTTCCTCCTTGACTCCCCACCGTTCCACTTGCACCCTCTTCGTGCCACTTGAGATTTTCCCTTGAAAGTGTCCATCGTATTCACAAGTCCCTTCCGTGGGGAGGGGTTTATGTAGGGTGTATACAGCAGAGGGTCAGAAATTTGGGGGCATCGTAGCATTCTGCCTACCACAGCCTGTAAGTCTGTATCCTACTGCCCTGTTTCAAACTACACATATCCAAAAACAAATATTTTCCCAAACTGACCCCATGTTGCAACTTCACCATTTAAGGAAATGAAGCGATGGCAGAGAATGTTAGCTTCGTCTCAGGTATGTGAGTTCCTCTTTTACAGAAACAGAATCTACTTCTACTGTAGTGGTTATTGTGGAGTTTTTAACTGAGTATAAGACCTTTCAGAAAATAAAGACCACACTTCTTAGCTTCCTTGCAGTTAGGTGTAGCAATGAGACCAATTTCTGGACAAGGGACTATAAGTGAAAGTGGTGAGTGGCGGCTACAAGGGACCTCCTTCGAGAGATGGTGGTTCTTGTCTTTTTCTATTTCTTCATTCCTTCCTCTATACGGATGCTGGAACCCAAGTGCCACCATCTGGTGCCATGAGAATAAAGACCATGTCCTAGGATGGCAGATAAGTGAGCCATCCGGAGCCTGGCTCTCCAAGGACTCTGTGGAACGCAGCTGCCACCCAGCTTTGAACTTCATACTCTGGACTTTTGACTGGTAAAGGAATAAACTTCTGTTTCGTTTAAGCCATTATTGATTTGCATTGCCTGATACTCAGAGTTAAATACAATTCTAACCAAAAACAGGGGTTATTCCCTTAGTCCCACTGGACTTGAAAGCTTAAATTTGTTTTTCTTCCCTTAATTCCTCTACGCTCTTATGTCCACCAAGGTCCTAAATCCTGTAGATTCTTCCTTTGCACATCATCTCACGTCCATCCCCTCTTTTCACTTTGCACTACCTGTCCTGATCCCAGACTATTCTCTTGACTCCCTCTCCCTTCTTCCAATTAAGAATGCCCAAGCCCCAGATTCCTGAGGTATCACACTCACCGTGTCTCTACTTGTCCTTATACCTCAAATCTGGGACCCTGCTGTGCTTATTGGGAGGAGGCCCCAACATTTTGCCATCATTAAACCTTTCCCTAAGGAAGCCCCAACGTTCCAGCTTCTCCTTCTGATGTGAATTTCCTCCAACCTCCAGGAGAGCTCCCCTAACAGCCCATTTTGTCTTCTTTATGCCAGAGATCCTCAGCCATGCCTGCCTGCACAATAGAATCATCAGGAGCCATTGAACATGACCAGTGCCCAGCGTGTTAGTGCTCAGTACATGAAGGCATGATTTCATCTAAGCCACAGAGCAGCTCTGTGGGATGTAAGCACTATCATTGTCACCGTTCTACAGACGAGGAAGCCAGGCAACTTGGGATTTCAGCACATCATTCCTGGTCAGGTGGCCAGTGGGTGGGGAGACAGGATTCCGACAAAGGGCTTCCTTCTGAACTACTACTGTGGAGTCCCTTGAACAGTATTACAGATTATTATACATTAAGAATAACTTCTGATGGCCTGGCACATAATTGTCAACAGATCACAAAGCACAAATGAAAATTTAAAAAATAGAACTGTCTAGTCCTCACTGAGACCAGTAGAATCTGAGTTTCCTGGGAGTTGGGCCTGAGTATCCTTATATCATCTTTAGATTGAACCCAGGCGTATCCCAAGGTGATTCTAAGGCACAGCCGAGACTGAGACCTACTGCTTTGTACAGTTGCTCCCATCTGTGTCTCTTCCTCTCATTCCTCTCCCCACTCCAGTCCCTACTTTCCTTCTGGGGTTCAGTTCAGGTGTCACTTCCTTTTGTGGAGCTGGCCAGCTTTTTTCCAGCCCCATTGCTCCCTGTTCTAAATGTTTTTGTAAAGCTTCTGCACACCAGCTGAGCTGGCACCTATTGTACCTCTCAGTTTGAATCCAGCTCTTGGCTTTATGCCACTCCATCCTTGGCAGGTTTTTCAAATTTAATCATTTGCAGCTCAGCTACCTCCACCTCTGTCCAAAAGAGCAGAAAGCACAATTGCCCCTTGATCACAAGAAAGACATGAACTTAGGGTTCTGCAAAGATATAGCTGTGGCTTAGTGCTCCACCCCCAGGGACTGGAAGCCAGGGGAGTGTGGGGCACCATCACGGTGGAGGAGAAGAATGTGGACAAGGGCTTGCCAGGACTCTCAGAGGCAGATCTGGAGGTTGGCAGGATGACGACGGGGGGATGGTGTCTCTGGGAGATAGGTTGGATGTGTAGACTGGGAAATGTGAGAGCAAAGCTTGGGCAAAGCATGGGATAAAATTTTGGGGTCAAGGAACAGGAATTGAGAGGGGAACAATGTGAGCAAAAGTGTTACTGGACCAACTGAGGCTGTCGAATGACTGAATGAATGGATTTTTACTTGTGTTGTTGGGAAGGACTTAAGGGGCTGTGGCATCCTTGCTTGGTACAAGAGAGACTAAGAAGGTGTAGCATGAAGGGCCTACAGTCAACACAGGACCTATGGCCACCAGAGGCCCCGCCAGCCAGAGGTCAAATCCCAAGAGAGTAGCCACTCTGCCACCTGCCCACCTATAGTTCCCAGGTTCAAGGGTCCTGGGACTCCTGTTGGGTGGGCCAATTTCCACTGAAGTCAAGTGTGGGCTTGGTCTCCATGTCTGTGCTGACAAATCTGTTTGATTGTACAATTCCACCATTATATGAAACACATGGTAGAAATAGGAGGTGTCACTTGTTTCAGTGGTGACTTAGTGGCAGTACTGGGATTAGAGGCTGGTTGTCCTTACTCCCATGGCTCGCTCTTCTTGACTCTGTTGCCACGTTGCTCACTTTGCCTCCACAGGACTCAGTGGTGGTGTTGGAAGGCTCTTCTCTGACTGAGCCTGTTCTTGCAAACTACATGGGACTGAGTGGGACACAGAGAAGCCACTGGGGAGACAGTCTGGCAGGTTCCTGCTTCATTCACTGCCCTTCTGGTCCCATTACCATCAGCACCACACGGTGATGTCAGCCACTACTTCCTGGCCCTATGGCAGGCCTGGCATGAAGATCAGTTTAGTAATGAAACACACTGCCCACATGATCCACAACATTCTGATCTTCCCAGGCTGGGGTGGAGGGAGAGGTCAAGTTCTGTTTCAGAGTGTGATAGTATTGGACAGGCCAGCCAAGGTGCTCAACATATCAAAGGAATCTTTCCAAAGAACTTGCCATTCTTACAGCTCTGCGGAGGGGAGCCATGACCATTTCAGTTCAGGCAATCCCCCACCCCAACTCCATCCCAGCTCCCTGAAGCAGTAGGGGATATCTGACCCAAGGGTTGGAGATCTCTGGATATCCCAGGACCCTACAGGTGGCCTGGGTCAGAGGCCCTGACTAACCAAGGACCCTGGTACTTGGCTGGATCATTGGATTCTCCCCTTCTTAGTAATTTGAACTGGAGCTTTGGGGAGAAAGCCAGAAAGAAGCAGGGACAAGTGAGTTACTGAGCAGCCTTCAAGGCAGCATGCCAACCTGAGACCTTGCAACTCTCGCTATGTCATGGTTGCAAGACAGCTCAGACAGTCAACAGATCCCATGGGTCCCAATCAGCCTTCCAGTCCCACCCTTTGCATCCCTATGCCCACCCTATATGAACATGCCCAGAATATCCTCACTGCCTTATTTCCATGCATCTCTTCACAACAGAGCCAGTCACCTGAGGCAGTCTGAGTGAGTCCCTGTCACCAAAAGGCTCCTGTGTGGCAGTAGAGACACAGTGATGTAGAGGTTCACCTTGGTGGGGGGCAAAGTGACGTGCCACTGCCCCTCCCTGCACAGTGAACTCCTCTACTCTCCACTTTGAGGATAGGTGATCTGGCAGGCCCCCAGAGACTCACAGGCTGACAAAGACATGTGGACCGGCCTGGGAGGCATAGCTGAGATAGTCGGGGGAAGCAATGCAGCCAGGATGGGGCTAGGCCAAGAAGGAGTTAGTCACAGGTCTGCATGTGTGTGGAGGGGCCTGGTGGCTGACACATTTTCACTGGCTGGGGTAGAGCCCCTACCTTGTTCTGAGTCTCCTGTTTATCATTGTTCACTGAGCAACAGATGTTGCCGTGGGTTGGGATAAGACTAGGGTCTGTCCCATGATAGCAAGATGCTGGCTTTCCTGCCAAATAGCTGGTTGGGCAGTTTGTGGCTTTGACTTTGGTAGGTATCTTCTTCCTTCCTTTACATCCATCCCTCTCATCCTCCCAGGCTTCCAGGCATATTCTGCACCTTCCTTCAGAGTAGAAGAGAAGTAGGAAGGATGTTCTCCCAGGGGTTACCCCCTCAGGGCTTCTGCAGACTGACACCGCTGAGGTCTCTCTCTCAGCCCAGGTTTGCAGAGGTAAGCACCATCAGCAACACTGTTCATCTCAAGCCAGGCCCTCAGCTGAGAAATGGTGAGCAGACCTGCAGAGTTCAGTTCAGGAAACATCTCCTGAGCATCTGCTGTGCGCCAGGGCTGGGCACAGCTGAGCTATGTGGGGCACATGGAGGTGGGCAAGACCCAGTTCCGGCTCTGAGAAGTTATAGCCCAGCAGGGAGGTGTATAACTCACACAGAGAACAGTAATTCAGGGCAGAGCATGAGCAACACCGTGAAAGCTCTGCCGAGTGATTCAGGGACTAAGATGGGAGAGCTCACACCCCTGGAGATCAGGGAGGCCTTTGTGGAGGTGTTGGCATTGGACCCAGGACCCAGGGCCTACAACAACACTGACATGGAGAGATAGGTAGAAATAGTGGGGCTGAGGCAGGATGTTACCAAAAGGGGGGCTATCAGTCTCTGGCTTACCAATAATTAACGTCAGCTGTTCTGCCAGGCACCGTGCCAGGAGTTGCTGGTGGAACAGAGCACCACATGGTTCCCGCCATGGTCCATAGAGGAGCCAGACAGGTAGATGATGGCTGCAGCTCGGCGGGACAGGTGTTGTGGGTGAGAGGAGCCCAGATCATGCAGCTCTGGTGCACGTCTTGCTGGGAAATAAGCCTACAGAGAAGGAGGCAGAGCCAGACCATGTGCCCCCACCACTTGACTGAACTTGAATCTGAAGTCATTGGGTCAGAGGCTGATGATGTGGAGAAAAAGGCTTGGGTGACACCCTTTTGGGGGCTAGGGCACTCTGGGTCACTGTTTCCCAGTGTCCCTTGCCCAGCTTTCTCCACAGATGTCGCTAGGGAGTGTGTATGTGGTGAGAAGCGTGGGCGGCCCACTGCTGAGGGAGCCACACACAGGGGTCAGGAGCGGGACCCAGGCGCGTCCTCTCTCCAGCACATTCCAGGTGCCATTTCCTGCCGTCTTCACGACAGCAGGGGAAGTGGGCTTCGTGACCCGGTTCTACAGAGGAGCCCACTGCGGGTCAGGGACAGACAGGCACAGGCCGGGGGCGGACACCCAGCTCACAGCTCACAAATGCTAAGACCAGGTCTGTCCTCTCCGAAGCCTGTTCTTTGGTCTGGTTCCTACCCTGCGGGGACAGTGGGGTTGCTTGTTCACCACCTTTGCGGTCAACAGGAACAGAGGCCAAGAGGAGGACTTGCGGCCAGAGCGCCGTGTGAGAGGCATCCTTCCCTCTTGCTGCAGGTGTGGGTGCTGAGTGAGCCAAGTCACTGCCAAGAGCTCTGCGCACCGGCACGCAGCTGCTCCCAGACCCCAGGCAAGCCCTCCTCTCCCTTGCGAGAGGGAGCAAAGGGGAGACAAGCCGAGGGTGGAATGAAGCAGGAGACGCCTCTCTTCGCCCTTCGCTGGGCTCCTGAGCGGACTCCGCGAGGAAGGGGGAGGCTGAGCCTCGTCAAGTCACCCTCCCTGACCCCTGCACCTACACTCACGTGCGCGCAGGAGCGTGGGAGCTCACTCCGCCCGGCCAGCCCAGCATCCTTCTCCGCCCGCCGAGTTCCGCTTGCCACCTCCCCGCCTCCGCCGACAGCGCTTGCTATTTCGATCTGGAGGCGCGTTCTCCTCACATTCTGAGAGGCTGAATCAGGGGCCGGGTCTGGGGAGGACGAGTTAGTAAAGAGCCTCAGAAGCCGGTGCTCATGTTTCAGCAACATCTCCTTTCTGCACGCTGGGCCCCGCTGAGAGCAGGAGCGAGATGATGCCCAGAAAAGTCGGCCACTCCGCAGCCCCAGCAATTCTGGAGCCTGTGGCAGCAACCCCAACCCCCAGTCTTTCTGTCCGAAATCAATCCTCCACCACTGCCAGAGACCACACGGGCACGGAAATGTGGCCTGGACCACCTCCATCCCCTCCCCGCCCCCCCAGTCCCCGGTCAGGGGCAGCCGCTGTCTGGCTGGGTCCCTGCAGGGCTTTCCCCACACGCAGGGTCGGTCACGCCGCAGGCAAAGCACAGGGGTGCACTTGCCGCCTGGGGGAAGAGCCCTTCTCGCTAGGGACCCAATCAGTGGGTGGGGATAGGCGGGTGGAGGGAGGGAGCCCAGCCGTGTGGGATGGGGGAGAGGAAGAGTTCGTCCTCCAACTCCCGCAGGGCGGGAGGGCCTGACCTGGATGGTCCTCGCGCCTCAGGGATCTAGGCCCACACGCCGCAGCAGGTCCCTGAAAGAGCCCGAATGCAGGGAGCGTCTGCCCGAGGCTACACAGACCCAGGTGGGGTGTGCATAATCGTGTGTGTCTGCCTGTGCGCGGGCGCGCAAGGCGAGAGGGTCTCGGCGTCCCTCGCACCCTCTCTCCCGGTTCTATATTTTGCCTTCCTTTGTTCTCAAAATAGTAAGCGAGCGCGATCCGCGCTGCCCTCGGAAGGGGTGGGGGCCGTTGCGTGCTGGCTCGCTCGCTCGCGCGGAGTTAGCTGCAGGGTTACAAACAGTCTCTCCCTGCTCCCCCCGCGTGAATTAATGTGTTACTATTTTGGGCACGCCAGTGTTTCCAGGGGAAACCTAATGACGCAATGACGTCAATGCAGGTCAGCAGCAGACTCTCCGGGAGGGCGGGCAGGCTCTGGGCTTGCAGGCTCGGCGCAGTCTACTGGTGGGAGGGCGCGGGCGAGGTGCTGGGGGCGGCCGTCAAGGGACGCGGGAACCCCGGCAAGGCCCGGGGACCAGGAGGCGCCCCTTCCCAGCGCCCGGACCCAGGTAACTTCCCGCCGCCCGGGACGGAGTTTCTCCGTTGCCCACGGACATGAGGCGGAGTGGAGGGCAAGCGGGGTAACCCCCACTCCCACCCCACCTTTATCCAGGGGGAGCCAGAGGAGCCAACAGGTACGGACTCGCTGAGGGGGCTCCACGCGGGGCCTCCCACGCACAGGTACGCTCAGGTCCTCAGGGTGTCCCCAGCATGGGGGAAGGAGACACTCACACGCACTCCTGTCCACCCTCCTCTCTGCTCTGGCACCATAACTGGGAGTTTGGGGGAAGAAGGAATGGTGTTTGAGACCTGTCCTCTCTGCCCATCCCTCCCCCCTTTTCTGCGAGTAGGAGCTGCCTCTGTGCTCCTCTCCAGAACCTTCGCTGGTCTCCGCTGAGGACTAGAGCTGGGCTCCCCACTGGCCGTACCTCTCCCTTGGAGGCGCCATCTGAGGCAGGGAGGATAAACTGGAGGCACGTCCAGGCCTGACGGGCCGTGGGGACGCGAGACTGGAGTGGGAGTCTCAGCAACCTGAAGCGGGAAGCGGTGCCTATGTGCAGGGTGCGTGTGTGGGGCTGTTTGCATGTGCTTGACGTGTGCCTGCTCTGGGAGCTCAGCGCGTGTGTCCATGGGTTGTGTGTGTGTGTGTGTGCACTCACGGAAGTCTGCTGCACGGGTGAGAACACCTCACCCGTGCACCCCTCCCTGACCTGCAGCCGAGGTACCATCCGAGGTGGAGGGTCTCTTCCCTGTTCATCTGCCACAGGGGCCCAGACTGCAACCTACCCCCGGCTGGGAGGTGGCCAGCTGTCCCCACACTGGCCACAGCTTTGGGAGGCTGCACACTTCCCAAAACCTCAACCTGCCTTCCCTCCCCAACTCACTTCTGCCTTCCCTCCTTGGAACTTGAGTAGGAGGGAATCCGTTTCCATTGGCCCCCCTCTCAACCTAGTGCAAAGGCTCAGGCTCCGCTGATGGCTCTCTGTCTGCTCCGAGGCCCCTACGCATTTTCAGCACTAGGGTCCGGACAGCTCCCTGCCCGCCCTGGGCCGCCTCTACTGAGCCTGGGAGTGAGCACCGCCTTCCTCGGGCTTTCTGGTTTCTAAACTCCTGAGCCTGACCCTAGACCCTCCCACCTCCACTCGCAACACACACACACACACACACACACACACACACACGGTCCTTGCCTTCCCATCTCAGGTTTCTGTCCTGCGGCCTGGAGCCTGGAGGGGCAAAACACCAGCCTACGAAATCCCTGAAGCTGACTAGCAGGCGTCACCTGGTTGGGGCCTGGCTTCCCTCAAGGGTTGACTCTGAAGAGAGGCTGCTGAGTCCCTGCTACAAGCTCCCCCTTTCCACTCCAGTCTATTAAGATAAGTAAATACAGCTAGAGCCCTTCCCTCGAAGGCAAGCTAGCCCTCAGAAGGCACTGGTGGGGTTCAGCATTTTCTGCATTCTAGAAACACAACGAGGTGCCCCTGATATCTCACTCCAGGCATCCTCACAGCCCCACCCTTTCCTCTTTTCCTGAATCCAGGCCTCACCTGGTGGGGGGGCTGGGGTGAGGATAAATCCTGCCTACCTCTGTACCTCCCCCCACCATCAGAGAGGGCCAGCCAATGTCATGACTTTGGGGGCTCTAGATGGGTCATGTCTGCATGAGTTCTCACCAGCGCTGTGCCCGGATTGCCCAGGAGGCCCCAGAATTAATGTTCATGGTAGCTCACTGGACTGTGGCCACTCTGAGAGAGCCCTCACCCTCCACCCCACCCCAAGTGGAATACAAGATGCATCGAATCAATCTGTGGCTTTCTCCACTCTTGGGTTCCTTTGGCTGTCGAGAACACTGGAGATGGTGCTGGAATATTGTCCCAGACTCCTCTCTCCACCTTGCTCAGGTACCTCCTTACCATCTCCTTACTGTCACCCCAGGTCCTCCAGGAAAAGCAGAAAGGGTCTGCGTGATGTCCCAGCTGATTCAGGGGTGGGCAAAGGAAGCCAGGAGAAGTCACCTCTCTCCCTCCTGCCCTACCCTGTTCCAGAGACCTTTGGCAAGCTGGAGACCATGGACCCCATTCCCTCTCTGGGAGTCAGAATACTCCCTCCCTAGATATTCTCCTCTCTCGGGCAGCCAAGATTAGGCCAATTTGTCTTACCTGACCCAGCTGTTGTCTTTGTCCTACTGAGCTCATAGCACTAGAGCAGGTCTGGGCTTGGGGAGGAGGGTGCCTCTCTACAGAGGCTCTGGGACTGGGAGTAAGGCATGCATACCATCGGACAGCAGAAAATGGCTTATTCTCTGCAAAAGCCATTGTTCTGCTTGCTGCTGAGCTATCAGAGAAAGAAGAGGCAAAGCTCCCAGGCTGGAGACAAAGGGAAGACAGCCACCACAGTCCAGCAACACTTCCTTCTCATCCTGTGGCATCCTCAGAGTTCCCGTGAGTCTCAAGGGGAGTTAGGAAATGGCTGTTCTCCCAAAGGAATTAATTTCATACAGAGCTCTGTGTGACTCTGTTAAGGAGGTGGCAGTGGGGACAAAATATGCAAATAGCAAGGAAATGTGCCTTCCAAGAAAGGACAGTGGCCCCCAGGGTCTTTGCAGCCAAGGTTTGGTTGTCTGGGAGCAGCAGAACTGCCACCATCTGCCTAGCCCCACTCCTGGCTACTTCCCAAGCTTCCCTGGCTCCCTGGCCTCCTTCTATGATCAGCATGGGTAACATCTGTGTGCAGGAAAAGGCTGGCCAAGGTCAGGCTGATAGAGGCATGTTTGCCCAGCAGAGCCTGACTTCTCCTCTGATTGCCCAGAGCAGGGACCTGGGGGGAAAAGCCAGGGGAGGTGAGGGGTCCCATCATGCAGGAAGCCTGCACATGACATTACACGGTCGTGGGGGAGAGCCCAGATCTTTGCGTTTGCCCTTGCCTACCACAGGCTTCACAGGCCAGAGGAGCATCTGCTTCCACTTCCCCAGGGCAGGTGCTCAACAGGATGCTGGACTGACTCGCCACCCATTGTCAGTACAAAGGGGCAAATTCTGCCTCTGGCCCCATGTTAATTACTTAAGCAAGTCCTTACATGGGCCTCATTTTCTCCATCTGCTTAATGGGGATTAGCTGAAGAAGAGGTGGTCCCCACAACTTGAGAGTCAACTTGTTCTGAGGGTGCCTGACCCTTGCCTTAGCATCTGAAACCAGAGATGGCCAGGGGATCTGGCTCCCAAAATATCTCTGGGTTCCTGAGAGACTCAGAATAATTTGGGTCATGGGAAAGGATGACCCCAGGTCCAGTGGTGACTTTACTGCCACCTGGCACAGAGTCTTAACCTCTTCCTGTAGATGGAATCCCAGGCCCCATCATTCAAAAATAAAGACTCGCTGCTATTAGAGAGGTGCCCATGGGAGCATGTGTGAGGAATAGCTCTGGGCTGGCTAAAGTCACGTAGCTATTAACCCCCAGCTCAGGGCTCTGGCTGCCAATTCCCATTCCCTGAAAGGAGAGGGAAGCTAAATGGAAATGGTTATCAAGTTTACTCTTAGGACCAGGAAGCTTGGGTTATTCCCACCTGCAAGGAGTTGTATAGGGGCCCCAGACCACCTCAGTGTCCATCAGTGAGACCCCTGGGCCCAGGGGGGACCAAGACAAGGTCCAAGTGATCTGGGACAAGGCCACTGTGATTGCATCCCCATGCAAAGCTTCCCAGGGGATGTGCATCTCATCCCAAGGCCAATATGTCAATCTGTAGCCCCCATAGAGGTGAGCCTGGGAGAGTGTCACTTTAGCATAGGCAGTGCTTCTGCTTCTCCATGGGGTCACAGGGTTGGTGCTGACAGTGGGCTGGGGCAGGGACCGACCCAGCTCCCTGTCTCCTGTGTGTATGACCTTGGACTAGTTGTTTCTCTGCACAGCAGGAAAACAGATATTAAGCATCTGCCGTGACCCTTCATGGGCAGTAGTTAGTCTGACAAGATATAGTGAGGACAAGTGTATCAGGAGGTGGTGGGCTATTGACCCAAAGAGCCTGTGAAGACCCCAGACCGCTGTCTCCCCAGATGCCATGTGGCTAAGTTCTGTTGTCAGGGTCTCAGCCTCTCCCTGTGCGTGGAAGCCCACCACCACTGTTTAAGAATACAAGAAGGACCCTCTACCTACAAGGAGAGGAATTTGAAGTGTTCATCTGAACACTAGAGGAGAGGAATTTGAAGTGTTCATCTGAACACTAGAGTCCACAGTCTTACTAAGGTCCTACTCTGGTCACTTCCTTTTCACCCTGTCAGTGAAAGAGAGGTCCTGCACCCTGAATAACGTGGGGTGGTCGAACACACGGCACCTGAGAATGGACAGATGAGGTTGGCAGCAGTTATTAGCCACAAAGATTTGCAGACTGGACGAGGAGGACCCTGTAGGGCCCAGCGAGGCTTACACTCAGCTGCTGCCCTTGGGAGCAGGGTGAGCCAGCCAGGGCTGTGAGCACAGCAAGAAGGTGAGGTGCCCCCTGATTCTTGTGGGAGGTTGTGATTGGTTCCTTTGAAACATTTCTTGGGCAGGCTGGGTGGTGAACCCCATTAGGTTGAAAACCAGGTCGGGAGCAGTTAGGGGAACTAGCCATGTGGGGAGCCCCCCCAGCTGGGCAGGGGGAACATATCTATAGAGAGCAGGTAAACTCAGTGGTTAGGCCTTCAGGATTCAAAGGTGCCCGGGCAGCTATTGCCGTTTTGTCCTTATAATACAGTGCCTCAGTTCCTGTGCCCAAGCTCACGTCACCTTCACGACACCCTGTGAGACAGTTACATTTCACACGTGAGGGACTGAGCTGGGTAATTAGCCAAAACCAGTGAGATCAGGCTTTGTGCTCGGGTCTCCTGACTCTGTGGTTCATGCCTTCTCTTTGCTGTCCATTGGTGAGGACACTTAAAAGCCGCCGCTGTGTCTCCAAGCAGGCACAGTGAGTAGGGCCATCCCCAGACAACCTGGCCATCTCCAGATGCCACAGGAAAGCCGTTCACCTTTTCAGGGCAGGTTCTCTGCAGCTTTGCTTCCAGTTGGGTTGTAACTAGAGAACCTCAGGCCTCTTCGGCTCCTCTTGATCCTAGATTGTGGACTGGGGAGTGGACTTGCACATGAAGTCCCGGCTATTCCTAGTCTGATGGCCAGGGTGAGGACAAGGCAGGGGGCTGAGTTGACCAGACTGGCGGGGAGACCTGGACCCCAGCCCAGCTCCTCACTCACTGTGTGACTTTGGACAAACGTGTCCTTGTCGGGGCTCAGACTGCTCAGCAGTACCCGGAGAGGCTGGCTGACCTGGAAGCTCGCTCTGCTCTGTTGTGCTGTGAACCTTCAGGACTCTAACTGTGGAATACAAAGCTTTAGCCACACAGGTAGAGACATGAAAGCAGGTGGTGGAGGGACATTTTTGTTCCTGTAGAGCTGGGGAGAGTCATGTCTACTTACTTGCCTCAGGGAATTGGCTGGGCTTTGCTGGCTAAGTTTCCAGAAGATGCTCTGGGGACACAAAAGTGTGTAAAATTTTGTCCTCTGGGGGCCCTGAAGCCCACAGCTCAGACCCAGCGGAGCCAGCGAGCCCCCCGCTCCAGGCCTGTCTCCTCCACAGGGGCACTTGCTACCCCTTTGAACTCCCTTCTTCTCCTCCTTAAGGGTAACTGACTTAACAAGTACATATGCAAATGCCCAGTTAAATTTTTAATTTCTGATAAGTACAAAAAGATTTTAACTATAAATGTCCCAAGATTTTCCTGGTACTGAGGACCTGGAACCTGCCCACTGCCTTGGGGTCCTGGGCTTCTGTTCCCTCCACAGGGACAGGAGTGAGCCAGTTTGGTCCCAGGCCTTTCTGTATGTACATACGATACTAATAAAATAGCAAAGAATAATAACAGCAGCCCTGGAAGCTAAGTCCAAGCTCATGCAGCTGGGGTTGGCAGCCAGACTTGAGTCTCTGCTTTTGTGTTCAGTGTGTGCCTTTCCCACAGCACCAGCGTAGATTTGCAGAGACAGCGGGTAAGAGAGGAGTCTGGTGCAAACCTGCAGGCTTCTTGCTGTGGGTCAGGTGGCAGCTCTGCGGTGTGTGCGGAGAACAGCGGGTGTGCCCTGTCGCTGCTCCGGGGCTGATCAGCCCACCACGCAGCGTCCAGGCTGTAGGCCAGACTGCTTGGCAGGGGCTGTGTTTGATTCCACCTCTCGGTCGGCCTACAAATGCAAGTCCTCGTGACTTGCCCTCTGGTGGCCTGGGCTGCTACTGAACCATCTGCTGCTCCCTAGCTGGGCCTGCGGCTGGGGGTGCACACATGAGAGACACTTCTGCCCCCCCCAATGGGAAGCTGAAGCCAACCTGATAGGCAGGGACACAGTGGTGACCACATATTAGAGAGGTGAGAATGGGCTCCTGCGTGAGCACTTTTCCCAATGTCATTTCAGAAGACTCCACTAAAAGCGGGATAAGGACGGCATGTACATTTAACCTCATTTTTAGAGATGAGGCTAAATTCACCTCTTCAAGATTACACAGGGCATAACTGGAGAGCCAGGCCCGTGGTCGGTCTTCACCCCTGCTCTGTAGCCTAGACTCATGATTTCTCAACTCTGCAGCCATTTCTTAGAGGCAGAGCCTGAAAAATAATGGTTCTCAACTTTGGCTGCATATTAGGACCACCCAGGAGGTTTAAATCAAGTAGGTCCAAACCCCAGAGATTCTGACCTAATTGATCTGGGGTGGGGGGCCAGGCATCAGTAGGTGGTACAAGCTCCTCAGGTGATTCTAATGAGCACCCAGGGCTGAGCAGCATCCCTGGTGAAGAAAGAGATGGCATAGGGTGGGGGTTCCCTGACTTTACTGTACGTTGGAATCATCTGGGAATCTTTTTAAAATACTGCCGCCTGGCTCCTTCCTTCAGGCATTCTGATTTAGTGTAGAGTGCACCTGAGACTCAGGGCTTGCTAGAGCTCTCCGGGTGATTCCAATACATAGCAAAGTTCAGAAACCTTTGACTTCTCTAACGTGGTCTGCAGACCGGTGGCATGAAGACTATTTGGGAGCCCATTGGAAATGCAGAATCTCAGGCCCCACCCTGGACCTATTGCATCAGAATCTGCCTTTTAACAGGATTTCCAGGTAATCTGGTTGAATGTTCAAATGTGGCCTAGGGAATAATGTGATGAAGAGGCAGATGAGGGCATAATTTTTAAAACAATCTATCTGTGCATTCATGTATCCGGTCACTGCACTGATGATCACAGAGCACAGCTCTGTGCTAGCGTGATGCCAGGCACTGCTTAGTCAAAGATGACGAGGCTAAAGGTGACGCGAGAACATAGCTGTCAGATTCCAAGCCCAAGACCAGCACCAGCACCTATAGACGTCTGAAGGTGCTGCATACTAGACTAGAGAGTAGAGGGAATGTTGCCCTTCACTGCCTGGAGCAAAGGACTCCTCTTGCAAGGCAGGTGTGTTCAGGGGCTGCAGAGGCTCAGGATGGCTGCTGTAGAGGTGGGAAGGTAGGGTGGGGAAGGGTGTTCTGTTCCCTCCTGAAGAGCCTCAGCTTTAGCTGTGGACAATGAGGTGAGGTAGAGGGTTTAGGTAAGACAGGGAATGATGTCATGACTCCGATTGGTCTTCCAAAAAGAACCGTAGAAGATTAAGTGCAAGAACTGGAACAGAGAGAACCTGGTGGCTACAGAGACCAACTGGAACTCTCAGGATGAGGGGCGTGGCAGAGGGGACGCACAGGAGGGCTGGCTACGGGAGATGGCTCAGGGAGACAGGATCCACGGGATTTGGGGCAGAATGCATGTGGAGTGGAAGGGAGAGAAGTTAGGAATGACTTGCAGGTGCACAGTTTAGGCAGAGAGGTGGAGGTGGCACCGTTCAATGGGACAGAGAACCCAGGAGGTGGAGCAAGTTTGTACACATAGGCTGCAACGCGCTATGTGTTTGGTTGGAGAGCTAAGGAGGGAATTTGAGGCCAACTCTTTGGGAGTGAATCTCCAAGCTTGCTGAAGCCATAGGAGTGGGTGACATAATCGAGAGACAGATAAGGGAGAGGAGGGGGATAGACAGAACACTGGAGCCTGCCTATTTAAAGGAGGAATGGAGGAGGAGAAAGGAAGTGGGAGAGGGAGGGAGGAGAAGTGGGAAGGACCCAGCAAAGACAGACTGGAAAAAATGTCTCAGAAAAGCAAAAAGGACATTCAGGAAAAAGAGTACAGTTCATAGAATAAAACGCTGCCAAGAATTTAGGAGATGGAGATTAAAGTTGGGATTTGATCATTAGGCCGTTGGTGGCCCAGTAGTTGCAGGGGCATGCTGGGAAGAGGCGCCAGATTGCGATGCGTCAAGGGTGTGGAGAGAGAGGGCACGGAAAGTGCAGACTACTCCCCAGCATTGGTGGGAGGGGAGGGGGAGACAGAGCAGTAGTTGGAAAGAGAGGTAGGACAAGGGGGTTTCTGTTTCCTTTTTAGGCTGGAGAAGATAAGTGCATTTCTGAGCCGAGAGAAAAAGAGATAAAATTGGTTGCAGACGCAGAGGGAGAGAAAATAACTACAGAGCGCATCTCAGAGGCCCTGGGAGGAGACACAATTCAGAACAGAGCACGGAATTCACCTTTGAGAGGGAGGGATGTTAAAGTGGTCCCCATCAATGTTCTCAATGGCTCTCTGACCAGGAGCAAGACATCTGCTGACAGCCCAGGGGAAGTAGTGAGCTGGGCGGCCTCAGGAGACACCAGAGGTCCTGGGAGCAGGAGGGAAGAGATCCACCCAGCCAGGTGGGAGCCCCCCGTCTGCCGTGGCCCCAGCAGCCCGCATCTCCCCCCAGCCACAGTGGCCCAGGAAGTGAAGAGAATCAATGTGGCTGGTTTCCTTCAGACTTGGGGATTGGTTAGCCTGAAGGACAAGTAAGGAAGGTGGAGAACACCACTGATGTCATTATTTTAAGGGTCAGATTTCCCTGCCCTATTCCAGCAGCTCAAATGCAGGGAAAAACACACCCATTCAGTGAACTTCCTTCATGGGGGCAAGACAAATGGGGCTACTAGTACTTTAGCTGATCTAGATTTATTTGAAAAGAGGAAGCCACCACAGATGCCAGAATCTTCAGCCGCCCTGTGTCCAACCAGCCCAGGTGGCTGTAGAGACTGAGGAATGCCAGACTCCCCTCTCCTTGCTGACTCGCCAGCTCCTGAGGAAACCAGAGGCTCCTAGGGTTGCAAGGAACCTTAGTGATCATTTAGCCCAGTGGTTCAGCAGCAGTGACTCCTGGGGGCATTTCTGATTGTCACAATGATCAGAAGAACACTGCTGACACTTTGTAGGTAAAGGCCAGCTATGCCTGTCCTCCTGTGATGCACGAGACAGTCCTGCACAGACAAAGCTTGTCCTGCATCTCCCATGGCTTTCAAATACCTTGCCAAGAAGCAGAAACCTGTTTGTAATAATCTTTGAACTCTGGTTTACGTATAAACATGGTGGGCTTTGCTAGGAACACTTCTGTATACAAGACAAGGAGAATGTGTACTTCGGAACTTCACTACGAGTTGTGTGTTAGTTTGGAAAATCATGTCTTTGAAGGCAGAGCTCAGGTCATTGGGACAATGCTGAACTTCCCACAGAGTTCGGGTCATTGGGACAACATCCTTGTATCAGTCTGCATCTGGACCATTGCGTTCACGCTGATTCTACGTACAGAGGCAAGCATCTCACTATTTCATTCTATGATGCATGATCATGCTTGAACATTTACATGTTGAAACACATATTCCTATGTTATTATCATGTCATCTTTATTTTTATATATCAATTAAGGAATTGCATTGTTTTGTGAAGTATGCTATTTTTTGAAGTGGGGTTTACTCTCTTACGTAAAATATTTCAATATTTCATTTCAAATAAAAATACTCTCAAATAAAATAGCTCAGAGTAACAAAGGGGACATTATCAAACATTTGCTATACAATAGGGCGTTTTAACTCTAGTCAAGTTAAAAAAGAATCTGCTCTAATGTCTCCCCCAGTGAGCTGAATTCTCTCTACAGTAACTCTAATAGCTGGTGTCCAGATCTGCGTGAACGTTTCCGGGGCAGGGTACTCATTACCTCTCCAGGTAGTCCGTTTGATCATCCAGGAGCTGGCTGAGCTGAGAGGTGAAAGAGATTGCATGCAAGGAGCTGAACTGTCAGAATCTTTCACCCTCCCTTAGTCCTATTCATATCCTCTGAGGCCACATCAAAAGTGTGAGTCCTTCTACCTGAGAGCTCTCTGATATCTGCAGGTGACCAGAAACCCCATGTAGATCCTTCACCCCCCCGCAAACACACTGTCTTCTCTTCTCCAGACACAATGTCTGCAGGCTCCTCACCATTCTGTACGTGGCCTGGTTTTTGTGCCCCTTCATTGTCCTGCACAATCAGGCCCTGTATTTAAGCATGATGGATTCAGAGAGGCCAGTAGGTTCCATTCCGTTTACTGGATACTTTGTAGACTATCAACCTATGCCATTCACTCTGCTCAGCTCTGGGGACGCAGAGATGATTGAGATAGAGTTATTGTCCCCGAGAGATCATCCAGTGGTGAAACAGTCACCTGAAATGCAGGATGACATATTCCTATCTCCCTTCTCTCCCAAGACCCCTCTAGGCTTCTACAAAGGGGATTATATCTTTTTAAGAATATTAACACACAATGATGAGGAGATGCCATTAGCATATGAGAGGTTTCCACAAAATTCTAGACAACTAAGAGCAGGTGGAGATATGAAACAGGTAGAAGAGTGGAGAAAGCATCAGCTTAGTGCTCAGAGAAGGGCAGGGGGAGAGAAGGAGCCGGTTTGCCCTGGGAAACCCCTGATAACTGGTCCATGTGGCAGAAGACAGGAATGAGATCTGGTACCATATTGGATTATCTGAAAGTCCACTTACATTATCAGTCAACCCCTAGCTCCAAACAAAATATTTACAGCCAGGCTCTACCTCTCAACCAGGAGATTGAAGGTTTATTCTCAGGAAACCCGAGTGGTCCCAGAAAATGGGCATGCGGTGGTCCCCACATAACAACCAGTTCCCACTGCCAAACTCGGAACCCAAAGCCACACTCGGGCACTGAGAAAAACCCCTATCCGCAGACACACCGCTCCCAAATGACGATTCCTTGTCTTACTCTTAATTATAGGAATGGGTGTAGCCAAAGGCAATCCACCCCCTAGGAGAGTCTCCAACATAATGAGACTGAGGGAAACACAGAGAGAAAGAAGACCCTGAGGATGTAGAAATAAGGAAAGGAACAAAAAGAATTTGAACAAAACAAACACAACCTCTAATTAGTGTCCACAGAGACGGTGCCAAAACAGAACACTCGAAGGAGAAGAAAGTGCTGTTTGGAAATGAAAACATTTTTAAAAGGGCTGCCCAGATATTCTGTAGAATTAAAGCTCAGATAAGGAAATCTCCTATAAAGTAGAAGATAAACAGCCCATAGAATTGGAAGATGAAGTGAAGGAAATGCCCCAGAAAACAGAATAACAAGACCAATGGAAAAGATGATAGAAATTTTAAAAGAATCAATTTGGCAGGTTCAAATTGGACTACCAGGAGTTCCAGAAAGAGAGAACAGAAAACACTGGAGAGAATTCTCCACCCTGAAGTGCAGGGGCCCTCACCACGGTCTCTGAGTCCACCCAGGACAAAGAGTAAAAATAGGCCCCGCAGCAGGGTATGTCAGCCTAAAATTTCAGTATTCTGGGGACAAAGAGAATAACCAAAAAACATTCAAAGAGAAAATTGAAACTCCCAGTGAACATTCCAGTAGCGTGAAAATTCTGAATGGCAACTGCAAACCCCAGAATACAGGGGAGACAGAACTTCAGAATTCAGAGGAAAAGCAATTTCAACCCAGAATTCAACAGCCAGACATATGATTGCCAAGCACTAGGGTACGATAATGGCACTTTTCAGATAGGTAAGGATGCAGCACCCCATTTAAGAAAGTTATTAACAATGTGCTCCAGCAAAATACAGGAGTAGGCCAAGAAAGGCAGACAGAAGTTGTGTTTGGAAATCCACCTGGACAGCAATAATTTTGGAAGCTGGGTCTAAAAGAGTTTAAAATTGAGAAGAAAAATCCATGTAGGGGGCCATTTCAATAACTCAAGTGGGGAATGTATGAGGGCCTGAACCAGGACAATGGGTGGGG
Source organism: Phyllostomus hastatus (assembly GCF_019186645.2). Classification (NCBI taxonomy): domain Eukaryota; kingdom Metazoa; phylum Chordata; class Mammalia; order Chiroptera; family Phyllostomidae; genus Phyllostomus; species Phyllostomus hastatus. The sequence continues at coordinate 10,573,838 of NW_025334006.1, read as the reverse complement.
TGGGAAAAGCAAATGTGCCTGAAGGGCGGGTGAGGAAGAGGAAGGAGGCTTTGCGAAGGGTGGGGGGAGGGGGCAGAGGAAGGCTCCTGTCACTGAGATGGGCCTGAGGTTCAGTGGTCAAGATGACTGGTTCAGTTTTGACTGAGTTGAAAAGCTTACAGGAATCCCAAGTGTGGTGTGAAGAAGCTGATGAATATACTACATTGGATGCTCTGGGACGAGGCCAGACCTCGAGCCATAGACTTGGGAGACATCAGCCTGTGGGGGCAGCAGGGGTGATGGGCCAGAGAAAGCATCCAGTGAGAAAAGCAGTGGACGAAGGACAGAAGGACAAAAATCTGGATTTCAGCATTTAAAGGACAGGCCGATAATGCTCTAGATAAGGTTGAGCATCTTTTTATGTATTCATGAGCTGTTTTTATTTCCTCTTCTGTGAAACACCTATTTTGCATTTTTTTCTGTTTCTGTTTATTTAAGACCACATTCATCATCTAGCGTAATGATAAAACCATAGAATGATTCCCAGTAGAGTAAGGAAGAGTTAAAGGAAGTATTGACTAAAGTAGTTCAATATGAGAAAGAAATGAAGTACCACATCAGAGACTAGGAAGTGCAATTGTTGTAAATGTAAAAAAGATGTGATTGTATTACTTGAAAACCTAAGAGGATCAATGGAAAAATTTGCAAATAGTAAGAATTCCGTAGGATTGCTGATGCAAAGTGAACATGGCAATTAATAGCGTACTTAGATAAAGAACTGGAAGATTAAAATGCAGTGGAAGGGAAAACCCGCTTGTCATGGCCATAAAGGGCCAAGTCTCAGTGAAGAATTTAAAAGCATTGTTCTGAGGAACACCACAGAACTCACCAGAGATGAAAAACCTTCATGTGATCCTAAGTACTGGAAAGATGTCAATTCTTCCTAAATTATGCTTTACACTTAAATATCTAGATAAGAACTAGATAATTTATTTCTTGACACTAAACCAGCTTATTCTCAAGCTCATACAAAAAAAAGAACCATGCAGGAATAGCCAGAACATTCTCCCGAAGAGGAGCCAGAGGAGAGACCAGCTCTGCCCTGGGTGGACACATGATTAGAATAGAGAGGCTCTGGAGGGTGTGCAGTCAGACCAGTAGAACAGAATAAAGAGCTTAGACACAGGCCCAAGTGTAGTATATCATAAGTGGGAATTTAATATATCAAAAAATGTCACTTCTTTTCATATCAGAGAGGAAAAGGCCAATTGTTCAATAAATAGGACATATCTGGGGGCAAAGTTATTTCTATTTTACTCTTTACATAAAACTAATGGAGCAATTGTGCAAAAGTTAAATCGAAGCCATAAAAGCGCTGGAAGAAAGCATGGAACATTAAAAAAATATACATCTGTATTAATTATATATAAATTCTTCTCTATATAAATTCTACTTACACATATAAAATCTTGGAGCAGGAGAGCACTCCGTGTTCATGAACCCATACAAAAAAATACATTTTCATATTTTTTTCTGCCGTAGCATATGAAAATAGCATACATCTGCACTGGGAAAAAACATAAAATCAACAAATGATAAATTGTGAAAAAGACATTTACAAATATATATGGCACACAAACACCTACATTTTTCTGTATATAGAGCCACTACAAATCAATATAAGAAATGAGAAATTCAATGGAAAATAGGTAAAGGATGTGATCAAAGTTCACGGAAAAATTCATTTCTCTCGCATGTATGAAAAGATGTTTACCCTCACTTGTAATGAGAGAAATGCAAATTAAAATTACAATCAGATGTCGTTTTCATCCAACAAAACCCAGCAAAGATCAAAAATAGCATAATGTATGGGCAAGGATGAGGGGCGCTCATGCATTGTTGGTGGGAGACTAAGTTAGTATAACTGAGATGGATTGTCGGGTGGGAAGGCAAGGACAGAACAAGGCGTAGCACATGTTACCTACCATTTGTGCTTTTTCTTTTTGAAAAGCATATATTTTATATAGATATAGAGCATCTTTGGAACAACACACAAAATACAGCCTTTCTTTTTTTAAAACAAATATCTGCTTGTTTTTAGAGAGAGGGGAAGGAAGGGAGAAAGGGAGGGAGAGAAACATCAATGTGTGGTTGCCTCTCACATGCCCCCAGCTGGGGACCTGGCCTGTAACCCAGGCCCGTGCCCTGACTGGGAAATGAACCCGTGACCCTTTGGTTTGTAGGCTGGCGCTCAATCCACTGAGCCACACCAACCAGGGCAAAATGTAGCCTTTCTTTTTCCTTCCTTCCTTCCTTCCTTCCTTCCTTCCTTCCTTCCTTCCTTCCTTCCTTCCTTCCTTCCTTCCTTCCTTCCTTCCTCCCCCCTCCCTCCCTCCCTTCCTCCCATCTTTCCTTTCTTTTTCAAAAAGTGAAAATAATTTTATTTTTCTAATTATAAAATTAATATATGCTTCTTACAAAAAATAACCTTTCTGTACAGAATGAATTTAAAAGGAAGCAAAACCACCTTCAGTCTTATCACTTAGAAACTAACTCACTGTTAACATTTTGGTATACATTCTTCCAGATATTTTTCCTGACACATTTTTTTGAAATGGTATCCTACCTTGCACCCTGTATTTAACCTGATTTTCCTCACTCAGCAGCACCTTTTTCCATGCCATTAAATAGACATCTGCACCATCATTTTTAACATGTGGATGCTTCGCAAGCTATCAATTGACTAATATTTGGGGCATTTCCAGTGTTTTACTGTCATAAACAATAATGTGCTAAACACACATGTATAAACATCTTTGTGAACCTGTTTGACTCTATCTATAAGAAAAATTCTTTAAAAATTGACTTGCTGCCCTGGCTGGTGTGGGTCAGTGGATTGAGCTCTGGCCTGCAAACCAAAGGGTCGCTGGTTCAAGTCCCAGTCAGGGCACATGTCTGGGTTGTGGGCCAGGTCCCCAGCTGGGGGCACGTGAGAGGCAACCAGACATTGATATTTCTCTTGCTCTTTTTCTCCCTCCCTTTGTCTAAAAATAAAAATAAAAATAAATTGAATTGCTGAGCCAAAGTGTAAGTATATTTGAAAGGTCCCTGATACCCATGGCCAGGTTGCCCGGAGAATAGCTGGAACAGTTCACCCTACACCCCGCGTGTGAGAGGGCCCATCTCCCTATACCTCCACTTAGCCTAGGCATTGCCATTTTAAAAACATTTTGCTATTCTTATGGGTTAAAAAAGAAATCTTGTTTCTAAAAAGAGAATTTCATTTCTTTGATTACTAGTGACACTGAACTTCTTTTCATACAATTGTTGTCTATTATAAGCCTTGTTTACTTTCCTGTTGGGATGGTCACAGTTTGTATCGTCTTCTGGGAACAATTTATAGATCAAGCATGTTCACCTTTGTGTGTCATCTTGTAAATATTCTCCTAGTTCGCGTTTTTAATTGATACGATGTCTAAAACTTCTTATTATGGAAGAGCTCAAACAGATATTTTTTGAAAAGCAGAACAGTGTAACAAACCTCTGGACATCCGTCGCTCAGCTTCACCCGCTATCCACAGGGAGCCGCTCTGTGTCTTCCACGCCCCTCCCACTTTCCCCTCTCGTTTGGGAGCAACTCCCAGACATCTTATCTTTTTATCTGAAAATACTTGTTATAAAGTGTCTCGGGCATATGGATATTTTTAATATTTCAGAAATCCAATCCAATCAGAAGAGAGTCTTCATGGACTCCCAGCACCTTTTTTAAAAAGGTTCTTAGGACATCCGCCGTTTCTTGAATAGCACATTCTCTCTCCCGCTGACTTGAGATGCCTATCGGGCTTTCTCTGCTCTGTTCCTTTGATCCGTCTCTTCCTGCTACGCCAGGACCCCACTGCTGCAGGTACTATCGGTCTGAAGTCTATTTGTTCATAGTTAACATGACGAGCATCGGGGGTGCTCTCGGTCTTTTTTCCTTCAAATTCTCTTACATATTTCTTCACATTTATTCATCCAGATTAATGCTAGCTTTATTTTACCAAGTTCTACTCAAAAACTCAGTTGGGATTTTGGTTTAAATTATGGGACGTGTGTAGATGAGTTGGGGGGAAATCAACATTTTCACATTATCAAGGTTTCTTATCCTGAAAGCAAGTAGGCCTTCTGATTATTTGAATTGTTCAGTAGAGTGTGAGAGCTTTTCTTCATGAGGTCCAGCATTCTTCTTGTTAAGATTCTTCCCAGACAGTTTCCATTTGGGCTGCTATTGTGAATACAATCCTTTTTCCCATTATATTTTCTAACTGGTTGTTCCCACTATATGGAGAAGCTAATTATTTTTAATATATTTTTAACTACCTGCCTTATTAACCTTTTTATTCATTACAATAGTTTTCACTTGATCCTCAAGTTTTTTATGGAGTATATCAGATTTTTGACTCTTTCTTTCCAATAATTATATCGCTTTTTAAAAATGTTTTGATTATTGACTAGGATTTACTTCCACACAATATTTTATGGTAGCTCTAATCACGAACAGGGTGGTGTTCCATCTTTAAGCGTACTATGAGCTCCTGGTTTAGATTTGTTCTTTGTTCTACTTTAAAATTATCCCTTTAGCCCTGGCTGGGTAGCTCCGTTGGTTAGAGTGGAGTTCATACACCAAAAGGTTGTGGGTTCGATCCTCAGTCAGGGAACATACCTAGGCTGTTGGTTCAATCCCTGGTTGGGGAGGCAACCAATCAATGTTTCTCTCTCATAGTGGTGTTTCTCCCTCTTTCTCTCTTTCTTTCCCTTTTTATCTTTCTAAAATCAATAAAATCTCAGCTGAAGATACAAATAAGTGAATAAAAATTACCCCTCTATTCCTAGTTTAGTAGAGAGGTTTTTTAAATGTAAGATTTTAGCAAATGCCTTTTGGGCATCTATTAAGTAATAATATGATTTCTTACCTTTAAGCTATTCATGGGATAAATTGCATTGATGGATTTCTTAATGTTGGCATTCTCCAAATGTCTAGCATAAACTTCCCTTTGTCATTTACACTATTATTTTTATTATTTTTCTGCTGGATTCTATTGGAAATATTTTCTTTTTTTCCCACTGAAGTTGGAATATATGAGACTACAGATTCCTCTTTCAAAAACCTTAGCCGGGAAGGGGAAGAAAGGGAGACCCAAAGACCTACAGAGACTCAGGATTGGGGACATGCACATTTTGAGTATGTTAATAGGCTCTGGGGACACAGCCAGGAGACAGGAAGCACTTGAAGATATAAGTGCAAGAGGGTGAAGCTGATGGGATAAGGTGCCAGTGACAGAGTAGGTGGCGGCATCTGCACAGCAGTGGCTGGGTGGCCATGAGTGGGGAGAGGGGCAGCCCCCACTGCAACAGGACGGAGAGAGTACAGGCAGGGGAGATGGGGCCATCATGTGGGGCAGGTTGAGGCTGGAGGCCTCGGTGGCCATGGGGCCAAGGACTGGAGATTGTCTTCCATGCTGGGTGGGTGAGGACTTGAAGCAAGTCCTAAGAGTTGAGAACAGTTGCTGAGAGAAACGGGGACAAATCAAAGAACCGTAATGGGATGCTGAGGCCCTGCAGAGGTAAAGTGCCTTGCTTTTCCTGTGTGTGGCATCAGTTTGCAAGATTATGTAACTGTCTCTGCCAGGAGCCCTGTGGAAGAGGGCAGGACGGCGCAGCGGTGCAGGGTTGGTGGAGCCAGGAGCCGAGCAGGTCCTACCTGTAGGCCGAGGCGATGGTGAGGAGGGAGGACGCGCATGGCCCAGCAGGCCTCTCCTGGAGATGACGGTCACTGTTTGTCTTCATTGTAATCTCCACCTCAAGGCAAAATTTTCCATTTCGCCGTGTCACTAAACAGAATGCACCATGGCTTAAGCAGATAGCTTACGTAACTGGTTCCGTGCTCTGCCAGGCTGTTAACAGTCACAAAGAGTCTGTGCTGAGCGGACATTATGTTGGGACCGTAGAAGTGTGTTCTGACATGAGAGAATCGCTGTGACTGGGGGGAGGGGCCCGAGTCCCTGCTCTCCACACTGGCCATTAGACTGAGTGGATCAGGCGGTCAGGCATGCAGGCCGGGCTGGGCAGGGGCCTGAAGTCACTGGCCTGATAGACGGAGAGAAAGGGGGCTGGTGGGGACAGAGCCGCTGGGAGTGGGCCAAGGCTATGAGAACCTGAGGGCAGCTGGAGGTGGAGGGCCTGGCGATGAGCGGGACCCAGAAGCAGGAGGCCGGCCTGTTGAATGGGCCCTCTACATGGATCTTGAGGTCGCCCCAAATGATGCCAGGGCTCGGAGTGGCTGGGGAGACAGTGAGCTGGGACGTAAGTCTCAGCGAGTATGGAGGGATGACCAGGAAGGTGACAGCACCGAGGAGGGAGAGGGCAGGATGGCTGCAAGCAGGTCCTGCAGAGGAGGAACAGGGGTGGTTTTGAAGTTGCAGCAGGATCCCTGGTTGGTGTGGCTCAGAGGACTGAGTGCACCCTGTGGACCGAAAGGTCGCTAGTTCGATTCCTACTTAGGGTACATGTCTGGGTTGCCTGCCAGGTCCCCATTTGGAGGCCTAGGAGAGGCAATTAATTAATGAATCTCTCACACATCCATGTTTCTCTGCCTTTCTTTCTCCCTCTCTTCCCCTCTCCCTTCCCCTCTCTATAAATAAATAAAATCTTAAAAAAATATAAAGTTGCCACAGGAGAGAGAAGAATGCTGCCTCACCTGGGCCCTTTGATTGATCCTGAGGTGCCCTCCTGGACAGAATGAGGCCCAGAGAGGGCAGTGACCTTCTGGGGACCCCCCACCCCCCAGCAATGAGCAGTGGGGTTGGGATAGAAACCCAGGTCTGTTGCTCCCTTAGGGCCAGCCAGCGGCCTCTCAGGTGAGGGCATGAACTGTAGGCACTGCCCTCCCCATCCTGTGTGACCTGGTCAGGGCCCAGGGGCCCCTCTCTGCCCTCCCTGCTGATCCAGGTGGCTTGGTAAGTTGTCCAGCCCCGAATGTGCCCGTGGAACCAGGGAGCGTGGAGATGGAATACCCTTCTAGGACCCAAGGGCTCTGCCTCCATTTCTCAGAGTGGCCCTGTCTTCCCCTCTTGGTCTGCTCTTTCGGGGCTGCCCTCCCACAGATTAGGGAGGGGTATGATGAGCATGGAGTTCAGCTTCCCATGGCCTGGGTTCAGATCTGTGAGATGACTGTAATATTGCTTCCTCTGTGACCTTGGGCAAGTAGGAGGTCATCTCTCTGAATTTTAGATCTCTCACCTACAAAAAGGGGATAACAATACACAATCTAGCCCTGGCCCGTGTGGCTCAGTGGATTGAGTGCCAGCCTTTGAACCAAAGGGTCGCCACTTCGTTTCCCAGTCAGGGCACATGCCTGGGTTGCTGGCCAGGTCCCCAGTAGGGGGCGTGTGAGAGGCAACCACACATTGATGTTTCTTTCCTTCTCTTCTCCTTTCCTTCCCCTCTCTAAAAATAAATAAAATCTTTAAAAATATATACACAATCTATAATCTCTATAGGCCTGCTTGGTTGCTGTCATACTTAAAGGAGAAAGCCCCTGTCTCACTGGTCGAGTTCTCAGGGAAGCCCACTCTGAGGAGAGTAGCAGGAGGGGCCTCTTAGAGGGCATTGTGAAGGTCAACACCTGGGGAGGGAGGGCCCCTCAGAGCTGTCCTGTCACTCTCTGATGAGGTTTGCCTTGGGAAGGAGGCATGACTGGGCAAGGTGACCCTCTGCAGTCAAGGACAGTTCCGGAAGAGGGATGGGGACTGTCAACACTCCCAGCAGCTGGGAGAGTAAGTCCTTCAGTTGTAAAGGGAGGTCTGGTCTGCGCTCCACAACGAGCGCTAACGCATTTATCAAACTGTCCATTGTCATGGCGGCTCCCAGCCGATGGGCAGGACTCAGGGTGGACTGGCCACAGCGTCCGCCAGCAGAGCCAGTCCTGGGCTCAGACCCTGCGTGGATCGGTTGATTGGGGCGAACCCCTCATATCGTGAACAAATTTGGACATCTTTTCTGAGCTGAGAGGCTAGCTTTTAGCAGCTTCCCAGAGGGGCCTGAGACCCCAGATTTTTAGAAGCATCACTGTAGGGTCACATTCCAAGCGCAAAGGGGGTTTATCTGCCCACTCCCCAGCCTGCTTCTCCCTAGCTGGTCACGTCTGGGAAGCCCGTCTAGAATCTCTTCCCCAGGAGCCCCTCCCCCAATCCTGTGGTCGCCGCACCAGCCCCAGCCTAGAGCTGAGTCGGAGCCCAAAAGGGTGTGGACGTTGGTGTTAAACATCTGGATTAAAACCCGCCGTGGCCATTCACCGTCTGTGTGGCCTTGAGCAACTCTCCTGACCTGTTATGGCTCCTGAAATGGGAACAATTACACCTGTGCAATAGCTGCATTTTGAAGGGGGGTTAAATGAGATGGTTTGGGGGAGTGCCCTGCACAGTGCATGGAACGGAGTAGGTAATTCATAACAAAACCACCTCCTTTCTGAGATTCTGTCAGACTCTCCCCTTTCTTGTGTGCCTTTCCTAGCATTTCTGAGCCTAAGTGGGTGATGCCTCACACCCAGGCCCATCCAAAGCTTCCCCTCCCTCTGTTCCTCCCGTCTGTGGTCCCCACACAGAGGCGGGAGCCCTCAGCATGTCCCCTGCCTCCTGAGGGAATGCCTAGTCACTAAGAACCCCAAGTTACATCTGAAGAAGACTTAAGCATTCACAAAGCGGGGGCCCATCTGGCTCTCACCGCACTGAGTGGTGGGCAGAACGGGCGACTGCGTTCCTGCAGACAGCTCAGACCTGGGGAGTGCTCAAGCTAGGTTCCTTCCTGGATGCCACAGTGTTATGGCTAGGAGGGAGATGTTGAAGCCAGATGAACTGCCTGGGTTCAAATCCTGGCTCTGCCCCTTGCTAGCCGGGGGGAACTTGGGTGATTTGTTTTACTTCCGTGTGTCTCAGTCTCATCACCCATACAACGGGGAGCACGTACCTGTCTGGAACAGTGCCTGTTGTCATACAGGTGTGAGCTACTGTGTGAATGAGTCATGGTTTGCACCACACCTCCTGGGATTTACGCTCCACCAACCTCCTTTCTCACCACGTTGAAACTTCACTTGCCAGATTCACTGTTCCTCCTCCAAAGGTGCCGGTATTTTTAAAGGGCATCACCTGAATCCTGGGTCCCCATACCCCCTTGATTCCTTTAAAAATCTTACTTGCTTTTTCTTCTGTCCCTAGCCATCTCCTCCTATGCTGCCTGCTTCCCCCACCTATAAACAACAGCAGGGCCCCCACCCACTAGCTCCTCAGCTGCTCCAGTCTTTCTTCATCCCTTCTTTTGACCAGGAAACTTTTTAAAAATAAAATAAGCCCTGGCTGGCGTAGCTCAGTGGACTGAGCGTGGGATGCGAACCAAAGTGTCACAGGTTCGATTCCCAGTCAGGGCACATGCCTGGGTTGCAGGCCATGACCCCCAGCAACCGCACGTTGATGTTTCTCTCTCTCTCTTTTTCTCCCTCCCTTCCCTCTCTAAAAATAAATAAATAAAATCTTTAAAATAAATAAATAAATCATAAAATAAAATACCTCCATTGCCTTCCTGCTTCCCGCTTCCCCACCCATTCCTCAGTGCCAACCACGGGCTCTGCCGGTTCATTTCCCTGGAGCTGCTCTCTGTGGGCCCAGCGGCTGCCTGTGTCCTTCCTTGGGGAACACGCTTCTGGAGTCTCCAAGCCCAGGTGGCACCGCTAATCTTCTCCTGGCCCCTCTCTCTCCCCCCTCCCTCCTGCTCCTTCCTCCCCTCACACTCCCTCTGCCTGGCATGCAGTACACTCGCCCACTCTGACCCCAGCCCCCAGTTGGGGCACTGCTCTTAGATCTGCAGGTTGATGTATTTCACCAAATTTGGGGAGTTTTCAGCTTTTATTCCTGAAAGTATTTTTATCTGCTCAATTCTCTCCATCCTTTCCTTCCGATTCTTCTTATGTTAAATTACTTGATATTGTCCCATGAGTCAGTGAGTCTCTGTTTATGTTTTTAAAATCGTTTTTCTTTTTGGTCTTCGGGTTGGATAATTTCTATTGATTGATCCCCAAGTTCAGTGACCCTTCTTTTGCAGACTCCAGTCTGATGTTAAGTTTATCCAGTGAGTGTTTTGCTTTAGATCTTCGGCTTTCAGTTTTAAGTTTCCCATTTGGATCTTTTTTTATAGTTTCCATTCTTCTGCTGAAGTTTCTATGTCTGTTCACGTATTATGAGTATCTTTTCCTTTCAAATCCCTGACCATATTTATGAGAGACGTTTAAAAGTTTCTGTCTACTAATTCTAACATTTCTGCTATTTTGGGACCTGTTTGTATTGGCTTATGAGAAATAATTATAGGCTTGTTTTTCTGGATTATGGGTTAAACTTTCCTGCTTCTTCCCACATCTGAATAATGTTTTTGTTGTGTGTTGGACATTTTGGAAGAGACATTATCCGAAGTCTAGTTTGTGTCTTCTCACTTTAAAGCGTGTGGAGGTTGATTCTGGTAGACAATGAATTACAAGAGGGTCATCTTGATCCTGGCAAGCTGATTTTTTTTTCTTTGTTATGTTTTTTCCCTTGGTCTGAGTGTACGGCACTCCCTGAAAGGCGTGGTTATTACTTGTGAGGTGCTACCTTTCCGGGATCCCTCCTGAACGCTAGGACCACTTCCTGATGTCCCACTACAGTTGGCTAGACTGGAATGATGTCTGTAAGCCCCGCTGATCCTGTGGAAGCTCCACACAGCAGCCAGTCTCTGCTGGGCTTTGTGGAGCTTTGGCCTGTGTCTTGCAAGCCAGCCCTCGGCCAAGCACCCAGGGAGCCTTGCAGATGCTCCTTCCAGCCCAGCTCCCTTCTCTTTGCTATCGTATTAGTTTGCTAGGGTTGCTGTAACGACCCCACAGTACCACAGACCGGCTTCAACAACAGAAAGTTATTTCTCATCGTTGTAGAGTTCAGATGTAGAACAGTAAGGTGAGTGTGTGTGTCCAAATTTCTTTTTTTTTAACATAAACACATTTCTTTACTATCCAAACAGATGATCCTGATTAAACCAACACTCAGAAATAGTTGCATGTAAAATGTTTGTGGTAAAGATAATTAAACACTGTAATAAATTTTAAAAATCATGAGGGATTTGCTTATTGAACGGAGCTTGTTTATCCTCGCAGCTAATTCCTGTCCAGAAGGATGATGAAATTTTTACTCTACTTTTGCATAGACCAAGTACAGGTGACATCGTTCAGGATGCATTTCACCATCTTCCAATCTTCTTGTTATTGTGCTTTTCTTCTCGCTCCATTCCTGACTTTGAACCAATGCATTGTTTGTTGCTTTTTAATTTTTATTTATTGATTTTAGAGAGAGACAGGGAGAGAGAGAGAGAAAAAAAAATCAATTTGTTGTTCCACCTATTCATGCATTCATTGACTGATTCTCGTATGTGCCCTGACCGGGGATTGAACTCACAACCTTGGCATATTGGGATGATGACAATGTACTATTTGTAAAATTACTGACAGCCTGATTTTCTGCCTTTAACTCTAGTTTATTCAAACTTCTCTCTCAGGTCACACAAAAACTGTGTTGTTTTTAACATGCTCTCAGTTTTATGGTGAGGTTTTGGAGTCAGCAGTGAGGACCCCGTCTGGTGGGGCCACGGTGCCCATTTCCACAGAGAGCCATTCCTCCTGCTCCTTCCCGCGTGCGCTCATCGTCACAGCCTTCGCTCTCCACTGGGCGCCATCTGTCTTCCTACCGGCTGCTGACTGGTGGCCCTGGGGGGTGTGGGTGGCACGTGGGGTCACCAGAGCAGGTGTGGCACGGGGAAACAGGGCCCAAATTTCTCTTCTTATAACTATGCCAGTCACATTGGATTAGGGCCCATCCTATGGGCTTTATTTTAATTTAGTCACCTCTTTAAAGACCTATCTCCAAATACAGTCACAGTCTGAGGTGCTGGGGGTTAGAGCTTCAACATGTGAATTTGGGGGGGGCGCAATTTAGGCCATAACAGCTATGCTGCCCCTCAATTTCTAGTCACTTCAGCGGCCCTGAGCTCTGATCTCAGCCAACCATAAAGCGCCACCCGGAAAGCTCAGGCCAGCCAATGTGGCCTCACCGCATGTATCTTCCTCCTCTCGGTAATGACAGTCCCCTGCTGTCTGTCACCCAGTGACTGAAAACAGTCTCTCCCAGCATTTTGTTGTTCGAGTCAAGAGGGCAAGTCCAGTCCTAGCAACTTTGTCCTGGCAGACAGGGAAGGCCCAGCACTGGCTCTTTGCCTTCTGTGCCCCAGCTCAGTGCTCAGAATCACTCACGCTGCCAAGCAGACTGTTCTCAGCCACATCGGTGAAAAGTGTGGCCTGACTTTCCCTCCCTCGAGCCACAGTCATGAGTAGCTCTGCGGCTGGGGCTCTCGCGCCTCGCTTAACCGAGCTCCCAGGGGCTCTGAAGCCTGGAGGCTTTGGTAGCAAACACCTTCCCCTTCACTTTTCTCACTGTCTTTTTCTCCCTCGGCTTTATTTCTTGCCCTAGGAAGAAGAAAATCAAATTTGCACAGGAGGCGGGGTTGACGGGGAAGCAGGCCCAGAGACAGAGAGAGGTGCGGACGGAGGGGAAGAGACAGAAGCCCAGTGAGAAGATCTTCCAGGGTTGGGGGGAGGAGAGGGGAGCAGAGAAGGGGAGAAGACAGGGGCTGGCTTTCTTTCAGCATTTCACGAAGGCCTGTGCTTTGGGCCTCGGGTCTGGTGGTGACCTTTGCATAGTCAGGGTCACGACCTCCCATCCATCCTCCCGGGGCCTAGGAGCCAAGACTAGGGGCCAGGCCTAGGAGCCGGACTCGCCGCTACCAGATGAGAGATCTGAAGGCAGGTGTATTCCTTGGCTGTGGGTACAAGAGGGTCAGGAGTAACTTTCTGAGGTCTGACACACTTTTGTCCAGCCACTGCCCACTGCCGAGTCAGGAACTACAGCCCAGGAAGCCGTGTTGGTCACTGGAGGGCTTCTCAGCAGCCTGGGATGAGGTCGCAGAGTGGAGGGCAGGGGCTGAAGGTGACGGCAGGCATGGGCCGTTCTTCCTCTGGACCCAGGCTGCCTCCTGGACGGCCCCAAAGACCAGCCCAAGGCCTCTGCTTCCTCGCCCCCAGACTCCCTCCAGGTCAGCTCCTCTGCTGGAACTTGCTCCCAGCCCCCAGCCACTTGGCTGTGCCCTTGCCCGTGGCTCTGAGCCCCAGGCCGTCTCTCCAGGCAGATGTGGTAGCACACTCCCTCATCTGCTCCTGGGATGCAATACGCTCCCCGCCGTGCCAGTCATGGTGCTTCTTGCTCCTCCCGAGTGCAGAGGGTGCGCTTCCAGGCCTGGTGTCCCCTTCAACGGGAGGAGAGCTCTCCCGCACGTGGATACAGTGGGCCTTGGGGAAGGGATCTTTGTCCTTGAGGTCAGAGCCCGCAGAGCCCAGGGAACCATGGCAGCTTTCAGATGCTGAGTCCCGCTCCTCAGAGTCCAGGTTGCCAGGCACAGCGAGTTCAGATGGGCGGCGTGGGCGTGGGAGGCGGGGTTTCCATTAGCATCGGAAAGACACAAATCAAGAAACTCGAAGGTTATTAACAGAATGAAATTCTATAAATTGCAGTATCTCAATTTATACACCATTCAGGGTATACAATGGTTATTTTTATCTAAATTATTTCCTGAACAAGAACAAGACTCAGATGTTAAATTAAACAACTGTCACTCTATTTAGTTTCATTTTGTGGTTAAAGGAACTATGAGGACAATAAGAACTTACAATAGATGCCGAGAATCTTACTAGTGGGCTGATAGAAGGATTTATAAATTAATGACTACAACTTGAATAAGAAATATTTCTATTTCAATACAAAAAAGAAAAATGTAAATACTAGGTGGGGAAAAACCATGAGGGGCGATGACAAATCAGGGCATACAAAGCCAGCCCTGGCCAGAATGGCTCAGTTGGTTGGGCACCATCCCGCAAACCAAAAGGTCTCTGGTTCGATTCCAGTCAGGGCACGTGCCCAGGTCCCTGGTTGGGGAGCGTGCAGCAGGCAACCGAGATCAATGTTTCTCTCTCACGTTGATGTTTCTCTCCCTCTCTCTCTCCCTCCCTTCCCCCCTCTCTGTAATCAATAATAAGAAAACATATTTTCAAGAAATACAAAGCTAAAATGAAGAAAGAGATGGAAAAGGCGATTCAGCAAGAGATTAAGTCACACTGTAAAAAATGGCCAATGTTTGCAGGAGTTCTGTTGCATGGGAATAGATTGCAGGCACAGGCACATTTGAAGAGACCAACTGCCGGACCTCCCTGGGGAGGGAGGGTCACTTGGGTAGTCACAGTTATACTGTTCCTTCCTTCCTTCCTTCCTTCCTTCCTTCCTTCCTTCCTTCCTTCCTTCCATCCTTCCATCAACACTAACCATGGCCACTGGCTATACAGCAGCTACCAAGACACACAAGATTTCTGTCCTTATGGATTTACAGAGTCTGGAGAGGCGGGCAGATATTATACAAGCCAACAAAAACCCCCATTCTAATAACCATATATTTGCAAAAGGAGATTAAGTGCTGGGAAGACATGCAGGGTGCTATGCAACAGATCAACAGAGTGGATCTCATCTGGGTGCTCAGGAAGGGTCTCTGAGAGGCAGTGATAATGATGCCTGGCGGCGCAGGCTGAGTGTGCCTTATCCGGGTGGGGTGGGAGAGATGCTGTCTCTGCAGCGCGGACAGCAAAGGCAAAGGCCCCCAGGCGAGCTCGGCGTGTTCAAGAGCTGGAAGGATGCCAGTGGGGCTGGAGCATCAGGAGGTCAGGAAGGACTGATGCAGGGGGAGCCCAGGGAGCTAGGTAGGCAGAGGCAGGTGATCGTGCATGGGTTTAATTTCAAGAGCGCTAAGAAACCATTTAAGGATTTTTTTTTAAGCAGGAGAGGGATATAAACAGATTTGCATTTAAAAAAGTTACTGTAGCTGCTGAGGGGCATGTGGATGGGGAGTGGCCAGGTAGGAAGCTGCTGTGGCCCAAGGTGGCCCTGCGGGGATCAGGGATCGGGGTGTGAGGCACCTCCTAGAGGGCAGGGGCAGTGGGGTGGGAGGAACAAGTGGGTGGGTTCAAACTACATTTAGAACTTTGAACTTGAGATTTATTAGAGGGGTGAGGAATTGGAGTGCCTGAGGTGGCCTCTAGGTTTTGGGCAGAGCAGCCAGAGGATGGAAGTTCCCCTCACTGGGGTGGGGCACCCTCTTCTTGGTGCGTCTGCAACTCTCCTGTTTCGAAATCAAGGGGGGTTAGTGCTGGCCTTTGAGGGAGGGACAGTGAGGCTCCCGAGGTCACTCAGCCACTTGGTGGAGCTGAACTGCAACCCAGGGGCCCTACCTGTGCCACGCGGCCACCACTGGGTGGCGCTTTTCAGGGATCTCTGCTGAGTTCCCTACTTCAGAGCTGGGGTCATGAGCAGTGCTGTGGGGGAGCCCAGGAAGGGGAGACTCATCCCTGGCTGGCTGGGGCCCCCACCTGGTCTGGCATGCCCATGCCCTGCACAATGTGCTCCCTCCCAGACAGGGTGTCCCGCAGGCCCCGCCCAGCCTGCCGGGGCCCATCCAACCCTTCTCCCGGCCTCCCTGATGGCCTGCACGCTGGCCCCTCGCATCTGTTATATCCCCACGGATTTGCTGCATCAGTCCTCTCCCTCCATCTCCCAGGGTCGTGGCCTCCATTATCTCTCATCAGAATTATTGCAAAACCTCTAACTTCCCCCCCACCCACAGCCACAGCCTCTTCCTCCTCCAGTCAATTTCACAATTTTTTCCACCAGAAAAATCTTCCAAGGCTGCCCACTGTTTACCAGAGGAAATGTGAACTCCTCCGCCTGGCACCAGAGGCCAAGCTTTGGCTATAGACTCTCACCTTTTCCTACTTCTCCCCTTCCTGCTCCTACAAACCAGCACCCCACTCCATCCCCACGTGTTTCCACCTGGAGCCCTGATCTGCTCTTCCCTCTGTCTCTCTGTCTCTGGCTCCCTGTTTCTCTGTCTGTCTGTCTCTCTGTCTCTCTCTGCCTCCTAGTCCCAGACGTTCAGATCTCTCCCACAAGGCCTCCTCATCCTCACCCCCACCCAGCCTGGAAGAGTCTCCCTTCCTGGGCTCCCCCACAGCACTGCTCACGCATCCACTGTGGCTCACCTTGCCCGTGACTGTGCTGGTGCTGTGTGCAGAGGCGGGCCCCGGAGGGAGGTCAGGCTCCCTGGGAAGGCTGATGACTTCAGTGCAAGGTGGGTCTTGTCTGAGGAACTCCGGGTGTCCGGGGCCATGTCTGCCCTTCCCCTCGGAGCCCGGAGCTCCTGGAGGACAGCATCTGTGGTGGGCTCATCGCTGCATCCCCAGCACCCCGCACAGGGCTTGACATGTGGGAGGCACTCAGCTGGTGTCTGCCGAACGGACAACCGAGGGTGCAAATGAACGGCCCAGAGGGACATGCTGCAGAAATTCAGGACAGGGATTAAGGAATCAAGGGAAGTTTCTCCACATAGGTAGAACGGATGGAGATTGAGCAGAGCGAGATTCGGATAGAGAGGGGGAGGAAGAGGATGACGAGAGGTGGGAGTCCTGGGGGAGAGAGGGATGGTCTCCTTGGGACAAGCAGAGGGTCTGGGGTTGGGCTTGGACGAGGGACGGTAGTGGGGTCCAGTGGGGCCAGTCCTGCCGGGGCAGACAGTATGCCAAGCAGAAGAGTGGTGGGGGTGGGGACTGGCGCAGAGAGACCTCCAGGCTCCCCACCCCAAACCCCACTAGATCACAGGGGCTAGATGGGCCCCTCGTCCCTCCCACCAGCAGGGGAATGACCCGAGAAAAGCATCTCTCAGACACTGGTCCCCTGGGCTGGAGCAGGAAAAGGCGGCTGAGGGCTTCTTCCCGGGCGCCATCACTTTTTTTATGCTTGAAGGTGAGCTTCTCAGCAAAGTACACAGCTGAGTCCCAGAGGGTGAGGAGCCAGGATCGGGACAGCTGGGTCAGTTCTGATGGTGCAGGGAGTTGGAATCAGGCCTTAGACGAAGGACCTGGGGGTGTGGAGCGGGACTCACGGTTGACTTGGACGGGATCGGGAAGGGCCGACTTGGTGCAGGGCGAGAGGAGAGGAAGCCCAAGGACTGCACCTGGGGGCTCAGGAGATGATGGGGGGCCAGCACGCAGGATGCAGCCCTCAGAGGAGTGAAGGAGCAGCGTTTCTGGAGCTGAGGGAAGCAGGCATTTCCAGGAGCGCAAGGTGGCCAACTGTGTCCAAGGCTGTCAACAGATCCAGTGAAATAAGCCTTAAAAATCAACCATTGGACATATCAGCATGAATATCGTGGTGACCTGAGGGGAGGACTGACCGCTCGGGGGAGAGTGGGTGCTTGCTGGCTCATGTCCAGGAGGCGGCCAGAGGGGACGAGATCCAGGCACAGAGGACAGTGGGCTTCGGGTCAGCGCAGGACAGCTCTCCGTGGACTGGAGGGAGAGGAGATCCGGAGCACAGGTGGGTGTTGGTGGGCAGACTGGACAGCAGGAGCACATGACGTTTCCTTATTCTTTTAATCCTCACCTGAGGATATGTTTATTGATTTTAGAGAGAGGAAGTTCGGGAAGAGGGAAACATTGATACGAGAGGGAAATATTGACTGTTGCCTCCCGTACACTCCCTGACTGGGGATCAAACCTGCAACCCATGTGTGTGCTCCGACTGGGAATCAAACCTAACAACCTTTTGGTGCGCAGGACAACACTCCAACTGACGGAGCAACCAGGCCAAGGCTGATATTTCCATTTGACCCAGACACAGGGTAGATGCCCACTTTAGAGATGAAGAAACTGAGGTACAGAGAGGTTTTGTCCTCACTGTCAGGCAGTAGAACTAGAACTTGGCTCAAGATGGGAAGGCAACAGAAACTCCCTTAGACAGACAGCAGAAGGCAAAAGCCAAGGGAGGGGCAGAGAGGGGCTTCCTCCCCTGGAAGGAAGGTGCTACTCACTACTTACTCCACGGAGCCTGTGATGAACCCATAAGCAGCCATGTGCCGGCTTGCAGTAAGCACGTGACCGAATGCGGAGGTCAGAGGGAGGGGCCTTGGCGGAAGAGGCCGGGGCGATGCCAAAGAGAGGGCAGGGGTTTGGGAGTGGGGCGTGAGGGGCCCCGTGCAAGTGGGGAAGGGCCCTGGTGGCACCCCCAGCCCTGCCTCAGGGTCCAGGCACCGAGGCCCTGGGTAGCTCAGCTGAAGCCCATTGAGTGAGCCTCCCCAGCCCCGGCAGGGTCGTCCCCAGGCTGGTTCTGGCCCAGGCCACAGCCAGGGAAAAGGGGCAGGAGGGGCATGCAGGACTAGAATCCCCAAATATCCTGAGGGAACCATGCCTCTGGGGGTGGCACCGGGAGGATGCTGGCAGCAGCCAGAGCTCAGAGATAGCTGCAGGCAGCTCCCCACACCTGTGGAGGCTCTGGAGCAGAGAGCAGGTCTTGTCCTCAGGATGCACCCGCCTGCCCCCTGGAGCCACGACCAGGTGTGGGTTCTCGGGGCCAGGGCTGAGCATCTAGAAAGGGAGGCCTGCCCCCTGGGCAGAAATGGGTTTCCTCCTCTTCCTCCTGAGAGAGCAAGCTCAGTCCCCAGGCTGTTGTGAGCCACAGGCCCACCCGGGAAGAGGCAGCATGGGCTCCTGTCCCGCACGGGCATCCTCAGAGCCTCGGGCACGCGGTGAACTCTAAAGAAAGCTGCCCCACGGCCACACTCTCATCTGTGGCCACAGATCCCACATTCTGGGCTCTTGCCTGGCGCAGTGTGCGGAGCAGGCCAGTGTCGCAAGCAGCATCTGTGAGCCAGCCCTTGTCGGAGTGGGGAAGGGGAAGAGGAAGGGCCCGCTCTCTCCAGCGGGACCCGGATGCCTCCTGGCTCATTCCAGAAAAGCACTGGACAAACCACCCACCCTGAGCTCCACGCCGGAGGGAGGGCAGGCAGAGCCATCCGTGCCGCACGTGGCCGCCGACGTGGACCCCTGTATGACTTCACTGCTCGGGGCTGTGGCCTCCGGAGGGGCCCCCAGGCAAGGCAGGTAAGACTGGGCCAGGCCACTCAGGGACTCCCGGGAAGCTCCGCTGACTTGCCTCATTATGGGGACAGGAGGCCTCTGACACACGAAGCTTAGCTGCCGCCTTGAGAAGCGGCTCATTTGACACAGGCAGGGGAGGTTTTATTAGCTAAGCCCAGCCTTGCCTTTGACCACCGCCTTCACCGTAACACTTGAATCTGCTGGAAACAGAGGTCATTGCCAGAACAGACAAGAGGCCCTCACCTGCAAGTTCAAAGGCATTTGTCCCCAGAGGTCCCATCCAATGATGACATCTTCTTGGGGTTCTGGGCAGTTAGTGCCTCTGGAAGAGTCTCCAGTGGGATGTGGGTGCCCTGACACCACTGTGGAAGCAAGGATGGTGTGCAGGTCCATGTGGGCCCCACCCCCGCCCCAGAAAGCACAAAGGCCTCGTGCAGTACCCCCCCAACCAAAGCCAGACTATCTGACTGGGCCCGAATCATAGCCAGAGACTAAGACAGTCCCAGGTCGAAGAGGATGCAGGGAGCCACGGACCGGGAAGGGGAGATGTGCGGATTCAAATAGCCCCTCGCCTGGGAGTCCCCCAGCTCTGCCAGCCTCCCCTCCCAAGGGGACCAGGTACGCATAACTTCGTGACTCTGGGTGGGCGGAGGGAGGGGTTACGCTGGGTTCCTGCTGCCCACCTGCTTCCTGGGGCCCCCTCCTCCGCTCTCCCCTCTCCAGGTCCTGCCTCCCGCCAGCCAGCCCCGGAGCGGCACACCTCCCCTCCTGCCCCACAAAGCTGCTGTCTCCTTTGGATCTTTTTGCGGTCTGGGCTTGCTGTTCCTCTCAATAGTAGTCAGGAAGCCCTTACCCCAAAAAGTATCTTCGGGAGACCTGGTCTGCAGGGGAGACACCTCAAGGGCCCCAGGTGAGTCCCACACCACACCAAGGGACACGGAGTGGAGCCTTCAACTTAACTTTCCCTTAGAACTGCGGGATGGCCTTAGGCGAGCGCTGCACTTCTCTGCACCTTTTCATCATTGACCGCTGTGCAATGTCTTGTGGGAGCCTCTGCAAGGTAAGATAAAAACAGGAGTGGCTCCATTAAAGGTGTGCTGGGCCTCGTGTTGGCGGCATGGCTTCCAGCCTCCTGTCCTCGGTCTGAGATCGTCTCCCTCTGGGTCCCTGCTGGGGGGCCACCTCTCCCACCCCCGCGGCCACTGCTGGCGGGATTGTCACTAAAGGCATCTTGCATACGAGACCCAGGCCTGGAAGCAGAATCCCATACGGAGAGATAAAGACTGGGGTAAGAGACGGATGCCGATGGAACCTAGCAGCCGTGCCCACGGGAAGACTGAGCTGTGCCACTTGCCTCCCTGGAACTGTCTCACGTCTGTCCTCCCCTCACCTGGACCTTCAACTGCCTTCTTCATCCTGTGAGCCACCCCAAGCCCTTTAAATAATATCCCTGATTGCTGTAGCAAAGCAGAGTGCATGCTGTTCCGGCCCCAGGTACAGCGCCCTCCGGAAAGAGAAGGCGGACTTGCTCACTCTGAGAAGAGTGGGTGGGGATGGCCTGGGGCAAGAGCCGAGGTGCCATCGGTGCAGATGCTGTCAGCCCCAGGGCTCCGGGGACAGAGCAGAGATCAGAGGTCACATTCATGGCTTGTGTCAGGGCCCAAGGAAATGTCCCCAGAGGTGAGAACCATGGGGGACGAAGGACAGAGAAGGACCTCCATAATATGTAGAAGTCGGAAGTAGTGGGGTCCTCCTTCTCCAAAGGGGGGAGAGGATGGAGTATAGCAGCTGCAGGTGGCTGTGCCTTGGCTGTCCCTTCCTCCAGACTCTGCAGTCCGGACGTGGCCGCTGGAGCGGCAGCGAGGCTGGGGCAGGCCAGGGATGCCCACACTCACAGGTCTGCCTCCCGTTTTCCACCACGGAGAGAGGCCCCAGCGCCTCGGCACCCTCAGTCGGGGAAAGGCGGGGCTCCAGTGCCCCTGCTTGTCTGGAATCCTCTCACCCAGCCCTGGGTGGCTTCGGGACTTGGCTAGGGGCACGGTGTTACCTGTGACAGGCCACCCCAGTCACAGCCTGCAACAAACAAGGCACCCGGAAGGTCCCAGCCCCGTGCAGAAGACACTAGAGGCAAGTCTACATGGACATGTGAGCTGGTGTGTGGCCCACACTGCATTCAAAGGTGCTGAAGTTTCCCCAGTGGGGTGGGGTGCACTGTGGGGGTTCAGGAAGGAGGGCTGGAAGCAATTACTGTAGGGTTGTGAGGTAAACTGATCCCCGCCTGAACACAGCCAGGCATCAGTGGGAGAGACAGAATGGTGACAGACAAAGGCAGAGGGGCTGACTGATGCCTGTGACCATGGAAAGTCTTGGCCCTGTGCTTACCCTGACTTCCCAACCCCACCCAGCTGGCAACTGAGCCTGGCTCAGCACCTGGGCACCGGCAAGCAGGTGGGAAGGTATATTCGACTCAAGAGTGGCATCGTGTGGTCATTATCCGGTAGTGCACCCCACAGCCTCCAAAGAACTCCATCCTTAGGTCTCGCCAGGAGTGCTGAGTCCGACTCTGGGCAGGACTGTTTTAGGAGAGCGAGGTCGGCAAATCTCCCCCAAAAGACCAGAGTTCCTGGGAGAGGCAGTTCTAAGGGGTGCAGAGCCCAAGACAGGTGGTGGTGAGGACAGAGAGCGCTCAAGGACAAGACAGAGGGGAGGGAAAAGTTGCTGAAGGGAAATTGCCCCTCTGGGAGGGTGTCTACACCCCAGGCCACTCTCCTGGGTCTGGACCTTTCAAAGTGAGGCTCTAGGGCCAAGTCCCAGGCATCGGACTGTCCCTAGCCCTTCCCTTGAGCCCCTGAAGCCCTGCCACCCCAGGGACTTACTCCCGGGAAAAGGAGGGGGGTGGGGGAGAGGGCATCACTCAGAAAAGGCTCCTGTTTCCACTGTTAATAGAAAAAGCCTGACCTTCAGCATCAATGAGATGCAGAGTCAAATCTCATGTCCTCCCTGGGTTAGCTGGGTGACCTTGGGAAAGTCCTTCAGTGTCCTCATCTGTAACGTGAGGTGTGACGCCCAGCTCGCAGGAGCATGGAGAGTAGTCGCTGTCAGTGCAAGAAGTGGTCACTACCAGAGAAAGGAAGTCCCCTGCCTTCTAGTCTAGGAGTGTCAGCTCTGGGGACCACAGGCTTGGCTGCCTGTGTGTGGCTGTGTCTCTCTGCCCTCATGTGTCCATTTGGTAATGAGTTATGTGAGCCCAGCCATGCCCTGTACATGACCCTTCAAACAGACAGGAGGTGCTCCTAGCGCCTGAGGTGTGGCCAGCACCCAGAGGGTTGAAGCAGAGGAGGGGGCGGGGCATGGCCAGAATGGCAGGGGAGGAAGGAAAGGGGGACCGAACAAATGCAAAGGGAAGTCCAGAAAGAAGGGGAAGTGGGGAGAGTGCACCGCCAAGTGGGGAGTCTCTCCAGGTGGCTGCTGTTCCCTCTCTCTGACTGATGGAGGTGCCCCAGCAGCACCCAGGAAAGGCGGCCCTTCTGATCCATGGGGGGCCAAGCTGACAGGGTGTTCTTGCACCAGTCTCCTTCCTTCCCTGGGCCTTGGCTTCTGCATCTGTAAAATAAGAGGAATGTGCTGAATTCTTCTCTCGGCCACCATTTGCTCCCCTGCCCCCCAGGCCCACCTCCCAGGCGGGAAAGCACTGGAGTCCCAAACAGCCTTCCTTGAGAGCGTGAGCTGAGAGGGCAGGCCAGGCGGAGGCCGTCTCTCCCGAGCTCTGGGAAGAGGAATCAGAGAAACCACCAGCAATGAAAACCTATCGGTTTCCCCAAAGTACAATTGGAACAGAAATGTCAGACACACCTGGAGTTTTTACACCCTGTAACCCTGACGACATATAATCCCAGGTACTGAGTTGGTGATATCATGAGTGTATATGACCACACCACGGGGTGTGAACCCTGACTTTCCCCCGGGGACCGTCATTCCCATTCCAGCAGAGCCAGCAGAACCTCCTCTGTCCTTCCCAGAGGTGGCCGCATCCAGGCTGGGCCTGGGGAAATGCTTTGGGGGAGACCCAAAGCACCCCGAGAAGAGAGCTGTCATATCACTAGTAGGGGGGGTGGATGGTTGTCATTTGGTACTTTCACTTTTGCCTAATCTGGGGTGCAACCTAAGTCCCCTGAAGCTGCTGGGCCTCTGTTCTGGACCCTCTCTTCCTTCTCCTCCTTCCTCTCTACCCTGTCCCGCCCTCCTTCCCCTTTCCTTCCCTGCCTTCTTTCCCAGCATCTATGCCTCGTTCTGTCAGGGGCATTGTGACATGGTCCTTTCCTTCGAGATGCCCTGGTGTTAGTGTGTACCCACCTTGCTGACTCATGCTCCTTAGCTGCAGGGGCTGCGGAGGGGGGCAGGAAGGGCAGGGGGCGGGGGGAGCAGCATGGAGGGTGCTCTGTGGCCAGGGTGCTTTCAGGAGAGGGGACAGAACATCCTGGACAGAGCACCACCCCAGGGTGGACCCTGGGCTTGTGGTCTCCAAAGCATACCCCATGCCAGCCCCCAGTACATAAAGCTGACTTTGCTCTTAGAGCAGGAATTCTCTTTCTGGGGGTCCTTTTAAGGAGTTGGGGTTTTTTTTGTTAAATTCTCATTCTCAGCTATGTTTATTGATTTTAGAGCAAGAAGAAGGGAGAGAGATAAAAACACTGATTCGAGAGACACCAATTGGCTGCCTTCCCGCACATGCCCCAACCAGGGATCAAACCCAAAACTTCGGTAAGTGCCCTAATGAGGGATCTAACACGAGACTTTTTGGTGTACTGAACAATGCTCCAACCAACTGAGCCACTGGGCCAAGACAAGGGGGTGGAATTCCAAGGTCAAGGGTGCAGGGTCATCTACACAATCCAGGAATGCCTTCCCAAACTCCACACTCCTGTGACCAGCTTCCCAGGACAATGGATCTGGAGGTGTGGTCACTGGAGCAGCAGCTGCACCACCACCTGGGGTCTTTCTACTCGTGCACATTCTCAGGTCCCAGTGCCAAGAGGGTGCTGAGATGGCTTGCACCCTCTCCCAAACTCCACATTTACTGACAGTCAGGTTGGGACCTTGAAATCAGCCCTGGGAATATTTACACCACAGAAAATGGCAAACACGACAAATCAGTATTTATTTGTCTTCTGGAGAACACTTTCCAACACACCACTGGGACCGTTGCAGGCCCACGGAATCTGAGACACTGGAAGTAGACCGGCAGTCTGAGATTCGAAGTCACACTCCAGTTTGAGAACCATTGTCCAGTGCGTCAGCGCAGGTAGAGTCAAGAGAAAGGCATCTTAGGTTTTGCGATAGAAAGGGAGATGGATGTTAGGGTGGCCAAGGAGTAGAGTTTTGCAAGAAATCCTTGGGAGAGGTAAAGACAGGAGAGAGAAAGTAAACCAGACCCTGGGCCTTCCCTCTGGGCAGAGGGGGAGCCGGGTGCTGACAGGAAGCCCTCCCCAGACAGAGGTGGGACTGGGAACGGGTGCTGGGAGGTGTGGTGCAGGCGGCTCCTAGCGTCCTGGCTTCTCCAGGTATCCAGATGAGAGAGACAAAGGCAGCTACTCTGAGGCATGAGATCAGGAGGGCACGGAATAACTGGCTAGAAAAATGCCTCTTTCAATGACGTGTCTGCAACAACAATAAAGCACATTCACAAGTGTCCCGTTACAGATGCAAGGAAAGGAAATCCTGGGATGTTCCAGGAATGAAGTGAAAATGGAAAATCACAGTTCCATATCTACTACTGTGCAAGGAAGTGTGTGCAACATGCCATGGGAATTTTCTTTCCTGTGTCCTGTTTTGAAATATTTCAAACACACAGAAAAATACTGGGAGGGATAAAACAAAAAACTTCGCATCCACCACCAGAAATAGCAAGTGTTAACATTTTGCCACATTGTTGTCAGACTATTATTTTAATTTTTATTGAATTTATTGGGATGACAGTGGTTGGTAAAATTATATAGGTTTCAAGTGTACAATTCTATAACACATCATCTGCACTTTGTATCGTGTGTTCAGCACCCCAAGTCAAGTCTCCTTCCATCACCATTTGCCCCGCTTTACTCTCTTCTACCTCCCCCACCCCTTTCCCTCTGGGAACCGACACACTGTTGTCTGTGAGGTGTTCTTCTCCTTTGCTTAATCCCTTGGCCTTTTTCACGCAGCCCCCAACCACCTCCCCTCTGACAGCTGTCAGTCTGTTCTCTGTATCCATGGGTCTGGTTCTGTTTTGCTTGCTAGTTTGTTTTGTTCATTAGATTCCACATATGAGTGAGATCATCCAGCATTTGTCTTTCTTTGACTGGCTTATTTCACTTAGCATAATAATCCCCCAGTCTATCCATGCTGTTGCAAAGGGTAGGAATTCCTTCCCTTTTTCTGCTGCATAGTATTCCATTGTGTAAATGTACCGCAGATTTTTTTATCCACTGATCTACTAATGGGCACTTAGGCTGTTTCCAAATTTTGGCTATTGTAAATAATGCTGCAATGAAAATAGAGATGCATATATTCTTTTGAGTTAATGTTTCAGGCTTCTTTGGATGTAATCCTAAGAGTGGAATTGCTGGGTCATCTGGTAGTTCCATTTTTAATTTTTTGAGGAAACTCCATACTGTTTTCCACAGTAGCTGCACCAGTCTGCATTCCCACCAACAGTGCGCAAGGGTTCCCTTTTCTCCACAGCCTTGCCAGCATTTGTTATTTGTTGATTTATTGATGGCCATTCTGACAGGTGTGAGGTGCTATCTCATTGTGATTTCAATTTGCATTTCTCTGATGATTGGCTGCACATCTTCTCATATGTCTGTTGGCCATCTGTATATTCCCTTTAGAAAAGTGTCTATTCAGGTCTTTTGCTCATTTTTTAATTGGATTTTTGGGGGTGTTGAGTTGCATAAGTTCTTTATAAATTTTGGATATTAACACCTTTTCAGATGTATCATTGGTGAGTATGTTCTCGCATTCAGTGGGTTATCTTTTCATTTTGTTGATTTTTTAAAAAAAAATTCTTACCCAAGTTTATGTTTATTGATTTTAGAGAGGGAAGAAGGAAGAGAGAGAGAAACATTGACTTCTTGCCTCCTGTACACGCCCTGACCAGGGATTGAACTTGCAACCTAGGTATGGCACTCACCGGGAATCAAACCCGCAACCTTTTGGTGTATGGGACAACGCTCCGGCCAGCTGAGCCACCCAGATAGGGATGTTGTTGGTTTCATTTCTGTGTGACAACTTTTGAGTTTGATGAAGTCCCGTTTGTTTTTTTTTTTTTCTTTTGTTTGCTTTGCCCAAGGAAACACATCAAAAAAAAAAAAATATTGCTATAATGTCCGAGATTTTACTGCCTGTTTTCTTTTAGCATTTTTATGGTTTCAAGTCTAACATTTAAGTCTTTAATCCATTTTGAGTTTATTCTTGTGTATGGTGTAAGGTGGTCTGATTTCATTTTTTCTGCACATATCTCTCCAATTTTTCCAACACCATTTATTAAATAGACTATCTTTACCCCATTGTATGTCTTTGCCTCCTTTTTCACATATCAATTGACCATATAGGCGTGGGTTTATTTCTTGACTATTCTATTCCACTAATTGATATGTCTATTTTTATGCTAGTACCATGCTGTTTTGATTACTATGGCCTTGTAGTATGGTTTGATAGCTAGTAGTGTGATTCTTCCAACTTTGTTCTTCTTTTTCAAGATCACTGTGGCTTTGGGGGGCTTTTTGGTTCCCTATAAATTTTTGGAATACTTGTTCTAGTTCTGTGAAATACACCATTGGAATCTTGATAGGAATTGCACTGAATCTATAGATTGCTTTGGGTAGAATGGACATTTTAATGATGTTAATTCCTCCTATCCATGAACATGGTGTGTGCTTCCACTTATTTGTATTTCTTCAATTTCTTTTTTTAGTGTCTCATAATTTTACAAGTACATGTTTTTTTCATCCTTGATTAAATTTATTCCTAGGTATTTTTTATGCAATTGTAAATGGGATTGTTTTCTTAGTTTCAGTTTCTAATAGTTCATTATTGGGGTGTAAAAATGCAACTGATTTCTGGGTATTCATTTTGTATCGTCCTACTTTACTGAATCCATTTATCAGTTCCAGCAGTTTTTGGGTGGAATCTTAAGGTTCTCTGTATACAGTATCATATTATCTATGAATAATGACAATTTCACTTTTTCTTTTCCAATCTAGATGCCTTTTATTTCTCCTTGTCTGATTGCTCTGGCTAGGACTTCCAATACTATGTTGAATAAGAGACGTGAAAGCAGGCATCCCTGTCTTGTTCCTGATCTTAGGGGGAGCACTTATAGTTTTTGCCCATTGATGTTGGCTGTGGGTATTTCATATATAGCCTTTATTGCATTGAGGGCCTACATTGCATATGTTCCCTCTGTTCCCACTTTTCTGAGAGTTTTTATCATAAATGGGTGCTGGATTTTATCAAATATTTTTTCTGCATCAATTAATATGCTCATGTGATTTTTACCCTTCATTTTGTTTATGTGGTGTATCATGTTTATTGATTTGCAGATATTGTACCAAACTTGCATTTCTGGAATAAACCCCACTCGATCATGGTGTATGATCTTTTTAATGTATTGCTGGGTCCAGTTTACTAATATTCTGTTGAGGATTTTAGCATCTATATTCATCAGGGATATGGGCCTATAATTTTCTTTTTTTTGTAGTGTATTTATCTGGTTTTGGAATTAGGATAACACTGGCCTCATAAGATAAGCTGGAGAGACTTCTCTCCTCTTAAATTTTTTTGAATTGTTAGAGAAGCATAGGTGTTAATTGTTCTTTGAATGTTTGGTAAAATTCACCTGTGAAGCCATCCAGTTCAGACTTTTGTTTGTTGAGAGTTTTTGATTACTGCTTCAGTTTCATTCGTTGTAATAGCCACAATTTCTGATTCTTCCTGATTCAGTTTGGAAGATTCTATGTTTCTAGGAATTTACCCATTTCATCCAGATTGTCCAACTTGTTGGCATATAGTAGTTCATAATATTTTCTTACAATTTTTTTTGTATTTCTGTGATTTCAGTTGTTACTTCTCTTTCATTTCTATTTTATTTATTTGGGCTTTCTTTCTCTCTCACTCTCTCTCTCAATGTGGCTGGTTAAAGTTTTGTCTATCTTTTCTTTTCAAATAATCAATTCTTGGTTTCATTGATCTATTATATTGTTTTTTAACTATTTTGTTTATTCTGCTCTGTTCCTTGTTATTTCTTTTCTTCTACTCACTTTGGGCTTTGTTTGTTCTTCTTTTCCTTCTTTAAGTGTAAAGTTAGATTGTTTGAGATTTTTATTGTGTCTTGAGATAGGTCTCTGACGCAATGGATTTCCTTCTTGAGCCTGCTTTTACTGTGACCCATATGTTTTGGGCTGTTGCATTTTCATTTTCATTTGTTTCAAGGTATCTTCTGGTTCCTTCCTTGACCTTATTGTTAACCTACTCATTGTTCAGTAACATATTATTTAGCCTCTATGTCTTCATATGCTTTTCAATTTTATTTTTTGTGAACGATTACATACAATTGTAGTCAGACAAGATGCTTGATATAATTTCAAATTTCTTAAATTTACTGAGAATTGCTCTGACTGATAAGGCTCAGTGGGTTGGGCACCATCCCACAAAGCAAGGTCCCCGGTTTGATTCCTGGTCAGGCACACACTTGGGTTGCAGGCCAACTCCTCAGTTATGGGTGTTTGAGAGGCATTCAGTTGATGTTTCTCTTGCACGTTGATGTTTCTCTCCCTCTCTTTCTCCCTCCCTTTCCCTCTCTTTAAAAGTATATAAATAAAATATTTTTAAAAATTTATCGTGACTTGTTTTATGTCCTAACACGTGATCTATTCTAGAAAATGTCCCATGTGCACTTTAGAGTAACATATTCTGCTGCTTTGGGGGGCTCTGAAGACATCAGTTAAATCCACCTGATCTAGTGTGTCATTTAAGGCCGCCGTTTCCTTGTTGATTTTCTCTCTGGAAGATCTATCTATTGATGTCAATGTCGTGTTAAAATCCCCTGTTATGACTGTATTATTGTCAATCTCTCCCTTTATGTCCATCACAATTTGCTTTCCATATTTAGGTGCTCCTATGTTGGGTGCATACATGATTTAAAAGGTTATATACTCTTATTGAATTTCTCCCTTTATCATTATGTAGTGTCCTTGTCACTTACTATAGACTGTTTTAAAGTCTCTTTTGTCAGATATTAAGTATTGCTACCCCACTTATTTTTTTCTTTCCATTTGCATGAAATATCTTTTTCCATTCCTTTACTTTTAGTCTGTGTGTATCTGCCATTCTGAGGAGGGTCTCCTGTAGACAGCATATAAAGATCTGTTTGGCAAAAGTCCAACTATTGTTAATACAACAAGAACAGTTTGTGTGACATCAGTGTAACCTGGCAGCCAAGGAAAGTGGACTAGAATGCTTATGCATGAACTGAACAATGATGAGTTCACTGTACTAGTCAGTGGGCATGTTAGACGCTGTTGAGCGAACATGTGTATTGTGTGGCCATTGCATTCAAAATGACTGAGCAAGTAGAGCAATGAATCTGAATCAAATTTTGCATTAAGCTTAAATGTTCCTCTGCAGAAACTATTCGTATGATTGAGAAGGCTGCAGCTATAGGCAACTGGTGACTGGCAGCTTTGTCATGACAACATGCCCACTCATGCATCATATCTCCTGCAGAGTTTTTTGGTGAAACATCAAATCACCCAGGTAACTCAGCCCCCTTAGAGTCCAGATTAGGAGCCCTACAACTTCTAGCTTTTCCCAAAGCTAAAATCACCTTTGAAAAGGAAGAGATTTCATACCATTGATGAGACTCAGGAAAATACACTGGGGCAGCAGATGGTGATTGGGAGAACTGTGTGAGGTCACAGAGTGCCTACTTTGAAGGGGACTGAGTCATCACTGTCCTATGTACAATGTTTCTTGTATCTTGTATCTTCTTCAAGAAATGTCTCTATTTTTCATATTATATGGCTGGGATAACTTTTGGACAGACCATGTATAAATGGGTCTTGTTTTCTTATACATTCATGTACCCTATGTCTTTTGATTAGAGAACATTTACATTTAAAGCCCTTTACATTTAAAGTGATTATTGATAGGTACATATTTATTTCCATTTTATTCTTTTAACTATGTTCCTCTGTTTTCTTCTTCCTCCTCTTCCTCCTCTTCTTCCTCCTCTTCTTCAAAAAGGCCCTTTACCTGGCTGGCGTAGCTCAGTGGATTGAGTGCGGGCTGTGAACCAAAGTGTCGCAGGTTCGATTCCCAGTCAGGGTACATGCCTGGGTTGCAGGCCATGACCCCCAGCAACCGCACATTGATGTTCCTCTCTCTCTCTCTATCTCCCTCCCTTACCTCTCTAAGAATAAATAAATAATTGGGTGTTTTCTGCTACCTTGTCTTCCAAGGTAGCAGAAAATTCGGTAGCACTGATTCGATCCTTTGCTTCATCCAATCTACTATTTATTCCTTTTAGTGCATTCTTTATTTCTGGCTGGGTTTTTTTATGGTTTCTATGTCCTTTTTTATGTTTGCCCCATGTTGAAGTTCTCACTAAGCTCCCTGAGCATCCTTATAACACTTTATTTGAACTCTATATCTGGTAAATTGCTTGGCTTCATTTTATTTAGATCTTTTTCTGAATATGTCTCCTGTTCTTTCATTTGGAGCATGTTTCTTTGTCTCCCCATTTTGGCTGCCTCTTTCAGTTTGTTTCTATGTATTAGGTAGATCTGCTGACTTCCAGAATTCATACGGTGGCTTTATGTAGTAAGTGGGACCCAGTCGCACAGTCTCCCTGATTTGGCCCTGTGAAGGGAGAACTCTGCACTGCTTGGGCTCATGCAAGGAAAAAATGTCCCATCCCAGTACCACAGAACTCAAGTCTGTCAGATTCTGCCAGGAGCCCAACCTCAGCAGGGCAGGGCCACCAGGAGTCAAGAGGATGGAGCTAATGTATACCTTGTGAGAAGGAGGTGCCAGTCAGGTTCATGGGAAAGTGGGGGAATGGCCCTCACCCCCAAAGCCACACAACTCAGTCACTGATACCCTTTGAGTCTGTCCAGATCTCTACATACCAGCCCAGACAGCTGAGTTCTCAGCAGTGTGCAAGCTCTGCAAGGTGTGGCTATAAGGAGTTCAGAGGGTGGAGCTATTGCTTTCCCCCAAGGCTGATGCCAAATGGAGGGGAGTGCTCCACCCAAGAAAGATGGTGTCTGCTGTGTGGGAAAATAACTCATCACAGGTATGCTGGCAGCTATCCCTTCAGCTCTCTCCTCAGAACCACAAACCCCAGACTTCCCTCACAGGACTTTAGGCAGCTCTGCCCCCCAAGAGCCCAGGGTGAGTGGCTGCACATGAAATTTTGTGCATTGGCCCTTTAAGAGGGCACCTGTGTCTCTAGCAGACTTTCATCTCTCCCTTCCATCTCTCTGCTGTTTTTCATAGCCAGATGTTATATAGGTACCTCTTCCCAGCTCTCAAGTTCTGGGCTGAGGAGCCTGGCTTGGGGCTGAGACCCTGTGCCCCTCGGGAGCAACCCCTACAGCTGAGGTATCCCTCCAGAAGCTCAGCCACCACCTGTGGGAGCAAGGCCAGCCCTTTTCACATGTCTGCCTTTCCTACCAGTCTTCGTGTGGCTTCTTCTGTAAATCTTCAGTTATATGACTTCTCTTCAGCTAGTCTTCAGTTGGTTATTCAGGGTGATTGCTCTATGTTGTAGTTGTAATTCCAGTCTGGTCCTGGGAGGAGGTAGATGTAACATCCACCTACTCTGCCACCATCTTGGATCTCCTCAGATTATTGTTAGTTTTCAATATAACCTTACAAGCAAGGTCAAGTCCTGTCATACCCCTTCCCTTCCTCCAAAATACAGCAGCTGTCCTGAAATGGGTGGGTATTCTTCTCATGCATGAGTTCATACTTCTCCACATAATTGAATTACTCATAAATTATACTAGCAATGCTTCAAGTGCTTCTCAATTTACATAAATGGTGTTATTCTGGAACTTGCTTTTTCCTCCTAACATCATGTTTCCAGGGTCTACCCAGGTTAACTGGTGGAGACCTAGTCCATTCATTTTGGCTGATGAATGACATTAAACTGCACAAATAGATCACAATGTACTCATCACCTGCTGATGACATTTAAGTTGTTTTCAATTTTTCACTGTCACAAATGACCATGCAGTGGACATCCTTGAACTTGTTTCTCTAAAGCATACCCCAGAAATGGGATGCTCATCCTTAGGAGTTCACATTCCCAGTCACACACATGTTGCCAAAATTCTCACTAGCGTGGTGGAACCAGGTTGCATGTCCACCAGTGTGCATGTGATATATCCTAACGTGTTCTTTATTCAGTGTGCTTTTGTATTGTTTCCTGAATGTAAACCTGTAATAAGGATTTTCTCTAGTTCCTTCCTGACCTTTCTTCTTCTAACTCTATTTTTCCTTAAAGTCTTAAATTCTTCAGCCATGAATTCTACCAGTTAGGTTTGCCAGAATCTGAACCTAGTGGCCACCAAAGGACAACCAGTATGTGTGTTATAAGGTAGAATGGGGTGTGTGTTTTCATGTGTGAGATTCTGTGTCTGTGGCTTTGTACCTAAGCCAACAAAAAGAACTGGGAAGGGCAAGACTTTCCACAGTGTCCTCTTAACAATGCAGCTAACCCAGGAGAGAGGGAGGCAGACAGTGTAACCCAGTGTAACTCTCATGTTGTATCCCTTCCTCCCTGTCTCTTTGATGTGGATTAGGGGTAGAATTGTCCCAGAGTGTCACCCTACAGTTCCATCTTCCAGGCTCCCCTACCAACTCCAAAACACTTCTTTAAGCCATGCAAACCCAGGAGGGAAGGAAAGAAGTATCCTGGGGGTGTGGGGCAGTCTCATGTGTTTCATCTGGGGGAAAGGGCTGACTTTTTGACCTTGAGCCTAAGAGCCCTCTGTCCATGCCAAAGGCTGCCTCCTGCATCTGGGCCTGTGGGGTTGAGAGATCTGCCAAAATCCTAGGCTGGGCAGTCACATTGGACAGCCTAGATCTTGGCTGCTGACCCTGTCCCTGGGGCATACAGAAATGGTCTGGAGCTCCTTCCCTCCCAGGCCCTGAAGCAGGGAGCCTTCAAGCCCTCTGAAGTAGACTTGATAAAGGAAGAGGTGACATTTAAGGGACCAACACAAAATCAGTCCCCAACTTAAGACATTTCAAGAGGCAGGAACCCACAGTGAGTGAAACAGGACAGTTCACAGTTAAATGGGAACACATAGGGCCCTGATCCAAGGACTGTTTTTGGGTGGGAATTTTTTTCTCCAATACCTTAAGTGTGGCTAGTAGGACTTGTTTATTCATAGGAGGTATTTGTCCTTTTTAAAAAAAGATGATACCTAAAATACTTGGCTTCCTTATTCCACAGCCTCCTTTTGACAAAGAACAGTCTGTCCTCATGGGCCACAGGGAGATTACCTGAGGCTGGAGGACAGGAGGTCTACACACATGCCAGGGTTGTCCCACCAGGGACCTCACCTCTGAGCCCCACCCACCAGTCAAGGAGGATTCATGGAGGTGACGTCAGTGCATTCCCAGCTCAGCTTGGATTGGGGACCAGATGGGGCAAAGAGCCAATGTGAGTGACGGGATACCATGACCATGTTGGTAAAGAAGTGGTGGAAAGCAAATGAGTCAGCAACAAGTTTAAGCAATGAACAATTGCACCATGGGTGTTTCTCAAATTCCTGTCTACTTTTAGAAAGTATGCAATGCCATTCAGCTGAGTGTCTTGATCCTAAAATAGTTACAGAATATGTCAAAAATGCTGTGGGTGAAGATGTGCCCGTATTTGCCTCTTTTCTAAAACAATAGTTAGCAATTATGTTGAGTGTCCCTGGAGTAAATATTTTAACCCAGCTGTGCCTTAGTTTCCTCCTTTGTAATGTGACAAGAATGTATGAAAAATATCTCTGTGGATTCCTTCCAGTGTAACATTATGTGATTTGATTTTATGCTCATATTCTGAATACCCAGGCTGTGCCTACACAATGCCAAGACCACTAGCCAATTCAGTTGGTATGGACAAAATGTTCTCGCCAATCAATTCTTTGACACAGAGTAGATAAAACAGCCAGTTAATTGGCACAATTTTTCATTTCACAACCGGCTGCTCTGGCATCATCTTGAGCAGCAGTTCCTCCATGGGGGTGTCCTGACATGCGGCAAGTCTAGAGCAGTTATAAGGTGTGTCATAGGCAATTTGCTATTAAAAATAAACTATGGAGGTTTTCAAATGATTGATTCATTTTTTATCAATTAGAACAGATAATAGATTCAATGTATTCCTGTTGTAATGCCCCATCACTCCATGCATTCCACTATGCTTCCCTGTAGCAAAGAAAAAGTGTGGAGTTTCAGCCATCAGCCAGGATTGCCTGTAGCCCTGAGCCAACTGGGAATGCCCATGGGAGTGTGTCATGAGTTGTGCACGTGAATGTCACCCATCACTTGCAACATGGCATTTGAGGATGACTGACAGAGACCCTTGACGTGGGATCACCATCAGTTCACTGGAGACTCAGGCCCTGGAACAGTCTGATCCAGACGTAAGCTGTTGCCAGCATCCTATGATCCAGCCACAAGCCAATGAAGAAAGTGTTGAACAGGGTACAAAATAAAAGGCCTGTTTATTATTGCACCATAATTTGTTCATAGTTGAGGAAGAGGAGAGTGTGTGAAATGGTGTTTTTTGAACATGTAGGTGTCAAGTCCTTTACCAGACACTCATGGCAGGTTTGAATGGTGCTCACCATGTTCTTTCTGTTCTCAGCCATCCAGTGAGATCTCACTTCCTTCCCATTGTGGTCTGGAGTATTCATGTAATATTTTGGCCAGTGAACTGTGGGTAGAAGTGACATGGGTCACTTCAATGCCAGGGCATTTAATCACTAGTTTTAGACCCTCCAGAGTTCCCTGTCTACCATGGGGGCTGGCAACAATCCAGTGGCTGCTCCATCATCAGCCTGAGTTTGGGGAGACTATGAAAGAGAGCCCCCAGCCAACTGTGATACATGTGAATAATATATCACATAAGAGGATGAAGGAAAACTTGGTAGTTATAAGCCACTAAGATTTTGGGGGTTACTTGTTACTGCAGCACAACCTGATTTTGTGCTGACTGATGCTAAGTTTTATGTGGAATAGTAAGACAGTGGGGAAATGGGAACTTTAGAGTCAAAAAGACTTCAGCTGGAATTTTAACACTTACTAACCTTGAACAAATTCATAACTTCTCTGAGTCTTATCTTCATCTATAAAATCACAGTTATGATTTCTGTCTCATGATATTGTTATTAGGTTTGGAAACAGTATCTACAAGATAACTAGCACAGGATTTGGCACATAGATGTTCAATTGTAATTATTTTCATTCCATTGATTCCTTAAAATAGGCCTATTAATCAAGAGAGATCATGACAGTAGAAGAGAAAGGATAATTCATTGTCAATGTTTCCAGTGCCATCATACATTAGGGAGAACACTGGTGAGGGACCCAAGGGTGAGTGAACATGTGAGGCCATGTGCGCCCATCCTCCCTGAGCTTGGAGAAGCTCCAGGAAAAGAGGAGGTCCTGAGGATAGCATTTACAACTTAGTTTTTCTACTGCCAGAGAAAAGGCAGATTCCACTTATGGGAGTGATTATCAATACCTTCAGTTTATAAAATAGGAATATGGCAGTGAATTGAGTTAGTTTCACTGAAGCTTGTTATCCTACCAAGGAAAGCGCTGGCCCAGGTTTTCCCCAAAGGTCCAATAAGCTAAACTCTCCACTTAAATCAGCTTATTAGTATGCTCAAACCCACTTCAGCTGGCTCACCGGCGGCACCCAGGAATAATCTGGAGAGCAACTACAGAGAAAGGGCGAGGAGGATGTGCATGAAGCAGGGGGAGTGAGGGGACCTTGACCTCCTCCTGCTCCCCACTGTGTCTTCTTCCCTCCCCACCAAGCCTGGACAGACAGAGCAGCAGGCGTGAGGCCAGAGAAGGCAGTGGGGGAACCATCCCTCTCCCCCTACACCAGCAATTCTGAAAACTATCATATTCCAAAGCTAGAGCATGCTGCAGTTCCTACTTATATTTAATTTGCTGAAGTATGTTACCTCCAAGCCCAGTTTTCTCCAAGGTCTACTCCAAGATCTCTGTTTCCCTCTGCAGTGCCACATCTTGGCCATGAACTTGGAATTATGAACGTTTAATAGGCTGCCTCATGGAGCTCCTCAATTTTGCCTCTGGGATGGAAGCTCTCTAGTCATATTCACACGCATGGAGTGCAAACAATCACTCAGGCCCCAAACAGAACTCAGCTAGCTACCTGATATCAGCACTAGTAGATCAGGAAGGAAACACTGGTGGAGGCCTCCACAGCCTTTGTTGAATGAAAAATAAAGAAATATCCCATTACAGGCAAAGCACCAAATGCTTGGGGCAACTTTTACACCTGCCATCAATCTGATCCTGACTTGCTCTTGATTAACTTCTGGCTTTTCCTGTAGCCCAAGGCCCCAGGAGAATTCCCATGGCCAGTGGGGCAGCTGATGTCAAAAGAGTGACTCTTCTGAGTTAGGACAGTTTAACAACAGTATGTATTAGATGTACATGGATTCGTGCTCAGGAATGTAAACAAGACTGTGCAATCGAGTCCAGGAGGGGGCCCGTCAACGGTCAAGATCTCAGACTGCACTACTGATCTGGATTAAAAATCTACAAAACGGCTTCTGTGACCATGACTGGGATGAGCAGTGCTGGAGCAGATTCATTGAAGTCAAGTGTAAAATATTTAGGAACCGGTTTTTAAACCATGGGTAGCTTGAACTTCATTATGGTGAGATATTTTTACCACGGAAATTGGCAAACTCTACACATCAGGGCTGTGTGTGTGTGTGTGTGTGTGTGTGTGTGTGTGTACATTTAGAACTACTTCACTAAGGTATGCATGGCTTCTTGAAAAGCTATTCCTCTCATTGGAAAAACTATTCCAGTGAAAGGACCCAAGGAATCAGTTTTGTATATGGAGAGAACATAGCCCTCTGGAACCTTAGACAGCCATAACAATGGTTTAAAAAATATAATATTGATGGAAACTTTCACTAGACAGGGGGTTCCCTTAGTCCTTGTGCTGAGATAGTAAAAGCTTTGGCTGAAGTGAAAGTTACATGTAAACGCTGGGAGTTTTAGCACTGCAGGAGTCTGTAGTCATGTTCTGTAAAAAGCTTTTATCAAATTCTCAGTGGACACGGCATCCGGGGAGCAGCCTCTGCCCCCGAGGTCTTGCAGATGGGGCTCACCTGGGGCTCAGCAGACTGCACCCCATGCTGTGGGGGCTGCTGTAGGAGGGACACAAAGCTTTAAATAATCTGTGCTGAGACTGAATTATGTTCCCTCAAAATTCCTATGTTGAAGTCTCAACCCCCAATATGACTGTATTTGGAGACAGGGCCTTCAAGGAGGTAATTGAGGTTAAACAAGGTCATAAAGGTGCCGTCCTAATAGGACTGGTGTCCTTCTGGTCAGAGGAAGAGACACCAAGGGCGTGTGCTCACGGGAGAAGGCCATGTGAAGACCCAGTGCGAAGGGGTGCCGTTCTCGCCGGGCGTCTGCCCTGCTGGCACCTGATCTCAGACTTCCAGCCTCCAGCAATGTGAGAATATAAATTTCTGCTATTTAAGCCTCCTAGCCTATGGTATTCTGTTACCAATTGTTGTTTAAAAACACCCATCATCTTCTAATATGAATTAGCCAAGCTAATACAATCTACTGTGCAGATGGCTTGTCTTCTGTTTTTGTCTGTTCGTTGACCAACTTTGCAGGATAAGACTCCTTTCCAGTGTCTTCAGACCCTCTTAACCCTGCCTGAGACTCTCAGCGGTCTCAGTCCCCCAACAGGGAAGCCAACAGATAGAACAATGTGGACTGAATCAGATCCTCAGCAGGCCACCACAGTGGAGAAACTAAGATTGAACACAGAGAGAACTCGGCTCTGTCAGCCCCTCATTGTGGGACTGTGGCCCGATCCTTATCCCCTCTGCACCTCAGTGTCCTCATCTGTGGTAAGCGAGCAAAAACACCATCCTTCCTCACACGATGCTGGTGAGGATAAAACGAGATGATGAGCACACAGCACAGGGCACAGCGAGCTCCCGGCTACAGCAAAGGCAGTCAGGGCACAGCTGGGCAGGGGACAGACCTGCCTGCCCAGGCACTGGGTGGGTGGAGGACACCAAGCAGGTGGGGTGGGTGCCTGAGAGGCAGGTTCTTTCCTCGCCAGGTGGCGTGCACTGTGGAGGAGTAGGTCTTCTTCCTAAGACAGCTCCTCCTGGCACCAAGACTGGCAGCCAGTTGAATTCTTTCCCCCTGATGGTTCCCGAACAGGATGAGCCCTTCTTCCTCCAGAGAACATTGTGCATCTTAATAAAATAACAAAGTAAAGGTTTCACGGTGAGCCTGGTGCTCAGCAAACATTCAGTAAATGTTAAAGACTTCTATTCACACACCTCCCACAGCAGTTTTCACATCACCCTTCGGTGCAGCTGTGGCTGTGGGACTGAGGCATCATTTGGACACTTTTGATAGGAACGGTATTGGGTAAGTGTATTCCAGCTTGGTTCGGCCTCACTAAGGGGAATAGCTCCATTCATGCCAAGGGCTTCTCCAATTCCTCCGCAAACACCAAAGCTTGAACAGGCTGAACTCCCCCAAGAATGACCCCCGTCTGGACACAACAGAGCCCAGCGGTGGGACTTCCTGATGTCTTGGTCCCCCTCACTATGTCGGCTGATGGACATTGATGCAACAATGCAGCTCTAGTGAACTCCAGCCCTCACCTCTTAGCTCTTACGTGCTTCACCATGAGCGAGAGCACCTGTGACCCGGGAAGGAACAGAAGCCAACGCCTGCCCCAGCCCCCGAGAGGAGACACAGACTTGCAGCTGGGACTTGGGCAGCAGGAATCGGCCCTACATACAGGCGATCTGACCCCATGGGCGTTTGCCCCACCGAGTCCAACTCAGTGAGCTCTGTGACTGCCAGGCCACAGCACCTTGTACCTGACCCTCCAGGGGCTCTCCCTGAAATGGCTACAAGCTCCTTCAATGCTTTTCTCTGTTTGCTTCCCCTAGGATAGTGCTGAGCACACAGGGGCACTCGGGCAGAAGTCACTTTGTGCATCTGCATCACCTCTGGTTCAAAGTGCTTGCAAAGTCGGGTTCTGGGATGGCCTGCTTTGTACCTACAAGAGCACAGGTTTTGCACTCGGGCAACATTAGTGGTCAGTTTACGATCACAACTTATCAAGGACCTGCTTCCAAGGGACCTTTCGATGGAGATTAGTGATAACAAACTCAGCAAAAACTGAACAGGGAAAGGGATTCCGGTGAGGCAAATTCTCTTGCTGGTTCAAAAAAAAAGTCAGTCACAAGTTTTGAACATTCTGGAAGCATCACACGTTCCTATAATATTTACTCTTTCTCTCTACAGACTACAAGGAAGCAGGGTTAAGAAGAAGAAACCAAAGCCTTCTTCTGAGAAGTGATCAAGAACCATGAGGGGTCCTTAAGGAAACAGCAGAGGGCAGGGCTAGAAAAAAGTCCCAGAGCAGGACTCTGGGCTGATTCAACCAGGCTTGGAGCACACCCGAGAGCGTTAAAAGATTCTGTCAATTAATTCTTCCTAAACCTAAGAAGGGCCGGAGAGATTAGGCTAAATAAGGACAACAGCACTGGTCAGGAAGACACAGGTTTATGCCGGGTACTTTTGCATTTCTTTGGGTCTAACTCCAACTACATATCCTGTTTTAAGTGAGTAATTTTAATTCTGTGTTCTTGATTATTTTAATAAAAAGCTCTATTTTGATTGCTTGATTGATTGAGAGATTGATTTAAAGAACACCAATGCCACTAGAAAATCCCGCTTCAGTGATTTATACCAACGGGGAACTAAGCTACTCGAGCCCAGCTCACTAGCTGGTGGCAGTTTGTTCTGCGCACAGGCCAGCAGCCTCAAAGAAAATCAGCAGTCTGTGGGGTACAGGTGGTGTGAGCCTACACAGTTCTAGTAACTATCACATTGCTTGAGCAATACTTATCAACAACCTACCCTGGGCCCTGACCAGGTAGCTCAGTTGATTAGAGCATCGTCCCAATGTGCCAAGGTTGTGGGTCTGACCTCTGGTCAGGCACATACAAGAAGCAGCCAATGGATGCATGAGGAAGCGAAACAACGAGTCAGTCTCTCTCGCTCTCTGTCTCTCTCTGTCTCTGTCTCTCTCTCCCTCCCTCTCTCCCTCCCTCTCTCCCTCTCTCTCTCCCTCTCATATAAATCAATAATTTTTAAAAAATTCTACCCTGGGAGGGACAAGATTTAAAAGCTGGAAAATACCAAAAGCCAATGCCCTACCTACCAGCGAGTCCCTGAGAGCAGGGATGAGACTTGACATTTTCCTGGGGCGAGGCTGCTGAGCTTTAGGAAAAAGTGTCGTCAGTAAACGGTGTGGGCAGGGCCAGAGGGAAGCCCGGGATTGCTGCCTGGGCCTGCTCCCTGTTCCCTGGCTTCGTTTGCTTAGATGGAAGCGATGAAAGGACTGTTTCCTAAATCCTCACCCACACACACAAAGCACTTCGAGTTCTGAAACAGCGAAGGCAGAGGCATTCTGGGCTGTGTGAGGTCAGAGAGCCCTTGGAGGTGCCAGGAGCCCAAGGGAGATAGATCCTTGGGGTTCCGCGATGCCCCGGGCAACTCCTCACTCAGAGATGTAGAAAGGGAAACACGTGGGTCCCAACAGAGAGATGGCAAAGTACCCTGTGGCAGAAACACTGATTTCTTACCAAATATCCATGTGCTCACCCACATTTCCGGCCTTCTCAGGGGTTCCGTGGCTGCCCGCGGAAGGGACAGGTGTGGCTTCTGGGCTGAAGCCTGGAAGAGCTGGCCCCCGACATGCCCAGAGTAGGAGGCCGTAGAACCTGTGCCAGCGAACCCTGTGGGGCCTTGGGGGTGTCACTTTTCTTCCCGGGGTGTCATTTTCCTCATGTAGAAACTCAAGAGTTGGATAAGGGGACCCTTCTCTTCTATCATTCTCTAGTTTTGTATTTTTCAGTTAAATACTGACTCAGAAGGTACTACTTACCCATACTAGTGTCTGTCTGTCCCTGTCTGTCTACCTATCTGCTTCTCCATCTGCCTATCTACCCATTGATCCATCCATCCTCCCACTTTATTCCTTTTCATTATAAAGGGAGCTGAAAACACTGGGATAATGTTTGGGACTCAGCAATTTGCCTCCCCTTCCCTGCATCCTGAAAAGGCCCCTGGAGATTCCAGCTATCCTTTGATGTGATGGTTAATTTCATGTATCAACTGGGCTGGGCCACGATGACCAGATGATAGTTGGTTAAATCTTATTCTGGGTGTTTCTGTGAGGGAGTTTTTGGATTGTATTAACATTGAAATCAGTGGACTTAGTAAAACAGATTGCTCTCCATAATGTGGGTGGGCCTCATCTAATCAGTTGAGGGCATAAATGGAACAAAAAGAATGACACTTCCTTGAGTAAGAGAGAATTCTCCAGTAGAGGGGATCCCTGGGCCCAAGTGTGGAGAGGGGATGGGAACCAAACCTGGACCATCTCAAGGGGACCAGGAACACAGGTCTCTGTGCTGTCCCCTTCATCTGCTTTCTACAACATTAACTCCTCCCCCTCCCCCTATATCTCTAGCAACCAGAGTGTTAGGGACTTGGGGCTTGAGGGCAAACTTCCTCCAAGCCTGCTTGTCCTAGATCACAGCCACCTTAACTCTGTGGCCCTGACCCCAAGGTGAAGACTGCTCCTGGGCCGGAAAGCAGGGACACAGGTGATCAGGAGACGGGGTGAGTTGTTAAGCAGTCCTATCTCAGGACCCTCC
The DNA here is from genome assembly GCF_019186645.2 of Phyllostomus hastatus. Taxonomy (NCBI): domain Eukaryota; kingdom Metazoa; phylum Chordata; class Mammalia; order Chiroptera; family Phyllostomidae; genus Phyllostomus; species Phyllostomus hastatus. Next base: position 10,531,697 of record NW_025334006.1, on the reverse strand, counting down.
CAGCAGAAATGGGAGTAAGGACGTCTGCCCCTCCTGCTGCACTGGGTTGCCGGGAGAATGGACAGAACAAGGTAAGCACAAGTGCCTGGTGAAGGGAAAGTGCTGTGCAAATACAACATGCCGTTACCCGACATTCATTCATTTCACAAGCACACTTTCTGCTAAGAACTCTGCTGGGGGTGCAAAGCCAGGGATAAAAGGTGCAATCTGTTCTCGAGTTCTCAGTACAGTGGCGAGACAGATAAAGAAACCAGGGATTCTAACAGGGTGCGGTGAGTCCTGTAATGGAGGCATGTCCTGAGTGAGAGGGAGAGGGACTCCTCCCTCATCCCAGAGGGGTGGGGGAGAGCTTCCTGCAGGAGGTGGCATCTCTGAAGGATGAGCAGAATTTAGCCAGATGAAGAAAGGGAGGGAGGGTGTTCCAGGCAAAGGGACCTGCAGAGGCAAAGGCACAGGGGCATGAGAGAGTTTACGTGGTTTGAGCTACGGCTCAAAGCCACAAGCAGCCAAGTTCTGGGCCAGGAGAACGATGAACAGTGGACAAGGGCACAGCCCAGAGGGTGTGGGGAGGCAGGTGGAGCTGCTCCCTGGTTCTGTGAGGACCAGACCCTGCCAATGCATCATCCCAGCGTCAGTGCCCTCCCTGGCTGCTGACACCGTCGAGGGACAAGAAATTGCACACTTGTCCCAGCCACAGCCGTGAAAACTCCCCTCCGCACCACCTGCAAGAACGGCACACACATGCTGCACAGACACACACGGCCAAACACGCTCAGATACACGCACACAAGTGCAGAAACTTAGGATCCTGCCCTGAAAATGCAAGGCCCTGCTCAACATTTGCTAAACACTGAACTAGTGTGGTCATAGCACCTGCATCTCAGAACTGCCCCTCCCTCCCCATCTGTACCCCTCAACCTCCACAGAGTGCCCCCTCGGCCAGTCAGCTCGCCCTGCACCCACCAGGCAGCCCCACCCTGATTATTCGCAATGTGAACACAAGGACTTTGGGAAGCATAAGCAGCACTTGTGATATGCTTTGCAACCCCCCCACCCCCGACTCCCCAATTCCTCTTTTTCTGGAAAACACTTAGCAGTAAAGGCTAATTTATGAAGTCCCTGAAGGTCTGAACTTTCCGCAGAATTGGCTGCGTCTAGTGGGTTAGAGTCTAGTTGGAGTGGAGCAGAAGCCAGGAGCTGTGCTGGGATGGGGGAGGTAGGGCAGAAGCCACGCTGGGTCAGGGTCCCCAAACCCCTTCCTCCCAGCAGAGGGCAAAGAGACACTCCCAGTGCATGTGGGGTAGGGTGGGGGTGTGCATAACCCTGGGTACCGGATGAGACCAGGAAGGCAGAGAGGTCAGGGATCTGTGGTTCCAGTGACCTCCCATCATTGCTAACATCCCAGCAAATTCATGAACTGCCCAAACCCTGGAGGCTCTTAAAGGAATGCCATCCATCCTGCTCCCTCCAAGGTCACAAGATCAAATACAGGTTAAGTGTACTCTATCCGTCAGATTTCCTCCGGTCCAGGCCAATGCCCGCCCTGGGGCCAAACATTCCCAACTTCTTTCCCAGCAGGCACTACGTGAGGACCAAAGTGGAGTTCTGTAAAGGCAGACAGAAGTTAAAAATAAGAGGTTTCATCCTCGCCCTGGCTGGGCTGCTCAGTTACAGTGGTGTCCCCAGACACCAGGATTGCGGGTTTGATCCCTGGACAGGGCACATACAAATCAATGCCTATCCGTCTCTCTCTCTCCCTCTCTCTCTCTCCCTCTCTCTCTCTCAAATCAATAAGTACATTTTAAAAATAGGCTTAATTCTCCTGTTGAAAATAACAGGAGACTCCCCCACCACATTCCCCATTCCTTTCCTTAGAGCACTTACTTTAGAAAACTTGTGGTTGGAAGTGCTTTCTCTATCTTTTTGAAGTGTATGTAAATCTTTCCAAAAGCTACATAAGCCTCTTGTCGGCTTTATATGCCCCAGGCAGGACCCCGAGAACGAATTTTTTTTTTTTGCAATGCAATTGTTGACGGGACAGACCTGGTTCTTCTTGCTGACACATGTAAAGAATTACATATCAGCAAATCTAGTAGTATGTAATCAGTTTATTAGTGGTCCACTTCTATGGAAGAGAACAGGACTGGGTAGAGTAGGGGGTGAAAGGGAAAGTTTCAGAGCAAAGCAGGGTGAGAAAAGCAAGAGAGGCTGAAGACCAGGGTGGCAAGCCCCTGGGCAGCCTGAGGCTGGGTGGCCAGAGGCCCTGTGTCCCTAGAGCCAAGAGCCCCCTGAGCCCCAGAGAGAGAGAGGGTGGGCGGGGGAGTCCTTTGTTCTCACGACTTATATAGTTGGTGGGATAGGAGGGAAAAAGTTACATATTGATTAACTGGTAAATGTGGCGCCAGCTTTCCTGGGGGAATGTGACTACCCAAATTTAGGGATGAATGGGGGTCTGTTAGCCCGAATTCTTATCTTGTTCCAGACTCCATTTGGTCATCCTGTTGTAAAACAAATACGTGACAGGAGGCAGTTAATTAAATTTTGGGGCACTTTTCAAAGTTATTTATGGGCTCTTTCTGTAAGCATCAGGGACTCCCTTGTAAGACAGATAGTGACCAGAGGTAGGCAATTAACCAAACTCGATTTATGGGCTCTTTCTTGCTAATATAGTGTTTCTTGTGATATCAAAACACCTGGCAATATTATCAGACCAGGCTCAGGACTGCTGAGTTAGCATGTGAGACTTGTCTCCTTCCTCCTCCCTGCCTCGGTTTACTATTTATTCCACCTAATTGGTAAAAGGCGTTTCCTGGCAACCAGGGTGATAAATGCTGGCCAGTGACAGTACTGCAGTCTCAGAGTTCTTCCTATGCTGTCTCCTGCTTCACAATCATCCAAGAAGACAGAGTCAGTGGTACCCCGGCTTCTGCGAGAGGGGAAGACCCTAACTCTGGCTCAAGTTGCAGAACTTCTTGTTATAGAGACGAGATGTTTATCTTTGCCTTTGATAAAGGCAATTAGCAAACACAGGTGGCCACCCCATCAACCAGAAGAATCTAGACTGAATTACGTGTGGCCAGCGGCGCTGTCAGGTTCTCTTACTGACAGGTGATAGCTCCAGGTCTGTAGAAAAGGGGGGATTCCTTCCAGGCCTGGCAACCCCTTAGCCGATCGCCTGCGGTGCGCCTCGCATTCTGGTGTGCCGCTTCTTCAATAGGAAAGCTCTTTTCCTTCTCTTCTCCCTCAGTGGGGAAGTTTGCTAGCTTGGGAGGAGATTTTGTTTTAAATTTTATTTCCCCAGCAAATTTTATTCCCTACACTCTCTTAAAAAGAGTTCAGGGTCACGCCCTGCTCAGGCCCTTTGAGGGAGAGGGGCGGGGAGAGCATTCCGCAGGCCAAGGTCAGATCCCGCAGGGATAAGGGATCCTGATCCTGGTGTCACCTGGGCGAAACAGGCCTGCTCTACAGCACCCCGGCCTCCCACCATGCGGGCTCCTTGCCCTGGGTTCACCTTGCTCTCTTTCAGGCACTGATGGTTAAACTTCTTTTGTTCTCCTCTCAGAATAGTAATCCTACTCAGCAGTTCTTTTCTGCTCTGCACACAAAGCCCTCGTAAAACAGACGCGCAGCGGAACTGCGCAGATTCCGCTGCTGTCTGTTCCCCCAGGGAACCTCATTCATCTGGACCCCATTCATGACCGTTTTTTCACCACTTTTCTAGGCAAAAACGAAAGCAGGTTGCTTTCTCCGTGAAGAAAACTCATGTGCCCGGACCTGGCCGGTGTGGCTCAGTTGGTTGGGTGACCTCTGGAAGAGCAAAGGGTCGATTCCCGGTCGGGGAACACGCCTGGATTGTGGGTTCAGTCCGGACCGCATGCCTAAGAGAGGCAACCGATTGATCTCTGTTTCTCTCTCACATCGTGTTTCTCTCCCTCTCTTTCTCCCTCTCTTCCCCTCTCTCTGAAAATAAATAACATCTTTAAAAGAGGGGGGAAAAAGAAAGACGATGTCAAGCAAAATTGTTAACAAATTTGCTGGGAAGCATTGAATGGACTTGAGAGCCGGCGTTCTTTTTGAGCATTTAAGGGCATCTTGGCGCACGGGGTTGTGGGCTGGAAACTCTCGCCTGCGTCCTCCCTCCTCACAGCCAGCTGCGAGTCCAGCGCCCACAGGCGCCAGTCATGGGTCTCTGCCCTGGTCAGTCTGGGGCCCATCTGCTGCCTAAGGGCACTGGAGAGGCCATTTGGTTCAAATCTCTGGAGTCTGATTTCAACGCCGGCTGCACTTTTATCACCTGGGAGCTTTAAAAGTGTTTGTGCTAATGTGCATATTTCACCCCAGAGTTTCTGTCTTGCTTGATCTGGGGCAGTGCCCAGCATAACAGCTCCTGGGTGATTCTAAGGTGAGTGGGGTAGGAGCCTCTGTCCCCTCGTCCAGTCCCCCCGTTGAGGGTGAGGGCTGAGAGGCAGCACAGCACAGGTGAGGCCTCTTCCACCTGGATAATTCATCAAACACTTGGGGAGCTTTTTACAAAGACTGATGCCTGGCTCAAGCCTAGTGATTCTCATTTCATTAGGCTGTTTGAGATGTGGGCACCTCTGGCATCTAGCCAGAGTGATAACCAACCAGACAGGAGACAGCCCCGACTTCTCCGGCAGAGTGACCGACACCAGACCTGGGGATCTGCTGGGCAACTCTGAGCAGGTTAGCTAACCTCTCTGAGCCTCAGCTTTGTCACTCCTACCACTGGAATGGTGTTCCTCACCTTGCAGGGTTGACTGCAGCCGACACACGGCGGGGATTCCCTCCACCCTCCCTGCACAGCCTGGGTGGGTCAGACGTCTCAATAACTCTCCTCTGTGCAAATTCACTATCAAGAATGAACTGTGCTGCCAATAAAAACTCAGTTTTTACCAATAAAAAGGTGCTGCTTGGGGAGCCGAGGAGAAGAGGATGCCAGGGCCTGCTCCTCCTCCCAGAGTTATGCTCTGGGAGGGGTCTACGAGTAGCTTCTTATCTCATAAACCCCAGTTCAGGGTGCTGGCGCTTCAGATTCCAATTTCAGTTCGTTAAACCCTCCCTGAAGTAATTTATAGCCCAGGGAAATTCTCTGCATATATATTTAAAGTCCTGCAGACTAGATCTCATTTAAAGAAATGAATTCTTTTCCGTTAGAAATAATCACATTTGTATCACAATATAAATCTCTAACAGACTCTGCTCAGGAAACGAGCCCCAAACTGAAGTCCGAGCGCACGCATCCTAGACTGTTTGCACCAGGAACCCGCACCTCTCTGAGCCTCCCTTTGCCCAACTAAACTGTAGACCCAGGTTCTGAGAAACGGTGTCGAAAATGACGCTGCCACTGTGACGGACGTGAGCTTCCACGGCTCACGCCTGATGCAGTAACCAAGGCAGGAGGACGCGGTTTCCCCGAGCCGCAGGATGTGACTGGGAGGCATCAAAAGATCCTCCTTTTCCCCAGAGGACAGCCCTGCTGTCAAAATTTCTCATCCTGTTGGTACTGCACTCTGCCGGGGGGAGAGAAGGACTGAAAATAACATAGATGTGGCTTCTGCCTGCCTGGCCTGAAATAGACTGTGGTCCAGACGTGCAGGTAAGTTATGCAGGTAACAGACTTAACACACAGTAGAAACAAGGCCCAGCTATGGTCATGGCGGGTTTCCTAGAGGACACAACGTTTTGCCTGTGTCGTAAGGAGGAGCGGAGTTTAGCTAATGGGGCAGGAAGTGCCTTTGTCCCAGTGGCAAGGCTGCTGAGGAAGCCGGGGTGCAAATAGAAAAGTGGGCTGAGTGGAGGGGGCGCAAAGAGACTCCGCAGGAAACAGAGGGAAAGGCAGGCAGGCAGTTTCTGGGGGTGCTGGATTCCCGGAGGTGAAACCATCAATCAAAAGGGGTACCTACTTTGAGGCTTTTGGTGCCCTTTGCTCAAGTGGCCTCCAGAAAGGATGCTCCAACGTACCCTTCACAGACAACAAGGTGCCAGCAGCCTTGACCTGAAAATGTGGGGTGCAGAAGTACAGGGGCTGTGGGTTGGTGTCGAGGTCATTGTTATGCCAGGTCAGTAAATACTGCCCTGTCACCAGGCTGGGAGTGGGGGTGCAGAGACGAACAGACCCATTCCTGCCCTCGGGCGGGCACTCAGCCTGCTGGGATAGACAGTCCACAGTCCAGCGGCGTGGGCACAGCTGAGCCCCCTGAAAGCTATGAGCAGGTTTCTGAACGGGAACAAATCTGTCTTTTCTGGGTTCTTCCTCTTCGAGGCACCTCACTCACCTCTGCGGAAGTATTTACACGACATCCCCAGTTCTCTCCAGGTTACCTGGCTCTCCAAGAGACAGGTAAATATCCTGGCTGCACATTGGCTCACTCCGCTCTCTGCCAAAGTCCCCGTCCCAGCCACAGTCCTTCAGCTTTGGGGGAATTTCCAAGGTGCTTGGTGGGGTCTGCCCCGCCCCCTGAATGTGGTGTAGTTGAGCTTTCTCAGGTCCGCAGGCAGGAAAGCTGGCACCGGGGGTCTAATCCAGGAAGCCCTTGAAGCAGGCACCCCAGGCCTTAAAATATGCATGCCTGCTGACCTAGCTTTTAAAAATGGTCCTAATAGCCAAGATTTGGAAGCAGCCCAAGCACCCATCAGTAAATCAGTGGAGACAAAAGCTGTGGTGCCTTTACACGATGGAATACTACTCAGCTGTAAAAAAAAAAAAAAAAAGTAGGAAATCTTACCTTGTGCAACAGCATGGATGCCTGGACAGCATTGTGCTGAGTGAAATAAGCCAGTCAGAGAAAGACAAATACCACAGGATTTCACTCCTATGTAGAATCTAATGAACATGATAAATTAACAAAATAGAAACAGACTCATACTACAGAAACAGACTGACAGCTGTCAGAGGGAGGGAAGTGGGGGGCTGTGTGAAACAGGTGAAGGGATCAAGCAAAAAGAACCCTTGTAGATGGACAACAGCACGGTGGTCACCAGAGGGAAAGGCGGTGGGCGAGGCGGCAGAGGGTACGGGGGGATAAATGGTGACGGAAGGAGACGTGAGTCGCGGTGGTGAACACACAATGCAATGTACAGATGAGGTATTGTAGGACTGTACCCCTTAAGGACTGAAATTAATGATAATTTCATTAATAATTTTATTAACCACTGTCACCTCAATAAATTCAATAAAAGTTTTTAAATACCAAAAAACAAGAAAGCAGAAAAAAGAGAAGTGATCCTGAGGAAATATGCATGGAATTTGCAGATTCATCTGCAAGATTATGTAGGAGACCATTGTTTAGGAGAAGAAGAAAAATCACTAAAAATGATCTGAATTTTCAACCATAGGGATTGGGTAAAAAATGTTATGGCATAAACATACAATGCCAGCATTACAAAGTACATCATGGAAGAATATTTAATGACATGAAAAGAAAAATGACAATTGAAAATATCACATTGCAAAACAGTACTGTGTGATCTTATTGATGATGGAAAAAAGTCTACATACACATACGTAGAGACACGGAAGAGAGAAAAGTTATGTACAAAAATAAAACTGGTGATTTCAGGGTAGTGGAATTATAAGAAGTCTAAATGACCTTCTCTGGATGTTTTCTACAAGAAATGCTTACTATTTGTTTAAATAGAATAAAACAAATATGGGGGCCACACTGAGGAAGCAGGGCCGACCAGGCTGGTCCTGGGGGGCCCGGGGGGGCTGCTAGGGGCTGGGGCATGCTGCTCAGCCACACTGGCTGCCACACAACCCAGCTTGTGCAATGTCCTGCTGGAAAAGAGCCCTTGGCAGCCTTGTCTCAGTCCTGGGCATACAGATCTTCCCACTCCTTGGCCCTGTTACAGGCCATGATGGGACAAGTCACCATGCCCTGCAGTTTCATAAAAACAGGATGAGCGAATTTTTCTGATCACTGCGTTCCACTCAGCTGAGCAGGCATTTGAATTCCTTCCTTCCCCGACTGCTCACCCACATGAACTAGTAGCCTCCTTCAGGGAGACCTCCAGACGAACCCCACCGTGCTCTGAGCTCCAAAAGCCCTTGCTCTAATGAATAATTAACATTTGTCAAGTGGCTACTGAGTGCTTTGCTTGAGATAACCCAAATTATTCTCACAACAACCCCATGCGGTGGTTCCGGTAATGCTCTCATCACGAACGAGGAAACCGAGGTAGAGAGAGTGTGAGTAACTTACCCAAAATCACTTGCCTGGGATTCAGACCCAGGTGGCGCGGCCCCAGGGCCAGCCCTCAGTGACACCGTGCCAGACGGCCTCCTGGCAGACGGTTGACGTCACTGCCACGTTTCCGCGGCGATTTTGTCCTTCTCAGAGTGTCCCCAGGAGACTGTGGATTCCTCGAGGGTGTGAGCTGCGTCTTTCACTTGCTTGGAGCCACACAGCACCCAGTACGGTGCTGGGCACACAGCTCCTTCTCCCGGCACCTTCTCAGTGATGTGAGGTCCAGGCTCCCACGGCCCCCCTTCTTTCCCACTCCACCTGCAGACACGTGGGTGTGTCCTGTTGAGCTCTACTCGAGCTGCTCCAGGCAGCAGGTGATTCTGGTAAAACACCTGTTACGGACAAAACACTGAGCTGGAAGACTCTGGAAGCCTCAGGATGTGTCAGATCTTCGCCTTCTGTAGGATTGAAAGGTTATTACTGCTTCTCCACAGCATCTTCCCAAAGACCTGTTCAGCCCCCAGGTACCTGGGGAGGGTCCAGCTCCACAAAGGATCGTGGCCCGAGTCCTTCCACTCCAACAGGGAAGAGAGATTAGCTGAGAGAAAGCATGTAGCCCAGAGAGTGAGCCTGTTGGAGTTTGACTCCAACCTCTTGGCTGTCATTTCTTCCTTCAAAGTTTCCAGGCTGGATTCCAACCCAGGTTGTGAAGGCTGTTACCAAGCCAGGGCAAACCAGCACAACCATATTACCGGGGCTGTTATCTCAGCGTGGCAGGAGCAGGGATGAGTTTCTCTGCAGCTTTGCTACTTTGCATTTTCTAATTTCCAACAATGAGCATCATTACTTGGGCACTTAAATGATGAAACAGAGGAGAAGTCGCTGTTCTTGCTCTCTTCTTCGCAAGGCTCATTCCCCAACCTCCTGCAGATTGCTAAGCTCCAAAATCCCCTCTATATCGTGTGGCCTTCTCACAGCTCAGCTGAACCCAGCCCAAATCATTAACCCACAGAACTATGAGCTACACACATGGTGTTTGCCTCAAGTCACTAAGTTAAGGGGTAACTCGTCATGCAGCTCGCTGGCTCTGCACAACCATGTTTGTTGACTGAAGGAAGGATGCTACGAAGACCGCCTTCTCGCACTTCCTATATACCACTGCAGACACTGATGGGGGTGGCGTAAAAACATCCTCTAAAAGATTTGGTTTATTTTTTAAATTATTTTGTTTTAGAAGGTTCCTAGTGGAGGAAGGAGCAGGGATAGGAGAAAAGAAGACAAGGAAAAGACAAGAGAGAAAAGGAGAGAAAGAAAAGACAGTGTTACACACCCACATGGATCCTTCCTGGGGAGTGTCTCCCCAGAACCCAGCCGAGAGGGTGGCCCGGCTGGAGGAGGCTGGAACCGTCTGTCCAAGCGGGTTTCCCCACCCAGTCCCTCCAATGCAGGTGCACACCTGCCTCTTGTAAGACAGGCCAGGACTGGCGTGGCCTGTAACTGTCTGTACTCTTAAGAAAAGGCCTCTGGCTTTTTCATTTTTATAATGCCCACCAACTCCAGCATTCCATTATTTTCTCTAGATGCACACCAAAGCTGAATGACCCACGTAGAGCTCAGATCAGACTCTCTCCCCTTTAACTAGCCTGATGCTCTATTCACCAAGTGAGCGGACCCCGCCTGGGGGCTGGGGAGCAAAATCTAACAGGCTTGATAACCTCATATTTTTACTAGCTGAGCCTTTAGAAGGTGGAGCTGCCTGGAGTCCTCCCCTCCAAGGAGCAGCCCCGTGCTGAGAAAGAGCAGGTGTGAACGAGTCAGTGTTTAGTTGTGGCTGCGTCTGTCCACCTTTCACCCCCTCCACTAAAAGAGCCTGTCGGAAGCTCACAGCCTGAGCCAGATTCACCAATGTGAAGCAACAGGAAATGAAAGTCAGTGTTTTGAGGTGTTGAATTAATACAATGGATCATTTATTAATGAAGGAAATCATCAGGCAGAACTAGAGGAAGTGAGAAGTAGGTCAGACCCAAGAGAATGAGGAATTGCAATGTGAGTGTGATCTCATGGAAGGCAGCAGACCTCGGGCAGGTTCTCTGTCCCCCCGGGGTCCTGCTGGGCGTCCTGACTCCCCAGCCCCACTGCACTCTGTCAAGCTGAGTGTCTTCACCCCAGCCTGCCAGAGGGGCATTCACGTGAACTCACGGTTGTATTCAGTCAGATGTTTACTCCAGGATACTTACTGAGGGCCCATCATGTGCCAGGCACTGCTAAAACCTAGGAATACCAACGTTTTCTCAAAGCTTCACTGAACACTTTATAGAGCTCTTCCCGTGTGGCAGGCCCTAAGCCGGGCCTGGGCAGACCCACTCTCGACCCTCATGGAACTTGTGTTCTCACCATGGGGACCAAAAAGGAGACAAATTCGAAATCAACTAGTTGATTGATTATAGTCTTTAATTGGTGCTGTGTAGAAATAAACAGGGTGCTCTGACAGATAGTAATAGGAAGAACATCAGTCATTAGCAGAAAGAATTCAGACCATCGGTGCATCCGACAGGCATTTATGGAGCACCTGTTATGGACCAGGCACTATGAATAGTGAGGCGATTAAGGGATGGCTTCTGTCCTTGGGGAGCTCATGCCTAAGAAGTCACATGCATACCAAAGAGACCAATCCAGTCCCCATGCACACACAATTTAATTTGGGGAAATAATAGACCCATTATTTGATGGAATTATCCAGCTGCTTTTCTAGTTCAGTCTATAGCTCAGTGTAGACACCTCCTCAATGTGGGTTGAAAGGTATATTTCTCACAAGAGTAGCTGCTGGTGGGGATGACCTAAAATCAGAACACAGACTTAAACTTGTCCTTTCTTCCCTCTCAACAGGACACCACCAGTTGCTCCTCAAAGTACAGAGACCTGAGAGGCACCCCCAGCCCCCAGCATGCCCACACGAGCCCACAGCCCATGGCTGATGTCAGACTCGCCGCTGACATCAGTGCAGAGCCGCAGGACCCACCTCATCTGAGAACTGTAGCATCTAGTGATGTCACTTGCTGGGCAAGTCCCCTGACTGCTCTATATCTCAGAGTCCCCATCAGTAACACGGAACAGAGACATGTTCTACCTCTTTCTGTGGGTTAGAACAAGTGAGATCATGAAAGGGCTTTGAAAAAAAAGAGCAATATTCAAGAGCAGAGTGATAGAATTACCTTTTATTTTTTAAGTGTGAAGGTTGTCAGGGTTCAAACAAAAAAGGATTTTTAAGACTGACCTTAATCATTAAGTGGGGTTGATCAGAAGTTTGATAATGCACCACAGGTAAGTACGATAGCGAGCACTGTTGGCTTTGTACCCAGGAGCCATTTCTTCTCTCCTTCCAAGCCCATGGAACCCCAGTTCTTTCAGGCAAGGACAGGGCTTCACTTCATCCACCTTGATCTACGCCAGCCCCCGAGAAAGGATTGTGATTGGTTCAAATCAATCACGGCAGTCACATTCTCTTTTGTCAGTGATTACTTTAGGGATGGACATATGTCCCAGTTCTGGTCAACAGCAAATGTGGGGAAATGTGACTTCCCTCCCCCAACTTGTAACAGAATTTCAAGAAGAGAGGGCTTGATGCCCGAAGAAGTAACATCTTGAGACCGTGAAGCAATAAGCCCAGGGCACAATGGAAAAATAGAAGAAGATCAGAAGGAGCAGGATTCTCGATGATGCCGTGAAGTACTGCCCTGCCCTCTTCCAGGCTTCTGGATAACTAAACGCTGTTAATGTTTCAGTTGCTGTTTCTTGCAGCCAATTGTAAACTGGTGCAGTCTCTGAGGAATATCATTTGGCCACATACTTCCATCCTGAATGTGACGACTCTCAGACTCAACAATTCTACTTATCAGAATTTCCCCCACACATACACTCACACATTGCTCAAAGAAGTATATTTAAATACATTAATTACAACATTATGTATGTGACAATATGGTTATATTGGTTATGGCACAACCGTAAAATGAAATATATGCTTACTTCTAAAAGATTAGCACAGCTTTATGTATGCTGGTCAGAGATTGTGGTGCAGCTATACTAAGTGAAAGAAGTGAGATCAATACTGGCTGAAGCTGGGTGATGAGTACATGGAGATTGTTATGCCATCTTTTTCTTATAAATGATTTATGGAAATTTGAAATTTTCCAAAATATGCCTTGGCTGGTGTGGCTCAGTGGGCTGAGCACCGGCCTGTGACCCAAAGGGTGGCTGGTTTGATTCCCAGTCGGGGCACATGCCTGAGTTGTTGGCCAGGTCCCTGGTGCGGGGTGTGTGAAAGGCAACCACATGTTGAAGTTTCTCTCCCTCTCTTTCTCCTTCCCTTTCCCTCTCTCTAAAAATAAATAAAATCTTTAAAATTTTAAAGCAAGGGACAGAAACAGTAGTGTGAATAGTATCACATCATTTGTGGGGTATATGTGTGTATGTGTTCAAAGAAAATAGAAATAGCCATTGGTGAGTGCCCGGGCCCAGGACCTGATGCTGCTGGGCCACCCCAGGGAACCAGCCTTGCCTAGAGAGGGACTGGGGGTTCCAGGAGGCACGGTCCCTGGCCCTGGCTTGGCGGACAGGACAGAGTGAAGTCCATACCCGGGGCTGCAAGGTGACAGCTCCCCGCACTCTTGGAAGCAGTTTTTGAAACATAAATCCTTCACTCTTCCCGACTGCCATTTACCTAGGAATAGCTTCAGCTGCTCCAAAACTTGAATGAAGAAGGGTGGAGAAGAGCAGTTGGGGAGAAGAACGTGCTAATGGTAGGCCTGCACAACCAGGAATACAACCTGGGGAAACAGCGCTTCACCATGGCAATGATGCCTTCATTGACATGACCAATGAAGAATTCAGGCAGGTGATGAATGGCCTTCTAAACCAGACACACGAGAAAAGGAAAGTGTTCTGGGAGCCTCTCTTTGCTGAAATCTGCTTAACTGTGGTTTGGAGAAGGGGAGGCTATGTAACTCCTGTGAAGAATCAGAATCACAGGGGTTCTTGTTGGGCTTTTAGTGCAACCTGTGCCCTTGAAGGACCGATGGTCTGGAAAACTGGCAAACTCATCTCACTGAGTGAACAGAACCTGTGGACTGCTCTCAGTCCTGAGGCAGTGAGGGCTGCAATGGCGGCCTAATGGATAACGTATTCCAGTAGGTTAAGTCCAACGGAAGCCTGGGCTCAGAGGAAACTTATTGATATCACGCAAAGGTTGGATCCTGCAAACACAAACCCAAGGGTTCTACAGCCAGTGACACTGGCTTCGTGCTCATCCATCAGCAGGAGAGGTCCCTTATGAAGGTGATGGCAACTGTGGGGCCCAACTCTGTTGCTATAGATGGAAGCCAGGCTAGCTTCAGGTTCTATGAAGAAGGCATTTATTACTACCCACACAGCAGCGGTGAAGACCTAGATCATGGCGTTCTGGTGACTGGCTATGGCTTTGAAGGGGCAGAGTCAAGTAACAATAAATATTGGATTGTCAAGAACAGCTAAGGTACACTAAAGGCATGAGTGACTATGTAAAGATGGCCAAAGACTGAAATAACCATTGTGGAATCACCACTGAGATGATGGTGATGGAGGAAGATTGCCCTGGCTGGTGTGGCTTAGTTGGTTGGAGCACTGTTCCATGGACCAAAGGGCTGTGGGTTCGATTCTTGGTCAAGGCACATGCCCAGGTTTCAGACTCGGTCCCCGCTGGGGTGCGTACAGGAGGCCAGCCCAGACTACTGTGTTTCCCTCTCACATGGATGTTTCTCTCTCTCCCTCCTTTTCTATCTCTCTAAAAGCAGTGAAAAAAAATGTCCTCAGTGAGGATAAAAAAAGAAGAAGAAGAAAGACTTCACTGAGAACAAGATATCCAGAGGAGGAATTTTATCTTAAAACTGACCACGTTTTACTACATGCAGTAAAACACTTGATTCTTGAAGATCCAAGCTGTGATATGAATTCTGTGATATTTTTACACTGGCAAAATGTTACTATTTCTTTACTGATAAAATGTGTCTTCACTTCTTTAATTACTGCTGTAAACAGCTTTGTGTGATTGATTGACTTGCCTAACAACTTTAAAATTTTATGTTTTAAAAGTATGTATAAAGTTTTACCTTTTAAAATAAAACTTAACTTTAGCCCTGACTGGTGTGGCTCAGTGGACTGAGCACTGGCCTGCAAACCGGGGGGTCGCTGGTTCAGCTCCTGATCAGGGCACAGGCCTGGGTTGTGGGTCAGGTCCCTGGTGGGGGGCATGTGAGAGGCAACCGCACACTGATGTTTCTCTCCCTATTTGTCTCCCTCCCTTTAAAAGGAAATAAATAATACCCTTAGAACAGTAAATTTAAAAATAAAATAAAATAAAACTTAATTGTATATGCAAAAATAGAAACTAGATATATGAAGGGTAGACACACCCATGAAAAGACACACCAGAAAATAGTAACAGGCATTATATCTAGGGAGAGAAGTTGAGGGAATGGGAAATGAGTTTTCCTATTTCTTTGTCCATTTTGAAAACTTTTTCAAATAAAATATTTTATTATAGAACATAACATTTTTAAAAAATAAAAGAATATAATAATGTATTGATGAACCAAATGCAAAACAATAGGCAGGTGATAGACAGGCAGACGGACCACACTGTCCATGTCCTCCCATGTGGTCTCAAGGGCTGCCTGACGTGCCCACAGTAGCTCTGCTCCCGTCCGCCCTGTGACCCTGAAGGAGGCATGGCTGCAACAGGTCACCTGAGGCTGCCGAGGTCCCTGCAAACAAGCTAAGTCCTTACAGCCAAGTTACAGAGATGCTGGGCACAAGGAAAACTTAACTGTAGTGAGTGTTACAGCCTGTGCATGAAAGACAACACAAAACAGAACTTCCACAGAAATGATGAAATTTCTCTTTAACATGTAATTTCACTGTGGACACTTGTTAAAAGCAGAAAGGTCCAAAGAAGACATTAAAAATCTTTTCTCATTTCAGTCCCTGCAGTGACATCTTCAGCGCAAATGTGTGTTGACACGTGTGTAATCAGAAAACATACACCATCTCGTAATCCAATTCCTTCTGGTTCACAAAATACCATTGTTTTCCTACGTCATTAAATATTGTCCTACAACATAACATCCGATGTGTGCATATTGCTGCCCTGTGGCTTTTCAATCATCTCACCACTTTCCCACGTCGGGCATTTAGTTGGTTTCCTACCATTAGTCAATGCCAACAGTTTCTGACTTTCCCAAGTAGACACCTCAATTTCCTTCCTTTCTTCAATAAATAGTCATTAAGCACAAAGCAACAGGCTCAAACAAAGCAGCTCTAAATGACATTTTTTGAGATATTTGGGGCAATGTGAAGGTATAAACTGGACTTTTCATGATGTTAAGGAATTACTGTGCTGTGACAATCGTCCTGCAGCTGTGTAGACATGCTTCCTTATTTTTCAGAGATGCACACTGAACACCTTTCAGGATACAATGACAGGATGTTTGTAATTTGCTTTCAAATATTTTAGTCAAAAAATAAACAAGGCAAATCTGGAAAAATCATTGCTAAATCTGTTGCCTCCTTTTCTGTAGGCTTGAAATCGTCCTTTAAAAATATGTCTCAAGAATGAAATGCTCTGTGCTAGGCACTAGGCTATGAACGGAGAATATAACCGTGAGCAAAGCAGACCCCTGCGGTCCTGGTGGAGCACACCGCCCCCAGGGAGTCTGCAGTCCCAGACTACCCTCCCAGTGGCCTTGAGACTAGAGGACTCCCCAAACTCTGGTGCACAAATGCCGCATGTCAAAAATCAGCTCTGTGGTGCATGGTGCACCTGGTTACTGGTACTGGTGCACAGTAACAGTACCCGGTTCAGCCAACTTTTCCTGGGCACCCATGTATGCCTGGCAGTATAGGGTACCAGGACTTAAAAGGTGGGTTGCCCAGCCCCTACTCTGCCCTGACAACCTAGGGGAGGAGGTGAAACAGGTCACCCAAACCGGCTGGAGGGAGGGAGAGTTGGCTGGAAAGGCACCTCAGCTGGCTCCAAGGAGCCCCCCACAGGCATCAGTCCCCTAGAGGCCGGCCCTCGAGCCACAGCCTCACCAGCCTCTGATGGGACCTGGAGGATTTCTCACTCCTGCCAGCGGTCCCCAAACTTTTGGGGGTACCCGAGGGTGCGTACGTGGCTCCTGGTGCCACCTAGTCCCTCCCTCGAGGCCCGGGGCCCGCAGCCGCCCTTCCTGGCGCTGATCACGGGGTGGGGCAGGAGCTGACACTCAGGAGTGATCAGGACGTGCCGAGCAGGAACTGGTGCTCAGGGTGATCAGGGCCTGAGGGGCAGTTGCGCAAGTTGTGCCCGGGCGGCTATAAGAGGGGCTGGCAGGCATGGAGCTTTGGAGGAATTGCGGAGCAGCTGCGAGGTAAGGCCCAGGCGGGCTCCTTTCTCCTCTATGGGTAGCTCTGGGCAGGCCGCATCTCCTCCACCCCACCTTGCCCCTCTGGGGAAGCTGAGACGGGTGGAGGGAAGGGCAGAGGGCTCCCTTCTGGACTGTGGTAGCTTTGCACAGAGTTCTAACCAGAGGAAAGGCTGCTGGGAGCCCAGGAGCTTTGGATTCAAGCTGTGCCTGTGCCCACGGGGCAGGAATCTATACTCAGGGAGCCAGCCAGGGTGCCGGGAAATCGTCAGAGTCGTCAGCCGCCCACTGAGATGCTTTGAAAATTGCCCTGAGCACATCCCCAAAGATCAAGGTACCTCACTCTTATCTTGGGGTGGGGAATAAAGATGAAGGTTAAGCGGGCATGAATAGGCTCATTCAGTTTCTGAGGACTGGATAGAGCCTTGTTCTGTGGATAAGAATTCAGGCATTATTTTCCAGGGGGGTGGGGGTGTCCCCTACCTTTGAGTGTGAGGGGCTGTATAAGGTGAACTTCGCCTAGGAACAGCCATGGAGGGGTCGGCTGGGGAGGAATGGAGAAAAGGGGTCAGGAAGAAACCAAATCTCCCAGAGAGATTGTGCTGGGTCTTACCACTTCTGGTCTCAAAGCTGTGTAAATTGCCTTCTTCACACAGGATAAGATAGGGTTTCTCCAGGGCGAAAGAACAGCGTCATGGGAGAAGCTGGCTACCCACATTTCTCACTGTTACCACTTCTCTAACCAAGACCACCAAATACACACTGTGGGCAGGTGGGCCCTGATGAGAGCCACCGGCCCGCCTGCCACCTGCCCTCCCTCCTGGCGTGGTTTAGATTTCGTTGTGGGTGTGGTTGTCTTTACACTCCAGCTTCTATAGCTTAAAGATGGTGGCAATTTAGAAAAGTGACTCCCGAGATACAGTTGGATCTGAGTGCGACAAGGGCCTGGTTGTCCTTGGAGAACGGCAGTTTTGGAGAGACAAGATGATTGTTTTCCACTGGAAGGAAGGTCTTCTGGGGGAGGTGGGGCAGAGGGCAGGCACTTGAAGTCGCCACCACAGGACCACAAGCTCAGTGGCGCCCCTTTGCAGGAACTGAGCTCCCCTGTTTGTTCTATAGAGTTCTGGGGTGGGCAGCGGTCCCTGGGACTGGTGGGAGAGACGGTACCCAGTCTCCTTAGTCTGCAGAACCATTGTCGCTCCCATCCTAATGTCCCCATGGACAGAAAGGCCGTGCTGACCATGTGTCTCCTTTTGGTAGGGGGAGAAGGCAAGAGAAAAATGATGTTTTTAGGCTCTTTCCTTTCCAAGCAGTTGAGGACATTGGGCTGAGGCATGTTTCCATGTTGGCAAAAGGAGTCCTTCTCATAGTTTGTACATCTTATGCCCAAAATAACTCTTCTTGGTATTTGGGGGAAATATCTTCCTCCCACTCCGTTCCAGGAAATGGCTCCAAGCACCAAGGACAGAGCCAGGGAAATTGCAATTAATTTGGCCCGTCGGCCCCAAGCAAATGCCGATCCTGTCTGAGTGGCCTGTGCAGGGTGCAGAGGTGGCCACTCCGGAGACCTCCCCTCGCAGAGCCAGGGGTCATTGTCCCTATTCCAGCCTAGATGCCACCCAAGGGAACGTGGTAGTCAGGGAGAGTGAAAGGGTCCAGGAAGTTAGAGTCCCCGAGGTGTGTGTATCCTTGAATAAGATGCGTGTAACTTAAACAAAAATTGAGCCAAATTCTCTTGCAATCAGTCAATAGTAAGCTCTGTCCCCACCAGTGGTAGGATTCCAGTGGCAGCAGCTCTGTTCTGGCCTGCCAGCCGACAGCCTTGAAATTCTTTTTTGTCCACACAGCTGTCTCAGCGAAATAGAAGGAGAGGTTGTTTCTGCTTAAAAACAACATACCTGATGCCTGAGCCCACAGAATCCTTTGCACTTATTTCATGTGTGACAAGAGCAACGCCTTGCTTTTCAGCAAAGTGTGTCTTACAGTCTTTTCTACTCAGTTTATCAGCCTTTGGGAAGTGAATCTGTGATCGGTGCCAATGGCAACATCTCATCCCATAGACTACTTCATCCCCATCTGTGTGCACGTTGCATTTGTACTCAGGGGTGTCCCAGGCTAGGGGTGCCAAGGGAAAGGGGAGAAGTCGCAAGGAAGACAGGAGGGGCAGAGCAGAGGTCTGAGAAGGGCAGGAGGCCCAGAGCACAGGACCAGGGGCCAGGCTGATGCATGGGACCAAGGCGGGGGCACCTGCGACAACAGTCAAGGTGAAGTACAACCCAGGAAGCTGAAGGGAATCAGGGCCAGTGTGGTTCTAGAGGACACATATGAGGGGCAGGAAGCCAGCCCAGGTCCCAGTGAAAGAGAGACTTGCATGCTGAAGCATTTCCTGTTCTCAGTAAGAAAGCTTTCAGGGCCCTGACTGGCATGGCTCAGTGCGGGAGCAGGAGTCCTCCAGTGAGGAGAAAGCTCCCCGTCTGACTCCAGGTTGGGGCATATGACTGGGTTGATGGCCAATCCCAGGTTGGGGGCCTGCAAGAGGCAACTGATCAATGTTTCTCTCCCTCTCTTTCTCCCTCCCTCCCCCTCTCTCTAAAAATTAAAAAATAGATATTTAAAAAAGAAAGGAAAGCTTTTAGGAATTTCTTCTGGGCAAAAGTGATGTGGCATTAAGATGGGACAGGCAAACCATTATAGAAGTAGGTTAACCTGGATAGACAACAAAGATCAGGGATGGGAAATATTTCATTTATTTATTCAATGAATATTTAATGAGCATGTGCTCTGTGCCAGGCCCTTGGGAGATGCTGGAACAAGTGGTGTACCCACCACTCCTGTGCCTGGCAGACATCACCTATTGATCACAGCACCCTCTCCCTCCGAATCTGGGTGGAGCTTCAGACCCCCCTCCACACAGTGCTGCAGGGAGCCCACTAACAATTGATCGGAGCTGACACAGAAACTGAAACTTCTTTGTTTTCCCTGATAACACATGGGATCAGATCTAAGGGTCGTTTCTGATGAACAGGAATTATATAACCCCTCACACCAACACCCTGGCTGCTGGTTAAGTATGTGAATGTGGTTTCTCAAATGAAACTCTTGGTTGCAAATAAGAGAAAACCACTCATGCTACTTCTTTCTTTTCAAACAACGTAGAATATTTATTGTGACCAGCATGTAAAAAACAGAATGGAGATTCTCAAGAGGGGATCTCTTGAGATTACTATTCACTCATAGTAAGGGCGAATTTTATTTTTCGACATTTGTTTCTCTTACATGTTGGCGTCTTTATGTCTTCTGTTTGAAAAGTATATTCAGAAAGTTGAAAGACACTCAGATGAGCGTATGTGGAAGAGAATATTTCATACTGGAGGGCAGAGATAGGGAGGGCCGCCAAGCCTCACGAGGGCCCAGAACCTACAAGATCCGGCACCAGAAAGATCAGGAAGAAGTGAAGGCGGTGACTGTCACTGGCCTGTCATTGGCTGGATGGACACTGGTCTCTCTCAGCCACTCCATGCATGCAAGGCCAACTGTGACCACCCCAGCGCTTCTGAGACCACAACAGAGACAAATGGGGCTTTGTTTAAATTCCTGGGAGAGGCTCTAATGGACCCAGACAGAGGCTGGAGGAGGAAAGACAAGGAAAGGGAGCAAAAAAGAGCATCCTGGTCCCTTGCCTACCACTGGTCACGCAAACATGGCCTCCAGGGCTCCTGTGTGTGTGTCCCAAGTACGGCAGATCCCCCACAAGGTCCCTACATACATGGAATCGGACCCAGGACATTCTAACCCCCTTGCCTCATACACTTCCACCATATCGATGCATTCTCCCAAACCCACCGTAGTTTCCCTCATCACCAACCACACTGTCCCTTTGGCCTGGCCCCCCTGCCCACCCTCTTTCCCCTGGGAGCTCCGTCCTTCCGATCTCAGTGCAAATGTCTCTTCCTATGCACAGCTGTCCTCACCTCCCCAGTGGGCACCCCAGCCCCTCCTTTACTCCCCAACTCCTGCACTCCTTCCCTCACAACCCTCAGCGGGTTGTGTTAAAGTGAGTTGTTTAAGGTTCCGTCTCTCCCTCTGGATTCTGTGCAACTTGAAGGGCCAGGATCCAATCTCCTCTGTCTCTATTCCTCCTTTGTCTTTTCCCTGTCCCTGGGTCCCTTCCAAAGTGGAGTTATGGAAGAAGGAAGGGAGGGAGGAAGGAAAGCAGGCTGAGACGGAAGAATGGAGGGGTCCCCGGGAAGAATATCCAATGCTTTTTTCCTCATAATTAACAACAAACATCACGTTACTGGAACTGAATTCACGCTAGCGTGTCACAGACTACCAGAGAGACGGGTATAAAAACCCTGATGGTACAGAAGGGAGAGAGGAGTGTGCCGGGTACCTTGCTAACCTCCAGAACTTTCAAACCGGGAGACAGCAGAGGAGTTTGGATGGCGTGAGGCTAGCAGCCTCCACCAGTAAACCCTCTGTGGCCCAGGGCTCTCCCCACCCTCCCCCTCTGCTGTCATCAGAAGGCTGTGGGCAGGCTCGGCAGACCCTCTAGAGAAGCCACCCCCTACCTTGACACAGAGGCCCCCGCTTGGTCCGCCTCACCCCCTAGGACAGAGGGGAGGGGAGGGGGCTCACATCTGGAGGCTTCTCGGGGAAGCAGGAGGCTCCCTGTCTGTGGAGAATGAGAAGGTAGAGGTGGGGAAGGGCCTGGGTGGACCTGCCACACGGGGACAGGGAGCAGAGGCAGGGGGAGCTCAACTAAGGACCACGGGGGTGGGGCCAGTGCCCAGCACCCAGGTGAAGTCCAAGAGCAGGAAATTGTGGCGGGGGTGGGTGGCTGGTCACGTGGGCCTCTCCCACTAGCCTGGCGCCTGTTTTCTGTGATCACATTTCATTACCTAGCGCTGCCCTGGGGCTCCATTTTCTAGTTTCTCTCTTTTCTTCTCCAGTGCACCTCTGGCAGGGGGTGATGGTGGAGGGGCTGGGGAGTGGCAGGCCCCTAATTAAAGGACAGAAGAGGAGAGAATGTGGTGGGGGAGGCGGCCTTGGAGTGGAAGGCACAGCCCAGAGGCAACGGTCCCTCAGCCCCCGTCTGGGCTCCCCTCTCTGTCTCCAGGCTCTGCTTAAAAAACAGTCAGAGGGAAAAGGAAAGAGACAGGTTGTTGTGTCAACATTTCAGCAGTTCATCTTAGAAAAATGACAGCTCCTAAATGTTCAAAACCGCTTTGGAAGCTTCCAGAGAGAAAAGGCTTTGCAGCCCAGGCTTTCTTTCTCCCCTCCTCCCCTCAGCTCTCTGCTCACTCCTGCGGCCGTGCCAACCTGCCCTCCTGGGTCTACCTCCAAGGTCCTCTTTATCCAAACTGAGAGTCCCTTTCCCAGCCGTCAGCAGGATGGGGCCACCTGAGGTCCCACTAGCCCAAGCGAGTCGGCACGCCTCATACCCCCATTTCCGGACCCATCTTCATGCCTTTTCCAATTTCCATCTCCATCTTCCTGTCACCCAGCTAAAAACACTAGACTGAGAGTTATCAGAGCTCCCCACTTACACAGAAAGAAGACTCTCTACCTGCCACTCACGCCCACCCCCTCCCTGCCTCCTCATCCATCACACCTCCCATGCCAGCTGCCAGCCGCCAGCCGCCAGCCGCCATCCCCAGAGCCCGCTGCTGGGCTGTGCCTCTCCTCCACCTTCATTAACCCAATTTCTTCTCTCTCGGGGCCCTTATCAAATGCTGCCTCCCCCGAGAGGCCTCTTTGATTTCTTAGTTGGAAATAATGCTGATACCAGCTAACCAGTATTAGGGTTGCTTGGCCATGTGTATTACCTTATTGCATCCATCAGAGTCACAGGTAGGGATTATGACTCATATCATCCCCACGTTACAGCTAAGGAAACAGTCTCAGAGAGGTTAGCACATTTCCCTAAGGTCTTGTGTGCCAGCTCATACATAGATCTGCCCAGCGTGAGAGCTCATCATTTTAAAAAGGATGACTCCCTTCCAAGTTACAGATCTATCCATCTAAACGTTCTTCCTTGCATTGTACTTAATTATGTAACTTTTCAAACCAGTTGTTTAAGATCAGAGCTTTGCTCTTTGCTTTTATTTTTAACAAATGATTTATGCAAATAGTTGACGACATCCAATACTGTGGAATACTCCACAGGCTTCCTGGGGGGACCCCCAGTCTCAGCGCCCCCTCTCCCCACACCTCATTCCTACTTCCCTGTGGTTCCACGTTTCTGTCACCTCTGTCACCTCTGTCCCTGGCCCACAGTGGGTGATCAATACGTGTTAGCTGTTAGCCATCAAATATACAATGAGTATCTATTATGTGTCAGGCACCAAGCTCAGTGAAGCTGTAGCTGCTATCTTGAATTACCCCGCCCCACTCCCTAAGCCTGCTCCTCCCAGCAAGTCCTCCATTATCGGGTCACAGCCAAGCCCCCCATTCAGTTACTGACACTCCATGAACCAAGGAAAACTTTGATTCACTCTTTTCTGATGCCCATGTCCGGGTGCATAAATTAGTCAGCATTAGGGCTGGCAGCGTTTACCAGAGACCCCAATGGCTTCGCCAAGACAGAAGTTATGTCCCTCGCACAGTCCACGGCCAGTATGGCATCTCGGCTCCACAGAGTCCTCGGGGACCTGGGCTCCTCCAGGTCCCTACCCTCTCTGTTCTCAAGGTGAGGCTGTAGTGCTCCCCATTCAAGACAGCACCTGAATGCAGGCTACTGCATGCACAACTGGGGCTTCCGGGCGGGGGAAGGGATGAAAAGGAAGGCGCACAACAGGGGAGCTGCCGCAGGGCACTTTCGTGTGCATGTAATTGGCCATGATTTAGTCACATGGTCACATCTAGTTGGGAGACGCTGGGAAGTGTGCTATTTATTCTGCATGGCCACATCCCTGTCTAAATTTGGGTGTCCTACCACTTGGGAAGAAGGGAAGACTAGATATTAGAGACAGCTAGCAGCCTCCACTAAGAGGGTTAGGTGTGTGGGTGTGTTTGTGTGGGTCTGTGATAGGTGTGTGATGTGTGTGGACATGCATGTTACATGGTGTGTGTTGGGAGGCCAGGTTCTCTCCATCGCTTTGCTCTCAGATAGACCTGTTACCAATTCTCTCTGCAGCCCCCCTGATGCTCCCCTCAACCCAGCTCTCCTCTTAGGCAGCCTTAGCAACAGCTTCTCAACATTTCAAGGAACTGCAATTTATTCTCGGCATCCACTGAAGCATATTACCTGTGGTGATACAGAGGGCTTGTAAACTGTTTTTCCATTAAGGTATTAAAGGGTGGTCATTATGTGAGAGCAACTCTGACCAGCGTTAATCTGGTAATAAATTCTCTTGGTAAGGAGGGTGTCATTAACACATAAATCCTAGAAAAGGATAGGACTCAATCTCGTGCACAGGGGGAATGTGCAGAAACACCAGGTACCCTGTCGAGGTAGCCCAGGTGGGTAGCTGGCCGCAGGCTTGATTCGGGGTTGGCTGCAGGTAGTGCTGCCTGGCTGTTTCAAGCCCTGCCCAGTAGTTACACGATTCGAAGACAGCTGGCATTTACTCCCTCCACCTCCACCTTCTCCACAAACACACACACACATTGGCAAAGGGCTTTACAGGTTCCTGTTATTCACTCTTTGAGCCAGGTGGTGTTATCAGTTCCATTTTACAGATGGGAATGGATGTTTTAGGGAAGTAAAGCATTTTTCACAGAGCTGCACAGCTAATAAGGGCTGCCGCTGGAGCCTTGGAGCCCGACCACTACGTTGTCCATCGTCACTAGGGTTTCATGGCGTCTTACTGGGGGTAGCATTGTTGAACTCTGTTCCACAAAGATTTGGTGGAAATGTGTATTTAGGTAAGAAGTAGTTAACAGAGGGAGTTTTAACTTCTTAAGAGAGCAAACAAGCACAAAAACATCTGAGGGGCCCCCTCCCAAATCCCCAGGTATTTTTTGTATTTGAAGTTGATATGAGGGTACACTCTAGCTTCTTCCAAGAGCAGGGTATTTGTTCCCGAGTGCCATGGTCCCAGGAGCTGCCCTAAGCTGGGCATTGGGGTGGTTTGTAATTTGGACTTTTCCTTGGAAGTTGGAGACACTGGTTGGGCAGGGGGCGGGGGGTGGCAGGGGAGCTGAAAGGGCCCCAGTCTTTCTGGCTGAGGCAGCCCTAAGTGGAATTCTGGCTCTGCCATTCACCTGTTTGACTTCGGGTGAGTGGATGCATCTCCTTGAGCCTCACTTCATCCCTTGCTATGAAATTCATATTTAAAAAAATACCTTTGATCAAGCATTATAAATAGTATACAAACAGACTGCTGATTTCTACTACATTACCAGCATAAGAATTATACTAATAGTGCCACCCATGGACAGAAAATGTATCATCTCTTTTTATCAGGATCCAGATAAGGCAGAACAAAAAAAGCAGAGGTTAACATGTTTGCCGTCCGCAGACCCTTCCTGCTAACATTTATTTACACTAATTAGTATTATAGGCTCTTCCACATATACTTAGCAGGGATCATTGGCCACAGGCTCACAAACATTTAACTTTATTACTTTTTGCCCCATTGCCTCCTGTGCTGCATTAAAACATTGCAGTTTAATCAAGGATCAGCATTCTGTTAATCTTAGAATTCACAGTTCCATGATGCTGGAAGTTTCCAACATTCCAGGAGAACATGTTAAATGTTTTCTCCTGCCTCTGTGCCTTTGCATCTCCTGCTTTCTTGGCGATTATTGGCAACCACTTTCTATTCTTTCTAACCCCTGCTCAGTCTTTAATACCCAGCTCAGGTGACACCTCTTCCAGGAAGCCCCCTTTGACTCCTGTGATATCCTGTATTTTTGTTCTTCTTGCAAAGCTCTTTCTTCCTGAATCAGAATGGCCTGTTTACCTGTTTATTTCTCTTAGCAAACCGTAAGCAACTTGAGGGCAGAGAACACCTGTAGTTCACTCTTGTATCCTTGGTGCCCAGAACAGCCTGTGACTTATTGTCTGACCTTCCATAGGCAGGGGTTGGATTCAGGCTCCCAGTGGGAGAAGGGGAAGCAATAAAGCCAGTGGTAGCTGCCATCACAGAGATATCAGCAGGCTGCTGTGAGAGGCATGGGAAGACAAGTCACCTAATCTCTAATAACGGGGCAGTGATAGAGTACAGTTCACATACCTTTACATCTCTTTCACATGCATTATCTAATTTGATTCTTATAAAAGCCTGGAGATACGTATATCACTGGGGATAAAAGGCAGAGTTTTAGCAGTTATATGATTTGCCTAAAGTCTTATGGTGGGTAAATGGCTGGATGTAAACCAGACCTTAAAAGCCCACTCTCCTCCTTGAAGCACATGATGCAGTCACGTCGGCACCATCACACCCATGTGCTCACACCCTGGCTCAGAGCTCTGTGGTCCACAGCGCACCTCCTCCTGGTTTCATTGACCACACCTCACCTCTCCCCAAGGAAGTGCTTTCTATTCATGTATTTTTAGATAATGAACTGTCTTGGACTCCAAGGAGATGATAATCAGGGCAGAAAGCAAATCTCATTCCTATCTGTATCTGATAACGTGGTTGGTAACGGCATGTGGGTGTTTTCTGAAGTAGCAGCAACTTGTAATGTGTGGTTCCTTTGGTTTGCAGGCCCAAGAAGCACACCTGGGAAGGAAAATGCATTGCAGACTCCTGTGCCGATTCCTGTGGCTTTGGCCCTACCTGTTCTGCCTTGAAGCTTTGCCCATCCACAAAGTCCAGTATGACACCAAAACCCTCATCAAAACGATTGTTACCAGGATCAACGACATCTCACACACGGTAGGAAGGGTCTGGGGAAACAAAACAGAACTGTGGCCATGGGGACACTGGGGCCTCAGGGGTTAGCTGAGGCCTGTGCAGTGACACATAGGGGCCATGGTGGCCTTGACTCCTCCTACTATGCAAACAGTTGCCTCTCCTCTTCTTCCATGAGTCTCCACCTTCTTACTCTAGGGAGAGTACTCCACCTTCTTACCCTGACTGGAATCCTAGTGCCTAGGATTAGAGGGAGCCGTAAAGGCTCTTGTGTCCCATTGGCTGGTGACCAGACCCCCAGCACTTCCCCTCTGGGGCCTCCATTGTATCTCTAGAATGTGCTTATTGAGTAGGTGATCTTTCTAGTTGTGGCTGAGCTCTGGCCCTAGAAAGACTCCGCATTACTGCGAAGGCCACACAAAAGAACAAGTCTATCCCCCCTTCACAAACAACCCTCTGGTACTTGGGAACAGCTGTCAATGTCCCTTGGGTCTTTGCTCCGGGTCCACAAGCTTAGACCTTCAGCCATTTCCCACTTCTCTTCATACCTCTGTTGTCTATCTGGAAAACCTTAAGCTAGTCCCTCAACACCTTTAAGACCTGGTTCCATTATCTAGATAATGGGACTCTCATGTGGTCTTCATAAGGTCATTCTGAGATTAAGGTAGAGGAGGCAAGTGACCCCCCATCCTCCCTTCAGAACCAGAACCAAGTGCGCCCTCAGTGAAGGTTTATAGTTGTGGTTTTTTGTTTTTGTTTTTTTTTTTTTTTGCTAGTCCCCAGCCTTAAAAGCCTACTTTTTCCCCGTGTGGACTTCCATGTCCCCTGATCACTGTGGATGTGATAGTGGCTTTGGGAAGGAAGGTAGGTGGCCAGAAGAAGGGACAGCTCAGAGCTAGATCGAATCTTGGGCATTTTACAAAGAGAAACCCTTAATTCTCCTTGCTTTCAAAATAGTCCTTTGACAAGGTCGCATGTGATAAGGAACAGAGTGCCCCTCTTGTGTGGTGCAGGGAGTGAGTGCTGTGGGCAGTTGGGAAGGGGAATCCCTCTTGGTCATCAGAGTTATTGGAGCAGAAGAGAGAGGTGACACACTCGCTGGGGACGGCCTAATGGGCGAGGTCTGTGGAGAGTCTGGCTGAAGGGAGGAATGTACTAGGGGAGGAAGGAAATGAAGATGGCTAGGGAGGGTGCACTTATGGAGGACCTCAGTTCCTGGGGAAGAGACTTAACTCAGTACAAAATAGGGAATCATGGCTGGGTCCATAGCAAAGGCCATTTGGAAAAGGGAGCACCCTGCAGAGGTTGGTCTGGAAGCTGGAGTGCAAGGTGGTTTGGGAAGGGCAGGAGGACAGAAGTCCAGGAGACCCTCTTAGTGGCTTGGCAGCCACCTGACACAAGAAATAAGGGCCTAGGCTGGGATGGTGCAGAAGGTGGAAAGGAAGCAACTAAGGGAACGAATCTCCATACTCAATGGAGAGGCCTAGGACTTTAGAGTGTTGACTTGTCTCTTACCTCGCTGAGCTCTTTCTTGCTCTCCTTCTTCTTGCACAGCAGTCGATCTCCTCCAAACAGAGGATCACTGGTTTGGACTTCATTCCTGAGCTCTACCCTGTCCTGACTTTGTCCAGGATGGACCAGATGTTGGCAATCTACCAACAGATCCTCACCAGCCTGCCTTCTGGAAATGTGACCCAAATATCTAATGACTTGGATAACCTCCGGGACCTTCTCCACACGCTAGCCTCCTCCAAGAGCTGCCCCTTCCCCCGAGCCAGGGGTCTGAAGACTTTGGAGGACCTGGACGGTGTCCTGGAAGCCTCACTCCACTCTACGGAAGTGGTGGTCCTGAGCAGGCTGCAGGGGTCTCTGCAGGACATGCTACAGGAGCTGGACTTCAGCCCCGAGTGCTGAAACCTTGAAGGCTGAGAGACAGCCTATGTGGACATTTCTCATCCGGGCCTCCAGTCCCTTTCTCCCTCACTCCTCCAAGCCTCCCTCCCGAAGGTCAGCTCTGCCTGGGCTTGGCCACAGCCAACCACCAGTTTATTCAGGCGAAAGGATCCCCGAAGACCAGGGCAGACAACACGAGCGCGTGCTGCCCGAGTGAGGGTGGGTCTGCAAATCAGCCTTAAGAAGCACCAAGTTTATAAATAAATGAATAAATAAATAAAATCCAAACAAACCAACCAAGACATGTGACTAAATAACAATCTCAACCAGATACACAGACTTGAAAAGACGGAACTTTTCTTCTTGTGGGCATAGTGCGTTAATGCAGTACACTAAGGCCTCAGAGTTTCAACCCAAGTCCTGGGGTGGACTCGGGGGCTGGCCCGTCCAAGGAAGTCACTTCCATGGGTGATTTCAAGAGACCCCCATCCCAAACATCTTGCTGATTACTCTGGAGATTTAATGAGACAATGACCCAGCAGAGTGTCTAGTTCACAGTAGATATAAGCGGACCTCCTTCCCTTCACCTCACAGTTAGCAACAGGCTTTAAATGTCACTGACCCGGCACCAGGAGCACATGGACACAAACTCACCTTTGGTGTAGAGGACAGAGGCCACGTCCTTCCTGTACACTAGCTCAGGTGGAGGAAGAAGGGGAGACCCGTGAGAAGGGACGGTCAGCTGTGGCAGAAGCAGCCTAAATGGGTCACTTGGCAGCTGGGGGAAGTGGCCGGCGTCTGTATCAGTCAAGACTGCTTGAGCTGCCCGTGACAGAAACTCAAGGCAAACAAATACAAAAAAAGAGAGAGAGTTTTTTGGCCCATG
Organism: Phyllostomus hastatus; assembly: GCF_019186645.2. Classification (NCBI taxonomy): domain Eukaryota; kingdom Metazoa; phylum Chordata; class Mammalia; order Chiroptera; family Phyllostomidae; genus Phyllostomus; species Phyllostomus hastatus. The sequence goes on along the minus strand of NW_025334006.1, from coordinate 10,502,473 downwards.
CTGCTGAGAAGTCTGGGCCATGGTCCATCTCTTACAACACTTCCCTTCGCACTTATCCCCAGGGACCCAGAAGGGGCTAGTGCCATGATCCAACCCACGCCCGCCTGCCTGAGGCGGGTAACAGAGGGTTGGGGATGAGTATTTGTCCCTTCGGTGGCCACCTGGACTGAGAAGCCCCTTCCCTCCTCCCAGCCCCAGTGGCTCAGGAGGCCAGCCCACGGCAACATGCCTGTGAACAGAGGCCTGGAGACACCGCTCCCTCCTCTGAAAGGTGACGCCCGGGGTCAGCGTGGAAGGGCATGCTCCTCAGATTGTCCTTCCACCTCCTTTTCCACCCTCAGGCATGCTCTTGCACTCCCCTGAGGCAGCAGTTCCCATCTGCCAAACAGCTGGCAGAGTCTGGGGGTAGCACCTGGCCGTGTTCAACCTCTAGTGTCAGGACTTTTGCGGAGTCTGGTGAGAAAAACATCGGGTGAACCCAGCAGGACCTTTCAGAAGACCCTGTCCCAGATGCTTGCCGCACAACTGCTTACAACAAAAAATAATTACACCTCATTTTTCAAAAGGACAGAGCAATTTATTCCAGACTTTCAGCATCAGGATCTAAGTCTAGTGATGCCAGACTACACAAATCCACCTGGTTAAGTTCACTGGTTCACTGTCATCCTCAGCCCCAGGGGGTCCTTGCCCTGGGAACCTATCATCTCTGGCCTAAGGATGGGAGCATCAAGGCTATAGAGAAGGTAACAGAGGCCCATGCCCAGCTCAGCTCAACCCCAGCTCCCACCTCAACCCCAGCTCCCAGCCCAGAGGGTGTTCAACCCTTAGGCAAGTTACATAACCTCTCTTACCTTCAATTTGTCATCTGAAGAGGAATAATATCATTTCCTAGTAGACCTTCAGAAGACTGAATGATAAAGTGTTTGGGAAGCTAATAGCCCGATGACTGATATACAGAAAGTTCTTAATAAATCATGCTGTTATTAGTATTAATGAGTCAGGGGAGCAAAAGGAATGGGAGTTGCATAGCAGACTTGGTGCGCTGGCTGCCTCTGACATCAGCTGCAGCTGCGCTGTGCAGTTCCTGTGCACAGCACTCCTCGACCCTCTCCACTTGGACACTTCAGGGAGCCCTCGCAGCCCTTGCAGCACAGCTTGCAAATGACGGCAGAGTGATAGCCCCAGAGGAGCCGATCTCAGCCAGTGGGGATGAAACTCTGTGGATAGATGCCCCAGCCTCCCGCCGTCCACAGGGGCAATTCCGAGGTGCACTGTTCTCAGACCGAGCCCCAGGTGCCCACACCAGTCACCATCGGTGAGGCACTCTCACCTGTCTCTTCCTCCTTCCCTGTCTCATCCCCCCCGCCCCTCACTCCTGCTTCCTAGGGTCACCTCTCAAATAGACCTTCTGTGTCAGAACCCTCATCTCAGGCGCTGCCCTTGGAGGAACCCAGAGTAAGACAACTGCAGAGCAAAAGGAAATGGATGTAGATGCTGGGAGAGCGGTGAAGCAAGGTTCCAGAGAGCTGCGGGAACCACACACCAAAACCCAGGCAAACCCTGGGCTGCCCCAAGGTGTGAGGCCTGTGAGGGAAAGAGGATGGGGTCCCCGGGAGGAAGGGAATCCATGTCAGGAAAGCTTGACATGTTAGAGAGCAAGAACAGGAAGAGAACCTACTAGAACAGAAGAATTACAAGATAGGAAGGAAGGAAAGAAGGAAGGAGGGAGGGACAGAAAGAGAGAAAAATGAAAGTGAAGAAATATATATAAAGTCAAACCATTCGTGAAGGCTCTCCAGCCATGACCTAATCGCCTCCCAAAGGCCCCACCTCCAAATATCATCACATTCGGTGTTAAGATTTAATGCATGAATTTGGCGGGGGACACAGACACTCAATCTATGGCACAACCTTATGATAACTGATTGGAGAAAAGATCAGAGTAAATCAGAGGAGTCTCACCCTGGCTGGCATGGCTCAGTTGGTTGAAGCGTCGTCCTGTAAACAAAATATCATGGGTTCAGTCCTGAGTCAGGGAGCAGATCGATGTTCCCCCTCTCTCCCTCCTGCCCCTGTCTCTCCCTCCTGCCCCTGTCTCTCCCTCCTGCCCCTCTCTCTCCCTCCTGCCCCTCTCTCTAAAATCAGTGGGCATGTCCTTGGGTGAGGATAAAAACATTTTTAAATCAAAGGAGTCTCACTAAGGGGACCTGATATTGGCAGTTCTTCCTTCCCCTGAGTGCCCGCAGTCCCAGCACACTCCTAAGCAGGAGCCCACAGGAAATCTCTCCTGCAGGGGCTTCCCCACCACGCCCCTCCCGCCCCAGGCTGTGAGCCTCTGGGGCAGCTCTCCTCCCCCAGTGCCCGGCTGTAGTGCCTGGCACACCACAGGCCCTCGGGTCTTACCTGAGCAGAGGAATTGTGATGCTTCATAACAAGCCCATTATTTACACGCAAGCAAATTCTGCAAAAAGCCTGAAAACAATTCTAACCATTAAAGGTTAAACTTCTCATTAGAATTCGGCTCACTCTTACTTTTCTCAGCAAACTTCTTTATGAGATCAAAGATACAGGTCCGAACCCACTGCAAGAAAGACAGCTTTGAGATAATGACAGAATTTGAGTACAGCTTCTGCTTGAGATTATGATAAGGAATTAGTTAATTTTATTAGCTGTAGTGAGGACAGAGGGATTAATTATTCTTAAATGCTTCTTCATTAGAGATTCAGGCTGAAATGGTTTAGGGTAAAATGAGATGATATCTGAAATTTGTCTTAAAATACTTCAGGAAAATACATATGTATTTTATTAAATGTATATGTGAGGTTAGATAAACATGATCAGCAAACATGTTGATAATTGTTAAAGCTAGGTGATAGGCACACGAGAGTTCATTCCACCAGACCCTCTACCTTTGGGTAAAATTTCCAGGATAAACTTTCTCGGGAAAGGCGCACTCAGCCCAGGTGCCAGCCGGCACTCTGGGAGGGCGGGGGGAGGGACGGAGGGAGACGACCAGTATCATGTGGAGCCGAATCAAATTTAACTTCACACTTGATTTCACTGCCTGGCAGATGTCGCAGGGCCTTGGGGGACGGCAGACTGTCAGTGTGGGTGTGAAACAGCGAACTAAAACAGAGATTTAGCAACTCAAACAAGGACAGAGTGGCAAGAGCCAGCTGCAAGATGCTGGAAAGGCAAGTCCTGATGCTCATAAGAAGCCAGAGGAGCGAAATCAGGGCCTCGAGCCCGGCCCCATCCCTGCTGGGCTTTGAGGTGCCGCGTGGAAACCGTGAACTGCCCTTCTCCCTCCCCAGGGGAAGCCCGGTGCCCCCACCGCAGTTATCCCTCCGCGCTGAAAATACTGTGTGGGAAGAGAAGCCTCAGACCTCGTATAAAGGAAAATGGGAGTCTTTCTTTTTTTCCCACTTAAATTATTGTAAGAAAAAATTATTATAAAGTACTTTGTCCCTACCTTCAAAACCTTGTCCCTGGGCCAGCCAGGGACAGACTCGTCCCACGTCTCACTGGTCTACCTCATGTGACACCCAGAGCAGGAGCACATGGCTCTCCACTGCAACCCCTGCCCGCATACCCTCTACTTAAACTCTGGGGATTTCCGGGAGTACAGAACAGGGCAGGTCAGAGGACCTGTTCAGAGTGCGTGTTAGGCTCCCCCCTTGGACCTAAGCCAGGCCCCTCGGCACTGAAAGCTGCTGAACCTCAGACAGGACCTTCCTGTCGAAGGCCAGTGTTTCATCTCAGACAGATGTCCCCGAGAAATGTCACAAATCAGAAAACCAGCCCTGAAGTTGCCCTGACTGTCCACCCTTCTGAGCCATCATTCCTCAGGAAACGCCAGCCCTCACAACGTTACCTTTTCTGTTTATACAATGTGTGTGTTTATCTGAGGGAGAACCAGCAGGTGCAGCCTGAATCAGAGGTGGAGCCTCCCCCTCCCCTGACCCCCAGCCCTGGGGCAGTCACAAAAGGGGAAGCCCCTGATCCTTTCCTTCCTCGGGCTTGGACCTTCCGTCTGACTCAAATCTAAAAGTGGTCTTCATAGCCCAGTAATTATTTAGAGATCGTAACAAGTGTCCAGGAAAATCCCCCTTCCTCCACACTTCAGGATGGAGGTACTTTGTTACCTTCCTACATTGGGGGTGCCATGGACAGTGTTCATTATTTATCCCATGTACTGGGTGATAGAAGCAAGGCTCAGAGGTCTCACTGACCAAAGAATCACATCTGAGGGTTAGAACCTGAGCCTTTGAACTTACAATACCCAGGCTGGAGAGACAGAGACAGAGATAGATTAGATATATAGATACAGATACAGAAACACATATAGATATTTTTACCCACCCCAAATATGCACATACAGATTTCCATCTATCTTCTCTTTCCCCTCCCACCTCCACCCCTGCCCATCAGAGGGAATCCCGCTCCATTCCTCAGCTCTACTGCCTTCAATGCTGGCTTTATTTTCAGATGGTAGCAAAGATGACCACCAAAAATTCCAAGCTTCTACCTTTTTCTTGGCAACTCCCCAGGAAAGGCAACTTCTCACCAAGTGTTCCAGCAAAAGTCCCAGGGCTGACTCTGATTGGCCTGGTTTGTATCACATGCTTCTTGCTGAACCAGTCACTGTTGCCAGGAGGATGCAGTACTCTGATTGGTCAGATATGAGTCTGAACTGCAGAAGGATCGATCCCACTTGGAATGAGAATAGGTTATGGGCAGTTTCCCAAGGAAAAGAGGATTCTGTCACAAAAAGGGCGGGGAATAGATTCTGAGAAGGTAGCAACAATAGATGATCCTGCCAGGAATGTTTTGAGCTTCTCTGTCCTGGCCCCTCTGCTTCCTGACAGCCTTCTCAAGTCTTGTTCCAGTCTGGATTTCCTTCTAGGAGAGGAAAGAGAGGAGGTTCACTTTGACCATTTACTTATTTGTACAAAGAATCCAAGCCAGTTCCTACTAGCTCTTAACTTCAATCACACAGCATCTGATAAAAAGTGACATTTGACCTCAGGCTTAGAAGAGAGTAGAGTAATTGTCCTGGGCTCTGGGAACTTCTGATAAGAATGGGGACCGTTTTTGTTATTGATTATACTGGACTGAGCCTTGATACGAACTCATCCACATGGTCTCTGCTCTTGTTAACTGGTTTCTTTTTTTCCTCCCTTATCACTGAGCTTACGCTGCTGACAGAGCTATGTTATTGGTCTCTCTGCTTTGTCTCTTTTCCATTGGGAAAACTGTGGGGGGGGGGGAGTTCCCTCCCTTATAATGGAGGTCATGCTGCTGACACTTTCTGTTGGAAGGCATGGCTGTTCTGGGCGCTTCACAAAGAGCATGACAATCATCAGGATCCCTTGCAGCAGAACAGCAGCACTGTGCCCTCTCGGAAGGACTTTCACACACATTGTTGTGTTTGATCCCCACAATAACCAGGGTGGAAGAATGTACTACTCCACTCACTTCTTTCAGCTGTGGAAGTTAGACCAGAGAGCTTAAGTGGCTGGCTGAAAGTCACAGAGCTCTGTCGCCTTGGGTAGCAGGACAGTATTGGCAAGTAATAAGCAGACATCTATTCAAGGCTTTATTTAACAGCATTAGACTTTATTGCTGCAGAACTCACCAGGGCCAAGGCCCCCGCAGAGTTAGTGTGTGGTATACTAACTACAGCAGTTCAGAAGGACTGAAACACAAACACAGGGTCACAGAGCCGCCGATGGCCATGACCAGAGCCAGCCCAGCATGCTGTCACTTGGACTCACCCACAAGCAGGTCCAAGAGATGGACCCCTCGGACCAACAGGTCCAAGACCCCTTGCAGAGAGGTCTGTGGCTCAGGACAAGCATCCATACAGGTGGTTCAGCCCTACTGGGGAACTCCTCCACTCCTACCCTGCTCCTTCTCCCCTCAAAGGGGCTGGTAGCTGGGCTGTGCATGGTACTGGGGCTTTGCTCTCAGAGAGAAAGGGGACAAGCTTAGAGAATTTTCAAGCCTGAGTGGAAACTCCAACCTGATATGCTGGGAGTTCTCTTCCAAGGACTCTCTTCTTCTCCACCACCCCCTTGCCTTTCCCTCTGTGCCTGTCCTCCATACTAAAAAGCTTGGTCAGAGAGACAGCTGGCAGTGCTCTTTGATTTCTGTGCCACTCATGGATTCTGCCTGCCACCAAAGAAAAGAAGGGTGGCTAGAGGAGGCGGTGGCTAGAAGAGGCAGTGCCTCCTGTCCCAGGAGGAAGAGCCTCGGGAACAGCGGGAAACCCCCCAGCTCCTGTTCCTGTCCCTAGAAACCTCCAGATGACCCTCTGTCATGCAGATTCTTTGCTTGTGTCCTCAGAAAAACACAAGATGAAGAGGTAAATGGCACCCTCTACAAAAATGGGCCCTGACCCTACCCTTCCAGCCCTGTCCCAGGACTCACTGTGGAAGGCCCGGGAGCTCAGCAGCACAGACTGACCAGAGGGGAAGCGACCCAGCCCCAGAGCACTCTGGGAAACCTGCTCTGTGCTAGCGCCAGAACCCTCGGTGGGGTTTTAGGAGACTGGAGCTCCTTCCCAGCGATGTCTGAGGTGAACGGAGCAGGGCTTATCAAAGCCTGCATGGGCCGGAAGAAAAGGGACCCAGTCATTTCGCTCTGGCCTCCGCAGCCTGGGCAAAGTCTTCCCTGGGTGACCCGGCTGTGTGCCGCTGGGAGGCTTCTATTCTAGGAGGTCCCGCCAGGCAGCAGAGAAAAATAGCAGATGCCAGAAACTCATCCATCTGAAAGGACTTGCTTTCCTCCTGCAGGAGAAAAACCCAATCACTCCTTCTCCCAGGCGGGCTATCTGCACTCACGCACTTCTCATAAATGGGAAAAGAATGCCAGGAGTAATCACATGATGTCACGCCGAGAACCCAGCGCAGCCCTGCTCCAATCTCTTTGAAAAGCCCCATATGGGATGATACAAATCCAATTTGTCTTGTCTAGGGGGAAATGAGTTTTAAATATGTTGAATCAAACATATCTTATGAGCCAGACATTAGTGATCCAGAAAAATGCCTTTGAAAACAAATTACCCTGAAAATATTAAGAGTTCGGGTCACCACAGAACTGGGAATTTATGCGGTCACCCCAGCATGGAAAGTCCACCCTGGATACCCACAAGTCCCTGACTGGGTCCCACAGGAGCCCGTGACTCAGAGAGAGCCCAGCTCCCCTCAGTGGTGCCTCCTGCCTAACTCTCAGGATCTGGGATTCAGCATTGTCCCACTGGGCTGCACTGCCGATTCCCGAAGAACTCCGGTCTGCCCAAAGGAGCCAGCCTGGCCGGGCAAGATGGCAGAGGAGGACTGGGAGAGGGAAAATGGGGTCCAGATCCCACTGGCTTCCCAAGCCTGGTAGACACTGATGCTATAGAGAAGAAAGTTTGCAAACCCTGGAGGCACTGGTTGTTGTCTTCCAAGAACTGGGGGAACAGAAAGCCCCAGGGACTGGAAGTCAGGAGATCTGAGTTCTAATCCTCACTCTGCCAGGAGCTGGCTAGCACCAAGGGCCTTGGGTAAGTCTCTCCCCTGTCTCTGGTCCTTAGTTGATACAGCAAAGAGTTGGATTTAAATGACATCCAGTCTCTTTCAAGTCCATGACTAAGATTTTCTTTTTCTTTGCCTTCTCTCTTTCTTTCAAGAGTCTGTAGAGCATCGTAGGTAAGAGCCCAGGCTTTCAAATCAGTCGGCTTGGGCTTGAATCTCAGTGCAGCTGCTCTTGCGTTGTGATTCTGAGCAAGTAACTTAACCTCTCTGTGCTTCCATCTCCACTTCTGTGAAATGAAGATAATGGTATCTACCTGATTGCCTTGAGGAAGGGTTATTGAGGGCTTTGAGGAGCTCTTAGCACATAGCTTTATTCATCAATTACTATATGCCAGGCTCTGTACTAGGCATAATAGATATAGAAATAAGCCGGAATTCCATGGTGGTTGCTCTCTGGAATAATGTTGTCACTTAGAAAAATGTGGCTCAGGAAGCCCCTCTCTCACATCTCTGTGGGTGGGGTGACTCCTGGTCCTGTGCCTTTGGCGTGGGGTTGAGCACGAAGAAGTCCCCCCGCAGGTCACTGAAGCACACGCTAGCCACCTGACATCCCAGTGTTCTTCCTTCGCTGTTTCTTTATTGCTTTTCTGCCCCTGCTTCCACCTGAAATCTAATTTCAAGGCTAACAGAAACAAAATCTCCTGCAAGAGAGCCTTTCCTCCTCCTCCCTCGCTCCTTCCACTCCCTAGTTGTTCATCAGTCTCCGCGTGTTCCTATTGCATCACTTGGCCCCACGGCCTTGCTCCACGTGCCCTGTCTGGGGATCTAGGAGATCCCTGGGTGCCTCTCTGCCCTCCTAAGAACACACTCTGGCCCCGCTCTTCCTAGAACCGGACCCCACCAGAATCTCCTTGGCTAGTGAGGACATTGACTGCAGGAACATTCAGCTTTGTTTTCCCAGGGGGCGGGGGGTGGAGAGTGGGAGGGCAGACAGAGAAATTGCTTAGCTCCTGCACAGTCAGCAGGGAAGGTAATAGGGATTAATCTGGGCACTGCCAAATTCAGATGTGTCCCCGGCCCAGGAGGGAGGACAAGCAGCTGCTGTGTCAGGGGCCAGCTGCAGCCTGCAAGGGGGCCCCAGGGGAAAAAGAAGGCCCTGACCCCGAACAGGGAGCTCCAAGGGGTCCAGTGCAGCATCTCAGAGGCCTGCAGCCGCCCTGCCCAGCGCTGCCAGCCAGGAGGCCTGGCTGATGGATGCTTTCAATAGACACGTTGGGGAGCTGGCATCCAAGTATTTACACTCAAATGCACATTGGCTGTTTAAGGAATTCCCAAATCCCCTCCTGGAGCATACATTATGAAAAACGTTTCTAGAGAAATCCTGCAGGCTCCTTTATCAATACCCTCAACCTTCAGCTGCCAGAGGCTGGGACAATTGGGGAAGGGCAGCCTTTTGGCTGATCCCAGCAGGCTCTGGGGCAGGCCAGGTAACTTAATTCTGGGATGTGAGGCGCTACATTAAAGACAGGTGTTTGGCAACCATTTCTTGAGCGCCTGCTCTGTGCCAGGCACTGTGCTAGGCCCAGGAGATGCAGAAGCCTTAGGAGAAAACAGAGGAGCTCATAGACCGGGGGGCAAACCACTGCACTCCCGGAGCTATGGGAAACACACAGAGGTGGTCTCTGGGGTCCTGGGGTCCCTGCCATGTCCTCCCCCACCCCGTCACATCTGCAGGTGCCAGAATACTTTCACAGTCATAGTGATTACCAAAGGGTTCCTTCTAGCAAAAGTTCTTTAAAGAGGAAATTCTTGACACTCCTCAAACCCTTCCATTGTAAAGGGGGCTGAGCAAAATTTTAGGAATCCTAACAGATCTGGGAAGGGGGAGGAGGAGGGAGTGGAGGGGTCCTCGATAAATCACAGCTGGCCAAACTCAGGACACCTGGGACCTGGTCCGTGCCCTGTCACTCCAGTTGAGTGAGCTGGGCAAGTCACCAAAGCTCTCCAGGACCTCTCGCAGTTTCTGCAAAAAACTACAGGACAGAGGAAAGTGCAGAACTTGGGCACCACCGGCAGGGCCCCCTTGTGGAGGCCTTTCTCTCCCCACCTCAGAATGAGATGCGCCCCCTTCTCACATACCTAGGTATAAGCTTGCTGCTGACATGTGGGTCACTGTTCTGATTTCTTTACGTGTAAATCACTGTTGAAATGATGCAATATTTAATGAGGGTAAACAGCAGAGAAAGAGCCCTTATCCTGGTTGTGTGTGTGTGTGTGTGTGCGTGTGTGTGTAAGTGGGTCTTTTATGACTGCCACATTTCATGACCCTGAGCCAGAGAGCCAAGCGGCTGAAAAGGAAGCTTCTGACACCTGGCTGTTAATCCTTTAAGCTAATTTAACCGGGGATTTCTTCCCAGCGCCTGGTGGCTGCCCAACAAACGCTGGCCCATCCTCCCCTCCAACCATGATGATGCTGTGCCCGGAGACCACCCCGCACGCCCTCCCACAACTGTCACCACCAGGCGGCGCTTGGGCAGAAAAAGCCCAGCCTCGACCGCCACGCCTGGGATGGGGACCTCCAACTTCACCTGTGTCGTCCACCCATTTCACCTGTGATGCCCGCCGCTGTCCCGCCCAGAAACCGCGGCGTTGCGGGGCCGGGGCCGGGGGTTCCCGCTCTGCCTCTGTGCGTCCACACCCAGACGAAAGGGGTCGGTCTGGGGCTCGGGGAGAGCCGCCGCGTGGGAGGAGTAATGAGGGCCTCCACGCTGGGGTATCAACCCCGGGTGCTAATCCCGATGCTGGGTGGCCCTGGACAAAAGCGTTCGCTTTTCTGGGCCTCTGCTTCCTCAGCTGAGAAAACCCGCGTGCGAGACCGCACATCCACTCTAGATTCACCGTTCTGTGATGCCGTGTGTACACGTTTCAGGCGCGAGGGCGCCCCCGCACCAGTCAAGCCCTCCAGCAGCCCCAATAACGGGCCCCCGAGTCAACACGCAGATACGACACGTTCTAAAAACAAGTTTTATTTCGTGCGCCCACTTAGGTCTGTGGGCAGTGGCTCTCGGGGTGCTGCGCTGATGGGACTCTGAAGCCTTACCTGGGTGCATCAGGTGAGGGGATTAGGCATCTCACGGGGGTAGAATCGAATGGGTGGAGACAGCTCATCTCCAAATCCTCGTGAAACCTCAGTTTCTTTTCCTTTAGTCCCGGGGAAGATTTATTTTCCCGTCTATTTCTTTGCGACCCCATCCCCAGCTCCTCATGGAGCCCACCTCGGGCCCTTTTATCGGCCACAAAGCAACAGCGGGCCCCGGGGCAGGTCTTCCAGCCGGATTCCCGCCCCGCCCGCGGAGGCGCGGGCGCGTCCCGGTTTCCCGCGCGCTCCAGACCCCGCAGGCGCCCAGCCAGGTGCTAACTCGCTGGTCTGGGGAGAGAATTCCACCCGCTCAGCAAATGGCCCCGTGGTGTTGCCGGTTGTGTCTGTGGTCCTCCACCACCACCATTCCACCACCCCTCTCTCTTCTTCTTCCCTCGAGTCCGCAACGCCAAACCCAGCGAAGCTGTGGGGAGGAAGGGGAGAGACGTGCCCGGGGCGCCCCTAGGTCCCTTTGCCTGGCCCACTACCCCCACCCCCACCCCGGAGAGCCCCGCTTTACCGGGACCCACGCTTCTGGCCAGGCAACTCAACATCCGCCCTCGAGGGCGCTGGCTGGAGAGAGCTGGGCGCTGCGCAGCGGGGGCGCCAGTCAACTGTGGTCCGGTGGGTGCCCTGCCTGCCCGCCCGCCCGCCTGCGGCTCCCTTCCCCCGCGAAGGCTCCCTGCTCTCCAGCTCCCTGACCCTCGCCCCGTGACCTGGGATTCTTTAATAAGTGCTGCAGATTTAACTCGGGTCTTCACTACGACTCTGTGAGTAGGTTCTGTCGTTACCCCACTTGGTTACTGTCGACGGCCAAGTCAAACAATAGTCATAAAATAATAAGAGTCTAGCAAAGCAGTAATCTTTCGTCTGAACATTAAGATTTGAGGGGATATGTGGAAGGTCTCTGCTCACAAAACTACTATTCTCTACTCAGGTCTGAAAACCCAGGTTTAGCCCTGGCCCCCTACCTCTGCTGGCTAGGGGGCGGTGGGAGGCACCAAGCTTGGAGTTCCAGGGTCAGAGCACAAACAAGAATCAGCCAATGACTGCATAAATAAGCAGGACAACAAATCTCTCTCACTAATAAAATAATTAATCTAACGGTTTAAGTACAATATTTAGGCTGAATACTGCTCCCTGGTGCGCAGACAACCCCAAACACCCAGGGCCTCCGTTTCATCTCCAGAACAGAGAGATCAAGGTCAGCTCACCCCACCGCCCTCCCTGAGAGTTAGCGGAGAGAAGGCGAAGGCCTCACGAGGGAGGAATGGACAACATGCAGATCGTCAACATTCCTGCCTGCCCCGCCCCTCCAGTCTGGGGGCTGCTTGGGCAGCATGGACACCTGTGTCACAAATATCCCCAGTGAACACTGGATAGAGCCTTAAGGGCCAATGACCAGGTGCAAATGGGCCACAGAACTAACCCCTCTGGAAACGAGGCCCCTGCTGTACTTTCTGACCCATTGCTGACTGGAGGGCAGATGCCTCGGCCTGTAGGGGACCTCTTTGGGGTGACAACGCCTCTCCATCGTCCCCAAGGGGATGACTGCCTTTTGGGCAGAGAACTCCAGGAGCCCTGGGCCCAGTCTCTGGTATTCTGCCCCCTTCTCCACGGGCCCCAGCACAGCTCTGTCTTGGGGCAGAGCCCCCTCCCAGGTCCCCGCCATGAGGCCCCACGGCACCAGTATGGACAGGAAGGACAGACACTGTACAATATGCCAGGCCCTGGGTAGGACCTCACCCTGGCACTGCAACCCCCCAGGAGGGTCAAGGTGCTGTTAGCTGAAAATCCCAAAGCTGAGGCCTGTCCCCCTTCATTCATTCACCAGATACGCAATGGACACTCTTCCCCAGCACTTTGGATGGGGATGCAGGGACAAACTCAGCCAGGCCGGCCTTCAGGAGCTCAGAGCCGGTCCTTCACACTTCGCCTCTCCGGGATGCCTTGCCACAAAACCCTACCGGGGTTCTGGGCTGGCGGTTTCCCCTCCCACTGTCCTGGCTCTCTGAGGTAGAGGGCCTTGCCCAGCCAAAGCCCGAACCTGCACACCCCTGATCCCAAGCTGATGCCAGAGAGGAGAAAGGGAAAGAACGAGAGGCTTCACTGCGAGCTTCGGGGTGCCCGTGGTGGATCCCCAGCAGACTCTGCCACAGCTCCCACAGGCCTGGCGTGACTGTTTTCATGCAGCACGTGTTCGTCGAGGGCTTTTATGTGCCAGGCCCCAGGGACACAGGAGCCAGCCGGACGACGGGTCCTTGACCTGACAGAGCTACAGTCCAGCAGAAGAACAAAACAGGTAAGCAATAACACTCCAGTATCAAATGAGATAGTAATAGCTACACAAACAACAAACAGATTAATAAAACAATGTGAAGGAAGTTATTCCGGCAGAAGGACGTGTATAAGTCGCTGTGGCATGGAGCAGGGTGCCGGCCAAACCTCGGAGTCAGAAATTTGGGTCAGAAAAGGCTCCCCAAAGCCCTGGCCAGGTGGTTCAGTTGGTTGGAGCACTGAATCCAGAAGGTTGTGGGGTCGATTCCTGGTCAGGGCCCATGCCTAGGTTGCGGGTTCAATCCCCAGTTGGGGTGCAGGTGTGTATGGGAGGCAACCGATCCGTGTTTTTCTCTCACTTCAGTGTTTCTCTGTCTCTCAAATCAGTGAAAACATATCCTTAGGTAAGGATTTAAAAAAAAAAAAAAAAGCTCCCCCAAAGAGCCCTCGCTGGTGTGGCTCAATGGATTGGGTCCTGGCCTGCGAACCAAAAGGTCTCTGGTTCGATTCCCAGTCAGGGCACATGCCTGGGTTGTGGGCCAGGTCCCCAGTTGGGAGTATGCAAGAGCCAACTGACAGATGTTTCTCTCTCACATTGATGTTTCTCTCCCTCCCTTCCCCTTTCTCTAAAAATAAGGAAATAAATAAGATCTTTTTTTGAAAAAAAGCCTCCCCGAAGAAGAGGTGAGCTGAGATCTGAGGGCAGAGCCGGGCTTCTCCGGGTGAAGGGTCATGTGGGAACAGAATAGCTGGGGAAGAGACTCACTGTTTGTGGTGTTCCCAGAGCAAGTGAAAGTTGCTTCAAAACATTATGCTAAGTGAAAAAAACTGTCAGACACAAAAGGTCACACATTATGCGATCCCATTTATATAAAATGTTCGGAATCGGTAACTCCGCAGAGGAAGAGAGCAGATCAGCAGTTGGCAGGGGTGGGAGGGGGAATGAGGAGGGGCTGCCGATGAGCTCAGGTTTCTTTTGGGGGCGACAAAACTATTGCAGAATTACATAGTGGTGGTGGTGGCATAACCTTGTGAGTGTAATAAAAACCACTGAATTTTACACTTAAAAATGGTGAATTGTGTGGTATGTGAATCGTATCTCAATTTTAAAAGGGGGCAGGTGGGGAGATTGAGCCCCCTGAGGAAGTGACTAAAGCTCACACCGAACAAAAGGGGGAGTAGGGCCCAGTCAGAGCCTGCAGGACCACTTTCAGTTGGATCTGGTCTGAGGCCCGTGGACACCAGCGGGAGGTCTGAACCAGGGAGATACACGGTCGGGTTGGGTCTTCAGGGAGATCTCTCTGACTGCAGTGAGGAGGGCATTGCCAAGGAGGGACAGAACAACCAGTGAGGAGGCTGCAGCCATCATCCAGATGAGGGATTGTGGGGACCTGAACCAGGGGCAGCGGAGAAGGAGAAGAGACGGGAGGAGGAGCGGGCAGAGCTCCGGATCTGCTGGATGTGAAGGCAGGGTGATCAGAGGGAAGAGCCGAGGTGACTGAGGCAAATGCACTGAGGGAGAGCGTTTTGGGACCATCATTTCATGATATTGAATTTCTCTAGTTTAATCAAAAAGGCTAAAGGGCTTAGTTGAGAATCTAAATTACCCCAGGGACCAAGCTAAATTCTTGCCTTTGCAACTCTTAAATTGTCATAAAAGTCTGAAATGTTCAGGCCCTTCATAGTGCATCCCAAATTATAGGGCAAAGGGAAACCAAGAAAACGAAGAGTGGCCAGCCATCCTCTCGGTTCACTGGGACCAGCCCCGCCAGCAGCAACCACAGCTCCAGGGTGTGAGCGGTGGCTTACCAGGCTGGTCTGTTACCAGGCTGGTCTGAGGGAGGAAGCATCGACAGAAAGAAAGTGCCAACCAGAAGGCGGAAGACAGAGACAGGACGGGTCCCAACTAGACAGTCTGACTCCTTTGAGGACCCAAATGGGGACCTGGGGGAAACCCTTGCTCAAGCCCTGGGAGTGAATGGATGGTGAGAAGTTCTTTCAAGTTGCAAAAACGATTTCTCCTTCAAATACGAGTCTGAGGTACGAAGCCCATCGTCTACCATATAGTAGGTTAGTAGGTGCTCAGTAAATATTGTAGAATTAAATGGAATTTGCTGAGAGAGATTTAACCAATGGGTTGGGGACCTGATATGTTATTCCCCTTCCAGCCAGATTTTAATTTTAAGATAAGAGAAAAAGGAGATATTAGCACAATTAGGACTCTAATAGTGGACTTCTTATTGGTGGAGAAAAGGTGGTAGGAGCCTTCCCTTTGCTTCTCACATTACCCCAGGGGCACCGCAGCTCCACCAGTCAGTTGAGCCAGCCATGCTTGTCCCTGGTCAGCTCGGCAGCTGATGTTGAGCCTGCGCACTGAGCTGACCCGGTGCAACCTCGCCACAGCCGGTGGAGGGAGGGACTGTTATCCACCAGGGCCTTCGGGTTCAGCGAGGCCCCTGGATGATGCTGTCAGCCAGGGGGTGGGCCTGGGCCACGAACCCTCTTTCCACCTGCCCTCGGAGCCTGAGCCCGTCACCCCACACCAGCCCCACAGACCCTGGGGCTGAAGTCACAGCAAGCAGCCCCTTCTTCTGACCTTGCTGAGCTCCCTCCCAGTGATCCCTTTGGACAAATATCTGCTTGGTCTGGTCCCAAAGCGTATGACAGATCACGTCCTCATTCTGTAGGTAGAGGCGAGGGATGGAAAAATCCACAGATTCCACTTTGAAAAGAACTTCAATGTGGGGGCAAGGGAGGGGGGAAGGAGGAGAAACGTATAAGAAATGATTCAGAAATAGCTGAACTTTGAAAAACGGCAGAAAAATCTTTCGGGCACTGCAGAGAAGTGCATTTTTAAATGAAGCTGTGCCAAGGGACTGAAAAATTGCTTATGAGCCGAGGACATGGGCCCAGGGAGCAGGCGAACTGACAAGGCAGACAGAAGAACTGCTGGGAGGGCAGTTTGCTCAGCGGCAGCAAAGGAAACTCAGAGACATCCTTAATCACTGGATTCCAGGAGATCACCAACATACAGCCGCCGAGTAAAATGAGCACTAAAAATGATAGATACGAAATGCGACAGCCAGTAAGTACTGTGGCCACTGCATACCCCCGGCCCTAAATACTACAAACACTAAATACTTATAAACACCAAATATTACAGAGAGTAAATACTACAGACACTAAATACTACCAATACTAAGTACAGGCACTAAATACCACAGACACTGAATACTTACAGGCACCCAACACTAGAGACACTAAATACTATAGGCACTAAATACTACAGTAACTAAATACTATAGACACTAAATACTGCAGACACTAAATACTACAGACACTAAATACTACAGCAACTAATACTGCGGTGACTGAACCCTACACCTCAAACAGAAAATCCTAGTGTTATGACTCCAATAACTGGGCTTAAGGAAGACCAATAATGTTTGTTAAAAGAATAATAGTCTCGGGACCCCTACATTTACTCATTGGCCCCGATGTCTGGGGAACCCTAGAATGCAATGCCTAGCCTGACGGCAGGTTGGGCCTGAAAGGAGGGGAAAGAGAGAAAGGTATCCATCCACTTCCAGGTGAGGCCAGGAGCCTCCCTCTCCCCTGGGCCAAGGACAGGCCTCAAAACGCTCTCTCTGCGCGTGAGCCCTCTGGCCAGGCCTGGAAGCCAGCCCACGGTGCCCCAGCCCCGGGGCTGCAACTGACCCAGAGAGGGCCTGCCCTCAGCACGGAGGCACAGCCTCCACCCCAATCGATCGTGGGGGAGGGGTGAACTTTCTTCCCAGTCTGGCTGTCACTTCAGCACACAAAACCATCT
This sequence comes from Phyllostomus hastatus, assembly GCF_019186645.2. NCBI lineage: Eukaryota > Metazoa > Chordata > Mammalia > Chiroptera > Phyllostomidae > Phyllostomus > Phyllostomus hastatus. The sequence goes on along the minus strand of NW_025334006.1, from coordinate 10,485,708 downwards.
CTTCTCTTATTCATTGATATGAGAGTGGGGGCCAGGGAACTGTAATATTGCTCAGACTTATTTTTTTTTGTCAAGATGGTTATTTGTGACCCAGAAGAGTTTGTTTTATAACGGTGTTTGGAGGTTTGGAAAACAGGGTGTGGGTTCTATTTTATTTAAGTTTTATCTGTTGGCCTTTCTCCTGGGAAGTCAGGGTTTTTCCTGGCAACTCACCTGGGCTATCCAGAGCTAGTCCAGGAGGCAGAAGAAACTGGACCACAATGTGGAGGCCACAGGGATTCACTGGGAGCAAGGCCTGCTTGCGGAAGGGGCGTGTCCAGCCCCCCCACCCCCACTCCCCCACCCCACCCCCATGCTGATCAGCATCCCCCACCCCCCCAGCCTCCAACAGGAAGACAGGACTGGGTTGTGTCCCCTCCCTGTTTCCCCAGGTGCTTTCACAGAGGGGGACCTCACAGGGCCCGGCACACACCTGAGCTGTGTGCAGAGAAGAAGGGCAGAGGGAGGGGGTGCAGAGGCATCCAAGGTCCCGTTCCCAGGGCCTGTCCTTCCCAGCATGCCCCTCCTTTCTTCTCTTGCCCAGTACTGCCGGGATGGGCTGTAGCTGGGGGGCCCCACAAGATCCCTCAGTACCTCAGTCCCAGGCAGAACTCGGCCGTGCAGCAGCTCAGCTCTCCCATTCGAGGGGGCATACCATGCTGAGAAGGGGCATGTGGTCACTGTCCCAGCTGAGTGTCTCCAGGAGGAGGCCATCCACGTTACCACGACCAGAGGCGCCCTCTGCCCTGACTCCTCTGGGCAGCAAAGAGATTCCAGTGCTGTCCGAGCCCTCCGGGTTTGTTCTCTTAAGTCTTTTCCTTTTCACAATGATTATATATATATATACACATGCGCACACACACACACACACACACACACACATACACACACACACTCACTGTAGAAAATATGACAAGTGCAGAAAAATATTAAAACGTTGAGAAACAATTATTCATGGTCCATTACCCAGAGGCAACCACTAGTAAAGCTGGGCACACGGTCCGCAGTTTTCCTTTGTGCGCAGCTGAGATAATGCTGTGCTTGTAACTTTGTGTGGTACTTGTTCCCCTTAATAGTAGACGGTGAGCTTTCCCCATAAATGTGGTTTCAAAGACTGAACATGATGGTTAATTCAGTATGTCAACTTGACTGGCCATGCGTGCTCAGCTTGAACATTATTTCTGGGTGTGTCCAGATGAGCTTAGCATTTGAATCAGTGGACCCAGGGTGGGTGGGCCCCATTCAACTACTGAGGGCCTGGATTGAACAAAAGGCAGGAGGAGGAATTTGCCTCTTCTTCCTGCCTCACAGCAGGAGCTGGGACATCTGGTCTCATCCTCTGCCCCAGACTGGGCTCTACACCTTTGGCCTCGTGGCTCTCGGGCCTTTGCACCGGCTTCCCTGGATCTGCAGCTCACAGAAGGCAGACTACGGGACGTTCAGCCTCCAGAACCGCATAAGCCACTTCTTCATGAGATACCCCAACTGATCCATTGATTGGTAAACACATGAATAATCTTGGGAGAACCCTGACTAATACAGAAGCTGTATCATATATCTACCCATGTATTTATTCAAAATAACATATGGAGTGCCTGTGGCATAATACTAAGTGCCCAGACTCTGCAGCAGACTCTGGGCCCAGATCTGGACTCTGCTGCTTACCAGCTGAGAGGCCTTGGGAGCTGACTTAACCTCTCCATGCTTCCATTTTCTCATCTGTAAACCAAGCATAGGAGATAATGATATAACTTATCTCTTAGTGCCAGAACACAATGAATGAGGACATGTAAAAGGATTTAGAACTACTTGACCCAGAGTAAGTGCTCAGGAAGCGTTACCTGCATCCACAGTTTCTACTGAACATGTTTTGCTTTTTTACCGTGTTAAAGTTGATAAAACCATAGGGGACAATCTATACATCACAGTGCTACTTCTCCCATCCAATCTTCTCCCCTCTGTCAAAGTTCTCCCCAATAATCAGGCACAAATCTCTGTCCCCAAGATGCTGCTGTCAAAGTTCTCCCCAATAATCAGGCACAAATCTCTGTCCCCAAGTGTTTCCCATGAGCCTGACCTAGTCAGAGAAGGACCAGGCTGAGCTCCGACGGGGGCGTGTACAGGTTTAGATATGCTCTAGAACGTAGGCAGAGCCTTCTTCAGGCAGCGGGATGTGTGAGGGAGAGGTGGAGGCCTGTGATGGAGTGGGTTGTACGGGAAGGTCAGGAGACAGGTGAAAACGAAGTAAACGCTGACCTCACCAATCTGCTATCGTTAATAAATTAGGTTGTCTCCAATTTTCATTGTTATAAATGAAAAATATTGCAATAGATCTTGACACCTGAATTCTTTGGTCCACAATGCTAATCACTTTCTTCAGGACATATTTTGAGCAATGAAACTATGAATTAAAGAACATAAGCATTTTCAAGGCTGCCAGAACTTCTCAAGACCCCTATTTGCACTTAATTTATTTTTTATTTTATTTATATTTAATGTTCACTGGAGGATATGTTTTATTTATTGTTTTGGGTTTTTTTTTTTGAGAAAGAGAAACATCAGTATGAGAGAATAACCTTTATCGTTTGCCTTCTGTACGCACCCCGACCAGGGGTGGAACCCGCAGCCCAGCTGTGTGCCCTGACCGGTGCGTGGGACGCCTCTCCAACCAACTGAGCCACCAGGCCAGGGCCGCACTGCATTTAAACAGCAGCCTCCAGCAAAACTCCTCAACTTATGAGAGACATGACTTAGGGAAGGTCATTGATTCAGCTGGAGAGTTAATTATTCATTTGAATTGGGTCTTGCAGAAGGCTCCTGAGAGCCCAGAAGAATAAATTGAAAAGCTATTACAACTAACAGGCGAATTTAATAAAGTGGCTATATGCAAAATTCAATAGCTTCCTCATCAACTAGCAATAACCAATTAGGAAATATAACGAGGGTGGGTGGGGTAAGGGAGCAGAGAGCATAGCCACATGGTATTGACAGCAGCAAAAATACCGGGGATTGGCTTTACGGATTGGCAAATGGGAAAACTATCTTAAAAATGTGTTCACTTCTCCAAGACACATGAAATAACCAATTACCCTTATTTTGCCGTGTATAATGCGCACCCACATTTTTGGCCCAAACTTTCAGAGAAAAAAATCTCTTTTTAATTTTTTAATTGAATTTTTATTTATTTACATTTAGATACTTGTTTTTTTTCTATTATAAAGGAATTTTAGCATTTATTTTTGAACATATTATGGTACAAGAAATTTTATGTAACAGATAATTACAAAGCACAAGAACAGATATAAGATATTTCGTGTACTACCCATGTGTAACGTGCATCCTTATTTTCCCCCTAATATTTGGGCAAAAAGTGCACATTATACACAGCAAAATACAGTAGGTGGAAAGGCATGCCATGTTCTTAAAGGAAGACTGAGTATGCTAATCCGCAGACTTAACATGGTCCAGTTAAAAGTCCAAAGAGATTTGTTGCTTTGTTGCTGTTGAGCACGCCAGTTATTCTGAAGTTTAGCAGAAGAAATACACAGACAAGAACAGCTAAGGAAAGTATTTGATGATGAATAAGAAGGAATTTCGCCCTATCAGTTATTGCATATACAATAAAGCTAAAATAATGAAGAGTGAGCCCTGATATGAGTTGGCAGACACGCCAGGAGGGTGGGGGTCACACTTACAAGCAGACGTTAGTGTGCAAGAATCTAGTGTCCAAAGAAGGAGGCATCACAGTCGTGTCAGAATAAGCCGCATTATTTAATCAATGGTATACAGAAAATTAGCTAACCATTCAGAGGAAAAAAGATGCATTCTCTCTCACCACACATCCAAATAAATAGAGTCCAGGTGATAAAAGGGTAAAATGTTTTTTATGAGTTGAACTATATCCTTTGAGGGAAGAGATGTGCTGATGTCTTAACCACCAGTACCTCAGGATGTGACCTTATTTGGAAATAGGAATGTTGCAGATATAACTACTGTATTTTGCACTGTATAATGAGCACTTTTTTGCCCATAATTTTTGAGGGAAAAATAAGGATGTGCATTATGCATGCGTGTAATGATTACACACCATGGGTATAATAATCCCATGCATAATGCGCACAAAAATGATAGCTGTGCGTTATACATGGCAAAATACGGTCATTAAGATAAGGTCATGCTAGAGTAGGGTAGACACCTAACCCACTGTGACTGGTCACCTGGTAAGAAGACAGATGGGAGTTTTATGGTTCCACAAGCCAAGTACCTTCTGGGGCTACCAGAAGCTTGAAGAGGCAAGAAAGGGTCCTTCCTCCCCTGCAAATTTCAGGTGAAACACGGCCCAGCTATCACCAGACTTCTTGGCCTTTAAACTGTGAGACCATAAATTTCTCCGTTGCTCAAAACCAAACAGTTTGTGGTATTTTGTTACAGCAGCCCAAGGAAACTAATACAAATGTATAACTTAGAAATATTTTAAAAACTCAGGCCTGGCTGGTGTGGCTCAGTGGGTTGAAAACCAGTGAACGACCTCAAAGGTCACCTGTTCAATTCCTGGCCAGGGTACCTGCCTGGGTTGCAGGCTGATGTTTCTCTCCCTTTCTCTCTACCTTCCCCCTTATCTAATAAATAAATAAAATCTTTAAAAAATAAATAAATAGCCCTGGCTGGTATGTCTCAGTGGATTGAGCACCGGACTACAAACCAAAGGGTTGTCATTCCATTCCCAGTCTGGGTGCCTGCCTGGGTTGTACGCCAGGTCCCCAGTAGGGGGCGTGTGAGAGGCAACCACAGGTTGCTGTTTCTCTCCCTCTCTTTCTTCCTCCCTTCCCCTGTCTCTAAAAATAAATAGCATCTTTTAAATTAATTAATTAATTAATTAATTAATATTCAAAGAGAATATAGTTGTGTGTGTGTATATATATGCTTTAAAAACAGTGAGGACTTTATAAGCATAAAAGCAATGGAAAAAATCCAAGGGGAAAATCAATACTTTATACATAATTTTAAAAAGCTTAAACTTACATAAAAAGAATAGCTTTACCAAAACTCAAAAGAAAATAGCAAACATTTGGGAGATGTAGTTGCTATAAAATGACAAGTGACCATTATTTTTAATATATAAAGAGAACTCTAAAGCCCCAATAGAAAATAGGGTGAAGATCAGAAACAGACAATTCATAGAATGCGTGTGACTGTAAACATAAAAAAAGTTTAACTTCATTAATAATCAGATCCTTATAAATTAAACGATAATTTTTACCTTTCATCTTAATGATATTTCATGTGATAGTGCTATCAATAAGGGGTGCAGTAAAAATTGTTTCCCCTCCATGTCAAAGTATAAATGTCTAAATTCTTTAGAATGCAATCTGGTGCTAGGTATGAAGAGACTTTTAAACACCCATACATTTGACGGGGTAATTCTCCTTCTAAAAATCTAACTTAAGGGAACAATTAAAATACAGGCAAACATTTATCTACAAAGATGTTCATCACTGTGTCATTTATAATAATGACAGATTACAAACAACGTCAATGTCCAGCAATACAAAAATTGTTGCACAACCACATGTTAAATAGTGCAACCATTAAAGGTAGTGATTTCAGTCTATTTAAATACATGGAAAATATTCACCATAAAAATGTAAAACTAAAAATCTTACTATTATATGTGTACTATAAACCAAATTTTATAAAACACATACCTTCAGGGGAAAAAAGTATTAAATTCAGCCAAAATATTTAGCTTTTCTTCCAGACAGTGTGATTTATGGATGGTTTTACATTTTTATATTGCAGTAAAATATATGTAACATAAAATTCACTATTTTTAAGTGTATAATTCGTGGACATTAAATATTGGGTTAGCCAAATAGTTTGTTTGCTTTTTTCCATAAGATGGCTTGTAGTAGTGCTTGGTTGTCTTTAACTTCATTTGAAACAATTTTGTTTGATTGCATTGTGACAGCTGTCATATCAGTGTTCATTTAAAAAAAACATCAATTTGGCAAATTTCTTGTAGACATTTCACTATTGAAATGGAAGAAGATATGTGACATTTTGGGCATATTATGCTTTATCATTTCAAGAAAGGTAAAAACTCAACTGAAATGCAAAAAAGATGTGTGCAGTGTGTGGAGAAGGTGTGTGACTGAACATATGAAAAGTGGTTTACAAAGTTTTATGCTGGAGGTTTCTTGCTGGACGATGCTCCACAGTCAGGTAGACAGTTCAAGTTGATAGTGATCAAATCAAGATATTAATCGAGCCCTGGCTGGTGTGGCTCAGTGGACTGAGTACCAGTTTGCAAACCAAGGGGTCGCCAGTTAAATTCCCAGTCAGGACACATGCTTGGGTTGCAAGCCAGGTCCCCAGTTGGGGACACAGGAGAGGCAACCACACATTGCTGTTTCTCTCCCTCTCTTTCTCGCCCCCCCCTTTCTCTAAAAACAGATAAATAAAATCTTTTTAAAGAAAGACATTAATTGAGAACAATCAACATTATACCATGCAGAAGATAGCCAACATACTCAAATATCCAAATCAATAAAGTTATTGGTGAAAATGAAAGATGTGTCTTCCATTTTACAGAAAAAACTGAACAGACTTTTTGGCCAATGAATACACTCACAATGTTGTGTAACCATCCCATCATCTATTTCCAGAAATTTTCCATCATCCCAAACTGAAACTCTGGACCCATTAAACAATAACTCGCCACTCCCCCTCCCTCCAGCCTCCAGTGACCTCTATTCTGCTTTGTGTCTCTCTGCATTTGTCTGTTCTAGGTCCCTTACATAAGGGGAATCACACAATATTTTCCTTTGGTGGCTAATTTCACTTAGTGAAATAGACTGAATGTTTATGTCACCGCCCCCCACCTAGTTCATTTGTTGAAATCCTAGCCCCCAAAGTGATGGTATTAACAGGTGGGGCCTTTGGGAGGTGATTAGGTCATGAGGGTGGACCCCTCATGAATGGGATTAGTGCCCTCGTGAAAGAGAAGCCAGAGGATCCCTTGCCCCTTCAGCCAGGTGAGGTTACGGTGAAATGGTGCCCATCCATGAGGAAGCTGCTCCTCACCAGACACAGAATCTGCCGTAGCCAGGATCTTGGACTCCCCAGCCTCCAGAACTATTATAAATAAATTTCTATTTTTCGCAAGCCACCCAATCAATGTGATTCTGTTATAGCACTTTGAATGGAGTAAGATATTTAGCACAGCAATTTCAAGATCCATCATGTAGCCCTGGCCAGGGAACTCAGTTGGTTACAGCATCACCCTGATATGCCAAGGCTGTGGGTTCAATCCCAGCTCACTGCAAATACAAGAATAAATCAACAAATGCATGAATAATTAGGACAAAAAAATCTCTCCCCCCCAAAAAATCAATAAATAATTCTTTTTAATAAAAACACCCATCATGGTATAGCATGTATCTTGCCCTCCTTTAAATCTCTTTAGAGGAGACTTGGCCTTTCTCTCACCTCCCCCCTTTGGCCCCTCGCCAAGCTGGAACGGTTCAGATGGTTCACTGCCTCCTTGGGCAAGGTCACCAGTCCCTGGTTAAAACTAAATTGTCTAAATCTCACCCAGGTGCCTCAAACCCAGTGGCCATGAGTGGCCTGGGAGCCTCAGAGGCCCTGCTCTGGCCCAGGTGCGCGGCTGTCTAGCCCTAGGGATGTTTGTACTTCCTGGAATCAGATAGCCCCACCCTCAGCCCACCCCCAGCCCACAGAGGGGGCTGGGCCATGAAGGTCACTCTCATCATATTCATTTAAGTGCCTGCTCACCAGCAAACATGCCCTGGAGCCTGGGCAGACAGAAGTACAACCCACCCCACCCACCCTCCTGCAGCTTGGACCCCAGCAGGGAGGACAACACCAGAAAAAAGAATTTCAGTGGCCCATGAGGGATCCGAAGGCTCTCTGGGTGTGTAATGGGGGAGGGTGGGTGCTGGCTAGACTGCTGGAGAGACAGGGGGAACCCTGAGGTGGCACGAGAGCCTGCCTTCCCCAGAGAAAGAGGGGCTGGGAAGCACTGGAGGCAGCCAGGGACTGAAGCCACAGCGGGCACCAGCACATGAGCGAGTCCCCTCCCTGCACAAGCAGCGGCAGTGGCGCAGGTGACTGGCACTGAGCTCCACGGTCCTGCTCTGCTGGGCACACTGATGCACTGGCGAGCGGCAGCTGGAGGCAGGGGGCACAGGTGCTGGGCCAGCAGGCAGCGGACGGAAGGAAGGGCCGCAGGCGGCGAATAGGATGCTTATGTGCACAGACTCCAAAAGACGCCTGAAGCAGGACTGCGACGGTGAGACAGCTAAGCTCCCTGAGTTTCCTAGAGGATGATGGTATTTTTAAATGAAGGAAGGAACTCCGAGCCCAGCCCAGGACTGGTCTGGCCCGGCAAGAGGGGCAGTGGCAGGGTTATTTTTCTTTGGAGTTTTCAAAGGGCATGGGCTCTCAGACAGAAGCCCACCACTCTTCCAAAATTATTTAGCTTTTGAATAAAAGGCTCCTTTCCTTTTTCATCAAACCTCTGCCTCCAGAGTTTGCCTGTGTCCAGCAGCAGGCAGCTGAATTCCACTTTGCTGAGTAACAGGCATGCAGAGAGGACGTGCCCAGTTCATTAGCCCGAGTCCCCGATGGACTGTGTGTTCCGAGTTTGGTGGGGATGCGTGGGGGGCTCGGGCCGGCAGTGGGTTTCCTGTCCCAGAAGGTCTGCAAGCAGAGGGAAAGGGACCTCTTGCCTTTCTGCACAGCTTTCCCTTCTGTTGTCCTCATCCGGGCCTCTGGCTGTGGGGGCGGGGATGGCACACGCATTGTACTTCAGGAGAGGATCCTCAGCTTGCCCTTGACACGCTGTGCACTCAGCAGTTGCTAGCTGCTTGGAAACTATTGTCTGAGTCCAGAGCGCCCATCCTCCCGGGGAGAGCAGGAGAGCAGAGGCAAAGGGTTCTCCCCCTTGGCCAGGTGCACCCACGCGCAGCTGGCTGTGGGGCAGGCGCGCCCAGCTGGCAGCTGTCCCACAGGCAGGGAAGCAGGGGAATGTGGTTTCCGGAGCACTCACTTCAATCCTAATGTCCCTTTAATAGTCCTTGTCAGAGTGCCATGCCTCTCCTCAGAGGTTTTCATAACTGTGGAAAATAAATAGCCATGATCTGACCTCCAGGGGAATGAGGATGTCTGCAAATTCCAGGAAAGGCCGTTATAAAACCAGGAAGAGCCAGTGCACCCTCTGGGGATCGGCAACCGCAGCCCAAAGCCAAGGTATGGAGCTCTGGCGACTGCCAAGGAAACCACAAAATAAATGTATTCGCAGCTCAAACTCTCTTTGCACCTACAGTTCTTATGGATACGGGGTACAAGTGGCCTCTGATGGCACAGGAGAGGCACAGAGAGGGAGAAACACACTGTGAAACTGTGTGATGAACAGATGGTGATGGGAGATGACTGGACTTTAGTGGTGGGTATACGATGCAATACACAGACCATGTATCATAGGAGTCTGCACTTGAGACCGATGTCACCCAAATCAATTTAATTTTTAAAAATTAATTGATTGATTTTTTTTTTAAATGTGATGACTGGTTTCTTTCTTCTGGGACTTGGGGGGAAAGGAGCTAGTCAAGCAACGGAATTCATTTTTAAGTTAATAATTTGTTATAAAGCCCTGGCATTATTGATTACATGCAGGAAGTTTTAAAAGGTTTCACTGCCATCCAAAGAACACGTGAGAAGAAAAATGTCCTTGAGAGGAAAAATGTCCTTCCTTTTCTTACCATGTGATAGGAAAAAGAGAAGCCCTTTTTAACCCTAAAAACACTTGGCGAAGCTGGCAAAAAGTGTTTTCAAATACCAGATATGCAGTTCCTTAAACAGGCCCCTGAGACAGAGCTCTGGGCCAGCTCAGAGCTTTGCTCTGGTTCTTGCTCAGGCAGCCAAGAAATCTTAGGACGGTGACATCCTGCTTCCGTCAGCCATGAGGCTGGGATGGACACGGTGGCCAGAACTGTTGCCGAGATCACCTGGGAGAAGAGATACAGAAGCTTCAGACAAGCCCCGCTCGGCCAGTCTTCACCTGAACGGAGCGGTGCTCAAACCCAGCCCCCGTCACGGGGGCACGTGACCAGAACTCTGTGACTCTCAACTGAGCCCCCGTTACAGCCCGTCCACCTTTCCTCCGGCAAGCTGCGTCTGCTTCTCCGAGGGCCAGCCTGCCTGACCCTGCCCAGGAAGGCGCAGGAAGAAGGGAGGAAGACGGCTCCCTGTGTTCTCCCTCTCCCGTCTGGAGAAAAGTTTAAAGCCAGGAGCAGGGTGGAGGGGCCCGCCACGCCTGACCCACTCAGCCCCTGGGGCTCTCCCATGGCATAGAGAGGGCCCAGGTCCCAGGACTGCCCCAGGGTCCTAGGACAGCTTCAGAATGGCCCGGGAACAAAGCTGAGGTTGATTGGCGGCCCCCCAGCCCTGCATTTGCCCACACTGGACTTGAACTAGAGGCTGGAGCTATGTCCCTGCCCCATCTCAACAGCCATGGGCCACATCACAAATGAACTAACTGGTGACAAGCAGGGCAAGGGAAGCCCATGCTCTTTCAGGAAACTCTTGTACCAGAGGGGAAATGAGGCCCCTGGGAAGGGAGGGCAGCAGACATCAGATGAGAACAGAGCACAGGCCTGGGAGGTAGGACACCTGGGCACACGCTGTGCTCCCCCCCTGCCCAGGCCTCAGTTTTCCCGTCTCTGAAATGGAGATCAGAGTCATCAAGCTGCCTAAAGCGTGAGGAGGGTCTGGGGTCTGATTTGGAGAGGTTGCTTTTGGACTCCAAGTGGCCACTGCTGGCTGGGAGGGGCCCAAATGCTCTGCCTCTAGGTTGTACATTGTTTCATGTGAGGTGTCCCCCACCTCTGAAGCGACACCAGCCTGCTCTGCCCCCCAGAACCCTGCTGTGGAGCCGGTGGTGTTGAGGGCTGGCCAGCCTCACGCTCTGGTAACTGATGGCCACTGTGCTACTGGAGCAGGGATGTTTGTTGGGGCACTTTAAAAAGCCGATTAGCTGTAATTCTGACCCCAGCCTCAATTCTGCAACCAATTTCAATGTGCCAGTTTTTGTTCCCACTCTGAGGAAATCGCCAATACCAGCTGGATGCCCTACAATCAACTGTATTCTAACACTGTCTCCCTGCAGATGGGATCAGATCTCAAAGGTTAAGGGTTCAGTTCTACAAGACTGTCCCCACCTCGCCTCGGATGCTAATTAAAGATCCAGGTCTCCACCTGTGCTTCTGACTGATGGGGTCTATACTGGAGGTTCTACCAACCCCCTCCTTGTGTTCGATTAATTGCTACAGCAGCTCACAGAACTCAGAGAAACATTTACTTACTTCAGCATGTTTTGTTATAAAAGGATATAATTCAGAAACAGCCAGATGGAAGCGATGCATAGCGCAAGATGTGGGGGAAAGGTATGAGCTCCCATGACCTCTCCAGGTGCACCATTCTCCCCTAATCTCCACCTGTTCACCAACCCAGAAGCCCTTCGAATCCAGTCCTTTAGGGGTTTGATGGAGGTTTCATTACATAGGCCTGATTGGCTAACTCAGTGGCCACTAGTGATTGGTTCAACGTCCAGCCCTTCTCTCCTCCTATCCAAGGGCGGGACTGAAAGTTCCCGTTCTCTAATCACATGGTTGGTTCTCCTGGCAAAGACCAAATATGCTGTATGTTTCTCATGATAACTCATACCATATTATCCTATTAGAAGGGGGTTCCTGAAGCCCATCCTCTCATTGCAAATAGTACAGTGACCTCACCCCCTCCTGAGGTGCCACCTTCCCCAACGTGGGCCAGAATACAAAGATACCATCTTTCCTGCTGTAGCATCCAAAGGGAAAACCTCATCAAAAGCACAATGCTTGGGTATCTTTTGGTTGAAAAGTGCAGGCAGACAAGGCAGTGTCCAACTCAGGAAAGGGGAAAGGGAAAATGGAGAGAGACTGAAAGTGAAAAGGGGAATCACTTCCTTGCAAGGAGGCTTTTTGCACACACAGCCTTCCGTGTGCAGCCCGTGCGTGAGTGCTGAGTCTTTCCAGAGTCCCTCGGGCAGCTGGGCTGGACGGGAGCGGGATGGGCTCCAGCCACAAGAAGCTTTAAGCAGCACCTGAGGGAAGTTGCTGGTGGACTGAGGCCCAGGCAGTGCAGGGACGATGAAAAGGAGAGAGAGGAGCCAAACTTTATTGAGCACCTACTATGAAGAAGGAGGCTAAGTGAGAAGAGAGAGAGTGAACATGTCAAATGAGAGGCTGGGGAGAGACCCCTGCAGCAGACGACTGTCTAGTGCCTTCCACCTCCTCCTCTTCCTCAGGAACCGATTCCTAAGGACAGCCATGTGCCAGGCCTGGGGCTGGGATTGCAGGGTGTGAGTTCTATTTTTTAAAAGATTTTATTTATTTATTTATTTACTTATTTACTTATTTAATTATTTTTAGAGAGAGGGAAAGGGAGGAAGAGAGGGAGAGAAACATCAATATGTGGTTGCCTCTCGCGGGATCCCTACTGGGGACCTCGCCTGCAACCCAGGCATGTGCCCTGACTGGGAATCGAACCAGCAACCCTTTGGTTTGCAGGCTGGCACTCAGTCCACTGAGCCACACCAGCCAGGGCAGAGTGTGAGTTCTTGCCATCAGGGGACTCATAGTCTACTTGGGGGGAAAGACCTACTAAGAAATGGCAAGCCAGCCACAGTATCTGTCAAGTGAGTGGCTGCCAACCAGTGTGTCAGGGACTGAGAAGAGGGTCACATTACCCTGGGATGGTTGGGGTCCCCAGGGAGGAATGGGCCTTGAGCCTGAACTTGAATTCTGGATGGCACTTGAGACAGACCGATCAGTATGGACGGGCGGTGCGAAAAGAACACAGGTGGTGTGTTCAAGGGACCGTGACCAGCAGTTTATTTTTCTTTTTCCCTCACTGTGTATTTCAGGGCCCTTTCACATATGTCACCTCAGGAAATGACTCTGTTGTCCTTCACAAGCCCAGCTCAGCCCTGGGACAAATGGCCTTCAGTGAGTTCAGTGGAAGTAAATGGTGTTCTACTACGTGTAAATCGTTGTTAAGTGTTACAAGATGTGCCAAAAAGTTTAAAATATGGTCCCTGCCCTCAAGGACAGAGAGGATTCTGCTTCTGTCCGATGGCCAGTGAAGGAGATTCCAGGTGACTCTACTATAGCAGTGAAGTCCTACGCCTAATAAAAGGCAGCGAACTCTGGACAGCACCGACCAGTCCAAAGAAAACCAGGATTATGCTCTCAGGATGCTCCACTTGGGGGTGGTCCGAAAGGAATCAGCAACTCTGCAGTCTTCTCTCGGAATCAGTTACCAGGCTCGGCCAGTCTTGTGCCTTTCACAGCCTTCCCGGGATACTCCTCCACAAGCACAGGCTGGTCTGCACCTGAGCACCAGCTCAGAACCAGAGGCCAGAGTCCTTGCAGATGTACCGATAGCTCCCCTGTGGCTGGGCCACCGAGGAATTGCTTCCTTTGCAATTAATTCTGCAAAGGAAGAGGACAGGAATGCAATAAGCAAAATAAGGCAACGCATGTGGTGAACTTCTCAATTGGTCGATCTTGGGCAGAAGGCAGGCTTTACTTGGCCTGAGAGAGACAAAGTGACCTAATCCTGGCCCTTAAAGCACCAGTCAGGGCAGAGTGGGGCAAAGCAGGAGCTGGGCATCGCCTGAGACCAACTGAAACACGAACTTACCTCGGGCATCCTCAGAGTGTGATGATGCGACTACCACCGTGAGCGGGCTGCAGAGACGCCAAGAACCTTCCACGTTGCATGGGCAGAGTTGCTTCTTCTGTGACAGCTGGCCGATGCCTGTCAGTCACTTCACAAAAAGTGAGCTGCAGGGGCACCAAGCGCAGAACTGCCTAGTCGAGTCAGCCAGAGAGCGTCAGCTTCTGGGCGGTCAGCACTCACTGCAGCGTGTGTGAGCCCCTGCTTCCTCAGATGACTGAAGGCCACATACATGGTGAGAAGCAGGTGGCCCACGCCTTGAGGTTCTGGGCCCTGAACTTTTAGTCGGAAAACCTCTTTTCAAGGCAAAAACATACCAAAGGATGTTTGAAGTGTTTTGAACAATGAGTTCATATGCCTTAACTCTGTAACAGAGGAAGCAGAACTCTCATCTGAAGACAGTGGAAGAACACACCTTGCCGTGGGCTGGGTCTGGAGGAAGGGACTGCACGTCCTGGGCCAGGCCAGGGAGCAGTTCTTCAAAACCACCAGCAGCCAAACAACAAAAATAAAAACCCCTGAAACACAGAAGTCTGGCCACGTGGCTGGGCAGAGAAGAGGGACGCCCAAGAGGGGTCAGAAAGTGCCAAAGGCAGAGGCTTGAAATTGCAACCAACAGGCTTCCGTACCCCAGGGAAGGGTGTAAACAACTGAAGAGGCTCTAAGTTGTACCTCACATGCACGAGCTGCGAAGGTCACAACACACGTGCATCATCGAGGTGAACATGGTGACGCCCTACCAGGACAGGGACGCTGTGCCCCTGTGCACGGCTAGACACCCTCCTACCCGCTTCCGGATAGTGGCGGCAGGAGGGGGGGCAGAGACGCTGTGCAGGGTGACATGTGTGGGGGATGCTGGCCTAGATTGGCTGGAAATTTGGACACTTCCACCCCGTGTGGGATTTGGGGCTGGAAGATTTAAAAGAGAGGGCAAACGCATCCCCTTTTTTGCACTCCCCTTATGTGCATGGTCGGGAGCCAGCTCGTGGAGGCGGAATCCTGCACGAGATGCACGCCTTGCCAGCAGCAGGCGTGCAGCAGCCCCTGCCTCATGGCAGGGGTCCTGGGCTGCCCCCGGTCTCTCGCTCTGAGAGTGGGACACAGATGTGCGGGCCAGGGGCACTCACCGGCCCTGGGGGCATGAGCAGCCTCGGACACTGAGGGCTCACCGATGGAGCCTCTTGCACAACTGGCTGCAGTGCTCTGGCAGTGCGCCCTGGCTCCAGGAGGGGAGGAAGTTGTGGCGCGGCGATGAAGACCCTGGCCCCACAAGTTCGAACCCTGGAGAGGGAGAGAGCCTGGGGCTGGAGAGACAGAGACCCATTCACAGAACAGCCTTGGGCCCCAGGAGGACCCATAAGAATGGAGCAGGGTGTCTGGACACTGATTCTGGTGGGGGACGGGGTGGCGGGGGGCGGGGGGCTGGCTTCTTTCTGTGTATTGCAGAAAAGAATGGCTTGGAACTGCGGAGCCTCCAGCTCCCCCGAATTGGGCAACCTTTTAAGAGAGACCCCTTTCCTTTCCCACCAATATGGTGTCATGCTCATGTACCGCGGCTGGCGGCCAAATTCCACTTTGTTCAGTAACACTCACCCTCACCGCTCCCCCAAAGCCCCCACCCCTGCCACAAAGAAACAGCAAGCACACAATCTTAAGACTCTTTATTTAAAGAAAATATGTCGGGGCCACAGTGCTGCATAACCAAACAGAAAACTACTAGTGAAACTTGACAGTTTTCACTGACGGCCCTCGGCCTCAGAGGCCGACAACATGGTGGCTGTTTTTAACCACACGGTCTGCAGCTCCACTTTCATGCTTAACAACCCACCAAAGTCAGGCCCTGAAGTGAGGAAGTGAGCGCAACTCTCTGCTTTACTGCTCCCCAGGCCAGGGGCAGTGGGGCTGCCCAGACCACCCAAAGGACACCACACCAGGAACCGGGTTGTGCAGAAAGTGGGTATTTTGTCCTACTACTTTTTTAAAAGAACACTTCAAGCAGGTGAATGTTTCAAACACCCTGGGTTGCTAAAGCTGACAGAATAGCTAGACCTAAAAACATCTGTCAAAACTATTTGAATGAACACTGATTCTCATCTATCCTAAATATTAAGATATATTTTTGAATGTTAATTCATAAGTGTCTGTACACCAGGAAAAGGTGTCTGTTGAGCAGCCAGGGCTGGCTGTGGGGAGCTGACCGGCCGACAGGCAGGCTGTGCAGGCTCCGTGCGGGTCCATAGTTAAGCGTCGTGCCCCCACCACGGCGCCCAGACTCGGGAAAGGTGTCACGCTGCCAAGTTACTGCAAGAACATTGGAAACTCTTCAACTCATGCTGTCTCAAGGCACCTGGAAATAAAGCCCCGTCCTTTAGTTCTCCCCAGAAGGTTTAAATCTTTTCAATGGTCTCTGCTTTATCCATCTTTAAACCAATTAAGGGCATTTTTTGAGCATTCATTGGTTTCCCAAGGCACCGCAATGAAACAGCCATATCCCTGGGTCAGCAATAGTTCTGAAGGAAGCATCATTTATTACAGCACCAGGCTGGATGAGGGGACCAAGAACTTTGGGCTATATTTAACTCTTTCTCTGGCCTGCCGAGTACTGTTTCTTCCTTTGCCCCTTTATTTTTTTCATTCAAAAAATATTTACTCAATACCTACTAGGTGCCGGGTTCGATTCTAGGTGCTGTGTCTCCAGGACCGAGTAAGCTCCGCTCACAATTCCTATAGACCAGGGGAGAGAAACACTTCCAGGCAGAGACAGATGAGTGCTAGAAAAAGAAGTAAACGGCGTAACAGAATTCAGTGCTGGCAGGACAGAGGGGAGGAGAGTCCCCCTTTCGTCAGGGGAGAGCTCCCGGAGGCAGTGACAGCTCAGTGGGGACCTGAGTGATAAGCCGAGAAAATAGATTCCAAGGCTTGAGGTGGCAGAGAGTCCGAGGCACTGAGGAAGGCCTGTGCGGCCACAGACAGTGAAAGGGGCGGAGTGCATGAAGATCAGGTGGGACGGGTGACGGGGGCCCGACGCCCAGGGCATCGCATGCTCTGAGGAAAAGGGGAAACTTCAGTCACAGTGAAATGAGAACCAACAAACACATAAAGGAAATGTGGTGAATATATATAATATCCGCCCATAAAAAACAAGGAAATCTTGCTATGTGCTATCACGCAGATGCACTCTGAGGGCATTATACTAAGACAAATAAGTTCAAAGACAAATACAGTGTTATTTCACTTATATATGGAATCTTAAAAAACAAAAACAAACAAAAAAGCCCCAAGCTCACAGGCTCTATGCTCATAGAGAAGAGACCGGTAGCTGGGGGGGCAGGGGGAGCACAAGGTGCGTGAACAGGCACGAACTCCCTGTTACACGGTAAATAAGCCCCGGGGATGTCGTGTGCAGCACGGCGACCCCAGTGACAGTAACGTGTTGAAAAGCTGAGAGCTGCTAGGAGAACAGATCCTGCAAGTTCTCATCACAAGGGGAAAAAAATTCTGTAAGCTATGCATGGTGGCGAGTGTTAACTAGACTTACTGTGATGACCATTTTGTAGTATATATAAATGGTGAATAATTACATTGATGCCTAAAACCCATACAATGTTGTATGTCCATCAAAAAAAAACACAACTCACTTTCATACCTCAAAAAAAAAGTGAGGTGAGAAACCACTGGAGGCTGTAAGCAGGGGCTCCCCCACCCCAACCACGGTGCAGACTGAGGGAGGACCAAGCACACAAAGGACATCACACAGAGAATGGTCAGGTGCTCTCTTGAAAGGGGCCTCAGGGACTGGGGTAGGACATGTGGCATGTCAGGTCACCTCAGAACCAAACAGTAGGAGCTGACTGATCGCTGGCACCGCTTCTAGCCCAGTCCCCAGTACCGGAATGCTCGGGGCAGCACGACAGGCCTACTACACCATACACTTGGGCTGTTCCAGGGACGGACTCAAGCTCCACCGGCACGAACGTTCTTCCTTACTCTGAGCCCAGATCTGACTCCTTCTGCCTTGGAGCCATCCGCCCCTTGACACTCCTGGGCCCTACCAACAGCCGTCACACCGCAGGAATTCTCTTCTCAGGCAGGTGAGCAGCAGTTATTCATCTGACTGTTAACTTTTTAGTATGGGAAACTTCAAACGTTCACAAAAGCAGAGAGAATAGAAGAGAACAGTATAACAAATCTTTATTTACCCAAGACCAAGAGCAACCAACTCATGACCAGTTTAGTTTCCATGTGACATTTTGATTTCCTTGGCCAGCTCCGTCATCACACGTGTCTTACAGGTGTGGTCTGGCCAGCGCAGAGAACTAGAGGCTTACTGGAGACACCCCACGTCCGTCAGCACAGCCTGTTACACTGTGGCAGCCGTGCTATTCCTGCATAATGCAGGCTCAGACCCTCCCACCAGAGGGAATTTACGTTTGTTCCCGGTGGTCTTCATCAGGTCAAACGCACTCCGTCCCTCCAGGCTATCGTGATCCTCTCGGACCTCCACTTTCTTAGTGTTCACCCTCCCTCCCAGCTTTTGTGACACCAGAAATTCTGAAAAGTAATGAAAGTCATCTCTCCCTGCTGGGAGGTTAGTAAGAGAAAGAATATGAACATGCGTACAAAATTGAGTTTAGAGCTGGGAAGGATCACACGAAATTTTTAGTTAAACTCCTCATTGCATCGGTGAGTAAACTAAGACCCAGAGAGTCTGTGTCTGGTTCCAGACCATCCGTTAGGTGAAGGCCGGTCAGGCGACAGCCCAGGCCTCAAGCTCACTGCCCTGTCGGCCACCTCCGCCCCCTACGTCCCTAGGGGGAGGCGCCCAGTGACAGAAAACTCCGGGTATCACCGGCCAGGCTGCAGTCTGCAGACCACTGACAGCTGACTTCCTGTCAACTACCACCAATAACCCACTCACTTGGCAAACAGTTATCAGATATTGCTCTCTGCCAGGCCCCGCTGCCCTCAATTACTTTCCGAGTGAGTTTCCCCACCCTCAGAGATTAGATTGGAAATGATTTTTCTCTGCTCCTTCTTAATCAATTCCTGCAGCACATAGGACTCTGAAACTGGAGTTAGGGTTGTCAAAAATGTCCATAAATAATAAAGGACTCACATATAGTAGAAATGAGAGGCTGTTACTCAAAAAGCCACAAAATATCTTATTTAGAGAAGACACTAAAAATATACATTTTAAAAATTCAGCACTCAAGAATGCATTTTACAATTGTTTCCATTTGAGAAACAGAGAATTAAAATGGGCAATAACTACAGACACAAGTTCACATGATAATCTGGATAATGTGCAAGAAGCATCACAATGTTTTTCTGATCTCTCTCTTCACGGTTAACTAACTGCACGAAGTCCGGGTGTGCGCAGCCCGGGGAGCCACCCCACACACTGACGGTGCCCTCAGGGGGTTTCCTTCCCTCAGCACAGACACCGAGGGGAGGGGTGGGCTGGGCCAGGGAGCTCTACCGAGAAGCGCGCAGTCTGGCTTCTTGTCCAGTCTGCCGGCATCATCAACTGTCAAACCATCTGCTCCTCTTCGCAAGAGGCACGCCTTTAGAAGGTCCCAATAGTTTCTGCTTATACTGTTCCACCAACTGGTTGAAGCGCTTTTCTGTCTTATTTCCCTTAGCTTTCTTCTTAGGCACCTGCAAACGACAGGTAAGGAAACAAAAGACAATCAACTTCAAGCAGTAAGTATCCCCTTACCTTAAGGCCGCCCAAGAGAGAAAACAAGTAGGCAGAGTTCTTGTCCACCACATAAGTGGTCTTTCACAGTAACCAAAAAGTTGGAAAGATTCTTTGTTCTGGAATTCTACTAAAAAATGCAAAAGGACTGACAGAATTAGAAAATCACCACTCGGCAACCCACACCGAAATGGTGGATCTCAACGGCAGCCCTCGGTGGTGCCAAAGCCATCGGGTGAGAGGCTGACGGAGGACCTCGCAAATGGAGGGACGAGGCAGACAATCCCCAAACCCACAGGTGAATTTGGGCATCACCAAAAATGGGGCACCCAGACGTTAGATGCCTTAGGATATGATGCACCAGAAAGCACCCAGCATTACCTACGAGGTACTTTTGCCAAGAAAACGAA
This sequence comes from Phyllostomus hastatus, assembly GCF_019186645.2. NCBI lineage: Eukaryota > Metazoa > Chordata > Mammalia > Chiroptera > Phyllostomidae > Phyllostomus > Phyllostomus hastatus. The sequence goes on along the minus strand of NW_025334006.1, from coordinate 10,465,764 downwards.
CTTGAATCCAATCAAGCCTCTAGACCTCACTACCAGTGTGCAGACAACACGCGGTGCTACAGGAACGAGTTATGCGACGCCACGGGGAGCAAAGCAGCTCCACCCGAAGCGCAGGACATTCTAAGAGGGAAACGACCCGGTCTCACCCACAAACTAACAGCATGGGAGAACAGGGGCTGGCGAGGAAGACTGGATCTTATGGGGGAAAAATTTAAGAGATATAAAAACCAAATTAATATGTGCACTTTGTTTGAATCCTGATTCATACAAACCAACTATAAAGCATTTTTGGGGTAATTGGGGACATTTTAATATGGCTATGCACCAGACTTTAAGGATTCTTATTAAAAGTTCATTCGATGTGAAGTGCTGTGTGTGTGGTTAAGGCTTGATCAGTTGCAGATGCATTCTGGGGTATTTTTCTGAGGTATTTTTCTGAGCAATATCCATTTCCACACAAGGCACATTTTACGGGTGAAGTGAAGTTTACTTCAACATACTGGAGGCAAGTAACTGTGGAAGCACAGTAACTGATGTGTGGGGGCCTGTTTTCCTCTTCTCCCCACTTTCAGGACCACGCACCTCCACACCCCCTGAAGCCGGACACGTGGCTGCAGTCCGGAGCCCTTCCTTTCTCCAGAACTCATCAGGGCGCAGGAGCGACCGCCAGCCCCAGCAGGGCCTGTCATACAAAGCCTCGCGCCCCACAGACTCACCTGCTTGGAGGAGGATTTCTGCTTCTCTTGCTGCCGCTGGTTTACCTGGGGCTTTGGCTTTTTGTGAGGGAGAGACTTCACTTTGCCTTTGTCCCGCAACCTGAAACAAACGGTCAAGAGTCATCCCAAGTTCTTCCTCTAATTGGTACTCCTGAGGTTCGCTCAGCCAGGAAGATAAAACGCCTTTTCTCACCCTGGCCTCTTCTAAGCCTAGGATAAGTCATTCTAAAAAGGGATACTGCAACAGAACGTCCTATGACTCAACGTTTGTATATTTCATTTTTGTTTTGGTTTAAAACCTCAAGAGAATCTCAAAAACCCTTTATTTAACAAATATTTTTTTAAAGAACAACTTTTGCTCATAGCACTCAACCACTGCCCCAAACAGAAACAGCGGGGAACCTCAGGTGGGCAAGCCTCAGCTGACAGACGGCCACCGGCACAGGAGGCGGCTCTCCGGACGAGGAGGGAATGGCGCGGAAGCCCGCCCTGGGAGGCTCCCCAAGGCCCCCGCTGCCAGTCCCGTTCTGGCCTCAGTGTGATCCAGGAACGCCCCTCTGCTTGTGCTTTAACCCTTCATATGTGGCACTGGCGCAGCACGAAGCACCCTGGCCGTCCACACAGAAGCCACCAAGAGGAAAAGAGCTAAGCAGAAGCAAACCCTCTCCGAAGCCACCTGTGTCCCACACCGCCGTCCTGCATCTCACCTAATTTTCGGGCCTCGGTGTGAGGGGAGTGCCAGCACCTTCCTTCTCTTCTTCCCATCGGGCAGCTCCACGTGCTCGACCTCGGCCTTGGTCTGGAATCCGGACCACGACGCAGAGCCCGCCCTCCCCTTCCGCTCTGGGGGGGCCTCGCTTTGCTCCACAGTGTGGTTTTGAGCTGCTTTCTGTTGCTGCTCCTGCTGGGGCTCACCAGCCGTGGACTTGGATTTCACTTGTTGCTGCATAAACAAGAGACCACCATCTGGTTTCTGGATGAGGTTTATATGCTAGAACCACTCAGCTCAAGAGGAGCTTTATGTGAGCTTAGTGAAAAAGTTCGTCCCGAGACAGAGACTACAGGAGAGTGGATACAAGTGGTTCACAGGCCCTAATATGGGAACAGCTGGTTGTTGGGTGGGGCACACAATAGCCACTGCCCCTTCCATGTGCAGACACGGGGAAAGCACATGCACGCACCAGATGCGAGCAAAGTCGGCAAGAAAAAGGCAGCTAGTAGCGTGGAACAACTACAAAGGTATGACGGGTGTATAATGGGAATTCCAGGAGAAGGAAAAGAGAAACAGAAGAAGAGTGGGGGGACCCCTTACCTACAGAGAAACAAAGATAACATTACACTGGATTTCTCCTCAGAAAGAATGTAAACAAGGAAAGAATAGAGTGAAATATTTAAAGTTTGGTGGGGGTGGGGGAAATCACCAACCTAGAATTCTCTATTCTGTGTAATTATCCCTCAAAAGTGAAAGAAAAATAAAGATTTTCTCAAACGAAGTTAACAGAAATCTGTCACCAGTAGACATGCCTTTCGAAAAATGCCAAATGCATTTCCTCAGAGAAGAAAAAAGACCCAGGTTAGGAACACGAACCTACATACAGAAAACCTCAGAGAATGAATAAATGCATCAGGGTTGGTACGTATTTATGTTGCACTTAGTGGAAAAAGAAAAGGAAGATTCACATGAAATTACTGTTGTCACCTGCGCTTTCACCTGAAAACTGAGATCGGCATAGTGATGCGCGAAGACCTGCCAGATGCCTGTTACGCGCCAGTCTCTGCTTCAGAGTGGGAAGGGCACAGATGGTGAGATCAGTGTCAGACTCATGGAGATAAGAGACATGCACACAATACAGTGAAGTGAACACTAAAGGAGAGTCTGAGGAAGTTCAAGAAGGTGCAGATAATGAGATCGCATCTCCTTTGAGAGAGGCGGAGAAATGCTCCCTGAGGAAGGACACTGGGTGTGAAGACGGAATCTGGGTCAGGTGGCCGGGGCACTTTTACACAAAGAGCAGTATGGACATAAATGATGGCAGCAAATAAAGTCGTCAGAACGGTTTTGTTTTGTTTTTTTAAGTCAGTAGCTTCAGAATCACCTGAAGCAATGACTTAAGGCATAAGTAAACTCAGGATAACAAAGTTGTCCTCCACAAAAACCACATCCAGGTTCTCCACCCAGGGCACGTACTGACCCCTGACCCTGCCCTCCATGGCTCATGCCCACACAATGCACCAGAGAGGCTATGAATGCTTGGCACTGTGCATGCTCAGATACAGCAGCCATATCAGCTCTAAGAGCTTTGGTATCAAGAATCGTCTGGTCCTATGTGACCTAGGGGAGGATGGGTAAGAGACTGAGTATGAACTGTGTGCTGACCACACACACGTGAGACAACTTACATGTAGTAACTCATGTAATCCTCATTAAGCACTCGAGACAAACACTATTAATCTCATTTCACAAACTAGAAAATGAAGCTGAGAAAAGCAGTAACTTGCCGAGGAACTCGGAAAGCAGCCCTGGCTGGTGTGGCTCAGTGGATTGAGCACCGGCCTGGGAACCAAAGGGCAGCAGGTTTGATTCCCGGTCAGGGCACATGCCTGGGCTGCGGGCCAGGCCCCCGTGGGGGGGGGGGGGCACTCAGAAAGCAACCACACATTGATGTTTCTCTCCCCCTTTCTCCCTTCCTTCCCCTCTCTCTAAAAATAAACAAAAATCTTTAAAAAAAAAGAAAGCAGCAGAGGCCGAGTTTGAACACAAGTATCCCGTCCCCGCAGTCCCCGTTCTTCCCTCCATATCACACTGGATTAAAAGCAGCACTGAGACTACCAAGCGTCACATTTTTGTACCCGCCTGAAGAAAGAATGAATTATGAAAGAGACAGCTTAAATCTACAAGTAAGGCAACACTTTAATCTTAACTATTAATTCTGACAAGCACCATCAGCCAGCACTGCACGAGAACTGCTGGTTGGGAATAACATTGGTCTGCTCCTCCTTCCTCCTTCGCCCCCGCCTGTGGAGCTGTCACCAGACAGGCGGCAGAGGGGAAGGGGCCTGGAGAGTGCTAGGGAACTGAAAGTCAAGGGTGACAAAGAACCTGCTGAGGTAGAGACCTACTTCAAGGGGGCAGGACTGCAGACTGAACAGAAGCTTAAACATGGCCTTTAGAAGTCGTTCTAACTGAACTATGCATTTAAAAACAGTTAAGTTTTATGCTATGTGTTATGAACCACAATTTAAAAACAAAACAAAAGCAGAAAAAAACATTTCGGTTCTGTACCTGGCTGCGCTGGATCCTCAGTTCCTTTATTTTAAGCTTCCTTCGATCTTCCAAAGAGAACTCCACTATCGGCCTCTGCGTCAGAAGCAGACAGAACATCACTCATCAGATTTCCTAATCTTTGAGTGCAGCAAGCTGAGCTGCCCCCACCAGTGCCCTCTCTTTTGCAAGGCGGAGGTGGCCACTCACTCTCCTCAGAGGTAAGGGGCCAGCTGTGCAAACAGCCTACCCGGCTTAGAGTTCCTGCCAATCATTTCATTACCTGAGCCACCGCTCATTGCCTCCATCAGCTTGGTACTGTTTCCCATCACTCAAGTGTCAGGAGGGCACCAGGCGCAAAGGAGAGGGACGGTTTTCTGCGAGCGGCCCTCAGGGGGACAGCCCTCCCCTCAGGACAAGGCTCACCTTCTGAGGCCCAAAGATCTCGGGGTTGTTGTTGACGTGGCGCAGGGCTGCCAGGGCGTGCTCGTGCTCCTGGAACTCCGCGAAGGCGTAGCCCAGGGACTGACCCTTGATCTTCCCACGAACTCCTCGGAGGTCCCGCATCACCCGACACTATGAGTAGAAGAAGAAAAAGAATCAGCAATTACCGGATGAAGAGCCGTAACAGATTCAACAAGAAATCTGTTTTGGGGACAGATTCTTCATCCAGATCGCCACCACCAGAGCTGTACTGAAATGACACCTGTGACTGTCCATCTCATTAGGCAGAACAGCACTACTGAGAGCACAGAACAAATTAAATTCATATTGTCATGCTTTCCAAGAGTTTAACACCAACCTACAGATAAGCATGCATCTAAAACCAACCTGTCAAGGGAAAATGATAGTAGCTAACTATTGTACAAATCAACATACACAGGTTGAGAGGCCCGTGGCACCTGAAGTTGCATAGTAAGTTAGCACTGAGGATCAAGTGAGTCCCCATATCCCGTCACTGTAGAAACCACTCAGAAGGGAGACTGATGAAGAAGGGCCTGATGGCTTCAGATAAGACAGACATTTCCGGCATAGGGAAGAGCCTGCCCAACACGCAGTCTCAGAAAAACAGAAACCAGCTTCAGCTGTCTTTGCTTGGCAACCAGATTCTCTGCTGTGACCTTTCCCTAAATCCTCTAGCTGAATATACTAGGCGTCCTGGGGCACTAAGGCACAGGAAGGAATTCTGGGAAAACTGATCGTTCACACGCTATTACTCCTGAGAGCTGCAACTGTCATGTATGGGCGAGGTCTAACGTTAGGAACACTTGGTACACGGCTGGTACCTGCTCTGTGCTAGAACTGTGCCATCTCCTGCAGGGAAATCAAGAGAAGCATAAAATAGGGTTCCTGCCCTCAAGAAGCTTACTATCTTGGGGAGACGCTACACATACACCTATGAAAGAATTACAGAGAAAATTCAGTACAATGAAAATATTGTAAAACGCATAAACTTCTCCAGACAATGACAGGTTTTAACTGTGTGCACACTTGCTGACACGAGGAGCACCACAACTGCCCCTGTTCCCGCACCACCCCCAACAGCTCTCTCTGTCAAGAGCAGCGTCAGATGCGTGCTGGTACGTTCACATTCTCTCACGGAATTCCCCAAACACCAACCCCAGACATCTGGGTGTGGCTTTCCGAGCCGAGGAAAAGTTTATAATGATGAAACAGAGCAGAGCAGGTTCGTAATACTGGCTCCGTTACTTTCTCAGTAAACACCGACCAGTGGACCACTATGTGCCTGGTGCTGAGCCAAGGACTGGGAACAGTGAGACGACACTCGCCCTCGAAGAGCTCGGTCTGGTCAGAGGAACGGCTGACAATCTCAGGACGGTGTAATAAGCAAGCGCTACGACCCTGGTAGGCAAAGGGTGCCGTGGGGGAGCAGAGACGTTTCCGCTCCCACAGTGTCTGAGCACGTCTCGGTGGTGTGAACCCGGTGCCTGCTCACACAGCTGCTGCAGACCTGCACGGCTCCCTGCGCTCGGCACGGGGCCCTGGGAGTGCTTACCACAGGCCAAGGTAAATGGTAATAAAATGCTCTTCTAAACAGCACAGCATACAGATTATTTTCTCTGCAAGAAAATTAACATTACAGCACCTGGTATAATGCTGAGCACACAGCAGGGATTCAATAAATGCTTGCTAAAATACTTCACTAGGGCAGAGACATCCTCACATTCTACTGCAATTTGGTCAGATGTGAAAAGCAGTTCTTAGAAGAGGAAAAAAAACAGGCATGAAAACTGCCAAACTCAGCCCTGTCTGCTGGCAATGTGTCCACAAGAAAATCTGTCAATCTGCTGGCAGCACAGCCTGAAAATCAATGCTCCATCTCACCCAGGACGGGCACTAGAGTTCTGAGCAGGCGGGGCCAACTCTCACCTCCTTGATGCGCACCCCCTTTTCCCCGCTGGTGGCATTCAGCAGCAGCTTTCTGAGCTGTTTGTCATCCACAGCCTTGGGAAGATTGTGCAGGCAGAGCCTGGTGCGGGAGACGAAGATATTCTGGTCCTTCAGTTTCTGATGCTTCAGTAGCTCAAACTAAAAGAACAATGACTTGTTAACAGTCCGATCCACCCTTTAAAAATGCAGGCTCACAGTTCTCCAAAAGGAAAGAACCATGACCCCACCCAATAACTAGATACGTAAAAAGGAGGGAAATCTCCCACCCTGCAGCCTTCTGATGCCCAGCACAAGGAAAGAGAGGTTCAGGGGGCAAGATGGTGGGGGGCTGACAGAGTCATGGGCAGAATCAGACGGAACCCAGCCCAACTGGAAAAGTTACCTGTAAGTTTTTTAAGCCACAATTTTTTTTCACCTACTAAGTGGAACTGTAGATCAAAATGTAACTTCTCAGCAGTAATGCTAGGCCAAAATGTGGAAATATACATAAAATCCTGACCTCAAAACTTGGTCCAGAGTAAATAATAAATAATACTGTCGTTAACATTTATGCGCAGTCCTGATCGACCTGCCAGCTCAAACTACCTAGTCCTTTCAAAAGGAAATGCGATGTGTTTAAGTACTTGAGAGAACACTGTCTCGTCTCCACTCTGCCACCTTGAGGCAGAGGGCTGACCATGACCACGAACCGACGTCGGCCCCTACAGCACCAGCCTCTATGCGCTGCACAGAGCTCGGACCCCAGCGCAGCCTGTCTCTAAAATCAAAAGGGTTACACTCTTCTCCTGGTCTGTTTTTAAAATTAGGTTAGTAGAGAAAAGTTTTAAATTAATTAAGCCTCTCATTCCTGCTGATCCTTGTCTGGCAAAGGTACTAACAAATCACAAAATGAACAGATACTCTGGAAATGATAGCAGAGGGATATTTGGAGAGGCCTCAGTTCGACAGTCTGACACTCCTTCCAGGAACCACTGTGCCTGCAGTGAATTACAATGCAGATCACCTAGTGAGCTTTTTGCTAGAAAAATTCGTTCTAAGAGAAAATTAAGTGTGTCCTCATTGCATTATGGTCAGAAAAGGGCGTGCAGTGCCCCCGAATACCATCCTTTCCAGGGGCTCTCTACAAAAAAGGGCGAGAGCTCTAGGCAGGAAACCGAACACAGAGAGACGCACTGCCTCTCACTGTCGTTCTCACCCCGGCCCACCATCGTCTGCACTTTCAGGTGTCACAGCCAGTTCTGTTAATGGTTATGCATCTTTACCACTCGAGGTTGGCTTAGCTTTTTAAAAGTAGGCTATACGGCAAAAGTAAAAGTTACGGAGAACTGACATTACCAGGCAGTAGAGGAATTGAATGGCATCAGTTAGCAGTGGAAACTCTCATAACTTGGAGCTTTCCAAAAATGGTTTTATAATCCATAGAGACATCCTCCTCCTCCCCAACTGGACACATTTACTATCCCAGACTCACATCTACCTTCTCCCTACTTATTCCAGCCTACTCTGAACTTCCTTTCTCAGGTTATCCTGCATTTACACTGACACCTAGTTATACTGAATACACAGCCCTAGCCTCTGTCTGCTGTATGATCGATCTCCAAGCATACTATTCAGCAAATATTTACTGCTGAGCATTAGGAAAATAAAGAATAAGATCCAGCTTGTGTCCTGACTGGTGCGGCTCAGTGGGTTGAGTGCCAGCCTGAGAATCAAAGTTCAATTCCCAGTCAGGGCACGTGTCTGGGTTGCAGACCAGGTCCCCAGTAGGGCACATGTGAGAGGAATCCACACACTGATATTTCTCTCCCTCCCTTCCCCCTTTCTCTCAAAATAAATTTAAAAAAATCAAGATCCAGCTCGTATAATGGCATATAATGCTGACAGAATGTTATACGCTCATGTAATATTGGGTTACTTGCTATCTCACCTGTGTGCTTCTTTTTTCTCTATCAGCAGTATAAGTATAGCTTGTCACTGATACTCAGCTCTTTGAGGAGCACCTTTGAATTCAATAATTACTATCTATTGATGTATATAATACCTCGTGCAAATCCTGGAGGCTGATGCCTGACCTACTCACCCGTTCTCTTTTGGCCATATCGGCAGCGCTCACACCCTCTGCAGCCTTCGTCCCAGCACGAATCACTGCAGAAAGAAGGAAAAAGGCCAGGACATCAGCAAGGGAATTTTCACTGAGCAACAAGAGGAATGTGATTTGAGTGATGCAAGCTCTTTGCACAGGGCCCAGAGGACTATGCTGGCCAGGACACGGCGGCATTTGGGTAGGACCAGAAATAGGCTACAGGGCTACGTTCTCAGCTCCGGGCTGCTCTCAAGAACACACACTCTGAACATTTTGTAATTTTGTTCCTCTTCTCCTTCCCTCCCCTCAAAGCAGCTCCATCAACATGCTCAACATCAGATGGGAAAGCCTAAAGTTCTGAAAACAAGTACATTTTAGGCATGTGGCCTGCAAAACTGCTCTACCTATACCCTGCCCTCAGAATTTCACTGCTTTTCATGTACTTGGGGGCCATTACTAGGTGGTGAAGTAAGCCAGCCCAGGAAACAGCCACATCACCATATAGAGGCCTAGTACGGAAGGCTAGTGACCTAACATCACTAGTCCGGGCTGTGCAGCTGTGCAGCAAGTGGGCTGACAAATACTGTATGGCCTGGAGGCAGGGGTTCTCTATTTTATTTTTTAATGAAACCTAATTTCCAACCATCTTCCTGGAATTAAGGGGAAGGCACTCAGTATATTTTTGTTTTTCTTAAAGATTTTATTTATCTATTTTTAGAGAGGGGAAGGGAGAGAGAAAGAGAGGGAGAGAAACATCAATGTGTGGTTGCCTCTCATGCACCCCCTGCTGGGGTCCTGGCCTGCAACACACATGTGCCCTGACTGGGAATCGAACCAGTGACCCTTTGGCTTGGAGGCCAGCACTCAATCCACTGACCCCACCTCAGTGCACATTTTAGACCCATGAATATTCAAAAGAGTAATTTAGTCATAATTTTCACCCCTTCAGAAAACCTCTTATTAAAAATGATGATAGGAAGCAGAGGTAATTTGAGGTTTTACTCCCTCTTTGCCCTCTGATGAAAAGGACTAAAGGCAAGTGGGCAGAAAAGACGACGAGACTGGTTCACTTACAAATCGGGTACGGTTTTCCTAAAGGAAAGCGACATCGCTGAAGTGGAATAACAACATAACACTGCTGAAGAGGACACTTGGGGTTTTACTGTGAACGTGCCCCCAACATAACATCACGGGGCCCCTGTCACAGCACAAGGCCCGCTCCCCAGAGGCCCAGCCTGCGCCTCCCCTCCGCTACTCACAGCCTTCGCGGGCCAGGTACAGGTTCCGGGTCCCACTCGGCTTCTTCACCTTCTTGGTCCGGAGTTTTGCAGCCTCGTCACGGGTCACTGCCAAGTCCACCTTGAGCTGCCGGCCATCCAGTTTCAGCCCACCACCCTGTTAACACATTGCAACCCTCTCTCTTAAAACACGTCACACGTGAAAACTAAGCCCCTGACAAGGAGCACCTGGGAATGGGAACCAGTGGACCCCAACTAAGCCATGGAGCCCAACCCCAAGACGTTCTGGCCCAGCTAATGGTATTGACTAAAGCTGTGCGAAAGGGCATGCGTGTGCTCAGGGCCGTCGGCAGTAAGTAATTTATCTTATGGGCGGTGATCAGGCCCAAAGTAAGCCCAAACTGAGGAAAATGATCTGTAACCTGGGCAATTTTTAGTAATCTAAAGAAAGCTAATGAAATGGTAGTGTTAACTCTATTGAAGAAAATTTAAGAGACTATGGCGATAACATAAAACTATCTGAAAACAATTTACACTTGGTCATGGAACACATGGGAAAACTCTGCGTCGCCCACACTCTCTCTCTCTCTCGCAAACACCCAACCACACTTCGCAGACGGCCCACTCCCTTCTCGTCCCAGTCCTTGGTGTCACCGGCCTGGGACGGAGGCTGACACACAGACAGTGGTCAGTGAGTACCGGGTACATCCTTCTCCCCATTCTCACCTATAACATAGGGATAATAATGGTACCAACCTCACATAACCCTATAGGGCTAATATGAGGATTAAATAAGGCAATGTATATGCCTATCTAATGAGAGTACCTAACTAAATGTTCAAAAAATGTTAACTTTAGTATTATCACTTTACTACTTATTACATAAACACCAGCTGTCGCCCCTAAGAACCACCACCGCCTACGTTACAGGTAGAGGACACGTCTTCCTTACCTCAGCCTCTGGAGAAGCAGCTGCAAGGCACTTCTGAGCTGCCTCTTGAGTCATGAACTGAGCAAACGCGCAGCCTGCACGGGGAGACAAAACTAAGTGAGCTGCTGCACCCCCATGGCCCCCCAGGAAGCCACAGACAATGCGCGGAGGAGGCAGGCTGACGCAGGATGGGGAGCAGTGGCCTCCTTCCGTGAGGCGCCGTGAGACAGGCACTGTGCCAGGCGCTGAAGGGTCGAAGACAGACAAAGCAGCACACTTGCTCACAAGTGAGATTTTATTACTTCCTCCATCTTTTCCAGTGCTCCTAGAACTTCGGTCCTCTCATGTCTCCCCTTAATAACAAATATCCACAGGAAATGCCGGAGAAACTCTAGCCTCACATTTTATCAGGCATCACTTACTGCATGCCGATCAGAGGATTCAGAAACTGAGGCAGCGATCACTTAACCCTGAAATCGATACAGATCTCACTGTCATCACTGTCCCTTGGGGGGCGTTAGACGAGGGGACACTCCCCTCTGGGAGTCAGAGGCCCCGGCCTCTGTCGAACAAACACAGCAGTGAGCCGGACAGCAGTGAGCCGGACACCGTGCGCTCCGCTCCCCGCGCTCGCTGCAGAGCTCCCACAGGTACATCTCACTGGGTAGACGCGGGGCCAATCAGCCCACCCGATTTTCTGCTACTGATAAAAAGCAGCTTTTATAAGCAAAGAAAAAAGAAGTTCACCTGTTGGTAGACTCCAAAATATATATATATAAGTTTCATAATATTTGGGCAGTATTCCCTCACATATGGGAACATTACATTTCCTAAAGCCACTGGGGCCCTGCTCTTTTGTCCCCCGTTACAATGGATGCCAGCCCTGGCTGGTGTGGCTCAGCTGGTTGGGCGCTGTCCTGCAAACGGAAGGCCCCGGTTTGATTCCCCGTCAGGGCACACGCCTAGGTGGAGGGCCCAGTTCCTGGTCGGGGTGCAAACAAAAGGCAACCAATCGATGTTTCTTTCCCTCTCTTTCTCCCTCCGTCCCTTCCTATCTAAGCCCTCTCTCCCTTCTTCTCTTTCTAAAAGCAATAAAAAGTGTCCTCAGGTGAGGGTTAAAAAAAAAAGAATCACTGGCAGCAGACTAACTGAAGGAATGTATCAGCAGGCCAACCCAAGGGCCACCATCTAGTGAGGTCTTTCCTGCCACCTCTGGGCACCCTGAGTGCCCCACCCCACCTTCATTTACATTTCTGTCATAGCACCAGTCAGGTGGCGCCTTCCCAAAGAGACTGGATGCCTCAAGAATAAGGGCCATGTTTCTTGGCTGTCTCTATATCCCTAGCACCTACCATAATGCTTGGCATTCATAAATATTCGATATAAAGAAACAAATAATAAAGAAATATGGGGGAGGGAATGTTTCTAATAGGCAGATTAGCCTATTTGTCTAATATGAAAAAAAATGAATACTTCCCTCTGAGTGGGTAAGAATTTTATCCTTGGAACTTCCAAAGTCAGTACTGGGTTCAGTGTGAACACTTCCCTAAAAGTCTGCAGATAATATTTGGCTCTTCTAGGCAGTGAAAGGGCATGCTGACAGGGACAAACTGGAGGAGGGGGCCGAGACTGTATGAGTGAACAGGCAGAAAAAGCGCCAGAAAAATTTAGTATGAGCTAGGGAAAGGCATACATTAAGAAATATGAAAACTATGCTTACTAAGATCATTAACTGTCAGCTACCATTAACAGACCAAAACAGAGATTGTAGAGAATGTCATCAACTGTAGACTACATTTTGAAAATACCAATATACGTTGCACTCAAAAAAGGACAAAAGACATCACAGCAAAGCAATGCCCTGCTATACCTGGGACATTCTGTGCAACTCCAGTTGCCCACTTTTAGAAAACGTACTCGCAATGGAGAAGGTCCAAGAAGAATAATTGAATATCAGAGCTAAAAAAAACCTTAAGTGATTACCCTAGTTAAACCCACTAATTTTACAGATAAGAAACTGAAGCCCCCAGCAGTGAAATGATTTGCCAACAATCACCCAGCTGGCCTATGGCTTAGCTGGGATTAAATTGCTAATCTCCAGGAAGCGGTTCCATTTCTTTCCATTACACCACCTAATGTACATCTTTCTTAGCCAAGTAAAACCCAGAAAATGCTCAGGTCTCATCAGTTTGGAAAATAAGAAGATTTAGAATGTAGGTTATTAATCCACGGATAAGCTCCACAGAGCCCACAAACCCTCAGAAGTGGCATTTTTCTGAGGAGAGAGTTCACAGCTTTTGGTAGATCGCAAAGGAGTCAAGAATCAAAATGAATTAAGAATTCACTGCTTTAGGAGAACGACAGCAACTGATGAAATCAGAGATTATGAATGGGTTGAAAAGATGTCTCCTCACAACAATATACTGAAATAAGGAGTGGCCGACTCTGGAAGCTCAAAAGAAACAGCTTAGGGGAAAGAACCTGCGGCGGCATCCTGTTGCATGGTTTTCTTTCTGACTGTTACCACTGCAGGGAAGTTTCTACCAGCTTCCATCTCCCCCAAATGCAACTAAAAAAGATCTCAGTAATGTCAAGCAACGTGGAATGATTAATACCCATGAGATGCTATTACACTTGAAATGTAAAAAACGACAAATGGAATTCATTACCCTAAAGTAAACAAGCAAGGGCCTTATCGAGCTAGGAAAATTATGGCTGGCAGCCCCATGAAAGATGCTGAATCTGACATCGTGGATGACCACCTCAGAACGTTCTCAGCGCTTCGGTGGACCGCAGACCCCTGGGCTGAACAGGACCCCTCCAGGGCACACATGAGGTTCTCATGTAATCACATTAGTGCCCTGGCAGTGGCCTCCACTCTTTTAGGGCCTGACACGCTGACGGCAAATACCTTTTGAATGCTCTGTGTCCGGATGCAGGACAATGCGGACATATTTCAGGTCTCCGAACTGCTGGAGGAGCTCGCCAAGGTCTTCTTCCTCTGAGTCAAAGGACAGGTTTCTACGGAAAACAATTAGGTCACAAGAAAGGTCAATTACAAAAGTGAGACCCTGTGCTCGGGTCACAGGATGTGTGAGTCAGACACCAACCAGAGTGGTTCCCTGGCTCATGACCATACTCCCTCGCCGGGAGCAGCACCAAAAGGGGTGGCCACCGGTGGCCAAGTCTCTGATATGGGGCTCTGGCCCTTGACCTCCTGGGTCAGTCAGATCCCTCTCCCAGGAATTAAAACTCGAAAAGACATATACAAAGAGCGGAAGCTGTAGATGCAGATTCACTTCGAACAGCAGTGCTCCACCCAAGGGGAACTTCGAAGGAGCGAGAAGGTTCTGTATCTTGACCTGGGTGGTGGATACATGGGTATGTGGATACATCCATACATAAACATGTACATGTAACAGCAGATAAATGCTCATGTGTGTAAATATGAACAATTCTGCTGACTTGCACTCACGGATTAATGCACTTCGTGAAATCTGTAATACCTTAAGAAGTTAAAACACTGGTGGGGTGTCCTCAGGGAGAAGCCCCACGGCCTCCTGCCGCGGAGGCCCGGAAAGGCCCGCGGCCTCATCCCCTGCCTGAGGTCTGCTGTCTGACCACCACTCGGGTTCTGTGCGCCAACCTAACCTTTCTCCAACAAACATGCCTTCTCACTTCAGTTGGCCAAAACTAGTTTCCCTAATTATGAAAATTAGCTTCCCTCATTACAAAAAAACTCACAGTAGACTAATAAGTCAAATGTGTCTTATATTCGATAAGCCATTTTCTCCTGTGTTGCTATTAAATCCAGGTTTCAGTTAAAATTTTACAAAAGTCAGAAAATCCTTCAAGTGAACAGATTAGAAAGTACAAATTGGCTGTTACAAAACAGTCACGGGGATGTAAAGTACAGCACAGGGAATGCAGTCAGTAGCATTGTAATAACTGTGTGCAGTGCCGGGGGTGCCAGACTCACCGGGCAGATGACTTTGTAAATTGTAACATCTAACCACTATGCTGCACACCTGAAACTAGTATAAAATAGGGGAGGGTTGGGAGAGGGGGGCTGCATTGGGAGTAAAAGGGAGAAAACAGTACTTGAACAATGATTAAAATAAAATTAAAAAAAAAAAGAAAAAAGAAAATTAATCATTTAAAAATCTAAAAAAAAACCTAGTATAAAATAACACTGAATGTCAACTTTAACTGAAATTTTTTTTAAAAACATGAGATTTTTCTTTTTAAAGAAATCCTTCGAAATAACTTAAAAACAAACACAGTAAAGTTTAGTGACTAAGTGCAAAAAAAGAAAATCACGTATTTTCTCCGTGGGATTTAAAACATGTTGGAAGGAGATTCTGTTCCACTAAATCCCAACACCATGCAGAGTCCTTACTTCCCCAGCTGTGCACAGCCTTCCGGGGGTGAGAAAAAGTCCCAAATAAATGTCCACAATTTTACTTCTCTTAAACTCAGTTAACGTCCCCATAAATGGTTCTATCTTACAGAGTAACTGAGGTTAAAAAAATAAATGTTCTGCAGTAAGACACATCCTAGCTACACGACTCCTTCTGAGTTGCCTCATCATGTGCATAGCTTTCCTTCTTCCATCCCTTTACCTTCCAAAGTTCTTTGTTCATCTACTAGATGCACACAGAACAGCATCCTTGGTATTGAGGCCACAGGCTTCTAAGTGTGAAGTTTCTTCCTTCCTCTTAGAATCCTCTATGAGTACAAAATTATTTACATGGCAATTCCATGGAACACAGCAGAAAGAAACTATGGACGTTCCACAAGGAGGAAAGTGGTTACAGCGCAGCACGTACAGGCTGAACTCATCTTGTAACTATGACGGTGTGGGCATGTGTGGGGGTGTTCTCTGAGTAGTGACTACAATGAATTTTGTGTCTTTTTGAACATTTATTTCCTAAATACCCTACAATAAACATAAACTATTTGTATAATAAAAACAATCTTAAAAGATTGTACAAGAGGATAAAATACACATCTCTGAAATAAGATGCAAACAGTCCTGCACATCGGTAATTCGGAACACACAAGAAGGCATACTGAAGGCACGCTGAAGGTAGCCCGACTGTCTGAAAATGCCCATCTAGCGCGTCAGTGGGACTAAAACAGCAATGGCAACATGAAATAAAATGCAGCTCTACCCGACTCCCTCCCTCAGTTTCCCTAGAAACAGATGGGATACCTCACTTTATTCTGGACACGACTTTAGAAGGTAAGTAAGGCATGAAAAAGGGAATTGTTTGGGACAAGTGGTGTCACCCTCCCCAGGACTCCCCTTAAAACGAAGGCCAGCAAGCAGAATGTGTCTCCTAGTTGAAGAACTGATTTGTTACAAACGATGCCACGCAGACTGCAGAGAATGAAATCTAAATGGGACAGGAAATGATGATCCCTGCAATGTACCTTCCGTCTATAGTTCCGATTCGCCTATGTTCCTCACCGTTTGGCATGTTCCTAGGGCCAGATGTGCCAATGGTCTTAGAGGCATCTAGCTTTCTGGCCTAGCTATAAAACTAGTGCAAAAAAAAAAAAAATGAAGGGAGGGAGGGAGGAAAGAGAAACCTATGATGGTGGCACAAATAGAACAGTTCTTGGAGTAAAAAGACATACCTTATAAAAACAGTTTTCCCTTCATTCACATCAGAGGGTAATTTCCGCTTCTTTTTCTTTGAAACTTGTACACCTAAAGTAGAATGAAGAACAACCTTAAAAATACAAATGTAAGCCATACAGCAAAGGGCTAACTTCTTAAATATATAAAGATCTTGCATAAATCAATTAAAATCAAATTAAAAATGAACAAAGGATATGCAAATATACTAAAAGAAGTTCTAACTCACTCATAATTAAAGGACACAAGAAATGAGATACTATTTTTCACCAACAGATGGGCAAAAACCAAAAAGATAAAATCCAATGTAGTAAGGGTCCCATATACTGCTGTGAAAATGTAAATTTTTTAGAAATATAAAACATGTAGCCCTAACTGGTGAGGCTCAGTGGCTGGATGTTGTCCCACAGACTAAAAGGTCACCAGTTTGATTCCTGGTCAGGGCACATGCCTGGGTTGTCAGCCAGGTCCCAGTCTGGGGGTGTGCTAGAGGCAGCCGATCGATGCTTCTCTCACACATCAATGTTTCTCTCCCTCTCTTTCTCCCTCCCTCCCCCTCTCTAAAAAAAAATAAATAAAATCTTTTTAAAAAGTATAATGAAGTTAAAAATAAAAAAATATATATTTAATATGTATATATATATGTGTGTATGTGTGTGTGTGTATGTATATATCAAAAACATGTAGGACAGCCCTGGCCAGTGTGGCTCAGTTGGTTGGAGCATCATCCTGCAGACTGAGAGGCTGAGGGTTGATCCAGACTCAGGGCACATATGAAAGGCAACCATTGCTGTTTACCTCTCACATCGATGTTTTTCTCTCTCTGTTTCTCCCCCGCCCCTTCTAAAGTAATGAAAAAATGTCCTTGGGTGAGGATTAGAAAAAAAAACCATGCAGAACATTGGAGAAGGAAAAAAATAACACACATTCATACACATAATATACACTATATTGTATATGTGTGTTTACCCTTAAAGGTATTAATTACCTTTAGATACACCAGAAATGTACAACAATGGTCATCTCTGGGGAGGGGCCCTGAATGGCTGAGGATCTAGCCATAAGGGAGCCTCCCTGTTTGTTTTTAACAAAAGACATACATGCTTATGTACACATAGAAACTTTCTGGAAAGACACACAAAAAACAACAGTGGTTACTTCGGGGGTCCTTGGGGGACTGGTGAGGAAGTTTTACTTTCTATATTATACTCGTCCACAGTGTATTTTTTATTAATGTTCTCTCATTATTATGTACTAGCCCTGTAATTTTTTCAAGTGAAAGAACAGTAATAGACAGCTGAATCTGGTTGTAGAATGCAAGGTCTCATAGTCCTTTCAGTATAAAAATGCCTTTGATTCTAAGGTATCCACCATTCTCTCCTCATGGAAAAAGCTTATTTCTTCAGATTTCTTATATGGGCTGACCAACACGCCAGATTTACAGAGAAGGAGCAGAAGGGAGAGACCTGGTAAGTGAATGAAAACCTCCACCTAGACGAACTAAAGGACCAGCGACTGGCCACTCCTCGTTCTGTAATGACCTTCCTCCCTCAATAAATGTGTTGAGTTTGCTCAACATTCTTGATAAACGTAGCAAGCAACGGTTTGCCCCCAGGGGTCCTTTATCCCCATCTCAACTCAGAAGAATTGTTTAAAATCCACCTTCACCTTAGATGCAATATCCTGTGTATCCAGTTAGCCAGTCAGCTTGGATAATCAAGAGAGAGAGAGTGCCTCAGCATTAAGCTACGTTTTAAATTCTCTAGAAACCCTGACCCTCAAACATCACTCCAAACTCATTTTAAAAACAAAGCAAAAAACTCTTCAGAAGGAATTCAAAGTGCTCGTCTTCAGCACTTCAACATCCATCTGACACAATACCCCAGGGTTCGACCTAAAGGGCCTGTGCTGCAGTGATGCGCATTCCCTAGTGGGAATCAAAGGCTGCAGGCAAACCTTCATCCTCCTGCCTTTCCGTGTCTGTGTCGCTCTGAGCCAGTTCCTCTCCACCATCACCTCCATCGCTGTCCTCCAGGCCGCTGTCCTCCTCAGACGGGTCCTCCTCGCTGCTTTCTGGGGGCGCTGCTCTGTTGGCGGCTCTGCAACGGCACAGTTCAGAACTGAGGACCTGCAGGACAGAGGGGGCTGTCCCGCTTCCTGACACGTGGCAAGTCTGCAATGTTGGGGGCCGGAGAAGGCATCTTCCCCTCGGAGACAGTCCTGAATCTTCCTCTGTTGTCTCAGAACAAGCTGAGTTGCTTACCTCTTGTGAATTTGCACAGGCTTGGCCACCTTTGATTCTTTCCTCTTCTCCTCCTCTTCTTCATCATCATCATCACCATCATCATCATCATCACCTTCTTCTTCTTCTTCTTCCATATGACCATCATCATCACGATCCTCTTCTCCTCTACCCTCTGCTTTCCTGCCATTCTCTTTACCTAACTGCTGATGTTTAGGTTCAGGTCTCTTCTCCTCACCTGCACAGGGAGGTAAAGAAAGTTAGGAATTAATTCAGTATCTAAAATAAGGTTATTTTAACAATAGTAACTAATACCCTTCAATTTCTAGTTTCTTTAGTCTTATAAAATCTCATATATTTTCCTCACTGTATAGAATAAAAGAAAGTATGAACAAAGAAAACAAACAAAAAAAAGCAAACAATAACAAAAGCCCCTCATCACTGAGATCCCTTCAGAGTCTGTCCCACTCATTCATCGAAAGCCTGACGGCGACCTGGCTCAGAATGAGAGAAATAGCAGCTGAGTCCCCACAAACAGCCTACCATTGCGCATGACAGCCAGCACAGCGCACACACCGGAGCCCAGCCATGAACTTCAACCTCGGTGAGTTCTGTTCTCTGAGCTCCTGGAAGCCTAAAGCCAATTGTTTTCTAAATAAAATGCAAGCTTTAAGTTTCCCTGTGCTTAATGTTCCATCGTTCCTTGTTATGAAAAGCTGAGAAAGGAGAGCAAGTAGAGGGAACGGTGAACTCAGACTGACTCCTCACTCAGGTCCATGCTCAGGCGTGGGCTTAGACTAGGTTCTGGGACTACAAGATCACCAGATGGGACTGTATGAATTGACAACGAGCTCAGACTTTCTGAGCCAGTAGGAATTCAAAGTTTTTCTTACTCCTCAGTCTCATCTGGGGGCAGGGTGGGGAGTGATCTTATGCTTTTGGTATCTCCAGCCCAATATTCTCACTGACAGACAGGTTCCCTTATACTTTTATAGTAGAGTCTTCTCTGCACTCACCCCAAAACATACAACCCCTCCTACCCAGCACCACATCTTACCTGGGGCAGAGGCAGACTGTGTACTTTTATATTTATCTTTTGCTACGGCCCAATCCACAGCTATCATCCGCCCTGGTAGACAGAAAAGGAACATCTTTTTTTAACATTTCTATCTTCTGTAAATGACTTCTTATTCATCAAAGAGACAGTAAAGAACAAAAAGAAAAATTTCCTGCCAGTTCAGAAGATGGGTATCCTAAAACAAAACTGCGAACCCTCGCTGGTGTGGCTCAGTGGACGGAGTGCCAGCCTACGAACCACAAGGTTACTGGTTCAATTCCCAGTCAGGGCACATGCCTGGGTTGCAGGCTGGGTTCCCAGTTGGCGGCATGCGAGAGGCAACATATCGATATATCTCTCACATATCGATGTTTCTCTCCCTGTCTCCTCCCTCCCTTCCCCTCTAAAAATAAATTTAAAAAATAATAAAATAAAATAAAACTGCAAGTAGCTATCTATTCTTTTTAAATCTTAACCTTTTTACCAATGAACAGAAAGTTTGCCTTTCTACACAGCCATCACACCTGGGATAAGATAGAATTTTAAAAAATAATTAGCACAGTGCTTCCAGTTAGATCAACAAGTTTCCAGGTAGACTAGCAAGAGGCAAAACAGGCACACTAGAGTAATTTGCACCAGACTAGAGTGAGACCGTCTCTAAGCCAAGCCCTTCTTTAGTACCTGGTAGACCAATACCCACAGCAGCATCACTGTCAGTTTCACTGCCCACGGATGCTGAATGATGCCGCTAACCAAGAGGGAAAACCCTGCAAATCCCACATGCCCTGGATAGCAACCCACATCTACCAGTGATTTTTTCTGTGATAGTTTTTCATGAGGGATTTAAAAGAACACTCATCACCAAATAAAGAAAATAATGACATGAGTTCTTTTGAGTTTAATCCTAGATCAAGTATCAAGAGTATTTCACCAAAATAGCTTCTATATTAGCAGTGAGACTCTCAACAATGCAAATACCTTTTGAAAATGTAGAAAGTGGGTTACTGTGCTAATTTACCCAAACAGCAGAAATACCTGGGTCAATGGTATGGGTATAGAAAACTTACCCTTTATCTCTTTCATGTTCATACTTTTGAGAGCCTTTCCTGCTTCTAGGAGGTTTTTGAACTGAACAAAAGCAAAACCACGCATCTTTCCATCTGTGTGCAAATGTACAAAGATGTTAGAAGCAGCAGGTGGGGAGCCAACAGACCTAAGAGGGAAATTACGGCAACCCAGGGTGGCGAGATGGCCCAAAGCCTGCCAACCGGCCAGCCCCTTCGCCAAAGCTTATGTCCTCCTGCTGCGTGCATGCTGCCTTGGGCTCAGAGAGCGCAGTGCACTTTCTCAAAGTGTGACTTGTCTTCTAAAACGCGTTCTGATCTAACTAAAAATACCATCGGGGATACCTAAACTAAAAATACCTAACTAAAAATACCACCAGCAGTATTACATATGTTTTTATTATTTGTCAGACACTATGCCTAATACTTTATATATATCACATCATCTGGAGCTCACATTTCTAGTTGTTGTTTTTTTAATTTTTTTATTGTTGACACTATTACAGATGTCCCCCATTCTCCCCTCCCTTTGCCCACCTCCAACCAGCTGTAGTTCTAGTTCTAGGTGCTTAGCTCAAGGGTGATACAGAAAAAAACCATTATGTCAAATAGTATCAATCGCACTCACACCAAATGAAGGTCTACTGGTACCTGGCTTCCTGGGGATGCTAACTTCTAGGACAGCTCCATACTTAGCAAACACTGTCTTCAAGTCGTCTTCCGAACACTGAGGACAAAGTGAAGAAGAAAAAGAAATTATCCCAGCATATAAACATGAAACACTAATGACTAAGTTAATTTGTTAATAACAACTTGAATGTTTTTACTCCTTTTTTACTTTTGAAATTAGGACAAACACTTCTAAATAGAAGACATCTTGCTTGGTAGCTATGAAGCAAAAAGGACAGATAGCAGAGAGCTTTTCCTCCCATCCTTTCTCAAGAAGGCATCCTCTTACTGTCTTAATAAGCTCTTGTGTACACAGGCCCATTTGCCACATTCAACAAGACTCAGGTTCATTCCCAAAATGCATTACGCCCAATCCCCACCCTCGGCGAGGAGTTCCACCCATGAGCACCAGCAGGTCTGAGGACAGGCAGCCTCACGGTTCTCCGTCACTCACCTTAAAGCTCAGATTCCGAATAATTAATCTGGCTTTCTTATCTGCCACTTTGGCTTTTTTAGGCTTCTGCTCCTTCTTTGGGGACTCTGAATTTTCTAGAAAAACAGGAGGGAATGGACTAAGTCTGTGCTCCACAACCACCCACCTCTAGGCCCAGAACAGCACAGGAAAAAAGGTACTAGCAACAGGTGGCATTTACACGGGGTTCAATATGGCAACCCCCAGGACCACCAGATTTTCCAGACTTACAAGTAAACAAAAGACTAAAATGAGTAACGAAATACATTAGACAGTTTTGGATATCAAAAGCAAATTCAGGAAGCTTTAAATTTAGAAGCTCCCTCCACCTCCACCGCCCTTTCCACCTCCTCACCCAGACAGAAAGCTCCCTTCCGTTACTGGAAACTCACCCTTTCCTCCCTTTTCCTTGGACTTGTTCCTCAGCTTTTTCTTGGCAATGCTCACATTGATCTTGCTGCCCTCAAAGGTGGTAATCTCCTTGAGGGCTCTCTGAACATCTTCTGGCATAGAAAACGTGACATAGCCAAAGCCTCGACACACCTTACTCCCTGAGCAGTAAGGGGGTGGGGGAGAGAAAATCATCAGCCAGGAACCCTAACAAGTCCATTCTCAAAGCCCTCAAGTAGCAGTTACACTGCTAGGCATCAGTTTGCCAAAATCCTCAGGCGGGATAGAAACAGGTTGACATCGGTGGCCCCTTTGCCACTTTGCTCAGAACTTGTTAGGCTTCCTTTTCTACTTTGGTGTCTTTGCTGGTGGCTCCTCTTCTTCCTCCTTTCCTGACAATCTCAAGATTATGGAGATCCAGGATGAAAATTACACCCTAAAGAAGAACTCAACATCAAATACAAGGGAACCTCACCACAGAGGGTAGGAACAGTAAGTTTGGTAGCTTTGAAAATTACACATAATGATGCAGCTCCTCCTTGAAACAGATCGGCAATGATGGTAGAGTGAGGCCCTGACAAAAGAACGTCAAACAATAAACAGTGCTTTGGGAGCCTGTAGACACCATTACTACCAACCCTTAGTGATCAATATCAAATTAAACCTTCCCAAAGCAGCTGTAAATCTCTTATCTCACCTTACCTTCAGAACACCCTAAGGTAAATAAAGGAAATACTATCATCCCTTCTTTCCAAATCAATAATTTGACATAGAGGAAAGTCAGTGAACTGGTTAAGGTCCCCCAGGGTATTAGCACCTGAATTCTTCATCACCAGCCTCATGCTCTTTCCATGGGACTCCACCAATATAATGGCCACAGAGAAGAATACTAGAACCAAGCAAATGAATAGCTGCAAAATGAAAACTGTAACCCACCTTTGCCTTTTTTTGCTATGTTTTTAATTTAACATTTTTGGTAGTAAAATTTTAAGTAATTTACCACATCAAAAAGAAAAAAGGTGGACCAGGTAGTCTGTCTACTACTCCAAGAAGAAACATAGCTCATATGTTCTGCTTCTTTTTCAACTACACTTAAAGCTGCTTCAGTTATAAGCCCTGAAACACAGGACACTGATTCACCTAAACTTAAAATTGACACTTGGAACTAGGAAAGTATACTGTGTTCTGGAGATAGGTTTCTTTTCTCTGGGACACCATGGGTGGGGAAGCACATACTCAGACACCATGGGGGGAGGGGCCCAGGATGCCAGTGCCTACTGGTTGTTCTGCTGAAAGGCAAAGCCCACCTAGAGAGACAGCCTGGTGACTTAGGAGAGAACTAAATGTATGTATGTTCTGGGTAACATCGGGTGCCTATCTCAAGTACCCCTTGAAGTCCTGGTAAGAGGAAGGAATGTTTCTACAATCAAAACCCTTACAATTCATCCTCACTCTAGTACATGCCAACCCTTCCTCACAGTGATGTGATGAGCATCAAACAGAATGTGAAGCATACAGCAGTATTCCACAAGTCCGTAAATGGCCCAAGCCAGAAACCTTGGACTCACACTTCATTCTGACTCCTTTTTTTCTCCTACCCCACAACTGACCCATCAGCAAATCCTCTCCATTTTAACTTCAAAATACCCATATTCCAATCACTTTTTACCACCCATTGCTACTATTCTGGTCCAACACCATAATCTCTCACCTGGATTATTGCAAGAAGTCTCCCTGCTTCTGTCCTAGTCTCTAACAACCTATTCGCAACACAACAGCCTGACAGCATCTTTCAAGATGAAAGCCAGATAGTACTTACCAGTCCCTGCTCAAAACCAGTAGTTTCCCATCTCCTTGGAGTAAAAGCCAAAGTCCTTGCAATGGTCTGTAAGGTCGTACATGATCTGATACCCAGATTTTGTCTCCTAATTCTCTTCCTTTCACTCCTGTCACATAGCATCCTTGAGCTTTCTTTTTTTTAAAAGAAAAAGATTTTATTGCCCTGGCTGGTGTGGCTCAGTGGATTGAGCACCAGCCTGGGAACCAAAGGGTCACAAGTTTAATTCACAGTCAGGGAGGGCACATGCCTGCGTTGTGGGCCAGGCCCCCAGTGGGGGACACATGAGGGGCAACCACGCATTGATGTTTCTCTCCCTCCTTTCCCCTCTGTCTAAAAATGAATAAAACCTAAAGAAAAAAAGAGAAAAAGATTTTAAAAAATGTTATTTATTTTTAGAGAGAGGGGAAAGGAGGGAGAAAGAGGGAGAGAAATATCAATGTGAGGTTGCCTCTCATGCACCCCCTATGGGGGTCTGGCCTGCAACCTAGGCATGAGCCCTGATTGGGAATCAAACCAGTAACCCTTTGGTTCGCAGGCCAGCACTCAATCCACTGAGCCACACCAGCCAGGGGAGTACCCTTGAGCTTTTGGTTTTCTCTGCCTAGACTGCTCCTCCCCACTGAAAGGTACATGTTCACTTTCTCACCTCCAGGCCTTCCCTGGCTACTCTATCTGTAACGATGCTACTCTGCACACCTTATACATACCCCCAACACACGTGAGTGTGCACACACACACTCCCTATCCTTCTTCCTTGGCTTATTTTTCCCCTTAGTATTTACCACCATTATCACTACAAATGTTGCTTGTTTACTGCTTGTCTTCCCCACCTCTAAGACATACATAAGAGCAAGATGTTTGGTTTTGTGCACTGCTGTATCCCCAGGACCTTACAACAGTGCCTGGCACATAGTGGGCATTCAATGAATATTTATAAATAACTGAGTAAATGAATAACATAATGGTTAAGAACTCCGGGTCTGATGATCATATTCTGAGTCTGCTACTTACTAGCTGTACAAACTTTAAAGCTATAGTTACCAAACCATCCTAAGTTCCAGGTTCCTCATCTGTAAAATGGGGTTAAGACTCTCCATCTAACAAGAATGCTGAGAAAATTATGAGATAACACGTGTGGCACTCAGCACCATACCTGGCAATCGGTACGCTTTACCGAGTTTTTACCGCAAGGTTGCTATTTTCAGTTACACTAAGATCTTGTATGTGAGCATGCATCATAAACTGAAAGCGCTTTGACATTCAGAAACATAAGACCCTTATGGACTCATTTAGGGCAGAGTCAGTTTGTAAAAGAAACTCAATTCCCAGACCCTTCTCTTAGGAGGAG
Source organism: Phyllostomus hastatus (assembly GCF_019186645.2). Taxonomy (NCBI): domain Eukaryota; kingdom Metazoa; phylum Chordata; class Mammalia; order Chiroptera; family Phyllostomidae; genus Phyllostomus; species Phyllostomus hastatus. The sequence continues at coordinate 10,440,396 of NW_025334006.1, read as the reverse complement.
GTAAAGATTTCCCGCACGCTGGACTTTGCGAGGGTGTCCCCACGACGACACCCCTCCACCCCGCTCCCAGGAACCCAGCCCTAGCCTCGACCACCCCGCCCCCTTACCTTTCTCAGTCACTACGAAGCACTGCTTCACCGGCCCCACCTGGCTGAACAGCTCCTCCAGCTGCTCACTGCGGGCGGAAGGAGGGAGGCGGCCCACGAACAGGGTCAGCCCGGCCATGAAGCCGGGAAACAAGCTCGCAGGGCCGTGAACGAACCAGACAGACGCACCCAAATCAAAGTGCAGGCTTCAGCTCCGAGACCACGCGAAGCAGCCCTGAGATTCCGGAAGTTGCTCTTTACTCAAAAGAGTCCGAAGGAAAACGTAGTAGGAGGGGAAAAAACGTTCCGGAATGAAAAAAAAAGTGACTCCAGGGGCGGAGCTTCTTGAACGGGGCTCCACCCTTCGTCCAAGTACCGCTCCACCCACCCCTACCCGTCTCCCACCGCCGCTGCGCTGCTTTTTACCCTGCTTAAAAATCTCATTTCCATGATTGAGCATGGGCTGTGAGCCAAAGTGTCGCAGGTTCAATTCCCAGTCAGGGTACATGCCTGGGTTGCAGGCCATGGCCCCCAGCAACTGCACATTGGTGTTTCTCTCTCTCTCTCTCTCTCTCTCTCTCTCTCTCTCTCTCTCTCTCTCTCTCCCTCCCTCCCTCCCTTCCCTCTCTAAAAATAAATAAATAAAATCTTTTTTTAAAAATCTCATTTCAGCCCTGGCTGGCATAGCTCAGTGGATTGAGGGCGGGCTGCGAACCAAAGTGTCGCAGGTTCGATTCCCAGTCAGGGTACATGCCTGTGTTGCAGGCCATGACCCCCAGCAACCACACATTGATGTTTCTCTCTCTATCTCATTGATGTTTCTCTCTCTCTCTATCTTCCTCCCTTCCCTCTCTAAAAAAAAAATAAAATAAATTTAAAAATCTTTAAAAAAAAATCTCATTTCCAGGACATTGCTCTGCAGTTTACCAGGGAAGACAGAAGTCGTTTTTGCTCGTGGCTAACCTAGGGTCTGACATATAATAGATGTTTAAATAAATATTAGTTTCTGAAGTGCCGCCACAGACTCCCAGATTACGTACATAAAATGTAGCCGTTGGGTTGGACAGGATATGAAAAGGTTAACGCCCACCGCAGGCGCCAAACGAAGAAAACTACAAGCTAAGCAACCGCCAAAATCTTCCCAGCACCAAGTGTCTAAGTGGTCAGCCATTCTCAGTCTGCCACAGAGACTACAGCGCCCCATCCGCTCTAAACGACGGACGCGGCATCTCTGGTCCCCTTACTCTGGACCAGAGAATCTCCCCAGAAGCGCAACCCCAATAAAATCCTGCTTTTGCCCCCTTTGTGGCTGATTTGACTTTACTCTTCGGCGGAAAAATCTTACATTTTGGTGCCGAAACCCCGGGAGGAGTTGTCCACTGGGGCCGCTCGCTCCTCCCCGTTTCCCCGAGGAAAGCCTCTGCGACTGCTCCACCAGTTCGGACAGCCAGGGTGAGTGTCCCTCTTCCCTTCTTCCCTGACTCTATTCTGACTCTGGGCCCCCGCCCCCGTCTGAAAATCGCAGCTGCGTCGGGGTAACCCAATCCTTGGAGAGAATGCTCTCCGCTTCTTGGGGTAACCGGCTGCCTGTGGAGATGTCCCAGGCCCCAAACCCCAGCCTGCCTGAAAGGTTGGTGGATTGATCTGCGGGACGCCAATTTCAATCCCCAATCGCCGTAGGGCCAGGGAATATGGGAGGACAGGAGTCCAGAATAGACCCCAAGACGCCTTTAGGGTGTCTCCTGAAAATTTGCCCGTAATTGACCCAGGTCTGAAACGAGAGATTGACCCAGGTCTGAAACGAGAGCGGTTAATCTTCCTGTCCGCCAAGGCCTGGCCGTTATGTCCTTTAGATAACCGCGAGACCTGGCCTCCTGATGGGACTTTCGATTTCGCTACCCTTACTGATCTAGAAAATTTCTGCAAACAAACTGGCAAATGGTCTGAGGTCCCCTATATCCAGGGTTTCTGGGCGCTGCGCTCCTGTTCTGATCTCTGTGCCACGTGCTCCACGGCCCAGGTCCTCTTGGCCAGGAGCGCCCCCGAACCTTCGTGCCCCTCTAAACCTTCCACTCCCAACCTCTCTTCTTTAACTGACCCACCCGAAGACCTCTCCTCTCCGCCTCCTTACCACCCCCCTCCTTCCGAACCCCTTGTCCCCGCACCACGGCCCGCGGGAGCTCTCCCTTCCGAGGATGCCTTATCCTCTCTGGTTAGCGCACACACGCGCTCCTGTTGGGCTCAGGCACCCCCAAACTCCCTCCTTGGTCCACTCCGGAAGTCGCAGGGGCGGAAGGAGTCGTCTGGGTTCATGGCCCTTTTTCTCTGTCAGACCTCTCCTCTATCGAAAAGCGTCTAGGTTCCTTTTCCACCAACCCTACAGGTTTCATCAAAGAATTTCAGTATTTGGTCCAGGCCTATGATCTTACATGGCATGACTTACACATCATTCTCACATCTACCCAAACCCCAGATGAGCGCAACCCTGTCTGAACAGCGGCTGGGGCACACGGCGATCAGGTTCACGCTACCAACCCCCTCTTGCCGGTTGGGGCGGATGCTGTTCCTCAAGCAAACCCCAGGGAGGGATTATCAGACGGGACAGGGGGGCAGAGGGGCGCCATGACCAAATGGTTGAGTGCCTGTTAGCAGGAATGCAACAGTCAGCTCAGAAGGCAATTAACTATGACAAACTCAGAGAAATTACCCAAGGCCCGAAAGAAAACCCAGCCCTGTTCCTTAACCACGTAACTGAGGCTATGGTTCTCCATACTCACTTAGATCCTACATCCAATGCAGGGGCCACTGTGCTGGCCACCCACTTCATCTCTGTCAGCCTCAGACATTCAGAAAAAAACTAAAAAAGGCAGAGGACGGTCCTCAAACCCCCATCCGAGATCTGGTAAACATGGCATTTAAAGTTTTTAACAACCGGGACAAAAATGCTGAGGCTGCTCGCCAAGTGCGCCTGCAAGCAGACGGTAGCCCTGCAGACCCAGGCTATAGTAGCAGCCCTGAGGCTGGCTGAAGACCCAGGACGTCACAACCCAGGGGCCAAGTCAAAGTCCGGGCCACAAAAGGAATGCTGCCAGGAGCCTGCTTCAACTGTGGTAAGGAAGGACGTTGGGCCCGCCAATGTCCAAACCCTCAACCGCCCACCAAACTGTGCTCCAACTGCTGGCAGCTCGGCCATTGGAGAGATGTCTGTCCCCTTAAAGGCTCGTTCCCGGTGCCCCAGCGCCTCCGCGAGGGGGATCAGCCAGCCAAGGTGAGGACTCCTGTCTGGCCTTAGAGCTCCTTGGCTTCATGGACGACTGATGCGGCCCAGACTTGAAGACTCCCATCACCCTTGCTGAGCCCAGGGTAATGCTACAGATAGTGGGTAAGTCCATCTCATTCCTAGTGAACATGGGAGCTAGCTATTCAGTCTTGCCATCACAGTCTGGTCCCCTTCCCCCTTCCCAGATCTCGGTCATGGCGGTTGACGAAACTCCATCACCCCCCCTTCGTACCTTTCCTTTAAACTGCAGCCTTGATAATGTCCCCTTCACACACTCCTTCTTGGTCATACCCTCCTGCCCCGTTCCACTCCTAGGAAGAGACATCTTGCAGCTCCTAGGGGCCTCCTTACAGGTCACAGCAAGCCTAAACCCCTCCTCTCACCTTCTCCTTCCTCTGCTCGAAGACCCTACCCCGTTAACCCAACCTCCAATCTCACCCACCCCAGTCAACCCTCAGGTGCGGGACACCTCCAAGCCTGTTGTGGCCTCTCACCACACCCCAGTCACCATCACGCTGAAAAACCCCACCATCTTTCCTTCTAGACCCCAGTTCCCAATCTCTGAAACCCATCGGAAAGGTCTCAAACCTATCATCTCCCGCCTTATGGGGCAGGAACTTTTAATTCCGGCCAACTCCCTGAGTAACACCCCAATTCTTCCAGTTCAGAAACCATCAGGAGCATACCAGTTAGTCCAAGACCTAAGGCTCATTAATGAAGCAGCAGTCCCTATCCACCCGGTGGTCCCAAACCCCTACACTCTCCTCTCCCACATCCCACCTACCACCACCCATTTTTCTGTTCTGGACCTCAAAGACGGCTTCTTTACTATCCCCCTCCACCAGGATTCATATTTTCTTTTTGCCTTTACCTGGACTGACCCTGACACCAACCTCTCACAACAACTGACATGGACAGTCCTTCCCCAAGGCTTTAGAGACAGCCCCCATCTCTTTGGGCAGGCTCTTGCTCGGGATCTTGCCACCTGTGATTTAGGCTCAAGCACTGTCCTAACCTCCTCCTGTGCAGTCCCTCGTTACCAGTGTCTCAACAACACACAGCCCTCCTCCTTAACTTGTTAGCAGACAAAGGATATCGGGTTCCCCCACCAAGGCTCAGATTTCTACACAGACCGACACCTACTTAGGTCTGTCCATAACCCCTACCACGTGGAGTCTCACTGCAGACCGCACTCGCCTCCTCCATGAGCTCCAACCCCCCACCAATGGAGATCAGATTCTCTCCTTCTTGGGATTAGTGGGGTTCTTCAGACACTGGGTTCCCGGCTTTGCCCTCTTGGCCAAGCCCCTGTACGACGCTGCAAAAGAAACTCCTATGGGATCCCTTACTTCTCCCAAGCTGGTAGAGAAAGCCTTCACCATGTTGCGGGACACACTCCTGCAGGCCCCCTCTCTAAGCCTTCCCAGTCCCACCCGTCCATTTCACCTTTTCACCAATGAACGCCAAGGCAATTGGCGTCCTGGCCCAACCTGTTGGCCCCTCCTACCGTCTGGTTGCTTATCTCTCCAAGCAGCTGGATCCAACCTTACGGGGGTGGCAGCCATGTCTCCGTGCCCTGGGCAGTGCTGCAGAGTTAAGCAAGGAGGCCCTCAAGCTGACTCTCTGCCAGCCGGTGGTCGTTTTCTCGCCCCACCGCCTTACTGATCTGCTCTCACACCAGGCTCTCTCACTGCTGAGCCCTTCACGCCTCCAAGAGCTGCACCTTCTGTTTATAGAGAGTACCGCTTTATCCCTTTGCCTCTCCCCTCGGCTCAACCCGGTCACCCTCTTACCAGCGCCCACCATCGATCCTGAACCCACTCACTCTTGTCCCAAAGCTCTTGACTTTCTCAGGCAGCCCCTAGACAGGGTGTCTGACATTCCACTCCCCAATGCTGACCTCACTCTGTCCGTCGATGGCAGTTCTGTGGTGGGGGCCTACACGGTGGTCACCCTTGCTTCCACCCTAGAAGCACGACCACTGCCTGAGGGCACCACCTCACAAAAAGCAGAACTCATCGCTCTCACCCAAGCTCTCTCTCTGGCAAAAAACAAGCAAGTAACCATCTACACAGACTCCAAATACGCCTTTCTCATTGTTCACAGTCACTCTACTCTCTGGAAGGAACGTGGGTTTCTCACATCTAAAGGCTCTCCCATCAGTAATGCATCTCTAATCTCTGAACTCCTCCAAGCTTTAGAATTACCTGCAGAAGTAGCTGTTGTTCACTGCAAGGGGCATCAAACCTCATGAGACCCCGTCTCCCAGGGCAATGCCCAGGCTGATGCCACAGCACAAAAACTGATGACTGGAGCTTCTCCCTCCCCCATACTCTTCCTGTCCACCCCAGTACCTCCTTCCTATACTCCTCAGGAACACTCTTCCCTGTATGCCGGGGGTGGCTGCATTGGCGATGGAGGCTGGATCTTCCTCAGTAGAAAAACTGCCATTCCCCAGCAGCAGGCTGTCCCCCTCCTCCCAGAAATCCACCAGTCACTGCACATGGGCCCCAAGGCTCTGTTCAAGTTCCTAGATCCCCTCTTCTCCTTCCCAAATCTTCTCCAGTCCATCAAGCAGGTGCATGCTGAATGCTCGGTCTGCTCTACAACGTCAACTCAGGGAGGCCTTAAACCCCGGTTTCCAACTCACCAGATGAGAGGACCTCTCCCTGGCCAGGACTGGCAAATCGACTTCACTCACATGCCTCCACACAAGAAATACCGTTATCTCTTAACCTTTGTTGATACCTTTTCAGGCTGGATGGAAGCCTACCCTACCGCTCAGGAAACAGCTGACACCGTTGCTGCTCTCCTCATCGAGCACATTGTCCCGTGCTTCGGGTTGCCTGCCTCCATCCAGTCAGACGATGGCCCTGCCTGCGTCTCCCAGGTTGTACAACAAGTTTCCACCTCACTGGGCATCACCTGGAAGCTTCACATCCCATACCAGCCTCAGTCATCGGGGAAAGTTGAACGCACCAACAGGATTCTCAAGTCACGCCTAACCAAACTTGCTCTAGAAACAAAAAACTCTTGGCCTACCTCCTCCCATGAGTCCTGGCTAGAATCAGAGCCACCCCCAGGGAGCCGTCAGGATTGAGCCCGTTCGAATTGCTTTATGGTAGGCCTTTTCTAATCAACAATAATTTACCAGCTTCTCCTCCACCTCTGGCCTCCTACCTGCCCTACCTTTCCCTCCTAAGACATCTCCTTAGAGAACATGCTGACCGAACCCTCCCGCCGGTAGGAGGACCACAAGGAGCAGACCACACAATTCCTCTCCAACCAGGGGACCAGGTATTGCTCAGGGAGCTGAAGCCCGACCACTCCAGCCTAAGTGGACGGGACGCCATACAGTAATACTCACCACCCCTACAGCAGCCAAGCTTTTAGGCCTTCCCTCTTGGGTTCATGTCTCCCACCTTAAACTAGCCCCGGCTGGCAGCGAGTGTGGTCCGCCAAAATCCTGGGAGGCACCAGGATCCATTTCACCCAGAACCCAGCTTCCCACCATGACTCCCCTATGGGGCACCCTTCTCCTCCTTCCTCTCCTTAACCAGACGATACCAGCCAGCCCACGGCCTAAACTGGAGAAGACCCTTGATGCCTCAGTTACCTCGTTGGCCTCTCTGCAGAGACAGGAGCAGTGCTGCTTCTACTTAAACGAGGGTGGCCTAGTGGAAAAAAACATCAAAGCCTTACAAAATCTACGGGACAAGCTCCACCAGGAAAATTCCCAAACCATATTATCCCCGTGGTGGAAAAACCTCCTTTCCACCTGGTTGGCCCCAATTCTGGGGCCTCTTCTGATCATAGGCATACTACTAATGCTTGGTCCCTGTTTTTTAAAGTTTTTACAAGCACAAATTCACGAAGTCTCCTGGGTAGAGTTCAGTCAAATGCTCCTTCACACCTATCCTCCTATCCCAACTGAACCGTGACCTCGGAGCCCCAATCCCCTCGACGCCCCCAGGTCAGCAGGAAGTAGCCAGAAAGAAATGTCACTCCATAGCATATCAAAGAGGTCGGAATGTTGTGTTGGACAGGATATGAAAAGGTTAACGCCCACTGCAGGCGCCAAACAAAGAAAACTGCAAGCTAAGCAACCGCCAAAATCTTCCCGGCACCAAGTGTATAAGTGGTCAGCCATTCTCAGTTTGCCACAGAGACTACAGCACCCTATCTGCCTAAGACTCGACAAGCCTGCCCCACCCTGATGTATGAAAAATCCCCCTGCTCTACCCCGGGCACGACTTCTCTGGCCCCCTTACTCTGGACCAGAGAACCTCTGGGGAAGCGCAACCCCAATAAAATCCTGCTTTTGCCCCCTTTATGGCTGATTTGACTTTCTTCCTCAGCAGAAAAATCTTACAGTAGCCAGAATGCACTTGGATACAAGTACATCACAAACATCAAATAATTCTCGTGTTCTCAGAGAATGTGAGACTTTTGTCACACTGTAACAGAGAACTATACACTGCTTATAACGGTTTGCAAATTACAGCTGCTAAAGTACACATAGAAAAGGATCGTACGCAATCACTTTCCATATATCTTTACTGAGTTCTTACTATGTGTCAGGCACTAGGGATAAAATTGGTGAGAAAAAAAAAGACAGGGTCCCTGCCCTCAGGGAGAATACAGTCGGTGTGAGTAGACAGACACCTGTAACTAGGTTCTCCTGGACAGAGGGGAAGATCTTCTCTCAAGTCAGCTTATCAGACAGACACGAGGCTAAGGGGATCTCACTGGTAAGGGAATCTGGGTGCTCCTGGATCCTGAAACACAGAGAATGTTTGCTATCCCACTGGGCTCAGAAACTGCAGCACCCTGCAGAACATGCAGCTGAAAAAGTGCTCAGTGCATTTTTTAGTAAGTACTTTTTTTTTAATATATTCTCTTTGTGTAAAGATTTTATTTATTTATTTTTAGAGAGGGAAGGGAGGGAGAAAGAGAGAGAGAGAGAGAGAGAGAGAGAGAGAGAGAGAAAACATCAATATGTGGTTGCTTGGCGCCGTGGCTTGCAACCCAGGCACGTGCCCTGACTGGGAATTGAACCTCCAATGCTGTGGTTCACAGCCCGAGCTCAATCCACTGAGCTACGCCAGCCAGGTGTAAGTACTTTTTAATAGTATAACCTGAACACATGGTAGTGAAATTCAAAAAGTACAAATGGTACAGTGAAAAGTAAACTTCCTTTTCCCCATTTACTTTCAGTAAATCCTGGTGGATGGATGGCTGGTTGATAGTAATGGGGGGAAAGGGAGAACACAACATCAGATTAACGCCCCCCTAGCTCCAAGTAAGTAATAAATATATACTTAAAAGAAAATGCCACAGATGTTTCGAAACACATAACTCAGGGGAGAAAGTATTGAAATACCAGACAAATTTTTAAGGCTATAGGGTTAATCCTATGCAGGATAAAGAGAGAGAAATAGACAAAGGAAATGGGATGGGTCATTCAAATAAAGATGGGTTGAAATTCCACATTCCTCCCTTTTTTTTCCTCTCCTCTCCTGCCCCCTCACCTCTTTAGCAATCAAAATTCCATCCCCAGAGATTTCAGCACAAGCTTCAGGGCCCAGCTAGGGGGAGGCCTTCCCAGCTCTGGCTGCAGTGTGCACCAGGAAAAGAACCCAAAGAAAGCTGATCCAACATTCCTTTAGGACACCCCCTACAATGCTACGTTGCAAGTACTTAGGACCTAAACCTTCCTTAAAGGACAAAATGATATTGTGTCCCTGTGCCCATCAGGGGGCAGCAGCCACCCACAATGTGGAGGAATTGTGTGCCCTAGCGGAGGATAACACTGCAGCTGACACGTTTACAATTCCCAGATTTCAGACCTGGCTCCCCATCCTGGTCTCCCAGACTCAGCCTCAGCCCCATTCCCCTCCTGTCCATTCATATCAGGGACACCACATGGTTCTTCGATCAGAAATATTTGCTCATCCATTTCCCCAGGACACATGCAGGGCTCTTTATTAAATAGCAGGAGTTGTGGTACCCTGTACCATACCAGCAAAGCGGCTGCCAGGGGAAATAAACTACTGGCCTCTCTCTCATCCATCACTGTGCAGGAGCCAGGAAAGGAAGTGTGAGGGGCCTGGGCTATTCTCAGCCAGCATCTCCAAAAGTCCCATCCCTCTGGCTGCACTCCCACTTGCAAACAAAACCTTCTTATATCATTGCATACTTCTTGTTCTTAGCAGTTTTCACAACTGTTACTAGTTACTTGTTCTATTGTAATAATTTTAAGAGTAACTCTTTATTGTCTGCCTCCCCCAAAGGATCTTCCACTTGTTAAATTCAAGGCTAGCATCACCTTGTTCATCTGTCTGGCCCCAGGACCTAACACATTGTACGTATTCAATAAAATGTTTTACAGAAATGGAATGAATGAAGCTGTCTGTCTCTCATTTCTCTACTGTACTAAGAATTGGAACTGAAGGGTGTATGTATGTGTCAGGATTACCTGGACTCCTCTGGGAAAACCTGCTTTAGGTAAGGGCTGAGGTATGAGACAAAAGGGAAACGTTGTCTCACCAAAATCTCAGCCCCTTTATAAAGTCAAAGATAATTCTCTGGAAAAAAGTGTTGGAGCTGGTGAACAACCAGCTGTGTTCCCCTACCGAACCCTCATCTCGTCAGCCCCATTCAGAGCTTTCACACAGAAAAGCTGTGTGTGCGCGCGCGTGTGTGTGTGTGTGTGTGTATGTGTGTGAGAGAGAGAGAGAGCGAGAGAGAGAAGCAGACAGAGAGACTGACTGGGGTACATAAGGCTTAGATTGCTTTGTCAGGAGGTGTGTGCATGAACCCAAAAACCCTTGACGGGAGCAGTGAATGAGCAGCTGTCGAGTAGGGTGAGGAGGAGATGGCAGAGAGAAGTTGAGTGTGGGCAGAGGCAAACAGCAAGCACTCCTTCCATGACACAAAGCAGCTCTGATGCTGGGGCGCTACAGCCACCAGGACACCAGTGAGAAATGCCTGTAATTAGGAGGCTGGCAGTTCTCTGGGCCTCAGCCCAGAGTGGCGATGCAGCAAGAATTTCTGAGCCAAGCTGAACCAGGTGATGGAGGAGACGCAGTCAGAACCACTCCAGTCCCATCCCTCAGCCATGCCTGCCCCACCCTCCTCTCATTTTCTCCCCTAATATGACTCCTCACTGCCCACCCCCCAGACATCAGTGACTCGTCTCTGCATTCTGAGGTCCCAGGCCTTGAACCCTCTTCTTGGCCAGAACAGATCTTCATGTGCAAGGAGAGTGGTATTTCGATTCTTCCACTAGTGCACTGGACCCGATCTCTCTGCCTGCTTTCCTCTTGCCCCCACCCGCTTCCCTTCTCAAATCCCCGCCAGCTGATGGGCAGAGTTGGAAGAAAAACCACTCCTATTTCTCTTTTTCCTCTTCAAGTCTAGCATGTGTTCCCTTGTAGGTCTCTCTGTAATATGCAGGACATCTGCCAAACCACTGTCAGATTTTCATTTTCAAACCTAATCTACGGGCCTCTTTTAGTGCCACTCTGAACTTTCTGCACTTTAGCCAAATAATAAATGTATGCTACAGAGCTCAGAGCCAAATGCCCTGGACAAGGGAGGGATTACAGAATGCTGGTGGTTTGGATATATTCATGGGTCTCCACACTGTGAGTTATGCTTCGGAAGGTAGGATGGGGCTGGAGTTTGGGGACCACAGGCTCTCTTCAGGGGGATCTGCACCTATGGAAGGTAAGTGTCCTGCAGGGGTAGGAGGGTTGCATATCTAACCTTGAAGAGGCCCTGTTAGTAGGTGGAGCTGATGTGAATTCCTCTGGGAATGTGGCAGAAAGATTGCTGGGGTTCCCAGTTCAAGGTGATCAAGCCCTTGATATGTGTATCAGCATTTCCATGGAGCTCTTTACCACTAACTAGTCCCTAGCCCCTGCCCACCTGGACCTGAAGCCTGGCTCTTAGGACGGCAGACACTTCCACCAAAGACTGGAGAGTTTCTGCATCACCTCTTGGGGCCATGTTCTGTCTCTGCAAAAGCCACTTCCCAGAGATTCGACAGGTCTTCAGGGGGCTGCTCCCAGGACCCTCACTCAACCAGCCACAGCACATGACTCCTTGCCGTTGAGAGTGAAGGTCCCTCGGGTGTGAAATAGACCCGCCCCACACAGACGCTGCTTCTCTTCTGGATCCAAAGCTGCTGTTGCCTCACCTAAGCTTTTCCAAGAAGGCCAGACTTTCTCCTCTGAAAATATTTTATTGATAAATTAACTCTAATAACACTCACCTCCCACCCAACAGCTGTAGTGTCTCCTAGATCTGCCATGGACCCTTCTGTCGGGAAGGGTCATGTGGAGAACAGGAAGTCTCACTCCCTCAGGGATGGGATTCCTGGGCACGGCAGAGGTGGGTATGGGGACTGAGGGCCATCTCGAGGTCTTCTGAGGATAGCTCCTCTCACTCAGCACCAGAGTGGGGAGTGGTGGTCAGGAGTGGAGCACCTTGGAGCTTTATTGCTGGTGAATGCCAAGGAAAGAGGGACCCCTGCCAGCCTAGAACTGTAGCTGAGGGCATCAGCACCCAGGGCTCCAGAGAAGGTGGCACTAATTCCCAATCAACAGAGCCTGGCTGCTAAAACACCCACCCAGGAGCCCCCGGACCCGGAAGGAGACAGGGAGAGGTATCTGAACCAGGCAAGACCGGGGAAGGGTTACAGTGTGCAGGTCTCAGAGGAGCAGGCGCGGAGGGGCTTCCTCCTCACAGGTCTATGGTGTCGCTGCCCGTGCTCAGCTCGTCGATCTGTCGGCAGGCGTCCAGGAATTGCTCCTGCAGCGAGGCCTCTTCGCCCTGCAGCTCAGAGGCAGGCTCTGGGGAGTCGCGAGAGGGTGGGGACAGGGCCTGGTAGGATCCTGAGGCTGGGAGGCTAGGGCTACTTCCTGAGGGCCGCGGGGGACTGAGGACGCAGACCAGCGGACAGCGCGGGGGCCTGTCTGGGCTGGAGCATAGCAGCATGGACGAGCTGTCCCGGGAGAGTCCGCAGAGGGAGCTGGATGATGCGCTACTGCCCGCGGGCCAGGCCCCGGGAGAGGGAAGCTCCAGGGGCGCGAGGGTGTTGGGGGCCTCCTCCGACTTCCCACTGAGCACAGCCTCGGTCTTTGCCCCCAGCGAGGCGGTGCCGTAGAGGCTGAGCCCAGGCAGGGCTTCTTTGAAAGCAGGGCCCTGAAAGAGGCCCGGCGTGAGCAAGGCCTCGCTGCACAGGGCCTCCTCGATGCTGCGCCTCAGATTGATTGGGGAGGGCGGGCGGAAGTCCACTGTGTAGTCGCTGCAGGGGGAGGAGGCCGGGGAAGGAGCAGGATTGGCCGCTGCCTCGTCGAGGCCCCGGCAGGCGCCACCCTGGAGAAGGAGGTCGGGGCCAGGCCCTGCCAAGGCGCACAGCTGCAGCAGCTCTGCGTCGCCCCGCGCGATGGCGCTACCCAGAGGCTCCTTGTCTGGGGGCCCGGTGACCCAGCGTCCAGGCAGCAGCGGAGCCGCGTGGCCCGGAGACAAGCGGAAGAGTTTGGCCCAGCAGCGCGGCGGGACGCGGCGGCTGCAGAGCGCAGGGTAGAGGCCCAGCAGAGCCAACGGGAGCGCGACGCCCACCTCGCCCAGACGCAGGCCTAGTTGGAAGGCCCACCAGGGCCAGGGCCCCTCCAGGCCAGGCTGGCCGCCGTAACCCAGGGCGTGCAGCACCTCGTAGCCCTGCAAGGCTCCGCTCAGGAGCCCGAAGGTTCCAGCCACCGGGGCCGTGCGCGCTGCGCGCCGCCAGGAATCGCGCGGGGCGAAGGGGCTGCGCGCCTGCGGGAGTGGGGTGGCCCCCTTGAAGCCAGACCCTCCCAGGGGCGCTCCGGCTCGTCGCCGCCGACCCCTCCAGCAGGAGAGCGCCAGGAGGAGCCCGGACAGGAGGGCAGCGAGGAAGGCGTGCAGCCCGCGGGAGGCAAGCCGCAAAGGCCTCAGCCGGCGGTGGGCGGCGCTCCCGAGGGCAGCGGCGGCCGCCAGCGCCAGACCCAGGAGCAGCAGCGCGGCCAGGCCTGCGGGACACCGTGGCGGGCGAGGCCGGGCCAGCAGCAGGCAGGCCAGGCCCAGGCCGGCTGCCAGGCAGGGCAGCGGAAGGTCCTGCAGTAGCAGCCAGGCGAGCGCCGGCAGCCGGTCGCGATGCCCATAGGCGTCGTAGAAAAGCGGAAAAGCCCGCGTGGTCCCGGCGGAGAGCAGAAGCACGTCCAGCAGCGCCAGGCAGGGGGCGCCAGGCGGGCAGCGCCAGGGCAAGAGGGCCAGAGCCAGCAGCGCCAGCAAGGCCACCAGACCGAAGAGGGCGCCTACCCCGTACACATGGGCCTCCCAGGCCAACCCCCAGCGAGCCCTGGCCTCTGCCCAGTCGGCCTCCAAGGTGAGGAAAAAGAGGGGCAGCGGGGCCGCAGGAGGCTGTCCCTTGTGTTCAGGCAATTCTCCGGCGCTGCAGGACCCTGGCCCACATTCTGGCTGCACAGAAGGGTTCCCGAGGCTGGCAGGAGAGGGGTCATCTGGGCCAGAAGAGGGGACGGTGGCGTCTGTGGTCAAAGAACATTTGTCTGAGACAGTTGCACAGCCCTCCCCCTGCCACTCTTGTTCCCCGCCCCGCAGCCAGTAGCATGTCTGCCAGCCAGAGTTTTCATAGCATCCAGGACACACTGGTCTTAAACAAGAGGCTGGCCCGACCTCTCTCCTCTTGGCAACCCACCTTCCCCTCCCCCACCAAGCACTTCACGAAGTAGTTTCCGCTCCCATCGCCCCTCCCCACTCCACCCCCAGGTCCCTGCTGCGTTCAGTTCCCTTCCTCACTCTGCGATTCTGCAGCAAAAAGTTTTCCTGAAGAAGTCCCAGAATTTTACAACTGGAAGGGACTGTGGAAGCCCCCTCTAGTTCAAATCTTGCACCAGAAAGGAAGCTTCAAAAAGAAAAATGTGGTTTGCTTCACTCACACGTGAATCCCTGTGCCTGGAATGGCGCCTGGCACGGAACTGGCACTGAGCAGGTGAATCAGTGCATCTTCTTATTCGCCAGATGAAGATATTAAGGGTCCACTAAGAGGCAAAATGGCTCGTCCAAGGTCACAAATGGCGGAGCTGTCACTACAATCCATGTTTGAACCTGAGTCTGGGCCCCTTTCTGCGATTCCAGAGCCTGTGACTAGTACAGTGTGCTCATCTCTTGGTCTGCAGCTCTAACTCCCAGCTCCCGTCTTGGTGCCACGAGGAGCTCCCCCTACCCTTTTCAGATGCTTCCCGCTTCTCCCTGTCTCTTCAGGAAAAGCCCCTCCATACATACACACACACACACACACACACACACATGGGCACACTCTTGTGCATGTGAACACACACATGCAGCAGGAGGAGAGGTGAGCCCAGCACCCTGAGGAGAACACCTTTCCTGGTCACTGGCCCTTCTGCTTGCCTTGCCCCCCAGCTCGGCCTACCCGTGGCGGTGGTCTCACTCTGACTCAGTCACAAAGCCATCGGTCTAAGGCTCTTAATATAGATGTCCCTTTGCTTCAAGCCCCATTTTATAGAAGGCGACATTGAGATGAACGGCCCTGGGTCTCGGGACTACCCTTGAACTCCTAGAAGAGACCAACTGCAGAGATCACAGTGGGATAAAGTGCGCTCTGAGTGAGTGAGCCCCTCGGGGGTTGCTCTGGGCTTCGCTAACTCAGACTCCCCAGCCTCACCCTGCGCTCTTCCCCACCTCCTGAAGGCTAGACAGTCAGGCAAGAGAGGGGAGGAGTAAGATCTCCAATTGTACTCCCCTGGAGCAAGAGGAGTTAGGAGGTAGACCCAAGGATTCTCCCCGTGGCCAAGGAGCAAGGGAGGACGCCTCTCCTTACTCCACCCGGCAGTCTCAGCAGAACTGTAGCTGCAGGCAAGGATGGAAGCAGACAATGGGGGTGAAGGGCTGGGGGCAGCCTGGCGGGAACAAGGAAGTGCACAGGAGGCAGATGTGGGATGACGGGGAGGGTCTCCTGACAACCAGACACCTGCACCAACTGCCTAGCTGGGCCATGTCTAACCATGCCTCACTGGGCAATACAGGAAGACCCCAGGAGCACGGCCATGCCTGCTCATGCTGGGACACGCAGAGCGGAGCAGTTCTGAGAGCAAGGAAAAGGAGTGAGGAGGGCAGAAAGGGGCTCTGGAGAGAGAGGAGGGGAGACAGAAGCAGACAACTGCAGAGAGCGGAGAGGGAGCAGCCAAAAAAGTAGATATCCACCGCTCACTGCCTCCTGCGAACGGCAGCAGGCGCCCTGTCTCCCCTTCCATCGCATTCGCGTCTGCAGTGGGGAGAGTGCCTACCGCACAGGCCGTTAGAGGCTAAATGGGCAGTGTGTGCAAAGCCGTTTGTGCCTGGCGCGTAATAAGCATGCAAAATATGACTGTCATCAGTGTCACCATTATCGGATAATGTCTATCACCAATCATCAGTTGGTGTTTGGGAGATTGTGACCACTTCTGGCCTCAAACTAGTTTTTTGTTTAACTAACAAAAGACTCTTGTCCCTTAGCACATTCTAAACTTACTCACTCATCGACAATTAGTCAAATGAGTGAACAGCGACACATGCTCACCGTGTGAACCCTGTTGGAAGAACACTGTTTAGATGGACTGACCATCCCTGGACACCTAACGAAGACACAGCCATGAGTAAAGACATGGCCAGGACGCCTTGCAGATGAGCAGCGGGCATCCATCTGACATTGGCAGGACCAGATACACGTGCGCCCTCCCTCGTCCTCATTCTTTGGTCCTTTCAGACGCCCTTGCCCAACCCACTTCTTCTGCAAAGTGGGTGAGTTTGCCTGGTCTTTCCTTGGCCATGGTCTTCCTCTGCAGAGGAAGAAGGCACCCAGGAACCCCACAGCCTGAGCCAGCCTGCCACCCAGTAAGCCTTCACCTCGCTCCCTGTGCAGACAAGCGCAGCTCTTGGATCTGCTCCGCTTCTTACCTGAGGGCCACAGGAAACCCCATCTTTCGCCTCTGTCCCAAAGCACTATGGGAACTAGAGCAAGTTTCAGTATTCCGAAGAAGCCAGAAAAAGAATAAAAACCAGAAAGTAGGCAAAGTGTAGGCACAGCTCAGGTGTCAGAGTGGGGAGTTCTAACTAGGTACACTGCTCCCACGGGGCAGGACATGCCCAGTGTGTCCAGAACTGGGCCACGTGTGGGTGGGGACCCGTGAAGAAGACCCAGCTTCTGCCTTTAAAAGGGTCCCCTTGACCTCAGCCCCTGCCTCCCCTTTAGAAGCTTCCCCAGAAGGAGCCCTCAGTTTCCCCCAGAATAGCCCAGGAGACAGTGACTTCCTAGGATCCCTCTCCTGAGCAGGCCTCCCTGACAAGATGGTCGCACTCTGGTCCTGTGGCCCCTCTTGACCTCAGGGACAGGGAGGAGATGGTATGTCGGTCGATGTAAGTAATTGCAGAGGTCGGAGCTAGCTGGGGAGGAGCTGGAGAGAGGGGCTGGCCGGATATATGGGAAAGTCAGGCCTGATTATCCACCAGCTGCCCAGATCAAAGGGCTGGAGGATCGCAGGCTCCACACTGGATGCTGGCAGCGGCAGCCTGTTCGGTGGCCTGGCCCCGTCCCTCTCCCCACCCCCACCTCCAGGATTATGGAGGATTGATACCTTTTGTGAGGATGACATTTGAAATATTGAACAACTGGAGATGGCACAGGTGCCAGCCAGGGTGGTCAGAGAGTGGAGGGGAGTGCTCAGGGGGCGAAGGGCAATGGGTACTTATCAAGTGGTGTAAAAGCCTTTCAATGTGTTAACAACCTATACAACTGTTTCTAGGTGCACTGGCTGAATACGAGCTCTGCCCAAGGTGAAGGGACCTAATGAAAGAGAGCAGAAGCCTTGGGGTCAAAGGTTAACTACTCGTAAGTTAGAAAGATCCTAGAGGAGACACAGAGCAACTCCCTTTGTCCCCTAACTGACGCTGCTCCCCACACACGCTGCTGGCTCGAGCAGGGCCCCTTGGCCTGCTCTCCAAGAGGACCGTAGCTCTCTGGGGTTTCTCCAAGAGGAGCGATCAGGGAGAGGCTGGTTTCTTGCAGCGGCCAGTGAGGAGGGGGAGGAGGGGGAGGAGGGTGGGGCGGGTGAGCTGGGCTGCCTCTGATACTGTCCAGACTCATTAAACCTGCCTGGCCAGTGCCGTCCGTCCCCAGGCTGACAGACCGTGAGCCAGCATCCTTCCCCCGAGGCCACAGAGCCTGGCCCCAACCCCACAGCAGATTCTGCCACTGCCACACACTGGGCTGCAGGGGGAGGAGACGGCAGCCTCCTGACCCACGTGCCGGGGAGGGCAGTGAGCGTGCAGGAGTGAGCCGGAGGCAGGTGCTGTGTCAAGTCCAGAGCTGCAAGAAGTGGGAGACCGGTGGTTCCTGGCGTGCGGTGGCTGAGGATTCACAGGCACCGTCAACCCCCTGCAGAGCAAAGCTGGGCCTGGAGGTCCCTCTCCATGGCTCCCTCGGCCTCACCCACCAGAACCGCTCCCCGAGCATTGTGCCTTCTGTCCAGTGGCTTAAATGCTATCCCATCTCATCCTGGGGTTGCGGTGACTGAGAGGTAGGGTCTGGAAGTGTATTTGAAATGCAGGGGAGGAAGAACCAAGGTTAACAGCTACTGTTTAGTGAGCTTCTACTTTGTGCCCAGCCTCATGCCAGGAGCTTACATTATCTGGAAGCTTCACAATAACAAAATAGGTACTATTATTAAACCCTAGATACATGAGCAAAATGAAGGCGCAGAGACACCAAATAACCTGCCCCAGGGTCACCAAGATGGTTAGTAAGTGAATCAGGATTTAAAGCCAAGTCTCAAGATTCTGGAGCCTCTGGGCTTTCCTCTGCGCCCCCAGCCCATCTTTGTGCTTTCTTGAACAAGGATGGCGTCTGTCTGTTCAAGATCTTCAGCCTCTTCCCAGTGAGGAGCCTGGCTCTGCCCATATCTGACAGCACGTCATGTCAAATCAGACAGCAAAGTAGAGAACCCCCAGGCTGGGGTGGGGGTGGGGATCGGGCCAGGCAGGCTGCAGTTGGGCGTGAGGTTGGTGCTGAGGCTGTAGACATCTTCAAGTAGTGTGTGTGTCTGTTTGCCCCGATGCGTTCATCTAATCCTGCTCTGCCTGCGGTTGCAGAGCTCCCAGAGGACCATTACTCAACTCTGCGTGGGACTATCCCCAGCACCACTTGTTCTCGTATGATTAACATGTATCTCCATGGCGATGATGAAGGGAACGGTGATTATAATTATGATGACAATGAAACAAAAGGGTCCTAGAATGCCAATTAGTGGCCAGCATGTAGTAAGTGCTCAATAAGTAACTGTCAAGTTCAAACGAATGGGACACTTACCTAGTGATGCTGTTGCAACAGAGGCAGAGCTTAGGGAAGCAGTTGGGTCTAGTGGGCCTGGGCCTGGGAGCTTTGTCTCCGGGAAGGATGAGGGCAGGGACAGAGTGGTACCAAAGAACCCTGCAAAGAGAGCACATGGGGTTTGAGTGCCACCTTACCAGCCAGCCTTGGCCTCTGGACTTTTGGTGAAAAGCCTGTCCTTCCCCAGAACTTGCCCTAAGAGAGCCACTGTCCCAGGAATTATAGCCACATGTCCACCAGGAGCTAAACTCCAAGGGCCAAACCAGACTCATTATGGCAAAGAGGGCATTTCCTCCTGGGAGCAGTGGCCCAGGCCCCGGGGCCTGGAGGAAGCAACGCAGACCTTCCCTGAGTCAAGGACAAAAGGAAAAGGCAAGTGCTGGTTCGGCCCCTAGTACAGCGCCTGAAATGTAGAGATAATCCTGTAAATGTTTGTTGCAATGAAATAAACACTCACCTGGAGAATCCGAGACTCTGGAGGCAGAGCTTGGGGATGTAGTGGGGTCTGGGGGGCTCGCACCTGAGAAGTTCCGGAGTGGGGACAGAGTGGTGCCAAAGAACCCTGCAAAAGGAGCCCTGGCTGAAGCCTCCTCTACCTGCCAGGCAGCCCAGCAGGGGCTCTCCTCGGGATGGACCGGGTACTCACCGAAGGGCCCCAGGCGTCCGGCGATCTCTGCCAGGCTGGCCCGCAGACTGGGCAGCAGGGGCAACGTGCGGTGCCCCAGTGTGGGGGCGGCGCCTGCTCTCAGCGCCATGTCAAACTTCAGTTCCAGCTCAGTCTGGTGGGGCCTGGGGGCACTGGATGAAGGTGCTGTGGCTGTCAGAGCAGTATCCCAGGTCACAGTGCCCATCCTGGGCCGGAAGGGAGCAGTAGGCCTGTCGCTGGGCTCAGAGAGGGGAGATGTGGACTCCAGAGGCAGCGGGGAGGCCCAGGGAGTAGTAGGGCTGCCTTCAGCAGAGCCCCACTCTGGGGGGGAGTTCCCGAGGGAGCCCACCAGCAGCTCCCAAAGGGGGTCGGTCCTCAGTCCTCTGACCACCTCTTCCTCCAGCTCCTGGCCCAGCCCAGGAGAGAGTGGCTGGGTCTCCGTAACAGGGCTCCCCCAGGCAGCAGCCGGTCCCCGAAGGTGAAATTTGAAGTTAAGTCCCAGGTTGAGAGAGAGCATCGAGGCCTCGCTCTGAGGTGGTGGGGTCAAAGTGGTGAGAGGGGGACCTGGGACGGAGGAAGCAGGCTGGGGGCCCACAGGAACAGCAAGCACAACCCCGAAGAACAGCCCCAGCCCCAGACAGCCATGCCCGGCCATGGCCCTACTTGGTCTCAGGTGGCCTCGGCAGGCAGGGGACTCTTCAGCACCTTTTGAGCACGAAAGTCCTGGAGAGAGGAGAGGCGCCATGAGCCCTGGTTACCTGGACGGAGTGCCTCAGAGAGACGCTTCTGATCACAGAGGAGCAGGTGCTGGCGACAGGATGCAAAGGGTTCTGCCCAGGGAGAGTTGCCAGCTCCTTCCTCCATTCAGGCCCCAGTACAAATCTCTCCCTACAGTCTCCCTAAGGCTCCCTCTCCCTACATCCCTGCCTCCCCCACCTGTTCAATTTGGGCGCTGGGGTATGACAGCAAACAGCTGCTCTCATCCTTGACTGATAGTAGATGGGACAGACTTGACTGCCAGACTCACAGATCCCGTCCCTCCCTTCTCCTCTATCATTCCCTCCCACCCTCAAATATGCATTGAGGCTACTAGGTGCCCAGCACCCTTCTGGTAATACAACTGTGAACAAGCTAACCCTCAGGGATGAGACTCAGCCTACTCCCACCCCCACCTTGGGCCCCTACTTAAGATGTTGGCCCTCTATTCACTCAGACCCAGGAGCACAGGGCCCTGGGGCCAGTGAGGGGGGCGGGGCAGCAAGCACAGGGCTGAGTGATCTGGCCGAGACCGAGAAGGCAGTCTGCTTTCTGGTCTGGCAGAAGCTCTGTCCCTTCAGCCTTTCCCCTCTTTCCTGGGGCTGGGCCTGCTCCCTTCCCCTTAACCCTAGGGGAGCATTTGAGGGAGGGGCAGCCTGGCTATCCCTGGCTTCCTGGGAAAGATGGCAAGGCAAAAAAAACTGGGCAGGAGTCCGCTGTAGGAGACTCCTACTCCACTGCCCAGACCCCCCTCCCTTCACACACATCTGGTGAGGGTGGGTGAGGGTGAGCCAGGGATGCACGTGCACCTGGCACCCTTACATCATACACACAGCCACACCTAACACCCATGACACACTCACCCGCTCACCCTTCACACAGCCCTGCTCACAAGTGCGCGCACACATTCAGTCCTGCCGAGGCCCCCTTCCTCCTGTATATGTTCAGACCGAGCTCCGTGAGCTTCCCAGCCTCCCGGCTGTCTCACTCACACACCCACACACACACACCCCTACCTCACAGACACACGCAATATGTACAGTCACACTGAGAGGCACACGCCCCTACACACATTCACACACCCCTTACAGAGACACATTCCACACAACACCCCCCCCACCCCACACACACCCCCCATGCATACACACCCTGCAGGCGCGAGAGCACGCGCGCGCGTGCACACACACATACACACACACACACACACACACACCCTGCACGACTGGCCAACCTGCTCCTCTGGCCCCCTCCCGAAGGGGGGGTCTCCTCTGCCAAGTCCCCAGAGAAGGGGCGGTCGCGGCGGCCCTGGCGCCCAGCTGGGCGATAATCCGCGGGGTCTCGCGGGTTCTCTCGGTCGCTCCCGACGCCCCTCGGCTCGTCCAGGCAACTGCGGCTTCGCCAACGCGCTGCCCGGGGTCTGGCCCGGCCCGACCCGCGGCCCGCAGCGCTGTCCCGAGGCCGGCGCTCCGGCCCGGCCCGCGCCGCGCTCGCTCCCCGCGGCGCCGCCTCCTGGCTGTGAGCCTTGCTCCCCGGCTGAGCAGCCCGCGCCGGGGCTCCGCGGCAGCCACGCTCGGACTGCCCTCCCGCCCACTTCCCCTCGCTCCCGCCCTTCCCTCCCTCTCCCCTCCTCCTCCCACCCCACCGGGGTCTGCGGTCCGCGGTCCGCCCCCCACCCCGGCCGGCAGGCGGGCGCGCACGTCTGTGCCAGTCTCCCCCACGCGCGCTCATTCACCCAGGGCTGCCGATCAGCCGCGGCGGGCGCGGGCGCCTCGTTCTCAGCCTGGCGCGGCAGCCACACTCTCGCAGGGCGGCCCATCACACACATCCATCCACACGCACGCCTTCCCCGGGAAACACACCCGCGGGCCGAGCACCGCGCGCGCGCACTCGTGTGCCGTGTACACAGACTCACAGCCCCTCTCTCTCTCTCTCTCTCTCTCTCTCTCTCTCTCTCTCTCTCACACACACACACACACACACACACACACACACACACACGGCAGCTGGCTCCAGAATGGCACCCCAAGCCAGAGGCCCCACTACGTTTATTAAGCAGTGAGTAAAAGTGTAATAGGCACTTCACCTTTCTTCTCATGAGTTCTCACCGCAACCCTGTGCGTGTCCCCATTTCACAGAATTAAGGCTCAGAAAAGTAGCGAATCCGCCCAAGGTTCCGCAGCTGGCGGAGCCTGGACCTCAGCCTCTCTGCTGCCCTCCCCACCCACCACCTGGAGCTCCAACGGCCGCCCTGCTGCGGGGACGCCTCCGACAGGGCGGACTGGCGACCGTCGCTTCCTATGTGTAACTTTCTTTTTCTTTTTTGCTAAAACTGATTTCTCAGAAATACTTAGATTTTCAGAAATGTCTGCCAGAGAGAATAGTGAGCTAAGCTGCTTGTGAGAGGAGGCTTACAACTTGTTTCCGATCAGGGGCAGGAGGGGAACCGCGGAGTCAAAGAGAGAGTGCGCGGCCTCGCGCACCGGAGAGCCCTGGCCGGGGCTGCCGCCCGGGTGACGGCGACCGAGGGGCTGGGTGCGCACTGTGAATACTTCATGGCCCTTGTTGGGCTGCCACCGTGACCGGTTTAAGTAGGACTGCCTCATTTATGTTGTCTCGAGTCTCTAAATCCCTTAAAATGTTCCTCCAAAAAACGCTACTGTGGGAACATAAAACAAGACTCCTGCACCACGTAAAGCT
Organism: Phyllostomus hastatus; assembly: GCF_019186645.2. Lineage (NCBI taxonomy): Eukaryota > Metazoa > Chordata > Mammalia > Chiroptera > Phyllostomidae > Phyllostomus > Phyllostomus hastatus. The sequence continues at coordinate 10,417,498 of NW_025334006.1, read as the reverse complement.
GCTCCCCAAATCCGGACATGCTACTGTGTGCCAAACACCATGCTGGATGCTTTAGGAGTCTCTTCCCTTATTCCTTGCCACAAGCCACAGAAAGAGAGAAATTACTGACACCATGCTACAGCTTTGGATGTAAACCTGACGCCCCCCCCCCCGCCCCCGCTTTCCATCTCCCCCTCCGTAGCCGCTCTCCAAGGTTCTTGGGGAAGGCGGTGCTTAAGTAGTTAGGGGGCATGTTCTTTCTCAGCTATAGAAAGCTAGCGTAGCACTTTGCCCACAGCGCATGCTCAGTGAATATTAAATAAGCAAATAACAAACGAATGAATTAATTCTGGGGCCCAAGTGGGCAAGGGTTGCATTTTAGAAAGGCATCCAATTTGACTTTGGACGAAACATACAGATGTATACTTGAAACCTATATAATTTTATTAACCAATTCACCCCGATAAATTCAACAGAATTTTTAAATTAAAAAAGGCACCCAGAACTGTTTTGTTTTGTTTTGTTTTTTACAGAATTCCCCCAACTGATAAAAGATAACATCAGCCCACCAACTGAACCCCTCTCCAGGGACTTTCAGTGGTGAAGTCTGAGATTGACTCTGGGTGCCTGGACAACACATTCAGAGGGTCTGCCCTCAGCGTTCACTGTAGGGTCTGGCCGCTCGGGGGCTTCCTGGAGCCTGCGCACTGGCATCCGTCTTCTCGTATACACTGAATGAAGTTTACCCCACTAGAGACATTTTCCTTCAACCCTCCTTATAGAATGGCTCATTTCCTGCTAGTCATGTTCACTTAAAGACTTCTAAATGGGAAGACAGAAATAAACAAACCCCAGTACATTAAAATAGCCACCCTGTATACCCAAGTAGAGTTATTCCCAGGAATTATATTTTTAAAAAAATATATTGAAAAGGGAAGTTAGGGCTCTGGATTAAGATAGTGATTGAATGCATACTTCTGATTTCACTCCCTCCCAGAACTCCATTAATATTAATAACGAGGTTAATAAAGAGGTTTTTTAATCAAGAGATAAACTTACAAGGATGGGGAGAACAGAAAAAGAGACAGCAGCCACAAAATTTTTAAAACAGGATGGCAAACACCCATGTAATTACAGACTTATCAGCCCTGAAGAAAAAGATATCAGCTGGCAGTGGGGGAAATTGAGAACCAGCCTGATTTACATAGCAAGGTTCTCTGAAGACACAGATATTGGTAATCCAAGGTACCTCTGGAACTGTGGGAAAGGTTGCTACTATAAGGGCCAGGAGTGGGGCAAGGGGAGGAACAGAAGAGATTAACCGAAGAACATATACGCATGTGTGCCAAGCCCATGGACACAGACGCAATGTGGTGAGGGCCAGAAAGGGGCCAGGAGCTGGGTGGGCAAAGGATGGGGAGTGGGGGACATCTGTAATAATGCCATCACCACCAACAACAGCAAAAGGAACCAGGAAGAGAAGGAGTTAGATTTCTAGATCTCTTCCCCAACTCCAAGTCACTGGGAACAGCCGGTCCCCTATCCTACCCAGACACCAGAGCATTTCCCTCTGACGAAGGTAAGATAGAGGATACCTGGGTTGGAGAAGCTTCAAGTGCAGTTATGAGTGGAGGTACCACACTGAAAACTGTGAAAGCAAGAGGATTACATGACCTCAGGTAAAATGCTGAGTGCAGAGACCCTGAGCCTTCTCCCACCACCAGGCTCTCAAAGCACTGGGGGCAGGACCTTTGTGAAACTGGAAGCCTCTCCTTGTGGGGGTACTGGTGTGCCGCTAGCCCAAGGGAAAGACCTGAGGATGCCAACACAGGCGTTTCTCCCAAGGTGGCAAACCCAACCTTTGAGCTCAGTCTTTGCCTAGATGCCTTCCCACCCCTGCAACCTTCATCATGGCCAACAATTCCCAGTTGTCCAGGAAATGTTCTAATGCAGAACAGAGGGACAAAACAACCAAGCAGAGAAATTAACTTGCAGTGAGCAAGTTCTCCAGAGAAAAGGAAGTGTCGAAAAGACCATCATGAATAGCCTTAGACAGATAAGACACGGTACAGCGTCCATGAAACCAGAACAAGGTGCAACACAAAGGAACATTCCAAGAACAGCAACGGCAATGATTATGTCTGGAAAATAAAATCACAACGGCAGAAACAAACACATCAAAAGAAAGAGACAAAGGTAATGTTGATTAAATCTCCCTAGAAAGTAAAGCAAATGTGCTAAGAGGTAGCACATACAGGAAAGAAAAGATATAGACATTGGAGGACAATTCTAGGAATTCAGCATCAAATAGAAGTTCCAAAAAGAAAAAAAAAAACATTGGGGAAATGGAAGGGAGGAAATCTCTGGTGCACTGATTTGAACGTGAGGACATGAAGGCTTGAATCGCAGGACCATAGGATGGGTCCACTAAGACCTAGAGCTGGAGATGAAAACCAACACACACCAATGCAAATTCAAGAGAAGAATCTAGAAACCCCCAGAAAAAAAAAGAAAAAAGTAAGTAATGTACAAAGGATTAGATGTCAGGAAGTCTTTAGATTTCTCAACAGCAACATTAGAAGTTAAAAGCAATGCTTTCAAAATACTGAAAAAAATGGACTGGACTTTCAACCTAGGATTTATATCCATTCAAGCCAGCAATCAAGTAAAATGGTAGGATATATACATTTTCACTCACAGAAGAGTTCAAAATGTTTACCTTTCAGGCACAGTTTCTGGAAAAGCTACTAAAGAACGCGCTCCACGGAAACCAGAAAGCAAACCCAGCAAGCGGAAAGCGTGGGATGCAGTCCCAGGAGGTCACCACAGGCGGAGGCAGACAGCGCCTCCGAAGGCGGGGAGGGGACACCAGGAGGTCAGCAGTCCACAGCGAGCACACCAGTTCAGTTCAGAGCAGTGACACTAACTCAGGAGACATTGATGACTGTCATCATTAGGATCCTTGATGCCAGGTACCATCTTTGGAACCTCGGGTCCGAACATTTGGCTGAAGCTGCTCCGATTCTTATTGGTGCCTGCCTTGTCTTGACCAAGCACAATAGGCTACCGTTCTCCCCTCCGTGCCCCGCTGCCTGCTCAGGAAATGCCCCACTTTGACCTGCTCCTGCGACAGGGACATGGGAGTGAGCTCAGAAGCAGAGAGCGCAGAGCAGCCCGCTGCCCCCAATAGGATTCCATCCAGACATCCACGGTCTGGTTGACACCGCAGCCGCCCTCGTGTTAGTGAGCTCTGTTTCCCGGGGTTCACTGATGACCTCGCGCACTGACAGTCCCAGAAAAGGCCCCTGTAAGCTCTCACAGAAGCCAAAGCCACACCAAGAAGAGGCTCTGTGGCATCTCTCTTCCCCTAAGTCTTCATCTAGCACACACAAGATTGTCCTTTCCTTTCACAGTTAGGATTATGCTCGCTTCTTAGCATTGTGTGGGAGCACACCCACATGTGCTGAAACCATAAACAAAAGCAAGGGGAGGACTAACCTACAAGTCAAGACACTCCTTCTCTGCGATGGGGGAGGCAACAAGGATGTGGTTACGGCTGGGGGAGAGGTTTCTAAGATCGCGGTGCCGTTCTATTGTATTTCTCACCCTTCGTGGTGGATACATGGGTGTTCATTTTATTATTATTTTTTAAAGAATATATATAATTTTTCCCTGGGTGGGCAGTTCAGTTCGTTAGAGCACTGGTCCTGATACAGCAAGGTTGTGGGTTCAGTCCCCAGTCAGGGCACATACAAGAATCAACCAATGAGCCCTGGCTGAGGTGGCTCAGTGGATTGAGTGCCAGTGCCGGCCTGTGAACCAAAAGGTCACTGGTTTGATTCCCAGTCACGGCCCATTCTTGGGTTGCAGGCCAGGTCCCCAGTGGGGGGCGCATGAGAGGCAACCACACATTGATGTTTTTCTCTCTCTCTTCTTCCCTTCCCCTCTCTAAAAATAAATAAATAAAATCCCTAAAAAAAATCAACCAATGAATGCATGTCTGTCTGTCCCAAATCAGTAACAAAAGAAAAAATATATACATTTTATATATATATATACTGTTTTATATATATATATAAAACAGTATATATATATAAAATGTATATAAATGTATGTATATACATTTATATACATATGTATATGTATACAAATGTATGTATGTATGTATGTATAAAATGTATATAAATGTATGTATATATATATATATACATACTGTTATGTACTCTTCTGAATGATTGTACATTTTTTCAATATCAATTTAAACGCATTAAGTAATATATCAATAGTCCAACTAAGAAAACCATAATCATTTTAATGGATATTTAAAAGTTGTATTCAAAAATTAATAATGAAAGGCTATCTCCTAAAATGACAAAAATTCTATTTCAAAAGAATATCTGATTTTATACTTAACAATGAAATAAAAAATTTCCTTTACAATTAAAAATGAAAATTCTGCCCTCACACTGACATTTAGTTTCGATTTGTGCATGGTTGCCAAAGCAAAAAGATGACAAGAAAAGGAGGAGGAGAAGTAATAATAAGTATAAAATATTGGAAAAGAGTAAAGGAGAAGCGAACATATCAGTATACTGTGAAACACTTGGAAAACATTAGAAAAAATGTAATTAGATTAAGGCTAAGTATCCCCATCAATAGCTTTTCTATATAAGGGCTGGAAGAAAAGTCATACTTTACATAGGCAAAATACATTAAAGAAAGAAAGAAACTTTCTACAAAATAAAAGAATCTATGTGAAGAAAAACTGTGGGACTGCACTGAGAGATACAAAAGAGGCCTCAGTAAATCCTCTCACAAAGTGTGTGTGTGTGCCAACTCCTCACGTGACACGGTGTAAATATATTATCATTCTGTTTGTCAGTTGTACCTCAGCAAAGCTGAAAAAAGGAAAAGGTCTTGATAAATGGAGAAACAGGTGTTGTTTCTGGGTCAGCCCCTCAATATTTTATGAGGTCATCAAATTCTTGATTTATATGTTAAGTACTATTCCAAGTAAAATAAAATATCAATGAGATTTGTAAAATTTGGATTAAATATTCTAAAGCACATCTGTAAGACTAACAGGCAAAAATTCTTAAGAACTTTTGGAAAGCTCTGGCTGGTGTGGCCAGTGGACTAAGTGCTGGCTTGCAAATGGAAGGGTCACGGGTTCAATTCCCGGTCAGGCCACATGCCTGGGCTGTGGGCTGGGTCCCTAGTAGGGGACGTGTGTGAGAGGCAACCATGCATCCCTCACACATTGATGTTTCTCTCCCTCTCTTTCTCCCTAAAAAACTAAATAAATAAAATCTTTTTTTAAGAAAAAGAACCTCTGGGGAAAAAAGGGGCAAATAGAATATATGGCAAAAACTTGTTCCTTTTGGGTAGTATGTATTCACTTACATAAATATTAAACTATGTTACATAGCTACAATAATTAAAAATAACTTAAATAAATATTAGGCTATGTTTCATAGCTACAATGGTTTTTTCCGAAACTGTGATTCTGGAAGATCACGGGAAGTGGAAGAGGCGCCGCCCAGACTGCTGCCCTGCTGCTCTGCTCCTCACAGCAGACAGTCTCCCAGCTGTCCACACCATCCTGGCCGCTTTCTTACCTCCCACTCCCGTCCGCTCGTCCTGTCCAGCGCTGCCAAAACAACTCTTGTCAATTCACCATGGCCTTTAGATGGCCCAGTCCAAAGAGCCTGAGCCTTCTTCCTTGACCTTCCAGACATAGTGGACTCACCGGTCACTTCTCTTCCTTGCACACTCACTCCTATTGATTCTGGAGACACTGCAGCTGCCTGGTTCTCCTCCTTTCCCTTCCGCCTCCTCTGCATGCAGTCTCGCCCAGGTAACCCCTTCTGGTAACACAGCTTTAAATACCAACTCTGACCTCCAAGCTCCAGACTCATATTGTTCAGCAACCTACCTAACATCTCTACTAAGAGACGCTTCAAACTTTTTGTCCAAAATAGAATTCTTTCCTCAACCATTCTTCCCCCACAAAAAATGTCACCAAAAGAATTTTCCCTTCAGCCTCCCCATTATTTCCTATTTTATTTAACAGTACTACCTTTCCCTACTCTGTTGACTAACCAAAACTATAGCTGTTGTGCCCCATTCCTCTCTTGCTCTCAGCCTCACATCTCATTCATCAGCAAGTCCAGGCAGCCTTCTCTCCAAAAACGTTCTCACATCACTGCCCCTCCCTGCTCTCCATCACCATCATCGTCTCACTGAGATTTCTGCTTCCTCTCCCCAGGCCCTGGCAACTGCTGGTCCTTCTACTGGCTTCCTAGTTTTACCTTTTCCAGGTGTCATTTTGTTGAAATTACACAGTATGTCACCTTTTCAGATTGGTTTCTTTCACTTAAATTCTAAGGTTCCTCCATGTCTTTTCACAGTTTGAGAGCTCATTTCTGTTTCATGCTACATAATATTCCATCTTCTGGATGAACCAGTTTATCTGTTCACCTACTGGAGTGATGCGTGGGACACCGGCCAGCAGTGATCACGGAATGCTGTGGATGGCTCGTCGAAACTCGAGAAAAAAACGTGCACAGAGACAGATCAGTTTCTGTGGAGAAGTAGGGATGGAACGGCCACCCCCTCTAGTGGGGAGCGCACCGATTTACCGTCCAAACCAGCTTTTATTGGGTTCATTTTGCGTAAGAATTCAGGTAAAGCACATTACTCATTGCAAGGAAGTAAGGATCAAACGATAGGTAACAAGGAACTCTGAGGGTCTATTTTGAGTCAGGGTCAAAGAGCTGTAAGACTTGAAGGAACAAACTAACTTCCTCCTTGGACCCTTCTCATTCAACTGAGAGCATTCTAAACAAAGAAGGTTTCACAGGAATTTACATGTTCTTTCTTAGGCCTGATCACCCGGGGAATCTGCCCTTTCCAGCACAGGGCAGCACCACCCTGTCATTGTTTCAGGCTTAGGTGGAGCAAGGGAAGTAAGGCAGCCAAGAGATTAAGAGATTTTCTTGCAGAGCAAGAGGACTCGGGCTTTGTCAAAGCCAAAGGGCAAGAGTCCATCACCCTCTTTTGCCGTAGCCCCCAAAGTCCTTTTTGGGGGGCCTCCCATGTGATCGTGCCTGTCTTAGATCGTTCCCCCCTTGGGGAATCTTACCCATCATTGGCTAACTGACCAAGCATTGGGGTCCAGGCAGGGTGAGGTATGAAGGAGCAGAAGCGGCACTCTGGTCAGGGAGATAAGCTTGTCTCCTTGCTGGTTTACAGTTCCAAGGGCATTCCCTTAGACTTAGCCTAGGAGGGGGTTACAGCTTCTGATACCAGTCAGGGAGGTTCCCAACACTGGAGAACGTCTTGGTTGCTTCCCAAGTTTGAGCAATGATGAATAAAGCTGCTATAAACATCCGCACCAGGTTTTTTGTGGGCATAAGCTTTCAACTGCTTTGGGTAAATACTGAAGAGCAAGATTGCTGCATTGTGGGGTAAGAGTATGTTTAGTGTGTAAGAAACCGCCAAATGGTCTGCCAAAGTGACTGCACAATTTGCACTCCCACACAGAGCTCCCGTTGCTCCACGTCCTCGTCAGCATTTGGTGGTGTCAGTGCTTTGGATCTTAGCCATAATAATAAGTGCATAGTGATATCTCATTGTTCTAATTTGCAATTCCCTAGTAACATATGATGTGGAGAATCATTTCATCTGCTTATTTACTATCTGTACATCTTCTTTGGTGAGCTGTCGTTCAAGTCTTTTGCCCACTTTCTAAACTGAGTTATGCATTTTCTTACTGTCAAATTCTAAGAGTTTCTTGTATGAGGGGACACGCCCCCCCCCAAAAAATTGAATTATTTTCTGGAGGGTAGGCTCTTGTAGTACAGGCTTCCCCCACTAAGTGAGTGAGTGTTCTGGGAACCCATCAGTATCAGTGTACCAACTGGTGTTGTTGTGAGAGGCTGCATCTGGTTCCAGCAAATTTTTTTTTAAGATTCTTTCAAACTAAAAATGGATCTACCTTTTGACCCAGCAATTCCACTGCTAGGATTATATCCTAAGAACCCTGAAACACCAATCCAAAAGAACCTATGCACCCCAATGTTCATAGCAGCACAATTTACAATAGCCAAGTGTTGGAAGCAACCTAGGTGCCCATCAGTAAATGAATGGATCAAAAAACTATGGTACATTTACACAATGGAATTCTATGCAGCAGAAAGAAAGAAGGAGCTCCTACCCTTTGCAACAGCATGGATAGAACTGGAAAGCATTATGCTAAGCGAAATAAGCCAGGCGGTGAAAGACAAATACCATATGATCTCACCTTTAACAGGAACCTAATCAACAAAACAAAGAAACAAGCAAAATATAACCAAAGACACTGAAATAGAGAACAGACTGACAGTGTTCAGAGGGGAGGGGAGAGGGAATTTCAGGGGAAAGGGGAAGGGTTTACAGGAACAAGTATAAAGGACACAAGGACAAAAACTAGAGGGGGTGGAAATGGGAGGGAGAAAGGGAGGGCTGGGTGGGTGGGCTGGGATGGGAGTAAAAGGCAGAAAATTGTACTGCAACAACAATTAAAATAAAATTAAAAAAAAAGATTCTTTCAATGCATTCACCCGTGATGGGTGATTTACGAGTGCACCTGCCTCCACTGCACTGAGTGTTCAGCAGTTTTTGACCACAAACAGCACAACCCCCATGCCCCACCCTCCCTATTCACCCAGTCTCTCTCTGAGTGACTTTTTTTGTTTGTTTCCCTGGATGAAAAAAAGTCCTCAAGGTGAAACGTTTGCCCATATGGAAGAGGTGAAACAAAAAAATGTCAGAAGCGCTAAAAGGCACCAAAATCAATGATTTCGAAAACTATTTCAAGCAATGGAAAAAAGTCTTGATAGGTGTATTGCATCAAATGGAGAGTACTTTGCAGGTGACTGAAGTTTAATCATGTAAGAATAAATGCACAATTTTTTATAAATGAATTGCATTTGGGGGGAATCTCCCTCATATATTTTGGATAACAGTCCTTTATTAGATGTCTTTTGTAGAAATTTTCTCCCAGTCTGTGATTTGTCCACAGACTGCTTTTTAATTAATACAACACACATCACCCAAGTGGGTGTCTCAACACCTTGAAAACTCTTCCATCATCCAAGAACCCTGTCTGTCTTCCTGGATCCCATGCCAGGATCCCCCTCGCCTCCTCCCGGTGGCCTGGCGAACACCTTCCCTGCAGCCATTTCCTGTCCCGCCTTTCCAAGCTCGCTGTTCTCTCTCATGCCCTCTCTCCCATGCTAAGAGACTTCCTGTTTCTCCCCCAGGACAGAGGGTGCACCTCCCAAGGTACGGCTAGGAGGGCACAGTGGACCAGGAACAGCATGGGACTCAGGCATTAGCCACTGGAGAGCGGAGTTTGGTTTGGCCCTGAGAAGCAGAGGGAAGGGTAACAGGGTGAAGGAATTAACAAAAAAGAGACAGGTCTGGGGTGGGGGCTCCTTGGCCCAGCTCTGTGGGGCTATCCCCTCCCAGGAGGTTGGGACGCCTTCCCAGCACCCAGAACGCAGTGCCTGCAGGTGACTGCCTGCTCTCTCCAAGAGAGATGGAGAAAAATGGGGGTGCATGAGAAGCAGAGTGGTGAGAGGAATGAGGCTTGAGCAAGAAAGATGGGAACCCAGGGCCCTACCCTGCCCTGGTCCCCACCCTGGCTCCCTCCTGTGACTGGCTCCTTGGTGGGAGGGGGGTGTGGGGCGAGAGAAGGCGCAGGCTGGCAGAGGGTCCCTCCAGCCAGTCCCAGCGTTTCATCCCTTTGTGTCTCTAGCCCTAGGGGATTACGGTGGATAGGGCAAGGGTCAGGGAGGCCTGATGCACACTTTACTTTGTAATTTAAAAAACAACACAAAGTGATGCTTTCCTCTTTTAACAAGGACAGCTGTTCCAAGTGTCTGTTTTGTGGGTCTCGGCCTCCTTGCTTCTGCAGCCCTCAGATGTAACTCAACCTTACTGTTTTCCGGTGTGTCAGAGTCCTCATTTGCAGAACGGGGATAGTAACAGCCCTTCCTTCACAGAGCCATCAGGAACACTAAACATTCGTGTACACGAAGTGCTTTGAACACACAGAACTGGCGCATACAAATCCTACGGAGGACGTGTTTGCTCTTACATTACTCTGGTGTCGCGGTGCCAGCAGTGATGACAAATAAAGCCACCGAGGGTCCTGGAGGAGGCAGAGAAGTTGGGAGGCAAGCAAACAGAAGAGGTTGGTGGGGAGTAGGGGGCCCAGGAGCGGGGTGGGGGCAAGGAAGGGACGACAGTGGCCGGGAGAGAAGGACTCCTGCCTGGATCGGCCTGCGAGACACGCTCCAGCCAGAGGGTAAAGGGAACGAGGCTGTGGCTGGTAAAAGCTGTGATGCCATCTGCAAAGTTGATCTGTTTAAGTTTTATAGGGCAGAGGAGGCCCCAGGGAAAAGTGTCCTGGTTCTCACATCCCTGTGAAAAAGCACAGTCCCTGCTTACAGCAGAGGTCCCCTTCTCTGCCCTTCCCACCCAGTGGCAGACCCACGGACCACCCAGGATAAGGACTGGGGGTGGGGCGGGTGATAGGTCAGCAGCTAAGGGGGGTTGGTGCTCTGCTCCAAACCCCTCCTCCCACACCGACTCCAGTACAAGAAAACCCCAGCTGGGTTTTGCCTGTTGACAGCCTGAAGCCTTCCCACAAGTGCCTAAGGAGCTCAGCTGCTTCCACAGCAGGGGCCTGGAGACCTACTGCCCTGAGATGCTTTGGCCTGTGACCCTCCCTCCTTGATAATGTCCTCATCCGTCAGGTGCTCCCAGGACAGAGAAGAGCAGCTGAAGGGCCTGTCGGGCTGGGGGAGGACGACGACAGAGCTGCCACAGCATCAGGCGTCATGCATGCAGTCAGTGGGGGGAGGCACGACCCTCTCCCCTTGCTGCTAGGGGGGAACCCAGCAGCCCCGGTGCAGGTGCGGCTCCCCCAGCCCACCTGTGCAGGCCTCCCTGCTCCCTGCGGCCACCGGCCGGGAGGAACCTCACAGCAATCTCTGGTCCTCATCTCAGCCCTCTCCCTGTGTCCTGATACCTGAGGCCTCTGGGAGGTAAATGGCAGAATTACTAAATGGCAAAGTTGATGCTGAGGACACTCAAGGACCTCACCTACCAGGGGGGCCTGGGCTGGGCCGGAAACGAGGGAGGGGACATGCTCTATGCCTGGGGCTGCTGGTGAGAAGAGAGGCACCCTTCTGGGTGCCCTCAGGTCCTCTCTCTCCCTCATCCTCCCTGCCTCCTGCCCTCTCTCCTCGGCAGTGAGTGGGATGTTTGATATCTGGAGAGCAGGTGGTGGGGACGAGAAGCTCGTGCCCTGCATGTTTCCTGTCTCACCACAAGTGTGGCCCCGGATGGGGTTACCTGTAGGAGGAGGGCCAGAGGAACCCCCTGTGGAAGGGACCTGGAACCTCCCTGGAACCTTTCCAGGAAGAAGAGCTTGGGGGCAGGGGCCTAACTAGAAACGCCAGTGCCTCTGGCTACTGGAGCAGATGGTTTAAAACACACTTCTTGTTTTACAAGGTGAGGTAAGCCATTCATCGAACTCTATCCCAAATTCTGAAATCCTAACCATGAGTCTGAACCCGCCGTACTGGGGAGGCCTGTGTTCCACTGGTCCGTCTAGGGCAGCGCTGTCAAGAAGGTCCCGCCCTTTCTCTCACGCCAGGGGCCAGGGCCACCACTGATAGGAAGGTGAAGTCATGTCTGCCAGGGCAAGGACAGGAAGAGATTGGAGGGTGGGGACCTCGGGAGCTTGGGAGGCACTAAGGAGACCCAGAGGCCGACACTGAGGACCCGAGGTGAGGAGAGACTGTTTCATCCGGACACCCTGGGCAAGGCTGTGTACTTCCCTGAGGGGCCGGACTCTGCCCAGTGAGGAAAGTGGGTGGGCTGCTCCTGCCCAAGACCTCCCTGCCTTGTCTGGTGTGGGGAGGGGTGACATATTGTGAGAGCGCAAAAAAAATATTGACTTGTTGTGTGAATGCAGGGGAGAAGGTGGCAGTGGTGGGTCCCTTCGGTCCCCGCCACTCCCAGCGAGCTCAGTGGGCCAGCGGGCCAGCACCTCCCTGAACACCTCCTCCCAGCCTCCCCTGGCCTTGTCCCGGGCCGAGTGAGCTTTGGTAAAAGGCAGCTTCAGAGAAGGGAGCCCCAGAAAGGGAGTGAGGGCAGACCCTAGAACAGGGCTTCTTGATCCCAGGGTGTGGAACCCCCTCCTGAGAACCCAGTGGAAGCTCTGCTCCCTGTGCCCAGACACCTGGACAGACACACGCTCTCGTACGCACATGGCAGGGGCTCCTGGGTCCTCCAGAGCCCAGCCACGAACCCCAGCCCACAAAATCCTCTCTCCTTCTGCCCAGACACTGCCCGAGTACCTGCTCCTCTTTGCCCCGGGCCAGGGCCCCGGGGACTAAGGCACGAGCTCTGCCTCGGGGAGCTTACAGGCCAGACCGAGAGGCAAACCTGAAGGACTCGAAGCCAAAGCCAAGGTGGCTGTGCGGAGTTCTCAGGAGGGAGGGGTTCAATCCCAGTCCAGGGAGCAGCCCTGGGATCGCGGCAAGCCCCCAGGCCCTGGAGTTGGCCAGGCTCTCACAGCGGGGATCCGTGCCCACCTCCTAAGGATGGTGTGAGATAATGCCAATGGTGGTAAACGTGCCATAAGTACTCCCTCTAACTATAGAGGAGGAGAGCATCCTAGCTATGTGTGGGAAGCTGAAGGGTGGCTCTCCAGAAAAGTCCATGTCCTAATCTCCAGAACCTGTGCAGTTACTTCCCGTGGCAAAAGAGACTTTGCAGATGTGACTGTGCTCAGGATTTGGGGGTGGGGAGAGCATTGTGTGTTATCTGGGTGGGCCCGACATAATCACGAGAGCCCTTGTACAGGGAGACAGGAGGGTCCGAGTCACAGTAAGTGAGACAATGGAAGCAGAGGTCAGAAAGACCGGGAGATGTGAAGATGGAGGGAGGGACCGCCAGCCAGAGAATTCAAGGGGCATCTCGAAGCTGGAAAGGGCAAGAGAAAGGATTCCCCTCTATGACGTCCAGGAGCACAGCCTGGAGGACCTATTTTAGCCTTCCAACCTCCAGAGCTATAAGATAGTAAATCCGTGTGTGTATGTTTTTAATGATTAGAGTATGCTTTTTAAAAGATTTTATTTATTCATGTATGTTTTAGAGAGAGGGCAAGGGAGGGAAAAAGAGAGGGAGAGAAATATCAATCAGTTGTCTCTCACATGTACCCCAAGTGGGGACCAAACCCGCAACCCAGGCGTGTGCCCTGACCAGGAATCAAACCAGCAGGCTTTCGCTTTGCAGAATGACTGATGCCCACTCCACTGAGCCAAACCAGTCAGGGCAACTTTGCGTTTTTAAGCTTCCAAGTTTGTGGTAATTTGTTACGGCAGCAGCAGGAAACTAATACACTAGGCCTTGCTGGAAGAGGCAGAGCCTGCCGGGGTGAAACTATGGAGCAGGAGGGAGGTGAGAGGGGAATTTCTGCAGCCAGGAAAGGCAAGGAGCGAGCCCGCAAACAGAGGCCAGCACGGGGTGCTCAGCCTGTGACCTCAGCCTTGGCCAGCCACAGCTGCCCTGGCATCCGGACGCCTGTCAGCTCGGGGTTACATGCCTCACTGGGCCAGAAAGGGATCGCAGTGTAGCCAGGCCCCAGGCGAAGGTGGGGTGTGGCAAAGAAGGCCGGTGCTAGGCGAGGCAGCCCAATCAGCCCCAGAGCTGCAGAGGCCACGTGAGTGGAGGGAGGCGGCCAGCGGGGGGCTGGCAGTGCACCTAGTCTCCCAGGGCCCCTGCCAGCTCAGCCTGCCCTACCTCTCTCCTGCTGGGCAAGAAGCACTCCTTTCCTCTCTTCTTTTACCTTCCCCAACCCTGGGCTCGCCCCTGGGAGAGTGGGCAGAGCAGGTACTCTGGGGCTAAAGAGTGAGTGACGGGGTCACAACCTCGTCCCAGTGCAGCGCGGAGTGGCTGGGCAACCTTGGGCAAATCGCTTTGCATCTCTGAGCCCATTTTCTCCTCTGGAAATGGAGATGATAATAATCCCCACTTCACATATTTATATTATATATACACACCCATATATTTATACTATATCTCCTATTGGTTTTCTTTCTCTGGAGAACCAAACTAAAACAAGGAGTCAGAAGTTCGGCATTGGCTGCGTTCAGCGTGAGATCCTGGTGGAGAGGTGGAGCGAGACAAGGCGATGTGATCACAAGGGAGTGAGGGTAGATTAGATCTTGAACTGAATTTGAATCCTCCAAAGCTCTGTCTCTTGACCCAGTTGAAGCCGGCTTTCTCCTCACACAACTGCTGAAATGGAATCCTTTCCTGCTTCTTCTGCCCAGAATAGGGCTCCAGCCTCGTGTCCTTCTTGGAGAGCTCTCCTGTCCTTGGTTTCTCCAGAGGGTTCACATAACCTCCAGAATTCCTAAGTGTCCTCCCCTCCAACTTGGTGGTCCTCTGACAGAGGGGCACCCCCTGCCCCAGCCCACCCCCCAGGCGGGGCAAGGAGAACTGGGCTGGAAGGAGGGATTCGGTTTTGTCTCTCCTGATCCACAGATGCTGGGCCTCGCCCACTGCCCCGTGGGGGCTTGGACACTTCACACCCACCAGGAGGTGGAGTGGAGTGGACAGATGGGGGCGTGGGCATGGAGGCAGGCCCAGGCTCCTCACCAGGTCCACCTCTTACCAGCTGTCACTTGGGAAGTCACTCTGAGTCTCTGAGCCTCCTTTTCCCACCCACAATAAAGGCATACGTGCTACTGCCTCACATGCACTGAGCCGCACCTGTCAGTGACTGGGGCTCAGTGACACAAGACAGACAGGAAAGCAGGTCTTTCAGACTCCTCTCCCCACCCCCACCAGCCTCTCTCTTTTCTGAGAGGTTACATTACTTTACCCCCATGCCTCCCCTGTTCTTCAGAAGCCATATTTTACTCTGGATGTGGGCAACCATGGAATGGTTGCCAAGGGCAGGGCTCTTCGAAAGGCTGTCTGTTGCCTAGGAAACTGCCCCGCTCCCATTCCCTGGGGTCCCACAGGTCGATGGGCCCTGGCGCCACCTGCTGGATTCAGTGCCACACTGCTCCTACAGCATACGGACCTGGGAGTCCGCACTGGGAGCTGGGAACACCCTCTACCCCCGCTCCTGTTCTCCCCGCAGCGTCTCCGTCATAAAAGATCCTTCCTCCTTTTTGTCCCTAGATATTGCCAGAGACCAGAAGCAGGGAAAGGAATTGGAAGCACCACAGACCACAGGGAGGGGTGGGAGCTACGCTCTTCCTCACAGAAGGCCTGAGGACAGAGGAGCAGGACTCTCGGCAGTGTGGGGTCTGCATGAAGTCCCCTCCCCCGACCGACTTCCTGAAGTCGGAGTCCGCAGTGCAGACACACATTTTGTTCCCCACCAGTCTGCTTTGCACAGGGAGGGAGCGGTGGGCAGGAAGAGGTTCAAGTTGGGGGTGGGAGTCACGCACGGGGTCACAGCCAGGTCCACACACCCTGCTGGCTCCCTCCTGCCGGCTCCCTCCTGCCTCCCCGAAGCTCTGCTCCGTGGTGTCCCTACTCCTGACCTCGCTTTTCTTCTCTGGGGAGCACCTTCCCACGCCCCTTGACAGCTTGTGAGATCATCCCGCCTCAAAGGGAGCGCTGGGGAGAAGCAGAAGGCTGCTCCCTTGCGGGAGGCCAGGCCTCCTGGGGGATGCCGGCTGGTGCGCCCGGAGCTCAGCCCGCCCTGAAAGGGGCAGGGCGAAGCGGAGCAGCTGCTGCCAGGGGTCAAAGTACAGGAAGCTGTTGGGATGCCTCCAGCAGGGCAGTGGGGATTGCTCCCCTTCCCTCTGTGAGGATCACAGGTAGAGAAACTGAGGCACACAGAGAGGGAAAGGCTGGCTTGTATCTGTCTCAGGCTGACTGCACTGTGCCGTGTTACCTCCCCTACTCTAGCTGGGCTGGATAGAGGCACAGCTGACTTGGGACCCAGGCACCTGGAGGCTCTTGTATCTGATGGGTTTAAGAGGGGGTAGAGCGGAGGTCAGGTACCAAAGGCTCCTGGGTCTCCCTCCTGAGCTGAGATGGAAGGTAAAGGAGGAGCCTGGTGGAGGCGACTCCCACGCCCTGCAGGTGACAGGCCTTGTCCAGAGGCCAGCGGGTGTGGGGAGCAGGGTTGCGGGGCTGGAGCCTGAGAGAGGTCCCAGAGAGCTGTACGCTTTGACCCTGGCACTGCCCTCTGACCAGGCGGCCTACTGACCAAGTCTCCTCAGCTAAAGGCAGAGGAGCTGCTGGGGGGGTGGGGGGAGGTAGACAAAACTGGCCCCTCACCCCATAATAAAGGGAGGCTGTATGTAAAACAGGAGGGGACCCAGAGAGGCTGGTCCTTACAAGCCAGGAGGAATCCTGAAGGGACAAAAAGCTCAGGGTAAGGGTGGAAGGAGAAGCTGAAAGGGCCCTCAGAGGGCTCGTCCAGCGCCTGCCGAGCTGCCTGATCCTGCTACCTGAGAGCCCCAGTTCTCGGCCTGGGGATGTGGAAGGAGAAGTCAGGCCTGTTGTGAAAGGCCACCCACCACTTTTCCTACATCCGTCCTCCAGAGTGTGACAGCCACGGGCCTCTCCCAGTCCACCCACCTGTACTGCAAGCCCGGCCTCCGAGGGTTCTCTGGGCCACGGTTGCTGCTTCTCCTGTTCCTGCAGGCCCAGTACCTGCAGGGGTACCTGGCCAGAGACTTTGACTCGCTGGCGTGGAGAGCCGGCACGGAGAGCGCGCTGAGCCACTTCCAGGGCAGGCCGACCGGACTGGCACTGCCTCGGCCTGGGGCCCTGGCCGGTGCCTGCTGCGGCTGAACACCCGCTCCCTGGGTGGCTGCACTTTTGCGCAGATGCCACTGCTCAGGGGCCGGACCCAGACGTGGCCCAACACCTGCCGGGCCACATCTTCAACAACCTGGTGGTGGGCAGGCTGCACTCGGCGCTGGGGGGGTGTGCTGGGGGAGGGTAAGAGGGCGTGCGGACCACACGAACCAGGCTGAACTCCAAGTGGACATGTTCTGCTGACCGTGCGGTCCGTGATCTTGGTCCCAAATGTGGCTCTGGACTGCCTCTGAATGTCCACCCGCTGTCGCCTTCCTCCACTCTGTCCCACCTGGACCCCTGCCACTGTGGCTGAATGTACAACCCAGAGTGAGCGTGTTGTCGGGCCCAGCCTGGCATCCCTTCTCTGGGGAAGGGAAGGCCAAGCGGGACACGATAAGACGAGTTTACCGAGCACCCATGAGCTTTCACGCGTCGTCTCACATACTCCCTATGAGGAGCCATGCGGTAGGGCATGCGCCTCGGAAAGAGTCTCAGCAGTCAGTCAGGTAAGCGGACACACGAAACTCCTCTAGAAGTGATTCCCGAACTTCGGTGTGCGTCAGGATCACCTGAGGCTGAGGGGCAGTCTGGGGGCCCAGACCCCATCCTGCTTCTGGGAGCCCAGGCCTCTGGGTTTCCAGGTGAGTCTGACCTGCACTGAGGTGTTTCAACTTCCTCTGGAAGGGCCCAACCAACACTAACATCCCTCCGGTCACTGCGAGGTCCCAGTACAAGGTAAACCATTCTGCTGGGCGGCTCTAATCGGCCAATTAGGTCTCGTTCAAAAGAAAAACTCTCCCTTTGAACCACTCACACCCCTGATGCAGAGAGACACACCATTTCTCTAAAAACCCTCAGACCTTTCCCACCCCAGCAATTGGTCAGGCTGCTCCCTGGACGGTTCTGGTGAGCCAATGTATGAGGCAAACCATGAAGCACAGCCTCATTTTGATTCAACCCCCCTCATTTTTGCCGTCCCCTGGTTTCCGGGCATCCTCCTCCCATCCAGCTGGGTCACGTTGTACTCCAGGAGCTCACGGAAGCCACGGACTCCGGGGCACTGGGCCTCTTGGGACTCAATGATCCCGCCACTTTGCCACCTCTCCTGGAGCAGTTTCTGAACCAGCTCTGAACCCACCCAACAGTCCTGCCATCCGCTCTTTCCTTCTCACCCCTGATGACGCCACCAAGCTGGAAAGTGACACAGTGAAAGGAAGGAGTGTGGGGGGGGGCGCGGACAGGTACTGACATGCAGGCCACATGTAGGCCGTGGCAGCCCTGCCCCCACCCCTGCTGCAGCCATGGGAATGTTTCTGGCTCCTCACTGTGAACAAGGGCCACCTGCACCCTCCGCTCATTCCCAGCAACACCCCAGGCCATCTTCCTCGCTTCTGCCCAAGTGGTGTCTGTACCTCAGTGGGACAGCCACGTGAGAACTGCCCACCTACAACATCGGAGGCAGAGGAAGACAATGTGGAAGTCCCGGGACCGACAACTCCAGGGACGCTCAGCAGCCCACGTGTTAGGGCTGCCCCACCAAGAGAGGTTCAGGGCTGGTGGTGAGTCCTGAGCTGCCCAGGAACAGTGGGAGCTCGCCCCCGCTAACTGGTACCCACAGGGGTGTCTCAGTGCACGAGACCGAGGCCCTAGGCCTGGCGGTCAGGGCCACAGCCATGCTCCAACCCCACCTGTGCTGGGCTGGACCGTTCGTCATCACGAGGCGGTGCTGAGTGCTTTCTGGAAGCCGAGGGGAGGCCCTGATGCCTGTCTTCCACGGCCTTGACGACTCCCTCTGCAGCACTGCCCATCTGCAAGAGCTGCTGGCCAGCTGGCAGCAGGGCTGGGGACCCCCTGCTGTGTGGCCCACCTGCACCAGTAGCCCCTGGAGTACCAAAACGCCCACATCACCTTTCGGGGGGAGCTGGGCCTGCTCCCCACCCCGCCATGGCCCAACTCTGCTGGGGCTCTGGGCTCCAGCTCACCACCAGGACAGGGGACCCAGCTGCCCAGCGGACAAGGGACAAAAACAGGATGGCGGAGGAGTTGCGACCACTTGATTTATTCAGATTATTTAATATACAATGACATAACTGTGACCCAAAGTGTGCAAAGTTAAAGCCTTCGACTGCAGCTGAGAGGAGAGGGCAGGCATGGTACGCCTGGGGATGGCAGGGAGTCAGGAATGATGGCTGCCTCCTCCCCAGGGCGGGAACAGGGGGAGTGGCCTGAGGAGCAGATAGCCTAGGGCCAGGGGAAGGGGGCAGAGACCTCCCTCTGGCCTAGGTAAGGAGCCCAAACGTGCCCCATAGCTGGGGGGGCAGCAGCCCAGGAAGGGGCCAGAGGCAGGGCCAGGAGAGCACCATTTCTGGGGAGGGGGTGGGGAGGGAGGTACCCTATGGGAGAAGCCAGGGGGCCGCCTGCCCCAGGGGAGGGAGCCGGGCGGAGCAGGCTGCGGCGAGAAAGACCTGAGGCAGGCACGGGGCCTGAGAGCCCCGGTTGGTGGGCTCAGGAGGGAGACCAAAGGAGGGAGACCCCGGAGGCTCCCAGGGCAGCCAGGCCCCGGGAGCAGTCCCGACTCTGTTGGGGGGGTGGGGGGTGGCCCAGCGAGAGGCCACGGACCATCGGAGCCTCCCCTCCTCACTCCTTTGAAAGGAGCTGGGGAACCTGTAGTGCAAATCTGTGGACTCCTCAGTTGTGGAGGGAGGCTGTGCCTAAAGCGGGGCCCTGGGGCGCACCCCCTCCACCACCTCGGCCTCCACCACCGTCCTCAGTACAGCCGCTTCTCGTAACTGTGGGGACAAGGCAAGAGGGGAACTGAAAGTGGGCATTGGACCCTGCTCCCTCCCCAGATCCTCCCACCAGGCCACACCCAGAGGTGCTGGGGCCCACAGATGCAGGAGAGGCAGTGCACTGCAGAAGACCGGCCGCCCAGCCACGTAGGGCAGGTGGGAGGGAGGAGACAGCAGCCCCTGTGCCTCCGTCCACCCCACGTCCTGAGACAGCCACGCTCCTTCTGGCCACAGGCGCAGCTGAGTGGACTGTCCTCAGTACTGGGGTGGAGAGACAGCCCGGGAAGGCATGGCCCATCCTCATAGAGCAAGCTCAGACCAAGCTGAACCTCTGCTGCCCAAGTCTCCACCCGACCCCTGCACACACAGTGGCCCAGGCCCCTTGTGGTCACCGGGTCCAGTCCAAGACAGGGCAGCCCCGGCCCGTGGCAGGGACATCTCTCTGTGCTCCAGAAGGGGATGTATCTGCCGGAGGAGGGGCCGCTGCTGGCTGCCCCCACCACGGTGCTAGTCCTAGGGTCCATGTCCCATGATGACACCCCGGTGTCACCCCCAGTGCAGTGCCCCTCCCCCAGCCCAGGTCCCCCACGCGAAGTGCCCCTGCTCTACTCTACGCTTGGCCCGGGCAGCGCAGTTACTTACACGGCAGAAAGGTATATCTATGGGAGGATGGGGCAGAAAGAGACACAGGTTAGATGCGATGCCCGCCGATGCCTCGGGGGACAGGCCCTCTCTACCAGGCGGGGCCGCATGCCTGCTACTAGCACTGCCCCCACCCATGGTCGCCCCTGCGCTGGCCCTGGCATCTGTCTCTCTGCCCTTCACCCTGCCGGAGGGATCACGCCCCCTGCTGATACCTGCCTGCCTTGGGCCACCACCAGCAAGAACACAACACTGCCAGCTCCTGCCACCAGCCACCAAGCTTCTAAGCAAGCGAGGGGCAGGGACCCTAGGAGGGGCCCAGGAGCCTAGGAGGGCATCTCCTGTGCCCTGCTCAGGGGAGATGCCTGAGGGAAAGGGAGGGGCCTGCCTGCCTAGTGGCAAAGGGCAGGGTTCAAGGGCAGGCTGGGCCCTGTAGGAGAGGGTGATGGGAACATCCTGCAGCAGCACCCATCTCTGGCGCAGATGGCCCACAGGGTCCCTGCACCACAGCCCCACCTGCCCGACCCCCTGCCAGCCAGCTGGGGCAAGGGGCCACCACTTACGAGTGCAGGCCGTGGACGCCACCCTCAATCTGAGCCGACATGGTCCTCTTCTCAAACTTGAGCTCCCCTGAGTACATTCTGGACCTGCAGGCAGGTCGATGGAGCAGGTCAGGGCACCAAGGGCAGAGGAGAGAGAGAGAAGGGAGGATGGGCAGCCAGGAGCCGCCCAGGCGCCCCCCACCTGCTGCCCCCGGTCACAGCACTCACCGCAGGACAGATAGGCTCCGGGCACCGATATCCTGGCAGCCATGCTGGATCCCTGCGATGAGGTAGGGCAGGAACTTGTGAATGGAGCCTTTGTCCTGGACGGAGCCGGAGACGCCCTGCGCGATCTTCACCTTGTCCCCCTCACTGCATGGAGGGCGGGGAGACTGAGCCAGGCAGCCCATGGCTCGGGGCCCCACCCCACCTCTCAGGGGCACCATCAGAGGGGGTACCACCCAGAAGGACCCCCAAAGCAGCCACTCCCTGGGCTAAGGCATGAAAAAGCAAGGATTCCGAGTCAGGAGGCCCAGGTATGGTCCCGGGTCTGCTACTTGTACCCTGTGACTCAGTTTCCAGAAATATAATACGGAGATTCAGTGCCACGTTGGGAAGTCCAAGGCATGTATGGACCCTTGAAGGGTTGTGGGCGGATCTGCCTGGGGCCAGGGCTCAGGGGCAGGGCACCTGAAGTATCGCTTCTGGCTGCTGCTGCTCTTCTCCATGGCATCCAAGGAGCCCATGCCCCGGTACTTCTTGAGCCTCACCCCGTCGGAGAAGAAGTACTCGCCAGGCGCCTCCGTGGTAGCCGCGAGCAGGGAGCCCATCATCACTGCAGGGGAGGGAGGGGCAGGGTCAGTGCCTCCAGCCCAGAGCCCTCCTGCTGCCCCTCGAGCTTTCAGCCCCCCACGGGCCTGCCCAGTACCCGGCAGACCCCCTCACCTGTGGATGCTCCAAGGGCTAGGGCCTTGACCACGTGCCCTACAGTCTGGATGCCGCCGTCAGCTATGACCGGCACCCCGAAGCGCCGGGCGTACTCGGCCACCTTATACACGGCAGTGCCCTGAGGCCGCCCACAGGCCATCACTGTGGGATGGGACACAAGACAGAGATGTCAGCAGCAACGGAGGAGCCAGGGCAGGCCCCTTCCTTCCTGCACCCTTCTTCTACGGGGAGGAAAAGGGGCAGGGCTGGATGATGTTTCCTGGGCACAAGACAGGGGGCAGCAAATAACACCAGGGTGATCCTCATCCCAAGGACCCAGACCACCCCACTCAGGATGGGGGAGAGGTCTGTACTGGCCTGCAAGGCAGTGCCCCCTCCACACAGGCGCACCCAGGCCCGGTGGCCCCGGCCTCACTTCTCTCCATATACAAGCTCCCCTTCAAGGCTTTCACATGCGAAGCCTGCTACTAAGCACTGTTCTCCTCTGGCTTTTATCAGCCTTCAATTGTTTAAGTTTAATTGCCCAAGGTCCTTAAGTGCGAGGTTTTAAGTGGGAATTCTAAGAACCAGCACTTATCCAGGCAAGGGCGCAAGGCCAGACAAAGCAGGGCAGAGGCCTTCTCCAGAGGGTCTTCCGTTCTGTCCCTCTTGCATCCCAAGGTTCAGAACTGGGCCTGACACACAGCAGGTGCCCAATTAGTGCTTAAGTGACTGAGTGGAAGGCCCGCTGACGGTGGTCAGCTACGGTGAAGGGCACACACTGAGAAGCAGAGGCTCTGAAGACCAGCAAGGGAGACAGAGGGGCCAGACCCGTTCCCTCGGGCCAAACAAGGACCCACCGGTGAGGCACCGGGCTGTAGGGAGCACCCCTCAGCCACATGGGGACACATGTCAGGGTCCCACTCTCCCTCTCTCCATGTCCAGGAATCTTTCCTGCTAAGGGGCCTGGTGACTAGTGGAACCCCTCCCTCCCCATCACCACATGGTGATAAGGTGTATAACCTGGGCATTCAAGGACATGCTGTCTCCCTGTCTTAAGTGTCTGCCTTGCCCCAGAGCTGCTCCAAACAAACCCTGAGCAGGCCCCTCAGAGAGGTAGTCACACCAGCCTCAGGCCTCCAGCCTGGGCCTCCGGGACCAGAACCTGCAAAGCAGGCCGGCACACACCTAAATCCCTCACCTAAATCCCTCAGCGACTTTGTCTTACCCTCGCTCCTCCCAAGTGAGCGGGCCAGACAGGTGGAGTCCGAGGCCCGGTCACCCCTGAACCCACCGTCCCAGGAAGGGGCCCGGAGGAGCAAGTGCCCAGCATGCATCCATGGGACAAGCCAGTGGGGTGTTCCAAGTGGCGGAAACTCTCCTGCGACACCCACCTTCCTGGGTGATGCAGATGGAGCCGCAGCCCATGCCCACGCGCAGCCCGTCCACACCAGCATCGATCAGATTCTTGGCCTGGGCGGCCGTCACCACTGTGGTGGGAGGGAGCGCCAGAGGAAGAGGAACAGTGTGAGGACCGGATGCCCCCACCCTGCCCCGGGGCTCCTGGGCCCCCCAGCCTGGCCACCCCCTCCTCGACCCATGGTGACCAAAGCCCACTCATTCACTCAGCCCCCTGCCTCCCCCGAAGAAGTGGTGCCACCCCCTTGGGATGAGGAAGGACAGGAAGTCACACAGAAACGGGGCGAGAGCCAGCGGCGAGGGGGAGCTCCACACTCACCGTTCCCCCCAATCACCTGAAGGTGGGGGTACTTCTGCTTGATGTAGTGGACCATGGCAATCTGGTATGCAGAGTTCCCTTGGGACGAGTCCTGGGAGGAGGGGACAGGACAGCTTAGGTTATGGCAGCTGGGGGTCCACCCTGGGGTGGGGGGGACTCCTGAGTGTCTTGAGTGGACAAACTCCTGAAATCACATAACAAGTATTCTGAGAATGCTCTTTTCGTTCTTCCCCTGGGAAGGCGTTTGGCAGCTCTCAGCTGATGCTCAAAGAGCCCACTTCCCCAAAAGGTTAAGCACCATTCGTGCAGGGTTGCAGGGCCGATGAGCCCTTCCACGCCCACCTTCCGCCCGCAGACCCACCGCAGAGAGGGGTTCCCTGGGGCCTGTGGCGTTCCCACCACCTGGAAGGCCAGTGCTTAACCTCCTCAGCCTCCTGTTTCTTCACCTGACAAGGGGCATGGTGATTGGACCCCAGGGGGCCACTGGGAGGATTCAGTGAGACACAGGGTCTGCGTGCAGGGCCTGGCAAGTGGGAGGTTCTCCGGGATGTGAGCTATAACCGCTAGGGTCGGCTCGGGAGCAGCCCGACGGCCCTCAGGGGGCCCGCAGTTGGCTCCAGCTGCCAGAGCACCACTGACTCCCCTCGTTCTGACTCCAGGCTTAACTAGAGGCGAACCCGGTCTCTTGAGGCCTCTACTCCACTGAGGCCCTCCAGCCCCAGGGCAGTGCCCCTACCAGCACGATGACATCGGTGCCCGCCTGGGTGAGCAGGTCCAGGCGGTATTTGTCGTCCTCGCGCGTGCCCACAGCCGCCCCGCACAGGAGTTGCTTGTGGGAATCCTTAGAGGCTAGGGGGTAGTCCCGGTTCTTCTTCAGGTCGGTGCGGGCAATGATGGCCACTAGCTCGTCTTGATCGTTGACAATGGGCAGCTTCCCTGAGGGGGGATGCAGAGGTGAGATGAAGGAGCGGCCTCTGGGGGCTGAGGGGTGGCCGGTGGCCCATGCCAGAGATTCCAATGAAGTACCCAAACCAGCCACTAGGTGACAGCACCCACTCAGCAAACGCTCCTCAGGACCCGGGCCTCTTCTCAAGGAACCGGGAGCCAAGAAACCTTGCAGGCAGTGGGCTCCTGGAGCTCTTCCCGCCCTGCGGCCAGACCAGGAGTGGGTGGGCAGCCCCTGGACAGTGGCTGCCTCTCACCTGCTGGACCACCGTGGTTGAAAGCACCCAGCCAGGGCACATGTGTGAGGTCGTCCTGCAGGGAGGAGCACGTGCCCTGTACAATTCCAACCCCAGGGAACAGTCCAGCAGGGGCCAGGGGAGCATGTCCCAATGCCGCCCACAGGGACCTAGAGAATATTGTCGAATACATCCAACTGCAGGCCTCTCTGAGCCTTCAATAAGTGAATGGACAGTTCTTCACACAAGATGGGGAAGAGAGACAAGGGCATTTTTTAGACTTGTAAGAGCCCTTTTTTCAGGATGAACATTTCACAGGACTAGTTTTCGAGGAGATGTACTCTGAAGATGCTGAATAAGGGGCAGGCTTTCCTAAGCCAAAGAAAGGATCTCAGGAATCACGTTCCAGCCTGAGGTCACTCAAACCTTCCCCAAGGCCCAGTCGGGCTGCTGGGACAACCTGCAAGGCTGCAACCTGCAAGGCTGTGAAGGAACTGGGGGCCTGGGGTACAGGGAGCCATGCAGAGGGGCGGCGGGGCGGGGGGGGGGTGGCGGGTTCGGGCTTCCGGCCTACTTCCTGGTACCTCTCTTGCTGCGCTGCAGGATCTCATTTGCCTCTTTCAACGTCACACCTGCTGGAGCCACCACCAGCTCATTCCGCGTTGTCATCACCTGTGGGGCCAGGAACATTTGCCTGCAGGTTGGCAGGTGAGAGAGAAGGGAGCCAGACCTCCCTCTGGTCCCTGGTCACAGACACCTGGGGGTCCTCTCTCTGCCCCAGCCACACTCTCCCTGCCCGGCAGGTACCTCACTGAGGAGGGTGGTGTGCTCCTTTTCTGCAAGAAAGTCGATGTCTCGGGAGGTGACGATGCCCACCAGCTTGCTGCCCATGGTGCCTGTCTCCGTGATGGGGATGCCAGAGAAGCCATGCCGGATCTTGGCCTCCAGCACGTCGCCCACAGTGTGCGAGGGGCTCAGCACCACGGGGTCCGTGATAAAGCCCTGTTCAAACTTCTGTGGGCAGAGACAGAGGAAGGAAAAGGCTGACAGGTAGCTGGAGATGGTGCACGGCCTGGTCATAGGTGGGCAGAGGGGCCCCTGGCCTCGCCATGGAGGGGCCAGGGCCCTCAATGGGGTGAGGGACCCATGGGAAATGAGGGCTGGGCCCTGGGCCCCCACGTGGAGAAGGGCAGACAAGACCCCACTGCGATCAGCTAGGGAATGCACCAGCCTGCGGGGCTGGCAAGGGAGGCTGGGAGGGTCTGTGAGTTGGGGGGCCGCCAGGTGGCATCTCCTTTCTGGGGACGGGTCTGGTACTTGCCTTGACCTTCCGCACCTCGTTGGCCTGGAACTCCGGAGTGCAGTTGTGGTGAATGAAACCAATACCGCCCATCAGCTGGGGTGGAGGGGAAGCAGGGTCAGAGCCTGGGGCCCCACCCTCCTCGCTCTGGACACCCCACCTCTGATTCCCATTCCCCTGATGCCGGCCCCCCCAACCCTGGGATCCCCACCCAGGTGCTCAACTCACGGCCATAGCGATGGCCATGTCAGCCTCTGTCACAGTGTCCATGGGGGAGGAGATCAGCGGCGTCTTCAGCGTGATCTTCCGAGTCAGAGCCGAAGTCAGGTCCTGGGGGTGAAGGCACAGTCTATGTGAGCTTTATCATTCACTCAGCAAACACTTACCGAGCTTCTGCGTGCACCTGGCACCAGGACAGGCCTGGGAATATAGCAGTGAACACAGTGGATGAGGCCCCTGCTGTGGCTCCCAGAGCTTAAATTCTTCTTGGAAGTAGAAGACAGGCATGGAACACATGCACAAAATGATTTCGGTCGGGACGAAGGCTCCAAAGAAAAGCAAGAAGGCGGAGTGCTCATTTGGAAGAGGAACGTGGTGGCCGGGGAGGCCTCTTTCTGGGAACATGACAAGTAAAAGCCAGTCAAAGTCTGAGGGACTGTTGTTCCCGGCAGAGGGAGCCGTTTGTGAAAGCAGTCTCGGAGTCCAAGCCTCCCTGCGGCGTGATTAAGAAAGAAAAGGGCTGGTGGAGTAGAGGGAAGGGAGAGAGGCAGGGGCTGTGGGGTGAAGAGTGAGAGGCAGGTGAGGGTGGGGGCAAGGGACTGTAACCGTGAAAGCCAAGGGCAGGAGCTTAGATTAGATTCTGAGAAGAGATGCCATGGGGTGGGGGACTGGGGGGTGTCTCAGGAAGAGGTGAGGCAGGTCCGTGCGGGAAATGCTGATGCCTGGGAGGGTGAGGCAGGAGAGGGAGACTTCAGGCGGCCAGAAGAGTAGGTGACTAAG
Organism: Phyllostomus hastatus; assembly: GCF_019186645.2. Classification (NCBI taxonomy): domain Eukaryota; kingdom Metazoa; phylum Chordata; class Mammalia; order Chiroptera; family Phyllostomidae; genus Phyllostomus; species Phyllostomus hastatus. The sequence goes on along the minus strand of NW_025334006.1, from coordinate 10,390,505 downwards.
GCACTGCAGTTCAAAGAAAGGTCGAGGCTGCAAGTATACATTCGGGAGCCATCTGCCTACGAATAGTAGGTAGGGCCAGATCCTGGTACCCAGGCCATCAGCTATGGATCCCAGACCCCGGAACGCACAGACACAGACTCTGGTATATAATTTCTGGGAATTTGCAAGCCCCTGAAGTCCATCCACAACCCTGGTTCAGAACCCTGAACCCACAGTCTAGAAAACTCCTCCTTGTCCCCTCCCGTCACACCGCAGAAGAGCACACAGCCTTGCCATCAGAGGCCGCAGGACGGGACACCGTCGATGACCGGGAGGGATCTTTTCTCTCTCTCTTTTCCTAGCACCCTGCCCAGGGCCTGGCACAAAGCCAGGGTGCTCGGTAACCTTTGTTAAGCTGAACAGCTGAGCCAAGAAGGCTTCCTGGTTGCTGCCGTAAGGCAAATATCAAGAACAGCCCAAATTTCCCTTTAAAAATCTGTTCATGTCAGCACCGGTTACACAGCCTGGAGTACGCTTCTCCGACGTGTAAGTGACCCGGGCACACGCAGGCCCTCTGCCCTTTCACGGAACCAGACCTGAGTAAACATCAGAGGTAACAGCGACAAGGGGAACGATTTTTTTTTCGTGTGTATGAACTCAGCATAGGCTGACTGCTGTGAGATGAGTTACAGCCATGAGCACTACCCCCTGGATTCTGTGAGTTTGTCAGTTGTTAATTACATGAAGGGCATTGTCCCTTCACGTGGCTTACAGCTGAGCCCCTCCAGCGAGCAAGGACCCCTGTTTCCTTGGAACAGGTCGAAAATCCAACTTCTTGAGCCTCCTGCCAGTTCTTATATATTTGGATCCATGAATGAGTCTGTCCCCCTCATTCAAAGTCTCCATCATTTTACTGACTTCTTTCATGTCCTTACTCAGCATTGCAGGCAAAACCAGACCCTTCTGGTCTATGATAATAAGGCAGCCATGTGCATGCCCACCCCCTCCAGGGACCTTCTGCACCTCATGGCTGGCTCTGTCAGTGAAGGAGAACCCTCTGGCCCTAGGCCGGGCCCACCACTCAGGATGCCCCCGAGGCCCCGCAGCTGCCCCCGCCCCACTGAGCATAACTTCCTGCACTGTGCCAGCTTCTCTGTCAGCAATACAGGATACAGCCACCACATTCCCAAGAAAAGTCTCTCCCACATCCCCCCCTTGAGCAAGGAATCAGCCTCTTCCATCACATGTATAGCCCCTCTCCTCCCGGTCAGCAGAAGAGGTACTCACCACCTCATCAGCTATGAAGTCTATGAATCCTGGGAGAATCAGGAAGTCGCTATGAAGAGAGAAAAGTGAGTGTTATTGGGCGAGAAGGGGTACCGGAAAGGGGCAGGGCCTGCCATGCCGTGGGAGGCAGCATGGAGTTGGGGAGAGGGGCAGACACTGGGACCCTCTGACCCCCGCTGCCCATTTAGGGCTGAAGCACCCCTGTGCTCCCCCCGCCAACATCTTACTGACTCCAGCTCAGAGAGCTACAGCCACAGGAAGGCCTGTGGGCCCAGGGCACCACCAAGGCAGTTTGCCCTCGGTGTCCACTGCCTCCGGGGCTCAGAGTTCCTCAAGGGACACAGAAGTTCCCACAATGCCATGCATGGAAGATACAGGGCCTGCCCTCGAAAACTTCTCAATGTTTTTTTAAAGATTTTATTTAATTTTTATTTATTTTTAAAGAGAGGGAAAGGGAAGGAGAGAAACATTGATGGGTCACCTCTCGTACGCCCCCAGCTGGGAGACCTGGCCCACAACACAGGCGTGTGTCCCGAGACCAGGAATTGAACTGGTGACCCTTGGCTTGTGGGAGGATGCCCAACCCACTGAGCCACACCAGCCAGGGCAAAACTTCTCAGTCGTGATAGGGAGGGACAATAAGTCAACACGGAATGAACGTGAGAACAATTCAGAAGTGCAGCGCGACACGAACACCATGCAGGAGGAGATGTGCGCAGCCGAGGGTCAGGGCTGCGCAGCTCGCACAGGCCGCACCAGGGCAGGGCGTGTTCTGACAGAGCAGGCACTGGTGAGTGCCTGCCCACCTGGACTGGAGCCACAGACAGACATGGCCTGAGGTGGGAAAGGAGAGGAAGGGGCCTTACGGTTAGGACCAGAACTCTGGGGCCCCGGCTGAAGAGTGGGCCACGGCGTCACAGCAAGCCCCAGAAGCGGGGTGGAGGCCTGCGCAGGTGTGGCAAAGCACAGTGCCACAGCCCAGGGGCTCCCCTGGGCTCAATACACCTGAAATCACAAGGCCTTGACAGGCGCACTGCAAAGCAAATGCTCCACATTTCGGGAATGCTCCCAACCTGACTAAGCAGAGCAGCAGGCACCCCAGCACAGGAAGGAAAAGCAAGAGGGTGAGTGGGAGGGGCGGGGTCTTTAACCTGCCTCAGGGCCAAGAGCAACTCCTAGAAATCTCCTCAGGGGGTTTCCTTGGCAGACTCCAGTGAAAAAACACATCAAAGAGATAACTCTCTCCCCTCTCATCAAAGACCAGCAAAGAAAAAATTCCTAACTGCCCCTGCCCCTTGGGAGCCCTTCTTTCTGCACAGCGAAGCTGTGCGGCTCACTTAGAGGCTGGAGAAGAAATGCAAGAGTCTGGACCGGTTAGCATTTTCTAGGTATTATACACACCCCTCACCTGGCCTGCACCCCAGCTATGGGCAGGCAAGAGGAGACGCCCCTCAGGAGTGACTGGGGATCTTGGTGTCTAGGGAAACTGCCTGCCCAGCAGGAGTGCTCACAGGCAAGATCAGGGACTGGCAGGAGACAGGGGTGGCCGGTGCTCTTGGCTGGCCAGCATCCCCACTCCACCCGGGTCCGAGGTTCTGATGCTCCTTCCTGGCATGGGCACAGTCCTGCAGCCAAAGTGCCAGGACCTAGTGCCAGGCCTGCAGTGGGCAGAACAACTGGCCCAGGGCCCATGGAAAAGCAAACTAAGCCAGAGGCAAATAGATAGTTCTTCATCTCTTCCAAATTCCCCTGTGGGGTGGGCTTGGGGGTGGCAGCCACAGAATACTCATGCCCGTGGGGGCAGCAGTGCTAACCTGTGGACAGGCAGGGGCCAAGTGGAAAGAGGGCTGGGTAGTGGAAAAAAGGAACCATCCCTACTGTCCAGCAGGGTCTCTCCTGGGGGCTACACCCAAGCAGCTGTCATAGCTGGGCCCCAGGACCACTCTCCCCTCCTCGCGACGCTGCGAGTGAGACAGAGAGAGGATGTCCTGGACCAAGGTCTGGTAAAAGTCTCCGTAACTCCCACATCTCGTGTTCCCACGCGCCCCAAGGCCCCTCTGTGCAGCCAAGATGCCCATGAGAGGGGGAGGGGACCGGATCTAGCCAGAAACGGGGCATGGCACCTAGGGCCGCGCTGTCGCTTTGCCACGTCCGTCTGCTTTCTGCATTCGCGGCCTTCCTTCCCTTGCCCAGCCCTCCCCACAGCCCCTCCCTGCCCAAGGGGCCCCGTATCCGGCCCGGGAACACGGTTGTCACCGAAGGGGGAGCGGTGCATGTGCAGGGCCGGAGTCGGGGGATCGCCGGGCTGGTTCGTGAACCCAAGTGGGGCCAAGGCCCCTGCGCTTACTTGTAGGTGAGACCGTCGGCATTGGCGAACAGCTGCTGCGCAGTGAGCCCATCCTCGGGCACGTAGCCGGTGCCTCCGCTGATCAGGTAATCCGCCATGCTGCTGAGAGACACCGCGGCCCGACATAAACATCCGCGCGGGCCACCCCGCCGCTGCTGCTGTATGCTGGTGCTGCTGCTGTGCTGGTGCTGCTGCTGCTGCTGCTGCTGCTGTTGCTGACGCCGCGGACACGCTGCGGCCGCGGGCGAGGCGGGCCGGGCGGGCCGGGGGCGGGGGCTGCGGCAGCGGCCGGGCGGGCCCTGGGCACCGCCCTCTGCTCTAGTCCCTCCCCTGGGAGTCCGCTGCCTCCGCCCAGCGCCGCACAAAGGGCCCCGAGGAACCCGGCCCAGCCGCCGCCAAGCGCGCGCGCACTTTGAGCCACCTGCAGTGGCACTGTGGCCCGGGGGCCCGGGGCTGAGGAAAAGGGACGCGAGTCCTGTGGGGGTGGGGGCTGGGCCAGGGCAGGACACGCCCCCTCCACGCTCCTGGTCCCGCCTCATAGGCCTTTGCAGCGCGTCCCCAGGCTTGCCTCCTGCTTGGGCCACCCCAGTCCACCCGGCTTCCATCTCCGCTGGCCCTATTCCCCACCCCCAGGGGTACCTCTAACAAGGTTTGCCTTTCCCCAAGACTTAGGCGCAGACTCTGATCAGAAGTCCGAAGCCCCGAGGAACTGCCTGGGCCAACAGCTGCCCATCACACAAGAGGTTGAGGTTGCACACTCCCTGAAGTGTAGCCTGCCCGCTCCCCACCCCCCTGCTCTCCCCCCGCCCCCCCCCGCCCCGCCCCACCAACACCCGGCAATCAACCCAACATCATTACTAGAAGGACATTCTTAACAATGATACTCCTTGACCTTAGGGTGGCCCTGAAAGCCCTCTGCAGTTTACAAGGCATTTTTCATAAATGATCACATTCATTCTATAATCTATTAATTGTTCATTATTAGGTGTCCCCACTTTACAGATGCAAAATCCACAGTTCAGAAAGCAAGGAGGTGGGGGATACTGCCTCTGACTCTTGTCCAGTTCTTCAGTCTGACATCCCTGTCCCCAGCTCAGAAAGCAGTATGAACACCAGAGGCAGAAATGTGTTTCCTGGGAGGTTAGAGTGGTGGGAAAAGGAGGAGGCTCGCAGGCCTGACTTAGGCAGGTAAGCATGCACACAAATCAGGACAGAGCCTAGAGAAGTTTTGAGAAGTAGCCAAAGCTGACATCTGGTGGTCCTATGGGCCCAGCAAGACTCGGACTCCTACCAGGGGGCAGGCAGATTAGACAGCAAACTGATCCACATGGGAGGAGGTGAGGTGGCAGGGGACAGACGCTTCCCTCTTAGGCAGGCTGTCAAACTCATTTTCACCGGGGGCCACATTAGCCTCGTGGTTGCCTTCAAAGGGCCGAACATAATTTTAGGACTGTATAAATGCAATTACTCCTTAACAGTTAAGCGAGAGCTCGGCGCTACCACCGGGAAGAAACAAGGTGCCGGGGTGGATAAAGCAAGGTGGAGGGCCGAATTCGGCTTGTGTTTGCCACCTGTGCTCTCAGGTGACCAGAACTGCCAGTGCTACTCTCTGACCAAAGCTAGAGAGTATATCCCCCACCCAAGTTCCCCTGTTCCTCCCTCCCCACCCCCCCTGTGATCCTCACAGCTCACTTCTTGTCAAGGTGAGAGAAAGACTGGGCAGGAACACAGTCCTCTCCCTGGCAAGGTGGCTGTCTGTGGTGCTCCCTCCCTCCCACCCCAGTCCTGGGAGGCTGGGTTTGTTTACCTCTCAGCAGTGTGGTGGCAGCCAGGCCCAGGGGGAGGCTCCCTGGGATGCCCAGCCTCATCCAGTGACACCCCTCACCCCGCCAGGAAAACAGACTTCCAGCTGCATGCCGAGGGGGCAGGAGGCTTCCCACAGAGCTAGGGCGATGAGGCCCATGAGGCCAGGAGTGCTGGAGTAGTTCACAGATTTCCACAGTGTCCTCTTTCCTCTTACTGGGGGGTTGGCAACAGTGCCCACCATCCCTACCAGTGAGTGGAGCTCCAAGGAGGTCTCCTGCTGGGGGCCTCTGAAGGCCCTCTGGTGTTGGCAGAAAGGGAGCCAGCCTGCTGGGATTCTCTGCGAGGCTAGCTTGCCAAGGACGCCTGGGGAATGCTTCTGAGTCCTCAGCTCTTACAGACCCAGGTAGAGGGTATGTGCCATATACAGGATGGGAGTTGTCCTGAGGGGACCAGCTCTAGGACCTCTTACTGGTCACCTGGAGGCAGGGTAGTGGGACCAGCCAGAAAAAGCACCCTGGCCAGTCAGAGTTACTCCAGGTAAAGGCATTGCAGGCAGAGAGCACAGGCTGTCCATGAGGTCTCCCTGGGTCTCTAAGGAACTTGCTCTAGGTCAGAAATGGCTAGGGTCCTATTCAGGATTCCCCTAGAGCTGCAGTCCAGGACAGCAGATGGGTTCTGCCATCTCCAGCGACATGTGCCCAAGCCTAGAACTCAGACCCAGGGGAGGAGGCTGCTAGGCTGAGTTGTGGGGAGGGTCCCCTTCCTGGTGACAACAGACCTCACAGCCCTAGTCCCCTTCTCCTGCTGCCCCACACTCCCTTCAGCTTTGACCTATGTCAAGGCTCCTCATTACTCTTAAGCTGCTGGGCTCAGCCCTGGGTTAGGCTGTCCATTTCCAGAGACTGTTAATCCACTCTGCACCCCCCTTCCCTCCTCCCTCTTCCTGATCTTCCCTAGCTACTTCCTCCGTGGGGAGGAGACACCCAGGCAACCAGTGGGCCTCCTCAGGCCGAGGAAGGGCTGCTGGTCCCTTGAGACTCCCCACCTAGCAGCTGTGAGGACAACAGGGCAGGATAGCAAGCCTAAGCCCCTTCCAGCCCCTTCCTCGGGGTAGCAGGGGATTGGTGTCATAGCTGGGCACCAAGGTCCATGCGGGTCTTTATCTGGTCTGGGTTGTTTGAATGCACAAGATTTCAAAACAAGTTTAAGAGGAGGATGGGGGAGTTTGGGGGGCGGGGAGGTGGCAGAGAGGGGTGGCAATAACAACACTGGCGTTTTTGAGCTGGAACAGGGGACAGGGCTGCCCAAGCACACGCCAGAGCGCAGTAATTCCGACCCCAAGCCCCGGACTTCTCATGGAACCCTGCCCTCTTCCACAGCTCTAAGGGTGCCACAGCTCTCTAAGCCAGTGGCAGCAGATGGAAGTCTAGCCAGCGGGTTTTGAATCTCATTACACCACCTGCCTGGGGCTCAGGTTTTACACAGGCTATGTGGAGCCTGGTGTAAGGTGGGGACGGCCGCTGGGGGCAGAGAAGGGATGCTCCTATGTGGGCCGGGTCTGAATTCTGAAATAATTCTGAAACGATAGTTCTACAATACCTGCTGTGGCCGAGGCACCGCCTCCATCAGGCTCCAGGTGCTCCAGCCCACTCCCTCACCTCCCGTGGCCTCTCCCTATCTCCCTGGACCCTGAGCCCTAGTAGCTGGGTTTCTAGGGTGGCAGGAAGGATAAGGTTGCCCAAACCTGAATCAGTTCTAAAGAGGCAGCCTACAGAGGCAAGAGCCGCCAGGCTTCACCCAGCAGCCCCTTAAGCCCTTAAAAGTTCTTACATAATAAGCCAGCCCCTGGGCAGAGCTGCGGGGCTAATTCCGCCCTAACACCCCCACCCCACCCCCCTCCCCCGCAGCCGCAAACCCAGCTTCCAGGTCACCTCCCCAGGCTGCTGAGCACCAACAGATGGAGCAGAGAGAGAAGTCCAAATCCTCTGGACCGGAAGGATAGTGGGATTGCATTTCAAGCTGTGATACAATCTAGAGATTACTGTCTCCTTTTCAGCCAGCCTCCCACCCCCCGCGCCCAGCTCAACATCCCCACTTTTCCTCCAATGCTCCTTACACGCCCCAGCAGACTGAGGAGAGGAGAGGGTCCTGACGCTTAAGGAGAGGCCGTGAAGTGAGCTGCGCCCGCAGCCTTATCAGACCTCAGTGAATGGTGAGGAGGGGACTGTATCCTCACCCAGCTCTGAGGAGGCCATCCATCTGGACACCTACACTTGCCAGTGAGAAGGCTCTGAAGATGGTTCTAGGAGGAAACAGCTAAGAAGGAGTAAGCAAAGTTGGATAGGGACTCCAACAAGCCCCTATTGAACCCTTGTAGTTGAAGCCACTTGGGCCAGGTGTCGTCCGGTGTGTAGTCGAGGTCTGATCCAGGGCTAAGATTCTAGGAGCGTTTTTCCGATTTGCTCCCCGGTGCAAAGCCGCACCGAACTCTTTGCACAGTGCCCGCCTGCATGCCCCAACCAAAGCTGGGTGCGCGGCATCTGAGCCCGGTTTCAGGAAGTTAGAGGTAGAGCCGTTCAGAAGGCAAGGGTAGTGGGGTCTGCCCCTCCCCTCCCCGCAGCGCTGCCGGTTCCCGAGTCGCCGCGCCCGCCCCGGTCGCGCCCCGCGCTTTCTGCCCTGGGCGTCACCTCTCGGGCTCGTAGCCGGCCTCCAGCCGGCGGGAGCCGCACCGCTGCGCCACCGTCTCGGGTCCCGGGTGTTGCAGAGTTCCAGGCTCCGGAACAGCGGCGGCTCCGCCTCCCGGCACCAGCGGCGGGAGTGGCCCCGACCCGGCGGGCAGAGCCAGCGGCCCCTCCATGCGGAGCCCACGGTTTGGGGAGGGTAGAAGCCTCTCCTCTGGAGGCTGCCCCGGCCCCGCTGGGGAGTGAGCGCGCCTCTGCGGCGGGGCCTAGGTTCCCCGGACGGGGATCAAGAGCCGAGGGCGGGGCAACTCCCGGGAGGGAGGATCCGGAGTCCTTTGGACTCCGCCCCGGCCGGTGCTCCTCCGGGGCCCTCCACGCATCTGCACAGGCTCAGCCGGTCTCTCCCAACCAGGAATCGGTGAGGGGACCCCTGCCCCTTCCCCGCCTTCCAAGCCTTCCAGGTTCCCCTGGTCCCTTCCGAGGAAAACCAGAAAAGGAAACGAGGGCAACGTGTCTCCAGAGCCTGGGGTTTTCTTCGTGTTTTTGTGCCCGCCCCTGTGCCTGTCACAAACGTGAGCCTGCTCCTTTGGAGCGCCTCCGACCAGCTAGCAGCAGGCCCAGCTGGTCAGGGCTAGATGGGCGGGGACCACCCACTTCCCTCTGCTTCTGCCCCCTTTGCCTGTTCAACTCGGATCGTTAGCCCTGGTCGGTGTGGCTCAGTTGCTTGGGTGTGGCCCGCAAAGCAGAAAGTCGCAGGTTCGATTCCCAGTTGGTGCATATGCCTAGGTTGCTGCCGGGTCCCAGGTCAGGGCGTCCCGTCGATGTTTCTCTCCTTCTCTTTCTCAGATCCTTCCCCTCTCTCTAAAAATAAATAAAATCTTTCAAAAAAAAAAAAAACACAACCAAACATCCTTAAACAGGAGGAAAGTAGATTTTCCTCCATTCTTACCTGCCACTGCCTGAGGAAGAAAGAGATAAGGCTGCAGGCTCCTCAAGGAAAGGGCCGAACCTGCCCTCATTCGAGGTTCCCCACAACCAGGGAGTGAGGCTGAGCGCACAGGGCCTCGCACTTGGCCACCTACTGCCGGGAAAGCACACCTTTTCCTATCACACCGTTGTTAATCATTGTTGACTGGTGATCCATGACCTCGCAGAGGTGACAAACAGAAGTAAGTGCTTGCTGTCAGGCAATTTCTTTGCCAGAACACAGTGGATAAAATAAAGTTAACAATTTTTACACCATATACTTTTTAAAAAACTGAGAATCTGAGGAAGCAAATGATAATCACTGGATGGTTGAGAATGCATTTCAAAAAAGCAGAGATATGGATCAGCAACTATATCACAAAGGAAATGGAATTTATACAATGGTAAGATCTTCAAGTTTATCCCCACCTGGTCTCTTTTCCTACACAGGTACACACCCACTCCCCAGATTCCAGACTAAAGCAGTTTCTCTGACTCTGGGCCCCTGTGAAACCTTGTCACTGCTAGTGCTATTGTAGACAAGGATTTTGCTATCACCTGAATGCTTGCGACCCTTTGCAATTCATACGTTAAAACCTAGTGCCCTAAGCGTTGGCATTTGGAGGTGGGACCTTTGGGAGGTGCTTCGGGTGTGAGAATGGAGCCCTCCTGAATGGGATGAGTGCCCTTAGGAAGGAGACCCCAGGGAGCTGCCTTGCCCTTTCAGCCAGGCAACCACAATTCTATGAACCAAGAAGTGAGCTCAGACCAGACACTGAGTCTGCCAGTGCCTTCCTCATGGGCGTCCTAGCCTCGGAAGTGTGAGAAGTAAATGTTGTTGAAGTCACCCAGTCTGTGGTGTTTTTGTTACAGCAGCCCAAATGGACTAAGACAATTTTGCGTGACGAGAGTATTTCCACGTCCCTGCAGATCTCTCAAAGAGGCAGAAGTGGGCAGATCTAAGTTGTATGGAATGATAAAGTCATTTTTCTGGTTCCTATTCATGAACCACTCATTCTACACACAAAAGAGTCAACACACGGGTTTCTGACTGGACAAGGGTGGTCTAGAACCTATCAAAGAGGACTCGACTGGCAGTTACTTGAGCGTAGGTCCAAATCGGGGCTTCTTACTATGTAATCACCTAAATCATGAACTCCCTCTGAGCCTCAGTTTCCTCATCTTTCAAATGGGATCAATAATATCTATCTCATAAGGTCGACTTACCATTAGCAAGATAACACATAACATTCCTGGCTTGTAGTAGGCTCCTAATAAACAGAAGTAATGATCATTATAAACGAAGTAAGCTGTAGCTAAATTCTGTACTTTCGACTCACAGCTAATGCAATATATTATCATTCCTATTACATCATCCTTCAACAAGTCCTTATTGGGTACCTCCCACATTCCACCTAGATGCTGAAAGTCCAATAGTGAACAAGATGGTCATTCTCTCTGCGGTCATGAGCCTTGAAGTCCACTGGGGCAGAGAGACAAACCAGCACTCGGAAGACAATGTGAGGAGGCTCTGATGGGAGGGACACCCCCCCATACAGCCCAGACTCATGGGCACCACGCAAAACATGGACAGTTGTTCTGAGAAAGAAATGAGTCAGGCTCCACATCAAAGGCCCCTGGAAGGAGAGAGAATATGGTAAATAAATGACACAGAATGAGTGGGCCCGAGTCCCAATCAAGGCCTGGTGCTTGCCATAGAGTGGCTCTGTCTTTTCTCCAGAGTGCGTTGATTACAAATGAGATTTGCTAGCAAACTATTCATTAAAACAATCACATTTCGATGGGATAACCCGAGGGCTGGCCTTGGCATGTCATATGAAGATTTTACCTGTAGTGATGTCTAAAGCAGTGGTTCTCACAGGGACATTTGCCAGTGTCCAGGGACATTTTTGATGGTCATGACTCGGGGGGAGGAGGCATATCACTGGTGCTAGTGGGTAGAGGCCAGAAATGCCAATAAATGCCTACAGTGCACAGGACAGCCCTTTGCAACAAAGAGTCACCCGGCCCCGAAAGTCAGTGGTGCAGAGGCTGAGGAAGCACGATCCCAAGGAACTATTTGAAGAAGCCAGAACTAAAGCAAAGCTGAAACGGGAAAGCTGGCATTTGGGCTGCCTGTCACTACCAGTAAGCAGAGCCAGTAAGCAGAGACAGAGACTGAGTCTGTATGGGCACGTCATTCAGATGCCAGCGGTCTGAGAAGACAGTGGGTTGTGTACCCTAAAATCCGTCTTAACATCTCATCACAAGCCGACCTTTCTATAAGGAGAAGAAAGGATAGTAAAGCATTTGGCAAAAAGGTTAGTAGGAAAAGAGTTGCAGTCCAGAGGCGATTTTCCTGGTACTTCTTTATCTGCCGGTCAACGGTTTTTTGTCTGCGTCACAGATGTTCCCTCCCTGGAACACGATGGCTCAGGAGTCACACAGGTCATGCATTCCAGGTCCCGGAGTAATAGCTTTCCACGCGCCTCCATCACATAAACCTATCAACTATGACTGAAGCTAAAGCTTTAACTCAAGTTCCGCTCTCATCCCGTTGGTTTCCAATTACATTATTTCTATAAGATTAGTTTAATTAAAGAGATACAAATTAAAACAACATGAAAGCAGGTAAGAGTATTTAAAAATCACTTTGCTGTTGAAAAACCAGTCCTTCCACATATGAGAAACCATCCTGTGGTTTGATGTGACTAAAGGCGTAAGACACATTAGTGGTGGTGTTGAAATTCATCTACAGCAGTTTTCAGTACAGTTGACAACAGTTGCACATTTACCAGCTGGGGCTACTTTAGCATTTTTTTGGTTTTGTTTTTTTAAAGAAAACATTTCCCTGTTCTTTAGAGTTACCACAGGTCCCCAATGACCTTATCAGGGGGAAACAAATGCCTACAAGACATGAAATGAAAGTGTGTTCAACACAGGTTCCAGTCCTCTTTTCTCCTGGCTGGCTTTCTGGGGATCTTGTCTTCAAGCCTTTCCCCTTTTTTGGTAAGATTTTATTTATTTATTTTTAGAGTGTGGGGAAGGAAGAGTGAAAGAGAAGGGGGGAAACATCAACCGGTTGCCTCTCACACGTCCCTGACCAGGGACCTGGCCTGCAACCCAGGCATGTGCCCTAACCAGGATTCAAACCAGCGACCTGCCAGTTAGTGGGGCAATACCCAGACCACTGAGCCACACCAGTCAGGGCAAGCCTTCCAAGTCTTGAGTAGCACCTTATCTCCAGGCTCAAGAAAATGTTGCAAACCTGTGGGAGAAGATCGCCAATACAGCAAGGTCTTAATGATGGCTAAAGTCTGACTTAAATGTTGCACAGAGTACTTTACCTTCATGTCTCAATCTCCATACATATTTCCCACTCCAATCACAGCCTGAAAAGGTCGCCTACACATAATTTCAAAAGGACTCAATTGAACCCCATTTTGAGGAGCTACCCTCATCCTGAGCAGGGCAATAGGTAAAACTTGATCCCAATGGAGATGAGTTTCTTGACACAGTCTGGCTACATTTTTCTCCAAGGTGTAATTCATCTTCTCTACCTTCCCAGAAGTCTGAGGTCTCCATGCCATGTGGAGTCTCCACTTAATCCCTAAAAATTTACTAACCTTCCAAGTAATTTCTGAAACGAAAGCAGGTCCATTATTGCTCTGGATGCTGCCAGGTAGACCAAAGCAAGAATTATTTCTCTCAGTAGGGCTTTCACTGCCTCCGAGGATCTGTCAGTCCCAGCAGCATAGGCCTCTACCATCCTGAAACAGTATCCACGAAAACTACCAAATACTTTCCATCCTCGGACCCTCGGCATCTGGGTCAAGTCTCTTTGCCGGTCCTCACGCAGGCACTGCCCTTGGTATCGTTTCCCTTCTTCCTTTCTGATGGGCATCCGTGTTGGGATTGTTCTTCTGGCACACAGGGCTTTAGAAATCCCAGGACCTGTGAGCTGTGGTTGATATAGGTGGTTCAAACCCCAGCTCTCAGCTTTCTCTAAGTCTGCAGTCACATATTCAGGGTTGGGCTGGGACAAGTCTAGGATAGGTACGAAAAGCATTCAGATGTCCCTTTGGCCATGGACGTGGACCACAATGCGGTGATTGCTTGGAGCAGGGATGTACAAGGGGAGTAAATGGTAATGGGAAAAAATACAATAAAGATTAAATTTTTAAAAATAAGTGTCCCTTTAGTAGTCTCTTCTGCTGCTCCGTCGGGCAGATTGTCCCCTTTGGCCACTTCAGGGTCCTCTTTCTGACGCCTGGGGCAGTGCACCACTGCCACCTGTGAAGGTCGCCGAACAGCCTCTAATAATTTACACTTTCTGTTATATGCTTCTTTCCTTGTTACTGGAGCTTAATAGCCCTCTTTCCTTCCAGATGCACTTCTCTCTCTTTTCAGCATGGTCGTGCTTTAGCACACTCGAGTCAGACTCTGGGAAAAGGGAGGCAAGATTTAACTTACGGTTTTGAGGTACTTGGTGCCTGATCATCCTCCCAGCAGTGAGCCGCCAGTGTCCTTTTTCCTCTCGCAAGCTCAGCACCTGGTGGCGTGCGCAATGGGGATAGGCTGTCCCCAGGAAAACTTTCCAGCTTCCTGTAAGAGCTTGCAGGTGGCGGCCACAGCTGTCAAGCAGGCGGCCACCAGGAACAGTGCGCTACAGTTTCTTTGGCAAGTCCCGTAAGACTCCTTTTGCCAGGTGCAAGCAGGAACCCAAGAAACCTCACTGCTTATTGGCAAATCTGGGCCTTCTGTGCTGATGATACTTCATGGCCACAAAATGCCAAAGGGTTCCAGGTAGCCATATTATTAGTTAAATAATGGGTCTTCATATTGTAACAGAATTTCTCCTTCTAGTTTTAGAGCTTTTAAGTTCTGGCTCAGGTTCCCCCCAAAATTACTGGGGAGTCCTTGAACTCTGTGGTGAGACTGTCTGGCAGTACGGAGCCTGGACCCGAGATTCCGAGTCCTGCCATCCAGGAGCAAACAGTGGTTGAGAGTGTTGGTGAGCCAGAACGCAAAGGAAAGCATCTTTTAAGTCCAATACGGAATATCAGAGGATGTCCTGGGTATACCGTTCTGTACAATGTCATTTATGGCCCTTAAAGCTTGTATTATGTGGGGAGCAGCAGGGCCAAATGAGTCCATATTCCTGAAGTTTCTGAATTATAGTGTATATTCCTTCTAGGGTCTCCTTTGGCAAGAGATACTGCTTCTTACTGGGAGTCCTCGCCCCTGGTTTGAGGTCAGTTCTAACAGGGGAGGCTCGTTTAGCCCTCCCTACCCTTCTAGCAGCCCACACAATGGGGCTTGCTTGCCTCTCAGTTTCTTCTGGCCAGGGTTGCTTTTCTCCTTCTCCTCGTGGTTTTATTCAGAACTGCCAGGCATGCTCTGGAGGGAACTGTAGGTGGAGCTATCTTTCTTCCGCAGAGAAAGTGATTTGAGCACGGAGTTGTGACAAGAAATTCCTTCCCAAAAGATGAAAATCGTATCTCCCACAGCACATTCTAATGGCTTCAAGAAAAAGTGGCTCTGAGGGCTTCCAGAAATCCCAGTTCCAGTTCAGCTGGTGGTCTGTTGACCACAGAATACATTGCGCTGGTGTCAGTCAAAAGGGTATCAGTCAATTTGTCCCCCCACTGTTACTTTTACCCGAGTTCTCAGATTCTGAGTGCCCTTTCCCCTCACTTGGGGCACTCGCTGTTCCAGTGCCCTGATCCCTTGCAGTGGGATTGCTCTGCCCCAGGAAGGGCTTGTCCTCCACCGATTGTGGTTTCTTGATGGGTTCGGGATGGAGAGACCAGTTCAGCCTCACCTCCTTCGGCTCCCTCTGCCAAGTTAGGGGGAGGACCCCGCAGGGCTGGAGGGGCCGTGGGAGCCCTGACCCTGCTCCCAGAAGCTGTCCCGATCTTCCTGGTCCCTCTCTTCCTCGCTTTTGCCATCTGCCACAGCAAATTCGCTCTTCTCCGGGACATCAGTCTATATCCTTTCAATTCTGCATCTTTATGATATAAAGGTATAAAAGCCTGTACATAAGGTATTTTGTCCCATTTCCCTGATCTTTGACAAAACAGTTCTAATTGTCGTACAGTAGTTTAAAGACCATTCAGCAGCCAGTATTCTCCTGAGTCCAGGTTATACATAAGCCAAGCAGTATTACAACAACAACAACAACAAAAACATTTTCTTAGGTTCATAAGCAAGGTCAACCCATCAGCCAGAACTTACCCCAAAGGAGCTGTTTCCTAGAACCCAGGCTCCCCCCACCCCATTCTACCAGACAGAGCTCCGTGATATCACACAAACCAGAAGGCGCCTTAATCCCTGATGACCGTTCTAAGTTGTAACCCACGACTGTGATCCTGAACCAGAAAGGGCAGCGATTCAGTCGAAAGTGAAGGTGACAGGGAGTGCCAAGAATTGGAGGAGAGTCCCCACATGAATCACTTGGCAGCTGCTAGGGAGTCTCCAAATCTAGACGCCATGGCACCCCCAGTGCAGACAGCTAATGGGACTCCTGCCAAATACCCAGATTTACCGAAGAGTCCCACGGGTGTCCCACCAGAGTCTCCAGAATGTGAAACCAGAAAGTTGGCAGTCGTGTGCCTGTCATTACCAGAACTAATAAGTAGAGGCAAGGATTGAATCTTTATGGGCACTTTATTCAGACGACATGATCTGAGAAGATGGTGGGTTGTGTACCCTAAAATTTGTCTTAACATCTCATTGCAAGCCAACCTCTCTATAAGGAGAACAAAGGGTAGGTAAGAGGTTTGGAAAAAGGTTAGTGGGATGAGAGTTGCAGTCCAGAGGCAATTTTCTTGGTACTTCTTTACCTGTGGGTCAACAATTCTTTTTTCAATAAAGAGTTTATGTATTTATCTTTAGAGGGAGGGGAAGGGAGAAAGAAAGAGAGGGAGGAAAACATCAGCATGTGGAGGGACATTGATTGGCTGCCTCTCACATGCCCTCATGTGGGGACCTGACCTTCAACCAACCATGTGCCCTGACCAGGAGCTGAGCCAGTGACCTTTCAGTTTGTGGGACAACGCCCAACCCGCTGAGCCACATCAGCCAGGGAGTTCAACAATTCTTCATCTGTGTCACAAACATTCCCTCCCTGGAACCCAAGGGCTCAGGTACCACCTGGATCCTTTGCAGACCCCCTGGGGCACAGAGGTTGAACTTCTGGTCGACCTCCTGGAATCAGGTAGGTCATGAATACCAGTTCCTGGAATAACAGCTTTCCACGTGGATTACTCACTTGAGCCTGTCACCTATGACTAAAGCTGGAGTCTTCATCTCTTGAGTTCTCCCATCAAAACTATTTCGTCTTTCTAAAGCCAGCAGGACCAGGGCTGGTTGCAGGCTTTTTTCCATGAAGGAGCTGTGCATCCTCACCTGGACTGTCTTCTCACCTGAGAAGTGAGACTGTGGGACTAGACCTTGTGGAAAGTCCCTTCCAGCTTAAAACAAAGGATATGAATTAACACACGTATAGGATTAGGATGCAATTAATTAATATAGGGGCTATAAAATCGGGGGGTGGAAGTCAGTCCAGGCACTAGTCTGTCTGCACTTCCTCACCTTCCAGACTTCCACATGTGGAAAATCCTTCATGGGGAAGGCACCGTGTGTCAGAGCCAGAGGCACGCAAAGAGGAATTAGATAGAGTGTTTGGCCTTGAGTTACCCACAATGCAGGAGAGAAGGAAAACTATAATATTAGACCAAAACTAATGGCAGGGAGACCAAGATCAAGTATATGTGTGTCAGACCCAAAGAGAGGCGCCTGGCATCCTTTTCTCATGAACCCTCGCTTCCCATGATTTATGCCTGTTTCTCTCAGGCAAGGAAACTGAGTCTCGGGAAGGTTAAGCCATCAGTCCGTAGTCAGACAGCGATGATTATTGGAGCCCAGTTAGGGCCCTGGGCTTGTTTGCTCCACCACCTGAGCCTTTAGAACCCTTCTTAGTAACCCTGGTGTTCTCTTCCCTCACCAGGAAGCTGACACGGTCTGCGGGGACTCTAACACAAGGTACAGCCCACTGCAGTGGCCTTCGGAGGATGGTCCGGGTTATTTTGTAATTCAGATTTCAGTCTGAAGAAGTATGGCTTGAAACATGTGGAGTTTAGCTCAGAAATATGTTTGTTGTGGGTTTCATTTATTGTAACAAAATCCCTTTTTGTTTGAGGCTGGAGTTGGAGCTTTTTATTATGGGATACACACAGCACTACTGCTGTTATTGAGATGATTTTACACCATGGCCCTCCTCATTCTGGAAGCTATACAGTTCTGTGCTGTGCTCAAGACACCTGCACAAAGTGACCGTTTGGGGTTTGCTTGGCCCCTTCCACTAGGCGTCAATGAGAGGGGTGTGCACGTCATCAGGGAGCCTAGGGTCTTCGGTCACTCCGGTCGTGCTTCCTCTGGTGGACTGCTGTGACGTTTTACTTTAGTGCCACGTTGTGGACGCCAGAGAACTCGCATTTGCCAAGGCATGACCTCTTGAGACGCAAAGTCCTGAAGCAGCACGGTGCAGTCTAACTCCAAGAACCCCTCATTTCTTCGGACTTGCTTGACAGTTGGAAGTTTTACCATTTTATACCACGTGTTTTCAGTAGAATTCTGCCATACCATATAACCACTGGCAACCCAGGCTAAAGGTTTCAATGAAACCCTGGCTTCATTTCCGGAGATACATTTCCAAAACTGTCTGGAATATTTCATGCTTCCAGTGGTTCCTTCATGGACTGGAGTTTTTGATCAAATGTGTTAGCTTCTTCCTCCGGGTTCTTCCCAATTTCTCCTTCAAATGTGAAGGTGGCCTCTGGTGCAGAATCTCTGTCACACAGGTGGGTAAAGTACTTTGACTGAGCAGTTCACCGTCACTTGTCTTTGGACAATTCCTTCCACAGAAAACTTAAGGCAATACTTATGTCCTCCTCCTGGAATGTCCTCCATGCTGGCTTGTTGGACCAGAAACACCCCGTGGGGGCCCCTGCTGAGAGCTGACGTGGCTCTCCACCACCGGGACCACCCTGGGGGCTGGGTAGTGGGCCGGTGGGATTTCCACTCTTGGTGAGTGGCGGCTAGGAGAGCCTGGGTCCGCTCAAGCTTAACTGGACAATACAAGGGCCTGTTGTAACAACATTTCTGCAGTAGATACAGCAAAGTTCCTTGCTAACAACGAGTGGTTCCTAAGACCTGATTGCGGGAATAGAGCGGACAGACCTTTTAGGGGCAGATATGAATTACCTCCACCCTGTAGAAGTATCAAAGAAGCCTAAAGTTAGCTGTAATAATAACTTCTGCTTGTACTTGTAACACTTGAAACGCATCTGTTGGTCTGTTCAACAGAGTCATGGAGCACGTGACACGGGTAACTGTGTTGGGCGCATCAGGGCACATGAAAGAATCCAGCCAGGACAACGAAATACTAAAAGCCAAATAGTGGAGAAGGTAATGGTTCTCATCTGGGGCAACTTTGTCCCCCATATCTCTCCCCAGGGGTTCATTTAGCTTCATCTGGAGGCATTTTTGATCCTCACAACTGGAGGGGTACTGCTGACCTCTAGTGGGTAGAAGCCAATAATACCGCTGGACGTCCTAAAATGTGCAGGATAGCCCCTCACAACAAAGGATTACTGATGCATGGGTCACCGGCCAGCAGTGATCATGGAACGCTGCAGATGGCTTGTCGAAACTCGAGAAAAAACATGCACAGAGACAGACCAATTTCTGTGGAGAAGTAGGGACGGAACGGCCACCCCCTCTAGTGCAGAGCACACTGATTTACTGTCCAAACCAGCTTTTATTGGGTTCGTTTTGCATAAGAATTCAGATAAAGCACATTACTCATTGCGAGGAAGTAAGGATCAAACGATAGGTAGCAAGGAACTCTGAGGGTCTATTTTGAGTCAGGGTCAAAGCTGTAAGACTTTAAGAAACAAACTAACTTCCTCCTTGGACCCTTCTCATTCAAGTGAAAGCATGCTAAACAAAGAAGGTTTCAAAGGAATTTACATGTTCTTTCTTAGGCCTGATCACCCAGGGAATCTGCCCTTTCCAGCACAGGGCGGCACCACCCTGTCATTGTTTCAGGCTTAGGTGGAGCAAGGGAAGTAAGGCAGCCAAGAGATTAAGAGATTTTCTTGCAGAGCAGGGGGACTTGGGCTTTGTCAAAGCCAAAGGGCGAGAGTCCATCACCCCCTTTTGCCGTAGCCCCCAAAGTCCTTCTTTTGGGGGCCTCCCACGTGATCGTGCCTGTCTTAGATTGTCCCCCCTTGGGGAATCTTACCCATCATTGGCTAACCGACCAACCATTGGGTCCAGGCGGGGTGAGGTATGAAGGAGCAGAAGCGGGCGTTCCTGCCAGGAAGATAAGCTTGTCTCCCTGCTGGCTTACGGTTCCAAGGTCGTCATTCCCTTAGCCTTAGCCTAGGCAGGGGTTACAGCTTCTGATACCAAGCAGGGCGGTTCTCAACAGATTACCCAGCTCAGAGTGTCAGCAGTGCTTTGGTCGAGAAGCCCTGCTCTAACTCAGTTACATGCAGCTGGGTAATGCTAACTCTGAGAGCTATGGGAGGTGGCAGAAGAGACCAAATGTTGACAGCCAGAGTGACCGGGAAGGTCTCACAGAGGAGAAAAAAATGGGGAAGGTCTTCGAAGGGGCTAAGATTTAGGAAGGGAGGGGCCTGGAGGGGGCATTCCAAGCAGGGGTTGTAGCAAGAGCAAAAGTGCTGAGTGGACTGAGTGGGACAGGACGGTCTGGGACAGCACGCTCTGGGACAGCAGACAGGCCACCCTTGACAGAGCATTATGTCCACCCCACAGTCTGCAGGCTGGGTCAGGCAAGCATCTTGTGGCATCTCCATGTGACATATAAGGAGACCAAAGCACAGAAAGCTTCAGGTGGTCCCTGACCCGGGGCTAGGAGCCGGTCCTCCTCCTGCCTGGGCCCCGGGCTTTCCCCACCGGAATCCGCTTGGGCCCCACCCCATCCTGCTATCTGCCCCCAGGAGCCAAATGGAACCAGCAGGACATTGCCCAAACAAAAGCTCCCTTCTGCCCTGAATCCAGCTGGCCTACTCTGCCTCTTGACTTAAAAAGACACCCTCCAGAAACCTAGACACACACACACACACACACACACACACACTTTTCAAGCAGGAAGTAGACAGAGAAGTCAGTAGAAAAAGGAATCTCATTCCCAAGAGCACAAGCACACAGCTGACACGGACATCTGTTAACACACGAGCTGGGGAAGAGACATCGCCGGTCAACACAACAGCCTGCACCAGCTGCGGCACCATCTCCAGGAGCAAAGAAGCCACAAGCACAGGAGAGCAGGACAAGAAGGGGAGTTCCCCTCTCAGACACTCTGAGGGGCCAGGTGAAGGTACCAGGGGGGCAAAGGCTGGTGTGCACCTGAGGAGGGAGCGCCCAGGCCCCAGGAAGAATCCAGAAGCCGCACCCAGGAGCAGGGTCAGAAAGGGGTGGAAAGGAGAGTGAAGGGCAGGAGAAAGAGCGAGATGAGGTTTAGGCCAGAGGAGATGACTCGGGGCCTGGGATTCGGGGAGAGCACCCAGTGGGATGCCAGGTGTTGCCCACAGGCTCCTTGGAGGAAAGAACTCGTCCACCTGTGCCCTAGACACTGGGGAGGGGTGAGGTCAGGTGGGAAAGAGCAGCCAGGGAGAGGAGGATCAGAGGTCCTGCAGGAGAAGGAGCCCAAGCCTGGGTCCCACTCCCACTCCTGCCAGCCACCATGTCCAAGCAATGGCGGCAACGGGAGAAAGAAGCAAGGAGGCGTGGTCCTAAGACTCTTCTCCCTCGCCCCTTCTGTCCCAACCATGGCCTCCAGGGCTTTTGCTTCTCCAGTGAGGATGAGGCTGGGGTCATGCAGAGCTGGAGCAGTGGAGCGGGCGGAGTGAAGCCTTAGGTGGGGGTCATGGAAAGATCTGGGCCAACACTGCAGCATCTCCTTGCACCATGGTAACAGCACCCTCTGCCCTTCAGCCCGGGGCAGACGTGACACAAGAGGGTAGCCCACCCTCCCTCGCCCACTTTTATTTCCCACCATTCCCTGGCCTGGCCTCATGAGAAAAGTGTAAGCAACATGCAAACCTCACTCTTCTCCTGCCTGCAAGGCCCTGACATTGTCACAGCCACAACAAACCCCAACCTTGACCCCAAGCCACTCTGGCCTCCTGCCCAGGGCTTGGGAGCAGAGGCTACAGGGCCCTGGTGCTGCCAGTGCAGGCCAGGCCACCAGGCCAGACCCCCATCCTGGTCACTGCATTGCCTGGCCAGGGGGGTGGTGGCTGCAGGTACTTTACAGTCCCCGGGATGCCATGAGGACTTTCGAGTGTGAACAGAGCTCACCCTCCCTGCCTGCCCAGGCCCCTGACTCTCCTGCCTGAGGTCAGAGTGGGCACGCAGGGCAGAGGGCAGGAAGGAGAAGTGAACAGGGGCCTCCACTTTACAGAGAAAGCCTGCAGGTTGCAGGGAGGGCAGTCACAGGAGCACCTCACTCCCCCGGCCTCTCTCTGCACTTGCCCAGTCCACCCAAGGTCACTTCTGGAAGCATCCCCTCCTCACCCTGCTCCCAGGCCTGGAGACCCGGTTGGTTCCCACATCCCCCTTCCTCACCCACTCACTCCCCTCTGACCCACCTGAAGGGAACACGTGAGAGGAACTAACTATCATGTCTCCTGTTTCCACTCCCCTCCCCAAGTACTACAACTCAGACCCTAGCTCAGTCCTCAGGGTAGGTGTGAGGGCTGCTCAGGGTTTCCTGCTGGAGACTTGAGCCTCTTGGCTGGCCCCCAGGGCCCTGCATAGGCCTCCAGTCCCACCTGGTTACCTGCAGGCTGGAGCTGTATCCACAGCACGGCTTTCCTCTCCCTTCGGTGCAGCTGCAGCTTGGCCTGGAGTCACTGGGGACGGCTAAGGTGCCAAAGTACCAGAAAGAGCAAACTGGGGGCGATTCGGGGGAGGCAGCCTCTTTGATCCCTCTGCGGTACGAAGGTGCGCCTGATGACCCCACTCGCGGGAAAACTGACTGAGAAAGGTTATCTTTAAGTGACTTTTAAAAACGGAGATAGAATTTACATATCACGAAATCCACCATTTTCAAGGATACAGTTCAGTGATTTTTAGTACAATCACAAGACTAGACAACCATCACCACTAACGCCAAAACACTGCCGCTACCCTGGAAAGAGCCCGCATGCATCAGCAGTCACCCCCTGTTCTCCCTCCCTCCAGCCCCCAGCAACCATTAATCTACTTTCTGTCTCTACAGATGTGCCTATTCTGGGCCTTCCATATGAACAGGACCATACAATATGTGGCCTTTTATGCCTGGATTTTAATTTACTTTAAAGTTTTTACTTACATACAGGAAAATTTAGTTCGACACACAGTTCCGAGTTTTGACAGCGTATAGTCACGTAACCACCAACACGATCAAGAAACCAAACAGTCCCCATCACCTCGTGCCACCCCTTTGAAGTCGGTTGTTCCCCGCCACGCCACCCCGAGCAGCCCCGACCTGCTTTCTCTTCCTGTAATTTTGCCTCTTCCGGAAGGTTTTATATGTGGAATCAAATGATATGTAGGCTTTCAAGTCTGCGTTCTTTCACTTAGAATGGTGCCTTGAAGAGTCATCCTTATTGTTGCCTTTATTGGTAGTTCCTTTTTCATTGCTGAGTAGTATTCCACTGTGTGGTTGTATCACAGATTACTTATCCACCCAGCAGTGGAAAGGTGTTTGGGGTGTTTCCAGTTTGGAGCGGTTATGAATAAACCCTCTATAGACACTCACATGCAGGTTTTTGTGTAAACATGAGCTTGCATTTCTCTTGATTAAATAGGACAGGGATTGATGGGATGTCTAGTAAATGTATGTTTAATTTTATAAGAAAATGCGCAGGCCCTGGCTGGCGTTGCTCAGTGGATTGAGCGTGGGCTGTGAACCAAAGTGTCGCAGGTTCGATTCCCAGTCAGGGTACATGCCTGGGTTGCAGGCCATGACCCCCAGCAACTGCACATTGATGTTTCCTCTCTCTCTCTTTCTCCCTCTCTTCCCTCTCTAAAAATAAATAAATAAAATCTTAAAAAAAGAAAAGAAAAGAAAATGCCCATCTGTTTCCCAAAGTATCCATACCATTTTGCATCCTTCATTCTAGTTGCTCTGCATTTGGTATGAGCTGTCTGTTTGCCCTTCTAATAAGTACTATAAAAACAATTTCAAAACTTGTTTAAAAATCACACATCTGGTGAGTAGCAGAGCTAATATTTCATTGTCGCCCGTCTGTCTCCAAAATCCATTTATCTGTCATTCTGCACATACTGCTCCTCAAACAATTCATTTACTCCAGTGGCCCAAACCCGAGGCTTGGCATCTCGCCTTCCTCCCCACAGCATGAATTTAGTACCCGCTCCAGGTTCTCCACTGCCACCCCAACAACATGAGCTGCGGCATCTGCTCCAGGTTCACCACCAACCATTGGACTCTGGGCTCCATGCAGTCGCCCAGCCGCCGGGCCTGGCCAGCCAGCAGCGTGGTCAGCATCTATGCAGGCTTGAGCTCCCAGATCTCTGTGTCCCACTCCACCAGCATCTAGGGCAGTTGTGGTTCAGGGGCCTGGCTTCGAGGATGGCTGGGGGTCTGGTGGGCATGGGGGAAATCCAGGAGAGAAGGAAACTATAGAATGCCTGAATGAGCATCTAGCCTCTCATCTGGAGAAGCTCAGGAGCTTGGAGGCTGATAATCGGCAACTGGAGAGCAAAACTCGGGAACACAGGGAGAAGAAGGGACCCTGGTCAGACTGGGGGCATTATCTCAAGGCAATCTAGGGCCTGAGGTCTCAGATCTTTACAAGTTCTGTGGACAGTGCCTGCTTTGTTCTGCAGACTGACAGTGCCCATCTTACTACAGGTGACTTCAGAGTCAAGTATGAGACGGAGCTGGCCTTGCTCCAGTCTGTGAAGAGTGGCATCAATGAGCTCCAAAAGGTCGCTGATGACATCAATAACACTCAGCTACAGCTGGAGACAGAGATCAAGGCTCTCAAGGAGGAGCTGGTCTTCATGAAGAAGAACCAGGAGGAGAAAGTAAATAGTCTACAAAACCAGATTGCCACCTCCGGGTTGACCGTGGAGTTGGGTGCCCCCAAGTCTCAGGACCTCGGCAAGATCATGTGGACATCTGGGCCCAGGATGACGAGCTGGCTCAGAATGCGCCAGGCCAATGGAACAGCTCAATGGGATCCTGCTGCCCCTGGAGCCCGAGCTGGGGAGAGGGCAGCACCAGGCCCAGGAGTATGAGAGGAGGTCAGGTTGGTGGCTGAGATCGCCACCTCCACCTGCTGGAAGAAGGGGAGGACTTCGATCGCATTGATGCCCTAGGCAACCACAACTCTCTGCAGTCCGTCCAAAAGGCCACCACCCACAGGATTTGGGGCTGGCAATGGCAAACTGGTGTCTGGGGTCAACGACACCTAAGTTCTGAGGCACTGAGGCAGCAGAATGGGGCACCCCTTGGGGACAGGAGGCCAATAAAAAATTCAGAGATCATCAACCACTAAAAACAAAATGAAACAACAAAAAACAACTCATTTGCTCCACCTTGAGTCGTGGCAGAGTGATGCGTCGTTAGTAAACACACTCTACCAGTAAAAACAGTCTAGGCTGCATCACTGTAACCCAACTCACGATGACTTTAAATACCAAAGTCTCGTTGTCATGTATCCTGCATATCCATTGTGAGTCAGATGCGGACCCTGCTCTGTGTTCTCCTCACCCCAAACCCAGGCCAATGGAGCAGCCACCAGCTGGAGTGTGGCCACTTGCTGTGACAGCGGGGAAGAGGGCTCAGAACCGCCACAGCACAATGACATGTTCCAGCCTGAAAGGGGCGCTATGACTCTCACTTCCATCCCACTGGCCACACCCAGTCGATGGCCACACCCAGTCACCAGCCACCAAGTAGCGTAATCCTAAATGGGCCAGAAGATAGAGAGGGGGAACAAGTTGGAGAACAACTGTAATACCTACCGTATGCATTACAGGTAATTGTTGATTTCTTAGAAGGTGCAGGGCAACATGAAGTGAAAAGGGGTTCATACAAAGCATTGCATTATTCTTTTTTTTTTTTTAAGATGTCTATTTATTTCTAGAGAGAGGAGAAAGGAAGGAGAAAGAGAGGGAGAAAAACATCAACGTGTGGTTCCTCTTGTTCGCTCCCTACTGGGGACCTGGCTGCAACCCAGGCACATGCCCTGACTAGGAATCGAACTGGAGATCCTTTGGTTCCCAGGCCGGCACTCAATCCACTGAGCCATACCAGCCAGGGCACATTGCATTATTTTAAAGATTAGTACCACCCAGGATTTTCAACACCCTCTTGCCAGTAGCCACAGAAAGCCTTGGCTGTGTGCAGAGGCCCTGCAACTATATAGACAGACCCTCCAGCTGCCCTATTTCCTGAACTCAGGAAGAGCCTACACTGCTTATAAATATAATTTCCATTAAGGTCCCGAAATAGACTGAAAATTCAAGACCCTGCCCCTTACTTCATTCCTAGGATTCATATTGACATCCCAGCCCTGCCCCAGTCCCTTTTGATGTGTGACTGTGGCCCTTCATTCTGGGAGTGGGTGCCAGGTAACCCCTGAGCCTCAGGGCCGTCATGTTCTAGGGCAGCTCCTGCAGGACAGAGCAGGGAGCTGTGGGCAAGGGCACCTACTCTCAACAGTCCTGCCTAAGGCCTTCGACTAGACTTCAGAGGGTCTCCAAGCCAAAGCTCTGGGAACTAGAACAACTGAGTGCTATCATGAGTTACCATGAGCTCAGCAGACAGAAGGCCCAGCTGGGAATTTCAGCTCCCCTATATCAGCTGTGTGACCAGGGACAGAAATTCTCTGAGTTATTTCTTTTCTTTATTTCTTTATGTATTTTAATTTAGAGAGAAAAAGGAAGGGGGTTGGTGGGGGAGAGAGACATCAAAGCATCAATCTGTGGTTCCACTTATATTTCTGCATTCGTTGGTTGCTTCTTGTATGTGCCCTGACCAAGGATCGAACCTGCAACCAACTGAGCTACCTTGCCAGAGCTCTGGGTTGTTCCTTCATTCGGGAAATGAGGATGGCTATGACCTCTATTAGTGTGCTATGAAGAGTAGCAGTTTGTAAATGACGCATCTGGCACATAGAAGTTTCTTACTAAATGGTAGCTATCATTGTGATCCTTGGAGCTAAATAGAAGCCCTGTGCACTTTCATCAAACTCTGCAGAGCTAGTTTTGGAGGTCTGGGACTTAGTTTCCTTTGACCTTGGACTAATTTAGAGTGAAAAGATGAAGCGTTATTGTTAATTGGTTAAAACTAGTGCACTGTTATTGTTTTTATTACATATGCATACTTAACTTGCATGGATGAAATGTAAGCCCAGCATGAATATAGATATAATCATCAAAAGTCCAAATGATGATTACAACAGAAATCTAAACAACTTTTTGCTAAGGTCTACAGACAAAGAGCCTTAAGCAAGTGAAATAAGCTTTCATTTCTTTTACAGTTTCACATTGTGGTTTTAATTCTTGAGTTTGTAATTCCTTTATGTATTATAATACGGTGGCTAATCAAAACGCAAAATCTGGAAACATTCACATAAACTTTCTCAAAACAGATTGGCTTGGGTGGCTATTGCAAACTCGGGTCTGGGTCTGAGGCAAGGCTGCCCCCTTCTGGTAATCTCCAGTACTGCAGTGGCTGCGTAGGAGGGCGGGCTATTTGAGAGCCACAGCTGAGAAGAAGGGGCCTTGGATGAATCCAGGCCACCTCTTTACATCTTCTTCAGCCGTGAGTGCGAGGGTCTCCCCACGGTGTACAGACCAGCTGGGGGCAGTGGCCCTAAAGTGTTCTGGGCTATTGTTACTCTTTGAGGAAAGAGACCACATCTTTTCCTTCCCAACAATGCATGCAATTTAAAGAGCCGTTTCATACACATTATTTCACGTCATGGTAATAACCCCGTGAATTAAGGCTGGACAGACGTTATCCTCATTTTACATGGAAGAATACAGGTTAAGAGACAGCAAGTGATTTGCCCAGGATCAAACAGCCGGTAAGTGGAAAAATGTTCTGGAATCCAGGCCTCTGGGCACCCATAGTTGTGTTCTTTCTGCCTAACCATAATAAATCATTACTTTTATTTTCAAAAAGTAATTTTTGAAATTGCTTTTTCAAAATTTTGAAAATTTTTGAAATTTTGGGTCAGTGATTTTCAGCCCTGGCTACACATTAAAATCCCCTGGGGTACTTAAAAAAGTAATTCCCATGCTGGAGCCCCACACAAACCAATTACAAGGGAATCTGTAAGTAGGGTTTCAGGAATTTGTGGTTTTTATTAACTCTCCAGGGGGTTCTAATATACAGTGTCAAGCGCTATTGTGTGGGTACTTTACAAACACCTCATTTAAACTTCATTACCATCCCATCAGCTAGGTAGCATTATCCCCATGTCTCAGGTGAGGAAACCAAGGTGCAGGAAGGGTAAGTACACTTCCCAACTGATACCACAATTCCCAAACTGTGCAACAAGATGTTCCGAGTTGCCACAGTGGGGGTCCACAGTGTATTTGTAAATTTTCGGGGAAATGACACCAGACATTGTGAGCTGCTCGCTCAAGGCAGTTCCCCTTTTCTACAGTAGATGGTGCTACAGTCCCATCAGTGATGTCATGACTTTGCGAAATTGGGTTTTTCCACCAACATCGATTGTGGAAGAGGAAATGCGTGTGGTGGTGCTCTATCTGATTCCAGAGCTGAGAAAGTAACGCAGTGCCCAACAGTCACAGATTTCCTGTTCATTACTGTGGTAATCTAATTGTGTTAACTTAATTGTGGTAACTTAAATAGAATTAAAATATTTTTTCTTTCAGTTTATGTGTATTGTTTTTACAAATGGCTATGTTGTTAGGACATAAATACTTGTTGTCTGGACCAGGTTACTTAATAAAGGGAAGTTTATGGCATTTTTTTTTAAAAAGGCGCTGAAGCACTAAGGGCACCACTCCAATGCCAAGGTCACACAGAAAGCAGAAGCAGGAAGGTTTGAATCTGGTCAGTCTGACCTGAGCCTGAGCCCCTAACCAACCATCCCTCTTAACTGGGATCAGCCGGGGCTTTTCTTCTGGGCCCTGTCCTCGATGCTAAACCCTAAACATCGAGTTAGGGGTCATCCAGCACTGATAGAGCAGAGATAAAGTGGACTTTCCTATCAGGACCACAAATTGTTACAATGTCCTTTAGCAAGTTATACACGGTCCCTGACTCTCAGTTTCCTCGTCTGTAAAACAGGGGTAGTAAAATCTGTACTACAGAGCTGTTGCGAGGGTTAGACGAGATAAAAATCATAAGATCCGCACTCAGCACGTGTTTGTTCTTTCCCTGTCTCCCCTCCTCACTTGCATGATTGACCCAAAGATGTCGTAGGGACACGCGACTGCCCATGGAGGTGTGAAACACACACACACACACACACACACACACACTATCTAACCATCTGTGTATGCCCAGTCTTCAACCTCAAGCACATTATTTATACATACCTACCCCCCTATAATTTCACCATCTTGGTTGATTAAATTGGCATAAAATAAAATGAGAGGACAATGAGGCAAATAAAATAAATTCTTGGACTCACTCTCCTCTCTCCACCTACCCCGCCTGCATAGCTGCTGCTGTTGACGCATCCTCTGCCGGCCCCGTGGTGCTGTGCAGACTCCACGGTCACCCCCCACACACACACCTTCCAGCGGCTCATTACATCACCATACCTAATGCTGCCGGACGAAGGAATGAAAGGACCGGAAAAATGTCCTCCATTTCATCTCAGCACGCATGCGCGCACACACACACACACACACACACACACACACACACACTCTTAGCAACATCAGCCCCAGAACAGATAACCACCTGGCCCAGGTGTCATCTGCAGGAGGAAGGCCCTCCACCAGCTTAGGTGCCTGAGTTTTCATCTTTAGATGTGAGTTTAGGGGGCTTGAAGGCTTTTATAAAATAGATCTCTTTCTGCAAGAGGTGACTGTCTCTCACTCGGCAGGTGGTTGAAATCAAAGTCAGCTTCTGGGGAGGAGGCGAAAGAATCAATAGTGTCCCTTACACGTTCATGTCATAAATATCTAGTGAGTGTCCACTGTGGGCTAGGCACAAAGGCATGGACATGGACAAAACGCAGCCACTGCCCTCAAGGGCTATGGCCTAATGAAGGACATAGGCAACCACAAATCCCACGTGATACATGCTGATGCAGGAAGGAAGGGTAGGCATTATGGGAGCACCTAACAGGGGCACAGAATCCAGACTCAGAGGGTCAAGAAAGACTTCCTGGAAAAAGCAACACCTAAGCTGAAAGGTAAAGGATGATGAAAAGGAATCAGCCAAGTTAAGGAGGCAGGGAGCATTCTCGGTAGAGAACAGACAGCACAGGAAAAGGTCCGGGGGTGGAAAACAAAATCTCTGAGAAT
The DNA here is from genome assembly GCF_019186645.2 of Phyllostomus hastatus. Taxonomy (NCBI): domain Eukaryota; kingdom Metazoa; phylum Chordata; class Mammalia; order Chiroptera; family Phyllostomidae; genus Phyllostomus; species Phyllostomus hastatus. Next base: position 10,360,874 of record NW_025334006.1, on the reverse strand, counting down.
TAGGCATATTTCACAACTGTGCAAAAGGTTGGGGCACACTCATGACTGCTTTTAGATCCAGAACTTCGCCAAAGTTTTTCATTTAACTACTACTTACTGAACTCCTACATGTATAAAGAGCCTTTGCTGGCTGGGGGGGGGGCGGGGTGCCTGCATGCTACAACAGCCTCGGCCTACCCCCGCCCCCTCCATCTTCCCTATCCTCCTGCAGTTAGACACTACCTTCCTAAGACTCGTGATCCCAGGCTAGAGTCCCTCCTGGATGGCAGGCTTGGTTTGACTCTTCCCCACGCCCCTACCCCCCATGCTGTGCATTTCAGCAGCCCTGGTGAGATAGTGCTGGTCTTAGGTGGTACTTGTATTAACGCCTCAGCCACCAGGGTCAGTCGGTCAGAAGTGAGGCGACAGCAAGGTGGCGCTACACCCATCCTGAGTGTGGACGGAAAAGCAGTTAGTTCTACGCTATGTATCCTCGTAGTTTTATCTGATCATCAAATCTTAACTGGGCAGGTCCTGGTGAGCAACTTTTTATCGCCCTAGTCCTGTAACTTTTTAGTAAAAGGTTTACCTTTGCCTTAAGCAAGCCCTGTCCATTGTTTCTGCGCATCTAGGCTAACACATCTCTGACATGCCCCCTTTCGGGCCCCTCCTAAAGCATGGCCACCCTCAAGAGAGCACAGATCTTCACTGTTCTGTAACCTGATCCTCACCTTGCTTAGTTTCCTCCTTAATGCCAAATGCATCAAAGAAACTGCCAACTGTATTTCTTGGAAGCTTTTTTTTTTCTGTCTATTGAGATGGTGCTTCCAGGGTATTCTCTGTTTGTCTCAAATAAATTTTCATAAAAATTCCCTACAGTTTTGGACATTCTTACTTCCACATGAGTTTGAGAGACCTGGAGATGACTCACTGCTCCTGTCAGAACCTTAGGGATGGAGAAAGGTGGCGAACACGGTATTTACGTCATAGCTGGGGGTTGGACAAGAGAACTCTGTCCGTGGTTGAGGAGATGACTGACTGGCTTACTTCATTTTAGTCTCCGGAGCCCCCAGGTTGTGCAAGGCTGGAGGTTGGGCTGGGTGGTGTCACGGCAGCCAATCTCAACGCGCTTGCTTGCCCGCTAATATGCATGTGGTGGCTTCTTTTATTATTATTATTAATTACTTTACATTCTTTTTTCTTGTATTTTTCCCATTACCGTTTATCTCGCTGTGGCTCCTGAGCACGACAGTCCAGGCCAGTCCTGAGGCTCACACCTATCCCCACCCTGGGATTCAGAGTTACCTAAAACACCAACCTCACCACCCCACCATCTTTGTAAAAAACTATCATCAGCAACATTTGCCAGGATAGAAGTATCCCCAAGGAGGCAGTGCTTCTGAGAAGCCACTGAAGGCTTCAAGCCGGCTGCTCAGCTTTTAACCTGCTTGTGACCAGGGCAAGACCTGTTCCCCTCCCAGTTTTGGGAAACACTCAGTCACTCTGGCCCTCCCTGCCCAGCCCAGGTTTGCTGACCTCACAGGCGCAGGTGAGTGGAGGCTTAGCTGGACAAGGACCTTTCACCCCCTTCCTGTGCGCTCACTTCCCTGCAGCAGCCGCACGCAAACAGAAAGCCTGACTCCTCTGGTGGCGGGAGCCTGAGCTGGACTGGACTCTGCCACCCTGAGGGGTTGACGATTCTAGCCCAGGCTTTGGGGGCTCCCTAGGGTTCCCCCTCGGGTTGCGGTTTGGTCATCCTCAGGGAGGGGAAGCGGCTGTCTCACTGAGTTCCGGGACCAGCGCCTTCTGGAGGCCCTTCCACGTGGAGGACAGTCTAAGTCAGGCCCCGGGGAAGGGGGGGAGGGCCCTTTCCTGAAACCTAAGAATAAGGTGGTTTTGGAGGTGAGGGGGGGGCGGGGGGGCTGGAGGGGGCAGGCCTGCGGTCTAAGGGGCCTCCAGTCATCTCCAAACCTCCAGCCCTGTCCCGCCGGGCCAGCAGGGATGCTGGCATTTGTGGTCTGTCTGCCGGGACTGCCCCGGCCACCTCGCCTCTGTTCCAGGGTCAAGGTGAGGGCAGGCCCCTCCCTTCCCGTTACGGGCTGCGCACGGTCGTTTCCGGCTGAGTCAGCCGAGTACGAGAGCGCGGCTCCCGCAGCCGGGGTCAGGCTCAGCCGCAGGGAGTTCCCCTCGCACTTCCTCCCACGCCGGGCAGCCCCCGGCGCCAGTGCTCTCGTGATCAGTGGCCCCAGGACCCGATAGACTGATCGATGGCCCGAAGGCCAGCTGCGGGGCAGCAGCTGGCACCGGCGGGAGGGAGCGAGCGAGCAGGGGCGGCTGCGCAGAGGGCTGAGAGCCGGCGCGCGGGTCCTGCGCTCTCAGATCCTCGGCATCCGGCGCGGCGAGCCAACCCTTGACCCCAGCAAGTCCGGGCCTGGCTTCGATTCCCCTTCCCTCCTGGGACCAACTTAGTATCCTTGGGGAACTTGCGTTAAAGAGCGCTTCCTCCCCCGCTCACACCTTCGCTAGTGAAGTAGCTCCTGCAGCTGAGAAAGGAATTGTCCCTGCAGACGGCCCCTTCGGTCTCTGGAAGCCCCGGGGAAAGGATATGTACCCGTGAGGCTTAAGTGTGAGAGGGAAGGTGAGGAATCTTTAAGAGCACGGGCTCGAGTCCCGATTTGCCGGGTTTCATTCATTCCTTTATTTGGACCTGTGTTCCCGTTGTCTGCCAGAGGCTGACTTCCTCATCTGTAAAATGCGTAATAATTGTCATAGCACCTGTCTCTTAGGGTTAAGGTGAAGACGGAGATAGACAAAACACGGAACGCGTTGTGCGCGGGATCTGGCACACAGCATGTACTCAGTGCATGGTTGTAAAATGTGCCCGTCAGGGGACAACGCTTTACCCCAAAAGCCAGGAATTTCACCCAAAAAGGAAAATACCTCTGGGCAGGCAGGGTCTGTGTCGCCATCCAAATCATACTGAGTAGGCAGACCATGGCTGACTTCCCACCAACTATTTGTTTCCCTTCGGGACAAAACAGTCCCAGTCGAAGGCCAGCTAGGAATCGGGATGCGAAGAACGCTTCCTAAAACTCCTCAAGCCTGCTGACTCCAGCTCCCATCTGCACAAGCCCGCACGCACACAGGCACTCAAGGTTACAGCGCGGACCCCAGAGCCACAGGCCAAGAGGCAGCACGGATGTCTCCTTGTTGGCTTGATGTAATCAACTCTATTGACTTTTTTTTTAATCATAGAGTATAGATTCCTCCCCTCCTCTTTGTCCTTGTTGCCTTTGTCCAAACTAGAGCCGGTTTCTGGAGGCACCAAACATCTCAGCGGAGTCTGAAACGGTGAATAAGAGTGCACAGGTAGAGAAAGAATCGGTCATTTCAGGTATTGAGAGGAGCGCAGGCAAGGCTCAGTGGCGTCACAAGACATGTTCTGTGGGGCGACAAGCAGCCCTGTGTGGAGGAACCGAGGTACCCGGCTGAGGCGCTGTGGCACAGTAGCTCAGCTCCTGAACTCCCGGGCTACATGGCTTGATTTTTTTTTTAATAATGCAGTTTTTCTTTAATCACTATGTTTTCTATAGGGCAAATGGATACACATTTATGAAATAACATAAAATCTGCTGCTTTTTTAAATACTTGATTCCAGAAAAACTAGTGGAAGTAAATGCAGCATTGTTGGCTGTAGATGAATCTTTATTTAAAAGGCAATTTCAAAAAATTAAATACATTTTTTAAAAAGGCAATTTCACACTTATCTGGGTTGCCAGAGGTAGGCCTCACACTTCTAAACCACTTTGGAGGCCTAGAACGGAACAAAAAGTGTTGGAATAGATGCTGAAGATTTACTTGTCCTGGGAGAGAAGCGGGCCCATCATTTGGTGTTGGGGACCACCCTGCCTGGTATCAGAAGCTGTAACCCCCGCCTAGGCTAAGGCTGAGGGAGTGGCCTTGGACCTTGTAAGCCAGCAAGGAGACAAAAGCTTATCTCCTTGGCAGGAGCGCTGCTTCTGCTGCTTCTGCTGCTTCTGCTGCTTCTGCTGCTTCATTCATAACTGAGCCCCAATGCTTGGTCAGTTAGCCAATGACGGGTAAGATTCCCCAAGGGGGGAATGATCTAAGACAGGCACGATCACATGGAGGCCCCTAAGAAAGGACTTTGGGGGCTACAGCAAAAGGGGGTGATGGACCCTCGCCCCTCGGCTTTGACATAGCCTGAGTCCTCATCGTCTGGGAGAAAAATCTCCTATCTCTTAGTTGCCTTAGTTCCCTTGCTCCACCTAAGCCTGAAACAATGACAGGGTGGTAGAGCTCTGTGCTGAAAAGGGCGGGTTCCCTGGGTGATCAGGCCTAAGAAAGAACATGTAAAATTCTGTGAAATATGCTTTGTTTAGAATGCTCTCAATTAACTGATAAGGGTCCAAGGAAGAAGTAAGTTTGTTCCTCAAAGTTTTACAGCTCCTTGACCCTGACTCAAAATAGGCCCTCAGACTTCCTTGTTATCTATTGTTTGATCCTTACTTCCTAGCAATGAGTAATGACCTTTACCTGAATTCTTATGCAAACGAAACCAATAAAAAGCCTCTCTGGCAGGGGAACGGGGCACTCTCCCCACCAGAGAGAGTGGCCATTCCATTCCTACTTCCCCACAGGACTAGGTTGTCTCAGTGTATGTTTTTCTCGAGTGTTGACGAGCCATCCGCAGCGTTTCACAGTCACTGCCGGCTGGTGATCGCGACAATTTGGGGCAGGACGAATGGTCCCAGCGAGCTGCCTGTCTAAAGAAAAGCAGGAAGTCCAGGCCGGTACCCATCATAAGCAGTTGGGGTCCAAGAACTGAGCCCCCACAGCAGGCATACACCACCTGGGTTTGAATCCAGCTCTATCACTGATTAGAAAGCTACTGAATTTCTCTATGCCTCCATTCTTCATCCATAAAGCAAGGTCATAAAAGTGTCCACTTCCTACGGTCATTGGGAAGATTCAATAAATTGACATATGAAGAGAACATAGAATAGCAATGGTACATAGTAAGTGCTTCATAAATATTAGATATAGTTTTTGAATTTATATGAGTTTATTTGAACCAAAACTGATGACAATTGCAGAGAAGCAAGATTGCAATTGTTCCTAGACATTTCTATTTACAAGTCGTATGTAAGCTTTGGAGAAGCCACTTTTTCTTCCACCATTCAACCCCAAGTCCACCCTCCATAAGAAGCTTCCTTTTAATAACCTGAAATGACTATTCATTGCACACGACCCCAATGCACTTCATTTCTCCATATCAATGTTTTAACAAACTCCTCCAACACTGGCCTAGAGGTGGGGCACATCAACAGAGAGGGACGTTTACTGCAGCAAATCAAGGAGGTGTCTTGTGATGCAATGACTCAGCTAACACACTCAACATTTAGTAAGCAAATATTTACTGAGCACTTACTATGTGCTAAGCACCATGTTGCACAAGCCTTCCCCTAGAGCCCCACGTTATGGGAGAATTGGAGGAAAGGTGACTGATTCAGAGGTCTCAGAAAGACCAACCTTCGTCTCTAATATCTGTCTTCCTGACTACTTGACAGATTTAACACTGATGTTTTTATGAACAGGTTGGGATTCTTGTCTCCTAATTGTAAAAGAATTTAGACCAGGGACACTGATAAAAGCAAAGGCAGGTTTATTGAGGCTCTGCAGAGGGCAAGAACACTGAGACAGGTTCCCAGGTTGTGCATCTCTTTGGCGGGGCTTAGAGGTTTTATTGCTTGGGAACACAGAAGTTGCTGTGGTTATCCAACCAGGGAGTAGGTTAGCAGGCTTTTTCTTTTTCAGAACACTGATGTCCAGGTATACTCGTAGGTCAGCGAAGTGAAGTATTCTGGGATTGTGCTTATGGGATGCAGGAAGGGACTTTCCCAAGCAGGTATTGAGTTGGTCCTGTGATCGATGGCTTGGCTTTAGATCTACAAAGCAAGCTTAAAAGAAGTGAAGGTAGTTCCTGGACCATCGTTTTATATATAATGGGCTATTGGTAACTGCTGTAGTTCTGGCAGGGCTTAACTTGGTGGAATAATTTGTTTTCTTTTACCTATCTCAATTTCACTTCATCAAATCCCTCTTAAGGGTGACACATTCTGATTGTCAAGGTTCTAGGTTACCTGGAGTAGATCTGCCGCTTAACAGCAGTAGGAATTCCATTACCTGATCAACTCATCTTCTGGGATCCATAAAGGACTTCAGTGGACCTGTGAGCACTGAATGTTGTGTGTTTATTTGTGCATCTCCTCCCTACCCCGGGAGTTCTATTTCAGGTGCTGCAAGAACTAGACCATGCAACAATCTTCCCAATTACAAAATACCTTTTTAAAAAAACATTTTTTGAATGCGTAGCACAGCTCGAAGGGGAAAAAGAAAGGGAAATCTACAGTGGCAACAAACAAACATGGGAAGACTCACATGAAGAAGCATGTGAAGACAGAGGCAGAGATTGGAGGTACGCTGCCATAAGCCAAGGAATGCACGGGGCCCCCAGAAGCTGGAAGAGGCAAGGAAAGATTCTCCCCTAGGATGGCCCAGCCAACATCTTTGGACTTGGGCCTCCAGAACAATGAGAGAACAAACTTCTGTTGTTTCCATCACCCAGTCTGTGGTCCTTTGTTATGGCAGCCCTAGGAAACTCACACCAGTGGAGTGGAGCGGTGTGTAGATAGGGATGAAGAAGATTCCAACACGAATTGGCATTATTTACACATCTGCAAGAATATGTCAGATTAACACATTTTAGGACCCCAGAAAGCTGTGTTGGATCATGGGGGAGGGGGTGGGAACAGGGCCATGGAGTAGGGGGTGGGGGGGGGGCAGTGCTGTGGGACACTGGGCTTCTAGGGGTTGACACTATCTGGGGCCAGACCAGGGCAGCGCTGGGAGCAGAGGTCCAGGGGAAGGCAGAGGCCTTAGAAGAGAAGCTTCCCCATCAGTATCACCCAGGAAACGACTTTGGGGGAAGAGCCATACTTCTGGGTTCCCCAAAGGCGGAGGTTCTCACTCCTCACACCAAGGACTTCATTAATTAGCCTGCACCCGTGAATCCACCTTTTGATTTTGTCTCAAAAAAGTTTTGCTTATGAAGAGATTCTGGTTGAGAAGTGAGAACTAATAATTATTTATTCATTCACTTCAACATTTACTGTGTGCCAGGTTTGCGCTGCTAGGTGGCAATAAAACCCGAAGGAATTGCATTCTCTTCTCTCTAAGCAGCCTAAACCTAATTTAAATAATTCTTGTCAAAATTAAATCACTTGACATTTCAGTTAGCCTAGCAACAGTGCTTGAGAGGAGGAGTATGGGTTGCATCAGGCTTTTTGAAATATTGAAAATAGCTCTGGGGACCTTTTTAGTGTGGATAAAGCTGATTTCCTGACTCAGAAGGGTGAGCAGAGAATGAAGTCTTGTCTTCTACCCCTGTGGACCCTGCAGTGCAAATAAAATAAAGGCAAGATTTAACGTCACTTCACATGGACTGTCAGGCCCAGAGGCCATAAGAAAACAAAACAGAAATGGAGGATAACAAGGGTAGGCAAGGATGTGGAGAACGTGGAACCTTCGTGAATGGCTGGTGGGAATGTAAGTGATGTCCCTGCTTTGGAGAAAGGTTTGCCAGTTCCTCAAGGAATTAAGCACAGAGTTATTATGTGACCCAGCAATTGTACACTAAGAGAGTGAATTTTATTGTATGTGAATTGTATCTCAATAGTAATAAAAAAGAAAGTCTTCAACCCATTTCTGTGCTCTATCCAACATGTTTTCTGGTGGTCATCCCCAAAGGCCACCACTTGTAACTGTTTCTGGTGCATCTTCCCAAAGAAAAGCTGCATATCTATAGGTACATACCTACGTCCACATATATTATCTTTTGTGCAATTTAAAAATTTCATGCAAAGGAATATTATTCTGGACATCTCCTATAAATTAATTATGCGATACAGGATGGGTCAAAAGTAGGTTTATAGTTGTAAGTACACAAAACAGTGAATTCTTGTAACATTATTAATTAATTATGGTATTGTTTTCCATACGAACAACGGTAAAGCTACTTTTGCTCAAGCCTGTATATCACCTCTTCTTTCACTCAGCATAATGTTTTCAAGGTTCATCATCTGTGTTGTAGCATATATCATAACTTCCTTTCTTTTTATGTCTATTGTATAGATATACTACATTTTATTCATCCACGCATCAGCTGATGGACATTTGGGTTGTGTCGTCTCTTTGGCTACTACAAACACTGCAGGTGTAAATATTTGTGCACGGGTTTTTATACAAACATACTGGGCATGTAAGAGTGGAATTGCTGGGTTATATGGTAATTGTGTTTATTTGATTGATTGATTGATTGATTGATTTTAGAGAGGGACAGGATAGGGGAGAGAATCACTGATTTGTTGTTCCACTGACTGATGCAGTCATCGGATGATTATTTTATGTGTCCTGCCCAGAGATGAAACCCACAACCTTGGCATATCGGGACAACACTATAACCAACTGAGCCACCCAGCCACGCTGGTAACTATGTTCAGTATTTCGAGGAAGAACCAAGCTCTTTCTCCAAAGTGGCTCCATCAGTTTAGAGTCCCACTAGCAATGTATCGGGCTCTAAGTTTTCCACTAGCCTAGTGGTTGTGAAGTAGTATTTCATCGTGGATTTGGCTTGTATTTCCTAATGACTAATGACATTGAGCATATTTTCATATGTATATTAGCTATTTGTATATCTTTTTAAAGAAATATCTGTTTAACTCCTTTGCCCATTTAGTTTAATTTATTTATTTTGTTAGAGAGAGGGAAAGGAGGGAGAAAAAGGGGGAGAGAAACATCAATGTGTGAAAGAAACATTGATTAGTTGCCTCTTGCACACAACACACCCCCACCAGGGATTAGGCCACAACCCAGCCACGGGCCCTAGCTGGGAATAGAACCAGCGACCCTTTGGTTCACAGGCCAGCACTCAATCCACTGAGCCACACCAGCCAGGGCTAGGTTTATTTTTTATTTTATTTTATTTTTTAGTTTACCAATAATGTCTTCCATTCTGTCTAATCTGATGTTTAACTTGTCCATTTACTTTTTAGTATTGATTATTATGACTTTTATTTTTAGATGTTCAATTTGATTTGTGGTTTTTTTTTAAGATTTTATTTATTTATTTTTAGAGAGAAGGAAGGCAGGGAGAAAGAAACATCAATGTGTGGTTGCCTCTTGCGCACCCCTACTGGGGACCTGACCTCGCCTGCAACCCAGGCGTGTGCCCTAACTGGGGATCCAGCTGGCGACCCTTTGGTTCACAGGCTGGTGCTCAATCCACTGAGCCACACCAGCCAGGGCATAAAGCCATATATTGAAAAAAATAACAAAATTAAAATAAATAAATAAATATTTCTTATTTTTTGACTTTGTACCTAGTAAGGATCTTATGCAGCTGTCTACTGAGTATGCTGATATTTGCTCATGGAGATTTTTTTCTTTTTCTTTTTTTTTTTTTTTGAGTTTTTATGAGTTTTTTTGAGCCCAAACCAACAATTGCTGGGAATCAAGATCTCAAATGCTCCCGCCTTTTTCTTTGTTTTTGTTTTTAGTTTTTATTTATATTTGAGCTTTACTTGTCCTCACTTTTTGTGCGAGATCCCTACAAAGCCTGAGGTGACAGCGGCTTCTCCAGAGAAGCTTTGTGCCAAGTTTCTTCAAAGAAACGCCAATCCATCCCTTGAGGTGTGGCAGCCTGCCTCCAGCTCTGCCTCTGTCTTCATGTGGCCATCTGTCCTCTGCCTGTGACTAAATTTTCCTCCTGTAAGGACTCCAGCACACTGAGATAGTGTGTGTGGTGAACGAAATAGCCGTAATCAATAAAAGCTACAGGAGCTGTTAACAAGGAAGATGACCTGCACGCTGGATTTACGACTTAACACTGGCAGAGACCAGCTCAGTCCAACATGGTGACTAATTCCACCTATGGTAACCCGTAGCCTGAACATTAGTCTGCTAAACAACACACCCCTCATCGCCCTGAACTAAACGTAAAAGCCCATCTAAGGACGCAAAATGACCCACGGAGCTCCTCTGAGAAATCTCCACCCCTTTCCTGGGAAGATCCTGACTATCCCCACCCAGCTTATAGAAAACCCTGTCTCCCCGTAATTAAATGAAATTCAACAGAGGAAGGAAATCCCACTAAACAGGGGCTGCTTTGTCCATGGAGTAGCCCACTCTGTCTCACGACTTCATTAATAAACTCACTTTCACTTGAAACTCTGTGCTGGCTCATCTTCGAGTTCTTTCCTGCACAAAGCCAAGAACGCACGTGGGTCCTGGACTATCAGTTCCCCAGACCCATGAAACGCTTGCATCAGCATTGGAGTAAGGCCCATCCTCCTCCAGTATGACATTTTTAACCTGACTTCACCTTCAAAAACCCTATTTCTAAACATGATCATATTTACAGGTTCCCGGAGTTACGGCATCAACATGTATTTCCGCAAAACACCATTCAACCCAAAGCACCATCCTAATTTGCTTTCTGGAATTACTGGAATTAGTTTTGCCCAGAATCTCTGGAGGATTGACAGTGTTGACATTAAGAAACATTCAACCTTTTAGAGAATTTTTATGAGTTTATTTGAGCCAAAAGTGGTAACAATTGTCGGGAAGCAAGATTTCAAATGCTCTAAAGAATGACAAGAATGACGGTTCATAGTTATTTTTATGCATTTGAGATCAAGGAGGTAATATAAGGAGGATCAGAGCAAAGGCAGGAGAAATTGGATTATAGGATACTTAAGATTATGTGCTATCTTGAGGGTGGCTATGCTAATTTCAAAGGTGTGTTAACTTAGATGCTCTAAAACAATGCACAGGGTTTGCTTAAGGCAAAGATAAATCTCTTACTAAAAAAGTTATATGCCTGAGGCATGACTACCACCAATGACCTGCCCAGTTAGGAATTTATAATCAGATCACCCTGGAGGTTAGTTTCTATATGACCCCTTTGCAGGTCTGAACCTTGAGTTCCTGGAGGTTCTGACTCACTGCTTCAGTTTCTGCCCTGAGAGTTGCCCACTACACACATACATCACTACAGGGGGAAGGTGGGAAGGTGGTGCATCGCACAAGCGGCAGAAGATGGTGCAGCCAGGCTCAGCCTCAGCCCCATCCCGCTGTGACCCACGTTGTTTGAACTGGGCAGCCTCAACCCTGCACTTAGATCCCAGCCCTACTCGTCTCATAAGGGATTCGGTCCCTCCGCTCCATTTCCTCATGTGCAAAAGGACATGATACTATTTGGATTGTGTGTTCATGGAACATTGCATTTTCATACAGTGGGATGGGAGGGCTTTTTGACAGTATGTAACACGAGTGGCAAAGGTATGCCCTTGTGTTTTCACTCTTAGGAGTTACTCTTGAGGAAAAAACTGGACAAGTGTGTAAAAATGTAAGCGTAAAGATATTCATCACAGCTTTGTTTAGAGTAGTAAAAAGTATAAACATTCCAAATGACCTCCATAAAGAGAAATTGATTTGATTTTAAAGAGATGGTAATTCCATTCACTTCTTTATTCTTACCTATAAGTTTTTTCTCAGGACCACACAACTCTTGCAGATACAAAAATAATGTCTTTTTATGAAACAACTAGAAATCTGAACACTGAGTGTTTGATGATATTAGGAATTATTGGTATTCAGATGTGGAATGGTGGGGTGGCTTTGCTAAAAATGAGTCTTCAGCTTTTAGAGACGAATACGCCATGTTTATAGGTGAGTCGGTAAGCTGTAACAATACAGGAGGGCGGAGGTGCGCGGATGTGGGAATGGGGCGGCACTGGGCACGGGGTAAGGCCATGCCTGTGGCTGAGTGTTGGATGCATAGAGGCCCTTCTGTCTATTTTTGTGTTTGATCTAAATTCTTCATAATAAAAAGCTAAACGAAGATGTGTAATTGAATTCTGGTTAATAGACTCTTCTAGGTATCACAGCTTCTAAGGTTATTTTATTGACTCTTCTCTACTAGGTAATCTTTTAAATGCCTTCTGTTTCTCTAACTTACCAGGTCGTCCGTGGTCCAAGATGAAGTACACATAAAAGTGCTTGACAACTGACCACCATCCCTGTATATAAGGGATTATTATGACTCACCAACTTTCCAAATGTGCCTTGTTGCGCTCTGGTGGAACAGGAAATAAGCTAACGTTTTTCCTTGATTTAAGGGGACTTTTCTCAACCAGGCAGGACAAAACGGGGTGCAACGAGGCCGCGTGTGTAATGGAGGCTGAGTTTGGTGCCGGAAAACTCCTTTTCATTTGATTGAGCATGGGTGTAGGGAGTTGAATCAGGGTGTCAGATTCCTGGGGGTCGACTGGGGCAGGAACACTGTCCGTCTTGTCCTCTGCTGCATCCCCAGCGCCTGGTACAGCCTCTGGCACATAACATGAGGATAATAAAAATAGTGGCAATGATAATAATAATAAAGCATAACTAACATCTGTTCAGCACTTCAGTGCCAAATGCTTTGCCTACATAATTCTGTTTAGTCTTCTAAACAAGCTTATGGGGATAGTGTCATCATCCCCACTGAGAAAACTGAGAAAAAGCTGAGCCCCGGGCAGGTTTAGAAGCTTTGTCAGAGGTTACTTGGTCAGTAGGTAATACAGCTGTGCTTCAAATTCGGCCCAACGGACCTGAAAGCTGCTGCTCTTAACCCTGAACTAGCAGGGTGAAAACGTCCAGTCCTATCCCTGTGTCTCTGCGTGGAGGGACAGTGGGGACAACAGGCTGGTGCAGCTTGACGATGGTCACTCTGGATTCCCCAGCCAGCTCCCCAGCTCTGCTTCTTCCAACCCCCCTCTCCCACCAGCTACTTTCTGCTGCATTTTGGGGCCCCAGGTAGACTTTTGTACAGAGGAGAAAAAGCACTCATTGACCATTCGGTCCAAGGCCTGAAAGGGTTATTTTTCACTGATTTAATAAGAGGAAGTTAGTTACTGTCTACATATCAATTTCATGAGTTTTTGTAATATTGCATTACTGTTACCTATTTACATGTGTAAAATTTTTATTAATTTTATATGTGAGCTGTATGTATTTTTTTAATTTACTGAATTTAGAGAGAGAGAGAGGAGAAGGGAGAGAGACAAACATCAATTTGTTGTTTCATTTATTGATGCATTTATTAGTTCATTCTTTATGTGCCCTGATTGGGGATCAAACCAGCAACCTTAGTGTATCAGGACAACACTCTAACCAAATGAACTACCCAGCCAGGGCTATAAAAATGTAAGTGGTAAGACCCAGAGTCTTATCAACTAAGAGTATGACTATACTATCAAGCTTCTAGACCTGTAAGTTGAATAATTGGAGGGTAGAGCGGAGGAAGAATCCTAAAGACAAGGAGTTTAGTCTCCAAATGCTTTGCCCAGTGGTTACTTGTAGTGACATTTAATAAGCCACTGTTAAATAAATGGTTATAAAAAAGAGGAAAATAATTGTAAACAAAATTAAAAGCCAATAGGTAGGGAAATATTTTCATAAAATGCAATAGGAAAGGGTTCACCTCAGTATCTCATGAAGTCAGAAAATTGATAAGAATTACATAAACTCTTTAATTTAAAAATGACATGTCAAGGAAATGAACAGTTGGTTGGGGGCTACTAGAGAGAGAGATACCTCTCCCGGAACTCAGCATATTAATTTTTCCAGAGAGCAATGGGGACCATGTGAGGACAAGTGGACTTCAGGTAGGTGAGAAGGGGACTTCATCAGGCAATGCACAACGCTTAGCAGCAGAGCTGGATTCGACCTCTTTGAGACAAGCAGGAGGGCAGGAGAGAGATTGCTGCACGACCTGACCCGGGGATCCGATGTCCCAAGCTGGGAAAGCAGCCAGTAAAATCAGAAGTGTACGCTGGTGAACTTTCTGCTTTGGAAGCAAAAGTATGGCTTTACCGGGAAGGAGTTAGAGGGTGAACCAACCCTGTGGGGAAGACATCCAACTCTGGCGGGTGGACAGCAGTCCTGGGAAGAAGACCCTGGGAGGAGGAACGCAACACTGTCCACAGACCAGAGCCAGCTCTGTCCTGCTCTGACAGGTCAGGGGAGCCCAGCCTCGGGAGCAAGGGAAGTTGAGGTCTGGGCTCTGATGATAGCAGCAACTTCTCAGCCCTGTTCGGTGCATGAAAACGCCCTCTCCATGGCCAACCACGTGATGTAACTTGGGGCTTAGCAACTGCGAGGTTGGTTACTAAGCTGGTTCCAGGCCCCCATCTTGTCTCCGGATTGTGGAATGACTTTGACCTGATGGCTTTTCCACTAGGGGCCTCATGAATGAGGCCTCATCCCCAGAACATAGGGTTACTTTCACAGTGCACCCCTTTTGTGAGAAGGGGACATGCAGGTGTGCTGGTCTCTAGGAGTTGGAGGAAATGACGATGGCTTCCTCTCTTTCCTGGCTTGGAGCAAGGACGGGAGCTGCAGTCAGCCCGTGCTTACTGTTTACTGGGTGATTCAACCAAAGAACCTGAACTTCCTGCAGTATGAACCCAGCACAGCTTCACGTACACAAAAACATCATCAGTCACATGCCCCTTGACTAAGTCACCTGCACCAGGAGGTGGTGAAAGCCACATGCTCAGGCCCCCTGGGGCACCAGGTCACACTGACGTTGAGAACATCAATAGGCTCGAATCCACTGACAGTGCCAAGGCTGCTGGAGTACACACACCTGCCCTGATGCATGCACACCTGTCCCAATGGACACACATTTGTCCCAATGTACACACAGAGCCCCCATAGCTGTATACATCCCCTTATCCACCAAGCTCATTCTTTAGGGTAGCCCCCATGTTGAATGAGTCCCAAAGCTGCTGGTTTGTTTTGCTATGAAAGAAGACTCTCCAGTCCTCTTTTCATCCTCCTCCTGGACTTCTCCCTGTTCTGCAGAGAGAGAAGAGGCAAGGGACAGCTACACAGGCTCATTATATCAGCTTGAGAACAGGAAGCTGCCAGGACCCCATACAAACACAGAGTTATAGAATCTCATCCACTAGAAGGAATGTGAAAGCATTATGGAGCTCAGTTTGTTTTAACAGTGAGGACCTTGAGACT
Organism: Phyllostomus hastatus; assembly: GCF_019186645.2. NCBI lineage: Eukaryota > Metazoa > Chordata > Mammalia > Chiroptera > Phyllostomidae > Phyllostomus > Phyllostomus hastatus. Next base: position 10,345,742 of record NW_025334006.1, on the reverse strand, counting down.
GGAGAGGGGAAGAGATTCGCCCGCTGCTCCTGGCTGGGTGTGGCTGAGTTTCACTTTGGTGATGTGGGTGGGATGGGTAGAAAGGGTTCAAGTTCAGTCCCGCTAAAGGTTTCAGGGAATTCAGGGGACTTACTGACCTTTAATGCTTGTGAGTGACAAGAGATTGGTCAACAGATGACCACTGAGTATCAGGTTTGTACAAGGCAAGGAGTAAGAGAGTGATATATATATGGGAAGGGATAATATATTTTTAAATCTTAAAATAACTCTTCTTTTCAAAGTGATTACCATCTAACAGCAGAGACAAGTAAAATGTTTGTAATAACTTTTAAGGACAGTACACGAGTTTCTCTGGGCAGAACATACTTATCAATTGAGAGACTTAAGTAAACGTGGAATGCTATGATGTCAGGAAGTGATACTTCAGTATGCATAAGAACCAGGGGCCCGGGCACTGGGGAGGTTTTTGGGGCCCAGTGAAAGATCTGGGAGCCTGAGATGCCCAGGGGTGTTAGCTGCCTTTCAGGATCCTCGGAGGAGGGGTTGGTGGGGGCAGGGCTCAGGAGGGCCTGGGGAGGGAAAGGCTCTGACTGACGACTCTTTGCTTGGAAGCAGCTTCTGCCCTTCTTGGCTGGGATCAGAGGCAGCAGGGCAGCCCCCTGCCCTCCATTAGCCAACTGGGAGCACAGCCATGGAGTTAGTCAGCTGGCAGCTGAAATGCTCGGGCATCCGTGTCTGGGCCAAAGGTGCCAGCAGGCCAGGAAGAGGGAGAATGAGCCACTGTGTGCACGTGTGTACAAATATAGGGCATGTGAGTGTGGCCACTCACAGAAGGGGCGGGGGGGAGGTAGGGGTTGTAATCATGAATGAAAACATCACAGAAATCAGGAGCGCCCCATTGCCTCTTGAGCCCTGTATACCGACTTCCACCTCCGTGAGAAGACTGCAGGACACCTGACTCCTCCGGCAGCTCCTGTGGCCACTTGCCAACTAGCAAAAAGCTCACTCCAGGCCTGGCTGGCTCCACTGGCCTGGGCGCCCCCACTGTCAGGGAGCCCGCTGTATTCAAGGACAAGAGAACCCAAAGGCTTCCTCTAAGTCTCAGCATTGAATTGTTCGTGATTCCATGAAGGAAGGAGAGCAAAGAGTCAGCACACGCATTTATCCTGAATTGTTGGATGGACGTGACTTGGTTGACAGCCCAGAAAGAGAAAAGTCTCTTAAATACAAGTTTTGAGTGACTTTCCCTTTTGATTTTCATTAGCTACAGAGGACAGAGGACTAGAAAGTACAAATGATTTTACTGAGATAAGGAAACGGGGGCTTCCTCAGCTCAATTCTTTCCTAAGCATTTTTACTAACATGCTTTTTCAGAACATTCACTGAACTTTTTTTTTCTTCTCACAACAATGCTCATAATAGAACACTTGAGCCTATCAGAAAGTATAAAATTCATAATCCACCCCCTACCTTTAGAACTTCCACAGGCCCAGACACACCTACTGTAGATGCCCCATCACATTAAAATGTGCCTACATCCCATATTAAAAATTATCAAATTGAGTCCCTGGCTGGCATAGCTCAGTGGATTGAGCACGGGCTGGGAACCAAAGTGTCCCAGGTTCGATTCCCAGCCAGGGTACATGCCTGGGTTGCAGGCCATAACCCCCAGCAACCGCACATCGATGTTTCTCTCTCTCTCTCTCTCTCTCTCTCTAAAAATAAATAAATAAAATCTTAAAAAAAAATGTCTAAAATTTAAAAAAAAAATTATCAAGTTGAGTTGAATCATCTAGTTGATATGATGTCATATTTTATAGAGCTTTTTATTTTTTTTAATCCTTATTCGAGGGCATTTTCTCATTGCTTTTTTATTTTTATTTCATTTTTTTAGGGAGAGAGAAACATCAGTGTGAGAGACAAACAGCGATTGGCTGCCTCCCATTTGCGCCCCGACCAGAGATCCAACCCACAACCTAGGTGTGTGTGTGCCCTGACCAGGATGACCTGCAACCTTTCCATGCATGCGATGACACTCTAACCCACTGAGCAACACCAGCCAGGGTGTATTTTGTAGAGCTTTTAACAATGGCTCTTGATTTTAATGTTGCCTTTTAAAGGTTTTGAAGACAATACATTTTGTTTTCCAGACGAAATATTTTCCAGAGTCATTGACAATTCTGTGGGTCCTGGGCACTGGTGCCTGTGGTGACTATTGAATAAAGGGTCCTGCCTGGTGAAAAGTAGTGTTAATGTTGATGTTACTACTCAGGAGCACACCCTGTAACCCTGACCCGTGTGGCTCTGTTGCTTGGGCACTGCTCCGCAAAGTGAAAGGTCCCGGGTTCGATCCTGGACAGGACACATTCCTTGGTTGGGGCCCCTGGTCAGGGCACATACTAGAGGCAACTGGTCAATGCTCCTCTCCCACTCTTTCTCCCTCCCTTCCTAAAAATTAGGTAAATGAAATGTCTCTCTCTGTTAACTTATATGACCCGTATAGTTTTGAATACTGTCTTTTTCTACTCTGCATTGTCCATCCAGCATTTCCCAAATAGAGCTTGGGGACAGAGGTCCAGGGTTCCAGCAGGGCTCACACACACACACACACACACGCACGCACGCACGCACGCACGCACCACACTAGCACAGCTTCTTAGGGCAGGTACCTGACACACACACCTCCACGGAGGAAAGGCTTAGAGATGGCTCACTTCCCTGTGCCCTGCATTTCACAGATGAAGGAAACTCCGGCCCGGAGAAGTGGCTCGCCCCAGGCCGTTGTTTATTTAGTACCAGAGCCAGGCTCAGAATTAGGGCTCCCGGCCCAGGCAGGAGGCGAAGGCGAAGACCCTGTTTGCTTTGGGTACCTTCTGCCCATATTTCGGGGCTGGCTCTACCTTCCGTGGGCACTCTCCCCGGGTGCTCTGTGCTGCCACAGCCTTCAGGTTCCACTCCCACCTCCCACAGCTGCCACTGCTCTTGACCCAATTCCCCATCCAAAATGCACTTGGCCATTTTCCCTTCATTGCACATCCGTTGTTGTTACAACATTGCACAAGCAGTTAATTTACAAAACTTGAATAAATGTTAATTTTTCTCTGATTATAAAAGTAACAGATGCACACGGAAGGAAATTTGGGGTGGGAGGAAGAAGTTCATAGCATGGAACTGTTGTTAAAATCTCATATGCGATGACCATTGTTAAATGTTGTTGCAAAACAAAGTAAAATGGAATCAATCCCAGAGCGGCTGTTCTTTTTATAAAATATGAAATACCTCAGATATACAGAAATTAGTATTTATTCATCCAATAAATATTTGCTGGGCACCTATGGTATGCCAAGCACTGCTCTGGGCTCAGGTGTACAGGAATTGGACAAAATAGTGCAAGTCCTTGTCCACAAGAAGCTACATTTAGTGGGCAAAGATAGATGGTTAACAAATAAATGTAAAACAGGTTTGCTAGTGTTGAATACTACGAACTAAAAATGAAGCAAAGTAAGGGAGATGGAGAAGATGGGGAGTGTTGCTTTACATGGATAATTAGGAAGGCCTCCCTGGAAAACGACATTTGATCAGGGCCCAGAAGAGAGTAAGAGAGTGAGCCACTCATTCATTCATCCATTCATTCAACAAATGTTTCGTGAACACGTTCTAGACCCTAAGGGCACAGCAGAGAATGAAGGAGACATTCCTTTCTAGGCCACCTGTCCTCTCCTTCCCCAGAGACACCTTCTCTGTTCTACGCAATGGCTTGAGGTCTGAATAGCTCAGGAAGGGAAAGAAGAGGAAGACCTACCCTAAACATTTTAATGACAACTTAAAATACCTAAAATTAACCAGTCTCTACCTTCCTCCCAAATACGAGGACTTTTTCTACTCACCACTTCCATCTTAATTTAAATGTTTACCAACTTTTTTAGTCCATGTTGTTTTTACTTTCCTCAAAGTAATCATTGTTATTAAAAATGGTTTTGAGTAGTCATAATTTGTCTAAGTTAATCCGTATGTTTTCTAAATGTTTACTATTTTTCTTCTTGCATCTCACCATAGTGAGAACCTGAACCTTCTAGGTTAAGTTTTCTTCTTAGGAACGTGCTTTGCATTTTCCTTGGCAAGGGTCCATAGTGGCTGACTCCCTGTTCTTGTGCGTCATCTGAAGATGTCTTCAATTTGCTCTCCTTTTTAAAGAATAACAGCTTAATTCAGATATAATTGACATCCCAGGATTCACCCTCTTCAAGTGTACGATTCAGTGGTTTAGAGTATACTTACAGAGTTTTGTAACGATCACCATTGTCTAATTTTAGAACATTTTCATCATCTCGAAAGGAAACCCTATACCCATTAGCTGTCACCTCCTACTCACCCCTCTCTCCCTCCAGCCCCTGGCAACTACTAACCTACTTTCTGTCTCTAGAGATGTGCCTATTCAGAACTGTTCATACAAATGGAATCGTACAATATGTGTACTTTTCTCTCTGACTTCTTTCACTAGACATACTGTTTTCAAGGTTCATCCATATTGTAGCATGTATCATTATTAGCATTTCACTTTTTATGACTACATAATATTTTGTTGTACCACATTTGTTTATCCACCATCAGCTGCTGTACAGTTGAGCTGTTTCCCCCTTTCTTGGCATTTTGAATAAAGCTGCTATGAACACTTGTGTACAAGTTTTTGTGTAAACATATGCCTTCAATTCTCTTGGGTATATACTTATGAGTGGAATTGCTGGGTCATATGGTAACTCTATGTTTAATGTTTTGAGTAACTGTAAAACTGTTTTTCACAGCAGCGGCACCATTTCACACTCCTAACAGCAACATATGAGGGTTCAGTTTTCTCCACTGAGCACAAGCTTGCAAACCAAAGGGTCTCAGGTTCAATTCCTAGTCAGGGCACATGCCTGGGTTGCAGGCCAGGTCCCCAGTAGGGGGTCCATGAGAGGCAACCACACAATGATGTTTCTCTCCCTCCCTTTCTCCCTCCCTCCCCTCTCTCTAAAAATAAATAAACTCTTTTAAAAACAATTCCAGATCCCCAAGGAAAGCACTGTCATCCTAGTTATGTTCTTATTTTATATTTTTCTACCACCCAGTCTTCTCTCTTCCTCCATTTCTGAGCTCCCAAGCATTACAGTACACAGTCTGCCTTAGGAACTAATTAGACTAATCGCCACCATTTCTCCCCTTAGGCTATATAGTAAGTACTTTACATCTGTTGTTTAATCTAATCTTGATAACAATCTTAGGTAAGAACTATTATTAGTCCAATTTTATAAATAAAAAATCAAGGCAAGCAGAGCTCAAGGACAATTGCTAGCAAATTGCAGAGCAGGATTCAAACTCAAGGCCGACTCATTTCTAACCACCGTCCTACAGTGCCTTGGGTTGCTAGTTCTCTTTTTAGGTCTTATTTACCCAACCTGGTGGTAAGGTTCTTTAGGGCAAGAACCTGCCTTTATATGTTTCAGTAAAACAATAGCTACTGTTTATTGAGCATCTGCTCTGTACCCTGTACTTTGTATGTATCATTTCTAATCCTCACAACAACTCTTTTTTTTTTTGAAAGATTTTATTTATTTATTTTTAGAGAGGGAAGGGGGGAGATAGAGAGAGAGACAGAGAAACGTCAATGTGCGGTTGCTGGGGGTTATAGCCTGCAACCCAGGCATGTACCCTGGCTGGGAATCGAACCTGGGACACTTTGGTTCCCAGCCCGCGCTCAACCCACTGAGCTACGCCAGCCAGGACAACAGCTCTTTTATATATTATTTTCACCATTTTACAGATTAGGAAATTTAGACTCCAAGGGATTCATTGATTTAGCCAAGGTGGAGCCAAGACAAGAATCTGAAGTAGGTAAACCTAGTAACCTACCCAGAGATGATAGTCAATAATATTTGCAGTTAGTAGATGGGAAAGCACAGGGCTATGATCTCCCAAACCCTGGTTGTCTCCATCTGGCATGACCCTTAGACAATGACAGTGAACGTGGGGGCCAGGTAACTGTTGCAGAGAGGTGTCCATCTCTTCCTTTGAGCTATGTGAAGGTAAAAACTTAGAGTTCAGTCCCAGCCTGTGTAGCTCTGCCAATTGGGCTGCGTCCCGCAAACCTAAAGATGGCGGATTGGATTCCTCCATCAGGGAACATGCCTGATTTGCGGTTAGGCCCTGGGTCAGGTCGCTTGTGGAAGGCAGTCTATCAGTGTTTCTCTCCCTCTCTTTCTCCCTTCCTTTCCCTCACTCTCTAAAAAAAAAAAAAAAAAAAAAAGTTAGAGCTCACAATCAGTAGAGCCCAAAGGGTTACTGCGGAATTCCTGTGCTCACTCACTGAACATAGGCTATTTTGAGCAAAGTTGCTCGTTGGGGGTTTTATAGATGATGCAGATAATAACATTTTGGAATGTTTTCTATGTGTCAGGAACTGTTCTCAGTGCTTTATGAAGATTAACTCATTTAATTTCCAGGTAAGGACAGTTATTATCCCATATAACAGTTGAGGAAACCGAAGTACAGAAAGGTTAAAGGATTTCCCCTGACTGGTGTGGCTCAGTTGGTTGGCGGACAGTCCCATAAACCAAAAGGTTGCGGGTCAGTTCCCTGTCAGGGCACATGCCTGGCTTGTGGGCCTGGCCACAGGTTGGGGGCATACAGGAGGCAACAGGCCAATGCTTCACTCCCTCTTTTTCCCCTTCCCTTCCCCCCTCCCAAAATAATAATAAAATCTCAATTTAAAAGAAAAGAGAAGAAAAAGAAGGTTAAAGGATTCTAGCAAGTGGTAGCATTTAGGACACCTGGAATGATTTCAGAGCTTGAGCCTCTCCTAATAACAGTGTGAAAGAGTAACTGAGTGGACCACAGAAACAGATGAAATTCTAGGGTAATGAAGAACCAAACATTCCTGCGGGCTGAGTAGAACAATTAATTTCAAAGTGTCTGTCTGCCTGCCTGCCTGCCAACCAACACGTTTCCCACCCTAACTTTCTCCTTTCCCGGTCTCCCCACCCTCTCTGACACAAGACAGAGAGCACGGAATGCAGGGGAAAGGTCGCAGTGGGGATTTGGCTCCTCCCTTCCTGCCCATTCAGTCCCTTTTCTGCGGAGCCCACAGAGAGCGGGGATATCCCGGGTTCTCGCGCATGCAGCCGGGCACGTGAAACAGCCAGTCCTAGAGCTCAGTGGACCTGCCAAGAGTCGCCTTGTCCCCGAGCTTTGGCCCTCCCCCATCCTGTTCTCCAGGAGGGAGGCAGTGCAACCACCGTCAGCCTTGCCTTCGCGGTGGCTTGGATGTTCCTTCCCACGGGCACCCCACTCCCAGCGTCTCCCCAGGACTTTACTTTCCAAGACCCACCATTAGGTGCTCTCACGTCTATAATTTGGGCGTTGGGAGGGGAGTGCTTAGTAAGGCTTCCCAGCCCCCAAATCTGGGCATAAATCTGTACTAGGAGATCCTAGCTCTTTGGTTCAATCTGAAGGCATCAAAAATCTCCAATGGCTACATTTTAGATTAAGAAGCAGGCCCAATGAGTGCAAAGTAACACTCCTCTGCAGTTAGACGTGGACACCAGGGCCAGGCAGTATTTCACATTTCCTTAAACAACATGACAAACTCTCATAGAAATCTGAATGTGTTACGTTAATCCTCAGGATTTGGAATGAAGGGTGGGAGGGGGTGGCATCTGTAATCTTGTTATCCATAAGGAAGGGAAACTCCTGGAAAGTCGGCTCTTCAGTCCCTTTAATGGAGAAAACGGGGGGTTGCAGTGAGGTGCGGGTCTGATGCCCTCCGCCTCTTTGTTGAAATGTCTGGTGAAGAACTATCCTCCTCCGGGAGCCGCACTTCATCGCACCCCAGCTGAGAGCCCTTGCACTGGGGCACTGCCGGTGTGTTTCCACCGCTTTAGTACGCGGGGGTGGGGCGGGGACGAACTTTCTGATTGCTTCCAAAGCTTCACTTAGCAGAAAAAGCGATGGAAGTTGACACACACGCCTAGTCACTCCCGACCTCACTGTCTCGGACACACAGAGCGGTCAAAACTGTTGTGACCGCGAGCCTGCGGGACTGCCCCAGGCCACTTCCCGCCCCCGGGGGGCGGGGCCACGTGCACGCGGACGTGCGGCAGGGCGCGTGCGTGCGTGCGTGCGTGCGTCCCCGAGTGCGCGTGTGCGGACTCAGGGGCTGGGCCGCGGCTATAAGTGGGCGGTGCGGGCGGTTCGGCTGAACCTCCTGCGTCGGAGTACGCTTCTGTCTTGCAGCGACGGTCTGGGTTGTGACCTCGTGCTCTCATCGGCGTTGGCGGACTCTCCTCCCGACTCCTGGACGACCTGCAGTTTCTGCGAGCGGGCTACTCCCGGCCCTTCCGCCTGGAGGTGAGCGGCCCTCTGGGCAGCCCCGGCTCCCCACCCCCATCCTCCGGCCTTCCTGCGGGGTCCGTCGCCTCCTTCCCCTGACTGTGGCTGAGCCTCTTGGAGCTTCCCTCCTCTTTCTGCCTCCACCCAGTTCCCCACTCAGCCGCCCCAGCCCTGCTTTCTTCGGGAGTGGCCCTAACTGGGATCCACGTGGCGCACTCCCTGCTCCAGTGCTGAGTTAGGCGTCCGGGCCATGCCCTTCCAGAGGACTCCTAGCATCTCCTTCCTGTTACTGCATTTGGAATGTTGTCTGTGTAGTAGCTGCCTGTGTTCTTACCTGTTGCCCCTAGACTGGAAGCTGCAAGAGGACATGGTTCATGTCCCCAGGACCCCATTTTGTCCTAGAACGTTGTAGGATGCTTAACACCTGTGGGATTCAGGGTTCGACTCTCTTAGTATTATTTTGACCTTCAGAAAGTTTATGATTAACTTGAACCTGAATGAGATGTGAGGGAGGCTTCCAAGGCAGATTGCTTTCTCAAGGGCATGTTCTTACAGCCCCGTTCCGTGGTACAAAAGGACTCGGTCTTTAATAAAGGAAGGTTTCTGATCCTTGGACTGTGGCACAGGGATTGTGCATTGCACCTGGCAGAAGCAAAGGTTTTTACTTTAAAAAGAAGTAAAAGTTTTAAGGCGTGCTCATGAAAAGAAACAAAACTGGCTCCTCAGCCATGGAGTTTACAGTGTAAACATACTTGAGCTTCTGCTGTGGAAAGACATCCATAGGCCCCTGTACCGCTGGCTGGCTGGGCCTCTCCCTTAGGTCCATGGGAAGATAGAAGGGTCAGGGCCAGATGCCTGCACTTCCTGAAAGGCTCTAGACTAACCTTGCCTCTCTTTCCTCAGCATCCAGAGGCCTTCCAGAAGCAGAAGACAGCTCTGCTGCTCTACACAGGAGTGGGATCCTTTCAGCTATGAAGCATATGTTGAACCTGTATTTTGTAGGGGTGGTGCTGACCCTCCTTTCCATCTTCGTGAGACTGATGGAGTCACTGGAGGGCTTACTGGACATCCCATCGCCCAGGAGCTCCTGGACCACCAGAGGTCAACTAGCCAGCGCAGAACCCCCAAGGGCTTTCCAGAACATCCACCCAGAGAGGTGTGATAAGACCTCCCTCCACCGGCTGTAACCTTGGAACATTGACCTAAATCTGTTCATCCAGGTGTCCAGTTCCCAGCAGGCAAGCTCAGCATCAATGTTACCAGAGAACTGTTACTAGGCTCTTGAAGGGCCCCTCCATCTGAACGCTTGCCTTGGAAAAAGAGCCTGTTTAGTAGTGTGGGCAGCTTGCCTGTGGCTGTGGGATGGGGTGATTTTGCTCTTCTTCCCAGAGTCTGCCACACTCCTTGTTGTCCTTGGCAGTGTGGCTCTGACCTCTCTTAGATGAGGGCTTGTGCTCCAGCTTCAGCTGTCGGCAGATGATGGTGTTTTCAGCCCTACTTCCTAAACTTCTGCCAAGAGTTCCTTTGGACTTGGGTGGCTTATGATCAATTTCTTGGTGTTTGGCTTCTCTTTCACATGAGCGCCTCTGTGTGTGTGTGTGGAGGTTGAAGAGGTATGAGGTGTGTGCACTGGGTGTAGGGATGGGGAAGACAGAGTGTTCAGTGCCCAGTTCCCATTGTTTTACATTTTTAAGTCCTTCCTCCAATGCAGTGTGTCTGCATGTGTACTGGTCTGAAGGGGACAGTGGGGATTACAGCCACCATGTGGCTTAAGTGAAGTTTTCTAATGAAATAAAGTTGAATATATACTTCCAATATGTGTCATGTTGACTTCTGCCCTTGAAATTAGGGTTAGGGAGGAGCCCTTAATTCGTACATCTGAGGTTTATCATCTTAAAACTTGGCGTGCTTAAAACACTTTGTTTCAAACAGGGTAAAGGGCCCTGGCTGGTGTGTCTCAGCGAATTGAGCGCCAGTGTTTCTCTCACACATACTTCTCTCTCTCTTTCTCCCTCCTTCCCCCTCTCTCTAAAAATAAATAAATGAAACCTTTTAAAAAGCAAAACAAGGTAAAGGAACCTCTGAGTTTGGAGGCAGGGGCAGACTGCTCTGTCTGAATCCACAGTTGGGGAGTTTGGCCAAGATCTTTACAGTCTTTTGTTGACTCTGTCCATCTCTAAAGAAAAGAAAAATAATCGCTTCTTCCAGTTCCTTCATCTTCAGCCTCCGGGGAAAACAAAGCTATCCAGTCCACGAGGCCTTGGCTTTTTTTCAGTTTCTTAAAAACTAATTTTAGGGAGAGGATGGGAGCCGGAGAGAAGCACTGATGTGTTCCAGTTACGCCTTCATTGGTGGGTCCTTGTACGTTCCCAGACCGGGGATCAAACCCTCAAACCTGGTGAGTGGGGGCGATGCTGTAACCAACAGGGCAACCAGAGGCTGGCCTTGGCTTTTTTATTTTGTGCTCATCCATCAGAATAACTGCCAATTCTGCTTGCTCTCCAGACAGGCTGGTAAAACGTCCATACTTCATGGATGACTGTTTCTGCTCTTTCCCAGGTCTGAGCAGCTTGGCATTTTTCTTGGCATCCGTCACTCTGTCCCCACCCCACGCTGAAGCGTGTTCGCTCTTCTGCCTGTGGCGACAGAGCCTTATCTCAGATTCACTGCAGGGTGGGTTCCCAATCACTGCAGTTAAAGCAAGTCACGTGAATTTATTGGTTTCCCACTGCACGTGAAAGTCACGTTTACATGATTCTGTAGTCTGTTAAGTACAATAGCATGTCTAAAAAAAAATGTACACCTTAATTTAAAAATACTTTATTGCTAAAAAAATGCTAACCATCATCTGTCTTTAGCGCAAGGGCGTCAAACTCATTTTCACTGGGGGTTACATCAGCCTCATGGTTGCCTTCAAAAGGCCGAATGTTATTTTAGGACTGTATAAATGTAACTACTCCTTAACTAGGGCAAGGAGCTTGGCACTGCCGCCAGGTAGAAACAAGGTGCTGGGCCGGGCTCGGCCCACAGGCCTCGTGTTTGCCACCTGTGCTATAAGTTGATGTCTGTTTGCCTAGCCAGGCACGGTTTCTGGGATACAGGATTTGTGCAGAAACTGGGACACTTCTGAGCAAACCAGGACAGTCACCCTGCCTACAAAGCTGTGCTTGCATTGTGTTTGTCATTCCAGACGTTTCTCAGTGTTATCACTTGGGGAGGAGAAGCAGCTGTTGCTGTGAGCCCTGCCAGCTCTCCAGATTTCTGGAGTCTCTGGATCCCTTGTGTCTGCTTGCAAGCTAGCCGGTTTTCCTCTTAGCTCGTTTTGTGGTGCTTCATTGATAGCTGCCAACAGTGTTCAAGCTGCTAAAACTCTGTTCTCTGACTCTCCTAGCTTTTGGATACATTGGATTCAGGTATGTCTCGTAAGTTACTGCAGGCTACGGTTCTACCAGATATTCTGCTGCTGTTTAGCATGTGCTGCCATCCTTCCAGCCTCCAATGAGATCTCTTTGCCACCTTCCAAATAAGTGAATGTCACACATGCGAGGGTTTTTCTGGTGTTTGTTCTTTAAATATGCAACACTGCCCCCTAGATTCCAATCTCTTATCAGTCTAGAAGACACTAGGTTAGGTTATGCTGCAGCAACAAGCTAACATCTCAGTAGCTTGAAACAATTGGCCGAGAATGAGTTCCCAGGATGCAGAGTGGGGGCCTAATCAAGGGAATCCCTTTCACTTTCATCACATCTGCTCAGTAGAACATCATAATCACTGGGCTGCTGTGTCTCCGATTCTTCCCCTTTTCCCCTCACTGTGTTGATCCTGTCCGTATGGCCCCATTACATAATAGATGTGTGGGGGTACATGGCTTGTCTCTTTTAGTCTGTAGGTCTCCATCTCAAGCCACATCTGAAACTGGTCTAGGGACGATTGTGCAGCACTCAGATTCTTGAGTCGAACGATGCTGTGGCTGAATGGAATTCCTGGGTGGTCTCCCTTGGGGCATGCATGGTGAATGTATTCCGCCTGCAGGAGGGATAGTGAGCTGAATGGTTATTGACTAGTTAGGTCATTAGTGGTAGTCATTAGTGTTCTCCAAATGTTTCTGCCCTTGCCTCCCGGGCACATGACAGAATTGCACTTCCTGATCCCTTTGTGGTTAGATGGGGCCAGGAATTATTTGTGGCCAATGAGTGTAAATAGACGTGACTCATGTCAATTTTAGGTTGAAGCATGTAAGCACTGGTTCAAAAACCTTCAAAGATTTTTTCCTCCCACTGCAGCAACCAGTGGTGCTCCAGGTGGAACTGTTCCATTCGTGTAGGTACTGGAGCAGGCATGCGTGAGGCAGGGCCCTCGCCTGATCTCTGGTGACCATGCGGTGTAAGTGAGAAATCAGCCTTTGCTGTTAAGCTACTTAGGTTTGGGGTTTTTTGTTACTGCAGTGTAACTTGGCCCATCCTGATTGATATACTGCTTATAGTACCTACTGGTACCGGGCACTGACTAAGACCTCATCACCACCTCTCTCAGATGGCAAACGTAAGAAAATAGGGGGAGAAGCATGTAAACAAGGTAATAACATTTTGTGGTTCCGTGATAGAATATGTGTATAGGACAGTGCCGGCAGAAGGTGGAAGTTGAGGGAAAACATCTCTGAGGATCTGAACTTTTAAAAATGAATAGATGGTCAAACTAGGGGAGAGTTTGCCAGTGGAGCGTTAAGGGAGCAAGGGCATGGGGGTGAGCCTACGCACAGCACGCTTAGAAAATGGCAAGTACGAATTTTAAATTTCTGTTGACTGTTAACCTGAGGCCTTAACTCCGGAGCCACCGTGTCACTTGACTACAGAGGAAACAGAAGGAGGCTCAGTGGTGTGGATGACGTCAATGAACTAATGGGTCAAGTCCGAGGACGCAGCCCTTTTTTTCAACATCATGTTTTTCCTTTTCCATGGATTCTTCAGAATGCAATGTAACAAAATATATCCATAATGAACTTTCTCACCCCCAAGGTAGTTTTTATGTAGGCACAAGTCACAGGGACAGAGCAAGTCTGTGAGAGGCTTCCCTGGGAGGGGGAGGGATGAAGGCCGGGTTCCCGAGAGCCTCCCTTGCTGTCCTGGCGTCCCCTTGGGAGAGACGTTTTCCTCGTGTTTGTGGGGAGATGGAATGAAAAGTGGAATAGGCTTCATTACTGCCAGTTCGTAATGAGCAAGAAAAGGGAGAGAAAAGCCTTGCTCCCCCCTGATTCTTCCTTTCCTCTTTTTTTCCTTTCCTGTTGCTGCCCTCACATTCCTGATGTCATTCCTGCCATTGTGAGCCCGCGGGCAGGCCCCCCTGGCCTGGAGGGCAGCCTGTAAAGCAGGAGGGGAGTGGGGGAGCTGTGGAGGAAAGGGGAGGGGGGCAGCAGTCCATCGGCACCTTGGAGCGGGTCTGGGTCTGCCCGGAGCCCCAGGGATGTTCCCCAGCCCATTCTTCCCAAGATCCAATGAGTAAAATCAGGGGCCTCCCTCCCGAGGTCAGGGTCCCAGGCCCTGGAGTGGAACTTGGGGTGGAAGATGGCCCTCTTTGTCAACTGATTCATTCTCCAGAATTCAACTTGTTTCCCAACTCAACAGTGTTCGAAAGCAACTTTATCCAGGTACCCTTTCTTTCCCTTTCTAAAACCTGTTCCCAGGGGTTGGTCCAAAAATGCTGTGGCCTTTTAAAGCCCCAGGGAGGCGAAAGAAGCCATTCTGGCTAGTGAAACCAGAGGATCTCAGTCTCAAGTTGGCCTGTTTATGCCTAGAGCATTATGGGGTTTTCCTCACTCTCCTCCCTTCCTGGAACTGTCTTCACATAATCTCCCTTCCAGACCATTAAAAACCCATGCTGGCTGCTTCTACCCAAAGATGGAAGAATAAAGTTTGTTCTTACCAGGGCATCCCCTTAAAGTTAGATGATGCAAAAACAAACAAGAATAATAATCAAGTTAGATGATGCAGAAAATGCAAAGAAGGGCAACATGGCGTTGCTGGTGCCAATGAGCTTGTTGGTTTGGGGAGAACCGCACGCAGGGCGATGCAGGCCACGGCCCGGCCCAGCCCAATGGGCTGACGCAGGGAGGAGCAGGGGTGCTCCCAGCTCTCACCAGGCTGTAGTTGCTCTTTGGCACCTGTGTCCCAACCCCCCCACCCCTCCTGTCTTCTGCTTCTCTGACCCGAGCACCCGGGGCTGATTTCTAGGTCACTAAGCCCGGGAACTGGATGAATGTCTATGAAGGGTCAACCACCATGATCCTTGGGGTAACCTCCACCGTGCCCTCCTTGCCACTCCCCAACATCCTCCTGATGGCCAATGTCACCTGGCCCCAGGGTCACCTTTCCACCTGGAGCACACCTGACCGCGCTCCGGTCATCACCCTCAGCAGGTAAAGAAAGGCCTCGGGGAGGGGCCGGACGGGCGGGATGGCAGACTGCGTTGTTCTGCTGCTGGGCTTTGGATGGAGAGAAAGGACAGCATTCCTTGTGTACAAGCCACGCAGAACCTCATTCATTCATTTAACAAGTATTTAGTATCTGTGTATGCTGAGCACTGTGCTTAGTGCCGTGGGTGGAGTATCAGTCTGTCTCAGCCTAGTTGCTGAGGACCTCGGGTCTTTTTATCTAGTCAGTATAGACCTGGGGGTGGGGATAAAAAAAGGTGTGGTGTATGAAAGTCAATGGGATTATTAGGTGTTGAGACTGCAAAAAATGCTGGATGTACCCTCTTACTCTTTGAACAGAGTTAATCAGGTTACAGGGTGGAGAGGATCTGGAAATGGAGTGGAAAACCTTAGTTCCAGTTCCCACTTAGATCTGAATTTGGGCAAATCCCTTAGCTTCTCTGAGTGTCAGTTTCAAAGTCTGTAAAATGCCCTGGCAGGTGTGGCTCAGTGGATTGAGTGCTGTTCTGAGAAGCAAAGGGTCATTAGTTCGATTCCCAGTCAGGGCATGTGCCTGGGTTGCAGGCCAGGTCCCTAAGAGGGGGCACATGAGAGGCAACCACACATTGGTGTTTTTTCCCTCTCTTTCTCTCTCCCTTCCCCCTCTCTAAAAATAAATAAATAAAATCTTTTTTAAAAACCCCAATCCTATAAATATGGAATGAATAATACTTATCTTTCCTTCACTGAATGGGTGTTGTGAGGATTACAAGAGATACTCTACACCAGTTACCAGCATTTGTCATTGAGGTGGGCAGATTCTTTCATTACTAAGGCCCTGGAAAGGAGAAAAGGGTCGGTCTGTGGGACCCTCCCACTCGCAGACCACAAGCCCTCTCCATGTGCACCCCCAGGCAGAGGTGGAGGCCCAGGGAGGTCGAGCCACACTCTAGGTAGGCACCAGCGTGGTGGATTCAGATCCCGGGCTCGTTGGCTAGGGGGATTTCCTGATTGTGCCCAGGATCCTCCCCCTGAAGTTTGTGGAGCTACAAATCTGTGACCGGCTCCAGCGCATCCTGCGCCTTCGGACAGTGACTGAAAAGATCTACTACCTGAAGCTCCACGAGAAACACCCAGAGGCTGTGTTTCAGTTTTGGGTCCGCTTGGTGACAATTCTGCAGCAAGGTCTGTCCATCACCACCAAAGACCCGAGGATCCAGTTCACGCACTGCCTGGTGCCCAAGCTGTGCAGCAGCTCCACGGAAGCAACAGTAAGTGGGACCCTCCCGCCGAGGTCTCTGGGGGCGGGGATGGGGTTGGAGGCATGGCAACCCCCCCTCCCCCGCTGCTTGGGAGCGCTGCTGAGTATTAAAGTCCACTGCACTGGGGGGATGAGAAGACTTCATTTCAAAGGTCAGTGATACGTGATATGCACACACCAATGAAGGCAAATTAGCTTTTCTAAAGGAGGAGCTATGATGTACTTAACTCACTTAGAAGTGTTCTTTTCTTGTTTTTCAGTACCATGAAGGAATAATGCTCCATGAGGAAAATCAGAATATTACAGAAAAGTGGCCCCATTTTTCTTTAGCCTCAAGCCATCACTTGGAACATTTGGCATATTTCCTTCTAGTCTTTCATTGTAAATTAATGTTTACCTGACGTATTTGAGGACATTAAATACATACACATCTTTGAATATTGCTTTTTTCCATTTAGATCACATCATAAACAGTTTTTCCATTAAAAAAAATTTGCATTTTTCAGTGACAGTTGACATTCCATATCACATTAGCTTCAGGCGCACAGCACCGTGGTTGGGTGTTTATATAACTCGTGAAGTGCTCCCCAGTAAACCCAGGACACACCTGGCGCCGCTCACAGCTGTGATAACATCACTGACCGCGTCCCCGATGCTGTGCGTTACCTCCGCGTGACTCCCCTGCAACCATCGGTTTGTGCTGCGCGACACCTTCACCTTCTCACCCAGCCGCCTGAACCCCTTCCCCTCTGCCAACCATCAGCTTGTTCTCTGCACCTACGAGTTTGTTTCTTTAAAAATTTTTTTAAATGTATTTATTATTTTTATTATATTTCTTCCATTACCATTTACCCCCCTCTTACCCAAGTTCCCCCCGCCACAAACTCCACGCTGTTGTCCATGTCCATGAGTCCTTTTATCCTTTTTGTTGATTCCCTCCATCCCCATATGAGTTTATTTCTGTTTTATTTGTATTTTAGATTCCACATATAAATTAAATCATATGGTATTTGTCTTTCTCTGACTTATCTCACTGACCATAATTCCCTCTAGGTCCATCCATGTTGTAGCGAATGGTAAGATTGCATTCTTTTTTTATGGCCAAGTAGTATTCTAAAAAGTATCCAGCCAGGTAACATGAAAAATAGAGACATTTATTGAAGAAGATACAAGATATAAGAAACATTGTACATAGGACAAGGATGCCTCAGTTCCCTTCAAAGTTACGACCATCTTGAGGAAATCTGGTTCGTGGGTAGTGGTTTGAATCAAGGCATTAGCCACTGTTCCTTCTGCTCTGGGAGCAGAGCAGAAGGCATGAATTCTTGGCATGAATTTTGCCACAACACGTTTCATGCCAAGACCCTGAGTCCAAATCTTGGACACAGTAGTTTTTGTAATCCCCAGATCAGCTTCTAGTTCTCACCCTAGCAGTCACAGATCTTTGTTGATTGCAGCCCATACATGTTCACCATTCTCAGGTGCTCTGCTTGTTGCAGGCCTTCCAGAACATGGTTCACTTTCAGCAGATTCTTGACCATCTTTGAAGCATTTGTGCCACTTTTATTTGTGCTACACTCATTGTATCATCCCTGAAAGCTTTCTGAATCATCTGAATAGTTTCTATGAAGTAATGTTCAAGCTTAATGCAAAATTTGTTGAATATTCATTGCTCTACTCGCTTATTTTGAGTGTAATGGCCGCACAGTACACATGCTCCTTCAACAGTGTCTACCGCTCCCACTGACTAGTACAGTGAAGTCGTCATTGTTCACACATGCGCATTCCAGTCCACTCTCCTTGGCTGCCAGGTCACATCAATGTCTGGCAAACTGTTCTCCTTACATTAACAATGGCTGGACTTTTCCGAACAGACCTTGTACATGTACTGCATCTCCTTTATCCAGTCATCCATCTATGGACACTTAGCTTGCTTCCAGGTCTTGGCTCTTGCACATGAAATATCCTTCTTTGTCATTTGTTACAGTTTTTGTTTTAAACTCCATTTTGTCTGGTGTGCATGTTGCTACCACAGCTTTTTTGGTTCTCATGTTCATGAAATACCTTTTCCCACCTCTTTACTTCCGGTCTGTGTGTCTTGCGGTCTGAAGAGGGTCTCCTGTGGGCCGCGTGAGTGCTGGTCTTGCCTTCCTCTCCATTCAGCCACTTCACGTCTTCTGATGGGAGGGTTCACTTTAAACTAATTGTTGATAAGTATGTAGTTATTGCCATTGTTGCCATTTTATTATTTGTGTTTTTATCTCTTTTTCTGCTTAACGAAGCCCCTTTAGCATTTCTATACCAGTTTGGCGGTGATAAACGCCTTTAGCTTTTTATTGTTTGGGATCCGTTTCTTTTCAAAGGTCTTCATACACATCATTTTGATAATTTCATGCTCTTCAGTTGTATGAATGAATTAAAATTTACTTTATGTTCCTAAAATCAGATATCTACAGTTGTTTCTAACTTTTCATCATTGTATATGATGCTAAAACAAGCACTTGTAGGTAAAGTCCACACTTTTCTTTTGATTGTTTCTCAGAGTAGATTTTTGGAAGTAGAATTCAAGGGGTTATGAACATTTTTAAGGTTTTTAATATGTATTGCCAGATTATTTTTAGAAAGTCCATGCCAAATTATACTCTTGCCAATAATACGAATATCTGTATCACTGCATTCTTATCACAATTGAGAATTATAAATGCAAATATTTTTCTAATAACTATAGGTAAAAAGAAGTGGCATGTCTGATTTTCAGTGAGTTTCCACATTGTTACCTTTTTTTCTTTCTGCACTGGTTAGTTTGTTCTTTGGCCATTTTCCTTTTGGTATCCTTTCATTTTTCTAAATCAATTTGTAAAAGAAAGCTTTTTATACATCCAGAATTTTTAAGGGAATTATGGTATATTCATATATTAAAATATAAAATTATATTTGCACAGCATTTGCTATGATATGAAAATGTGTTTTCATTAAATGAAGAAGGTTGTTTTCAAAACACTATCTACATAAAATGTGATGTACTAGGGGTTTTTTTTTGTTTGTTTGTTTTTATTGCTTATTTTATCACAGTCATCCCATTTTTTTTTCCTTTTGCCCCCTCTACCCAGCCCACCCGTCTCTCCCACTCCAGTTGTCCATGTCCATGAGTCCATGTCCAATTCATACATGCTCTTTGACTAGCCCCCTCCCCTTCCTCCCACCATTCCCTGCTCCCTCCTTCCCTCCTACAGCTATCAGCCTGTTCCATGTTTCCATGTCTCTGGTTCTATTTTTCTCATTAGTATTTTTTGTTCATTAGCTTCCAGTTATAAATGAGGTCATATGGTATTTATCTTTTGTCAACTGGCTTATTTCACTTAGCATAATAGTCTCCAGTTCCATCCATGCTGTCACAAAAGGTAGGAATTGCTTCTTTCTGCTGCAAAGTATTCCACTGCATAAATGTATCATAGTTTTTTAATCCACTCATCTACTCATGGGCACTTGGGCTGTTTCCAACACTTGTTTATTGTAATAACATTGCTATGAACATAGGGGTGCATAAGTTTTTTTAAATTGGTGTTTCAGGATTCTTAGGGTATATTTCTAGCAGTGGAATCACTGGATCATAAGGCAGTTCCACTTCTACTTTTTTTGGAAATTCCATACTGCACCAGTCTGCATTCCCACCAACAGTTCACTAGGGTTCCCTTTTCTCCACATCCTCACCAGCACTTGTTTGTTGATTTGTTTATATGACCATTCTGACAGGTGTGAGGTGATAGCTCATTGTGGTTTTAATTTGCATCTCTCTCATGGTTAGTGATGCTGAGCATCATTTCATATGTCTATGGGTCATCTGTATGTTCTCCTTGGAGAAGTGTCTGTTCAGGTCCTTTGCCCATTGTTTAATTGGGTTGTTTGTCTTCTTGGTGTTGGGTCATGTGAGCATTTTAGAGATCAAACACTTGTCCAATGTATCATTGGCAAATATGTTTTCCCATATAGTCAGTTCCCTTTTCATTTTGATGACGGTTTCTTTAGCTGTACAGAAACTTTTAAAAAGTTTTTAAAATAAGCAAATGTTGTTCCATTTATTTATTTTTTTCTTTATTTCCTTTGCCCCAGGGGATATATCAGCAAAAATATTGTTATGTGAAATGTGTGAAATTTTCCTGCCTATGTTTTCTTCTGGGACTTTTATGGTATCACAACTTATATTTAAGTCCTTTATCCATTTTGAGTTTATTCTGGTGTATGGTGTAAGTTGGTGGTCTGGTATACATCAAGAATTTTAATCACAAGTTTTTGTAATTTTCATCACAAATCTTTGCCATATTTCCCCCAAGGATTTGCTTTTCCCTTTGAGTTTATTTAAGGCATTATTTTCCCCCTGACACACAGAAGGCTCTCCCAGGATCTGCTTAGGGTAGAGGCACAGGAAGGAAATGCTTGACAGACCGGATTGCCTAAAACCTCCAGGTTTCAGACTCCCCAGCACCATCCTCCTTTTTAAGATGTGCGCTTAGATACCTATGGCCTTCCGGAGGAGGCAGCTTTTACAGATCCTGCTGCTCCAGTCTTTAACGTTCAGATCTGGTCCTCTGGGCCTAGTAGCCACAGCAGCCCGTCAGAGAGTAGAGGCGATCCTCCCTGAGGCCTCGTTTTTTTCTGATGATTCTGGGGTTTGATGTTTCAGGAACAGGTTCCCAGGACTGGGCTGGAAGACTCAAGTAAGCTCCTTCATGGTTCTGACCAGAGGAGGCCAAGAACTATCAGGGAGCAGACTTGGTCATCTGACTCTGAATTTCTCCATCCAGCCTGTGAGCAGCCTCCCGCCATCCTCCCAGCCCAGTGAGAACTCCATGCTGTTGGCAGCGGAGCGGACCAGCGGCAGTTTCTCACATTTCCCAGGAAGGTCTCCGCTCCTGGCAGACAGGTGAGTCCTCCGCACAGCCAGCTCCAGCACCCCTGCCCGCAGTGCAGAGTGCGGGTGGGGTCGTGATACCTTCTGCCAACCTGTCTTGGGTTTTTTTTTTTTAAATTCCGCATAATTGTATATATAACTTTCCTCTCAATGTTATTGTCAGTCTGTCCTTGAAAAGTCTGTGGCTGATAGAACTGAATATTCTAGGCAAACCCCAGTGTTTTCTCATTTATTTAAAAAATTTTAATAGTTTATTTTTTAGTGTATCTTGCCATTGCCATTTATCCCCCTTACACCCTTGTCCACCTCCACCCACCACCCTCCCTGCCTCCCCTCCCTGTAATTGCCACGCTGCGCCCAGTGTTTGTGTATGGAAGGGGCTTGGCAGAAGGGATGGGGTGAAGCTAATACAGCAGGCTTGTGGAGTTAGATGCTGACTACCTCCATTCCCAACTCACAAGGGGCCCGTGAGTAAGACAATCCTGAGTTCTCTTTGCCTATCTTTGCCTGTCATCTATGTTTCCTGCAAAGTAGGAGAAACAGTATCCCAGAGGGGAGACGGCTGCTGGCTGCAGAGTCTTCCTGATTTACTCAGCAATCGGAGTAGAGTCTTTCTGTGATGAGTGATAGAAATCCAGAGCGAGACCATGCAGCCAGTATATTGAACAAGTTCAACTTTTGGGTATCATCTAAATGCAAATTTATTTTTGTCTTCCTTTATAATTTTTTCAGTGAGAGAAATTCTCCTCTTGCCTCTGAATAAGAGCTTGTTCCCTGGACAGGGCCCATAGCCTATGGACTCCCTCTTAGAATATAAAAGGTCCTCGGGCCCACTTAAACAACAAGCACAGCACTGGTTCTGGAATTCAAATGCCCAGTGCCTAAAGATTATCAAAACTCTGAACGGATCACATCTCCCTTCCCTCAGCCCAGTCCCCTGACTGACTGCAGCTCTGCTGATTCTGTGAGGACTTCCTTTCACTTGGCCAGCAGCCCTCTCAGACCCTGGCTCTGCAGGGGCTTGTGGTACTCAGGCACTAGCTGTCCGAGTCCCCTCATTCCTTAAGGGACCCCTCTTGGGTAGGGTTCACAATGGCTCCACACTGGTTTTCTGTCTCTCTCTCTCTCTGGAGCTGTCTGTGTCTGGTCCTCAGGTAATATCCTCCCAGAATTTGGCCACTAGAGAGGAGCACCATGCCTCTAGGATGCAGAAGCAACTTCACGTCACCACTAAAGAAACCAATTCTCCCATGTTTCCTGACCTCCATGTTTCCTGGACAGGAATTTTACCCCCACCTACTGGGTCTCCCAGCTCCCAGGAACCAGAGCTGAAGCTCTCTGGGTGGTCCCAGGAAGCCCCTCTCTTTCAGCTTGGGGAGATAGAGGCAGCAGCTCATACAAAGGACTCTCCACACATCCTCCCTCTCAGTGCTTTCAGCCCCAGGGTCCAGTGGTGGCCCTGCCGACCCAGTTCTCCCAGGGCGCGGGCTGCCTGTATGTGTACTCACCAGATCTTTTTCTTTTTTCTAACTTCAAGATAGTTTCTTAAATTGTAATGTAAAATTTTCTTCTTTGAGTACTCATTATTTGTATGTGGGATCATCTTTCTGTTTTAAGATTTTATTATTTATTTATTTATTTATTTATTTATTTATTTTAAGAGAGGGGAAGGGAGAAAGAAAGAGAGGGAGAAAAACATCAGTGTGTGGTTGCCTCCTGCATGCCCACAACTGGGGATCTGGCCCACAACCCAGGCATGTGCCCTGAATGGGAATTGAACCGGCATCCCCGTGGTTCACAGGTTGGCACCCAATCCACTGACCCACGCCAGCCAGGTCTCAATGTTGGATCATCTTTGTCTAATAAGTATGCCACTTTCATTTTTTAAAGATTTTTAGAGAGAGAAAGGGGGAGAGATAGACATCAATTTGTTGTTCCATTTATTTATGCATTCATTGGGTGAATCTTACAGGTGCCCTGATCAGGATTGAACCTGCAACCTTGGTGTATTGGGACGACATTCTAACCAACTGAGCTACCTGGCCAGGGTCTTTTTTATTCTTTAAACTTTCCTTCTTTTATCCTTCTATTTCTCATAAGGCATTGTGTGGTTTGCTTGTTTGCTCTCGTGTTCTTTCCGGTTAGGCTTTGTTTTGGAAATAATGATTGTTTGTTTTCAAAATATCTGTTTTCTCAGTTTTATCACTGCATGTATAAATATTTAAAATTGTGACTTATTTTGTTCTCTCATGTATTCTATCATTTTCTTAATTTCTTTTAGTTTATGTTGAAATGCTTTCTGCATTTTGCATTTGCTTTACAGCACTTTTTAGCGTGCAATAAAATGCTTTGTATCTTTTCTTGTATAATTTTGTGCGGGTTTCTGTTATGAACCTTTTCTGATGCAGTTTATTTTTATGTGAAATGTTTTTTCTCAACCTTTGGGAATGACAGATGGGTCAGTGTAGCTTCCTGGCTTTGGCTCTGGTGCTCTCTCCTGTTGTTTTGGTGAAGTGTTAATGACCTTCCGAGACTGGGCTCCTCTCTCTTATCTGTAGCTGACCTTGCTCTTTCCTTTGCCTCTGCTGTTCCGGTCCTACTCAGTGCGGATTCCGTTTTCAGTGGTCTTTCCCTACTGTGAGGCTGTGTCCTGCAAGGAAGTGGATTCTGATGGTTTCGAGAGTTCACAAGGCACATCCTGCTCCAGCCCCTTCAGATTTGACCACAGAAGGACCCTTTACACACACTTCCAGTTTCCTTCCTCTCGGACTGGCCCGCTGCCCTTTTCCCCGAGAATCTGGGGGAGATGCAGGAACATCGGATGCCCCGTTGCCTCTCTCTGGTTCCTCTCACACAGATACCGATGCCATAGGGGTCTTGCAGATGTCTGTAGTTGTCATTTTTTTTAAAGATGTTTTTCTTTTTTAAATTTATTTTAAATCCCCACTTGAGGATATTTTAATTGATTTTAGAGAGAGAAGAAATGGGAGAGAGAGAGAGAAACATCACTATGAAAGAGGAACATCAACTGGCCACCTCTGGAACACACCCCGATGGGGGATCAAACCCGCAGCCTCGGTACGCGCCCTGACCAGGGATCAAACTCACGACCCTTCGGTGCACAGGACGATGTTGCAGCCAACTGAGCCACCCAGCCAGGGCTGTAGCTGTCATTTTTTACCGCAAGCATATTTTCTCAACTAGGCCTTTATCTGTGGGACTCATGTGGGTCTACACTGGGGGTGAGGGGAGACCCTAAGGAGCCACTGTGATTTTGCTTCTGTCAAGCACCTCAAAGATATTACCAACTCAGGAGAATTTTTTTTTTAATAATTAAGCTTTATTTTGTCATGTGGATTTAGTTTGCTGATGGTATTAAATGGCTTTTTTTATAGACAGTGATAACTTTTCAATCAAGGTTCCTCCTGTTTATTCTGTTGGTAATCTCATTTTATTTTTTTATTTTTTTATTTATTTTTAGAGAGGGAAGGGAGGGAGAAAGAGAGAGAGAGAGAAACATCAATGTGCAGTTGCTGGGGGCCGTGGCCTACAACCCAGGCATGTGCCCTGACTGGGAATCGAACCTGCAACACTTTGATTCGCAGCCCACACTCAATCCACTGAGATATGCCAGCCAGGGCATTAAATTTTTTGTATTACCTTCTCAGTTCGTGAGTTCTTGGGCCACGTGTCAAAGCGCACACCACACGAGGACAGGCCCATTGACCAGAATTTTCAGAAGAGGCTTCCTTTTTGACGCAGAATCCTGGTGGATACAGATACGTTTGTGGCACTGGCTGGGTTTCTTTCTGGTGTACCCTTTTGCCAAGAATGTGCTTTGCAAGTCCTGGATTCATACAAGCACCTCGGTAAACTCCCCACCCGGCAAGAGCTCAGGATTTTACGTCCCGAGTCACGAAGCCCTGGTGGGCAAGACTGGCAAGCCCCACGGGCTGCCCCAGCTTCGGTTCTCATGTCACTGGCTTCAGTTTTGGCTTCTAATTTTTCTTTCCTTTTTGTGAGTTCAACAATGCATTTAAAATTACGTTAACTATATTTTATCTAAATTTCTAAGTGTTTTGTGGCAGAGAGTGGTTCTTTTAGATTATTCAACCACATTGCCAGTCTCTAACTAAGTGAGTCAAAAATTTATACTTAAAAAAACTCATTGCAAAAAGTAAAAAGAAAAAACAAACAAACAAAACCTCATTGCATTAATTTTCAAATACAGTGAGAGGGATTTTTGTTTTCACTTTGGTGCTTTTAAAATAGTTTTTAATTTTATATTTAAAAGAAGTA
Organism: Phyllostomus hastatus; assembly: GCF_019186645.2. NCBI lineage: Eukaryota > Metazoa > Chordata > Mammalia > Chiroptera > Phyllostomidae > Phyllostomus > Phyllostomus hastatus. Next base: position 10,320,503 of record NW_025334006.1, on the reverse strand, counting down.
TGTATTTTCCTTGCAATCAAAAATTTTAAAAAATTTAGCCATTCTGTGTGTTTTCTAGACACACTATGTGTTGCGTTTTTAAGTTGTTATTGTTTTGGAGAACTCTGAAGGTTTTCTTTGTGCCCATGCTGACTCCAGGCAGGTTATAGTGGGCATCAGGCAGATCCCAGTGTGTTCAGATTTTGCCTTTGAGTCGTAACACATTAGGTTCTGAACACATAAAAGCAGCGGTTAGGGTTTGGAGGGGTGTCTGTTCCACTTCAGCAGAGCAGGCCTTAGCTCCAGCCTCCCTCCTGCTTGGCTTTCTCCACTCAGTGTGTAACAAATCCCCTAGTTTCTATTGCCCTGGGTTCTAATGCCCACTGCCGAGAACAACTGTGACTCCCAATGCCAGAGTCTTATGAGAAGGAAAGGAACTATTTATTCAAAAGTTATACAGGTTTAGAACAATGGCGGAATTCTGTTGATAAATCGCAAGCCCTTTAGAAACAAAGAAATACCCACAAACACACAGTCTTGCCTCCCCTTGCCAAAACAGGCCAGTCAGGGGTACTGTCTCTCAGGAAAAGTAACAGAAGTCTGTAGCTTAGCTGGGCAGATTCCCATCTGTGTCCTGGCTTCCTCCAAGCGTCTGTGCTCAGCTCACTAGATTCCTGCTTTCAATCCAAAACTGCATCTCCATGGTGGGCCGGGGAATTCTTTTGCATGCTTTCAAATCGCATGGCCAAGACCTTGCATTGCTGCTACATAGTTAAGGGGCTTCTCCTTCCCAGCCGTATGGTCAAGAGAGCAAGTGAGACAGAGCTTCTAGTGGCTCTCCTACTCTCCTTCCCACATGGTCCAGAGCTCTAGCATGGCTGAGAGAGAGCTTGGCAGAGAGAGAGAGAGACCTCCCTCTCTGTGCTCCAACAGCATGGTTAAGCCCCAGCATAGCTGCTGGCTCCTGGGTTTAAATTCCAGTGCTGACCTTCCTTTGTAACCCCATTCCCAACTCCACCCACACTGGGTTACATCTGCCAGCACTCTGGCTTCTTCTGCTTTCTCAGCTGCCATTGTTAGTCCGGGCAAGTGTGGCCCCTTGACGTAGGAGTCATCTCCAAGCTGCTCACACAGCTCATGCAGGTGCAGGAAGCCCCTCCAGCTACATTGCATCACACATCACAGGTTAGAGTCGCGCCCATCTTTCTGGCACTAAGCAGGCACAGCTTTTAACATTACTAAAACACTGGCCAAGCTCTTCAGATATGCAAAGTACCCCTCAATGACTCCCCCTCCACTTCCCCCTGTCCCTCAAGTGATAGCTATGGGGGTTTTCTCCATTCTGGGGGACCTCTAGCTCAGCATCCCATTACAAATTCATTCTTAGATACATCATACCATATAGATGTATTGTCACTGCCAATCATTTCCACACTCACATCTGCATTCAAGGCACTCATGCTGGAAAAGACATAATTAAAAAACAGTTTTAAATTAAAATTTTAACATGCTTTCTTCTATTGTTTTCAGTGACCTCCAAATTCCCGGGTTCCAACAGAAACACAGACGCTGAGACTGAGATCAGTGATTCCAACAGCTACCACACACCCTTGCCTGTAACGTCTCTAGTCAGTTTGAATATGCCCACCAGAGCCGCCTTGAACCACAGCCTCAGGAAGCAAGAGAAGCAGATGACTACTTCCCTCCCGCTCCTGTAGCCAATCTCCTGGGAGAGAACTTACGGGGATGCTGACACCTCGCCACAAGGGGCGCTCTTCTAGGCTTTCGTCAGTGCACTGGCTACACCTCCCATAATGCCGTTTTCCCACTGTGGGCCAAATGACCACAGAAGTAAGATGGTGTTTAAAACAAGGTGCTTCTGTTCCTCCATCAATAAACCTCCAAGTGAGTCCCTCATTGTTGTAGGGTGTGCTGTGGGGATGAGGGGGACAGGCACAGCTCCAGGGCAGGGAAGGACTGATAAGGAACAGGAGCTCACTCCTTGGGGAAATAAGTGGGAAAAACTTCCTTCTGCTCAATTAAAATCCCCAAGCAGCCAAGCAAAGCCAAGAAAGTCAGTCCAGAGGGGAAAGGGCCTGGGGAGAAATCCAGCTTCCCCTCTCACAGGGAGAGGGAACGACAGGCAGGGCGCTCCAAGTCCAGCGTGAAAACAATCCTACCAGTGATGGCGCCAACTGGGAAACACCTTTGGGTTGCCTCACCCGCAAGCAAGGAATTGAGTTTTTACCGCCCCACCGTAAAGTTATGAAGGTTTGTCCCGGGCCATGCAGAGTTTGGTTGCTAATGAAGACATGGCTTCTGGAAAGGAAGATGGTGACCACCCACCACTGAGAGTCTTCATTCATATGACTCTTTTCACCCAGGACCTAATGAAAGCAAACTGGAAGACGCCATGTCTGTGCATGTTAGGGATAGGACAGGGGCTTTGGCCAACCTCTGGACGAGTGGGGAATATTTACCTGGAAAATACTACCTTAACATTGAGGAACTCTGCTGAGTTCCTGCTTGGTGCCAGACACTGTGCTCGATGCTGGGGTGTTAGAGAGAACGAGACAGAGGGACAAGTTTCCTGCCTTCAGGAGGGGTTGAGAGAGATAACAAGCTCTATTTTGCAGACACAGAAGGCCATTAAGGTTGACATGATGTTTGAGCCACTCGGTCTGCAAGTCAAGGCTGGTGGACTTGCTTTCCTGTGGTTCACGCTACAGGAAAGAGCGATGGAGGGAGAAGGAACACAGCTGCCCTCCCCTTGGGCATCGCCAGTTGGGCTGAGTGGTAACTCCTGGTGAGATTGGGCCAGAAAAAAACAGCTGAGGTGAGAGGATGCCTGGTATTTGCAGGTTTCTCCCTGCCTCTAATAAAAATAAAAACAAAACCAATTTCCTTCTGGCATGTTACAATCAAGTAAGCTGAGCATAGTTGGAGCTGGTAAGAGACATTTAGAAACTGAAGTTAGAAGAGGTGAATGGTTTCCAGGTGGGTTTGGCCAGTGAGAAATACAGATGGGAGGTCAGAGGGAGAGAGGAAAATGGGATCCAGACAATTATTCCCTCTCCTGTAGTTGCAAAAGGCTGGCTGTGTCCCTAAACACAAGGAAACTGCTCCTCTCAAGGTGGCTTCTTCTAGTCAACTCTCTTTCTCCTGGTTCCACTAACCATCCCCTCCTGTTACCCTTCATGTCCATTCATCGTATGGACTTAGCTAACTGGCTGCTCCTTCCTAATTTTTAAAAAATATTTTATTTTTTCCTGGCTGGTATAGCTCAGTGGATTGAGCACGGGCTGAGAACCAAAGTGTCGCAGGTTCGATTCCCAGTCAGGGTACATGCCTGGGTTGCAGGCCATGACCCCCAGCAACTGCACATTGATGTTTCTCTCTCTCTCTCTCTTTCTCCCTCCCTTTGGCAGGGAGAAAAAGAGGGAGAGGAGAAGAAAAAAAGGGAAGGAGAAAAAGAGGGAGAGAAACATCAATGTGTGGTTGCCTCTCATGTGCCCCCCAACTGGGGACCCAGCCTGCAACCCAGGCATGTGTCCTGACTGGGAATCGAACTGGTGACCCTTCGGTTCTCAGGTCGGCGCTCAATTGACTGAGCCACAGCAGCCAGGGCTCCTTCCTGAATTTTGAGCAGAGATGTCACTCATCCCCGGGAAGAAGTGACAGTGGGGGCAAAGCATCCTGACCAGGTGGCTCTGGCTGTGTGCCAGTTGCTGGGTTTCCATCCAGGTTATTCTCTTTTGGCTCCTGCCTATCCCCCAGGCCTGGTTTCCTTAATCTTCAATTGTTATCAAGACCTCCCACTAGTCTTCCAGTGAGTTCTCTTTGGCTTAGTCTGGCCTATCACTTCCTGTGTTTACAACCATGAAGTCTAATTGATGTGGAGCTGTTCCCAGAAAAGTGGATGCCGTGTCAGCAAACGCGGCAACGATCGGTGTCTTAGTTGTGTGTGTATCCTCCAGCGCCTGGATCCTACTAGACACCCAGTCAAAGGCCACGTCTGCTGTAGCTGGCTCCGGTTGCCCCTGCATTGTTCCTCCCCCCAAACAAGGGAAGAAACCACAACTTTTGGCTGAATGGACTTATCGCTGAAATTAATTTCCCAGAGACTCTTAGATGAAAATTCCACCACATAAGGGATTGATAAACCTTTTAATGGCTAACAAATACATCACTTAAAAGAGAAAAGGAACAAAACATTGTTATCCAGAGTCAGTTAGAGCCCACCAGGACATGGCATTTGCAAAAACAATCCCCCCAAACAATGTAGGAATGCACTTTGAAGTTTCTGAAATGGAATTCAGAGAAAATGTCCTCAAGGAATAATACCAAGATGGACCCACTTAAAAATGTGTGATGGAGCTAGATAAACTTCACGAATGTCCTTAAGTCCTAAAAATTAATAATAAACAGCTGGCCAGTTAAGACTAATAATGGTGATGGGACAGCAGGTAGAGGAAGCAGAGCAGCTGGGGACACTGAGTACGCAGAAACGAGGATCTTGACCTGCATCCTGTGGGCGCCAAGGGATCCACTAATGACCTCTCAGAACCACAGGTTATTTATTGATTTATTTTTTTAGTGTGTTTATTTTTTTTAAGATTTTATTTTATTTATTTTTAGAGAGGGAAGGGAGGGAGAAAGAGAGAGAGAGAAAAACATCAATGTGCAGTTGCTGGGGGTCATGGCCTGCAACCCAGGCATGTGCCCTGACTGGGAATCGAACCTGCAACACTTTGGTTCACAGCACGCGTTTAATCCACTGAGCTACGCCAGCCAGGACTCACAGGTTATTTATTGATTTAGAAAACAAAACATAAGGGGTCTTACCTGCAGCAAGGATTCCCCTCACTCCTGATACTTCCTCTTGTCACTTCCCGTCTGCTGGCCCCCACGCTGCTGCTCTGCTCTACACTCCCACCTGCCTGGGCTACGGTGGGAGTACAGCCCAGCCTCTCTCCCTCACCACCAAGTCCCATCACATCCGTGTCTATTGTGACTATACAGTCTTCCTTACCGGGCCTCAAAAAGAAATTCCACAACAGGTCAATCTTGAGAAAGCCATGAAATTGGTTTCAAAAGAGGGAAACAACCACAGAGAGTGATAAAGCTTCCTAAAAGGAGCATTTACAATGAGAACTTGGAAGCATTAAGGCTAAGGCCACTTATAGGAGCTATAACTTAAAACAGCCAGACATATAACAAGCTTGGGATATTCTGAGAAGGGGCAGTTTTGGGTTTCGCTCTGATTCCTGCCTGACCTATAAGGTAAATCAATTAATTTCCCCATTGGAGATATGGATTTTTTTTTAATTAGTTATTTTTAGAGAGAGGGGAAAGGAGGGAGAAAGAGAGGGAGGGAAACATCAATGTGTGGTTGCCTCTCATGCGCCCCCCACTGGGGACCCAGCCTGCAACCCAGATATGTGCCCTGACCAGGAATTATACCAGGGACCCTTTGGTTCACAGGTTGGCATTCAATCCACTGAGCCACCAGCCAGGACAAACTCACTAAAATTTTAATTATCCCCAAACAAAACAACGTTTTTGAATGTTGATAGTTGTGGTAGTGACCGGAAGTACACCAGAGGTCCAAGACAGACGAAGAAGTACTCATAGTTTGTTCTGAAGCTCCCTATTGGTTTTAAAGCCCCCTAAAATCTCTGGTTAAGCACATCGGCTTGCACAAAGATGGAAAGGAATTTCTGTCACATCCGTCCCTCCCCTCACAGCCATTGAAGGGTCATATCTAGATGCAAGAAGAATGTGGCCACTAGTGGCATGGGATTGTCACACACTCATCCTCAGGACATGCCATTGGTAAATGCTTTGCTTTTTTGATAGTGTTTTTACATATACACTCTAATGTGATTCTCATCATCATCTGAGAGGGCTGTTATTATGAGCTATACTTCCGTGGACCCTGAGAAAGAAGATACCTACTAAAAAAGGGCTCTCAGTGGCTCCCTGGGCTCAAATAAAAACAAACAAAGCAGAGCCTGGCATCCGTTTCTGCACAAGGGCCTCTTATGCAAACTGCACTTCAAGGAGAAGCCTGCCTCGAACTGCCTGCCTGCTCTGTGTTTCTGTCACCCGTGCCTGATGTTATTATAAAGGAGATTGTGCCATTGTTACGGGGGGGGGGGGGATCTGGCCAGATTGCTGAGCAGAGAAGAGGGAACCCCGAGGCAGTTCTGGAAGTGCCAGAGGTGGTGGGATTGAAAGTGCAGCTGGTCCTTGACAGATTCCCATCCCCCTGGGTGAGGGTGCACAAACCAGCTCTGCTTGAGAAGCAGCGGGAGAAAGCCTACACAGAGTATTCACAGGCTGAAAAGGCCAAAACACACGTGTACTGTGCAGGTTTACATGACAGCAGGAGGAGGGGCAGAGATGCTGTGCAGGCTGACAAGCCTGATGGATGCTGGCCTGGATTGGCTGGGAATGTGGGCACTTCTACTGCGTGCAGGATTTTGGGCCTGGACTTTTAAACAGAGTTTGCATGGAGACTCACCCTTCTGTTTTCCTTCCTCAGTCAGGGGGCCAGAGTTCTCATGGGACCTGGTGGGTGCTGGGCTATGCTCACCCTTTTTTACTTTGTGCCCCTCATTCACCTGGTCAAGAGCCAGCTTACACCAAGGGCAAGTCCACACTGGGCCACACCCTGCCAGCAGCTACCTGAGGGACACTGCAGCACCATGCCACCGGGGTCCCAAACTGCACCCCTTCTCTCACTCTGAGATCAGCACATGGACATGGGGACCAGAACAATTGCCAATCCTGAGGTGCAAGCAGCAACGGGCACCAGGCTCCACAGATGGAGCCCCTCCTTGTACGCCCAGCGGTGTGGTCAGCAGGGGCCAGGCCCTGGGGGAGGAAGCTGCAGCAAGTCTTGGTGAAGCCAGCCCCACAAGTGCGTGCACTTCAGGGAGAGAGAGCCTGAAGCCAGAGATTCATTTGTGTAGCAGCCTTGGGCCCCAGAGGACAAGTAAGAATGGAGCAGAGTGTCTGGGGGTGGCTGGGTTCTTTCTGTGCTTTGCGGAAGAGGCTGGCCTGGAGCCAGGGGATTCCCACTCCCCCTGACTGGGCAACCTTTCAATAAAGACCTTTTCCCTTCCCCACCAATCTTTGTGTTACGCTTGTGTTCAGCGGCAGCTGGCCAAATCCCATTTTGCTCACTAGCATGCTGACTGGTGTGGCTCAGTGGGTTGGGCATCGTCCTGCAAACTGAAAGGTTGCCAGTTCTCAGGCAGGGCACATACCTAGGTTGCAAGTTTGGTCCTTGGTTGGAGGCACATGAGAAGCAACCCATTGTTGTTTCTCTCACACACTGACGTTTCTCTCCCTTTCTTTCTCCCTCCCTTCCCCTCTCTCTAAAAAAAATAAATTAAAAAATAAATAAATAAAGGAGTTCCTGGAATCCTATTTCAACCAATAGGACTGAGGTTTTCCCCATCCAATTGGAGCTATGCAGCTATATCCCGCCCCCCCACCCATCAACATTTTCACCAACCAACCAGAGTGGCTCCATTCTGACCAATCAGGACAGAGCCTTTGGGACCAATCAAACAGTGATTTGGAGTCCTCATTTGCATGAGGACAGACCAATCAGGGATCAGGGATGGGGAGAGAGCCCTTTCCCTTTCCATCTAAGACTGTGGTTTCTTGACTGAAGGCCCAGCACCAAAGATGTCTCAGCAGAGCAGAGCAGAACAGACCAGTGCAGCTGGAGGGGCCTGGTCCCAGCATTGTCACACAGCCATGCTGTGTCACAATTGAGCTGTTCCACAGACATGCTGTTTTCACAGCCATGATGTATCACAACTGAATTGTTTTGCACTGAACAAAGTTTCCTCTTGACTGCACCCCAAACTGAGGATTTCTGTTGGTGCTGACTAGGCACCAACAACAGTAAAGCCCAGAACAGCTTCATATGAGCTTTGGTCAACTGGTTGGTAATTCTCAAAGTCCAGAGGGTAGTAGGGCAATGCCATCTGAGGCTCTGCCCACAGGGGTCAATACCCATCATGCCCATACCCTGTCAGTTGGCAACACTGACACTTTGGTTGCAGGCTCAGCGCAGCCTAATAGTAAGCCAAGGGGCCCAGGCAGCCTAGAGGCCAGATTCTCTCACGTGCCTGTGTAAGTGGAGCAGACAACTGCCACCAGGTGGCACCATATTAAAACGGGAATGCCAGTGGATTGAATTTGCAGCTCCCAGCCCCTGCCTGGCTGAGCAGCCTAACCCCAGGGATTTTAATTAACTCCATAATAGCACCACCCCACCCAGTTGACTATTTGACACCCCACTTACCAATCTATAGTGGGGCTTTACTGTTTTTGACTAGCTAATTCAATAAACTCTGAGACTTTTTTTCTAACTACTGCACTCTGGGTACAAGCTTCTGATTAGACTTCATTATGACTTCTAATAGTCATGCAAAAGCACTTATATGTTGGAATATATATTTCTAGTACAGTCCTCCCTCTTATAATACAGCTGGGCAGCATATCGACTTTTAATATGTATAGGTGGATTATAATCACTGAATTTTATTTCAGAATTATAAAAGAGCCATTACAAAATATTTGTCCTGAAAAGGTGGCTGGGTCTGAAAGCGCTGAGGACCACTGTACTGGACTGTTGACCTGAATACCAAACTGCCCCAGGGGCTTTGATGATACCTCTCAGCCTCCCTTGCTGTCTCCACTGTCTCCTACTCCCACCTCCCACTGCGGCTGCTGCTGGAGGCTCCTTTGCTCTGCTGGTCGCACACCTCCCTGGCTCTCAGGGAAGCAAGTCCCTGACAGCACCACTTGTACCCCGGGACAGTCCCAGTGGTGCCATCGCCTGCTCCTCAGGCTGTCTACCCGCTCTCCCCATTCCCACTGTGACATCCTGTTCGTTCCACCCTCACTCCCACTCCCTTCTCATCTCCACGCTCTTGAGGACCGTCCAGTGAGAGCCTGGGCTAAATGCTCCCTCTCGACAGTTTTTAAATGTCCTCTTCTCTAGTTGGGGATGTATCCTGTTCTTACGGAGTAATCTTTGTTAATTGAGCCTAAGTATCGGAACAATGGCCAGCCCAGCTGGGCTTTTCTGCCTCTACTGAAACAATGCCGTGATCAAAAAGGGCACCCACATTGGAAATTTTTCTTTCTCTTGTTTTCCATGAGCTGATTATTCATTTCCTAGCCAGCCTCTCTCAATTTGGTGGTGGCGTGGGGGTGAGGGGAGGTTGTTAATCTATGAGGAGACCACAGTTATATTAACTAGATTTCTTTCTCCATTATTCAGCTATACCCAGATTTTCTGTTCTCTTTATTCTTTGGCCACCACTTAACTTCTTTCTTTGTTAGTTTTCCAGTAGTTAAATTTTTGCTGTTAAAAACGTTATTCTCACCCTGGCCAGTGTGGCTCAGTTGGTTGGTGTGTCATTCCGTAAACCAAAGGGTCACAGGTTTGATTCCTGGTCAGGGGCACATGCCTCGGTTGTGGGTTTAGTCCTTAGTCAGGTGCGTATGAAAGACAACCAAACAATGTTTCTCTTACACATTGATGTTTCTCTCACTCTTTCTCTGCCTTCCTTCCCTTCTCTCTAAAATCAATGAGCATGTTCTCAGGCAAGGGTTAAAAAAAAAATTATTCTCTCTCTTCCACAGGAAGCCTACACGCAGGTAACTGGGATCGCTGCCATGGTAAGACTTGAATCCTTCCAGGGATCTGGCGACATCGTCACTGGGGCAGGGAAGGTCTGCTTTCCGAAACGCGAAAACGTAGTTTCACGGGCCTGTGACTTTCCATGTGGAACTTTGATTGCATTAAAAACATCCGTTTCTGGGGAGTGAGGCCAGAGGAACAGCCACGTCCCCCCCAACCCCCCTCCCCCGCCCCCGCTCAAAAGTAGCAAAGGCTTGGGCAAGTATGCTGCTCCCAGCCTTCGCCTCTCAGATGTCGTTTTGGAAACGGGCGGATTTATCCTCTCCCAGAGGTCGCATTCCACCCGCCGCCCTCGGAACACTTTCTGTGCTGCTGTCTGCAGGACTCGGGAGCTTGCTGTGTGGTGAGAACCTGAAGGGGGATCGCTGCTCCCTGCGTGGCAAGTTTAGCGCTCCTGTTTGAGAGGTTGGCATTTGATAGTAATTCACAGTGACTGCTTTCTCCCCTAATCTCTGTCAGTCTCTAGTGATTCCCGAGAAGTTTCCGCACATTTTGCCAGTACTCAAGACCAGGATGACGGGTGGTGGAAAATAGCCTTTGCCATCACTGCAAGTAAAAGAAAGTAGGGTAAGGGGTAGGGAATATTAATGAAACTTAGATTGTTAAGACCTAAACTATAAGTGAGGCAAGGTGGAGGAAACACTAAGTCCCAACTATATTCACTCCAAAAGGGGAGGAAAGCCCGGGAATAGTCTCAGGTCAAGTCAAAATATTTCTCCTAGGGGATGGGAATGGGTTTGGTTGTCTCCCCGAATTCTCTAGAATTGTCCTGGACCGTCAGCCATCACCTTGAGATTATTCTGTGTTTGGTTTCTGCCCCATCCCTCGGGTCATCGTAACAGTAACCCTTCCTGTGACATTTATGTGCCCTGTGAACTGGATAATTGTGCTCCGGAGTGGTGAGTAGAAACGCCACAGATTCCAAGTGCGAAGAAACCTGCAGTTGGGAGGCGGGAGGGGTGCCACTACATCATGAGTGGGACATTCACTCAGATGCCAGAGATGAAAGCCGTTGCCCTTTTCCAGTGGAAGCAAGAACCAGCACTTGGCTCACTGAATGACATAAGGTGGTGATGGAGGGAGGGGGATAGAAGGGGACTAAATGGTAATGGAAAAAATATATAATAAAGAGTATATATTTGCCCTGGCTAGAGTGGCTCAGTGGATTGAGTGCTGGCCTGAGAAGCAAAGGGTCACCAGTTCCATTCCCAGGCAGGGCACATGCCTGGGCTGTGGATCAGATCCTCAGTAGGGGGCACACGAGAAGCAACCACACATTGATGTTTCTCTCCCTCCCTCTCTCCTTCCTTCCCTCTCTTTCTAAAAATAAATAAATAAAATCTTTTTTAAAAGATTATGCATTTAAATGTTTACTTAAAAAAAGAAAGAAAGAAGTTGTTGAATGCAAGCTTGGTATCTCCCTTCAGCCAATCTAATGAACTCTTGACCTCTCGCAGGGGCACATTCTATTTTTATTTCTTAAAATACGTGTAATTAGTTGTGGAGAAGGCTGAATGACCACATTTCCTACAAGTGTGCACACCCTCTGTGGGGTCAGGGGTAGTGCTGTCTTGTTCACAGCGCCCAGCTTCTGGTGGCTGCCAGGTGCTCAGGCTGGTTAGGGAGTGGATGTCTTCAGGGATACTGTTGCCCGGTTTCAAGGAATTTTGAAGGAAACCATGATGCTTTACAGATGAGTTCTTAATTCAAAACTAAATCCTAGCTTCATCCAATTCCCTTGGTTTTTAACTTTGTACCGCAAGGAGCACAGTTTGTATTTGTTATTAATTTGTATGTAAGGAGGTTGCTTCCTTCTGTTCTGGGAAACTAATAAGGCAGTGTAAAATACCTTAGTACCTTTTCCAAGGGTTGTTCTGAGGCATAAAGGTGAAAGGTGACTATGGTTAATAAGATGCTTCTATTAAACTGCCTCTCTGGAATTAGTTGGTATTTATTACTTTAGTTAAATATGTGTTATAACTTCTGTAGTCCACTTAAAACAATTTAACCAAAGTGGTTTCAGGGACTGATGAACATTTCAATAAGAAGTCTCCTAGGGATCCTGATGCCCTGTTTATCCTTCGGAAAGGTTATTCCTGTAAATGAGTGCTGAGGTTTTTGCTAATCTTGTGAGGAGCTAGCAAAGGCAGCTAGCTCTTCCTCTGGTAAGAGAACTAAAGCTTGGAGGTGGTCTTTTGTTAAGGACCCAGAGTGGGGGAAAGGCAGGCTGAGTGTGGGGAGGGGGGCCTCGAAAGATGTGGTTGAAGGAAGTGGTAAGCAAGGTGAATTGGCCAGGGAAAGGTGAAGACTGGAATGTAAGTTGATACAAGCAGAAGACAGTAATGAGAGGTAATAAAAATCCTTTAAGATTATTCTTAAAAAATAAAAAGATCACTGTATTTACTGTGGATGTCAGAGGGAGTAATTCTGTGACTTGGCCTCTTCATCCTTAGATAATGAATAACAGAATTCCCCAGTACAAGATGGGCTCGAGGCCACCCAGCTAAAAGCTACGTTTCGCAGCTTCCAGTGTAGCTGGGTGTGGTCATGTGACTGAATTCCAACCAATAGGATGTGAGCAAAAGTGATTATGCCATTTCCAGGCCATGCCCTTAAAAGGAAGGAGTGTGCAGTCTCCCTCCCTTTCCCCTTCCTCACTGGCCAGGAGGCAGCCATGGCTGGAGCTGGAACAGCCACCTTGAGACGCAGAGATGGAAGCCACATGTTGAGACTGGCTGAGACTACCAGCTCTGGTTGCTTACCTTTGGACCACTATGTAAGAGAGCGCAAAACTTCTGTTTTGTTTAAGTCACAGTATTTTGGGGTCCTCTGACCACCTGAACTAGACTCCAAAGTAATATAGCTTCATGCCACCACCTATGACCAAAAGCCCATACTTCATTATGTGTACTTGGGTTTCCTTATTTCAACTTTTACATTTTATGTTTTCCTTTTAAAATTTTAAATTATTAGCTAGTGGTTTGTCTAATTTTTCTTTTTCAAAGAACCAGCTTTTAGATTTATTTATCCTAGTGTAATTGGAGTTTAAAGATTATTTTTGCTATCTTCATCTTGGAATGAATTTCTAGCCATTTGTGGAATTATTGGGTCACATTCTTTTCCCTGCAACATTCTTTCTACATTGTTCCATTGTCTTAGGCCATCGAAAACTGCCATAAAGAAGCCTGAGGCCAGTCTCATTGTATTCCCCTGGGCAGGGTGGTTGTCTGCTTCCTCCATCTGGAGGTTCATAGTGGGGCGCTTTAGTGATCCCTAAGATTTAGGAACTTTACGAGACCAATTCTGGTCTCAATGGTTTCTTTGCTCAGTTTACCTGGAATATAGTAAATCCTGTTCATTTACCAAACTGGTGGGGGGGGGGGGCGTGTTTCAGAAATGACTTTTTCTCTTATGTTTTTGACTACTTTTTAAATTCTATTTGTTCCCTCTTCATCAGGAACTCTACCTGCCTTTTAGATCAACATACATGTCTTACGTAGTTATCGTTTTCCTTCCAGTTACTTGGTCTCTTCGCCCTTCTTTACTCTGTTCTGTGTGATATTCTCGAGCCCGTCATTCTTCACTCACTCAGTTTTCTGTCGTGCCAGCTCTGCTTCCTCTGGATTATAATGTCACTTTTAGACTTTTAATGTTTTTTTTTCTATTTCTTTCCTCACCTTCCCAGTCTATTTTCATTGAATTTTGGTACCTCTGATTCTGTTTGTTTTATAAGGTCCCATATTGTATTTAATTTCCTTGAGAGTACAGAAAAGACTCTTTTCAAAAACTTTGTTCTATTTCCTGGCATCATTGTTCCTCTGATAAGTTTTCTTTATATGTAATTTCCTACTGATATTATTTGAGATCCCATGGTAGCTCCATACAAAGAAGTTGTGATTATTTTAATTAAAGGAAAACAATATCTGCATCCACCAACCCTTTATATATGACTTCTACTTCGCAGGGAATATCGTTGCCAAAGAAGCAACCCGCATACCACCAGGAAGCAACCAGACAAATCCAGAAGGAGGGACACTCTGTGGGGCAACTGACTCAATTGCTTCTACTAGTAAGTGTCCTGAAAAGGGACTGCGCTAGAGCAGAATAAACAGAGGGGAACACGTGGGCTCGGTTTGGATCCTGATTTGGATAAAGCAAGGGTAAGAATAATTGGAGTTCATTGTAGAAATGTTGGTGTGGCCTGGAAATCAAATGAGATGCAATGCAATGAGAGTACACCAAAACACAAAGGTGGAGTGTGACTGAATGAAACGGGTCATGAAAAGGTCATAAACGTTTTTTAGAGTATGATCTCATTTTGGTGCACACACAGAGGTAGTTGTTACAGTCATGTTTCCTGGGAGGTGGGAATGTGCCGTTCTTTTTAACTTGTCTGTATTTTCTAATGTTCTACAGAGCACATGCACTGCTTACGTAACAAAGCTCTTTTTCATACTGACACAGATTTGCACGGGACGGGTTTAGCATGAAGGGAATAAAGCTTAAGTTTCAGGGCCCCTTATTCACACGGCTCTTCCAAGGGCAATTTTGTGTCATACTTTGTGGGATTTTTAAAATTTTTATCTTTTGCCCTGGCTGGTGTAGCTCAGTTGACTGAGTGCAGGCTGCAACTCAAAGAGTTACCGGTTCGATTCCCGGTCAGGGCACATGTCTGGGGTGCAGGCCAGGTCCCCAGTGGGGGCCACGTGAGAGGCAACCACACATTGATGTTTCCCTCCCTCTCTTTCTCCCTCCCTTCCCCTCTCTAAAAATAAATAAATAAAATCTTTAAAATAAAGTGTTAAAACATTTTTTATCTTTTATGTTCCAACACTTTTGATTGTGGTAAAAATGTACTAGGTAAAATGTGCTATTTTACCTACTTTTAGGTGTACAGGTCAGTGGCGTTACGCACATTCACGTTGTTATGCAGCTGTCACCTCCACCCATTTCCAGGACTTGTCACCTTTCCAAGCCAAAACTCCCTGCCTGTGAAACAACTCTCAACTCTCCCCTCCCTCCAGTCTTTTCCATTTTTAAGAGTCTCCAAAATTGTATAAGCTGTAAACCCAAAACCTGGGTCCAGTCCCAACTGGCAACCAGAAATCCTGGTCATTCCTGAGCAATCTTTGAAATGATACCTGAGACTGCCACCGTGACGTTAGCCTCAAACCAGAGGATAGCTGACATAGTTCAGGAGACTGTCACTAAAGTGCTCATCACAGAATGTGCAAAAGACAAGAACTGTGGCAGCATCAACAGCACTGAGCACACAGGAAGGCAAACGCAATGAGTTATTCATGTTATTGAAATATGTTCTTATACAACTTTCCCCAGAAGGTCCTAATTTCTCATAAATTAACCATCATTTCTTAATTGCTTAGAATTATTGATAAACAGTACCATCATTTCCTGTAAAACTGGTCCAGAAGAGTTGATAGTAGTTTTATGTAGTTGTATCAGCTAGTTTTAAGACTGGCTTAATGTAACAGAAAACTCTAATTTATTTCTCTCATGCATAAAAGAAGTCTGGAAGTACACATTCAGACTAGTACGGTAGTGTCATGATTATCAAAGAACTGGAGCCCCTTTATCTTTTTTTGGCAGGCGGGGGGGGGGGAAGCTTTTATCTTGCTACAGTACCATTCTTATATGCTGCTTTGCAACCCAAAGGGCTGCTCAAGCTCCAGCCATCAAGTCTGTATTCCAGCCAAAAGGAAAAAGCAATAAGTGAATAAGAGCACACCCCTTCCTTCAATGATTCCTCACAGAAATTGCACCTAACACTTGAGCTTACATCTGTCTTGCCAGAATGTATTCATATGGCTTTACTTAGTAGTAAGGGAAGCCAAGAATTGTAGTATTTATTCTAGAAACTTGTGCCTAGTCAGAAATTCTATGAGTAAAGGAATGGAGAGAATGGATAATAGGATCTACAACTGAGCATGTGTCAAATGGTTTTTTAAAGGATATAGTGTGCTAGTTTTTGAGGTTTGCTGGGGGCAGTTAGGAAGGGGTGGAATCTTAAACCACCATTTGTACCACTGCTTAGTGTTTTCTTTGGAGCAAACAGCTCACCTCCTCACAGTGAGCTTTCTGGACATGGTGCTGAAGCCTTCCTCCACACACCACAGAGTGGGTCAATAGGCTTCTCTGAGGAAAGGAAAGAGGCATTTTCCCAATTGAAGGGGACTTTTGAATGTTTCAATAGCCAAATACATCTAATTCATATATCTAAGCCAACAAGTTTTACTGTTGTAGGTAAGCTTTAACTGCGAAATCGTCATATCAGCGTACTAGTTGCCATCATTTCTGTGCTGTGTGTTTCCAGGGAAATGTACAGCACAGGACGTAGACTCTGACCCCTTCCTTAGGGAACATAACGATGGGGGACATTTTCCCCACGTGGTGAACGAAAGAAAATGAGGAAGGTGAGTGCGGAAGTTGCTTTACCAACCAGGGAGCTCTTACAGGTGCTTGCACAGCAGCACGATAGAAATGACACCAGGTGAGGGGCTGATGGAACCACATGATCGCATGACCTCATGACCTTTCAGCACTCTACCTGACTTGATAAATTCATCATATCAAAATAAATCTTCAAGCTTGTACATTGCAGATATGGGTTGTCAAATTGCCTTTCTAAATTGATCACCTTTGACCTTGATGGTCAATGCATTATTTAATAAATTCTGAAATTTTGTCCAAATTGGAGTATGATTTCTCCTGGAAATGGACTTGAGTGGTGGGCAGTCAGCTTGGTCCTTTGGCCCTGACCTAGAAGCCCCGGGACTCGGGCTCTTTCTCCCTCTCGCTCAGGAATAAGGAGCACTGTGGCTCGGAGAGTGACAACCGCCTGTTGATCGGCAGAGCTGCTCATCGGGGTCCTACTGCTCCGAGCTGGCACCCTCACAAAGCCAGCCTCTGGGTAAGAATCTAATGACCTCTACTGCTCCTTCCGTTTGACCTGCTAAGGGACATGCGCCTGAGGAAGTAAGCGGCCAGCCATAGGGAGACACCTACAACTCCTCCCATGACCGGAAAGCCTACTGCAGATACACCAGAGTATGTGGAGCTCACATTGTGTGAAGCATGGGGAGGCTGGGTTTTAAATAACCAGCCCTTAAAACTCTTCTGCAGGTAGGTTGCTTTAAGAGTAAAGGGGTGCTGAAAGGCAGGGAGGGTGTTTTCCTGTTAGCAGCAGAAGGAGCTTCCCAACAGCCTTCCTTCCTCACTTTCCGCCTGGCTCACTACCTTCTAGAGGTAGTGAGTTCTGGGGGAGCCGTGTCCTCAGGTTCCAAAAAGGGCTGGAGAATATCAGGGCAGCAACCAGTCAGCCAAGCACTCTGGAGGAAAAGGGAGGCTCCTGCACATTTCCCTTTCCTGCAGGCTTGCCCTGTTTTTTCATGATGTCATGTATTCATCATTGTGAGCTGATTGGTGGCCCCAGGCCTTGGCCAGCTGCCCGAGGTCAGAAGGGCAGAGAGAAATCCCAGGACAAATGTGCAGCAAGCCCCTGAACATGTGTGGAAATGTCATCAGTTCCACCTAGCAAGACTTGGTGGAAATCGAAGACAGTAAAAGTTAAAAGATCCTATTCATCTTTTCCTTTCCTGAATGCCTGGGAAGAATTCAGGGGCCTCTTGCCTGTGGATAGAGAACCAAACCCTGGAGTGGGCCTGGGTGTGGAGGAGGGACTGCTCTGCCAGATGGTTCATTCTCCAGAATTCAACCTGTTTCCTGACTCCGTGGTGTTTGAAAGCAACTTTGTCCAGGTACTCTGGGGTCCCACGAATGGCACCCCTCAATTCTTCTAAATCTGTTCCCAAGATGTGACCAGGAGAGTGTGTCCCTGAAACTGGAGTGAGACAAAGGGCAGTCAGTGGGCCTGGAATGCAAGGCCACCCGCATTTGACCTTGACTTTGCAGCACCCCAGATGTGGCTTCTCCTGACGACAGCTGTTGCCCCCGGGGGGAGAGGCCAGGTGTCCTCTGCTCTGAGTGGAGGGTTTGGTGTCTGCATCCCCCAATTTACTTCCACCTCCAGGCTGTCAGCCCAAAGCAGTGGTCAAAGAGGCGGGGAAGCCAGATGCCCTCTGAGGGCTTGGAACAGAAATGCTGATTGTCAGAGAACGGAAAAGGGGCCCCCAGAGACCCCTGGGGCTCAGAGTGCAGTGTGCTGCACTCTTGTCAGGAAGCATCACTGTGCAAGGGGCCTGGGCACCCTGGATCCCAGTGTCCTCTAATGGAAAGGGGTCAGGCTGACCTGAGGATCAGATGCAAACACAGGGCAAAGGCCTTAGTACAAGGGGCACTGGGTGCATGTTTGTTTCCCTGCCTGGGCTCCCTGCAGGGAAGTTGCAAGGGACCTTACAGTGCAGGGGAGTGCAGGAGATTCTAGGGCCCTTCAAGGAAGGGCCAAAGGACATTTTTCCAAGAAAAGCCAGAAAACAGTCTAGGGAGGATTCATGGAAATGTGACACATGCCAGGAAACTCCTGGGTGATAATTCTTGTGGGCAGCTGCTAGCCGCAGGCAATGTAAATACTGCTAGTTATTTAACCAATAGGAGCTGAAACAGCGGTTCTCGCCTAGCAATGATTTGCCTTCCAAAACCAGAGAACATGGGCCCTGCCCAGGGTGGCCCAGCTGGTTGGGCGTCATTAGATTCTGGGTCAGGGCACATGCCTAAGTTATGGGTTCAACCCCTGGTCAGGGCATGTACGAGAGGCAACCGATCGTTGTTCCTCCTCACATCAATGTTTCTCTCCCTCTCTTTTGCCCTCCCTTCTCTTTTAAATAAGTGAGTGAATGAATGAACGAATATTCAAAAATCAGGGAACATTTGGCAGTGTCTAGGAGACATTTTTGGTTGTCACAATTTGGGCGGCGGGGGGGCTTTCCTACTGGCATATCTTGTTGGTAGAGGCTGAGGACTCTGCTAAACACCCTGCAGTACACAGGACAGCCCCTCCCCAAACAAAGAATCACCCAGTCCACAGTGTAAATATTGCCGAAGTTGAGAAACTCTCAGCAGAAACACACTGCTGCTTCTGCCGAATGCTCAGGCTGTGCCCACGGGGCTGCTTTGCAGGTGAAAAAGGGCAGGAACTGGATTGACATCTACAAAGCCTCCTACACCATGGCCCTTGGCGTGACCTCCTCTGTACCCTGCCTGCCCCTTCCCAACATCCTCCTCATGGCCAGTGTCAAATGGCGCCGGGGGCAGAGCCAGACATGGAACAGACCATCCATGGCCCCAAAAATCATCTTGAAGAGGTAAGCAACACCAATGGGAATGAAGGACAAGCAGGGGGAGGGGCGGACCCAAAGCAAAGGCTGCTTTGTGACAAAACTCAAGGTAGGAGAAAGCAGAGGAGCTGTCAGCAGTGACGTTGATTTTTTTAGACCCCAGTAACCTAAGACAGTGGACATGCAGAAGCATCCTGGTCAGGTAGAGGCATTGCATGGACAGGAATGAGGGGCCAATCTACACGCTCAACCTTTCTTCTCACTGCACTCACCCCACTGAGTTCTTGGGAGATCTCTCTACCAGGGGCAAGGAAACCGTGAGATGCAGCAGGTGCAGCATAGGTTGGGAGCTGCAGGTTCTAGTCCTTGGTGTACAACTGAAGAGACTCATAATGTTTGAGTCATAAGTTACTTGCTGCAGCTCAGTTTTCTTACCAGTAAAATGAGTGGAACTCAGTGTCATTAGAACTGTGACATCTGGTGACGTCATGCTTCTCTAGGATGAAACAGCCCTTTTTCATGTGTGAGCCTCTTCAAGTAATCTGTAGGATATTCAAGAATCCCTAGGTATTTCCAGGAATCCAAGTAAACCTTTCATTTCTCCGAGCTGCCTCGGTGATGAGCACCTCCACTATATTCCGGGGTACCTATAGCGAGGACAGAGCAGCCCCGGCTGACCATTGCTCCACCCAAAGCTAGTTCCCCAAACCAGAGCTCCTTTGGGAGGAGTATGAGGCAATCGGGTCAGTGCCTGGACAAGCTGGACAGTGGGGCCAGCTTTGTGGCAGAGGAGGGTAGATCCCTTTGTGCCATCAAGAAGGAAATTGAAAAACCGTCTGACCCCAGCTACGTTACTGGGGTCTTTCTCAAGCAGGATCCTGGGACACCAGTGTGAAAATCATGGCAGAATGGGTGGAGGTTGAAATGCAGATTCCAGGGACACACCCCAAACCTACTGCATTTGAGAGGTATCTTCAGATGTTCATATTTTAAGCAAGCTCTCCAGGTGAATATGGTCTCCCTAAAGTTTAGTCCTATTTTGCTAAGCACTTTCTGCCCTACCTCCAGAAGCCTCAGTCCTGAAGGAGACACTCCTCATTTTAGTACAGCCTGGGTTGGAATTGGCAGCAATGGGGTTGTCAATGTGTGTCTTCCCTCATGCCTTCAGGATCCTCCCACTGAAATTCGTGGAGCTACAAGTCTGTGACCAGCTTCAGCGCATCCTGCGGTTGAGGACCGTCACAGAGAAGATCTACTACCTAAGACTGCACTCCGACCATCCTGAGATTGTCTTCTACTTCTGGGTCCGACTAGTTCAAATTCTGCAGCGGGGCTTGTCCATCACCACCAAAGACCCTAGGATTCTCATCACTCACTGTCTGGTACCCAAGAACAGCTGCAGCCCCTCAGGAGACTCTAAGGTAAGCGGGTATCCCTGTCACCTCCGGCCAAGCCAGAGCTGAGTGGCAGGGCTTAGATGAGCTGGCATGTGAGCACCGTGTGAAGGCGATCCCTGCCTTTCACTGGGATCTATTGTACAACCACCTGCAAGATTCACTCATTGTGAGTGCGCAGCTCAACACTTAGAGGAAACGTAGAGAGCTGTGCTGCCACCAACACAACCCAGTTTCAGAACATTGCCATCCCTGAAAAAATCCCCTCCCGCCCATTTGCAGTCACTCCCTGTTCCTATTGAAATGTTTTCGGTCTCTATAAATTCGTGTTTCTCCAAATTTCATGCAAACAAAATCCTACACTATATATAGTCTTTTGTGTCTGGCTTCTTTCACTCCTTGTACGTTTTTCAGGTTCATCCATGTCATAGCATCCACAGAGTCACAGACTATCAATAATTCATTCCCTTTCATCACTGAATAGTATTCCACTGTACAGATATGCCGCATTTGGTTTATCCATTCACCAGCTGATGGACGTTTGGGGCTATTACGAATAATGCTGCTATGAACATTTGTGTGCAAGTTTTTTTAAATATATTTTTTAAAGATTTTATTTTTTTATTTTTAGAGAGGGAAGAGAGGGAGATAGGGAGAGAGAAACATCAATGTGCGGTTGCTAGGGGTCATGGCCTGCAACCCAGGCATGTACCCTGACTGGGAATCGAACCTGCGATGCCTGGTTTGCAGCCCATGCTCAATCCACTGAGCTATGCCAGCTGGGGCTTGCAAGTTTTTGTATAGACATAGTTTTCACTTGTCATGGGTAGATGACAAGAAACAAAATTGCTGGGTCATATGTTAGGTTTATCTTTAAATTGTAAAGAAACTGGCCAACTGTTTTCCAGGGGTGGCTGCACCATTTACATTCCTACCAGCATGGGAGTTTCAGTTTCTCCCCATTCTCACCCACACTAGTATTGTTTATCCTCTTGATTAAAGCCATTCTAGTGGATGTGTAATGAGTTTATTTCGGATTTCCTCAATGGCTAATGACGTTGAGCAACTTTTCATGGGCTTATTAGTCATTTATACATCTTCTTTGATGAAGTGGTATTCAAGCCTTTTGTTAAAAAGCCCATTTTTAAATTGAGTTTTGTCTTATTGAGTTGCTATAATTCTTTGTATAGTCTGGATACAAGTCCTTTATCAGATATATGATTTACAAATATTTTCTCCCAGTGTGTTAATTGTCTTTTTCTTTTCTTTTTATTTTTAAAGATTTTATGTATGTATTTTTAGAGAGGGGAAGGGAAGGAGAAAGAGAGGGAGAGAAACATTGGCTTGTGAGAGAGACACTGATCAAGAGGTTGCCTCTCACACGCCTCCTACTGGGGACCTGGCCTGCAATTCAGGCTTGTGCTCTGACTGGGAATCAAACCCGTGGGTGAGCCTTTGGTTCACAGGCCGTCACTCAACCCACTGAGCCACACCAGCCAGGGCTATCTTTTTATTTTCTGAAAGCTATCTTTTGTGGAGCAAAAGTTTTTAATTTTGATGAAGTACAATTTATCAAATTTTTTTCTTTTATGGATCTGGCTTTTGATGTTTCAGCTAAGACATCTTTGTTCAACCCAAAATCACAAATATTTTATCTTATGTTTTCTTCTAGAAATTTTATAGATTTAGCTCTTACATTTAAGTTTATGATCAATTTTGCATTACCATATGTGTGTTGTGTGAGGTAAGGGTCTAAGTTCTTTTCATTTTCACATGTCGATGTGCGATTTCCCCAGCACCATTTGTTGAAAGGACTATCCTTTCCCCTATTGAATTGTCTTGGCACTTTTGTCAAAAAACAATTGACAGTAAATGTAAGGATTTATTTCTGTACTTTCAATTCTGTTTCATTGACCTGTTTGCCTATTCTCGTACTAATACCACACTATCTTGGTTCATGTAGCTTTATAGTAACTTTTAGAATTAGTCGTTGTAAGTCTTCCAAGTTTGTTCTTTTTCACATTATTTTCACTATTCTAGATCCTTTGCATGTCCATATAAA
The DNA here is from genome assembly GCF_019186645.2 of Phyllostomus hastatus. Classification (NCBI taxonomy): domain Eukaryota; kingdom Metazoa; phylum Chordata; class Mammalia; order Chiroptera; family Phyllostomidae; genus Phyllostomus; species Phyllostomus hastatus. The sequence continues at coordinate 10,298,084 of NW_025334006.1, read as the reverse complement.
TTTTAGGATCAGCTTTTCAACTTCCAGAAAATAAGCTGCTGGAATTTTGGCAAGGACATGTTGAATTTATACATCAATTAGAAGAGAACTGCCATCTTGATAATACTGAATCTTTCAATACATGAATATGGAATCTCTTTCCATTTATTTCCATCTTCTTTAATTTCTCTTAGCAATGTTTTTGTACCTTTCAGTATACAAGCTCTGTAGTTCTTTTGTTAAATTTATTCCTAAGTATTTTATTTTGTTGATACTACTTTGAATGGAATTGTGTTTTCTTTTTTATTAATATTTTATTTATTTATTTTTAGAGAGAAGGGAATGGGGGGAGAAAGGGAGAGAAACATTAATGTGTGAGAGAAACATGGGCTGCCTCTTGCACGCCCCCAACTGGGGACCTGGCCCTCAACTTAGGTGTGTACCCTGGCTGGGAATTGAACCAGCAACACTTTAGTTCTCAGGCTGGCACTTAGTCCATTGAGTCACACCAGCCAGGGCTGAGTGGAATTGTGGCTTCTCAATTTCATGTTTGCATCGCTCATTGGCAGTATATAGAAATACAATTGATTTTTGTGTATTAATCTTGTTAATTAGCTATAGTACTTTTTGTGGGTCCCTTGGAATTTTGTGTGTGTGGTTTGTGTGTGTGTATATGTCATCTGCAAATAAAAGACAATTTTACTTCACTTCCAATTCAGATATATTTGTTTGTTTATCACCTACTGTTCTTACTAGAACATTTAGTACAATGTTTAATAGAAGTGGCAAAAGTAATAGGTGGAAAGCATTCCATTGTTCATTAAGTATGATGCTAACTGTGAGATTTTTGTAGATGCCCTGTATCAGGTTGAGGGAATTCCCTTTTATTCCTTGTTTATTGAGAGTTTTTATCATAAATAAGTATTGGATTTTGTAGAATTTTTTTCTGCATCTATTGAGATGGTCATGTAATTTGCCCTTTATTGTAGCAGTATAGTGTGTTACGTAAATTGATTTTTAGATGTTAAATCAACCTTGTGTTCCTGCAATAAATTCTACTTGGTTCATTTCCCCATATAATTCCCCATGTAATTCCCCATATAATCCCTTTTATTTGTTACATGATTTGATTTGCAAGCTTTTTGTTAGGGATTTCTCGTCTACGCTTATTAGAAATATTGGTCTGTAGTTTTCTTGTGATAGCCTGGCTTTGGTATTAGGGTGATGATGTGGGCTCTGGCTGTGGGGTCCATGTGTTGTGGCTGTGATGAACACATTCACACAGACTGCAGAAGTCCTGTGGAGAAAAAGGGATGGTATGGCCACCTCTTAAGTGAGAGAGAAGGCCCCGACCCCTGCATGGACAGGCTTTTATTGCTTTTCTGGGTTCTTTACATTGAGGATGGTCCTCATTTACTATGCATAGGTTTGCTGTAAGTGATTACCTTTTACAGATAACAAAGAAAAGAATGTTGCTAATTACTTCAAAGAGAAGGATGTTGCAGATCAAGGGGAAAAGTGGTTGAACTCGTTACACTCCATACGTGGGAGGTTTAGCACAGATTTTAGGAAGTTACTTTAAAGATATCCAGTAAACATTTGCTGTCTCAATTCAGGGTGAGAGCGTTTTAGCAAAAGCAAGCCTCAAAGCATCCCCGGTACAATGCAGGCCTGGTTTCCCACCAGAGAGCTGATCCATGGGTTTGGCTTCCTGTGTGCTGACTTGCACCTGTCCATTTTCCAATAGGGCTGGGCTGCATTCACCATACCATGCAGAACAGTTCCCTGTAGGGTAATACTTGCCTCATTGAATAATTTGGTGTTTCCTCCTCTATGTTCTGAGTTTATGAAGAATTGGTATTACTACTTCTTTTGGGAAAAGTTTTCAATTAGCAATAGTAGCACCTTGGATAAACCTCATTGTCTATGATACTGCCACTGTGCAAAGCTGGTATTACTACTTCTTTAAGTATTTAATAGAATTCACCAGTGAAGCTACCTGGGCCCTTTTGCCCCAGGCTTCAGAGAATGACGTAAGACTGACTTGAACTCAACATAAACTCCATGAATGCAGGGATTTTTATCTATGTTCTTCATTGCTCTATCCCCAGTGCCTGCCACATAGTTGACATTCAGTACAGAATGAATGAATGAATGAACATGAGCAGCTTGCTCTTCTGGAACACCTTTGGGGTATCACAGGCAACAGGAAAGAAAACAGTTTTAGCCAGGTATTAAAAGCACCTCAACCCTGGCTGGTGTGGCCCAGTGGATTGAGCACCAGCCTGCAATCTGAAAGGTTGCTGGTTCAATTCCCGGTCGGGGTGCATGCCTGGGTTGCAGGCCAGGTCCCCAGTTGGGGACGTGTACAAGCTTTCAATGTTTCTCTCTCACATCGATGTTTCTCTCCCTCTCTTTCTTCCTCTCTTCCCCTTTCTCTAAAAATAAATAATAGTATCTTTTTTTCAGAGCAGCTCAATATAGAAATTTTCTTAGGTTAATTTTTTAAACATTCATTAAATTTCTACAATAAATATTTGATTCCCCTACATTTAAATATGAAACCAAGTAACATAAGCTTTATTAAAGTATATATGAACACACTGTTTGATAACATTAATAAGAATAGGTTATCTGCTAAATTATTCAATGATAATATTATCATTAGGGCACTGAAGAATATTTATAACAATACAGGAGGCATAAGCAGATATGGTCTCAGAATTGCTGCTCTGAACCTCTGACATGGCCACTCAATGGAACAGTCTGACTTCTAACACTCTAGGGTCTGAACCATGATATTAGGAAAATACAGAAACCCTCAGGTCTTGACCAGCTGGCTTTGCTTTTTTTCTCCATCTAGTTAGTACAGGAGAAACTCCAAGCCTCCCAGACCAGCGACAGCCTCATGCAGTTGATGGCCAACGAGGAGAGTGAGACCCTCTCTCAGATTTTTGCCGACTTGCACCAGCACAACCGGTTCAGGTACATGACTTGTATCAGGCCAGCCTGACGTTCCTCCCGCAGCCCAGAGGGTCTAGCCTACGAGATCCCAAGACCTAGTAACTTGGTTAACGTGCACAGGGAGGGCATGGAGTCCTGCCCCTCGGAGCGATCCAGTGCCATCGCTGACTCAGGGCAACCTCCCCCCAGTTCTCCTCGCCTTATTCTCCTTCTCCACACAGCAAGCCTAGGAGGCTTGACTCCAGAGGAGGAATTTTATGAAAAATGTAAAGTAGCTCTTCAATAATAAGAATAAGTTAGTAACAGAGGTGAAATAGTAAAAACTAATTTCTAATCCAGGTCCTAGTCCTACAGAGAAATAAACAAAACATTGTTTAAAACCCTGTCTACTCCTGGGTTCCCTGACCTACTCACCTGACCCCCACTGGGACTTCACGTGCTTGAGGGAATAGCCCTGCATGTGTAGATGCCTTAAGGTTTCAGTTTGTGGACTGGCTGGTATGAGAGAAACAGGATTTGAGAGTCCTGAGGCCACTGGGCACCTCGACCAGAGAGCAAAGATTAAGTGGGATCCAGAGTCCTAGTGAACTTGATTTGTGGTTTCAAAGAAAAGGGAGAAGAGAAAGAAGTTGTAAATATCATCAGAAGAGAAAAATGAAGTATCCAAGGAGAGATTTTTGTCACAACACGAACCAGCAGTCCAGAGACAGGACAACAAAAAGTGCTGTTAGTACTTCTTTTGGAGTGCTGTTAGTAAGCTGGAAACCAGTAAAGGCAGCGGAGACAATCTCTCCTGGTGGATAGGAACTCACACAGGACTGGGCCCAGCTCACTGCTCTGTGAGCCCATGGGCATATTGCGTGACTCTCGTGGGCCTCAGTGTTCAGATCTGTGCAGCGGAAACTGGGATAGTGCCAGCCTCATCCAGATAGCGTCAGGGTTAAGCGAGCTCAAAAGCACAAAGTGCTTGTCACGTTCCTGAGCAGATACAGCGGCAGATTTAACCCAACTCTTAATAAATATTAGCTTGTATTATTAAGTCTGCCTTGGGCTGGAGGTAGAAAAGTATTAACACAAGGAAAAACACTTGTTATTTGTCCACAGTTAAAGAACTTACACTGAGGTCATCACTCTGCATATTGTATAGAAATCTGAAATTTAAAAATTTCCGGATAAGATGTCATACTGCTTGACCTGGGGAGTGATGGCCTCTAATAGGACAGGATATGTTGAAGTAGCTTTTTGTCTCAAAACGTTAAAAAAATACATTTCTAAAATTACTATTTGATGGATGGCTTCTGTCTATATTCATTGGCCACAATTCAGTCACATGACCACACCCAGCTGCAAGGGAGGCTGAGAAATGCAAGATTTAGATGCTTGTTTCCACGGGAGAGGGAAAGAAGAAGTCCTGGGGGCCTATTGGCCATCTCCGGCACAGACAGCTTTGAATATTTCCTGAAGGTCAGGGGAGTCTAAAGCCTAAAGGAGAAATGGGCACTAGCCCATTTGATCTGGCGATCAAGGTAGAGAATGTTGAGCAGGTTAAGGGAAAAAAATGAGTGTAAGACCGAGGCTTCACCCCGAGGAAGAAGCTAGGTGAGTTTAGAGAAAGGGAAGGAGGGCCAGGGTGGGAAGCAGAGTGGTCATGGAAGGACATTAGCAGAAGTGGGCAGGGACCGAGGCAGGCAGGACCTGGGAACCCATGCAAATATGAACTTAGACTTCAAGGGCAATGAAAGCCTTAGCACCATGTTTAACTGGGAGGTAACACGATCCAATTTACATGTTGAAAAGGTCATGCTGGCTGTTGCAGTGACAGTTGATGCGAAGAGAGGAAGTGTAGGTGCGCAGAGACCAGCCCGGAAGCTATGGCAACCCGGCTTGGGCTGTCACGTACAAAGCAGATCAGAGGGATGTGAGAAGGAGGGAAAAGTTCATTTTGGCTCAACAATTTCTTCATATAGACAGTTTCTTCTCTTCAATTCCCCAGAATGAAGGTCTGAGTGATGACTTTTCTCCTCCTTCAGGCAGGCTCGAGTCCGGTCACAATTATGTTAGTTTTTGCATGTTGACGACAATATGCAGCTTAGAGCAGATAAAATATATGCTGGGACACAGGACCAAACAGATGGAGCCACAGCCATTCCTCCTCAGCAAAATCAGCAGCAGGGGTTCTGCCCCCCATCACCCCAGTCCCTCCCATCTCCCCCTTCCCCATTTCTCCTTCCGGCATTTAACACATGCCACGCCTACCTAATAGAACCACAGCTGGCCTTTTTCAGATTTATATCTGCCTCTAAAACTCGCATCAGGAAAAAAATCTAACTAGAAACAATATTTACAATGAGAATTTCATGCTCTATTTTTTTTTTTCCTTTTGACCTTCATTTCCTTGATCCTGCCATGGCTGGAGTTCCAGGAGCAGCAAAAAGACAGAGACCAAAAAGGACAGCTCAGGTAAACGGAGGGCACGGGGCACCCATGTCTCAGAGAGCCTTCTGCTCTGGAGGTGTAGGAATGAGATGCCCTTCCAGCTCCCGATCCCAACTTTTCTAGCTGTCATGATGTCCGTCTATAGCTTTTATAGTTCGAGTTGCTCTAGGGTCTCTGACCACCAGAGTCAATTTGGCGCCAAATCATACCAATTTCTTTCTTTGAAATGTTTCCTGTACCTTTACTTCATTTCTAGCCCACAGATGTCACCCTAGTCCACCTTATCACTTCTTGCCTGGACTGCAGCAGTCTTCTCATTCATTCATTCATTTGCTTATTCAGAAATACGCACTGAGCACTTGGTAAGTGCCAGACACTGTGGAAAGCTATGGAGTTAGGATGAAGACAGACATAGTACCGCCTTCAAGGGATTTGCAATTCAGTGGAGTCAGATGGGTAACTCCCCAAATTACAAAACCTCTTCGTGTCCAGGCAGCATTCAAAGCTCATGCCTTGAGATACCACGGGAACACAAAGACAGGAGTGCAGCTTTCCTCCCAGGAAGCTGTCCAGGAGGCCTAGGGTCTGAGCCAACTCAGAGGACAAGGACAAGTGGGCGGCCAAAGCAGATGAGTCAGGGCATTCTGGGAGGATCAGAGTCTGTGTGAGAGCGCATGACGCATTCTGGAAACAGCAGCTGATTCTCTGTTCCTTTCCAGCTTTTCGTTTACCCCAAATTCACCCATTTTGGCATGCATGACTATGCACGACTCTAAATTAACTTCCCCTCTCTCACCCACCTCGTTTGGTCACTTTTTCCTCCTCAGTTAGGTACCCTCTGCCTCATCTCCTTCTCCAGTCCAAATCTTCTGCCCTGGTCACCCCCTGGCTGTTCTTCCCCATGCCTTATTCATCTCTCCCCCGCCCCCTCCACCTAAAGCTCCACTCTAAACCCTACCTGCCCTTCCAGGCACACCTCACACCGCCCTTCTGCCCAGACAAATCTTCCCTTGGTCATAACCTCTCTTAGGTGATTCCCTAATTGCTTCACAGGTTTCGGTGTTTCTTCAACCAATACTAAAGGGTTTTGGGGTTGTTTTTGTGTGCCCGTGTGTACACTTCTGAATTCTCCACAGTGGCAAGCACTAGGCTGGGAACGCAGTAGGAACTCAGTAAATATCTGTGCACCACACCAGTGATAAATTATGCCTCCAAATTGGCTCTGGAGGCAGCCAGAATTTCATGTTATATTTAAAAATTTAGAGGGATACATAGATCGTAGGGGGCTCTGCTAACTTTCATCCACACCAGGGATTATAAACTCAACTGTAGGTGGTACAAATGGGTAAAGGGTCTACATGTTATGGATCTAAGAAATGGTTGGCTTTTCTCATAACTCTATTATTAGGTAAAGCAACAGCTTGGTTTCCACATCGAGGAGACATAGCGAGTGGTAGGGACAGTGGCAATGAGAAAGTGACAGTTTCAATTAAGGCTCCAGTTCATTGTTTCCATGCCGGAACACAGGCCTGGTGTTGCCAGATACTATGATTTTTCAAGAGAAGCCAAAAATCTGGATTTTTATATGACATATCCCCGCCCATAAAAAAGTTAAAGCACAGTAGTGGGCAAACAAAACATATCTGCCAGCCAAACCCGGCCTGCTATTCCCAGCCCCCATTCTAGATAGTTCATGAAGCCGAAGCTGGCCCACATTTTCTCCAAGTCTATGAATGCTTTCTCATGTTATGTGACTGATAATAAAATGGTGATTTATTTCTGTTTTTATACATACATTCAATCTCTCTCACACACACACGCACCATACCCTTTGAGGTTGGGGTAAGGAAAACAAAAAGAACATTTCAAGTGTATTTTGGGACTTCAGAGAATTTCAGCTAGAATTTCAGTCACTGGATAGCTGGCATCACAGGAGCTACTCCCCACATGTTGCTAGGCTGGTTTCTTTTTTAAAGATTTTATTACTTTTAGGGGAAAAGAGGTTGAGAAACATCAATGTGAGAGAAACATTGATTGGTTGCCTCTCATACATGTGCAGACTGGAGACTGAACCCACAAGCCAGACAGGTGCCCTGACTGGGAATTGAACTGATAACCTTTCACTTTGCAGGATGATGCCCAACCAGCTAAGCCACAGTGGTCAGGGCCCTAGGCTAATGGCAATTAATCATCCTGGGTTGTGCTCTGGACTTTTCTCTTTCCTTGGAGCTGAAGAAACCCTTGTTTTCTATATGGGCCAAGTACTGTACACTTTCAGTCAGGATGGTCACACCTCAGCCTCTTGGAACTTTTGGATGAAGAAAGAGAGGAGGGAGGGAGAGGGAGAGAGAGAGCGTGCTATATTTGGAAAAACCAGTATCCCAAAGCTTACCTATATGGCTAGACCTTTTAACTCCCCATCAGAAGGTGGTGGAACCTACTGAAGTGCTTCCCAAAGTTAAATGCGCCATCTGGGGATCTTGTTAAAATGCAAAATGTGATTCATCAGCTGTGGATAAACTTGAAATTGTGCAATTCTTTAACCTTTTTTATTACACTTTGCATTCAACACTATCTTGCATTAGTTTCAGGTATATAGCACAGTGGGTAGACATTCATATAGGTTACAGAGCATTCCCTTGAAACTGCGCATGTCCAACATGCTCCCTGGTGATGTTAAAGCTGCTGGGCTGCGAGCCATCCTTTCAGCAGCTGAAGCCAAGTAGACCAAGAACAGGCTCTGGCTTAGGGCCATCCGTGTTCAAGGCCATTGCGAGTTCAGCTAGCAAAGGGCAAATTCACTCAGTTGACCTCTCCAAACCACAGTAGTTCCTTCCTTTTACTGGCATTGCCTTGTTCACATGACATAGTGGTAAAAAAACATGGGCTTCGGAGCCAGGCTCCCCGGCTTTGAATCCTGGCTCTGCCCCCTCGTTGTGTGACCATGGGTAGGTAACTCAGCCTTGTTGGGCCTCAGATTCCTCATCTGTAAAATGGGACCATGGCAGCACTGGCCCTTCAGGGGTTGTTGGGAGGACTAAATGAGCATTAATGCATATAATTGTTGGGAACAGTGCCTGACCCATAATAATCGCCCCACAAATGTTGGCCATAATCTGTGAGCATGCTCTGTGAATTAAGAAGACAAACAAATGCATTCTCTTTTTGACCCAGAGAAAGATGCTTCCTCTGAAGACAGCATTCCTTGCACCCGTGACCTCAGTTGGAGGGAGTCCTTCACCTGTGGAGAGTGGGAAAGAGAGAACCCCTCTGGGCCGCAGCCCCTCTCACTCCTCAGCACGTTGGCAGCCTCTACGAGGCCACAGCTGACCTTGTTCATAGGTACGGTCCTGAGATTAGTCTGGCTGCCTTCATGGGGTAGGCTTGGAGTTGGACTTCGGGCATGGGTTTAGATCCTAGGGTCCTGAGGTTGCCTCCTGGGGGCTAAGGGGTGGGAGTTGGGGGTGCCAGCCACAACTACCCAGCCCTCCCCCCCACACACACTCTGCTCTTTACCTCCAACTACGGTGAGTGAAACCCTGAGTGGGATACCTCGGAAGACCCTCGAGGCCTTGGGAGCCCCTGCCAAGTGGTTGGGAGAGGACGGAGACTAGGATGACACTGCTGTCGCACTAGAGCTGCTTTCTGTGTGCTGGGTGGAGATGTGAGGGCTGCCCCTGCCGACTTTCCATGGGCTCTTCCTTTAAGGAGGTGGGCAGCTGGCTCTCCCTTCTCCTGTCCAGAGCTCCTGGGGAGCCCCCACCATCTGCTGCAAAAAGTGAGGAGGAGCTAGACCAGAAGGGGTGGGGTGGGGTGGGGTGGGAGTCAAACTTCCCTGGGCCCAGCCCTCATCGCTCCATGCTTCAAGGCTCATCCACCCATCCATGTATTCATTTAACGAACACTCATTAACTACTTCGTACGTGTCTCTGTCTGACCAGAGACAGGCAGAGTGGTTTGTGTTTTCTGAAGTAAAATATTGTTAATAAACTACTGACTCTTACAAGATACGTGTTATTAATCGTGGACAATTTAAAAAATGAACACAAGTATCTGTGCTCACAGGAGAGCTTTTTAGGCAAGTAAGATCTGATGGAATATTTTTCTCTACCAAACTCATAGGAAATTCTATTTGAGCCGCCCTTTCACACTGGGGAGAATCTAAGCAGCCCTCACCAACACCACTCCACAGCATTCAACTTCCTGAGGGACTCTGGATGGAGAGAAGGAGAAAGCTGCAAAGAAGGAAAATCTAGAATCATCTCACACCGGTAGCATAGCCTTTCCTTGGAGACCCGTTTGGGAACGTGGTTCCAGATGAGAAGCTTTATTAACTGTGTGATCTCACCACCGCACATCCCCACACCCCACCTCACCTCACCTCACCTCCGCTCCACCACCAGGCAGGCGCAAGAAGACATGCTCTCTGAAGGGCCAGGACGGAGGGAGAGAGGAAGAAGGAGAGGGAAGCAGGACCAGAGGAGAGGTGGAGGAGAAGAAAATGGAGGAAAAGAGGGAGGTGGAAGGAGGAAGCCAGAAAAGAAAGGAAATACAGAGAGGTGGGAAGAGAAGGAAACAGAAGAGACTTGAGAGAGAAGCTGAAGGAAACAAGAGGAGAAATACACCTCTGAGAGACGCCTTACCAAGCTTCTATTTATCTAATTTAAGACTTGAGAGACCATATACCAAAAAAGAACCATGTTTTCTTCTCTGCTCACACTACTCTGGACAAGTAGGAGGGGCCAGATATGAATTCTAGCCAAGGGCCTCTCCACTTCCCTTTTTGCCAGTTTTTCTTATTCGTCCCTCTTTTTCTGATTCAAGCTCGGACCTCCTTCCTTAGTCCATTGCCTGACTTGGACTTGCTGACCTGGCCCTGGGGTTCCAAAGGGAGGCCTGGGCTTGAGGCCGCGAGAAGGTTCCTGCAGGAGGTAGTCAGACAAGGTGCGTGAGACGGGGAGTTTCTCTTTGGTGGCCAAACTTGCTCAAGTTGCGAATGTCTCAGCCCGACAAACACTGGCTCCGTTTCTTTTGCGTATGACGCCCCCTTGCACCGCCAACACACCTTGTAAGTGCTTGGTAAATGATCAGTTCCAACGAGAGAACACAGAGGCTCAAAGCTGGAATAAAATCAGAGGCTTGTAAATTATAGATCAAGAGAGTCAGTATGGAGGGTCTGTTAGATGGCCCATGGACCAGCCTCTCTCTCACTGTGCAATATTTCACATTCAATAAAAACCAGACTATGAGCACTTCAGAAAGGCTGCCCAGTCTTCCCATTGGAAAGTGTTTTTTGGACATCTTGCTTTGATTTAGGATTTCCCAGGAGGGTCTTTTTCTGCACTGAAGTGGTTTTCAGGCTGAAGCTGTTGGAGGGCTAAAAAGTAAGCTCCTAGATCACTGTCACTCGTTTCAAGGATGAGTTGGGTTCTCATTCTTGGTGGTTTCGATATCCACAGCGATGGTTCTTCCCACGGTTGCTGTTCCTTGAACTGCTGCCCGATGGTTCCTTGAACTGCTGCTCCACTCTCTTCAGCCACGGACTCCCCTGATTTTACCCTAGTTCGTCAATCACTATACCCCCGCCCACTATTCCCGTTCTCTAGCTACGCTACCTCCTAATTTTCCCTGAGTCCAACAATCCTTCAACCCCATCAATCCTACAGCCTGTTGCTCCTTCTGGGTTTTCACTGTTCCCCACTTTCCTTATGTTCTCATTCCCCTCCCCTCCAGCCTGGATTCCATAATGAATCATTATTATTACTTCCTGCATGCACCCCCTACACCTTTGTGTCTCTTCCACATTAGTCTAGTCACTTGGCTAAGTCCAACCACCCACCAACTCTGTGCCTTCACCATACCTCTAAACCTGCCTGGAAAAAAACATGTGACATACTAACCAGCCATACTTCAAAGTCATAACCACAAGCATCAGAAGGGTCCTTAATGTTGCCTGGAGATTATATGGTGTTTCCCTTATCTATTTCCTCTGCTGAATGGTAATTTCATACCTTTTCTCTCTTTAAACCCCCAGTGCCCCCTGATCACCCACTTTCCCAGTTCATTGAGAACATAAGACCATGAAAAGACAACTCCAAGCTCTCACTACCCTGTCTACCATTTACCTGGAATCAGAACCACAGATCTTATTTCTTTCCTCGCTGAAATGGAAAAACTATCTCTGCTCTAAGCAAAGTCCAGCTCTCCCCCTTTGGTACTAGATCTCTTCCCACTCCCCTACTCAAGGACATTGCCCTAGAAACTCTCCCTTCTTTTTCCTACACCATCGATTTGATCCTCACTCCTAGATCCTTCCCACCAGCAATAAACAAAGATAAAACATAATGCCCTGGCCAGTGTGGCTCAGTCAGTTGGAACATCATCCCATAACTGAAAGGTTGTAGGTTCGATACCTGGTCAGGGCACATACCTAAGTTGCAGGTTCAATCCCTGATTTGTGCACCTATGGGAGTCAACCAACTGATGCTTCTCTCTCAGTTGATGTTTCTCTCTCCCTTCCTCTCTCCCTAAAAGCAATAAAAAATTGTCCTCAGGTGAGGGTAAAAAAATAAACTAAAATTTCTCTTGGCTTCTATGCTCCATTTTTCTCCACCCCTTTTTGGTAAACTCTTTGAAAGGGTTTCCAGTTTCTTGCTTCCCATTCTCTCTTAAACACCTCCAGCAGGTTTTTGCACCCACTATCCCACCAAATCTGATCCCCGGATTGCTGGAGTCAATGGCTAACCCCTCACTCTTAGGGGCATGTGACATGAGATTACTCCTTTCTCCTTGCAACACTTTCTTCACTTGGCTTCCAGAACACTGCACTCTCCTGGCTTTCCTCCTCCTCCACTTATTCTCAGTTTATTCTCGGGCTTTTATTCTCCATTTCCTTTGCTGATTCACTCTCATCAACACCCCTCCACCTCCTCTGAAAATTAGAAATTTCCATGACTCAGTCCTTGGGTCTCTTCTCGTCAAAACTCCTGGCTTTCATACAACATATATACCAATTACTCCCAACATCTCCAGTCCAGACCACCGTGAACTCCAGAGATACCTATCCAGCTGCCCACTTGAGATCTCCGTCTGAAAGTCTGATAGACATCTCAAAGTACCTATAACTAATCTCTCAATATCATCTCTCAAAATTTGCTCTCCCCAAAGTCTTCTCCATCTTGGTTTTCTAGTCAAAACCTTGGAGTCATTCTTGATTCCTGTTGTTTTCTCCATCTCATTTCCAATGTATCAGGAAATCCTTTTAAAGTACTTTCAAAATGTATTCAGATTCTGACTCTTCTCAGTATTTCCGCGGCTACCACCCTGGACCAAGTCATGTTCGTCATTACCTGATTGTTGCACGGCCTCATAAGTGGGCTCCTTGTTTCCACATTCAAGCTCTTCTTAGATCACGTCACTTCTCTGCTCAAAAGCTTTTGATGGCTTCCTACCTGTATTAGGGTAATGTTAGCTATGTAAGAGATAAGCCCCACTGTATCAATGGCATAAAATAACAAGTGGAAGTTCATTTTCCCCTCATGAAAGTCTAAAAGGGTGGTCCTGTCCAGTAAGTGTCTGTGTAACCGGAACCCGGGTTCCTTCTATCTTGTGATTCTGTCATCAGCACTACATGGCTTTCCAGGTGGCCACAGAAAGAGAAAGAATTCGAAGACTCGCACATGGCAGATTTGTACAGCCAGTACTGGAAGCGGTGGGCATCACTTCTGCCTCTCTTCCTCTGGTCAGCGCTCAGTCACATGGCCACAGAAAAAGGGAGGCTGGGAAATGTAGTCTGGCTGTATTCACAGGAGATGAAGAGGAAACAGTTTGGTAGTTAGCCAGTTTCTTCCAAACCATCTTATTCATAGTAACAGCCAAAGTTTTACAATGGCCTGAAGGTCCTACACGGTCTCCCTCCTCCTTTGACTCCATGCCTGCTACTTCTCTCTGACCTCAGGTCACATGACCTCAGACATTCCAAGGTGCTTCGGCTCAGGGCCCTTGCCCTTGCTGTTCCCATTTCCTGGAATGTTCCCCATCACCTGATGTTCACTCACATGACACCTCGATGAGCCTTCCACCCTTTCTAAGGTTGCAACACCACTCCTGACAGTCCCTTTTCTCCTCCCTGCCTTATTTTATTCCTTGGCACCTATTAACACCTTTTATTGTGCATGTTTTGCTTTTTTATTTTGTTTATTGGCTGCATACCAGAATATAAGCACCATGAGAGAGTTTAGTCCATTTGTTCACTGACGTATCCCCAGTGCCTAGAACAGTGTCTGGCACACAGGAAACGATACACTCATTTGTGGAGTGAATGTTCAGAAGCACCGCATAAGCAGAGTTGGGGTGCCTAAAGAAGAACATCAGCCTTCTGAAGCTGACATCATCCCAGCTGCCACACACAGTCCTTCAGTGTTCTCAGAGGCAGAATCCAGGGCTAGAAGGCCTTGGGTGCGGCCGAAGTGATACCTCCTATGAGTATCAGCCACCAGAGTACTTTTCCTCCTCCAACTACCTTCTAATCCTGGTCCCCCAAAGAGGCTTAATCTGCTTTTCTGTCATCAGAAAGCTCATTTGTTCTCATGGCTTCGTCAGATGCCCCCTGTCAATGACCCTCCTAAGTATCTCCTCTGGCCTACTGGCTCACTCTTTTATTTGTCTCTTCCTTCCTCCCCCTTCCAGTTTCTTCCTTTCTTCCTTCCTTCCTTTCTTTCTTTCTTTCTTGACTTTCATTAACAAGTGCTTATAGTTTGTTGACTTTTTTTAAAAAATCAAGTTGTAAACTATTACTACAAATTAAAACTGAGGTTCTTAAAAATCACAACCATCTATGAAACAATTTTAAAAACTTTAAAGATGTATTGAGAAACCCCCTGCTTTAAAATAAAAGCACACTTGTCATTACCAAAAAGAGACATCTTTAGGTAAAAATAATTTTAAAAACTCATGCTGCATGGATAATGGAGATAGTTCTAGTCATCTGGTCAACAGGCAAAAAGCAAGCACTTAAGGTCTTCAGCTCCAATCCTTTGTTCATTTCTTTTTAATTTAAAAAAATTATTGTTGTTCAAGTACAGTTGTCCCACTGTTTTCCCCATATTCTTCCCTACCCCATTCCCCTGACTCCCACAGTCAACCCTCCCTCCCCCATTGTCCATGCTCATGAGTCCTCTATTCCGGTTCCTCGGCTTGCCCCTTTCCCTTCTTTTTCTTTAATATGTTTTATTGATGATGCTATTACAGTTGTCCCATTTTTTCTCCCCTTTATTCCCCTCGGCTCTGCAGCCCCTCCCACCATCATTCCTCCATCTTAGTTCATGTCCATAGGTCATACATATGTTACTTGGCTTCTCCATTTCCCATATTATTCTTAACCTCCCCCTGTCTATTTTATACCTACCATCTATGCTTCTTATTCTCTGTACCTTTTCCCCATTCCTGTCCCTTACCTCCCCGCTGATAACCCTCCATGTGATCTCTATTTCTGTTCCTGTTCTAGTTGTTTGCTTAGTTTATTTTTGTTTTTGTTTTGTTTTGTTTTTAGGTTCAGTTGTTGATAGTTGTGAGTTTATTGTCATTTTACTGTTGTTTTTTTATCTTCTTTTTCTTAGATAAGTCCCTTTAACATTCCATACAATAAGGGCTTGGTGATGATGAACTTCTTTAACTTGACCTTATCTGGGAAGCACTTTATCTGCCCTTCCATTCTAAATAATAGCTTTGCTGAATAGAGTAATCTTGGATGTAGGTCCTTGCCTTTAATGACTTTGAATACTTCTTTCCAGCCCCTTCTTGCCTGCAAGGTCTCTTTTGAGAAATCAGCTGATAGTCTTCTGGGAACTCTTTGTACATAACTGTCTCCTTTTCTCTTGCTGCTTTTAAGATTCTCTCCTTATCTTTAATCTTGAGTAATGTAATTATGATGTACCTTTGTGTGTGCTTCCTTGGGTCCAAGTTCTTTGGGACTCTCTGAGCTTCCTGGACTTCCTGGAAGTTTATTTCCTTTGCCAGATTAGGAAAGTTCTCCCTCATTATGTTTTCAAATAAGTTTTCAATTTCTTGCTCTTCCTCTTCTCCTGGCACCCCTATGATTCAGATCTTGGAGTATTTAAAGTTAACCCAGCTCTGGCTGGTATGGCTCAGTGGATTGAGTGCAAGTCTGTGAACCAAAGGGTCCTGGTTCAATTCCCAGTCAGGGCACATGCCTGGGTTGCAGGCCAGGTCCCTGGTAGGAGACATGTGAGAGGCAACCACATATTGATGTTTCTCTCCCTTCCTTCCCCTCTCTCTAAAAATGAATTAAAATTTTTAAAGAAAAAAATAAAAAATAAAATAAAGTTGCCCCAGAGGTTCCAAAGATTCTCCTCATTTTTTTTTAATTCTAATTTCTTCATTCTGTTCTGGTTGACTGTTTATTTCTTTTTTCTGCTCCAAACTGTTCGTGTGAGTCCCAGTTTCCTTCCATTCTCTGTTGGTTCCTTTTATTTCATTTTTCACAGCCTTTACTTTTTCCTCAATTTTGTGACCATACTCCACCATTTCTGTGAGCATCCTGATTACCAGTGTTTTGAACTCTGCATCTGATAGATTGGACATCTCTTCATCACTTAGTTATATTTTTTTCTGAAGCTTTGATCTGTTCTTTCATCTGGGCCATATATTTTTGTCTCAGTGTGCCTATTATGTAGTAAAGGGCAGAGCCTTAGGTATTCACCAGGGTGGGGCAACCCACGTAGCTTTGATGTAGCACTGTATGTCGGGGAGGAGTCCTAGAGGGAACAGTGCCATTTGTTCCACTCCTTGCCAACTTTCAATCACTTCCTACACTACTAGCAAGCAAATCAAGCCCTTCTGGTGCTGATTCCTGAGTGGGTGGGTTTGTGTACATTCTAGGACCCTGTGGGTCTCTCTAATGAACTCTCCCGTGGGAGTTTCTCCCACTGCTGCGACCTCCACAGGTTTTTTTCAATCAGAGGTTTTGAGGCTTTATTTCCCTGTGCTTGAACCCTGGGTTGCTTGGTCTATCTTGCTCCCCATTTGTTCCTCCCAGTTTATCTGCACACAAATGTGGGACCACCTTGTCTGCAAGCCACTACCTTGCCAGGTCTGCCAGCTGCTGCCTGCCCCAGTCTTCCAGCCACTGCGTTGTTGTGAGTCCTCTCTGCCCCAGCTGCCTATCTCCACTGCTCCTACTGGTGTGTATGAATATTTCTTCTTTAACTCCTTGGTAGTCAGACTTCCATACAGTTCAATTTTCTGGCAGTTCTGGTTGTTTTTTGTTTTTAAATTTGTTGCTGTCCTCCTTTTGGTTGTGCAAGGAAGCAAAGTGTACCTATTCCTCCATCTTGGCTGGAAGTCTCCTTTTGTTCATTTCTTGCTGAAATTTCATGTTCATTTCTTCTTGTTGGATGACTCAACCCAATGATGGTAGAGATGGTAAACCAGACTCAACTCAACTCCTCCCTGCCCAATTTTCAGCTGGTGGATCAGCTGCTTGTTTCCTTGCCATCTTGTGGTTTAGGATTTGTGGGCATCTGCATCAGTAATTGAAGTTGTGAGGGTACTGACATTGAGGTGGCTGCTGGCAAGGTGGTTGCTGACCTTGGGTCTTATCTCCTTGCTTTTCCTTATCTTCTTCATTGCTGCCCTTTCTAGGTTGTCTTTAGAAAAGATGGCCTCTGCAAAATCATGGTCTGTAGCTCCCATACATATTCTGTCTCACTGGTCTACCTTATTCTCCTGCACCCTGGTTTCAGCATCCGTCATCACTTCTTTCTGCACCAGGACAGTTGGAAAACTGTGGTCAGGGCCCCTAGGGTCTCCGAATGTAGTCAGTTGGGACCCGTCACCTGCAGTCAGACTGGCACTGTTGTTGGGCCTGGCCTCCAGGAGCACTCTCTGATCCCTCATTCTTTTCCCCACCCTCATTATTCTAGTAATCCTGCTGGTAATTGTATGGAGGAACTCTGCGACATGGATAGCATCTGTAATGGTTAGGTCTGCTGCACATGTATTTCCTGCCTTGCACTGAAACTCTACCAGAGGCTGTAACATTTGCTGCCTCTGCACCCTTTTCTCCTTGAACAACATCAGATTCCACAGTCTCTTCCATCTCCTACATTGCAAAGGTACTTCCTGGTTATTCTTTATGACAGTCTGGTGTACAAATACATCTTCCTTGGTGTCGTTCCTGTTGATGGAACCATAGCTGTTTCTTACATTAAGCCATTTTACTGTTCCCAAAACCTTCGTTTTTGATGACCTTCTTGTCTGCACTAGCGGGGGCTGCTGATGTACGGCCCCGGGGGCCTGAGGTGCTGGGCCTGGTATTTACAGCGGTCGTGGTGCTAGTGACTGGGGCAGCTGCAGCAGCTGCGGCTCCATCCTGGATGTGATGGTAACTAGGCCAGCAGGCGGTGGTGGGGTTGCTCAGGGCTCTCTGGGGTCTGTTCTTTCTCTCAATGCCCGCTACCAATTGAACTCCTATTTCTTTCTTTTGAGGTGTTCAGCTACACCTTATACTTACCATATCTTGAATCAACTCATTTCCCTCATTTTCTACTCACCTTGCTTATTCTCCCAGTTTGTTATGATTAAAACTTTACATTTTTTAATGCTTTTTAATTTTTTTCATCCAAGTGGTCACTAAGTCCAGAATTTGTTATTCCCACTTTAACATTTTCCCTTATATATAGTGTTACTCTCCCTTTTCATTGCTGACTAGGCCAGGCCCTTATCCACCAGGAATAACAGAGTTGGAGAGCCCCATCTTTGGCAGAGGGCCACTACCTTATCCTCTAGGACACACCCAAGATGGCAGTTTTTTCACTAGGCTACAGTTTCTTTAAGGCTGTTAAGTGTGGGTTCACTGGTACCTAGCAGAGTTCTTGACTTCAAAGAGGCATTTTTAAAATAATTTTTCATCCCTGGCTCGTATGGCTCTGTGGATTTAGTGCTGCACTGCAAACCAAAAGGTTGCTGGTCTGATTCCTGGTCAGGGCACATGCCTGGGTTGCGGGCCAGGTCCCCAATTCGGGGCTTGAGAGAAGCAATCAATCCATGTTTCTCTCCCTCTCCTTCTCTATCCATTCCCCTCTTTCTAAAAATTAATGAATAAAATATTTTTTCAAGATTTTATTTATTTTTAGAGAGGAAAGGGGGAGAGAAAAAGAGAGAGAGAGAGAAAGAAACATCAATGTGCAGTTGCTGGGGGCCATGGCCTGCAACCTAGGCATGTGCCCTGACTGGGAATCGAATTTGCGATGCCTGGTTTGCAGCCCAAGCTCAATCCACTGAGCTACGCCAGCCAGGGCTGAATAAAATCTTTTAAAAAATAGTTTTTTAGTTGAGGTCTATCCTGATGGGGTTTTCTGTAGACCTACCTTTTTGGAAATGCCTCTTAGAGTAAATATGTTGATTCCTTTATTCACAGAACTGTGTGTCAAAACAAACAAAAAAAGAACTGTGTGTTAGAACTGTGGGAAGGAACTACAAGACAGAACTGCTAAAACTATGAAAGACTTCATAATCTAATTATTTTTATCTTAGGTTTTTGTATACCCCAAAGATCTGTGCTATTCTAGGGAGTAGTAGCTTAAGAGTAGATATGATTTGAAATTACTCATGTTTAGTGGACCCTAAAGTCCATTGCTTGAAGAAATTGAGCCCCAATGATTATAGTTGGGAAATTTTGAAGTATGTCCATATTCGAGTGGAGATTAAAGAAGCTCAACTAAAAGAATTGTGGAATGACTGACGTGGCAACTAGATTGAGCAAAAAAGGGATTAAGGTTCAAACTCAGGAGGAGCTAAAGCAGTGGAAGAATGGAAAACATGCGAAATTCCTTAAATAAAATTTATTCACTTTGAAAAAATAAAACAAAATAGTTTTTAAAAAACCTGCTGATGAAGCCTGTTCTGTAGTTAATCCCCCAAAGAACTACTTTTAATCTTGTTCCACCTCCCCCATAGACATAAGCTTAGAAACCTTCAGAAGACCCACAATTCTTATTGCCTTCAGCCTCAGGCTCCTCAGCTTCAGACCTTTCATTACCTATAGAAATTTACCATCTAGAAAGAAGGTATAAGGATTAGCCAAAGAACATACATGCATAACTCACAGACACAGACAACAGAGTGATGGTGGCCAGAAGGAAGGGAGTTGGGGGTTGGGTGGAAGTAGACGAAGAGGAGAAAATGGGGATATCTGTGATAGTGCCGACGATAAAAATTAAGAAAAAATAGTTACCACTTATGCTTTCCATTCATGGCCCTTCCCCCACCTTTTATTTTTTTAAACATCTGTAGCCTCCTGCCTGGTCTGAAAATTTACCTTCCACTCTGTCCCCCACTTGCCTTTGTTCCTGTTACTACTCGCTGAATAGTCATTCAGGACTTCATTAGTCTAGCCTGAGTCAGACCTCCTTAGGAGCCCTCTCTGGCTACCACCAAGAATCACTGTCGTTCCTTTGAATTCTAGAAGCATTAGTTGTCAACCTCTCATTTCAGTGCTTAAAAGTAAATTAACTTACTTTGTATTAAACTCCTTCATGAGCGTACTACTTGTCTCAACTGGATTTCAAAGTACAGAGGCTTTATGTGCTAAGAATACAGTATGTTTATATTCCATTTGTGCAGTAAACATAGTAGCCCTCATATTTGTTTTAATTTCATGACATGAAAATAAGTGAATGAATTTGTGTTTCTCTTAATCACGGATGTGCATTCTGTTCTCCTAACATTATTTAAGCAGTAAGCTCAGAGCCGCAGATACAAAAATGAATAAGGAAGATCTCTACCCTTGAGCTTAGTCTGGAGGAGGACAGTTGAATAAGCAGTGTTTCATACTGAAATTTGGCAAACTGTACTGAAGATACATAGTGTTATGAAGGCAATTAAGGGAGGACTTACTATGCCTAATGAGGTTAGGAAAAACTTACACTGCAAACATTTTAATCTCGATGTCTATGAACCAGCAACTTCTACTGGCATTCACAAGTCAAAGAATCTGGAAAATGCACTTATTCCAGGTCTAGGAGGTAACTTGATGATGAAAGACCACAGGGAGGTGAAAGGGTGGGCTGTTAGGAAACATGATGGTGGTCAGAAAGCAAGGTATGTGAGAGGGAGTGGTGGGAAATAAATGGAAAAATATTCTGGACACTCTACTCTGAAGCCGAGTGAAGAGACTACTACCCCATCATAGAGGTAATACTAAAGGGCAAGAAGTTGGAGTTACTCAATACAGTTAGCAATTGATACTGTTGATGTAAGAAATTTAAAACCTGTGGAGAATTTTTATCAGTATTTTTGAGCCAATCTGATGACAATTGCTGGGAAGCAAAATGTAAACGGATTGAGAAAATGCCTTGGAGAATCGCAGTTTTGCAGCTTATTTTATACAATAGAATCAAAGGAGATGTTAGGAGGGTTACATGAAATCCCTTGGTGGTAGATTAGGGAGATGGGAGAAAGCAAAGCTGGGAAATCTCTGGGATTGGATAAACGGCAAGAGGGAGAAACCCATACTTCTTTTACACTGGTGGGTACAGGAGTACTGGCGGGTATCAAGTTTATTAACTGATGGTTAATAAACATTTACAACACAGTGATGATATGCGGGGAACAAGATAACAATAAGGGGCTCCTCTGGTCTCCCGTTCTGGTGCCCACAGTTACGCATTGATGGGGTCGGGAAGATTACTCTTACATTTCAATGGTATGTTATCTTAGATGCACGTAAACACTGACCTTTGTCAAGGAAGCTACAGGCTTAGGACATGACTCCCCCCTCACCCCCCGCGCCCGCCCTCATGACCAGCTATCAGTTAGAAATTTCTAAGTTCAGATCATCCTTTGTGGTTACTTTCCGGCTCTGAGATTGTAAGGCCTGAGTTATCAGGTTTAGTATGCGCCCCTTTTTCATTCACTATACAGTGGGATTAATTCAGCACTAGGCGCTCCTGGGTACGAAGATAACTAGCAGGGTAAGACAAGAAGCCCTGCGGAGACCTAGTCTCGCGCTGTGAACCAGGACGTGGCAACCAGGCGGCCCCGCCCACCAGCTGCCCTAAGTGTGGAGCTGGGACTGGGGCTGGGGCTGGGGCTGGGGTTGGGGCTGGGGCTGGAGCTGGAGCTGGGGCTGGGGCTGGGTCCGGCCATCCCGCAGGACCCAGGACCAGCTGGGCTGGAATTCAGTCCACGCAACTAGGCGCGCTGGCGGGGACGTGGCGCTTTCCAGCCAATCCCGGCTACGCGATTGTGGAACCAATGGCTACCCAGGGAAGCTCTACGTAATGTGCGGGTTTGTTGTTGATTGGTCAAGCCGCCGCTGGAGAGGCGGGAAAGGGCGGGGCAAAGAGCCACTTCCGGTTAGGTGGTCCTTGCGCGCGTGAGCTGAGCCGGTGGGTGAGTTGTGGCAGCAGCGACTTGGGCTGTAGGTGCTACCGGAAAAGGTAGGTACAGGGGAGCTCAACCCTTTCTCCGCAGACTCATCCTTTTTCGCTTTCTTTTTTACCTCCCCCCTGGTGCGGCAGTGGTCTCCCTTGTTCATGGCCTGTGTTTCTGCTAGTTCGGGGACCTGGGGCCTGAGCCGGCTCGCGACCCTGTGGCCTTCGGCGGGCAGCCTGGGTTGGAGGCCGCCGCTTGCCTTCTGGCGCGCTTTGGGAAGGGGCCTCGGTCCTGGCGAGCTCCGGCTCTCGGCTTTGCGTTCCCTGGGGTACTGTTTTGTGTCCGGCTTGCCACGTTCTCCCTTCCTAGGCCCAGCCACTCACCAAGCCCGTGGACTAGGGGGTCACTCTTTTTTACCTCCTGAAGGTCAGAGGGCAGTCTGGTAGTGTAATTGGAACAGCTCCCTGCCACCTTTCTCGAGCTTGCTTGTGTCTGCCAACCCGCCCCAAGGCCACATCCCCAGAGTATGGTACCTCTGCCAGGAAAGTCGTGTTCGCTGGCTCTGAGAGTATAGAAGCAAGGGGGGAAAGAAAGCATGAAAATACTTTGATTTAAAAAAAACTTTATATAATATTGAAGGAAAGGCGAATGTTTCGAGCTTCCATGTTTAGCTGCATACTTCAGTCAGCGGCAGAAAAAAGATTTAAAAGCTTTATTAGGGAATTGTAGTTTTACCTTGTCTTGTTGCTTCTGCCCCAGCGTCTAATTATGATTTTTAGCATTCCCCAAGTAAAAACTTAATTTCCTACAGCTGCCCTGATTAAGAGACTAGTACGGTGGTTTGCAGTTTCAAAAGCTGCTGTTGCCTCATGGCAAAAGCCCCTTGGGTCTCCTAATAAAACTTGAAGGCCTTCAATCTCAACTCCTCAGTGTATAAACTCACAGAATGGTGTCTTTGAGAACTGAATTTCATTTACTTCCTGGCGTGGACCATAAAGTCAATATTAATGAATCATAAATAAGGTTGCTGGGTGGTAGAAAACTGTCATCTCTGATAAATTAATCTTTGTCATAGAATGGAACTTAAGACAAATGCATGCTTGACCTTACTCAGTAGATTCAGTTAACCAAACACCAAACAGTGGCCATAACTGAAGAATGGGAGAGTCTTCCCATTCCATTGGGAAGGTGGCATTGGAAGAGTCTCCCCAAAAAATTAACTGAAGCCTCTCACAACAATACCAGTTGGTACACTGGTACAGATGGGCTCCTATTGTAAAACACTCACTTATCAGAGGAAGCCTGTACTATGAGGGGCCCACCCTCCAGAAGATAATTCCCGTTGTTTCGGGATCCCCCCCTCATTTGTATGTGGAGAGGATGAGTTTGCTTAGGCATAATCTGGGTTTTACAGTGATTCAGGGGGCTTCAATAGAATCCTCTTAAGAATCACAACAGAGAAAACCGTGAGCTGACACAGATGGACTGAGTATGTCTGAGTGGATGGTACTCAGATACATCTTTGAAATCAACTCATCATCACTCTCAATATAATCAGTTTGTTTCCGTTCATCCAGTGATGTGTCTAAAGATACTTATTGATGGTATTTTATATACATTGCACTAGTATAGATTATTAGTACATTAATATTAACAGATTTTTCTGTATCGGGGGCAGTGTTAGGACAGAGATGTAGCCCTGGGATAGTCTTTGGAGATGCTTGCTAGGCTATAACATCCTAGATCCTCTGTGAACTCTTAAATATGCATTTTGTTGATGTTGTAAGTTATGTATTAGAGTTAAGACTGCTGAAATAACACTTTTCCTGTTGCTGGCTGATCACCACATCCGGTGAGGAGAAGAGGGGGTTGGGAAGCATCGACAGGCAGGAACTACATTGCTGCCAAGTACCGTCCAACTCATCCAGTGACATGTATTGGCATATAAAAATGCAGACACAGTATTAGAGACTGTAGGGGTATTAATTTATGTTAGCTGAGATCCCTGCCTTCCCAAAAGGTGGCAACTATAGGGGAGTTAAAGACACTATTTAAAGTAGCCTCTGGTCATTATTGTGGAGTGGTACAAGCAAGCTTCATAGAAGTTTAGAGCAGTGATTTTCAACTGGTGTGCCGTGAGAATTTTTAAAACATGATATCTGACTATTTAGTCAGGGACATTGACATTTTTCCCCTTAGATTGTCAAGTAAAAAAAGGTAACAGCCAACACAACAATAGCCAATAGCCATCTGGTGTGAGTCAAAATTATACCTATTTTTGTCAGATCAACAAAAAAATCTATTTTTTGGTGCCACAGAACTTTAGTAATTGGTTTATGTGTGCCATGAAATGAAAAAGGTTGAAAATTGCTGGATTCGAGGAATGGGTACAGATTACTTCCAGCTGGAGTGACAATATGAGATAGGCCTTTTCATCTATGATAAAAATTGT
The DNA here is from genome assembly GCF_019186645.2 of Phyllostomus hastatus. Classification (NCBI taxonomy): domain Eukaryota; kingdom Metazoa; phylum Chordata; class Mammalia; order Chiroptera; family Phyllostomidae; genus Phyllostomus; species Phyllostomus hastatus. Next base: position 10,273,858 of record NW_025334006.1, on the reverse strand, counting down.
TCATAGACATTTGGCACTGAAGGGAGGTTGAGCTAAAGTAACTGCCAAATTCTCAAGGACTTCATGCATGTTATACATGCACAGCAGAATTACAACTACAAACCAAGACTCTTGTCCCTACATTTTGTAGCATTCCTGTGGCAATTAATTATGTATTAACGTTTTAAAGAAAACTTCTCATTCTGTAGCCAGAAAAGTTTCAAGTTTGTACTGGTTTGCTTTAGTTACAGAACCAGTGAAGCCTGAGTAATAATAGTTTGTCATTCTCAAAGCTTTTCTTTACAACTAAATTTTGCACTTTTATGTATTCAATTGTCTTATAAATGTATGCCCTCACTCACACAAATAATTAATTAGACTCTATTAATGAACTAATGTAAATTTGCTTCATCAGGAGAGAAGCATTGAATAAATAGTTTATCGTTACCATAACTTTTTTTTTTCCACGTGCCCAGACTGGGAATCAAACCTACAACCTTTCAGTCTATGGTATAGCACTCCAAGTGAACCACGCCAGTCAGGGCTCATTATAACTCTTATCAAATCACAAAGGAGGACCTTACTATTTTAATGTGATAATCTTGGATGGTACTTGTCCCAATGTTTGTAAGTAAAGAATGTCAGATAACCAAATAGCTTTGATTTCTAGATTTCATAACCTGAGCCTTAGTATAGTTACTGTATTTTGCTGTGTATAATGTGCTCCCGTGTATAGTGTGCACCCACGTTTTGTGCACATTATACACAGGATTATTATGCCCCTTGTTATTCCCATGGTATGTAACCATTATACTCATGTATTATGCACATCCTTATTTTTCCCTCAAAAATTTGGGCAGAAAATTCACATTATACATGGCAAAATGTGGGTAAATTGCCATTAAGCTGCCCTTTCCCCCCTCCCCCCCAACACCCACTCCCCCATTCAAGTCAAAGTAGACACTTAAGCAGTGAGATCCTGCTTTTGCTGGATTCTAAGAGGAAAGCTTTTTTTCCTGGTTATCCAGCTCAGAGAACTGGAATTTATCGCCACACCCATCTCTCCCACATTGAGCAATGAGCCTTTGGTCAACCAGAGTAACTGTGGGATCACTCAGTGCTAATATTCTTGAGAAGCTTAATTTAATCCAGGCATCTAAATTTCCCTGAAACAATTTAAGTGTTCTGTGACTAACAGATTTTTACAAAAACTGACTTAAAGGAAGAGGAAGAAGTAGCAAGAATTGAGAGCTTTCAAGGAAATTTTTGTGTTTTTTTTTCTTTTAAGATTTTATTTATCTATTTTAGGGAGATGGGGAAGGAGAAAGAGAAGGAGTGAAACATCAATGTATGGTTGCCTCTAACACACCCCATACTGGGGATATGGCCTGCAACCCAGGCATGTACCCTGAATGGGAATCAAACCAGTGATGCTTTGGTTTGCAGGCCTGCACTCAATCCACTGAGCTACACCAGCCAGGGCCGGAAGTTTTTGAATGGATAAAATAAACTGATTCTTAAGTCTCATTACTGAAAGAAATCCAAGCTTATGCCATTAATATTTTCTTACAAGCTTATTGGAACAATTCACAGAAATAACTTTCAGAAGAAAATTATTGGTGACATACTACAAGAGGATGACATCTTTTCTAGCCCTTTCGTTTGTGTCTCTAATGCGGCACTATCGAATGGAAATACGAGTAAAATACAGTCCACACATGTAACATTTAAGTTTTCACTTGAAAATTTTAAATAGGTGAAATTATTTTTAATTCAATTTAATATGTTCAAAATACCATTCATTTGATAATAAATTATAACATTAATACCACCTCTTAATTCACACTAGCCACATTTTAAATGCTCAGTAGCCACATGTGACTAGTAGCTACTGTTCTGGGCAGTGCAAGTCTAGACTCCCCCCACTCCCCCACTCCCCCCCCCACCCCCAGAGTATTACCAGACTGTTACATATTAGATGTTACCAGCCCTGGCTGGCCCTGGCTGTTGTGGCTCAGTTGGTTGGAGAGTCATCCTGTAGCTGAAAGATTGCAGGTTCAATTCCCAGTCAGGGCACAGCCTAGATTGCAGGTTTGATCCCTAGTCTGGGTGTGGGTGCATGAGACCCCTGGACGGGTTGCATACAATTCCCTGGTCTGGGCTCTGATCCTGGGTCCAGGCTCCTACCCTGGCACATTCAGGAGGCAACCATGGGATGCTTCTCTGATTGATATTTCTCTCCCTTCCTTTCTCTCTAAAACCAGTGAAAAAGATGACCTCAGGTGAGGATTTTTTAAAAAAGATGTTTCCCGTGGTGAGGGTGGGACAGAATTTTAGAGACAGCAATTTACAGGTCACTTGAGAAATGGGAGATTGGAAGGTGGATTTTTCACGACCATTGATTTACCTACTAGTTCATGTGGTAAAAGCTTATACAGCCAAGTCCTTCGCTTACGTTTATCGTATATTTTCCTAATATCCTGTTATTCACTGATGTGTACCCATGATGATGGGAGAAGGAGAAAGAAGGGTCATTTAGCTTTCTCTAGCTTGGTTTCAGTTTGGTTGAAAAGAGAAAGATGCTTCAGAAATAACGGTGCTACGGCAGTTTTTTAAACGCCTTGGTGAAGAGTGGGTTTGTACTCGTCTCACGTCTTCCCACATAAAATACCCTGTCACGGGAGATAGCTTTTGTTTCTACTGGAACATTTTTATGTATATGGATTTAGTTAAATCTAGTACAGTTTGTTTTTAATATTTTATTTATTTTCTTTTTTTAGGGAGAGAGAGAGGGAGAGAAATATCAATGTGTGGTTGCCTCTCATGTGGTCCCCACTGAGGACCTGGGGACCTGGCCTACAACCCAGGCATGTGCCCTGACTGGGAATCGAACCAGTGACCCTTTGATTCACAGCCTGCCCTCAATCCACTGAGCTACACTGGCCAGGGCTAGTACAGTCTTTTTTTTTTCTTTCTTTCTTTTTTTTAAATGTGTACAAACATAATACAAGGGGCCTTTTGCTCAAGTTTCTAATATCTAGGAGTGGGTATATTTTGCAGGTATATGTGTGCACAAAGAGTGATTATGTGTATATGTATGTAAATTATACATAATTATATGTTATATGTAAAATATATGCTAAATGAAGGTTTTCATTGTCTGCTGCAAAGATAAAGGTAGGATCATTGGTTCTGTCAGTCAGATGGTCCTTGATGACCCTTGTAGGTAGTTTTCATCAGTGGTAGATGACAGATTTCAGGGAGACAGTAGGTGGTGAGGAAGCAAAGACAGCAACACAGACAACTCCTAGAGAGTGTGGGTGAGGGAAAAAGAGCAAGTGGGTCTGGGAAGGAATGACTCTCTGGATTGTGGAGACCTGAGAAGTATTGATTGATGGCATGGAGGAGCCTTTAGAAAGGTGGGACTGGAAGTTGAATTGAGAACCCTTGACCCCTGCAGCTCAGTTGGTTGGGCATCGTTCTGCAGAGCAGAGGGTCAAGGCACATGCCTGGATTGGGGGCTCATTCCCTGGTACAGGCACAGTTGTTGGGAGGTGGCCCACTGATGTTTCTCTCCTGTTCTCCCTCCCTTCTCCCTCTCTAAAAATAAATAAACAATATCTTAAATGTATTTATTTATTTTAAGTTTAATTGAGAGGGGGTTAGGAAAGAGAGATGGATAAATGATAAAACCAGATCACTTGGCTTTTACTCTGGAATTCTTCTTTTATCCTGTATCAAGGTGTTAAGCCTCAAACTTAAATGTAGTTTTCCTTCAATACTACAGTGCATCAGTCCGTTAGCATTTCTGTATTCCACATGTAGCAAAACTTTGTACAGTAACTTTTTCAGACCTTGATAATGTTAGTGGGCTTAAGCATTTATTCATAATATAATATTTGGGGTTTGCAAGAATTGTTAGACTTTTATTCTGGAGATGTAATTAATCATTTGTAAGATTTTTCTAAATATGAAGTCCCCTTATTGATAGGTCTAAGGGAAATCCTCTGTTTCAATGACTCTTGACTTTTTAAAAAGATTTTATTTAGAAACATCAATTGGTTGCCCACCCCCAGTCAGGGACCTGGTCCACAATCCAGGCATGTGCCCTGACAAGGAATAGAACTGGCGGCCTTGAGGTTCACAGGCAGGCATTCTGTCCCCTGAGCCACACCAGCTAGGGCTGACTCTTGATTTTACTTGATTCTGTAAGCCTAGTCTAAGGTTATAGATAGTGTTTAGATATGTCATAAAATATCAACAATGCATGTATAATTTGCTACTTGTCTCTAAAGATTTTATCTAAAAAATTATTAATAGTTAGAGGTAGAAGTTTCATTTTGCCCTAAAGTAAAGGCATATTCACTCAGATGTTTAAGAGAGCCACTAAATCTCTAATTTTCCCTGTTCCATTGATTTGATTGACTAGTTAAATTATTGAATGTAGGCTGGAGTGTTACTCTAGAAGAATATATTTTATTTAACAAAGAGGGTTTCTGCCCTGCCTGGTGTGGCTCAGTTGGTTGGGCTTCGTCCTGCAAACCAAAAGGAATCAGGATTGCCGGTGTGGGTGCATGCCTGGGTTACCAGTATGGTCCCCAGTCAGAGTGCGAGCAAGAGGCAACCAATCAGTGTTTTTCTCCCTCTCGTTCTCCCTCCTTTTCCCTCTCTCTAGAATCAATAAAAGAAAAAAAATTTAATAGGCTCTCTATCCTACCAATAGATCCATTTTTCCTTTAGTCTGCTTTTTCAATCTGTAAAAATAGCTTGAAAATGTTTGTTTTGCTACCTAATACCGAAAAGAGTTTTTATAATAGTGTTTAAAATGTAGTAGACATAAAAAGGTAGTATACACGGGTGTGTGCTCATTTACAAAAAATAACAGAGGACAGTATTAAAGTTCATGTCACACCAGCCTCTCCACCCATCTTTTCTCCCTTGAGTGTGGGGGTTGCCGCTGTTTACTGACAGAGGTTTACCCTTCCACACCGTTTTTTGTATATATGTTATACTCTTGTTTTATACAAATATAAATAACCTGTTGAGGTTGTTTGGTTTTGCTTTTCACATAAATGAGATCTTACATTGTTTTGCAACTCGATTTTTGTTTGGTTGGCGGGTTTCTGTTCATTTGATGGATCTTGGTGAGTCCCCAGATTCAATGCATATAGGTCCACCTCATTCTTTTTAACTGCTGTGTAATGCCCCATACTGTAGATTTACTAGTTCTCTGGTTCAGTTACAGTTAACAATCCACATTACATTAGTTTCAGGTGTACAGCATAGTTGTTAGACATTTGTGTAACTTACAAAGTAACCCTTCCAGTTAAGTGAGTACTCACCTGACACCATACATAGTTTTTATGGTATTATTTATTATGTTCCCTGTGCTGTACTTTACATCCCATGACTATTTTGTAACTGCCAATTTGTACTTTTAATCACTTGCTTTCCATTTTTTATCTTTATAAACTATCATCATTGAAAACCTGTGTACAAATATCTTCATATACAATTTGGGTGTTTTGATCAGATAGCGTGAAATAGAACATCGATAAACTTTTAGAAGCTCAGCTGAATTCTAACATGGGTTGGAACAGCTCAGGAAAAGTACTGAATTCTCCCTCTTTCTCATGGGTCTCCAGGTCTTGCTTTTACACTGCTTCCGTTCATGGTTTCCATCAGACTGGACCATCCAGCCGCCTTTTGTTTTGAGAATGGGCACTTGGGAAGTGACTGCTTCCCATTATCCCCTTCACTACATTTCTGTTTGTCTTATTGGTACTGTCTTGTTTGCTTTCTGTTTACTTCTAAGGAATCTGTGTATAACATACTCATCATTAACTGCTCTTAGCATTATTGAATCCAAAAGACTATAAATCCAAGGTAATACAGTATAACTTCTGTTAGCCACCATCTGGGGTTATGAGAAAAATGGACGCATCAAAGTATGTTTAACCTGTTGGCATATTTAATTTGCTTATCCCCTGGCACAGCTCATGCTTCATTCTGGTCCCCAGACTTTGAGGCAGGATCAGACATATGTAGTTCCTTCATATTAAGTATACTTTCGGGTTACATTTCTTAAGATACTACTATTACCGCTGTTGTGTATTTGGTTAGAATAGTGGTTCTTAATCTGACTTGTCTTTTTAAAATAGTAATTTTAAATTAATATTTTAATTTATAATTAAATTAAGCCCTGGCTGCTGTGGCTCAGTGGATTGAGTGCTGACCTGCAAACCTAATGGTCACCGGTTCGATTCCCAGTCAGGGCACATGGGTTGTAGGCCAGGTGTCCAATTGGGCATATGACAGGCAACCAATTAATTTATCTCTTGCACATCAATGTTTCTCTCCCTCTTTCTCCCAACCTTCCCCTCTCTCTAAGAATAAATAAAATCTTTAAAAATATATACTAATAGAGGTGGGATATATGTTCTGAAAACTCCAGTTGATTCAAGGGTACCACTGGATTAAGAAGCTATGCTGAAAGAATTTTCATATTTTAGAAAACATTTACATATAACATGTGATCCCTTGGACTAGTTTTTTTCACTAGTGATATCTTGGGGACTGTGAAGTCTGGCTGGTTTCATCTATGGATTTTAGGATAAGGTCCTGCACTTAGCTACATGTAATGCAGTATTCCCTTGTCCTCTAACATTGTATAGTTTCCTAGAGCTGCTGTAACAAGCTACTGCAAACTGAGTGGCTTAAAAGGACAGGAATTTATTCTCCTAGTTCTAGAGACTAGAAGTTAGAAAGAGATCCAGGTGTTGGTAGGGCTCTCTGAAGGCTCTTGGGGAGGATCCTTACGGAATTTCCTCTGTCTAGCTTCTGGTTTCTTGACTTGTAGACTTGTCAGTCCAATCTGTGCCTCTTCGTAACATGGCATTCTCTTTGTATCTTTGTTCAAATCAGTTGTTGGATTAGAGCCCACCCTAATCCAGTAGGACTTCATTTTATCTTGATTACATCTGCAAAGATGCTGTTTCCAAATAAGGTAACATTCACAGGTACCAGGGACTTAGGACTTCAGCTTATTTTGGGGCATGCAATTCACCTATGACAAGCCTCTTGCCTAACTACCTGTCCGTCTAGCAAAGGAGCCATTGGTCATAAAGGGAAATGAGTAAGAGGTAATGTGAAATTGCAGAAACTCATCCTCACGGGGGACAGGGGGGAGTCTTTCAGATTAGCTAAAATGAAAGCCTGGGAAAATCTTTCCTCTTGACTTTTAATTTTACGGTTTTCTCTAAAACCTTAACTTCTTTGGAAAGCACTATGATATATCTGTAGAGCATTCCAAACAGGTTACTATCCTGAAGTTTCTCAGTAACATTTTGTTCATATTTTTTTTCTTAAGGATTTAATTTAATCATTTTCGGAGAGGGGGTAAGGGGGGGAGAAACATCAATACATTGATCAGTTGCCTGTCACATGCCCCCACCCAGGCATGTGCCCTGCTGGGAATCAACCTGGCAACCTTTCAGTTCACAGGCAGGCAGTCAATCCACTGAGCCTCACAAGCCAGGGCTGGTCAGTGGGGTTTTTTCCTTCAGTAAAATGTTCCAGCCTTAGGCTTGTTTATCAGAATCACCTGCGACAGCAGAGATTCTGAAGGTGTGGAGTAGGGCCTTGGAATCTGTACTTGAACAGTACCCCAGGTGGTCCCTGCACCTGGGAAAGATTGGGAAACCCAATGTATGGAGCGATAAAGCAGTTGTTATTCATCGCCACACTATCTGAATGGTTTACCCTTTGAAGGGGACTCGACATTGAGCCTGGACATGGGAGGTGGCTTGGTGCTATAAGCCAGAAACTGCTCAGATATTTCATTGGCTTCTAATCTGGTGGTGATCAGAATCATCTGAGAAGCATTTAAAACTTCAAATGCCTGGATTTAACTTCAGCAATTCTAATACAATAATAAAAACCTTTTCAAAGCTTCCTAGGTGATCCTAATAACCTACCAGCCAGGTAGATTTGAAGACCATATCACTTATGTAGTGCAATATGAAAAGTAAAGTATTGGAGTCAATAAGTCTGGATTTAAATCTTCGTTCTTTCACTTTGAAGTCTTATGAACTTGGGCAAAAGGATTAAAGTTCTCCTTTGGTGCTTTTTAAAAAGGAGACTACTTACAAGGTAGAAGTTTTAACTATAATTCCTTGTCTGTCTACAGTCAGATGAAGGAATTGGGGAAAATTTCTCACCATAAAGCAAGAAAGTCTGATACTCTACCATAGGTATTTTATGGATAAGTAATATTTGGGATAATAGCAAGTCAGTAATTGAACTGGGTGTGAGCTTTTTCAGTTACTAAGCATACTGTGTCTTGACTTAACCACCTTTTTTTCCTTTAAGATCTGATTATCATGGACCTGCGGCAGTTTCTCATGTGCCTGTTCCTGTGCACAGCCTTTGCCTTGAGCAAGCCCACAGAAAAGAAGGACCGTGTGCACCATGAGCCTCAGCTCAGCGACAAGGTCCACGACGATGCTCAGAGCTTCGATTATGACCATGATGCCTTCTTGGGTGCTGAAGAAGCAAAGACCTTTGATCAGCTGACACCAGAAGAGAGCAAGGAAAGACTTGGGTAAGGTGTCAGCTCCCAGGGGACTGGTTCAGATAATGACATTTCTTTACAAATCAGCTCACTCTTTTTTTCTCTCTGGCTCAGTTACCCAGCACAGCTCTGCTGAACTACCTTTTATGAAAACTAATCACAGAATTGCTGATTAACATTTGCTTTCATACATTTCTCCATTGAGTAAGTTTTTACCTCATTCTACAAATCAGTCATTTTTACATAAACGTAACAAATATTGAAGGACCCAGCTAGATCCCAAAGGGACATTATATGTAGGGGAAAGGAGAGCTTCTCATCCCTGCCTCTTTTAATTTTTAAGAACTATTCTTGACCTGTTCACTGTTGCCCAACTCAAGTCTTTGAGCAGACAATAAACTGCAAATTGAACCTTTGAATAATTTCTGTAAAGCTTATGATTTCCAAGAATGTTCTTCACCCTCATTGTTTTCATTCTCAGATATTCGCTTAATTAAAAAGAAAAAACAAAACAAACCAACCTGGCCCTTTAGAAGACTTTAAAGGTAAAATACTTAACGTCAGAGTATGAGTTGCTGTGTCAGTAACAGCTGGGCCATAGTCAGGTCCCATGACTCTCTCAGTGAGTGTCTTTTTACCTGAAACATTGATTTGGTAGAGTTCCAGTTGATTATTTCTTTTTTTAGAGAGAGAAACATCAATTTGTTCCACTTGTTTATACATTCGTTGGTTGGTGCTTGTATGTGCCCTGACCAGGGATCGAACCCACAACCTTGGTCTGTTGAGCCAACACTCTAACCAGCTGAGCTACCTGGCCAGGGCTTGAGGATCTGAGAATGTCTTTTGGCTCTTCCAAAGCCTTGCTTTTTGAGAAAATGCAGGTTAATTTAAAGAATATTTTTTCCTCAGTGATCACAGTTGGTATTATTTTCTGAACTGTAGTCAGGAGATCTATTGAAAAGTTGTACTGGGAACATCCAAAAATATTTTGCTGTCACGGGTAGCACTATGATTAGGAGACATTATAGCGTTTGCTTTCAGTGATACTTAGGGATAAATTTATTTTATTTTTTTTCTATAATATTTTATTCTTAAACACTAACAGAAATAATCAAAAGATTTTGCTGTGTAGAATGAGAAGCTATCTTAAAACATTTGAAAGTAGAGGAAACACTTATATTAAAGAGTCAGCCTTCTGTTAGGTTGCTTTTCTAAACTTGGAGAGACCATGCTCACTTTCATTTTAATCTTATAAACATACTACTAACGGTCCTGGCTGAAAATGGAGCTGCATGAGGGTGTTCTCAGTCTTCATGTCTTGCCTATTAATAACACACGTGTCCGACCCACATCTTGTCTCCACATATCTCTTCCATAATTACTCCTAAGTAACGAGGAGCCCTTAGGCCGGGTGCCACCCAGGAGGTTCTGGCTCTGTGCGGGTGGTGGAGTGGCTCTGCTAGGAGCTGTCAGTAGACAGAAAGCATTCTTTTTTGTCACTACTAAATATCAAAAGTTCAGCACATGAGCAGATTCCACGTTTGATTAGAAAGATCATATTTTTTATAGAATGTGTGAATGAACCAACTGCTCTTTGCTTCTCCCAAATTTTGGACATAATGACAAATGCCCCCGCTTTTTAAGGTGAAATACTGTCGGAAGGAAACAACAGATTCCGCCTCTTTTTCGTCTAATTATAGGCAAGTAATTATTTGGAGAAAATCATTTTTCATACCTGTAGTTGTAAAAATTTACTACTGTTTTTAAATCTTAGTAATAACTAAAAGACTATAGAAAGCATTTTAAAACAATTTTAATACAAAGTTTTAAGTTCATTTTCTTAAGAATGTTGACACATCGAACATTTTTTCTTCTTTTTTTAAGATTTGATTTTTACAGAGGGGAAGGGAGGGAGAAGCATCAGTGTGTGGTTGCCTCTTGAGCGCCCCCTACTGGGGACCTGGCTGGCAACTCAGGCAGGTGCCCTGACCGGGAATCAAATGGTCAACCCTTTGGTCCACAGATCGGCCCTCAATCCAGAGCCACACCAGCCAGGGCAGAACATTTTTTCTTATGTGTTTATTCTCAGCTTCCCCACCTCTTCCCCTGTCCCCCACCCAAGAAGTTAAGTATCCTTAATTTTCATATATGTATCCTTCAGATGAGGATTTGTTTTTGAGATGGTGGTCCTCATTGTAAAAAAACTTCCCACCCTTGATATATTCGCTACAGAAGTTAACTAGAGCAGTTCACCGTCCTTTTTTGGGTCACAGACCCAGGCCCTTTAGGAGTCTAATGAAAGCTAAAGACTTCCTCAGAAGAGTGCCCACATGAATATACATACAATTTAAAAAAATTTTTTATTTACTGATTTTAGAGAGGGAAGGAAAGGAAAGAGAGAAACATTGATTGTTGTTGTTCTACTTACTTTATGCATCATTCATTGGTTGTTTCTTGTAAGTGCTGTGACTAGGATTGAGCCCACAACCTTGGCATATCAAATGACACTCTAACCAACTGAGCTGCCTGGCTAGGCTAGATAAAAGTTTGCATGCTGAAAATTTCAGATAAATATGACGAACCCTACTAGAGCCCACTTATTGACCCAGGTTCTTCAAAAAAAAAAAAAAGCAAAGGTTTATTTTTATGCCTTTTGAAATGTAGAGGCATGTGTTATGCCTTAGGAGAAATAACATAAGGTCTACTAGGTGTATTTTGTCTGCCCTGGAATAAATGCTTATTTAGTGGTGTCATAATTATACCTGTGGTGTTTTCCAGTGCCATAGGAATACAACACCATTAGCTTCATAAATTTACACAGGATTTTAAAGATCAGAGGTTAGAGCTTTGTGTCTAAAATAGGACGTTCCCACTTCCATTGTACTTTCACAACTGCCTGCAGGCTGGAAGGCCAGCAAGATAAGAATGGACACACACACACACACACACACACACACACACACACACACTAAAATTAGCTGGCCTGGGTGGGCAGAGGTTAGAGGCTGGGGAAGCCTGGCTTTTATATTTTTAAATGATTGTGTAAAAAAAACAAATAATAATCGCTTCTCAGTCTTTTGGCTAAGATCAGGTGTATCTGTTCTTATCAGTTTAATAAAAAGCAAAAATGCAACAAACCATATGTAGCCATGAAAGTCAAAAATACAGGATGGGGCAGACCTACAGGGTAGGTTGACAATTGTTTGTATGGAAAAATAATACAATGATTAATAAATAATAATACAAAAATAAACTGTGTTTTGTGTAATCACAACTATAAACCTACTCTTGCCCACCCTGTAACTACTGTCTGTCCCTTTTCAGTAAAATGTTCCCGACCTCTGGATTAAACCGTTTAGGATATTTCTATTGAAATAAGTAGAATGGCGTTTAGCCAACTTCGTTGAAAAAAGCCCATCTTAAACAGTCACTTTTTTTTTTTTTATCTGAGTGGTCCTTCTTTTTAGGCAGTTTCTAATAATTAAAATTTCTCTTTTGGGAATGGGAGGGGTTCTGATACCTTGCCCCTTTTTTTCTGAATGGTTCAGAGCACTGTTGGTAGCCAGTACCATTAATATTGCTAAAATTCTGCAGGGTTAAAAGTTGCAAGTAATTTTTTTGTCCTATGTCCGTGTAGATAGAGGAGGGTATTTAAGAGATGGCTTCTTATTGCTTTACCTTTTAACATTTTAGATCAAAAGCTATAAATTATACCTTCTCTGAAGGAAAAATACTCGTTAATTATAGGATTTAAGTTCTACCTAACACCATATCAATATCAAGGTGAAACTCTTCTCATAGTGTCGCTTACACTCTGGGATCCAACCACTTTCCAATTAGTTGATAAAACAAGCACTAGGAAAAGACATTGCTTGCTACCAAGTGACTGTCTTTTTCAGTCCTGCATGTGATAGAGCACAGGGTATGCCACAGTTTCAGTTCTGTTAGAAGTTTGATTCAAAGTTCCTACTCCAAAGTCGGCCGCTTTCTTACGTGACTTTACATGGGTCATCTTGGCCTCTGTGAGCAGGTGGTTGCATTTTTAAACAGAATTTTCATAACATGCACATGTTTGGAAATCCTTAAATTAAGATTACAGGTCTAGAAAAAAGCTCATAAAGGGCGAAGTGTATTGATTCTTAAGCTTTGTGGTTTTGCTCCATCATCTGCACACTAACCCTCTCCGCTTATTAACCTTCTCATATTCAGAGATATGCATTCTTCCCACATTATTCCCTCAGAGTTCTCTGTTTTTGTGGATATATGTAGAAACCTAATTCAGTGTGTGTATAATAAGCTCCTGGCCATTTATTAGAATAAAATTGCTGCCTCTGTTCTTTTGTGTACCTGTTTTGTTTTTTAAATAATCTTCATTTTGAGAGATAACGTGATCCTAGAACTTTTTTGATATCTTTATATTTTTAACCAAAAAAATGTTATCTTTTTAAAAAGAGGAGCTCAGTGTTCTAAAGTCTGGTTTAAATTTTTGAATTTTTTGAAAACACGCCAGTGGTTGTGACTGTTTGCCAAGAAATACAAAGATGCGCACGTTTCTGCTACCAGGAGTGGAGACGATTCACTCCTGAGCCCTGACCAGCATCTGAAACCCACCTCCAGCGGGACAAGCTGGGTTGATTTTTGCATCCAGGTGGACCGGCCATGGCCTGTGCTTGCCTTCCCCAAATGGCTCATCACAGGCCAATAACAGGGCACTTAAGAAAAAAAGTTCCAGTTGCCTATTTGGCAGTTTTGTTGGGGGATAATTTTTATTTCCATGCTTTAACTTGGGCAACACTTGTGGTCACAGCACACACCTGGCTGAATACATCCAGAGCTTTGTGTCCTTTTAACCTCTTGCTGGATTTCTCTGCATTTTCTACAGAAAGATTGTAAGTAAAATAGATGGCGACAAGGACGGGTTTGTCACTGTGGATGAGCTCAAAGACTGGATTAAATTTGCACAAAAGCGCTGGATTTACGAGGATGTAGAGCGACAGTGGAAGGGGCATGACCTCAATGAGGACGGCCTCGTTTCCTGGGAGGAGTATAAAAATGCCACCTACGGCTACGTTTTAGGTAGGTCCCTACCATCTAGGGGAAAAAGCCTATGGAGCTGACACCTTGAAACGTAACTGTTTTGTCTTGTAGAATGATTGTAGATAAAATAGACGCGGATAAAGATGGGTTTGTGACGGAGGGGGAGCTGAAATCCTGGATTAAGCACGCCCAGAAGAAATACATATATGACAATGTTGAAAACCAATGGCAGGAGTTTGATATGAATCAAGACGGCTTAATCTCCTGGGATGAGTACAGGAACGTGACTTATGGCACTTACCTGGGTAAGGGGCAAGACGTCAGCCCGGCAGAGACCATGGTCTTGAGTCAAAGAAACAAATGGGTCACACAGTGAAGGAAAGGAAGAAACTGCCTGTCTTAGTTCAATGCTGAGCTGATTTCCGTTTATTCTGTTCATTTAAAATTCGTATGTTACATGTTTTCTTAAATTTGTTTAATTTTCATTTTCAAGGTTCTGACATCTCCTGCGTCTTTAGCATTTTAAGATAACATTTCACCATTTTTTATTTCTATCATCTCTCAGAGAGATCATTTTAGAGTAGATCTTGTTTAAAAGGCTGCATTGTTCCAACAATGCAAAGAAAGAGGCTTTGAGATTTCTGTCGACGTGGCCACATTAAGGTGTTGGACCTGAAACTCAAGCCAAATTAGGTTCCTGTATAACCTGTGAGAATAGGATGAAAATTAGTCTTTCCTTAATAAAATAAAGATTCAAAATAGCTTTCCTTGATAAAATTTATTTCAGTATGTCTGAAGTTTAGAAATGAAAATTTCCCATTTGTTTTCTCTGGCACATGAGTTTATCATACTGCTTTGCAAATGCTTCAGAGCAAATGAACGTGACCTTTTTATTGCTTTCTGTTGATTTGGTAGCTTGTGCGCTTCGGCCGCCTGTTAGTAATTTTTTTACTTCCTACTCTTGCCTGCTGGGGACTGCTAGATATCGATCTAACTGAGTTGGTGATGATCTGGTGTTTCTGTTAGTAAGATTCTTCCATTGTACATGGTTACAATTTGGGACAACAGTGTATAAATGTTCCCTCTTGCATTTTTATTACAGAAATTGGGCAAATTTCTGGGTTCAAGCAGGCGTCTTCCACCCGTGACTAATAGGTAGGGAGTGTATAATGGTCTCTTTCCCCGACTAGATAGCCAGCTGTCCATGTTAATTACAGGACCGCATGCATTTCTAGTGAAGAGACTTTTATTTGTGTCCGCCTGCTCTCATTCCTAAGACTTAAGTGGCAATCTGTCTCCAAGTCTGACATTTAGCCAAGAACCAAACATGGGCTTCACCCAATTAAGAGCACATGTATTAAAAAGTCAGGGCAGATAGAAGCATTTGTGCTTCTTGCTCTCTGACTGGGACCCTCTTGATTTATTTGCAATTAATTATAAGTGCAAAACAAAGGGTAGGCTATTGGTGGTCTAAATAAAATGGTATGTTAATAAATCTCAGCTCAGACCTAGGCGCTCACTGGCTGCCCAGAAAAAATCTTAAGCTGTTTGTATGATTATGTACATAAAAATCTGTTGAGAGCTCTGTTAGCTCACGGGGCAAATGATTCAATGTAATGGGTATTTCTACTGACAGCCTTTGCATAAGCTGAAGCACTGGCTGGAGAACCAATGTCTTTATAAGGCGTCCTTTACTGAAGGCGCTCTTACTGAAGGCGTGTGGGTGGGCAGTACCCATGGGGTCATGAGTTGTCTTATAGAAGGGCTGAGGAGTGTTTCCTGTGTTCTTGATTCAGTTTAGTTCAGGTATAAATCATCTTAGCTTTTAATTCAAATCTTTCATAATGAATCTGCTTTCCACAAAAGGACCAGTAGCACTGTCTCTGCCACAAGTAAAATATAAAAAGCAAAGATCCATGGTGCCTTTACCAAAACTAGATCAACAGCCCACCCAAAGCTGTGTGCAGGCCGGTGCTTAGGACAGATAAAGCACTCTGAGCTGTGATGATAGGCACATGAGTTGAGTCATTGAAAATAAAAGTTTATGTTTTCCTTTGGGATCCTTTTGTGTGTGTATATTATCAGGTTCCTTGATTCCAGTCACCGTATTTACTCTAAGGAGAAGATAAGGGCTCTTAGCTAAGAATCTAGTCTTAATGTATAAGTTGTCTTCGGTTATCTTTTTTATGATACGTAGTTGGTGCTAAAACATTATTTGTTTAGATGAGATAACTTAGTATCTGAGAAATGATTTTTTTCCTTAAATTCTCCATCTTCAGTGTGTTATGGCTTTAAATACACACATAGTCAATCCCCAGAGCCTCGTGACTCAGTAAGCTGTCTCACTGAACTTGACATTCAAAAAGAATGAAGCTTCAAGCTGCTCACCTCTCAAAATAGAGCAGTTGTTTGTTTGTTTGTTTTTTAATTGTGCTTAAAGTGTGGAAAAATTGAACTACAATGTCAAAAGTTAGCAGTGTGGTGTTATTGTGAAAACGGCCCTGTGTGTCTTTTTATAAAACTAGTACCATATCTTTTTTTTTAAATTTGGTCAGTATGTTGCAGGAACAGTCATTCCTTACCCTAAATGTGGCTGGCATCTTCCTTTTAAAGTGGTGTTCTATCTCTTGAATCCAAGTGGCCTAGAATGGGATAGAATGTTTTGATATCTAGCTTCTTAATGGGAGCCTAATGTTTAATAAAAATAGCAATAGTAATATTTATTAAAAGCCAAATATATGCCAGGCACTGTTCTAAGTACTTAACTTATATTTATTTGTTCCTTTTAAGCCTCATAACAGCCCTGTGGGGTAGGAACCATTATCATCTCCATTTTACAGATGAGGGAATCGAAGCACAGTTAGATTACTTGCCCAGAGTCACACAGCTAGAAGGTGGCAGAGTTTGGATTCAAACCCAGACTCTGTGGCTCTAGAACCACCACTGCCCCTCATATGCAATGAGAAAACTCAAGCCCTCAAACAGGCTCAACACCCAGTAACTGGGTGAAGAATTACAGGAAGGCACATAGTCCAAGAGCCCGGGCTCTACTTTGAATGGCAGACACTTACGTTCAGCTTGGGCCTCACTTGAGGTCTTTGCTCACCAGCGCACTCTGAACGTCTGCGCTGCTACGGGTGTGCTCGTGTGACCCAGAGTCACTTCTTCGTTGCTTGATTTATCCTTCTTGGAAATTGATTCCCCAGTTCACACGTTTTTATGTTTTCTGGAAGTCTTTTAGGATTTAACCTAAGTTTCTGTTTTCTAGATGATCCAGACCCTGATGATGGATTTAACTATAAACAGATGATGGTTAGAGATGAGCGGAGGTTTAAAATGGCAGATAAGGACGGAGACCTCATTGCCACGAAGGAGGAGTTCACAGCTTTCCTGCACCCGGAGGAGTATGACTACATGAAAGATATAGTGGTGCAGGTGGGTAGGAGCAAGGACTCTCTACAGAAATGGCTTTCTCTTTTCGTTGCTTACACCCTTCCCCTTTCGCCGCTCCTCTGTATTTGGAAGAACGACTTGCTGTGTAGGTGCTGGCCGGGATGAGTCCAGGCTCTGTCACTCTGTTTCTCTGTGATCAAATCATTTATCTTAGGTGCCGAGGATTGTTTGTTTAGTGTGATAGTACTTACCGTCAGATCGTGTGTTTCGCCATTTCCTGGTGGCTTCATATTGTAAGCATGAGAGAAAATCCTGTTCCTCAAAATACCCCGTGAGCAGTAATCAGGTACTGCGTAGTACGGTGACACTGAGTAACCTTCACAGCAGGCAGTTACCAGTGAGAAGCAGACTGCGTCTGTAGGCCTGCACTGCTCACTTCTCGTGTTGGTGTGACTTGAGCACGATGGTGACTGCCAGCTCATCCCGGGCTCGTGGGGAGTTCGTTGTTGAGCAGCTCCAGTGCTCCTTCGAGAAGACTTGTAGTCATTTTAGGGTGAAACATAAAACATTGATAATTTATCATTTTTCAGCTAGAAAAACAGTAATTTCCTATGGTTTAACCATACTCACATGTCTACATATAAACAAACACATGTATATGCGTGTGTGTTTTAGTGAATGATAAGTAATTGCCAAAAAACTAATTTATCCAGATACTAACATTAGTTTCTTCTTACTCTCTTCCATCTAGGAAACAATGGAGGATATAGACAAGAATGCTGATGGTTTCATTGATCTAGAAGAGTATATTGGTAAGTTGGTTTCTAGCGTTTCTCTTACAAGGGGCTGAGAAGCTTTGGAAGATATGTTCACCAATAGCACATTGCTGAGCCAGACCAGTGTGAGGAACAGGAGTCTGTGGGAAAGCATCTGTAACCACACTGTCCAGTGAAAATGTAATGTGATTTTTAAGGCCACAACAAAAAAGTAAAATAGCAAAGAAACATGAAGTTAATTTCAGTAATATTTTATGTAACCAAATATTCTATGCAGTACTGTAATTTCAACATCATAAATTATTGAGGGCTTTTATTTTGTATACTAAGTCTTTAAGAGTGTGTTTTACACTTACAGCACATCTCAGTAGGACCAGCTACCTGTCAAGTCCTTGAGAGCCACGTGCTGATACAGCACATCCCAGGTGCCCTGTGGAAGTGACAGTAAAGAGTTCCAGGGAGCCTTGTCTGACATTAGGAAGCCCAGGAGAAGACAGGGAATAGAATAAAGGGGACTGACTGGTGCATGACTAAGGGATCAGGATTGCTGATTCCTCTTACAGCCTTTTGTTTCAACTGTGTTCTATTGTGTTTTCCATTTAGGGTCTCATTTGTTTGTTCATTTGTTTGTTTTTTAAAGATTTTATTTATTTATTTTTAGAGAGAAAGGGGAAGGGAGAGAGAAAGAGAGGGAGAGAAACATCAGTGTGTGGTTGCCTCTCACACGCCCACTACTGGGGACCTAGCCTGCAACCTAGGCTTGTGCCCTGACTGGGAATCGAACCAGCAACCCTTTGGTTCACAGTCTGGCACTCATCCCACTGAGCCACACCAACCAGCACAGTGCCTTAATTCTTGACTAAATCCTGTAAAATTTAAATATTGTAGCAACTTCCTACCATCATTTATATAAGTAATTTAAATAACCCAACTTTTTTTTTAAGATTTAATTTTTTTATTTTTAGAGAGAGAAGAAGGAGGGGAGAGAAACATCGAATGGTTGCCTCTGCCCCCACCCCACCCCACCCCATCCCCCAGCTGGGGACCTGGCCTGCAGTCCAGGCATGTGCCCTGACTGGGAATCAAACCAGCAGCCTCTCAGTTTGCAGGCTGGCACTCAGTCCACTGAAGCCACATCAACCAAGGCTGAACAAGCCAACTTGAAAAAATAATTAGGAAATTCAAATTTAGGCTGGGTGTTAGATAGTAAGAAGTTGGTTTTGTAAAATGTGATAATGGCATGTGGCTCTATAAGGAAATGCCCATCAGTTTAGAGATATATTCTAAAATATGCTTAGTAATTGGTTAGTAGACAGTTTTGTCTTGTAATATATACTTCTCAAGTTTTCTTAAGAATTTAAAATAGCACCTTTTAAAAATCAGTGGTTGGGCTTAATTAGCCACCTTGAAGTAAAGTGAAATGTAGGAAACAACTGTTTTGTAAAAGTTAGTCTTTATCTTTCTTGATGCTAATCATCTCCCTTTATTTCTGCACTTTTTAAAAGAGATAAGGACTCTCTTTACTCTCATATCCCTCAAAATCAACAGCTGGAAGTATTCTTGTTGCAAGATGGATTAAATTTCAGGAAAATACTTTGTTTTCTAAGTTCTCTCTCTGACCAAAAATACCCTTGTAACCACTACAGGTTCCAAACAGTTGGATGAGGAAGGAGGGTTTGGTCAGATTAGCACGGAGCAGTCTTTGGAAAAAGCAAACCCACCTTCTCTCTGTATTTCTGTGCACACAGGTGACATGTACAGCCATGATGGAAATGCTGATGAACCAGAATGGGTAAAGACAGAGAGAGAACAATTTGTTGAGTTTCGAGATAAGAACCGTGATGGGAAGATGGACAAGGAAGAGACCAAAGATTGGATCCTCCCCTCAGACTATGATCATGCAGAGGCAGAAGCCAGGCACCTAGTCTATGAGTCGGACCAAAACAAGGTAAGTCTGGCCAAGCCCCAACAATGTAGCAGTGGTAGAAGTCTATTCCCAGGGGACTGCCTAAAAAAATTCCTATTAAGATACGTAAATCATTAACTGTCTTCATTAACCAAGCCTGCTACCAAACCCAAGTTGGGAATTGGAGATGTACAGGGCAGCATGTAGCTGTGCGGTCTCGTTCAGACACCCCCCCGGCCGGCGCACGCGGCACGGAGGAACTCGGGCTTCGCAAGGGAGCCTCTGTGTGTAGCCCGTGTCCAGCATGCAGCTTCTGTTCTATTGGGATCCCCAGGAGATTTTCTTTGTCTTTTTTTGCTTTGTTATTTTCTTTGTTCTTTTACCTAATACAGGCTCATTTTGTCTACTCAAAGCTGGTTATTTCCTTCTTAAATCAAATATGCTTTTTAAAATTTAGTCCTTTGTAGTAGATTATAAATAAACTTTTCCTGGAGCCTGTTAAAACTGTCCTCGATCAATTATCTGAGGCATTTGGTTCATTAAAAGAGTGGTGTTCTCCATCTAAATTTGGAGGGTTTTAGTATTCTGAACATCCTTTTAAGGCTAATCTTCAGTTTCAAAAGCAGTTTCTTATCATCAAGCCTTTTTAAGGGTCAGTCTGTTTTGAGTTCTTGCCCAGGCGCTTCAGTAACCAGTTGCTGTGTCCCGAGGTCTGTAAGAAAAAGAAACTCATGCAATCATCCCCGGGGAATCTGGCCTAGATCGTTTTTAGGATGCGTGTCTGAGTCTTCATTTGGGGTTGTGTCTGGAATCTGATTGGTAGCTAGGGAGTGAGGACTATGCTTGGTATTAGCAGATTTTGTTGTTCTGTTAGGTAATGACCTGATTCCCTCTGAAGCATTTTACCCAGTGTTTCCTGACTGTCTTCCCCTACGCAGCAGGCGTCCCACAGTTTGCTCAGAAGCAGGTGTTTTCTCAAGAAACAAGCCTCTATCTCTTGCATTGAGTTATTGAACTATATTATTTCTTTCCTTCCGTTTTTAACTTTCTTAATAAGGAAAAGGTACTAACTGCTATTTTCCCTTTCTGTGTGTTTGTGATTAGGGCTGGGGGGCAGTGGCAAGGGTAGAGCTCACATACAATTTCCTGGGAATTAGAATCTTAAATCTTGCCAAAACCCATTACTGTGATTGTTCTATAGCCGTGTATCTAAATTTGGAATGGGAAATATATTTGTCTCAATTCATTCTTCTCTAATTTCAGGATGGCAAGCTTACCAAGGAGGAGATTGTTGACAAGTATGATTTATTTGTGGGCAGCCAGGCCACAGATTTTGGTGAGGCCTTAGTACGACATGATGAGTTCTGAGCTACAGACAGAGGAACCCACGTTTCTCCAAAAATAATTTATTTTTACAGCTTCTGGTTTCACGTGAGATTGTTTGCGCTACTGAGACTGGTATTACATACAAACTTTGTAAGACGCGAAGAAACAACGAAAACCATCCCGTCCCCATTCCTTCTCCTCCGAGGGGCTGGAGGGAAGCCGTGCTTCTGAGGAACAACTAACTAGTACACTTGTGTTTGTAGAGTTACACTTTGTATTATGTATAACATGGTGTGTCTATTTTTATATCTGTTCTCTGGTGGGGGCATGATATGGAGGATCGAGATCCTCGACTCATGCTTTCAGGCAAAAATTAGCCCTTCCCTCTTCTCAGCTCTTACCGTGAAATTTTTATAATCCTGACTTAACTCATTTTTTAAGCCTGAGATCAGTAAGAAATGTTTGGAAGAGAGAAAAAAGAAAAATATATACCCCGCAATTTATATTTAGAGATAATCTTGCTTCTTGAAAAGTGTGTCTCATCAGCAGTAGGGGCCACGTACCCTTTCCGTTGCCACAGGTCCCGCCGCCGGTCCTGGCACTGGTGGGCGAGGACAGCAGCTCCCTGTGCCGCGAGAGCGCTGGGCTCCGCTTGGCTCCATTCACCTTTCTCCCCTCCCTGTAGGACTGGCTGTTCGCTGGTTTTGTCGAGCACAGCTGTGGTAGGAAGAGTGCGGGCCAGCGTCCTGAAAATCAGGTAGTGAGTGTGATCATTTTACAGAGCTACACATAGAAACAGCTGGAAAACTAAAGGGAAAATACGAGTGTTTTCAGGGCACACCCTTTTTTGTGGGGTGCATCTGTTGAGGTGCTCGAGACTGTCTGGTCTGTTGAATCACTGTAAGGGCCCCCCATTGGGTGCCTGTCTCCCCGGGTGTTCCAAGTAGTAGTTTTGCTTCCATTGAGGTTGACGTGTGCTCTTTTCCAATCAAGTCATTGAAAGTGCCTTTAATGACCGAAATGATCGCCGAATGAGGATTCTCTTAAGAAATTCTAAGATACAATAAAGAGACAATTATTTGGATAACCTTACATGAAAGCTCAGAACCTCCCAGTGTAGTGGGGATTTTCTTCCCTTCTCTTTCAGACAGCGGTTAAATAGCAGTATTAGCTAGGAGCCCAGTTGCAGTGTTTTTATGTTGTGGGCTGGTTTCCAAAAACCACGTGCTGCTGAATTTACCAGGGATCCTCATACCTCAGAATGCTAACCACTTACTACCAGGCCTGTTCTGTGTCGGCTGGAGCGCAGACTCACGGACGAGGGGGCCTCCCGAGAGGGCTCTTTGGTGTGAGGACCACTGCTTACCCTTCCTGTCTTTGCCCCGCCACTCCCTGTTCCCCCGCCACTCCCCCTCCCCTCTGCCAAAACAGAAGCTTGTCTTGGGTCGGCAGATCGCCAGTCCTTATCAGAGAAAGGGGCATTAGAGAAAGAGCTGAAGAAACTGTCCTCTGTTCCCAACTCACTTCACCCCTGTTTTACGTAACACACACGCTGTCTTTTTGGTCCCTTTCTGACAGATGGACCTCTTTTGAGAGAATTTGTTGTATTCCAAGTTTTTAGCCCTCAGGTTACTAAGATAAATATATGTATATCTAACCATTATTATTTCATATATCTTTCTGGGTAATATTCGGGTGGTGCTGGGTGATTGTTATAACCAGAACTGACGTGTATCCTTTGGTCTTCCGTGAACATGCTGAGGTGGGGCTGCCTGACCTGGTGAAAGGCCGGATGTCATGTAACTGCACCCCAGCCTCTGCATTGGGCTCTTGAGAGTGGATACACTCTTTTAAGTTTAACCCCAGTATAGGGGGCACGGAAATTCTCTGCCCTCCAGGTCCCCATTTTTATTGTCGAGACCAGAGATAACTAATAATGCCACCAACCCTGGCTTAGTTAGAGAGAACTTCACAACTCACTAGGGACAGAGAACCCAGGCCTTATGGTAAAGTCACACTTAGAAAACGAACCTTCATCTGCTAAGACAGCAACTTCTGATGCTGGGTGCTCAGCAGCCAATACTGTACTCTGATCTCTAATGATCCCCCTGGGTTACTGCTAGTGTTACTTTGGTTTAGATCAAGCCGGGGGCCGGGGGGCAGTGGCCACGCACCCACGCTGTGTGCCCTGTGAACGCTGGCGCTCTCAAGTTTGGATGTTGGTTATTTTTTATAGAGTGTAAACCAAGTTTTATATTCTATAATGCAAACAGGTACCTATCTGTTTCTAAATAAAACTGTTTACATTCGTTCTGGGCTGTGTGACCTTCCTTCTGAGAAATGGAATGCTTGCTTAGAATTACTAGTGCTGTAAAATGTCACAGAAAAGGAGCTCCCCTAGAAGGTTTGCCGTGCCCACCCCCTCAAGCCAAAGGAGTTACTGTCTTCTTCCAAATTTGGTACTTTTCTTCCTGTTCCTAAAATCCAGCATGCCCACTGCAGCTGTAATCCTGTCTCTTCCCTCAGGCCATGTAGCTGCTCCTTACATCATAGTCTGATACCAAGCACAAGCCACCCGGGGCACACACAGCGTTAGTCTTGATGTTTATTTCAGAAAGGCCTTCTCCAGCGGGAGAGGGTGGGTGTAAAGTATAGGGTAAGAGAGTTTTTTGAACATTTTGGTGTAGTTTACAAATGATATCAAGATGTTTAATTCCACTGTATTTTGAGACCGTGAAGTGAATTAAACTGTTAGCTTTAGTAAATACACATCTTAAGACAGATACAGGGTTAGCCAAGTAAGAGCGGGGTGGGAGAGGAAACACCTGGAACAGTTCGTGCTGGCTCAGGGGCTCACGAACATGATGTGTCTGCCCGAGCTGTCACAGCAACTGGCATAGGTAGTGTGAGGAAATTCCTTCACACTCATATTTGGGGCCTGCTGAAGGTTTTATTTGTGTTTCTTTATGCCTCTGCCATTCCTAAGGTATTTTCTCGGAATACATCATCTCAGAACAGATGCCCAGTCAGGGGAAAAGGTCACTAAAAAGGAAGATAAATTGTCCATACACTGAAAACTCAGCCATGCGCCTTTGTAGTTGCCTTGTATGTAGAGACCGACTTTCCAAGTGCTGGGAATCTGGCCGCTTAGGACTAGAAGCTGATGGTTGCTGCAGTGGCTTCTGGTGTGTTCTGAGTCGGGCCCAGCTAGAGCAGTAGCTTTGTAGGCAGGAAGGTGGTGGGAAAATGGAACATTGATTCCCCAAGTTGTCATTGCTCCTCTTCCTGTCTGTTTTCTGCATTGTGAGTAGTTTGGTTTTTGGCAGAGGAGGTAGAAATTTCCTTAAACGTAAAATCCCAGTTGCTGCAAGTAGGCCAATATGGCGCCTTAGCTGGGGCTTACTTGGCTGGAAGAGAGAGTGGAAACTTCAGTTCTCTGGGAAGTGGACGTGTCAGGCTCATCTGTCATGGACTTCCCACACACCATCTCCATGATGCAAGCCCGGAACTGGAGGGAAAGGGCAGGATTGGAGGTAGGCCCCTCGGCAGAAGAGCACAGAGGAGATACTGTCAGGAAGTATGGGGGGAGAGACCTCATGCTTGGTCTCCCCAAAGCCTCGAACGATGCCTTCCATGTACCCAGGATCCCCTCGGGTGGGTTTCAGTGTGTTTTCCCAGTCCTGAGACTAGTCAGTTTCCAGTCCAGGGCTTCCCGCCTCCAGGTCTGCAATACTCCCTACACGTCCTGGTGAACCCGCCCGCCTCCTGGGAGCTGGGTCAGGCCCACCACCCCTCCCGCATTCCTGAAAGGGCCTTCCAGCGGGGAAAGGACTGCCTGCTTGCTCCGTCCAGGTTTCACATTCGTTTGGATCCACTCCGGGACTGAAGGAACAAATAATAATTCTAAAAGCAGAATGTTTGCCCCTCGAGAGATGACTAGATTTGAGTTTGGTTTGGTGGTGGGGAGGACATTGTTTTTGCTCAGATTTAGGATTGGGGGCCTGGACCACCTGGTACTTTTAGATGATACCCTGCTTTAGGTTTTTTATGCATGTGTTGTGATTCCTGCTTCGTACATGCTCCAGAAGGCTAGAAGTTGAACAGGAAAGGATTAAAAACCTGTGAACTGGAAGGGCTGGAGTGTAGGGAAACTATTGATCTGTCAGTTCTTCAACAAAACAGAAAACTTCTACTCTTTTCCTTTGGAGCAACTCGATTTTTGTGGCTTAAGTTCTGCCTGCCCTGGGCTCTGATCTTGTCTTGATGACCACACCGCCCTCCCTGCGGTTCCCTTGTTCACTGCTAACCCTCTGAGTAGAGCCCAAGGGACTCCGAGTTTAAAGTCATTGGTCAGAAAAGCTGAGTCTTGGGATTAGTGAGTCTCATAGGAATGTAAATGGAAACTTTACCTGCTTGTTCATAAAGCAGTAGATGATGGGGTTGTAGACACAAGCGCTCTTGGAGAAGAAGGCAGGGATGGTGACCAGCCGCAAGTCCAGCCCGTGGCTATGGTTGTTGACCATGTACATGGCCAGGGCGGCGTAGGGCACATAACAGAGACAAAAGGATCCCACCATCACCACCACCATGCGGCTCACCTCCCGCTCGGCCTTCTGGGTCGAAGCTGACTCCTGCTGCTGGGCTGCCACCTGGGACGAGCACAGAGAAAACGTCACATCCTCTCCTCACCCCTCAACTCGCAGATCTCTGGATGGTTTGTTTGTTTTTTCACCCAGGGGACACCTGCTTCAATTGCCCCTCTTCTGTCCCTGTGTCTCGCCTAGTCCTGGGGCTCTCATTGAGGAAGGCAGGATGGAGGCAGCTTTCCGGTCTGTGACATTGGAAGGGATCACATACATGTCTTGACAACTGTATTTGAGTAGGGATGACTCACCTTATTCTTCATTCCATTTCATCATTCTGCCTATCCCCGCTTCCTGCATTGCTTTTACATATCCCCTCTGCCTGGCTGTGGCATTTCCAGATGTTCTAGAACACTCACCCACTCCCCCCTCTCCCCTGGAGCCCCCTGACCCTCACAAAAGCCACTCACAGCTCTGAGCGCCCCCAGCAGCTGAGAGTAGGAGAAGCAGATGAGGGCAAGAGGCACGATGAAGCAGAAGATGAAGAGGAACCAGGCGTAGTACTCGCTGCGATATTTGGTGCCCACAGTGTACCAGTCAGGGCCACAGGAACACTGCAGGCCCTCAGGGATGAACCTGTGAAGGGACCAGACGCTCACCCACTGGACAAGCATTTGCACACTGGGGGCTCACCGCAAGAACGGAGGGGGAGCTGAGATTCCTGGGTCATATTCACGTACCTAATAGACCCCAGGGGGTGCCCAGCGACTGTCACTACCAGCAGACAGTATAGCAATTCAAACTGTAGAATAAATTTTAGCACTTGTCTCCCACAGCCCTTTCTCTCACCTATTCCACCAGTCCACTAAAAAGTAGAGGTGAAGCCCTGGCTGGCATGGCTCAGTGGATTGAGCGCGGGATGCGAACCAAAGTGTCGCAGGTTCGATTCCCAGTCAGGCCACACACCTGGGTTGCAGGCCACGGCCCCCAGCAGCCCCACATTAATGTTTCTCTTTCTTTCTCCCTCCCTTCCCTCTCTAAAAGTAAATAAATAAAATCTTAAAAAAAAAAAAAAGTAGAGGTGAGCCCTGGCTGGTGTGGCTCAGTGGACTGAGTGCTGACCTGCGAACCAAAGGGTCACCAGTTCGATTCCCAGTCAGGGCACATGCCTGGGTTGCGGGCCAGGTCCCCAGTGTCAGGCACGTGAGAGGCAACCACAATTGATGTTTCTCTCCCTCTCTTCCTCCCTCCTTTCCCCTTTCTCTAAAAATAAAATATTTTAAAAAATAATAATAAATAGAGGTCAAGATGGAAAAGGTTATACACAACTCTCTACCCACACCAACTTGCCCTGTGCTCTCACCGGCTCCAGCCAAAGAAGGGTGGGATGGAGACGCCGATGCCAATGG
The DNA here is from genome assembly GCF_019186645.2 of Phyllostomus hastatus. Classification (NCBI taxonomy): domain Eukaryota; kingdom Metazoa; phylum Chordata; class Mammalia; order Chiroptera; family Phyllostomidae; genus Phyllostomus; species Phyllostomus hastatus. Next base: position 10,246,877 of record NW_025334006.1, on the reverse strand, counting down.
TCCAGGTGGCCAGGACCACCATCAGTGCGTGCCTGGAGCTGAAGCGGAAGCTGCCGAAGGGTTTACAGATGACAATGTAGCGCTCGAAGGCCAGGAAGGCCAGTGACCAGCCTGTGACCAGACCTGTGGTGAAACCGGGTTGATGGGTTAGCCTGGCAGGAGGAGTGGATTACAGGGTGGGGCCAGCACAGCACCAGGAGGCAGGCTGGACTGACAGTTGGAGTAGAGTTTGGGACACAGCGGGTCAAATTTCTAGTCTGGGCTTTGTACCCCAATGTGCAAAAGAGCATCAGACTCCTCACTTGGGGTGCACTCTAGGCCAGCAGCCTGGCCCCTGGTTCCACCCCTGGCTCCACGTCCTCTGCCCCCCCAGCCCCTTCCCCTGCGGTACCTGCTGCAGAGCCCAGGAAGGCCTCCAGAGCACACACGCGGCGGCCGAAGATGAAGTATCCCTGACAACTGGCGATGAAGACAGTAGAGACAGAGAAGATGCAGAAGAGGAAGCCCCCCAGGGACACATTGACCAAAATGTAGTTGAGTGGCTGCCTCAGCTTTCTGTAGCGCAGTGTGGCCACCAGCACCGTGGCATTGAGGGGTGTCCCTGCGAAGAAGACAAAGCCCATGAAGGCTGCCTGGAGGTGGAAGGCCCAGACAGGGGCAATGTGGTACTGAGGCCCATCCCACGGCCCCACTGAGGAGATGTTCTTGAACAGATAAAACTCCTCCTCCCCTGACATTTCGCTCACAGACGTCCCCACACCCTCTGATCCCTCTTATAGATGGTCCTCCCCCCACCACCTCTCCCCACCCCGCCAAAGAACCCCCTCTTCTGAAACCACTTTTGGGTTCCCTGAGTGGTCAGTGCTGATCCTAAGCCTCCTAAGGACAAAGTCTGGGATTAGAGACCCCCAAGCCCCCACCTAAACCTCCTTTTGCAGCCGCAAAGCTGATTGTGTGCTCCTCAGAGGATAGAAGATTGGGCTCAGAGAATCTGGACCTGCAGTCCCGGATGCTGGGATGAGTGAGAGTCAGCTCACCGGGTCCTGGGAGATGCTGGCCCACATGTAGGAAAGATGCTTCCACCACTTGTTTGTTTCCCCTTTGAATGAGCTCTCAGGGGCACCCATCTCCATCCCTCTAGATATCTGCACCCCAACTGCCCCTTTGTGTAAGTTGCCCTCTAACTCTCCCTCTTCAGAGATCTGGGACTCTCCGCCAGCCTGGGAACCAGCCCCGGGCGAAGGGACAGGGAATGGGGGATGTCCTGCAAACACCTTAGTAAACAGCCTTCAGGGCGCGGTGCAGAACAACTTGGCAAAGCCTGGAGGTCTCCAGCATGCCAGGCTGCCTCTGTTTCTTCTTGTTGAGTCTGTCCGTGCCTTTCCTGCACTGACCTCCCCCAGCCAGGCTGAGGCTGAGGCTGGCTGGCTCACTGCCCCTCTCACACCATGTTCATGCCCTCAGCTCAGTAGTGCCCAAGCTGCCACGGCCTCCCTCCTGTCTGCTCACCCATGCCCTGCCCAGCCCTCACAGCCCAACTCACCAGGTCCGCTTCTGCCAAGCCCGCCCCAGCGAGGCCAGCTCTGGGGGAAGCTCCACCCACACTTACACTCAGCACCACACTTTGGCCCTTATGACCGAATCTTCTTCCCCACCTCGGTAGGGTACAGATATGTAGATAAAATTGATACACATTAAATACAGGTAAAAAAGTGAAGGGATGGCCCAGTAATGGCAGAGTAGTACATATTAGGTGAATCCTCCCCGCCATAGGTAAAAATGATAAACTCTGGACAAAATATGAAAAGCACCTACTTGAAAGCACCATAAGGTACCCCAAAGCAGGCAAAAACTGGAAGGACTCAACACTGGGATGAAAAGAACCGTCCACATTAAACGGGTTTGTCCCCCAGGGTGCTCGTCAGTCTAAATGACAAGGGACAGCAGGACCTCAAGCAGAAAACCCCAACTTTGATCTGGCTGAAGAGTCAAAGCTTACAGCAAAAAGTGGGGGCTCAAGTCCTGGTCAGAGCACCAACTTATCAATTAACTAAGCAATAAAGATGATTTAATTTCCAAATATATATCTATCTCCTCGGCTGACTGCTGAGCTCTTCATGGAGCATCTCCAAAGACCCCAGCAAAAGGCAAGGGCTGGTCCAAAAGCTGAGCAGACTTGGGCTGCTTCCTCTGCAGCAGAGAAAGTTTGAGTTGCTTTCTCACCGAGCTGATGGGGCTGGACAAGCACTTCAGCCTTGTTTGGAACTCCCAAGAGGCCGCACCTCACCACTAAAATCGATGTCCCTTGGCTCCTGAGCTAGAAAGGCCAGTTGGAGACTTGTCAGCCACTTCTGGAAGCCTGCCATTTTTACACACACACTCCACACACACGCTCACCCACAGGTAGGATTCTTGGCAGAGATCCAGGTAAGGGTCCAGGAACTGCAAAACCACTTGGCCTCTACTGGACTGCCTGAGTCAGCACAACCCTTGGCCTGGGACCAGGACCAGAGGCCAGCTCTGAAGGCAGTTTTTGAAGTGCCTATCCCCAGGCAGGGCACCGGCCCCAGCCCTGAGGCTGAGTGGCATGAGTCAGCCTCAGCTGTCTGCAGGGCTCTGCTGAGGTGCCCACCTCTGCAAATGGTTCTGACAAGGGCCTGCAAGGGCAAAGCCTGGGCTTGGGCTTCCATCCAAACTGATGTGGTTAAAAGACACCCCAGGCCTTCTCACTCCACTGTCCAGGACGGGTGGCTGCACCTCCGCCCTCTCCCTGTTCCGACTCTAGCCCAAACAGTACCTTCTCACCCTACCCCACCTCGTTTTTAGAAGTAAGGGCAATGGGTCCAAGTTAGGGTCAACCCAACCCCAGCTAAGAGGGCGCAGATGCTCTGCTGTGGGGGGCGGGGCTGGGCCACAAAAAGCCTTACCTAAGCACAGAGGCTCCGTAGCACGTAAGCAAGGGACAGAAACAATTTCCAGAGTCACTGAGCCATGGAGTAGGGGGAAGGAAGCATGGGGTAAAGAAGGAGAGTAATGATATAAAAACAGGAGAGAGTTTAGGCATATTTAGTAGATATAGTATCCTTTTTGGATTTAACATCATTTGGTTAATTTAGGAACTCGGTAACACACTAGGGCTTCACAGAAGACTTGCTGGGTGTAACTAGACCACAGTCCCAACCTCAGCGCTGCTGACTCATTAGATTGGGTGATTCTCCGTCGCGGGCCATCCTGAGCACTGCAGGGTGTTTCACGGCCTCCAAGGGCCCTGCCCACGAGATGCTTGAGATGCTCATAGCAGCACCTCCACTGCAGTCGTGGCAACCAAAACTGTCTCCAGACACAAAGTCCTCTGAGCGGCAAAATCACCCCCTGCGCCCTCCCCTCTGGTTGAGAGTCATTGGTTTAGATTAAGACTTATGAATGCCCAGAACTGAATAGAAAACAGTCAAGAGAAAAATTGTTTTTCCACTCATTCTAACTGTCCAGAAAAAAGTCCTAGAAAAGGAGCATATATTTTGAAGAGTTTCTGGGCCCCCCCATCCAACACTATTTCCTAGGAGCTTATTCCAGGAGTAGTTTATTTCCAGGAATATTTTAGCAAGGCTTGTAGGAATACAAGGAACAGGAAATCGTGTGTCAATCATTCGTAGGAGCAAAAGAAGAAAGAGGAACAACGGTGCAGAGTTCAAGGGACGGAGTGAAATTGAAAGTGGCCGCCTATGGGGTCCCTGCGGATGGACCACACATTTGTGCCTCCCAGCAGCGATTCACTCACGTAATTCCGTGTCCAGCGAGTGATGCAAACCAACCGCTCTAGGGAGTGCGGCGTACAGTGATGCCTCCCCAGGGCCTTCCCCGGGGAGACACTGGCGTGATATAATGAACAACATCTTCAATGACTTTTCTGAGTGCACACAACTTTCCCAGTTCCACAGGATTGGGTAGACTACTGACTGGGACCCCTCAGTGTGGATGGACACAAAGCACATTTTGAAACTGGACGTCAGCCAGAACCATCAGGATGGGGGCCAGTACCAGCACTGCCGGGCTGCTCGGATCCAGGGGGCATTTCAACTCTCTGGAGGCTTAAAATGAATTTCTCCTTGTTCTCACTAGTTATTGATTCTCACTAATTACTGATTCTCTCTATTTGGTTTTTTAATAATTCAATTTCTGTTTTGAGTGGATTATATTTATGTCCAGTTGAATTCTGTGTGGTTCTGAATTCACATATATATATATATATATATATATATATATATATATATATATATATATATAATGAATGAAGTACAAATGACTCTATAGTTAAAAGGAAGCCCCTTTGCCAGCCACCAAGTCCCCCCCACCCCTGACTCCAGTAGCAACCAGTGTTCGCTTTCTGCCATGTGGTTTTTTAATTTATTGATTTTAGGGACAGAGAGGAAGGGAAAGAGAGAGAAACATCAATTTGCTGTTCTACTTATTTATGCATTCATTGGTTGCTTGTTGTATGGGCCGTGACTGGGGATCAAACCCACCACCTTGGGTTTCGGAACAATGCTCTCGCCAACTGAGCTACCCCGCCAGGGCAGCTGTTGCTATGTTTTTGATGTGTGTGCGTTACATGCCATTGAGTACCTCTGACTCCTGGTGACCCTGTGAATGAGTGACGTCCAGAACGTCCTGTCCTCACCAGCCCTGCTCGGCTCCTGCGGACTCCCGCCCACGGCTTCTCTTATGACGTCAGCCCAGTTCACATCTGGTCTTCCTCTTTCCTGCTGCTTGTATTCTCCCCCCCACATCGTTGTCTTTTTCAAAGAACCCTGCCTTCTCACGACGTGCCCAAACTAGGACAGCCTCAGCTTTGTCATTTTTGACCTCCAGGGATGTTTTGGGCTTAATTTGCTCTAGAACACCACTTTCTAGTGGCCCGGGTACCCATAAAGCTCTCCTCCAATCCCACATTTCAAGTGAATCCATTGTTTTCCTGCCAGCCTTCCTCACTGTCCAGCGTCGGCATGCGTCCATAGTAACTGGGGATGTGCAGCTGTGGGTGCTTTCAGCCCTGGTCTCCAGCGCCACGTCTTGGCTGGTGATGATCTTTCCTAATTCCTCCACGGCTGCCCTTCTGGGTCTCAGCCTTCTGCTGACTTCTTGGCTGCAGTCTTCGTTTGAGTCGATGACTGAGTGGAGGCAAGCAAAATCTTTCTAGCAGCTTCCACCTCTTCCTGTCTGTGTTCAAGTGCCCCCAGCGAGCTTGCGATGATCCCTCGTGACCATGTCCGTTCAGCACTGACCGGAGGCTCTCCTTGTACAGTGATGAGAGGTGGACACGGCTGACATGCTCTTGTGAAAATGAGGAGTCGTGCGAGGATTTGCCCGACTGAGAGCCACTGCCTGCCTGGAAGGACAGGGAGAAAATTCTCAGAAATGGAGCCTCCGATTCTCCTCAGAGAACTCTGTGGCTTTTTAAACAGACAGAGACTACTGAGTCATTTCTGGCCCAAACTTCTACTGCCTAGAGCAAGGCCATAGTAAGTTTAGCCTGGAAAAAAAAATGCACGGTAGGTGCCAGTGGGTTTCCACTAGGGCGCTACTCCTCGCCCAGGAAGCCCACGTCCCTCTGGAAGCGTGCGGGCATGGGCTGGGGAGGAGGGGGCGGACGGTGGCTGACACAACAGCAGAGGAGAGACTGCTGGTACTCAGCGGGCAGGACCCTGCTCCAGACAGGCCACACGAAGAGGCATGATCCCGCCTCACATTCCAACAGCACCCCTAGAGTGAAGTGCTGGCGGGGGCCCAGCCTCGGTCTCAGCCCTGAAACATCCTCAGCAAAATCCCCCTAGGAGCCCTGCGGGGAGCAACCTCACTCCCTGGCACGTCCACGGAGAGGAGCAATTCAGGGAATGTCTGCTGAGGTCATGGAACAACGCCTTGAGTGTGCTTTTATTTATAAGGCACTTTAAGGCTGGGGAGCAGCTACCCAAAAAAGACTCTGGTTTTAGACCAGATGAGCTGTTGCCCTTCTCTCTGGCCGTGATTAGTCAGCAGAGCCAATTGTCTGGTCCAGATACTCCTGGGTGGATAGAATGAAATCTTATCCCCTGGGTGCAGAGGAATGCTAGCCAATCCATTCTCTAAAGTGGGGCCATTCCTCCTGCCTATCCCAGCGACAGACTGGTTCCCTAGGAAGCCTGCTTAAAGAGATGGCAGGTGGGAGGGTTTCTTCAGGCTTATGGTTGCCACTTCAATCCAAGTGATGAGCATTCACCTGAATATCTGTTGTACCAGCGATTTTTTTCGTGCAAACTCCTGACTTATTCATCACTCCACAGACATTTGCTAAGCGGTGTCTGTGAGAACAGTTGTGCTGTGAGGATGAAATGAAATGAGCTTCACCCGGCAAAGCGCTTACACAAGGCCCAGCACACAGAACTGCTTGGGAATCATTGGTGTTGTCAGCAGGATTGATTGCCAAGTGCTGGACACAAGGCAGGACCCCACGGCCAGTACCACAAGACCCTGCCCCCTGGGCTTCCCAGCTGCACGGAGGACATTTCTCCTGGAAGCAAGCAAGCAGCCCTGGGGTGTGACAGATGCGGTTCAGTGAAAGTGCAGAGAACCTGGCCAGCCCACGGGGTCTTCTCCAAGGCCCGGGCTTCTGAGGCTGACCCCCCAGGCTCTCTCTAATTTGGGAAGCCCCCAGCCAGAAGAAGGACCTCCACCCAGGCCATTGTGGGCCTGTTAGCAGGGGTTTCCCTGCAGCCTCCGTGGGCAGGACCAGCAGAGGAGGGAGGGAGGGTGTTCGAGGATGTATTCCCATCCTTGGTTTTCTAGAAAGTCTGAGAAGCAGTGTGACCCGAATTTAAAATGGGCTTCCGATTCAAATAAGCATGCCGCGTCTAAGCTGAATTTAGGCAAGTTTCTTTTTCTTGCCTTGGCAATGAGACCAATCTCACCAGCTTGTTAGAAGGTTAAAGAAGGTCTGCAAAGCACAGAACGCGCTGTGCCCAGCCCACGGCAGACAGTAAGGGGCAGCTTCCCTGCCGTGTGTTTCCCGGGCCCTCATGTTGCCATCACAATTACCCCTTTGCCCAGTAACGCACTTCACAGTTTGCGGTGTTTCCACAGACAGCCTCACCGGATCGCACATCACCCTGTAAGACAGACAAGGCGGGTGTTATTACGCCGCCTGGCAGATGGAGCCGCTGAGTAACTTAGCAAATTTCACCTAGTGAGCGGGACCTGAGACAGCCTTCCGCGCCCACACCCAGGAGGCTATTTGGGGTTGGAAGACTCTTCTGGAGGCCTGATCGTGAGGTAAGAAAGAAGCGTCGTTCTTCTCTGGGTGCGGGAGATGCCAGACGGCTTCTCTCAGCCCTGGGGCTCCCCCAGAAAGTGGAGGCTGCTGGAGCCTGGCTTCTTCTCTGCCCTTTCCCAGAGCACCCCCAGGAACTCAGCGTGGTGGCCTCGGCGGGGGCTGGCTGATCACGGGAAGGAGGGGCCCTGCCTGGAGCAGCAGGTATCTGTGTGGCTCCGCAGCGGGATGGGGAGGAGCGGGAGGGAATGAGGGGTGAGGCCTGTGGAATGCCGCGGGCCTGGGCTAGGAGCCAGCCTGGAAGAAGGGAAGCCGCCTCCAGAAACCACAAATTACGGCTGAGGCTGATGTGGCATGGAAGGCACATGTGGCAAGGGGCAATTGTGACGGGCTCGTTGGTCTAGGGGTATGATTCTCGCTTAGGGTGCGAGAGGTCCCGGGTTCAAATCCCGGACGAGCCCTACTTTTCCTGGATTTTTTTCTTCCTTCTGTCCCCTGCCAAACACATATACATTGCCTGCCCTCTCTAGAGTAGAAGCAAACAGATGGCCTACCTCTCTGTGTAAAGCACAAGCTATGAAACGCACAGGAATCAGAGTCCAAAGGGTAGGAGTAAAGTTACGGTTCTGCCCTGCTACAGTGGGAACAGTACTATTTATTTCTCAGAGTTGTTGGGAGGATTAGGTCAGAAACTATGTGACATCCCTCTGCAAATCACAATGCCACTTACTGACATAGAGAATGTTAGGAATAGAGATGATGAAGAGAATCTAGAGGGGAACTCCTGGCAACGTTGCAGACTGAACTAATGTAGCTAGCTGTCTCCTCACCAGAGTCCCCTAGAACACACACGGAAATGCTGCAAAATAGAATTTAAAAATTGAAATGTGGACACTTTCAAAAATTTATTTTGCAAAAAGAAACACAGTTCTTAGAATTAAGGAAGGAACACAATGCCAAATAAAAGGGAAGAGGAGGCTGTCGCAGTGGCCCATGGTAGGTTTCAGACAGAATGTGCCCTGGACCAGGAGCTGCATTTTAATGCTTCTGGTTACAGGACACGCGGCTTCAGCCCACCAGGAGCAGAGAGCTCGGGCTGCATCTCCTGCATAAGCTCAGGACATGGAAGATCTACCTCACCTGTCGAAAGAAGACTAAAAACTACACACACACACGCCCAAGGAAGCAGAGAAAAGGAAAAGAAATACAAGTCAACCCTGAGAGATTGTTTGTTGTCCCAAGTCTGAGCAATTGCTTGCCTTGCATCTGGATTTCTGTTATCTGCATGACGTTGGTCCTCAAGCAGAGAAGTTAAATAGAAATCTGGCTTAGGACCCTTGCAGTCCCTAGCAATACCACACAGCCCCCCAGAAGCAAGAAAGAACTCTGTAAGAATGTCCACATAGCCTAGGACTTATGGGACTCTCACTAACACACACACACAAACTGCTGAAGAAAAGCTCACAATAAAATATTATAAACTAGACAAGGAAGTAATCCACTGTAAGAAAGAGTCAGCAGACATAACAAATAGGAGAATTAACACCCCTAGAACTGTGCGTATTACGACAACATGAAAAATACCATATAATATATAATAAGTATACTTAAAAGCATCAAAGATTAAAGACAAGAAAATAAACCATGATAAAAATATCGTATTATGAGCCCTGGCTGATGTGGCTTAGTGGAGCACTGGACTGTGAAGCAAAGGGTCGCTAGTTCGATTCCCAGTCAGGTCACATGCCTGGGCTTCAGGCCAGGTTCCTAGTAGGGGCCACTTGAGAGGCACCCACACATTGATGTTTCTCTCCCTCTCTTTCTCTCCCCCTTCCCTTCTCTCTAAAAATAAATAAACAAATACATTTTTTTTAAAAAGAGGGAAAGTTAAAATATTAAAAAATGAGGGACATGTGATTGAAATTAAAGACTCACTAGTGTATTAAACAGCAGACTAGACCCATTTGGAAAGAGAATTAGTGAATTGGAAGATAGAGCTGATGAAATCATTCAAAATTTGGGGGGAAGATGATGAGATAGAAAATTAAAAAACACGAGGGAAAGAATGAGATAGATAGATAGATAGATATGGCATATCACACCCCTGTGTAAAATCGGGGCTCCTGAAAGAGACAGAAAGAATCAGGGGAATGTAATATATCAATCAATAATGATTAAGAATTTTCCAGAATGGACAAAACCAACAGTCCTCAAGTTGAAGAATCTGGAACTCACACATTATGGTGAAATTGCAGAATACTGAAGAGAAAGAGAAAAATCTTGAAATGAACCAGAAAAACATCTGTTTGCCTACAAACTTAACAATGATATTGGCAGCTGACTTCTTATTAGCAACAAAATATTATAGAAAAAAATATCTTCAAAAGACTAAGAGAAAACTGTCAACCTCAAATTCTATGCCTGTTGAATTTCCATTCAAATGGTGTGAAATAAGGACATTTTAAGGCAATGACTGAGATTATTTTCCACTCAGAGACTTTCACTGAAATGCCACCAATGGAAATACTTCATAAGAAGGAGGGAGTGGAATGCAAGAGGGAATGGCGAGCAGATAAATTATAAATGTGTCAGTGAATCTGGGCAAGCAGGGAAAGCCACTGTTGAGACTGCAAATTTGTCCAATGGCTCTATAGAACAACTTGGCAATAACTAGTGAAGTTTAAGTAATGAAGTTAAGCACACAGTCTATGACTCAGAAATTCTACTTCTAGGTATCTACCTTGTAGCAGTGCTTACATAGATGCCAAGGAGACGTGCACAGCCCTGTCCATGGCAGCGTGTTTATAATTTGGAAAACTGGAGACATTCTAAATGCCCATTAGCAGGAGAATGAATAAATAAATTGTAGTATATTCATGTCCTGGCTGGTGTGGCTCAGTAGATTGAATGCTGGTCTGTGAACCAAGAGGTTGCTGGTTCGATTCCCAGTTGGAGCACATCCCTGGGTTGAGGGCTGGGTCCCCAGTTGGGGGCAAATGATCGACTGGTCGATGTATCTCTCACACATTGATGTTTCTCTCCCTCTCTTTCTCCCTCCCTTTCCCTCTCTCTGAGAATAAATAAATAAAATATTTAAAAATTGTGGTGTATTCAAACAATGAAATAGTACTCAGCAGTTACAGTTCATGAACTGGAGCCACGTGAAACAACATGAATAAATGTAAAAAAGAGTTGAAAAAAATGAAAGTTTGCAGAAGAGTGTATACAACACAATACCATTTAGATAGATTTTTAAACATACAAGTCAGTGTTCTGCATTGTTTGTGGATGGTACTTACAGAGTAAAAGTGCAAAACCACAGAAGGGCTGTCGCTGAATCAAATATGGCAAGAAACAAACAGGAGTTGGATTTCGGTGGCGTGTACATGGATGTTTATTGTTATTCTCTGTACTTTTGTGCATGTTTAAAAGATTCATGTTTTTTTCTCTTTAACGAAGGGATCTAGGCATTTAGAAATAAGGGTGAAGGGGGATAAACGGCCGCATCAATCCTCAGAGCTGCGGGGATGGGATTAGCGGGGAGGCTGAGTCCTGAGTCCTGGGTTTACAAGAATTAACTTCGATCATCCCCCTAAGCGGATCACCTGGCTGGCTTCCCCACCACTGATGGCCCTTCAGAGTGCAGCTCTTGGCCTCAGTCCACTCCCCCCCTCCCCCCCCGCACCCACTGAGCCCTTTCCTCCTGCCTCCCAATGCCACCCCACCCTCAGCCCAGTGCTGGTCTGGCCAGGGACTGCCCAAATTTGGGTCCTGAGATAGATTGGTTCAGATCTCCCCTGAACGCTCTCCCAGTCAAGGGCCAGGGAGAAATTAGTCCTAATACCCAGGATCAGAGCTCCCTAAGGAGAGCTTGGACCCCTGGATATCACAGTTGACAGCATCCTTCCTTGTCCTTCCCCCCTCAGCCAAGGGGTCAGCGGTGAAGATCTACTGCTCACTGATCCCACTGGCCGAGCCAGAGCCCCAAGGAGCTGCGCTGTGGCAGAGCTGTCACTGGGCCTCCAGCATTAAGCTGTCAGTCACCAGAGCTCTGTGTCCCCCCCGCCATACCAGCCCCTTTCCACCACCCCTGCCAACTGCCCTGCTCCCCAAGTCTGGGCAGGCCTGATATCTGCAGCAGGACCCTCTGGAAGGGGTGTGGGTGGGCTTGTTCAGCTGCCTTTCCCTGCCACGGGATCATCTTGACCACAGGATTCGGGGTGGAATCCTGACCTCTGGGGAGCAAATGAAACTTCCACCATCTCTCAGGACACCAGGCTACAGGGATGAGTGGGAGGAGGAGGGAAGAAAAGAGAACTCTTATAGGGCAACATTATTGTTATTGGGCAACATGTAACTTCGTAAGTGTGAAATCATATGTTAAATAAGATGGAGCATTAAAGGCATAGCTGGAAGATTCACTTTTATCCTTTTAGTTATGTATCAGGTACTTTGGTAGATGCTGGAGATTTTACTTTATTTTTTTATTTTTTCAAGATTTTATTTATTTATTTTTAGAGAGGGAGGGAGAGAGAGAGAGAGAGAGAGAGAGAGAGAGAGAGAGATCAATGTGTGGTTGCTGGGGGCCATGGCCTGCAACCCAGGCATGTGCCCTGACTGGGAATTGAACCTGAGACACTTTGGTTCGCAGCCCCCGCTCAATCCACTGAGCTACACCAGCCAGGGCGATGCTGGAGATTTTTAAAAAATGACTAAGATACTTCCAACCTTCGGTAAATTGGGCAGACGGAAGAGCAAACACCTGACCTGGACAGCCTAGAGTGACTGGTGCCGCCCCAGAGGGAAGGAGGACTAGGCGGAGCCCGGGAGGGGCCTCCAATAGGGAAGGCTGCCTGCAGGGGTCTCCCCTCCTAGGGCTGAAGGGTAAGTAGGGGATGTCCAGGCAGAGGACTTCCTTCCTGGGGATTATGGAGCGCTTGTGAACTCGGCAGCCTGTGGGAGTGAACAAAAACAATATATTCTCTTGCCTTGTAAGTGGGTATGCGAGAGAGGGTGTATGTCCCTGGCTTAGCAGTCTCCTAGTACTTTTTGGGATGTGCTGGGACGCCCCAGTTGCAAAGTGTGTACGCACTCTTTCCCTGTTGAGAGACCTGCAGAGATGTGAGAACAAACGCCTTGGGCACCTGGTAAACAGGCTTGAATGAATGATTGATTAAGTGATGTAACATCAGCCCTCTGGGCTTCCACAGGTCCCTTCTACAAGAGTGAAAATCAGTAGTTCGCACTCTGAGCCGGCTACACGGGCGGGGTGCGTGGGGGGTCGGGGCTGGCAGAGCATGGGATTTGGGGCCAAGTGGAAAAAAGGTCGGAGGGTGGAGAGAGAAAGTCTTCGGCAGCGAAGGCTGGTGGAGCCTCGGAGAGGGCCCTGCAGAGTGCCCCTGGTTTGACTTGGTGGAGTCTCCGGGAAAGCAGAGAGACAAGGCCCGGCGTTTCGCGCATGCTGGCCTTGGCTTTCTTCCTCCTGCCCTCCCGCGACCCTGGGTCACGAAAGGCCACCGCGCGGAACTGGGCCGGGCAATTCGGGGTCAGAGCTGAGAGCAGCGGTGGCGGCACCAGCCCTGTGTGGTGGCAGTTTGAGTGCGCGTTTGGAAGGAACAGGCCGGGAGGATTTGCCCGTCCGTGTCCTTTTCCTGCCCCATCACCGAGTGCATTGAGAGGGCGCGGGCCCTTACACAGGGCGCAGAGGGGTCCCAGCGCGCAGCGGGCTCCGGGCAGGACCCACCGCCAGACCAGGGGGTCTCGTCGCTTCCTCTTGGGGCAGACTCCAACCCCGATTCGCTCCGGTCCGCTCGCCCCTCTCCCTCCGCGCGGCCATGGGCGTGTCCGGGCACACGCTCCCTAGCCCTTCCCGCGCCCGCGAGCGGGCGCCGCGTCCCCGAGCCCGGTGCGGGCAGGGCTCCCGGGCGGCGAACAGCGGACAGCGGACCGCGGACAGCGGGCGGGGGCGGTGTCAGGTGGCCGGGCCAGGCCCCGCCCCCTCGGCCCGCCCCCGCCTTCCCCCGCGCGCCGGGCTCCCGGTCCGGGCCTCGCCGCTGCGGCGTCTGCTTCGGGCGACGGCGGCGGAGCGGAGCGGGCGGCCATGGAGGCGGGTGCCGGGGCCGGCGCGGGCGCGGCGAGCTGGAGCTGCCCCGGCCCAGGTCAGAGCCGCCCCTTCCTCACTTCTCCACCGCCGCTCCCTCCTTTTCCCCATCTCTCCTCCCTGCGGACCCCCAGGTCCTTCCTCCCTCCGAAGTCTTCCTCCCTCCGTCCCACCCCCCACCCGGGCCCGGTCTCCATCTTTCCGAGCTGGGTCTTCCGCCACCGGCCGCATCCTCTCCGGCAGCCCCTCTCCTGAGCCCTCTCCATCTCGGTTGTCCAGCTCGGTGGTGCTTCCTGCCCTGGGGGCTGCAGCCCCTGCACCCCTCCGGCCCCCGAAGGCTCCTGAGCGTGCGGCGAGGGTGGGGCGGGCGAGGTCCAGAGGAAGCCTTGAGGGGAAGGCAGCAGCCCTGGCCTGGACCCCTTCCCACAGCCCCGCCCCCATCACCTGCCGCCCTCCTCGCACCAGCTCCCCCTTTCTTCCTTCCTAGTTCCTGCTCTCTCTCCCATCCTTACCACTCTCCTCCTGTCCCCCTTGGCCTAAAGAGACACACTCTTTCCGCCTGTGCAAGGGAGAGGAGCCTGGAACAGGGGGTGCCGAGGGGGGTGCAGGGCGGGGTCCCTGCAGGCCCTGCAGGCCCAGCTCGAGGGGCGGCTGAGCAGGGGGAGAGTCGCAGTTTGGGGCGGAGTATACCGAGCACTTCCACCAGGATTAAAAACCCCCGAGGCTCCCAAGGGCTAGAAGGCACGTCCCCTTCTCTCCCTTGCGCCGCACCCCCAACCGCCCCTGGCGTCAGACGGTTCCTCCTCTCTCCCCGCTGGCAGGCCCCACAGTGACCACTTTAGGCTCCTACGAGGTGTCTGAGGGTTGTGAGAGGAAGAAAGGCCAACGCTGGGCGTCCCTGGAGCGCCGGGGGATGCAAGCTATGGAGGGTGAGTTTTCCCAGAAAGCTTCCTCTCTCTGCCCCTTGCCCAGTTTCTCTTTCCTCCTCCTTCCTCCCTCTGACCCCCAGAACTCTGAGCCAGGACACAGCTCTTTCCCGAGTTCACCTGAGCCCCCTCCACCCCTCCTGAGGGTCAGGCTTTGAGGAAGGTGCCAGGAGGTTCCCTTTGAGGCCCTAATCCCCACCTAACCGTGCTGTGTGTCCTGCCGGAGCTGCCAGACAGAGGAAGAGGCCTCGGTTGGACAGGGCTTTGAAGCAGCTTTTCAGCAGGGGGTTTGTTCTTACTGCCTCCCGACCCAGATCCCAAGCTGTCTCTTGTTTTAAAAAGCAGGGAAGTGAGCATGTGAATTGTCTTTCTGGTGTCACCACCACCAACTTCATACACAAGCCTTGTGGCTTTGGTTCTCTAGGAGGGCTTCCTGCCTGACAGAGGGTGCCTGGGAGGGGGCAGGTGAGAAGGCCAACCTCCCCACACTCGTGTGTCCCCACCACACCCGTGGGACTCTGTGGCTGCTGTCCACAGCAGGCCCCAGGATGCGGGTCCATTTCCCAGGATGTCTTGTGAAGTGTCCCCAGACCCCTGTGCACACTCAGTGTGGGTAACCCAGCTTTCTCTGGGGAACCGATGATTCAAGGGACCCCAGATGAAACTAAGGCTGCTGTTATTGGATAAAGTGAGACCTGGGGGTTAGAATTTTAAAACAAAGCAGACAATCACCATCCAGACAAGATTTTTTTTTTTTTTTGCTATTTAGAGGAACTGCATTGCAGTAAAGAAGGGGTGCTCACCAGCCAGAGGCTGGGGACCAGCACACCCCAGTTTCTTAATGCATTAAAGGCTTTCTTCTACACACAATCACACCCTCAGATTTCCCCTGAAAAACTGCCTTGTGGTCACCAGGAGAGGAGGGACCTCCTGACACCCAGGAAAGGGAGAGGAGACCACTCCCCCGACCCCCACAAACGCTCAGCAGGAAAAAGGAAGGTGGACTTTGTAGAAAATTTCGAAAAGGAGCACATCCAAAAGGGCCCCCATGTTTGATTAGTGAAACATTCAGAATCACTTCACTTAGGTGTTTCCTTGCTATGCCTGCTGACAGGTAATGCCTTTTTATTATGGACAGGCTAATTTCCCACAAGCCACCAGGGTAATTTTTTAACTTTACAAAACCTCAAACTGCACCTCGTGCTCTGTTTGGCCTGAGTCATGCCCAGTGTTGAACCCTTTTTCGACTCCTTGACCCACTGCCCAGAGGCCAGGACTGGGAGAGCAGGTGCCCTTGTGCAAGTGGCACGTGGCCGAGTCAGCCCCCGGTGGCTCAGCGGGCCCACAGGCAGTAATGGGAGGCCCCCAGGTGCAATCCTGATCCAGAAAGGGCCTGGGCGGGGGGGTGGGCTACCTCTAAACTTGACCCTCACACCTGAGGACTCATGAGTGCAGGTCCTGCCCAGGGGTCCTTGGGGGACACCAGGTGGCACTATTATACCACCTCTGCCCTGGGACAGTGAGTTTGAGGGCCTGCCCTCAAGGGACCTGGGAGAGGATGTTGTCTCTGACTCCCTAGGATGGATGTCTCTCCTAGGGGAAGTATTACTTCCAGCTCTCTATGAGGAGGAAGAAGAGGAGGAAGAGGTGGAAGAAGAGGTGGAAGAAGAGGAGGAGCAAGTGCAGAAAGGTGGCAGTGTGGGCTCCCTGTCACTGGGCAAGCATCGGGGCCTGAGCCTCACGGAGACAGAGCTGGAGGAGCTGAGGGCTCAGGTGTTACAGCTGGTGGCAGAGCTGGAAGAGACCCGGGAACTGGCAGGGCAGCACGAGGACGACTCCCTGGAGCTGCAGGGTGAGTGTCCGTGGTGGGACAAGGGGGCCTGGGCCCAAAGGCGCTGTGCTCACTGGATCCCAGGCCTGATGCTGGTTCCCCCTCCCTGCAGGGCTCCTGGAGGATGAGCGGCTGGCCAGTGCCCAGCAGGCAGAGGTGTTCACCAAGCAGATCCAGCAGCTCCAAGGTACTTCCCAGAACTCAGGCTGGAGAGGTGGTAGCTATCTGGGTACTTCTGTCCTGAGGGTGTGGCTGAAGCATCGTGGACAGATACAACCTAATTCAGTGCTGTCTCCTCTTTCTTCTCTACTGGCATCGCCCTTTCTCGTCATTTCTCCATTCTCCTCTTTGCCTGACTTCCTTTCCTTTTGCATCTCTGCTTGGCTCTTCTGCCTTCCCCTTCCCTTTCTTGCTCCCCCATTTCACCCCTTCTCCCTGGGGTTAACTCTCCTTTTTCTCTCCTTCAGCTGCCTCCCTTTATAAGTACACCTCTTTTCCCTGGTTCCCCTGGTCAGTGCCAGGGGTAGGTGATCAGGATTGAATTCCAAAGCAGATTGCTTTTTCCTGACCCTCCAAGGGCACCATGGGAATAGCAATGAGCCGATGAGATGTGACTGGAGGGCACTCTATGCACCTTTTAAGTGAAGCAGATGAGAACGCTTCTTTTGTTCCCTAGGATGGAGCTGTGGCCCCCAAATCCCTTTCTTCCGACGCCCACATTCCCTTCATCTCTGGGAAGCAGCATGGCGGGTGTCCCACATCCCACTGTGCTACCAGCTAAAGAGGCAGCTTTTGTTGCTTCTGTGGACTCCCAGAAGGTTTAGGGGAACTGTCCTAAAAAACAGCAGGGACTCTCCCAGGAGAAGGGAGGTCAGGCAAAAAGAAAGTATAAATGGAGAAAAAAGGAAGGCCAGGAAACAGCCCTGGGGAGGACAAAGCAAAGGGGGAGGAGGGGGAGGGAAAGCGAAAGGAAAGAAGAGGTAAGCAGAGGGAGATGCAGGAGAAGTAGACAAGTCACGGGGGAGGGCGGGGGAGAGGAATGGGGGAGAGGGGGTGCACAGGGCCGCGTTGGAGCGTGGGTCTCCGATCATCTAAATTCTTGGGCCCAGCTCTGCCACCTAACAAGCTTTGTGCTCTTGGGCAAGTCACTCTTATCTTTCTGAAACTTGGTTCCTTATCTATAAGTGGGGCTACTTCATTTGTGTATGAACCACGTATGGAGCGCCTGTATACTTGGAGGACCAGCTGTGAAGAAGACTGACCGGATCCCCACCCTGACGGGCAGTACGATCTAATGGGGAGAGGCAGAACGTAAACAGCACAGGTTCGGGGGCAGTGACTGCTGTGAAGACAATGTAACAAGACGCTAGAGAGAGATGGGGTGAGGTGGGAGTTTATTTTTCATCGGGTAGTTAGAGTCCTCTTGAGGAGATGACGTTTGAACTAAGACCTGAACAAAGAGAAAGGTCTAAGGGAAGAGCACATAAGGTGGAAGGAATAACAACCGCAGAAGCTCAGAGGCAAGAATGAGCCTCATTGTGTTTGAAGGACAGAACAAAGGCCGTTGTGGCTGAAGCAAAGTGCATATGAAGGACCCTGGTAAGAGAGTTCTGAGGCAGAGGCCAGATTACAAAGGGCCTTGTAGGCCAGCTAGAGATTTAGCTTTTATCCTAAAAAAGTGAGAGGGGCTAAGCCTGGGCAGGGGTGATGTGATCTACTTTACATTTTAATTTTTTTAAAGATCTTATTTATTTATTTTTAGAGAGAAGGGAAGGGAGAGAGAAAGAGAGGGAGATAAACATCAATGTGTGGTTGTCTGTCATGTGGCCCCCAACTGGGGACCTGGCCTGCAACCCAGGCATGTGCCCCTGGAACCCTTTGCTTCGAAAACCCCAGCTCAATCCACTGAGCTACACCAGCCAGGGCTACTTTACACTTTTAAAAGGAGCACTTTGGCCACTGTGTGGAAATTAGTTGGAGGGAACAGAGCCTGAACAGTGAGTCTCATCAGCAAGTTATTGCAGTAGTCCATTCAAGAGGTGGTGGTTGCTCGGCTTAGAATGGTGATTCACTTACTGGAGGTGATTCACAGTAGATTCTGAAGGCCAAGCCTTCAGGACTCTGCTGAACTGGAGGGGGGATACGAGAGCGGTGAAAGACGGCTGCCTTCAGCTGGTTGGATGGCGGTGTCATTTATTGGGATGGGAAGACTTGGGGGCCAGGGGAAGCATTTAAGACATGTTTTCTAATTGTTAAGTTTGAAATAGCTAATGAGATCCCAGTAAATATGTTAAATTGGATATATGGATCTAGAACCAGGGGAGAAATGGGAGGTAGAACCTGGGGGTCATCAACATAGAGATGACATTTGAATCTGTGGGAATGCACCGTGAAATCCCATGGAGATATGGGAAGAAAAGTAGAAGGTATCCAGTCCCAGAGTTACTCCTTTAAATTAAAGGTCCAGTATAGAAGGAGAAATGAACGAAAAGTGAGGTGGAAGGAACTACTGAAGCCTTTAATGCCCTGGGAGCCAAGGGCAGAAAGCACTTCGAGGACATAACAGTCAACTGTGTCTAAAGTTGCTTAGTCAAGTAAGACGGCTGTTTGCTTTGGCGAGATGGAGGGCTCTGAGGTGTTTCAGAGAAGATAGAAGCTGACTGGATTGGGATGAAGACGAAAAGGGCAGGGTGGTGGAGAAGGTGAGCACGGAGAATGCCAGCGATCATGTTTGAAGAGACAGAGAAATAAAGGAATAGGAAATAAAGCCAGGGAGAGTTTTGGTTTGGGTTTTGGTATTTTGTTTTGTTTTTTGACGTAGGACACACTAGGTCATGTTTTTATGATGACGGAAACGATCCAGTATGGTATAAAGAGGCCTTTGCTTGGATAAGAGACATTCTCCCTTTGAAGGAAGTCAGAATCTAAGTAGAGAGGCTGGTAGGCAACTACGTGGGAAAATAAAGTTCTAGAGCAATTTCTACTCAGTAGGGTTGTTTCTAGCATTAGGTCTCATCCAAGCGGGGAAGGGGGTGGGGGAGAGTGGCTGTAAGCCAATCCCCAACTCCCGCTCCCCGCACCCGAGAATAAACAGACTGTCCTTGCGCACGCGCGCTGCCCGTTTCCGCCGATAGGGGGCGCGCGCGGCCTCGGAGGTAGCTGGTGTTGAGAGGCCGTTCCGGCCGCCACAGCCCCTCCGGGGCCGGGACCGGCCGGTGGAGGAAGGCCCCCCAGGGAGACCACTTAAGGGGGGCCAACAAGATGGAGATCATAACAAGTAAGTGACAACTGACTTCTCTGAACTGCAGCCCGATTCCCGGATCCCAGGCCTCTCCCAGTAGGTCCCAGAGCCACTATCAACCGGTGCTAGCTCTTTGGAACCCAGCTCCGACCCTTCCAACTCCCAGCCGGGGCCCACCCCGTCCGGCCTCTGGATAAACCCCTCCCTCAGGCCTGCAAGCCCTGCCCCTCGGGCCACTGCAGGTCCTGCCCTTTGTGTTCCTAATGAAGAGCTTTCTTAGGTGAAGGGAGACTGTCCTCCACTCCTTCCCGACTTGAGCATACCACTTTTTAGGGCTACACCCCAGAGCAGAGCCTAAGGGAGATTTGAAACCAAACAATGAGGGCACAGTAGGGAAGTGGAGGTTGGTTAGCCCCCACAGAAGCCCACCCTTTATCCTCATGGCCAGTTGACATGTGTGTCCCCCACTGGACTCCAAGCTCCAAGAGCCAGACCACCTCTGTGCTATTCAGTAATGGGTACAGCAAGGACTTTGTTCCTTTCAAATTGGAAGGAAGTCGGAGAAGCTCAGCGGGGAGATGCTTGGGTTTGGCACAGAGGTGATGATCCATTAATACTTGAATAGATGAAGAAGAGGAGGCAGCTGGGATCGTTCTGGAGAAGGAAAGGCTGGCAAAAGATGTGCCTGGAGGGAGCTTCACAAGTGAGCTTGGAGAATAGGGTGGGAGACCTTTCCCCCTGCCTCTAAGATGCCCTGACCACTCAGCATCTGTATCTGCAGTATGAGCCAAGTTTTTCTTCTCATAGTACGCAGTAAAAGTTTGTTCAGTTAGATGGCCCCCTACCACGTTTATGCATGAATACAGCAAACATTTATCAAGCTGCATTGTGTCAGTTACTGTGACAAATCCTGGAGCTATCTATAATCAGCAAAACAGACGTGTTCCCTGCCTTCATGAAACTTGTAGCCAAGTAAGTGAGATCAAGGTTTTACACATGCACGCTGCAAAACTGCCGGGTGGTTTCACACACAGATCTTTCCACACCTCTATTTATGTCTTCACATATTTGTGTTATATAGTGTACAGGTACATTTTTTTTTTTTTTGCAAAAATAAGATAATATGTTTTAGAGCTGATTTTTCTTTCTAGTTAGTATATTATGGAAACCTTTTCATGTCTTCTCTATAAGCCTGACTTTTTCTTAAGATTTTATTAGAGAGGGGAAGGGAGGGAGAGAGGGAAAGAAGCATCAGTGTGTGGTTGCCTCTCTTGCGCCCCCCACTGGGGACCCTGCCACCGTCCAGGCTTGTGCCATAGACCAGCAACCAAACCAGTGACCTCCCAGTTCACAGGCCGGCACCCAATCACTGAACCACACCAGCCAGGGCAACCTGCCATTTTCTTTTAAATGGCTCCTGATATTCTATTGAAGCATCATCAGTTTAAACAGTCCTTTGTCAATCAACATGTAGGTTATTTTCCCATGCTTGGTTATCATGTGATGAACCTACGTGTGAATTGCAGCTGTGAAATCTAAATATGCATTGTTTTAGGGCCAGTACTTACCGCAGGCAGTTCACGGGAGCGCTGAGGCTCTAATTTGTAAGCCCCCAGACTGAACACATGAGAATAATCTGTAATTTTTTTAGCCAGGGAGTTGTTTTTTCTTTTTTAATTTATTTAATTTTAGAGGGGAAGGGAGGGAGAAGGAGAGAGAAAGAAACATTAGTGTGTGGTTGTCTCTCATGCACCCCTGCTGGGGACCTGGCCTACAACCCAGGCATGTGCCCTGACAGGGAATCGACCCAGCAACCCTTTGGTTTGCAGGCTGGCACTCAATCCACTGAGCCACACCAGCCAGGGCTAGTCAGGGAATCTTTGAAAAGACTCAGGACATCAGTAAAATACTGCAAATTAGTTTTGGCCTTTACCTGTTAGGTGGTTCATTAGAAGCACTAATCATACTTTTTGTTTCCAGTAACCTAAATTGTTGCTTTTGGTGCCAAGCCTCAAAGTCTACTTTTCTACTACCTTACTACATAGATTCACTCTCTGTTCCCTTCTTTTTTTTTTAATATTTTATTTATTTATTTTTTAGAAAGGGAAGGGAGGGAGAAAGAGAGAGAAAGAGAGAAACATCAATGTGCAGTTGCTGGGGACAGTGGCCTGCAATCCAGGCATGTGCCCTGACTGGGAATCGAACCTGCGATGCTTTGGTTCACAGCCCACGCTCAATCCACTGAGCTACACCAGCCAGGGCTCCCTTCTTAAGTAATATCTTTTCTTTATTCCATGCCGGATGAAGCTGTGCTTCTCTGATGGACTACAGACTATGTTGCCAGGAGTTTCCAGATAAGAAATGATGTCTGCCTTTACCTTTGTGCCTCTAGAACACCTAAGATTAATTAACGTACCCTCTTGACCACCCCACTCTTTGTGCTTTGCAGGTGAGCTGAGGTCTCTACGGGAGGAGATCTCCCTGTTAGAGCGTGAGAAAGAATGTGAACTTAAGGAAATGGAACGGGAGTTGCATTTGGCCCAGGCGGAGATCCTGAATCTGCGACAAGCCGCGGAGGATTCTGTGACTGAACATGAGAGTGACATAGCATCCCTGCAGGAGGACCTCTGCCGGATGCAAAATGAACTTGATGACATGGACCGCATTCGGGGAGAGTATGAGATGGAGATCGCCTCCCTCCGTGCAGAAATGGAAATGAAGAGCTCTGACCCATCCAATAGTTATAGTCTCTCAGATTTCTCTGGGTTGCAAGGTATGAGAGTGCAAGCCCTCCTCCTGGTCTGTCAGTCAGGTCAAGCAGAGGGAGGTAGGGCACTAGAAGATGGCGGAACGTGGTCTTAGATCATGAGCTGGGAACCTCTAGAAAGAAACCTCCAGGTTGAAATCAACACTGTGAGGGAGAAAACCTCACCCAGTGTCACATAACCAATCCATTGTGGTATAAGAAATAGCACCATGGAGATGTACCCTGGGAATTCTTGCTCAGAGAGCGGCCAGGCATTTGTTGACTCTGCTGGAGTCCTTCCTGGGAAAGACAGTTCTGGGATGGGGATCCAGGGGCCTGTCACCTTGGGGAACTCTTCCTGCTGCTCTGGCATCACAGTGCTTTGTCTGGGTTGCTTTCTGGAGGGTCCTCCAGTCCTGCTCCCATGCCCCAGGATGCTAATTTCTAGGGTCCTTTAGCTCTCCCCAAAGTAGAGGCTTTAGAGGGCAACAAATCACAAGACAGCTGGAGAGGAAGGAAGGTTATTTCTAGTAATACATGTGGCACTCAAATGCTCGGAGCTCAGAAGTTTTCTGTGAGTTCCCTGCTAGTTGCTAGGATTCATGACATCAGAGAGTTTGCCTTTATTCTGAGACTAGATTGATGATCTGGGTATAATGGGAGGCCTTGTATTAGGCCCGGTCAAGTAGAGGCAAATCAACAAGGAATCAAAGAAGTGCAAGGTTTCCCAGCTGTCACAAGCTTCTCAGAAAGCCTTTGGCCTGTTGATGTGAGGAGAGCATGGCCCGCCTGGTGGAAAGGCTTGGGCTGGACTTACACGGGCCTCAGCTCGACGTCTCAGCTCTGCTGATCAGCAGAATGAACTCAGGCTCATTATCATCTCTTTGGACCTCCGTTTCCATATATGTAAAATTGCTTAATAAAACTTTACAGCCAGATGAGATCCTGAAATAGGAAAAGGACCTTAGGGAAAATGTAGAGGAATATGGATCAAGTGTAGAGTTTAGTTAATAGTAACGCACCCACCGGATTCCTCAGTCAGGACATGTGGACCCATTGTCAGATGTTAACAATAGGGAAGCTAGGTGAGGCCTCTCCCAGGGAATTCTGCACTCTTTGCAACTTTTCTGTAAGTCTAAAACTATTCTAAAATTAAAAGGTTATTTTAAAAAGAAAAGGAAGCCTTACAGGGCTATTTTGGGAGTTCAGCGAAATGCCTAGCTTGTTGAAAGCACTCACACACTGACTGAATCCAGGGCTGAAACCGTCACGACTAATGGTTAGCACATGGCTAGTTTCATAAAGATTAGTTTCCTCCCTTCCTTCTATGGTAATCTGCACTGTTCCAAGTACTTCTGATTGGAGTAAAAATTAAAAGTAAACTTCAGGATGTTGAAGCTGACAAGTAGGCCTTGCATTCTAATTAGAGCAAGTTAAGTAATCTTTCAGTATCAATAGAATTCTAAGAGAGGTAATTCTTTTTTTCTTCTTAAAAGATTTTTATTTATTTGTTTTTAGACAGAGAGGAAAGGGGGAGAAAGAGAGGGAGAGAAACATCAACGTGTGGTTGCCTCTTATGCGACCCCTGCAGGGGGACCTGGCATGGAACCCAGGCGTGTGCCCTGACTGGGAATCGAACCAGTGACCCTTTGGTTCTCAGGCTGGCATTCAGTCCACTGAGCCACACCAGCCAGGGCTAAGAGAAATAATTCTTAATCATGAAGAAACAATACAGATATGGGTGTTTTCATTATCACAGCATTAAAAAGTGTTGGGCCCTGGTCGGGTAGCTTAGTTGGTTGGAGCATCGTCCCGTGAACCAAAGGTTACGGGTCTGGTCCCCAGTCAGGGCGAGTATGGGAGGCAACTGATCGATGTTCATTCATATTCTCTCTCTCTGTGTCTCTCTCCCCCTCCCTCCCCCTCCCTTTCTTTCTCCCTCTCTTCTCCCACCTCTTTCTCTAAAATCAATAAACATATCCTCAGGTGAGGATTTAAAAATATATACACACACACACACACCTGGTACTTAGGCTGGGGCATTTCAGCTAGACCTGTGCAGATGCTGGAGGGTGATGCGTGGGTCTGGTTGAGATGGGCCCTTTGTCCACAAATGAAAAATCATCAGAATCATGACCGCATGCGAGCCGATGTATTTG
Source organism: Phyllostomus hastatus (assembly GCF_019186645.2). Lineage (NCBI taxonomy): Eukaryota > Metazoa > Chordata > Mammalia > Chiroptera > Phyllostomidae > Phyllostomus > Phyllostomus hastatus. The sequence goes on along the minus strand of NW_025334006.1, from coordinate 10,222,571 downwards.
GTGTGGTGATAAAGGAAGTGAAGGGACCTTCGGGACACCTGGGTTGTCTCCGAAAGGCCAGGACTGACCATGTGGCACCTGGCAGTTCGCATTTCTCAGCATTTTGTACTAAAAGTATAATAGGAAGGTAATCAAACAGTTCAGTGGAAACTTTAAATATAGTAAACCAAACAAATCATCATAAGCTCCTGAAAATCCCAAGATTCTGTGAGGGTTTGAAGATGGCTGCACAGGGCGAATCTCCTGGGAGGATGGAAAGGGCAGCCTCTTGAAAGACAGCAAAGACCCACTGCGGTGCGGAACTTTCTGGGCCCTGTCTTCTGAGCCTCTGTGTGGAATCTCTTCTGCCTCTAGAAAAAGAGGAGCTATTCAGCCCCAAGCTCTCGGATTTCTAGGCAGGGAAATCGGGCGCTGGTCATCAGCAGGTCCTTCCTAGCACCTCCTCTCTCTCTCATCTTGTCCTCTGCAGAAGAGTTGCAGCAGCTGCGGGATCGCTACCGCTTTCTGAACGAGGAGTACCAGGCCCTGCAGGAGAGCAACAGCAGCCTCACGGGGCAGCTCGCAAATCTGGAGAGTGAGCGGTACGGCCGGGAGGCGAGTGGGGCTCTAGGACCGGGCTGTTCCCCGACTAGGACTGGTAAAGGCAGACGCCAGGCTAATGAGCACCCGCCTCCTCCTGGAGACCCGGTTCTTCTTTCCCGTGGTGTCCGAAGGACGTGCATACCGCCTAGCAGCAGGCGTGAGGATTCAACCCAGTTGTCTACGGCTAGCGTTGAGTGGGTTAAAAAACTTAGTTTTCTTCCATTCCAGGCCTTAGACTCTGGTTTGCTTTGCCCTAGAGTAACTCAGATGTGATTCCTTTGTTGTCCACACGGACTTGTTCCAGTCCAGTGGCCTCCAGATGGGAGCCGGCTTGACACCCGGCCCAGCCTCCCGCCCGACTGGACTAGCGCTCTTAAAATCTCCGAGAGCCAAACAGAGCTTTGCCTGTTTGGGGACTTTGTGCCACTCTAAGTGTGTTTATTTGAGAGAGAAATCACAATAAAAGGCTCCTTACCAGCTTTTTCTTTTTGCCTGAAATGAAAGCATCAGGACCAAGCACACTTGGCAGGGGATGCTGGGCTGAGCTCTCTCCCAAACGGGGCTCTGGGGTTCTGCGTTACAGGACACGAAGAGCAACAGAGAAGTGGCTGGAGTCCCAAACCCTGCGCAGTATGGTATCGACAGAGTCTCAGACTATAGATGGAGACTTCCTGGAGTCTGATTCGGAAACCCAGTTGTTGCGACAGCAGCTGCTGGGAGCGGAGGAGCAGATGTTTGACATGCAGAACAAGGTAGGGGAAAGCAGGCCTTCTCCGATGTCGTTTTTACCCTCCCCTTGACTGTGCGGGAAACATCTCTTTGGACACAGGACCGGGGCACTGTGGCAGGAGATAGTACTCTGGGGTCTTGCTTGTTTCCCGGACGTGAATGTTCTTCCAGGCCTGTTCGTGGAGTGCACGTGGTGCTTGTAGTAAGTCGTCTTCCTGTCTCGTTTCCCACACAGTGTAAGGAAATGTGTAGTGAGCTGCAAGAGCTAAGGCATCATCGCCAGGCCAGCGAGGAGGAGCAGAGGTGGCTGCAGAGGGAGCTCAAGTATGCACAGAATGAGGTGCTTCGGTTCCAGACCTCCCATCATGCCACCCAGGTAAACACTGACGGGCAGGGAGTTTGGGGAGGGCAGGAGGGCCTCCGTGGAGTCACCGCTTCCGGGGAGGATGAACGCAGAGTAAGGCTGTGCTCTGCTGACTCTTGCCCTGCAACCAGGGGGACAGGCTACCGAAGACCAATTGGAGAAATCACATAGCGTTGTGTTCTAGAAATGGTAGTCATTCCTGAGTGTCTGCTGCAGAGAAGAAACCAGACCAGAGACCTGTGGGAGCTCGTCAACATGTCTGCATCTGGAAAAGAACCCAGCTGGGTCTGGAGAGGGGTCTGCCATCTCTTGAGAGTAACAGTTCTACCCACATCCTCCCCACCACAGAACGAGGAGCTGAAGACCAGACTCTGTGCCCTGCAGCAAAAGTATGATGCTAGCCAGGATGAGCAGACTGAGCTCTTGAAGGTGCAGCTCCAGCTTCAGGCCGAGCTCCGGCAGCTCAAAGTCATGAAACCCACAGTCATAGAAAGCCAAAGTGAGAAGGTAACAGCCCCCAGAGGTGAGGGGCAACTTAGGTGCTACGAGGTTTTGGGAAGGTGGTTAAGAGTAGAGAGTTAAAATAACCCAGCTGCCACCTGTGCAGCACCACGGGTGAAGAACACCAGCTGCCCTCCAGTACCGTGTTTGATGAGGGGACGACCAGTGTGTGGAGGGCAGGGAGAAGTCAATTCCTAGGCCGTCTGTGTCTGGGAGTGACCCAGGCAGAAGAGCGAGGGGGTTGAGGATCCCAGGAGTACTGCCCGAAGCCCCTCCACCATAGGAGTTACTGTGCCGGCTCCATAAGCTGCAGCTCCAGTATCAGAACGTCACGTGTGATAAGGATAAGCTGCTGGAGGAGCTGCAGCAACTGCGGGAGGACCTGCGGTACCACAAGGCAGAGGTGCAGCGCCTCAAGGACATCGCGGACTGCTTCCAAGAGAGCAGTGAGAAGGTAAAAGAAGCCTCAGGTGAGGGAGCAGGGGACAAGGCCGAGCTGCTGCACAAGGACTGGTACGCAGGAGGAGTGGGGATGCACGGAGGCCTGCGGAGTTGCTGCTGGCGAGGGCGATAAGGAGTTGCCTAGTAGAAAGGTGATCTCAGAGAATCACGGTGCTTTCAGCTTCCCCAGATTTTAAATAAGAAAATCAGCCTGTAAAAAGGAAGCCCTTTCCTTTCTCCACTCCCCAAAATGGAAGCCCCAGGTCTCTGCGTAGAGCCTGGTAGGGACTCGTGAATCTCAGGGAGCCCTCAGTGGGATGAAACTGGGACTGGAAAGGTCAGGGTAGGACCCCCTTAGTCATGGCCTGAGAGGAGAGAGTGCGGCCACCAGGGTTCCTGGGGTGACAGCGGGCCTGCGTCCCCTGCCTCCCCTGCCCCAGAACGCAGAGATGCAGGCTGAGCTTCAGGAGATGAGGCAGCTGTACGAGATGGGCCAGGATGAGCTGGAGCAGCAGAAGCACATGTTTGATCAGCTGGAGGAGGACTTCCTGCTCTGCCAGCAGGAGCTGAAGCAGCTTAAGATGACCCGGCCCATCCCAGAGGACGAGGGAAAGTGTGGTAATAAGGTAACTGTAATTAAGGGAGCCGAGACGTCCTGGGCACTTCCTCTGGAGAAAGGAGGTAAGGGCAAAAGAGGAAGTCATCCATCTACCCAAGGGGCTTGGTGGGCTCTTGTCCAATCACAGCGAAGCGCAGCAAGGGAGGGAACAGGGTCAGAGCCCCCTGCTATTAACCTTCGAGCTGTTTGCCTTGACCTTGACCTGAGCCACAGCTTAGTAGGATCAGTACATCTGGATCCAGTGTGAACACTGAAAGGCTTGCGCATAATTCCGTGTGTAATGATATCTTGTCATTTTCATGGACAACCTGCACACAGGCCCATGTGGATAACTTTGTTGAACTAGAAAGAGAAGGTCTGCTTGTCTAGGGCAGGGTGCAGATGCGTGTCAGATGGCGTCGCCTTGTGCCCAGGACACCGATGGGGTATTAGAAGGACCTAGGCTCTTCTAGGATTCATTTGGTGACTTCATAGTAGTTAAGTCCTCTGTGCTTCATTTTCACCCTCTTTAAATGGAACAGAATACTGATCTCACCCCACTCTCTTTCAGTTATAAATCCTGGTAGTGATAAATGAAGCCTTCCTCACTCCTGCTCCCCTTGTTTTTCATAGTGTGTAAAATGCAAGTCATTGTCAGGCACCCAGGGTTGAGCACTTTCGGGGCTGCGGCTAGGAGATGGAAAGGTGTTGAAGCGTGATGGAGAGCAGGCCCAAGATGCTCAAAAAGTCGTGGAGCAAGTCACATTCTGCCATAATACTCAGTAGCTCCTGCCACAGCCCACAGCAGGCTGTATCTCCAGGGAACAGCCTCCAGGAGGGACAGAACTGGGGGGGCCATGTGGGCCACCCCCGCGCAGTCCACCTGCCTTTCCGCGCGCAGGCTCACACTCCCCCCTTCCCCCATTCCCACTAAACTCAGGAGTCAGGGCCCTGGGCCTTGCTCACCCCTCTCTCCTGGTGGAAGAGGTGCAGCATGCCACGTACAGAGCAAGTGTTCTCCCAGGTCGTAAAGCAGCACTGAGATTAGTCTGATAGTAGAAGATTTAGGTTTTTGGAATCATAAAATGATTTCATCTTCTCAATCCAAATTTAGCAATAGTGCATACTTTTCTGAAGAGTTTAAAAGGTGATTATGAAAAAAAAGGAAAAAAATTAAGGTGAAATTAAGTCCTTATTGGTAAGGAGCATACTTAGGAATAAAAAGAAATTGAGGATAATGACAGTAACAGAAAGTGGAAATCCCAGCAGGGCGAGAAAATGGTGGGGACAGGGGAAATGGGGACAGCTGTAATTGAACAACAACAGAAAGTTAAAAAAGAAAATGGTATACACCAAAGGAAAGGGCCAGAGGAAAGGGAGGAGGGAGATGAAACACTCTCACTCAAAATGCTCTCGGAGGGGACTAATGGAAGAAATTCAGAGCGCAGTCACACAGCCATCCCTAGAATACCTACTCAGCACCTAAACCTGTGTGAGCACAGCGTGACTCAGGATAATCAGTACAGGGAGGGCGGCCCTGGTAAATCGCAAGAGGCGGGAGGGCACAGAAGTACTCCGCCAGCCGCACAGGCAGAGGACTGCCTTACGGAGTAACTGTCTCTCCATGCCCCCCCTCCCCCCGCCCATCCACAGTGTGATGCACTGCTCTCCAAACTGACAGAATTGCAGGAAAAGTACCAGGCCAGCCAGAAGGAGATGGGGCAGCTGCAGATGGAGCAGTACGAGCTCCTGGAGGATCAGAGGAGGTTGCAGGAGGAGCAGGGCCAGCTGCAAGAAGAGATGCACAGGCTCACGGTCCCGCTGCCCAAAAGTGGTCTCCTCCAGAAGGTAACCTGGCCAGTGAATGGCTGCGAACTGCAGCGAAGTGGCTGTGAGGAGCTTCCCAGCTGTAACCGTACTTGGGAAAAAGAAAAGGAAGGGTGGAGATAGAGATTTTTCTTTTCTTAACCAGCCACTGCTTACTTTCTCACCAATCTCAAACCAAAAAATTTAATATAGCTGATTAGGGTGTTACATCTTAAAATACTTTTGATGCTCTGGAATCTGCCCAGCATTTTGTATTTAGATATTTAGTGCATCTGGAGAAAATATACTTGAAGCACTTTGTAAACTACAAGATACATCCAAACGTATGAGATCGGTACCACTGTATGAGTAGATCTCCACGGAAGGACGGCCCCTGTCCCAGACGGCTATGCAGAGCCAGCCCAGAGGTTCCTAAGGGGAGGGTCCCCAGCAGGAAGGAGACAGAGGGCTCTCGTGGCACCACCACAATCCGTGCAACTTCCTTCCACCCTGCCTCACAGAGTCAGGAGCTGCTTACGAAGCTGCAAGACCTGTGTGAGCTCCAGCTGCTCTACCAAGGCATGCAGGAGGAGCAGAAACAGCTGATACACAATCAGGAAAATGTAGTGAAGGAGCAATTAGAGCTGCATAAGGAGCTGCGTCTCTTCAAAGAGTCTCGTTTCCAGGAAATGTTGGACAATCCGGAAGGTTCCAAATTGGTTAAGTCCTCCCGATGTGGTCAAAACAAGGTAACCATAGTGAGAGGCAGGGAGACGGCTCTGGGGACAGCAGGGAAAGGGGCTGCACAGAAAGGTCCCCCCAGAAGGCCTGTCAGCCTGGAGTCAGGATGAGACTGTGTTCCTGACCCGCCCCAGCCTGAGCGCCCCTGGGCTCACTCAGCTGTGGCTTTAGATACGGCCTGAGGGCCCGGCCAACCCACGTGCCCGCCCAGCCATAGCCCTGTAAGCACTTAGAACGGGATGACCCGGAAGTCTCTACATGCCTGTTAATTTGTCTCAGTCCCCTTCAATATCTCATTTTCCAGTTGAGTATCATTTAGTGTGTGTTTGGATTGCTTGGGACTGACTCTGAAAGTATCATCCTTTTCTCGGGAGCTGGGGGATCACTGAGAAGTACACTTCTCAATGATAAAGTCTCTAACCTTTTAGTGTTCTACATGAGCCCAATGTGGGGCCATTCGTTTCCAAGGGAGGAGTTCCTAGCAGGTGGGTCTTTTGGAGTGGCCCCCACTGTCTTCACTGCAACGTTGCGAAGAATAACGGCCAGGGCAGGGGGGTTAGACACCAGCGAAGGGTCGTGCCTCGGAGGCCTCACTGGTGCAGATTGCCATGTCTTTCAGGGTTGGGGGGTGAGTTTGGCCTGAGGTTTCAGTAGGAGCAAGGAAGCACAGGCAGACTGTTTTGATTTAGGCAAAATCAATTCATTCAGATACGGGCCTGGACAGAGGAGTTCAGGGAATAGCAGCATCTGAGTTGTGAGATTCGGTCAGATTCCAGGGGCCGCAGATCTCAGCCTGGATGACACAGAGACCAGGAACCAGGCAGAAAATGTTTCCTTCGCTGATCAGATCACATCCTGGGCACCAGCAGCTGAGAGGCCAGGCCCAGGGGGCCAGGGAAACATGTCCAGAGTCCAGATTCAGAATTGGCGCAGGAGGCACAGGGACTCAGAGTGAGACCTCGATTCCAATTCCCCACCTTCTGAGGGAGGAATTCTTCCTATGCTCACATTCGAGGCCAAGGCTGATTTTAGAACTGGGGGCAAGGGGAGGAGACTGAGTCCAAAGGTCGGGATGATGGGTACGCCTGGCTGAGAAGAGGGTAGGGTGCGGAGCCAGAGTGTTCTCGAGACCCACCCAGTGCTGTTCCGAGGAGAGAGCGGTGTGCCTAGGTGCAGAAGTGGGAGCCCGGGAACATGGAGTGCCTGCCCTGGGGGGGTTCTCCCCAGTGAGCAGGAAACTGACCCATGCCAGGTACCTGTAGGCCGAGTTGGCGAGCTAGGCTATCATGCGAGCAGAGCGAAGGTGAGTAGCTCTCTCAGGTGTGCTCTCAGGCGTCTGCACAGGAGGGTGCAGCTAGGACTGCAGCGTTAGAGTAACGATACTGTCTCCCACCCACTCCCTGCAGTCCAAGGTTATCATCGCCCAGATGCAGGTTCTGCAGGACCTGTACGAGGCCAGCTGGACGGAGCAGGAGCTACTGCAGGAGGAGCAGGGGAGGCTCCTAGAGGAGCGGAAGAGGCTGCAGGCTGACTTGCAGCTCTGCCTGGAAGAAATGCAGTTGCTCCAAGCCCAGTCCCCATCTATAAAAATGAGCCTCGAGTCCTACAAGAAGAGTTATTGCAGCAGCAGTGATGGCAATGAGACCTATTACAAAAGTTACGAGAGCACCCAGGGCAGTGAAGAGAGCTTTCACAAGAGCTGCGACAGTGACAGCAACAGCACCTCTGAAACCTACCTGAAGAGTTACCGCAGCAGCAGCAGCAACAGCAGCATCATCGCTGATAATGGTTATGACCTCGGCGGTAGCTCTGACACCCATTACAAGGGTTACATCGGTGGCCCTGAGGACGAACCTGCTGAGCCTGAAGATGTAGAGGTAAAAGTAGCCAGGTGGCATGTCAGACAGGGAAAGAAGGTTCTTATTTAGCAAGGGCCTAGCAAAGAGCATGGGGCGGAGGGCAGGTGCTTCCCAGGGCGCCGTCACTCCTCCCCCACCCTCCACAGCACTTTTTGGACGTGGTGGCCAAGGTGCTGGTCAAGCTGCAGGGAGTGCGGGCCTTGTACCAGCTCAGCCAGGAGGAGCACGACGTGCTGCAGGAGCGCATGAGGGTGCTCCTGGACCAGCAGAAGGAGCTGAAGGAAGAGCTGGATGCCTGCGAAAGGGAATTCAAGGAGTGCATCGAGGGCCATGAGAAGCCTGTTCCCTCCCAAAATGACAAGAATGAGGTAACTGCCATCAGGGAGGCAGGGTCTCTTGTAGGAGTCCCTAGGGCCATTGCAGAGAGGCTGGGTGAGGCGAGAGGGACAGGAGCTCACTGCCTGCTCTGCACATCTGCCCCCTTCCTGGCCAGACTGGCACAGTGCGGCCGGAGTCCCAGGAGGCGGGGCAGTCTGCTGCCTCACGGGTGGGCATTTCTCGGGTGCCCGCCGTGCTGGGATTTCCTGGTCTTCAAGACTCTTTGAATAATTTCGTTTTTTCCCTTTGCCACTTCTGTTCTCTTTCACTCTGTGCCCTAGAGCACTTCTGTAGGGTTATATTTTTTTTCACCTGCCAATTTTCTTTAGTTATTTTACGTGTATTTGTCTTGTCGCTTTGACCAGATTGTAAGCTTCTCAAGGACAGGCCCTGGCTCCTCTTGGGTCTGTCGTGATGCCAAGAACAGTGCTCTGCACCCACCAGCAGTGGGACAGAAGACGCTGTCTCTGACCAAGAGTAGCCCACCTTTCGGTGGGGGTCGCTGTGTGTGCACGGGAGGGGTTCAGAGAGCATTAGGCATGCGGGCCTAGGTCGCTTAGTGTTGGTCCCTACCCAGGAGACCCTGATGTGCGGCCGGTGGTCAGGAAAGACAGAGCCAGGGTTAGGGAGCGGGGCTGGGACTTGCCTCTGTTTCCAGGGCGAGACGAGGTGCCCAGGTCCACTCTCGGGAGTGTTCGGCACAGTCCCCGAGGTGATTGTGCCTAATAGAGAGACAGTTTGGGGGAAGGAGGAGTTCCCATCAAAAACCGTGATAGAACAAAGCCCAGTGTTCGGAAGGGGTGGCTCTACAGTTATTCTCCGGACAGGTCACAGTGAAAATATAACCCGAGTGAGTCATCCTTTTCTGGTCATGTTAGATGTGAACCATCCGGTGTCTCAGGTGAGGAAGGAGCTCTTTGTAAAACTGCCTCAGAGGCTCATTTCCTATGGTTTCGTGGGCATTTGTATTTTTGTTTTTGTTTTGTTGTTGTTGTTTTTTTAAAGTAACTTGCCTGATGTCATTCATTTAGTAAGCGATGAGGTTTGAACCCAGGCAGCCTGGTTCGAGAGTCCACACTCTCAGTCACTATGTTCTGCTGCCAACTCCAGGTCCCTCATGTTTTCTTTATTGTCTGCTTGCCCACGGGGTCTAGCTGGGCATCTTCTGAGGCAGGGACCCCAGGCAGGGCCCGGGCGGACCGCACAGGCCAGGCTGCAGGTAACTGGCCCCCCACGCCCACAGATCAGAGAGCTGCAGGCCAAGCTGCGGGAGCTGCAGCTGCAGTACCAGGCCAGCATGGACGAGCAGGGGCGGCTGCTGGCAGTGCAGGAGCAGTTGGAGGGGCAGCTGCAGTGCTGCCAGGAGGAGCTTCGCCAGCTCAAAGAGAAGCAGTCCTCCCTTACCAAGGAAAATAATGCCCATCAGAACACCAACAAGAATGCCAGTGGGGTAGAAAACAAGGTGTCCAAGACAAGCCTGGAGAGTTCTGAGACCAGCTGTGAGACCAAGCAGGTGAGTCATAACCTCTGTAGCCAGAAGCAGGAAGGTTGATGAGGTCCTGGGAAGAAAAAGGATCTCTACCACCATCTGACCAGGTGAGGTATTTGTAGAGACGCTTCTGGGGTTGCTAGGGTGTCCAGAGTGGTTCTGTCTCGGTAGCAGCTTGGTGCACCCCCTTTTCCGGTGAAGGTGCGGGGAAGGTAGAGTACAGACCGTGTGTACATGGAGTAGCAGCCCCAAAGGCCCACAGCTGCTGGGCTGGGTGACTGCTTCGGCTAACGCAGCCCAGTTTTCTGGGAACCCCGTTCTTCCTGGGTCACGTACTCAGAGAAGGACCAAATGAATGAAAAGAGAAACTTACTCAGAGTAGTTGTGTATACACAAAGAAGGTAAAATAGGAGTCGCTGTGCAGGGGTAGGAAGAGCAGGCGGGGTGCAGAGCCCAAGAAGCTAGCTCTGGCAGCTGTCTGGAGTGGTTAATGGCCAGGTAAAGGTATCGCTCCAGAGAGTCTGGGCTTGACTACCGTCCACGCCGTGTGCAGGGAGATCGACAGTCCCAGACCCCAGTGCTGCCCAGGCACCGTGAGGAGACGGGAAGCAGAGTGTTCTTGAGGTAGTTCAGCGTTGTGTTGAGGGGAGATGTCTTCGTAGGTAACAGCATCCCCCATCCTGCCCCGCCTCCGCCCACAGAGTCTGGAGGTAGTGCTGTACTTCAGGGCCAGCGACACGGAGGCAGATGATCCACCAAAGGAGGAGAAAGAGGAAACGGAGGAGGAAAAGAGGGAGGATATTGAACAGGAACCAAAGGAGGAGAAAGAGGAAATGGAGGAGGAAGAGAGGGAGGAAATTGAACAGGAACCAAAGGAGGAGTCCGGGAATGAAGTAGTTTCTGAGCCCCCAGATCCCACAGAAATGAAATCCACGGAAGATGAGGACACAGGATTGGAAGAGTCCCAAGACCAGGGGGGAAAGGAAGAAAACGACCAAGAGGAAGAGGACAACTCTTGCCCTGAAGGTTCAGAGGAAAATCCCCTCAAAATTTCTGAAAGCGAAAAGGTAATTGCAGCCAAAGGCTGGATCAAGCGGGAAGTGGGCCCTCGGGCTCACGAGGTGCCCCAGCGTTCAGGGTGACCGGCCCTCGGATGGACTTCCGCAGGACCGGAGGCCAGGGGTCTCTGAGGCGGCCGGCCCGGGGAAAGCGGAGCTGGAGACGGGATTGGAGAGAGTGGTCTCTGTGTGGGAGATGGCAGGCCCACCCCACTCTGCCGTGGAGCTGTAGCACAAGGACCTCCTCCGCTGGGTGGTCGTTGGAGTCCTGCCCCTTTCATTTACATGGTAGCACTTGTCACTTATGTCAGGAGGCTGTCTCCCTGCTTGAGGGCGTGAGTGCACGAGGGATGCGGACAGCGCGAGGCCTTCAGCCCGGGCTAGTCACGCAGGCCCCTGCCCACCGTGTCCTGTAAAGTGTGGCCTTTGTTGCTGTTAGGAGTGGGTGGAGGGCTGGTGTCCCCCACTGGGCTCCTATGTTACAAGACAGGAGGGTGGGGGCCTGGAGTAATAGAAGTGGTAGGATATTCCAGTCTGTACAGCGGGTCATTGACATTGAGTCCAGGGAGACCGGCCAGAACCCCAACTAACCCTCTACTTGCTGGATCTTGAGAGGTTGAGTGGGGAGTATCCTGGATCATTTACCAACAAAAATACAAAGCGTTTTGTATTTTAACAACCGGAACCTCTGCACAGGTACATACCAGCCGAGCTCCTGCCCCGGCTGAGGCTAACTGGCGGCTCCGCTTCCCTGGAGAGTCTGAGTTCTTCCTGACTGAGTCCTTGCTTTACAGTCCAGGTTCTTGCTGTCCCTCTAAGCACAGGGGAAGGAAATAAGTCTCTTGGGGGGGGGGATGTCACAGTTGACTTGAAGGCCGCCCTGCTTTCTGGCAGTTCAGTCAGCAGCCGCGGCCAAGGACCCAGCACGCAGTCCTGTGGACCTGCGGCAGGCGCTACCTGGGAGGTGGAGCAGGAGCGCCTCTTCCCCAGCATCGTATTTCTCTGAATTCCTGGCATTCCACCACGTGCTAGCTCAGGGCCTCAGAGATTCCCCGGCCTTGGATGCCATCTTTCCAAAGGCCAGACCCGATTTGTCCAAAGTCGACCACATCGCTTGTGTCTGCAGGGGGAGGTGACCCTTTGGCCCGGCGAGTCCTGTGTCTTCTGCAGGCAGCTCCGCCAGCAGGTGTTACCCCGGCGAACTGTTTCTCTCTGGGAGGCTGCTGCAGACAAGGAGCTGGCCCTTCTCCATCGTCGGCTTGTTTTAAGTGCATTTAGTCTTACAACCACAGCGTTACACTCCTGGGGGATTGTAGGGACCAGAGCCCAGAACATTTAAAGACTCAGTGGAAAGCAGCCAGAACAGGCCCGACAAAGGGACAGGTGGCCTGGCAAGAGGTGCGCTCTTCCCAGGGTGACAGCACACACACACATCCTCCTCATCTGGGGAGCCTAGCTTTACTCGCCGAGGCTTCACTTCTCCAGAGTTTCCTACGGGAAGGGCCTGGGTGCAGGTCACCCCTGCCTGCCAAGACACGAGGGGGTATGACGAGTCGAAAAGTGGACCCACCACCTGAGTTACACCTAAGCCGCCGCTGAGCCCATTCCAGTTCGCATCCTCTGGAGGCTCCCAGTGGCGAGAACCAGGCCCAGGTAGCAGGGAAGAAGCCCTGCTGCTCTCGCTGCCCGGTTTAACCTCTCAATCTCTCTCTCTCTCTCTCTTCCCTTTGTTTTCTCATCTTCGTCATCTGTTGGATTCATGTGTTTATGTCTTTTTATGCCGCCTTCCATTTCCCGGTCTCTCCTCGTGCTTCTTTCTCATCTGATATGTTGCAGCCATCCCCTGCCCCCAGCCCCCCCATCTTCTCCTTGCCTCTCGTAGGCCTGGTGGTCATATCGGCTTTGCTCTGGTGCTGGTGGGCTGAGACGTCGTCCTAACGCAGGTACTGGGGCCTGGGCCTTCTGCGGAGGGGTCGAGGGAGGGTGCCGGTGGCCCTTGCCTCCCCTCTTTCTCTTTTCTCTCAGCTGCTTGCTTCTCATTTTTGCCATTTTGTAACAGGCAATCCTGGGGTCTGAACGTTAGCTCTGGCTTTTCCTTGGGCTCCAGCAAAGCCCGTGACATCTCGGAGCACGTCTCCATAACACAGAGGCAGTTGGAGTGCTTACTGTGGGCATGGTTTGAGTTTCTGTCTTCTGGCTGGGAAAAAATGGGATGATCCCAGCACTGTTGTTACTTTCAGAGCTGCCCAGCCACTTCTGGTGGGCTGATGTCTGTCTGCAAGGCTGGCCTGGGGGCTCTTTGTTCAGGCCCCGAAGCAGGCTCTCAGAACCAGGCTCTCAGTGTTGTAACTGCCCAGGATGGCAGACGAGGGAACCGCCGCCTCCCCTGTTGGGTGAGAGAGGTGCCTGGAGAGCCGTGGCTGCCCCAGACCCGTGTGCGTGCGCACGCGTGCATGTGCGCAAGTGTGTGTGTGTGCGTGTGAGGGTAGCTGCAACTCATCCTTTGGGAAAATGGACGTGAAACCCCTCCTACATTACATACTTTTTACTGAGAAGTTCTCTTATCTGAGGCTCTGATCTCCAGAAAAATCAGAACAAGAATGCCAGGAAATATTTTCTAGTTCTCTTTTTATCCATTTTGGGGGCCAGTTTCTATTGTAATTGGCTTCCCGAGCCGGGCTTTCTGGAGAGAATGTGGTATTGGTGAAAAGTTTCCACCAACCAGAGATACAGGTGTCCTTAGGGAGCGAAGGCTGGTGTTTTCTGGGCACCTTCCAGTTGGCCGGCCTATGTGATCTGGTCTGTCGGCAGGATTCCAGATTCAGGGGGCAGAATGTGTGGTCTTAGGGCCCGAGGTAGAACCCATACACTCTTCTCTCAGCCTGTTTTGGCGCCTTTCTCAGGCTCCGCCCACCACTGCCACTCCCCACCTCCTGCTCACATCCTGGTCAGTGGAGTGTGGGTGGCCTAATGGGCAGGTTCAGAGTGGCAGCTGAAGCATTTGCTGGTAGCTCTTATCACCACTTCCTTTTCTCTCCTCCCTCCACTCCCCCTCACTTTGAGGGGTTCTCCTTACACCCATGTACGGTCGTCAGCTCCTTCAGTGACGGGTCCCTCCCTGTACCCCTCCTCCCCTGTACATTTCTGAGTCCCTGTGGGTGAGGCCAGGAGTGTTCAGCCATACCCTTTCTCCAGCTCAGACGCAGCCAGGCCCAAGCAGAGTGAGAGGAAGGAGCTCCCGGATAAGGGTCCTCCTAGGGGAGCTTGTTATGGTCAGAGCCGGCTGCACCCCAGTATTCAGCTCCCCAGCCAGGAGCGGAGGCAGTGACAGCAGAAACTGGCTGGCAGAGTTGTCAAAGAACTTGGCTGAGTCTGTCCCTGCTTCTTGTAGCTTAGTTCCAAGGGGCAACATGCATAATCTGAATGTGCGTTTCTTCAAATGTAAGCCAAGGGTTATAAAATCTCCGCCTGCCTTGCTGAGGACCAGATGAGTTCGTGTATATAAAAGTACTTTGCAAGTGATAAAACACAACATAAAAAAGCACGCACTTACAAAATGCACCCTCTGTGCCACGACTGTTCTCGTCGCCTTGTCCATAATAACACACTGAAATCCTGCAACGACGCTGCGGGGCGGCCGTTGTTACTGTCACTTGACTTTGATGAGACGAAGGCACAGAGAGGTTAACTCGTACAGCCAGGAAATTGTGAGTCAGATTCTAAGCACTTAACATTAGCAGGAAGTAAAATTTCAGCCCTGCTTTCCCTTATCATCTCATTTTGAGCAACTTTCCTTGGCTGCTTCCAGGTAACTAGGAAGACACCATACTTCTCCTGGTGACTACGAGCACATCCTGAACTTATTCCCTGTGTGGCTTATAAAACCCCTTGCACATCCCATGTGCTGAGTGACCCCTCCCCGTCCTCTACCTGCAGTTGAGGTTTTGGATCCAAGACAGAATTTTTCACGCATCCCTATTAGAGATAAACCATTGATCTAACCTGTGACGTTCTTTTAACCTTGACTCTGGTTTCACAATGTTCCCATTCCCTCCCAGCTGCAGTCCCCGTCAAGGCTGACACCCTCGTATCCTCATCCGGGTTACAGGTGAGGGCTGAACCGAGCCCCCCGAGTGCCGCCTCTGCAGGCCCTCGGCCAGCTCCTCCGTCACTCAGCAGACGGTCACGCAGCAAACTGCTGTCGTCCCGCCCACTTCCTCATACTCTGTCCACGGACGTCGTGGGAAACCTTGTCGGACACCTTGAGTCCAAAACATGATTTTCTCGATCTGTGAATTTATTTTATTTTTTGTTCTTTAATTTTGGGGGGCTGACATTAGTTAATAAAGTTACGCAGGCTCCGGGGTACAGTTCTGTAACACATCACCGGCTGCTGTGTGGATTTCGTGCCCCAGCCTCAAGGGAGAACCCGACGTGACTTACCCCTCGTGGCGCCCACACCAGCCCTTCACTCAGCCAGTCTGGGCTCCTGCCTCTGCCTGGTCTGCAGGGCGCCAGCTCACGTTCGTGGGCTTCAGCTCCTTCCTCCTGTAAGAACATCAGACTGACATTCCCAGCAATGCACACTAGGATGGAAGCGTCTGAGCGTGTAAATATTTTCTTACATAAATTACATACCCGCCTCCAACATTGTTTTGCTTCCCATTTCATATGTTCTTTTTAGCAACTTTCCAAATGTGGGAGATTTTCTTTGCTCTTTATAGTTGGCTTAAAGTCCTGTTTGTAGATCCGTTTTTCTCTAAGTAAATGCATTCTTGGCATTAATGGTAATAGCCGCCCTCCTCGAAAACTGTCTTTCTGTTATGCCGTAGCTTATGACATAACCCAAATTCTGTGTTTCAAGTAATAAACACATTAAAAAAGAAAAGTAATAAAAGCAGGAACTGTTTCCCCAAGTAGGTATTTACTTGTCCAAGATTCCCTGTTCCCTAAATGATGCTTATTGTCCCGAGAATTGGCAGGGCTTGCTAAGGTCAGCAGGGCCGGCAGCCTCCGCACATGCCCAGGAAGTCAGCACTCCCGGGGACTGGGGGTGTCTGATGACACGGGTATGTGCCTCCCGGCGCCAGCAGCTGGGTTCCTTGAATCCCTTTGAGCCAACATTGTCCACAAGGGGATGGGGTGCTTTCTTCCTTCTCCCTCCATCTCAGCACCCTCTTGACTCTGGGCTGCTGCTCCATGGAACCAGTGAGGTGCTGCTGCCCTTCCCAAAGGCCCCCTTTCGCCCTCATACTTTGCCACGGCATCCAATTCTTTCTCCTTGCCACCATTTGGTAGTCTGAGGTCTGGCTCCTGAGCGTGATTCTACACGCAGGAACCGGTGTTCTCACTCACGGGGCACATGCACAGGTGTGGCCTCAGGTGCTACACATAGGGTCATTCCAGGACTCAGAGCGCACTGTCTCCAGCGCTTACCCAGGAGGTAAGAGGGAGTGGACCCTGGTGGCCCCGAGGTGTCTCCAGCACCAGCAGGCAGGGGATCTCGGGCTTAGGGCAGGGTTCGGAGGCCTGGGCACTCACCATTTGTCTTTGGTCCCCACAGAACATGTTTGGGATGTGGAAGCCTCTGGTGTTCTTGGCTCTTGCAGCTGTGGCTCTGTATGTATTACCCAACATGCGACAGCAGGAGACAGAATTCTGCCTCCTGGAGTGATGGCAGACCTGGGCCAGCTGAGGGGGCAGATCCCAGGGGCCACTACCCTCAGCTTTGGGCACGACACACTGTGCCAGAGCTCCGCCCACCCACGTGTCTCATGTGTCCCCGTCATCTTAGCCTCAGCCACCCAGGTTGGAGAGGCTCAGAGGGAGCTACTGGCTCCCATCTCCTGTGTTGTGTAAGAGCCTGGGTCCCTTGAAATTAAATGTCATCCTGACTACACGAGACTTTGTGGCTTTTTGTTTGTTAAATACTTCACAACACAAGCAGAACAGAGCGGTTTCCCTCAAACCAGGCCCCTCACATAAGGGTCTGACTCCCGAATATGATCTGTCACCGACAGGTGACGTCAGAAACGAAGCTGGCTCCTGTGCCAGCAGCCGCATCGCAGGTGGGTTGGTCTGTGCACATTCGTGCTGTCACAAGGAGTGCATCTGGGCACTGAGAACGGGAACGACCTGGGCACCTTGCAGGAGGGTGCCCAGTGACCTGCCCGCAGGTTCTGTGCCCACACCTGTGTGCTGGAGAAGGAGGCCCTGGGGCCTGTGAGTGAGCCTCTGGGGCTTAGTCCTATGACTTGCAAAGGGTCTCACTCTTAGCGATGACTTTATTAGTCGCTCAGCATCCTGGCAGTAAGCAGGCCACACACTCAAAAGCTTTAACTCAAGAGTTTACCGAAGGGCAGAGTTGGAGAGCCAACAAGGAATTAGCGAAGTCCCGGGCACCAGCAACAGTGGAGAGTGGCTACCATTCCAGGCCTGCACAGGGGCCCCAGACACTCGTGGAAGCCTCAGGAGGGTGTGGCCCTTGTCAGCCACAAATGGAGTGGGGAGTTGATGTCCCCCCTGCCCCCCAGGTTTGTCTTGGTACCTCCCATAGGCCCTTTGGAGATAGCACTGATTTAGGGCAGCCCACAGATGAGCGGCGTCGGCATCGTGAGCTTGGACAGGCAGAAGCTCAGGCCCCATTCAGACCTACAACATGGAACCCGCACTGAACACGACCCCCGGTCAATGAGCAGTGCACGACCAAATCCAAGACACGGCCTCGGCCACATCAGACTGTGTGCCCTCAGTGGTGACCCAGCTGAAGAAGTCCCTTCATAGCCCACTGGTGCCCCTGACCCCTGAGTTAAGTGTAGTGAAACTCTGCTTTTTATCGACTTTGCTCTGGCCACCAGTTGGCTGGAGAACTAAGTTGTGGAAAGGACCACCAAGGGTCACTGATTTAACTTGGCATTAATTAGAAGTCAAGTTGGAGCCCTGGTTGGTGTGGCTCAGTGGACTGAGCACCTTTCTTCAAACTGAAAGGTCACCAGTTCAATTCCCAGTCAAGGCACATGCCCCGGGTAGGTGCCAAGTCCTCAGTTGAGGGCATGAGAGAGGCAACCAATCACTGTTTCTCTTGCACATTGATGTTTCTCTCCCTCTTTCTCCATTCCCCTCTCTCTAAAAATAAATAAAATCTTTTTAAAAAGAAAGAAGACAAAGAAGTTAAAATGGAGGTCATGGTCAGGTAGGTGGTTGGCTTCCAGTCGGGACTTCAGCTGGTCCTTCCCAGGCCCGAACCTAGAGGCTGGGCAATGACAGGAAAGGGGTCCTGCTTTCCCCCCAGCCTTTTTGCTTAGAATACAGAGCTCTCCCATTAGGATGCTGCCCCTGTTGACTCATTCTAGGATGCCATTCTCTTCATCCTCTGGGCTCCAACCCCTGGTCCTACTGATATTCTCGACCAGAGCAGATTAAAGAGGTCTCTCTGTGTTGAATGTGACGGTCCCTTGAGCTAGCCTTAGCTCCATGGAGGTGTCTGTTAGAAGCTAGGGCGCTTGCACCCAGGCTGAGGTACAGATAGAACCAAGGACTCGAAACACCTTGAGGGGCCTCTGACTCCCTCCATTCTGCATAACAGCTTCCTTTCTGCTCTCTCCCCGTGCAACAGCCCCCTCCGCTTTCCCTTCCCAGGTCACGTGGCACAGCACACCACCTGCTACTCCTGTCAAGGGCCAGCTGCTATTGGGGGGCAGGCTGGGCGGTTCTAAAGATCAGGAGCACTCTGGTTCTGATTCTGGCAGGTGCAGTGTTGGGGTACAGGGAAGGGAGGAGGGGAGCAGGGTGGAGATCCTGGCAGTGGACTCCACAGGGGATAGAGATGGAGCTGGGAGGAAGACCTAGCTCCCCGGAACCCACATGGTCCCTAAGATACCAGCAGACGAAGCAAACCAGCTCTCACCGTGCTCATCCTTTTACATTACCTGCTTTCATCTTCGCACACAAAAAAATCCCTATGAGAGCCCTGTGAACTCCGTTTCAGAGATGAGGAAACTGAGGCCCAAAAGACATGGTCTGCCCAAGGTTACAGAGTGCATGGATCTTTCCATCCCACCACGGTCTCCGGCACCCTGGCCAGGACCCCGGTCAGTACCACTGACTGGCCCAAGTGCCCGCCATGAGCCGGGCCAGCCTGCCGACCTCACGGGTGCCTGTGGAAATGGCCCCAGCTCCAGAAAAAAACAGGCTTCTCAGACATGCCCCATTGGACCCGCTCATTCAGACTCTGCTCAGACCAAGTTAAATGTGGCCACTGACAGTGGCGGATGAGCAGTGCCCCTTGAGGGGAGAAGGAGGGCCAGGTGGAAGGCCAGACAACCTGTCCCCCCCGCCCCCGAAGACAGGTCAGCAGGCAGTGAGTCAGGGGGCTATAAACGGCCTGTGGCCCAGCTAGCACTGCCCCAGATACTCAGCTGATGAAACCCCCTGTAAGCCCCTCTGTGTGCCCCTGCCGGGCTTGGGAGGGAACACACTGGCCCACAGGGGGGCCACCCCAACTTGGCAGACCCCAGGACCAGCATTGCGCACGGTCTGTTCCAGCCTGCTGGCCGGGCCTGGGGCCTGGGTTCATGGGCTATATTGAGGGCTGAGTCACCAGCCTGCCCCTGGGTCAGGCTGCTGTGACTGGCTGGCTGGGGCCTGAGTCAGGCCCCGATTTATCCTGGAGAGCAACAGGCTCGGGTTTCAGGGGGGTAAGAAGGGTTCTGGGAACCATCCTTGGCACTAGGCACCTTGCTCTGCTGAGACCATTCACTGACTCCTCTGGGGCCTCACAAGGACCTCTCCTGGGCAGAGGGAATGAGAAGCCGGGAGAGGGGACTCCTTTCTCTACTCGCTGGTTTTCCTCTGAACACACCCACCCCAACAGAGGCCCTCCGCCAACTGAGGGACCTCGGGCAATGCCCGCAAAACAGGACCACGAGCCACTAGGATGTGTGAAGGGGCCTCGGGCTCCAAGTAAACCCACTGTGCCCCTTTCTGTCCTCCGCAGCCGCTGAGGGAGAGGAATCCATCGTTTCTCAGATCTGTTCCTCAGTTTCTTCATCAGGACCTCAGAGACGACATCACTGAGCCCTCAGCTGGCACCTAGGGTTGGGTGTC
This sequence comes from Phyllostomus hastatus, assembly GCF_019186645.2. Classification (NCBI taxonomy): domain Eukaryota; kingdom Metazoa; phylum Chordata; class Mammalia; order Chiroptera; family Phyllostomidae; genus Phyllostomus; species Phyllostomus hastatus. Next base: position 10,202,920 of record NW_025334006.1, on the reverse strand, counting down.
AGAAGTCTGCCTTTTTACACATGCGCACACAAACACAGTCCCTTGTGAGACCCAGCTATGTGTCATGTGTCCCCAGGAGCTGGGCATCTCTCCACAGGAGAGCTCAGCCTCTCAAATAGTCGGATGGTACCAATGTCTGGTGGTTGGCTTTGGCTGTGGGACAAAGGTGGTACGGGGGAATGAGAGTTCTGGAGACAGAGAGGGGGTGCCAACCAGAGAGTGGAATTCCTGAGCACCTCGTCACAGGCAGCCGACAGAACATGAGCCGCAGGGCCCAAGCTATTTATACCTCCTCTGTCACTATCAGGGCCCCCAGGGCTCCCCCTTCCCAAGCCGCACACACCAGGCCCCTTTTCTGTTTCTGGTCCCTTCTCTACTCCTCCCCCTCCCTCCCTAACCGGAAGGGAAATAAATCATTCATGGACCCCTTTCACAATAAGCACTGCCCCCCCAATCCCTGCACTTCTTTCTGAGCTCCCTAATGAGGATTGCCCTCATTCTGCCCTTCAGAGGGGCGACAGCCTTCAAAGATGCCCAGACCCTCTCCTTTTCACTGCGTCTTGGGGAAGAAGAAGAATAAAGTAGGCTGATACAAGGTCCCAGAACCTTCCCAAACTCCAGTCCTCACACAGCTTGAGTTGAGGGCTGTCTGCAGAGTGAGAAGGCTGAGGAAGTCTGGCCTAAAGGGGTTCCAGGGGTTATGGAATACACGTACGTTACAAAATTACAGAATACATATTCTCTTTTTAAGTTTTTTATTTATTAATGTTTGGAGAGCAAAGATGGGAGAGAGAGAGAGAGATCAACCTTTGTTGTTTCACTTATTTATACATTTATCCGTTGATTCTTCTTGTATGTGCCCTGGCCCAGGATTGAACCTGCAACGTTGTCGCATTGGGGTATGCTCTAACCAACTGAGCTACCTGGCCAGGGACGTGTGTTCCCTTTATATAAGTATCCTCTATAGCTCTATCATCCCAGGCCAGCTCCACTGTTTCAGTGCCTCAGTTTCCCTGCTGTCACCATTCCCTAGCCTCCAGATGCCCTACGCTTAATTCTGAGCCCGGTCATGCCTCTGCTTCCTGGCCAGCTCCCGAGGGCTCTCCCTGCCCACCAGCCGCTGTCACGTTTCCCCTTGGCTGCTCTGGGCAGGGCTCTCCCTGTTTCTGTCTGGCTAACTCGCCCTTTCACTGGAAGGATCTGCCCTGTGGCCCAAGTGGGCATATTGCCCAGGGGGCTCCCTGGTACTATGAGGCAGAGTCTCTCCTTTCCCTCTCATCACCTTCATTGAGTCAGACTTGTGGAGGGGGGGGCGACACAGTGTGACTCACTGGGTTCTCTTTTCCTGAGCTCAGCTTCATTCTGAGGGGATGAGGCCAAACAGGCTGGTGACAGGGACACTGAGTCAGGGGCAGCCTCGATCTTTCTCCTGCGACCCTGGAACTGGGCTTCAAACTAGGCTTTTCTGCCTATAAAGTGGAGCATTCCCCGCCCCCCCAAAGCCTTCTCCTTAATTGGCCTGGGCAGTGTCCCTACTTCCTCTCAGTGCATCTCCACACAGCACACACATTTCCCTCCCCTGTCCCTGTCCGCAGGTGGACAATACTCTGGGCTGGGAGCCAGACTCCCAGGCCCTGTCAACGTCCCTGCCACCAACTCATCCATAAAATTCTGTCAACACCAGATGAGTGTGTTTTGCCCCAACCACTGGCCTCAGTTTTCCCATTGATCTCTATAGTCCCGAAGTACGTAAAGGGGGTCTATTTCACAAGTGACTGGCAATGCTGAGCTTTTGGGGTGTTGGGTGCCCTTTCCCCGATTCCAGCTCTACTCCACCTCCCCAGCGCTGCGCCCCAGGGACCAGTGCCCCCGCCCCCCGGGCAGGAGGCGGGAGCCCCCCCCCCACGCCAAGGCTGCTGGGGCCGCGTGGGGGAGGGGAGGAAGGAGGCGGGGCGGCCCGGCTCTGTGCGGCTCCCACCCGCGGGCCGGGCGGCATTCCTGGGAGGCCGGCGCTCTGACGTGGACTCGGGGGCCGCGAGCGCGGCGGGGGGAGCGCGACCCAGGGGCTTCTTAAACCCCCTGCCCAGGTCCGGCCGGCACTTCCCGAGCACTGCTCCGCCCCTGGAGGCAAAGGGAGAGAGAGAGCCCTAGCGAGAGAGCGCGCGGCCAAGGAGCCTAGAGTCCCGCCGAGTCCCGCCAGCCAACGGCGCGAGAGAAGTTGAGAGCCGCGCAGCGCCGCTCTGCGAATCCCGCCGCCGCCCCGACAGCGCCCCCAGCCCCGGCCCGGCCCGGCCCACGCCCAGCAGGCAGCGCATACCCCGGCCCAGCCCCCGCCAGCATGATGAACAACAGCGTCTACTCCGAGGCCCCCGGCCTCGGCCTGGGAGACGAGGCGGACGACATGCCGTCCACGGAGAAGGACCTGGCGGAGGACGCCCCGTGGAAGAAGATCCAGCAGAACACTTTTACCCGCTGGTGCAACGAACACCTCAAGTGCGTGGGCAAGCGCCTCAACGACCTGCAGCGCGACCTCAGCGACGGGCTGCGCCTCATCGCGCTGCTCGAAGTGCTCAGCCAGAAACGCATGTACCGCAAGTTCCACCCGCGCCCCAACTTCCGCCAGATGAAGCTGGAGAATGTGTCCGTGGCCCTTGAGTTCCTCGAGCGCGAGCACATCAAGCTCGTGTCCATCGGTCAGTGTGGGCGGGGAGTGCCCCGAGGACGGGCTAGCTGGTGGGGGCCGGGGGGCACAGGTGCCGGTGGGCACAGTGAGATGAGAGAGGGCGGAGGGCGGCTCTCTGGCACGAGGCGGGCCCCCGGCTCGCCTGCCACCGGTGCCCGACACTGCCTTCACGCCCCTCTCAGCACAGCGGCATGGGACGGGCGCGTGCTGGGGATGATGGGGTCCGGAGTATCACTATGCGTTCCCACTGATCCGCCTCTATTCATTGTAACCCTTCCTGCTATCGGGCAATCTCAGCCATGCTTAAGAGGACAAGACCAGTGCACGTTACTGATCACTGGGGGCGTCTCCCCCCAAACAAAGCAACGGCCTCCCAGCCTCCCAGCCGCTCCACTGGGAGGAGCGGGCTGAAGGCAGATCCCAACCACTGCGGACCCTGGGGCTCTGGCGCAGAGGGAGAGCCGGTGGCCCGCATGTGCTCAGCAATTGGGTTCATGCCCGGGGGCCGGAGCAGGCAGGGCCCAGCCTCAGAAACCTAAAAAGGCACTGAGCGAGCTCCGGAGCCTTAACCCCCGCCTGTCCTCCTTCGGCTCAGCCTGCCGGGGAGGGGGCTCCGCAGGTCCACGCCGGCTGGGCCCCAGCCCCGGCCCCTAAGCCGGGATTGGTTGTAGCTAACGGTCTGCGCCGGAGGGAAGGAGGGGAAGGTCTGTAGAAGGAAGTCATTGAGTGTAACCAGATTTGGAAGGTGTGTCTGTGCTGGGTGGGGGTGGGGAGACACTCTAGGCTTGGGAGCCCAGAGGCCAAGGTTGGATCCTGAGTGGCCAAAGATCGCCCCTCCCCTCACAGCCCGCGCTCTCCCCTGCTTGCCGGGGCCTGGGGAAGACCCCTACCCCTGTGGTGAGCTCTTAAGAGTCCTGCTGTGATTTACAGGAAAGTGCCCCTTGGGGCTTGTGCCCTGGGACCCCAGGGGAGGAGTTTCGTTTGGGGTCAGCTGCCTCCCTGGCCAGGCTGTCCCAGAAACTACTCCAGATAACGGATGTCTGTCTACCTCCACTCTCCCTCAGGGCATCTCCAGACCTCCTGAATTAGCAGCTGAGGTCAATCGGGGCCCTTTGCCCTGTCCAGTCCCCTCTCTAGGCCTTACTCCCTCCTGCCCCGACACTGCTCCCCCCACCCCACCCGCTGTGGCCTGGAAATAGCCCTGCCTTCGTGACACAGCAGATGTCTCTGAGCTTTCCAGAAGGACAAGCCTGAGGACAGGAGTGGGGGAGGGGCCCCGGTGTGTGTGTTGTGGGGCTGAGGGCTAAGTGAGAGTGTGTGTTGGGGGGGGAGTGTCACCCCCGCACGCTGGGATTTGACAGACAAACTGTTCCAGGTGGGGTCTCCAGAGAGCTTGGGGCCTCACCGCAACTTTATAGGAAACTGTGCAGCCCTCCCCTCCTCTCCACTCCCCGCCGCGGGGCAGTCAGCCCCACTCCAGGCCTCATCCTTCCTGAGCGCACCTCTCCCCTCCCCCATGGCGGTGCCTGGCTCCGGCCCCTTGGCTCCACCGTGGAGGGGCCAGCTCAGAGTAGAGGGGGAAGAAGCAAAAGCTGGTTTGGGGGCGGGCGGGAAGCGCCTCAGTTCTCGCTGAGAGGAAGGGAACCATTCCCGGTTTGGGCCAAGTGGCTCACTCGCTCTGATGAGATAAGCTGTCAGCAGTTCAGCTGCCGGCCCGAGGCTGAGGGTGGAGGGAGGGGGCACAGGCGGCAGCGGCTGCCCGAACCTGGGACGTGAAGGGGTTTCCCACCAGGGGCAGCATCCTGCTTCCTCTGGTTCCCTCCGTTTTCCTTAGAGGCGGGAAGGAGCGTCCTGGGGGCCTCCTTGGGGCATTGTCCCAAGGCTGAAATTGAGTGGCATCTGGGCACCCGGGAGGAGGGTCAAAAAGACTCCCCATTTTCCTTTCTAGCAGTGCGGTGGGTGCTGAGAAGTCCACCTCATGGGGGGTTTATTCAGCCTGGGTTGAAGGGGCTGTGTGCCCTTCTTACCCCACTCTCCCCTTCCCCCTCCCCTTATCCCAGCCCCCCTCACCCCCTCAGCCCCTCCGAACAAAGAGACCTATGAGGCAGCTCTGTCCCGCAGCTGTTCCCCAGTTGCTATTCCTTTTCCTTGAGCCAACAGCCAAGGGAGGGGCTGGAGGGGACAGCAGCTGTCCCGGCACCTCCCTCGCCCAGCCCTCTCTCCTCCCCCTCCATTTGGGGCCTGGGGCTGCTTCAGGGACTGGCTGTCAGGCTCCTCCCACCTCTTTGGGGCACCCCTAGGCAGGCGAAGATAGGGTGGCTCGGTGGGGCACAAGGGAGGAAGCCTGGCTTGAGCCGAGCTCCTCTCCTCGGCTTGGCCTCAGAAGAAGGGAGGGAGAGGAAGGTCACTGATCTCAGAGCAGGATTCTAGACCCACCCCTCTCCTGCCCCAAGGCACAGCGGACCACTTGCTGTCTGGCCCACAGCCAGTTACTGGGGAGAAACCTCTTCCTGCAGCAAATATGAATGACCTCCCCCCACCACCCCTCCCCCCACCTTCAGCCCTCCAACCCAGCAGCCTCCAGGCCTCCCTCCTCGAGATCGGGCTCCAGTTTGCCAGAAGCACTTCTGTAAGCACCCACTTTGGAGGCTGGCAGGCAGCGAGAGGCCGCGGGCACTGGGCGGCAGGACTGGGAGGTGCAGTGGGCCCTGTGTTTGAGAGGGAGTGCTCCGGAGCACCGGGAGGCCGGGAGTGAGTGTGTCATGGAATCTGAGAGCTGCCAAACCATTGTGCTGCAGTGGAGCCAGGGGACAGGGGGCGGGCTGGGGAGCTGCTGGGGAAGGAAGGATGAATCAGTGAAAGGGTGGGGGAGCCAAGGGGGCCAGAGCCCTCAGCCAGAAGGACAGAGAGGCCGAGAGTCCCCCACCAGGGGGCAGGTGGGGCTGGGGTGGGGATGCTGGGATTCCCCAGGCCCTTGGTCTCTGAAAGCTGTCCCCCAAGATCTAGAGAGGGACAGGAAAAGATGTATGAGGGGTGCCTCCAGCCCCACCCTTCCCCATCTGCCAGGCAACACCAGTAAACAAGGCCGAGTATCCCGCCCCCTCCCAACCTCCTAAAATCAGAGCTAGGGAAAGCCGATGGGTTTCAGGCCTGCATCATCTTTTACAAATGAGTTGGATTCCAAAGATCTGTACTCTGGGCCACCCCCTGCTCCTGGGTGTTTCTTTCCGGCTGTTAAAGGGAAACTAGGCTCTCCCCCAGATACTGGGGAAGCAGTTGTGGTGCATCTTTTTTCTCAAAGGAGGGGATGGGTGGGGAGTCTCATCTCCTGAGACTTGTGTCCCCACGAGTGACCTTTCCCGTGGCTCCCGTGAGACCTCACTGGCCCCCAGCGTTTGATAACAGGGTTTCAAGCCTGACCAGAGCATGCGCTCTACCCCTTCCCTCCTCCTAGAACTCTGTTCCTACAGCCTTTTACGGCCTTCAGAGAACAGTTTGGTTGGAGCCAGGTGGGTCCTGCTCTCCCGTGCCAGTTTGTAAAACACTCACTCATTCATCCAGCATTACTCGGACCCTACTAAGTTCTGGGCTCGGAGGTTGGAGAGACAAAACACACTGCCCAGAGTGAAAGCAGCCAGACAAAAAAGAGTGTAAAATTCTAGAAAACGCAAACTAATCTATAGGGATCAAGAGCAGTTCAGTTGCTGCCTGGGAAGGTCGGACAAGGAAGGGCAGGAGGAGGGAGGACACAGGGGTCTGTGCAAAGGGGTCACACAGGACACTCTGTGCGGAGGTGTGTTTAGTATCATGGCGATGGCTTTATGGGTGCGCATATTGTCAAGGCTTACCCACTTGTGCTCTGTAATATGTACAGCTTGTGGTATGTCAAGCAGACCTCTAAAAAACTTTAAAAAATGGCCCTGGCTGGTGTGGCTCAGTGGATTGAGTGCTGGCCTGTGGATCGACAGGTTGCAGGTTCGATTCCCAGTCAGGGCACATGCCTGGGTTGTGGGCCAGGTCTCCAGTTGGGGGCATGAGAGAGGTAACCGATTGCTTTCTCCCTCCTTTCCCCTCTCTCTAAAAGCAAATAAATAACATCTTTAAAAAAAATAAAATAAAATAAAAAACTTTAAAAAATGAAACAGAACAAAGCAGTGTGTGCCCCCAAAAGACACACCAGATAACTGCATGGATGTCTGCAGCCTGACAGGGGACCCGCTCGGGTGCTGGGGCAGAGGCACGGGTGCCTGCTGTGGGGACTCGCTGGAAGGCAGCCTCACTCCGGAGGGAGGTGGAAGGGACAGTGCAGGATAAATGGGCAGTGGAGGGTGGGGCCCTCCTGAGCTCAACTTGGCTTCCCCGCTCTGCAGACAGCAAGGCCATCGTGGATGGGAACCTGAAGCTGATCCTGGGCCTGATCTGGACCCTGATCCTGCACTACTCCATCTCCATGCCCATGTGGGAAGATGAGGATGATGAGGATGCCCGAAAGCAAACACCCAAACAGCGTCTGCTCGGCTGGATCCAGAACAAGGTGCCCCAGCTGCCCATCACCAACTTCAACCGCGACTGGCAGGACGGCAAAGCTCTGGGCGCCCTGGTGGACAACTGTGCTCCTGGTGAGTGGGCCAGCCAGCACGACGGATCCCTTAGCCTGGGAGGAGAGCTGGGGAGAGCTGGCGGTGCCGAGGCTTGTGGTGGTCAGAAAGTATATCTCTCTCGGGGCCGGGTGCTCAGGACCACCTGTGGGGCTTGCCCCCTTCTCCAGCCTGCTGGAGTCAGGTGCTTCCTGGTTGGGTGTGCCGGGTTCTGCAGTGGCAGGAAGAGGTTTAAACCCCTCATTCTACAGACAAGGACACTGAGGTCCGGCGAGGGCCAGTGACGTGTCCAGGATCACACAGCTTATCCGTGGCAGAACTGATCTAGACCCTGGAGCCTCGACTCCCCGCTCCATGAACCGCTTTGCCCCACGGCACTGCTCCTGCTGAGCTGAGAGAAAGGAAACGCGTTGGGACTTAGGAGTCCCAGGAGTTAGACCCAGAGAAGGCTCTTCTTTGTGAGACCCTGGGACAGCTTTGAGGAGGGGCTGAGGCTGGCATGGCACTGCCCAGTGGCAGGTGACCCAACCCCAGCCTGGCCAGGTGGGGGCAGCTCAGGGCCCACGAGAGGACTGAGGCTGCACTGCTGGAGCCCTGCCCCACGTGCGGCTCCCTTTCTGACCTTCATCTCCTGAGAAGATAGGTCTTCTTCCCCCCAGAGAAACCAGGGTCCCTTGGGAGAATCCTCTCCCTGCTTGGGGTCAGCTGGGGAGCAGGGGGTGGGGGCGGAGACACTAGCAGCCTGGGAGGCATTCCCAGCTGCTGAGCCATTGCCCGAAGTTGGTGTGGCTGCCAGCAGTGAGCTCAACTGTTCCGGCCAGTCATGGATTCCGGCCTTGGAGCCGGCCCCTCCCCACCAGTGCGCATCACCTCCCCTCCGCCGGGTCTAGCCTAGACCAAGCACCCCCTAACGCCTGCACCCCTTCTCAGGAGTAACCTGGGCTGCCTCAGCACTCCTTTTGTTAGAACAGCTGGGTTCTGGGTGACCTCAGAGAAATACTGATCCTTTCCCAACAGGCTTTTCAGTGCCTCAGTTTCCCCAAGTGGGCAGTTGGGAAGGAGAGGGTGTCTCATGCCCTAAGGCTGATATGGGAAGCGCTTGGAGACCTAGGGCTTCAGGGCAGCTGGAAGGGGACCTTGTAGGGGGTGGGTCAGAGGCACCTGTGGGACAGACTCTGAGGTCCTCTGTCCACCCCGAGGCAGAGCGCGGTGGAGGGCCCGGGAGCGGTGCCCTCACAGGGGTTTGGTGTTCGGGGTCCGCACTGGGGCCTGGGCAGGCAGGAGGCTGGCGGCAGGGCCGGTGCCAGGCTGCTGCGTCAGCCAGGACAGAAAGGCCTCATTGTTGGTGTCGGGCAGGACTGCCCGCCTCTGCACGGATGGGCATCCCAGCCGTAGGTCTAGGTCGGGGCCAGCAGGAACCCGGCTGGTGGGCGGAGGTGCGAAGGAAAACAGTGAGCACGTGCTGTGCCTCTGGCTGACTGCTCCCCCCCCCCCCTTGTGGTCTCCCTCCCCGTCTCTGCAGGCCTCTGTCCCGACTGGGCGGCCTGGGACCCCAACCAGCCTGTGCAGAACGCCCGGGAGGCCATGCAGCAGGCGGACGACTGGCTCGGGGTGCCCCAGGTACACTCGGGGTTTAGGCCGGGGAAGAGCACAGGACAGGAGGGCCATCAGTGGGGGTTGGGTGTGTAAGGACACGCGGTCAGGATGTGGGGGAGAACCAAGCTGCCAGGTAAGGAGAGCACCCTCTCATTCCATTCCTTCCGTGGCAGGTGATCGCCCCTGAGGAGATCGTGGACCCCAATGTGGATGAGCATTCTGTCATGACCTACCTGTCCCAGTTCCCCAAGGCCAAGCTCAAACCTGGTGCCCCTGTTCGCTCCAAGCAGCTGAACCCCAAGAAGGCCATCGCCTATGGGCCTGGTACGTGTGACATGCCCGCCAGCCCTCCCTGGCCTGCTGCCCCTGGTGGGCCGTGCGCCTGCTGGGAAGGCCCTCCCTGAGTCCCTCGCCTCTGCCGTCTGCCCCCAGGCATCGAGCCCCACGGCAACACGGTACTGCAGCCCGCCCACTTCACCGTGCAGACGGTGGACGCCGGCGTGGGCGAGGTGCTGGTCTACATTGAGGATCCCGAGGGCCACACCGAGGAGGTATGGCGAGGCCACTGCAGACAGGAGGGGTTAGTGTGACGCTGGAGCCAGAGGCCACAGGCCCACAGCAGGAAGGGCCTGGAGACAACTGCCAGAGCCAGCTGCCACGCGGAGGGTGGGGGCGGCTCCACCATGGGGGCCACCAGACACCGTGGGGTCGGGAGAAACGACAGCCACTGTGACTTCCAACCTGTTCCCTTCCCAATAGGCCAAGGTGGTTCCCAACAATGACAAGGACCGCACCTACGCCGTCTCCTACGTGCCCAAGGTCGCTGGGCTGCACAAGGTAAGCGCCCCACGGGCCCACCCCTGTGCCCCACTTTCCGTTCACATCCTGGTCTCCGGCAGAGTGGACCCCACTCTCAGCTCACAGCCCACCCCAGGGCACCAGCCACCCACCTCCCTCCCTCCTTGGCTCTGCTCTTCACCTTCACCACCCCCTCTCGGAACTGCTTTCCTCTAGAAGCTGACCTTTGACCCCTGACCCGTAGGTGACTGTGCTGTTTGCTGGCCAGAACATCGAACGAAGCCCCTTTGAGGTGAACGTGGGCATGGCCCTGGGGGATGCCAATAAGGTGTCAGCCCGCGGCCCTGGCCTGGAGCCTGTGGGCAACGTTGCCAACAAACCCACCTACTTTGACATCTACACTGCAGGTAAGGACGGGCCTGGGGGGTCAGGAGGGCAGCCCCTGACTGTGGGTGTGGAGGGGGGACAGGGGCAGGGTCCCAGCCAGGAGGTGCATGCTCTCAGGCTGAGGGATCCTCAAGCGGCTCTGCGTGCCCAGCGTGGGGCTGACGGCCTTTGTCCGCGGCAGGGGCTGGCACTGGCGATGTTGCTGTGGTGATCGTGGACCCGCAGGGCCGGCGAGACACAGTGGAGGTGGCCCTGGAGGACAAGGGCGACAGCACGTTCCGCTGCACCTACAGGCCCGTGATGGAGGGGCCGCACACGGTGCATGTGGCCTTCGCCGGTGCCCCCATCACCCGCAGCCCTTTCCCCGTGCACGTGGCAGAAGGTGAGCCCTCCCTCCTCCCCCACAGTCGCCCTCGCTGAGGCCGGGACGCAGACAGAACTGCCACTAAATCCCGGGTCTGAGGATTTATGGGCAGCGAGGCACTAAATCCGGGCCTGGGTGGGGAGCCAGCAGAAGGCTTCAAAAGGGCAGAAGGAACAGCCGGGGTGGGGCTCTGGAGAGGCCTCAGCCTCCTCATCTTTCCAGTCCCGTCCGCCCCAGAGGGGGGTCAGGAGACCACAGGGAAAGATACCGGACAGGGTCCCCCCCCCCGAAGACTGTGGTGGGGGCATATTGGCGAGCATTGCAGGCGAGACCTTCAGGTGGTTCTCTCACTGCCACTCAGGGACCTCGCCACCACTCACCCCTCTATGCCCATTGGCCACCGCCAGGCCGAGAGAGCGGCGCTGCGTCCGTGCTCTAGCAGAGGCGGGCCCCGCACGGCCATAGCTGACTGGCCTCACTCGCCTGTGCTATGTGGTGTGGCCCAGGCCATACGGAATGACCCACCTTCTGTGGCATTCTGTGACAGGCCCCGGTTCCGTGCCACTGCCTGCGTTCTGTGGCAGATCGGTGTCTTTGTCACTTGCCCGGTGCTTTCTGTGACAAGACCTATGTTATCACGGGCTCTGTGTCATTGCCTGTGTTGTGAGGAGGACCTGGGTCTCGTCACTGACCGTTTTGTGGCACTCTGTGGGTTCCACGCCATCTTGTGTGTTCCATGGCAGGCTGAGACGACAGCTCTTTAGCCACGGTGTTCGGTAGCATGGCCTGGGTCATGGCCGCTGGCAGTGTTCCCTGGCAGGCTGAGTGCCACGCGTGGCTGTGGCCTGGGGCAGGCGTCATGCTGTATGGGCCTCTCTTGTTCCACGGTGTCCCCGAGGGTTTGGTGGTGTGACTTAGTTTCTGAAGCTGCTCTGGTGGCTCGGAGGAGGCTGTGGGTTGATGGCCGTAGGGTGGGTGAAGGACCCTTCCCTGCCATGCCTTTGTCCCAAGCAGCATCAACTCTGAGCGCCCAGCAGGAAGGGTTTCTTAGAAGGGTCCTCACGGGGGCCTGTGGCCACTCCTCGCCCGGCACGGCCCCGGCAGCCCCAGTTGCGGTGGGGCCACCAGGGACTCGGGGAAGGCTTGCATGAGGCAGGGACTCGTGAGGGGGTCAGGAGGTCGGCGAGGTGGGGGATGAGTCTCCATGCAGGACCCCTCAGCACCCCAACCTCCTCTGTTCTCTGCTCCCCAGCCTGTAACCCCAATGCCTGCCGTGCCTCTGGCCGGGGTTTGCAGCCCAAGGGCGTGCGTGTGAAAGAGGTGGCCGACTTCAAGGTGTTCACCAAGGGCGCTGGCAGCGGAGAGCTCAAAGTCACAGTCAAGGGGCCAAGTAAGTGCCAGGGCCCAGGGCCGGAGAGGGGCTGGGACGACAGGGGTGGCGATGGGGGTGAGGCCGCAGGGAGGAAGGTGGTCAGTCAGTGGCTCTGTGTCCCTGAGAGCCTTGACCGTCAGCACCACATGACCCGGGAGAGGCTCCAGAGAGACCCTGAGCAGAGGCACTGTGAGACCTTAGGCACACGGGTGCTGCTCTGCCTCAGTTTCCCAGAGTGCCAGCTGGGAACGGTCCTCTCCGCTGTGGGTGCTCACAGGGCTATGATCTACGGGGCTGGCGTGGGGCCCTGCCCGACATGTTGTTCTGCCCATGGAGAGATGTCCCCCGACTGGTCCTGGGTCCCGAGGGCTCCTCGGGGGGTTGAAGAGCCGGGGCTCACACACCACTGACTCCTGCTCTCCCCGCCCCCCACCTCCCATCCTCAGAGGGCACGGAGGAGCCCGTGAAGGTGCGGGAGGCCGGCGACGGTGTGTTCGAGTGCGAATACTGCCCCGCGGTGCCCGGGAAGTACGTGGTGACCATCACCTGGGGCGGCTATGCCATCCCCCGCAGGTAGGCACCGTGGACCCCCGCCTTCCTGCCTGGGCCCTCACCGAGTGGAGAAGGGAGCTGGCTGCTGGAGGTCTGAGGGGACAAAGGGGGGGTAGCTCTGGCGGGGTGCTCCCCGGTGCTGACACCGGCTTCCTCTTCGCCCAGCCCCTTCGAGGTCCAGGTGAGCCCAGAAGCAGGAGCGCAGAAGGTGCGGGCCTGGGGTCCTGGTTTGGAAACTGGCCAGGTGGGCAAGTCAGCCGACTTTGTGGTGGAGGCCATTGGCACGGAGGTGGGGACGTTGGGTAAGTGACTGGGTGACCCCAGGTGGGAGTGCTGGGGGGTGTGGGGATGAGACGAGGAGATGCGGCATGGGGACCCCTGGGGAGGGGATGCTGGGGGCGTGACAGGGTGTCCAGGCTGCCTCTGCCGCCCTCTGACCCTCCCCACCTCACACCCAGGCTTCTCCATCGAGGGGCCCTCGCAGGCCAAGATTGAGTGTGATGACAAGGGGGACGGCTCCTGCGACGTGCGGTACTGGCCCACGGAGCCCGGGGAGTACGCCGTGCACGTCATCTGTGATGACGAGGACATCCGAGACTCGCCCTTCATCGCCCACATCCAGCCAGCCCCGCCCGACTGCTTCCCGGACAAGGTGCGGTCGCACCTCCCATGCGCCAGCGCCAGCCCGGGCGGGGGCGAGCGGGCCCTCTTCCCGTCCCCAACCCAACCTCCCTCTCTTGCCCCTGCTCAGGTGAAGGCCTTTGGACCCGGCCTAGAGCCCACCGGCTGCATCGTGGACAAGCCAGCGGAGTTCACCATTGATGCCCGCGCGGCTGGCAAGGGAGACCTGAAGCTCTACGCCCAGGTGGGACGTCGCCCAACCGCACGGCCCGACCTCACGGCCCAACCTCACGGCCCGTCGCCGCCGTTCTGGGCAGGGGCCCTGGGAGGGCGGAGGCGGGTGCATCACAAGACTGATTCTCGCTGGCCCGTAAAAACTACGAAAAAATTTAAATATTGTGTTTTCTTACTGATAATCTTAAAAGCGTACTTTATCAAAAACGTATTTCATACTAATAACTTAAAAGATGATTTGGTAGAGTAAGACATTAATTTCCCAAGTCAGTTTCTCATACTGGTGTGCATTGACCCCTGGAGGCTGAGAAACATATTCTTGGGTCCAGGAGGATGACTCTTCTTCCAAAAGTTCATTATTCAGTTTTAGGAACGTTGATGTAGCTCAGCCTCTCTCTCCTGCCAACACATTTCAGAGACTTAGGCTGGGAGGCCAGACCACAGAGATGGCCCAGAGCCTGGTCTCCTGCCTCCCAGGGTGCACTGTGGCCACCAGGGCAAGTGGTACTAGGCTCCTGTGGCCTGAGGACTCGGAGGGCGGGAGGGGGAGGAGGAGACTGAGTGTGTTAGTTGTGCCAGAGGACAGCCCAGAGCCAGCAGAGGGCGCCGGTGCTCTGAGGAGGCCTGAGCTCGCTAAGAACCTTGCTTGGTAATGCCCACAGGATGCCGACGGCTGCCCCATTGACATCAAGGTCATCCCCAATGGCGATGGCACCTTCCGCTGCTCCTATGTGCCCACCAAGCCCATCAAGCACACCATCATCATTTCCTGGGGAGGCGTCAACGTGCCCAAGAGCCCCTTCCGGGTATGTCCTCCTCGCCCTGCCCTGCCCGCCTCCAGGGGCCTCACAAGGAGGGTGGAGCCCCAGGATGTGGCCTGTCCCTGGACCCTTGTCACCACTCCCCACCTCAAGGTCCCCTCAGAGAAGCTAAGATGGCCCCGTTAAGGCTGGGCAGACTGCTGGGGAGGGGGATGGGCCTGGAGGAAGGGCATGGCTCTGAGCACTGATCCCTCCCCACAGGTAAACGTGGGAGAGGGCAGCCACCCCGAGCGGGTGAAGGTGTACGGCCCTGGCGTGGAGAAGACCGGTCTCAAGGCCAACGAGCCCACCTACTTCACCGTGGACTGCAGCGAGGCGGGGCAAGGTTCGCCCAGACTGGGCATAGGGGTGGGGCCTGGGCAGGGTGTCCACTCACAAGCCTAATAGTCTGGCCGGAACTCTGTGGGACCCGAGGGTGGGAAAGATCATTGAGCCACCCCGCTCATGGCTTTGTGCCCACCTTCCCCCAGGTGACGTGAGCATTGGCATCAAATGCGCCCCAGGCGTGGTGGGCCCTGCAGAGGCTGACATCGACTTTGACATCATCAAGAATGACAATGACACCTTCACGGTCAAGTACACGCCCCCAGGGGCTGGCCGCTACACCATCATGGTGCTGTTTGCCAACCAGGTATGCCACCCACAGTCTTTGGCCGTCATCAGTGCCCTGCCCCTGCCCCCTGCCCCCCAAGTCTAAGCTGGCAGCTTGACATGCTGTCGTCGGGTGTGGTGGGGGCATTTCTGCAGTCGCTGATCGAGCACGTCCTATGCCTCAGAGGAGACAAGGGGGACTCTTTCAGAGGCTGCTCTTGCCCACCCTGACCGAGCCTTTTCTTCACCCAGGAGATCCCTGCCAGCCCCTTCCACATCAAGGTGGATCCGTCCCATGATGCCAGCAAGGTCAAGGCTGAGGGCCCTGGGCTGAACCGCACAGGTGGGTGTCTGGGCAGAGACTGAGCCAGGCTGGCTGGGGTGGGGGTTGGGTGTCCTCCAGGCCCTCACCGTCATCTTGGGGTGGGTTCCCCAGGTGTGGAAGTTGGGAAGCCCACTCACTTCACGGTGCTGACCAAGGGAGCCGGTAAGGCCAAGCTGGACGTGCACTTCGCTGGGGCTGCCAAGGGCGAGGCTGTGCGGGACTTCGAGATCATTGACAACCACGACTACTCCTACACCGTCAAGTACACGGCCGTCCAGCAGGTGAACTGCGCCTTCTCCCGTGTCCCCGCCTCTCCTGGCTGACAGGTCCTGGGTTCCCTTCCTCCAATCTCACAGACCCAGCCCTGGGTCTTGGTCCCTTTCCTGCCTCCCGCCCTCTCTCACTACGGATCTCTGAGCCTCAGGTCCTCATCGGCCGAGGGCATGTTGTCAGGCTGTGTCTAAGCCACCAGTCTGACCCCCCTATTGTACCCAATAGGGCAACATGGCAGTGACAGTGACCTATGGCGGGGACCCTGTGCCCAAGAGCCCCTTTGTGGTGAATGTGGCACCCCCATTGGACCTCAGCAAAGTCAAAGTTCAAGGCCTCAACAGCAGTAAGTGGGGCAAGAGATGCCCAGGAGTGAGAGGTGTTGGGAGGTGGGTGGAGCCTGCGCTCACGGTGTCTCTTGCCCCCCGTGCAGAGGTGGCCGTTGGGCAAGAACAGGCGTTCTCTGTGAACACGCGGGGGGCTGGCGGTCAGGGCCAGCTGGATGTGCGGATGACCTCACCTTCTCGACGACCCATCCCCTGCAAGCTGGAGCCCGGGGGTGGAGCTGAAGCCCAGGCTGTGCGCTACATGCCCCCCGAGGAGGGGCCCTACAAGGTGGACATCACCTACGATGGTCACCCAGTGCCAGGCAGTCCCTTTGCGGTGGAGGGTGTCCTGCCCCCTGACCCCTCCAAGGTGAGGAGATAAAGGCTAATTGGAGCTGGGGGTTAGGTGCTTGCAGGGAAGGCAGATGAGCTGGAGGGCCAAGGCTGGGGGCCAGGTGTCCTGGAGTGGCACAGCCAAGGACCCAGGGCTGAGGCTACCCCCACCCAGGTCCTGCCTTTGAGGAAGCTCAGTTATTTGGTGCCTGGCCTTGCCTGGCCTTGGATTAGACCTGGGCTTGAGTCCTAGATCCACTCACTGGACAAATGGTTTCATCTCTCTGCCTCTGTTTCCTCACTGTTGCACGGACTCAATCTGCAGTAGCCGCCACAGCTGCAGGCGCTGGGCTGGGTGGGCAGCCCCGCAGGGGAGAGGCCGGGGGCCGGGAGCCCACGCACTTGCTTCTCTCCTAGGTTTGTGCTTACGGTCCTGGTCTCAAAGGTGGGCTGGTGGGCACCCCAGCACCCTTCTCCATCGACACCAAGGGGGCCGGCACAGGTGGCCTGGGGCTGACCGTGGAGGGCCCCTGCGAGGCCAAGATTGAGTGCCAGGACAACGGCGATGGCTCATGCGCTGTCAGCTACCTGCCCACAGAGCCGGGCGAGTACACCATCAACATCCTGTTTGCCGAAGCCCACATCCCCGGCTCGCCCTTCAAGGCCACCATCCAGCCCGTGTTCGACCCCAGCAAGGTGCGGGCCAGCGGGCCCGGCCTGGAGCGCGGCAAGGCTGGCGAGGCCGCCACCTTCACTGTGGACTGCTCGGAGGCGGGCGAGGCCGAGCTGACCATCGAGATCCTGTCGGACGCTGGCGTCAAGGCCGAGGTGCTGATCCACAACAACGCCGACGGCACCTACCACATCACCTACAGCCCCGCCTTCCCGGGCACCTACACCATCACCATCAAATACGGCGGGCACCCCGTCCCCAAATTCCCCACCCGCGTCCACGTGCAGCCTGCTGTGGACACCAGTGGCATCAAGGTCTCCGGCCCTGGGGTGGAGCCGCATGGTGAGTGGGACAGAGGGAGCCAGGAGCTGTGGAGCTGGGGAGTCAATGGGAGGGAGGGGAGCAGGGCTGGGGGCTTAAGGGGCCAGCGTGGGGTGAAGGGAGGGCTGTGGGTGGCCCTGGGGTCCTTAGGGCTCAGACGCCCTGGAGGAAGAGGCAAGGTCAAGGGCAGGGCATGGAGCTTTGTGTCTGCGCTTGTGACACAACTGCATCTGCCCACGGGCATTTTTCTGGGGCAGATCCTCAGTGTTCGTCAGCTTAAGGGGACCCTGGTCCAAAAACGCTAAGAACCCTGCCCCAGAGGGTGCAGAAGGACGCTTGGGGCAGAGATGGTGAGACTCAGGAGACAATTCAGCTCAGTTCCGCGACTGCAGCACCACCTCCGGGGCTGCGCCTCGGGCTGGTGTGCGGGTGGGAGCACAGAGGGCTTCGAGACTGCGGCCCGTTCCTGAGGTGCCCGCAGCCTGGGCTGGGGACGGATGTGAGCAGAGTGTCACTGTGATGAAAGCGGGGAAGGCAGAGGCCACGGGGGGCGGCCTGGAGCTGCAGGGGCAGGGGGCGGCTGAGCTCCTGCTGGGAAGAGGCAGCCTCGGAGTTGGGGAGGGGTGGGCGCTAGCTACTCTGAAGGCCACCCCCAACCCACACTGAGCTATTTTCTCTTGGGACCCAGGTGTCCTGCGTGAGGTGACCACTGAGTTCACCGTGGACGCAAGATCCCTAACAGCCACGGGTGGGAACCACGTGACAGCTCGAGTGCTCAACCCCTCGGGTGCCAAGACGGACACCTACGTGACAGACAATGGGGACGGCACCTACCGAGTGCAGTACACGGCCTATGAAGAGGGTGAGGGGCCCGGCTGGGTGCGGGTGGCAGGGGCCCGACCCCAGTGTTCCCTGGAGGTGGTGGGGTGGGCCTGCATGCCCTGACCCGGTCCGTGTGGCTGCCCTCAGGTGTGCACTTGGTGGAGGTGCTGTACGACGACGTGGCTGTGCCCAAGAGCCCTTTCCGCGTGGGTGTGACCGAGGGCTGCGACCCAACCCGGGTCCGGGCCTTCGGACCAGGCTTGGAGGGTGGCTTGGTCAACAAAGCCAACCGTTTCACTGTGGAAACCAGGTACCCTCCCATTTCCTAACTTTGACCCTGATGCTGTGGCCACCCCGATCTCAGCCACCTGGGTACCCCTTCTGTCCTCTGCGGGTGCCCAGCATCCCCGCCCTCCCTCAAGGGTGACCGGGGAACAAACCTCCCCCAAGTGTCCAGATCAGCTGGCCTTCAGCGGCCTTCTTTGCCCCACCTACCCTGTGCCCCCATCCCCACTCACTGGCCCTGGTAGAGCTGATGGAAGTGTCGTCTTGCAGGGGAGCCGGCACCGGGGGCCTTGGCCTAGCCATCGAGGGCCCCTCAGAAGCCAAAATGTCCTGCAAGGACAACAAGGACGGCAGCTGCACAGTGGAGTACATCCCCTTCACTGCTGGGGACTACGACGTCAACATCACCTTCGGGGGAAGGCCCATCCCAGGTGTGCAGAGTGGGCGGTGGCCCCCCCGAGGGCAGAGGGATGCCTGCTCATGGACAGGAACCGGCGGGGAGGTCCCATGTGCAGATTTGTCCGCAGAACAGGGTGGCCGTGAGCCCAGCACTCGAGGAGGGGGCTGGCGTGGGTGCTGAGGCCACTGCCGACAGGCAGGGCGGTGGGTGCCGCTGGTGGAACCCCCTCCAGCTCATTCCCAGAGGCCCAACCCTGGCATCCTGGCCCTTTGCCCGGGGCACCAGACCTCATGGGTTCTGTCCCTCAGACACAGTGAGGGCCACCCTCGCTGGCTCGGCAAGGACAGCCTGCACCCTCTCGCTCTGTCTGCACAGCCGAGAGCCCCCGCCCTCCTGGGGGCTGAGCCGCTCCAGCGGGTCAGGTCTGCCATCACTGCGGACCTTGGGCCTGCTGACACTGGGCGTGTTTCCCCCATGTCTGGCCTCACACCACCAAAAATGCACTATCTTTTTAATATATTCTGCTTTTAACGCTTTATGATTTTAGGAAGGCTTCTTTCAGGCCTATGGCCCAGGTGAGTGAGGTTTGCCCCGCCTCAGTCTGCAGCCCGGTTTATTCGTCCTTGTGTCCATCTCCTTAGCAAGTTCCAAAGAAGCACCGCACCTGTCGCTCTGGCCTCCTCCCCGCTCCTCCGTGTGAGAAACCCTCCAGGCAGGTGGGCGGGGGCTGACAGCCTTCTCCTTGCAGGGAGCCCGTTCCGGGTGCCGGTGAAGGACGTGGTGGACCCCGGGAAGGTGAAGTGCTCGGGACCAGGGCTGGGGGCTGGCGTCAGGGCCCGGGTGCCCCAGACCTTCACCGTGGATTGCAGCCAAGCTGGTCGAGCGCCCCTGCAGGTGGCCGTGCTGGGCCCCACAGGTATGGGGTGTCGGGGGCAGGATGGAGGGAGGTGGGACAGGGCGTCAGAGGCTCTGCTGACACTGCTTCCCCTGCCCAGGTGTGGCTGAGCCTGTGGAGGTGCGTGACAATGGAGACGGCACCCACACCGTCCACTACACCCCGGCCACCGATGGGCCGTACACGGTGGCTGTCAAGTACGCCGACCAGGAGGTGCCGCGCAGGTGAGGACCAGCTGTGGGCTCCCACGTGGTGCCTGGTGCCGAGCTCTGGGAGCCCCGCCAGGGCCACACCTGCAGGCCACCGCTGGGCCCTGGGAGTGCCCCACCCACTCGTCTCAGCCCCGTCCTGCTCCTCCTCAGGGGCCCCTCCCCATCTTCTCCGCCAGGGGAGCCATCATAGCCCCCAGCACCTCTCCTCAGGCTCAGCTTTCCCAGCGTGCAGCCACAAAATCAGTGCCTGGGCAAAGGCCGGAGGCAGGAGAGGGCCGCCTCCGCACCCTCCTCTCTCCTGGAGGGAGAAGGGCTCGGGCTCTGTCAACGGCGCCCTGAGTGACCCTCCCACAAGGCGCAGGATAAGATCAGACTCCTGGGAGGGAACTGGTCTCTCCCCCCTACCCCAAGAAGTCATCCCTCCTGCTCATGTCTGTAGGGAGGTGCCCTCCCAACCCCCAGCCAACCATCCATCTCTTTTGCCCCTCAAGCCCCTTCAAGATCAAGGTGCTTCCAGCCCATGATGCCAGCAAGGTGCGGGCCAGCGGCCCCGGCCTCAACGCCTCCGGCATCCCTGCCAGCCTGCCTGTGGAGTTCACCATCGATGCCAGGGATGCTGGGGAGGGCTTGCTCACCGTCCAGATTCTGGTAAGTCCACGCCTAGCCCACCTCCCAGGTCAGGCTCTGGACACAGGCGGGCCCTGACCTCTGCTTCTCCCCCAGGACCCCGAGGGTAAGCCCAAGAAGGCCAACATCCGAGACAACGGGGATGGCACCTACACCGTGTCCTACCTGCCAGACATGAGTGGCCGCTACACCATCACCATCAAGTACGGCGGCGACGAGATCCCCTACTCGCCCTTCCGCATCCACGCCCTTCCCACTGGGGACGCCAGCAAGTGCCTCGTCACAGGTGGGCACGCGCCTGCCTCCTTGGCCCCTGCCCACTGTCCAGCACCCCCACAGCACTCCCGAGTCCCTGGCCCCGTCCACCGAGGACCGTTGGTCCCAGAGCCCAGCCCTCCTACAGCCCTGCCCCCACCCACCCGTCCTGGGTGCTTCACAGCCTCACACTCTTCTCTCTTTCCAGTGTCCATTGGAGGCCATGGCCTGGGTGAGTGCCCTGTCTCTCCTCCTCCTGCTGTGGGCTGAGGCGCTGGGGCAGCTGGGGCCGGAGTGGGGCTGGGCACGTTCCCCGCAGACCCCTGACCGGACTCTCCTGTGCGGCAGGTGCCTGCCTGGGCCCCCGCATTCAGATCGGGGAGGAGACGGTGATCACGGTGGACGCTAAGGCAGCGGGCAAGGGGAAGGTGACGTGCACGGTGTCCACGCCGGACGGGGCCGAGCTGGACGTGGACGTGGTTGAGAACCACGATGGTACCTTCGACATCTACTACACGGCGCCCGAGCCGGGCAAGTACATCATCACCATCCGCTTTGGAGGCGAGCACATCCCCAACAGCCCCTTCCACGTGCTGGTGAGTGCCGTGGCCGCAGCGTGGCCGGGCGGTGGCTGGGGAGGCGGGCTGGGCCCTCCTAGCCACAGCAAAGAATGCCAGAACCTGTCCCCGAGTCTGAAGGAGTCTGGGCCCAGAGTGCCCCAGAGTCTGGCCTTTGGTTTCCCTGTAGCCTCCCAGCCTCAGCAGCGAGCAGAGGCCTGCCTCGGGCCCCCTGGCATCAGTCAGCTCTCTCAGAGGAACTCCCCATGCTCCTCCCTGACCCTTGGGCCCACTGTCCCCATCCATCTCCCCGAGGGGGCCCTGTAAGATGATAAAGCCCTCCAGGGGTTAGAGCGCCCTAGGCACACACCCATCCTGACCCACGGCCGGCCCAGGGTGTCAGGTCCCAGGATCCTTCTCGGAGAGGGCGCCTGGTCACTCGAGCTGGTGGGCCGGCCTCCACAGCCTGAGCTCTCTGTGCCTTGCCTCCCAGGCGTGTGACCCCATGCCCCACGTGGAGGAGCCCTCCGATGTGCCGCCGCTGCACCGGCCTAGCGCCTACCCCACACGCTGGGTACTGCTGCCCCCCACTGGGCAAGCCCTCACCCTCCGCCTCCACCTCCTCCTCCACCCCCTTCACTTCTTTCTTCTGTTCCTCAGCAGCCGGGGCTGGGCATGGTTTGGGGACGTTCTGAGGAGCAGGTGGGGGTCAGGCTGGGCAGAGGGCTCCCCGAGTTGGGCACGGCACCTCTTCTCTTGCAGCTGACGCACCTCTCCTGCCTCTGGTTTCACCCTTCACCACCTTGTTCTTGCCTCGCTTCCTCTGACTGCAGTCACGGCCCAGGCCAGGCTCCCCAGGCCTTCGCAGCCGGTGACGGTTCCCTCTCACCTGCCACAGGCCACAGAGGAGCCAGTGGTGCCCGTGGAGCCCATGGAGTCCATGCTGAGGCCCTTCAACCTGGTCATCCCCTTCACCGTGCAGAAAGGGGAGCTCACAGGTACTGCCCTGGGGCGCCGAGGCACGAGGGCTCAGGGGGCAGACACCTTCGTCCCTTGTCTCCGAGATGAAAACTGGGGCCCAGGGAGTGGAAGTGAGCTCCTCAAGGTCATATAGCGAGGTGGGGAGAGCTGGAACTCAGACTGAAGCCCACTGTCTCCCAGTTCAGGTTCATCCCACCGCTCTAGGCTGGTGCTGACCTCTGGGTGGAAGCGGAATCGCACGGGAGCCACAGGAGCCGCGGGTGGGGGGTGCAGCGTGGGGGTGTGGTAAGAGGAAGCGAGGCCCCCTACGTAACTGGGTCTGCTTGGCAGGGGAGGTGCGGATGCCCTCTGGGAAGACCGCGCGGCCCAACATCACCGACAACAAGGACGGCACCATCACGGTGAGGTACGCGCCCACGGAGAAAGGCCTGCACCAGATGGGGATCAAGTACGACGGCAATCACATCCCCGGTGAGTTGGGGGCCGGGCCGAGAGTGACCCACAGCAACCTCGCTCTTGCTTGCCTTCTTTCAACAAACACTAATTGAGCGCCTGCTGTGTGCAGATACCCTAGGAGGCCCTGGGGAGGCTGACAGCCTGGTGGGAGGCAGTCAGGCCCCTCTGGGCAGAGATACGGGGCCCAGCAGGGAGGCTGCTGGTTGGTCCTGGAGGCTGAGGTGGTCTCAAGCAGCCCCTGTCCTCACTGCTAACACAGCCCCCTTCTCCGTCCACCGCAGGGAGCCCCCTGCAGTTCTATGTGGATGCCATCAACAGCCGCCACGTCAGTGCCTATGGGCCGGGCCTGAGCCATGGCATGGTCAACAAGCCGGCCACCTTCACCATCGTCACCAAGGATGCTGGGGAAGGTGAGGGAAGCTGCAGGCAGGGGGCTGGGGTGGGGGGCCAGCCGGGTGCGGGGGTGAGGGCAGGACCTCTGACCTCAGCCCCACCTCCTCTTACAGGGGGTCTGTCCCTGGCCGTGGAGGGCCCATCCAAGGCAGAGATCACCTGCAAGGACAACAAGGACGGCACCTGCACCGTGTCCTACCTGCCCACGGCGCCGGGCGACTACAGCATCATCGTGCGCTTCGATGACAAGCACATCCCTGGCAGCCCCTTCACAGCCAAGATCACAGGTGGGGGCGCGTGCGTGGGCACACGCAGCTACACTACACACCTGGCACACGCCAGACATGTGCTGCGCAAATTCAGGTCGCTGGGGCCTTAGCGTAGGGCCCTTTGAGGTGGAAAAGTTCATTTCTGGACAAATGTAAAGAACTCCGTTCTCTGCAGGAGGTGAGAAATGGCCAACCTCCCCGACGCTTTGAAACACATCATCTCTTTTAGTCTTTGAAGTAATTCTCATAAGGTTAGGGTGTTGATAGTCCCTTCTGATGGATGAGGAAACCCAGTAGGGCCAGGGAGGCTGAGCAACTCTGTGTTGTCTGGTCCGGTGTCGTGTTTGGTTCCCTCGAAACCACGTGACTCAGGATAAAAATGCACAAACTAGGGATTTAACCCGTCCAGGACTGAGGCCTCTCCAGGGCTGCCGGGGTGTGGGCCCCATCCGTAGGCTTTGGCAGCCTGTGTGTGAACGGAGACCGAGCCCCCCACCCTGGGGGCAGGGCGGCCTGGAGTCTCAGCTGCCTGACAGCCCTGCTCTGCCACCAGGTGATGATTCTATGAGGACGTCACAGCTGAACGTGGGCACCTCCACGGACGTGTCGCTGAAGATCACGGAGAGTGACCTGAGCCAGCTGACTGCCAGCATCCGCGCCCCCTCGGGCAACGAGGAGCCCTGCCTGCTGAAGCGCCTGCCCAACCGGCACATTGGTGAGTGGGCGGCTGCGGGAAGGGCCTCGGGAGGAGGAAGGCCCGAGAGGGGCCGGGAAGGGTCGCTCCTTCCAGCCAAGGGCTCCATGCCTGACCCCCGCCTCTCCACAGGCATCTCCTTCACCCCCAAGGAGGTGGGGGAGCACGTGGTGAGCGTGCGCAAGAGTGGCAAGCACGTCACCAACAGCCCCTTCAAGATCCTGGTGGGGCCCTCCGAGATCGGGGACGCCAGCAAGGTGCGGGTCTGGGGCAAGGGCCTCTCCGAGGGAGAGACCTTCCAGGTGGCAGAATTCATCGTGGACACTCGCAATGCAGGTGCGTCTTGCCCCCAGAGGCCCCTTGTATCAGCTGGCACCTCCGCTGAGGGCTTGTCCTTCTCTCCTGCCCGGGGGGGCCCCCGTGGCCACCCGCTCCTCCCTGAACTTCCTGGCAAGCGTCTGCTGGGATTCCTGGGACCCTCGTGGGGGAAAATGAACATCCTCATGCCGGCTCTGCCACATTTAAGAGAAAGCTCAGCTGTCACGAGTCTGTCTCCTCCTGGCTCACTGGGGCCCAGGCAGCCTTACCGTAGGGAATTTCCCAGACTGCCTGTCCCTGGCCCTCTGGGTCAGTGCCTGGCCCGTGCCTCCTCCCAATGAGCCATCGTTCCTTAGTGGTTACTACACACCTTGGGCGCCCACTCCAGACGGAGCCTGCAGCGTGGCGGGGGGAGAGCAGAGTGGCAGGGAGTGGTGGGGCCTGAGGGACACACGTCTCGTTCCCCCCCAGGTTATGGGGGCTTGGGGCTGAGTATTGAAGGCCCTAGCAAGGTGGACATCAACTGTGAAGACATGGAGGATGGCACGTGCAAAGTCACCTACTGCCCCACCGAACCCGGCACCTACATCATCAACATCAAGTTTGCAGACAAGCACGTGCCCGGTGAGGCTCTGGGCTGCAGCCGGGCGGCGGGAGGCCAGGAGGCTGCGGGCAGGTGGTCTGATGTGCCTGCCCTGCCCGCTCTGCCCCCACAGGAAGCCCCTTCACAGTGAAGGTCACGGGCGAGGGCCGCATGAAGGAAAGCATCACCCGGCGCAGGCAGGCGCCTTCCATTGCCACCATCGGCAGCACCTGTGACCTCAACCTCAAGATCCCAGGTGAGGCTCCAGGCAGGGAGAGCATGGGCGGGACAGGGCAGGGCAGGGTGGCGGGGAGGGCGCTCTGTCCTGCTCGCTCATTGCTCACTGCCCCCCCACCACGTGCCTGCCCTACAGGGAACTGGTTCCAGATGGTGTCTGCCCAGGAGCGCCTGACACGCACCTTCACGCGCAGCAGCCACACGTACACCCGCACGGAGCGCACGGAGATCAGCAAGACGCGGGGCGGGGAGACGAAGCGCGAGGTGCGGGTGGAGGAGTCCACCCAGGTCGGCGGAGACCCCTTCCCTGCCGTCTTCGGGGACTTCCTGGGCCGCGAGCGCCTGGGCTCTTTCGGCAGCATCACCAGGCAGCAGGAGGGTGAGCCGGCCTGTCCCTTGGGACACGAGGACGGGCTGTGGCTGGCCGGCCAGGGCTGGCCTCAGTGGAGGAGGGGGTTTCACGGAGGAGGGAGGGTGGGCAGGGCCGGAGCAGCCTCAGTGTCGCCCTGACGATCCCCACCCCTGCAGGTGAGGCCAGCTCTCAGGACATGGCCGCACAGGTGACCAGCCCTTCTGGGAAGACGGAAGCTGCAGAGATTGTCGAGGGGGAGGACAGCGCATACAGCGTGCGCTTTGTGCCCCAGGAGATGGGGCCCCATACGGTCACGGTCAAGTACCGAGGCCAGCACGTGCCCGGCAGCCCCTTCCAGTTCACCGTGGGGCCCCTGGGTGAAGGCGGAGCCCACAAGGTGCGAGCTGGAGGCACTGGGCTGGAGCGGGGTGTGGCCGGCGTGCCAGGTGAGCAGCAGGTGGCCAGGGTGGGGGGGAGGGGGCGGGGCATGGGGGCAGGGCAGCCGGCAGGCCGGGCAATGGTGCTAAAGAGCCACCCGTGCCCTGCCTCCCCGTCTCCAGCCGAGTTCAGCATCTGGACCCGAGAAGCAGGCGCCGGGGGCCTGTCTATTGCTGTGGAAGGTCCCAGCAAGGCAGAGATTGCATTTGAGGACCGGAAAGATGGCTCCTGCGGGGTCTCCTATGTTGTCCAGGAACCAGGTGGGTGTCCACAATGGGGGTGGGGCTAGGCCTGCCTGACCTCTCGGATGGGTTCCTGCTCACTGATGAGGCAGAAGACCGTCGGGGCCCAGAACTGACTCTCCCCTGCGCCCTGCTCTGCGCTGCATCTCCCTCCACCTGGCCCCCCGGGAATGCGTGTCTGTCTCCAGAGCCAGACCCCTGACCCAAAGAGCCTGTCCTGGGATGAGACTGGGGTGGAGGTGGCTCCTCTCCTGCTGCCGGTTCTGGGGCCCGTGCTGATTGGCCTCCTTTCCACAGGTGACTATGAGGTCTCCATCAAGTTCAATGATGAGCACATCCCAGACAG
Organism: Phyllostomus hastatus; assembly: GCF_019186645.2. Taxonomy (NCBI): domain Eukaryota; kingdom Metazoa; phylum Chordata; class Mammalia; order Chiroptera; family Phyllostomidae; genus Phyllostomus; species Phyllostomus hastatus. Next base: position 10,176,693 of record NW_025334006.1, on the reverse strand, counting down.
CCCCTTCGTGGTGCCCGTGGCTTCCCTGTCGGATGACGCTCGGCGCCTTACCGTCACCAGCCTTCAGGTGTGTGTCTGGGGGCGGGGCCCCTCTGCCACGCTGAGAGAAGGCAGGGCTCAGCGATGGGCCAGATATTCTGTCCCCCCCAGGGTCTGTACAGTAAGGAGGCTCTGCGCCCCCTTCCACTGCCCCCAAGGGTGGTCTTAGCAGCCTCAGGAGCCCTGGTGCCTCTCCTCATCGCCCCTCCAGAACTGGACCCCGTGCCCTACCTACCCCCAGGCTCCTCTCACTTCCCCACCTCCTCCAGGACGGCCACCAGGCCAGGCCAGGCCACGCTCTGGCTCCTCATCAGGGCCACCTGTTGTTCGCAGCCCACACAGCCCTGGCTCCCCTGCTGTCAGGCCCACTGCACAGTGTCTGGGTGTCACCCCCGCAGCCAGGACAGGAGACGCCCTCTCGCATCCCTCACTGTGCCCCACAGTGGCCCCAGGTGCTGGCAGGCAGATGCTGAGACCACAGACCCAACCCCCACCTCGCATCTCAGCCAGCCTTGTCGAGAGACTCCCTGAGCTGGGCCAGTGGCAGGGGCCCAGCCTGGACGGGGGTGGGAGCCCCCAGGCTGGGGCACAGCGAGGCAGTGCCGGGCTGCAGAGAGGAGCACTCCAGACCCTCCCAGGAGTCTGAGTGTCCTCTGTGTCATCCGCAGGAGACGGGGCTCAAGGTGAACCAGCCAGCGTCCTTTGCGGTGCAGCTGAATGGCGCTCGGGGCGTGATCGACGCCAGGGTGCACACGCCCTCAGGGGCGGTGGAGGAGTGCTACGTCTCTGAGCTGGACAGTGGTGAGCCGGCACCGCCCTTGCCCCGCCCCCGCCAGGCTGGGGCCTTCTGGGAAGGAGTCGGGAAGGGCAAAGGCTCAGCCACAACCCTCTGCCCCACAGACAAGCACACCATCCGCTTCATCCCCCATGAGAATGGCGTGCACTCCATCGACGTCAAGTTCAACGGCGCACACATCCCTGGCAGTCCCTTCAAGATCCGTGTCGGGGAGCAGAGCCAGGCAGGGGACCCAGGCCTGGTGTCAGCCTATGGTCCCGGGCTCGAGGGAGGCACGACAGGTGAGTGCCTGGGGCTGGGAAGGACCAGTGGATATAGGGGTGCCCAGGCTGTAGCCCCATACTGTCTGCCCCAGAGGCAGGGGCGGTGCTGAGGAGCTGAGTCCTGGCGCAGGCCTGCTCTGGGGGTCTGGGGGAGAGCCCCTCCCAGCTCGCAGCTACAGCCTTGCTGTCTCTGGCCCCCAGGTGTCTCATCAGAGTTCATTGTCAACACCCTGAATGCGGGCTCGGGGGCTCTGTCTGTCACCATTGATGGCCCCTCCAAGGTGCAGCTGGACTGTCGGGAGTGTCCTGAGGGCCACGTGGTCACTTACACTCCCATGGCCCCTGGCAACTACCTCATTGCCATCAAGTATGGTGGTCCCCAGCACATCGTGGGCAGCCCCTTCAAGGCCAAAGTCACAGGTGAGTGCCCTGGGTAGGGGAAGGTCCCTTTAGCTCAACCTGGATGTCTCCGGTGGCCATTCACATGAGGGTCACAGTCCGCCCCCAATGTCCCAGTCAAGTCACCAGGGATAAGCTGGGCCTGGCTACCCAGCACGCCATTCTCCATGCCCCGCCTTCAGATCCTGCAGAATCATTTTAAGTCACATCCGCCCTCATCATGGTTGTCCATCACTTGTTTAACCTTCTCTCCGGCGCGGCCCCCACACTCTAGCCTCACTTTCTGTCCTTTAAAGAGAATAGAACTCAGTAAATATTTAGCAAGCGTTCCTTTTGGAAGCTATGTGTTCCTTTTTACTCTGTGACTTGAGTTTCTAGTCAAAGCCCAGAAGGGCGAGGCACTGAGCCACTAGAGGCCCAGGCCTCGGGGACACGCGCCACAGTGACTACAAGCCAGGCTCACTGGCAGTGGGCTGGTGCCGCTAGGGTGCTACCGCCGAGGGGGCGATGTGGCCCCATCCCTGAGTCCCACAGACTGCGACCCGCTCACGGCTGCCCCACTCTGCCCCCAGGGCCCCGGCTGTCCGGAGGCCACAGCCTTCACGAAACCTCCACGGTGCTGGTGGAGACGGTGACCAAGTCGTCCTCCAGCCGGGGCTCCAGCTACAGCTCCATCCCCAAGTTCTCCTCCGACGCCAGCAAGGTGGTGACGCGGGGCCCCGGGCTGTCCCAGGCCTTTGTGGGCCAGAAGAACTCCTTCACCGTGGACTGCAGCAAAGCAGGCATGCTGGGGGGCAGACGGGCCATCTCCCGGGGTGGGCCAGGGCGCGGGAGTGGGGGGCACGGGGGCTGCTGTGGGCGAGGGCCCCTGATGTGAGCCCACCCTCCCTGCCTCCCTCTCCAGGCACCAACATGATGATGGTGGGCGTGCACGGGCCCAAGACCCCCTGTGAGGAGGTGTACGTGAAGCACATGGGCAACCGGGTGTACAACGTCACCTACACCGTCAAGGAGAAAGGGGACTACATTCTCATCGTCAAGTGGGGCGACGAGAGTGTCCCCGGAAGCCCCTTCAAAGTCAACGTGCCTTGAGTCCCAGAAGTGCCTCCCCCAGCCTCAGCCCCCACCTTTGGCCAAACACACACTCACGTAAACACACACCAGTGGGTCACACCCAGAAGCACACATGCACAATCAGACACCGCAAACACCTCCCTGGAGGTGAGGAAGCAACGACACTGCCTCTTCAGCCCACCGAGCCCCCAGGGGTTGGAGGCCTTGTCTGTATCAGGGCAGCGTCCCTCCCTCTGAATGTGATATAAGGGCGGCCTGGGGGCTCCGGGGGGGGTGGGTCGGGGAAGCCCTGAGGTTTTCAGGGGGCTGAGGCTAGTGGGGGAGCACACACTGGGGGTGTCTGCGTGTGTCAGAGAGGACACCCTCACGCCTCACTGCTGGCCGGGCCCCCTTGCACTGAGGACTGCACCTGGCCCCTCTGGCGGCTGTGACCCCGGAGTGTTAAGGACTTGGAAAAGCAGCACAGTCGTCAGAGGAAAAGGACCCAGAACCAGCAGCAGCGTTGGCACGTGGCCTGGCTCCGGGTGGTTTCTCTCCCAGCCAGGCTTCCTGGGGGACAGATTTCTCTCTCTCTCTTTTTTTATGGTTGCACAGCTCTGCCCCATGGGGGGCCTTTTTTACACACTGCGAGGCCCAGCTTTCTGGGGGAACTTTTGCACATGTCATGTGGCTCAGCTGGGAGCCACTTCGGTGGAAAACTCCAAATAAAGTGCGGCCTGTCGCAGAGGCTTGACTGTTCTTTGTGTGCGTGCTCTCCACACCGCTGGCCACCTCCTGGCTCGTTGACGCTAAGGCAGGCCTGGGGGGGGGTTGTGGCGGAGACTGGCTGGCTGTGCCCTGGGGTCCTGACCCGGCCTAAGGGAGAGGGCCGGGGCAAGGGACCTTGCTTCTGGGCCATCTGGTGAAGTCTGGGATGCTGGCAGAGTGTTAGCGGAAAAACTCAGGGATTGGGGGGCAGGGACCAGTTAGGGGTGTGGGACTGGTCCTCAGATTCCTGGAGAGCTGGTGGTTGGAATAGGGAGGTGGACACTATGTTCTAGGACCGCTGGGAGGCCAGTTTCTATTCACCCTGATCTCGAAACATTCTCCAAATTAGAAACTTAAAACATGAGCGCTGACTCAGACAGGCATGCTCCTCTCCTGGCAGGCAGGCAGGCAGAATCATATGCAAACCCAAGAACCTTACTCCAGCCAGACCCAGGGTCAAATCAGGGCCTCCCTCCTGGACCAGCCTCTTAAGTAGCCTCCCGGGCCCACAGCCTCTTTGGTACCCTCCCCGATGCATCAGCCTCCCTGCCCCTGGCCAGGTCCCGCCAACCGGCCCTCCACGCTGTAGCCACTGGGTGTCACGTTAGAGGGATTATGCCCATCTCCAATTCAGGGTGCTTCTGTGACTCCCTCGTGTTCCAGGCTCATGTGTATTCTTCCTAACGAGGCCTCCAAGGTCTCCAGGTTCATGTCCAGCCTCCCCACCTGTCATTTCAGAAGACTCCATGTGCTAATTCCCTTCCACACGCTCCTGATTTGACTGCACTTCACAGCCCCCAGTTTTCCAGGTGCCTATGCAAGTTTGGGCCTCTGCAGGGAGCAGCCTTGCCTCCTCATCTGCCTATCCAATGGGAAGCTCTCCTGATCCCTTCTGGGGATCCCTTCGGGACCAGCCCCCAGCTCCTGTTCTCCCTTGGACATGCCTCTAGCTGCATCTACTACCCTGACCTGTGACCATGTATCCACGGGCTGTCCTTCCCCACGAGACTGAGCTCCCTGACCCAGGCAGGACTGACACAGACAGGGGTGGTGAATGAATGAATAATAAATGAGCAACTGGGTAGCCAGAGCAGGGCAGAGAGGCATTTCACCCCATTGACCCCCCAGCACCTAGACCCATCCCTGGACATTCCAGCTCGTGGTGGGGGGTCAACTCCAAAGCCCCCGCCTCACACCGAGTAGCCTATCTCCTTGCTCTTCCAGTTCCTTCTTCCCCTGCCCCCTCCCTCATTGGCTCTGAATCCTGCCCCTCAAGACCCCTCTTTCCCTGTGACCGCGCCCCTCCCTGGGATATTTTTCACTCTCCCCACAGTCCAGAGGGAGCTCCTTGAGGACAGAAATCATATTTTATCCACCTTGTGTCCTCAGCATCTTCGTGGCCACATTTGACAAATGCTGGCTGAATGAGGCTATGTGTGACAACTGTGACGGGCCCAGCTCCCTACTTTATGGGACAGACACACTGAGGCAGGATCTGTTCTCTTAAATACCCAACCACTCGAGGCTGTTAGGGGCCACTTCTGCACCAGGCACCGAGTCAGGCGCTTCCCCCCACGCCACCTCTCACTCTTTGCCCTCCCACTGCCTCAGCCTCAGAGGTGGGAGTTTTCCTGCATCATCTGCTGCCCTGCACTTGCGTACTGATGTGTTCATGGATATCCAGCTCCCCCACCCCCAGTATGGCCCTGGGTGCTGAGCACTTATGGGCTCCATCTCAATCCTCACAGCCTATAAGGTGGGAGAACTGTTATCTGAAGGAAAGAAGGCCCGAGATGGTGGTAATGGGTCCAAAATCATACCTCTGGGTATCAGTGCATCCAAATCCCAAGGCTATTATACAAATAACCATTAAACCAGACCGTCTGGATGTTAAGTGCTCTAAATTCCAAACACCATGCCAGACACCAGGGTGCCTGTTTGTTCAAAGGGAGGAGGATGCCCTGGCTGAATGCCACTCTGTGAACCAAAAGGTGGCAGGTTCCATTCCAACTCAGGGCACATAGCTGGGTTGCAGGCTAAGTCCCCAGTTGGGGCTGTGTGAGAGGCAACTGATTGATGTTTCTCTGGCACATCAATGTTTCTCTCCCTTTCTCCTTCCCTTCCCCTCTTTCTAAAAAATAAATAAAAATCTGAAGAAAAAGAAAAAGAGAGAGAGAAGCAGCCCTGGCCGGTGTGGCTCAGTTGGTTGGAGCATCATCCCGTACATCAAAAGAATGGGGGTTCCATTCCCAGTCAGAGCACATATCTAGGTTACGGGTTTAATCCCCAGTCAGGGTGTGAATAGGAGGCAACCAACAGATGTTTCCTTCTCACATTGATGTTCCTCTCTCTCTAAAATCAGTAAGCACATTTTTTAAAAAGGGAAGGAGGAGGAGAGAGTGGACCTTCCTCTTCAGTATGTTCGTCTCACTGAGTTCACTCAGGAATGTGAAGTCTGTTTGGAGAAAGTCCAGTCATTGTGAATATGAGAATGGTTTGTGCAACATCGATGTGACCTGGCAGCCAAGGAGCGTGGACTGGAATGCACATGTGTGAACAGTGATGACTTCACTGTACCAGTCAGTGGGGGTGGTAGACACCATTGAGTGAACATGTGTACTGTGTGGCCATCACATTCAAAATGACTAAGCAAGATGAGAAAGAAATCTGCATCAAATTTTGCATGAAGCTTGAACATTCTCTTGTGGAAACTATTCAGATGATTCAGAAGGCTGCAGCTATGGGCAACTGGTGATTGGCAGCTTTATCACAACAACACATTCACTCATTCATCATATTCATGCAGTTTTTTGGCAAAACATCAACTCATCCAGATGACTCAGTCCCCCTACAGCCCAGATTTGGCACCCTGAGACTTCTGGCTTTTCCCAAAACTAAAATCACCTTTGAAAGGGAAAAGATTTCAGACTGTCAATGAGATTCAGGAAAATATGACAGGGCAGCTGATGGCGATTGGGAGAACTGTGTGAGGTCCCAAGGTGCCTACTTAGAAGGGGACTGAGGCATCATTGTCCTATGAGCAATGTTTCTTGTATCTTCTTCAAGGAAATGTCTCTATTTTTCAGAGTACATAGCTGGATACCTTCTGGACAGACCTTGCATTATTCCTATCCACCTAGCTGCACAGGCCAGAAGCCTGGAAGTCCCCTGGGTCTCCCTTACTTACTCGCCAAACACATCCAGTCCAAAAACAAGTTTTCTCCATTCTGTCTCGAAATATCTCCACCCCATCTGCCTCTCCACCATTCCTCATGGTCACTACCTGAGCTCCGGCCAGCATCAGCTCTTAACCACAACCGGTTCTCCTCCTTGCCTCTATACCACTATCTGTGTACACTGTCACAGTGCTATCTTTTTTTCTTTTAAAGATTGTATTTATTTATTTTTAGAGAGAGAGGAAGAGAAGGAGAAAGAGAGGTAAACATCTGTGTGGTTGCCTCTGGAGTGCCCCCAACTGGGGACCTGGCCTGCAACTCAGGCATGTGCCCTGACTGGGAATCTAACCCGTGACCCTTTGTTTCGCAGTCCTGCACTCAATCCACTGAGCTACACTGGCCAGAGCACAATGCTATCTTTAAAACATAAACTTGGTGATACAATTCTCTCATTTGTCTTTCAGTGACTTCTGGATGACTGTCCTCAGGATAACTTCCAGATTCTTTATCTTTTTTTGAAGGCACTTAATGCTCTCTAGCCACTAAGGTTCGCACAGGCTGTTCCTCTTCCCTAGAACACCCTCTTCTCATCTCTTCCCCCTTCATTCTGCTGGCAACCTTTTTGATAGCCCCCTCTCCCGTGGGTTAGTTGCCTCTGACACTTGCTTCCACAGACTTCTCACATTTGAGAAGTCTGCTCACACGCTGCTTTGTAATTGCCTGTTTGCTTGATTTTATCTCACTAATCAGTAACATCGTTAACTCATTCACTATTTATTTATTTATTTATTTATTTATTTATTTATTTATTTATTTATTTCCTGAGCGAGAGAGAAGCATGGATTTGTTGTTCCACATTTATTTATGGGTTCATCGGTTGTTTCTTTTACGTGCGCTGCCAAGGGATGGACATCAACCTTAGTGTACCGAGAGGATGCTCTAACCAACTGAATAACCAGCTAGAGCCTGTTCACCCTTTTTTTAATTAAGCAATACGTACTAATTGTTAACTATGTGCCATATATACACGACAAAGACTGAGACCTTGCCTTGAAGAACAGTAACAGCCTCCACCTTTAGAGATTTCGGCGTCTAAGAGCCATAGGCTGCACCCTGTAGGACCGAACAATTGAACGACCTTCACCAACCCGTGATGCCGCGCGGACTTCTGGGAATTGTAGTCTGCAGATTCCAGCCATTCTAAGGCGCAGGCCGTAGAGAGGAAGGCCGTTTTGCTATCAATGCGCATGTCCTGGGAGGCGGAGTGGCGGCTCTGCGCATGCCTATAGGGTGGGGGTGAGACCGAAAGGCGGTGCGCTGTGGAGGCGGGGATTCCGGTCCTTCAAGCTGAGGCGACAGAGCTCTATCTGCTGGGATGGCGGGGAGGGGGAAGCTGATTGCGGTGATCGGAGACGAGGACACGGTGACTGGCTTCCTGCTGGGCGGCATAGGGGAGCTTAACAAGAACCGCCACCCTAATTTCCTGGTGGTGGAGAAGGATACAACCGTCAATGAGATCGAAGACACTTTCCGGTACGGTAGCCAGCGAGGCCAGATCGGGACCCTCTGCTGCTTGATGGGAGCACTGGGAGAAGGCGGGGGCGGCGCGGGGACTGGCGTCTTGGGGCTTCTAGACCCTGGCCGAAGTGTTAGTTCCCCCTCGAGGGTCAGGGAGATCGATCGGTCCGCCGGCCCTTCCTGAGAGAAGTCCTTCGTGCCCCAAATTCCCTTTGGGGGCTACATCGGGTTCACGAGCTCCCATCTCACATGACCGTGTGTCAGGAAAGAAGGGGAACAAGCTCGTGGCGGGCGCCGCCCCTCGGCGCTACCTGCCCCGCCACGGTTTGGCGTCCGGAGCGCCCAGGACCCGGATGCGGGCAGTCTCTGCTCCTCTGCAGGGTCTCCCCGTTCACCCGTAGAGCAGGCTGCGGGTGTTGCTAGCACTAGGCGCTCCTGCCGCAGCGAACACTTAGGCGGTCCTGGGCTCGAGCTTTCTTGTATTTTCGTCTGCCTTACAGGCTCCGAGTAGTTCGGTAAGACCGGGGTTGTTATTCCCACTTATACGCCTGAGAACACTAAAGCTCGGAGAGGTTAAGGCACATACTAAAGTCACATGATTTGGAAGAGAGCGAGTAGGAATTTGAACCCAGTCCCAGACCTTTCTTAAACCAGGTCCACAAGCTGCCTGTGCCGCTCTCCCTATTCTGTCTTGAAATTTCCCACTGTCCTGAGCACAGTGGGCAGAATATCAGTGCTGGGTCCTGCTTTCTGCAGGCATGTCCCCAAATTCAGGCAGCGTCCTGGTGACTAGAATGGAGGATGCCAGCCCCCTGTTCTTTCCCTCACCCCTTCTCCAGGGCCCTGCCGCCAAGTCCCAGGAACAAAGCTCTCTCACCTGTTTTTACCCTCAACGGCCCAGCCCTGAGCTGCCAGTTGAGACTGGTTCGTGTTGCCTGCGGCCAGATAGGGGCCGACCTGGGAGGCTGATCCCAGCGACTGATCTCAGCCGATCTCTGAGCCGATCTCTGAGCTCTGGTAAAGTGACCCCAGTTGTCAAGAAGGACAAATTCCACTTCAAGAACTTGCCATGTTTCCAACCAAAAGGGACCTCAGAGATCAAGTGTAACCTATCCCAGTGCCTGGCACAGAGGAAGTGCTCTTTAAAATTATTTTAAATAATTTTAAAATTATTAATATTAAATGTCTTGGGGTAACATTGGTTAATAACGTAAGTTTCAGGTGCACAACTTCCTAATACAAAGTAAATAGTTTTAACGGATAGGTAAATGAATGAATGGGTGGGTGGTCCCAAGAGCAGAAGATCCCAGGGCCAAGTCCTCTCTGTGTGGAAAGTGTGATTTTTGTTGCTGATTTTCCTCTGACTGTGCTGTGTTTGGGGCTCATGGCTGACTTCCCCAGTGACCCATCCCTGTCCGTGTCACTGCGGACTTTGAGGTTTCTAGTGGTCTCATCAACCCCCCTTTTAAAAAATTTCAGTTTGCTTTCCTTTGAAAAGTTAATGCGTTCGTGTGGTTTGCAACTTAATACAAGGTTGACATGTCGTCGTCTCACGCCCATCCCTGTCCTCTTCCACCGGATGACCTCCCTCTTCCCCCGTGGATACCCACGTAGCTGCTTTCCACGCCTTCCTTATGCAAACACAAAGGGACGGACAGACTTACTGTCCTCTCCCTTCGTTACCCAAAGGTAGCATATGGAACACACCACTGTGAACCCTGATGTGCAATTCCAGTGCACTTAGGAGCTTTCTGAGCAGCGGGGGTAGAAGCCACCCTTGACCATGGCCCCTAGCTTCCGAATGAAATTGATTCTGGGGAGGATGGAGAGTTTTGTGTGGCAGCCTTTATACCCTTGTCTCCCGTGCTCTCTGGGTGAAGCTCGTTCATTCCCCTGCCGCCCAGCTGCTAACTTGCAGTGGGCTGCCATGGTCTCCCTTCTCCTGTCTCCAACAGGCAGTTTCTGAACCGGGACGATATCGGCATCATCCTCATCAACCAGTACATCGCAGAGATGGTGCGGCACGCCCTCGATGCCCACCAGCGCTCCATCCCGGCCGTCCTGGAGATCCCGTCCAAGGAGCACCCCTACGACGCCGCCAAGGACTCCATCCTGCGCAGGGCCAGGGGCATGTTCACGGCCGAAGACCTGCGCTGAAGGGCTCCCCGCCGCCCTGCCGCCGCTCCCAGGCTTGCCAGCGGCCCCTTTCTAAGTTTTGAGGTTCTGATTCCCAATTTCCCACCCCTTCCCACTCCATCGAGAGTCTAGATGAGGTGCTTCCATGTTGCTGGGGCTCCACCATTAAAATCAAGACTGGTCAGGGAACTGGAAGGCTGATTGTCCTCGCTCTCCACTACCTCTTTCCTGTGCTGTTACACAGTGTCACTGTTGATATTAAATTAAATAATGTTCTTGCTTCTCTCCAAACTGAGCCTGGGTGCTAGAAAGGACACGTGCGCAGTGAGGCTGTTGGAGGGATTAGCTGGGCAGGGCTGGGGAAGGTTCTGTCCAAGAGCCGGGCACGGAGGAGCTGGGAGAGGAGGGTTGTCTATGGCAAGGAGGCCATAACCCTAGAACTGGCCCTCTGAATCAGAGACGACCAGCTCTGGCAGGGCGGAGCGGGGGCAGGCTTGTGCCCAGACCCCTGGCTCCCCTACTTCAGTCTGTATTGGTTGGGGGTGTGGGGGGACCGGACCCAAGGGATGGAAGCGGAAAGCACAGGAAATCCTGAAGCCTGTGATACTAGACTGGGCCTGGGGCCTGCAGAAGGTGTGGGGATCGAGGCCCTTAGCCAGTGGGCCTGGCCCGAGGCTGCCTCAGCTAGCAAGGCGGGTGAGGCCTGCTGAGGGCATGGCAGGTAGAACCCTGGCCCTGTGTGAGGTGAGGCATGGTTGCCTGGTGACCGCCCCTGGCCAGCCGCCTGCCGGCAGCAGGGCTCTGCTTGCTGTGCTCGCCCCTCAGCTGTGGCCACCCCGGTGGCTCTCCTCCTCTTGCCACCATGATGCGGCAACTCAACATGGATACGGTGCAGCAGAACTTCTGGAAGGAGGAGTTTCTGAGGGAGAAGATGTTGCGCTGTGAGTGGCATCGCAAGTACGGGTCGATGGTGAAGGCCAAGCAGAAGGCTAAGGCCGCAGCCCGCCTGCCCCTCCACCTGCCCACCCTGCATCCCAAAGCCCCACTCTCACCGCCGCCTGCCCCCAAGGCAGGCCCTTCCAGGGCCCCCAGCCCTCCCCTGGAGGCTCCTGAGCAGCCAGAAATGTACCCCGTCCCGCCGGCCACCCGGGCCCTGCTGTACGAAGGCATCTCCCACGACTCCCAGGGGCGCTACCGCTACCTCAACGCCCGCCACCGGGACATACCGGAGATGCGCTACCGCTTCCCCGTCACCACCAGCTTCACGTACGGCTGGCAGCTGGGTGAGCCCCAATCTGGAAATTCCCTCACAAGCACAGGCACCTGCCATGAACCAGGCAGTGTGCCGGGCACTAGGCACACAAGACTCGTGGACACTCCTTTCTGGGGCATCCATGAGAGCAAGGGAATGTCAGATGCAAAAGCTCCAGGAGGAGATTAGAGAGTGATGGGGTGGGAGCGAGGCGGGGTGGGGGTGTGCTCCCTCAGGTGGGGTGGTCGGGGAAGGCCTGACTGGGGACTGGAAAACTTAGCGCTAAATGACGAGGAGGAGTTTGGGGTGTATTCCAAGCATGAGCATGAGGGGAAGCCAGTGGAAGGTTTTAGGCAGGTGAGCACACAGATTTGCTTTTTGAAAAATCACCTCAACTGCTTTGTAGGTACTGGCTTTTGCTGGGGGAAGTGTGGCTGGTAGGTGAGTCAGGCAGCTACTCGGAGTTTTCCTAGTGAGGGGAGATAGAGAACTTGGGCCAGGGTGGGTAGCAGAGCTGGAATAGGTTCAGGATATGTTTTCCAAGAAGAATCAGTGGAACTTTCTGATGGATTGAGTGAGAGAGGGTAAGAATGCTGATGACACCCAGGTGTTGGGCTGAAGCAGCTGCGACAGGGAGGCCTGGGAGAGGAGGGGCCGAAGGGCCTGTGAAGACAGGTCGGCGCTGGCCCCGAGTCAGTGAGGCAGCTGCGTATGGAAGTCACCCTCGAGCTAGCTCAGAGGTGAAGATGGGAATCGGGGGGCATCAGAAAGTGGGTGCTCTCTAAAACCCTGAGACTGGGCGAGCTCACCAAGGGAGCTCTAGATCCTGAAGTGTGGCAGGAGGAGAGGCGGGGGGCAAAGAGGGGTAGGGAGTGGGTGTTGGTGTCCATCTGGACTGAGTATGCTTTTCTGTGAGGCGGAGTCACGGCCAGCGGTGGGGAGGCAGCGGAGCAGAGGCGGGGTGTAGTGTGAGAAGAGAGGAGGTGTGGGGAGAGGAGCTCGCCAGGGGTGGTGCCGGGCTGCGGGGTGGTGCTGAGCGCCCTCCGTTCTCTGTGGCCTTGAGCTCCGAGTGCACTGCTCGGTCGTGTTCCCCCAGCTGTTGCAGTGCCTGGGCAGAACAGGTGGATGGTTGGGAGCACACACAGTTCAAAGTTTGCCTGAAAACTCCCCCCACCCCCACTTCCCCCGGGGCCCTAAAAGGGAAGTAAAGGGAACGATTTCCAACCAAAGCAGGGGTGGAAAAAAGCCCCGGTTGTCGCAGGGAAGTCTAGCTTTGTCCTTCCCTGTGAAGCAGCGCCCCCTCCGCGGAGGCTGGGGGCGATGATGGGGCGCAGCCGAATGGCATTCCACCGTCACGTCACGGTGGCGCTGGGCACCCCCCTGCTCCCCGTGTTCCTGCAGCCCCCGCGCCTCGCCTCGGAAGCACTTTGTGTTTCTTCTCGCTTACAAAGTGGACACGACGCGGTCAGACACCTGGGGATGGCGGGCAGGGCCCCGCGCTCTGCGCATTGCCTTCCCAGGAACCCACTCCTGGCCTCGGACGTCTCTCCGCAGGCCCGCCGGTGAAGCAAGACACGGTCTTCTGCAAGATGTGCCACATTGAGTCGTTCTTCCGCAAGAACGGGGCCTTCTCGCCCCTTGACCCCCAGGACCTGGCCCTCTGACCGGGGGTTGGGCAGTGTGCTGACGGGTGGGAAGAAGAATCACCCGCCACCTGGTGGAACGAAGCTGCCGTGTGTCTGTGTCTGTGTCTGTGTGTCTGTGGCTCTCCCAGGTCCTGAGGTTGCACCATGGGCCTTTTTTTTTTAAATGACTTTTCAAAAAATATTTTATTTTCTTTTTTAGAGAGAGGGGGGAGGAAGGAGGAAGAGGGGGAAACATTGATGTGAGAGAGAAACATGGATGGAGAAACATGGATCGGTTGCCTCTCACGTGCCCCCAACGGAGGACCTGGCCTGCAAGCCAGGAATCCACAGGCCCCGGCCGTTGGGCTTACAGGCAGGCGGGCGCTCAGTCCGCTGAGCCACACCAGCCAGGCATGAGCCTTTTTGAAACTACCTTCGACCGGCAGGTTGCCCTCTTGTTTGCCCTTAACCCCCACCTCATTAATCATCCTTTTGAAGATTCAGCAGCGGTTAGAGACTGGGAAGGATGAGCACTATTTTCCAGGTGCAGGCTCCTCAGCGCCAGGAGGGCACAGGAGCTGCTGGAAGTTCTGGGTGTTCCTGGGGAGAGAGGGGCCTGTTATCCCAGATGCCAGGGAAGGGGGGTCGCCGCCATCCCGTAAGCCTCTCCCCTCCCCCACCCCTCACCTGGCTCCGAGGGCCCGCAGCCTCCCTGTCCTCTCCCGGTGCACCTGTTCCAGCTGCTCCCGCAGAGCGCGCCGCTGCCCCTCCATGTCCATCTGGGCGGAGTGGAGCCCTGAGCGCCCTTGCATCCCAGCCGAGGCTTAACAGGAGCCAGCAGGAGGCAGCACCCAGACTCCCCTACCCGGCCTCTCCATGGGTGACAGCGCAAGTGCAGGGCGCGTGCACTTCAAAGGGACCCAGCTAGTGCCCGGCTAGACCCCTGCCCCTCACCGCCTTCTCCCGGGGGTCTTGCCTGTGGCTGGATCTGAGCTGGGCTGGGTGGGGGCCCCAGGGGGTGCACCCGGCAGAGACGGTTCCTGGCGATGCGAAGGCGGTCCAGGACCTGGTGTTGAGAGCTGTCAGCGGGCGGTGGCCACCTTTCTGTGCCCAGCCCGCCAGCGGTCCCACCCAGCACAGGGACGCACGCACCCGGAGCCGCTGCTGCTCGCGGTCCTGCCACCGCCGGCGCCTGGCCGCGCCCTGCAACTCCAGCAGCCGCTGCAGGGCCGTCTCCCGCTGCGCCGCACTCAGACCCTCCGAGGCCTTTTCCTTGCCCGGGGAGCCCGGCCATGCGGCCTTCGGAGCCTTGGGGCCCTTGGCAGCGCCCCTCCGCTCTTCAAGAGGGCCCGGGAACCTCTCAGAGCCATCCGCCCCCCGCCCCTTCGCCTCGCCCATCTGCTGCTCTGCGGGACCTGGGCCGCCTCCCGGGTCCTGCAGGCCGTACCGATTGCGCACCAGCCCTGGGTGCCCTGGGAGAGCTGTAGGGCGCTCCAGCTGCTCAGAGTCCGGGGTACTCAGGGCGGATAGCATCACAGCTCCTGCGCTTGGGAGCTGCGGCTGGGCCAGGGGCTTCTGTAGCTGAAGGGGAGCCAGCGCCCCCTTTTGGCCGGCCCGCTGCTCTCCCGCGGCCAGGGCCTTGTCTTGTCTCTGGCCGTGGGTCTTGTCCCGTGTCAGCTGGACGTCCCTTCCCCGGGGGCCCGGGCCCTCCCTTCTCCCGGACTGCGATATCCGTTCTCCCAGAGACTCGCAGAAGTCCCCCCGCGTTCCCCAGGAGCCGCCTTCCTCCCTGGGTGGTGTAGGCACCTCTCCCTGAGCCACCCCCCAGGCTTGTGAGATCCAGCCCCTGCCTCCAGAGGAGGGAAGGTCCTTCACCTCCAGGCTCTGGGGGGTCTCCTTTGTCCGGCACTCAAGGCAATTTCCTTTTGGATCTTGAAGAGCATCTTTTTCCTCTCCCTGAGGGGTCTCCCACCCCAGACCCCCAGAGACCTCTTGTCCCAGAGCCTGCGGAGCCTCCCCACTCTGACCCTGGTTGGCCTTCTCTGTCTGAGTCTGAGGAGCTTCTTTGTTCTCCCCCTGGGGGGCTTCCTCCCCCTGACCCTGAGGGGTCTCCTCTCTCTCCCCCTGAGGATTCTCCTCTCTCTGACTCTGAGGGATCTCAATCCCCAGAAGTTTCTGAAGTTCTGTTCTGTCCTGGCTCAAGCTCCAGCAGAGCCCCTCGGCGGAATCTTGGTGTTCGGGCAGGCCTGAGGGCCCCGTGACCTCCTGAGGGATCTTTCTTCCCTGTGGGCTTCCGAATGGTGGGGGAAGGGGCCTGTGGGTCGTGGGCTCGGCTTGGCCCCTCTCTTCCTTCAGGATGAGGTTCTGGGGAGGGAGAGCACTTTGTTCCAGGCTGCTGAGGGAATCCCTGTGCCAGGACCACCGGGTGGGGGGAGCCTGGAGACCCCAGTGGCTCTCCCCAGGGGCCTCATTTCCATTACAGCCCTTCCTGATTCCTGAGCTTGTTACACCCATGTTATGCAGTGACGGTCCCTTCTTCCACCGGGCTGTAGGAGGTGCCCTGCCTGGACCCAGCAGCCTCCTCCAGGGCAGGCCCCGCCCACACCTGCTGTCCCCAGTCTGAGAGGGCCCTGGCCCAGGACGCTTTGACCCCTTCACCTTGAACTCTGAGTTTCCTGGTTCCCCAAAGCTGCTGCGGGTGGTGCGGCCCAGCTCTCGTAAGCAACCTGAGGGAGAAAGATTGACGTGAGGAGGCCTGTGCGCAGGCCCCAGCCCCCACACATTCCACCGGAACTGGAACCAAGAAACCTAGGGCATCCCGGGCGGTTAAAGGGAGGGGATGCCCAGAGAGTTGGTGTTTGAACTTTGAGGCTGTCATAGTTTATTGTTTCACCTTTATTTACTCAGCCCGGCATGTGCCTGCTTGCCAGGTTTGCCTGCTCACAGCCGACCCCACCTTCCTCATCCTCTCGGACCCCTGCGTGCTCTCTTCCTCCACCGAGGGATGCCTGGGAGCCGGAAGGGCCTCCTAAGGACACCCTCACTTTGTCCCGACAGGCCCACCCAGGCCCGTAAAAAAACCCACTGCGTCTACCTCACTTCACTATCACTGAGGAAAACCCTCTTAGCTCTTTTGTGGTTTCTGACAGCAAAATCAAATAAAACTCAAGAAGTAAAGTTTTAGGCCAGAGCCGGGCCTCAAAACGGCAACGCCTTCATAAGTAACAAAAGGAGTCTGAAAGAGGAGATGCGATGTCGCTGCTCCCGTGCAGCTGGGGAGGGCAAGACACCAGGCATCCAGAAAACCGGTGGGAGACCTTGATTTCACGAGGTCTCGGATTGAGACCTTTCTCGGGAACATCCTGTCTTTACGCAGGATGGGTGTGGGTGTTTCGCAACAGTAACCAAGAGGGAATGTCCTCTGAAAATACCTGTCTTTGGAAGAGTTTCTGGACCCAGGGGTCCGATAAGATGGCCAAGCCTTTAGAAATTATTGCCACGAACGGAAAAAACCTCCAAGCCCCTTCCTCTGTAATTCTGGTCTGTAGGCTCCCTAGACCATCTCTCTCTCTCTCTGGTAGGGGTGTAACTGATGTCTCCACATTCCCACGTGTTCCCACCCTCGTAAAAATGTCTCCATCGACAGGAAAGGGATCATCGGCACTTTCTTCCTCTCTCTCACACCCGCTGGAGTAATCAAAAGCTCATGGTTTTGCTGGGTTTATGATTTAACGAGTCCTTTGAGAGTCTGTTTCTTTCAAATTAACAGGCCCAGGGCTCACAGCCTCTGTCCCCCTGGATTCTCATCACCTGTTGATGGCCACGCTCTGTCGCTAGGCTGAGGTCTCAGAGACAAGGACCAAGTGGCAGGGCCAAGACCCTCGTGCTCCGTGTGCCCCCAGAGCCTGGCCTGGGCGAGGCCGATGGGCTGCTCCGTTCCCTCCGGAGCGGCCACGGACAGACATCCCACACGTCCCTTCCCTGAGTCCCAGCTTAGCTTCCAAACCCTCCCGGACACAGCACCCGAGACAGCCGCTGCCAATCAGGGGGCACTGTACGTAACATAAAACCTGCTTGTCCCCCTGGGTGCCCCAACGACACCCAAAAAAAGGTGTGAGACGAAGAATGAGTGAGGACTTCCCTGCCTCCTCCCCGTCTAGTCTGGCCACCCCAGCCCAGGGGCTCCCGCTGACCCGGCTGCTGACCCCTCCCGTCAACATACCAGGTGTGGGCTCCGCAGGCACGCCAGGGCTTTCCCACCTTGGGGCTGTGTCACTCCTGGCTTCCCCGGGATCTGGGGCTGACGGCCGGCCTGCAGGCTGCCCCCTGCTGGAGTGCAAAGGCTGCCTCAGATGCACCTCCTGCCTCTGGGCTCTGGAAGGGGGAACACCCGCCTGCCCGTCTCCCCACCCCAGCAGGCTGCTGAGCCTTCCCACCACAACATCCAGACTCAACCCACGGCGGCCTGCCCCGGCGCCTGCATCCACCACGGACCCTGGGAGCTGGACCGGGGTCGGTGGGGCACTGGGGCAGCCATGTGGGTGTGGCTGAGGGAGAGCCCCGGGAGGAGCCTGGGCTGGGGAAGGAGACCAGGAAAGCGGCCGGTCCTTGGTCACTTCGTGTGGCAACACGGAGCGCACAGGTTCCCTGGGAGAAACACTCACCCCTCCAGGAAGCGACAGTGCTGGCTCAGGGTGTCCCCAGCCTGGGGTGATGAGCACCCGGAACTCTGGAAGAGTTTGGGCGTGGACTAGTCCCCAGGGCACCAGTGCGGTAGGCAGCCTTGAAAATGGCCCCCAGAGACCCCTCCCCCTGGCACCCATGCTTTTGGGTGGCCCCCTCCCCTCCCCCTCCAGGTGAAGGAGCTTGGACAGGGTCCCTCCTGCCCAGTCGAGCCTTCTCATGAGCCCACTGTCCCGGCTGACAACACGGGCTGGACACTTCCTCCTCCTTGGCCCAGAGACAGCTATGCCCTGCCCACGGTGCATCGGCAGCTGGTGGCTGAGCCGCACTGGAGGCACAGTCACCGTTCCCAGTCACCACAGCACCCTTCTTCCTAGAGGGGTCGGCCCAGCCACTGTGCTGCAGGGAGGGGCCCGTGGCTGGGGCTGCTCAGTGCCGCGTGTCAGAGGCTCCCTGGGCATCAGCACCTCTGCCCCGGGGTCCTGCCAGCCCAGCTTTCCTCGCACGCCGTGGCCACGTCCAAAGGCTTCTAGGCATGACCACACAGCTGATGTGACCGGGACCCTTGTGAACTGTGGACTGGTGGGAACAGCCTGCCCAGAACCGGCAGGCCTTGTGCTCCTGGCACAGCACTAAACCCTTCACATGGACGAGTTCCAAGGTCCTGCAGCTGCAGCCCTCTGAGAAAGGGGTTATCTCCCCCATTTCTTCGTATGTGGAGGCTTGCAGTCCCCACAGAGCATCAGAGCAGAGATCTGGACCAGATCCATCTGTCTCTGAAGCCCACCCTCCTTCCACTTCCCTTACCGCTGCCATTGCCCTCCCCCACGCCCACTGACACCCTTGCTCACCCCACACGTCCGCTGACTGGAGTCTGCACCCATCCCCCCACAGGGCTCGCCGCGCTGGCTCCATGCACGCTGGGCCTGGTCCTTCAGGCCACCGACCCGGACCCGGGGAGGCCAGAAGAGGCCCAGCCCTGCCCCAGTTAGCAGCTCCAAGTCCCACAGGAGCTGCAGAGAGACGGGATGCCAGGATGCGAGGGGGCTCCCACCCTGTCCTCTGCCACACCCCCAGCCAGCCCTTACCTGCTCCTGGGCCCGCCGGCCCCGCTCCATCTCCAGCAGCACAGTGGGCAGCTCCAGGCCTGGGGGGCAGGCCCGGCCCTCACGCACCTGGGGAGACAACATTGGGTCAGGCCCCACGGAAAGCCTGTCCCCTCGGAGACAGTGCCAGGCCTCCCTCACCTGCCGCAGTGCAGCCCGGAGCTGGCCCAGGCTTGCAGGGCACCGGAAGAGCCGCTGGTACAGAGCCAAGGCCTGCTTGGGGCTACAAGGGAGCCCCAGGTCCCCGGGTGTGGCTGCCTGCGCCATGAAGTGGGAGCCGGAACAGACGACCCCTCCCTCCCCTCTCCCTGCGCCCCTGCGGCCTGGGGAGAGGAGCTGCACACAGGAGCACGGAGCCTGTGCACACAGGCTGCACACAGGAGCAGGGAGACAAAGCCTCTGAGCTCAATAATGCAGGACCCTGACATCTGAGCCACGGCCTGGACCCCTGCCAAGCCCCACAGAGATGCAGTCCTGACTCTGAAAGGGTTTCTCGGTCATGCAGGTGGCGGTGCAGGGTCAGGGGTGTGATCCTGCCGGGAGAGGTGTGTGCATGGGCTGGTCTGCGGTCCCAAACGAGTATCTGTTTTTCGTCCACATGCGCACATGCACATACGAAGCGGCACTGTTACATAGGCAACTAATGTGCTCAATATTGGCGGCAGCTGCCAACAGCGGGCTGTCTGCCAGGGCACCAGCGCTCTGCATGGTGATTCTTCCTCTCAGCAATGCGCTGAAATAGGCACTACCATTCCTGTTCCCATTTTACAGCTCAGAAAACTGGGCCCCAGAGAGTGAGCTGCCCTACCTGACAGGTGCACCGTCTCCCTCACCTGGAGACAGGTGGCCAGGATACACTGGCCCTGGGAAAACATGGCCCCTGAGTGTAGCTGTCACAGGCAGGACAATGGCCAGCGTTTCCCTAGTGCTGGCTGCAAGCTGTCCCTGTGCAGAGCGCTCGCTGCTCGTGGGTCGTTCTGCTCATCCCTTGCAATGCATCCTACGAGGACAGTCTGTGTGGTAGGAGCAGGGCAGGGAGCGAACATGCGAGAGCGCCTGCAATCCTCGCAGCCTCTGCTGTCAGGAGCAGACTCGCCTGCCTGCTGCTCCGTAACCGCCCCACGAGACAAGGCAGCCCCAGAGGGCGGCCTCAGCAGAGCAAGCAGGCGGGAGACGACCTCAGTTCAGCCCAACACTCTCCCTTCACTCCTGTGGAAATATGAGGGACCTAGCCATGAGAATAGGGTCCCCCTTGATCTTTTAGCCAAGGTCCTAAAATGCCAAGGTCACATAGCCTGTAGGTGGCAAAGACAACTCAAAATAGAGTTCACCTTGAAAAGATATTTTTGCCCTGGCCAGGTAGCTCAGGTGATTAGGGCGTCGCCCTGAACCACGGTCAGGGCACATACAAGAATCAACCAGTGAATGCACAAGTAAGTGGGACAACACATTGATGTTGCTCTCTCTCAAGTCAATTAAAAAGTAACATAAAAATAAAACAATGAAAACACATTTTTCCTTTTCAAAGAAATAAGAGTTTTTCTTTTTTGAGAAATATTTTATTTACTTTCAGAGAGAGGGAAGGGGAGGGCAGAAGAGAGGGGGACAAACATCGATGCGAGAGAGAAACATCGATCGGCTGCCTCCCGCGTGCACCCCACCTGGTGACCGAACCCGCAACCCGAGCATGTGCCCCGACCAGGAATAGAACCGCCAACCCTTCACTTTGCAGGATGACACCCACCCAACTGAGCCACACCGGTCAGGACAGAAATGGACTTTTTCTGTTTCAAAACCCATGTTCTTTCCCCTGTGAGGATGTCTTTGAAAGTTGCATGTGTGTGCCCTGCCCACACTCCCCCCAGGGGGCAGATGTGGCAGTTAATGCACACGTGTGTGGGGTATGTACACACACGTGTGTGTCTGTACTTCCTCACGGCCCTGGGCCCCACCCCAGGCACAGGGTCCCTGTACCAGCAGCGCTCAGAGTGGCCCAGGGGCCCCTGAGTCCTTGGCATCCCTAAACGGAGAGAAAGGGGATGCATGTGGGCAGCAAGCCTATTCTCTGAGCACCCCGAGCCCCGCGGGGTTCCTCGTGGACCTGCAGAGGACACCACGTGGGGCAGCCCCAGGGCGGGGCAGGCGGGGCAGCCCAGGGATGTAGGCAGAGGAGCGGGTGAGGCCCAGAGCTGAGTGGGGACACCGGCTCTGACGGGGGACGCTGGCTTCACGCCCCCCCCCCCACCCCCGCCGGGAGGAAGCACACGCGCACACACAAGGCAGCCTTGGAACAGGCCCCGAGTTTACTGCTTCTCACTCCATGAGGCCGGGGGCTCTGCGGGACGCAGGCCCAGGCTCCCGCTGCCAGCAGGGCGCGCTCTCTCGGAAGAAGCCCCAGCCAGCCCGGGAGCTGCTCTCCAAAGAGAGGCTTCTGGTCTGATGAGTCCTGGTCGGTGTCATCCTGGGTCAGGGCGCCCCCCTGGGCTCCTGGCTGGGGCCGAGCAGATGATCGCTGGCAGGCTGGTCCCCGCTGAGCAGGACTGGGGGGCAGGCCTCAGGCGGGATACAGTGGGCCTCGTGCTCCACCAGGCCGGCGGGGCACTGGCAGCCGGGAACGCAGGGCCTCACGCAGTGGGCGGCCAGCTCGCCCAGGGGCACGTGCCGGTTGAAGCAGGTGCGCGGGCAGGGCGGGCCACACTCGTCGAACACGAAGCCACGGTCCAGGGCACAGCCCACCACTGCAGGTGAAGTGGAAGGCAGGGCCCAGTGCTCCAGGCACCCTGCTCGCCCCTCGCAGCCCTCCCTGCACCTACCCCGCACCCCCTGGACGGGAGCCCTCTGAACCACCCCCTCCCCCACCCCACACCGCCCACAGCTGGCTCACCACAGAGCGCGGGGCCCCGCCAGGCAGGTGTCACCCCTGCCTGGCGACAGTGGCTGGCATAGGCTTCCAGGACATCACAGAGGCAGGCGTCAGCCGAGGAGCCAAGGCCACAGGCACACAGGTCGTAAACACAGGCGGCAAAGAAGGGCTCCGGTGGCACCACGGCGTGGCAGCGAGTGAACGGGGCGGACTTCAGCACGCCGCACCGGCCATTGGCCTCGCGCCTGGCTCGGTAGCCTGCTGCTCGGCAAGGATCCACCTCGCGGCCCTCGGAACAGGGCCGACCGGGTCCCCGCCCCTCTGGGACCTAGTGGGGAAAGTGGCCCTGCGGTGACAGCATCCCTGGGCAGCTGACCTTTGTCTGCTGCTTCTCGAAGCATTTCCCACCTAACATTTTGTTTTAGCCTCAAAAACCTCCCTACAAGAGTAGCCAAGGAAGCATCGGCTACTTTTCCTTAGTTTGCATTCTGGGGACAAACCAAGGCCCAGAGCAGGCAAGTAACTTGTTGAAAGTCACACAGCCCATAGCAGCAAAGTAGGGCTTGAGCTGGCATTTGGTGCGGCCTCTTCCAACAGGCCATCCTGCCTCCTCTAGCTCTGTGAAGGGCAGGAAGCCCCCACACCACCCTAAAGTGCAACAGCTCATCCGGTGTCCACCCTGCCTGCATTTCTGTACCAGAGGACTACTCTGAAGCTCAGGTTCCACTGTGCCATCTCCAGCCTGCCCCCCACCCCAGACCCCTCAGCGTCCCGGGCTCCAGCACCACTCACCTGCCAGCTATTCCCAAATGCAGCCTCAGTGGGTAGGAGCAGCCCCTCAGGGCCCTGCAGGTCATCCTGGGCAAAGCCATTGAAATTCCCGCAGAGCCCGCACATCCGGCCCCGGTAGGAGCCAGGCACGCTCACCTCCACCTGGGACTGCCCGTCCCACAGCACCTGTGCAGGGAGGCTGTGGCTGGGGAGTGGGGAAATACAGGGACCCCAAGAAGCCCAAGGTCCATCCTAGCCACAGGCACTGGATCAGCACATGCCCTGCTGTAGGATGAAGGCTCTCCATGGAAGGGAGGCTGCCCTGGCCAAGGCCAAGTTTGCACATGCTGTGGCATCTGTGAAGAGCCACCCACAGCTCCCAGGAAGGCACCTTCTGTCTGCATCCCTGAACTGGGCCCCCAGGGGAAATGCACCCACTTCCAGAGATGCACTCTCTCGTGGGTATTCAGGCTTTACAGAGGCCAAAGTGCAATTAGAGTCTGGCTTGTAAATGTGGACAAGTCTTACTGTATAATTTTACAAATTAAGCTTCTTGCTGGAGGTCAAGGAGTGAATTACTCTTTGCCTTAGGAGTTGGAAGGAATCCTGAACCCACCTAGGAGACCTTAGTTGGCCTGTCCCCACTAACCCTTCCCCCATATCACCAATGAGGAGACTGAGGCCCAAACAGGACTGGTACAGGCCTGAGAGGCCCAGTGTGTTGGTGGCTGAGCCAAGATTAGAAACCAGGCTCAGAACTCCTTTCGTTGCACTTCGAGGCCTCTCACGCTGATTCCTCTTCTCCCCTCAGAATCCAGCAGAACTCTCTCACCTTTGTGGCCAAGTGCAGCCAGGAAAGTAGCCGGTAATGCCCACTCCCTCCACAGACACGGAAGCCTGAGCAGACCTGAGGCTGCCCGACCCCACTCGCCCTGGGCGCACCTGGAGCCCCGGCTGGGCGTGCAACATCACGGTGCGTCCCCGCAGCTCCAAGTACAGCAGCGGCTCTCGCAGGTAGGGCAAGGCCACCTGGTGCCCGTCCACCTGCGGGAGAAAGGAGGCAGGAGGAGGGGAGATGTCAGGACTGAGGAGTGGACTGCGCCGGACTGACCTTCCCCCGGGTCCTCCGATTGCCTCACCGTGACAGTCCCGCCCTGCAGCAGCCTCACGGCCACCTCTCCCAGCAGCACCGCCACCTCCTGGGTCCAGGCCACACCGCTCCGACCCCGGTCACTGTTAGTCACGTGCACACTGCGGTGTGAGAGACCCGAGTGCAATGGTCAGCAGGGAGGGTGTAGGGGGTCAGGGAGAGAGAAGACAGAGGGGCTGCGCACCTGAAGTCCTCTCCACGGCAGTCCTTGGCCAGCACGTAGCTGCAGCTGCCCTGAAAGTGCAGCAGGCGGCCGTCGAAGGTGCGGTAATGGGGGTCTCCGAAGGCCATGCAGGAAGCCGGTCGCGGCAGGCAGCGGGGACAGCAGCTGCCGGGATTCAGGGCGGGGGCCTCGTTCTGGCCTCCGCCCCAGACGTGGTCAGACACGCGGCAGTCCCGGCAGAGCCCCACGCAGAGACTCACTGAGGACCAGGGGGAGCTTGGCCTCCCAGACTTCCTGCGAGAGGGCTCAGGGCACCGCCTCGTGGCCGCTCCGGGAACTGCAGGCCCCTGGTCCCACCGCTCCACCGCGGTGGCCCAAGCCCAGGTTCCTCCTTTCCTCAGGGTGGCATCAGGGTGGTGGTGCCACGTGTCCACTCACCCCACTGCCCTAGACCGCGGCACTCACAGGCCCACAGGAGAGCGGCGAGCAGCGCTGCCTCTGGCAGTGCACGGTGCCGGCCACGCAGGAGCAAATGGTGCAGGCGTCCACGGTCCAGCGTTCCCCGGAGGCCACCTGTCGGCCCTGGTGCGCGCACGACTGGGCGGGGGCTGAGAGGACTTGAGGGTAGGGGACAAGTGTCAGCCACTCGTCCCTCGCACTGAGTCTTGGTCCTTCTTCCCTCATCATCCTGGCCTGCACCTTGGCATCGTTCACAGCACCTGCCAGCGTCCTGAACCTTCACCCAGCCAAGGGGGCAGGAGAGGGCCTGGCATTCCTCAAGGTGCCACTCCACGTGGCCCCACTGAGGACAGAGGTCATTTCTCTAGGGACTTCTGCTGTGACCTGGAGCCCCTGGCCTCACACTCCTGAGGACCATCTGGCTCACAGTCTGAGCAGCAGCCCCTTCTCTCCCCGGCCCTGCTCCACAAGAACCCCCACTTCACGTTCAAGTGGGGGGATAAAGTTCAGTCCCCAGATCTGTGCCCCAGCACAGGGATGCCTCTGACCCCTCTCACCTGGGGGGTGGGGGAGGGCTCTTCCCTAATTACCTCAAAGACCCCAGATTCGTTGGCCCAGAGTCCTGAGCCTCCTCTCTTCTATAAGTTCCTCCAACCTCCACCCTCCACCCTCCCACCCCCAGCTCTCATGGCAGGTGCAAGTAATGCAGGCATTGCTGGGGGCCCGCCAGCCCTCTCCATCTGCCACTCTGTGGCCCTCAGCCTCCCCCACACATTCTGATGAGAAGAAATGGGGCTGGGGGAGCACTGTCTATCCAGCTACATCTCTCCTCCCTGGAGCTCACCCTGAAGGCCCACGGTAGGGGGTGCCCACCCTATCCACTTAGCGCCCTGGTGGTGTTGATATCGCCAGCCAGCGTGCAGGGGACCTGCTAGATGGCAGGCTGGGCTGGCTGCCAGCTCAGCAGTGTGGTACCCTACCAGCTGGCCTGGGGTTCCTGGACGCACTGACAAGCCTCAGGCCAGACCTCAAGGATCCAGGCTTCATCCCTGCCTCCCTCTGCCTTATGGGTCTCTCCTTTACCCCAGTGAATAGCCCTCCATTTCTACCAAAGAATGAAGCAGCATTTGCAGTGCAGAACTAGGCCGCCCCTTTGGCCCATGGATGCCACCCCTCCTGTCTTCTTTCCGGGCTCCTGCTCCGAGGGTGCAGGCCAAGGCTGGGCACTCACCCCGGCACGTGGGGCAGCAGCTCCCAGGGCGGGTATGGCGCTCTGATGGGGGGCAGCTGAGCTCAGGACAGGTTCGGTGGATGCAGAGCCAAGTCAGGTCCTGTGCAAGGGCATGTGAACACCATAGGTACAGAACGGCCGGTGGGGGGGAGGGGAGCAGGGCCTTGCAGAATGTGACAAGTGGGAAATGTCAGGGTGAGTGGGAAGCCGGGGGCTGCTACGGGAGAAGATTCAACTGCAGCCCACAGAGGAAGAAGGAGGCCGGGCTTGGGGAGTTCCCAAGGCGGGAGGGCTTACCTGGCACTGGCAGGTGTAGCAGGGGTCCAGCGGGGCCAGCTCAGACCCCAGAAGACCCTCTGTGCAGTTACTCAAAGCCTCTGCGTGGACAAGAATGCGATGTGGAGGGCAGAAGGGGGCGCAGGGGACGTAAGCCCATCTGATCTCACTTTCCCACGCTATCCCCAGACTTCTGGGACCCGGGGCGCATCCATGTCCCATCACCTTGGCTCAGGAAGGATAAATCCTCTTTCCCTCTGGTTCAGCAAAGAAAAGTTGGGACTTTCCGAAAGGAAATTTGCTAGGCTACTGGGGGTGGGGGCTGGAAACTGACCAGGTGTGGCTTCCTCAGCCTGAGGTTCCTAAGGCCCACATGCCGCCCCAGCTGCTCCCTGCCGTGCATCCCTCACACTGCCTGGCTAAAACAGCATAAGACAGCACGAAAAGCCGGGTACCCCCGGTTCCAGTCCTCAGTGTCTGAGCCATTTCAGGCAGAACAATCAACCTCTCGGAACCTCAGTTTCTTCACTTGTAAAAAGGGAATAATAATACCTAACTCACTGGGTAGCTGAGAATTAAATGAGACACTGCTTATTAAAATAACCAAGTACAGGGCATGGCATGCAGTAGGTGCTTAGTAAATGTTAGTCTTTTTCTCTTTCCTTGAAGCACATCCTAGCAAGTGTTGATAAGGATAGCTCTCCCCACTTCTGTGGCTGGGCGGGTCCCTACCCCCATTACCCTGACATCGTCCTCAAGAAGCCAGCGGCTGGCACAGCGGCCATCCCATAGCGCCCCCTGCTGGGCAGGATGCACCTGGCTTCAGAGTCAAGGGGTCCCTGCCAGCCTCCGGAGTTCCACTTGGGGCAGTGCAGGCTTCCCTGGCCAGGGCCTGAGATCTCAGAACAGTCCCCTGGACTCAGGAAAGAGCTGCGGCTGGGACTGTGGAGGAGAGCTGCTGGCGTTTCCAGTGTCAGTCTGGCGTGGCAGCCCTGCCCTTATCTACCCCTATATTGGAGACTCACGGGCACAGGTGGGGCAGCACTGCCGGGGCCCAGGGGGCAGGAGCTGGCTGGCGGGGCAGCCCACCAGGCTGGGACACTGCCGACGGTGACAGCGCAGGCTGGGAGGCCCCTCAGGCTGCAGCTGCAACAGGAGTGAGTGAACAAGGGGTGGGTCCCAGGCCTGGGGAGCTGAGCCCTGCACCCCCTCTCCCCACCCCCCGCCCCCACCGCTGCCCCTGGAGGCCAGACCCCTTCATCCTCCTGCTGCATCTCCTCCGACAGGGAGACTCCGGTCTTCAGAGAGACTCAGCGTCCTCACCCCACACCCTAATCCCCAGTGATGACTTCCCCTTCCTTCTCTTTCCAGTCACTTGGGCCTGAACCTTCATGTGACTGTGACCCTCCTGCACCCCCCTCCCCAACCCCACTGCCTAATCTTTGGACCTATGATGTCACTGCCTGCTCAAAACCCTCCATCGGCTCTCCCTTACCTTTCAAACGGAGATTCCCCAATGGCGTCTCCCAGGGGTCTCCCCCACCTCCTATGCACACCCACCTGACACTCCTGCTAGGTGCCCCGCTGCCTCCCCACACTCACCACTGGTGCTCTGGCTAACTCCAAACTGGCCCCGCTGGCTCTTCGTCCCAAGCCCCACCTCACCACCTGGCCGCAGGGCCGCTCTCCTGTGGGGTGGGGCCTCACCCACCTCGCAGAAGCACACCTCACAGGGGTCTTCCCCCGGCTGGAAGCTCTCTCCGGGCTCGTACTTCCGACCCTCGTGCTCGCAGTCTTGGGCGTGGGGTAAGGGCAGAATAGGACCAGCAAGCCTTCATGCTGGCAACAGTGCCAGGGCTGGGGGGTGGGGTTCTCTGTCTCCCGGGGACCCCCAGCTCCCAGCATTTGGGTGTGTACAAGCACGGGGGCCACTTCTGGAAAAGCCCATCTCTGCTGCCCTGCCCGGTGCCAAGGCAGGGAGATGTTGGCCAGGCTCGGCCTCCCCACCACCCCAGCCCGCCCCGGGCTCCCCGTACCGGAGCATCGAGGGCAGCAGTCACCGGGCCCCTGGTGGGGATGGGCACAGGAGATGACACACTGGACGCGTGCACAGGTGACGGTGCCCTCGTGGCACAGGCAGGAGGAGCAGGGGCTGTCCGGGGGCGCCCAGCTGCTGCCTTCAGGGTGCTCCTCCCCGTGGGCCAGGCAGCCTGTGTCCCGGGGGGGCAGGGGTGAGCTCCGAGTCTGGGTTCGGTGTGCTGCCCCTGGCCACCGGCCTGGGTGGTTAGCGGGGCATGTGGGTCTGGCACGGGAGGGGATCCGCAGGGCCGAGGTGGGAAGGAGGCCCCGGGCAGAGCAGCTCTGAGGGGAGGGGAAGGACGCTAGGTGGGGGGCAGAGCTCCTGGGCGTAACCCCTTCCTTGTCTGCTTGCTCGCTAAACCAAATGCCAGGCCGCAGGCACTTTCTGTTGTAGGCCAGCAGTAGCGCCAGTACCTGGCATGCAGTAGGCATCTAATAAATGCATGTAGAATGAATGAAAGTCTCCATCACTAACCATCACCCCAGATAACTGAATCTCTTCAAGCCGTAATCTTCGCAGCTGTTAAATAGGGATTTTATCTCTCTGCCCACCTCACAGGGCAACAGAGATGCTGTTATGGTTCTGGACTCATAACATGCTGGACAGCAGGCAGGCTAACAAAGGCTCTTATTCTAGCCCTGGCTGGTGTGGCTCAGTGGATTGGGTGCTGGCCTGCAAACCAAAGGGTCACCGGTTCGATTCCCAGTCAGGGCACATGCCTGGGTTGTGGGCCAGGTCCCCAGGAGGGGATGCGTGAGAGGCAACCACACACTGATGTTTTTCTCTCTTTCTTTTTCCCTCCCTTCCCCTCTCTCTAAAAATAAGTTAAACATGAAAAAAAAAACTGGAAAGAAAGAAAGAAAGGCTCTTCTTATTTTAGAACCAGTCAGCCTAATTGCAAATCTTATCTCTGCCACCTACCAGCAGCCTGACCTCAGGTAAGTTACCTTACCTCTCAGTATCTCAGTGCTCTCATTTTTGAAATAAGAATAACAGTACCTAGCTGATAAGATAAGATTGTTGTGTGGATTAAATAAGATTTGTGTACAGTGCCTAGCTCTGGGTGTGGCTCCTGGGGTGTGCTCAGTAAGTGCCGTCATCACTATTATTATGAATGGAGTGCGGTTTGGGAGGGGGCAGCTTTGAGGGGGCTCTACTAGCATCTGGAGGGGGAGATGGTCCGGGCAGGCCAGGGGTGGGGCCGGCAGGAAGACTGGAGGAGGGCAGGGGTGAAGGCTCAAGGACCAAGGTGGGTGAACAGGGAGGTAGAGGGGAGCTGAGGGAAGGGGGGTGGGGCGGATGGTGGAGCACTGGGTCCAGGGGCCAGAGCGAGGGGGCAGCCATGGCGGCAGGGCCTACCTCTGCAGCGAGGGCAGCAGCCCCCCTGCTCTGTGACCTGGAGCGGGCAGGGCAGGGGTGGGCACCGCAGCCGTTCACAGCTGACCTGGCCGGCCTGCAGGAGGTGCTGGGTCAGCGGCTTGCTCCCTGGGCCCGGTGCCTTAGAGGCACTGTGCCCAGCCCCTCTGCCACCTCCCTGACATACCTGACAGCGACACCGCTCACAGCTGCCTGGGGGCCCCTCAAACTCCTCCCCATCCTGGTGCTCCCGGCCCTGAGAGAAGCAGCCTGCGGGCAACAGGCTTCCTGGGTGGGGGCTGTGCCACCTTGCCCTGCCCAAACTCAGGCCGGCCGGGCAGACAGAAGGGAGCAGGTAGGGGAGGGTGTGGGGTCCCAGTGTGTGGGAGGCAGCTCACTGTGGCACACGGGGCAGAAGCAGGGCCCCGGAGAGGGCCGGGGGCAGAGAGCTGGAGGGCACGGCTTCTTCCGGCAGCGCATGGAACCGTCCTGGGGGAGAGAGACCCCGCTGCCACTTCCTGACTCCCGAGTCACCCCATCTGCTGCCCGCAGACCAGGCCACACACTGCCCCGCGATGGGGCGCCCCTGCTGAGCCCGCCAGGCCCGACCCCCTCCTTGGCCCAGGAGACCTGAGTCCAGTCCTGTCCCACTGGTTGTCACAGGCCGACGGTGCCCTGTGAGCCCCAGCTGGAGGAAACAACTCCTGGCCAGAAAGGAGGATCAGGGGTGAGATGAAAGCTTACCGAGTTCCCAAAGGGCCGCCTCACCTGGCAGGTGCAGAGGGAGCAGGTGGGGTCAAGCGGGTCAGGAAGGGTCTCTCCAGGGGCTGCAGCAACCCCATGATAGAGGCATCCTGGCAGAGCGGGGATGTAATGGAAGACCCGCCGTCAATGAAGCTGCCTACTGCCACCCCTCACACACACACACACACACACACACACACACACGCGTGCACACACACACACAGCCAGGACCGGGCACCTCTGCAAAGCTTAGGGAGCCTGAGAAGGAGGAAGAAGTCAGCCAGGCTGTACGCGGTGAGATCTGCATGTGGGAAAGTACGGAAGCCTGGAGGTGGGATCGCAGACCGCTGAGACTGTCCTGTCCCCGTGGGCCAGCGTGGGAAGGGGATGCGGGGGGACGGGCACACCCAGGGAGGAAGGTGAGGGACCAGCTGGGCTCAGGAAGCCGCCCCTCCTGATGCACCCAAGGGCAGAGGGTGCCACTGAATGTTTTCTTTTAAATCTGCACCCGAGGATATGTTTATTGAGTTTAGAGAGAGAGTAAGGGGGAGAGAGAGAGGGTGAGAAAGAGAGAGAGAGAGAAACATGAATCGTTGCCTCCTGTACGCACTCCAACCAGGGATTGAACCCACAACCCTGTGGTGTGCAGGACGACGCTCAACCAACTGAGCCACCCAGCCAGGGCCGGGTGGTTCTGAGCCTCAGAATGTGATATTTTAGGAAGGTAGCAAGACAATTTAAGAGCAGGAAGGTCTGGAAACACAGGGACCGGCTATTTGGTGAATCCGACAGTCAGTGAGAGGTGACCACAGGGACAGAGGAGGGTGTGGATACAGTGTGAAGCATCTAATGAAAACACGGCGTGTGGGTTTGCCGTGTGGCTGCCCCAGGGCCGGGTGACAGTGGCCAGACCGGGTGGCTATGGGCCGCTGGGAGTCCAGGAGGGGCAGTGGCAGGGCAGGCGCCGCCCTACCCTGGCAGGCGGGACAGCAGTGTCCGGACGGGGTGAGCGGGCGGCTGCAGCTCAGAGGCTCACAGGGCCGGCGGCTGCAGGTCACGAAGCCTCCGAGGCAGGTGCACAGGTTGCAGGGCTCTCGGGGATCTGGGAACTCCTGGCCGCTCAGGTAGGACTCCCCTAGATACTCACAGCCTTGCGGAGAGGACAGAGAGAGGCAGGGTGGGGGGCAGAAAGCGGGGAGAGGACAGCGGTCACCGCCTCTGAACTTGCACCTGGCCTGAGTCCAGGGCCTCAGAGACCTGGCCTGGGGGTAGGGAGCGCTCAGTCCAGGCTGCTGGGCGAAGGAGTGGAGAGCTGCGGGGACAGTCGGACTGGCCAAAGGGTCAACGTTTCCCCCTTTGGCCTGCAAAATAATCTCCCCGGCCCATCTATAGGGAAAACCCACATGGAATCCGTGCCGGGGGTGAAATACTCAGCAGCCACTGCCTGGTCGGAAAGCACCGATCTTTCCAACCTGAGGAGACCTGGGAGCGGCTTGAGGCGACGTGGGCGGCCTGGACCCAAAATGTCCCCTTTCCAATGGTCTTCAAGGCCTCTGGTCAGTCAAGGAGGGGGAGGGGCCCCAGGGTGGTGGCAGCCTGCCCTTAGCATCCGCCACCTTCTGACCTTTTTGACAAAGAGGGCGCTCTGGGTGATAAGGATGCGTCAGTGCAGGCTCATCAGCTGTGACCCATGTGCCACACTGGTGAGGCACGACAGCAATGAGGGGGCAGTGCCCGTGGGGGTGGGGTAGGTGGGGACATTCTGTGCCTTCCTCTCAGTTGTGCTGGGGACCTAAACCCTCTCTCTCTCTCTTTAAAGATCTTATTTATTCATTTTTAGAGAGGGGAAGGGAGGGAGAAAGAGAAGAGAAACATCATGTGTGGTTGCCTCTCGTGTGTCCCCTACTGGGGACCTGGCCCAAAACCTAGGCACGAGCCCTGACTGAGAATGGGAACCCTGACCCTTTGGTTCGCAGGCTGGGGTTCAATCCACTGGGCCACACCAGCCAGGGCTAAAATTCCTCTTTAAAAAAGAAAAGTCATGAGAAAAGGGGGAAAGGGGGCTCTGGCTGGTGTGGCTCAGTAGATTGAGTGCTGGCCTGCAAACCAAAGGGTTGCCAGTTCAGTTCCCAGTCAGGGCATATGCCTGGGTTGTGGGCCAGGTCCCCAGTAGGGGGTGCTTGAGAAGCAACCACACATTGATGTTTCTCTCCCTCTCTCTCCCTCCATTCTCCTCTCTCTAAAACTAACTAAATAAAATCTTCTTAAAAATGGGGGAGGGGATGAGCCTCAGGCTCCAGCCTTGACAGGCAAAAACATCTGACTTGAATTTAGTATTTGATTTTTAATTTTATTCATTTTAAAAAAGATTTTATTTATTTATGTTTAGAGAGGGAAGGGAGGGAGATAGAGAGAGAGAAAGAGAAACATCAATGTGGGGTTGCTGGGGGCCATGGCCTGCAACCCAGGCATGTGCCCTGACTGGGAATCGAACCTGCGATGCCTGGTTTGCAGCCTGCTAATTGTATTCATTTTTATGGCGATATTCTGTTCCTTGCAAATCTAATTTTCTATCTAAAGTATGATGCAAAGGTTTTCTTTTTAAATAAATTTAAATTTAAAAGTGAGTGAATTTGAAGAACAATAGTAAGTATAGGTGGTAGAGGGTATGTAGAAAGAACTGAGACCAAACACGAGAGTGCCCGACGCCTGGGGAAGGGTCTTGTTCAATCGTTTCTTGTTTACAGGCGTCAAAATTACGCCCAGAGTTACGCTTAAAAGTGGTTAAGATGGTACATTTTATATGATGTGCATTTTACCAAAATTCGCGTTTATAAAACGTGTGTGTTTTTGAAAATCAGGCCTAGGGAGGTTCTGCAACCTGCCCAAGGTCACACAGCCAAATAGCATCCGAGGCGGACGAAGTCCAGGGCTTTGTTTCCTTTCTGTAGGAAGTGTTGTGGCCCTTCTGCGGGAGGTGAGGGCGAGGCTGCCCAAGCCCTCCCGCCCCCGCCCCCACGGCCCCGCCCCCTCACCGTCACAGGCGGGGCAGCAGTCGCCCCTGGCGGGGAAGGGGCACTGCGCAGGGGCGCAGGCCCTGGGCTCGCAGCTGACGCTGCCCTCCCAGCAGAAGCAGACGTGGCACGGCAGGGTGGGCGAAGGGAAGCGCTCTCCGTTGGCAAACTCCTTCTCCTGGTACAGGCAGCCTAGCGGGCAAGCGACAGGGCAGGGCTCGGGGCCACGGTGGCCGCCTACCGGGCCCACAGCCTCCCAGGCCCCGGGGAGTGGGCACTGCCTCCCCAAATTCTCTGTGAGAACTGACACGGGAGACCAGCCCCGGAGGAGGGGACGACCAGGGTGGCGCCCTGTCTGAGGCTGGAGAAGGGGTGAGGAGTAACACGGAGAAAGCTCGGAGAAAGCGGGTGTCGGGCGCTACGGGCCACAAGGGGCGTTACCGTCGCAGGAGGAGCAGCAGGGTCCCTGGCGCGGGTGGGCGCAGGGCGCGGGCGGGCAAGGCAACCGCTGGCAGGACACCGAGCCGTCCAGGCAGAGGCAGCGGTGGCAGGGGTCCCCGGGCGGGAAGAAGTGCTCCTGCTGGCGCGCGGCGCCTAAGTCCCCAGGCCTCGGGCAGCCGGAGGGGGAGGCTGAGGCCAGACAGCGTGCATCACGGGGTGCCCAGGAGGAGGCCGCAGAGGGGGTCTCCGGGGAGCAGCGGCCAAGGGGGGCAGCTCTTACCTGGGCACTGCCGGCAGCACTCGCCCGGCAGCAGGACCGGCTCTGCACAGGGCAGCGGAGGGCAGCGGCGGGCCAGGCACCGCACGTTGCCGCTCTGCGTGGACAGAGGGACCACAGCAGCGGTCATGGGTTAGTGGCGGGAGGCAGAGGTGATCCCCACCATTCCCACCCCCACAGCGGTGGACTCCCCAAGCCCCACCCCTTTTCCTTTGGACTCCTCCTCCCGCCCCCGGGAGCAGACTGACCAGACAGTGACACAGGCGGCAGGGGTCGGAGGGGTGGGGGAAGTCTGCTCCGCTGGGGTACTCTTTCCCGCCAAAGGCACAGCCTAGGGGAGAGGGCAGCTATAGGCCTGGGAGACACCCTGCGTGACCCAGGTCATGCCCTCCCAGCCTTAAATGCCCACAGACCGGGCCAGGCCATCCCAGGAGCCCCCCGCCCCCAATCTCCTCCACCTTACCGTTGCAGTTACTCAGACAGCAGGGCCCAGGCAGCGGGTGGGCGCAGGGGGCCCTGGGGCAGGGCCGGGGCTGGCAGCGGGCGAGGCCGTCCTGACAGCGGCACTCCTGGCAGGGGTCTCGAGGGTGGGGGAAGCTCTCGCCATCCACAAACACCTGTTCCTCCAGGGTGCAGTCTGCGCAGAGGTGGGGGCAGAGATGGCGGTGCCAGGGCAGGCCCCAGACAGCCCTCCACCCAGGCCAGCCAGAGCCACTGGGAAGTGCTGCCCGGAAGCTGTCCCCATGGGCCGAGAGGAGGGGCCGCGATGCAGGAGTGGGCGTCTCTCTGAGCACGTGCGTGTGTGTCTGTGCACAGGCGTGCGTGTGTTTACTCCCTTCACCTGCAGGCAGGCGTGTGCCTCTGCGGGTGAAAAGGCAAAGGGCTCCCGCCTGTGCGTGCCCGTGTTCGTGACACACGCCCTAGCACACTCTCCACGTGGGCAGGGGTCAGGGCACACCGCATCCCGGTGCCCAGCCTCCCTCCTGCGCCCGACAGTCTGGGGCACGAACGTGTGTCACACGGGTGGATACACGAGCTTGTCTGCATGGGGGTCACGGGGAGAGGACGTGTGGGGTGGGGAAGAAGGGTGACAATGTGACACGAAGGATGGTGAGTCTCTCCTCTCCCTCCCACCCACACCCTGCAGTTCCAAGCTCCATCAGACTGAAAACGGTTCAGAAGACCGTTGCTTTCTAAGGGGACGGTTGTGCCCACGGGGCTGGGGGTGGGCAGGGCCTGGGGTCTCCACGCCAGACAGGTTCAGTAAGCACGCACCTGGGCACCTGGGGCAGCACTGGCCAGGTCCACGCTGGGGCCTGGCACATGTTGTGGGCGGACAGTCAACCAGGGAGCACCTCACGGTCCCATCCTGGGAGCAGGGGAGAGGACAGTGGGGGTGAGCCCAGGGACGGGCTCAGCAGGGCAGCGGCGAGCCTGGGAGGTACCTCGCAGCGGCAGGTGTGACACGGGCTGTCCGAGTCCGTGAAGTTCTGCCCGTTGGCATACACGTGGCCACGGTAGGTGCAGCTCTCACAGCTGGGGCAGCAGGCACCTGGTGGGGCAGGTTGGCCAGAGCCCAGAGGATCAGCGCAAGCTGGGCAAAGCAAGGGGTGAAAGCCAGAGAGGGCGGGGCACTCACCGGGCATCTGGGTGGGGTGCTGGCAGGGGGCTACAGAGCATGGCACAGCCCCGCACACGGGCACCCCCTCTTGACAAGAGCAGGCTGTGCAGGGCTGATCGTCGGGCTCCCACTGGACCCCCTCAGCAAACTCCTCTCCATCGAGCACACAGGCTACAGCAAGGGGGCTGTCACCATGGCAACCCAGACGCCTCTACCCATCTCTCCCCTTCTCAGACTACTCAGACTTCTCAGGGCCCTTCCCAGGACCCCAGCTTTGCCATCCCACCGCAGCCCCTGAATACACTCCGGAAGGGGTGGTGGATTTAGCAATGCCCCCCTTACTGTGAAGGCACACCCCTCCATCTCCAGCCACTGGAAGCCGCGTTCCTTCCCAGCTGTTTCTCCCCTCCCCCACACACACCTGGGCACAGCTGGGGGCCAGAGTCTGGCAGGGTGCAGGGGGCGACCGGGCACTCCTGCTCCTCACAAGAGACCTCACCGGCCTAGGAGGGAGGAGGGACACCGGGTGAGAGGCCCTCGAAGGTGAGGCAGACCTGGGGCTCAAGACGGGGACTCCCCACCTGGCAGGAGCAGCGGATGCAGCGGCCACCCTCTTGGAGTCTGAAGGTCTCCTGGCTCTCGTAGTAGTGTCCCTGGTACTCACAGCCTGGAGAAGGGGACAAGGGCATGGGGGCACAAGGCTGGAGGCTGGCAGGGAAGCCTCACTGCATCCTGACGTCTGCTTCCCACCCTGACGAGGACGGCCAGCTTCAGGGGTCTCTGCCAGCCCCGCCCCACCCTCCCCGTAGCCAGAACCCCACCTCACTGCCTGGTTGGCCATGAGAAGGTGAGGTAAGAACTTGTCCCTCACTGGTGATGACGGGAGCTTAGGTACGTAAAGGATTTCTTCCATACTTTAGCTCAAGGGGGCTTCCTGTAGGTCCAGGTCAGCAACCCCCACCACACACATAGCAGAGACTCTCCTTGGCTGGGGGCCCCCCCTTACCCGGTGACGTGCATGCCCCACTCACCGGCACAGACCGGGCAGCACTGCCCAGGGATCCTGCCTGGGTGTCGGCAGGGCACAGCCGGGCAGGGCAGAGGCTCACACTGGACGCTCCCGTTCTGACAACAGGGCCGGGTCAGCTCTCGCGAGGCAGGCCCGGACGCCAGGCCCCACCCTGCCCAGCAGCCACACTCACAGCGCAACGGCAGTGGGCGCAAGGGTCCCCGGAGCCCACGGGCTCCCCGCTACGGTACTCCCGCCCGTTCAGGAAGCAGCCTGCTGGGGAGAGGGTGCCTCAGGCCCTCCTTGCGAGCCCCCCACTGCCCCACGGCCTGGCCTGTGTGGGACAAGTCGGCTTTCTGAGCCGCTCCGAGCTCCACCCACAGACTCACCATCGCACACGGGGCAGCAAGTGCCCGGGAGGGGCCGGGCGGGGTACGGGCACAGGCTGGAGCATTCCCGCTGGCGGCACTGCACCTGGCCTTCCTGGGAGCGGGCAGAGCGGGCAGGGGAAGGGGCCATCTGAGCCCGGCCAGGTGGCGGAAACAGCATCTGGGTCCCACCTAGCCATGTATTAGACACTGTTCTGCGTGGAATTGTGTCCCTCCCACACTCAAATTCATATGTTGAAGTGCCAACCTCCTGTTACCTCAGAATGTGGCCTGATTTGGAAATAAGCTGTTGTAGATGTAAGGAGTTAAGAAAAGGTCATCCTGGAGGGGGGTGGCCCCTAATCCAATGACCGGCGTCCTTATGAAGAGGGGACATTTGGGCACAGACACTCAGAGCAACACGTGAGGATGGAGGCAAAGCCAAGGAACAGGGAGCTTGCCGGCCAGCCGCCGGAAGCTGGGCACGAGGCCGAGAGCAGGGTCTCCCTCACGGCCCTCAGGAGCACCCAGCCCTGCTGACACCTTGACCTCAGACTTCTGGCCTCCAGAGCCACGTGACAACACAATTCTGTTGGTTACGCCACTGCATTTGTGGTTCCATTATGGCGGCCCGAGGAAACACGTACAGATGTGTAACCTAGCTGGCTACTTGAGTTCCATGCCCCTCTGGAAGCGGCAGTCAACACACAGGAGCTCCTGCTGCTCCCCGGGGCTCTTCCTCACAGACCCCATCCCTGAAGTTCACGTCTGCACCCAGGCTCACTGTCTGCAGGCCCATCAGCGTCCCGGCAGCCAGTGACTCTCCTCACAGGCATGTGAGGGGGCCATTGAGAACGGGGAGGAGAAGCGCATGGTCAGAAAAGGGTCCTCAGCCCCTTCATCACGGAGTCCTCAGGCCTTGGCAGGCTGTCACTCTGGGGTGGCTTCAGGCCCCATGAAACGGCTCTTCTCAGCATGTGCCCCGCCTGAACATCAGGCTCCGTGTGCCCACCTTCCTCCCCAGGCTCTGTCCTGACCGTTCCCTGTCCCTGGTGTCTGATTCCACTCGGCTGCTGTGACCAAATTCCACAGACCGGGTGGCTTAACAACAGACGTTTACTTCCCACAGCTCTGGAGGCTGGAAGTCCAAGATCAAGGTACCTGCGGTTGGTGAGAACAAGCTTCCTAGTTCATAGGGGGCTGTCTTCCTGTTGTGTCCTCATGATGCAGAAGGGGGCGACCACGCTCTAAGGGCACTGACCCCATTCTGGAGGGCTCCATCCTATGACCTCGTCACCTACCTCCCAAAGGCCCAAAGGCCCAAAGGCCCCACCTCCTCACACCATCTCCCTGGGGGTTAGGGTTTCGACACATGGAGTGGGGGGAGGGGTGGCACAAACACTCAGCCTCCGACTCCTGGAGTGTCTTCCCCAGTTCTCCCTGCTTCAGTCCTGCTCACCCTTTAAGGACCAGGTGCACACTACCCCTGCACGAAGATTTTTCTAGAGCTGTGCTGCCCAGTAGGAATGTAACACAAGCCACATATGTCATCTTAAATTCTCTAGCCCTGGCCAGTGTAGCTCAGTGGATTGAGCTCAGGCCTGCAAACCAAAGGATCATCAGTTCGATTCCCGGTCAGGGCACCTGCCTGGGTTGCAGGCCAGGTCCCCAGGAGGAGACACATGAAAGGCAACCACACAATGATGTTTCTCTCCCTCTCTTACTCCTTCCCTTCCTCTCTCTCTAAAAATAAATTTTAAAAATTAAAAATAATTAAAATCTCTAGTAATAGAAAAATTCTCTACTAGTCAAATTTCAAAAAATAAAAACAGATAAAGCTGAATTTTATATGTTCCAGGATAACATTTGGATATAATATCCAAAATGTTACTTCAACGTAGAATCAACACAAAGCGTAGATGAGATTTGTTACATTCCTTTCTTTCACACCAAATCTCTAAAACCTTTAACACTGTGTGTTTCACAATGAAAGCCCATCTCCAACTGGGCGGCCACATTCCAAGGGCTCAGTGGTCTCATGCAGCTGTGGCTACTGATCAGACCCCGCGGTCCCAGGCACATCGAGTCAGCCTGTGTCCCTCCCTCCCTGGAGTGTGTCTGTCCTGTTCCT
This sequence comes from Phyllostomus hastatus, assembly GCF_019186645.2. NCBI lineage: Eukaryota > Metazoa > Chordata > Mammalia > Chiroptera > Phyllostomidae > Phyllostomus > Phyllostomus hastatus. The sequence continues at coordinate 10,137,925 of NW_025334006.1, read as the reverse complement.
CCCAGCCGCACTCCTGAGGCCTGGAAGCTTCCTGAGTTCAGCTCACAAACCGGTGCTGTACACCTGCTGTCCTCAGGGCTGGGCATACAGACAGCGAGACCCCACTCCTGCCCTGGCCACGCCCTGGACCGGGTCCTCTCCATCCCTGTCCCCTCACAGTGCCTTTGGGGTGAGCTCAGTGGAATGAAGGAACGGACATGGTGGGTGTGGGAGAGGTGAGCGGGGGAAGCCCAGGAGCGGCATCGGGACTCACCAGGCACTGGCAGATCTGGCAGGGGTCCCCGGGTGCAGTCCACTCTTGGCCGTGCTCCCAGCGAGAGCTGCCTTCCACACAGCCTGGGGTGGGGGGACAGACGGGCAGAGCGGAAGTTTGATGGGACCCTGTCTGGGCCGCAGCTTCAGCCTGCTCCCCTTCTCTTTCACGTGCCCTCGGAGGGCTCTCCTCTGAGCCCAGACCAGGCCAGTTCCTGTCTCTGCCTAGATCCCCTTGGTGGCTGCCAGCGCCCCAGCTGGGTAAAGCAAGCTCCTAGCCTGCCCTTCCAAGTTTTCCAGGACCCAGCATGGCCACGCCCATCTCCCCCACCTCTCTCCAGCCCCTCCCCACCTCTCATTGTAAGACTTGTCTGCTCGCACCTTCCCACCTAACATCCACCAAACTCACTTTTGAGTGTCAGTCCCAAGCCTCTGCTCTAGCTGCCCTCCCTTCCTGCCCTCTGCTTCGTTCCACCCTCCACCTGGCTGACAGCGTTATCCTGAAGGTTCACTGGGGATGCAGGGACTCCAGGACCCTTTCCCTCCTGTGCCCAGGCTGGATTAGGGCTCCTCCCTCTGAGTGTCTGTAGCACCTGGCACCTGCTTCTATTCCTGCCTTTGAGACAGTACTGGCGAGTGACTCAGTGTCACCCTCTAGCGGCCTGCTTCTCGGGCCCACCCCAGGTCATCTGTGCACAAAGCAGAAAAGAGCCGGCAGTATTAAGGTGGACTATCATTATCCACACGGTACAAACGGGACCTGAGGCTCAGGGGAACTCACTCAGAGGCCCCCAACCACAGCGTGGCAAGGACAGACTCTGGGCTCAGGCGCCCCAGCTCCAGAGCTGGGTCAGGGCTTACCTTGGCAGGTTGGGCAGCAGCGGCCAGGCCTCAGAACTGGCTCAGGGCAGGGGCTGGGCGGGCACTCCATGGGCACGCAGTGAACCAGGCTCCTCTGTAATGTACCAACAGCGGTAAGTCCCCCGGGTCTGGCTCCCAGAGCACGGCAGGCAGGTGTCGGAGCCATTGGAGAGGTGGGGAACAGGTTAGGGCAGGGAGTGAAGCCCACTGGCTCTAGGCCTCGGAAGACATGTGAGGGGCTGAAAGAGTGTCCCCAGAGTGGGAGGGGACATCCAAGGAGGAGCAGGGCCTGCGCAAAGGTGTGGAGGGACTCACCAGGCAGGAGCACTGGAGGCAAGGATTGGAGCTAGACAGGAAGTTGGCCCCCTCCTCATAAAGCTGCCCCTCGTACTCACAGCCTGGGGAAGGTTGCCAGGATGACAGGCTGGTCAGACGATAGCAGGGTGGACATCACCCGAGGGAAGGCACGGCCCCCAAATAGGTGCTGGACACCCTGGGGCTAAGGCGGGGTGGGGGGGTCACCTGGCCGGCAGACGGGGCAGCACTCCCCGGGCGGGGTGTAGCTCTCCAGGCAGTTGAGCTCGGGGCATGAGGGCCCCTGGCACCGCACGGTCCCTGCCTGCGGGGCAGACACAGCCCTCTGCCCTCTCCACTGCGGTTACTGTGAGTCACCCTGCGGGCCCCGCAGGCTCCGGGCCTCCATGCCTGGGCGGCCTCGGCAGCCCTGTCTGGTCCCCATACGAGGCTTGGCTCTGCCAGGCCTGGTGTACACCGGGCAGCAGGGATGTGGGTGGTGGCTGGGGACAGGCTCTGATTCCCTTACCTGGCAGGTACAGGTGACACAGGGCTCAGGTTGCCACACTTCCCCAGCCCTGTGACCTTCAGGGCAGCCTGCAAAACCAAGGCCAGGCCCCCAAGTAAGAGACCCATAGGACTGGGGCATAAAGCACCCCAGAGGGCGCCACAACAAGGGGGCGCCCTTCAGGGGGTAAGCATCAGAGATTTTGGTGTTTACCACAATCTTCCAGCAGATGGCAGTAAAGTGTCTGACTCTAACAGAATCAGTAGGTTTCCATTTTCCATCTGTTGAGGAATGGGTGCCTTTTTTTTTCCTTTCAATTTCACCAAAGACATCAAATGGGCTAGCAGTGGCCCTTAGGTGCCATTCCTCCTACAGGCTGTGTGGGCGCGTGTCCTGTTTTTTGTTTTTGTTTTTTTTTTTTTTTGAGATCCATCAACTCCCACCATCTCCCCCCAGACTCCTAGGCTGCATTTCCGGACCTCACTGTTTCCTGAGCCCCTGTCTCAGCTCTCCCACCACCAGCTGAGATTCTTCCTGGAGCAGAGTAGATAAAAAACAGGAAGCTCTGTTAAATTTGAATTCCAGAATGTGGACCAGAAAAAGGGCTTCTATGGAATGTAACCTCACGGGGTGATCTGATCATAAATCCCTAGCTGGGCAGGTCACGGCCGGTAGTCACGTCCCAGGCACACGGCTTTTTAGTAAAAGGTTTATCTCTGCCCTACGTAAGCCTTGTCCATTGTGCATCTCGGTTAACACACCTTTGAGATGAGCCCCAACCACCCTCAAGAGAGCACAGAACCTTGGTAACTATCCTGCACCAGAGGTGTCCAGCCTTTTGGCATCTCGGGGCCACACCAGAAGAAGAAGCATCTTCTTGGCCACACATTAAATACATTGCGACATGTAATCACAAAAAGTCTCACAATGTATTAAATAAATGTACGATTTTGTGTTGGGCCGCATTCCCAGCCATCCAGGGGTGTGCGTGGCCCGCCGCCACAGGTTGGACACCCCTACATCCAATTCCCAACTCGCTTTCTCCTTCGGTTCCTTCCTTAGTTTCAAGTGCATTAAAGAAGCTGCAAAACTGTTAGTCCCTGGGACACTTGAGATCTTGCTCCCGGGCTCATGTCATTAGTTTGGTGCAGATAAACTCCTACAAAAATTCTCTCCTGGTTTGGATGTTTCTCACATTGACAAGATAAACCACCCGCACCGTTTTACTGTAAGTGTGTCCCCAAAACACTAAAGCAGTGCAGGTTGTTTATCTGAAATTGAAGTTTAACAGGGCATCCTGTGTTTTTATTTGCTGAGTCTGGCCACTGCGTCCCCGACTGAGACACCCCCAGCACAGCACGGCTTCCGCTTCCTCCCAGCTCTCTCAGGGCCCTGCACCGCCGCCCTGGCTCCCCACCGTTCCAGAGGGTCCGCCCAGTCACCAGCTCCTGCTCGCTCTTTAGGGTCACCCCTCCTCAGCCACTGCCATCCCCGGCTCCACGACTAGACAGCTGCTCTCATGGCCCCCTAACTTGTCACTCTGCGTTTAGCACCTTACCCGATGAATATTCCTCAAACACGCCTTTGAACATGCCACGCTCTGTGCGCCATTGAACTTTCAGTGACTCCCTATGGTCCACAGAAGAAAGTTCAAGTGGCAAGGCTCACAGCAGTCTCCTCCCACAGGCCTTTCCAAACTGATTTCCTGCAACACACCTCTCAGCACCCTGCTCTTTCTGGTGAAATCCCACTCTCTCCCGAACACCCAGCTCAGACAGTCCAGCGATTGTAAAGCCCGCCCTGACACCTAGTCCAGGTGGGCTTCCCCTGCCCTCCTGCCCTCTCCTCTGGCAACTAACCAGCTACTGCCTTTCTACACCTCCTCTTAATCTGCTCATTGGATCTTGTATAGTACCAACTATAACTTTATCTTCGCAACTAGATCAGAAGCTCCCGAGGGCAGGAGAAAGGTCATACAGAGCCTCTGGTTTAGTCCCAGGCCAAAGTCAGCATTTCTCTGAATTTGCTTCAGTTTCAAACTCCTCCAGCCACTGCCGGAACCAGTGGGCAGGCCCCCTCTGAGCTCGTCGTAAGTGGCAGGTGGCAGACCATGGCTCGGAGCCCAGAATAAGCACAGGAGGAGGGGCTGGGGCCGGCAGGCGGCTGACCTGGCTCGCAGTGCGGGCAGCATGCTCCTGGCTCCAGACAGGGTCCCCCTGGGCATGGCCTCTGGGCACAGGTCACAGCTCCTTCCTGTGGAGAGGCAGGCTGATGGCTGCACTGGCAGCAGAGCCCTGGAGGGTGGGGTCTCTAGAGCGGAAACCTCGGAACAGCCAGAGGAGCAAGAGGCAGAATTGGCTCAGGGGCCACAGGCGACCTTTGGTCCAAGGGCAGAGAAGAGACATCCTATGCCATCCCCATCATCCCCTGCCACTCCCGACCCTAGAAGTCATCTCTTCCAGGTGCCAGCAAATTCCCAGAGAGTGGAAGGAGCCTAGCAAGGGGACCAAGGCCTTCCTCAATGGAAGAGAGAGGAACCAAAGGCCAGAAGAAAGCAGGTGTGGAGCCAGACGAGAGAGAACAGGTGGGTGGAGGACAGGGGCAGATGGACGAGAGGGGACAGTCAGAGGACGTCCACAGGCGGGGGGGCGGGGGGGGCGTGATGTGGGAAGACAAGCAACGCCGTCCTCTTTGCCCTCCATGCCACCGTTTGCCAGGCCCAAGTCAGAGGGCCCGGGGCCCCCACCCTGTGCAGGGGGTTGAGCCCCAGGAAACAGAACCACTCAGAATGAGCAGAAGGCCACCAGCGGCAAGCTCGGGGTGGGGGCAGGCAGGTCCCATTACGCAACATTCGGCACACCGGGCTGCAGCCACAGGTAGCTAAGGGAGGCGCACCGGTAAGGGGGACAGGCGCAGACACGCAGGTGGGTCGTGGGACTCACCAGGCAGCGGCAGGTGGAGCAGGCGTCGGGGGAGAAGGTCTCCCCGTTGCCGTAGGCCTGCCCGTTGTGGCTGCAGCCTGAGAAGGAGACGGCGCTGTCGCCCGGGCCCTCGTGCCCGTCTCTGGGCCCCGAGTCCCAGACGCGATGGCACTCACCGCGGCACTGAGGCAGGCCAGGCTTGGGGGCACAGAGCGCAGCCCCCTCCTGGCAGAGGCAGGTAGTGCAGGCGTCAGGCTCCCAGCGAGCCCCCTCCGGCCAGGCCCTCCCCAGCCCCCAGCACTGGGGAGGAGCTGGGCGGCATTCACAGGACTCCAGCCGCCTCACCCTCTGCTGCAGGTCCTTGTTCTGGAGCAAAGAGTTGGGGGGGGGGCAGGGTGGAGGTGCTGGCTCAGCTTCCCCTACCATCCCCCTCAGGGCAGGGCGACAAGGAGAGCTGGTGTCCCAGCAGCTGTGGGGCCCCTCCAGTCAGCGTCCAGCTCAAACAGTCACAGTTCCCAGGACCTGGGGTCTGGACAGGCTCCCAGGGGAACACAGGACCCCTGGCCTCTCCTTTGGACAGAAGGAGACCCAATCCTTTTGTTCAACAGTTAAAGACCTTTATCCACCTGCAATCTTCCCTGACGATGTCTTATGTACAGTAGGTACTCTACAATGTTTGCAAACACGTGAAAGAATGTGAAAGTCTGGGCAGGTAAAACAGATACCCTGGAGGTTCTCCATTTTTACGAAGGAAGAGATATTAAGAACTGTTCAGATAAGAGCTCCATGGCCCTGGCTGGTGTAGCTTGGTGGATTGAGTGCCATCCTGCGAACCAAAGGGTCACCAGTTCAATTCCTACTCAGGGCACATGTCTGGGTTGCGGGCCAGGTCCCCAGTAGGGGGTGCACTGGAGGCAACTACACATTGATGTTTCCCTCTCTTTTTCTCTTCTTTCCCCTCTCTTTAAAAAAATATATTTTTTAAAAGAACCATTCAATGTACATTTAGAATGACTCTATTCTAGGGTCCCTCAGCACCCCCAAGCCCAGCGCTCCCCCTTCCCTCCTGTACTGCACACACACAGCACCGGGGGCCCCGCTCCCACGGCACCTGCTCTCTGAGCTGTGTCACTTCAGCCTCCAGCCTTTTCAGCAACTCCTTCAGGGGGCGCCCCTGCTCCTGGGGGGCACCAGCAGGGGCAGCGGCTGGGGGCTGGGCCGAGGCCTGCTGCTGGTGGTCCTGGATGTCGGCGAGCCCCAGGGACTCCCTGGAGACGGCCCCGCCTGAAATCACAAGAATGCAGGGTGAGCCCATGGGTGCGGGGCCAGCAAGATTTGCTGGCTGTGTCTTTCCAATGACATCACCCCGTCACCCACCCACCCATCCTCCATGGAAGGAGATAGGGCCGGTGAGGGTGCTAGAGTGAAAATACGGAGGAGGAGGAGGAGGAGGAGGAGGGAACCCTGAGTGGACAAAGGTGCCCCAGACCAGCTTTCCAAGTAGCAGAAACCTTTAGTCGGGTACCAGCCCCAGGTGCCCTGGCCGCCTGAGGCTCAGGGAGCGTGCAGACCAGAGCCCCCTGCAAGCCAGGGTCACTCGTCCTCCCCTGGGCCAGGGCCTCGGCCAGGGGTGGCCCGGGAGCGGGCGTGTCGTCGTGCTGAGAGTGCCCAGAAGCCAGCACAGCAGCCTCCTCGAGGGGCAGGAGGGGCAGGGGGGGCAGACAGACACGCAGAAGGTGGGGCTGCCTCCTGGGGCCTGGGACCCGAAGCCTGCCTGCCGCCCTCACTGCTCAGAGGGGCATGGCTTCCGGAGAGTGTGGGGGTCATGGGGGGTGTAACTGCTCTCTCTGTGGCCGCCTGAAGCCCGGCCACTGTGTCCAGGCCTGTGGCTGAGGGGTCTGGGGACCCCACACTGGGCAGGGCACTGGGTGACACTATGGTGAGGGAAAGGGGGGCCTCTGCGTTCAGAACTGGGGTTGGGGACAGCCACTCTCACTCTGATCCCTCCCCTGCAGTCAGAAAGGCAAAAGTGGGGGGAGGAGGGGGCCAGCTAACGCCACAGACATCCCACAGACCTCCAGGTATGGGCGGGCAGGGCAGTGGAGGCACTGGAGGAGGGGGGAGAGGGGAGGGTCTTTCCCACCGATGCAGCTCGTTCGTGGCTTCTCTCACGGTCACTGGGAGGCAGGGGACCGATGCCACTCACCGTTCCCACCGCCCCACTGCCATCACCAAGGAGGGACTGGAGATTCTAATCCAAAACCTAAGCTGTCCCCTTTCTTCCAAACCCGCTTGGCTGAGTTCCTTGGCTTGGTGAACGGCATCCCCACCTACTCAGAAATCCACTCCCCACTTTTGCACCCTATCGGTCTCTGGCCTCTCCCAGTCGCCCCCCAGCCCGTCCCCCTCCCATCTCCCCTCCCTCTGTCTCTGCTGAGAAGACCTTTGCTGAGCGTCCTCCTGGCCTCCGCCTGCTCCCCCCTCCCTCAGCGCCGCCATTCTAAATGGCAAATCTGAAGGTTCCCAGCGGCAGGTGCAAGTGTGACCTTTCACTAGGGCCACCCATCTTTTCAGCCTGCCCTGCCTTCCCCCCAGTCCAGGGCTCCAACCCCTGGACAAACTTGGGCACCAAACTGCTTGTGCATGCTGCCGTGCCCCTCCCTTGTGCGGGTCGCCCGGACGGCACTCTGCCTCCATGGGCTCTGGTTCCCAGCTTCCTTCCCAGCCAGCCCCGCCAGGGGCGTCCAAGGATGGACGGGGTCTCCAACAGCTTGACTCCCATCCCCCATGGTCCTGTTCCAGACATGCTTCCAAAGCAGGAACAGTTAGGGGGTCAGGGAGAAGCTGGGGGGCCTCTGGGACCCTCAGGGAAGACAGGGCCGGCCCCTCTCCTGGAGAGACCTGCAGGAAGGGCTCCTGATGTTTGCACAGATGCCTCGCTGCTCCCGCTGGAACTGTCCTTGGTTCCCCTCTCCATCCCCCGATTCCCGCCCGCCCCTCTGGGTGGGAGCCAGACACGGAGACGAGACTCGGAGTCAGCTCCCATAGCGGGCCTCCTCTTTCCCCTCTTTCAAAAGGCAAATAATTAACTTCAGACTCCCAGATTCCAGCGCAGCCTCTCCCCCACCGCTGCCTGCAGGAATTCCTCCCCAGGCCAAGGCAGGAAGCCCCCTCCCTCTCCTGGACCCCATGCCTCAGCCCCTGAGCTCCCCCACCAAGCCAGCTCCCTCACCCACGGAGGATCGGAGGTGGGCCACGCACCCCCAGGCAGGGCGGGGAGAGGCAGCCAAGGCCCCAGCTCCTTCCCTCAGAGAGGTCTGAGCAAGGCTGGGTGCCCCCCGCCTGGCTGCCAACCCTGAGCCCTTGGTACCCCCACTTACCTCTGCGCATTCCCAGGACCAGCACCGAGCTCAGGAGCTGCAGGACAAGGGGCAGCCGAGCGGCCCCCGACCCCGCCATGCTCGCTCCGCCTGGCTGCTGTCTGTGGCCTCGGCTCGGCAGGCGCTGGGGGAGGCGGGGTGGGGACACACCAGGCCTCCTCCCACCCAGTCTTTGTTCAGGGAGGGCTTCTGGAGTCTGTCATCCTGGTGGCTGCGTCGACCTCCCAGCCCGGCACCCCAACCCCGGGGTCCCAGCCCCATCCTGACGCAGCCCAGGCTCAGAGCTGCAGCAGCCCCAGCCCCGCAGGGAGCGGGGAGGGGGCGGGAGTGGGGGCCACATCTGCTGCATATGATGCCAGAGAAGACCCTGAAAATAAACACAGATTCGTCTGTCTGGGGATCCAAGACAGCTAGCTGGTCTCCCTGCCCACTTGTGCTACTCCAACCCCCTGGGGTTCCCAGTTCAGCTTTTACCCTTTTCCCGTGTACGGGGAAACTCGGACTGAGCTGGGTTTAAATCCCTGTGCATCCCGTTTCATATGCCCTCAAACAGACCCCCTAACTTCTCTCTCCCTCAGTTTCCTTGTTTGTAAACGGAGGGTCCTAAAATCTACTTCACAGAATGGCAGTGAGGGTTCAGGGAGATTATGCAGATAAAGAATTTAGGGCACATGCCAGGCGCTGGGCAAGTAACAATAGACATGACCCCCTCTCTGAAATCAGGGGTTCCCAGTCACCTCTTCCTTCCTCCACCCCTACGATCTTTCCTGGACTCCACTCATAACCCCCGTCCACCCCAGCAGTGCCAGGCTCTGCCCCGAATGCCAAGGCCTCTCTTCGCTGTCTGGTCCCAGATCGTTTTCCGGCTCCTGAGCTCAGGCCTGGCTGGTGGGTGAGCAGGGGGCAAAGCAGGGGGCAGGGCTGGCCCTGGGCTCAGCAGGCGGATGGGGCTCCAGGGAGGAAGTGAGGAAGCCGGCCACGTGGGCCCACAAGTCTGGGAAACTCCTTAGCACAGCTGGGAAGCAGGGGGAAGTGGGGATGGGCCCCAGGCTCCCAGGCAAAGGAACCGTGAGGGTGGAGCCAGGAATCCAGCAGAAGCAATCTCCTTTCTGCCTCAAAGACCAGCAAATCAGAGGCCACCCCTCCCCCCAGCCCAGGCCGGGACAGAGGTCCCTCAGCCCACTCAGCGGGCACCTTAATGGAGGGCAGCTTCTCTCCCAGGAGTGCGGCCCCTCGGAGGGCCTGAGCAGTGGGCGGCCGGGGAAGAGAGGCTGGGAGGCAGTGCTGAGACCTGGCCTCGGCTGGTCTGGAGCTGGGCCAATGGGAGCAAGGAAAGCCAGGGACAGCTGGCGGGGAAGGAACCAGGAAGCCCAGCTTTGGTCCCTCAGTGCTGGGGAGAATGATGCCTGCTGGAGGGCAGGCCCCTGCGGAGGCTGGTGGAGGAGTGACGGGCGGACTCCGCTGACAGCTGCCCCGGCAGGTCCTGGGGCTGGTGTTTTCCGCTGGTGACTCAGGCGAATCATTTCACTCTCACTAGTTGGACAGTCTTTGCTGGGGCGTGCGCCTCGAACAGCGCCCACCTCCTGGAGTGCGGACGGGCGGAGGTCCAGCAGATTAACAGCTGGAAAGGGCGCTTGGAAAGGGCGCTTAGTATAGCCCCGGGTGTGCGGGGCTTGGCTCTTGCTGCTTCTCTTACAGGATTTCTAACCATCGGCCCAACCATTGGGGGTGATGTCAGGGGGGCTAAGGGGAAGCAGAGTTTGCCACCCCAAAGATATGTCTTTTGGGATTTGCTTATTTTGAGCTGGTTATTTTTTTAAAAAGAAGAAACTCAGAGAGAGAGAGAACCTTTGAACCTCCCCCTTTACCTGCCTAAAGGAATCCAGATAGAGAAACCTGCTTAAGGAAGGAAGCTGTCACCTTAGCATCATAATGGGATCTGAGTGTTGCAGACAGGGAAGAACCTAGATAATTCTGCGTGTTCGAGCCCCCTCTGTCCCTTCGTTTCTGGGTGGTCTCGCAAGAACTTGTTCACCGAGTGTCGTGCCTTCTCATCTACCCGTGAACCGTTGCTTTTCCTCCGAAGCCCCAGACCCCTGCCTCCCTCTCCGTCCAGAGGAGCCTTAGTAGAAGCCTCACCTGCCCTGTCTGCAGTTCCGTATCATTAGGGAACGCTTTCGTGCACACATGTAATGCATTGGGTTATTTCCTCCTGAGAGTCTGTCTCATGCCAGTTTGGTGATGAGACCAGCCCCCAGGACCCAGAGGGTAGAAGGAAGATTATTTTCTGACCCCACAGTGCCTCCCTTCCCAGTTGACAGGTGCAGGGAAGCAGCTCACAGTCATGCTGAGAATAAACCACGGAGCGTGGATTCAATGTCAGGTGTTTGGGACCCCAGGACGGGGCCAGGCCCGTCCACATGGATCCCTGGCCATGCAGCCTGGCCTCGCCCTTGGCGTGACCTAGCCAGCCTCCAGGAGAGGGGCTCCTGCTTCCAGACTCTTTCCTAGAGTCAGAGGTGGAGCGCCTGCCAGGACTTGCATCCTCATCCACTCCCCGTAAACCTCATGGTCGTCGGGAGCCTGAGCCACCTGTCACCCCAGGCACCCTGACTCCCAGATACTCACTGCTCTGTGTCCCCTGCTCTGCCAGGTCCCTCCCCCACCTTCCCACAGCGCCTACCCCAGCCCCCCCACCTGCCTTCTCCTGTCTCTGTCAGCACCAGAGTACTACTGGAGAGCACCCACCACTTGGCTGACCCGTTTCACTTCAAATTCATGGCCACAAACCTCAGCAGACACACAACACTCCCTGTTCCCTGGTAAATCCAGTCTCCTGCTCCCTCTGGGGAGCACCACACACACCCCCTCCCTTCCTGACCAGCTCAGTGGTTCCACCCTTACCTGCATGATCTGGGCAAGTTACTGACCCTTCCCCAGCCCCGGGCTGCTCCCTGTGGAACAGGGGTAATCGTAGTACCCACGCCATGAGTGTTATGAGATTGTCTTAGCCTGGATTCCCTGGAGGCAGAGCCTTGCCCTGGCTGGGTAGCTCAATAGGTTGGAGCGTCATCCCAATACATCATGGCTGTGGGTTCCATCCCCTGGTCAGGGCACATACAAACATCAACCAATGAATGCACAGAAAAGTGAAACAACAAATCGATGTTTCTCTTTCCCTTCCTCTCTCTCCAAAATAAAGTTTAAAGAAAAGCAGAGCCTGAGACAACGGCTTAATACACATTTATTTTGGAATATGATTCCAGCAAGCAGGAGTGAGGGGTGGAGAGAGCAAAGCAGGGCAGGGTGGAGGGCCAGCTTTGGAAGGCGGGGGGTGGCAGGGGCTGGCCACAGCTCTGGGAGTCTGAATGGTCGATCCTGCAGGACCTTCCGAGCCATCTGAGAGCAGCTCAGGGTGGAAAATAGAAGCATTTCTTCACCAGTGCCCACTTGGTCCAGGGCGGCCCCCGGGAGCATTAGCTGCTCCCAGTCAGGCATGTGCCTAAGTGGGCTTCCCAGGGCCCAGTGCCAGGTACTGGAGGAATCCCAAAGCAAGGAGGGAGAGATTTGCAGCCAGGGCCCGAGGCCAGACGCTGCCGAGCCTCACCTGGACACAGCCGCCGCCGCCGCCTGGGCACAACGGGAGTGAGGTGCGGCCGAGAGGGTTTGCCTGACGGGGGCCAGCGAATGGGACAACGCACATAAAACCCTTTTTACAGTGCCCGACACAGTTTAAGCATCCAGATATATTATTATTTTTATTAACGCAATCATCATCTCCTGTTCTGGTCCAGCCCGAAAAGCCAGACTTAATCTTCTTTATCTGCAACAGAAGGTGGAGAAGCTTCTCGAAAACTCACTCTATGAAATAAAAACCCAGGCCCCTGAAGGGAGGGGGTTACTTAAAGAAGCACTTGAGTTCCACTGGGAGTGATGTCTGGGAGTCTCTTTTGTGCCCAGTGTGGAGCCAGATACTGCAATGCAGCAGGGAAGGAAATCCCGGCCAGATGCCCCGGGCCAGCCGAGGGAAGGGGTCCGGTGGTCCTGGGGGAGGGACGGGCAGGAGTGCAGGACCGTGAGAGCACACTGACCTCAGGCTCGGAGTGAAGGGCGTGCCCTTCTCTGCGAGGCTAGTGGAACCAGAGGCAGCCATCCTGACAAAACCCAACCCTTCTTTAGAACAGGAGCATTTGGCTCGAGAAAGACGGAATGACTCGGGCCCAGGCTTGAGTCCTTACTGGGCAGGGTGGCCCCACCTGTGGAGTGACGTGTAGGCTCCGGGGCGTGCGGGCACAGTGGCTCGTGGTGCCACGCAGGGCAGCAGAGAGGCTGCAGGGTTGAGAGTCAGTGAATTCCAAGGTCAGCTCCTGCTCCCCCCTTGACTGCTTGTGTTGGTGGTTCTCCGAGTCTGCCCCCGCCCATTCCTTCCCCTGCTTCTGGGCCCCTGCAGACCTCACTCTGGCTTCTGTGTCCTCCCGCCTCCTGTTGGATCAGCCACTGAGAGGCACCGGCAGGGCCGGGGGGGGCAGGGGGAGAGGAAGGGGGGGCACTTCTTCCCTAGCCTCCTCCTGCTCACCGTGGGCTCCTGCGGTCACCATTCCTTCCCCTCACCCCTCAGCCCCGGGGGCGGGGAGCGGGGGGAACAGTGGCTTCTTGCTACTGTCACTCCCTGATCTTCAGCACCCCTTGTTGATTGCCTTAACTGTCTGCAGATCTGTAATGGTCCCTTCTTTCAGTTCTCTTTAGCTAAGCCCTTAAAAATAAAAGGCTCTTTATCTATATTTTAGCAACAAGGGAAGGGAAGGAGAAAGAGAGGGAGGGAAACATCCGTGTGTGAGAGAAACAGCAGTCTGCTGCCTCTCGCCCTCAACCTGCAACCCAGGCTTGTGCCCTGACCCGGAGCAGAACAGGTGCCCTATCGGTTCCCGGGACGGCGCCCGACGCTCCAAGCCGCACCAGTCAGGGCTTCAGCCAGGCCCTTTTGAGGGGCATTCTACTTTCTCCTGGGTTCTCAGCCCATACGCTATCTTCACCACGTATTCCATTAAGTTCCTCCACTTCCTAAGCCAAAATCTGCCCTCTGGCACGCAGAAGACCCTGTCAGATCTCCCTGCCTGTTCTCACCTCCCTCAGGTTGTACCGTCAGCGGCAGCAAAATGGTTTTCTCTCCGGCTCTGGAGGCTGAAACAAAAGTTCACTGTGAAAGAGGAGAGAAAGGGTTAGTAAATGATTACACTGTTGTACTGCATTCGATAGCTTTCAAGCCTCACCAGCTGAAACAAACGAAACCAAGTCCTGAGAAGGTAAAAAGGCAAAGCCCACCCTCGCACCTGCTCCAAACCCTTCTCTTGCTCGCCCACTCCCGCCCTGGTCGCAAGGGTGTATGTTCTTCTACACCTGTCACCTGGCTCACACAACCACACACAGGCAGGCGGACACCATGTGATTTCCTTTGCAGGTGGCATTTTGGGACAGACTGTGCAGGATCCCGGCCCCCTTCCCCACCCCACCCCCCACAACCCCGCCAACCTGCCCAGAGTCACCTTTCTCAGTGGCTCCATCTCAACATCCCAACGCCCCCACTCAGAACATCACGCGTACCCCGGGCAAAGGGCGCCCAACCGAACCCCTGGGTGTCCAAAGCGGGTGGAGGATGCGCACTTTATCACAGATCTGAGATTTTAACTCCACAACCGTATCCCACAGCCTGGCCACTGTTCCCACGAAGTGAGAGGAAGTAGTGCACCAGTCTCATTCATTTCAGGAAGGATCTTCTTGGCCCACCCCCAAAATGCCTGCAGGGCCCCCCCTCACTGCGGTCCAGGAACGCTCCTAACTACTGCATGCCCACCGGAGTACCGATGTGCATCCACACACTCGACCATCGCTGCTCACGGGTTAATGCTCACAGTTGGAACCAAATGCTTCCGTGTTGGACTGAACCCGCTGGGATGTTCAGGGTGTGAGTGCATTTTTGTTTTTGCACGAAAAGACCGATGCAATCATACTGCGTACCTAAACCCCGCAGCAGAGCCCGGACTTCGGGGTAGGCAGACGGTTTCCAGACACCGCCCCAGGGACCTTGGCCCGTGAGGTTCTCTCCAGCCTGGAGGGGCGCTTGCCAATTACCCTCGTTCCAGTTCCTACCCTGGCTTCTCCAATCTCTTTTCGGACTTTCTTTTGTCAAAGACTGACGCCTGGGGATCCCATTTGGGCTTAAAGAAACTGAGAGGGTCGGGGAAAGAGGGGAGGAGTTGTGTGACTTCCTGCCTGCAGCCCTCTTTCCGCCCAGTTCTCTCCTTCCTGTCCCTCCAGGCTCCGCTCTCCAGCTGGCTCGCGAGCGTCCCCTGGCGGTTCCCGGCAGCACTTAGACCAGCACGGTCCAGTGGAACTTTCTGCGAAGATGGGGTGTTCTGCATCTGCACCATCCAGTACTGTGGCCCCGTGAGGCTTCCGAGCACCTGTAATATGGCTAGTGTGATCGAGGATCTGAAGTTTTTAATTTTATTTAATTTGAATTGATGTTTTTAAATTTAGTTTTAGAGAGATAGGAAGGGAGAAAGAGGGAGTTTTAGAGAAAAAAAGAGGGAGAGAAACATCAATGTGCCAGAGATACATTGATCAGTTGCCTCTCGCACGCCCCCAACCTGGCACCTGGCCCACAACCCAGGGATGTGCCCTGACTGGGAGTCCAAGCGGTGGCCCTTTGGTTAGCAGGCCAGTGCTCAATCCACTGAGCCACACCAGCCAGGGCTAATTTGAATTGATTTTAATAGAAATAACCATATGCATCTGGTGGCTACTGTACTGGACAGTGCATATTTAGACAATGTTAACTTGGTGCAAATTAGTAAAAAGTGCAGCTTCTCAAGACAACTTTCCTCTTTCCATTGGCTGGGAGGGTTTTGTAATAGATCTGCCCTGGCTGCCACATGAGCTCTGCCCCCCTGGGAGTGGTGCTGGCTGGGCCCTGGCCCCAGGCCCCGCCCCCAGTGGCAGTGATAATGGCTACTGAGCTGGGGGCACTTAATGGGAGCCAGGCACAGGCACGGGCCAGGTGGGTCACAGGGATTGTTGGAATTCGTGCTGACAACTCTAGGAAGTAGATGCTTATGCAGCTCAGCCAAAATCAGTCAGCTGGGCGTGGGGGGGCTGGTGGGGCTTGTTCGGCAGGTGCCAGCAGATGGGCACACTCAGGGTCTTTCCTCCCACTGACTCAATCCCATTGCAAACTCCAAGGGCTGGGTGGGGGCTACTGAGTCTCAGGGGTTCCTTTGGCCCCTGTTCTTGTGACCCTGGTGTGGGCCCCAGGGCTCAGACTCCGAAGCGAGGCCTGTCAGCGCCCAGCAGCCTGCCTCTGCACTGGCCCCGCTCTGCGGCCCCGAGGGGCTGGGCCGAGGCTGGTGAGCAGCGGGGATTGCCTGCCCTTGCCCAGGGCCCTCAGCGTCGGGCTTCAGGCCAGCTCCGCACCCTGTGGCCATTTTCTTGACTCTCTTGGAGGCCAGGCCCTGAACTGCCAACACTTGCCTTTGCACAGGGGCTAGTGGGGGTGGGGGGGGACACTGCCTTGCAGGGGTCTGGGGTCTCCAAGCAAGGCCTGGCCTTGCCCAGCACTGTCACCCCACCTGCTGTTTAGAGACAAACAAGACCTCAGACAGGAGCTGAGTGGGGGAAACAGCTGCTGTTCCTTCCAGGTGATATGAAGAGCGGGGGTCAGATGGCAGAGGGCAGAGGGCAGTGGGTAAAAACCACAGCTTGGGCCATCTTAAGTACCAGAGGTCCTGGCACCCAGTAGTGACCTCGGGTTCCTGCTGTGTGTGCGTGTGTCTGTATGTACATATGTATATATGTATGTATGGAAGAGACAGAGAGAGAGAGATCAAACAGTTTTTCCATTTATTGATGCATTCATTGGTTGAATCTTGTATGAGCCCTGACCGGGGATCAAACCCACAACCTCGGCACATCAGGACGATGCTCATGGTTTGTTTGTTTAACAGCTTTATTGAGATATAATTCCCACACCCTCAATTTGCCCATGTAAAACATACGTTGAATAGTTTAGTATATTCACAGAGTTGTGTAACCATCACCACAATCAATTTTTAGAACATTTCACTCACCCCAGAAGGAGCCCCTGTGCCCTTTAACACTCGCCACCACCTCCTGCCAGCAGCGGCTCCCCAGCCCCAGGCAGCCACTCATCTGCACGGGTTCTCCATGGGTCTGCCTGTTTTGCACGCTTCGTGTAAGTGAATCATACAACATATGGTCCTTGTGTCTGACTTCTTTCCCTTAGCATGTTTTCAGTGGTCATCTATGTTGTGCCATTCATTAGTAAGTACTTCACTGCTTTTTATTGCCAAATAATATTCCATTGTGTGTATTTGCCACATTTGACTTATCCAGTCATCCATTGATGGGCATTTGGGTTGTTTCCACTGTCTGGCTTCATAAACATTCACGGGCAAGTTTCTGTGCGGACCTTTGCTTTAATGCCTCTTGGGTACATCGCCGGGAGTGGAGTTGCTGGGTCGTACGGGAACTCTGTCTTTAGCCCTCTTGAGGAAATGCCAGGTTGTTTTTCCCAGGCGACCGCACCATCATGCATTCCCACCAGCAGCGCGTGCGAGTCCGACTTCTCCACATCCTCAGTGACACGCGCCATCTGGCATTTTTATAGTAGATGTCCTCGTGCGGGTGCCGTGACATCTCCTTTCGGTTTTGATATCTGCTTCCCTAATGACTCATGATGTTGAACGTCTTTCCACGTGCTTATTAGTCATGTACACATTTTCTCTGGAGAAATGTCTATTCAGATCCTTGGCCCATTTTTAATGGCTTGTTTTGAGTTATATGTCTTCTTATCTATCAGTTGTAAGAGTTCTTTATAGATTCTACATACAAGTCACTTTTCATGGATATGGCCAATATTTTCTCCCATTCAACAGGTCATCTTTGCACTTTTTTGATGATATTCTTTGAGGTATAAAAGTTTAAAATTTTGATGAAGTCCAATTTATCTTTTTTCTTTTTTTGTTGCTTGTAGTTAAGGAACCATTGTCTAATCTAAGAATAGGAAAATTTATCTTTGTCTTGAATTTTTTCTTCAATGTACTGATTTTAGAGAGAGGGAGGCAGGAAGAGAGAGAGAGAGAAACATCGATTTGTTGTTCCACTATCGATGCATTCGTTGGTTGACTCCTGTACGTGCTCTGACTGGGGATTGAACCCACAACCTTGGCATATGGGGACAACACTAACCAAATGAGCCACCCACCCAGGGCTATCTCCATGTTTTTTTTATAAGAGTATTTGCTCTTGTATTTAGGTCTTTGATCCACTTGGAGCTAATTTTTGTATATGGTGTGAGGTCTGGCTCTGTTGTCAGATGCACACGTTTACAGTTGTCACCATTCTGAGGGATTGCCCCTTTATCACTCTATGAAATGCCCCTGTTTATCTTTAGTACTTTTTTGTTTTAAAATCTGTTTTGTCAGATAATAGTCTAGTCCCTCCAGTTTTCTTATGCTTGCTGTTTGCATGATACATCATTTTCTGTCCTTTTTCTTTAAGTCTACTTGTATCTTTAAATCTTAAATGTGTCCCCATGGACAGCACATTGTTGGGTCTTGTTTTTGAATCCGGTCTGATGATCTCTGCCTCTTGATTGGAATGTTTAATCTATTCACGTTGTTGATAGAGTTGTACTTGGGTTTGCCATTTTATTAACACTTGTTTTCTAAATATATTGCATCTTTTTGTTCCTCTGTTGCTCCTACACTGCATTCTTTTGCACTAAGTGAATATTTTCTAGTAGAATATTTAAATTATTCCATTAATGATATTTTTTACTACATTTTTGGCTCTTTTCCTAGTGGATGCTCTACAGTTTACCTGTAGACAGGTAAGCTGTCCTCAGCAAAGGGCCCAAGTCAAGCACCAGGGCAGGGAGAGTTGCAGGAGAAGGGACTGCATTGGACGAGGAGCCACGGCAGGATGGAGTCGCTGAGCTGGCCACACGGTGGCCTCAGTGAGCAATACAGCGGCTGCAACTCAGACGGAGCTTTGAGGGTTGCACCGTCCTCAGGATCTCTTCAGTCATGAGTTTGGACAGATGTTCAGATCCACGAAAATGCGTGTCCTAAAGTCCGGACACGAGGTCTTGGGGCCCTGTGGTTGGACTTCCCCGGGCACCTGCTCCTGTGACTGCATCCTGCACCTTGAACACCCCTCAGTGTGGACCCCAGAGCTGGTCCTCTGCCCCCACAGACCAAGAGACCACGGGAGCAGGGCTCACTGGGAATGCTGGCCATTCCCCGTCCCCTTCCCTAGAGCATCCTGAAATTCAAGGCCTGATGCAGAAGTGGCTGGAGGGCAGGTAAAGCGGGAAGGGTGGGAGGAGAGGGTTGTGAAGGTGAGGATGCTTTGGGAGTGCAGGGATGCTGAAGGCTTCTGCCTTCTTGGTTCAGCCAGCGGCCCTGCTGACAAAGCAGAGGGTCCCTGTTGGGATCCCATTGGGAGTGCATCTGGAAATCCTCAGGAATAAACCTGAGAGCAGGAAGTAGGCAGAGCATGGGACAAAGTGAAGACCCAGGGTCCCCTACACACCAGGGTTCAGTTCATATGCTGGGGATAGGGCCTCACACTGCTCATTATGACTTCCATGGGGGCCCAGACTGGGGGCTTTGGGGGTCAAAGTCCAGCCTCTAGTTGGTGGGGTTGAAGCTGAAGTATAATGAAGGGTCCTCTGCCCTTTACCCCTCACCCCAGGCCCCAGCTGATGCCGAGCAGCGAGAGTTGCTGCCTACCGAGCTCTGCTTCAAGGTAGAGGTGGGGGTATGATGTCCGAGATCCCCCAGGACAGACCTCTCCAGAGGGGGCACGCCCTAAGCCCCCTGGCCTCCCACCCTGACCCGCAGCCCAACCCCAGTGCTGCTTCCTGGATGCCAGGGACTCGAGCTCCTCACGAGCTCTTCCCTGTGACGTTTGGGCCTTCCCACTGTCTGCCTCTCACCCGTGGCCCCACAGCAGCTTCTGCCAAACCCAGCCCCACCAGGGTATGTGCAGGGTGCCAGAGGGACGGTTTACAGCCGGGCCAGCACCCCGGGGTGAAGCACACAGGACAGAGAATGCGCACGCACGGGGGAGGGGAACGTGTGCCCAGCACAGGGCCAGGCCCCTTTCAGTCCTGCCAGTGGCTGAGCAGAAAGCCTCCCCTCCCCATCAGCTGCCCCCGGCCCGACCTCCCAGGGCACTCTGAGGGCAAGCACGGTCCCAAGGCCCTGCCAGGCTCTGCTCCTCCCACCGGGAGGCCTGTGCCCGGGAGCAGGGCAGCTGCTCGGCAGACGTGCACAGTACACTCATCAGGCTGACAGAGCCTTTGGTCTCCACCCTGCTGTGCCTCCCCTTCCCTAACGCACCAACGCCTAACTGTACGCATGACTGGGCCTTGTGAACCAGCCTATGTCCCTATGTGGCCTAGATGGAGAAGGTAGGTCCTAGGGAGTGGAGGGGGGGCACCTGTATAGGTTTTTAGGGAGAAGGAAGAGGAGCAAGGCCTCTTGCCTTGCAGGACCACAAAGGCTCCCCAGTGCCTGCCCACATCCTACCTGCCCCATAGCCTCTGCTTCTCTAGCTCAGGGTCCTGTGTAGGACCCTGAAGTGGGTGGGTACTCGGAAGGGAGTCCTGAATGGCCTAGAGTCGGGGGGGGCAGGACCTTGGGGAAAATGATCCACCTTGTTCTTAGTGTTGGTAGGAACTGGCTCCTCCCCATTCATTCTGTTACTCATCTATTTTCAAATTCATCATTCATTCATTCATTCATTCATTCAGGATCCCCCAGCCTGGAAGAGGAGCTGGGACACTTGGCTGTGCCTGGGGAAAGACTGAGGTAATCAAGGTTTCAGTATTCCCACATGAGATCCCCCCTTCCCAGTGGCTCTGGTTTCTTGTTACCCTCTCCCCATTCATCCCCTGCTTTTTACTCCAGGTCCCAAAGCAGCTGACTTCCTTGGCCTGTGTGACCGGGGCTCCTTGGCCTCTGGATTCTGGGTGGATTTGGTTAGTGAGAGGCACTGGCAAAGGCAGGAGGGTGGGAGAGTGAAACTGATGGTGCCCCCAACGTTGCCATGGCCATAGGCCCTTCGGAAGGTGGTCATGATTCTTGGCTAATGCCTGAAAGCTCCCCAGGGGCATTTATAACCCTGTTCACAGCTCCGTTTAATGCCACCTGCGTTCTGTCAGGACCTCCTCATGCACTTCTCACCCGAAACCGCCCACACTGAGGGAGGGATTTTTGTTGGGGCCCTGGAGGCAGCTGGGAACCTGATCGAATTCACCAGACCCTCAGAGACAATGCTGAGCCCGGACAGCTGCAAGGAAGTTAAGAGAGGGACCAGCAGGACAGCAGGGGCCTGGGCCCGGGAGAGCCGGGCAAAGGGAGGGAGGAAGGAACAGAGAGGGTAAGAGCAATGGACCTGCCTCTTCATGAAGGGCCTGTTCTCTCTCTCACTTTCTTTTCTAATTACTTGAAAGTTTTATTTTAGACTTACATAAAGAGTTTTTTAAGATATATCATACAGTATCAGCCTTTTGCTTGCATTAAAAAAAACCCACAAACTAAATTTGTTAAGCTATTCCTAAAACTTCTTTAAAAAAATTTTTTTTGGCCCTGGCTGGTGTGGCTCAGTGGGTTGAGCTCTGGCTTGTAAATCAAAGAGTCACCAGTTCAATTCCCAGTCAGGGCACATGCCTGGGTTGCAGGCCAGGTCCTCAACAAGGGGCACATGAGAGGCAACCACACATGGATGTTTCTCTCTCTTTCTTTCTCTCTCCTTTCCCCTCTCTAAAATAAATAAATAAAACCTTTAAAAAAATTTTTTTGGACTTCCAGCCAAAATGGAGGCATAGGTAGATACACTTTGCCTCCTTGCACAACCATAAAGAGGACAACAACAATTTTTTAAAAGATTTTATTTATTTATTTCCAGAGGCGGAAGGGAGGGAGAAAGAGAGAGAGAGAGATACATCAATGTGCGGTTGCTGGGGGCCGTGGCCTGCAACCCAGGCATGTGCCCTGACTGGGAATCGAACCTGCAATGCTTTGATTCGCAGCCTGTGCTCAATCCACTGAGCTATGCCAGCCAGGGTCCAACAACAAATTTAAAATAAAAAAATAACCAGAACTGCCAGAAAATTGAACTGTATGGAAGTCTGACAACCAAGGAGTTAAAGAAAAAACATTCATCCAGACTGGTAGGAAGGGCAGAGACAGGCAGCTGGGGCGGAGAATACTCGAGGCAAGGAGGCAGCTGGTGGACTGGGTAGTCCCACATTTGCGTGTGGATAAACCGGGAAGAACAACTGGGGAACGAGACAGACTGAGCAACCCAGTGTTTCAGTGCAGGGAAATACAGCTTCAAAGCCTCTGCCTGTAAAATTCTGTGGGGGTTGTGGTGGCAGAAGAAACTCCCAGCCTCACAGGAGAGTTTGTTGGAGAGACACACAGGGTCCTAGAATGTGCACAACCCACCTGGGAATCAGCACCAGAAGAGCCTAATTTGCTTGTGGTTAGCAGGGGAAGGGACTGAAAGTCAGCTGAGAGCTGAACAAGCTGTACTGTTTCCTCTTGGACCCCTCCCCCACATACAGTGCCACATCGCAGCTACGTGGGTTGCCCCACCCTGGTGAATACCTAAGGCTCTGCCCATGACTACATAACAGGCACACTGAGACAAAAATATATGGCCCAAATGAAAGAACAGATCAAAGCTCCATAAATAGAACTAAGTGATGAAGAGATACCCAACCTATCACATGCAGAGTTCAAAACACTGGTAATCAGGATGCCCACTGAATTGATTGAGTATGGTCACAAAATAGAGGAAGAAGCAAAGGCTTTGAAAATTGAAATAAAGGATAATATACAGGGAACCAACAGTGAAAGGAAGGAAACTGAAACTCAAATCAATGATTTGGACCAGAAGGAAGAAATAAACATTCAACCAGAACAGAATGACGAAACAAGAATTCCAAAAAAATGAGGAGAGGCTTAGGAACTTCTGGGACAACTTTAAACGTTCCAACATGCAAATCATAGGGGTGCCAGAAGGAGAACAGGAGGAGCAACAAATGGAAAACTTATTTAAAAAAAAAATGAAGGAGAATGTCCCCAGTCGGGCAAAGGAAATAGACTTCCAGGAAGTCCAGGAAGCTCAGAGAGTCTCAAAGAAGTTGGACCCAAGGGGGAGCACACATCAAAGCACATCATAATTACATTACCCAAGATTAACAATAAGGAGAGAATCTTAAAAGCAGCAAGAGAAAAGAAGATACTTACCTACAAAGGAGTTCCATCAGACTGTCAGCTGATTTCTCAAAAGAAACCTTGCAGGCAAGAAGGGGCTGGAAAGAAGTATTCCAAGTCATGAAAGGCAAGGACCTACATCCAAGATTACACTACCCAGCAAAGCTTTCATTTAGAATGGAAGGGCAGATAAACGGCTTCCCAGATAAGGTCAAGTTAAAGGAGTTCATTATCATGAAACCCTTATTATATGAAATGTTAAAGGGACTTATCTAAGAAAAAGAAGAATAAAAATATGAATAGTAAAATGACAACAAACTCACAACTGTCAACAACAGAACCTAAAAACCCCAAAATGAACTAAGCAAACAACTAGAATAGGAACAGAAGCATAGAAATGGAGATCACATGGAGGGTTATCAGTGGAGAAGGGGAGGGGAGAGAATGGGGGGAAGGTACAGGGAACAAGAAGCATAATTGATAGCTACAAAATAGACAAGGGGAGGTTAAGAATAGTATGGGAAATGGAGAAGCCAAAGAACTTATATGTACGACCCATGGACATGAACTAAAGGGGAGGGCAATGCAGGTGGGAGGAGGGGTGCAGGGTAGAAGGGAGTAAGGGGGAGGAAAGAAATGGGACAACTGAAATAGCATAATCAATGAAATATATTATAAAATAAAAATAAAGCAATAAAAAATTTATTGATTGATTTTAGAAACAGAGAGGAAGGGAGAGAGAGGAGAAAGAGAGAGGACCATCAATTTATTGTGCCACTTACTTATGCACTCATTGCTTGAATCTTGTATGTGTCCTGACCGGGTATCACAGTAGCAACCTTGGAACGTCAGGGTGACACTCGAACCAACTGAGCTACCTGGCCAGGGCTGAAACTTCTTGACATTTAAAATTTGGATCTTCTAAGTCACTTAAAAATTTTTGTGAACATTTTATTTACCTATTTTTAGAGAGAGAGGAAGAGAGGGAGAGACACATGGATATGGGAGAGATACATTGATTAGTTGCCTCTCACACGCCCCCAACTGGGGACCTGGCCTGCAACCCAGGCATCTGCCCCCTTTGGGAATCGAACGGATGACCTTTTGGTTCACAGGCCAGCACTCAATCCACTGAGCCACACCAGCCAGGGCTAAAATTTTTATTTATTTCTAATTTACATACAATAGAATTCACTTTTTTTCAGTGTGTAGGTCTGGGTTCCAGCCAATGCAGAGTGTGGTGTAACCACCACAAGTAAGACAGAAATCACTCCTCACAACCTCACACTGCTCCTTATGCTCAACCCCTTGCCTGCGCTCTTCTCCCGTCCCATAGTTTCTTGTGCCTGTTCCTAAGCCTGAGGCAGCTGGAGGGTGGGCAGCTGGAGAGTGGGCAGCCTCTCTCAGGGGCTGCAATCGTTCCCTGGGCCCACGGGCCCCCTTTTCTACACAGACCACACCCCCAGGCTAGAGCACAAGGGAGGAGGCCCCAGCAGGCGGCTCCCTCCACCCTCCCAATGGAGGGAAAGAGTGGGATCACGTCAAGGTGGGGGATACTCGGGCGGGGACAGCCCCAGGGAGCTCTGGGCTGCCAGAGTGCGGTGTCTGTGTGCCTTCTGGCTCTGCCTGCCCCAAGGCCTCAGAGAGGACAGCTCTGAGGTCACAGTGAGGCAGCCACCCAGAACCCACAGAAGACAGGCTTTGCCCTGTGGAGCAGCGACTGCGTGTTTGTGTCGCTGTCACTTCTCCCACTGCACGCCCTGCGCTGGGCTCGGCCCCATCCTCGCTGCTGAGGTGCAGTTCTGTGTGGTCGACAGTACAGTGTCAGCTGCGCCCTTTATAAACGGGCTCAGCACGCCGAGGCTCAGAGAGGCTGCAGGGCCTCGCCCAAGTTCTACAGCCAGGACCCGGACGCAGGTCCGTCTGGCCCCACAGCGGTCGCGCGTCACTCCTGGTTTGGTCTGGTTTAGCACCGTGCTTCGTTTCACTGGTTCGCCATGTGCCTCGGGGTGAACTGCCCAACCCTTTTGAACGTCGGTGTCTTCGTCTGTAAAATGACGGTGATACAGACTCCTGCCTGTGTGGCTGTTGCAAGGATAGGATGTGACCCCGGCGTCTGGGGACCAGTAGGTTACCTGTTGCAGTGTTATGGGTTGAATCGTGTTCTCCCAAACTCATATTGCTGAAGTCCTAGCCCCTAGGAATGTCGCATCTTTTGGAAATGCGGTCATTGCAGATGCAATGGGTTAAGATGAAGTCATTAGGGTGGGCCCTAATCCAACACGACAGACGTCCTTGTAAAAAGAGGAAATTTGGCTACAAATACGGCCCAGGGAAAGCCCCATGTGAAGTCGAAGGCAGAGGCCAGGCTGACGCTCCCAGAAGCCAAGGAACACCAGAGCTAATGCTAAAAAGATTACAAGGATGTAGGCTGACTGGGTTGTTCAAGGTCAAGAGGTTAGAAAAGGTCAGCCAGCTGCTTCTTTGTAAGTGGAGATTCTAATAAGGTCCCCTTCATAGTGGCTGGTTGTGGCGATGAAATGTAGTAACGTATGAAAAGTGCTTAGCGGTGTCCAGAAATATTAAGGCCTCATCGGTGTTATCGAGTTGCGTGCGCATCTTCAGTCAGCCCAGCGTGTGGCCCGCCCCCTCGGGACATCACATCCATTTCCAGCGGGGCCTTAGCCA
Organism: Phyllostomus hastatus; assembly: GCF_019186645.2. Lineage (NCBI taxonomy): Eukaryota > Metazoa > Chordata > Mammalia > Chiroptera > Phyllostomidae > Phyllostomus > Phyllostomus hastatus. Next base: position 10,112,712 of record NW_025334006.1, on the reverse strand, counting down.
GCATGTCCCTCGGCCTTGAGCTGCAGCCTGGTGGCGACCAGTCCCGGCTCTTCACAGCTCGGGACGGGCTGTTCCTCTGCCAGGCCCCCTGCCCTGCCCTGTCCTTCCTGATCCTCAAACTGCAGAGACAACACAGGGTTGAGCACACTTGCTCTCTAGACCACTGAGTTCCAGGTGGGACCCAGGACCCCTGGGTGCACTGTCCCCTTGCCCAGTCCTTTCGAGCACTCCGGGGCCTGCTGCTGCAAAGCCAAGCCCTCTCTCAGTGAGTCAGGGAGCCATGAGAAGGCCCCCCTTCCTTTCTCCCGTCTAGCCCCAACCTCCCCGTGTTGTCCCCAGACTGGCTGTCAGGCCCGGGGGCCTCCCTGGGGCCTTGGAAGGGCTGCCTCAGGAGAGAAGAAGGAGGGGAGGCTGAGAGCAACAGGGAAGGCCTGGTCCCCAGGCTGACACGGGGCAGCAGGGAGCCTCCAATTACACACGCCCATGCCCACCGGCTCCCACATGGCCCAGTCTGCCCAGCACGGGGCCTGCGTGGGCGTCAGGGTCCCAGCTGGCTCCTGGCTTGGAGACCTGGGAAACGCTGTGATTCCAGGACACAGGCCTGATCAGAAGTCCCCCCAGACTCCCCTCAGTTGAGGTCTCACACCCCCTCTTCCTCGAGAAGGCCCAAGAGAGCAGAGTAGGCCCAGGGCCTGCCAAGGTCTTTTAGTCTCGAGGACCTCTGCTTTCTTGACTTTCTGCCCCTCCCCCTCCCCCTCAGAAGCCACAGGAGCAGCTGAGCAGCGTGAGGGATGCCCCACCCAGAGCTCCCAGGCCTGAACCCCACTGGGTTGTGATGTTGACCCTGGGGTGACTGGCTGGCAGGAACCAAACACCTGTCCCCACTGCTCTGTCTGTGCTCCACCCCCTCCTCCACCACATGCACACATGCACGCACGCACGTGCACACACACACACACCAAATCCTCAACCCAGAACCCGCCCAGCCTGCCCCCCAGGAGGTCAGAGAGGGGCAGCGGGGACACCCTCCTCCCACAGTGAAGTGTTGAGAAGACACGTGGGACTAATGCAATGACCACCCCCCCCGCCATGACGTCATGCCACAGCTACCTACCCCAGGCCCGCTTCCTCCAGAATCCCGAAGCCACTCCTGGAGCTCCCTCTGTCCAAGATGGCTCTGCCACCTTTCTGCCACCCTGAGGCCCAGATATGACCTGAGAAGAGTCCCCTATTCCCTTAAGCTAACCCTGACATCCTGGACAGAATTGAGTCTCCCTCTTTCCCAACTCAGAGCAGCAACAGTCCTATCCCAGGGAGGATCCTGAGCCCTGGTCCTAAGCTGCAGGGGCTTAAGCTGGATCTGGCTGGCGAGCAGTCCAGAGCCGGTGGCCCCCTGCACCCCACATCGAAGACGGGCCAGCCTCCTGCACCTCGATGGGGCCCCTCCCCCTGGGGCAGCACCTACGGACACTGGGCTTCAACCAGGTATGCTTGGGACAAGAGAAGACACTGAGGTCCACAGCAGGATTTCATGGGGACAGGGTGGCCTCTGTCCCCACAAAGCAGGGGCTTGTCCATTCTGACCGCAGGACTCCCCAGGGGGCTGGGCTTTCCAGGTCAGAATTCCTCCTCTTTCTCTCCCCTCTTTGTCCAGGTGTCTCATGTTCCGCAGGAAGTCCTCCGGACAAGCAAGAAGGACAGATGTTCTGGCCCCTTCCGTGACAGAGTCCAGTAGTGAGGAGGGAAGTGGTTTGAGTGAAATGCTGAGCTAAGCAGATTTTCAGAGTATTTGAATCAACCAAGCACAGCTGGTGGGGGCGGGGGTGATAAGGACAGCTAAACAGAGGATGTGAGTGTGGGGAGGATCAGCAGGACCAGTGAAGATTGCACTCAGAAGCAGGGCAGGGGTGAGGCAGTGAGGGGTGGAAGAGGGTGCCGAGGTGCTGAGCTGAGCCAGGAGCAAATCTCAGGGCAAAGTGAGAAGCCTCCACCACAGTCATTGAAAGGCAACCACAAAATTCCAGGATCTGAGAGTTGAAATGAGAAAAAGACACAGAGACTGGCATTTCTGAGCGGTTCTCAGTCTCAGGACCTGCTCCAGTTGGGAGTCTGAGGCCTGGGCAGAAGCTGCGGCAAAGGGTGGGAGCCTGGTTGCAAAGAACCGGGGAGAGGGACGGTGCTGACTGGGAAAGAGAAGGGAGTGGTGTTTGCTCCGAACAGGGCGGAGGAGCAGAGGGCCAGGGCCTGGGACCGGTGAGGGACTCTGCCCAGCTTCCTGGGCCTCGGGCCACAGAGAGGAGCACGCTGCACATTGGGAGAGGTGGGGACAGGAGATCTAGAGACCATGTGATCGTCCTGGCTGAGTAGGGGACTTCCAGGTTGTGCCCTGAAAAGCTCTGAGGAGGCGGCAGTTAGTGAGCAGGGGAGGAAGCCCCAGCTGTGGTGTGCTGGGCACCGATAATAGTACAGCTGCCCTTGTGTGCGTCAGAAAGAGCGTGCACCTTGCAGAAGCCAGGATGGCCGCACAGACCTACCCCAGATCCTGCCAGGCCCCTGCTCAGCCCACCAGGCACCCACCCATTTTGCCACTTACGCACTCACTGCCCACCTGGCTCCACAGAATGGAAGCAGCCCCAGGAGGACGGGGTTGAGACAAAACAGACCTTTTGTTTGCCACTGCATTCTGGAGTGTGGAGGTGCTCACTCACTGAGCAGGTGTCGAATTTAGGCCTTGCGGCCAATCCTTGGCAGCGATGTTGTTGCTCTCACTTTCCAGGTGGGAAATGGGGGTTCCAAGAGCATCTGTGGTTTGTTCAAGGTCACACAAAGCCAGAGCGGTGGAGCCAGGGTGCAACTCAGCCCAGCTGGACTCTAGAACCTAGTATCCGGCCAACAAGTTCCCGGGAAAGGGGGGTATCTGAGGGACAGGGATCCAGACAGCCAGGCCTGAGAGTGTGGGTCCTGGAGGGCGGTTGTGGGCAGAGGGAGCGTCATCTGCTGAGGCCCCCACTGCAGGTCCAGAGCTGGGTGTGTGGGGGTCTTGTCCAGCTGCTCGTGGACCTCCCTGTTCTCTCCCTGACGCTCACACTGGGCTTCTTTCGGTTCCCTTTGGGTGACACAGCTTCCCCCCACTGCGCGCACACACTCACTCACTCACTCACTCGAGCTTCCACTGGAACCAGGCCTCCCACCACACCCTCCAACGGATGCCCCAGCCAGGGGAAGTCCAGGCAGGGGCCACCTCACCACTGGGAGTGAGGGACCCGGACACACATCTCTGTGGAGGCTCCCGGGGCAGTGGAGGCCACATCCCCCCTTCCCCCTGTGCCCCTGGGGGGAACTGGGAGCGAGCCCTCGGGGGTCGGTGTTGCCTCACTTCCCCTTTGCTGTGCTTCACAGAAGGCGGCATCCGGAGGCAAGGGGGCCACTGGGTGTGGAAGATCCTGAGTGGTGCTCTCTGCCCTGGCCCCCTCTCCCTACGCCATGCCTCTGGCCCAGAGTGGTTCTTGGCTCCAGTCCCCCTGGTCCTGGCAAATGAGCCTCAAGCTGAGCAAAGCCCCTGAATAGCCCGAGTCCCTGGAGCCCCGCCAGAGCTGTGAGCGCAGTCACATCCCTCCCCCACCCCCCTTGACAGACAATGCTGAGACCCACAGGACCTGCTGAAGGTCACTTAGCTTGGGCCCAACAGAGCTGGACGGAAGCTCAAGTGTGATGCCCCTTCCTCTACACAAAGCCCCCGCGTGGCTCTTGATGAAATGCGGAGTCTCTAGGGACGTGGGTCTCCCCTGAACAAGGCGGAAGGTGTGTGTGTGTTGGGGGGGGCAGAGTGCAGAATCCTAGTCTTGGCCCCCAAGACTGTGGGGGGGTGGTCGCATTTGACAATAAAAGAAAGCTCTTCCTGACTATGGCTCCAGCTCCATTTTCTAGTCCAATAAAGGGTATTTTCTACGAAGCGTTACTGGCCTCCAGTGCAAATGGTTCTCATTTTGTGGGCTACCACTTTCAATGAAATAGCAGTTTCGTTTTGAAAGAAAAAAATATACAAAACAATCTAATTACCCACTTTTGCTCCATCCACAGGTTAAATGTGCACCTACATGAAAGAGTGAAATACTCAGCAGATACAAACAGTGAAATACAATTACGTTTTATTTCATATTAGGGCTACAAGGAGTGGGGGACACAGAGGGAGAGACGGAGAGAAGCAAACACGCCCACCACGAGGAGGATGATACAGTCCCGGGGTGAAGACCAACAGCCCAGGTTTTCCTCGAGGGAAGGCGAGGGCAGGGCAGGGCAGGGCAGGGGAGGGTGGGAGTTCTGATTCATCAACTGACTAACACCCTGTTTGTTAAAAACTCAGGCACTAAACTTTCAAGGGCAAATAGTACTTTTTGGAACTCATGTATTTTATTTGCTATCTAAAATGTAGTCCTTTAAGTTGAAAATGTCCTTTTAAAACATTTGTATGGCGGATGACTGCAGAAAACCGTGGGAACGGGAGTGGCTCCTGAGTGAGCCGGCTGCAGGGGAAATCAGACGCTCCGACCGTAGATGAGACCAGCGGGGCCAGCTCTGGGGCTCGGGAACCGACCGGGACGGATGCTGTCCCGAGGAGGTGGTGCCGATACAAAACTCGAAGCGAAGAACGTTGCATGACGAGGAACGGCCGTGTGAAGGTTGAGGTCAGCGAGCCAAGCCCATTTGTGGAAGCGAAAAGTGTTCAGAAAGGCAGACGGATGGTCCACGTAGAGGTGCGTGGAGAGGGGGCAGGCGGCTGTGACTCTGACCCCAGAGCCCCCCCCCGCACCCGAGGGGACCAGGGAGGGGGCGCCGGGGCGGGCAGGCGTGGGGCCGAGGATGAGGAAGGGGCAGAGCAGCCTGGGGGTCTCTGTCTGGCGGCACGTGTAGGAGTGTCGGGGTCCCGGTGCTGCCTGCCGCGGGCTGGGGCGACCCTCGAGAGAGGTGCCAGCGCGGGGCGCCAGGGCCCGGGACTCTCTCTCCGTCGGCCCGCCGCCCCGTCCCGGTGGCTCGGCTGGTGGCCTGTGTCCGCAGGGATCCCGAGCCCCGGGAGGGCGCGACCTGGGGCGGCTTCCCGGCCCGCGGGGCGCTGCGCCGGGGCGGGTGGGGGCCCGCGCGTGTCCGGGGGCTGTTCTGCGGCTCCAGATTGCGGAGGGAGCCCCGCCGTCCGTCCGGGCCCCCGCGCTGCCGGCGGCTCCCCGGAGGCTCGGGACCGGAGGGGGAGCCGGCCCGGCCCGATGCTCAGGCCGGGGCCGCGGTCGCCGGGTCAGCGCGGGGCCCCGGGGTGGCTCGGCGGGGCGGGGCGCTGCCCGCGCACCGAGGCTCGGCGCCCCGGCCCGAGGGCGGGGGCGGGCGATGCGGAAGTGCCCGGCCGGCGGGCTGGCGGCGCAGCTGCGGGAGGGCGCAGTCGGCCCCGCCGCCCGGCCGGTGCTCGCGGGCGCAGCCACTGACAGGTAGGTCCCGGCCGCCCGGCGCCTCTCCCCGCGCCCGCAGGGCACCTGCCGGGCGGGGGGGGGACTGGAGCGGGTCGCGGGGGAGGGTTCGCGTCCGGTTCGCGCGGCGCCCGAGCTCAGGTGCGCGCCCAGGGCAGGGCGGCCTCCGCCGTGTCTCCCACGCCCCGGCCAGCGCGGGGCGCCCCGCGGTCTTCGTCCTGCAGGCGTCCGGGGAGCCCCGCGGCCCGGCGGCGACCTCGGCGCCGCTGCCAGAGGCGCCAGCTCTGCGGCCTCTCTCCCTCCGTCTCGCTTCGCCGAGGATGGATGGGGAGCCCCCAGGCGCCCGGCAGGAGCCTGGCCTTGACCTTGGAGCGGCGAGGCCCGATCACCCCTTTCCGTGCGCTCCCCCGGGTGCCCCTGACCATTTCGGGTCAGAGGGTGAGGTTTCAGGGCTTCGCCCTCCCAGGACCGTGGGGCTCACGGCCGGAACTGGAGCGGAGAGCGAGTGGGGAGAGGGTGTCAGGCCGGAGCGCAGGCTTTTGACTTGTGGCGGACGGGAGGAGGCGCTGACCCTCCTCACAGAGGGAACGGTGCGGCGCGGCACCTCTGGGGCTAGTTCCCTCGAACTCAGACACGAAACCATTAAGACTCTCAAAGTGGAGGAAAGAGACTCGTGTGGCAGGGAAACCGCTTAGGAGACGGCGAATACCTGCGCCTGCTCCCCGCGCTGCGGTTTCCGGGCCCTCGGGGCCGCGCGGGGACGGAGGGACTTTCCTGGCCTCGCTGGCAGCCTGGACACGCCGGGCCGGGCGGGGGGAGGACTGGGTAAGCCCCCGCCGAGGAGCGGTCTGAGAGCCAGACCCCGAGCCGGCTCCCCGGGGGCGGCCGCGCCGGCAGCCCTCCGGGGGCGGGACCTGCGAGGGCGGTGGGTCCCGAGCGCAGGGCCTGGCCTGGACTCCCGCGCGCCCAGGGTGGGGATAAAAGACCAGGAGCAGTAGGGGAGGACGCGTGCGGGGCCGATGGAGGAAGCTGCAGGTCCTTGGAGGGGGGGCAGTCGGGCTGGAGGCTGAGTGCCCGACTTCCCCCGAACTACTGGCCCGGGGCGCTGAGGCTCCCAGCAAGTCTAAGGAGGCCCTGGGAAAACACCCTTCCTTATATAAAGTCCCACCTCTGGGGGTTCCCCCTTCACTTCGGCCTTCCCCCACCTCCTTCCCCTGGGAGGAGGCGGAGAGAGGCTTCTTCCCTCTGCATGTGCTGCCCCCAGTCGCCGCTGGTCTCGGAGTGTGGCCAACTCACCTGTGTGTGTGTGTGGGGGGGGTAGGACTTAGGGTCTCACTGGCGTAGGGACAGCCTCCCCGCCCCCCTTCTCCCCTCTCTTCTCCCTGAGCTTGATGCAGGGTTTGCAGCGACAACGTGGAGGTGGCAAGGGGCTTGCTGCTCAGCCTACCATAGAGGGTCCCTGGTGCCCACAGTGTTCCAGGCGCCTCTGACCACTGCCTGCTGGGCCTTCAGGGCCCTGGTGTGTGTTGTGGGGCCTCCCTCATCCCAGAGGGCTCCTGGCCGCCCAGCTAGATGCCCCACTTCTGGGGCCCCCTCAGGTCTTGAGCAGCCCACACCTCTTGTGGTGTTTCCTTGGAGCCCATGCAGGCACTGCAGTCTTTCCTCGCTTGGCAGGGCCCAGATGCCCAAGGCTAGGTCTGGGTGAGGCCGCAGACATTTCGCTCCTGAGAAGGCAGACGCTGCCCTCTGAGGGACAGTCAGGGCTTCCTCCCAGCAGCGGAGAGGACTTGCTGAGGGCGGCTCCACAGCTCCCGGGCTCCCCGGGGAATCTGAGCAACTGCCCCCATCTGGAGGGAAAGTACGGATGGAGCACAAAGACGCTGAAATCCAGAACTCCTGGCATCAGGATGGTGTCAGTGAGACCTAAGCCGCCTCCCCGCAGGAGGAAGCCTCTCTGGGAAGCTGACACTGAACCTGGTCCTGCTGCACCTGGCTGCAGGCAAGACTCCCTGAGGCTGGAGACCCTTCTGCCCTGTGCTGGGCAGGCCCTTCCTTGGTTCTGCTGAACTTATCGTGGGAGGCCCTTTCAATAACCCCTGCCGAGGCTGCCAGAAGGGGCTGTCCCTTTCTGACAAGAGGAACTTCCATACCTTTGTACTGAGCAGCAGTGCTGGGCAGGGCCGGGCAGAGACTCACCCCGACTTCTTCCTCGCCCGTTCTGCTCTCCCAGCTGCACCACCCATGGCACAGCGGCAGGCCAGCTTTCCTCCGTCCACCTTCACTGAGCTGGAATTGCCTGTCACTGGTGGCTCTGGCCCCATATTCCAGACCCAAGGCCTCTGGGGGAGGCGCTGTGAGCCACACTGAATGTACCAGGACCACCAGCAGGCTTAGGCGGTGGGGGCTGGGCTATGGGGTGAGGGACTGAGGATTTGGTCTGGGAGACCCAAATGACAATTTCTCTCCACATCCATCCCTCCCCCAGCTCCCAGTGAGTCAGGTTTCCGAGTTGTCTGGTCTGGCCACTTTCATTTCCCCTGGTGCTGGGTGGAGGCTGGTACAGAAAGGGGAACTGAGCCACTCGTCTTCTGAGGCCTGGGGGCAGCGGTGGGTGCACTCCCACCCTCCCTGGCCCAGCCTGGACCTGGGCACTGCTCAGAGGAGAGGCCGACACATGGGGACACCTTAGCAGGAGGTGGCACTTAGCAGCTGCAACCCAAAAAAGGTACTTGGCAGGGAATTTCAGGGGAAACTGAGGCTCAGTGCTCCAAGGCCGAAGCAGACCTGGAACAGCAGAGGGGAGTCAGCCTCCCGCCCAGGAAGGGCAGGCAAGGCCAGGAAGCCCACTGGGGCTTGAGTGCACCAGGCAGCACCCCGGCCCGGGCGGTCCTGGTGTCATCCTGGTGTGGACGGACACCCTGGTCCCTCTGGGAGCAGTGTTCGCTCAGATATTAAGGACAGCTTTCATCCCCCACCCCACGGAGTGTCCCCCTCACCACCCCGGACACCCCAGTTCCTTCAGCCATTCCTTCCCTGCCTGGCCTGCAGCACAGCCCAGGCAGACTTCCTCGTGGGTCTGGTCTCACTCTCTCCGATCAGGGGAGGGTCCTGGAGAAAGCAGGGCTGGTGGGGGCAGGCGGCGGGGGAGCAGACCACTTCTAGCATCTGCCGTGTGTCAGTTGGCTGGTGTTCTTAAGTCCTACTTTGGTCCAGTGAGGGGCAGGGTTCTGGGCTGGGGGCAGCATGTGGAAGAAGGGCAAAGCAGGAGATAGCCCTGCCCTTGAGGAGGTGGCCCACGCAGCTGGAAAGTAAACAAGATGGGTGGGGGGGTGGTGGTGCAAGGCTGAGTAAGAGCCCCAGACCACTCATCTCAGCAAGCAGAGTTCGGGGCCACCCATGGTGCCATGGAGAGTGGAGTGTGAGAGTCAGTGTGCCCACCCCACAAGGGCAAGTGTTGGCACCTATCTGCCTGTCACCCTAGTTCTAGGGGGACTGGCCTCTGGGAATGCCACTCTCCCAACCCCATGCCAGCCTCATCGCCACCACCCCACTCCTTCACTGATGGAGGGTCTTCTGAGGGGATGGAGGTACCCAGGGTGTGGGAGAGAACCACGGCCCGGGGCCAGTGCGTGCCCTCGTACACACCCATCTACTTGTTTGTGCTCAGAAACCAGAGCCCCGTCGGAGGCCGCCTGGTTTCTCATCCTGTTTGGCCCTCTGTTCCTTATTTGCTGAGTGACAGCCTCCCCTCTGAGTCTCGAAAGTGGCTCAGGCCTTTCTGCCTCTGAATCTGTGCTCACAGGTTAAGGGCAAGGGCAGGAGAGACACCACCCAGGGTGAAGGGGGGCAAGAGGGGGCTCAGGACAGTGAAGAGAAGGTTCAGGTCCTGAGTCGGGAGAGGGGCTGGCAGGTGCAGGGGAGGAGGTGTGGGCTCCATGTGGCCAGCTGTCCTGTGACCGGGGAAGCAGAGACTGGCCCAGGGAGGTGGCCCTGGCCCCCCTCGGGCAGACACTAGACCTTAGCCCTGTAGCTCCCAACGCTCTGGGCAGCACGGGGCCTGGCAAACATTGGGTGCTTACTAATTGCTGAATGAATGCATGGTCTGGAGGGGAGGAGCCAGTCTAGGAAGTCGGTGGCTTTCCAAGGACAGGATCTAAGTCTGGTGACAGCTGTCCTGATGATGCAGGAGGTAGACCGAGGAGGCTGATGGGACTTCTCACAAGATGTCCAGGCCAGGGGGAGGGGGCAGGGGGGAGGGGGGCGCCTGATCCCTGAGGGAAACTGAGGGAGAAAGGAAGCTCTGAGGACTGGGTGTGGAAACCCTCCCTCCATCTGCAGGTTGGCTAGTTCCTGGGCCAGGTTTCCTAGAAGGCAGTGCAGTGAGGGAGGGGGAGGGAGGGGGAGCAGGGTGGGGCAGGGCGAATGCTGAGCAAGGATGCGGAGTCAGCTGGAGGCTGGCCTCTGCCTGACACCCCGGGAGCCCTGGAGCGCAGGGACCAGTCTATTTGTCCCGTGTGTCAGTCACTCACTGGCTGTGGGCTGTCTCCCGAGGGCAGGGGTGGGCCTAGCCTGGAGTGTGGCGACCAGGAAGGGCAGGTTCGGAGATGGGCAGCCCTTTGCCTCCATGCTGTGCCAGCCTCACGGCAGCTGGGGGAGTGATGCCCTGTCTGGTGAAGGGCGTCTGGGTGGGGCGCGCACTACAGGGTAAACCCTCCCTCCCTTGCCCCCAAACACAGCACAGGTGCGAGGACCCTTTGACAAGAGAGCTGACGGTCGGGAAGGGAATTGGCCGTGAGCACCTGGATGGACTGGAGAGACTGCAGCCCCAGGGCTGGGAGGAAGGGGAAGTGCCAAGGGCCATGGCTGGGTCCCCTGAGTGCCCCAGGCCCCTCTGCCGCGGAGTGGTCAGCAGCAAAGGGGCTGACTGATGCTCCCCCTCTGGCTTTCTCCTGCAGACCCCTTTGCCATGAACCAGCCTGCCCCTGGGGCCCTGCCTCCGCCCCGCCGTGTGCGGCTGAAGCCCTGGCTGGTGGCCCAGGTGAACAGCTGCCAGTACCCAGGGCTCCGCTGGGTCAATGGCGAAAGGAAATGGTTTTACATCCCTTGGCGCCATGCCACGAGGCATGGCCCCAGCCAGGATGGGGACAACACCATCTTTAAGGTAAGCCCCGGACGGGGGACACAGCATGGGCTCCCGAGGCACCACCCCCAGAACAGGGGCCCCCACTATACCTCAAGCTGGCTGCTCACCCAGCTGCCTTGCCGAAGGTGACCCCGGGCCTGGACTATGGGGACACAGGTGTAACCACAGGGGATGCCTTTTCTATCCGATCCCCACAGCAAGGTGGGGACTGGCAGGCCCCCAGGAGGCTGCCCTGTAACTCCTCCTCCTCTTCCTCCGCTTGTCCTTGTCTCATTCTCATGACACATGAGCACAGATGTCAGTGCGCATGTTGGTGAGTGCGCACGCTAAGACAACAGACAACAGTGCGGTTGGAACATCAGGAGGTAACTCTATTTTTTGTGCATATTTTCAGGTTCTGCACAAGTGCATATACGAAATGCAAACGTCGAATCAGGCTATATGTTGTTTTGTAACCTGCGTTTTTCATCCCAAAATCAGCACTGGTTTTTCTCTCCCACATGTGCCTCGTCACTCTCTGACCACGGAAGATTCCCTTGGAGGGTTTAGCACAGTGAAGTCCCCAGTCCCAGTGGTCAGACTCTTCAGGTCACTTCAGTGTTTTGGGGTCGAGGACCACACTGCCAGGCGCGTCCTCTACGCCCGCACCCTCTGTGCATCTTCAGTGCTGTTCTTCGGAGTTGGCTCCTAGAGTTCAACATTGCTGCAGCACAGAGAATGCTTATTTTTATTTTTCTTCATTTATTTTAAATATTTTATTTACTTATTTTTAGAGAAAGGAGAAGGGAAGGAGAAAGAGAGGGAGAGAAACATCAGTGTGTGGTTGCCCCTCACGTGCCCCCAGCTGGGGACCTGGCCTATAACCCAGGCGTGTGCCCTGACTGGGAATTGAACTGGCAGCCTTTTGGTTCTCGGCCCACACTCAATCCACTGAGCTACACCAGCCAGGGGTCAAGGTTCTTTTCAAACCCATTTCATATTTTTGAATAGTATAAAAAAGTGTACAGTGGTTTACAGCAAAAAGTCTCCCTCCCACCCCTGTCCTCAGCCACCCACCCCCTCCCTAAAGGCAATTATTATTATTGGTTTCTTGTTTGTCCTTCCTAAAAGATTTTTGTGTATATGTGAGATCTGTCTAGAAGGTATCCTGCCATGTACTATGAAAAGTAGAGACATTTATTGAAGAAAATACAAGATACAAAAAACGTTGTACGTAGGACAATGGCACCTTAGTCCCCTTCAAAGTTGGCACCTTATTCCCCTTCAAAGTAGGCACCTTGGGGCCTCACACAGGTCTCTCCACTGCCAATCAGCTGCCCCGTTGTATTTTCCTGAATCTCATCAACGGTCTGAAATCTCTTCCCTTCCAAAGGTGATTTTAGTTTTGGGAAAAGCCAGAAGTCACCGGGCACCAAATCTGGGCTGCAGGGGGGCTGAGTCAACTGGGTGACTTGATGTTTTGCAAAAAAAAAAAAACTCTGCATGAGACGTGATGCATGAGCAGGCATGTTGTTGTGATGAAGCTGCCAATCACCAGTTGCCCACAGCTGCAGCCATCTGAATCATTTGAATAGCTTCTGTGTTGGAATGTTCAGGCTTAGCAAAATCTGATGCAGATTCATTGCTCTACTCACTCTGTCATTTTGAATGTGACGACCACACAGTGCACATGCTCACTGAACAGCATCTACTGCCCCCACTGACCAGTACAGTGAAGTCATCATTGTTCACACAGGTGCATTCTAGTGCATGCTCCTTGGCTGCCAGTTTCCACAGGTCTCACACAAACTGCTTTTTATATTACCAGTGGCTGGACTTCTTCCGGACAGACCTCATACAAGCAATTATGTATTTATCTTCCCCCGACTTTTCACAAGATGATAGACATATTTGTACAGCAAACATGCACATTCCCCTGCACCTCGTGACCTTGACGATCGCCACATGTCAGTATGGCAACCTCTTCCTCCTTGGCCCCCTTGCTGCCCAGTGTTCCATAGCTGGCATTGCCCAAAACGTAACCAGACCTCGCTCATGGGCATTTAGATTATTTTGGGTCTTTCACTTTTACAAACTGTGCTGCAATGAATAATCTTGTGTTTGAAGAATTTTTGTGTGGATACTTCTGTGTCTGTAGGATAAATTCCTTTAGTTGAATGGCTGGGTTAAAAGGTAGAAGCATTTGTAATCAGTCAAAGTGCTCTCCAAAATAACGACACAGAGCACAGAGCAACTCACGGGCACAGAGCCCACGCTAAGCACAGGCACAGTTGGTGCAGAGGGTTTCATGGGCCCTGATCATGTCTTCACGGCCACCGTAAGAGGGTGGGTACTGTGATGAGGAGACAAAGCAAAGAAAGACAGAGTGACGTGCTGCTGGCACACAACCGGTGGGTGGCAGCTTCCGGTCCAAACCCAGTCCCACGCCAGACCCCATGCTGTTACCACTTCTTAGAGATTGTATCTGTGTACCCTGGGGCAGTGAATCAATGCCTTTCAAAACACTTCGATTTCCTTCAGCTTGTTGGAGCCCTGAGGGCTGGGGAGGCCTGGCACCCCATGTCCCACCTTGCAGAGGGGCAATGAAGGTCTCCCCGCACAGCCACAATCCCCATTGGCCAAGAGGGGCCAGGCTTAGTTGAGGGCTGAGGTTCTCTCTGATTGCCTGCCTTCTCTTCCCGCCCCAGGCCTGGGCCACGGAGACGGGGAAGTACACGGAGGGGGTGGACGAGGCTGATCCAGCCAAGTGGAAGGCCAACCTGCGCTGTGCCCTGAACAAGAGCCGTGACTTCCGCCTCATCTATGATGGGCCCCGGGACATGCCGCCTCAGCCCTACAAGATCTACGAGGTCTGCTCCAACGGCCCCACTCCTGCAGGTATCATGCCCGACCCTGCACGGGCCACCTAGGGGGCTGTGCAGGAAGGCCCAGGGCCCTTCTCCGTGCAGTGGTCCAGCTCACGCTACTGGGTCGTAACACCCGGGGCTTCCGGGGTCGCCTGAGATGGCTTTGGCATGGAACAGGGCCCTGGTGTGTCTTCCCCAGCCAGCCCTTGTTCTTGGCTCTAGGTGGCCCAGGGAGCTGAGTGTCATGGGGTCAGGGAGGTTCCTACTGATTCCTGATGGCTGTGCACTCTTCACCTCACTGGGCAGCTCCGGGCAGGGGAGGAGCCACAGCAGGAGCTGCCGCGTGGGCCCCGTGGCTTCCCTCCTCCTCTCCCACTGACTTCCTTCCTGTCTCTCTTTTCTGTCCCTCCACCTGCAGAGCCACAGCCCACTGAGGATTACGTTTGTGGCGCAGGAGAGGAGGAGGAGGACGATGACGACGACGAGGTGAGTGGGGGCGTTCTCCCAGCGTCTGCCTGCCCTGCCGCGGTGGGCCTGGTGGGGGCGCTCTGCTGTCCTCCCGCTCCTACCACCTGGCAGCCGCACTCCTCTGGAACCTGCTGCTCTTCCTGCAGCTCCACTGTAAGGTTCTTCTCTGGGATTCTGAGCATAGAAACAAGGTCACCACCTTGAACCCCCTGGAGCTTCGTGGGTACAAAGTGTGCTCGCATGCTGCCCGACTGGCCCTCACAGCAGTTGCTCAGCAGGTGCTATACCTGTTCAGAAGGCAGATGTGGAAGCTGAGGCGCTGAGGGCTCACTCTCCGGCCTGGGGCAGCAGAGCTGGGGCTGGGGGCAGGGTCTGGCCTCGGCTAAGCCGAAGCCCAGGGAATTGCCTTGTGGTTCTCATGTTATTTCTTTAGCATCAGATCAGTTTAATGACCTGTCCTCCCTTCTCTCTGGCCTCTTCCCTCCTCCTTTCTGTGTCTCCGTTGCAGCTCCAGAGGATGTTACCAAGCCTGAGCCTCACAGGTGGGGCTAGGAGGTGGTGTGGTTGGGGGCCTAATATAAGGAGGAGCTGAAGGTACCCTCGGTACCTGGGTGGGGAGGGAAGGGGGGTTGGGGGCAGGCACAGGGCTGGGACTGGGTGGGCCTGGGAGGCAGTTTCTAGGAGTGGCATTAGAGCTCTGTCCACCCCCATCTTCTGCAGAAGCAGTGCAGCCTGGGCCCCCCATGGCACCCTATTCTTTACCCAAAGAGGATGTCAAGTGGCCGCCCACTCTCCAGCAGCCCGTGGGGCTGGGCCCCCCTGCTCCAGACCCCTGCCTCCTGGGCTCTGCCCCTGGGGACCCTGCTGCCTTTGGGGAGCTTCTCCCTGAGGTCCTGCCGAGCCTGCAGCCTGGGCCCCTGGCTGACAGCCTGCCACCCCAAGGCGAGCAACTCCTGCCCGACCTGCTGATCAGCCCCCACATGCTGCCCCGTAAGTAAGGAGCCTCGGGCAGGAGGGCTGGGCCAGGTCAAGCGGGGCCGGGGGTCAGTTTGCCAGGAGGTTGGAGGGTGGCGAAGAAAAGAACAAAGATGCTCATGCCAGTCCCTCCTGGCGGGGTGGTGGTGGTGGAAGTAAGTGGGAGAGATGACAAGATGACCCAGACACTGGGCAGAGAAAGTTGTGGGCTGCAGAACAGGGAGGGGCGGGGCTCACGGACCTGGTGGTCCCGTCCCTCTGCCCCACAGTCACCGACCTGGAGATCAAGTTCCAGTACCGGGGGCGGCCACCCCGTGCCCTCACCATCAGCAACCCTCACGGCTGCCGGCTCTTCTACAGTCAGCTGCAGGCCACCCAGGAGCAGGTGGAGCTCTTCGGGCCCGTGAGTCTGGAGCAAGTGCGTTTCCCCAGCCCCGAGGACATCCCCAGTGACAAGCAGCGCTTCTACACAAACCAGCTGCTGGATGTCCTGGACCGCGGGCTCATCCTCCAGCTGCAAGGCCAGGATCTCTATGCCATCCGCCTGTGCCAATGCAAGGTGTTCTGGAGTGGGCCCTGCGCCTCCACTAATGGCTCGCACCCCAACCCCATCCAGCGGGAGGTCAAGACCAAGCTCTTCAGCCTGGAGCATTTTCTCAACGGTGAGGGCCCCACATCATGTTCCTCCCGGCCGCCTCTTGTCCAGGCGCACAGTTCTAGCCTCTGACTAACGGTCTTGTTCTCTCTGCAGAGCTCATCCTGTTCCAGAAGGGCCAGACCAACACCCCACCACCATTTGAAATCTTTTTCTGTTTTGGAGAGGAGTGGCCTGACCACAAACCCCGAGAGAAGAAGCTCATCACTGTACAGGTATGTTCCCCCCACCCACCCCGCCAACTCTGTTTTAGCTTAAATATTGGGGAATCCCAAGGCAAGCCCTTGCCCCACAGTGGAGGCTCGGGGCTCTCTGGGCAGTTTGAACTTGGCAGTTAGTGGTAATCAAGGCCCAGAGCTCCCCACACATAAGTAGCCTTCTTATGTAGCAGAAATTGGTGCCCCTGCCCCGATGGATGCGGTCCACCACCTGCCCCCTGGTAGATGTCCTCCAGCACAGCTGGACTTGACAGCCCCATCAAGGTTCTCGCTGTTCTCTTTGCTCCCCAGGTGGTGCCCGTAGCGGCTCGATTGCTGCTGGAAATGTTCTCAGGGGAGCTCTCCTGGTCGGCCGATAGTATACGGCTACAGATCTCAAACCCAGACCTCAAAGATCGCATGGTGGAGCAGTTTAAGGAGCTCCACCACATCTGGCAGTCCCAGCAGCAGATGCAGCCTGTGGCCCAGGCCCCTCCTGCTGGCCAGGGGCCCTGGCCAATGCACCCAGTTGGCATGCAGTGAGGCTGCATACAGTGACTGCAGCAGGCTTCCTGGGAGGCTATGTGGACTGTTGTGGAGGTGTGATGGCCCTGCTGGGCACCTGCCTGGCGGCAGGGTCTTATCTCTGGGTCTCCTGGAAGCAGATTTGGGCCAAGGGGACAGGAGAGGAGCCCAAGTTCCAGATTCTCCCTGCAGAAGCTGAGGGAGGCTGGGAGCCAGGTCTGCTTTGGGGGCTCTGTCTTCTGGACATGCCTCTCTGCTAGCTCCGGTTTGCTGGCTCTGAAGGAATTCAGCCGTCAACACCAGTGAGCAGGAAGGGCTTCCCAGGATGCCGGGGCCTAACTGTATAGAGGAAGTGGTCCCAGAGTGCCCCCATTTCCTCTGGCAGAAAGCCTCAAGTCCTGTGGCAGGTTCCCCTGGTGGGGCCTCCGCAGGGCATGGGCCTGATTTGGGGGTTCCCTAGTTTAAGCCTCACTTCCTCATCTTTCTCCTTTCTGAGACAGATTTGAGCACTTAGGTATTGCACCAGATACTTAAGGCTGACAGCTACCTCCTTTCTTGTGAATCCAAGAACCTGAGGTAGAAAGTGGAATTTTATGTATTTTTGGATTAATAAATGTTAAAAACACACTTCCAGCTGTTTCTTGACTTTTTCCAGCACTTGTTTCCATGCCGTTCTAAAAGACCCTATTTCTGATACCAGCTGGCCCTCTGTCCCCAGCACCTGCTCCCCACTGCTGGGGCTGCGGGCACAGGGAGGACCTGCCTTCCAGGTCGGTGAGTCAGTGAGCCCTCAACACGCCCCAGGCTGGCTGCTTTCCAGGAGGAAGCTGGCTAAAGCAAGGGTGTGGATTTTTAAATGGGCGCAGAATCTACAATCCTGTCCAAATAAATTTTCCCATAAGAAATGGTGAAAAAGGTCTGGTATTTCAGCTACATGTAGGGCCACGACAATGTCGTCCTCATGTATAAATCATGTGCTATTTATCTAGTAGGACAATGCATGCAAACTGGTAGCTCCTTATTTGAATATGGCTCATAGATGTGCTTTTCTGGCCTAAACAATTGTGTTGTCATTCATCTTTTTGTTATGGAGGATTTCACACATTTGTCAAAGTTGAGAGACTGGTATGATATCCTCAAGCAGCAGCTTCAACAATGATCAGTTTATACAGCCTTTCTCACCTAAACTCCCATCCATACCCCCCTCCCAGAGGTTATTTTGAGGCAAATTCTACATGTAGATTTTCATGTGTAAAGAGTCAGAATGTATCTCTAAAGGGCGAGGACATTCTAAAAAAAATATCACCTGACCTAATGTGACAAATGAATTCTCATCAAGTATCTATGGTTTAAAACATAAGACGTTAGAGAAATTTTATTCCCTTGCAGTTTACTTGTGGAAGAAACTGCCTTGTTCATTCTGCATTCTGCTCTCTCCTGGATGCGCCCACCAGGCCTCTGTGCCGTTAACGTGCTCGGCCACCCGCGTCTGCCCACGTCCCTTGTAAACGGCACTCTGACCCAGACTCCGGGTCCCAGAGGCTCAGCTGTGTGCAGGTTTTTGTTCTGACCACGCTGTTAGTGGGCCTTTGAGATGTCCCCCTCTTTAGTTATTGTACATCATGCTACAGGGAGTATAGGCTTGTATGTATTTAGGTCTTTTTGTGCTTTTGTCAGTGTCTCTTTGGGATGGAGCCCCAGAAACGGAATTTCTGGGCCAAAGCATAAATATGTGTGTAATTGTGCTAGATATTGGCAGAATCCTGACAAACCTATCGGTGTCCTGTTTTCCCAGTCTCACCAGCAGATACACTAACTTTTTGGGTTTTGCTGACCTGACAAGCGAGAGAATCTCAGGACCACTGCTCGTTAGGAGCAAGGCTGAACGTCCTCAGACATTTAAGAGGCCTGTGCAGATTTTTACTACAATTTTAGAAGTTTTAGACTTGGACTTTTATAGAAAAATTGCTAAAGAGTTCCCACACACCCTACACCCACTTTCCCCAACCGCTAATACCTAACATTACTAGGGTGTATTTATCACAACTAACGAAACAATATGAATACACTATTAACTCCATTCTCTATTCAATTAGTTTTTATCTAGTTGTTCCATGATCCCATCCAAATTATCAAATTACATTTATCCATCTTTGTTAGCCTCCACTGATCTGACAGTTTCTCAGACTTGCCTTGTTCTTCATTGTTTTACTTTTTACCCTCACATGAGGAAATTTTTTCATTGCTATTTTTAAATATAGATTTTATATATTCATCTCTAGAGAGAGGGGAAGAAAAACACTGATTAGTTGTGGGACCTGGTCCACAACCCAGGTATGTGCCCTGACTGGGAATTGAACCTACCACCTTTCCTTTACAGGATGATGCTCCAACCAGCTGGGCCACACTGGCCAGGGATTGAGGGTGTATTTTAGAATGTCTCTCACTTGGTTCTATCTGATAGGTTTATCATGTTTTTTTGTAAGAAAGACTACAGAGGTGAAGTATTACCCTCACCGTATCATGTTGAGGGTACATACTATCACCATGACTTAATCACTGTTGATGTTGACCTTGATCACCTGGCTAAGGCTGCCTTTGTCAGGTTTCTCCACTGACTTCCCTTACCCCTTGTCCATATTGCACACAGGGACAGAGGTTCCAGAATCGTTCACCCAAACCCCTTTAAGAAACTTGACCGACTAGATCGAGTACAGTGCTTACTCATACACAGTTCCTTCTGTCTTCAGTCTTAGTGTACAGCCCTTTACCAAGGTTAGCGCCTTCCTCCCCACGGGCCTGTGCGGCTCTATGTCCTCTTCAGATTGAAATTCGTTGTCAACACTTTAAAATTAGGAGATGTCACTTATCTGATTACCAGCTTCTTCTAGAAAGTTGGCAAATTCAGAAACATCGTCTCGCATTTCCCAATGCCAAGAATCAGCTGGAACCTGATGGGAATGTCTCCGTCAATTGCAGAGCCTGTTTCTCCTTTCACTGCCTTGTCCTTGAAGGCCTTTGAGTTTGCAACCCTCGGTAAAGGTGGGGCAGGGAGACTGCAGACAGACGATTATGGAAGCCTGAAAGGAGAATCTGCACTAGGTGACCATTCGTAGAGAGACTTCTCCCATACTGCAGGCCGCTCTTGGCAGCCGAAAATCTTCACTGGGTTTCTGCTTTTTGACTTAAATACAGACAGCACACCTATCAATTTTTTTACAATTTATTTATTTTTAGAGGGAGGGGAAGGGAAGGAGGGAGAAAAACATTCATATACAAGAGAGATATCGATCAGTTGCCTGTGGCAGGCCCCCAACTGGGGATCTGGTCCTCAACCCAAGCACGTGCCCTGACTAGGAACTGAACCGGTGATCTTTTGGTTTGCAGGCGGGCACTCAATCCACTGAGCCACACCAGCCAAAGCTGTCATTTCATATAGATCTGTGTTGTAGTAGCTAGTTGTGGATGAACACTACCCAAGAGAGGGAACATAACCCACTGCAGAGATAAAAGACAGGACGATGCGTGTTGGAATTCACCGCCCCCTAGAATGCCGCCTGGTAGTGGCCTCTGACTGTGCTGGTGGCCTCTGCTAGTGTGGAGGTTGGAATCCACCCAACACTGATGCTCACGGCCCTGCGGGCGAACACTCAGTGTTTCCCTCACTTCCTCCCAGCCCTCCTTCACAAAGTTCATCCTTGTGTCCAAGTAAACATTCCCCTTTAATTCCTCTAGCACAGCTTTTCACTGACATAAAGAACTGTGCAGTATTCAGAGCAGGAAACGATATTGATGGCTTTTCCCATTTTTGTCACAGGATTTCCTTAGAAGCAACTTTTCTCGTTTGTTGATAACGTATCTCAAAAAAAAAAAAGGGCAGGCACACCTTGTTGCATAATGTTGAATTTTTAACTTCTCTAGATTTGACTTTCATTTTTGTAAAATGATTCAGTTAAACCAAGGCCACACAAGGTGGACGGATGTGTGTGTTGCATTCATAAGGTGTTGATGCCATTCGAAAGAAAGCTCGTGTTCCTTTATGTTTTACTTACCCTACATTCTCAGTTACTGGACTTCATAGAACAGGTACTAAAACATTACAAGTTACTTTTCTTCAGTACAATCTTGCGGAGACTAGCCCCGATGGGTAATCTGCATTTCACATAATCACGACTAAAATTTCTTGGCTAAGGCAATCATGGAAATGAGGGAAAAAGTCTGTGGGGACTTTGTGACTTAAGTAGTTCAGGTGCAAGGCTCTTGTTCTTATTACAGTAGACAAGGGTACACGGGAACACAGTATGTACATTAGGGCACATAATTGCAAACAGGTCATTTAAAAAAATTAATGAATCCTTACCTGAGGACAATTTTTTCATTGCTTTTGGGGGGGAGGGGGGGAGGGAGGGAGGGGAGAGAGAGAGAGAGAGAGAAACATTGATGTGAGAACAAAACATTGACTGGTTGCTTCCTGGATGAACCCCATCCAGGGACCGGACCCACAACCTAGGCACGTGCCCCGACTGAGGAACAAATGGAGAACCTTTCAGTTTAGGGGATGACGCTCCAACCAACTGAGCCACACTGGCCAGGGCCAAACAGTTCCTTTTTAAATTAAAATTTAGGTGGGTATCCTTGCGACGCCAGAAAGTAGTAACTATTTTTAAGAACTAGTCTGAAATACTCTGTAAGAGGGTGTGCGCAGTTTGGCCCTGACCCCATTGACGAGATGAGAGAGCTCTGGGTTTCAAAGCCAGGGCTGTGGCGATGCCGTCGACATTGGCTAGGAGATGCACGCCACACACTGGTTTTCAGTGGCTGGAGAGAGTTCTATTACACCTTCCACATGTTCTTTCAGTCCCTGATACAACTTGGCCATAAAAGCCAAATTCCTTAAACAAAAAAGCCAACCGGCTGCTGTAAGGACCAGGCTTCAAAGTTTTACTGTTTACCCAGAAAATGAGAGGAATGTCTGGGGTATTGTGCTGATCCCCAGTAACTGACTATCTCATTCCAAACACCGTTTCACGTTAAGTTTTTCCCTCCCTTCCAATAATTCCTTTAGAGAATAAAACTCTAAGTCCCATTGATGTTATGCAAAAAACTTTGTTTCACTGATTTCAACTATTAGATGCAGCTCTGCAGTCGAGATTATTAGCTCAAAGCCCAATTACTGTATCACACTGTATGATAAAATTTATATAAAAGTCAAAAAAATGCAAACTAATCTACAATGACAGAAAGCAGACCAGAGGCTACCTGGGTATGTGGGAGAGTGGGGAGTCGCGTGGGGAAACTTTTGGGAGTAAAGAATAGGTTGACTATCTTGGTTGTTGATGATTTCATAGGTGTACCCTGTCGAAGCTTATTAATTGTACACCTTAAATATGTGCAGCTTTCTGCATGTCAGCTGTACTTCAACACAGGCTTTGTTTTGTTTTAAACACCGAATACTCAGGGGTTAGGAAACAATCCACCTACTTGGTGGCCACTGTGGGGAGAACACACCACATTTTTGATCAACATGCCGACCGACCCTTTCTCTTTTCCACTGAGGCTATATGGGAAGAGAAATGTGGCATGAAGAGTTTTAGGGAGAACTAGGAGACTAAAAGATGCAGGAGGAGCCACTCCCCTAAAACACCAGGGGTCTGCAGCACTGAGGACGGGGCGCCACCTGTTCAACTCCACCCGCAGACGGTCAGATGGCAACTAAGTGGTCCGGCTGCGCCATTTCAGAACTACAAGGCAGGTAAAGGAAGTGAAAACAAACACTAATTAAACTTTAAAAATTTATTTTTTCTTTTCTTTTTTTTTTTCTTTCCATTGCTGATTTGTTCTTGAGATGGCTACAACACCAGCCAGAACAGTGCGCTCGTACGTAATGCCTGTGCAGGGCTGCGGCGTGAAAGAACAGTAAGATCTGCTTTGGGCTTTACGCTCCCACCTCATCCCCATGAGGTCAAATAATTTCCACATTTTTAAGTAAAATACAGTTTAGCCCTGTAAACACGTCCCACGTTCCCAACCTCTTCTGTTCTCTTATGTCCGTGGGTGACACATTAAAAGAAACTCAAACTAAAACTCAGACCATATATTCACATCCCACTCACCGCCAACTCCGGCCTCCTCTTCCAGGCTCACCGACCCGCACGGAGCGGAAGTGGGCGGAGAGACTGAACGGGACAGCTGGGGTGGGGACGCACATGGATTTTGGCCCTGCCGGGTCCCAGTATCACTGACGTGACCATGACACAAAACAGAAAAGGCTCCTTGTTTACCCCTCCCTGTCCAAACAACTCTAAAGGTGGCAAGAAACAGCTGGGGAGAATGGGAGCAATTTCTACTCTGTTAAAAGAGAAGGGGAAACAAGAAGGGAAGATGAGAGAGAGAAAGGATGAAACACGATAAAAAACCTTAAGAGGCGATCCTGACCCTTTTCTTCCAATT
This sequence comes from Phyllostomus hastatus, assembly GCF_019186645.2. Classification (NCBI taxonomy): domain Eukaryota; kingdom Metazoa; phylum Chordata; class Mammalia; order Chiroptera; family Phyllostomidae; genus Phyllostomus; species Phyllostomus hastatus. Next base: position 10,090,000 of record NW_025334006.1, on the reverse strand, counting down.
GCAGCTATTTAATTCATTTGAACTCCTATTTGCCTTGTTTTTGTCACTGCGTATGCACACGCATGTTCGTGTGTGTGTGTGCGTGTCGTCTGCTACCAGGCGGATGTTTCACTTCTGCTTTTCAGTTTAGTTTTCCTTTTATTTCCGTAAAATTCTTTTTCCTTTTAGAAACAAGTTCACCAGGAAACCAGCTCCCCTCCCACCACGCCGGACAAGCTGCAGCCATCTTTTTAAAAACTGTGCTGATCTTCCCTCGCACCCCAAACAGGAACTCCTCAGGATGGCCTCGGAAGGCTGGAGTCTCTCCCTGTCTGGTGGGACGCCCTGGTGGCGGTGAAGGCCCCTCTGCCACAATGGAGGTTTCTGATTGTGGGACACAGTCTGGCTTTTGTTTTCTTCCTGTCTTCTAATTAAAAAAGACATTCCTGGCAAAAGAGAGAAGACAGTCAACACCTGTGGTCCAGGAGATAATGAGCGTTTTACAAACTCAAGGCAGGAGTTTCCCTACTGGCTCAGGAACCTTGTTCTGACCTCTGTCTTGAGAACTCAGTGAAACAAGAAGTTGGATTTTTTACTTACGATGTCACGGGACCCACTGCTATAATGGAACACGCCTCTGGGGTCTGCTGCCCCTTGGGGTGCTGCGGGAACTGGGGCTGGTAAGTGGGGGGCAGAGGCTCGGCCAGTAGGTCTAGGATGCCCACTCCACACCAACCAGAAAATCTCCACCCCATTCTATTTAAATATTGGGGTTTCATGTAAGACTTTATTTTAAAAGAAGGCTTTGCTTGCTGCTAAAAAAAAAAAGTTTAAAAGCCAATGCTTTAGTCTCTCTGGAAAAGGACAGTATTGTAAAAGTATTAGGCAGAGTGGTTAAAGGTGTAAGGTAGAGAACTCTGGCACCAGGATGTCTATATTTGAGTTGTGGCTCTATCTATACTGACCGTGACATCAAGCAAGTTGTTTAACATCTTGCAACCTCAATTTCCTCTTTTGTAAAACCAGAATAATAATGATAACTTAACCTAGGAAACTGTATGAGGGTTATCTCAGTTAATACATATAAAGCACTTAGAACAGTACCTGATACACAGTAAGGGCTCCATGAAATGTTAGCTATGAACATTCACAGCTGTCCACCCACGGTGTATCACTGTTGGCTTTTACAGACACTGTAAAACCTAAGAATCCAGATGATATCACTACTCATTGAAGAACCCAAGCACTGACATAATCCCTGGTGCGGTGGGGCACTGCGGAGCAGCACCTCACCCACTGCTGCATTTCATCTCAGAGGCCACCAGTGAGAGTGCTGTACACGCACAGAGGGCTGACTCCTGGCAAAATAACTTCTGCCTAAGACGCCAAAGCGCGGGCTTAGTGGCATGGCATCCAAATCCCGCTACCCAGTCCTCTCCTCAGCGCAGCGTCTTCCTTTGCGTCCGAGTCAGGAGACAGGAAGCGCATGGAGAAAACCGACGGTCCGGAGCTCGACGGAGATGCCAGCTCCTTCCTGGCCCTCTGCCTCGGCCCAAACCTGGCATTTCGGTGTTCCAATTGTGAAAGTGGTAAGAATAAGCATGTTTGCTCATTAAATCTGAAAGGTCAGTTTAGGAGAGGGGTACTATCTTAGGAAACTTTAGGTCAGCACTGTTTTCACCAAAGTAGCCAGGTTAAAAAATACTTACTTGTTTGTTAACCATACACACTTACAATCCTAGGAGTGTCTGTAAGAGGAAGAGGAGGAGGAATGTTTTTGGAGATATTCTGCAACAGTAACTTCCCTAGGGGGGTGAAGCGGCACCCAAAAGAAGCTGATGGTTATCTGGCTGCGTTGGCTCAAGGAAACCAGGGCCCTGCATTTCCCAGCTGCTCTGCCATGTTAAACTGTTAGGTGTTTCCCTGACTCTAGCTATTGTGCTAGTCCTGTGATGGGCACTGAAGCCTGTGCCCACCCCCAGCACCCCAGACAGCCAGAGGAAACCTGGGAACTGAGTACCACTCACCTGGGTGACAGGCACAGTGAGGAGCGTGAGCTATCGAAACAACCTGGTGAAGTCTCGCAAGGCCCAGCACACTTGTTTACATTCCTCGGCACTGGAAGAGAGAAGGGAGGTTGGTTCCAAATAGGTGACAGAGATGTAAAACTCTGAAAAACACCCGCAACGTCGACTCTGCTCCCCGTCTTTCTGTAACTCAAGGGGCAGTATTAACTACTGGATATGAGAACAATGACAAGCTGTGTGGTCCTTAGAGAATGAGCGCTGGAGAAAAAAAACTGCCTGGTCTGAACCCGGCTCTCCTGTGTACCTGAGCAAGTTACCAATCTGCCTCACTTTCTTCATCTGCTCTCTACCTCATAACGTTCTGAGAATTCAAACAAATCAGTTCACAAGTGTAAAGTGCTGAGGATAATAGAGCAGTGACAAAAATTAGTACTCAACAGTTCTGCCTACAATACTTTAACCAAGACCTCAACATAAATACAAGACAGCCAGAAACTCCAAAGTGAAAAAAGCAAGCATATTCACCTAAGGCCAATTATTTTAATACTATGAGCTGAGTTAACTTAGGTACCCTGGTTTCCTCATTCTCTTCCAAAGGCAGATTTTGTTTACAAAGCCCCAGTCCAGTAACTGAGATTCTATCAGTCATCGATTTTCTAGTTGAACAGGCTGCTCCCTGTGGGAGGAGGAAGCAGGTCCCTAGGCAAACGCACTGAGATGCTGAAGTGGTATGAATAGCCCAATATCATCTGACCCTGGTTTTTCAAAAGGCCTCCTTTGTCCAAAGAGTGGAAAAGGAAGCACTTTTATATGCTCACCTTTCTGTGGCCTTCTGTTTGGTTTGGAAAAACTCAGGGACCATAGCCTATAGCCTAGGATTGCATGTGAGAAGAAAGCTCCCGCTCCTCTTCGTAATGATTAAACGCTAACAGTGATCCAAAAGAAAAGGAGAAATGAGAGCTATCCCCTTAAGTGCCCACATCTGGATTTCCTCGCCTATCATCAGGTCTGAAACATCATTAAGAACCTTGATTTAGACTCCAGGACTTGATTCAACAAACTATCCCCCAAACTTTTAGTCTGTCTCCACGCTAAAAATATGATGAGAATGAGGAAGGTGTTCTGGGTTTATCAGAATTCTGCCATTTGCTCTTTGTGAATTTAATATGTTTCCATAAGGGCATTACATGTCTCAGTCTACTTCCACATCAACAGACTGTGAAGGAGGCGGCTGCAGTGAGTGAATGCCCGCACCACTTGCATTCCCAATGTCACGAAGGAGGAAGATACTTAACCCAAGAGAAGCTGTCGTGTGGTGTGTTGTAAGGCCACAGGAAACAGTTAAACTAGCTAGAGATTCAAGGTTCTTTTACTATCCTGGTGTCTCACATGTTTTAAATTCTATCCTCCTGTTATTAACCAGAGATCTTGGTTTAATCTGGAAGAGAAATGAGAACTCCATCCTTGGCCTCTTTGTGACACATGAGGAAATGCACCGCAGTGCAAGGACGGGAGAGCCGCGGTGAGCCGGGTGAAACGAGGGCTAGGTCACAGTGTCGCAGTCCTCTCACTTCCTGCTCCCAGCCCTGTCAGCACCTGCACTGGTGCTGGGAGCTCCAGCCAAATGTTTAACTTAAGTGCCCTTGGTGATTAAGCCCAAAGAAATGGATTTAAAAAAACCTTCTAAAAGCTAAATAGTTGTCACTATTTTTTTTTTTTTGGTTCTATTTTCTGGCTTCTAGTCACACAATCCCAACCTATCCACAATACCTTTTTTTTTTTTTTAAGATTTTATTTATTTTTAGAGAGAGGAGAAGGGAAGGAGATAGAGAGAAAGAGAAACATCAATGTATGGTTACCTCCTGAGCATCCCTTAATGGGAACCTGGCCTGCAACCCAGGCATGTGCCTTGACTGGGAATTGAACTGCCGACCCTTTGGTTCACAGGCCTGCACTCAATCCATTCAGCTACACCAGCCAGGGCCTGTCCTGTCCACTATACTTTGATGAGAGTCAGAATAGAGACAGAGAAATGGGAAATGACGGCAGGATTTCTTCTAGTTATCATCAGTGGTGTATGAAAAGAAAAAATGGTATTTTAGAATGAAAAATCCAGCTTTCTTCAAGTTGACCAACTAAAAATGCTAAGGAATTAATTAATTACCAGTACCATCTGAAAAACAGGCTTGGACTTGCTGAAATGAAACTGAACCAGTTCACCCTCCTTGCTGGCAGAGCAAACAAAGCAGCATGTTGAGGCAGGAGTTACAGGACCTTAAAACTAAAAGGGAGACTGAGTCATGCATGGAACAGAAGGTTCAAGGGCAAAACACATCTAAAGAAAGAGAATTATTAAGAAGAGGTGAGCAATCTCAAATCCTTTCTCTAGCACCTCAACACCACCTCTTACTTCTGTCCATCTCCGACCATTACGTCACAGCCTACCGTAAGAGGAGCTGCAGAACTTGTTCAGCAACGAGAGATCAAGTAGGCCAGACTGGTAGTACACTGTATCTCCCCATATCACAGGGCAAAGATTATAGAGATTTTTGTTCGCAGCACCACAGTATTTGGGTTCCTTTCCCTTGCCCCAAGATTTTAATTAAATTAGGGAATGTCTATAGCTTTTATTTCAGACTAACTCTATCGTTCTACCTGTCATACATTAGCCCGAGTGAAAGAATACGGGCTTGGTAGAGACTTACTTCACAGTGAGTGGGTGGCTGCCTTCAAGCTGGCAGGAAACATGCTCTAGCTAGTTCTGTAAGTACATAATGACATTCTGGCAGATTCTTTTCCAAGGAGAAAGTTAACATTCACTGATCACCTACTATATGCCAGATCTCTAGATTTTCACTAGGTATCTCACAGTAACCCTGTAAGATAGGTATCACTAACCCTATTTTACAGATGAATAAGTTAAAAGTAACAGCCAGTAAGTGGCAAGATTCAAACCAACATCCTTGGCTCTAAGCCCAGTCCTTTGTGGGTTTTCCCCAGGCTCCCAGTTGCTCTGCGGAGATCAAAGCCAACAGGGTCTTGCCCTTCGACTGACCAGCACTAGATGGAACAGAGCAAAACAAAAGCAGAGAGGAGCAACTGTTATACCTCTTCCCCCTGAGACAGCTTTTAGGTGGAATACTGCTTCTACTGGGAAGATGCATAGTAAAAATAAATAAAATAATTTTCTAAGGTAATCCTGGTCAATATACACCTCCTTAGTAGAGGGGAAATCCCCTTTTCTGGCAAAATGTGTCACGAAGGCAGGCAGTCACATGCTACTTTCCAGTCATGCATGTCACTTGATCTATGGCTAAAAGTCAGTTACTTCTGAGGCATGACACTAACCCACTTAGTAAACTACAAAATAGTACTCAAAGGTTTGAGATTTTAACCTCAACAAAATTACTGGATATACTCTGGGAGATGAGAAAGTAAATCATTTTGAAAAATGACATTAACACTTCAAGTCAACATGGCCGCATAGGTAAACGCAGTACTCAAAGCCTCCCACAACCACATCCGAATTACAACTAAACTACAGAAACATTCAGAATTGCCTGACATCCAGCTGAACAGATGTCCTGCAACAGAGATTTAAAGAAGCCACATCGAGACTGGTAGGAAGGGCGCAGACACAGACTGGGCTGGTCCTATACCCATGTGCAGCAGGTAAAAATTGGGAGTGGTACCTCACCTTCAGAACCCCCAAACCCCCCAACTGCAAGGGGTCCCAGGACCACACCAGTCCTCCCAACCCAGGGTTTCCAGGGCCAGGAGGAGAAGTCCCCATAACTTCTGACTGTAAAATCCAGCAGGGATTGAAGTTGAGAGATAGAGAGGGTTTCTGGAGCCCAGGCAGTTCCTCTTAAAGGGCCTGCTGACTCACTCCCTCTGAGCTCCAGCACTGAGGCAGAGGCTCGAAAGGAACAGGGGATATATACAGAGGAACTGAATTATCCGACATCAGGGCAAGAGATGGGGGGCCAGCTTTCTGCCAGACGAAGTGCTAGCAGAAACCACTGCTCCTTTTCTGAGGCCTTCCCCCACAGAGCTGGCACACGGGTGCCATACGTGAGTCTCCATCAACCTGGCTCACACTTTTCATGCCCTGGTGATTCCCCGAGACCCTGCTCCTCCCAACTTGCAGGTTCACCCAAGCTATTTCCAGTGCCTTTTCCACAAAAATGGCCTCTCTTGCCTCATGCTTCGAACTTTTCTAAAATCTCTCAAATAAGCAGTATCTCGCCTCTGTGTACCCCATACCTCTTTGCTAAGTGGCCCCAGGCCCAGCACTAGTGGCACCTAGCCTTGGTTCACACCTTGGCCTCTCCTGGTCATCTCCAAGCCCAGCATAAGTAGCAGCCATCTGCAGATCACTTTGGAGCTCATGCTGGGTGGCCCCTGGCAGGGCACAGGTGGTGGGTGACCTTGTACCTCCCAGGAGGGCTCAGAGCCAGTGCACCTGGTGGACAGCTTGAGATCACACTGGATTAAAACCCTACCACCTCCACAAGTGACACACTCAAGAGGTGGACTCGGTGAGCACCAAAGCCTCACTGAAGCAAGTCTTGCTCTGCAGAGTCAACTCCTGCACAGCAGCTCCTTTGCTGTAGTTGCAGCCAGGCCTCACAACTGATTGGCTGGGGGGACAATCCATCTCAGTGACGCCAACAGGAATCAAGGCTCAACTACAACAGGACACTGCATACAGCTCATAGAGGAGCACGCCTGGAACGGCCAGCTCGAGTGACTGGGGAGGCTGCAGCATTGCCCATTCTACCAAGTCCAGGAGATGCAGCAGTTCTGCCTAGCATATAGAAACAAACCTAGGGAAGCAGCCAAGATGCGGAGACAAACAGGTCTCGAAAGAATAGAAAAAATCTCCAGGAAAAGAACTCAAAGAAATGGAGGCAAGCAAACTACCAGATACAGAGTTCAAAGCAATGGTTGTAAGATACTCAAGGACTTAAGTGAAAACTTTAAGAAACTTAGTGAGAACTTCAACAGGATGAAAAGAAAAAAGCCACACAGAAACCATAAGAAAAGAACCAGTCAGAAATGAAGGATACACTGAAATGAAGAAAATCTACAGGGAATCAACAGTAGAGCAAATGATGCTGAGAAACAAATCAGTGATTTTGAATTTAAGGAAGCAAAAAACACCTATTCAGAACAGCAAAAAGAAAAAAAAATTGAGGACTTCCGGCCAAGATGGAGGCATAGGTAGACACACTGTGCCTTCTTGCACAACCAAAATAAGGACAACAACAATTCAGAAACAAAATAACAACCAGTACTGACAGAAAATGGAACTGTATGGAAGTCCGACAACCAAGGAGTTAAAATAGACACATTTATCCAAACCGGTAGGTGGGGCGGAGTGAGGCTGCCGGATGGAGAGGGGTCGAGGCACAAAAAGTGGTGGTACCTGGTGCACAAGGCACCCCAGGAGCACAAGACCGCAGTGGGAGGACCCTGGGCACGCAGGCAGCAGCTGGCAGACCACCCCAGGTGCAGGGTGGAAACGGGCACACCCAGCAAGGCGACAATTATGAAGTGAGGCACTGCATGCAAGGCAGCTGACTGACCAGGCGGTCCCACATTTGCGCTCAAATAAACCAGGTGAAACTGGGGAGCAAGACAGACCGCTCAACCCAGGGTCCCAGCGTGGGGAAATAAAACCTCAAAACACCGACTGAAAACACCTGTGGGAGGGTGAGGCGCTGGGAGAAACTCCCAGCCTCATAGGAGAGTTCGTTGGAGAGACCCATGGGGTTCTAGAACATACACAAGCTCACCCACCAGGAATCAGCACCAGAAGGGCCCAGTTTGCTCAGTGGAAGAGGCGGAAGGGACTGAAATCCGAGAGAGAGCAGAGCAAGCACCATGGTCCCCTCTCGGACCCGCCCCTCATATGTAACAGGCAAGACAAGACAAAAAGGCCCAAACAAAAGAACAGATCAAAGCGCCACAGTAAATACAACTAAGCGACTAAGAGACAGCCAACCTATCAGATGCACAGTTCAAAGCACTGGTGATCAGGATGCTCACAGAATTGGTTGAATTTGGTCGCAAAGTAGATGGAAAAATGAAGGCTACACTAAGTGAAATGAAGGAAAATGCATAGAAAACCAATAATGATGGGAAGAAAACTGTGAATCAAATCAATGGAGTGGACCAGAAGGAAGAAACAACCAAACAGAAAAGAATGAAGAAACAAGAATTCAAAAAAATTAGGAGAGGCTTAGGAACCCCCAGGACATCTTTAAATGTTCCAACATACAAATTATAGGGGTACCAGAAGGGGAAGAGGAAGAGCAACAAGTGGAAAACTTATTTGAACAAATAATAAAGGAAAACTCCCCCAATCTGCCAAAGGAAATAGACTTCCAGGAAGTCCAGGAAGCTCAGAGAGTCCCACAGAAGTTGGACCCAAGGAGGAACACACCAAGGCACATTATAATTACATTAGCCAAGGTAAAAATGAAGGAGAGAATCCTAGAAGCAGCAAGAGATAAGGAGACAGTCACCTACAAAGGAGTTCCCATCAGACTATCAGCTGATTTCTCAAAAGAGACCTTGCAGGCAAGAAGGGACTGGAAAGAAGTATTCCAAGTCATGAAAGGCAACGACCTACATCCAAGATTGCTCTATCCAGCAAAGCTTTCATTTAGAATGGAAGGGCAGATAAAGTGCTTCTCAGATAAGGTCAAGTTAAAGGAGTTCATCATCACCAAGCCCTTATTATCTGAAATGCTAAAGAGATATATCTAAGAAAATGAAGATAAAAACATGTATAGTAATATGACAGCAAACTGACAATTATTAACAACCACACCTAAAACAAAAACAAACTAAGCAAACAACTAGAACAGGAACAGAACCACAGAAGTGGAGATCACATGGAGGGTTAACAACAGGGGAGTGGGAGGAGGAGAGGTGGGAGAAAGGTACAGAGAATAAGTAGCATAGATGGTAGGTAGAAAATAGACAGGGGGAGGGCAAGAATAGCATGGGAAATGTAGAAGCTAAAGAACTTATGACACGTCAATATGAACTAAGGGGGGGAATGTGGGTGGGAAAGGGTGTGGAGGAGAATAAAGGGGGAAATGGGACAACTGTAATAGCATAATCAATAAATATATTTTTTTAAAAAATAAGGATAGTGTAAGGAGCCTCTGGGACAACTTGCGTCATGGGGATGCCAGAAGGAGAATAGAAAGAGCAAGAAATTGGAAACCTATCTGAAAAAAATGACAGAAAATTTCCCTAACCTGGTGAAGGAAACAGACATATAAGTCCAGGAAGCACAGAGTTCCAAACAAGATGAACCCAAAGAAACTCACACAAAGACACATCATAATTAACATGCAAAAGGTTAGACAAAGAGAAAATCTTAAAAGTAGCAAGTAGTTAGTTACCTACAACGGAGTTCCCACAAGACTGTCAGCTGATTTCTCAACAGAAACTTTGCAGGCCAGAAGGAAGTGGCAATAAATATTCAAAGTGATGAAAAACAAGGACCTACAACCAAGATTACTGTACCCATCAAAGCTATCATTCAGAATCAAAGGACATATAAAGAGCTCCCCGGACAAGAAAAAGCTAAAGGAGTTCATCACTGCCAAACAAGTATTACATGACATGCTAAAGGCTCTTCTTTAAGAAGGAAAAACAAAGATAAAAAAATATGAATAACATGGCAATAAATACATATCTATCAACAACAGACAAATACAACCCCCCCCCCCCAACAAATAAATGAACAAGCAGAACAGAAAGAGGCCCATAGATAGAACATTTTGATGGTTGCCAGACAGGAGGGGAGTTGGGGGGATGGATGAAACACGTAAGGGAATAAGAAGTACAAACTGGTTGTTAAAGAATGGTCATGGGGATGTAAAGTACAGAATAGGAAATACAGTCAATAATATTCTAATAACTATGTACAGTGTCAGATGGGTACAGATTTACTGGAATGATCACTTAATAAGTTAGTAACATCTAATCACTGGGGTATACACCTGAAACTAATATAATATTCTATGTCAACTGTAATTGAGAAATAAAAAAGGATTTTAGAAAATTAAAACATGAAAAGAAAAAAAATTGACATTAACAAATCAATTATCAGAAAAGATTAGCTCTTGTACCATTACCTAAAATTTATTTATTTTTTCTCACTTTAAAAAACAGGGTCTGGTTTTAATTATAAAACTATAAAACTCTTAGAAGAAAACATAGGGAAAAGCTTCGTGACATTAGATTTCATAGCGATTCCTTCCATATGACACCAAAAGCACAGGCAACAAAAACACAAATAGATACAGAGAAACGAGAACCTTGTGCGCTACTGGAGAGAATACAAAATGGCTGCTATGGAAAACAGTATGCAGGTTCCTCAAAAAATTTAATAAAATTGCCACATAATGCAGCAATCCCACGTCCAGATATATATCCAAAAGGATTGAAAGCAGGGGCTTGAGATATCTGTATACTCATGTTCACAGCAGCATTATTCACAATAGTCAAGAGGTAGAAGCAATCAAAATACCCATCCATCAGCAGATGAATGAATAAATTGGGGTATGCACATACAATGGAATGTTAGTCAGTCTTAAAATATTTTGACACATGCTTCAACATGGATGAACCTTGAGAACATTATGCTAAGAGCATCACAACAGAACACTAAATACTGTATGATTTCACTTATATGAAGTATCTAGAGTAGTCAAATAAAACAAACAAACAAACAAACAAACAAACAAACAAACAAACAAACAAACAAACAAACACAACAAAGCAGAATGATGGTTGCCAGGGCAGGGGGGAGCAGTGAATGGGCCCAGTTTCAGTTTTGCAAGATGGAAAAATTCTAGAGATTCACAACGTGAATGTACTTCACGCTACTGAGCAGTACACTTATGGTGGTTAAGATGATAAATTCTGTGTATTTTATCACAATTAAAAATAAAAAAATTTAAGTGCAAGTTGGGTTATATGATACTGTTATTTTCCCCCTTATATCTTATTTTTCTGTGTCATATGCATTTGTTCTTTCTTTTTTAAAGTGCCTACTTACTAGTATAGATATACTGTTAATTATATAACTGTTCTCTACTGATGGACAATTGGATTATCTCCATTCCCCCCCACTCTCATCAGCCTTGCTGCAACACTCATTCTTGGACTTACAGATCATTCCACAACTGTATGACTATAAGCCATGGTCTATAATTTAGTCAAAATTATCAAGACTCTAGACACAAAAAGAAATATCAGGGCAGGGCAACACACAAAATCTGATTTAATTTGCTGTCATTAATATTATCAAGGACCATAAAAGTCTCATAATTGATGCAGTAATTTTAATGAAAGTGGTCAAAAGAAGGAAAGGCTAGACTGTCCCTATGATCTATATGATACTGAAAAAAATGAAACAAAACCAAACCAAATCTCTACTAATAGTGGTACTATAACAAAATCAGGCAATACCTGTATAGCACAACAATTAGAAAGCTATATAAAATGTTTATTATATTAACAGTAAAATAAAACTCTTATGTACACTTAACATTTTAACTGATCTGTAAGCAAATAGCTCATAGGCCTAATGCTTCCCAGAGAAATGTTACATTTGGTCTGCACAAAGGCAGGATTTGAGTATCCTGAGGCATGGCAAAAACCTCCCAGTTTACCGCGGTTTACATCACTCCATGTGTTGCAACCCACGCTCTACCTATTCAGGCACCTGCACTCTTGATCCTGAACACAAAGGAGAATTGAGAAGGACTTCCAAAAGAAACCAGATCTCCTGCAGGGTAGGGTGCTGCTCAGTAAGTTTTTCCTTTGGAAGAAATAATGCTTCCACTGACTCATTAAGATCTTTTAACAGTCAGTGAATAAATACAATAAAACCGACACACACATCTACTACATGGTGATCTTTTCCCCAAGACCAGTTTCTAAGGACAATCTGCAATTCAAGGCTACACGGACACTAAATCGTGAGTACACAAAGGCACACAAGAAACATACTCCTGGGCATCTCTGAAACTAAGATGCAATAAGAAACAGAGATACACTTTTTTCTATACACCCCTGCTGTTGTTCACATTCCTTAAAAAAAAACAAAGAAAACAAAAAACCGTCACTTACCTAGTGACTTGTTTGTGGAAGTCTGTGAGTTGCTTGTGTGTCACTGTGACGGCGCCCACAGTTGTTTCTTTTGGCAAACCTTTCAAGGAGTTCTCTAACCATCGGCAGAAGGTCTGTACCAAGAAGAGGAATATGCGATTTTAAAAGAGGCAGGGCTTACTCAACTGGGACTCTCTATAGGTAATAACACAAACCCACAGGTTTTCCTTAGTAGCACTGGTTCCTCCAGACTTAGAAGTGAGTAAAAACATTTAAAAAGTATTATCTTTGGGCCTTCCAACCCTCTGGGGGTTGGAATCAGCTACAAAGGCAAGCCCAGACTTCCCTTCAGAGAGGCAGCAGGCATCATTTCAGAAAGAGCCTTGTACCTCGGAAGGGAAGTCTCTTCTGGATGAGGCTATTGTTCTGTTCCTGTCATTAAACTTATGTAATATTTAAAAAAATTAAATAGCTGCCAGAAATCTCTTGAGCATAAAGATCAAAGGCAATCCAAAGGAAAGGTTCAGGTACCAGAAAGAGCAGGGACAAAAAGTATAGTAAGTAAACATGTCAAAAAGTATGTATGTAACATGAATCCAGAAATTAAAGGATTTTAAGATCATCTCTCTCAGTAGAGGTCATATCAATAAGTTCCACTGTGTTACCTGCTCATTTTTTGGGTTAGAAAGTTCTTCTGTTGTTCACTCTTGTTGCTATTTAAAAGAATTTATTTACATTCAAACAAGATCTCTTTATACCTTCCATATGCACAAAAACTCCTGACCCTCATACCCATTCTTTCCTCGTCAAACTAAAAATCAAAATTCTAGAGACTTCCTCTGGTTCCTTATTTTCAGTTAAATTGTTCTTTGAGTCAGTTGTAATTTTTCTTCATGTCTTTTTTTTTAAGATTTCATTTTTATTTCTTTTTAGAGAGAGGAGAAGGGAGAGAGAAAGAAGGGAAGAGAAACACTGATGTGTGAGAGAAAGACAGATGAGTTGCCTCTCACACGCCCCCAACTGGGGACCTGGCCAGCAAACCAGGCATGTGGCCTAACTGGGAATCAAACTAGAGACCACACCGGGGACCTGTTGTTTGGCAGGTCTGTGCTTAATCCACTGAGCCAGTGGATTTCATGTCTTTTTTAAGTAGGATGCATACTTTGGTTACAGTTTTCAGCTAATTTTTTTACATTGTATGTTTTCCCATTATGTTAATTTATGATAACAGACCAGAGCAAAAGTAAATATTCTACTAGGAATGCTTTAAAAATACTGCACAGCAGTGCACTCTCTCTCCTCCTGGGAGGGCGCCTGTGCCTTCACCCTCACTCTATTTCTCCCCCTAAGCGCATTACCTTTACCTTTTTTTCTCTAAGCTCCAAAGGCCCTTCTTTTGCCTCTGTAGCTTGTTTCCTAGAGCCCAGTTCTTCTACAGCCCATTTCTTTCACTCCTGTGACTTTCTAAACAAAGTTTCTCTTATACTTTGAGTCTTGGCTCTGAATCCTTTCTCAGCCAGAACTCAAGCATTGAGCTTGCTGAATTGAGGTCTGGTCTGACTCTACCAGTCTAACACTGGGTGCCGTTTTCTCCGCGAACAGTGTTATCATCAGTAAGGATGTGATGAAGACCATTAGAATCTGTGGCCACAGGACTGGATTATACACTAAACAAGTACAATAAACCCTCATGTACAGGAAATTCAAAACTATTTGCAGGAAGTTTGTGACAGGACTCACATCAACTGGAGTTAACAGACCAAGAACAAGGAAGTGTCACAGTCTTCCTTGGACCCCCACTGGTGCCCAGATTTCTGTGGTCCACAGTCCCCTCTTGCCCCTCCCACTTCTCCTTCACTTGGCATCCAAGAAGGCTGAACTCTGTACTTTCTTAAGATGGATTTGAGACACCACTAAGTCTCCCATCTTCTTGGTTGGCACCTTCTCCATCAACAAACCTTTCCTTACTCAAAAAAAGTACTGCAAAATTTCCCAAATGTATCCCTCAAGGAAGACAACACTGTAGTCAAACAAAAAAGACAAGCAGGGGCAAAAGATTCAGACAGAATCCTTAACTGACAAGGTTTCGGTATCCAAAAACCGCTCAAAAGTTAACTATAGTATCCCCCCTCTCCAACAGAAACATTAAGAAACTAAATTTGGCCCCGGCTGGTGTGGCTCAGTGGACTGAGCACCAGCCTGTGAACCAAAGGGTTGCCGGTTCAATTCCCAGTCAGGGCACATGCCTGGGTTGCAGGCCAAGTTGTGCTCCCACTAGGGGGCATGTGAGAGGCAACCACATATTGGTATTTCTCCCTCTGTCTCTTTCCCTTCCTCTCTAAATAAATAAAGTATTAAAAAAAAAAACCTAAAAAGCAAAAATTAATTAGCTAGCATACAATGAGTCCTGTCACCTTTTAGTAAAGGAAATATGAGAAATTAAGTTGAAAATACTGAATTAATTTGTCACAGGTGGGTATCCAACAAAGGGGGAAAAGAGTAAAGAGCTTTTAACAGTTCACTCAAGTCAAGAGACAAATCTGATGTGTCATCTTCTATTGAAAATTTTGTGAACTTTGAAAACTGTATGATTAAGAAAGTACAAGAATGGAAATTTCCTTGGACTTAAATCCTTAGTTACAGTTTCAAATCAGTTTATTTATAGGGTATAGACAACCCAAATTTATGTAATTCCTTTTGCAGTAGATGATTATAGAAAACCATCAATTTATTCTTTTTAAAAATTTATTTATTTTTAGAGAGAGGATCAGGGAGGGGGAGAGGGAGAGAAACATCGATCAGTTGCCTCTCCCATGCCCACAACCAGGGACCGACTGGCCTGCATACCCAGGTACATGCCTTGACTGGGAATCAAACAGAAGACCTTTCGGTTCACAGGCCGGTGCTCAATCCACTGAGCCACACCAGTCAGGGTGAAAACCATCACTTAAAATTGCTTGACAACGCACAAGTCTATAGTAAACTGTAAAGAGCACATGGCTACCTGGTTTCTGTTCCTGTCTAAACCTGCTGTTCTCATTTTCTTCTGTTAGCATTTAACTGTTTACAAATCATGAGTGTTTTTTGCAAAATCAAATTTACATAATGTCTTTTGTTACCTGGGAACCAAGTACATTTGTAAAAAAGTGAAAAAGTATGGAAATCTTATTTCTCATGTCAAGGACTTTTGGAATTAAAGTTGTTGGTCTCCAGGCTCACAGAGTCCTTTCTTTAGGAGAACATGAAAATCCTCCTGTATTAGACTGAAAGAGCGCTCATATTGAACAACCAGCAATGGGTATCGTTGGTACAACTTATTGGTGTAAAAGCATTGAATTTGTATGGAAGAACTGCAGAGCCATTTGATAAAACCAGTCACAAAGGAGCCTCACGGAGTTTGATATGTAAGAATTAAAGTACATGTGGCTGTTTCTGAAGTATAAACCTAACAAAAATGTAAGAAATCTATTAAGCATCCATCCTACATTTGACCGTTTTTTGTTTGAGCCAAAGGTCAAGTAAAGCATATGCCACTAAGATAATCACTGATTTCTGGAGATGAACACACCAGACCAGGCAGGGATTCTGGTCCAGTCATATTAAGTCTAACAGTAAAAGTGCACTACCTTTTGTGAAACTGCTGAAATTGAGGCTTAGAACTGCTAATCAATGATACATAGCAGGACATAATATTAAGATATACATGGGCTTCAAAATGGTAAGATACTCGTATATCTGGATTTTCCTCTTCCTGGAAGACAGATCACTTTAACTACATCCAACTGGGTACTTCTTGGAACTGATTTTATATTAACATTAAAAATGATAAATCCTATTTTAAAAATAATTTATAAGCTGTTATACCTTATCACTATGCTCAAAACTTTCATGCAGTATACATAATGTGATTTATGATCACGTGGGTCCAGTACTGAAATCTTTCAGACATTACTGGATAGTGTAAAAAATTTTCCATGCTCAGATGATAAAGAACTTGGCTGAGAGTAAAGACAGGAAGCAAATAAATCTAACAGGGAAAGAAATCCGAGTATATATTGTGGACTAGTTTTATATCTATATACCTCCAAATGCTCTGACGAGATTTATTACCAGGGAATCATACACTATTATCTAAGGAGCACAAAGTGAATTAACACTTCCTGAATAACCTGTAATAATATACGAGTGGTTTTTTGGGCATTTCCCACAAGCGAACCAATTTTTCACTGGATGGCCACAGAGCTGAAGTCAATGCTTAGTATTCACTTCTGGTAATATGTAAGCTTTACGACAGTGACAAATATATGCTTCCGAGAACCCAGTGATGAATTAATGGCCTCATATAGGCCTTTCCATGTAACAATTAAATTCAGCAATATGCCTAAATTAGGTTTCATGCACATACAACAGGGCTGGTTTCGACATCATAGTACGGAAAACAATCTTACCGGTCTGTCAACCTGCATGATCTCCCAGAGCACTTCGGCCACATCCGGGAGGGTGTACGGGGGGAGACAAAAGCAGCACGTGTGGAGCAGCTGGCTTACAAGTTGCTGTCCGAGCTGGTTCATCACCTGTCCAATCAGTTCTTTCCGTAATTCAAAGTCATCTTCGTGCTGTAGGAAGAGGTAAATTCTAATTTCCACATTCCAAATTACAAGTCCAACTTTTCCTTTAATTTACTACAGTGCTTTTTAACTGTGCTGCAAGAATTTTTAAAACACTCAATACCTGACTATTTAGTCAGAAGCATTGACCTCTTTTCCCTGGGACTGTTAAATAAAAAAATGAAGACTTCCAGTCAAGATGGAGGTGTAGGTAAACGCAGCTCACCTCCTTGCACAACCACAGCAAAATTACAGATGAACTACAGAACAAATATCACTTGGAACTGTCAGAAAATCAAGCTGTATGGAAGTCCAACAACTAAGGAATTAAAGAAACCGCATTCATCCAGACAGGTAGGTGGGACTGAGCGTTGGAGATGCAGAGATGCAGACTGAGGAACTAGCTGGTCCCAAATCCAAATGTGGTGGATGTAAAACAGAGGGCTATCTCAGGAGTGAGGGATCCCAGCTCCACACCAGACCACTCAGCCCAGTGTCCCAGTGCCAGAAAGATAAGTCCCCATAAATTGTGGCTTTAAAAACCAGTGGGGGCTGGATGAGAGAAGTAACCATGAAATCTCAGTGCTCTCCTCTTAAAGGGCCTCATACCGCACACGGACTTACATGGACTCACTTCCTCTGGGTTCCAGCACCCAGGCAGCACCATGAAGGGAACCAGTGGCATACAGGGAGGAACTGAAGGCCTGGCATCACGGTGAGAGCTGAGGGACAGCCTCCTCCCCAGACAGAACTGCAGACAGTGGCCCTTGTACCTCTTCGGAGCCCTCCCACACACAGAGCCATGGTGTGGAGGCACATATCTGGAGCTCAATCAACCTGGCTCACACAGAAATCCTCACTCTGACAATTACCTAAGGGTCCACCCCATCCAACTTACAGGCCCACCCAACCAACCCTCCTACTCTCGTAACAGTGGTTTTTCCATATGAAGGGCTGGGCCAGGCGCAGGCTTCAGACCTTCCTAAATCCACTCACACAAGCAACCTGAGCCCAGACCTGTACCTCTCACTGAGTGTCCCCAGGCCCCGCACTAGCAGCAGCCACCTGCAGATGACTTCACAGCTTATGCCAAGGGGCCCCAGACAGAACACAGGTGAAGGCTGACCTTGGCTTCCCTGTACCACCTGGGAAACCCCAGAGCCTTCATACCCAATGGATAGTTACAGACCACCTCAGAGCAGCACCCAACCACCTCCACAAGCAATGGAGGGAGGCGGTTGCTGGCCAAGGGTCACAGCCAGTCCTACCAACACCTGGACTGGGCAAATCTCTCCCATTGACCTGCTGACAGCAATCAAGATTCATCTACAAGAGGAAGGTGTCCTCAGGCCACATGGAGGGCGCACCTCAAGTACCCAGCTTGGGTGACAGGGGAGGCTGTGTCACTGGACCCTACAGGACACCTGCTACTTTATACTTTAGGCCATGCTACCAAGACATGGAGTTAAAGCAGCTCCTCCTGTACATAGAAACAAACACAGGAAGGCTGCCAAAAATGAGGGGACAAAGAAACATGGCCCAAATGAAAGAATAAGACAAAACTCTAGAAAAAAGAACTAAACAAAATGGAGATAAGCAATCTATCAGATGCAGAGTTCAAAACACTGGTTATAAGGATGCTTAAGGAACTCAATGGGTACTTGAACAGCATAAAAGAGACGCAGGCAGAAATGAAGGATATACTCATTGAAATAAAGAACAATTGACTGGGAATCAACAGTAGAGTGGATGAAGCCAGGAATCAAATCAATAATTTGGAACATAAGGAAAAGAACATAAGGAAGATATCCAATCAGTACAGCAAGAAGAAAAGGGAATTCAAAAAATTGCAGATAGTGTAAGGAGCCTCTGGGACAACTTCAAACGTTCTATATTTGCAGCATAGGGGTGACAGAAGAAGAGAAAGAGCAAGAAATTGAAAACCTATTTGAAAAAAATAATAATAAAAGAAAACTTCCTTAATTTAGTGAAGGAAATACACATATAAGTCCAGGAAGCACAAAGTCCCAAACAAGATGGATGCAGAGAGGACCACACCAAGACACATCATAATTAAATGCCAAAGGTTAAAGAGAGAATCTTAAAAGCAGCAAGAGAAAAGCAGATAGTTACCTACAAAGGTGTTCCCATAAGACTGTAGGCTAATTTCTCAAAAGAAACTTTGCAGGCTAGAAAGGACTGGCAAGAAGTATTCAAACTGATGAAAAACAAGGACCTACAACCTAGGTTAGTATAACCAGCAAAACTTCCTTTAGAATCAAAGGGCAGATACAGTGCTTCCCAGATAAGGTAAAGCTATAGGATTTCATCATCACCACACCATTATTATATGAAATGTTACAGGGTCTAACTTTAAGAAAAAGATGATTATAACTATGGACATTAAAAATAGCCATAAATACATAACAATCAACAATCAACTCTAAAAAACAAACTAAGCAAATAAGCAGAACAGAAACAGAATCATAGATATGGACAACATTGGGATGGTGGCCAGTTGGGAGGGGCATCTGGGGGAAAGGGGAAAAGGTAAAGGGATTAAAAATTACAATTTGGTAGGTACAGAACAGGTGGGGGGATTTTAAGAACTGTACAGGAAATGGAGCTGCCAAAGAACTAATAAGCATGACCCATGGACATAAATAAAGCATGGGGGATTGCTGGAGGGAGTGGGGAGTACTGGATGGAGGAGGGTAAAGGGGGAAAAATGGGGACAACTGTGATAGCATAATCAATAAAAAAAAATTGACAACAGCCAATACAACAATAGCCCCCCTATTTGTTCAATAGTGTGAACAAATGAAAATCATACTTACTTTTTTTTTGTCATACTGGCAAAAAATATATGTTTTGTGTGTGTGCCACAAAATTTTAGTAATTAGTTTATATGTGTGATGAAATGAAAAAGGCTGGAAATCTCTGGTCTAGCAATTTCTCTCTCCAGGGGAAGAAAGTACATATATTATACAGCAGGTAGATTCACAAAGTATACTACATATTTTGTCATCAGGAAGAAAATAACTGAGTTTAGTATCAAGGAAATGGGCCTAAGTTTCAGCTGAGATTATCTCTTAGGTTTTTCATGAATAGAAGGCAGAAGAGACACAATGGTTAAAGATTAAGGGTAGCATCCTGGCTGGTGTGGCTCAGTTGGCTGGGTGTTGTCCTGCATATTGAAAGATTGGGTTCAGCTTTAATTCCCCATCAGGGCATATGCCTGGGTTGTAGGTTCAGTTCCCAGTTGGAACATGCACAAGAGACAACTGATAGATGTTTCTCTCTCACACTGATGTTTCTCTCCCTCTCTCTCACCCTCCCTTCCCCTCTCTTTAGAATATAAGAATAAATTATTTTTTAAAGTAAAAAAAGATTAAGTGCAACAATTTTAAAAATCTTTTTTTCTGTGAAAAATAACAAAGTATGCTTATTTCCTTTTTAAAACCAACTGAAATAAGAATTGAAGACTTCTACCAGATAATTTTTGTATCAAAAATATTTTTTCTTCCTATAGTCCTTGAATATAAATATATTTCTAACATCTTGAAAAAAATAACTTAAAAAAAACTGCCTTTCACTTCTAATGGTCTTTAGCTTCTAGTTTTCTTCTTTTTCTCTCTCCTTTTACTACCAGACTTCTCAATAATGATTAGCGTGTTCACATACTTGCTTACTTCTTCACTGCTGTCCCTTCCCTTCAATTCTACTCCACATGTAGCCAAATCTACCTTTGCAAACTTTGTGAACCACTGTAGGTTAGTGACTGGTCCACTCTGATATAGGCCTAACCAATACAGATCAAATAAGGAGGCAGAAACAGCCAAGCACATGAGGAAGTGATCTGAAAAGAGAATAAGCTGTGAAGTAGAAATGGTACAACATTCATACTTACATCGTTGGCTACTCCTGTATGGATGAGGTCTCGCAGGAACCGCATGACACTACAGTTGGCATCCCGGTGGTCCAGGGTAGTGGAGGCAATGGCCCACTGTAAGATAGGGATAACTACCTGGCTCCTCAGCAAGGTGACTGGGCTACGCTGAATAAACCTGGATGGAAAGACAAGCTAGGTGTAAATGACAGGAAAAGGCTATAAAAAGCAGCCACGGTAGAAGGCACAACTAGGGAGAAAGTAGAAAAGATCAGAGGTTGCTGGGGTTGGAGGGGGAGGAAGAGATGAACAGGAGGAACACGGGGGTTTTTAGGGTGGTGAAACTATTCTGTACAATATTATAATGGCGGCTACATGTCATCATACATTTGTCCAAACCCACAGAAGGGTCACCACCAGGAATAAAACCCAATGTAAACTATAGACTGGGGGTGTTAAAGTGTCAATGTAGGCTCATCAGTTCTTAACAAATAAACCACCCTGGTGAGGAATGCTGACAGTGAGGAAGGTGGTGGGTGTGGGGGAAGCAGGAGGTGCATGGAAACTCTATTACTTTCCACTCAGTTTTCCACAAGGTTTCTCAGATCATTTAATGTACATGGAGAATCTCTAAGAAAAAGACACAATATTTTTCCGAATATTTCACCAGGTACATCTGTACAGAGAACATCTATAGGGATTAGTTTTCAAGGAACACATCTTGGGAGGTTGACAATACACCGTGCCATATGGGGGTGGGGGGGAGATTTTCTAACTTGTCCAAAAACTAACAAAAAGTGTTCAATTCTAAGGTGAAATAGTCAAGTCAATACTACTTTACATTTGTAAATGATAAAATATATTACATGTACAATTATATGTATTTAATAATGTTTCTTTAAATATATATTTAATAACTTTTAAAAAATGTTTTTATGTTCACTACCTGGTTTGATTCAAATTCCTTAGCTAGGAACTAAGAAGGAATGCAAGGGTTTGGCAATAATGTCAGTGTACTGCTGACAGGAATTTATGTGCTGGGTAAGGTAGCAGGCTAGGGACAGAGCTGGGAAGTGTAGCACCAGGTAACTTCCAAGGCACCTTTTAATCCTAATTTTTTTTTTCCTGAGATATAATAACCTGAGATACATAAAGGACACTAAGCTACTCAAGGAAAAAGGTGGAGCATGACATTAGAGCAGCGTACAAAGTTAAAACTATAGGGGATTTTAGCGATGACCTAGTCAAATGTTTTTACCAAGCTCATTTGAATTGTCACGTGCATGTTTCCTCCTTCATGACAGGAACTGAGCTACTTTTTCCTGTTCCCACCCAATTCCTCCTTCTCCTCACTTCTGAGCATATTCTGGCTCAAAATTTAACTCTGGGTTATGAATCATTAATCTACGTACTCCACTTACCTCATTTCACACAGAAGAAAACAGTCAAGTGTTAGGGGACAAGACTAAGAAGTGACTGGACAGACAATAAAAGAAAGAGATGCTCTTTGGAAGAACTGACCTGGTGGCTAGTCTGAACAGGTCATCCACGGTGTCAGGGTGATTCTGGAGCCCATTCTGCTGCTCTAGTAGCTGGAAGGTAGGGAAGCACAGCGCCTAAAAACAGAGGTAATATTAAAACAAATGTTTGTATATAAATGCCACAGCATTCAGACTTGTTAAATATCACAACATATACACAGGAACAAAGAGGGGAATCACAGACAAAAAAAGACAAGAGTAAGATCAAGGAAAGGAAGACAGAAATCTTTCTCAGTTGACATTAACAGTTTTCACACATGAGAGCCACATTTCCGAAAGAGTTGAAAATATGGATTTTAGTTGATGAAAGTGGATAGATGTTATTTCAAAGCTTTAAAAGTTTCTGAGAATAAAGGCTGTGCTTACGTCCTAGATATGGTCAGTCTACTAGGGGGAAAGATGAAGTCTTAATAGTAATACATGAAGTAATAAAAAGAAGTTCTAAAGGGAAAAGACATCTGGGGAAAAAGGAACTACCTAATACATAATTTAACTACCTAACACATCCCCCTCACCCCACCGTGACTAGGAGCAGGAAAAGGCTGTATTAACAGAAAGCTTTTCCAATGCCTGCTGTTTACCTGAAGACCATCCCTGCTAAGTAAACTAGTTCATTGGCTGTTCCAGGCAAGAATTTAAAAATACAACCATGCTTGAGCTCTATAGAGATCCTTTATTTTAAATCTATCTGTCCACTTCCCCACCCTGAAAATCCCTATTTCTGGAGAGCATAAATTAAGGAGCAATGATAACATTTATGTGGTCAATCTCTCTTTCTCCCAAGCAGGCTTGTCCAGAGAACTAGGAAGTTTCTACCTCCCCGTTGTTAGGAAATCCACATGCCTGGGGTACAAAGATAAAGCAGCAACAGAATTAAAGACATGGTAAGAGACACACTGCTAGGCCTTTAGGCCCTACAAGTCCAACACATCTATACTTCCCAAAAGCAAACTACCTGGAGCATGTCTAGTAATCCCTGCCGACAGCCCTCTTCCATGCCATACTCATCCACAAGGATGCTGCCGAGGTACAGGAAACAGGAATGCTGATGTATGTGGTACACATTCACCATCTGCCAAGGGAAGCAGCAATCAGTTCAACTCTTTACACCTCAATAAGCATCAACTTAGAAAGCTGTCCAAGGGAAGAAATTCAGAGACAGACTGGTCTCTTCTCTTTCAGACAACAGAGAAAAGCGTGTTGTCAACACTTCTAAAAACAAGGCTCAATTCTTCAATTAATTTTCATGTACTCTATTTAGACTTATTTCAAGCCTTTGACCTTTAATCTCCCCAAAACAATGTAAGAGAGTTGTATATTTCAAGCTGGCAGCCATTAAAGAACGATTTTATCCAAGGATTGTGTAATATTTATAAAACCATAGCATAGTATACTCAGATTTTCTACCATCTAATGGTTGCTCTCATTTTTAAATTACTATAGCCATAGCAGCGACAAAAATACCACATGACCTCATCTTGGAGACTGTAAAAGCACTGTTTTAATTTTGAGTCGCTCCTAAAACCCTGCATTTAATCTTTTAAGTAAAAAACAAGTGCTTCCAATCAAGGTATCAGTCTCAAAAGAAACAAAATTTTTAACATAATATACACATTTAAACTAAATGATTTGTTTGGGACTTTTACCTGCTATCCTCTAAAAATGAAGAGGCATCTACACATTCATCTATTTAAAATGCCATCATGCTCTTCCCAATAGTGGCCAGAGGTAACCTCTGAAAATGCTTTGCTCTTCACTTGATCCAGAAAACCCCACAAAATCACGCAAATCAAGAGGCTCAAATCTTTGTAATGACTTTAAGAACACTTGTGAAACTGCCCAGGCCATCAAGGGTACGTACAGTCAAGGCCATTAAAAAGCCACCAAGTACCTGGAGGATGTCCCTTTAAAAGGGACATTTTGTCATTACAAAATGTGTGCCATTCTGTCATTACAATGGTGGACTTGGTAGGCATGCCCAGGCCAAACAGTGGGTCAGGACACAGGTTCAGTGCCCAAAAAGAGTATTCAATTTTTGCTGTACATGCTTAAGAATGCAGAGGATAACTCTGAACTTAAGGGTTTAGATCTAGATTCTCTGGTCACTGAACACATCCAGGTGAACAAAGCTCCCAAGTTGCAGCACAGAACGTACAGAGCTCATGAGCGGGTTAACCCATACACGGGCTCTCCCTGCCACACTGAGATGATTCTAAATGAAAAAGAGCAGATTGTTCCTAAACCAGAAGAAGTTGCACAGAAGAGAAAGCTACCTAAGAAGAAACTGAAGAAGTAAAAGCTTATGGCCTGGGAGTAAATTCAGCATAAAATACATACTAATAAAAGTTAAAAAAAAAAAAAAAGCCATCACAACACACTTGCATTAATCTAATATAAAGTCAACTCTATAAACTTAGTGGGGGCTGAAGGATAGAGTAACTGACTCTTATAGCATATACCATGGCATGAGCATGAGATGAGAACTATGAATCTCAGTGTTGTATCCTTAAAATAAATAAATAAATAAATAAATACACACACACACACACACACACACACACACACACACGCACGCTCTACTTAATGAATAATGACTTAAGTCAAGCATTGGCAAACTTTTTCTTAAAGGGCCAGATAGTAAATATTTTAGGCTTTGCCAGTCATATAATCATTCTGACTACTCAACTTTACCACTGTAGCACAAAAATGGCCAAGAGATAATACTTAAATAAATAAGCATGGCAATCATTCAGTAAAACTTTATTTACAAACTACAGATCTATTGGCTCTATTTATTTATGGGACTTAATTTTTGTCACATGAATTTACTTTAATTTTTTCAGAATTTTATTTTTTAAATGTATTTTATTATATTATAATTGTCCCAATTTTCCCCTTTTGCCCCCCTCTGCCCAGTACCCCTATTCCCTCCAGCAATCCCCTCCCTTAGTTCATGGGTCATGCACATAAATTCTTTGGCTTCTCCATTTCCTATACTGTTCTTAACATCCTTCTGTCTATTTTGTACCCACCAATTTGCACTTAAAAAAAAAAAAAGATTTTATTTATTCATTTAAAAAGAGTGGAAGGGAGGGAGAAAGAGAGGGCGAGAAACATCAATGTGTGGTTGCCTCTCACATGGCCCCCCACTGGGGACCTGGCCTGCAACCCAGTCATGTGCCCTGACTGGGAATCAAACTGGCAACCCTTTGGTTCTCAGCCCGAACGCAATCCACTGAGCTACACCAGCCAGGGCCCAATTTGTACTTCTTAATCCCTGCACCTTTTCCCCATTCTCCCCCATTCCCCTCCCAGCTGATAACCCTCCAAATGATCTCCATATCTATGATTCTGTTCCTGTTCTACTTGTTTGCTTAGTATGTTTTTTAGATTCACTTGTTGATAGTTGTGCTTCATCACTATTTTAATATTCATAATTTTGATCTTCTTTTTCTTAAATAAGTCCCTGTAAGATTTCATACAATAATGGCTTGGTGATGATGAAATCCTTTAGTTTTACCTTGCCTGGGAAGCACTTTACCTGCCCTTCAATTCTAAAAGACAGCTTTGCTGGATAGAGTGATCTAGGTTGTAGGTCCTTGCTTTTCATCACTCTGAATACTTCTTGTCAAAAAGAAGCCTCCAAAGCTTCTTTTGAGAAATTAGCCTATAGTCTTATGGAAATTCCTTTGTAGGTAACCATCTGCTTTTCTCTTGCTGCTTTTAAGATTCTCTCTCTATTTTTAGCCTCAGGCATTTTAATTATGATGTGTCTTGGTATACCTCTCTTTGGGTCTGACTTGTTTGGGACTCTGCGCTCCAGAGACTTGCATGTCTATGTCCTTCCCCAAATTAGTTAAGTTTTCTTTCATTAATTTTTCAAATAAATTTTCAACTGCTTGTTCTTCCTTTTCTCATTCTGGAATCCCTATGTTTTAGATGTTGGTAAGTTTGGAGATGTCCCAGAAGCTCCTCATTCTATTCTAATTTTGGGGGGATTCTTTTTTCTTCTTGCCATTCTAATTGAATGCTGTTTTCTTCCTTATGTTCCAAATTGTTGACCTGAATCTCAGCTTTATCCCCTCCACTGTTGGTCCCCTGTGGATTTTTCTTTATTTCACTTAATGCAACCTTTATCTCTGCCTAGGTCTTCTTCTTCTTCTTCTTTTTTTTTGTTGTTGCAGTACCCAATGATTTCTTTGAGTATCCTGATAACCAGTGTTTTGAACTCTGCATCTGATAGGCTGTTTATCTCCATTTCATTTAGTTCTTTTCCTGGAGTTCTGTTCTGTTCTTTCCATTTGAGCCATACTTCCTTGTCTCCTCAATTTGGCAGCCTCCCTGTGTTTGTTTCAGTGTATTAGGTAGAGCTGATTTGATCCCCTGTCTTGGCAGTGTGGCCTGCTAAGGCACCTGTAAATTGTGTGAGCAGAGCGTTAGGTAGTTGGCAGGGCAAGGCAACCTGTTTCACTGCTTTGTGGCTCTGTGTGGGGGAGGGCTTGGAGAGGGGTCAATACTGCTTCCTGGCCTCTGGAGATTGCCCGAGGAAGCTGTCCCCCCATCACTCGTCCCCTTGCTAGTCACTTCACTTTCTCCCTCTCTCTCTATATGTCACTTGTACCCTTCCACCTGTTGCCCTGATGCTGAATCCTAGTGAGGGTGGGTCTGCTTGAGATTTAAGTCCGTTGCAGGCCCTTTAAGAGGAGTCTCTTGAGAATCTTGAAAATTCTTCTTCCACCCCAACCCTCACTGGTTTTTGTAGCCAGAAATCATGGGGACTTATCTTTCTGTTGCTGAGACCCTGGGCTGGGTGATCTGGTCTGGGGCTGGGATGCTTGCTCCCAGGGTATCCCTCCCAATTTTTATCTATTACATGTGAATGTGGGACTACCCATTCCACTACCTTTCTGTGCTTCTCTGCCCCTCCGTCTCTGCCCCTCCTACCTGTCTGGATGAATGTGGCTTCTTTAAATCCTTGATTGTTGGACTTCCATATGGCTCGATTTTCTGACAAATCTGGCTCTTATTTGTTTTGTACTTTAGTTGTAATTTTTTCTGTAGTTGTGTGCAGAAGTGAAGTGTGTTTACCTACGTCCCCATTTTGGCCAGAAGTCCTTGTCAATGGACTGACTTTAGAATATACTTCCTATGTAGGGTGCTTCCCTACACTATTGAGTTGAGTATAGGGAAGAGGGACTTCCGTACACTATTAAGTCACATACTTAATTAGCAGGAATAAAAAAAAAGTATTGAAGTCATGAGATATCCTCTAACAGCAAAGGGGCATTAAATCAAGTTATATTGGAGCCAGAACACATTGCACCAAAGGGACCCTTAATCACAAGTAGACACAGCCAAATTACAAACATATGCTGCTGTACTCAGGATACAGAAAATCACTCATAGTTAAAATTCTGTTAAAATATATACTCATACAAACTTTAATCAAATCTACAATTTAAGGAGGCAAGGTCTTACAGTGTCAACTAACACTGTACTAGGATGACCCTGCCTGAAGGTGCTTCCTTAAGAGTGAAGCATCTGGAGAATAGATTTTAAGACGGCACTCACAGCCAGGGGAATGTGCACCTACTTAAAATCTCCACCCTGTCCAGGTGGAGAAGAGTCACTTTGGGTTGGGTGGGTGCAGTCTAGCAGTTTTCCTCACAGCAGGGGTGGAAAACTTAAGAAGACACTTGTTCAGAGTCCTGCAAGTGCAGGATTGGCACTTGGCCTTGCTGCTTTCAATTCTGCATGCATGGCAGCTCACTTGCCTCAATCCAGTTCTGGCCCTGCTATGAGGTTAACTTTAACACAAACCAATTACTTGGTGGACTAACTTACCAGTGATAGGTGTCTCATATAGTTCTAGATACAATCTTAGAGAACATCATGCAGCTAACCATACCATCTCACTTACATATCAATCTTGGTGATTAAAAGAGTCAAATTTATATCTTGACAAGACACTTATGTGAACAACTAACTATGGTCAAGATAAAAAAAATCCCTTTGGGCCAAGAAATAATAAAGTTTGATCCACCATATTTTAAGAAAGAAAATTAATGTAAAAATATTTAGCACTGGTATTTAGAACTTAGCATAAAGTCATTCTCTTTTCCTAATTTCACACTGGGATGTATCCCTATTTAGACTATCATCACACAAAATAGATTATACAGGCTGTTTCCCTTGTAAGACAAAATACCTGCTACACACATTATGTGTTTCTTTCAAATTATTTTTTCATTCGTATTTAATAAATACAAAAGGGCTTCATCAGCAGTTTTTGTCCAAAGGCTCCTATTTCAAACTCTGTACACTTTGCATTCTCCCTCTCATGGAGAACTTACCTGTGTGACCAGTGGCTGCAGCAGGGCCGCGGATCCTTTGCCTACACAGCGAACAGCGAAGCGGAGGCATCTGCAACAACGCTCTACAATCCGATTATCAGCCCGGTGCTTATTTAGAGTCTCAGATAAAACTGGCCATATCTGAGTTAAAAGTGAAAGACCACAAGAAAGAAAACAATGAACTAAAAGCTGAAAAAAAAAAAAGTTCCCAAGTTGGTAACATCTGATTTGGCTTTCAAGTTACTTGGTAAAGCTTTGTTTATAGAAACACACATGGCCTGATTCTGGCAGTGGGAATGTGTATATGTGCAGAGATTCAAAATACTATCCATAATGGAAACACAACCACTTCTTAAGAGAAGCACCATGACTCTTTAGAACTGCAAGGGGAGCATGTCTACCTTTACTAAAAGACAAAGACATTTTCCTAAACTTTGAACTTCCTGATTTAGGATGGAAAGAATTAGTATGAATTATAGAGGAAAAGTGTTTAAAGGCAGTTTCAAGAAGGTAGAAGACCTTGAACAAAAGGACTAGAGTAAAGGAAATAGCATTATTTGATACCACTGAACACTTAAGAATATTTGCCCCCTGCCCCATAGTCTGAAAATCACTTCTCCCCTCCAAGTTGCTAACTAGGACTGACTGCTTAGCTCCTGAGATCAGATGAGATTGGGCATGTTCAGGGTGGTATGGCTGTAGGCTGAAAAGTATGCCTCAAATATGCATTTCAATCCTCACACATTATTCTCAGTGAAAAATGCATAAAGGAAGTATGTTATCAATGGGAAACTAAAGTCAGGAAGGTTAACTGGCTTTGTGGGGTGTGGGGGGAGAGTATTAATCAGGCCTCCTAGCACCTCTAGGATTCACACAGTTAATCTCTTCCTACATCTTTGGCCTTTCAAAATTTCCCTACAGCAGGTTTTCTAAAAAAAAAAAAAAAAGAAAAGAAAGAAAAGAAAAGAAAAGAAAAAAGAAAAAGAAAAAGAAAGAACTAAGCCCCGGCTGCTGTGGTTCAGTGGACTGAGTGCCAGCCTGCGAAGCAAGAGGATGTCTGGTCAACTCCCAGTGAGGGCACATGCCTCGGTTGTAGGCCAAGTCCCCAGTTGAGGGCGTGCGAGAGGCAATCGATTGATGTATCTCACACATTGATGTTTCTCTCCCCCTCTTTCTCCCTTCCTTCCCCTCTCTAAAAATAAATAAATAAAATATTTTTTAAAAATCTAAAATCAAAATTATTTATTTGGATGGGTCCATTCCTCTTTTCATTGGTATTTAAACCATATCAACAAATTAAATCTTCCTTTCAACCTAGAAAAAAGTACCTTCTCACTCTAGTTACAGCACTGTAAGGAGAGAGGAAGAAAGTCTTTTTCCACAGGTATCTGTTAACACTTACTTCTTGTATGACTTTTTGGCACGGATGAGTCTGTCCATTTTCCACGATGGGATTGGTGTGTCTGTGGAAAGACAATGGCCCAAATTAGTGAAAGAAGAGCAATTTCACTGAGGACCCAGAGCCCTGTCCCTGTCACTCTACTTAGTTTCAGTCTCACCAAATTCAAAAAACCAGATAGTAAGGTTATTTGTAAGACTCAAAACCTTTCCCTCCTATTCCATTTAAACAAACACAAATGGTTTTAAATCATCCCATCATTTATCGCCACTTTCAAGCCACTGCCAATAGAACACATACACTCAATCTAACTCTGGATACATGGGCTGAGGATGTGGGACATCACAACCATCACTTTCATTTTTTCCCTTTATAAACCTGAATATGTAGTCTCTTCCGACTTGATAAACAATACATACAGACTGTCTGAATCCACCAAGAGAAACAAAGTACTGCTCCATTCTCAGCATTAAAAGTCAAAAGCTTCAGGAAATCTAGTCTGCCAAAGATGTTTCCCCTGATTCTAGTCTGAACCCAGTGATACATAAAACACACAGGTCCACACACCATGTGTCAAATCCAACTATTTGGCTAGTTCTAGAATCCACTAATTTGAAGCAGAAAAAAAACCTGAATAATTAACTACCAACGTCTTTAAAGAAAAGAAATTCTTTAATTAGGAAATGTTCAACAGTAATTAAAATTTACTTTCCTTTAAATCTAGGCAATTCCATCTATTGCAGATTTTTTCATTTATTGTGAAGTAAGAGTTACTGGTAATAAGCTTTCAGAATGGCATGTAACAGGGCTCTCTCCTTATTATACAAGCACTGCACTGACTCATATAAAGACAGCTGTTGACAAAAACTAATAAGCTGCCCTGGCTGGTGTGGCTCAGTTGGTTGGAGTGTCATCCCATAACTGAAAGGTTGCAGGTTTAATTCCCAGTCAGGGCACATGCCTAGGTTGCAGGTTTGTTCCTGGTCCAGGCATGGGCATGTGACCCCTGGCCTGGACACATATGGGAGGCAACTGATGGATGCTACCATTCTGCACTGATGTTTTTATCTCTCCCTTCTTCTCTCTCTAAAATAAATGGGAAAAAAGTGTCCTTTGGTGAGGATAAAAAAAAGGAAAACTAATTAGTTAAAAATGATGCCTATTTTAACTTATTCCACAGAAGCTTTTATGCAACTATTACTCTGATATTCCAGTTAAACTCATGGGTTGCACAAGCTATGAATTATGCAACTCAGTTAAGTATCCCTCTTTGAACATTGTCAAATGCTTTTATTTTCTTCTGCTGTTTTTCTCTGTTAATCTTTTAAAAAATATTTTATTGATTGTGCTTTTAGTTGTCCCCATTTCTCCCTTTTCCCACACAGCATCCTCCCACTTAGTTCATGTCCATTTCCTATACTGTTTTTAACCTCTCCGTCTATTTTGTACCTACCAATGTGTACTTCTTAATCCCTGCACCTTTTCCCCTATTCTCCCACAGGCCCCTCCCCAACTGGCCACCATCCCAATGTTCTCCGTATTTGTAATTCTGTTGCTGTTGGGCTTGTTTCCTTAGCTTGGTTTTTAGATTCAATTGTTGATACCTATGAATTTATTGCCATTTTAGCATTCACAGTTTTAATCTTTTTTTCCTTAAGTGCCTGTAACCTTTCATATAATGGTATGGTGATGATAAAATCCATTAGCTTTACCTTGTCTGGGAAGTGCTTTATCAACCCTCCCATTCTAAATGATGATTTTGCTGGATAGAGTAATCTAGGTTGTAGGTCCTTACTTTTCATCACTTTGAATACTTCTCATTAGTTTCTTCCAGCCTGCTAAGTTTCTTTTGAGAAATCAGCTAGAAGTCTAATGGGAACTCCAATGTAGGTAACTATCTGCTTTTCTCTTGCTTTTAAGACTCTCTCCTTAACCTTTGCCATTTCAATTATGATGTGTCTTGGTGTGGTCCTCTCTGTGTCCATCTAGTTTGGGACTCTGTGCTTCCTGGATCTGTGTGTCTATTTCCTTTGTGAAATTAGTAAGCTTTCTTTCATTATTTTTTCAAATAAGTTTTCAATTTCTTGCGCTTTCTCTTCTCCTTCTGGCACCCCTACGATGTGAATGTTGGTGCATTTGAAGTTGTCCCAAAGGTACCTTATCCTATTCTGGTTTTATTCTTTTTTTTTCTAAAGATTTTATTTATTTCTTTTTAGATAGAGGGTAAGGGAGAATGAGAAACATCAATGTGTGGTTGCCTCTCATGTGCCCCCTACTGGAGACCTGGCCCACAACCCAGGCATGTGCCAAATGGATATTGAACCAGTGACCCTTTGATTCGCAGGCCGGCGCTCAATCCACTGAGCCACACCAACCAAGGGCTTCAATTCTTTTTTTTTCCCTTGCTCTCTCTGATTGAATATTTTCTTCCTGATGTTCTAAATCATTGATTTAACCCTTGGCTTCATCCACTTACTATTAAATTCCCTGTAAATTTTTCTTTATTTCAATTAGTATAATGCTCATTTCTGACTGGATCATTTTTATGCTGTTGAAGTACCCAGTGGAATTCTGCGAGTATCCAAATAACCAGTGTTTTGAACTCTGCATCTGATAGATTGCTTTCCTCCATTTTGTTTAGTTCTTTTTCTGGAGTTTTGTTCTGTTTCTTCATTTGAACCATATTTTTTTGTCCCCTCATTTTGCCTGCCTCCCTGTATTTGCTTCTATGTATTAGATAGAGTGCTCTGACTCCCTGTCTTAGTAGGATGGCCTAACATAGAAAAGCCACAGTCAACTGCTTGGGTGGGCCCACAAGTTGGATCAGGTGGACCCTTAGGTAATTGTTAGGGTGGGGCTTACCTTTTTGCACAGGTTAATGGAGTCTCAGATATGGCACCGCTGTACTGTGGCTTTGTGTGGGGGAGGGCTCAGCAAAGGAGCAATGGCTCCTGCCTGGCCTCTCGAGTTTTGTCCAGGAGGAAGCTGTCCCCCAGATCTTGACCTGATGCAAAACACTTCAGTTCCTCTCTGTATGCCACTGGTGCCCTTCAAGCTGCTGCCCCAGCACTAGAGCCCAAAGGGAATGAGTCTGTGTAATTCCAGTGCAGGCCCTTTGTGAGGACATGCCTGAGAATCCTGCAGTTTCCTCTGCTGCCCCAATCCCCACTGGTTTTACAGCTAGAAGTTATGGGGAGTTATATTCCTGGCACTGGAACCCAGGGCTGGGTAGTCTGGCATGTAGCTAGGATTCCTCCCTCCTGAGATATCCTTCCTGATTTTTATCCATCACAGTGTGGGTGTGGGACTAGCCTGTTCTGTGTATCCAACCCTCCTACCCGTTTGAATCAATATAACCTCTTTAATCCCTTGGTTGTGGGACTTCCATATAGCTCTATTTTTGACAGTTTTGAGTGATAGTTGTTTTGTAGTTTAGTTATAATTTTTGCTGTTGTTGTGTGAGGAAGTGAGCCATGTTTACCTGTGCCTCCACCTTGACCAAAAGTTCTCTGCTTTTCCTTTTAAAAAAATATTTATTTATTTTTCTTAAAAGTTATTTATTTATTTACTTTTAGAGAAGGGAAGGGAGGGAGAAAAAGAGGGAAAGAAACATTGATGTGTGAGAGATACACACATCGGAAGATCAATCAGTTGTTTCTCACGCACCCCTAACTGGGGACTTGGATCAAGAACCAGGCATTTGCCCTGACTTGGAATGCAACTGGTGACCCTTCAGTTCATAGGCTGACACTCAGTCAACTGAGTCACACCTGCCAGGGAGATTTCATTTATTTTAAGAGAGAAGGGAGGGAGAAAGAGAGAGAGAGAAACACTAATGGGTTGTTTTCCGTACACTCTGACCGGGAACCAAACCCGCAACCCAGGCAATGTGCCTTGACTAGAAATTGAACCCATGACCTTTCACTTTGCAGTATGATGCCTGACCAACCAAGCCACAACGGATCAGGGTTAAAATGCTTGTTTAATCATTAGGTTCCTTTTGATGTCGAAGGATTAATTTCACCTGGTAACTGAAGAGATTTCATTATTGCCTTGTACCCATTACAGTACACAATGTGTCTGAAACTGTGTTGTCCCTGAATAGCAAGCAGCAGCAGCATCAGGGAATTTATTAAAAATGTAAATTCTTGGGTCCTACCCAAGATCCAATTAATCAGATCATCTGGGGAGGGGACCCAGCTATCTGTGTTTCAATAAGCCATACAGGTGACTCTGATGCATGTAAACTTAATTATATTTTAAAGGATCTTTTGACAAAGGTCTACCAAGAACAAGCTCTTAGAACTTGCCTTTGCCCCAAGACTTCAGGCAATGGTCTTAATTAAGTTTCCAGACACAGGAGATTACAGGAGATAGTTGGAAGTTTGGTTACAGGAGATAGTTGGAAGTTTGAGGGAACAGAACACTTGCTTTAATACATAAGGGTCTCACTTGTGCTTTTAACCCAAGGCAGGCATCTGGAGCCCCTCTTCTTACCTAAATATTACTGCAAGACGATCTAAGAACACAGTGGGATCTGAGGATATGCCATTGCTGGGCTCCTGAGACAACAGCTGAAGAGACAGATGTCAACACCCAGTCATTACAGACGCGAACCTACAGCAAACACTGCAACACAGAACCTTACACACCAACCTGTCTCAATCTGTTTATTTCTTGAAAGTTACTCAAATGGCGCAAACTTTTAATTCATATTTTCAAACTACTTCAATCCTCCTCACTGCATTCTGGCCAAGACTACATATTACTAACATTTTAATATATAATCATTGTGGAATGGAAAATATCATTTAGTTTTTTTCCATGTACTTTTATTATGATTGAGACATTATATAATTTAATGTAAATTATATACAAAAATAAAGATTTCATACATTATGACTGAGACATTATAATTTAATATAAATTACATATCAAAATAAAGCTTACATATATTATGTATTATATAATCTAATTATATTCCTCTTCCAGTAGAGCTTTGCATGTTAAAGAGAAGGCAGGTTGCCCCTTGTGCTTCTTTCCTAAAATTTCTCACATACTTCCATCAGCATTATCACCAGAGAGAAACTTTAGAATTATTCTGTCGTGTTTTCCTAAAAACACTACTGGCATGGTCACTGTTACTGCACTGTAGATGTAATTTGAGAAGAACTGCCACCCTTACTTCAAGGAAACTTGTTAACCTGAATGGTATTTTCCCCATTATTATATGTTCTAAATGATATCACTGATATAGTAAAATCTATTGATTTTTATACTTATTCTGTGTGTACAGCTACTTTGGCAGACATATTAATTTCAATAATTTTTCAGCTCGTTCTCTCGGATTTTATGGGTAGATAAAAGATCAAACGTAAATAAATAATTCTGTCTTTCCCTTTCTAACACATAAACATCTTAATGTGTCCTACCCCCTTACGTCACTGAACTCACCTTTTTTAATGCCAGGACCTGAACAGAACACAGCTCACTAAGACATTCAGTAATTTTATCCAATGGTAGTCTGGCCAGGACAAGTGCTGTTCCTACAAGTTGAAGGAAGATACACGTGAAGAAAAGAAAATCTGAAGTCAGGTAATTCATTTGGTCTACATCACGTGGTTAACCAAAAAGGCCGTGGTCCCATTCTTTCAAACAGATCAGCACTATTTTTTAAATTGCAGCGCTTTGTTATTGATGGTTGACTTTTCTTTACAGTAGCCTACTGGTTTAAAGACGGTTAAATATATCTCCCCTTCCAATTTTTCGAAGACTTGAAAGCTCCACAAAGCCAATGCCAAAGCTATTTTTATATAGTACAGTACGATGGTTCTCAAACTTCCCGGAGATTCTGATTTAGTGGGTCAGGGAGAGACTTTATTTTTGATAAGTACTGTAGGCAATTCTTATCTCCAGAAGCCGGAGAAATACAAATGTTAATTTGTTTTTGAAAGAATGAGCTGAAATTACAGAGTTAATTCTAGTTCTACCATAACAGAATCTATAAACTGGGTTTAAAGCATTCTCTCTGGGCATCAGTTTCTTTATCTATAAAATTATTGCTTTGAACACAAAAGTAACAGTTAAACTTACCTTTAAAATTTTTTTAAATAGCTGCAAAAGCCTCCCTCCTTACTTTTTCCCCAAATAAAACCTTAACTTAGAAATCTAATCCAAGATAGGATAAAGAGAGAGCGAGAGCGAGAGCGAGAGCGAGAGAGGTTAAAGTGGGGCTGGAGGCCAAGACCTTTCCCATTCGGCGCCCCTCTTCTTCACAGTCCCCACCAACTGCTGAAGCGACTCCCCGAAGCCAAAGGATGACGTATTAGACTAGGTCCCTTCCAGGCCCCAAATCTCTCAACTATCTCTCATCTCCTGAAATATCATTAACAATAACAGTAATCAATCCAGAAATCTTCAAATGTGAATTAAAAAACGGAATGATTTTTCCTAACAGCCTATTAGCCATGGACATATGGACTTGTGTTGAAAACTAGATTTTAAGTTAAAATCTAACATAAATATAATTGTTCCTTTTAATTCATTCCCACAGAAAAGACTGTAATTGAAAACAGTTTTCTATGTCCAGAAGATACCACTGAAAACTGGGATGCCACATTCTATTACAGGTAAGACGTCACTTCAGCATCAAGGTTAAATTTCACTAGAAAATGACCAGATGGCAACAATTGCCATAGTAGCAGTTACAAAGAATATCTGACTCTGATTTAATGCCTAATTATCTATGCCTATAAAGGGAAACAACAAAAACCCTACACAAAAAGAAAATCTGTCTTGGAAAATGCAGTTACACTGGCTGGTAGAAAACTTGTGGTAGAAGTGAGCAAGGACAGAGTTAGTCCACATAAAAGGTCATCCAGTCTTGCCAAGGCTAACTGTTCGCCATCCACACGGCCTCGACAGATGCCGCGCAGGTCATGTTACCCAATACTTTATTTGGTACACTCCCACCCCTCTCAACTACCAGATGTAAGGGTTTCGCTAACTCACGGGACACCTCAATCTGTTTTCAGAAAGTTTAGTTAGATGCATTTTCTTTCTAAGAGCCAGTACATTGTCAATAGTTGATCACTCATGGAAAATCTGTTCACTCTTTTATAACAATCTTCCAAGTATTTAAAAATAACCATCATGCTTAAAGTCACTTCTGAGTCTTTTCCCCTTAGCCTTAACCTCTCTAGTTCTATTACTCTGAGCTTCATCACCCCTCCAGCTGTTTGCCCCGACAGACAATTACTCAGTGCAAGCTCATCAGCAATGGTTAGAGACCATGAAGACACCAGGACCATCCTCGGATTCCAACTTGCAGGACTGATGCAGGCACACCACCTTTAAATTTCCATTCACCTCACCTCTTTGGTATGGCAATGCTTATTTGGTCTCCCTTTTTGTTCTTCCCCCAACTCAAAAAGGAACTGTTTAGTTCAAATGTGTTGTCTCTACCCAAAATCTCGGTCAGTACTATACATACTGTAAGCCGTTTGAAAAGATTCTGAGAACGTATGTGCACATAATCAACACTCTCCCCTCTGAGAGGAAAAGCTTACCTTACCCATCACTAAGTAAATTGCAACAGAAAAACTGGGACATGACTGATGTAAGATAACTCCCAGAAGTGGCTTAGAGAGACAGTTCCTGGTTAATATCTTAAGTAGATACCTTTTAGCAAGCCCACAGCAGCTTCTGGAGACAACATGAAGGAATCAAGGGAACGGGCAATCTCCAGGAGTCCATTAAAGTGCTGAGCCATGTGGTCTCGGCAGACAGAGCAAATGTTATGAATGGCTTTGGCTGCAGCAGAAGCCAGAGGCTTTTCACACAGGCCTTTCATCAAATAGCCCAATACAGGGTCTAGGGAAAAAAGCCATACAACAGAGATTACATATTTGAAACTCAAGGAAAAAGTCTAGTTTGTTAGAACAAATGTTTACATTCCCTTTAAAAATTTAAAAATTAATTTGAGAGAGAAGAAAGGGGAGAGGAGGAAAGGGGGAGAGAAAGAGGAAGGGTCGGGGGGTGCGGTGCAGAAAGAGACTGATTCATTGTTCTGCTTATTTACGCATTCATTGGCTGATTCCTGTCTGTGCCCTGACCAAGGATCAAACCCTCAACCTTGGCATATCATGACTCTCTAATCAACTGAGTGATCTGGACAGGGATCTCCCCCTTTTTTATAAGCAGAAGAACTATTTTTAAAAAATAAAATGTGTTCCAACCCCAATATGTAAAACATAAAAATGGAGCTGATCTCACTGACACAGTGTCAGGGCGCCCTGGGTCCTATTCATCTTCCATGTCTTTCCTCGTGGGCATTCAACTGCTGCTTGTGGCTAGGGCTACACAAAGCACAGCTTGAAAATTACTGGTGGACAGGACCATTCAAGTATTAATAATAGGGCAATATAAAAAAGAATGTAAGATGTAGAGAGTTACCATTATATTCCCAGATGCATCACCGTGTAAAAATAGCCTACGTTAATCAGAATAATGACAGTTATCTAGAGCTGACACTTTTACCCTTGCTTCTTTATAGTTATCAAGGGCCTTAAAAACCTGCAGATGGATCTTCAGCACTTCTGAAAGAATTATGTTTGATTGTTTACCAACTATAAGTGCTCCAAGAAAGCTTATTATAAAGATAAAGTTCTATAAAGGAAACTAACTTAGCAGTAATTCATAATATATTTACTTTCAGTGTCTAGAAACATCCTACCTAGCAATGAAAGAGATATCAGGAAAACAAGAGAAGAGGTAAGAGAAAGGAAGGAAAAAAATCAGAAAAATCAGAAGCAGAAGTGGCTGAGGGGAGAGTTCACACATACCAAGGAACTGAGGATTTCGGTCAACCACTTCACTCATCTCACCAACCAGTTCAATGCTGGTGTACCGCACAGCCATGTGCACAGTCTCGGGGAGACGGACCACTCCTTCTAGGACCTCCACAAGCGTTGGATTGTTCTCCCTGGGTAGAGAGGGCAAGCACTCAGAGTTACTTGAAGATTTCAGAGATTAGGTTTTGGCCAAGTAACAGGCTGCAATGACACAAAGCATTGCTAAAGGGCTTCTTTCTACATAAATAATCATTTGGATAAAAGTGCTTAACACTTGATAGGAAAGTTTTTTAAATCCTAAAAAAGGGGGGAAAGAACGGAAGATATCACTGTTTCGGGGGAAGCATATTGCTCCCTTAATCTTCTGAATGCCAGCGAAGTGTCTAAAGACACACAGTGCTATTAAATAAGGCTCTTCAAATTGGAGAGGCAGGCATTTACTACGGACCAATTTCTTTTAAAGAATCCGTTTTATTTATTCCTGTATCTGCAGCACCTAGAACAGTGCCTGGCACATAGTGGGCACTTAATAAATATTGCTGAATGGCTAAGTAAATGAATGAATACTTCTCATAGACCATGTTTTATTAGTTGTTATTCTCCAGAATATTTCTTGTAGCTGGGTACTAGAAACTTTAAGAATAGTTAGTCGTGGGTGGGCCGGTTCACTCACTAAAGTAACACGAACACAAGCTGCAGGTATATAGGTAAAGGTACCTTGACTTGGAACATGAGGGAAAATTAAAGTTAACGCAATACCTTCCACAGCTAGTGAATTTATATTTTCCTTTTTCTTCTCTCTTTTTTTCACTGCCCAACAATGCTAGTTATTTAAGCAGAGGATACCCCCAAGGTGGTAGAACATAATCCAGAAATGAAAGATGTTTAAAATGTAAACAATATCCTAAATTGCAGCAAGAGCACTCCCTGCGGATAAACTAAGTCTATTAAGTCCTTCATATACACTAAAAATTACAATCATGCAGATGGCCTGAGATGTGGACAAATATAAAAAAATAAAATTGTCTTTATGCCTATGTTTCCCAGGGACACTAAGTTAATTATTGACACATTTTACCTATCCTTTTCCACATCAACACATAACAGTTAGAACATTAGGGATTTTAATAATCTTCAGGCTGTCACTGAAGGTTCCAAAAAAACACCAAAACAGGTGTAAGAGCAAATAGGATAGTATGTAATTCAGGACCAGAACTTCAGGATCAGAGAAAAACAAGCCTATCCTGTGTCCTTAAATATTTACCGAATTAGAAACAATGTAAGATTTCATTGACTAGGCCCTGTAAGGTAGATAAGAAAGAAGGACTGTACTTTTTACAAATACATGCCTTAACCATCTCTCCAACCAAGGCCCTGGAGAGAGAACTCAACTATAAATGTCTGATCTTAATGCAAGTAAACCTCACAGATATTAGCATCAATTTATAAACTTACAGCACAAAGTGAACTCTGTTTTTAGGAATTCCCATTAAAGTCATAAATAGAAATTCTATGCTAAGCAGTTAGAAATTAAATTCTAATAATTTAAAAATTTCCAATGGCAATTGCACTTTAGATTTTGCTACTCTTTTAGGTAAAATGGTGCCTATGCCCTGCCTTTCTGAAACTCACAGATGACTAAGACAGAAAAAAAAAGAGAATAATATTTTGATTATACCAACTTTCATGAAGGCTCCTCAGTTAGATAAATAAATCAGCATCAAGAACAAAATAATTGTTACTCTAGGAAATGTGGTTACGACATGGATATCAGCAATGCATGCTACTCTGGACTAGACTCTAGAAGTTGGAAGACTAGACAGCAATTACAGAAGATGTTCTACGAGTTTCCAAACATGTATCACATAAGAAAAACGGTGTCATTTTCCTTCCTTTGATATTTAGAGTTCCCAGCAAAAGACTTATTAGACACTCACGGATCAACACTCTTTGCTATAGCAGCCATGATAAAGAGAACCGCTTCTGTCACCTCCCAGGGTGGGTTGCCTTCTTTCAGAGTAGAATATAACTAGAGAAGAAGAGGTGGAT
Organism: Phyllostomus hastatus; assembly: GCF_019186645.2. Taxonomy (NCBI): domain Eukaryota; kingdom Metazoa; phylum Chordata; class Mammalia; order Chiroptera; family Phyllostomidae; genus Phyllostomus; species Phyllostomus hastatus. The sequence continues at coordinate 10,049,161 of NW_025334006.1, read as the reverse complement.
TACGGATCCATTAAAAGGCAAACAGAATAGAATTCCAAAACAAACAAAACAAAAATCCAGTTAGTTAAAAAAAAAAAAAAAAAAAGAAAATCCAGCCCCTTGTTTCTAAATGTCTCTCAGAGCCAGGGGAGATTATTATTTTCATTTTCATAGCTTCACTAATTATAAATCCATAAATAACTACTAAGGTCCCTAAGGTCCCTAAGGTCCCTAAGGGTATACCAAGATTATTGTCTGTCCCCACAAAATGACTATTATGTAAAAAATAAAACATATTACATAAGTATCTTTTCCTGGAACTGATAACTGATAAATTCATAAACACACTTAAAATTGAGATAAATACAAATTCTCTACATACGCATTGGCTTTATATCTCCATTGTCTGCATTGAACTGGTAGTATAGACTAAATTCCTAGAAAGTAGCTGTCTAAAAGCACCTATGATAATACCACGTCCAAGCAAGAGGGGATGGGGCGAGAGGGGAGACGAAGGAGACTGAGCAGAACAGTCAGACACGTCCAGATATAGCCCAGGGAATATCCATCTGTGGAATGTGACTGTGTTAGTCTAAATAAGATTTCTGTTGTCAAATAACAGGCCCTGCTAGGTAAGACAAAGTTAAATAATTGTTGTTACAGGATTTCACAGAGCCTTTAATATATTCTTTAAGTCATTTCCCCCCATTTCAGTTGATGCTAGAGCCTTTTCTGCCAAAGAATATCTCATGGGACTTGGTATCCTGGACAACACTGATGATTTCAGTAAATTTGTAAACTGAGATCGGGAGAACAAGTAACCTGCTTAAAGCCACAGAGCCAGCAGAAGAACTACAATCTGAACACGGGTCATCTGTCTGTGATCTGGGGATCTTACTCTTTTCTAAGAATCCCCAACCCTTTGTAGTTAGGTCAATAAACATACTCTGCTTAATATAAAGAAAAATAGTTATAGTTTTATTAATACTTTCTAGATCAGATTAAGCCCCAAAATACACAGAATGGCCGGGTTACAAAAATATTAGGTTAGTTCAGTATTGCCAACAAAGCATCAAAATCAGTATTTCTGAGCTTAAAGTACAATCAAGCAATATGAAAACCACCTGAAATTATGCTAATGTTAAGTGATGTGAAATGGTGATGACTGCAACCTTACGAGGTAAAGTGTTACTCACTGTCAGGAAAACCACACGACTATGAATCTTCTACTCTAGTATAGTCACCTCTGGGATGAAACTGCACAGGAATCCAACCGTAAGTGTGGACAAAGGAAACGCAAAATGACTAAACGAAATGAGTTGCCAGGAGTTGGTACAGAATTATTAACGCAGACAAACTTGCTATTTTTCCTGGCTAGGTCCAAATTCCCTGGAAGTATCTTGGGGGATTTAAGTTTATCTATGATCTTCCACTCCCTCTGGACAAATGGAATGGCTCTTACTAGCAAGAGTCATAGAGCAAACTTACGGAACCATCTACAGACTGCAATTGGCTTGTGAGAGAGTAAATAAACATAGCTACTATATGCCAGGCAGTGTGCTAGGCACCTGCATATCTATTGTTCTAGTTAGGCATTGAGACTAAAGGAAAAAATGGAACATTTACAGAAGACACAGAAGTGAACACAATTAAGGTGATCATTAAAACTGGGAAGAATCGCCGAATGGGCTTACCTGAGCAAAACACTCCATAGACCCAATCAGGAAAATCAAGTCTTTCACCAGGTCTGATACCCTCATTCGAAACTCCCCAAAGTCATCAGTCTCCTCAGGAACCCCCTCCTGAAATATCAAACCAGATAACATTTGTTTTAAACTCAATAAGGCTTTCACTGACAACTACAAAATCAAGAACAAAGAAAGGCCATCAAGTAGTCCAGACCCAATGCACAAAGACAGATAGATCACCTAAAAAAAAGGATATTTTACTTCAGAGTGTCCCACACTTTTAGGTATTTCAAGTCAATAAAAGGAAGTGACCTGGAAGAGGTGGTAATTTAATAGTTTGTAAGCTAATTTAAACATAGTCTAGCTTTTTAGTACTGAATAAGCTTCTGAAATTTTATGGTTCAAGGTCTACTAAAACCAACCATTATCACAATAGCTAGATGCAAAATAAAATTCATTATATAAAAAAGATTTTATTTATTTACTTTTAAAGAGAAGGGAAGAGAGGGAGAAAGACGGGGAAAGAAATATTAATGTAAGAGAGAAACATTGATTGGTTGCCTCTTGCACATGCCCCAACCGAGGACTGAACCTGCAACCCAGGCAGGCGTGTGCTCTGCCCAGGAATTGAACCGGTGACCTTTGGCTTTTTAGAACAATCCCCAACCAAGTCACACCAGTCAGGGCAAAATAAAATTCTTTAAAAAGCATTTTATATAGGTGAACAGGCTTATTAAAACAAGTTATAGTAAATAATAATAGAATTTAAGTAGTAGGTATACAGACATTTACTAGTAAAATCATTTCACCTTTGCAGCACATTTGAAATTTCTCATTAAAAAATAGAGATCATGTCTATTTCAGTGCTTCTTAAATATTTCTTATTTCAACATACTCTTAAAAGTAAACAAAAGCTTACCAATTGTGAGATGATTAAGGGCATGTATAAGACTCTTAGACCGTGAAATCTGAAAAAAGCCCTTAGTACTACTGAGAATTGCTGATCTAGTTCAACCTCCTTGCTGTCAGATGAAGAAATTAAAGTGAAGGAGTGAGGAGGAAAGGAAATGATGCCTTTCTCAGATGAGATCATGACTTACAAGGCACTATCCCCCTACAAGTGCAGGGAATTACCTGCAAGAGAAATGGTGCCAGAGACCAGCAAAGGGAAGAAAGGGATCAAGCAAGTAGAACCATTAAATGCAGAGTGGCCTGCTTTTATTTACATTATCAGTCTTCCAAGTAAGAGGTAGTTAAATATAGGATTCGTCAGTTAAAGAAAAGTATTGAAAACCACTAGACTAGATCATCACTAAGGCTCTGCAGAGACATAAAACGGCATGACTCAAGCAAGAATGTTAACATTAAAATGAAGAGAATAGACGGTTTTCATGACAGATTTAATTGTAAGAAATGGGGGGGGGGAACACCTCACTCCAGGTCCTAAATTGAAGACAAGGATTAAACCAACCAAATAACCAAAAGGATGAAATAAATGCTGTAAAATTTGAAGAGACTAGGCAAAGCAAAGAAAAGAGAACTCAGAAGCAAAATAGAGACAGACTCCTAGATAGAGAGCAGGCTGACAGCTGCGGAGAGGGACGGGAGCTGGGTGGATGGGTAGAGGGACTGGGCAAAAAAGAAAAAAAAGAAGACAGAACGCATGTCTGTGGACACCATCGTGGTGACTGTGGTGGGGAGATGACTGGTGGTGGGCAGAAACTTGACCTGGGGTGGTGAACACACAATACAGTGTACGGACAACGTGTGGTAGAACCGTGTGCCTACACAATTTTGTTAACTGGTGTCACCTCAACAAATTCAAGAAAAGAAAAAAGAGTTTTCAAATAGACTATTTTATAATATTTCAAGCATATTTTCCTGTACGCAAATAAATTATTTCTATATTTTCTTTAATATTACAAAATCGATGTACGAAACAAATGCATATGCGTGCGGGAGGGAAACTATGTTACTTTCCACATCCTCAAATATTTCACTTTTATGTTAGTTTGAATCCAATCACACATTTTAAACTATTAAAAATATAGAGTATAAAACTTTAGGTTCTGATTTTTTTTGTCTAGCATACCAACCATGAAACTCAGCAGTAATTATTTCTAACTGCTGCATAATGGTACATAAAGTTGCTACATCATTAATTGATATAACTCTTCTTATATGGTTGTACATGGGTTTACCATTTTTTTTACTTTTTAAATTTAAAATGACTCTTTAAATTTGTTTTTAAATTTTAATTTATTATTTTTGAGAGAGGGGAAGGGAAGGAGAAAGGGAGGGGAGAAACACTGACTAGAGAAAGAAAGACCAATCGGTTGCCTCCTGCAGCACCCTGACCAGGGACAGAACCACAACTCAGGCATGTGCCCCGACCAGGAGTCGAACTAGCGACCTTTCACTTTGCAGGACATCGCCTAACCAACTGAGCTACACTGGGCAGGGTGTACCATTTTTTACTTTTATAGATAATGCTTTCTGCATAAAGTGGGGTTGTTTTTCCTTTTGCAGAGTTACTTAAAATAAATTCCCAGGAGAATTACTGGCTCTGCAGATTCAATTTCTTTGTATGTAGGCCTAATCTCTTCATTGTACTGGCATTGGCTTCTTCAGTTTAAGCTATAGAGTAACAAAACCCCTACAGATTCCATTAGCTTTATTCTCAAAAGTTCCTCCTCAAAATAGAAAAGAGGCGGAAATTAAGATTTAAAGAAGCGGAGAAGAGAACGTACGTGGTCTGGTTCCAGCTGGCAGTGTCGAGCCAAGGCATGAAGCAGCCTCTGAATGTAAGCTTTAAAGATGCCATGAATAACTTCATCGTTGGTTTTGTACAGATGCTCCCCTAGTCGGTACCAAAAGTTAAAGGAAATTTCTACTACCTGTTAAATGAGAGAGAGAAAGAGAAAAAGGAAGGGAATGAGTTTTATTTTTACTAGGGTCATAAAGGAAACAAGGTAAACTTTTAACTGATGTGAATGGAACCAATTAAGAAGCCACCTTTTTTCTAGCAGATTTAATATCCTCCTCCCAAATTACTTTCTTATGTTAGAACCAAACTTCCATTTAGGATGACTGGCTTTACATTCTATGTTTAGCCCTGGGATAACTTCTCCAACAGTGTATTAGATTATGAATTTAGAGAAGCAGGCAGAAAAGTGGAAGTCTCTTCAAATTTTTTCCCAAATTCTAAAATAATTTCATTTTATGCCTGAGATTAGAGCACCTCTAACCAGACAAACCATATGCAAATCCCTGAACACACCAACCTTATGTCACTTTTATCCACTTGATTTCTTAAATGGGAGAGAAAGGGAAAAAACACTTTATCCACAGCTTATCTTATGGCACTGTTTAAACGAGTGGTAATCATTATGTAGTGCTATACGTCCTTCCCAAAATACTTTGAGTTTCATTCAAATCTAGATATCCTCACGAAATGACATAAAAGAAATAAACATTATCTTTTATTTTTAAATCCTCACCTGAGAACATTTTGTTTCATGCTTTTAGAGAGAGAAACGTCGACGTGAGGGAGCAACATTCATTGGTTGCCTCCTGTACACACCCAGACTGGGAACTGAACGCAGAGCTGAGATGTGTGCCCAGATCAGGAATCAAACCTGCAACCTTTCAGTTACCAGATGATACTCCAACCAACTGAGCCACACCAGCCAGGGCAACATTATCTTTTATATGATAATAAAAAAGGGCTGAGAATCACAAGACTATTGTGCCCTCCCTAAGAAGGGGCCCTACATCATCATTTTCCCATCAAGGATCCAAAATAGAGCTATCTAAAACAATACCCAGCCCTGGCCAGATGGCTTAGTTGGTTGGAGGGTCATCCCATACCTCAAAAAGGCTGTAGGTTCAATATCTGGTCAGAGCATAAACCTAGGCTGCAGGTTCAACCCCTAGTCGGGCAACGGATCATTGTCTATGTTTTTCTCTCAAATCGATGTTTCTCTCTCTCTCCAATTAGTAAACATATCTTTGGGTAAGGATTAAAAAAATATAAAACAATACCCATCTTGGAGGTTCTTTTTCACTTCTTATACTATTAAGAGAATTAAAACTACTTGAATAAATGAAGAGATAAAATCTAGTGAACTTAAGAGGGAGGAAGGATGTCTTACATCAATTTTGGAATAAAGGAGACTTTAGGTCCTTTTAATCCCTTTCTCATTCCCATCCATAATTTGGGGACAAATTTTGGATGTTAAGACTTGTAGAGATGCTGTTAAGATATGGTGTGGGGTTTTTTTGTGCTTATGTTTTTCGGCTGTAAAGCTCTAGGAATAACTGGAGATAGAGAGGGGCTTGGCAGAAAGACAGGCGGCTTCCTCACGGGCTCCCTGAGATGCACACACCAGTCAGCCCAGCTAACCAGATAAAAAATAGAAAAGGGTTCAAAGAGGAAGCCTAAATATAATGATTTTCTAAAAATCCAATACAGAGGTAACCCCCACATCAATTAAAAATAAGACTATAATTTCCCACAAATGTAAAGCTGGACGGGAGGTAATGGAATATAGATAATAGGCAACATAAAACTTGAATAATGGCTTTAGCATAGTATAAATACTACCTCATACTGAGGGTGTCCTGCACAGATAAGGAGCAGTTCCAGAGTTCGTAGGTCCCCAAGACCTTGGCCTGGAGTACAAACAATTTTTTCAAGAAAAGTCTCACATAGTTCAGTGAAAATACGGCAGTAATTCAGAACTCTGTAGATGAAAGAGGAATGAGAGCACCAAATCAGAAATCTTGGTATTATATGTATATACTCACCAACAGTTAATCAAACAAAGAAAAAAGTCCTCAGACACAGGACACGTAGTGATTATTTGCTGTGCTGTACTCCTATCCCCGTGACATCTACCACTCCTTACACCATATACTTTCATACATGTAAGCAAGTGACTCATAAGCCACTTTGAATCCTCAATTACTAAATGTTTGAACAAAATTCCCATTAAATCACACTTGACATTTCAAATTCATCCCTAACTCTTAGAGCCTTACTCCTCATAAGTGTAAAAAAATGACTACTTTCCATGATCACAACCTTTTTCTCTGTATGCAATTTGCCATTCTAGGTTCAGTTGAGAAAGCAGAGATGCAGGATGCAGTGTAGATATTTATACAGTCACAAAGAATCACAAATAGGTAAATAATGAAAAGTGACTAAAAAAACACCAGACTGTACGTGAACTTAGGGCTACTGCCTTAAATACTCACTTGTCTAAATCTTCACGTGCCACAGCCATATGATAGGCAGTCTCCAACGTCAGGACTCCTTGAAACAGTTGCATTGCTAATGACAAGTTCGTCTCTACATTCTCAATGGCATAGAGAGCTGAGCACACACAGTCTGAAGCAGCTTCATGGAGGTTGGATGAGGTCTTATCTTGTTGCTAAGAAATAGCAGGAATAGGGAAGACGTATGATCATTAAGCTGAAATCCAAGTAAAACATAAACAATTATAGCCTGTTACTGAACATGTAATTAAATGCCTAAAGCCTGCTAGCCATGACCTTTGACAAGACAATATCCATCAATCTTCCCAGTGCTATTTCTGACTATTTTCCTATTTGCCAAGCAAACCATCCTTCCTATACCCCAATCACCATCATATGGCTTCTAAAACCCATCTTTTCATATCAGTCTCTCCAAATGGAATGTCATGTGTGTTCCCTGCCCTTTCAAAAAAATTACGTTGATTTTTAAACAGAAGAAGGAAGAGAGAGACACAGAGAGAGAAATTCCAATTTGTTGTCCCACTCACTTATGCATTCATTGGTTGTTTCTTTTATGTGCCCTGTCTGGGGATTGAACCCACAACCTTGGATTATCAGGATGATGCTCCAACCAACTGAACTACCTGGCCAGGGCTCCCTGCCCTATTTTAGTCTCTGGATATTTTTCCATCCTTTTCCTGACATTATAGTGCTATCTAAAATGAAAGGGTCCAGCAAGTATCAAGGACCCATACATAACACATCAATGTGACATTTCAGAATATCACAGTGAAAGAGGTTATCAAAGTTTCTGGAGAGGAGAGAAGGTAACTCAGAAAGTAACAAAAATCTCATTAGCAATAATGTCTGCCAGATATAAGAGGCCTTGAAAATTTTGAAGGGAAAGAATACTGAACTCTCCGCCCAGCTAAACCAAAGAGAGAATGAAAACAAAATAAAAATATTTATCAGGCATGCAAAGAAATTTACTTCCCACATATACTTGAGGAAGGTATTTCAGGAGGCTCAAAAAACAAGTTAATCCAATCTAGAAGCATAGTAAAAGTAAATAAATAAAATCTTTGTAAAAAATAATGCTCTTTATTTTTATTTATTAGATAAAAAATAATGTTCTTTATTTTTATTAGATTAAAATGGACATTATTAGAAACACAACTGTATATTTCTAAAACAAGGAAAAAGAGACCAATGGTGTTTTGTTACTTGAGTTTTAATATGTAAGTAACTGACCGTGTACACATAAGATTGCTTTCCTATTAAACCTAACTATATTCCACTCTGAATATTAAAAGTAATACCTTACTTAGGTACCTGGCAACAAAGGGACCCTGGTGCTTTCCTACTATATACACAGAAATATGAAAACACTGTTGTGTCACTGAAGGTTAGCTACTGGGTAGAAATACTTTTGTAATGAAGCCATTACTTACCAAAACCTCAAAAAGGAGTGCTAATAACTTATTGTTAGCCATGAAGTTACTATCCAGAACACCTAAGTTAAACCAACTTCCCAAACAGCGAAAGACCTTCATAAGCATTTTCTCATCTGTTCCTACTTTTTCTACACAGGTCATCTGAAAGGAAGGAAAAATAATAATGTCAATCTTTATATTTAAACCATTATTACAATTTTCACTATTACAGATTAATAAGGAAAAGGATGAAAACAGTAACAGCTGGGGATGCGTGGGCCAGGAGGCTGTGAGTGGGTGAAAATGGAGACAACTGTACTTGAACAACAATAATTAAAAAACAAAACAAAACAAAACAAAACAGTAACAGCTAACAGAAGTCCTTTGTAAGTATAAGACTTTGTTCTCGAAACTTTAATTCCTTTGATCCCCACTAACACTCTATATGTAGGTACTATTATTACCTTTACTTTCTCAGTTGGGAAGCTGAGATACAAAGAGGTTATATACTTGTTTTGGAAATAACTATGTTTCTTACATCCCACTTCTGCATTAATTTGATCTTATCAGTAGAACTGTCTTTAAAGTAATACTCATCTATGGTTGATTTTATAGAATAAAAGTAAGCTAGTCATACTCCTGTATATTCCCACGTGAAAAGCTGATGTTTTAGCTTCAGCACTTGAACACTCAAGTAAATATGCCACCCCACAGAATATGACAGTACTATGAATGTGATAGTTTATAAAAGAGATAAAAAAATGTTAGACTAAAATTCACCACTGCTTCTCTTTGCAAACTGGTTTTGTGAGGTATATTTTTCCAAAGAGAAGTGTAATGTAACTTTTTCTGTATAAAAAGTGTTTACATCACAACTGTAGAATTACAGGAATTCTGATGATGATATTAAGGGGAATAACCAAAATAGAAGGCCCCATTTTAACAACTGACATGAAAAGAACTTTTTAGCAGAAAAAACAACTTCATTTTGGAACTGTTTCCCATGAAATAGGAGCTTTCCCCATCATTTAAGGAGTCTGATCATTTAGAGGCCACAGAAAGAGGCAGCTGTAGAATCTGATTATCCAAGTACTCCATGTGCCTTTATTAAACTTAATCACAATACTGTCAAACTGTCATGATCTCACTAAGCAATTTCTTTTTGCTGACAGTTAAAAATAAAACCCTGAATATATTTTTAGTCTATCTACTGGATGTGTTGCCTATTTTCTTCATAAATATAATACAACAATCTAATAACCTAAAAGAGTATTTAAAAATAACTTTTATAGGCAATGAGTAGGAAACATAAAAATGGAGATAGAAAATATTTTAAAAAGTCAGAAATAAATACATAACAGGGTAGCAACAGTAGAGCAGGTGAAACAGAGGATCAAATCAGTGTTTCAGAAATAAAGAAGCAGAAAATACCCAATCAGAACAGCAAAAAGAAAAACAGAATTCAAAAATACAAAGACAGTTTCAAAGACAGTTTAAGGAGCCACTGTGACAGCTTAAAGGGTACCAACAGTTGCATCATGGGACTGCTATAAGGAGAAGAGAGCAAAGAATCAAAAACCTATTTGAACTGTACTGAATTGAAGTGGAATAAAAAGTAACGACAGAAAACTTCCCTAACCTGGTGAAGGAAATAGACATACAACCCAGGAAGCACAGAGTTCCAACAAGATGAACCCCAAAGAGGCTCACACCAAGACACATCATAATTAAAATGACAAAGGTTAAAGATAAAGTGAGAATCTTAAAAGCTGCAAGAGAAAAGCAGCTACCTACAGTGGAGCTCCCATAAGACTGTCATTGATTTCTCAATAGAAATGTTGCAGGCCAGAAGGGATTGGCACAAAATATTCAAAGGGATGAAAAGCAAGGATAAACAACCAAGATTACTCTACCTAGCAAAGCTCTCATTTAGAATCAAAGGACAGCCCTGGCTGGGTACTTCAGTTGGTTAGAGCATCATCCCATTACACCAAGGTTGTTATACCAAGGTTGCAGATTTGATCCCAGGCCAGGACACATTTAAGAATCAACCGGAGAATAAATTCTGGCCAAGATGAAGGCTTAGGTAGAAACACTTTGCTTCCTTGCACAACCAAAAAAAGGATAACAACCAATTTAAAAACAATAAACAATCTGCCCTGTCTGGTGTAGCTCAGTGGATTGAGTAGCCAGCCTGAAAACCAAAGGCTCACCGGTTCAATTCCCAGTCAGGGAACATGCCTGGGTTGCAGGCCCGGTCCCCAGTGGGGGCCACGTGAAAGGCAACCACATATTGATGTCTCTCTCCCTCTCTTTCTCCCTCCCTTCTCCTCTCTCTAAAAATAAATAAATAAAACCTTAAAAAAATATCCTTACATATGCTATGTAGAAGATACTCACTTTAGATTAAAAAACTCATACAGACTGAAAGCAAAGGGATAGAGAAAGATATTTCATGAAAATGGAAACAGAAAAAAAAAAAGAAATAGGAAAAAAAACTGGGCAGCAATACTTATACCAGACAAAACAGATTTTAAAACAAAGGCTTAAGACCAAGAAGGACCCAGTAATTCCACTGGGTATTTATCTGAAGAAACCCAGAACACTAAATCAAAAAGACTTATGCAGCCCTGGCTGGTGTGGCTCAGTGGACTGAGTGCTGGCCTGTAAACTAAAGGATCGCAGGTTTGATTCCTAGTCAGGCCACATGCCTGGGTTCCAGGCTAGATCCCTAGTAGGTGGCACACAAGAGGCAACCACACATTAATGTTTCTCTCCCTTTCTTTCCCATCCCTTCCTCTCTAACAATAAATAAATAAAATCTTTTTAAAAATCTTGAAAAAAAAAAAAGATATATGCATCCATATGTTCACTGTAGCATTATTTACAATAGCCAAGATATAAAAGCAACCTAAGTGTCCATCAATAATAGATAAATGAATAAATAAGAAATGGTGCATATATATATAATACGACATGACTCAGCCATGGGGAAAAAAATGAAGGGGGTATAAGGGGACTAAATGGTAATGGGAAAATAATACAATAAAGGGTAAATAAAATAAATAATGAAATCTTGCCATCTACAAAACATGGGCAGACCTAAAGGGTATTGTGCTGAGTGAAATAAGTCAAACAGAGAAAGATAAATGCCTTTTGACTTCACATATACGTGGAATCTAAAAAACAAAGTAAACAAGCAGACCAGAAACAGACCCATAGATAGAGAATATTTTGAAGGTTGCCAGATGAGAGAGGGGTTGGGAGACAAGTGAAGAAGGAAAGGGATTAAGTACAGATTGTTAGTTACAGAACAGTCATAGGGATGTAAAGTACAGCATAGGGAATACAGTCAATAATATTGTGTGTTAGATGGGTATTAGATTTATCAGGGTGATCACTTCATAAGTTATATAAATTTCTAACCACTGGGTTGTATACCTGAAACTAATATAATTTTGTATATCAACTGCAATTGAAAAATTTAAAAAATACTAAAAAAAGAAGAATGGATCCATTTGAATAGATTAGAAAAGTAAAATACTAGTAAGAAATTGGGATGGAATAGGACCACTAAAGAGAATGTGGGGGAGATAGAATTAAAAGGCTTTAAGAGGACTTTGGTACCTGATACTATAGCCAAACAACTATTTTTCTTAGCAATTATGTACTAATTTTATCCTCTGGTTCTGTAACATGACAAGTTACATGACAGAAGTATAGACCTTCTTATTAGATACCACAGGGATATATTTTTCAGATTCCATCACAACAAATCAAGCAATCAAGTGTGCCAATTATGAGGAAGTGCTACGTCAAGCACATGCTTGAGAGCCCAAGTGGCTGCTGCACTTGACCACTGTGGCAGTAACGATGGCGTTAAGGACAGCAGTGTTGACTGGATTCTCCTGACTTCCCTTGAGCACTTACAAAAAGAAAATGACAAGCTTAGGTTCACTGACCCTCAGCTCAAGGCACAGTCTGAGAAGCAGAAAGCTTCTGTAACAGCTGTAAATGAAGCTCTTATTTTTGGTAGTTACAGGGCTGAGACTCATACACAAAATTTAATTGCGTGTCTTGCTGATTACAAGCAACAGTTAAATTTACAATCCCTCTAAGTTTCTCATATGAAAGTTAGGGACTGTTAAAGAATGGGATTCTGAAGTGTGGAAAGTAGACATCTGGCTGGACCCTAATGAAACTGACCACCTTAAAGCCCCAGGTCACTCTGACTCTCCCTTACCAGGGGAAGAAGCCTGCCTTCCAGTGTCTGAGAAGACTAGCCCTCCTCAGCATGAAACCCCTGTAACAACAGATACACCGAAAGGGGAGGCCCATTCTCTTTAGGACCTACCACAACCAGCCCCTGTGTCACCCATAACTAGAGTCACAACTCAGCATGTACCAAGGGCACAGGTACACGCAGGAGGAAATAACTCACGTACCAAGAGAATTGTAAAACTTTGCTAATACGTATCTGAAGAAACCTGGGGAACATATGTGGAAGATTGTCTAAGGGTGTTAAACCAAGGGAGGCTGGTACCAGACTAAACCAAAGTCATTCATATGAGTGTACTTCCTAGAGATTCTAGGTTTCATGAGTATATGGAACCTCTGGGAAACACCAACAGGAAAACCACGGTGTAAACATCTAGGATTCTGGAGCAAATTTATGCCTTCTTCTGCAGGTTAACTATTTTTCTTTTAGAAGCAGTTTCTGGCTTTGCTACTCAGCCCAGGTAGAGACTGAATATCTAATGATGGGACATCAGGTGATCACGTGGTCTGAGCTTCCCATCTCAAACCAAGTCTGTCTGAACTACTTTGCCATAAGGTTGGGCCTGAGTAGCAGCAATCTGTCATCAAATGGGCACGGTTTATAAGACACTAAGTTCAGAAATGTCTGGAAGGTAGCCCTGGCCGGTGTGGCCCAGTTAGTTGGAGCATCATCCTATAAACCAAAAGGTAGTGGATTCGATTTCCCAGTCAGGGCACATGCCTAGGTTGAGAAGGCAACCAATCAGTGTTTCTCTCTTGCATCCATGTTTCCCTCCATCTCTCTCACTCTCCCTTCCCCTCTTACTAAAATCAGTGACCATACCCTAAGGTGAGGATTAAAAAAAAAGAAAGGAAGGAAGGAAGGTCTGGAAGATACAAGCTATATGAGAGCAGGTGGCTCAGATTCTCTCGACACCAGCTCTTTGTACATTGATTTACCCGCCTCGATCCATCTCCACAGCCTCCTGGGGTGTTCCTTACAGTCAGATAACTGAAGCAGAAACCTCAAGCCTGGATTACAGATGGGTCTGCACAGTATGCTTGGACCGCCTGCAGGTGGACAGCTACAGCATTACAGGCCCACTCAAGTGCCTTAGTGAAGGAGTGCTGTTGAAGACAAACCCCCCTACTGGGCAGAACTTGCATATTTTCTACTTGTTTGTTACACCACTGCATAGGAGTTTAAATGTATGTAGAAGAGTGCATATGGAAGCTGTGTGTCAAATGAGAAGGCCATGGCTGGTTACAGATTTAGTGCTACTCAGCACCAAATTTAATCTCTTAGACTACTCTATAACAATGGATCTAGGCTCTTTGAATATTTTTTTTCCTGTGCCAGCTAGCAGTAACTTTTTTTCCAAAAGGACATTGGAAGAAACTGCCAAAGGAAAGGGGTCCCGCTTCCTGATTCCAGTGAGCTCACTTGGCAGCCTTCTGCAGAATATGCAGAAGGAATCTGCTCCCCAGACTCCTAGCTCCTCTGGTGTGGGGCTCTTGCAGTGCACTGGCCAGCAGTTTTCCCCACAGTCTCCCTCTCCCCATCCCCTACCAACAGTTTTCTAGTGAAGTGCTTCTGGCTCCTAAGGAATGTACAGTAAAGTCCTCATTTAAAGCTGTTGATGGGTTCCTGGAACTACAGAACAATGTATGCAAAAAAATTTCATCACTGGCTAATTGATATAAAGAAGAGTTAAGTTCCTAGTGTGCATCTCACCAGTTTTAGAGGAAAATGTTGTCGAATGACACAACATTACTGAAGGACCTGCTATACAACTTCTCCACCACTAGATTCAGTGCGCTCAGCTTCTCCAGTGTCCACAGAGCACAGCAGCCAGCAGCCTCCCCTGCTATTCCCACACCCAGATGCTTTTGTGGCAGAGTACCTCTACTGAGGCACTTCCCCAGAACAGTTTTTCTGGGCTTCCTGGAAAGCAGATCTCTAGCAAGTTCAAGAGGACAGATTTCCAGCAAGTTCAAGAGGACAGATTTCCAGCAAGTTCAAGAGGACAGATTTCCAGCAGCGTGCAGCACAATGGCTTCTCTGCCAGGGCTATGCCCTCTCCAGTACCCACTGGATCTAAGCCCTGAAAGGGGGATGACCTCTCCATTCCTCGGAAACTCTATCTCAGCCTTGGGGCTAATGACTGCCCCAAATTTTTTTCTCTCTTTGTTGTACTGTTTTTGTTTATAGCCTTTAGAGCTCTCTTTATTTCTTACTAGATAATCCCTCATTACTGCAACCTCCTGTTAGAATTAATCATTCTTTACATTAAACATTCCCACCTATTACTGTGTACTTTCTTTCTACTGATTGGACTAAGACTGACTTTAAATGGAACCAAAGACTAGCTTGACACAAGGAGGTAGCAAGATAAGTATGCTATCTTTAGAAAAAAAACTGTATTTATAATTATAGAGAGGGGAAGGGAGGAGAAAGAGAAACATCGGCTGGTTGCTGTTCACATGCCCTCAACAGGGACCTGGCTGGAAACCCAGGTAGGTGCCTAGACAGGGAATCGAACAGCAGCCTTTCAGTCTGTGGGATGATGTCCAATCCAGTGAGCCATGCCAATCAGTGCAGTATGTCATCTTTTTGTATTAGGAACCAAAAAAGTTCTTCAGTGGCCAAAGTTATGGCATTTTAAGCATCAGAAGAATGATTTCGGTGGAGACCCTAAATCAATGAAAATCAGTGAGACTGGGCCTCTGTTCAATATAGGTAAATGTGCTTTGCCTCCTCACGTAACCATAGAAAGAATTACAACTAGACCTCAAAACAAGTAACACCTAGAACTGTCAGAAAATTGAGCCGTATGGAAGTCCCGACAACCAAGGATTTAAACAAGACAAATTCATCCAGATGGGTAGGAGAGGCAGAGACATGGTGTGGTCCAGAGATGTGGTGTGCTGCAGGTAGACAGCGGCAGAGGAAGGGGCGGTCTCACTTTCACATATGGTAGATAAAAAATTGGGAGGGATACCCTGGGAGTGAGCAATCCCAGCCCCAGGCCAGACCACACAGCCCAGGGTTCCAGTGCCAGGAAGACAAATCCCCGTAACTTCTGGCTCTAAAAACCAGTGGGGGCTGGGGTGGCAAAATAATCTGCCGTTTTTCAGGAGACTCAGCTTAAAGGGCCCACATGGACTTAAAACAGATGCAGACCCACCCCCTCTGGGATTCAGTACCAGGACAATAGCTGGAAGGGCTCTGGTGGCACAGGGCGAGTGTTGGGCAAACCTCCAGAAGCCAGGCAGTGGCACTGTTCCCTCTTCGAGCCCTCCCCTCACACAGAGTCACAAAGTGGTGAAACGGGTTGCCCCACCCTGCCAAGTACCTATGGCTTTGCCCCACGCAACATCCAGGTGCCTTTTCTACAACAGGCCACACTACTAAGACAGGGAGTCAAAGCAGCTCTACTTAACACACAGAAATAAACACAGGGGGCTGCCAAAATAAGGAGACATAGAAATATTGTCCAAATGAAAGAACAGAACAGAACCCCAGAGAAAGAACTAAACGAAACGGAGATGAACAACCTATCAAATGCAGAGTTCCAAACACTAGTTATTAGGATGCTCAAGGAGCTCAGTGGGTATTTCAACATCATAAAAATGATCCAATCAGATATAAAAGTTACACTAATTGAAATAAAAAAAAATTGCAGGGAACCAACAGAGAAGAGGATGAAGCTGGGATTCAAATCAACTATTTGGAACACAAGGAAGAAATAAGCATTTTATCATAACAGCAAGAAGAAAAAAGAAAAAAAAAACCGGAATAGTGTAAGGTGCCTCTGGGACATCTCCAAATACACCAACACCTGAATCAAAGACAAGATAGAAGAGAAAGAGCAGGAAATTGAAAACTTATTTGAAAAAATAATAAAAGAAAACTTCCCTAATCTGGCAAAGGAAATACACATACAAGTCCAGGAAGCACAGAGTCCCAAACAAGCTGGACACAAAGAGGATCATACCAAGACACATCATAATTAAATTGCTAAAGGTTAAGGATAAAGAAAGAATCTTAAAAGCAGCAAGAAGCAGACAATTATCTACAAAGGAGTTCCCATAAGACCGTGAGCTGATTTTTCAAAAGAAACTTTGTAGGCCAGAAGGGACTGGCAAGAAGTATTCAAAGTAATGAAAAAGCAAGGACCTACAACCTAAATTACTATATCCAGCAAAACTATCATTTACAATGGAAGGGCAGATAAAGTGCTTCCCAGCAAGGTAAAGCTAAAGGAGTTCATGATCACCAAGCCATTATTGCATGTAATGTTATAGGGCCTTACTTAAGAAAAAAAAGATCAAAACTATGAACATTAAAATGGCAACAAATTCACAACTATTAACAACTGAATCTAAAAAAAACCCAAACAAACAAACTAAGCAAACAAGCAGAACAGAAGCACAGAAATGGAGATCATGTGGAGAGTCATTTGCTGGGAGGGGGAAGGAGGAGAATAGGGGGAAAGTGCAGGGATTAAGAAGCATAATTAGTAGGTATAAAATAGACAGGGGAGTGTGAGGAATTAAATAGGAAATGAAGAAGTCAAAGAACTTACATGCACAACCCATGGACTTGAACTAAGAGGGGGGATTGTTGGAGGGAAGGTGGGATACTGGGCAGAGCGGGTCAAAGGGAAAATATTGGGACAACTTTAATAGCATAATCAATAACACATATTAGAAAAAAGAAAGAAAAAAAATCCTTGAGTCCATAATAGTTCCTTCATAAAGAGAAAGCCAGAAAAAAAAAAGGTAACATTTGAGATGGCTTTAAAACAAACCCTTATTTTGAAAACATTAAATTAAAAAAGAATTAAGACATCCTGACTTTCTCATAGGAACTCAGAAGATTGCGAACTACTATGTAGCAGAGTGAATTATACAACTAATAAAACACTATTTACAAGCTACAATGAAATTAGCAAGGCAAAGAAATTTTGCAAAGAAAGCTACTTCACAATTATGAAACTGAATTACAAAATAACCACCATGGTTTCTGCCCCTAGGCAGTTAGTATTTGAAACCTACTCACCAACAGAGATACCACTGTACTAGAGTAGAAGGCCAAATCTTCTATAATTTCTGTGCGCCGGTTAGCTCCAATTCGTAAGGAACGACTGTGTACTTCTTCAGGCAACACTGTAAGGATCTCCAGCAGAAAAGGCAGAGAAGTTACATCATTGCTGTATCTAGAAAAGGAGAGACATAAGTTATTACTTAGAGTCAGAAAAAATACAATCATATAGGCTAACAGCAGCCATCAGAATAACCTATGACAACAAAAGCAGCATTCTCACTGTTAAGAAGAAAAAAATAAATTTTTAAAGGGTAGCTAAAAATCAACATTTTAATTTGCATAATCTCTGACCCAGCAATTCCACTTCCAGAAATTTACTTTTTCAAAAAATCTCATAAGAACATACAAAGATGTATACTGCAGTACTTTTTTATAATAGCAAAAATATTGGGAAACCATAAAGGTCCTTCATAATTAAACAGGATTAAAATGGTTACAGATAATTATACAACAGAACATGTATTGCCATTATAATGAGATACCTATCTATGTCTCACAGGAAAAGAATCACAATGTATTAAGTAGAAAAAGTATATGAAACATATTACATATGAGTGAATAAACACATATATAAGCATATGTATATTAAACCATGTACGCACACTCTGGCCAGGTTGCTCAGCTGGTTGGAGCATCATCTCCTACACCAGAGGGTTGTAGGTTCGATCCCTGGTCAGGGTGTGTGTGAGAGGCAACCAACTGATGTTTCTCTCTTACTCTCTCTCCCTGTTTTCCTCTCTCTCTAAAAATCAATGAACATATTCTCAGGTGAGGATTAAAAGTAAAATAAAATATGTATGCACCTATTTATTTTAAAATGCTTAAAGGAAAGTCTAGAGGGATATATAGTCAATCATTAGTAGTTACTATGAAATATAGGAATAAGGAGAAAAAAAGGTGTTTGTTTTCTTTTTACTTTGAAATAAAAAATAAACTATCCATATAAGGTCTTCAATGACATACTGTGGTTGGAGGTAAAAAACAACCACTTTGTTAAAAAAATAATTTCCTGACCAAATGCCAAAATGCAAACAAGTATAAAGATTATCTTGTCAAGAACATAAGGAAATGCTTTATTTAAAGAAGCAGGCTCCAAGTATCTAAAAATAATATTGTCCCTTTGGTAGACATGAAACACACCCCAATCAGTAAGAATATATACTCCTAACAATTCACAATTAAATATCACCTCAAACATTCTCTAATATTTTTATAGAACTGCTGATATATCAGTGGGAGTGATCAATGAGGCAATGAAAGACTTTGCTGCAGTTACTTTAAGTGATACGTGTGTGCATGTAAATTATGAGGGTGTTTTTTTTTTTAAGACTTTATTTATTTACTTTTAGAGAGAGGGCAAGGGAGGGAGAAAGAGAGGGAAAGAAAATACATCAATCTGTTGCCTCTTGCGCACCACCAAATAGGGGCCCAGCTTGCAACCCCGGCACATGCCCTGACCGGAAGGAAACAGGCAACCTTTTGGTTTGCAGGCCAGCACTCAATCCACTGAGTCACAGCAGCCAGGGCTATGAGGGTCTTGTATGTTCCAGATGACATATTTCTGTAGTATTTAAATTTTAAATAATTTTCCTTTACCTAACAAAAGTTAACAATAAATAATTCCATGTTAAGAGCCTGGGGAAACAGTTCAAATGTCTAGCTACTGCTGACAAATTTCTCTGTGTAGGTTAACAGTAATCCCAAATGGCAGCACACAGTCAATGCAAGTCACTTACTTTTCCACCAATGTCTGTACACATCCCTTCCAGGAAGGCATCTGTAGGGCAAGGTCTGCTATTGCTAAAGCCAGCTGAATAAGGAGAGAAATTAAATAAATAGAACAGGGGAACAGAAACAGGGTTACCATCAATATTAATTGAAAAGCAAAGAAACTAAATTCTTCCACACAGTATGACAAGACTGGCACACCCCTACCTCCTGTGACCCCCACAACTATCTGTATCATATAAACTCTTCCAGGCTAGCTACAAATTGCTGGGATTTAAAAGGTAACCTTTGAAAATGAAAAATAAAAAACAACAAAAAGAAGAAAAAACAGGCTATAGATTTTCCTCAGAATATATCAATACTTACTTTCATTTGGCAATACTGTAAAACTTCATGGACAGATAAATCACGCTTTGCCAAAAGGCCAAAGCTACTGACCAAGTCAGCCCACTGACTCACTCAAGCAATGGACTGCCATTTCCGTTCTCTTTCCATTTCTCATCTTGAAGCCTAATGCAAAAGCCTCCTTCCTCTTCAAGGGCACTTCCGTGCCAGGCAGAGAGAACACATGTGGGTGTGTATTCACTGAAGCTTCCAGTTTCCCTTCCTAACATTATTTCCTTGTCTAGGGGAGAAAGGTCAAATGCTCTAGTTCACTGTTTCATTCATGACACTTTTATTAGCCAATCAGTCCAGAAAAGATGTCTTTTAAAGGTAACTAGGTAGACCTCTGGCCCAGAAGAGTGCAGTGTTTTTATCATCTGCAATTTTAACAGAGGGGGTGTTTGTGTGTGTCGTGCACTGGCTGCCCATGGAAACCTATACTCACCTCCTCCACTTCCAGTATTTAAGTTAGTTTGAAATCAAATGAGCTCTAAGATTAATACAAAAGATTTAAATTTGCACTTTCTATCCACTTACATGAATACGTAATAAAGTCGTTAACATTACTTCACAAGGCCCAGCAATGTCAATCAAAATTAACTTGATATCCAAATGGTCTTAACAAATTTCCCTAATGAGAAGCATAGGACTTACCTGTGTTACAATGACAGGTGACAAGTCTTTCAAGTTCTGGATATGGGTTAGTAATGAGTCCCGTAAAGAGGCATGAGAGTCTGTGGGGAGCTCATAAAATGAGGTCTGGATCTTCATTTTCATGGTCTGTGCGGCAAAATAGCATGATTCTACATCCTGTCGGATCTGTAACAATTGGTCTGAAATTTCCCATGCATGAACCTGAAATCAGATCAAACAAAATGGCTTAAAAACTACTTTTCTAAATTTTAGTATCATACAACCTCAATACATATAAACATATGCAGATGAAAGCATAATGAAAGAAAAATCTGAGAAGCTAAATTACCCAATAAGTCAGTCAATACTTCAAATTCTACATTTATAGGCCTTGTTCAACAAAAATATTACCTAAATTCTTCTGACTTATTCTAGGAAGCTATGAAAGTTATCAATTGAATCAATAAATCTAAACCTACTGATTAGAATCATTCATTGTGTAGGGGGAAGAGTATAAAGAAAAATGTCACAAAAGTTTCTACTAAAACTAAAATGTCACTGTATAATTTTCCAACCGTAATCTATAGGTTGGATGTTTCTTCTCTTTTTCACTTAAAAATAAATAAGCTTTGTTCACTTTGAGAATTGAGTCTGGAAACTATTTTAATATATCAATAAACAGGAAACTATATTTTATACTAGTCTCAGTAGGCTTATATTTCAATCTTTAGTTCCTGAATAAAACCTCAGAAAAACTATCTCAACCCGAGTGAATATCTCACATAATTGAATTATTTTTTTATGTATTTCTATTTGGCAAAGTACCATATGCTACTAAAATCATTTTCACAAGAGAAAATAAATTTATCTACAGAAATAATAAATAGAACAAAAGCATACAATTTGGTCTCTAACAGCTAATCATAGTTAGAAAAGGGAGTCAGTCCTATACTGAAAGATAATTTTGAGAATAAATCAAGCAGTATACAACAGGCAACTAAGTAACAACTGATAAATTCTAAAGCATCTACACCAATTCTACACCAATTCTACACCAAACTGCCTCTGCATGGGAGAAGGCTAAAACAGACTAGCAACGATGGACTGAAAAAAAATTTCAATCTCAATTCAGGAATAGAGCCAACTGCAAAGAGAAATCACACAGATTTACCTAGTCCATTTTTTATGAAGATAGAGCACTTCACGAGTAATGCATTAGTGAATCTTCAAGACCTTTCCAAAGATAAACAGGAAGTCAAGGAAGAGAAAAAGGTAAAATAAATGGCCTGTACAAGTTCCTAAAGTAAATCAAAAATAGAGACCTTAAAATTCACCACAGATTTCTTAAAATAAAACTTAGCTTTAAATCAATAAGCTGGTGGAATATACTGTAATCATGAAACATTAACTTTTTTCTAAATAAAATGTTTTATTACCTTTTTTGGAATTTGTACACCAGTATATCAAAAAATCTTCTAGCCACATAGTTTTTTATTTTTCCCCCAAGACTTTATTTATTTTTAGAGAGAAGAGACCAGAGGGAGAAAAGGAGGGAAAGAAACATCAATGTGAGAGAGAAACATCAATGAGTAACCTCTCTATGCACCCAGGCCAAGGACCAAACCCGCAAGCTAGGCATGTGCCCAGACCCAGAATGGATCTGGAGACTTTCCAATTCGTGCCACGATGCCCCCCAGCTGAGCCGCACCACGTATGTTAGAGCCCGGCCACATAGTTTTTAATTATTCATTGTCCAACCAGTAACCCCATCACATCTGCTACTTACCTGTCCATCAAAATATATTTTGCTCGCCCTGGCTGGTGTAGCTCAGTGGATTGAGCGCGGGCTGTGAACCAAAGTGTCGTACGTTCGATTTCCAGCCAGGGTACATGCTTGGGTTGCAGGCCATAACCCCCAGCAACCACACATTGATGTTTCTCTGTTTCTGTCTCTCTCTCTCTCTAAGTGAATAAATAAATTCTTTTAAAAAATCTAAAATATTTATATATATATACTTATATATATATATATAGCTCAAACTGATACATTTTTAAAAGATTCTATTTATTTATATTTAGGGAGAGAGGAAGTGAGGGAGAAAGAGAGGGAGAGAAACACAGATAAGTTGCCTCTCCCATGCCCCCAACTGGGATGGCCTGCAAACCAGGCTTATGCTCTGAAGGGGTTTGAACCAGCAACCTTTTACTTTGCAGGACAATGCCCAACAACTGAGCCCCACAGGTCAGGGCTCAAAGTAATATTTTTTAAAATAATACCAAAAAGATTCTATGAAGCCTTGGAATCTCCATAAATTCCCTCATAAAAACAGAGCCAACTTCTGCTCGAGATGGAGGTACTGGCAGACATGGCTCACCTCTTTGCAAAACCACATCAAAATTACAACTAAAATATAAAACAACCGTTGCTTGGAACCATCTGAAATCAAGCTGAATGGAAGTCTGATAACTACAGAATTAAAGAAACCACATTCATCCAGACTGAGCAACCGGCCCGGCAAGCTGGTGCCATATCTGTGACTCCATCAATCTGGCTAACACTGTTTAACCTGTGTGGGAGATCCCCAGAGACACTGCCCCACCCAGCTTAGGCCCACCCAAGCTTCTTTTCCACATGAATGGCTGGTCTTGGCTCATGCTTCACAATTTCCTAAATCCTCTCAGACAAGTAATAGCTGGCATCTGTGAGCCCCAGGCCACCCCCTCCCCCACACTAACAGCACCCAGCCTACATTCACAGCTTGGCTTTGCTGGGAATCTCCAAACAAGTAGCACACGTAGCAGCCCTCTGACTGCTTTATAGCTCAGGCAAGATGGCCCTGGGCAAAACACAGGTGGGGAGCTGAACTTGGCCTGCACCACCTGGGAAACCCCAGGGCCAGCACACCCACTAGACAGCTACAGATCATGCTGGAGTGCCATCACCCTGCCCCTGCAGAGCTGATCCTTTATGGATGGTGGAGGTCGGCCATCAGTAGTCACAGTCAGTCTGTGCAGGTGACTGGACTGGGTAAATCCTTTCCACTGATCTGCCAACAGCAACCAAGGCTCAACTACAAGAGGAGGGTATACTCAGCCCACATGAAGGGCACACCTCACACACCTTGCTTGGGTGATAGGGGAGGCTGTACCACTGGACCCTACAGGACACCTACTACATTAGGCCATGCAACCAAGACACAAAGTCAAAGCAGGTCTACCTAATACATAGAAATAAACACAGAGAGGCTTCCAAAATGAGGAGACAAAGAAACATGGTCCAAATGAAAGAACAGATCCAAACTCCAGAAAAAGAGCTAAACAAAATGCAGCTAAGCAATCTATCAGACGCAGAGTTGAAAACACTGGTTTTAAGGATGCTCAAGGAACTTAGCAAGGACCTCAGGAGCATAAAAAAGATCTAATCAGAAACACTAATTGAAATAAGAACAATTAACAGGGAAACAACAGTAGAGTGGATGAAGCCAAGAATCAAATCAATGATTTGGAACATAAGGAAGAAAAAAAGCAATCAGAACAACAAGAAGGAAAAAGAACCCCAAATATGAGGATAGTATAAGCAGCCCTGGGACAATTTTGAGAGGTCAACATTCATCTCATAGGGGTACCAGAAGGAGAAGAGAAAGAGTAAGAAATTGAAAATCCTCTCGAAAAAATAATGAAAGAAAACTTCCCTAATTTGATGAAGTAGACACGCAAGTCCAGGAAGCACAGAGTCCCATACAAGATGGATGTAAAGAGGCCCAATCAAAGAGACATCAAAATTAAAATGCCAAAGGTTAAAGATAAAGTGAGAATCTTAAAAAGCAGCAAGAGAAAAGCATATAATTACCTACAAAGGAGTGCCCTTAAGACTATTAGCTGATTTTTCAAAAGAAACTTTGCAGGCTAGAAGGGATTGGCAAGACATACACAGTCATGAAAAGCAGAGACCCAGAGCCAAGACTGCCCCACCCAGCAAAGCTATCATTTAGAATTGAAGGGCAGATAAAGAGCTTCCCAGACAAGAAAAAACTAAAGAATTCATCACCAAACAGTTATTATATGAAATGTTAACAGGAATTATTTAAGAAAAAGATAAAAAAAATCAAAACTATGAACAATAAAATGGCAAAAATACGTATCTATCAACAATTGAATCTAAAAAGCAAACTACACAGGTAAGAAAAACAGAGACAGAATGGAGACAGAATGGAGACCGAGAGCATTTTGATGGTTGCCACATGAGAGGCAGGTGTGGGGGAATGGGTGAAGAGGAGAGGGAATTAAGAAGTACAAACAGGTGGTTACAGAACAGCCATGGGCATGTAAAGTACAGTGTAGGAAATGGAGTAGCCAACGAACTTATACACATGACCCATGGTGTGGGACTGCCTAAGGAAGTGGGGAGTGCTGAGTGGAGAGGGTGCATGAGGGAAAAATCAGGACAACAGTAATAGCATAATCAATAAAATATAACTTTTTTTATCTTTTAAGATATTTATTTATTTATTTATTTATTTATTTTTAGAGACAGGAAGAAAGGGAGAAAAAGAGAGAAACATCAATGTGTGGTTGCCTCCCATGTGACCCCCACTGGGGACCTGGCCCACAACTCAGGCATGTGCCCCTGACTGGGAATCAAACCTGCTACCCTTTGGTTCACAGCCTTCACTCAATCTACTGAGCCACATCAGCCAGGGCAAAATATAACTTTTTTTTAAAAAGAGCAATCAAACAGGAAAACCAAAGTACTATGGACATCTATAACAAAACTAGGTGTTATCCAGTTATCTCCAAGAACTCCAAATTATAAGTGGTTGGGGACAAACCAGTAACACCTATAAGACTTGTATAATTTCAGCTTCAGTAAAAGTAGTAGAAGGAACAGGCTAACTAACGGATCGTAGAGCAGATGGACAACGAAACAGCCAACAGGTATTCACTAGAAAGCACAGGGAACCCATGTGAGGACTATATTTGAAAATGGAAGAGGTTTTCGTGAGTAGAAGAGGCCTACATAAGGCCCCAGGAGAAGAAGTTCGAGCCTCTATAGACTCTTGAAACTGAAGAGCTACAACAGAGCTCCAAAGTGAGGAGAAAGTGGTATGAACAGAATCAAAAGTATACAGGACAAGTACAACAGAGACAAAGAGAAAAAGGAGAAGGTAACAAAGCTAGGAAATCTTAGCAATGAACCACCATATTTGTAAATACTACCTTAAAACAGCAGATAAGGTAATTCTTTGAATTTGGAAATACTATCCTTAACTATGCCTTCTAAAAGTTCAGAAAAACTAATTTCACAAAAAATAATGAGATATATACATATATATAGGAAACAAGAAAATAATGAACAAAATAACATTCCTACAAGAAAAGCAGGCCAGAAAAACATTTTAAAAGCTAGTCAAAAGTCCAAAGGACATAAGAGCCAACCTGAAAGAGCTCCTAGTGGCCACAGCTAAAAAACCTGGAGTAACGAAATTGATAGTGTTAGATGATAAGTCAAAAATAAAAAAAATCCATGAGTACATACATACTGGTGTGAATCAACAACTGAGTAAATAACTCTTAAGAAATTATTTATAGGATATAAGACACCTTTTCTACAGAAGAATGATAGTTAATGTAGAAGGAATGAGAAAAACAGAAAATCACCATTAGAACATTTCAGGTAATAATTGCTACTGGCAAGATTCACATATAAATGATAGAATTAGTGGGTGAAACTTTAAAGAGAAAGATGGCATTCAAAGTATCGTGCCCCAAAATTATTAGTTATTGTGGTGGTCTTACTCTATGTCCACAAAGTCTTAGACACTTACCACGTAAGAACTCAGACTACTCTGCTGGAGAGACAATGTCAAGAGACCAGGAGCCCTGATGGGTGTAGCTTAGTTGCTTGGGTATCATGCCACAAAGTGAAAGGTTGGCACTTCCATTCCCAGTCAGGGAACAAGCCAGGGTTACAGGCCAGTCCCCAGTTGAGGGCATGTGAGAGGCAATGAATGGATGGATGTTTCTCTCACACATCAATGTCTCATACATACACCCTCTCTTTCTCCCTCTCTTCCCCCTCTCTAAAAAAAAAAAATAGATAACTAAAACCTTTAAAAAAGAGAGACAGACCAGGAAATCTCTGGAAAGTC
Organism: Phyllostomus hastatus; assembly: GCF_019186645.2. Classification (NCBI taxonomy): domain Eukaryota; kingdom Metazoa; phylum Chordata; class Mammalia; order Chiroptera; family Phyllostomidae; genus Phyllostomus; species Phyllostomus hastatus. The sequence continues at coordinate 10,022,541 of NW_025334006.1, read as the reverse complement.
ATGGAAAGCAAGAGGAGCCCAGCTAAGTTTAGCCTTTCAGTCATTCCTCCCAGAGTGGCAAGCATGTAAGTAAAGCCATCTTCGAACCTCCAGACCAGCCCTTCTACCAAATGTATGCCTCGTGGTGTAGAATTATCTTCCACAGAACCCTGCTTGAATTCGTGACCTACAAAGTCAGGAGGCTTTTGTGAGAAATGGTTTTTGTTCTAAGTCACTGTTTTGAGGTACAGTAATTTTTTCACAGCAGTAGATCACGGGAACAGAGAAAGACAATCAATAGTACGTGCATCCTGGGAACAGATACCACAATGACAATAGGTCCAAATCAATCTGTCTCATCAAGCCTCTGGATCTAGTTAGCAATCTGCAGGAAACAGAAATACAGCAGAGAGTAGAACTGTATCATTAACTATACAATCATCAAAATCCAGACTGTAGGGACTCGGAACATGTCAAATGGTCCAGGTTCCTCCACAGATTAACAATCTACAGAGAGAAAGAAACTGCAGATTAAAAGACACTCAAAAGACATTTTAAAAACAAACAGGAAGACCAAAGTACGATGTTGAAAGGATACCCACTTGGGTGATAAAATCATAAAGATAACAAAAAAGAGATTAATATGAAAGGAAAGAGGTTACTTTTAGGGAGAAGGAGCGGTTATGTCAAATCAGGCACAAGGAAGACTTCTGGAGTGGACAGTGAAGTTCTATTTCTTGACTTGAGTGGTGGCTTCAAGGCCACTTCTATACAGTAATTCACCAAGTTATACATTTGTTTTGTATGGTTTTCTGTATCTGTTTAAAAACAGAATAGAACAAACAAAAACCCCAATATTGCCTTATTAAATTATTGCCTTTATATTAAATTATACTAGAATTTCTCCCCTGTGAAAAGTTTATTGACTGTGCTGTGCGAGGTGAACTTTAATCTGAGTGGCTGAAACTAACAAAAAATACCAACTGTATCATTCTGAGTTATATATATTTCTGACTTAATATTTCTATTGCCCTAAAAGGAGTGATTTTAAAGATGAAGGGCAAAACCAAAAGTCAAAACAAAACAAAAATACAATTTCCTTCTGGAAAACTGGGGGTAGGAATAGAAAGACTTATTTTTCAAGCACCTTTAATATGTTTGAATATTTTTTAAAGAAATTTTTTAGATTATTTATTTATTTTTATTTATTTATTTATTTTTAGAGAGGGAAGGGAGGGAGAGAGAGAGAGAGAGAGAGAGACAGACAGACAGACAGACAGACAGACAGACAGACAGAGAAACATCAATGTGAGGTTGCTGGGGGTCATGGCCTGCAACCCAGGCATATACCCTGACTGGGAATCGAACCATGACACTTTGGTTTGCAGCCCGCGCTCAATCCACTGAGCTACGCCAGCCAGGGCTTTGTTTGAATATTTTTAACCTATCAATTGGAATTGCCTTTAAAAATAAAGATGTATTTATAGTCCTAATATGAAAAGATCTCCAAAATACAAGGTCCGGAAGAAGTAACTTGAGAAGTAGCTTGAGTGTGGTTGATAGGCAGTAATACGGATGTAATAATTTATAGTTTTAATTTGAACATTTCTCCTAAAATGGCAGTCACATGGTGTGTTTGAGTGTGATATTGTTATGTTACAGAATTACATGCTTATGATTTTGTAATAAAAGATGGGTGTTATTTCTGCCGGACCCTGTATATAATAAAAAACAAAGATACAGATCTTGTAAGATCCTTTTTGTAAATATTCAGATTACACTATTTTTTTTTTTTTTTTAGAAAAGTGTAGTGAAGTTTTTTTTTTAACCACAGGAGTTAGTTTTATGCCCTATATGGTCCCCAAACAACCTGAAACTATCACTCTCATAGCATTTATCTGGTGTATCAACTTTGGTTATAACACATCAGCTGGCATTACACCAATTTTACGGCCTAAACCAAGTACAAAGTTGAATAAAAAAGAACTTGTTTAGTCCTGGCTGGTGTGGCTCTGTGGATTGAGCACCAGCCTGCAAACCAAAGTGCCACTGGTTCAATTCCCAGTCAGGGCACATGCCTGGGTTGCTGGCCAGGTCCCTGGTGGGGGGCACACGGAAGGTACCGCATTTTGATGTTTCTCTCCCTCTCTTTCTCCCTCCCTTCCCCTCTGTAAAAAAATAAAATAATAATAATAATAATAAAACTTTAAAAAATTAAAAAAAAATAAAAATAACTTGTTTGAAGACATCAAAACTACCAAGACAGCTAGGACATGAGGCCACAGATTCCAGAGACAGGGAAGAGAGAGCAGAGAGGTCAGTCCAATATTTGACTCCACTTTTCCTCTCAAGGCATTTACCTATTTGAAAGTGGAAGACAAAAGGCTAAGTAAGAAGCTAAAGATCCTTGAGCCGTTTAATAAGACTGGGGTGCTGAAGACAAATTTAGGGCTCACCAAGGAAGAGGAGCCCAGGTAACACTCCACAGTTTTAGCTAGGACTCAGTGAAGGAAATAGGAACTATACCTCCAAAAGACCGAAACATATTCAGGATAGACCAGATGCCAGACCACAAAACAAGTCTAAATAAACATAAAAGGACTGAAATCACCAAAATTATCTTTTTTGAGTCACAGTGAAATAAATAGAAGAAAACCTGGAAAATTCATGAGTATGGAAGAAAAATTAAATATATTCTAAAGTATCCAATGGGTTAAAAAAGAAATTAGGAAATACCTTAAAACAAATGAAAATGGAAACACAACATACTAAAACTTATGAAATGCACTGAAACAGTTCTAAAAATTTTACAGCTTTTTACACTTACATTAAAAAAAGAAGCACATCTCGCCCTAGCCGGTGTAGCTCAGTTGGTTGGAGCATTATCCCGTAGCCGAAAGGTTGCGGGTTCCATTCCCGGTCAGGGCACATACCTAGGTTGCGGGTTCCATCCCCAGTCCGGGTGCGTATGATCCCCGGTCCAGGCGTGTAGGGGAGGCAACCAATCGATGTTTTTCTCCCTCCCTTCCTCTCTCCCTTCCTCTCTCTCTAAAAGCAATGAAAAAAAAAAAATGTCCTTGGGTGAGAATTAAAAAAAAAAGCAGGAGCAGCAGCACATCTCAAACCAACAACCTAACTTTACACCTTAAGGGTCTAGAAAAAGAACACCCTAAACCCAAAGCTAGCATAAGGAAGGAAATAATAAAGATTAGGGCAAAGATATATAAAACAGAAAATAGGAAAACCAGTATGTGATTCTTTAAAAAGAAACCAGTTAACAACCAACCAAATTAACCAAATTAACAAACATTTAGTCTAGATTAAGAAAAAAGACAAATGAAATGACAGTGGGGACATTACTACCAGTTTTACAGAAACAAAAAGGATTCTAAGAAATACTATGAACTATACACCAACAAATTACATAATCTAGATGAAATTCACAAATTCCTAGATACATACCAAGACTGAATCAAGAATAGAAAATCTGAATAGACTGTATTATTATTAGCTAGTAAAGAGATTAAATTAGTCATCTAAAACCCCCCAACAAAGAAAAGCCCAGGACCACATGGATTTATTGGTGATTTCTACCAAACATTTAAAGAAGACTTAACACCAATCCTTCTCAAATTCCAAACTCTTCCAAGAAAATTAAAGAAAAGGAGGAAACACTTTCTAATTCATTTCATGAAGCCAACGTCACTGTTACCAAAGCCTGACAAAAGATTCCCTAAGAAAACTACAAACCAGTATCTCTTATGAATATTGATGGAAAAAACAAAAAAACAACTTCAACAAAATACCTGCAAACCAAATTCAGTATTCATCCTTGCACAGGGGCCATGCTAATTTTCTCTGTATTGTTAAAAATATGGAATGCCTCATAAATTTGTGTCTCATCCTTGTGCTGGAGCCACGCTAATCTTCAAATTCAGTATTATATTAAAGGATTATATACCATGACCATGTAGAATTTATTCATGAAATGCAAGAGTGGTTTAACACATGAAAATTAATGTAATGAACTACACTAATAGAATGAACAAAAACATCTCCACTGATGCAAAAGAGGCATTTGACAAAATTTAAAACTCATGATAAAGACACTCAACAAACTAAAAACAGAAGGAAATTATGCCAGCATTGTAAAGACCATACAGTCATGCACTGACTACATAACAATGTTTCAACAATGGACAGCATATACATGAGGTCCCATAGATTACAGTGGAGCTGAAAAACTCCTATCACCTAGTGACACTGTAGCTGCCATAATGTCGTAGGTACAGCATCTAGTCATGCTAGTGTAAACTAACCTACTGCGCCGCCAGTGACACGAAGTATAGCACATACAATTATGTATAGTGCATAATACTTGATAGTGATAATAAAAACTGTTACTGGTTTATGTATTTACTATACTATTATTGCTTAGAATGTACTCTTTTGACATATAAAAAAGTCTGCTGTAAACAGTATGCAGTTACGCAGGGAACAGTCTCATACATCTTGTGTTTACCATGTCTCATAATTATATTATTTTCTCCTGTGCTTAATTTAATACCACATTGTTTTATATATTTAGTGTAGCCTAACTCTGCAGTGTTTATAAAGTCCACAGTAGGGCACAGTAATGTCCTAGCCTTCATATTCATTCACCATTCACTCACTGACTCACCCATAGCAACTTTTGTTCTGTAAGTTCCATCCATGGTAAATGCCCTATATAGGTGTACCATTTCTTTTTTGAAAGATTTTATTTATTTTAGAAAGAGGGGAGGGGAGGGTGAAAACCATCAATGTGTGGTTGCCTCTCATGTGCCCCCTACTGGGGACCTGATCTGGCCTGCAACCCAGGCATGTGCTCTGACTGGGAATTGAACCAGCGACTCTGGTTAGGAGGCCGGCATTCAATCCACTGAGCCACACCAGCCAGGTAGGTACACCATTTTTAAAAAATCTTTTTTATCCTAACCCAAGGATGTTTACTGATTTGAGGGCTAAGGGGGTGAAGAAGCATCAATGTGAAAGAGAAACATAAATGGGTTGTCTCCCAGACATGACCCGACCAGGATCAAACCCACAACCTTTTGGTACGTGGGACAATGATCCAAACAACTGAGCTACCTGGCCAGGGCTTTTTAATCTTTTGTATGTTATTTTTTATGGTAGCTTTTCCATATTTGTTTTTTATTATAACATTTTATTAAAGTATAGTTGGCATATATTATTATATTCGTTACAGGTGTACAACATAGTAACCTTTTATATGTTTAGATACACAAATACTTTCCATGTGTTACAATTGCCTACAGTATTCAGTATACTAACAGGCTGTACAGATTTGTAGCCAAGGAATAACAGGCTATCCTATACAGTCTGGGTGTAACAGGCTATACCATCTAGGTCTATATAAATACACTCTATGATGTTTGCACAACAATGAAATCACTTAATGGTGAATTTCACGAAAATACTGTCATCATTAAGTGTCACATGACTTTGTATGTAAACCTACAATTAACACCATACTCAATAGTCAAAGAATGACAGCTCTTCAAAACTATTAAGCCAGGAACAAGACCAGGATGCCCAGTTTTGCCACTTCTATTCAATGTAGTATTAGAAGTTCTACCCAAACCAATTATGCAAGAAAAAGAATAAAGCATCCACATTGAACAGGAAGAGGTAAATGATGTCTGTTTGCATATAACATGATCTTACATGTAGAAAGTCATAAAGATATCCCCAAATAAATGATGAATTCAGCAAAGTTGCAAAATACAAAATCAACACCCAAAAATCAGATGTTTTTTACACTAACAGTGAACAATCTGAAAAGGAAATTAAAAAATAATTGCAGTTATAGTAGTATTAAAAAGAAGAAAATACTCAGGAATAAAGTGAGGAGACAAAAAGACTTGAACTATACTGAAAACTACAAAACATTACTGGAAGAAATCAAAGACACCAATGAATGGAGAGAGCCTATGTTCGAGGACTGAACGACATACTATTGTTGTCAATACTTCCCAAAGTAATCTGCAGAATCAATGTAATCCCAATCAAAATCCTAATGACTTTTTTTTTTTTGCAGAAATAGAAAACTCCATCAGAAAATCCATATGGAATCTCAAGGAACCCTACACAGCCAAAACAATCTTGAAAAAGAACAAATTTGAAGGTCTCACATTCTCAATTTCAAAATGTATTATAAAACCAAAGTAATGAAAACATTATGGTACTGGCATACAGATAGATATATAGACCAATGGAACTACCTCTCACAAATACAGTCAAATGATCTTCAAAAAGGGTGCCAAAGCTACACAATGGGGAGAGTATCTTTAACAAATAGTGTTGGGAAAATTGCATAGCTATATGAAAAAGAAAGAAGTCAGGCCCATATACAAAAATTAACTCAAAATGGATTAATGACCTAAATATAAGACCTGAAACTATAACTCCCAAAAGAAAAAATGAGGAGGGAAACTTCATGACATTAGGTTTGATAATGATTTCATAAATATGACACAAAAAGCACAGGAAACAATAGTAATGGTAGATGAATGGGACTACATCAAACTTTAAAACTTCTATACAGCAAATCAACAGAGTGAAAAAGCAACCTAAAGAATGGGAGAACCATCCATCTGATAAGGAGTTAATATGAGGAATACATAAAGAACTCCTACAACTCAGCACCAAAAAAAACAAATCACCAAGCTATAAAATGGGCAAAGGACTTGAAAAGGCATTTCTCTAAAGGTGTTATAAAAATGGCCAACAAAATATGCTCAATATCACTAGTCATCAGAAAAATGTAAACCAAACCACAATTAGATATCACTTCACACCTGTTATGATGGCCACCATGGGGAAAAAAAACAAAAACCAAAAAACAGAAAATAAGCACATACTGCTGAGGATGAGGAGATACCAGAACCATTCTTGCACTACCAGCAATGTAAAAAAATACAGCCACTACAAGAAACAGTATTGAGGTTCCTCAAAAAGTTAAAAATAGAATTACCGTATGATCCAGTAACTTCATCTGGGTCTATATCCAAAATAAATGAAAACAGAACCTTGAAAAGGCAGTGACATGCCCATACTCATTGCAGCATTATTCACAAAAGTTGAAGAACTCAAAAGTTCATTGACAGATGAATAGATAAGTAAAATGCAGTATATATACAAAATGGATAGTTATTCAGCCTTAAAAAGTAAAGAGTACCATTACATGCTACAACACTGATAAACTTTGAGAACATGATGCTAAGTGAAATAAGCCAAATCCATAGAGACAAAGTTAGAATTTCAGTTGTGAGGGTTGAGTGGAGATGATGGGAAAAGTTACTGTTTAACGAGTACACAGTATCGGCTGGAGAAGATGAAAAAGTTCTGGAGATGAACTGTGGTGATAGTGGTACAGCAATGTGAATGTACTTAATGCCACAGAGCTGTACACTTTAAAATGGTAAATTTTATGTTATGTACATTTCAACACCAAAGAAAGAAAGAGATCCTAGCTTGTGAAGCTCAGTGTACTGAGCATGAGCTGTGAACCAAAGGGTCGCCGATTTGATTCCCAGTCAGGGCACATGCCTGGGTCGAGGGCCTGGCCTTGAGTGGGGGACATGCAAGAGGTAACCAAACACTGATGTTTCTCTCCCTCTTTTTCCTTCTCTTCTCTCTCTAAAAATAAAAATAAATAAAATCTTAAAAAAGAGAGAGAGAGAGAAAGAAACACAGTTTAGAATCTATTCAATCCCTACTTAGATTAAAGGAATCTGGTCCTATCATTAAGACCTGCCTGAAGCAAAGGAAACCATCTCAGGAGAAAAAAATCATTTATAATCTCTTTAACTTTTCATAAACAGTATACCTAGTAACAAAAGCAAGACTAAATGATAACAAAAAAAGTGGGGGGGACAGACAATAGAAAATAACCTATCTAAATAAGGGAATTATTAGCTGAGGACTAAAATAACTGTGGTATCCTAACAGAAGTGATAAAACGTAACATCATCGATAATGAGACAAACACATTTTTTGTGACTCCTGATGTGACTCACTAAAAATGACATATTATCACCCAAACAGTATTCTTCCAAAAAATGTTTAACCTGAATGCAATCATAAGAAAACAACCAGACAAATCCAAACAGTGAAGCATATCAAAAACAAAACCAAATTGGGCCTGGAAGTGTTTTTTAATATGGCTATCATAAAAAAAAAAGAAATACCCCAGGGACTACAGAGACACAACAACTATAAGCAATGCATTATCTTTGACTGGATCCTAGATCAGAGAAAGTAAAAAATCTGTAAAACTAAGAATCTATAACTGAGACAATGAGGAGACAGGAGCATGGACTGTGTATTAGCTGTTACCATTGTATCATGTTGAATTTCTTGAGCGGGACAATGGTTTTAGTTTAGTATAGAAAAATGTCCTTGTTCTTACAAGATGTATGTCAAAATGTCTGGGGTACAACATTATGAGGTCTGAAATTTAATTCTAAAAGGTTAAAAAATACACACTTAGAGAACAAAAAGGGATAGAAACAGAAAAAAAGGAAATGGGGCACCACCAAATTGAGGAGAAGGGTGTATTTTGTTCACTATACTATTCTTTCAAGTTATCTATTTTTCAAAACGAACATTTGGAAAAAATAATAAATAGCTGGTTAATATATTCAGTGAATTAGAAGTGGGAACTTTCCATGAAGAAATGGAATCTATAAAAAGAATCAAATGAAAATCTAGAACTAGAAAATACAGTAGCTTAAATTAAGAACCAAATGGAAGGATTAGACAGCAAATCAAACAACTGAAGAAAAGATTACTAGACTAGAAAATAGAGCAATAGAAAATAAGACCAAAGCACAAAGTCAAAAATGACAGGAAATAAAGACGGGAAGGATCAGAGTGACATGTGAAACAGTGAAAGAGTCTAATATACACATAACTGAAGTCTCAGAAGGAACAGAAAAAATGGGTCAGAAGCACTATGTAAAGAAAATGACTGAGAAATTTCCAAATGAAGAAAAGACACCAAAGCACAGACTTAAGACAATCTACAAACCTTAAGGACAAAAATAAATAAATAAATAAAAAGACAAAGAGGAAAATCTTAAAGGCCAGAGGAAAAAAGATGTATTATCTTTAAAGAAACAATTAAACTGACAGCTGACTTATTGACATAAAAAATAGGAATCAAGCATCTCCACAGTACTGAAAGAAAGTAACCGCCAATTGGTTATTTTAAACCCAGCAAAAAAATCCTTCTGAAATTTGACAAAATTAAGACATTTTAAGATGAAAAAGAAAAATAAAAAGGAGGAGAGCCCTGGCCAGGTAGCTCAGTTAGTTGGAGCGTCGTCCCGATAAGCCGAGACTGTAGGTTCAATCCCCAATCAGTACACGTACAAGAATCAACCAATGAATGCATAAATAAGTGGAACAAGAAATCGATGTTGCTCTCTCTCAAACAATTAAAGAGAGAAGAGAGTTCATTAACAACAGACCCACAAAGAAAAAAATATGAAAGGCTGTTCTTCATGAAGAAGGAAAATAATCTGCATGGAAACATAGAAATTAGAAAGGGACAGAGTAATGGAAAGGCTAAGTATGTACTGTAAATATCTATGAACACTGACTATATAATATAATAACAGATACTGTGGGGTTTAAATACACCTGAGAGGCGTTCTACATCCACCTAAGGTGTAGAAAGTTGAAAAGAACAGTTTTAGAGTCACCAAAAGCAAACAAACTACCAAATAACTTTTCTTAAATGCATCATCAGAAAGCAGAGGTCCCAGGACAACCAAGTGGACTGAAATCTAAAAACTGCCCAACAACAGTAGGCAAGCACTGGCTGATCTGGAGTAGAAGAGGAAAAGATGCAGGGCACTAGTCAACCAGATAATAAAAATGCAGCTAAAATTATCAACAAACTGATAAAGGCTGAGTGTGAGCTAACATGCGCCAATAAAATCCCTGGGACTCAAACATAAGAGGCCTTCACAACCACGTACAGGCTCTTCTCCACAGATGTCAACCAGATACTCAGAGAAAGATTGAGAATGGGGCAGGAGATGAGAGAAAACTCCTTTGCTGGGTTAGTCCTGGAGGACAGGAGCAGCCTCAACTGCAGAAATGGCAAAAAAAAAAAAAAAAGCTCTGAAAATACCCTTTTACCCTACCAAACAGAAGCCTTAAATTGTGTGGGAGGAGTAGCAAATCATGTCACCCAGAGGCCCGGCTTAAGGCCCATTGCTGTTGCAGGAAGGATAAAAGACAAAACTTCTTTCCCTGCAGGAAAGGGCATAAAACAGTCTTGAGCCAATGGTGCTATCTATACCAGGGCCACCAGAGGTCTACCACTGAGGAAATAGCAAAAAATTTTTATTCTGCACAAGACCCGCGAGACGTAAGGCAGAGCACGAATGCCACAGGGAAGAGCAGGATCAAGGAGAAAGTCCCACCAATGAGAACAGGTCACTGCGACTGCTCAAGACTTCGGTAGACCAGGGCAACAGAACTTTGGCTACAAGAGGCACTTAAACATATCTTTTTTAAATAAAAATAAAAAAATAAAGTACATATTAAATTATTAAATATGAAGCAAGACGACAAGACACCATCATCTCCTAAGTCTGTAACACATTTTTGTTTTCACAAACGGGAAGCCCAGCCTTTTACTAGGCAGCTCAGATACTTAATGGATTGGGAGTCAGCTGTAAGAACAGAGTCCAAAATGTTTACAGAGAGAAAGGGCAACAGAGAAAAGCAAATCAGTTCTTTACAGATAAAGAAAACAAAGGCCCTGAGAGGATGAGACATTTTTCATTCAGAATCCTCATTTGTGGGACTTCACTTGCCTCGACCAAATGAAGACTTGGTTTGGTTTTGTTTTAAATATGTATTTTGCTTTAGCAATGAGAAGGTCATTATTTTCCTAGTTAAAATCTGAAGATTTAAACATTTCAGAAAAATTTTAGGGTCAGGGAAAGGAACCTTAAAACCTCCAAAAAATGAGTCTTTTCTGGAATGAGCTTACTTTAAAATATTACCAGTATTTTTGAAAAAGGAAAACACAGCACTTAGCCCTAGGCAACTAAATCAAATATAAAACCTACAATTTCTAATGTTCATTAAACTAGCATCTAGTTTTTTAAAATTTTAATAAATTAAAATATAGATGGCAGCTATATGAATTTGCTAGGACAATTCTAAGAGGAACTGGTCTTAGGAAAAAAAATCCTAAATTGCTCCTTGTGCAAACGTATCAAGTAAAACCAAAGTGAAAGAAGAGCTGTCTTCTCATTTCAAGCATCCCATTGGTCTTGATGCTACCTCACCCACTGGTCAAATGTGTCTTTCTTTTCAAATATTTATCTTTTGAAATAAGAATAAAAGGTGAAAGTGACAGCTAAAGAAATCGGGCAAACTTGAATATCACAAGTAAACTGTCAGAAGTCACATGGGATGATACTGCCAGCACTATATATTAAGGGGATATAACTGATTAGTTTAAATTCCAGGAGGGTTTAACAACTGTTGGCATCCCAAAACAAGTGATCTTGTTCTGGTCACTGAATCATACAGAAAATGCAACCAAATCCTGATACCCCAGGCACTATAGTATAGCACTCACTTTCCTTCCCTCTGCTAAGCTGCAGAAACAAGGAAGAGAAGGTAGGAAAAGGGTTTCTTTAGGAGAGAATAAAGCACTTACACTTCATAGGACTTTCTAGCCACAGATGCCAGGTGCTACCCACTGAAATCCAGGCTTGGACTAAGCTCCACATTTCTGAAAGGACCATTTCAACCGAAGCCTGGGGCTCAGAGTCAGCAGGAGGAAGCTGCAGCTCCCACTAACAGCACATTTCAAAGAGGCTGCAACAAGAGAACATTTTCCATTTAAGTATCTAATTCCAATCTTCCATTTCACAAAGCAGTAGCAGAACAGGCCTTTACATCAATTTTTTCAAAAGATATTTCCATGACTATGTGATGAATATGAAGCAGGCTATGGCCCAGTAATTCTTTCACTGACATATTCTAAGTCTTTCATCATAGTTCACAGCAAATCCTAAAAGTTGTTGCCCCCTTCTTCCTTTAATGGTGCACTGTTGCTCCAAGACTCACTTTTATACCAACAGTTCTAAAACTGCCCAATCAACCAAAATCATTAAGCAGGTCCTCGACAAAGCAAGAGAACTCCCAGATAGGAGCCGCTAACGATTCATTAGCTGCCAAGAATTAGAAGTGGATTAGGGCTGCTAGTTAATCTTACTTACACAAAAACTCCTCAAATTAAGCAGAATTACTTAAAATACTTCACTAAAGACAGAAATGCTCTGGCAAACAGAAAATGAGGTTTTGAAAATAGAAATATTTCAGTAAGATTTGAAAAGTAAGCTAAAAGTGCCAGGTTACTATACTTTTTCAAGCATTTCAATGAGTAAATAATATGTTTATTAGGTAAAGACTTTCAAAGATTTATAGTACATTGGTGGGGAGAGGGAACTAAGTCAGAGCACAAAGTGAAAAGAACTCCTAAAAAAAAAAAAAAGAAAGAAAGAAACTATCAGGAGCACCACTCTCCTGGCTCTCTCTTGTTACTTCTACCCCAAGTCCTTCTTTGTTTTCCTGTGCCCAGCTTTAATAACTGTACTCTCAAAATCAGACTGGACTGGTGTAGCTCAGTTGGTTGGGTGTCATCCCGCAAAGCAAAGGGTCTCCAGTCTCCAGTTCAATTCCCAGTCAGGGCACATGGCTGGGTTGCGGGTTCGGTCCCTAGAGAGGCACGTATGAGAGACAGCCAATCAATGCTTCTCATTTGCACTGATCTTTCTCACTCTCTTCCCTTCTCTCTAAAACTGTCAATAAAACAACACATTTTAGACATATGCCCTGTAACAATGTGGTATAGACCTAGAAAATCAAAATTTCCCAAAGCAAAAAATATATTTATCATTTTCATGATACAGGTAAAGAAAGAACAAGTCTAATTTACCTAAAATAGAGAAATGATTATTTTAAGTCAGTCAACTATCTTAAGTTTTTGCATCTAATCCTTTATGAGAATTTTACAATTTGCTGTATCTGTCACAAGTTACTCTCTCATGGTTTTCTTAGACAGCAGGAAGAGAAAGGTGCTTGAAGAAATATTAAGAAAAAAGTTATGGCACTGAAAAGATAACCATTACTACCTAAAAACTGTATCTTTCAAAATAACTTGTTTTGCAAGATGGCCTGAAATACAAAAACCATGATGAAATGAAGTTTAGCTAATATCTTCGCCACAGCAGCGATGAACAAACAACTCCCATCTCCAAAAGCAGAGTGTAAGCAAAAATAATCATAAAGCCAAGAGCAAGCTCCAAGACCCACAGAATATCTTTGTGTATACATAAATAATTTGCTTTTCTAGAAGCAAAAAAAACTCCAAAAACCAAAAAACTCATTTACAGAGACAAGTTCAGCCAATTTACATTTTCACAGCCATCTCCACAATTAAAAAATTAAAAGGGATATATTATTTCCCATATAACAGAGAAGTAGTTCCTGGCTTAAAATAATTCTTTAAAATACCATAAGCTACTGAAATTCCAGGAGAAACACTCAAACACTTTTGAAGTCTGGAAGACCAGAGCGCCCATATACATTGTTCTATCTTGAGTTCAAAGGAAGGAAATCACGATCGAATGACAGCACTGCACACTGTGCCCTCCTCAGGGTCAGATGAAATCCCAGTGTTTCCAGGACAAGCATTTTCAATCCTGTGCCATAATGACCTCTGTCAAGTGAATTCTGGCTCAATTTGTACCTGTCAGTCACACATAATATGGTGCTGACAAATCTTGCCAAAAATTTTTCATGACAAGTATAAAGAATCTGTATCCAAACTTACCTTTGTATGAAAATATTAACCTCATGAATGGCCCTGAAAAAAAGATAAATAAATTTGTGTTCATAAAATTAACGTGGGCTGGGAATGACTGAAGCATGCATTCCTTGGTAATAGCTTCACTATGAGCCATATACTAGGCAGCCCTGCCTTAAAAGTATAAAATGCCAAGCTTGCAACCATTTCATTTAAAGCAAAAAAGTAGCCCATGTGAAGGCTTCCTGAAAGCCAAAAATATACAAAATGTATTTTCTTTAATCACTGGTCTCTATTGTTACCTGAGTAAGTTTTATATATAAACCAGAGGAATGAGAATATTAAGACCTATTCAGCATATGTTAACACCATGCTGAAGATTCAAGTTTTCTTTCTTCTTAAAAAGTTTTATATATATATTTTAAGATTTTATATTTAGAGAGAAGGTAAGAGAGGGAGAGAAATATTAATATGAGGGGGAAACATCAATCAGCTGCCTCCCACACACCCTCAACAGCCCCCAACCAGGGGACCTGGCCCACAAACCCAGGCATGCACCTCAACTGGGACTCGAACCAGCAACCTTTTGGTTTGTGGGAAGATGCCCAAACCACTGAGCAACACCAGTCCGGGCTCAAGTTTTTCAATCTTATAGAAATGTGAGATGTCTAGCTTAATGTATTGTAAAAATTGCATTCAAGTGTTAGAAAACTCTGAATGCTTATGTATAAACATGTATATTTTCAAGTGTAGCTTCAGGTATGTATTCTGGGTATGTTTTGGGGCTATCTGTTTAATGGCATTACATTATGCCTGAGACAGAAAACAAGGAAACAATGAACGCAAAAACTGAAAAGAATTGTGTTATGGGCTTAGGAAAAAAATGAAGTAAAAAACACAATGTGAACTTTGTTAGAATATTTTTTACCAAAAAAAAATACATTTCATAATAATATTTTTATTTTAGGAACTCTACCAGAAAGAAGAAAATTAAGTCAGTACTTTGGTATGCAGAGGGCATACCAAACATTACAAAATTATCCCCTTTAGCAGGACTGTGAACATTTTTTACAACTGATTTTAGAGACAGAGAGAGAGAGAGAAGGAGAGAGAAACATCGATTTGTCTACTTATTTATGCATTCAGTGGTTGATTCTTGTACGTGCCCTGACTAGGAATCGAACCCACAACATTGGTGTTATCAGGATGAAACTCTCATCAACTGAGCTACCAGGCCAGGCAGGACTGTGAACTTCTAATCAAGAAATGAAACTTCTCTCTGGGGCTTCACATACATAGCACTAAAAGAGTCTGTGGTAATGTTTTCAGTACCAGGTACAAACTAGGGAAATACAGTACAAGAAAGGTAATCAGCAATATCAACTTCCTATGAGTTAAATTTGTTTTTAAGTCCAAAAGAGCTTAAAATCCTATAAAATCTGGAAAAGTATGGCCGTTTCTCAGAAAAACAAAACAAACAAAAAAAAACAACCTATAAAAATACCATATGATCCAGCACTGCTCCTTCTGGATATACCCTCAAAAGAACTGAAAGCAGGGAGTCCAGCATATATTTATGAATCCGTGTTCACAGCAGCATTATTCAACACAGCCTAAAGGGGAAAGCAACTCAAGTGTTCATGAACAGATAAAGTAGAAACAAAATGTGGTACATACATTACTATTCAGCCTTAAAAAGAGATAAAATTCTAACACATGATACACCATGGATGAACCCTGCAGATACTATGCTGAGTGAAATAAGCCAGTCGCAAAAGAACAAATAATGTATGATTCCACTTAAATGGAGTACCCAGTCAAATTCCTAAAGACAGAAAGGGAATGGTGGTTGCTAGGGGTTGTGGGTGGGGAGAAATGGGGAGTCCACTGTGTTTAAAGTGCACAGAGTTTCAGTTTTACAAGATGAAAGAAGCCCTGGAGATGGATGGTGATGGTTGCACAACAATATGAATGTACCTAAAGACACTGAGCTATACACTCAAAATGCTTTAAAATAATGAAGTTTATGTTGTACTTTACTGCAATTTTTTAAAAGAATGAATTCTCACACATACTACAATGCAGATGAACCTTGAAAACATTATGCTAAGTGAAGTAAGTCAGATACAAACAGATAAAATGGTATATTACTGATTCTACTTATTTATGGTACCTGGAGTAGTCAAATTCATAGAAACAAAAAGTGAAACGGTGACTGCCAGGAGCTAAAGTGAGGAGGGAATGAAGCTATTGTTTAACAGGTAGAGTTTTAGTCAGGGAAGATAAAGTTCTAGAGATGGATGGTGGTGATGGTTACGCAACAATATGAATGTCCTTAATGCCACTGAACGAACTATAGACATAAAACTGATTGAAATGGTAAAGTTTGTTATGAGCATTGTACCACAATAAAAAAATTCATACAATCAATCTTCCATTTCCCTAATAAACATCAGTGCAATTAATAGGAGAGAATGCTAAAGAAATATCTGGGAAGTTTTGGAAGAAAACTGTTTTAATTGCAAAATGTAGCAGTGCTCTGATCCTGAATCAAACCATCAACTCTGGCCCAAGGCCTGGAAAGACAAGAATAAGGCAATCCAAATATGGATGAACGCCACCAGATAACACACTACCATGCCAACAGAAATACCACCACAAATTCTTGTTGTTTTTTTTAATGACTGTTTACCCTTTTATGGGTCTTTAAAAAAATATTTTTACTTTCATTGATTAGAGAGGGAGAGAGAGACACTGATTTGTTGTTCCACGTATTTATGCATTCACTGGTTGTTTCCTGTATGTGCCCTGGCTGGGATCTAACCCGAAACCTTGGTGCATTGGGATGACGTTCCAACCAACTGAGCTACTGAGCCAGGGCTACAAATTATTCACAGGCTCCAATACAACAAAAACATAAAAGGTTTCCATTTGCACTGACCAAGACCCGATTTTAACTTTTAATTTTAATTAATTTAAATTTAAATAGCCACAACATCCATCTGGGTACCATGTTAGATGATACAGCCAGACTGGTAAATCCTTGGGAAAAGATCTTTGGTTTTTATCCTTTACTTGTTATGTACTCCTACTTGCTAACAATGCAAGGCATACAGTACAGCTAACCCTTGAACATGGGTTTGAACTGCACAGGTTCACTTATGCACAGATTTTTTTCAATAAATATGGTAAATGTATTTTCTCCTCCTTATGATTTTCTTAATACATTTTCTTCTCCAGCTTACTTACTTACTTACTTACTTAAGTTAGTTGGTTAGTTGGTTAGAGAGAGTGAAAGGAGAGAGAAATACTGATTTGCTGTTTCACTTATTCATTCATTCATTAGTTGATTCTTGTATATGTCCTGACCCGGGATCAAACCAGCAACCTTGGTATACTGGACCAATGCTCCAACTGAGCTACTGGCCAGCTTACTTTCCTGTAAGATCACAGCATATTAGACATATAACAAACAAAGTATGTGCTAATTGACTGTTTATGTTATTGGTAAGGCTTCTGATCAACAGCAGGCTATTAGTAGTTAAGTTTTGGGGGAATCAAGTTTATACAGATTTTCAACTGTCCCCAACACCTGCATTGTTCAAGAGTCAACCGTATTCCTATGTTCAATGAACTGAGCCACAGAAGTTGTTCAGGAACATTTTCTCTTTTCTAGAAGGCTTTCCTTTCAAAAACATGTTATCTTTTATTGGTCACCTGACTGCAGGATGACAGCATAAGAATAAAAAAATGCCCAGATTTTCAAATCATTCAAATCAATGACTGCAATGGCTAGAGAAAAAAATCAAAGACTAAATGTTATAGAACTAGACTAAAGAATTGAGATTTTCCAAAGAGGGAAATTACTAGGAAAGAAGTTTAAATCTGATATTCCATGACCCATGACCTTCCTGATATTTATTGAATAGAAGCAAATTCTCAAGGCTGTAATTAACCACAAAAGACAGCATCTATCAAAACATGTATGATTTCCTTTGATTTATGCTTTTCATTATTTCTTTTGGTTTCCAGAATAAACTATAAAACTTTTGAGGTTACCTCTAACCCAGAGACTTATCTCTGTAAAGGCAGTCTCACAGATAGTCTCTTCTTTATAATCTAAATTACAAACTTACAACAAATGAGTAGCATAATCATTAGCCTATAAAAAGATGGTTTCTCCTTCAATGGCTTCCTACATTGTCTACTAATTTTGGTTACTGGAGAGAGGCAAAGGAAACTACTAAGTGTTCAGAATAGTCCACTATTAGATAGACTTCCTTTGTTATCCATCTCAAAATGATTTAAAAATATATTTTATTTATTTATTTTTAGAGAGCGGGGAAGGAAGG
The DNA here is from genome assembly GCF_019186645.2 of Phyllostomus hastatus. Taxonomy (NCBI): domain Eukaryota; kingdom Metazoa; phylum Chordata; class Mammalia; order Chiroptera; family Phyllostomidae; genus Phyllostomus; species Phyllostomus hastatus. The sequence continues at coordinate 10,004,304 of NW_025334006.1, read as the reverse complement.
AAGAAGGAGAGGGAGAGAAATGTCAATGTGTGGTTGCCTCTCACATGCCCCCACACTGAGGACCTGGTCCACAACCCAGGCAGGTGCCCTGACTGGGAATCAAACCCGCAACCCTTTGGTTTGCAGGCTGGAACTCAATCCACTGAGCCACATCTGCTGAGGTTCAAAATAATTTATTTCTTTTAAAATACTTTGATGATCCCAGTGGCATCTACCTATCTCATAAAATAAAACCATGGCTGTAAGTAGTTTTCAAGAATTTTGGTGGAAAAAAAGTTTAGAGTAATGAATGTACAATAGTTTCTTTAGAAAATGGCTGTTTTACATAAATATTAGTGAAAGAGAAAAGATGCTGATTCACAGTATAAACAATATTCCATATCCAAATTACACCTCTGTATCACATCTATTGTCACCAGGTCATTAAAACTATATTAAATGACACCCTGGCTGGCACGGCTCAGTTATTTGAGCATTGTCCTGCAAAGCTAAAGGTCACTGATTCAATTGCCAGTCATGGCATATGCCTGGGTTGTGGGTCTGATTTCCCAAGTCTGGGCACATGCTAGAGGCAACCAATGGATTTTTCTCTCTCACACTGATGTTTCTCTCCCTTTCTTCCTCCCTTCCCCTCTCGAAAATTAAATTAAATTAAAATAAATTAAAATTAAAAAGAAGCAATATTAAGTGACTCTAGGATTAGTAAAGTGCAGGGTGAAGGGAAGAAAGGATAATAGTTTTTCAAAATGTGTATCCTTCAAAGTGGTTTTGAAACAGACCAGGCAAAATCTGTTCCTTACCAATTTCAAATTAAAAATTAAAACACTAAAAAGAAAGAAAGAAAGAAAGAAAGAAAGAAAGAAAGAAACCCACTATTCTTCTTACTACACTATAACAGAATTCTAGTTAAAAATGTCACTTAGTACCCCTGGCTGGCATAGCTCCGTGGATTGAGCACGGGCTGTGAACTAAAGCATCGCAGGTTCGATTCCCAGTCAGGGCACATGCCTAGGTTGCAGGCCACAGCCCCCAGCAATGGCACATTGATGTTTCTCTCTCTCTTTCTCCCTCCCTTCCCTCTCTAAAAAATAAATAAATAAAATATTTTTTAAAAAGTCACTTAGTGACAACATCAAGAAAGCCTTACTGAGTCAAAAAATTCCTCTCCTTTTCTATACCCAGGTCTTTCACAGTATAAAAAGAGGGCAATATAAACTTATTTCATAAAGGTTGTTAAAAAAAAAAAAAGGGACGGAAAGACTCAAAACATCAACACAGGAGGCTGAATAACAGTATTTTCAATTCGCCAGGGATACGGTAGAAAGTAGCAGCAAAAATAAGTGAAATCATAAAGACAAATTTGAGTTATCCAACTGTCCCTTTGGAAGTGCCTATAAGCTGCTATTCACTCAACAAATGGGTGGGCAAAAGTAGGTTTACAGTTATAGTATGTAAAACAGTTTATTCTTGTACTACAACCATAAGCTGCATGTCTTTGTCCAGACGAAAAATTGTAATGCTACTTTTGCCCACCCCAATCTTGATCCTTTGTTTCTTCCTTTTTACATTTTATTTTTTTATTTTTAGAGGGGGGGGAAGAGAGGGAGAAAGAGAGGGAGAGAAACATCAATGTCTAGTTACCTCTCACATGCCCTGTACTGGGGGGCCTGGCTTACAACCCAGGCATGTGCCCTGACTGGGAATCGAACCAGCAACCCTTTGGTTCATAAGCTGGCATTCGATCCACTGAGCCACACCAGCCAAGGCAGTTTGTCTCTTTCTTAGTAATCGTGGTTTATTCCCTCAATTATGGCTGTCAGATTATATAAACAAATAAAAGGATACTACAATCTACTAGGGTAGACAAAACAAGCACATTTTCAAAAAAGTAAAAAAAAAAATGCAATTAAACAAAGTCCTCTAGGTGTTCAGCATGAGCAGAAATAACTTTTAGTTGAACAGAATCAGTTAAGACTTCAAGGAGAAAGTAGAATTTAGCCTGGGTTTTGAAAGGATGGGCTAGTCTCTTCATTTGAAGAAAGCATTGGGAAAGAATAATAGTAAAACCACAGAGGTAAGAAAGAATCAAAGAAATCACAATAATGGGCAAGGGGGGCATTCCTCCAGCCCCACAAACCATTTGCTTATTATGGAAGGTAATACAGCTGTGTGAATGCTGGAGGGAAGGACCTTGTAATGTAAGAGGGAGTCTGAAGATGCCAGTGAGACACAGGATAACCAAAAGATCAAGAAAATGAGATGCAGAGAACCTGTATCAGACAGGAAAAAAAGGGAGAAGCAGTTGAATATACCCGTGCTGAAGTTTTACCAAATCAGAGGTGAAGGGTTGCTGGTATATTTAAGAAAGTGACTAGCAATGATAGCACCTGGACTCCAAAGTGGATAAAGGCAAAATTGAATAAAGAAAAAGTAGGGGCTCTGTCAATGGAACAAGGTTTTGATGAAATTCAATAACTAACCCAGGGACTTCTGTTTAACATGACTGAACTGATTGAACACATTGGTTTGCCCTCAGATCCCTTTCAAAAATCCACTAAAATCAGAATAAAAAGATTAAAAAAAAAAGTGGGTTAGGGAGGTTGGGGAAATCCACAAGAACAAAGAGAATGGAAACACAACAGATACTGACTGACACAAGTGTGGAAATCAGTATCTAATGTCGAGCTAATGCACGAGTGTTAACTGTCTTGGCCGGTCTGAGAAAGCTGAAATAAGCCTAGGTGCTAGGTGATGGGAATGAGAATGCCACCAAGGGCAACAAATCGCTTTGTTTGCGAAAACCCAGTTAGGCTCAGAAATCAGAAGTACTAGGTACAACAGGTGTACAGGTAGACCAGAAAACAAAGGAGTAAGTGGATCCAGAATCTGTACAGCAGTTAGATTCCCAGATTTTCTTCCTGACTCTGAGAAGCCAGGCTACTCCTCACCCACCATTACAGAAGACTCAAGGTTTCCTTTGGGAACACTGAAGTAGTGGGACTGTGGACTCTTGTACAATAGACTCACATAAAGGACAGAACTATCATACTGAAAACGGGAGATAATTTAAAGCCTGAATGCTTAATGGTGAGATCCATCCCCTGGGTCATTATCCCACCTGCCACCAACAGCCTTGTTTACAATCCCCAGGCAGAAGACCAGAGGACTTCTCTCAGGGTAGAAGTGGCCCAAAAGAAAGACAATGAGAGAAGGGGTTAAGATCCCCTTCTCAACTGCCCATTAAATGAGGGACTAATCCAAGAAAAGATCATGGGACCAATATTTCAGTGCATCCAACACAAGAAAGTGAAGGGGATACCCCAGGATAGTGTTAAATAGAGATCCCAGGACAAAAATTAAGCAATACACTTGGAGAACAACCAGGCCAGATTTGAACAAGGGGATGGAAGCTCTCAGAAGTTTCCTTCCACAAAAAATAAAAAAAATTAAAAAGGAAACAGTTGCTAGGTTGAACATACTAAGATGATACTTACACTTACTGAAAAAGTTTGGGATGAATTACTATAGATACACATAGAAAAGGAAGCAAATGGGGGGGTCATGTTTACCATGAGAAAAAAAAGTTGCACAAATGGGAAATATTACCATGGTACATATGCTGCATGGTTAACCATGTGTATTAATTTAACCAATGAAGAAGTGATATAATTATGTTGGAGAGACTGGATGAGAGGAAGTACAGGGAGCCTAAGTCCTTATCTTTCATAGGAGGAAGTCTATACATACTGGCTCTTTTTCATCCTAGGCAGTTTTCTTGTAAAATTTCCATTTTACAACTTTTTTAAAAAGTCTTAAAGTTGAGTTTTGAATCCCAGTTTAAAAAAAAACTTTAATTTTATCAAAATTAAAATTGCATGAGATTCTTGAGCTAATGGAATGAAAGAAGAGCAGGTGGTGATCAGAGCAGAATGTCTGAGTTGGTGATTTGAGGAGCTGGTTACTTTTCAATAATGACAAGATCCAGGGTGTAACTGTGTGACCAGGTTGCTGCCAAAAAAGTAAGGAACTGAGGCCAAAGCGTCAGCTGACTTGTCAGTCCAGGTGCAGAAGCTGTCTAAAGGTGACGATGTGTGGCCGTGCTTGGTGTTTTCCAGGTCCGCTTTTCCACCCTCCCTACCGTGTTTCCTGCCCCAGTATGTAAATCTGTATGGACTTTATCAACAGGTTCCCATGTCCCCTAGCTTCTGGCTGGGTGTGTCCAACAGGGAATCCCAGGGGGAGGTTAGAAGAATAAAGTCAAGACATTTATTCCTCCAGCTTCCTTCCTGCAAAGTCACCTCATG